>NC_088783.1:116117290-120917290 GCF_958450345.1 Calliphora vicina
ATATATAAAAAAGCTGATTATTTAATGGTGGTTGACAGACGTAATATTTTTTTTTTTTAAATAATAATTAAAGTTTTTGTGTTATTTATATATGAAGCTATTACAATTGTAGCAATAATAGAAAATCTTGAATTAAAATTTAAAAAAAGAGAAACCTGTTTAAAAGTGTTGTTATAATTGAAAACCAATAAATTTGATTTGTATGCTTTGTTTATTTCTAAACAAAATAATTGGTTTTGATTTGCTGCTTAAAAATACTTAAATAAATCGTAACTTCTTAAGCAATATTTAGTCTGGTGGGTTGTTAGAAATTACCGTTTTGTAATTTAAATAATAAAACAATCTTTTAACAAAAATTTTCTTTTGATTTTTCCCATCATAAACATAAATAACTATAAAGAAAAGAACAGTTAACCTGTTACCTAATACACTTAACAACATCTTCTTTAATATCTTCAAAACTTACTTATGTTCTGAAAAAAACTCATATTTAAATGAAATTTAAATCTTATCATCTCCGAAAAATCATCACAAATTAACACTTTTTTAATAGGCTTAACAAATGACAAATACATTTTTGGTTTAAATAACATGTTTTCAAACACAACTATCGATCTTAACTCTTTTGTTTTGCTTCATCTTTTTTGAAAACTTTTCATGCCATGTTTGTGTTAAAAGAAAATTTTAGTTTTATGCTTTTAAAGTTAAACAAAACCCAGCTTAAAAAATGCATTAAACATTAAAATATTAAAAATTTTGGGAAAGAAATTCTCCAAACCGTTAGAAATTTCAACACTATCCCAACTGCCATTTGGCTGCTTAAAAAAAACAATAAAATTCTTTTTTTTTAAATCAATAACTTCTTTATTTTTCTCTTAAGTTCAACCTGAAGACTGCATTATTGAAAGCAAACAAAGATTTATTAGCATTTATAACAAACTGTACAATAATCAAATAAAATGGATGGCATTCGCTAGAGAACAGCAAAATATTCTATCTTTAAATTAGCATAACAATTGTTAACAATATTAAATTCTAACTCCAAAAAAAAAAAAACAAGTAACAGAGCTATATTCGGCTGTGCCGGATCTTATATACCTTCACCAAATTATACTTTAAAATAAATTTGTTTAAATATTTTTAGATAAACAAAATTAATTTTTTTTTTAATTGTTTTTCAAATTTTTTTTTTAATTTTTTTTAATTTTTTTAAAAAAAAGTTTTTTCCAAATTTTTTTAAATTTTTTTTTTTTTTTTTTTGAAAAAAAATTTAGGACAAAAAAAATTTTTTGATGAAAAAAAAAATAGGGGTCCAAATAGGTCCAACTTACTATAGCCTTATCTATATCGTTGCAATGGACTTTGAAATATCTATCATTAGATATCCATATTGTCTATAGTAATGACTTAGTAATCCAGATATATATCAAAAATAGGTCAAAAATCGAGGTTGTCCCGGTTTTTTGCTCATATCTCCGTTATTTATGGACCGATTTTGCTGATTTTAAATAGCAAACTTCTCGAAAGCATGTCTGACAGAATTATTGAAGATTTGGATCCCGAAAATATCTGGGCTCTTCAGAAAATTGATTTCAACAGATAGACAGACCGACATGGCTTAATCGTCCACGCTATCTATAAGGATCCAGAATATACATATATACTTTATAGGGTCGGAAATCAAAAATGTAGAAATTACAAACGGCATGACAAACTTATATATACCCTTCTCACGAAGGTGAAGGGTATAAAAATACCTAAAATTTGAGAGCATTACTATGGGAAAATTCAATAATAAGATTTGAATTTGATTATCACAACTACTAACAGTTTTCCAAAGCATAACCAGTAATTTCTAGATCATTTCTTGCCATTACTGATTAAAATTAATAACAATGGCTTCTGCATACCGTTTGCATTACTTAGAAGTAGTTTAGTAATGGTTTCTTTAAAATTGAATAAAAAGCAACTTTTTGAATAAAAAGTATCTTTTAAAATAAAAAGTAGCTTTTTGAATAAAAAGTAGCTTTTTGACTAAAAAGTACTTTTTTGAACAAAAAGTACCTTTTTACATTAAAAGTACCTTTTTAAATAAAAAGTACCTTTTTACATAAAAAGTACCTTTTTAAATAAAAATAACCTTTTTAAATGAAAAGTAGCTTTTTAAATAAAAAGTACCTTTTTAAATAAAAAGTACCTTTTTAAATAAAAAGTACCTTTTAAATAAAAAGTACCTTTTAAATAAAAAGTACCTTTTAAATAAAAAGTACCTTTTAAATAAAAAGTACCTTTTAAATAAAAAGTATCTTTTTGAATAAAAAGTACCTTTTTGAATAAAAAGTACCTTTTACATAAAAGTACCTTTTACATAAAAGTACCTTTTACATAAAAGTACCTTTTACATAAAAGTACCTTTTACATAAAAGTACCTTTTACATAAAATTACCTTTTACATAAAAGTACCTTTTACATAAAAGTACCTTTTACATAAAAGTACCTTTTACATAAAAGTACCTTTTACATAAAAGTACCTTTTACATAAAAGTACCTTTTACATTAAAGTACCCTTTACATAAAAGTACCTTTTAAATAAAAAGTACCTTTTAAATAAAAAGTACCTTTTAAATAAAAAGTACCTTTTAAATAAAAAGTACCTTTTACATAAAAGTACCTTTTACATAAAAGTACCTTTTACATAAAAGTACATTTTACATAAAAGTACCTTTTACATAAAAGTACCTTTTACATAAAAGTACCTTTTACATAAAAGTACCTTTTACATAAAAGTACCTTTTACATAAAAGTACCTTTTACATAAAAGTACCTTTTACATAAAAGTACCTTTTACATAAAAGTACCTTTTACATAAAAGTACCTTTTACATAAAAGTACCTTTTACATAAAAGTACCTTTTACATAAAAGTACCTTTTACATAAAAGTACCTTTTACATAAAAGTACCATTTACAAAAAAGTACCTTTTACATAAAAGTACCTTTTACATAAAAGTACCTTTTACATAAAAGTACCTTTTACAAAAAAGTACCTTTTACATAAAAGTACCTTTTACATAAAAGTACCTTTTACATAAAAGTACCATTTACAAAAAAGTACCTTTTACATAAAAGTACCTTTTACATAAAAGTACCTTTTACATAAAAGTACCTTTTACATAAAAGTACCTTTTACATAAAAGTACCTTTTACATAAAAGTACCTTTTACATAAAAGTACCTTTTACATAAAAGTACCTTTTACATAAAAGTACCTTTTACATAAAAGTACCTTTTACATAAAAGTACCTTTTACATAAAAGTACCTTTTACATAAAAGTACCTTTTACATAAAAGTACCTTTTACATAAAAGTACCTTTTACATAAAAGTACCTTTTACATAAAAGTACCTTTTACATAAAAGTACCTTTTAAAAAAAAGTACCTTTTAAATAAAAAGTACCTTTTAAATAAAAAGTACCTTTTAAATAAAAAGTACCTTTTACATAAAAGTACCTTTTACATAAAAGTACATTTTACATAAAAGTATCTTTTAAATAAAAAGTACTTTTTAAAGAAAAACATAATTAAATTTCATCTTTGTAAGATTTTCTATTGAAAATTTTACTGATCAGTTGCACAAAATTAAACGATTTTCATGAAATTTGTCTCTCCAAATTTTTATTTAGTTTCATGTCATTTTTGTTTAGTTTCTGTTATTCCGGCCCAAAGTTTGCTTTACAAATTTTAGGTTAAATATTTATTTATTATTTGTTATGTTGTGATCACACACAATAATTTAAGCATTATGACTGACTCTCCTCGCTTTATTAGATGTATAAAAATACAGCATTATAATAAAATCAAAACAAAAAACCAACTGTTCTTTCATAATAATGTCATGGGAAAAATAAAATAAAAACTAAAAAAAACAAAGAACAAAAAAATAAATAAAGAACAACATAAAATAAAAGCATAATACATGCATTAGAAGCATAAATTTCAGATAAAAAGACGAAATTATAAACAATACAATGAGGCTTAGAAAGCACTTAAATCGGGGAAGAATACGAGTTTGTACCTTTTAAATATCTAGTAAATAAATAATTTACTAGATATTTATGATGTTATTTTGGGGCTAAAAATGAGTTGTGAGAATAAAGGAAATTTTTTGATACTTTTTGGAGAAAAGTACTTTTTTGAAATAAGGCACTTTTTTGAAAAATGGTACTTTTCTCCAAAACTTTAGTAAAATGTTTTGGAAATACTGCATAATGCTGTTTTTCGTATTTATAAAAAAAAGTAATTTTTTTAAAAAAGGTACTTTTTCAAAAACTATTTTTCTCCAAAAATTTAGTAAAATGTTTTAGAAATACTTAAGAACTAAAAAAGCACTTTTTTTTAAAAAAAGTACCAGATTCTAATTCCACTGTTACACATTCTTTAATAAACTTTGTCTACTTCATTTAATTCCAAATAAAGGTTATAAAAATAATTTCTTTAACTAAAAAAAAAATTATGTCTGAAATCTTAAGCAGACTAGGTCAGTATCTTAGCAAAGAAAACAAAAAAAAAACTACACATAATAATGGTACCACAAAACCAAACAGAATTAAAAAAATAAAAAAAAACCAAGATGATAAAAAGAACATTAAAACAATATTTTGCAAAGCACAACAATAGCAACAACATAAAAACAATAAAACTAAATCCAGTAGTATTATTTAATTTTATATAGTGGGACTTTTTGTGTTGATTAACTTAGCGGTAGTTTTATGTTGTTTTATTTATAACGATCTGAAAGATTGTTGCTATTGCCTCGTTCATTCTTTTGTATAAAATTATTAAATAGCTGGAAGCATTTTAAACTAGAAACTAACATTGTTTCAAACATTAACAGCAGCTCAGCTGAGATCAGTTCTAGCAGCTAAAAGCAACATCATTTGTGATCATCATCTTAATTATCAGCAACAAATATACAGCTAGTTAATGTGATTGTAATTATATTTCTCTGTTTTGGTAATTATTTAAACATAAACATTTTGAGAAATGAACAAATCTTAATAATAATAATCATAAACAACAACAACAACAACAAAAAACATTGACAAGTAGGCGTTAGAGTTGGAGCAAAATAACAGTAGTTTTATGTTAAATAGATTTAAATTAGTTTTGTAACTGGTTTTACAATTCTTTGGCATAAATAAAACCAAACATAACTATTTTAAATTGGATTTTCATGTAAAAAATATTGTTAAGGGCGAGACAAAACAAAAGATTTAAGACACATGTTGAATTTCCCTTAAGGGAAATTTTTTTAAATATAGGAAATTTCCAAAATTTTATCAAATTTAAGTTTTATATTAAAATCTTTTAAAAACAATAAAAAAAAATTGGGAAAATTCTTCAAAAATAAAATTTCCCTTCAAGGGAAATTTTTGTTTATAAGGGAAATTTGAAAATTTTGTACAAATTTGTATTTAATTTAAAATCTAAATAAAAATAGAAAAAATCAGAAATTTCCCTTTTGACAAAAAAATTTCCCTTAAAGGGAAATTTTTCATATGAAGGAAATTTCCAAAATTTTATCAAATTTGAGATACTTATTAAAATGTATTAAAAAACCATAAAATTTTTAAAAAAAATTCTTTAAAAATAAAATTTCCCTTCAAGGGAAATTTTATTTTATAAGGGAAATTTTGAAAATTTGTCCAAATTTTTATTTAATTTAAAAATCTAAATAAAAATAAAAAAAAATCAGAAATTTCCCTTAAAGGGAAATTTTTTTTAATAAGGGAAATTTATAAAATTTTATCAAATTCTGGTTTATTATCAGAATTCAATAAAAACACATTAAAATCTTAAGCAAAATTCTTCAAAAATAAAATTTCCCTTGAAGGGAAATTTTGAAAATTTTGTAAAAATTTGTATTTAATTTAAAAATCTAAATAAAAATAAAAAAAATCAGAAATTTCCCTTTTGACAAAAAAATTTCCCTTAAAGGGAAATTTTTTCATATGAAGGAAATTTCCAAAATTTTATCAAATTTGAGATTCTTATTAAAATCTATTAAAAAACCATAAAATTTTTGAAAAAAATTCTTAAAAAATAAAATTTCCCTTGAAGGGAAATTTTTTTTTATAAAAAAAATTTTGAAAATTTTTCAAAATTTTTATTTAATTTAAAAATCTAAATAAAAATAAAAAAAATCAGAAATTTCCCTTTTGACAAAAAAATTTCCCTTAAAGGGAAATTTTTTCATATGAGGGAAATTTCCAAAATTTTATTAAATATGAGTTTTATATTCAAATGTATTAAAAATACAAACAAAAATTTGGGTAAATTCAACAAAAATAAAATTTCCCTTGAAGGGAAGTTTTTGTTTATAAGGGAAATTTTGAAAATTTTTCCAAGTTTTTATTTAATTTAAAAATCTAAATAAAATTTTGCAAAAAAAACAGGAATTTCCCTTAAACGGAAATTTTATTAAATAATGGAAATTTCCAAAATTTTATTAAATCTGAGTTTTATATTAAAATCTCTTAAAAAAAACAATAAAAATTTCTTGTGGTTAATCATGAAATTATTGATTATTATTTTATATTTATAAAAAATATTTCCATTTTTTTTTTGTTGCATTCTAAACCAATAACTTTCTTTATTTCCCATGATATTATCTAAGGTCGTTATTGTGGCAACTGCAGCACATACCGCAAATAATAAAAAAATAATGACAATGACGCTGCTAGATATAATAATAATGATGTTAAATCTAACGATAATGATGATGGCTAATGATGATTTTCATTGTATGCAGCCAAACAAATCAATCATGTGTGACTTTAAAGCAAAACTTAAGCAAAAAGTCAGACTTATAGACAGTTTTAAAGCATTTTCTATAAATATTTTTCTTGTAAAACAAATTCCAAAGCATATTAACTGTAAAAGCAAAAAAAAATATAAAAAAAAATTAAATAAAATATTTATTTTAAAGTTTGTGAACAAGATTTTTTAGATTTTCCTAAATATAATTTAGCCAAAAGCTAAAGACAACAAAACTAACAATAATAACAACAAAGAAAATTTTATAAGTTTGTGTCTAAAGTCTTTTGTTTTTCCTTCATCATTTGAGCTCCCAACAGCCAGCCATTAGCTGAAAATCAAGAATTGTCTTTGTTCGTTCGTTCGTTTGCTACAACTAAAATACATTTTTGTGGTCTGTTAGAAAGAAAGTTTTTCCTGTTGTTTTTCTATCTTTTATTTTTTGTATGGTTTGTTAAGGTTTTGACAATTTTCCATAGATATTTTGTTCAAAGATTTGTTACTTTATGTTGCCATTGTTTTGTGTGGTATCTAACGGCATCGGTTACACCAAATAACTGTTCTCACTTTCTTCCAACATGTTGTATACTAAGAGGTTTTTCTGTTTAAAAAATCATACTTTAAGCTGCCTACATCCGCTGCAACCGGTAGTTGTCATTTATTTAAGAACATTAATTGTACGTTTTTTTTTTTGTTTTTGGTTGTCTGGTTTAAATAAGATTTAATTCTGTACAGGTTGGATTATCTTGTTGGAGCTTAGAAACTAATTTAGATTGAATTTGTTTGAAAGCGAAAAATAATAGAAAATAGAAGATAAAAAATTCTAACTTTCTTATCCAAAAGCATCCAAAACCGGCAGCAGCAGCCACCAACGAAGTTTTGTTGCAGGTGCTACATGCACAGTGGCCAATGAGTTTTAATGATGGCCATAAATTGTCAGTGTTAATTAAGTTTATGTCTTAAGTCATAGGTTTTATGGTTGGAAATTCAACATGGCACACAACAAATTTGTTGATATAATGATTCTGTAAGAATATATGTATTATACAACAACTTTTCAGGAAACATTTTTAATGAAAAATACATTTCTTTAAAAGGTACTTTTCTTTAAAATATTTTTTATGTTTTTTTCAATTGATTTTAATTTAACTTAAAAATTTGATAAAATTTTGGAAAATTCAAATTAAGGGAAATTTAATTTTTGTTCTATATTTTTATTTAGATTTTTAGATTAAATCTGTAGGTTTTATTTAATACATTTTTATATAGAACCCGAATTTGCTAAAATTTCCCTGATATTTAGAGAGAATTCTGCCCAATAGTTTTATGTATTTTTGAATAAATTTTAATATAGAGCTCAAATTTGATAAAATTTCCCTTTAAGGGAAATATTTTGTCTAAAGAGAAATTTCAAATTTTTTGCAAATTTTCATTTAGATAAATACAAATTTGAAAAAAATTTCAAAATTTCCCTTATAAAGAAAAATTTCCCTTTAAGGGAAATTTTTTCTTTGAAGAACTTTGCCCAAAATTTGTATGTATTTTTGAATAAATTTTAATAAAAAACTCAAATTTGATAAAATTTTCAAAATTTCCTTTATAAACAAAAATTTCCCTTTAAGGGAAATTTTATTTGTGAAGAATTTTTCCAATATTTTTAAGTTTTTTTTAATCAATTTAAATATTAAACAAGAAATTTATAAAATTTTGGAAATTTCCCTTATTTAAAAAAAATTTCCCTTTAAGGGAAATTTTTTTCTTTGAGGGAAATTTTAAGGTTTTTGTAAATTTCCATTTAGATTTTTAAATTAAATATGAATTTATAAAAATTTTCAAAATTTCCCTTATAAACAAAAATTTCCCTTTAAGGGAAATTTTATTTTTTAAGAACATTTCCAATATTTTTAAGTTTTTTTTAATCAATTTAAATATTAAACAAGAATTTTATAAAATTTTGGAAATTTCCCTTATTTAAAAAAAATTTCCCTTAAAGGGAAATTTTTTGTCTAAAGGGAAATTTCATATTTTTGGCAAATTTTCATTTAGATTTTTAAATTAAATACAAATTTGAAAAAAAATTTCAAAATTTCCCTTATAAAGAAAAATTTCCCTTTAAGGGAAATTTTATTTTTGAAGAATTTTTCCAATATTTTTAATTTTTTTTTAATCAATTTAAATATTAAACAAGAATTTTATAAAATTTTGGAAATTTCCCTAATTTCAAAAAATTTCCCTTTAAGGGAAATTTTTTTCTTTGAGGGATATTTTAAGTTTTTTGTAAATTTCCATTTAGATTTTTAAATTAAATATGAATTTAAAAAAAATTTCAAAATTTCCCTTTAAGGGAAATTTTATTTTTGAAGAATTTTGCTTAAAATTTTTAATAGATTTTGGAAATTTCCCTCTAAGGGAAATTTGTTTCTAATATTTATGTTTTTTTTCTTAACACCTCAAAACCCACATTGTCTAACTTATAATCTCATTAAGAATAACTAAAACTTTTAGAAAAAAGAAGTAACTATTTAGCTTGTATTTAATGTTTAGTCATTTATGAACTTTTTCTTTTGACCACTAAAACAAAAAACTACAGTTTTTTTTTGGGGTACAACAAACTGAACAACAAAATCAAAAAGAACATAAACTAGTTATTAACAGAAACAATGTATATAATTAATAATAAATATTAGTGAAGAAAAAAAAATAACATTCTTAAAAATTAAAAAAATTAAATGCTGAAAAAAATAAACTAGGGGAATGAAAAGCAGTGGCTAAAGTAGAAAGTGATCTAGTGAATGCCTTAAAAATGTACAAGAAATGTAATTTCTATATTTAGAAATTTAAAAAGTGAATTATTTGAATGAATAACTAGTTCCCAATAATGATAATAATATGTGGAATTAAACTAGTACCCTTATTCATTATGAAATTTTTAATTTATCACAAGGAATATAAAACTAATTTTAGTTGATAATTTAAGAATAAGGGGGTGAGTTTATTTATATTTTTTTTTAGTTAGTAATGGTTTACACAGGTTAAGTTTACTTGCGCAAGTCTTAAGTTTGTTAATGAGAGAGGAGAGGAGATTGAAAATATTTTTCTCTCTCAAAACAGCACTTAGCATTTCAAACATTTTCTCCTACAGATTCCAAATTTATGTTCAAGGAAAATTTGCCGCAATAGTTTGAAAAGTTTTCTATGAACTGTTGGTAAAATTTATAGAACAAAATTTTCAGTTCATTTTTAGATTCAGATTCATGTTAAATGAATTAGTCATTCTCTACTAAATATTAAAGTTTTGAGTTATTTTTTTCTTAATTTCACGATTGAAAACAAAACCAAAACAGATGTGAAAGTAAAAATAAACCGTTAAAATACAGACATACATATTTTACTATAAAACTATATTAATAATAATTTGCATAATTCTTGTTTTTATTTTACAAATCACTGATTCTAACAAACGACTGACCATTCATTCCAAGCAACTCAAAACTCATTCATTGTTTGATTTTAATTTGTAGGTTCTGTTAAGAATTTCTTTTTAAACAAATTAAATGTCTAAAAAAATACATATTTTACTGGGTCATATTTTTGTTTAATCTTTAAAATAAACATCACAACATAGAAAAAAATTAATTTATACATTTTACACCAGCCCAAAACAAATAATGACCTCATATTAGCTTCATTATCGTCATCATTAGCGGAGAGCGGCAGCAGCACTACATCATAATTATTTAAATTTCTTAACCCATTTCTCTGTGCTAATATTCGTCTAAACAAAACTAAAAGTGTTTTGAAATGTAGTGTATTTGAAATTTATTAGCTGCTATTAGTTTGAAGCTTAATGTGTGTTTAAATTTGAAATGAAAGCAGTTGGAAAAAGGAAGTATTGCCCATAAAAATCATGTTATAGACAGCTAAAAGTAATAAAATAGATAGATAGATAGCAAATATTTTTGTAGTCAAAAGAGATAAATCATTAATGAAAGAAAGTCAGGTTTCATTTTATGTTCTAATTATTTTTTGTTTTCAAAACAGTTTTAATAATTTAAATTATTTAGTAATGAAATCATAAGTTAGCCAAAGAGAATGTTTTAATAAAATTTTATCAAATTCTTGTTTAATATTTAAAATCATTAAAAAAATTTATATTTTTGGGCAAAATTCTTCAAAAATAAAATTTCCTTTAAAGGGAAATTTTGAAAACTGTTTCATATTTGTATTTAATGTAAAAATCTTATTAAAAATTTACAAAAAAATCAAAAATTCTTGGAAAGAAAAAAATTTCCCTTAAAGGGAAATTTTTTTAAATAAGGGAAATTTCCAAAATTTTATAAAATTCTTGTTTAATATTTAAATCCATTAAAAAAACTTAAAATCTTTGGGGAAAATTCTTCAAAAATAAAATTTCCCTTAAAGGGAAATTTTTGTTTATAAGGGAAATTTTGAAAATTTTTTCATATTTGTATTTTTTAAGGGAAATTTCAAAAATTTTATAAAATTCTTGTTTTATATATTAATCCATAAAAAAATTAAAAATTTTTGGGGAAAATTCTTCAAAGATAAAATTTCCCTTAAAGGGAAATTTTTGTTTAAAAGGGAAATTTTGAAATTTTTTTCAAATTTCTATTTAGTTTAAACATCTAATTAAAAATTTACAAAAAATTTAAAATTTCCCTCAAAGAAAAAAATTTCCCTTAAAGGGAAATTTTTTTTAATAAGGAACATTTTTTAAATTTTATAAAATTCTTGTTTAATATTTAAATTGATTAAAAAAACTTAAAATTTTTGGTTAAAATTCTTTAAAAATAAAATTTCCCTTAAAGGGAAATTTTTGTTTATAAGGGAAATTTTGAAAATTTGTTTAAATTTCTATTTAGTTTAAAAATCTAATTAAAAATTTACAAAAAAACTTAAAATTTTCCTCAAAGAAAAAAATTTCCCTTAAAGGGAAATTTTTTTAAATAAGGGAAATTTCCAAAATTTTATAAAATTCTAGTTTAATATTTAAAACCATAGAAAAAACTTAAATTTTTTGGGG
This sequence comes from Calliphora vicina, assembly GCF_958450345.1. NCBI lineage: Eukaryota > Metazoa > Arthropoda > Insecta > Diptera > Calliphoridae > Calliphora > Calliphora vicina. Next base: position 116,129,148 of record NC_088783.1, read on the forward strand.
AAAATTCTTTAAAAATAAAATTTCCCTTAAAGGGAAATTTTTGTTTAAAAGGGAAATTTTGAAAATTTGTTGAAATTTCTATTTAGTTTAAAAATCTAATTAAAAATTTACAAAAAACTTAAAATTTCCCTCAAAGAAAAATATTTCCCTTAAAGGGAAATTTTTTTAAATAAGGGAAATTTCTCAAATTTTATCAAAATCTTGTTTAGTATTTAAAAAACTTAATATTTTTGCGGAAAATTCTTTAAAAATAAAATTTCCCTTAAAGGGAAATTTTTGTTTATAAGGGAAATTTTGAAAATTTTTTCATATTTATATTTAATGTAAAAATCTAATTAAAAATTTACAAAAAACTTAAAATTTCCCTCAAAGAAAAAAATTTCCCTTAAAGGGAAATTTTTTTAAATAAGGGAAATTTCCAAAATTTTATAAAACTCTTGTTTAATATTTTAATCTATAAAAAAAAACTTAAAATTTTTGGGAAAAATTCTTTAAAAATAAAATTTCCCTTAAAGGGAAATTTTTGTTTATAAGGGAAATTTTGAAAATTTGTTTAAATTTCTATTTAGTTTAAAAATCTAATTAAAAATTTACAAAAAAACTTAAAATTTTCCTCAAAGAAAAAAATTTCCCTTAAAGGGAAATTTTTTTAAATAAGGGAAATTTCCAAAATTTTATAAAATTCTTGTTTAATATTTTAAGCCATAAAAAAAAACGTAATATTTTTGGGGAAAATTCTTTAAAAATAAAATTTCCCTTAAAGGGAAATTTTTGTTAATATGGGAAATTTTGAAAATTTTTTCAAATTTCTATTTAATTTAAAAATCTAAATAAAAATTTACAAAAAATAAAAAATTTCCCTCTTAGAAAAAAATTTCCCTTAAAGGGAAATTTTTTTAAATAAGGGAAATTTCCAAAATTTTCTAAAATTCTTGTTTAATATTTAAATCCATTAAAAAAACTTAAAAAATTTTGGTCAAAATTCTTCAAAAATAAAATTTCCCTTAAAGGGAAATTTTTGTTTAAAAGGGAAATTTTGAAAATTTGTTCAAATTTCGATTTAATTTAAAAATCTAAATAAAAATTTACAAAAAACTTAAAATTTCCCTCAAAGAAAAAAATTTCCCTTAAAGGGAAATTTTTTTAAATAAGGGAAATTTCCAAAATTTTATAAAATTCTTGTTTAATATTTTAATCTATAAAAAAAAACTTAAAATTTTTGGGGAAAATTCTTTAAAAATAAAATTTCCCTTAAGGGAAATTTTTGTTAATATGGGAAATTTTGAAAAATTTTTCAAATTTCTATTTAGTTTAAAAATCGAAATAAAAATTTACAAAAAACTTAAAATTTCCCTCAAAGAAAAAAATTTCCCTTAAAGGGAAATTTTTTTAAATAAGGGAAATTTCCAAAATTTTATAAAATTCTAGGTCAATATTTTAATCCATAAAAAAAACTTAAAATTTTTGGGAAAAATTCTTCAAAAGAAAAAATTTCCGTTAAAGGGAAATTTTTGTTTATAAGGGAAATTTTGAAAATTTGTTCAAATTTCTATTTAATTTAAAAATCTTATTAAAAATTTACAAAAAACTTAAAATTTCCCTCAAAGAAAAAAATTTCCCTTAAAGGGAAATTTTTTTAAATAAGGGAAATTTCTAAAGTTTTATAAAATTCTTGTTTAATATTTTAAGCCATAAAAAAAAACTTAAAATTTTTGGGGAAAATTCTTTAAAAATAAAATTTCCCTTAAAGGGAAATTTTTGTTTATAACGGAAATTTTAAAAATTTGTTCAAATTTCTATTTAATTTAAAAATCTAAATAAAAATTTACAAAAAACTTAAAATTTCCCTCAAAGAAAAAAATTTCCCTTAAAGGGAAATTTTTTTAAATAAGGGAAATTTAAAAAATTTTATAAAATTCTTGTTTAATATTTAAATCTTTTAAAAGAACTTAAATTTTTTGGGGAAAATTCTTTAAAAATAAAATTTCCCTTAAAGGGAAATTTTTGTTTATATGGCAAATTTTGAAAATTTTTTCATATTTGTATTTAATGTACAAATCTTATTAAAAATTTACAAAAAATAAAAAATTTCCCTCTTAGAAAAAAATTTCCCTTAAAGGGAAATTTTTTTAAATAAGGGAAATTTCCAAAATTTTCTAAAATTCTTGTTTAATATTTAAATTGATTTAAAAAACTTAAAATTTTTGGAGAAAATTCTTTAAAACTAAAATTTCCCTTAAAGGGAAATTTTTTTTTATATGGGAAATATTGAAATTTTTTTCAAATTTCTATTTACTTTAAAAATCTAATTAAAAATTTACAAAAAATCAAAAATTTCCCCGAAAGAAAAAAATTTCCCTTTAAGGGAAATTTTTTTAAATAAGGGGAATTTCAAAAATTTTATCAAATTCTTGTTTAATATTTTAAGCCATAAAAAAAACTTAAAATTTTTGGCGAAAATTCTTTAAAAATAAAATTTCCCTTAAAGGGAAATTTTTGTTTATATGGGAAATTTTGAAAATTTTTTCATATTTGTATTTAATGTACAAATCTTATTAAAAATTTACAAAAAATAAAAAATTTCCCTCTTAGAAAAAAATTTCCCTTAAAGGGAAATTTTTTTAAATAAGGGAAATTTCCAAAATTTTCTAAAATTCTTGTTTAATATTTAAATCCATTAAAAAAACTTAAAATTTTTGGGGAAAATTCTTTAAAAATAAAATTTCCCTTAAAGGGAAATTTTTGTTTATAAGGGAAATTTTGAAAATTGTTTAATATTTGTATTTAATTTAAAAATCTAAATGATAATTTACAAAAAAAAACTTAAATTTCTCTCAAAGAAAAAAATTTCCCTTAAAGGGAATTTTTTTTAAATGAGGGAAATTTCTAAAATTTTATAAAATTCTTGTTCAATATTTCGAGCCATTAAAAAAACATAAAAAATTTGGGCTAAATTCTTTAAAAATAAAATTTCCCTTAAAGGGAAATTTTTTTAAATAAGATTAATTTCGAAAATTTAAGTGATAAGAATTTGATTCGAATAAAATTTAAGGCTGGTACCATGAATAAAAAGTAGCCTATTATTCTTTCCAGATATAGAAGAACATACAGTAAAAACTTCAAGATGATCGGTCCTTGTGAACTACCTTTTTTTATTTACTTTTTTTATTTTAGAATTTGCTATTATTGTCTGTTTGTTGAGTATTTAGGTTCTAGATAATCTTACATAATTTCTTATAAAATTACTTAACGGTGTTAAGTTATACATTTGTTTTATTCTTTGTAACTTTATTACGAGTTTATTACATTAAGCTATTATTATGCATTTTCTATAGTTCATTACCCTAAAATGCTTAACAATGTCGAAGTTTGTTTTATTTCTAAGCATTACTAGCAAAAAACGTTTAAAAGGGTGTTTTTTTTGTAAGCCCAATTGAACTTACATAATGGATAACTGTCATATAACACTCTAATTTATTTATGATATTAACCCTTCACCTTGAGTGGCAATTTCTAAATATTCGGGATCGTTATAGATATTGGAGTCGATATTTTCGTGTCCTTCTGTATGTTGAAATCAACTTTCCATAGCCTTCAAAGAACTTACTTTCATGATTCATACATCAATATGATCGCTTTAGACCCGGTTCGGTTGCTATTTAAAATTGGGAAAATCGGTTCAAAAATGGCTGAGATATAAGCAAAAAACCAAGACTACCTCGAATTTTGACCAATTATCTATATCTGGATTACTAAGTCATTAATATAGACAATATGGGTATCTAATGATAGATATTTCAAATACCTTTGCAACGGCGTATATGACGCCATAATTAGTCAGACATAGAATGGGTCAAAATCGGAAAAAATATTTTTAACCCGAATTTTTTTTTTACCAAAAAAATTTTTTTTTGCCTTGAAATTTATTTTCATTAATTAATGTAAAAAAAACAAAAAGAATTTTTGGAAAAATTTTTAATTTTTTTGGAAAAAATTTTAATTTGTTTTTTACAATTTCAATTTCCAGGGGGCTTAAAAAACACCCTTTATTTTAAGCATTATATTGTTCATACTCTCATAAACAAGAATCGTTAAATATAATTTCCAAATAATAAAGTCAATGTTTAATCATAAAACCAAACAACATGTGGATACATTAGAATGTATGAAATATGATTATGAAAATATAAATGTACTTTAAGTAATAATTTAGCTAAAGAAAAATATATGTAACAATTCCAAAAATACCAACAAAAAAACTATACAGAATTTCTTTTTAAACATAACAATTTTTTTATGACTTGATTACCGCATGCAATTACCACATAATATGATCTAACTGTAGAGCAACATGCCACCATGACACCAACCACCAACCATCAACCTCACTACCTTAAAAGAGTCTGAGAATGGTAACAGAAATAACAACAACTACACAAAAAAAAACCAACCAAATTATGTTTAAAATAAACAAAGACAAAGACAGTTAACTGATGTATGTTTGGTTGGCTTTGAGGGTTCACTCACTACCCAGTAGTTCTAGGAGACATAGCCGAACTAGTGATTTCACTCTAGATTACTTAGAGCCAGTTAGGGGCAATTGTCTCTACGCTAGATTACCTGGGATGTATAAAGTAACCAATTGAGCAAATCGTAGCAAATGAGCCAAAATATATAAAGTGGAGTCAGTCAAGCCAAGTGATACCTTGACTACATGCTTAACTGCTGGGTATTCATTCACTCACTCACTCACTCACTCATTCTTTCATTTCTTCCTTTTATTAACATGATAATTTTTTATGATTATTTCCGCTTGAATTAAGTAACAATAACACGATATTACTCTATAACAATAATAATAAACCGAAAAAAAAGACACAATTAACTAAAGAAAAATTACCTTTTTACACACCAAATTCTAACAAAATAAAAAAAAACCAACCTGTAAAGAAAAGACACCCAAATTGTTGGCAATACCAATGGAGAACAACGGAAGAATGAAAATAATTTAAGATTAAAGTGGGAAAATAAAATAACAAGTGCAATCATGACACAAAAATAAGAATAAAGAATTTTATTACATGCAATGGAACCTGTTGTTTCTTTCTCATCAAGTCACACAAACTTCAAACTCAAACTTACACAAGAAAAGTTTAAGGAAATCAAAAGAGTTAAGACACAAAAAAAAAAAATACAAAGACTGCATAATTTGTTTAACAGCAAAAAGAAAGACTTGGCAGAGGAAATTATTGACACAAATAAAAAAAAAACGAATGAATAAATAAATAAGACAAACAGACAGAAGGACAGTTTTAAACTTTAAATGTATGATTTTTACAAATTACAATGTAAATTTTAGAATTTTGTATCACGAATAATATTCCAGAAGAATTTTGTATATACCTTGACTATTTCATATTATTTACCAATTGTTTACATGATGTAAACAACGTAAATTATAGAAGTTTTTATCACGAATAATATTCCATAAGAAATTTTTATATGTCTTGCCTATTTCATATTTTTTACCTATTGTTTACATGATGTAAACAATGTAAATTTTAGAATTTTTTATCATGAACAATATTCCAGAAGAATTTTTTACATATCTCTAGTATTTCATATTGTTTACCTATTGTTTACATGATGTAAACAATGTAAATTTTAGTATTTTTTATCAGGAATAAGATTCCATAGGAATTTTTTACATATCTTGACTACTTCATATTGTTTACCTATTGTTTACATGGTGTCAACAATGTACATTTTCGAATATTTTATCGCGAATAATATTCCAGAAGAATTTTTTAGATATCTTGTATATTTCATATTGTTTACCCATTGTTTACATGATGTAAACAATGTAAATTATAGAATTTTTTATCACGAATAATATTCCAAAATAACTTTTGAGATATCTTGTATATTTCATATTGTTTACCTATTGTTTACATGATGTAAACAATGTAAATTTTAGAATTTTTTATCATCAACAATATTCCAGTAGAATTTTTTAGATATCTCGAGTATTTCATACTGTTTACCTATTGTTTACATGATGTAAACAATGTAAATTATAGAATTTTTTATCACGAATATTATTCCAGAAGAATTTTTTAGATATCTCAAGAACTTCATATTGTTTACCTATTGTTTACATAACGTAAACAATGTAAATTATAGAATTTTTTATCACGAATAATATTCCAGAAGAATTTTTTAGATATCTCGAGTATTTCATATTGTTTACCTATTTTTTACATGATGTAAACAATGTAAATTTTAGAATTTTTTATCATGAATAATATTCCAGAAGAATTTTTTACATATATCGAGTATTTAATATTGTTTACCCATTGTTTACATGATGTAAACAATGTAGATTTTAGAACTTTTTATCAGGAACAAGATTCCATAGGAATTTTTTACATATCTTGAGTATTTCATAATGTTTACCTATTGTTTACATGATGTAAATAATGTAAATTAATGAATTTTTAATATTGTTTACCTATTGTTGACATGATGTAAACAATGTAAATTAATGAATTTTTTATCACGAATAATCTTCCAAAAGAACTTTTGAGATATCTTGTATATTTCATATTATTTACCTATTGTTTACATGATGTAAACAATGTATATTTTAGAATTTTTATATCTTCAGGAATATTCCAGTAGAATTGTTTAGATATCTCGAGTATTTAATATTGTTTACCCATTGTTTACATGATGTAAACAATGTAAATTTTAGAATTTTTTATCATCAACAATATTCCAGTCGAATTTTTTAGATATCTCGAGTATTTAATATTGTTTACCTATTGTTTACATGATGTAAACAATGTAAATTTTAGAATTTTTTATCATGAATAATATTCCAGAAGAATTTTTTACATATCTCGAGTATTTCATGTTATTTACCTATTGTTTACATGATGTAAACAATGTAAATTTTAGAATTTTTTATCATCAACAATATTCCAGTAGAATTTTTTAGATATCTCGAGTATTTAATATTGTTTACCTATTGTTTACATGATGTAAACAATGTAAATTTTAGAATTTTTTATCACGAATAATATTCCAGAATAATTTTTTACATATCTCAAGTATTTCACATTTTTTACCCATTGATTACATGATGTAAACAATGTAAATTTTAGAATATTTTATAATTAATAGTATTCCAGAAGAGTTTTTTAGATATCTCGAGTATTTTATATTGTTTACCCATTGTTTACATGATGTAAACAATTTAAATTTTTGAATTTTTTATCACGAAAATTATTCCATAAGAAGTTTTTACATATCTTAACTATTTCATATTGTTTACATGATGTCAACAATGTAAAGTATAGAATTTTAGATAGAGAATAATATTCCAGAAGAATTTTTTACATATCTTGAACATTTCATATTGTTTACATATTGTTTCCATGATGTAAACAATGTAAATTTTTGGAATTTTTATCATGAATAATATTCCAGAAGAATTTTTTACATATCTCGAGTATTTCATATTGTTTACCTATTGTTGACATGATGTAAACAATGTAAATTTTAGAATTTTTTATCATGAATAATATCCCATCAGAATTTTTTACATAGCTGGACTATTTCATAATGTTTACCTATTGTTTACATGATGTAAATAATGTAAATTTTTGAATTTTTTATTATGAAAAATATTCCATAGGAACTTTTTACATATCTTGCTTATTTCATATTGTTTACCTATTGTTTACATAATGTAAACAATGTAAGTTAGATAATATTTTATTTTCAAGGCCTTTAGTTTGTAAAACAACTAATAAAGTCTTAATAAATATAATTTAATTTCTATAACAAAACCTTTCTTTCTTAATTACCTAAAGCTTAATGTTTGTTTAATAATATTAAATTATTAAAACAAACAAATTACCCACTCGCGTGCTGTCTTTCTTTACCAGCATTAAATCCCATCGAGTTTATTTCACCAAATACCTTCAAAGTCTTTCTAATGAAAAACAAATAAATTTTTTGTTTAAAAAAAAAACAACTTTCACAAGCTTTAGTATTTTTAAAGATAATTCTTTCTAATTTTTTTCTTTCGATTTTTTGATTTCTTAATTCATTTCCTAATAGAAAACTAAGAGCAAAAACGTATGTATGTCTAAGCATTATCATCATTAAACTTCAGTATGGTTAAAAGTTATAAATAAATAAAGTAAAACTTCTAATACAGCTTAATTTTTAATAACCAACATAAAGTGATTATCTTTAAACAAAAAAAAAATTAAACACACACATGAAAGCTGGACGTCTAACGAAAATTTCAGCATTTCACTTTTTAAATTCGTTGGGTATAATCATTTTTATGATGGTTGAAACTTATAATTCTAATAGCAAATAGAAAAAAACTGTTAAATTTATGGCCAAAGTATGATCGATGTTTGGTTTGCATGATTTTACTTTTAGAAACAACAGTGGTGGGATATAAATGAAATGGGGGGAATTTTTCATTCTAGCTGATATAAATACTGAAGAAGATGTTTGCTTAAGTTTGATTTAAATATTGTAAAGATTTTATAACATTTACCTATTGTTTACATGATGTCAACAATGTAAATTATAGAAATTTTTATCAAGAATAATATTCCATACTAACTTTTTACATATCTTGACTATTTCGTATTGTTTACCTATTGTTTACATGATGTCAGCAATGTAAATTATAGAAATTTTTATGGAGATTAATATCCCATTATAATTTTTTACAAGTTGCGAAGATTTAATATTGTTTACCTATTGTTTACATGGTGTAAACAATGTAAATTTTAGAATTTTTTATCAGGAATAATATTCCTTGAAAACTTTTTACTTATTTTGAATATTTCATATTGTTTACCCATTGTTTACATGATGTAAACCATGTAAATTATAGAAGTTTTTATTAGGAATAATATTCCATAAGAATTTTCTACATATTTGGAATATTTCATATTGTTTACCTATTGTTTACATGGTGTAAACAATGTAAATTATAGAATTTTTTATTGCGAGCTATATTCCTTGAGAATTTTGTAATTAACACGAATATTTCATATTGTTTACATTTTGTTTACATGATGTCAACAATGTAAATTATAAAACTTTTTATGGAGAATAATATTCCATTAGAATTTTTTACATATCTTGAGTATTTCACATTGTTTACCTATTGTTTACATGATGTCAACAATGTAAATTATAGAACTTTTTATCAGGAATAATATTCCATAAGAATTTTCTACATATTTGGAATATTTCATATTGTTTACCTATTGTTTACATAATGTAAACAATGTAAATTATAGATTTTTTTATTACGAGCTATATTCCTTGAGAATTTTGTAATTATCTCGAATATTTCATATTGTTTACCTATTGTTTACATGATGTCAACAATGTAAATTATAGAATTTTTTATCAGGAATAATATTCCATAAGAATTTTCTACATATTTGGAATATTTCATATTGTTTACCTATTGTTTACATAATGTAAACAATGTAAATTATAGATTTTTTTATTACGAGCTATATTCCTTGAGAATTTTGTAATTATCTCGAATATTTCATATTGTTTACCTATTGTTTACATGATGTCAACAATGTAAATTATAGAATTTTTTATCAGGAATAATATTCCATAAGAATTTTCTACATATTTGGAATATTTCATATTGTTTACCTATTGTTTACATAATGTAAACAATGTAAATTATAGATTTTTTTATTACGAGCTATATTCCTTGAGAATTTTGTAATTATCTCGAATATTTCATATTGTTTACCTATTGTTTACATGATGTAAACAATGTAAATTGAAGAACTTTTTATCACGAATAATATTCCATAAGAATGTTTTGCATATTGGGATTATTTAAAATTGTTTACCAATTGTTTACATGGTGTAAAATATAAAAAAATATTCTCTATAAATTTTTACTTATTTGCAATATTTAGTATATTTTACCCATTGTTTACATGATGTCAATAATGTAATCTATATAAAATTTTATGGTGAATAATATTCCAGAAGAATTTTTTACTTATCTTGAAGATTTCATATTGTTTACCTATTGTTTACATGATGTCAACAATGTAAATTTTCGCCATTTAAATTCCAGACGAATTTTTAATCTCACTATTCATTAGATGACGTCTTAAATTTGTTTTATTTGGTATATTTGTCTACTTTTAATAAAATTGTAGTTTTGTATTGTAATTTTTTTTTTAAAAAAATACCCCCACTGTGCAATATAAAGCATATTCAATTTAAACTTTCGTATGATGCCTCCATATCATGGAGTTGTTTTCTTTTCTACATCTTTTTTTTATGATTAATTTTATTAAGTATTTAAATTAGCAAAACATAGAGGAATGTATGTTAGTCACCATTAAGCTGGCACATATCAACACTTTAAGCAGCACAGTGGTAAAGAGGGTTAAAAATTAAAACACTAAAAAATATTGACAGTTTGTTTACTTAATCATTTATCTTAAAATTTACTTTCGTTGAATAATTTTTATTGCTAAAATTTTTAAAATTTTTACTTTAATTTCTTTACACACCACTGTCTATTTCTTTGCCATCATGAGATTCATTGATGTTGAAGGTGATTTCTCTATTTTTAGCTGGCAATTTTTTTTTATATTTATTATTTATAACCATATTTATTATATTTCTTTCATCATACATGTATAAAGTAAGTAGAAAGAAACATTGAACTAACTTTTAAAATTGACTCAAACAACTGTCTTCTAAAGATTGAAATTTTTTTTTTTCAATATTTTTTTGTAGCTGTGCCAAATAATATTAAGTCGTATGTCAGAGTTTTTTATGGGGTGTGTGCATATAAGCGTTAATTAAATCTACTCAGTTTTTCTTATAATTTCTTGGTTATAACTTTTTTTATTTCTCTAGTTATGTTGCTTCTATTTCTTTTCTTATAAAAAAATTGTTGCTGTTCGTTTGCCCGATTGAGGGAGAAAATTAATTAGTTTGCTAAAATGTGCTGACATTTATGACAGTGCATTTAATTGCTAGTAATTAGTTAAAACAGCTAAAATATATTAGTTTAACTATGTAAGAAAGCTGCTACAAATGAGCATTAGGAAAAGAATTAAACTTTATGACAAATTGCCGAGACCTTAAACTGGTTAAGGTATTAATTTGCTAGCAAAAAGAAAAGGTATATTATAACTTAATAGGTTGATGGAGTGACATAATTAAAAAGGAAATAAGGTATTTAAAAAATTATAAATAGTAATTTTTTCTACTACTTTTTGGTGAAAAGTAGTAAATTTTGCAAAATTGTTGTAGAAACTTATTAAACGTGATGTGAAGATTTTGAAATTATATGTTTTAACTATTTTAAAAATAGTAGTAAAAATACTACTTTTTGAAAAAAGTATTAAATTTGAAACACTTTTTCTATGGAAAATTATTGCTAAAGATTAGGTTTTAAGAAAATAATATTTCTATAATTATTTTCCTTTAAATAGTAATTTTACCCACTACTTTTTTATAAAAAGTAGTAGATTTTGCAAAATTGTTGTTGAAATGTATTAAACGTGTTATAATGATTTTAAAATTATATATTTTAACTATTTTCAAAATAGTAGTAAAAATACTACTTTTTGAAAAAAGTATTAAATTTGCTACTCTTTTTCTATGGAAAATTATTAATAAAAATTAGGTTTTCAAATTATAATACTTTTATATTTATTTTCCTTTAAATAGTAATTTTAGCTACTACTTTTTTATAAAAAGTAGTAGATTTTGCAAAATTGTTGTTAAAATATATTAAACGCGTTATAGTGATTTTAAAATTATATATTTTAACTATTTTAAAAATAGTAGTAAAAATACTACTTTTTGAAAAAAGTATAAATTTGCAAATTTTTTTTAAAAGAAAATTATTGATAAAAATTAGGTTTTCAAAATATAATAGTTTTATATTTATTTTCCTTTAAATAGTAATTTTATCTACTACTTTTTTATAAAAAGTAGTAGATTTTGCAAAATTGTTTTTAAAATCTATTAAACGCGTTATAGTGATTTTAAAATTATATGTTTTAACTATTTTCAAAATAGTAGTAAAAATACTACTTTTTGAAAAAAGTATTAAATTTGCAAATTTTTTTCAATGGAAAATTATTGATAAAAATTAGGTTTTCAAAATATAATACTTTTATATTTATTTTCCTTTAAATAGTAATTTTACCTACTACTTTTTTATAAAAAGTGGTAGATTTTGCAAAATTGTTGTTGAAATTTATTAAACGTGTTATAGTGATTTTAAAATTATATATATTAACTATTTTAAAAATAGTAGTAAAAATACTACTTTTTAAAAAAAGTATTAAATTTGCTACTCTTTTTCTATGGAAAATTATTGCTAAAGAATAGGTTTTAAGAAAATAATATTTCTATATTTATTTTCCTTTAAATAGTAATTTTACCTACTACTTTTATTTAAAAAGTAGTAGATTTTGCAAAATTGTTTTTGAAATGTATTAAACCTGTTGTGGTAATTTTGAAATTATAAATTTTAACGATTTATAAAATAGTAGTAAAAATAATACTTTTTGAAAAAGTAATAAATTTGCAACTTCTGTTTACATGATGTCATTAAGTTAATTTTTTTTGTCGCTTTCGCTTTAATTGTGTTTCTTGTATTATTTGGTAACTTGTAGCCCTCCTGCGGCTGTGGTTAACTAGCTGTAAATTCAGTTATGTCAACGGATTCTTTACAAATTCTTGCTTGTCTCTTTTATTAACAAAAAAATGATTGATATGCTGCCGTCGTTGTTTAACAAAAAAAAACCTGATATATAGTGTCCATGTTAATTTAGCCCAGGCACCTGTTAATTAACATTTAGCCAAAAGAAAAATGATTTCTATAAAACACTGTTAATTAACATTGGCTTCTTAGAAACATTATTTTAGTTAGTTTTCCTTTTGTTGTTGGTTACTTGGACTGGGTTGATGGTCTATCTTTGAGGCGGCATATTTGGTTTGTTGTGTGCGTTTCATTTTTGTTGTTGCTGTTCTTGTTTTGTTTCAGTCATTAAATGACAATGACCCAAGACGCTTGGTTGATTTTATGTGTTAAGTTGTTTAGTTTGTTCTTTTTGTTTTTTTTTGTGGAATTTTTGTTTTATTATTTGTTTGCAAATATTTCAAATATTTACGGTACAATTCTTTTAAGAGGAGGAAATAGATAATATTTTCAGTTAAAACTTTCTTTAAACAAAAAGGGTACTTGGTATATTTGCAAAATTGTATGTAAATATAAAAAATCTTAAGTTTTCAACCAACTAAATCTAAAAAAGTATGTAAAATTATTTTTAAATTTAAATAAAAGTTGATTTTTTCATAAATCTTTCCATTAATTTCGTCTAGCCTTTTAGCAGAGTTTGTTTGTTTTAAAAGTCTTTTGTTTTCTCTCTTAAAATACTAATGGTTTATTTGTGTTTTCTTAGTTGTGTTTGTTTTCTTTATTAACTCTTGCCCTCCCCCGCTAACGGCAGATTTCAAATGATCCTACTTTTCACACATTTCTGGCAGTTTGTTTGCCCTGTTGTATTGTTGTTTTAACAAAATTATTTTAATGTTCTTGGACAAATTTGTTTGCTTTAAAAAACCTCTTAGTAGAGGCTCTAAACTAAACGAATAAAATATTTACAGGTAAATAATATGAAAAATGCTTTAAACCTATTATTCGCCGTTAAATATTCTCTAATTTCCATTAATGACACCATGTAAACAATAGGTAAACAATATGAAATACTCAAGATATGTAAAAAATGATTGAGGTAAATTATTGGCCACAAAAAATTATAAAATTTACATAATTGACATCATGTAAACAATAGGTAAACAATATGAAATACTCAAGATATATAAAAAATTCTTCTGGCATATTGCTCGTGATAAAAAATTCTTTATTTTACATTGTTTACATCATGTAAACAATAGGTAAACAATATGAAATACTCAAGATATGTAAAAAGTTCTTATGGAATTTAATTCCTAATAAAAAATTCTATAATTTACATTATTGACATCATGTAAACAATAGGTAATCAATATGAAGTATTCAAGATATCTTAAAAATTGTTCTGGAATATTGCTCGTGATAAAAAATTCTATAATTTACATTGTTTACATCATGTAAACTATAGGTAAACAATATAAAATACTTAAAATATATAAAAAATTATTATGGAATATTATTCCCTATAAAAAATTCTATCATTTACCTCGTTTACATCATGTAAACAATAGGTAAACAATATGAAATACTCAAGATATATACAAAATTCTTCTGGAATATTGCTCGTGATAAAAAATTATTTAATTTACATTGCTTACATCATGTAAACTATAGGTAAACAATACGAAATACTCAAGATATATACAAAATTCTTCTGGAATATTGCTCGTGATAAAAAATTCTTTAATTTACATTGTTTACATCATGTAAACAATTGGTAAACAATATGAAATACTCAAGATATATACAAAATTATAATGGAATATTATTCCCAATAAAAAATTCTATAATTTACATTGTTGACATCATGTAAACAATAGGTAAACAATATGAAATATTCAAGATATCTTAAAACTTCTTATGGAATTTTATTCCTAATAAAAAATTCTATAATTTACATTGTTTACATCATGTAAACAATAGGTAATCAATAGGAAATACTTAAGATATGTTAAAAATTCTTATGGAGTATTACTCGGGATAAAAAGTTATAAATTTTACATTGTTTACATCATGTAAACAATAGGTAAACAATATGAAATATTCAAGATATATACAAAATTATTATGGAATATTAGTCTCTATAAAAAATTCTATCATTTACATTGTTTACATCATGTAAACAATAGGTAAACAATATGAAATACTCAAGATATGTAAAAAGTTCTTATGGAAATTTATTCCTAATAAAAAATTCTATAATTTACATTGTTGACATCATGTAAACAATAGGTAAACAATATGAAATACTCAAGATATATAAAAAATTCTTCTGGCATATTGCTCGTGATAAAAAATTCTTTATTTTACATTGTTTACATCATGTAAACAATAGGTAAACAATATGAAATACTCAAGATATGTAAAAAGTTCTTATGGAATTTAATTCCTAATAAAAAATTCTATAATTTACATTATTGACATCATGTAAACAATAGGTAATCAATATGAAGTATTCAAGATATCTTAAAAATTGTTCTGGAATATTGCTCGTGATAAAAAATTCTATAATTTACATTGTTTACATCATGTAAACTATAGGTAAACAATATAAAATACTTAAAATATATAAAAAATTATTATGGAATATTATTCCCTATAAAAAATTCTATCATTTACCTCGTTTACATCATGTAAACAATAGGTAAACAATATGAAATACTCAAGATATATACAAAATTCTTCTGGAATATTGCTCGTGATAAAAAATTATTTAATTTACATTGCTTACATCATGTAAACTATAGGTAAACAATACGAAATACTCAAGATATATACAAAATTCTTCTGGAATATTGCTCGTGATAAAAAATTCTTTAATTTACATTGTTTACATCATGTAAACAATTGGTAAACAATATGAAATACTCAAGATATATACAAAATTATAATGGAATATTATTCCCAATAAAAAATTCTATAATTTACATTGTTGACATCATGTAAACAATAGGTAAACAATATGAAATATTCAAGATATCTTAAAACTTCTTATGGAATTTTATTCCTAATAAAAAATTCTATAATTTACATTGTTTACATCATGTAAACAATAGGTAATCAATAGGAAATACTTAAGATATGTTAAAAATTCTTATGGAGTATTACTCGGGATAAAAAGTTATAAATTTTACATTGTTTACATCATGTAAACAATAGGTAAACAATATGAAATATTCAAGATATATACAAAATTATTATGGAATATTAGTCTCTATAAAAAATTCTATCATTTACATTGTTTACATCATGTAAACAATAGGTAAACAATATGAAATACTCAAGATATGTAAAAAGTTCTTATGGAAATTTATTCCTAATAAAAAATTCTATAATTTACATTGTTGACATCATGTAAACAATAGGTAAACAATATGAAATACTCAAGATATATAAAAAGTTCTTCTGGAATATTGGTCGTGATAAAAAATTCTTTAATTTACATTGTTTACATCATGTAAACAATAGGTAAACAATATGAAATACTTAAGATATATAAAAAGTTCTTATGGAATTTTATTCCTAATAAAAAATTCTATAATTTACATTTTTTGCTTTATAAATTTATAAATATTTTAACGAAAATTATTGGTAACATTACCTTAATAGCTTTTGTCATTAAACTATTTACTCTTAAATACCAAATATTAATTCTTTTTTTTTTAGCAAAATCATAAAAAAACATTAAAAAGTTATTTCTATAGGAAAGAAGAAAACCAGCAATAATTTTATTGACAAAAGTAAAAGCTTCTTTTCAAAGCCATTAGAGACATACAGAAATACACAAACCATAGATAATTGAGTTAAATGAACAAATAGTTCAAATACAATTTTTAATTTAGAAAAAAAAAAACACAAATAATTGACAAATAGCCGAAGCAATGATAAATCTTTAAATTGCTAAATAAATATTTAGAGCATTCGATCGATAAGAAAGTCTTGTGGTCATTTGCGTTATTAAGGTGTTGAAAACACCATAATAAACCACAAAAACATAATAACTCATAACATGGAAATATATATTATCTAGACAAATGTTGTACGGGACAGACGGACATACAGACAGATTGTGTTTTTCATCAAGGCTGGAAATTTTTTAAAAAAAGCGTAAAAAATTTTAGAAAAAAGAAGTCAAAGAAAGAGGCAAAAATTACATACGACTAAAAGTTTAATTATTAGAACGTTGTGACCGACAGACAGCATATGGAGAATGTTGAAGATAAAGAGGTTTTTTTATGAAATGTTGAACGATAATGATGATGACCATAGAGTGGAAAAAGTGGGTGCCTGAGTTAGAAGAAATTACAAAGAAAGATATTTAAATATAGAAACAAAGCCAGTAGGAACATTTTACAGAAAAAACTTTAGAAATTTCTTCGAACTGAATTGTCTAAATAAAATTTAAAAACTTAATGATTCCAAACCCACATTTCTGTTTTAAGAAAATTTTAGATTTTGACTTACAAAAATTTCCTATTGACCCCTTTCTGTCTACAAAGCCTAATGCAATTTTTGCATTTCAACAGCCTCTACATCTGCATCACCTCTGCTTCATCATGGTTTCCATTTTGTCATCATCATCAGCATATGGCTGCAACGCAACAGCTGTCGAAGATGATTTGACACGGTTAATGTCACTGTCTTGTGTTTTAGTTTCAGTTTGTTTGTTTCTTTCTATTACTATTGAGCTTCTTATACTTATATCTTCAACGTTTTTTGCATTTTTTCTATTTCTAAGCCACCATGTTACAACAAAAGAAAAAACAAAACTCAATTTGCCTGCTTTACAACGGTTTTATTACTCGTCTTAAAATCTAAAAAAAAAAATAATTTAAAGCCAACAAATAATAATGATCATTAGAGTCGTGGCTGTAGTCACATTGTATTTGTAGTTGGTGTCTTCTAATTATTTATACAGATTCTTTAAAGATTTTGTTACGCTTTCCCAGCTACCACTAACTGTGATTTTTAGTCTTTTTCTTGAAAAAAAAAACAAAACCGAAGACAAAGATGATTTCTTAGACTTCAAGTAAAAGAAATGAAAATCAAATGTAACCTGAGATTGCTTAGGGAAATGGAAATGTTATTTTTTTACAGCCAATAAAATTCTAGAGACATTTTTTTAAATTTTAAGCTGCTAAATTAACTTTCCTGGACATTTTTTTTATTAAAATTGATTTTTTATAGAAAAAGATTTAAACCAAGTCTAGAGACTAGACTAGAGACTAGACTAGAGACTAGACTAGAGACTAGACTAGAGACTAGACTAGAGACTAGACTAGAGACTAGACTAGAGACTAGACTAGAGACTAGACTAGAGACTACACTAGAGACTACACTAGAGACTAGACTAGAGACTAGACTAGAGACTAGACTAGAGACTAGACTAGAGACTAGACTAGAGACTAGACTAGAGACTAGAGACTAGACTAGAGACTAGACTAGAGACTAGACTAGAGACTAGACTAGAGACTAGACTAGAGATTAGACTAGAGACTAGACTAGAGACTAGACTAGAGACTAGACTAGAGACTAGACTAGAGACTAGACTAGAGACTAGACTAGAGACTAGACTAGAGACTAGACTAGAGACTAGACTAGAGACTAGACTAGAGACTAGACTAGAGACTAGACTAGAGACTAGACTAGAGACTAGACTAGAGACTAGACTAGAGACTAGACTAGAGACTAGACTAGAGACTAGACTAGAACTAGACTAGAACTAGACTAGAACTAGACTAGAACTAGACTAGAACTAGACTAGAACTAGACTAGAACTAGACTAGAACTAGACTAGAACTAGACTAGAACTAGACTAGAACTAGAC
Source organism: Calliphora vicina (assembly GCF_958450345.1). NCBI lineage: Eukaryota > Metazoa > Arthropoda > Insecta > Diptera > Calliphoridae > Calliphora > Calliphora vicina. Next base: position 116,147,783 of record NC_088783.1, read on the forward strand.
TAGAACTAGACTAGAACTAGACTAGAACTAGACTAGAACTAGACTAAAACTAGACAGAATATGGCAGATTTTCTCTATAAAAAACTTGAGACTAGAGACTAGACTAGAGACTAGACTAGAGACTAGACTAGAGACTAGACTAGAGACTAGACTAGAGACTAGACTAGAGACTAGACTAGAGACTAGACTAGAGACTAGACTAGAGACTAGACTAGAGACTAGACTAGAGACTAGACTAGAGACTAGACTAGAGACTAGACTAGAGACTACACTAGAGACTACACTAGAGACTACACTAGAGACTAGACTAGAGACTAGACTAGAGACTAGACTAGAGACTAGACTAGAGACTAGACTAGAGACTAGACTAGAGACTAGACTAGAGACTAGACTAGAGACTAGACTAGAGACTAGACTAGAGACTAGACTAGAGACTAGACTAGAGACTAGACTAGAGACTAGACTAGAGACTAGACTAGAACTAGACTAGAACTAGACTAGAACTAGACTAAAACTAGACAGAATATGGCAGATTTTCTCTATAAAAAACTTGAGACTAGAGACTAGACTAGAGACTAGACTAGAGACTAGACTAGAGACTAGACTAGAGACTAGACTAGAGACTAGACTAGAGACTAGACTAGAGACTAGACTAGAGACTAGACTAGAGACTAGACTAGAGACTAGACTAGAGACTAGACTAGAGACTAGACTAGAGACTAGACTAGAGACTAGACTAGAGACTAGACTAGAGACTAGACTAGAGACTAGACTAGAGACTAGACTAGAGACTAGACTAGAGACTAGACTAGAGACTAGACTAGAGACTAGACTAGAGACTAGACTAGAGACTAGACTAGAGACTACACTAGAGACTAGACTAGAGACTAGACTAGAGACTAGACTAGAGACTAGACTAGAGACTAGACTAGAGACTAGACTAGAGACTAGACTAGAGACTAGACTAGAGACTAGACTAGAGACTAGACTAGAGACTAGACTAGAGACTAGACTAGAGACTAGACTAGAGACTAGACTAGAGACTAGACTAGAGACTAGACTAGAGACTAGACTAGAGACTAGACTAGAGACTAGACTAGAGACTACACTAGAGACTACACTAGAGACTACACTAGAGACTACACTAGAGACTAGACTAGAGACTAGACTAGAGACTAGACTAGAGACTAGACTAGAGACTAGACTAGAGACTAGACTAGAGACTAGACTAGAGACTAGACTAGAGACTAGACTAGAGACTAGACTAGAGACTAGACTAGAGACTAGACTAGAGACTAGACTAGAGACTAGACTAGAACTAGACTAGAACTAGACTAGAACTAGACTAAAACTAGACAGAATATGGCAGATTTTCTCTATAAAAAACTTGAGACTAGAGACTAGACTAGAGACTAGACTAGAGACTAGACTAGAGACTAGACTAGAGACTAGACTAGAGACTAGACTAGAGACTAGACTAGAGACTAGACTAGAGACTAGACTAGAGACTAGACTAGAGACTAGACTAGAGACTAGACTAGAGACTAGACTAGAGACTAGACTAGAGACTAGACTAGAGACTAGACTAGAGACTAGACTAGAGACTAGACTAGAGACTAGACTAGAGACTAGACTAGAGACTAGACTAGAGACTAGACTAGAGACTAGACTAGAGACTAGACTAGAGACTAGACTAGAGACTAGACTAGAGACTAGACTAGAGACTAGACTAGAGACTAGACTAGAGACTAGACTAGAGACTAGACTAGAGACTAGACTAGAGACTAGACTAGAGACTAGACTAGAGACTAGACTAGAGACTAGACTAGAGACTAGACTAGAGACTAGACTAGAACTAGACTAGAACTAGACTAGAACTAGACTAGAACTAGACTAAAACTAGACAGAATATGGCAGATTTTCTCTATAAAAAACTTGAGACTAGAGACTAGACTAGAGACTAGACTAGAGACTAGACTAGAGACTAGACTAGAGACTAGACTAGAGACTAGACTAGAGACTAGACTAGAACTAGACTAGAACTAGACTAGAACTAGACTAGAACTAGACTAGAACTAGACTAGAACTAGACTAGAACTAGACTAGAACTAGACTAGAACTAGACTAGAACTAGACTAGAACTAGACTAGAACTAGACTAGAACTAGACTAGAACTAGACTAGAACTAGACTAGAACTAGACTAGAACTAGACTAGAACTAGACTAGAACTAGACTAGAACTAGACTAGAACTAGACTAGAACTAGACTAGAACTAGACTAGAACTAGACTAGAACTAGACTAGAACTAGACTAGAACTAGACTAGAACTAGACTAGAACTAGACTAGAACTAGACTAGAACTAGACTAGAACTAGACTCGAACTAGACTAGAACTAGACTAGAACTAGACTAGAACTAGACTAGAACTAGACTAGAACTAGACTAGAACTAGACTAGAACTAGACTAGAACTAGACTAGAACTAGACTAGAACTAGACTAGAACTACACTAGAACTAGACAGAATATGGCAGGCTTTCTCTATAGAAAATTTGCGAGAATAAGGCAAATTTTCTCTACAGATAATGTGTCGGATTAAGGCAGATTTTCTCCATAGAAAATTTGCCAGAATAAGGCAGATTTTCTCTATAGAAAATTTGCCAAAATAAGGCAGATTTTCTCTATAGAAAATTTGCCAAAATAAGGCAGATTTTCTCTATAGAAAATTTGCCAAAATAAGGCAGATTTTCTCTACAGAAAATGTGCCATAAAAAGGCAAATTTTCTCTATAGAAAATGTGTCGGATTAGGGCAGATGTTCACTATAGAAAATTAGCCAGAGTAAGGCAAATTTTCTCTACAGAAAATATGCCAGAATAAGGCAGAACTTCTCTATAGAAAATGTGTCAGAATATGCCAGATATTCTCCATAGAAAATGTGTCAGAATATGGCAGATTTTCTCTATAGAATATTTAACAGAATAAGGCAGATTTTCGCTATAGAAAATACAACATAATATGACAGATATTCTTTTAATTTTTTCTGATTTTCTTTAAGGTTTTTCCTAAATTAATTTATGCTTTAGAATTTTATTTCAATTTAAATTTAGCTGCCAATTTATTTAGAAAGTTCTGTATTTTGCTCATTTACCTTAATGAACTGGTCGCATGTATTAAGAAATATATAGAAAACATGGCCTAGCTAATTAGTATTTGGTATTTGTTAGACTGTAATAATGCTACCATTTGTTGACGCTGCCGACATTCATTTCATTTTAAACAAATAAAGCCTAGAATTGGTAATAAATCTTGGCAGTAATTGATGGCTAATGCATGTTTGCATTTGTATGGGTATTGTTTTGGAATGAATTTCTTTACACCAGTTATTTTGTTTTTTTTTTTGAAAAATGTTTAAAAAAGAAACAACCTTGATCTTAAGCTGGTGGTGCTATGATCAAGCTTTACACACCATTGCAACTGCAAGACTGTTGGCTGGTAACTCAAAAGCCAGTTGGTTGACTTGTGTGTTTTTTAAACATTTGTTCAAGTTCAGGGCTAAAGTTGTGTTAAAGAGCGCTAGTGAGCGAAACTCTACAAAAAGAGTGAAGAAAAAAACCTTGATCTTGTAGTTTTTTATTGGATTGTTGTTAATGTTTAGCTCTGGCAATGTTATTGCTCTCTTTATGCTGAGGGTTAGCTATGTTAACTTCTTTCTTTTCTGTTAGGCGAGTGAGTATTTTCTTTAGCTTGCTGTTAGATCTTTTACTGCTTTCTCTGTTGTAATAAGTTTGTATTGTTGTACTTCTTTTGCCTCTCTAGTGTTTCTCCATTTATGTTTGGTGGATGGATGAATGCTAGCAATACAAATGCTTATGGTTTGCAGATAGACAGACAGAAAATACACCAATTATTTTTCTAGCACTTCTTTAAGCTATGTTTTGTGGAGACCTTGTCCAAAGGCATAAAAGACACAAATTTTACAGGTTCAAAGTCATTGCTCATGATGCAATTGTGGAGTTAACATCGGTGGTAAATCTGTCCAGAATATATCATTCATTTATCAATAAAGAAAAGGGGTTTCAATAACTCTATACAAAGTGTAATTGCTTCCTGTGGATTATTTTGAATATAAAGCAACTAATTTTCATTTAGCAAAAAAAAAGACTCCTGAGTTTTAAAAAGTTAAATAACAAAACATAAATCAATAAAAAAAAACATAAAGAGTGCAATATATATAAAAAGAAAAACAACTAAATTAAATCATCTAACAAAACCATAAAAAAAGTGCAACATAATTTATTGGAACATAAAAATTATTGAGAAATTTTAAATAATTATCAACCGGTTTTCAATAAAACAAAGCTTTTTGTTTCATAAAAAAAGGTATGTTTAAAATAAAAATACAAAAAAAAATAAACATTGATTGGAAAATGTATAAAATTTAAGTGCAGTTCAAAACAAAAGACCTTAGAACAGGATTAACAAACCAAAGATTTGAGAAAAGAACATAAGAAACAATAAAAAATGAAAATATAATTTGAAAAATATACAACAAAACTTAACAACAGGATATCTTGCAAGCAGCTTAAAATTTCCATAAAAATGTTTAAGGACTTCTTTGCCATCTGATATTTGTGACAACATAGAACAGTTTTATTACTTAAAAACCTTAAAAAAATTAAGAAAACTAAAGTTTTGAATAGATTTTATTAAAACACCCTGGAAAAACAAAAGACTTAAAGAAACAAACTTGAAAATTTTGAAAATCTTAAATAAAAAATCAACAAATCAAAAAAAATCTATTAAAAGTAACTGCGTAAAAAAAAAGATTTAAAAAAAATACCAAAAAAAATTTTGAAATTTTTTTAAAAAAAAATTTGAAATTTTTTGAAATAATTTTGAAGTAAAAAAAAAAAAATTGCAAAAATCTATTAAATGTTTGTAACAGAAGCAAAAAGCATTAAAAACAAATTTGTAATATTTTAAATTTTTTTAAATAATTTTAAAATTTAAAAAATATAATTTCTTTGCAAAAATCTTTTAAAATTTCCTAAGAGAAACAAAAGATTTAAAAAACAAACTAAAAAAATTTTGAAATTTTTTAAGAAAAAATTTGAAATTTTTCAAAAAAAAAAATTCAATACTTTTTCCAAAAATCTGTTAAAAGTTCCTAAGACAAACAAAAGATTTAATAACAATCAAATTTTGGTAAAAAAAAAATTGAATTTTTTAAATAATTTTGAAATTTTTCAAAAAAAAAATCAATTTTTTTCCAAAAATCTGTTAAAAGTTCCTAGGAGAAAGAAAAGATTTAAAAATACCTAAATTATTTTTCCAAAAATCTGTTAAAAGTTCCTAAGAGAAACAAAAGATTTAATAACACTCAAATTTTGGTAAAAAAAAAATTTAATTTTTTAAATAATTTTGAAATTTTTCAAAAAAAAAATAAAATTTTTTTAAAAAAATCTGTTAAAAGTTCCTAAAGAAACAAAAGATTTAAAAATACATAAATTTTGGAAGTTAAAAAAAATTTTAATTCTTTAATAATATTTGAATTTTTAATTTTGAATTAAAAATAAATAAAAAATCTATTTAAAAGTATTTGCGATAAACAAACGATTTCTAAAATAAACTTGTAATATTTGCAATTGGAATTTTTTAAGAAATTGAAGAAGAAACAAAAGATTTAAAAACACTCAAATTAAGGAATTTGATTTGAATCTGTCAAAAACAAAAGATTTTTAAATCAACTAACTTGAAATGTTATGAAATTTATTAAGCAAAATTTTGAATTTTATAAATAATTTTGAAATTTAAAAAACAAAATTAAATTTTTTTTCCAAAAATCTGTTAAAAGTTCCTTTTTTGAATTTTTTAAATAATTTTAAAAGTTTTCAAAAAAACTTTTAATTTTTGCCAAAAAATCTGTCAGAAACAAAAGATTTAAAAAACAAACTTGAAATGTTATGAAATTTATTAAGAAAAATTTTGAATTTTATAAATAATTTTGAAATTTAAAAAACAAAATTAAAAATTTTTTCCAAAAATCTGTTAAAAATTCCTAAGAGAAACAAAAGTTTTAAAAACAAAAATTTGAAAATTTTTTATAAAAATAATTTTGAAATTTGAAAACCAAAATTTTAATTTTTTTCAAACATCTAAGTTCCTAAGAGAAACAAAAGATTTAAAAAACAAACTTGAAAAATTTTGATTTTTTTTTTATAATTTCAAAAAAAATATTTTTTTTCCAAAATTTTGTTTAAAAAAATTTAAAATCTGGAAAAAGTTCTTAAGAGAAACAAAATAATTAAAAAAAACAAACTAAGAAATTTTTAAATTGAAACAAATATTTTGAAAACTTCAACAATATTGAAAAATATTTGGAAAATTTATTGAAATCTTAAGAATTTTTTTAACAAACTTCCCATAAAATCAAACAATTTCTAACAGAATCTACAAAAAAAACAGCTTAAAATGAAATTTGTTGTAAAAACAAAAGAGTTTTCGAAATTAACTTGAAAAAGTTTAAAATTTTTAAAAACTCAATTAATTCAATTTGAGCTTAATTAACCAAAATTCATTTCCAAAATACTAATTCTTCATTCATTGGATTTTTTGTATTATAATTCATACATTGTTGTGTGATTAAAATTTTGCTAATGCAAATCATTTCCATTGAAAAAATTTAAATTTTTTTAAAATAAAGTCACAAAAAAGTCTCTGCTCCAAATTATATAATTCAGTTTGAGCTTAGCTCAGGAAAATCTGAATTTGGAATTAAAAAATGTCAGCAATTCATTTCATAAATTAATTCCCAAAACAAACTAATTCTTTAGCATCATTCATAGGTTTTTTTAAAAAAAAATTTCGAAAATTGAATTTCAGTTTGAAATTTTTTTTCCAGCAACATAATTTTCTTGATAGCCAAGGGAAATTTTCTATATTTTTTTTTGGCTTTTTCAACATTTTTTTTCAATGTTCGAAAATTCGAACTTAAGTTCGAAAATTTTTTCTTGCACCAAAAAATTCTTTAACGGCTAATGAATGCAAAATAATAAGAATTTTCAAAATTTGCAGTCTTTTTCTAGTACTTTTTCAATGTTCGAAAATTCGAAATTAAGTTCGAAAATGTTTTTTCCTCAGCAAAAAATTACTTGTGAGCTGTAGATTGTAGAAAACTAAATATTTTCTGTAATTTCCAACTTTTTCAAGCATTTTTCTTAATGTTCGAAAATTCGAACTTAAGTTCGAAAAAATATTTTATTACCAAAATCTTCCCTAGGAGCTAAAGATTGTGAAAATACACGAATTCTTTATATTTTCTAGCTTTTTCTAGCATTTTTCTTAATGTTCGAAAATTCAAACTTAAGTTCGAAAATTTTATTTTTACCTCCAAAAATGCTTTGGGAACTGGAGATTATAAAAACATACACAGTTTATATATTTTCTGCCGTTTTCTAGCATTTTTCTTAATGTTCGAAAATTCGAACTTAAGTTCGAAAAAATATTTTATTACCAAAATCTTCCCTAGGAGCTATAGATTGTGAAAATATAAGAAGTTTCTATATATTTTAGCTTTTTCTAACAATTTTCTTAATGTTCGAAAATTCGAACTTAAGTTCGAAAATTTTTTCTTGCACCAAAAAATTCTTTGGGAACTGGAGATTATAAAAACATACATAGTTTATATGTTTTCTGCCCTTTTCTGGCATTTTTTTTAATGTTCGAAAATTCGAAATTAAGTTCGAAAAATTATTTTAGTACCAAAATCTTCCTTAGGAGCTGGGGATTGTGAAAATACAAATTTTTTTTTTCTTTTCTAGCTTTTTCTAGCATTTTTCTTAATGTTCGAAAATTCGAACTTAAGTTCGAAAAATTTTTTTTACCCCCAAAAAATTCCTTGGGTTCAGGAGATTCTAGAAACATACACATTTTATATATTTACTGTGATTTTGTAGCATTTTTCTTAATGTTCGAAAATTCGAACTTAAGTTCGAAAAATTTTTTTCACCCCAAAAAATTCTTTGGGAGCTGGAGTTTGTAAAATATTTAATATTTTCAGTATTTTTTGTGTTTTCGTTCTACTAAAATTCAATATTAGTTCCAATTTTATTCTAAATCTTTCTTAAATTTAGGAAATCTGTAATATTTATTCAATTTCATTTGTTTTGTGTTTATGATTCATTTATGCTCCATTTTACATGATTTTTTTTTTTTGTTATTTTCTTTCAAGAACTCTTAGCTATTTCAATATAATAAAAATGACTTTTAAAATTTTTCACACAGTACTTTCTTTTTAATCTCTTCCTTTCTTTTCGCAAATTGCATGCAAATAATTCTGGCAAATAAAACATTTCCTTTATAAAAATCAATGTAATTAGAACAGCAGCATTGAAAACCGTTTGAAGTTGTAAAGGAAAATACGTATAATAAAAAGCACTTCCTTTATGGTGACCAATATAACAGCGAAAATAATAAGTCATGCTTACTTATTGATAGAACATTAAATAAATTTATTGGCAAATAAAGCTGCTTAATGAGTTTGTTAGAATTAATTCTGAACACCTTTGTTTGAGAAAAATCATTAATATTTATAGACTCATCAGTTTTGATTGTTTTTTTTACTATCTCTTGTATTTGATTTTAAAATTTTTCTTTGGCAACATGTTGCTGATGTTTTCTATAAACATTTGTTTCAATTACTTTAGTTTCTTCCATTTTTTAATGAACTTTTATAGTTAAAATAATGTTTTCTTAAAAGTTTTGTTTCAGCAACATGTTGCTGTTGTTTTCTAGCAACATTTGTTGTTGTTTTTGTTAAAATATTTTAGATTTTTGGAGATTTTTTGTTGATTTTTAATACACTTTAACAAAGGCTGCCCTTATTAGACCTCTCTTTTAATCTGTTAATTTTTAATTCATATTTTTTCTTTGGCAACATGTTGCTGATGTTTTCTATAAACATTTGTTTCAATTACTTTAGTTTCTTTCATTTTGTAATGAAATTTTATAGTTGAAATGCTTTGTTTTTAAATATTTTGTTTTAGCAACATGTTGCTAATGTGTTCTAGCAACATTTGTTACATTTTTTGTAAAAATGTGGATTTTTATAGATTTTGTTTGATTTTTAATACAAACTGCTGTTTAGTTTCATGTCTGTATTTTAATCTGTTGGATTTTAATTCAAAATTTTTCATTGGCAACATGTTGCTGATTTTTTTTATAAACATTTGTTTTAATTACTTTAGTGTCTTTTATTTTGTAATGAAATTTTATAGCGGAAATGCTGTTTTTTAATATTTTGCTTTAGCAACATGTTGCAGACTTTTTCCGGCAACATTTGTAGCTATTTTTGGAAAAATATTATTCTCTTTATAGATTTTTGTTGATTTTTAATACACAATAGAAAAGGCTGCCTTTATTAGGCCTGTCTTTTAATCTTTTGGATTCTAATTAAAATTTTTTTCTTTGGCAACATGTTGCTGAACTTTTCTTTGGAAACATTTGTTCCCATTACTTTAGTTTCATCCATTTTTTAATGTACTTTTATAGTTGAAATACTGTTTTCTTAATTGTTTGTTTTAGCAACATGTTGCTAAGGTTTTCTGGCAACATTTTTTGCCTTTTTCGTAGAGACATACTTTCTGTTATGTTGTTTAAATGTTGGTTTTTTGAATATTTAATCTTTTGGACTCTAATTCAAAATTTTTTCATGGGCAACATGTTGCTGAACTTTTCTTTAGAAATATTTGTTCCCATTACTTTGGTTTCATCCATTTTTGAATGTACTTTTATAGTTGAAATACTGTTTTCTTAATTGGTTGTTTTAGCAACATGTTGCTAATGTTTTCTAGCAACATTTGTTGTTATTTTTGTAGAGATTTTTGTTGATTTTAAATACACAATTTTAATTTTACATTTTTTCTTTGGCAACATTGTTGCTGACCTTTATTACAAACATTTGTTTCAATTACTTTAGTTTTTTTTTGTCATCTGTATGTTGAAATCACCTTTTCTCAGCCCCCAAATAACTGCTATACCTAATTCATACATCAATATATCCGCTATAGTCCCGCTTCGCTTCCTATTTAAAAGCGAGAATATCGGTCCACAAATGGCTGAGATATAAGCAAAAAACCAAGACTATCTCGATTTTTTGTTATATGAGGTATATGTGGACTATAATGTCATTAATATAGACAATATGGATATCAAATGATAGATATTTCAAAGACCTTTTTAACGACTTATATAACGAAATAGTAATTGGGACCTACAATGGATCAAAATCAGAAAAAAAAAATTTTAACCAGAGAATTTTTTTTTCACCAAAAAAAATTTTTTTTTTTTCGTAAAATTTTTTTCACCAACCATTTTTTCACCAATAAAATTTGTTTTAAAAAGAAAAAAAAAATTTATTGAAAAAAATTTTTTTTTCACCAAAAAATTTTAACACGAAAATTTTTTTTCACCCAAAAAATTTTTTTTCTCATAAAATTTTTTTAAACCATTTTTTCACAAATAAATTTTATTTTAAAAAGAAAAAAAAAATTATTGAAAAATTTTGAACATTTTTTTTTTTCACCAAAAAATATTTTCAATCTTTATCTTAAAATATACTTTGGTGAAGGTTATATAAGATTCGCCACAGCTGAATATAGCTCTATTATTCAATTTTTTCTACTCATACTGTTTAAATGTTGAATTTTTTTAATATTTTGTTTTTAGCAACATGTTGCTAACCTTTTCTAGCAACATTTATTGCTTTTCATTTCCCAAGGCTTTTGTTTTTTAAAAAAAAATTCCTACAATTCATCTCTATAGAGTTTCTTAACTCTATCCTGAGTTTTTCCTTTATTTCTTACTGAAACTCATTGCATCTTGCTGTTCTTTTTTCTTATTTTTTTGATTAATCATTTAATTTTGATAAATTGCTTTAAAAAGCTATTTATTTCTAAATTTAGCTGCTTAACAATTACCACCTCTTTAAACTCAATTACCCTAAACTGAGACGGTAAATTTAAATCTTATTGCCTAGATCTGCATTTTTTTTGAGTGTTTTCAAAATCAAATTCTTGTAAGTTTCCCATAAAACACACATGAAAGCATTCAAATTACTTTCGAATAAACCAGAACATGTTTGGTTTTCTTAAAATGCTTTTTTGTGGCCATAAAACAGAATACAAAAACCTTGTTTAAGTGAAATTAAGGTCAAACTTAAAATAACAGCCACAACTTCGAAACACAATGATGACTGCATTTTAATGTAAATTAAGTTTTTTTGTTCAACAAAAATGCAGTTGGAAACAAAATATGAAAAGAAATTTAAGAGAATTACCAGCTTGAATTCTTTTAAAATTAATAATTTTGTATTCAATATTCAATATTGAAAGCTGAACCTTAAATCATAGTTTTAAATTAAAAAATTAGCATAAAATTATTTTAGGTTTAATCGTAACAATCTTTCTAAAAATAGAAATTCCGTTTTGTTTAAATTCTTTACACAAAAAAAAACCGTTTAAATTTTTAACTCATTAAAACTAAAAAAAATAGTTCTTAAATAAAGTTACCAAAGACTTTTAATTTAAACTAATTTCAAGACTCTCTGGTTTGTTATAAAGCTCAAAACTGGTTGCTGTCTCTCTAAATTGGTTGCACAGTAGCCCCCTTAATTGTGGCAGCCAGTGTAAACGCATTTAATGTTTAAAAGTTTATGGCTGTTGATGGTTTTTATATGTTTTTTCTTAATGTTGCTGCTAAAAGACTTTTACATAAACTAAAGTTTTGTGTGTATTTAGTGGTTTCTTGTAACGGTAAATAGTGTTAATGATGGTTATTTTTGTTTGTTGATTTCCACCAAAAATAGCTGCCGGCCAAAAAAAAAATCCAGTTCTAATTCTACGAAATTGTTTAATGGACAAAGACTCAAAGAAAAGAGAAAGAAAATATTAGAAAAACCAAAAATTTTGTTATAACAATCATGCAAATAGATTTAAATTAACATTTGGTGTTAGCAACATGTTGCTGAACTTTGTAAAAAAAACATTTATTCTTTGTAATGCTAAATTTTACTTAGTTTTTTGTAATATTTCAATAATGCCTGTCTGTGTTTCAAAATTTTCTTTGGCAACATGTTGCTGAACTTTATTCTAAACATTTGATTAAATTTCTGTTGGTTTTAGCAATATGTTGCTGACATTTGGAAAAAAAAAAACATTTATGCAAATCAATGGTCAATTTTGTTTAAAATTTTCTTTGGCAACATGTTGCTGAACTTTATTAAAAAAATGTAATAAATTACTTTTGGTTTTAGCAACATGTTGCTGACCTTTTGCAGATTTTTCTTAGTTTTTGATTGACTTTGTTTCATATATTCTTTGGCAACATGTTGACTGTCCATGTTTCAAAATTTTCTTTGGCAACATGTTGCTGACCTTTGGAAAAAAAATATTTATGCAAATTAATGGTAAATTTTACTTAGTTTTTGTCTGATTTTGTTTAAAATTTTCTTTGGCAACATGTTGCTGAACTTTATTAAAAACAAATGCAATAAATTATTTTTGGTTTTAGCAACATATTGCAGATCCTTACAAGAAAACATTGCTAAATTTGACTTAGTTTTTGTCTGAATTTGTTTCTTATATACTTTGGCAACATGTTGCTGAACTTTATTTAAAATATTTCATTAAATAACTTTGGATGTTGCTGACTCAAGCAATAGAACATTTATGAGTTTTTATAGGATTTTCTAACTTCTGTATGATTCTGCTTGACCTTGATTCAAATTTTCTTTGGCAACATGTTGCTAAACTTTTTTGGAAACATTTGTTTCAAGTAATCGACTTTTTGTATTCATTTAGAGATTTTTTTTTTAATAATTTATTTTAGCAACATGTTGCTAATGTTTTCTAGCAACATTTGTTGCTACTTTTGTAACAATATTGTGGTTTTTTAGAGATTTGTGTTGATTTAATAGTAAAGATAGAATTTGTTAGGTCTGTCTTTTAATGTATTGGATTTAAATTAAATATTTATCTTTGGCAACATGTTGCTGACCTTTATTATAAACATTTTTTTACAATTACTTTACATTGCAATCATTTCTTTTTATCAATACTAATATTTAAATGTTGTTTTGTAATATTTTGTTTCAGCAACATGTTGCTAAACATTTCTAGCAACATTTGTTGTTGTTTTTGTAAAAATTTTGTGAATTTAGAAAAAATTTGTTTGATTTTTTGTATAAAATAGTAGAAGGCTGCCTTTATTATGTCTGTCTGGATTTTAGTTCAATATTTTTAATTGGCAACATTTTAAAGACTGAGCTTTCTTTTACAGTGAAACATTCGTTACAATAATTATTCAATTATAGATATTAGTATGGCTTTTTTGGATTTCTGCTGCACATTATCTATCTATATTGGGGTCTGTAATTTATCTACTGCCTACACTTGTATGTCATGATGCTGCCAATATTCATTAACCTCACCTCTTTGTTGACCAAAATTTCAAACAAATTTTGTTTATAATTTCTATTCCTTTATGTTGCAAAAAATACTTTATAATTATTACTTTTTTAAAAAAAAAAAAAATACCGCGATCTATAACGATCTGTCATCATCATGTTGATCAACAAAGCCAAATTTTTTTCTTATTTTAATTTTTAATTATTAATCAGCCAACAATTTTTGATAAACAAATTTCACTTTTATTAATGAACAAATCACAAAAAATATGTAAGAGGTTTGGCAGAGAAAAAAAAAGGAAGAGTGAAAATGATATGTTATGGTAGATAGAAATAATAAATAAAAATATAAATATGAAATGAGTAAGTAAAAAAATATGAAGAAAAAAAAAATTCAAATAAAAGAAGGAATAAACAAAAAGAAATTAATACTTTCTTTAATATAAGAAAAATATAAAGAAAGAAATGGTAAAAGAAATGCAAAGAAATTTAAAGGTTGTCTTTGAAAACACCTCAAAGACGAGAAACGTTTTGTAATATTAAAGAAAAAAAAAAAACTAATTGCTTTTTCAATTAGCAAAAACCGTTACATTTTACAAACAAATTACTTAAGACACAAAACAGTCATTAATCATCTTTCTTCTAAAACAAACTAAGAAATTATTAACGTTATTTCTTCTAAAAAATTTAAACAAAAATGTGTTAATTGCTTCGGATTGCTTATACTTAATGTATTCGCTTTCAAACATTTAAATAAAACACTTTGAAAACAAAATCTTTTAATACCTGGTTGATCATTTCAAAATATCAACAAGTGGCTCAAAATCTTTTCAATCAAAACTAACCATAATGATTAAGCAAAAAACTTAAAAGAATCACAGCCAATAAGAAAAAAAAACTAAAAACCTGAAACCAAAAAATTCGAAAGTGATACACAAAATGAAAACGAAAATCTTTTTCAAAAGAAACAACAATAAAAAATAATCCAAAAAAAATATTTATTCGAAATAAAAGCTTAAAGAAGAATGAATTAATTTGTTTAACATTAAGAATGTTTATTTAAGAAAAAAATCTGTGTTATACAACGGTTTTTTGTAACACTTCTTTTTCATGCCTTAACCCCCCTAAGAGATTCTTAACTGATTTTTTTAAACAAATAAATTTAAATTATCATCGTTTTTGTTAATGTTAACGGCTGAATCTTGAACACAAATAAATAATATTTATGTTTATTTAGTAAAGAAAAGTAAAGTGACAACTTTCATTTTAAAAAATTCTTAAGAATTTTGTTCATCCAATGAATGTATAAATGTTTAGATTAAATCAATAATTTTTGTTATTAACTGTAAATGAAACTAAAATGAAGTGATTGTTTGGAAACAACAGAAAAATTATTTAAATAAATAACATAGAAAAACAGCATGACATATATTTCGAACAAAAGTTTTGGGTCAAAACTATCAAGAAATGTTATAAAATTGAAATACAGAAAAAATATAATCAAAACTACCTTTAAACTTAACAAAATATCTTCAAAAAGTTGCATTATTTCTAACCAATTTCAACAAATTGTCAGCAACATGTTGCCATAGAAACATGTTGAGTTTAGATCATGAAAGACTTACAAACTAAAATACCATAATATTTATTTAGAAATTATGCTTAATGAAAAACAGCAACATGTTGCTAAACTTTTTTGTACATAAAACTTTTTATTTATTACACTATAATTTGGATATCTTTCATTAATATTTAAGATTTTGCATTATAAGCAACATGTTGCTAAGAATAAAAATACCAGCAACATGTTGCAAACATATTTTTAACTTAAAATTGTTATCATTTATTTTTATTTTACTAAAATTAACTGGAAATAGGAAAATCAAAAGTTCAGCAACATGTTGCTAAGAATATTTTTATAGAACATAGTCATTAAAAATGCCAGCAACATGTTGCAAATATATTTTTAACTTAAAATTGTTATCATTTATTTTTATTTTACTAAAATTTACTGGAAATAGGGAAAACTAAAGTTCAGCAACATGTTGCTAAGAATATTTTATAGCACGTAAGTCATTAAAAATGCCAGCAACATGTTGCAAATATATTTTTAACTTAAAATTGTTATCATTTATTTTTATTTTACTAAAATTTACTGGATATAGGGAAAACTAAAGTACAGCAACATGTTGCTAAGAATATTTTATAGCACGTAAATCATTAAAAATGCCAGCAACATGTTGCAAATTTATTTTTGACTTCAAATGTTGAGCATTTAATTTAAGAAACATTGTAATAAAACAATTTTCAGGAAAATTGCGAAAACTTAAGTTCAGCAACATGTTGCTAGAAAATTAAATTATTCAAATTTCTAAATAGAATCAGATTTTCTTAATTAAGTTCACTCTATTTGATTAATAGAACATATTACGATCCAACATGTTTCGAATTTTTGTTCTGCAACATGTTGCCGGAAATAGTTTCATCTGTTGCCAAGGAATTTGAAACTATTTCAATATGTAAAATTTAAAAATGTTTTAGCAACATGTTGCCATTCCTTAAAATTCCTTAAAATCTAAGAAACTATAAGCAAAATGTTGCTAAACATGCTGCTTAACAAAAAATAATAATTTTTAGCCAAATTTGTCTAAAAATATATAAAAAATATGGCCAAAGATTTCAAAGAATCAATTAGAAACTCAAATATTTTATTATACAAATTAGAAGTTTAAGCATGACTTTGTAATTTTTTTCACTCATTTAAGTTTTAATGAACTCTTTTGTTTTAGAAAATCTTTTTTTTTTTCTTTAAAAAAATAGTAAACAAAACGTCACCCCTTCTATAAATTTTCTTTTAAATTATTTTCGGAAAAAAAGCAACATTAAAACGTGAAAGTGTTCTCATTTTGTTTTATATGATTTTCCTTTACTTCATGTAACATTATAACCGTTATTATTTTAATATTTATGAGTATGATTATTCATAAACATTAAACATTTCAACGTTAACAATAACAAAAGTTTCCATTTCATTATAAATAACACTTAAAAAGTACTTTTTCTTTTTGTATTTTTGTATGAAAAACTCAAAACAAAATCTTTATTGTCATTTGTGTGTGTTTTTTTTAAAAATAATTATTTTAAATTAAACTTAATTTGAAAGTAAAGAGGTTACAGGGAAAATCCATTGTTTAGAAAACAAGTGTTCTAGTTTTGTCTGCTCATGTTTCAGCAAACAATAGCTTTAATTTGAAACAAGTTCTCAAAATAAACTCTATTTTCATTTAGAAACTGCCTGGTAATGTTGGTTAATAATAATGGGTGGAAAGTATGTTTATGGAGTGTGCGAGTGATTTGATTTTTTAGTATTTGAAAATAAAATAATAAAAAATTGTAAATTTTATCATAAAATCTAAAGACAAAAGAAAAGAAACATAAATTTAATTAGGGAATATAAAGTTGGTGGCTTAAATCTTTTGTTTTAAATTGATAAATTAAGAAAAATGTTCAATAAAAAACTATTTTTAAATTCAGGTTTGTGTGTTAAGTCTTTTGTTTTTACAACAAAAAAATTAAAAAAAAATCTAATTAGACTTTTATCTTTTATAAACCTTTAGTTTCAACATAAAATTCTTATTATTTGATCTTAGCAACATGTTGTTGGCTATAAATTTTTTCGATTTTTTAGCCAAAAACATGTTGTCTAAAACAAAAATCATTGGCAATATATTTAAAATGATTTTATGTCTTAAAATTTTAAGAAATATTTTTTTAGCAACATGTTGCTTAAAATATTTTGTTAAATTTAAAGCATTTTAAAAGCCAGCAACATGTTGCGGAACTATTTTCAACATAAAATTTTTAGTTTTTATTTTTAGCAACATAAGGCTGATATTTTTCCTTTAATTTTAAGAAAATTAATTTTAAGCAACATGTTGCTAGGAATGTTTTTTAAAATATTAGTCATAAAAAAATGCCAGCAACATGTTAGAAAATAATTTTTAACTTAAATTTTTGAATTTTTAACTGAAACAACTAATTTTGTTTTTAATTTGTGGCAAAATTGTTAAAATTAAAGTTCAGCAACATGTTGCTAGGTAATGAAATCATTTAAATTTCTAGCTAAAAAATGTTTTTTGTTAAGAAACCTTACTTCTTTTGTTTTGAGGAAATTATTTTATCCAAGTATGTTTCAAATTTGTGCTTAGCAACATGTTGCTAAGAGTATTTTCTTTAGTTATTAGCAAATTTCAGTTCAGCAACATGTTGCAAATTAATTTTTAATTTGAAATTTTTTATTTTTATTTTAAGCAACCGGTTTGGTTTATAATTTACTGCAAATTTGTAAACATTAAAGTTCAGCAACATGTTGCTACAGTAAGAAATTATTTAAATTTCATGAAAAATCTAGTTTTTATTAAGAAACTTTAATTGTTTTGTTTTGAGGAACTTATTTTATCTGATCATTTTTATGATTTCTGATTAGCAACATGTTGCTAAGATTAATTTCTTTAGTTTTGAGCCAATTTCAGCTTAGCAACATGTTGCAAATGAATTTTTAATATCAAATTAATTAATCAATTATAAATATTTTAGCCTTGGAAACATGTTGCTAGAATTTGCGAAAATTAAATTTCAGCAACATGTTGCTACAGTAAGAAATTATTTAAATTTCATGAAAAAACAAGTTTTTCTTAAGAACCTTTACTTGTTTTGTTTTGAGAAACTTATTTTATCCGATAATTTTTATGATTTGTGATTAGCAACATGTTGCTAAGAGTATTTTCTTTAGTTTTGAGCCAATTTCAGCTTAGCAACATGTTGCAAATGAATTTTTAATATCAAATTAATTAATTAATTATAAATATTTTAGCCTTGGCAACATGTTGCTAGAATTTACGAAAATTAAATTTCAGCAACATGTTGCTACAGTAAGAAATTATTTAAATTTCTTGAAAAATCTAGTTTTTCTTAAGAAATTTTAATTGTTTTGTTTTGAGGAACTTATTTTATCCAATAATTTTTATGATTTGTGATTAGCAACATGTTGCTAAGAGTAATTTCTTTAGCAACATGTTGCAAATGAATTTTTAATATCAAATTTTTAGTTGCTGGTTTTATTTTTATCATTTCTAATATCTTTTAAACTATTTTGCTGAACTAAAATTTTCTTTTCCTTGGAATTTTTCTTTGTTTTAAAAAAAAAAAAGTTGATTGAACTTCAACTTTATAAAAGAATTACACTTTAATCTTACAGCAATAAATATGTAAAAAGGAATATAAAGACAAAGCAACAGCAATACTTAAAATGCTGGCTGGTACTGGGAGCAACAATAATTTTTATACTTTTCAATACGAACTAGATTAAGCAAGTAAAACTGAGTTCAAATTCTTGTTGCTGCCTGCAACTCTCCTCCTTGGTCTCCGCTAATAATCTTCATCGAAGACCAGTGTTTTTTTTGTTTAGCTTTCACTTTACTTTAAGAAGAGTTACAATGTTCTAATTGTTATACCCACCACCGTTACGTTTGAATGCATTTTATAAAGTGGTTTTCACTGTGCAATGATGTGCTGTTCCCAAGTTGTTTCACAGCCAAAGGAAGATGTTGAACGAAAGAAATGGGAAACAAACACAGAAACACTACAAGCTTGTTCTTGTAGCTTTGTTTTTTTAATATTTAGCCGCTTGTGGTCGGTCTGTTATTACAATTTTCCATGTTCTCAAATATGTATCGCATGTTGCTGTTGTTGAAAATGTTACTGGATGTTTGGTGGATGTTGTAGTTATAGTTTTTCAGCCTCTTGTCTAAATGCTGGTAAACGGGTGTTATCGTTACAACGTTCAAAGCCACACTTTTCTAACCCGACATTCTAACATTAAGTTCGCTTGTTCTACCATCTAAACTAAAGCTACACAGAGAGAAAAATTTTAAAAAAAATTTTAATTTTTACAATTTTACACAAATTTTAATAAATTTGTAAAATCTTAAATTAAAACTGCTTTTAAATCTTATGAATTTTGTTTGAAATTTTTTTTTTTTTTTTGAAAATTATTTTTCTCAGTGTCTTTTCTATAATACTTAGCCTTAGTTTAGTCTATTGTTGTTTTTAAAATATTGTTATTGTTTTATAGCAGCTGTATTTCTCATTTTCTAAATGTTGTTGTGTTGTTGTTTTTTTCATACACAATAAAATGTGTTGTTTTTTGTAAGTTTCTTAGGAATTTTTTGTGCAAAGGTTTTCTTTTGTCTTCTTTCATTTCTATTAAAACCCGCAGGCTTTTTACTTTTTTATCTCCACTTGCAACATTTTATATATAGCTTTAATAAAAGGGATCTTTTTTTTTGGAGTTTAGTTGCCCATAATATTTAATGCCATAAAATAAATTGTTGTTCTTTTATAATGCGTTTTTATATATGAAAATCAGAAAAATCTTATAGAATTTATGGAAATGTTGTTAAAAACTAAACATAAATTACCAGAAAATACACTTTAAGTTGTAAAAGTTTAGCAAGTTTGTTAGTACACAAACAGCACAAGTTTATTAAGGTTGTAAATGTTGGTAAACATTATAAATTAAAGACAAACAGCAACAAGTTGCCAGCAACATTGTAAAGAAAATACATAAAGCCAGTAAAAAAAATTGCAAATAAATATTTGTGTACCAGCAACATGTTGCCCACAATATTTGGAAGTTGATACTTTATGCCGTTTTAAACAATTAAAGAAATTTGAACTAATTTAAGTTAAAAAGCCACTAAAACATATTTAAACTTTGCTGCAACATGTTGCGCAACATTTTTTTTTTAACTTAACATTGTTTTTGTTGTCTAAAATTTCAAAATATTCAGTTTAACACAAATGTTTTCATAATTTAAAATTTTTTTAAAATAAATGTTGCTAGCAACATGTTGCTGACCTAAACAATTTTAAGAAAAATCTGTTTTATTTTATTTAGTAACACATATAATTAAAATAAAAGAAATTCATGAAAATCAGTAAATGTTGCTAGCAACATTTTGTTTTAAGCAACATGTTGCTGGCTTGCAAAAGTTAAAGGAAATCTAAATTTTTTTATTTAGTAATGCTTATAATTAAAATTCTTGAAATTCTATAAAAAAAAAATTTTGCTAGCAACATTTTGTGTTAGCAACATGTTGCTGGCTTGAAAACTTTAAATAAAATCGTTAATTTTTTATTTAGTAACGCTTAAAATTGAAATCTGTGAATTTCTATAAAAAAAAATATAAATGTTGCTGGCAACATTTTTTGTTAGAAACATGTTGCTGGTCCTAAAAACTTTGGTTTTCACCAGTTCTCGTTAAGAAATGCTAAACATTTTATTTAAGTTATTTAAATTCTATAAATTTAAAAAAAAAATTAAAATGTTGCTGGCAACATTTTGTAGTTTAAACATAAAAACTTATATCCTTTTAAATAGGGTTTTAAATTAACAACGATTCCTAATCAGTTTAATAATGTTAGCAACATGTTGCTCATTATATATTTTACACTTGGCAACATGTTGCCAATGAATTTTGGTTTCAAAAATTTAATTTTTATTAGTTTTATTAAATGGAATTTTGATTTGCTTTATTTTGTAAAAAAAGAAATTTTTCTGGCAACATTTTTTATAGCATTGCTGGCTTTGAAAATTTTCGCAAAAATCTATGATTTTTGTAATTTGAAACATACTAAATTAAAATTTTTACAAATTTTTAAGAAAAATAATTATTGCTGGCAACATTTTCTTATTAGCAACTTGTTGCTGGCCAAAATAAAACTTGTTTTAATGGAATTTTTAATTAAAAATTTTAAGCTGGTCTAAGCTAGTGAGTGACTCTAGAAAAATTTAATATTTTTAGCAACATGTTGCTCATTATATATGTATGTTTTCAGCAACATGTTGTTAGTAACCTTTTATGTCTTAAAATTACATTGTTTTAGTTAACAATAAATGTAATATTAATTTGCTTTTCTTTCGAATTAAAAAATAAATGCTGCCAAAATCTTTTTGTTATTTGCAACATGTTGCTGGCTTAAAAAATTTTCCAAAAAAAATCAGCATTTTATTATTTTGTAAAACATAAATTTAAATGTTTGAAATTGTGAAAAAATAAATGTTGCTAGCATCTTTTGGTTATTAGCAACATGTTGCAGGCTTTAAAAATTATCACAAAAAATCAGCGATTTCCTATTTTGTAAAACATTGAATTCAAATAAATAAGTTTCTGAAAAAAATAAATGTTGCTGGCAACATTTTGTTGCTGAAACATGTTGCTGGCTTCAAAAATTATATTAAAAATCTGTTGTTTCTAATTTTGTAAAACATTTTATTCAAATAAATAAATTTCTAAAAAAAAGTAAATGTTGCTAGCAACATTTTGTTGCTGAAACATGTTGCTGGCTTTAAAAATTCACCAAAAAAACTGTTATTTCTATTTTGTAAAACATTAAATTCTTAAGCATTTGTGAAAAAAAAATTTCCTAGCATCATTTTGTTGCTGAAACATGTTGCCGGCTTAAAAATTTATATAAAAAGTATGTTATTTTTAGTTTCATAACTTATTTAATTTAATTTTATTAAATTCCGAAAAAAATAATTTTTGTTAGCAACATTTTGTTGCTGAAACATGTTGCTGGCTTAAACATTTAAATAAAAAATCATATTCCTTGTTATTTTGTTAAACATTGTATTCAAATTTATGCATTTCTGAAAAAAAAAAAATAAATGTTGCTGGCATTATTTTGTTGCTGAAACATGTTGCTGGCTTGTAAATTCATAGCAAAAATCATTTAGTTCTCATTTTGTAAAACATTGTATTCAAATAAATAAATTTCTAAAAAAAAAAGTATATGTTGCTAGCAACATTTTGTTGCTGAAACATGTTGCTGTCTGAAAAATTCATACTAAACATTTATTATTTCTCATTTTGTAAAATATAGAATTCAAATAAATGTTTTTTTACAAAAATATTAAATGTTGCTAGCAACATTTTGTTGCTGAAACATGTTGCTGGCTTAAAAATTCATACTAAACATCTAGTATTTCTCATTTTGTAAAATATAGAATTCAAAAAGTGCATTTCTGAAAAAATATGAAATTTTGCTAATAATATTTTGCTGCTGAAACATGTTGCTGGCTTTAAAATTGATATGAAGAGTGTGTTATTTTTTGTTTCAAAACGTATTTAATTAAATTTTTGGAAATTATGAAAAAAAAATAATTTTTTGCTAGCAACATTTTGCTGCTGAAACATGTTGCTGGCTTTAAAATTGATATGAAGAGTGTATTATTTTTTTGTTTCAAAACGTATTTAATTAAATTTTTGGAAATTATGAAAAAAAATAATTTTTTGCTAGCAACATTTTGCTGCTGAACATGTTGCTGGCTTTAAAATTGATATGAAGAGCGTGTTATTTTTTGTTTCAAAACGTATTTAATTACATTTTTTGAAATTATGAAAAAAAAAAATTTTTTGTTAGCAACATTTTGCTGCTGAAACATGTTGCTGGCTTTAAAATTGGTATAAAAAGTATGTTAGTTTTTGTTTCAAAACGTTTTTAATTAAATTTTTTGAAATTATGAAAAAAAAAAATTTTTGCTAGCAACATTTTGTTGCTGAAACATGTTGCTGGTTTTAGTAATATTTGTTTTAAGTTAATTTTGTATGTATGGCATTTAAATAAATGTTATAAAATTTTTTTTTTATTCTAAATGTTGCTAGCAACATTTTTTGGTTTCAGCAACATGTTTCTCAACATTTCAGTTACAGCATTTTTGTATTTTTCAGTTTAGTTTTACTTTTTAACAACTTTTACTTGGTTTATTATAATTTATTCAAAACTGTCTATTGATTTCCTGGATGAGTTTCTTCCACCTGTCTGCCTAAGCTTAAAAGTATTAATTATAGCAGGAAATTTACACCTGCTGTAAAGCTGTGAGGAGAGTAGTTTGGCTTAAGCTGTTTTACATTAAGAATTTATTAGTTTTATTAATTTCTTTTTAGTATCCCCTAAATCTAAGTAACTGAAGAATCCTGAAAAACAAGCTAATCATGCATTTCCAAAACCAAAAAACAAATTCAATTTTCTTTTAAGCCTTAAATAAAATAGAAAAATGCTATTTAATCTTTATAGCTAGAAATGTGGTTGCTGGCTGGTTTTCTAATAGAAAAAAATGCATTTGATGCTCTTAATTTAGTTGATTTAAGCATACAAATGTTGCCACTTAAAATTTTAATAACCAAGTAAACGCCTGTCTGACTGATATTGTGTCTTAGGCTTCAAAGCAGACTAACTAATAACAGCAATGTTGCTTAAGAATATTTTGGTGTAATTTCTAGGAGTTATTTCTATTCATCTCAGCATTTCAGCCAAATAGACAGCATGCAGGCCTCAGGTAAAACTGGCTGACTAATGATATAGGAAAATATGTTCTACCAGTAAGGCCAGTTTTACATTGATATTGCTCCCATTACGGGTTAACGAAAAAAAAAATAAAAAAAAAATATCAGAACACACTGTCAAGAATCTGTGCTATTTGCTGTTGAGGTATTTTCCATGGCCTGCCACCACTTGGCCACAAAGAATGATAGAGCAACAACTAAAACAAAAAACAAGCTGCAACTACAAATAACGGCATATAATTTACTTGACTTATACTCGTTATTCAATAATAATGGTATTTAATGCACCAGCAGTCAAAAGCTGCAGCCATACTATCAGCAGTTTCTGTTGCCTCATGCAACAGGCAGCAGGCAGCATCATGTTCATCAAGATCTTGATTGTACCAAATTGAACATGCAGAGCATTAGCTTGATCACTTGAAGCATCCAACATACAACCCCAAACTACTTTATTACACCAAAAGCAAACACTTCAACTCAATTAAGCACACAGCTACAACAACAACACATAAGTAAAGCTGAAAAAAATCATCATCATATTTGTATTTGAATTATATTTAAGAAGAGAAAAAATTGGAAAAAAATATGACTTTTCTGTTGTTATTTGTAATTGATACTCTAAGTGTAACCAATTCGTTTCTATAGCTTGCAACACAGCTTATATTGTAGATGTCTCGGCCATCTTACGTTTAAAGCCACATTATTTTTAATACCTTAAGTAACACAAATTAAGCCTGTAACATTTATTATAGAATAGAATTTTCCATATGCTCAATTCAATCCAGCTAGCCTCTATCTGCTTGAAATTATAGTAGTAATTAGAGTTAATAGCATATTGATAGCGTTTTTCGTCTTTTGCCTTTTGTCGTGTGTGTAAAACTCTATTCATACATTTATGTCATGATTTATGTGTAACATTACTTCCTGCATTCTAATATAAAATTAAGAATTAATTTCAACTCGTTTTAAAGGCCTATAAAACTATAAAATACAATGATTAAATTACTTATAAATGCTGAAAAATTATAAAGAAAATGAAAATAAACTATTTTTCGTAAGATTTATTAATTTTAAACCTAAAATAAACTTTTTTCAAAACCCTAAATTTACACTAAAACTCCATTAAATAATAATTTAATACTTTAGAAATGTTTTAAAATAAAAATTTTCATCCAAAAAAATAGTAGTAGAAATACTACTTTTTTTAATATGCAAATTTTTTAATAAAAATAAAACACAAATACTTTAAAATTTATTTCATATTATGCAATAACCTTAAAAATAAAAAATCTTCAAAAAATAAGGAAATTCGAGAATTTTTTTAAAAAGTAGTAGAAATACTACTATTTTAAAAATGCATATTTGTTATGAAAAAGTGATTTAAATATTATTTTAATAATTTCAAAATCCTTTAAAACTATTTTTTTATCAAAAATAATTAGTAGTAGAAATACTACCTTTTTAAAATTTGCCAATTTTTAAGCAAAAAAA
This sequence comes from Calliphora vicina, assembly GCF_958450345.1. Lineage (NCBI taxonomy): Eukaryota > Metazoa > Arthropoda > Insecta > Diptera > Calliphoridae > Calliphora > Calliphora vicina. The sequence goes on from NC_088783.1 coordinate 116,173,146, forward strand.
GTCCCTAATGACTTTAAAATTTATTTTATATTATATAATTACCTTAAAAAGAAAAATTCTTCCAAAAATAAGGAAATTCGAGAATTTTTTAAAAAAGTAGTAGAAATACTACTATTTTAAAAATGCATATTTGTGAAGAAAAAGTGATTTATAATTTATTTTATATTATATAATTACGTTAAAAAGAAAAATCCTTCCAAAAATAAGGAAATTCCAGCATTTTATAAAATAGTAGTAGAAATACTACTATTTTAAAAATGCATATTTGTTAAGAAAAAGTGATTTAAATGTTATTTTAATCATTTCAAAATCCTTTAAAACAATTTTTTCTCCAAAAATATTTAGTAGTAGAAATACTACCTTTTTTAAATTTGCAAATTTTTAAGCAAAAAAAGTCCCTAAAGATTTTAAAATTAATTTTATATAATATAATTACCTTAAAAATAAAATATCTTCAAAAAATAAGGAAATTCGAGAATTTTTTAAAAAAGTAGTAGAAATACTACTATTTTCAAAATGCATATTTTTTAAGAAAAAATTATTTAAATGTTATTTTAATCATTTCAAAATCCTTTAAAACAATTTTTTCATCAAAAATAATTAGTAGTAGAAATACTACCTTTTTAAATTTGCCAATTTTTAAAAAAAAAAGTCCCAAATGTCTTTAAAATTTATTTTATATTATATAATAGCTTTAAAATACAAAATTGTTTACAATATATGAAAATTCGAGCATTTCAAAAAATAGTAGTAGAAATACTACTATTTTAAAAATGCATATTTTTGAAGAAAAAATTATTTAAATGTTATTTTAATCATTTCAAAATCCTTGAAAACTATTTTTTCTCCAAAAATAATTAGTAGTAGAAATGCTACCTTTTTTAAATTTGCCAATTTTTAAGCAAAAAATGTCCCTAAAGAATTTTAAATTTATTTTGTATAATATAATTACCTTAAAAAGAAAAATTCTTCCAAAAATATGGAAATTCCAGCATTTTATAAAATAGTAGTAGAAATACTACTATTTTAAAAATGCATATTTGTTAAGAAAAAGTGATTTAAATGTTATTTTAATCACATGGAAATTCTTCAGAATTTTTTTTTATCCAAAAATAATTAGTAGTAGAAATACTACCCTTTTTAAAATAGGAAAATTTCGACCATAATTTAAATTTTTATGCAAATATTTATTTTTTAAAACAATTTTTGAGCAAAAACTATCAACTTAAAATATTTTTCAAAGAAAAGTAGTAGAAATACTACTTTTTTCAAAATGCTAAATTAAAACAGAACTTTGCTTTAAATGTTCTTTATATTTATTTTTAATCATTTAAAACTATTTTTTTCAAAAAATATTTAGTAGTAGAAATACTACCTTTTGTAAATAATACAATTTTAAGCTAAAATAAAATGAAAATTCTTTGAATCATATTTTAAAGCATTTTAATAAGGTTTAAAATAATTTTCATCAACAAATATCAATTTTGAAACCTTTTTTAAAATAGTAGTAGAAATAGTACTTTTTCACAAAGCTTAATAATTACAAAAAAATGTGATCTTTAATAATTTAGAAACACTTAAAACTATTTTTGTCCCAAAAAATTTAAGTAGTAGAAATACTACTTTTTTAAATTTTTAATTTTGTTATAAAATTTGTTATAAAAAGCTTTAAATCATATTTTAAATTAGTTATTTACTATTTTTCATCAATTTCCTTTATAAGCATTTAAAAAAAAAAAAGTAGTAGAAATACTACTTTTTTAAAAATGCTAAATTAGTAAAATAAATGGCTTTAAATGTTATTTAAAATAAATTTTAATAATTTAAACTAACTTTTTTACAAAAAAAAAATTAGTAGTAGATATACTACCTTTTGCAAATATCACCTTTTTAACTAAAACTTGATGAAAGCTGTTTTAAAACTTATTTATAAATTGTTAATTACTTTTAAAAATTACTTTATAACAAAATTATGAACATTTGAGAATTTTCTAAAAATAGTAGTAGAAATACTACTTTTTTCAAAATGCTAAATTAGTAAAAAAAGATGGCTTTAAATGTTATTTAAATTAATTTTTAATCATTTAAAACTATATCATTTTTATTAACTAAAACTTGCTAAAAACTGTTTTAAAACTTAATCTAAATTGCTAATTACTTTTAAATTACTAAATTATGAACTTTTGAGCAGTTTTTAAAAATAGTAGTAGAAATACTACTTTTTTCAAAATGCTAAATTAGTAAAAAAGATGGCTTTTAATGTTATTTAAATTAATTTTTAATCATTTAAAACTATTTTTTCCAAAAAATATTTAGTAGTAGAAATACTACCTTTTTTAAATATCATTTTTATTAACTAAAACTTGCTAAAAACTGTTTTAAAACTTAGTCTAAATTGCTAATTACTTTTAAATTACTAAATTATGAACTTTTGAGCAGTTTTTAAAAATAGTAGTAGAAATACTACTTTTTTCAAAATGCTAAATTAGTAAAATAAATGGCTTTAAATGTTATTTAAATTAATTTGTAATCATTTAAAATAAATTTTTTAAAAAAAATTTGAGTAGTAGAAATACTACCTTTTGCAAATATCATTTTTATTAATTAAAACTTGCTAAAAACTGTTTTAAAACTTACTCTAAACAGCTAATTACTTTTAAATTATGAAATTATGAACTTTTGAGCAGTTTTTAAAAATAGTAGTAGAAATACTACTTTTTTCAAAATGCTAAATTAGTAAAAAGATTGCTTTTAATGTTTTTTTAATTAATTTGTAATCATTTAAAAGTATTTTTTCCAAAAAATATTTAGTAGTAGAAATACTACCTTTTTTAAATATAATTTTTATTAACTAAAACTTGCTAAAAACTGTTTTAAAACTTAATCTAACTGGCTAATAACTATTAAATTATGAAATTATGAACTTTTAGCATTTTTTAAAAATAGTAGTAGAAATACTACTTTTTTTAAAACTCAAATTTTATTAAAAAAAATCATTTTACATATTATTTGCAGTAATTTGTAATCATTTAAAACAATTTTTTTGGAAAAATTAATTAGTAGTGGATATGCTACCTTTTTTCTTAGGCCTTGCTTTACACCAGTTTATTTGATTTGATAACATAATTATGTTTTTTGTATGGTTAAGTGAAGTATGCAAAATTTATTGTCTCATTAGGGATTTTTATTATTGATTTAAAGTGTAATTTAATTGCTTTTTTTAATTTTATAGGGAGATGAGAGTAATTTATCTTTTTTATTGATTCCTAAGAGTAATTTAATGTGTTTTTTGCTAGAACCTTAAATCATTTTATGTTTTTATAAAAATTGTTAATAAACCTACGTAAAATTGAAATAAACTTAGGTTCTATTTACCGCTGTTTACAGCCTACGTTTCTTTGAGGTTCATTTTTGTAATTATATGGTCATTTATGTTGTATTGCCTTTTTTTATGCTTCCTAATAATGTTATTAAAATCAATTTTCTAACAATAATAAAATAAATTTTTCTTTATCTAATTACAGGCTTGATTATTTACACCTAGGCGAAAAGATTGTTCTAAAACTACTCGTTTAATATTAAATATAAAAAGGTAAGTTTAATCATATAGAAATACGGTATTTAGAAGGAAGAATAATTGTAATTTATTTGTCCGGCCAAAGAAAACTATTAAAGGGCGCCTCTTGATTAACATTTGCCATAAAAGCAGTTATAGCAAAAGCCAACTCAATATTAAATAGGAAAAAGGTTTTTCCTTGTTAACAATATTCCAAGCAAAACAAGTTAATAAACTTTAGCTAATAGTTTGGTTTACAGGTTTTTCCTTCTTTTAACACACCATTTTCATATGTAAAAGAAAAAAAAAATTTACTTTACAATGACTTGTAAGTCCAGCCAAGAAATGCGTAATAGCTGGAAATACATGTTAGAGTTTAGACTAAAGTGTTCAATGGAAAACAAACAGCCACATGATAGACATTATTAGCCCAGCAGGTGTTGAAAACTGACTACCTTTTGCCACAGAAATAGATAGAAATCTATATAATTTTCTTGCTTTTTTTAACGGCTTTAAAGGTTTGTATTTTAGCGCGTGCAGTTTTTTTTTCCAACTTCAACAATAATTTTGTTGTTTTTGCCACATTTCCTTATAAAAAAAGAATTTTTTTATTTTTATTTCTTTTAACTTCTTTCTTGTGGCGGAAGTTAGAAATTTTCCAAGTGTTTAAATGCATTAAGTTTGAAATATGCAAAATGTTTAACTTTTCAAAACTCTTGTCTTGTCTTGCCTTGTCTTCCCTTCTACTAAGTACTAAATTTTTATTTCTTTATAAAATAAAAATTTGCCTAAGGTTATTGTGTTTTATGGTATTTTTACCACATTATTATAATTATTAAGATTGTTTTTAATGCCTTTTTAGATAACAACTCAATGTAATTTAATTTAAAGCAACTGTTTGGCCATACAAAACAAAAGACTTAAGAAACAAAAACAAACAAAAAAAACCAATTAAGAACTTTCTTTCAAACTTAAATCTTGATTAAAAAAGAAAATTAATTAAGCCACAATATATAAAACGAAAAATACCTATTAAAACTTCACAATTTACGAAAAAGTAGCTTAATTCATGATTTTATACAAAATTTTAAGATTTTCGAAAAATAAGTTCGAATTTTCGAACATACCAAAATCCACTCTAATTTGTATAAGAAACATAAAAAAACTTAATTAATCAAAATAAAATAATTTTCTAAGAAAAATTAAAATTCGAAATTAAGTTCGAATTTTCGAAGTTACCAAAAATCCCTCAAATATCATAAAAATATACAGAAATCATCATAAAACTAAAAAAATCAATGATTCTAAGCATAATTCTAGGATTTTCGAAAAATATAAAAAATTCGAAATTAAGTTCGAATTTTCGAAGTTTCAAATTTCATGAAAACTAACAAAAACCATTATAAATTATACTAAATAAATAATTTTAGGCAAAATTTCAAGATTTTCGAAAATTTAGGAAATTTCGAAATTAAGTTCGAATTTTCGAAATTAGCAAAAACTGCTGAAATATGTCTAGGATACTCAATAAAGTCAATAAAAACGCAATAGTTTGAAATTATAGGTTAAATTAAGCAATTTTCTAAACAAACTTTAAATTCGAAATTAAGTTCGAATTTTCGAACATGACAAAAATCCCTCAAATGCCATAAAAATAAACCGAAATCATAATAAAACTATGAAAGCGAATAATCGAAGTTCGAAATTAAGTTCGAATTTTCGAAATTAGCAAAAACGCTTAAAATTTGCTTATGAAACTTGGAAAACTAAAACAAAATAAAATATTTAAAAATTAAAATTAAAATTAAGACATTTTCTAAGAAAAATTCAAATTCGAAATTAAGTTCGAATTTTCGAACATGGCAAAAAACGCTAAAATTTGTCTAAGAATCTTAAAAAACTAAATAAAACTGCAATTTTTAATAATTACAAGCCAAATTATGAATTATTACAAAAAAAATTTAATTCGAACTTAATTTCGAATTTTCGAACATAAAAAAAATCCCTCAAATGTCATAAAAATAAACATAAATCATAATTAAGCTATGAAAATGAATGATTCTAAGCAAAATTCTAACATTTTCAGTCAATAAATGAAATTCGAAATTAAGTTCGAATTTTCGAACATAGCTAAATACGCTAAAATTTGTCTAGGAAAATCATAAAAGTTAATAACACTGCAATAGTTTGAAATTATAGGTAAAATAAAGCAATTTTCTAAGAAAAATTCAAATTCGAAATTAAGTTCGAATTTTCGAACATAGCAAAAAACGCTAAAATTTGTCTGAGAATCTTAAAAAACTATATTAAATTGCATTTTTTAATAATTACAAGCCAAATTATGAATTATTACAAAAAAAATTTAATTCGAAATTAATTTCGAATTTTCGAACATATCAAAAATCCCTCAAATTTCATTAAAATAAACAGAAATCATTATTAATCTAAGAAAATTAGTGATTCTAGGCTAAATTCTAACATTCTCAGGCAATATTAATAATTCGAAATTAAGTTCGAATTTTCGAACATGGCAAAAAAAGCTGAAATTTGTCTAAGAAACATAAAAACTTCATCGAACGGAAATATAAATAATTACAAGCTAAATTATGAATTTTTTTCAAGGAAAATTTAAATTCGAAATTAAGTTCGAATTTTCGAACATAGCAAAAATGCCTAAAATTACATAAAAATTAACGGAAACCAAAGTAAAACTAAAGAAATTACTGATTTTATTCAAGATTCCAACATTTTCAGGCAGTAATGAAAATTCGAACTTAATTTCGAATTTTCGAACATAACAAAATAAGTTAAAATTTTATGAAAAAATACAGAAAACTTAATAAAACTTAAAATATTAATTATTTCAATCAAAATTTTGATAATTGGTGGAATTTAAGAAATTTCGAAATTAAGTTCGAATTTTCGAACATAGCAAAAATGCCTAAAATTACATAAAAATAAACAGAAACCCTAGTAAAACTAAATAAATTACTGATTTTATCCAAGATTCCAACATTTTCAGGCAGTTATGGAAATTCGAACTTAATTTCGAATTTTCGAACATAACAAAATAAGTTAAAATTTGACGAAAAAAATACGGCAAACTTAATAAAACTTAAAAAATTTATTATTTCAACCATAATTTTGATAATTGGTGGAATTAAGAAATTTCGAAATTATGTTCGAATTTTCGAACATAGCAAAAATCCCTAAAATTTCATAAAAATAAGCAGAAACCATAGTAAACAAAAGAAATTAATGATTTTAGGCAACATTCCAACATTTTCAGGCAATAATGAAAATTCGAACTTAATTTCGAATTTTCGAACATGATAAAATAAGTTCAAATTTGAGGGAAAAAATACAGCAAACTTAATAAAACTTAAAAATTCATTATTTCAATCATAATTTTGATAATTGGTGGAATTTAAGAAATTTCGAAATTAAGTTCGAATTTTCGAAATTAAAAAATTTAAAATTTGATAAAAAAAAAATTTTGGAAAAACTTAATAAAACTATTACGAAAGAGAAATTGCTATCTAATTTAACATTTCAAATTATTTTCCAATTATAAAATTGTAAATAAACAATTTCACAAACCAAAAAAATAAATAGTTAAAGCCTCAACCACTCCTAACAATTCTATTCCCCGATGCTTACAAGAAATGTGTATTTCTTTTTCATTTAATTTGAATATACTTACAATGTACGTCTATCAATTCCGGCAATGACAATTGATAGCCAAAGACATGAAACAAATATTCATGTAAAGCATTTGAAAGAAAAAAAATAGAGAAAAGGCTAAAGAATTTGTAAAATTATCACAGCATAGCATGTCAGGCAGATTTCAAGTCAACAAGTAATAAAGCTACTGTAGAAAGCTACCAGTAAAAATAAAGGAAAATTACAAGAAAATACAGATAGATAAACCTCCAAGGTAAAAATTAAAAAAAGAAAGAAAAATTCCAAACCACGAATACACAGTCTTTAGGTACTCAAGAGTAAAGAAAAAATACGCAAATCTATACATAGACTCAATTTCAAACACAACATTTAAATAAAACTGACAAGTACAGTATTTACAGCAACAAAAAGAAAACAGAGGATAAAAATATGGATACCAAACAGATTTACATTAGTCCAAAGATGAGTCTCTATTTCCTTAGACTCTACAAATTTATAGCATATGTCATTATATCCACAAGACAAGAAATGAAGAAAATTTTTTCCATAAATTTAAATTCTTAACCGATCAGTAGTAGTGGATGCAGCAGCACAACAAAAAAAAATCATGTTAATAGCAGGCTTTTTAAATTTTGAAATCCATCTATATTTCAATGTCAATAGTTTTGTGTTTGTGACTCATTCATTCACTGCCTCTCTGCTACAATATGTACTTAACAACATTGTACAGGAACAATGGTAAATATCAGTCTGTGTCAGTTTGTCTATTGTATTGTGTTGTGTTGTAGGAGGCCTAACTTTTCACACACACTCTAAAAATCGTTATGAGAAATGATGAGTCCTCTAGATGTTTTTTGTGTTTGTTTTATGTTTTATGATTTATGGTTTTGTTGAGATGACATTATGAGATTTTGTTGCAGAAAAAATGTGATAAACAAACAAACTCCTACATTTTTTTTGTTCAACAATATTTGCTGGATCAGTAGAAAAAAACAAAAGAGTTAAGACACGAACTAGAAATAAAACAAATTCCAACTTAAATTTCGAAATTTTTAAATATCAAAATTGTGCTTGAAATAATTAAATTTTTAAGTTCTATTATGTTTGCTGTATTTTTTTCGTAAAATTTCAGCTTTTTTGTTATGTTCGAAAATTCGAATTTAATTTCGAATTTCCATTACTGCCTGAAAATGTTGGAATCTTGAATAAAATCTGTAATTTCTTTAGTTTTACTAGGGTTTCTGTTTATTTTTATGAAATTTTAAGGATTTTTGTGATGTTCGAAAATTCGAACTTAATTTCGAAATTTCTAAAATTCCACCAATTATCAAAATTATGCTTGAAATAATTAAATTTTTAAGTTCTATTATGTTTGCTGTATTTTTTTGTAAAATTTCAGCATTTTTTGTTATGTTCGAAAATTCGAAATTAATTTCGAATTTCCATTACTGCCTGAAAATGATGCAATCTTGCCTAAAATCAGTAATTTATTTAGGTTTACTTTGGTTTCCGTTAATTTTTATGAAATTTTAAGAATTTTTTTTATGTTCGAAAATTCGAAATTAATTTCGAATTTTTTTAATTCCTAGAAAATTATTAAATTTTCCTAAAATTATTATTTTCTTGGTTTTAATAAGTTTTTCTATCATTTTCCTTAATTTTTAACTTGTTTTAGTAATTTCGAAAATTCGAACTTAATTTCGAAATTTCTAAAATTCCACCAATTATCAAAATTATGCTTGAAATAATTAAATTTTTAAGTTCAATTATGTTTGCTGTATTTTTTCGTAAAATTTCAGCTTTTTTGTTATGTTCGAAAATTTGAACTTAATTTCGAATTTCCATTACTGCCTGAAAATGTTGCAATCTTGCATAAAATCAGTAATTTCTTTAGTTTTACTTTGGTTTCCGTTAATTTTTATGAAATTTTAGTCAGTTTTGCTATGTTCGAAAATTCGAACTTATTTTCGAAATTGTTTTATTCTTAAGAAATGTTCAAATTTCACTTAAAAATATTATTTTCTTGGTTTTAATAAGTTTTCCTAACATTTTCCTTAAATTTGAACTCATTTTTTTAGTAATTTCGAAAATTCGAACTTAATTTCGAAATTTCTAAAATTCCACCAATTATCAAAATTATGCTTGAAATAATAAATTTTTAAGTTCTATTATGTTTGCTGTATTATTTTCGTAAAATTTCAGCTTTTTTGTTATGTTCGAAAATTCGAACTTAATTTCGAATTTCAATTACTGCCTGAAAATGTTGCAATCTTGCATAAAATCAGTAATTTATTTAGGTTTACTAGGGTTTCTGTTAACTTTTATGAAATTTTAGTTAGTTTTGCTATGTTCGAAAATTCGAACTTAATTTCGAATTTTCTTTTTTATTCGAAAATCTTAGAATTTTGCTTAGAATCATTGATTTATTTAGTTTTATTATGATTTCTGTTTATTTTTATGAGATATGAGGGATTTTTGATATGTTCGAAAATTCGAACTTAATTTCGAATTTAAATTTAACTTAGAAAACTGTTTAATTTTGCTTCTAATTTCAAAATATTTTAATTTCATTTAGTTTTGTAAGATTCTTTATCAAATTTAAAGGGTTTTTACTAATTTCGAAAATTCGAACTTAATTTCGAATTTACTTTTTTTTCGAAAATCTTAGAATTTTGCTTAGAATCATTGATTTTATTAGTTTTATTGTGATTTCTGTTTATTTTTATGGCATTTGGGGGATTTTTGCTATGTTCGAAAATTCGAACTTAATTTCGAATTATCCTTATTGAATGAAAATGTTAGAATTTAGCTTAGAATCATTAATTTTCTAACTTTAATAATGATTTATGTTTATTTTTATGTTATTTGGGAGATTCTTGCGATGTTCGAAAATTCGAACTTAATTTCGAATTTAAATTTTTCTTAGAAAACTGCTAATTTTACCTATAATTTCAAACTAATGCGGTTTTATTGACTTTAATGAGTATCCTAGACATATTTCAGCAGTTTTTGCTAATTTCGAAAATTCGAACATAATTTCGAAATTTCCTAAATTTTCGAAAATCTTGAAATTTTGCCTAAAATCATTTATTTAGTGTAATTTATAACGGTTTTTGTCAATTTTCATGAAATTTAAGGGATTTTTGGTAATTTCGAAAATTCGAACTTAATTTCGAATTATTCTTATTGCCTGAAAATATTAGAATTTTGCTTAGAATCATTAATTTTTTTAGTTTAATAATGATTTCTGTTTATTTTTATGACATTTGGGGGATTTTTGACATGTTCGAAAATTCGAACTTAATTTCGAATTTAAATTTTTCTTAGAAAATTGCTTAATTTTACCTATAATTTCAAATTATTTCAGTTTTATTGAATTTAATGAGTATCCTAGACAAATTTCTGCACTTTTTGCTAATTTCGAAAATTCGAACTTAATTTCGAATTTAAATTTTACTGAGAAAATTGCTTAATTTGACCTACAATTTCTAACTATTGCAGTCTTATTGACTTTAATGAGTATCCTGACAAATTTTTGCACTTTTTGCTAATTTCGAAAATTCGAACATAATTTCGAAATTTCCTAAATTTTCGAAATTCTTGAAATTTTGCCTAAAATCATTTATTTAGTGTAATTTATAAGGTTTTTGTAAATTTTCATGAAATTTGAGGGATTTTTGCTAACTTCGAAAATTCGAACTTAATTTCGAATTCTCAATATTGCCTGAAAATATTAGAATTTAGCTTAGCATTATTCATTTTCTAAATTTAATAATGATTTCTGTTTATTTTTATGTTATTTGAGGGATTTTTTTCTATGTTCGAAAATTCGAACTTAATTTCGAATTTAAATTTTTCATAGAAAACTGCTTAATTTTATCTATAATTTCAAACTATTGCGGTTTTATTGACTTTAATGAGTATCCTAAACATATTTCAGCAGCTTTAGCTAATTTCGAAAATTCGAACTTAATTTCGAAATTTCTTAAATTTTCGAAATTCTTGAAAATCATTTATTTAGTGTAATTTATAATGAAATTGACAAATTTCATGAAATTTAAGGGATTTTTGCAAACTTCGAAAATTCGAACTTAATTTCGAATTTTTTTTATTTTTCGAAAATCCTAGAATTATGCTTAGGATCATTGATTTTTTAGTTTTATGATTATTTCTGTTTATTTTTATGAGATTTGGGGGATTTTTGCCATGTTCGAAAATTCGAACTTAATTTCGAATTTAAATTTTTCATAGAAAATAGCTTAATTTTGCTTCTTATTTTCAAATATTGTGGTTTTGTTGTTGTTTAAGAGTTTCCAACACAAATTTGAGCGACTTTTGCTTGATTTTTTGTTTTAGTTTCGTTGGTTCTTAATAAATTTGTGAGAAACCATTGTTTTCATAACAAAAATTCTAAGAACTTATGTTAGCTGCACAACAATTTTGTTTCTAAATATAAATTGTAAAATAGTTTAGATTAAAATCAGCCACAAATGACCCCAAGTCTAGATTAATCAACACCAGCCTATAACAGAAAACAGAAATGAAAAACTTATGGACTCATTGATGAACCCCGAGTACAGCCAGGCTAACAAAAAAAAGCAACAACAAAGTAGCACATACGCTTATTTGACACGCAAATTATAAAAGAAGGAAAACAACTTCAAATTCTGCTGCTAAAAAGACATGGTAACAAACCATGGTCAAATGGACAACAGATAAAAACATGAATGATGCCAGCTTTAAAGAAAAAAGTGGAAAAAAATCAATACGATACTTAAGCAATTTGGTTCTTAAGGCCATTGAGTTTTTCTAAACTTATAATTCTTGACCAAACTGAAAATAAGCAAGAGAGAAAGAAACCTACATAGAAATCTAAGACTTGTTTTATTTTTCTAGCCAAAAAAAAAACAAACTCTTTAAACAATCATTTCTATTTAACTGTTTTTCTCAAGATTTCTTTCTTTCTTTTTAACACAATGTAAGCGGGTTTTCTTAAGTTTTTTGGAGTTTTCAGTTAAATAAGGAAGTAGAAAATATAGTACATTACATGTCTTGCTAAAGCTGCTGTTGGAAAAAAAAATCTGGAAAATTTACTTGACTTCTAACATACAAAGAAAGAAAAACCAACATATTTAGTGAACAAAAACTAGCTCATTTTCTTAATATGGGTTATGTTTTTTTGTTGTTCTAATGTCTAAGTATTTTTATCAAATTGCTCTATAAACCATATTAAGAAATTGTTAATAATACATGTTTAACATTATATTTTTTTATTGTTTAAAGTCAGTCAGTATTTTATTTCCACCATTTTTTTAATCTTTTGGTTGGCATCTGAAATAGTGCAATAATTATTTGCATAATGTTAAATATTTACATGTCTTGTTAACAAATACATGCTTATGTCTGATGATGATTAAAACTTATTTGGTTTAGTTCAGTTTTTTTTCGCAGACTGCAACATGTTTTAAATGGTGTAAGAACCTTAAGATGCTAAAAAAGCAACAGTAGGCAAAAAATCTGCATATGTAGCTAAAAAAAAAATTAAGAAAAAAATAAAATAAAGCTGGAAAGGTATGCATTCCTTCAGTTAAATAAAAATTAAGGAAAGACGGACAGACAGACAATACCATAGCTATATAAAGAAACATTTTGATGAAATCTTTGCTTTAAAATTATACTTACAAAAATCCTTTCATTTTGGTATAATTTTTTTTTAAATAAAACAAGTTTTCTTTAATTTCGAAAATTCGAACTTAATTTCGAAAATTCAAAATTCCTAGAAAATTAAAAAATATTGCTAAAAATCTTTATCAATTTAAAGTTAATAATGATTTTAAGGCATTTTGCACATTTTTTGTTAATTTCGAAAATTCGAAATTAATTTCGAAAATTCGAACATAATTTCGAAATTGATTTTTCTTAAATAAAACTGTTTAGAAATGTATTAATTTTGTGGTAAAAACTAAATTTCTTAAAAATTCTATAAAATTTATCATTTTAACTAATTTCGAAAAATTCGAACATAAGTTCGAAAAATTTTTTCGGCTTAAAACTCTTCAAAAATATAATATTTTTTAATTAAACTAAGAATTCCTTAAAAATTCAACAAATTTCAACATTTTAGGAATCTTCGAAAAATTCGAACTTAAGTTCGAAAAATTATTTTAAGCCACAACACATAAATTTCGGCTTAAAATTTTAATTGTATTGGTTACAATAAGTTTTAGAGTGAAATTTTCTATATTTAGCCATTTTTTATGAATTTCGAAAATTGGAACTTAATTTCGAAATTTCGTTATCTCCCAGAAATGTCAGAATTTTGCCATAAATCTAAATATTTTTAAGTTATATAAAGTTTTATAGGCATTTCCAACAATTTTGCACCTTTTTTTGTTAATTTCGAAAATTCGAACTTAATTTCGAAATTTCGTTATCTCCCAGAAATGTCAGAATTTTGCCAAAAATCGAAATATTTTTATGTTATATAAAGTTTTTTAGGCATTTCTAACAGTATTGCATCATTTTTTGTTAATTTCGAAAATTCGAACTTAATTTCGAAATTTATTATTTGCTTAAAAATGTTTGAATTTTCATTTCAATAATTAGTTTTTTAGTATTAATAAGTTTTTAATGGATTTTCCGGCAAATTTTAACCATTTTTATTAATTTCGAAAATTCGAACTTAAGTTCGAAAAATTTTTTCAGGCCACGACACATAAATTTCGGGTTAAAATTTTAATTGTATTGGTTATAATAAGTTTTAGAGTGAAATTTTCTATATTTAGCTAATTTTTATGAATTTCGAAAATTCGAACTTAATTTCGAATTTTCGAAATTCCCTAGAAAATCTAGAATTTTAGCTAAAATCACTAAATTTTCAAATTTTAATAACTTTTCAATGCATTTGCCTTAAATTTTAATCATATTTGTTAATTTCGAAAATTCGAACTTAAGTTCGAAAAAATTTTTCAAGCCATAACACATAAATTTCGGCTTCAAATTTTAATTGTATTGGTTATAATAACTTTTAGAGTGAAATTTCCTATATTTAGCCATTTTTTATGAATTTCGAAAATTCGAACTTAATTTCGAATTTTCAAAATTCCCTAGAAAATCTAGAATTTTAGCTAAAATCACTAAATTTTCAAATTTAAATAACTTTTCAATTCATGTGCCTTAAATTTTAACCAAATTTGTTAATTTCGAAAATTCGAACTTAATAACGAATTTTCATAATTCCTAGAAAATGAAGGATTTTGATTAAAATCTTTATTAATTGAAGTTTAATAACGATTTTAAGGCATTTTAAACAATTTTTGTCAACTTCGAAAATTCGAACTTAATTTCGAAATTTCGTTATCTCCCACAAATGTCAGAATTTTGCTAAAAATCGAAATATTTTTAAGTTATATAAAGTTTTTTAGGCATTTCCAACAGTTTTGCACCTTTTTTGCTAATTTCGAAAATTCGAACTTAATTTCGAAATTTCTATTTGCTTTAAAATGTTTGAATTTTCGTTGCAATAATTAGTTTTTTAGTATTAATAAGTTTTTAAGGGATTTTCCGGCAAATTTTAACCATTTTTATTAATTTCGAAAATTCGAACTTAAGTTCGAAAAATTTTTTCAACCCACAACACATAAATTTCGGCTTAAAATTTTTAATTGTATTGGTTATGATGAGTTTTTGTGTTTAATTTTCTATATTTAGCCATTATTTATGAATTTCGAAAATTCGAACTTAATTTCAAAAATTCGAACTTAATTTCGAAATTACGTAGAACCTTGAAAATAACTAATTTTTCTTAAAAATTACTTCAATCATGATTTTTAATATGATTTGGGGAATTTCGAAAATTCGAACTTAATTTCGAATTTTTGTTTTTGGCTCAAATATATAAAATTTTCCTAAAAATCTTAATATTTGATAGCCGTAATAGGTTTTAGTGCATTATATGCATATTTGAAGCAGTTTTGTTAATTTCGAAAATTCGAACTTAATTTCGAAATTACGTAGATCCTTTAAAATGATTAATTTCTATTATAAATTGCTTTAGTCATAAGTTTAATTGAGTTTTAGTGTATTTCTAACCAATTTGAGGGATTTTAGGGAATTTCGAAAATTCGAACTTAATTTCGAATTTTTGTTTTTATTTCAAATGTGTTGAATTGTCCTAAAAAATCATTATATTTTATAGCTATAATAAGTTTTTAATGGATTTGGGGTAAATTTAAGCCATTTATGATAATTTCGAAAATTCGAACTTAATTTCGAATATTCGAAGATCCTTCAAAATGTCACAATATTTTTGGAAAATGATTGAATCTTGATATTTGTTATGTTTTAAGTTTATTTTGTGCCAAATTTTAAGATTTTTGTGCATTTCGAATTTTCGAACTTAATTTCGAATTTTCATTGTTTTAAGAAAATTTTCTATTTTTCGGAAATTTGTTGTAATTTTAGGTTTAATTGTGTTCTTATTACTTTTTTGGCCAAATTTTAAGATTTTAAATAATTTAGAATTTTCGAAATTAATTTCGAATTTCTTTTTTTTAAAGAAAATTTCATATTTTTCTGAAATTTGTTATAGTTTTAGATTTAATTGAGCAAATTGGTCAAATTTTATGTTTTTAAATTATTTCGAACTAAATTTCGAATTGAAATTTTTAAAAAAAATTTTTTATGAATTTTGAAAGAAAATTTTAAGTTTCGAATTTCGAAGATTTTCGAATTTTCAAACTTGATTAAAATTTTTTTAAGATTATTTTATAAAGATTTTAAGAGTAATTTTATAAGATTTCCTTCCTTTATTTTTCTGTTTTGTAAAAAAAAAATATAAATCCCTTTTTTCAACACACATTTATTAGTGTTTTAACATTTTGTTTAAGTTTTATTTTATTTTTTGTCTTCCTTCAAAATCTTCTTCCAAGTCCCTTTATTTTTAATGTGTTTATTTTAAATATTTAAATATGCATGTGAGTTTTTATGCTGCTTACAACAAGACATGTCTGTTCAGCATATTTTATCTTTATTTGAGTATGTTTTTTTTAGCAGACATTTAGTTAAAGCTGTGTGTAATGAATTTATTATGAGAAGGTTTGGTAGTAGGTCTTTAGAAAAAGGTCGTAAAGGGTTTTAAAGTTTTGAATTATTTAAGCGAAAAAGGTGGAAGATAGATACAGCAATAATTTAAAAGAATTTTGTAAATTAATTGGTTTAAAAATACTTTAAATGTGCAGCATATAATAAGGTTTACTTAATATATAAATAATTAAAAAATTCATTAATTTAATGTAAAACTTCATCACTACGATAAAAGACATAAAAGGGAACAATTTAAAGAATATTTTGAAGAAATTAAGAATTTTAAATATTTGTTAAAAATGTGATGTTATTTTTCATTAATTTAATGAATCATTTTGTTTTAAGAAAATAGCTTAATAATAAAACTATTTCTTGAGTGTGATATTTGTTTTAGGGATTTAGAAGCTGAAATATTTGTTACAAATTTAATGTAATTTTTCATTAATTTAATGAATCATCATGTTTTGATATTATTTCTTAGAAAATAGCTTAAATATAAAACTATTTCTTTGTTTTAAGGCTTTAGAAGCTGAAATATTTGTTAAAAATTTAATGTAATTTTTCATTAATTTAATGAATTATTTTGTTTGAGGTTATTTCTAAGAAAAAAACTATTTCTTGTAAGTTATATTTCATTTAAGGAGTTATAAGCTGAAATATTTGTTAAAAATTTTATGTAATTTTTCATTACTTTAATGAATCATCTTGTTTTGATATTATTTCTTAGAAAATAGCTTAAATATAAAACTATTTCTTTGTTTTAGGCAATTAGAAGTTTAAATATTTGTTAAAAATTTGATGTAACTTTTCATTAATTTAATGAATCATTTTGTTTGAGGTTATTTCTAAGAAAAAACTATTTCTTGTAAGTTATATTTCATTTAAGGAGTTATAGGCTAAAATATTTGTTAAAATGTTATGTAATTTTTCATTACTTTAATGAATCATCTTGTTTTGATATTATTTCTTAGAAAATAGCTTAAATATAAAACTATTTCTTTGTTTTAGGCAATTAGAAGTTTAAATATTTGTTAAAAATTTGATGTAACTTTTCATTAATTTAATGAATCATTTATTTCTAAGAAAAAAACTATTTCTTGTAAGTTATATTTCATTTAAGGAGTTATAGGCTAAAATATTTGTTAAAAATTTGTTGTAATTTTTCATTACTTTAATGAATCATCTTGTTTTAATATTATTTCTTAGAACATAGCTTAAATATAAAATTATTTCTTTGTTTTAAGGCTTTAGAAGCTGAAATATTTGTTAAAAATTTGATGTAATTTTTCATTAATTTAATGAATTATTTTGTTTGAGGTTATTTCTAGGAAAAACCTATTTCTTGTAAGTTATATTTCATTTAAGGAGTTATAGGCTAAAATGTTTGTTAAAAATTTGATGTAATTTTAAATCAAATTATTAACCAAGAGCCATGGTAACGTCTCACAGATAATTTTTATGATTATTTTTCATTATTTTCTTTTATTTGTTCTGGCAACAATTGATTTTCTGTTCCTATTAAGGCTTTTATCTTCATATAGGTGGAGCAAAGACATTGACTAATGTGTGTCCCTATGGTAAATTGTATTACAAAGGTGTCTTGTAAACATCATCAAGCTCAGCAGCAGCAACAAGCAATCGTTGTTTTTTTCTTTTTGCCTTATCATCACCTTTACAATACCCTCTTACCTGGAGACACAATTGTTAATAGTTTGGTTTCTTGGTCTGCTGGCCTTTTCCTTTAGTTATTTTAAGATTTCTTCTTCAATGAAGGTATTTAAGCTGCATCATTATACATACTTCCAAGCATCCTTTTTTTTTGTGTGTAACTTTTGTAATCATTTAAAGAATAAAACTGATATTAGGCGTGCTTTTGCTAGGTTGTGGAAATCATCAAGGGGAAACATAAAGACCAAATGGAATTATTATTATTGCATTGTAACATTTAATTTTATGAAGATTATTAATTTGCACGCGTTTTGTGGCAAATCTCCCCCCTCTAGACTGCTTGATTCAGGCTGTTTAAGCAATTAACTGCTAAAACTTCTAGAGCTTTATATAGAAATTCTTGTAGAAGAGTTTTTTAAGTGTATTATTGTATGATAACAAATGATTAAAATTAATCATTTAAAATGATTTACTGCAATAAGACGGTAAATGACATTAAATATAATTGCAAGGGCTTGCATCTTACAACAGACCTTAACTAAGAACTTAAAAGAGATATCAAAAACATAAAAAGATCTAAATTGAGCATATTTTTTTTTTCTGCAAAATTTATTAATTCTATTTTTCTCTTTCATTTCTTTCCAGGTAATTTATTCTAAATAGTTATTTCCTACACACTTCTTGCTGTCTTTAACCATAACTTGTTAATAGGTATGTTATAAATTTATTGCCTTAACTTTGGTTAAAAACTTCCTTTAATTAAACAAAATTATAATGGAAAAGTGTTTGAGATCTACTCAAACATAATTATAACACATTTGCATCTTTGGAAAACAAAAACCATAAAACATTAACACAAACAGCCCTCAAGCAACTACAAAAGAATGTGGTAATCAAATTACAATTCAAGATAATGAAAAACCAGAAGACCGACCAGGTGCTGCAACATGAAATTAATCATACAATACAATGTTGCTAAGGAAAAAATACACAACAAACTAAATAGAATTCTAAAAAAAAGCTCTACAAACAATTTTTTCTTGAAAATAACACTTTTAGAAATTTTTAAAAAAAAGTAGTAGAAATACTACTTTTTTAAAAATTGCAAAAAATTGATTTTAACATTATTTCTAAGCAATTTAAAGCTTTTAAAACAATTTTTTGTTACTAAAAAAAATAGTAGTAGATAAACTACTTTTTTCAAATATAAAAATTTCTAAAAAAAAATATTACCAAAACGCTTAAAATTTTAATTTCAGACATTTAAAACGATTTAAAGTAATTTTCTGCAAGAATTTTTCATTTAGAGCCATTTAAAAAAAAAGTAGTAGAAATACTACTTTTTTAAAAATTGCAAAAAATTGCTTTTAACATTATTCCTAAGCAATTTAAAGCTTTTAAAACAATTTTTTGTTACCAAAAAAAAATAGTAGTAGATAAACTACTTTTTTCAAATATAAAAATTTCTAACCAAAATATAGCCAAAACTCTTTAAATTTTATTTTTAAGTTTTTTTACAACGATTTAAAATTATTTTCTTTAAGAATTTTTCATTTAGAGCCATTTTAAAAAAAAGTAGTAGAAATACTACTTTTTTAAAAATTGCAAAAAATTGCTTTTAACATTATTTCTAAGCAATATAAAGCTTTTAAAACAATTTTTTGTTAAAAAAAAAAATAGTAGTAGATAAACTACTTTTTACAAATATAAAAATTTCTAAACAAAATATTACCAAAACGCTTTAAAAATTATTTTCTGGCTTATTAAACGATTTAAAATTATTTTCTGCAAGAATTTTTCATTTATAGAGCCATTTAAAAAAAAGTAGTAGAAATACTACTTTTTTAAAAATTGCAAAAAATAGCTTTTAACATTATTTCTAAGCAATTTAATGCTTTTAAAACAATTTTTTGTTACCAAAAAAAATAGTAGTAGATAAACTACTTTTTTTCAAATACAAAAATGTTCAACCAAAATATTACCAAAACTCTTTAAATTTTATTTTTAAGTTTTTTACAACGATTTAAAATTATTTTCTTTAAGAATTTTTCATTTAGAAACATTTTAAAAAAAAGTAGTAGAAATACTACTTTTTAAAAAAAACACAAAAAATCGCCCTTAAATGCTTTAAATGTTATTTTAATTATTTTGGAAACTTTTAAAACTATTTTTTTTCAAAAAAATATTTGGTAGTAGAAATACTACCTTTTTAAAATATCAATTTTTGATCTCAAAACTGATGTGAATTTTTTTAAACTTTATTTTATTATTTATTATTTAGTTGTTTAGTTTTTTTAAATAATTTTCTTACAAATATATTAAATTTATCACATTTTATAAAAAAGTAGTAGATATACTACCTTTTTAAAAATTCAAAAATTTATACAAAAAATCAAAGTAAATGTTATTTTAATTATTTTTTTGGCTTTTAAAACAATTTGTTTCTAATAAAAATTTAGTAGTAGAAATACTACTTTTTCAAAATAACAAAATTCCAACAAAATTTAAGTTTTGAAGCTAAAAATCTTATTTTAATTTAGTTATTTTGATTTTTAAATAATATTTTTACAAAAATAATGAATTTATCACATTTTATAAAAAAGTAGTAGAAATACTACTTTTTTAAAATAATACAAAAATTCATTTTTAACATAATTTCTGAGAAATTTAAAATATTTTAAGCTATTTTTAACAATTTAAATAATATTTTTTACAAAAATAATGAATTTTAGAGCATTTTATAAAAAAGTAGTAGAAATACTACCTTTTCGAAAATGCTAAATTTATACAAAAAATCGTTTTAAAAATTCAAAAATTTATACAAAAAATCAAAGTAAATGTTATTTTAATTATTTTTATATCTTTTAAAACAATTTGTTTCTAATAAAAATTTAGTAGTAGATATACTTTTTCAAAATAACAAAATTCCAACAAAATTTAAGTTTTTGGCGCTAAAAATCTTATTATAATTTAGTTTTTTTGATTTTTAAATAATATTTTTACAAAAATAATGAATTTTAGAGCATTTTATAAAAAAGTAGTAGAAATACTACTTTTTTTAAATAATACAAAAATCACTTTTAACATAATTTCTGAGCAATTTAAAACATTTTAAGCTATTTTTAATAATTTAAATAATATTTTTACAAAAATAATGAATTTTAGAGCATTTTATAAAAAAAGTAGTAGAAATACTACTATTTTAAATAATGCAAAAAATCACTTTTAACATAATTTCTGAGCTATTTAAAACAATTTAAATAACATTTTTTACAAAAATAATGAATTTAGAGCATTTTATAAAAAAGTAGTAGAAATACTACTTTTTTTAAATAATACAAAAATTACTTTTAACATAATTTCTGAGCAATTTAAAACATTTTAAGCTATTTTTAATAATTTAAATAATATTTTTTACAAAAATATAGAATTTATCACATTTTATAAAAAAGTAGTAGAAATACTACTTTTTTAAATAATACAAAAAATTACTTTTAACATAATTTCTGAGCAATTTAAAACAATTTAAATAATATTTTTACAAAAATAATGAATTTAGAGCATTTTATAAAAAAGTAGTAGAAATACTACCTTTTTCAAAAATCCAAAATTTATATAAAAAATCATTTTAAATCTAATTTTATTTAATTTGCAATGGTTTTTTTCCCAAAATTTATTTAGTAGTAAAAATACTACCTTTTTTAAAATATTAAAATTTCATTTAAATTTTGTATTTTTTAACTTAATTGCTTCGTTTGCATTTTCTGCACAAATTTTATTTGTGAATTAATTTTGTCATGTGAATTTTATTAAAGTTCTTTTCCAAGAATCTTAACTATTTCCAAAAAACCCTTCTTACCAATGCCATTTTAAGACATACATGGCGCTGTTGTTTTCTAACTAACATTTGTCCTTTTTCAGGTTCATTATTAATTTACATCCTTGTAACCTGCACTACTTAATAAGGCAAACCAAACTGCGGCTACGGTGTCATGCATGTCTAAGTAAACTATTAATGAAATGATTACTTGTCTTACATCACGAAATGTGTAGAAAAACGTGACTTTAAATAGCTCACGTCGGAAATCTAAAACCAAAATACACCAACAACAACAAAAAACTGCAATAGAATTTACAAAAAAGCCAAGCAAAGGAAAAAAGAAAACGTGCCAAAAGACATTTATATGTATGAAAAATGCATTTATACAATGCTGTGGTGTTGGTTTTCTAGAAGTCATTAATTTTAGGTTTTTAGGCGATAACAAGAAATATAGTTTTGGCAAAAACACAAATATATGCGGAAGTTAAAGGTGTTTTTTTCTGCTTCATCAAAAGAAAAATGAAAATGATTTTTTCTAAAGAAATATTCTGTTCTAGCTTTTGAATGAATTTATTACAATTTTTATAACATTATTTTCCTTTGTCATGTTAAACTAACCCTCCTGCTGAGGGGTTTTGTTAGTCAAAATGTAAATTTTTATAACAACAGGTGCTTTTCTTTCGACTATCACACAAAATAACATAAAATCATTGAATAGCTTTGAAAACCAAACATAAAAATCATGACATTCTATTCTAAACTCGAAACCATTAAACATCCTCTTTAAATCTCAAGTCTCAGTCAGACTCACATCATCATTATTATCATGGTTGGTTGTAGTTGTTGCAACACATTATTTTTACAATGGCATCCTATTTGCATTTAAAAATAATGTTGCATTGACATGACAATTATCATTAAATCATTGGAAATAGAAAAAAATGTAAAACATGATCGGCTATAGCATGGCTTTACTTTAACCAAAAACTAATTAAATCTAATGACATTTAAAGTCCAGATTACTGGCAAATGTCCAGATCATGTCTAGCAATAGTTAACATTAAGATAAACCCTTTATTTCTCTCTCTATATATAAAGCAAAAGGTATTTAGTTCTTAATTCTCAGTGATTAAGTTTGACAGCAGATGGCAGCCAATTAGTTATTTATCTTATGGCAAGAGTAGAGAAGGGAAATCGAAAGTCTTTTAGTTTATTATAGAAAATTGCTGAAAATGTTAGAGGAAAAGACATATTAAGCTTAAACACAAAGTAAAGAATGGTTGTTTAAGACAAATTAATGCTTGAGAATAAGATTTCACTATAAAATTTGTTATTTAAAAAAAGTAGTATTTTTACTACTAAATATTTTTTGTTGAAAAATTATTTTAAAACATTTAAATTTAATTAAAATAACATTTAAAACAATTTTTTATATTAATTTTGCATTTTTAAAAAAGTAGTATTTTTACTACTTTTTTATAAAATATGCTAAATTCCTCCTTTTTGGGAGAAAAAATATTTAATAATTGATAATAAGAAATTTACAATTTAAATATAACTTTTGCAGGAAATTTGTTGAAAAGGTAGTATTTTTACTACTAATTTTTTTTGTGGAGAAATAAATTTAAAACATTTAAATTTAATTAAAATAACATTTAAAGCAATTTTTTGTATTAATTTTGCATTTTTGAAAAAGTAGTATTTTTACTACCTTTTTTTATAAAGCCTTAAATTTAATACTTTTGGAAGAAAACTACTTAATAATCTAATTTAAATACTTGAAAATAAGAAATTAACAGTTTTGAAAAAGGTAGTAAAAATATCAACTGCACTTTAGGAGGAAATCACATGACATAATTTCCATTCTATAATAAAGTTTTATTCAAATTTTTAACATACATCATCAGCACATCACATGATTTTTTATTTATAAACATGATTTGTCTTTAATGTATATCATTAAATAGAAGTTTCTTAACAAATTTACTAAAATTATCTGAAAATAATAAATATTTTCTGCATATCACTAGCACATCGCATGACTTTTTCACTTAAAAATAAATTTTCATTGAGATTTGTGAAATTTAAGGAAATATAACTTAATTTAAAAAATATCACCTGCATATTACTAGCACATCACATGACTTTTTTCACTTAAAATTAAATTTTCATTTAGATATATTATAAAATAAAAGTTTTATATGAAATTTAAGGAAATATTAAGAATTTTTCACTTAAAAATTCATTTTCATTGAGTTATATATAAAATAAAATTATTTTATTTCTGAAATTTAAGGAAATATTACAAATATCATATAATAAAAAAAAGTTATTTATGAAATTTAAGGAAATATTTTAGTTTTAAAAAACATCAAAAGGATATGACATGCTTTTAGAGCCGTCATATGCTTATTTTATGCATAAATTTAAACTAAATAATATATTTTTATATAAATTTAAGTAAATATCAGAGATTAAATTAACAAAAACTAAAATATTTAATTTTCATTAAAATGTTTTTATTAGAAATTAAATTTTTATTTATAATTTAAGAACTTGCATGCTTTTCTAAAACATTACTAGCTCATTAACAGGCTGTATTGCAGTTATTTAAGGGATTTTGTTGAATTTGAAAAAGGTAGTATTTTTGCTACTAAATATTTTTTGAGGAAAAATTATTTTAAAACATTTAAATTTAATTAAAATAAATTTTAAAGCAATTTTTTGTATTAATTTAGAATTTTTGAAAAAGTAGTATTTCTACTACTAAATATTTTTTTCTCAAAAAATTGTTTTAAATTAAGATTTAAAAAGAATTTTATCATTAATTAAAGTTTTTTAAAAAAGTAGTATTTTCTACTACTTTTTTTATTTTTATTTTTTTGCTCAAAATTATATTATAAACATAAAAATAACAGCTTTAAAATAATATTCACAGTTTAATGTTTAATTCTATTAGCATTTATCTTTGCTGATATTTGGCACACTTCTTTCATGTTTAAAAATTCTGGTTATTTTTGTTTTCCTAACACCTGTTGCTTATATTTTCTCTATGTTTACAGCTTATTTTTCACCAAAATCTCGGCTCATTAAAATAGGAAATTCATATAAATCATGGCTTACAATCATTTCCCATTAGTTTAAAAAGAGAAAAGAAAGTTTTGCTAAAAACAAATTCTTCAGGATTGGCTATAGAAAAAAAAAAGAAGTTGAAGTGAAGTTTAAACCGCAACATTTGCTTAAAGTATTTGAACTCTTAAGAGTTTTTAGCCACAACAAAAAAAATAAATAAAATAATGAAACAAGTTTTTGTAAATTTGTTTTTTTTTTCTTCTTTTTTTGTAAACTTAATGACATGACCGTTTTTAACCACTAAATACTAGTGTTTTTTTTAGCTTTTTTTATAATCTGAAAAGTTTATTATAGACAATTTGTGTGTTTGGCTGAACTTGGCTTTAAGCTTTTAAGCCACTATAATGTAGGTTAATTTATTAACCGGTTTTTCTTTTGACTTTAAGTTTAAAGTTGGAAATTACTGTTTTTTTTTGATTTTCTGTATCTTTAAAAATTTTTAATTTTTTTTCTTATTTTCTTGCATTTTTTTTTTTTTGTTTGGCTGTGTGACAATAAGAAGTTTTATTGCTTTGCTGCACTTGTTGTGTTTTTTTTCTTGTTGATGATGATGAGTATGATAATGAAAAACAGTAAAGAAGTCTTAGCAACTAAATCAGTTAAGAAAGTCTGTTTGTATTTGAGAGAAAAAAACTTTTTCTTTTTATGTTGGTTTCTTGGTTTTGATGACAGTCTTTAGACAATGTTGTGACGTTTTTAAGACATTTTTATGTCTTGTTGGATATTAAGAACACACACCACATGTTGTTTAAAGTTAGAAGGCGAAAGAGAAATAAAAACACAAAAAACTTGATAGACTTTTAAATGGCAAAAAAAAAAAAAAACCTTAATTGGTAATAAAAGAAATATTCAATGAATTTTAAGTGTTTTATTCAATGAACTTGAAGCTACTGTATGGGTTATTGATGGCATTGATTATAAAGATAAAAAAGATTTATAGAAACGAATGATAGTCGGCTAAATTTCTACATTTTTCTGGATCATTACAGATAGCATAGGCGATATAATCATTTCCGTTTCTCCATCTGTACTGAAATCAACTCATATACATCAATATATCCGCTTAATTATAGAAAAATTATTTTCAAAGCAATTAATTGCTATAAAATATTATAAAAAGTGATTTTTTATATAAATTTAGTATTTTAAAAAAAGTAGTATTTTCTACTACTTTTTAAAAAATGCCCTAAATTCAAGATTTTTCAAAAGAATGGGTTTAAAAAGTTATTAAATGCTGTTAATATGGTTTAAACTGTTTAAATTCTTTGAATTGGGGAAACTTTATCAAACAAAAAAAAAGTAATATTTCTACTACTAAATATTTTTTGACGAAAAACAATTTTTAAAGCAATTAATTGTTATAAAATATTATAAAAAGTGATTTTTTATATAAATTAAGCATTTTAAAAAAAGTTGTATTTTCTACTACTTTTTTAAAAAATGACCTAAATTCAAGATTTTTCCAAAAAAATGGGCTTAAAAAGTAATTAAATGCTGTTAATATGGTTTAAACTGTTAAAATTCTTTGAATTTAGGAAACTTTATCAACTTAAAAAAGGTAGTATTTCTACTACTAAATATTTTTTGACGAAAAATTAGTTTTAAAGCAATTAATATTATATGGAATGATTTTTTGTTATAATTTACCATTTTGAAAAAAGTAGTATTTTCTACTACTTTTTTAAAAAATGTCCTAAATTCAAAATTTTTCGCCAAAATGGTTTTGAAAAGTAATTAAATGCTGTTAATATGGTTTAAACTGTTTAAATTCTTTGAATTGGAGAAACTTTATCAAATTAAAAAAAGGTAGTATTTCTACTACTAAATATTTTTTAACAAAAAATTATTTTTAAAGCAATTATTATTATATGGAATGATTTTATGTAATAATTTACCATTTTGAAAACTACTACTTTTTTCAAAAATTTAAGAAAATTATATTTTTCAAGCTTTTTACAAATTATCAATACAATTTCACTTTAAAAAAAAATTTTATAAAAACTTACAGAAAATTTCACATTTTTAGAAAAACTTCTACTGCATATCACGCACACATCACATTATATTTTGAATACATTATACAATTTATAAAGAAAATTTAAGTTTAATAAATAATTTTATGAAAAAACATCACCTGCATATCATTAGCACATCGCATGATTTTTTTAAATTAAAATAATTCTTCAATATCCAAAAAAGTATCAACTGCACTTCAGGAGGAAATCACATGACTTAATTTCATTTCTATATTAAAGTTTTATTGAAATTTTTAACATACATCATCAGCACATCACATGATTTTTATTTACAAACATGATTTCTCATTTATTTATATCATAAAGTAGAAGTTTTCTATCAAATTTACTAAAATTATCAGTAAATAATAAACATCACCTGTATATCACTAGCACATTGCATGACTTTTTCACTTAGAAATAAATTTCTATTGAGATTTATGAAATTTAAGGAAATATTACTTAATTTAAAAATATCACCTGCATATTATTAGCACATCACATGACTTTTTTCACTTAAAATTAAATTTTCATTGAGATATATCATAAAATAAAAGTTTTCTATGAAATTTAAGGAAATATTAAGAATTTTTCACTTTAAAATTAATTTTCATTGAGATATACATAAAATAAAATTATTTTTTTTATGAAATTTGAGGAAATATCACTAGCACATTATACCATAAAAAAAAGTTATTTATGAAATTTAAGGAAATATTTTAGCTTTGAAAAACATCACCAGGATATCACATGCTTTTAGAACCGTCATATGCTCATTTTATCCATAAATTTCATATTTTGATAAGAATTTACACTAAATAATATATTTTTATATAAACTTAAGTAAATATCAGAGATTAAATTAACATCATATGGTGAAAAACTAAAAATACTTAATTTTCATTAAAATTTTTTTATTACAAATTAAATTTTTATACATAATTTAAGAAATTGCATGCTTTTCTAAAATATTACTAGCATATTAACCGCCTGTATTGCAGTTATTTAAGGGATTTTGTTAATTATTTTTATACTTTTCTAATCAAATTTAATATTCTTAACCGTTTATTGCTAATTTTATTAATAATTTGAGATTTTTAGAAAACATAGCCAGCATATCACTAGCACATAATATGGCTTTAGAAGGTTTTAAACTAAAAATACTCAATTTTCATTAAGATTTAGTTCCATAAATATTTCAAGAAATGGCATGATATTTGGAAACATCACCTGCATATCACTAGTGTATCACCTGCTTCTGGAAGCCACTTGATGGATAATTAAATTATTTTATGCATTTTTGGGTTATTTTTTCTTAGTTTAAGATATTTAGAAAACATCACCTGCATGCTTCTTTGTCATTTGATAATTTCTACATT
This sequence comes from Calliphora vicina, assembly GCF_958450345.1. Classification (NCBI taxonomy): domain Eukaryota; kingdom Metazoa; phylum Arthropoda; class Insecta; order Diptera; family Calliphoridae; genus Calliphora; species Calliphora vicina. Next base: position 116,201,484 of record NC_088783.1, read on the forward strand.
TTTTATAAGTCCGTCTGTATGTTGAAATCAACTTTCCAAAGCCCCCAAATAACTTACATACACGATTCATAATTCAATATCTGCGGAAATCTTCCGGCTCGGTTGCTATTTAAAAACGAGAAAATCGTTCCACAAATGACTGAGATATAAGGAAAAAACCGGGACAATTTCGATTTTTGTCCAATTATTGATCTAAGTCTTAATATAGAGAATATGGTTATCCAATGATAAAATATTTCAAAGTCCATTGCAACGCTGTATATAAGGCTATAATAAGTTGGACCTAAACTGGGTCAAAATCGGAAAAATATTTTTTAACCCGAATTTTTTTTTTCATCAAAAAATTTTTTGTCATAAATTCTTTTTTTAAAAAAAAAATTGGAAAAAACTTTTTTTTTAAAAAAATTTTAAAAACAATTTGAAAAAATTTTTAAAAAAAATTCATTTTGTACCTAAAAATATTTAAACAAATTTATTTTCAAGTATAATTTGGTGAAGGGCATATAAGATTCGGCACAGCCGAATATACCTCTATTACTTGTTAAAACTAGAAATTTGTTTCACTAAAAATTGTTTTCACCAAAATTTTTTCACTAGAAATATTTTTCAGACCATAAATTTGTTCACCTTTTTTTCACCAACATTTTTTTTAACTATAAATTGTTTTCATTCAATTTTTATCACTAGAAATTTGTTTTCATTTATTTTTTTTTCACCAAAATTTGTTTCACTAAATTTTTTTTCACCAAATTCTTTTTCACCAGAAATATTATTTCACATATTTTTTACAAACATTTGTTTTTACCCGAATTTTTTTTTCATCAAAAAAATTGTTTGTATAAAATCTTTTTCAAAAAAAAAAAATTGGAAAAATTTTTTTTTTAAAAAATTTTAAAAACATTTTTTTAAAAAAATTTAAAAAACAATTTAAAAAATAATTTTGTTTACCTAAAAATATTTAAACAAATTTATTTTAAAGTATAATTTGGAGAAGTGTATATAAGATTCGGAACAGCCGAAAAAACTAGAAATTTTTTTACTAAAAATTGTTTTCACCAACATTTTTTCACTAGAAATATTTTTCAGACCATAAATTTTTCACCTATTTTTCACCAACATTTTTTTCACTATAAATTGTTTTCATCCAATTTTGTTCAGCAATATGTTTCATTTATTTTTCACCAAAATTTTTTTCACTAAATTTTTTTTCACCAAATTCTTTTTCACCAGAAATATTATTTCACATATTTTTCACCAACCCTAATTTTTTTTACCCTAATTTTTTTTTCATAAAAAATATTTTTTGTCATAAATTCTTTTAAAAAAAAAAAATTGGAAAAAAAATTTTTTGTTCACCCATTTTTCACCAACATTTTTTTCACTATAAATGAAAACCATCCAATTTTTATCACGAGAAAGTTTTTTCACCAGAAATTTTTTCACCCAATTTTTTTTTTCACTAGAAATAGTTTTCAGACAAATTTTTCACCCATATTTAGTATTTTTCACTAGAAATTTTTTTTACCCAATTTTGTTCACTTTTAACCAGAATCGTTTCACATAAATTGTTTTCATTAATTTTTTTCCACTAGAAATTGTTTTCATCCAATTTTGTTCACTAGCAATTTTTTTCACCAAAATGTTTTCATTTATTTTTCACCAACATTTTTCTCACTAAATTTTTTTTCACCAAATTCTTTTTCACCAGAAATATTATTTCACCTTTTTTCACCAACATTTATTTTTACCCGAATTTTTTTTTTCATCAAAAAATTTTTTTGTCATAAATTCTTTTTCAATAAAAAAAAGATTGGAAAAAACTTTTTTTAAAAAAATTAAAAAAATTTTGAAAAAATATTTTTCAGACCATAAATTTGTTCACCTATTTTTCACCAAAATTTTTTTTCACTATAAATTGTTTTCATCCAATTTTTATCACTAGAAAGTTTTTTCACCCAATTTTTTTTTCACTAGAAATATTTTTTAGACAATTTTTTTTACCCAATTTTGTTCACTTTTAACCAGAATTTTTTCACTATAAATTGTTTTCATTCAATTTTTATCACTTTAAATTTGTTCACCTTTTTTCTCACCTATTATTCACTAGAAATATTATTTCACCTATTTTTCACCAACATTTTTTTCCACTAGAAATTGTTTTCATACATTTTGTTCGCTAGAAATTTTTTTTCACCAAAATTGTTTTCATTTATTTTTCACCAAATTCTTTTTCACCAGAAATATTATTTAACCTATTTTTCACCAACATTTGTTTCAACTAGAAATTTGTTTCGTCCAATTTTTATCACTAGATATTTTTTTCACCTATTATTCACCCATTTTTTTTCACCAACATTTTATTTTCACCAGAAATATTATTTCACATTTGTTTCCACTATAAATTGTTTTCATTAAATTTTTATCACTTTAAATTTTTTTCACCTATTATTCACCAAATTGTTTTTTCACCAAAATTTTTTCACTAGAAATATTATTTCATATATTTTTCACCAACATTTTTTTCCACTAGAAATTGTTTTCATTAAATTTTATTCACTAGAAATTTTTTTTCACCAATATGTTTTCATTTATTTTTCACCAAAATTTTTTTCACTAAATTTTTTTTCACCAATTCTTTTTCACCAGAAATATTATTTCACATTTGTTTCTACTAGAAATTTTTTTGCCCAATTTTATCACTAGATATTTTTTTCACCTATTATTCATCCATTTTTTTTAACAAAATTTGATTTTCACTAGAAAGTTTTTTTCACCCAATTTTTTAACAAAATTTTTATTTTCACCAAAATTTTAATTTCACTAGAAATATTTTTTCACCCAATTTTGTTCACTTTTAACCTAATTTGTTCAATATAAATTGTTTTCATTAAATTTTTATCACTTGAAATATTTTTCACCTTTTTTCTCACCTATTATTCACCAACATTTTTTCACTAGAAATATTATTTCACTTATTTTTCACCAACATTTTTTTCCACTAGAAATTGTTTTCATTAAATTTTATTTTCACCAGAAATTTTTTCACCCAATTTTTTTTTAAAAAAAAAATTTATTTTCACCAAAATTTTAATTTCACTAGAAATATTTTTCACCCAATTTTGTTCACTTTTAACCATAACTTCACTATAAATTGTTTTCATTCAATTTTTATCACTTTTAATTTTTTTCACTTTTTTTCTCACCTATTATTCACCAATTTTTTTTTAACAAAAATTTAGAAATATTATTTCATTTATTTTTCACCAAAATTTTTTTCACTAAATTTTTTTCACCAAATTCTTTTTCATCAGAAATATTATTTCACATTTGTTTCCACTAGAAATTTTGATCGTCCAATTGTTATCACTAAATATTTTTTTCATCTATTATTCACCCATTTTTTTTTTCACCAAAATTTATTTTCACTAAAAATTTTTTTCACCCAATTTTTTTTTTAACAAAATTTTTATTTTCACCAAATTTTTTATTTCACCAAAAAATTTTATTTTCACCAAATTTTTTTTTCACCCAATTTTTTTTTAACAAAATTTTTATTTTCACGAAATTTTTTTTTTCATCAAAAATTTGTTTTAAATATATTTCTTAAAGTAGACTTTGATAAAGGGTATATAAGATTCGGCACAGCCGAAATTAGGTTTTATGTTTTTGAAGCTAAATAACAAATAAACAAATTTTTTTTTTTTTGCTTTTTCATTGTTCCATACAATTTTAATTTAACTATTGCCCTTATTTTCCTATTATTTCATTAAATTGTGTATAATTATTTTACATTTTATTTAATAGTTTATTTCCTTAACAAATTAACCTAATTTCAGCTGAAAATTTATCATCTCTTCTTCAATCGCTTACGCCCTTATAATTCGCATTTAAATAGCAAATCGAACCGTTATAAATTTAAAGAAAAATTTACATATCAAATTGTTTTCAAAAGAAATAAAAAAACAACTAAAATTATTTTAATGATACAGAGGAAATTGTTAAAATTTACAAAAAATAAAAAAAAAAATTAACAAAACTGCCAAAGAAGAAATGAAAACTTTGGCTGAGAAAGAAAGTAGAGCAGTTTAACAAACAGAAGCCAGATAATTTCTTTTGTATTTAACAATGGCAATATATTGGCATAGTTAAGAGCTTTTGTTGGCCATAGATAAAAGATAACAATTTCAGAGTAAGGTGTTTGGTTTGAGCTCAAAAATCAACTTATGCTAATGAAAGAATTGTAGTGAAATAAATTTAGAATAAACTAAATTATTTGTTTAGCATGATGTTAAGTAACTGTGAAAAGAAATCTAGGTTGGCGGCTTAAATTTCAAGCCATTGTTGGGAAATCAATCAGGTGAATAAAAATAATTTTACCAAGTTCTTTAAATGTTCTTTAAATTATTGCTAATGAGCCATAAAAATTAACAAACAAACAAAAAATTGAAAACATTTTGCTTTAAAATCATATTATTTCTGCCATTTTCTATGTTGCTGTCTATCATTTTGCCATTTTTCCTTTATTCTTTTATCATGAAGTTGAGAAATTTAGTTCAATGACTTTGTTATAATGTTAAGAACTATTTGCGTTTATCTTTCTTCTATTTATATAATTTTCTATCTCACCATGGCAATTGTTGTGCTGAGGCATTTGTTAAGTGTTAAAAAAAGGAGGTGGAACATGGAAAATGCCACAAAAAAAGCAGGCAGCAGCCAGCATTAAAGAAAAAGAAGATGTTAGCAAAAGAAATAGAGAGAAAAACAGATGCATACCAACATGAACTTATAGTTCAACTAATAATTCTTTTTTTTTTTCCTTCTTCAAACAATATAATTTCTTTAACTTTAGTTTTTTTTTTTTTTTTTTTTTTTTTTTTTGCAACATTTTGTTTAATGTTTTTGCCTGGCAATATTGTTTAGCAATGATAACTAAAATTGATATAATGAGCTGGAAAAAATGGCTAAAGGTTTAAAGAATAATTAGGAAATTCAATAGCCAACAAAAACTAAATACTTTGAAGGCTTTAAAGCATTTTAATGTAATAAATAATTGGAAATAATCAAAGCATACAAACAAAAAATTTAAATTTGTTTAAAAGCTACAGTTTTAAAGCGTTTTAACAATTTTAAGAGCAACACAATTATTATTGAATATTATTTTCATATTATTTTTTATATTTAACAAATTTTTATTAAAAATTTTGAAAATTTTAAAAAAAAATTTCACCCAAAATTAAAAAAAAAAAATTTTTGTAACCAAAAAATTTTTTCTAACAATCAAATCAAAAAATATGTTTGTGGAAATAAAAAACAAAAAAAAAATTTTCAACCGAAAAAATATTTTGAACCAAAAAAAAAATCAAAAATTTTTTTTTATTAAAAATTTGATTTCTCTGTTTAATTTTAAATTGTATTCATTCATTCCTTTCCCTTTCCTTTTTTTCTTATTCAAATTATATTTGAAATATTCCTTAAACTCTTAGCTTTTCATTTAATTTTTATTTCTAAATTAAACTTATTTTTATTTCATTTAAATCATGCTATTTTTAGTTTAATAACATTTTTTTGGCTTACATTTTTAATTTTTTGATCACTTTTACTTTTAATCTTGTTTCTTTATTTTTGTTTTTTTTTCAAAATCTAATAAATTTCATGTTTCTTTTCTTCTGCTTCTCCCTCCACCACCACCTTCTCCTTTAACTAAAAACTCATAAATATATTTTGCTCATGCTAGACACGTTTAGGTTTAAAAAAAAATTCATAAAAAAAACAAAACATTTCTTGTTGATTTCTGTTTTAACACTAATATTTATTATTTGTGTGGTTTTAAAGAATTTATTAAAAAAAAAAACAAAAAAAACATTGTCATGTTTCTCCCCTACAACATTACAGCCATAGAATGAAAGTGTTGTGGACGCAAAAAAGAAGGAACATTTTTTTAAAAAATTCTTAAATTATTGTTGAGTCAGGTCAGCTTTATAAACAAACCGCACACAAATTATGGGGAAAACAACAAAAACAAATTATTATCATTTTAAATTAATGTTTAAATGTAAAATAAATGACAATTTCCGGGTGATGAGAAAAGAAAAATGTGTAAGAGGAAAACAAAAGAGTTGGAAAACAAGCATGATTGAAAATCAAATGAAAATTTATTTTTAACAGAAATATTGATTATTAATTATAGACTGGAGATTAAGGTAGACTAGAGACTAGACTGGAGAGTAGACTAGAGATAAGGCTAGAAACTAGACTAGAGACTAGACTAGAGACTAGACTAGAGACTAGACTAGGGACTAGACTAGACTAGAGACTATACTAGATGCTAAACTAGAGACTAGACTAGAGACTAGACTAGAATTAGACTAGAAACTAGACTAGAGACTAGACTAGAGACTAGACTAGAAACTAGACTAGAACTAGACTAGAAACTAGACTAGAGACTAGACTAGAGACTAGACTAGAAACTAGACTAGAACTAGACTAGAAACTTGACTAGAATTAGACTAGAAATAGACTAGCATTAGACTAGAAATAGACTAGAGATTAGATTAGAGATTAGACTAGAGACTAGACTAGAGACTAGACTGGAGACTAGACTAGAGACTAGACTAGAGACTAGACTAGAATTAGATTAGAAACTAGACTAGCATTAGATTAGAAATAGACTAGAGATTAGATTAGAGACTAGACAAGAAACTAGACTAGAATTAGACTAGAAATAGACTAGAGATTAGACTAGAGATTAGACTAGAGACTAGACTAGAGACTAGACTAGAATTAGACTAGAAACTAGACTAGAATTAGACTAGAAATAGACTAGAAATAGACTAGAGATTAGACTAGAGACTAGACTAGAGACTAGACTAGAGACTAGACTAGAGACTAGACTAGAGACTAGACTAGAGACTAGACTAGAGACTAGACTAGAAACTAGACTAGAATTCGACTAGAAATAGACTAGAGATTAGACTAGAGATTAGACTAGAGATTAGACTAGAGACTAGACTAGAGACTGGACTAGAATTCGACTAGAAATAGACTAGAGATTAGACTAGAGACTAGACTAGAGACTAGACTAGAGACTAGACTAGAGACTAGACTAGAAACTAGACTAGAATTAGACTAGAAATAGACTAGAGAATAGACTAGAGACTAGACTAGAGACTAGACTAGAGACTAGACTAGAAACTAGACTAGAATTAGACTAGAAACTAGACTAGAAATAGACTAGAGAATAGACTAGAGATTAGACTAGAGACTGGACTAGAGACTAGACTATAGACTAGACTAGAAACTAGACTAGAAATTAGACTAGAATTAGACTAGAAATAGACTAGAGATTAGACTAGAGACTAGATTAGAGACTAGACTAGAGACTAGACTAGAGACTAGACTAGAGACTAGACTAGAGACTAGACTAGAGACTAGACTAGAGACTAGACTAGAGACTAGACTAGAGACTAGACTAGAGACTAGACTAGAGACTAGACTAGAGACTAGACTAGAGACTAGACTAGAGACTAGACTAGAGACTAGACTAGAGACTAGACTAGAGACTAGACTAGAGACTAGACTAGAGACTAGACTAGAGACTAGACTAGAGACTAGACTAGAGACTAGACTAGAGACTAGACTAGAGACTAGACTAGAGACTAGACTAGAGACTAGACTAGAGACTAGACTAGAGACTAGACCAGAGACTAGACCAGAGACTAGACTAGAGACTAGACTAGAGACTAGACTAGAGACTAGACTAGAGACTAGACTAGAGACTAGACTAGAGACTAGACTAGAGACTAGACTAGAGACTAGACTAGAGACTAGACTAGAGACTAGACTAGAGACTAGACTAGAGACTAGACCAGAGACTAGACTAGAGACTTGACTAGAGACTAGACTAGAGACTAGACTAGAGACTAGACTAGAGACTAGACTAGAGACTAGACTAGAGACTAGACTAGAGACTAGACTAGAGACTAGAATAGAAACTAGATTAGAATCTAGACTAGAGACTAGACTAGAGACAAGACTAGAGACTAGACTAGAGACTAGACTAGAGAATATACTAGAGACTAGACTAGAGACTGGACTAGAGACTGGACTAGAGACTAGACTAGAGACTAGACTAGAGACTGGACTAGAGACTGGACTAGAGACTAGACTAGAGACTAGACTAGAGAATATACTAGAGACTAGACTAGAGACTAGATAATGGACTAGAGACTAGACTAGAAATTACACTAGAGACTAGACTAGATACTAGACTAGAGACTAGACTAGAGACTAGACTAGAGACTAGACTAGAGACTAGACTAGAGACTAGACTAGAGCCTAGACTAGAGACTAGACTAGAGACTAGACTAGAGACTAGACTAGAGACTAGACTAGAGCCTAGACTAGAGACTAGACTAGAGACTAGACTAGAGACTAGACTAGAGACTAGACTAGAGACTAGACTAGAGGCTAGACTAGAGACTAGACTAGAGACTAGACTAGAGACTAGACTAGAGACTAGACTAGAGACTAGACTAGAGACTAGACTAGAGACTAGACTAGAGACTAGACTAGAGACTAGACTAGAGACTAGACTAGAGACTAGACTAGAGACTAGACTAGAGACTAGACTAGAGACTAGACTAGAGGCTAGACTAGAGACTAGACTAGAGACTAGACTAGAGACTAGACTAGAGACTAGACTAGACTAGAGACTAGACTAGTGACTTAGTCTCTAGACTAGAGATTAGACTAGAGACTAGACTAGAGATTAGACTAAAGACTAGACTAGAGACTAGACTAGAGACTAGACTAGAGACTAGAGACTGGACTAGATAATGGACTAGAGACTAGACTAGAGACTAGACTAGAGACTACACTAGAGACTAGACTAGAGACTAGACTTGAGACTAGACTAGAGACTAGACTAGACTAGAGACTACACTAGAGAATAGACTAGATACTCGACTAGAGACTAGACTAGAGACTAGATTAGAGGCTAGACTAGAGACTAGACTAGAGACTAGACTAGAGACTAGACTAGAGACTAGACTAGAGACTAGACTAGAGACTAGACTAGAGACTGGACTAAAGACTAGACTAGAGATTAGACTAGAGACTACACTAGAGACTAGAATAGAGACTAGACTAGAAATTACACTAGAGACTAGACTAGAAATTACACTAGAGACTAGACTAGAGACTAGACTAGAAATTACACTAGAGACTAGACTAGATACTAGACTAGAGACTAGACTAGAGACTAGACTAGAGACTAGACTAGAGACTAGACTAGAGACTAGACTAGAGACTAGACTAGAAATTACACTAGAGACTAGACTAGATACTAGACTAGAGACTAGACTAGAGACTAGACTAGAGACTAGACTAGAGACTAGACTAGAGACTAGACTAGAGACTAGACTAGAGACTAGACTAGAAATTACACTAGAGACTAGACTAGATACTAGACTAGAGACTAGACTAGAGACTAGACTAGAGACTAGACTAGAGACTAGACTAGAGACTAGACTAGAGACTAGACTAGAGACTAGACTAGAGACTAGACTAGAGACTAGACTAGAGACTAGACTAGAGACTAGACTAGAGACTAGACTAGAGACTAGACTAGAGACTACGCTAGAGACTAGACTAGAGACTATACTTAAGACTTGACTAGAGATATACTAGAGACTAGACTAGAAACTAAACTGCTAGAAAGCTAGAGACTAGACCAGAGAATAGACTAGAGACTAGACTAAACTACTAGAAACAAAGCTAGAGACTAGACCTGAGAATTTTTTTAAAAATTTTTTTTTTTTTTTAAATTTTAAAAAAATTAGAAAATATATTTTGCAAAAAAACTTTTGGTAAAAATTATTTTCACTACAAAATTTAAAAATAAAAAAAAAAAAAAATTTTTTCTAATTTTTTTACCTAAAAATATTTAAAATTTTTATTTCAAAATATAATTTGGTGAAGGGTAAATAATATTTTGGCTCAAAATTCTTTTCAATACAAAATTTAAAAATAAAAAAAAAAAATTTTTTCTAATTTTTTTTACCTGAAAATATTTAAAATTTTTATTTTAGAGTATAATTTGGTGAAGGGTAAATGAAATTCGCAGTTGATTTTTTTAATTTTTCAATTTTCTTTTCCTAACTCTTTAAAATAAATTCCTTTAAATTGGAAAATTTTTTCTCCCAAAAATTTTAATAAAATTCTATAAAATAAAAATAAAAAATGTCCCTAAAATAGAAGAAATTGCAAAAAAAATGTTTTTTTTTTTTTTCATAAAAAAAAAAAATGAAACTGGTCAATATGCAAAACAAAAGACTTAAAAACACAAACTTGCCAAGACTTGTAATATTTCAAAGATTTTGTGGTTTAAATTTGACTGCAAGTTTTTGTGTTAAAGTTGTTATTTTTTGCTTAAACTAATGTTGCTAAAGTTGTTGTTGTTGTTGTGGCATTGTAACTTATTGTTAATGTTTGTTGCACGCGACACAAATTTAAGTGTTACCATACAGCCATAAACAAGTCGCCATGGCATTAGACCATTTTTATACTTTTTTTTCCTTTATTTTTAACAATTCCTAAGGATTTTTTTCAACTATTGTTCAAACACATTACAGAGGAGTTAAGCTAAACAAAAACCAGGTTTAAGATTTTTCTTTTTTTTTTTTTGTTTTGCATCGTTTTCTATTGCCTTTGTTAACTCAAGCATAATAGTGTTTTTTTTTTGCTAAAGTTTTGTGGCCATTTTAAAATACAATTTTTTTGTAGCTACACAAATGTTGTATTCACTCTACATATAACAAATGTTAAATGAAAAGTTCATGCCCTTCTTTATGGTTATAAGCCTTCATGTTGCTGGAAATAGTTTCTTCTTTTTTTTTAGTTTTTTTTTCCTGTTGCTGGTTGGTTTGTGATGGTGCCATCTACATCACTTTTTCAGGGCTTACAACAGTCTAGCTAACATAAAGTTTTTTTTTACATTTTTTTTTATACAAAAATATGCAATTTCACTTGTGACAAAGCAGTTTATTTCTTTTGCTTACAAAAGCTTTGTTTAAATAAAGAAAAGTTAGAAAAAACAGGCAAAAAAATAAAAAAATATTTTCAAAAGGTCTTCACATAGAAAATTGCTGCAAAAAAAACTGGCATAAATTTTGTTATTGTTATTAAAATATTGTTTAAAACTATCAAAACTGTATTTGTGTAAATAATGTAAATAATTTTAGTTAAAGTGTTAAGTTATGCCTGGTTAGAAATGACCCACATAAGCAAAATTTATGGCACAAAAGGTAAAAGAAACTAACAATGCAAAAGCAAAATCTAAATGAATAATTTTCAAAACAATTCAAATAAAAATTTTAAATTACAAAACTAAAAAAAAAATTAAAAAAAAAACAAAAAAAAAAAATTTTCTTAAAGGGGTCCAAAGACCACTCTAATGAAAATTGTTAAAACATAGAAAATCTTACAAAAACTAGCAAGATAACAAATATAAAAAACATATTTCTTTAAAAAACTTGAAAATTTCCTTTATTAACAGAAAATTTCTAAAGGGGTACAAAAGACCACTTTAAAAAAAATGTTGTTAAAAAAGAAAATTTCGCAAAAATTCAAAATAAATGATGTCTTAAGCTTATTTTATATAAAACCAGGAAATTTTTCTAGAAAATTCAAAAATTTTCCCAGGGGGCACAAAAGCCACTCCAATGAAAATTGTTAAAAACAATAAAATTTTGCAAAATTTGTTACGATAACAAATATAACAAAAATATTTTGTATTAAACCCAGAATATTTCCATAATTTCACACATTTTCTAAAGGGGTACACAAGCCACCCACCTAAAAATAGTAGAAACTAGGAAAATAATATAAAAATTGCTACAACAGCAAACATAATAATGACATTTTGTTTGAAATTTTGGTAATCTCCTTAATTAACAGAAAATTTCCAAGGGGGCGCAAAAGCCACTCAAGTGAAACTTATTGAAAGATTCGAAATTCTTTAAAAATTTCCACAATAACAAAGATATTGTTTATGAATTGTTTGAAAACTTGAAAATTTCCTTTCTTTTACGAAAATTTTTAAGGGGCTCAAAAGCCACTCAAGTGAAACTTATTTAAAAATTTAAAATTTATTAAAAAAAAACAACAATAACAATATTTTGTTTGAAACCTGGAAAATTTCCTTAATTTTTCGAAAAGTTTTAAGGGGACTCAAACACCACTCAAGTGAAACTTATTGAAAAATTCGAAATTCTTTAAAAAATTACACAATAACAAAGATATTGTTCATATTTTGTTTGAAAACTTGAAATTTTTCTTTAGATTTCCTAAAATTTTTAAGGGGGCTCAAAAGCCACTCAGGTGAAAATTACTTAAACATTTAAAATTCTTTAAAAATTTCAACAATTACAAACATATTGTTTAGTATTGTTTGAAAACTTGAAAATTTCCTTTGTTTTACGAAAATTTTCAAGGGGGTTCAAAAGCCACTCAAGTGAAACTATTTAAAAATTTTAAATTTATTAAAAACTACAACAATAACAATATTTTGTTTGAAATCTTGAAAATTTCTTTTGTTTTGCGAAAATTTTCAAGGGGGCTCAAACACCACTCAGGTGTTACTTACTTAAAAATTTAAAATTCTTTAAAAATTTCAACAATTACAAACATATTGTTTATGTATTGTTTAAAAACTTGATAATTTCCTTTGTTTTATGAAAATTTTCAAGGGGGTTCCAAAGCCACTCAAGTGAAACTATTTAAAAATTTAAAATTTATTAAAAATTACAACAATAACAATATTTTGTTTGAAACCTGGAAAATTTCCTTAATTTTCCGAAAATTTTCAAGGGGGCTCAAACGCCACTCAAGTGAAACTTATTGACAAATTCGAAATTCTTTAAAAAATTCCACAATAACAAAGATATTGTTCATATTTTGTTTGAAAACTTGAAATTTTTCTTTAGATTTCCTAAAATTTTTAAGGGGGCTCAAATGCCACTCACGTGTAATTAATTTAAAAATGTAAAATTCTTTAAGAATTTCAACAATAACAAACATATTACTTATATATTGTTTGAAACCTTGAAAATTTCCTTTGTTTTGCTAAAATTTTCAAGGGGGCTCAAATGCCACTAAAGTAAAACTTATTGAAAAATTCGAAATTCTTTAAAAATTTCCACAACAACAAAGATATTGTTCATATTTTGTTTGAAAACTTGAAAATTTCTTTAGATTTCCTAAAATTTTAAAGGGGGCTCAAAAGCCACTCACGTGAAATTAATTTAAAAATTTAAAATTCTTTAAAAATTTCAACAATAACAAAGATATTGTTTATGAATTGTTTGAAAACTCGAAAATTTCCCTTGTTTTACGAAAATTTTCAAGGGGGTTCAAAAGCCACTCAAGTGAAACTTATTTAAAAATTTTAAATTTATTAAAAATTACAACAATAACAATATTTTGTTTGAAACCTTGAAAATTTCCTTTGTTTTGCGAAAATTTTCAAGGGGGCTCAAACGCCACTAAAGTGAAACTTATTGAAAAATTCGAAATTCTTTCAAAATTTCAACAATTTCAAACATATTGTTTATATTTAGTTAGAAACCTTGAAAATTTCCTTTGTTTTACGAAAATTTTCAAGGGGGTTCAAAAGCCACTCAAGTGAAACTTATTTAAAAATTTAAAATTTATTAAGAATTAAAACATTTACAATATTTTGTTTGAAACCTGGAAAATTTCTTTAAATTTCCGATAATTTTCAAGGGGGCTCAAAAGCCACTCAGTTGGAACTTACTTAAAAATTTAAATTTTTTTAAAAATTTCAACAATAACAAAGATATTGTTCATATTTTGCTTGAAAACTTGAAAATTTCCTTAGATTTCCTAAAATTTTCAAGGGGGCTCAAAAGCCACTCAAGTGAAACTTATTGAAAAATTTTAAATTCCTTAAAAATGTTCACAATAACAAAGATATTGTTCATATTTTGTTTGAAAACGTGAAAATTTCTTTAGATTTCCGAAAATTTCCAAGGGGGCTCAAAAGCCACTCACGTGAAATTAATTTAAAAATTTAAAATTCTTTAAAAATTTCAACAATAACAAACATATTGTTTATATATTGTTTGAAAACTTGAAAATTTCCTTTGTTTTCCAAGGGGGTTCAAACACCACACCACCTTCTTTTAACAAATTCCTTTACTTTTTTTCTTCTTTTATTATATTTAACAATTTACTTAAACAATTTCCATTTATTTTAAACTAAACATTTTCCCTGCTTTTATCTGTTTTTTTTAAATATTTAATTTGAATTTCAAAAATCATAGTGATTTAAAACCATTTTGACCACAGGCTTTAAAAAAGAAATAAATACCTACACACACCACAATTGTTTTTGCTGAGTAATAAGAGAAATAAACAAAACAATTTAAAAAATTTTTTTTCTTCTTTCCTATACAATTGCTTAAATTCCTAGAAAACAGCCTTTTAGCAGCCATGTAGTGGACCTTCATTAGCATTAAACTAAACAAACCACGCATAAATGTTAAAATACACAAAAAATAAAGAAAAAAAAAGAAATAAAGAAAATTGCTGCTTGAAAAACTGGGAAAAACTGGTAAGCAATGTTAGGTGTAAAGAAAAATTCTTCAAGCTAAAACACACAAACTTGTGGCTGAACAAAAACTTTTGCATTCCACCAATAGTTTGCCGTGTTCAAATTTACCATAAATAATTGTGTGGTTGTTGAAGGAAACGTATAAAAACCAGCAAAACTGCTGTGAGAATTATTTGATTCTAAAGAAATATTTTGTTTTATTTCTTTCATTCTGATTCTTGTAAATATCATAAAATTATGCGTAACGAATACTTTGTTTTGTTTGGTTTTTTTTTTTATCGTAAGCAAACTCTAAAATCAATCAATTTTGCAGTCAGCGAAGAGAAACAAATAAATGATTTTAAAACAAAAGATTTAAGCAGCATCACATTGTGCTGCACAAAAACTTTGACATGACACGACAAAAATTTTGAGACAACATAAGTAAGAAAATTATTCAAATCATAAAAAGATTTTTGCATAAATTCCCAACTTTTGGTTTTTTGGTTCGAAGGACCAATTTTAAATTGTTTAAAAGAGAAAATCGTTTCGAATTTGCTATGAGTTCATACGATTTTTACTTTTACTAATATGAAAATTTGATTCGAAGGACCATTTTTTTAATTTTTTTTAAATAATTTCTTAATAATTCCTTTTTAAAAAAAATGGTCCTTCGAACCAAATTTTCTCAAAGTAAAATTTTGTAAACTCATAACATTTTAGAGGACATCTTTTCTTATAAGCTTTAATATGCTTTATTTAAAATTTCTTGGCACTTTCAACCAAAAATAAACAATTTTGAATTGGTCCTTCGAACCTAAAATTCTTTAAAAACAAAAAAAAATAGAACTTTTTTCATATTTGATACTATTTCAAAATAAACTTAATAATATTGCTAATAAAATGGTTTTATTTATGAATTTATAAAATAAAAAAAATGGTCCTTCGAACCAAATTTTCTCAAAGTAAAATTTTGTATACTCATAACATTTTAGAGGACATCTTTTCTTATAAGCTTTAATATGCTTTATATAAAATTTCTTGTCACTTTCAACCAAAAATAAACAATTTTGAATTGGTCCTTCGAACCTAAAATTCTTTAAAAACAAAAAAAAATAGAACTTTATTCAAATTTGATACTATTTCAAAATAAACTAAATAATATTGCCAATAAAATGATTTTATTTAGGAAATTATAAAATAAAAAAAATGGTCCTTCGAACCAAATTTTCTCAAAGTAAAATTTTGTAAACTCATAACATTTTAGAGCTCATCTTTTCTTATAAGCTTTAATATGCTTTATTTAAAATTTCTTGGCACTTTCAACCAAAAATAATCAATTTTGAATTGGTCCTTCGAACCTAAAATTCTTTTAAAACAAACAAAAATAGAACTTTATTCAAATTTGATACTATTTCAAAATAAACTAAATAATATTGCCAATAAAATGGTTTTATTTATGAAATTATAAAATAAAAAAAAATGGTCCTTCGAACCAAATTTTCTCAAAGTAAAATTTTGTAAACTCATAACATTTTAGAGGACATCTTTTCTTATAAGCTTTATTTAAAATTTCTTGGCACTTTCAACCAAAAATAAACAATTTTTAATTGGTCCTTCGAACCTAAAATTATTTAAAAACAAACAAAAATAAAAATTTATTCAAATTTGATACTATTTAAAAATAAACTTAATAATATTGCTAATAAAATGGTTTTATTTAGGAAATTATAAAATAAAAAAAATGGTCCTGCGAACCAAATTTTTTCAACCTTAAAAGAAAAAATCTTATAAATTCTTATAAAAATTCGTACTTATTTTCTCTTATAAGCTTTAGTATATTTTATTGAATCATTTCCTTATCTATAACATGGCACTCTACTTAAAGTAATAAATTTTTAATTGGTCCTTCGAACCTAAAATTCTTTAAAAACAAACAAAAATCGAATTTTATTCAAATTTGCTACTATTTAAAAATAAACTTGATGATAATCCTTATAAAAAGCGTTTATTTAGGAAACTATAAAAAATGTAAAAAAAAATGGTCCTTCGATCCTAAGTTTTTTTAACCTTTAAAGTAAAAATCATATAAATTTTTAACAAATTCTCAATTTTGTTCTTTTATAAGCATCAATAGGTATTATTTAATACTACTCCTCTAAAAAACTGCCATTTTGAATTGGTCCTTCGAACTCAATATTCTTTAAATCAAGTGTAGTCTCTAATGTAGTCTCTAATGTAGTCTCTAGTGTAGTCTCTAGTGTAGTCTCTAGTCTAGTCTCTAGTCTAGTCTCTAGTCTAGTCTCTAGTCTAGTCTCTAGTCTAGTCTCTAGTCTAGTCTCTAGTCTAGTCTCTAGTCTAGTCTCCAGTCTAGTCTCTAGTCTAGTCTCTAGTCTAGTCTCTAGCCTGGTCTCTGGTCTAGTTAGAGGTCCTTCGAATTCATTTTTGCTTTGGGTTCGAAGGACCATTTAAGAATTTCTATTAAATGGTTTATTGTATGTTTGAATTTGTGTTTTCACAATTTATTTCTTGGTCATTTATTTCATGTTATATTATTTTATTTATTAATTCAAATTTCATTTAATGTTAATTACAAATTCCATGATTTACCGACTTTCATTCATTTTATGGCTCATTTCTTTTATTATATTTTATTGTTATTTATTTTCTTTACTTTTCAATTGTTCCATTGCCTTATAAACACAATTTCTATAGACATATTTCTTTAAATCGTTTTTTTTTTTTTTTCAATTTTAATTAAATCGTTGTGTTCTTAAGTCATGTCAAACTAAAACAAATTTACCATTCCAAACACATTTTATGGGTTTTTGTTTTCAACGCTTTAAGATATTTTATTTGAACATGACAATATTAAACATTAAACACGTGACATTTTAACATAAAATGAAAAGATAAGGGGTTTGACAATGATTATGGTTTAATAAGCATAAAAAGAAAATTAATACGAATTCTTGTATGGCCAGCAATAAATTGGCAAAGAATCAATAATGAAAGGAAATGAAAACAAAACAAAACCAAGCAAGACAAGACATGACTAAGCAAGCTCCACCCTAGAGAAAGGTTAAAAAAATAAGTGTTTTTTTCAAAGATCATCTATTTAATTTGTAGCAAATAGTTTTCTTTACTATTTACTTTTATTAAATTTCACACCTTTTTTTTCTTTTTAAAAATTTTTTTTTTTTCATTTCAAATAAATATTTAGAATTCTTCTCTACTTTTTGTGCTAATAACCTTAATCAATGGCTTGGCATTATTTTGCTGCTTATAACTAAATAATAGTGTTAATTCAACAGTAATTTAATCCAAATTGTTTGTGGCTTAAACTCTTTTCAAAAGAAACCATATATTAAATGTTGTTTTATGTTAATTGTTTGGAGAGAAAAATTCTTAAAAAAAAAGATAGAAAAAAATATAATAAATAAATAAAAAATTACCGTAGCTTTTAGAAAAGCACTCAAACACACAATACACTTGAGTTAAGATTAACCAAGCAGCATCAGCAGCAGCAAAGCAATTGTAAATAAATGATACAAGATGCTGTTTCAAACAGCTTTTAAAACACATTAGCTTACATAGCACCTAGTAGTGGTAATGAATAGTCAGTTAACCCCTAGAGAGCCAGAGAAATGACAGAAATAAAACACAAACTAACTAGTTACAAAATCAATTTTCAGATGTTAAGAGAAATGGTCCTACGAACCTAAGCAAATGCTGAAAATAAACAGTTTACAATAAAATTTACTTTAAAAATGTTTTTGAATAAATAATGAAGAATATTTTCCTTAAAAATAAAATTTTTCCGATGAAATTAAAAAAAAAATTTATGGTCCTTCGAACCCAAAATATTAAATTTCTTCAAAATCGTATTAATCTTAGAATATTTATTTTAAAATGAACCTCAATACCTTAACTAACATATTATCTTAAAAAAATGGCATGTGTAATGGAAAAATTTTTTGGAAATGGTCCTTCGAACCAAAATTTTTAAATTTCTAAAAAATCATATAAACATTTTTTAAAATGTTTTTTAATACCAAAAATATAATGTTTCCTTAAAATTCAGCTCTTTTTTGAGGAGAAAATCATTATGAAAATTGGTCCTTCGAACCCAAAATTATTTAAAAGCCAGAAAAATTATAGCATACTCACAACATCATCTCCTATTAATATAAACCATATGATTTATTTAACAAAAATAGTTGTTTTATAGGCAATATTATAAAATTTTTAAATGGTCCTTCGAACCCAAAATTTAAATTTTTTTATAAAATCATTAAAAGCCTAATAAATTTGTAAACATCGTTTAAAGTGTACTTTATTACCAAAAAATATAAAGTTTCCATAAAACTTAGCTCTTTTTTGAGGAGAAAATCATTATGAAAATTGGTCCTTCGAACCCAAAATTATTTAAAAGCCTGAAAAATTATGGCATAATTATAACAACATATCATATTAATGAAAACCATAAATTTTATTTAACAAAAATATTCCTAATATAAAATTTTTAAAAGGTCCTTCGAACCCAAAATTTTTAAAAAATCATATAAATCTTTTAGTTTTGAAGATTTAATTTAAAATGAACTTCAATGCCTTAAATATGATAACTGTTTTAGTAAAAAATTGTAATGAAACATTTTTTTGAAAATGGTCCTTCGAACCTAAATTTTAACATTTTTAAAAAATCATGAAAACATGCTTTAAAATATACTTTAATAACAAAAAATGTAAAATTTCCTTACACCTAGCCTCTTCTTTGAGTAGAAAATCATTATGAAAATTGGTCCTTCGAACCCAAAATTATTTAAATGCTTGAAAAATTATAGCACAATTATAAAATCATATCATATTAATAAAATACAAATAAATTATTTATACAATCGCCCTAAAAATGATTTAAAAATGCTTAAAAAAAATACAGTTTTGAATTGGTTCTTCCAACCCAATATTCTTTCAAAGCAGCTAGGGATAAAACTTGTATCAAATTTGTTTTTATTTCAACATAAATTGGATAATTTTCTTCATAAGAATAACGTAATTTAAGGAATTATGCAAAAAAATAAAAAAATGGTCCTTCGAACCAAATTTTCTCAAAGTAAAATTTTGTAAACTCATAACATTTTAGAGGATATCTTTACTTATAAGCTTTAATATGCTTTATTTAAAATTTTTTGGCACTTTCAACCAAAAATAATCAATTTTGAATTGGTCCTTCGAACCTTAAATTCTTTAAAAACAAACAAAAATAGAACTTTATTCAAATTTGCTACTATTTCAAAATAACCTTAATAATATTGCTAATAAAATGGTTTTATTTAGGAAATTATAAAATAAAAAAAATGGTCCTTCGAACCAAATTTGTTCAACCTTAAAAGAAAAATTCTTATAAAAAATCGTACTTATTTTCTGTTATAAGCTTTAATATAGTTTATTGAATCATTTTCTTACCTATAACATGGCACTCTACTTAAAAATAATCAATTTTGAATTGGTCCTTCGAACCTAAAATTCTTTAAAAACAAACAAAAATAGAATTTAATTCAAATTTGTTACTATTTTAAAATAAACTTGATGATAATCCTTATAAAAAACTTTTATTTAGGAAACTATAAAAACAATTTTAAAAAAATGGTCCTTCGATCCCAAGGTTTTCAATCTTAAAAGTAAAAATCATATAAAGTTTTAACAAATTCTCAATTTTGTTCTTTTATAAGCCTCAATATATATTAGTTACTACTCTCCTTGCAATTTGTATAAGGTTGGGTTTAAAAAACTTCCATTTTGAATTGGTCCTTCGAACTTAATATTCTTTTAAATCAAGCCGTATTAAAACTTAATGGCTTTAAACTACCATAGCCTACAAATTTGATTATTTATTTAATAAAATTAACTTGTTTAATGAATATTAACAATTTTAAAAAAATGGTCCTTCGAACCCACATTTTTTCAAAAGTTTATTGTTTTCAGTTTAGAACAATTTTATCATTGAGATAAATTTCTCTTTATTTCTTCTCTAATTTAGAAGATTTCTGGAAACAGTTTAGAGAGGTTCGAAGGACCATATGAGGAAATTTTTATTTAATTTTTTTTAATTCTATTCTAAAGCTTTAAATAGTTTTATTTAATCTCTTTTATATTACAATAAAAGTTGAGTATTAAAAAAGTTTTCATATTCAAAGTTTCGTAGGACCATTTGGTTTTAGCTCTGCTTTTTCATGGGTTAATTTCTCTTACAATGGCAAATTGTTGATATTTTAGTTCTTTCTTTTTTTTATTATTTAGTTTATTTGTTTGTTTTGTTCTTTAGCTTTTCCTCTCTATCTCTAAACTATGTTTTATACAGATGTTTTGAAGAAGAAAAAAAGTAAACTTGTGGTTTAATTTTTGCCGTTAGTTGGCCTAATTCTGTTAAAAAAAAAAACATTTGTTTAAATACTTCTTTTATTTATACACCTAACAATTGTGGTTTTAAAACAAGTATTTTGTTGAGATGTTTTATTGAAACCAAAGAAAATATAAAGAATATTAAGAAAACAATAAATTTTTCGTTTTCTTAACGTCTAGAAGATTTTAAGAAGACTGTTCTTTAAGAAATTGGTAATTTTCTCCAAGTTATGATTAAAATTTTAACTTTATAATTTAAGCTACCTGCAATAGAAAGTGTAGAGAACGAATCTTCAAAACAAAATGGGAAATATTCTTTATTTGGTATCAATGAATCTTCCAATTAACTTCTAGAAGATACTTGGAAGACTTTTCTATATCAAATTAGAATTTTTAACAAGTTATCTTTAAGATTTGAACTTGATGCTTTGCGAGTCAAGACTTTGAAGTTAGAGAGATCAAATCTGCCACACAATTTCAAACAGTTTTCCAATTTTAGTAAAGAACTGTCTTCCAAGTAACTCATAGAAGACTTTAAAGCGATCTTAAAGGAAGATATCAGTATTTTAAATTGGACTTGATGTAAATCATTTTTTAGCATGTTTCCAGCAATAGAAAGTGTAGAGAACAAATCTTCAAAACATCATGGGAAATATTCTTTATTTGTTATAAATGAATCTTCCAATTAACTCCTAGAAGATACTTGGAAGACTGTTTTATTTCATATTGGGATTTTTCCCATGTTGTCTTTAAGATTTGAACTTGATGCTTTGCGAGTCAAGACTTTGAAGTTAGAGAGATCAAATCTGCCACACAATTTCAAACAGTTTTCCAATTTTAGTAAAAAACAGTCTTCCAAGTAACTCCTAGACGACTTTTAAGCGATCTTAAGGAAGACACTTTCTTTATGATTAGAACTTGAAGAGAGATAGAGATCAAATCTTCAGGACAATTTGATATAGTTTTCCTATTTGCTAAAGAACAGTCTTCCTAGTAACTCCTAGAAGACTTTAAAGCGATCTTAGAGGAAGACATCATGGTTTAGACTTGATGTAAAGCTTTTTTTGGCTTCTTTCCTTGATTTAAAATTCAATTTCTTTCTTTTAATCCTGTTGCATGCTTTAATTCTATTAATTCCTGTTTCTAAAATTGTTTATTTTCCTTCAGAAAACATTGTTTTACTAAACATTTTCCCATTCTCACATTATTAGCTCACAAGAAACAAATAAACCTGGCAGCTATTTAAAGATTCTTTACTTTAACACTTTGAACATACAATCACATTAAAAGCTTGAAACTTTTTTTTCTTCTTTAAAACATTTTAAATAAATTAACGTCAACCATACTGTATTTTTTATTAGTATTATTATTTAGCACTCTAGAGAAATGTGAGGCGGTGTTTTGTGGCCATTCGTGGCTTAAAAAATTTTGCATTATGATTAATTGAATTTTCTTTTTTTCATAATTTTCTATTATAAATTCCTGTTACAACATGCAATGTTTTGCTAAAAACTCTGTTCTAACATGATTAAGTGGAAAATAAAATTATATTAAAGATAATAAAACGATATAAAACGGTTTTTTTATGTTTAAACTAGAAAAAAAAGAATGTAATTGTGGTGCAAGAAATAAAAATGATAAATTCTTGGAAATTTAAGGAAATTCTTTTGTTCGTAATTTTTGATAAATATGGAATAGTAAAGCAAAACAGAAAAAATATTATTAAGAAAAGTGTTAAATATGGGTCAGCATTTGTAGAGCAGTGTAGTGTTCCACATAGAAAAATCATAGCTAAAAATCAAGCTTGAGTTGGTATAATGGTCAAATGAAAATCATAAAATAAAATAACAAAACCAACAAAAATTAGGTGAAAAGAAATTGTTTTGAATTTGATTAAAGTATTAACATTTTAACTTAAACAAAACAACTTAACAACAATTGGAAATTAGCCTTTTTAAACAAATTTTAAAATATGGTCCTTCGAACCAAATTTTTTAAGATCTTAAAAATTAAGCCTATTTCTGACTATACAAAGACCTTTGATTATTAATAGTTAAGATATTTTGTGCAGCATACAAAGAACTCCTATTGCAACGATTAATATTATATGGTTCGAAGGACCTTTTTAATTTCAATTTTTTTTTTAAAAAACCTTAGAAAATTAAGCATAAATTAATCGTTATGCCATAATATTTCAAAGAAAATAATGCAACATATTTTAAATTATTAAAAAATTTTAAATTAAGACTTTTTAAAAAAAATCAGGTTCGAAGGACCATTTGGTTAACTTTTAATTTTCCAGGAATAAACTGATAAATACTGTTTAGTTGTTTTAAAAACCTGAGCTAATAAATGTTTCAAATTAGTTATTGTAAAAAAGTTTAATTTAAAATTAATTTCGATTATTCATTAAAAATTCGCCAAATTATTAAAAAAATAATCAAGTTTATTTTGAATTTGAGTCTTTAGAAAGTATTAGGATTTAATACAGTTGTTTTTAAAAAAAAGTCGGGTTCGAAGGACCATTTGTTTAACTTTTATTTTTCCCGGAATAAACTTACAAATACTGTTTAGTTGTTTTTAAAAGCACAAGCTAAGAAAAGTATGAAATAAGTTACTGTAAAAAAGTTTAAAAAAAATCTGGTTCGAAGGACCAATTTTTAATTTCGGTTATTCATTAAAAATTTGCCTTATTATTAAAAAAATAATCAAGTTTGTTTTGAATTTGAGTCTTTAGAAAGTATTAGGATTTAATACAGCTGTTTTTAAAAAAGTTTGGTTCGAAGGACCATTTTTTTACCTTTTAATTTTTCGGAAATGAACTGATAAATAGTGTTTAGTTAGTTTTAAAAGCATAAGCTAAGAAAAGTATGAAATAAGTTACTGTAAAAAAGTTTAAAAAAAATCTGGTTCGAAGGACCAATTTTTAATTTTGATTATCCATTAAAAATTTGCCTAATTATTAAAAAAATAATCAAGTTTGTTTTGAATTTGAGTCTTTAGAAAGTATTAGGATTTAATACAGCTGTTTTTAAAAAAAAGTCGGGTTCGAAGGACCATTTGGTTAACTTTTAATTTTCCAGGAATAAACTGATAAATACTGTTTAGTTGTTTTTATAATCCTGAGCTAAAAAATATTTCAAATTAGTTATCGTAAAAAAGTTTAATTTTGAAAAAAAAAAAATCTGGTTCGAAGGACCAATTTTTAATTTTGATTATTCATTAAAAATTTGCCTAATTATTAAAAAAATAATCAAGTCTGTTTTGAATTTGAGTCTTTAGAGGGTATTAGAATTTAATACAGCGGTTTTTAAAAAAAGTTTGGTTCGAAGGACCACTTGTTTAACTTTTAATTTTTCGAAAATGAACTAATAAATAGTGTTTAGTTGTTTTTAAAAGCAAAAGCATAATAAAAAAGTTAAATTTTAAAAAAATTTGGTTCGAAGGACCAATTTTTAATTTTGATTATTCATTAAATATTTACCATTTTATTAAATAAATAATATTGTTTGTTTAAAAATTACAACTTTATGGAGTATTAGGATTTAATAAAATTGTTTTTAAAAAAAATTGGGTTCGAAGGACCAATTTTTTTTTCATAAATATATGAAATTTTTGTTGAGAATTGATGTCACATTGAAAAACATTTTATTTTTAAAATATTTTTTAAAAGTTTTTTTTTAAATTTGTAAAAATTTGGTTCGAAGGACCAAAAAAATTTTAGGGTAAATTCTGTTCAGCTGCTTTTAGAACAAAATGTAGCAAATCTATAACATATTTATAGATAATTGTTTAAATGAGTTGAATTTTTCCAAAAAAAAAAATTGGTTGCGAAGGACCATTTTAGGAATTTTTTTATTGTTTTATAAAAAAAAGTAATTTTTATTATAAAAATCATACTGTTTGTATTGTAGTATTTTAAAGTTATAATGGAGTTATGGTTCTACTGTTTTTAAAATATTTTGGGTTCGAAGGACCAATAGAAAATGTTTCTTAAAGGAAAATTTGTTGATGTAAATCAAATTTCATTTGAGTTAAATGTATTGTTAAGTCCTCATTTTACTAATTTTATATTTTTTAATTTTTCTTTATTCTTTATTCCCAAAAATTATTAATCGTTACCATTTCTCTCTTATAATTATGGTCATTTATTTGTTCATACAATTTTCATTACTTCCAGCCAAAAATAAAAAAAACATTTATTTCTTAATAAAGATGATCTTTTTTTTGCTGCCAGCTCTCTAGTATCTAATATTTTTCAAACTTCTAAATAAAAAATTGTATAATGTTCCCATTTTTCAGTATTTTCATAACTTTAATACATAGCGTCCTTGTGTGTTTTAAAAAAAAAGCCAGCTCTTGTATTTATAGTTTTATGCTTTCGTTACTTACTTGTTGCCATCTAACTTTATAGCATTTCCTGATTATCTTAGTAATAGAAAAGAAAAATTCTTTTGAAGAGGTTGTTTTCAAAAAGCAAAAAAAAAAGATGTTGGCTAAATGGCAGCTTTGTTAGGATGGTGATACCCCAGCTAAAGCTGACTGTATGGTGGCTGGTATTGTAACAGCTTGGACAAGCTTTATATATAATTGCCACAAAACATGCAACTTGCAAAAAAATTGTACTCGTACTGGAGAATAGAAAAAAAGATCAGCAGTTTTTTTTCTAAGATTTAGACAAGCAGAGCTATAAAAGAGTCAGCTCTGAGCTAGAAACTTTTGTCAAAGAAAAGGTGCTCTTAACTAAAAATTAATCAATTAGAATCAATATTTTTTTTTTTTTTTAAATTTCACCAAAAATTTTCGTTTTTTATTAAAAATTTCACCGAAAGTTTTCAAAATTCAATGATTTCATTCCTTTATTTATTTATAATTTTTTTTTCTTTCTTGATTTCATTTCTTTATGAAATCTTTAGATTTTTCGTTATATGATTGTTAAAAGTCATACTATATGAAAAAAAGGCAACAATTTTTAATGACTGCTTTTACTGCAATAACAAAAAAAAATTTCAAGAAAAACTGAAGAAGATCTGGAATTTTTTTTTGTTACGAAAATTTTCATGATTTCCGCGTGGTTTAGCAATAGCATTTAATTTCTATTTAACCTTAAGCTATAACTATAAAACATATTGTATTGTATGTAGAGATTTTTTGTGTTTTCTTTTAAAAGAAATAAAGCCCATAATAAATGTCAGTTTTTATAAAAGAATTTTTTTTTATTTTCTGCAATTTAAGGAAATTCTTTTTGCTATGATATGGAGTATATTAAGCAGTCAAATGTTTTTTTTTAAACCCAAAAGGGGAGGTGTTTTGTTAATGGTTAAGAAGAAGGTGTGTGAAAAAAGGAAATTTAGTTATTTAAACAAATTTATTTAAAATGGAAGAAAAGAAGAGGAAATAAATAAAGTTCAGTTCAAATTTCCTCAAGGTTTTTAAAAATTTGCAATAAATATAATATTTTATAAACTTTATTTGTAGTTTTTGCAATTTAAGGAAATTTTTTTTATATTCTGAGATTTTTTGTTTTTAATTTTTGGAATTTAAGGAAATTTTTTGTTTTTAGTTTTAGGAACTTAAGGAAATTTTTTTTTATTTTCTGAAATTTTTTATTTTATTTTCTGCAATTTAAGGAAATTGTTTATTTTATTCTCCGCAATTTAGGGAAATTCTTATTTTATTTTCTGAAACTTAAGGAAATAAAATATAAATTTCCCAATTGAAGAAATTTTCTATATCATTTTCTGCAATTCAATGAAATATTTTTGTTATTTTCTGCAATTTAAGGAATTTTTTTTATATTCTGAAATTTAAGGAAATTTTTTGTTTTTAATTTCTGGAATTTAATAAATTTTTTTATTTTCTGAAATTTTTTATTTTATTTTCCGAAATTATTTATTTTATTTACTGCAATACTAGGAAATTTTTTTATTTTCTGCAATTTAAGGAAATTGTTTATTTTATTCTCTGCAATTTCGGGAAATTTTTATTCTATTTTCTGAAATTTAAGGAAATAAAATATAAATTTCTCAATTGAAGAAATTTTTTATATTATTTTTGCATTCAAGGAATTTTTTTTTTATTTTCTGAAATTTAAGGAAATTTTTTTTTTATTTTCTGAAATTTAAGGAAATTTTTTGTTATCAATTTCTGGATTTTAAGGAAATTTTTTTTATTTTCTGCATTTTAAGGAAACTGATTATTTTATTCTCTGCAATTTAGGGAGATTTTTTTGTTAATTTTCTGAAATTTAAGGAAATATAATATAAATTTCCCAATTGAAAAATGTTTTTATATTATTTTCTACAATTCAAGGAAATTTTTTGTTATTTTCTGTAATTTAAGGAATTTTTTTTGTTTTTAATTATTAGTTTGAAATTATTTTTTATTTTGCTGAAATATTTTATTTTATATTCTGAAATTTTTTACTTTAGTTACTGCAATTTAAGGCAATTTTTTTTATTTTCTGCAATTTAAGGACATTTTTTTTTATTTTCAGAAATTGAAGGAAATTTTTAGCAATTTAAGGACATTTTTTTTATTCTCTTCAATATAATGATTTTTTTTTATTTTCTGCAATTTAAGGAAATTTTTTATTTTCTACATTTAAAGGCAATTTTTTATTAATTTTCTGAAATTTAAGGAAATTTTTTTTTGCAATTTAAGGAAATTTTTATATTATTTTCTGAAATTTAAGGAAATTTTTATTTTATTTTCTAAAATTCCTGGAAATTTTTTTTATATTCAGCAATTTAAGGATTTTTTTATTTTTATGTTCCGCAATTTAAGAAAATGTTTTATTCATTTTCTGAAATTTAAGGAAATTTTTATTTAATTTTCAGCAATTTAGGGAAATTTTTATTTAGTTTTCTGAAATTTAAGGAAATTTTTAGCAATTTAAGGATTTTTGTTTATTTTCTGCAATTTAAGAGAATTTTTATTTTATTTTCTGAAATTTAAGGAAATTTGTTTTATATTCTGCAATTTAAGAAAATTGTTTTTATATTCTGCAATTTAAGGATTTTTTATGTTCTGCAATTTAAGGAAATTTTTATTCATTTTCTGAAATTTAAGGAAATTTTTATTTAATTTTCAGCAATTTAGTGAAATTTTTATTTTATTTTCTGAAATTTAAGGAAATATTTTATTCATTTTCTGAAATTTAAGGAAATTTTTATTTAATTTTCAGCAATTTAGGGAAATTTTTATTTAGTTTTCTGAAATTTAAGGAAATTTTTATGAAATTTTCAGCAATTTAAGGAACTTTTTATTAATTTTCAGAAATTTAAGTCAATTTTTTCTTTTATTTTCTGAAATTTAAGGCAATTTTTTATTTTATTTTCTGAAATTTAAGGAAATTTTTTGAAAATTTTTAAAATAAATTTTATATTAATTTCTAATGCTTTTTTCTTCTATTTCTTTGCAGGTAACTAACTAACACTATTTTCTGGTATATTTCATAAGAATTGAAGCTAAAATCCAGGTATTTTATATCTCTTTTTAAAGTTTTTATATTCAAAAAACATGATCAAACATGTTTGTTTAAACCAGGTTTAATTTTTACATCTTTTTTATGCCAAACCCCTGTCCATTTCATGGTTAGCAGCTACATATTTCCCTAATAACTTCTTTTATGTTTTTATTACTTTAGTTTTTATTACAAAACTCCACATTTTTGTAGTAAATTTAATCACTTTTTTGCTGCTGCTGATTTGCAGCAAATAAATTAATTTCTGTACTGCAATAACTTCATTTAATTTAACAGCAAACAGTAGTAGTTTACAATAGTTAGTTAAAATATTTCTTTTTGTTTAAACTAATTAATCATTTTATGTATAAACTTGTTCATTTATTTTCTTTGTTTTTTAGTTTAGTTTCAATAAAAATTTTACTTGGGTTTATTTGTCTGTTACACCCATTGTTTGCCAATGTTCTATTTGTTTCTTGTTTTCATTTTTTTTAATTAAAATAATCTCAAAAGACTTGTAGTCTTTGTTATTTAATGTTTTGAACATGTAGCTAATCTTAATAATCTAAGATGTTATAAAGATTAACATGAAGTTTTGAAGTCATGATGAGTTTTAGCTTAAATGTAAGAACAAACAATGCTTGGTTTAAAGGAAAAGTGTCTAAATAGACCAACCCAAAAATTTAGTTTAAGATAAAAAGGGATTAAGAGCTAAAACAAATGTGGAAAAAAGGGCGCTGGCTTTTGGGCAAAATGAAAAAGATCAACAAACAATTAGGGGTTTCATGGTTAAAGGAAACATTTTGACAAAAAATTTAAAATTTATGTGCTTTAAATAAAAAGAAAAGAATATAAATCCAAACTGATCCTGGACCTACTTAGAACTAATCTACAACTGACCCAGAACTGATCCTGAACTGATCCTCAACTCATACTAAATTGATCATTAACTGATTCTAAACGGATCCAGCACTGATCCTGAATTGATCCAGGAACTAATCCAAAACTGATCGAAAACCTAATCAAAACTGAATCCAGAACTGATCCTCAACTCCTACTAAATTGATCATTAACTGATTCTAAGTGGATCCAGCACTGATCCTGAATTGATCCAGGAACTAATCCAAAACTGATCGAAAACCTAATCAAAACTGATCTAATTATCCAAATACTTTTGCTGAATTTCCTCATTTCTTTTTAAATGAAAACTTAAATATTTTCCTGCAATGACAGCTGAAACTATAATCAAAGAAGACAAATCATGCACAACTAAACCTGAAACTTATAAATAGTTCTAGATGATAAAGCACAAGACACAAGACATGTTTAAGCAGGTTGTAAAACAAAAAGGCCACAAGATCAAAACAAGGAAAATTAATAACAAAAAAAAGAAAAATAAAGAAAAAGAACAAGTGGAAAGAAACATCAATAATAGAAGTAAATAGTAGTGGAAGGCAGTGGCAAAAAAAGTAGTATTTAAAGAAGCAACTGCAGTAGAAAGCGGCTGTATTTAAACATCAAATACAATTTGAACATCAAAAGCATACCAATTAATAATGACGCCAAAAAACGTAACACATGGTGATTAAAGCCGGCTTTAGATTTAAGTTTTCTTTTCTGTTATTATTCCATTTGTGTCATACAGAAACATGACTTAAAACAAGCCACATAAATTAAGCTATAAATAAGAAAATAGAGAATGAGATAAAGCAGCTATAAATAGAATTAATGAGGAGTATTTTTCCTAAGAATTTTTGTTAGAAAAATGATTAATTAAAGCACAAAGATATAAAACTTGTTGAGTTGCTTGCTAAGCCAAAGCATTCAGAATTTTTATTGATTTAGGAAAAAAACAAACATTTTAATTTTCCTTCTTTAAACATTTCCATTTTAATTAAACAACCAACAGAACTTTGAAGTAACTATTTTCGTGTTATTTTTTTTAGCAAACTGCCACTTTATAACAAACACCTTGACTTCTACTTGTTCTTGGCAGATTTCTGCACGTTTTTTTCTATAACAGCTACAAAGAGCTTGAATGACTTGTCTGCAAAGAATGTAATTTTGTGAAATTTGTTTTATTTGTCGGTTCCGAATGCGTAAGAAAACGTTTTTTTTTTTTTTTTTTTTTTTTTGTTTTGGCATGACAGGTGCTATAGTCAAGGAAATGGCCCAAAAGCAAATTGATATGTGCAGGCAGGCATTAAAATTTGATGTCATAATGACATGAAAGAAAATTAAGCATGATTTTATGGCAGGGTACAGAGATGAGAATAATAACAAAGCTTTCAAGGTGGGAAAAAGATTTTGAATCACTTTTGCAGCAGTTCTGAATCAATCTTGCATCAGTTTTAGATCAGTTCTGGATTATTTCGTGAACAATTTTGGATAAATTTAAAATCCGTTCAACATTGGTTTGAATCAGTTCTGAATAATCATTGGTTCCATTTTGGATCAGTTTTAGATCAGTTCTGGATCAGTTTTATATCAACTTTGGATTAGTTCTAGATCTGTTATAGATCGATTCTGGATCAGTTTTAGATCAGCTCTGAATTAGTTTTGGATAATCATGGGTTCAGTTCTGTGTCAGTTTTGGATCAATCTTCCATAATTTTTATTTCAGTTGTGCAACAATTTTGGATAAGTTTTCGATCGTTTCTAGATCAGTTTTGGATAATTTTTTAAGATCAACTTTAATACAGTACTGGATCAGTTTTAAATACTCTATGATTCATGAATCAGTATCGGATTAGTTTTGGATAAATTTGCAATAAGTTTTGGATCAGTTCTAGATCGGTTTTTGATCAGTTTTGGATAATCTTTGGATCAGTTTTCTTAATATTTGATTCAGCTCAGTATAAGTTTTGGATAAACTTTAGATCAGTTTGGAATAAGTTTTCGATCAACTCTGGATCATTTCCGGGCCAGTTTTAGATCAGTTCTCCGTCAATTTTGGATATACTTTGGTTCAGTTCTGTATCATATCTGGATAGGTTTTTGATATTCACTACGGGATCATCTTTGGTTTAGTTCTGGATCATTTTTGGTTTGGTTTTCAGTTTTAAACAGCCTTAGGATCAGTTCAGTTAGATCAGTTCAGGATTATCTCTGGATTAGTTCAGGATCAGTTTAAGATCATCTCTTATTCAGTTTTGGATTAGTTCTGTATTAACTCTGGTTCAGTTCTGGATCATCTACTGATCAGTTTTGGTAGTTCTGGATCAGTTCTGTATCAGTTCAAGATCATCTCCTGTTCAGTTTTGGATTACTTCTGAATCAACTCTGTTCAGTTCTGGATAAGTTCAAGATCAGTTCAAGATCACCTCTTGTTGAGTTTTGAATTAGTTCTGGGTCATCTCTGGTTCAGTTCTGGATCATCTCCTGATCAGTTTTGAATAGGTTCCAGATAAGTTCAAGATCAGTTCAAGATCATCTCATGTTCAGTTTTGGATTAGTTCTTGGTCATCTCTGGTTCAGTTCTGGATCGTCTCCTGATCAGTTTTGGATAAGTTCAAGATAAGTTCTGGACCAATTCTGTATCAGTTCAAGATCATCTCTTGTTTAGTTCAAGATCACCTCTTGTTCGATTTTGGTTTAGTTCTGGATCATCTCTGGTTCAGTTCTGGATCATCTCCTGATCAGTTTTGAATAGGTTCCAGATAAGTTCTGGATAAGTTCAAAATCAGTTCAAGATCATCTCTTGTTCAGTGTTTGATCATCTCTGGATCAGTTCTGGATCAGTTTTGGATAAGTTCAAGATCACCTCTTGTTCAGTTTTGGATTAGTTCTGGGTCATCTCTGGTTCAGTTCTGGATCAGTTCTGGATCATCTCCTGATCAGTTTTGGATAAGTTCAAGATCATCTCTTGTTCAGTTTTGGATCGTCTTTGGTTCAGTTCTGGATAAGTTCAAGATCAGTTCAAGATCACCTCTTGTTCAGTTTTGAATTAGTTCTGGGTCATCTCCGGTTCAGTTCTGGATCATCTTCTGATCAGTTTTGGATAAATTCCAGATAAGTTCTGGATCGGTTCTGTAACAGTTCAAGATCATCTCTTGTTCGGTTTTGGATCATCTTTGGTTCAGTTCTTGTTCAGTTTTGGATTAGTTCTGGGTCATCTCTGGTACAATCCTGGATCACCTCCTGATTAGTTTTGGGATCGTTTTAGGATCATCTTCGAATCACGTTTTTGATGATCTTCGGTTCTATTCTAGATTAGTTTTGGATATTCTTCGGTTCAGACATGGATCATAGTTGGTACTTTATTGAATCAGTTTTGTAACATCTCTGCAGCATTATCAGATCAGTTCTTGATTATTTTGGATCACTTATATAAAAAAACATTTTTTTATTAACAGGAAGCTTTATTTCATCACATAATAATATGTCTCTGCCTGGCCGTTTGCCTGGCATAATTTATAATTTTAAACATTTATGACACAACCGTTAACAATTTGCCACTTAACACCCACTGCAGCAAAAGACAGAAAAAATATCAAATAACGCCATTATCTCAAGCAGGGATACAACAGGTCATTGAAAAAGAAAAACCAAAAACTGAAAAAAAGTTAAAAACACCCACTAAAAATGATAAACTCTGGCTAGAATTAGCCAAAAAAAAATCTATATTTTTCTTATGCAGAAATTTTGCAAAGAACAGAAAACCGGAAATTGATTATATAACCACATGAAAAAGATAGAATTTCTTGCTTTCATCATAGCAGTGGTCAACAGCCAAGACAGCCTTAAGACTCAAGGTTGTGGAAAAAAGTTAATAGGAGTTTCCAGTTTCTGTTACTATTTTCTTATTTAGCTGGTTTTCTGTTGAGGAAATTTGAAAGTCTGATAAGTTTTAGAGCAATAATCGTCATCTTACGTTTCTTGGTTTTTTTGTTTAAAACAGTTGGAGTTTACATTAAAACAGTATGTGGCATTTAAAGGCCTGTTTTTGTTTTGAGAGATTTTTTTATTTGTTTTGTAATTCAACAAAACTGTAATGCCTCGCCACAAATAAATCTTTCCATAAACGATTAATGTTGAGATCAATGATGGTTTTGTTTATAAATTTTTGTGTGAAAGAAATGAAAGGAGTGTTTTCTGTGTTGAGACCACAAGGTGCTATTGCAGCTAAAACATTTTGTTTTATATTAAGAATCAATAGAGATTTAATTAAAATTTAAAAGAATGAACACTTCTCTCCTCTCCTTAAAAACTTTCTCTTTCCTACATTAAAATTGAAATATCAACATCATCTGTGGCCTCTTCTCCAACATTTAATTAGTTTGTAACTTAATGTTTTACCAGCTGAAAGAAATTCTTCTCTAGTTTTTCACCAGAATTATTGTATTCATAAGACACCAACCTCATACACCACACTGATGAACACTTTACAAACCAATAATATCATTTATAATTTGTTTTAATACGATGACACAAGCCACTGCACTTTTATGGTTAAATAATGTTTTGTGTTCCCAATGTAATTGCTCAAGAACATAAATGGTTTAATGGCCAAACTACTAAATACCAAACCACATAAGTCTAAGAAGCCCTTTTTTAGGCCTTTGCTAGGTTTTGTTGTATAAAAATAGACAAAATAGCTTTAACACATTAATTAAAGAACCTTCTTCTACAAAGACAAGCAAATGGAAGGACGGACGGATGGACAGACAGACAGACAGACAGACGGAGGGACATGTTTTTGTTCTTTAAACACATTAAATATAATAATGAATTGCATTGGTTTGTTAAGCATAAAACCAATGATTTTATGGCCGTTAAAGAAACAAAATGAAGATAAGAGTTAGGAAATTTTAACTACAAAAGTCTTAAAATTTTTATTAAAGGAATTGTGTAAAACATGTATAATTTCAAACGAAATAAGCATGTCTAATGAGGCTGGAGAAGAACCGAAATTTCAATAATTAGCCAAAAAGAAAAACTAGTGGAAATGTTAAGCTTTAAAGCCCTCAAAGTGATGTAAATCTGATCTAGACTTAAACACAAACTTAACCAGAACTGATCACGATCACAACTAGGAATGATCTAAAACTGATTCTTTATCGATCAAGAAATGATCCATAACCGTCCCAAAACTAATTCTGAACTGATCCAGTACTGATCTAGATGCCAAAAATTGAGGCTGAACTGATCCTGAATTGAAATAGTACTGAATTAAAATTGAATTAGAACTCATTCAAAAGTGATACAAATCTAACCTTGAATTGATCACAAACTGATCCAGTACTGATCCGGAACTGATCGTGAAATTCTCTAGAACTGATCTAGGAACTTATCCGAAACTGATCCAGAAATAATCCTAAAATTTTCTAGAACTAATATCGATCGTAACTAGGTATGATCCAAAACCGATCCATTATCATTCCAGGAATGTTCCAGAACTGTTCCACAACTGATCATAAACCACTTTAAAACTGATCTTGAACTGATCCAGTACTAAACTAGAACTGTTCCTGAACATATACGCAACTCTGATCCTGAAGTGATTCAGAACTAAACCGAAAATGTTTCAAAATTTAGCCAGAACTGATCAGGAATTGATACAGTACTGTAGTAAAACTGAACTAGAACTCATCCAAAACTGATGCAAAACTAATCTAGTATTGATCACAAACTGATCCGGAACTGATCCAGTACTGATCCTGAAATTCTCTTGAACTGATCTAGGACTTATCCGAAACTGATCATTAAATGTTGATGAACTGATTCTGAACTAATCCAGAACTTATCCAAAACTAATGTAGTTCTGAATCGGACTTGATCCAAAACCGATCTAGAACTAATCCAGTACTGAACCAAAGATGATCCAAAACGGATCTAAAACTGATCCTTAAATTATCCTGAACTGTTCCAGAATGTATCCGAAACAGATCCAGTTGTGATCCAGAACTGTTTCAGAACTGCTCCGGAACTGATAAAATACTGATCCAGAAATGATCCTGAACTTTTCTGGAACTGATCTACAACATATCCCAAACTGATCCTTAAAAGATCCAGAACTGATCCAAAACTAATTCAAAACTAAACGGGAGATAATCCAAAACTCAAACAAATATGAACCACAACTAACACAAAACTGATCTACAACCGATCCGTAAGTGATCCTTCAATTATTCTGACTTGATCCAGAACATATCCGAAACAGATCCAGTTGTGATCCTGAACTGTTTCAGAACTGATCCGGAACTGATGCAATACTGATCCAGATATGATCCTGAACTTTTCTGGAACTGATCTACAACATATCCCAAACTGATCCCTTAAAGATCCAGAACTGATCCAAAACTAATCGAGAACCAAACGGGAGATTATCCAGAACTCAAACAAATATGAACCACAACTAATACAAAACTGATCTACAACCGATCCGTAAGTGATCCTTAAATTATTCTGAACTGATCAAGAACTTATCCTAAACAGATCCAGTTGTGATCCAGAACTGTTTCAGAACTGCTCCGGAACTGATGCAATACTGATCCAGAAATGATCCTGAACTTTTCTGGAACTGATCTACAACTTATCCCAAACTGATCCTTAAAAGATCCAGAACTGATCCAAAACTAATCGAGAACCAAACGGGAGATAATCCAAAACTCAAAAAAATATGAAACACAACTAATACAAAACTGATCTACAACCGATCCGTAAGTGATCCTTAAATTATTCAGAACTGATCAAGAACTTATCCTAAGTAGGAATAATACTGATCAGGAACAGATCCAAAAATTATCCTGAACTTCTCTGGACCTGATCTACAACTGATCCTTAAATGATCCAGAATTGATTCTCAACTAATCCAGAACTTATCCAAAATAGATCTACAACTGTTCCAAAACTAATTCAGAACTAAACGGGAGATGATCCCTAACTCAACCAAAGATCATCTACAACTAATCCAAAACTGAACCAAAGATAATCGAAAACGGATGTGAAACTAATCCAGAACTAATCGAAATTTTATGTAGAACTAACTGATCATAAGATAATCTAGAACAGAACCAATGATGAGCCAACACTGATCTAGAATTGATTCAAAACTAATCCAGAAGGAGGATGGATTCGTTTATTCGTGCGTCAGGTTGGTTCGGCATTGAACCCAGTTCTGACATGTGAATGACCTCTTGAGGCCCTGAGCATGATCCTTAGGGTAACACAAAGGGACCAATTTAATGGACCCAAGTGAACTGGTTGATAACTAGCTGCCTTTATAACCAAACCTAATCGAGATCTGATTCGCATCTAAATCATATCCTGAACTTCTCTAGAATTTATCCGAAACTGACCCTTAAAAGATCCAGAACTGATTTTCGACTAATCCAGAACATATCCAAAACAGATGTGATGCAGATGTGATCCAAAACTAATTCAGTACTGAAGCGGAGATGATCCAGAACTCAACCAAAGGTGACCCACAACTAATCCATAACTGATCCGCAACTAATCCAATACTGATCCAGAAATTATCCTGAACTTCTCTAGAAATTATCTGAAACTGGCTCTTAAATGATCCAGAACTGATCCAAAGATGATCCACAACTAAACCAGAACTGAACCAAAGACTGATCAACAAAATTCATAAAAATCTAAAAGTGTTCCAAAACTGAAACCGAGATGTTCCAAAATTAATTAAAAACTGATCCAGAATTGATCTAGAACTGATCAAAAGATGATCCAACACTGATCTTATATTGATCTAGAACTAAACCAAAGATGATCCACAACTAAAACAAAACTGACCTAGAACTTATCCAGCACTGAACTAAAGATGATCCAAAATGGATCTTAAACTGATCCAGCACTGATCTAATACTGATCAACTTTAAATCTTTTCCTCAAAGCCTTTCCATCTTATTGTGCCAACTTAATGGCGACATTTCATACACAATCTGTCAATATTTCACTCACTTAAGAGTTGGCAATTGAAATAATCATCAAGAAAATTCCCATAAATCTAGTAAAATTTATGTTTCAGCTCAATAGAAAAAGGAAAAGAAAAGAGAAAAAAAAACAAGGAACAACAATAACAATTAACATAGCTGGCAATAAAACCAAAGCTAAAATCACAATCTTTGAGTAACGTAAATCACAGATGATGCTAGATACAAGATACTAAATTCTAGTTTGAAATGTTTAAAGAAAAAAAACTTTAAATTCTAGTTTCCAAGCTGGTAATACCAGTAGAACAAACAGCTATGTGAGATTTGGTGTTTGGAGTTTGGAAAGCAAGAAAGAAAAATCTATAACATAAATATCATTTTAATGTATTTACAATGTTTATTATAGGTTGGCCAAACTTAACCATATAAAGTAATTGTAAACACCAAAATAAGCAGGATTTATTTATAACAAATTTTAAATTCTTATTACTATTTTCCAGTTGTTTATCTTGGGTTCTAAGCAACAATTGATGTCTTTGGCCACCATCAATAATCAATAACAATTGATTATACATCCAGTAGTTTTAAGTTTTATTCTGATCTTTTTATTTCATTTATTTCCAGATTCCCAGATGTATGCTAATGCTAGTATATGATTATTCTCAATTGTTGGCAATTTATTGCTTGCGTTTTTTTATGAATAATTCGTTTTTAGTAATTGTGGGTTTAAACTTTATATTTAAAGGTTATTTTTAGCTCAAAGCAACCAAAAATAACAAATAATAAAACCAAGAATTTAAATGGAAATTTTTCTTAAAAAAAAAATAAAAAAATCTCATCAAACTTTTTGCCTAAACTCTTTGCTTTTAACACCACCACTACCCCAGCTGTTTAACAATTTTAATTTATGTAGCAGCAATTTTCTTTAACACAAAACTCCAGGAGTCTAACTTGAAATAGCAATAGCAGCCAGCATCCTAGCCAACTGTTTGATGACTAAGAATGAGTGACAGTAAAGTTAAAATAATTTATAATTACAGTGGTAGTCCCAGCTAAAAGGTGTTGTCAACAATTTATATTTTAATTAAAAAAAAAAAAAAAAAAACTCAAGAACCCCAGCACAATAATGATTGACGTTAGCGAAGACACTGTTAAATAGTGGTAATTGCTATGGAAATTGCAACGAATAAATTTTTATGGCTGATTGCTTAACAATAATGGCAAAAAAATTTATATTTTTAGAACAAAAATTGTAACTAATAACAATTATATTGAAAAAAAAAGAAGCTTTCAACAAATAAGAAGAAAAAATCCATGATCAGTTCTTAGTTTGTGATCAATTCATGATCAGTCTTGGATCTATTCTCAATTAGAATTCTTCATGTGACTAAGATTGGTATAGCAATCTTAGTTGCGTTCTATATCAGTTTCCACACTTAATTATAGATCAATTCTAATTCGAAGCACGATCGTTTTTTAGTATATAATAAATTTTTGTTGAATTCTGGATAATTTCTTTAATTCAGATTCAATTCTAGTTTAGCTCTATGTCAATTCAGGATCAGTTATGAATCAATTTTAGAACCATTTTAGATAATCTTTGGTTCAGTGGTGGATCAGTTTTGTTTTGTCTTTAGTCTTTGTTTAAGATCAATTGCATTTAAATTCTATATAATTTCTCAGTTTTAGTTGAATTCTAGCTCCGTACTGGATCAATTACACATCAATTCTAGATCTGTTATGAATCAGTTTTAGAACCGTTTTGGATCATCATTGTTTCAGTTCTGGATTAGTTTTGTATCACTTTTGAATTATACTGGATCATTTCTCAGTTTATGATAAATTTTAGTTCAATTCTGGATCAGTTTTGCATGATCTCTTCTTCAATTTCGAATCATTTCTAGTTCAGTTCTGGATCTGATCTAATTCTGGATCATTTCTCAATTTGTAATAAATTTTATTTCAATTCTAGTCCAGCCTGGATCAATTACAATTCAGTTCTGCGTCTAATATAATTCAATTCAAGATCAGTTTTGTCTTGTTTTTTTTAGATTAATTATGAATAAATTTAAGAACCCTTTTCGATCATATTTGGTTCATTTCTGTATCAATTATTTTGATTTAAAAGAAAATTCTGAAGAAAATTTAAAAACAAAATACTTAAGAAACCAATTTCAGAAAATTTCAAAATATTTCTAATTTTAAAAATTTTGAATTTTTGAAAATTTAAAAAACAAAATTTCTCAATTTAAATAATTATGTACTTTAAAAATATTTTACAAATTAAGAAACAATTATTTTAAAAAATTTCATAATTTTTCTAATAAAGAAAATTCTGAAAAAAAATTTCAAAATTTTATTTCAGTTTCTTTAAAAAAATTTCCAAAACAAGTTTTGAGATTTTCTAAATTTTTGGAAAATGTTTCAGAAATTTTTGGAAAAATTTCAAATTTTTATGTAAATTGTTAAAAATTTAAATTTTTAGAAAAATTTCTGAAACATTTTCCAAAAATTTAGAAAATCTCAAAACTTATTTTGGAAAATTTTTAAAGAAACTGAAATAAAATTTTGAAATTTTTTTCGGAATTTTCTTTATTAGAAAATTTATGAAATTTTTTAAAATAATTGTTTCTTAATTTGTAAAATTATTTTTAAAGTAATTCTTTAAATTTCGAAATTAATTTTTTTTTTAAATTTTCTAAAAATTCAAAATTTTTAAAATTATAAATATTTTGAAATTTTCTGAAATTGGTTTCTTAAGTATTTTGTTTTTAATGTTTTAGAAACATTTTTTTAATATTTTTCAAAAATTATGAAAATTTTATTTAAAATATTTTTTAGTTTGTAATTTGTTTCTTAAATAAATTCCTTAAATTTCAAAATTTTATTTCAGTTTCTTTAAAATGTTCCAAAGCAACAAAAAATATTCAAAATTTTCCTAATTTTTGTGAAAAGTTCGTTTCTTAAATCTTTTGTTTTTAAAGAAAATTTTCAAACATTTTCAAAATTTTAAAACTTTCGAAAAAAAATTTTGAAAATCTTTTTAATTTACTTCAATAATTTCTTAAAATAAGAAAAATTTCAACATTTTTTTAAAAAAAAAATCTAAAAAATTTCAAAATTTTATTTCATATCTTTGATAATTTCCAAAGAATTTTAATTTCAAAAAAATCGAGATCTAAAAAATTTCGTTTCTGAAACCTCTTGATTTTAAAGAAAATTCTTGAAAATTTTACAAATTTAAACAAAAATTTAAGATTTTTTAAATTTTTAAAAAAATTTTGCAAAAATTTCAAATATTTATGTAAATTCTTAAAAAATTTTTAGAAACATTTTAGTGTCCTAAATCTTTTGAATTAAAAAAAAAAATCGAAAATTTAAAATTGTGATTTTAAAGAAAATTCTTAAGAAAAATTGTATGATTTTATAAATTTTTAAAAAAATTTCAAATTTTATTTTTTAAAATTTCCGCAAATAAGAAATTTTTTGAAATTTTTTAAACTTTTAGTAAAAAGTTTTTATAAATTTTTTAAAAAAAATTTCAAATTTTATTTTTTAAAATTTCCGCAAATAAGAAAATTTTTTAAACTTTTAGTAAAAAGATTGAAAATTTTACAAATTTAAACAAAAATTTAAAATTTTATAAATTTTTAGAAAATGTTTGGAAAAATTTCAAATTCTTAAAAAATTTCAAAATTTTTGAGAAAAATTTTAGTGTCCTAAATCTTTTGATTTAAAAGAAAAAATTTAAAAAAAATTGAAATTTTAAATTTTTCAAAATTTTTTTAAAAAAAATTTCAAAATTTTATTTTTTAAAATTTCCCCAAATATGAAAATTTTTGAAATCTTTTAAACTTTTAGTAAAAAGTTCGTTAAATTAAAAAAAAAATTTTAAATTTTGTTTTTAAAGAAAATTCTTATGAAAAATTGTACGATTAAAAAAAATTTAAAATTTTATTTTTTAAAATTTCCGCAAATAAGAAAATTTTTTAAACTTTTATTAAAATGTTTTAAAATTTTATAAAAAGTTTTGCAAAAATTTAAGATTTTATAAATTTTTGGAAAATGTTTCAAAAATATTTGAAAAAATTCTTAAAATTTTAGTGTCCTAAATCTTTTGATTTAAATAAAATCGAAAATTGTATGATTTTATAAATTTTTAGAAAAAAATTCCAAATTTTTTTA
The DNA here is from genome assembly GCF_958450345.1 of Calliphora vicina. NCBI lineage: Eukaryota > Metazoa > Arthropoda > Insecta > Diptera > Calliphoridae > Calliphora > Calliphora vicina. Next base: position 116,243,041 of record NC_088783.1, read on the forward strand.
AAAAAAATTTCAAAATTTCCCCAAATAAGAAAAATTTTTAAACTTTTAGTAAAAAGTTCGTTAAATTTTTTATTTTAAAAGAAAATTTCGTAAAATTTCGCTATTGTTTTGCTTTAATATTTAAAAAAGAAAAATAAATATTCAAAAATTCTGAAACATTTGTCAAATAATTTAGTTTGTCTAACATTTATTGGAATCTCATACAAATTTAATATCTTCCTTGTTCATTTTCACTTAAAATTCCATTATTCTTTTATTAATAAAATTTTCTTAAAAAAATTATTGCTTCTTGCTACAAATTTTCTTTATAAACATTTTCCTGTCATATGTACAAATAAAAAACTTCATCATAAACATTTCAAAACAGTTAAAAACGCAGTAAAATTGCATTAAAAACGTAAAAACAAAACTTGATCTCATACCGTGCCACATCCTACAATTAATTTACTACACGCTGGGTTTAATAAAATGTAGCACTTGCCAACTGAAAAGAAAAATTATTAAAGATTTTCACATCTGGCCACAACAACAAAAAAATCACAGCAGCCATGGAAAAGAATAAAATGATGAACAAAATGTTCATTCTGAAAGTTTTCTTAAAGGTTTTATACCTTTCCTTAACTGCCACTTATTTGCTTCTTATGAAAACCGATTAAATACCTTGTAGAGTAGATTTTTTTTTTTGTTGCCTGACTTTTTAGATGTAACAATCTAAAACAATTTATGTTTTATTCCCATTTGCCACTGTGTGGGCAATTAATGTAATTTTTTCGTGTGTCTTGTTTTGTGTGCAAAAGTTTAATATTACCAGCAGCTAGACTGAAGTTTTAATATTTACTAGACTGCCGCACGCAATGCCACACGGCAACCGCAACAATAAATGTTTCAAACGACACGATGCTAAAGTTAAAGGGAAGACCCCTTTTGTTTTAATTTTTTTTGGATAGATTTCCTGCTATAGTTTGTCTTCCTTAACGTGTTTGGAAAGCGAGCCTGAAACAACAGTTTTGTTTACAAACACTTGACATGTGTCAAACTAGAGCCCAACAACATAAATTGTTCATGAAATAATATTTAATACTAACAAGAGATTGTGAGGATGATATGACAAAAGTAATTAGTTTGAAATTAAACATAAAGATATGATAGGAATATTAGCTATCGTGGCTTCTGGTTGATTAGTTTATAGCTAAATAATACTGAGATCGTGCAAGTAAGACAAATCATTATTTTTTAACACCAATTAATGAGGTTTTCTTAGGAATTCATTTCTAGTTCAGTTCCACATCAATTCTAGTTCTGTTTAAGAAAAATTCTTGTTCAGTTTGAGATCGGAACAGTTTTAGTTTAAGATCGATTGTAATTCCTTTCTGGATTAGTTTCAAGTTTGAGATCAATTATATCTCTTTTCTGGATCAGTTCATAGTTCGAGATCAGTTTTAGTTCAATTCTGCATAATTGCTCAATTTGAGATCAATTCTAGATCAGTTTAAAATCAATTCTAGTTTGAGATCAATTCTAGATCATTTCTGGTTCAGTATTACTTCAATTTAGGATCAGTTTTCAGCTTAAGGTAAGTCACTTCAGGATCAATTCTAGATATGTTCTGGATCAGTTCTGGATAAGCTCAGTTCTAGATCAGTTGTGGATCATTTCAAGATCAGTTGTGGATCAGTGCCGCATATGATCAGGATCAATTATGGATCAATTATGGACCAGTTCTGGGTTAATTCAGTATCAGTTATGGATCATTTCAGGATAAGTTTTCGATCAGTTGTGAATTATTTCTGGATCAATTCTGAATTAGTTCTGGATCAGTACAGGATCTGTTTAGGATCAGTTCTGGATCAGTACAGGATCAGTTCAGGATTAGCTCTGAATTAGTTGAGAATAATTTCGAGATCAGTTCTAGAGCAATTGTGGATAATATCAGGATCAGTTGTGGATCATTTCAAGATCAGTTGAGGATCAGTGGTGGATAATATCAGGATCAGTTCTCGATCATTTCAGGATCAATTCTGAATTAGTTCTGGATTAGTACAGGATCAGTTCAGGATCTGTTCAGGAACAGCTCTGAATTAGTTGAGGATAATTTCAAGATCAGTTCTGGATCAGTGGTGGATAATGTCAGGATCAGTTGTGGATCATTTCAAGATCAGTTGAGGATCAGTTCTGGATTAGTTCTAGATAAGTTCAGGATAAGCTCAGGATCTGTTGTGAATCATTTCAAGATAAGTTGTGGATCAGTGGTGGATTATTTCAGGATCAGTTCTCGATCATTTCAGGATCAATTCTGATTTTAGTTCTGGATCAGTACAGGATCTCTTCAGGAACAGCTCTGAATTAGTTGAGGATAATTTCAAGATCAGTTCTGGAATAATTGTGGATAATATCAGGATCAGTTGTGGATCATTTAAAGATCAGTTGAGGATCAGTTCTGGATTTGTTCTGGATCAGTACAGGATCTGTTCAGGATCAGCTCTGAATAAGTTCAGGATCATTTCAATATCAGTTCTGGATCATTTGTGGGTAATTTCAGGATCAGTTGTGGATCATTTAAAGATCAGTTGAGGATCAGTTCTCGATTAATTCAGGATCAGTTGTGAATCATTTCAATATCAGTTCTGGATCATTTGTGGATAATTTCAGGATCAGTTGTGGATCATTTAAAGATCAGTTGAGGATCAGTTCTGGATTAGTTCTGGATAAGTTCAGGATAAGCTCAGGATCAGTTCTGCATCAGTTGTGAATCATTTCAAAATCAGTTCTGGATCATTTGTGCATAATTTCAGGATCAGTTATGGATCATTTCTGGATAAGTTCTGGATCTGTTCAGGATCAGTTCTGAATTAGTTGTGGATTAGTACTGGATCACTACTGGTTCTGTTCGTTATCAGTTCGAGATCATTAATGGATCAGTTCGGGATCAGTACAGTATCATTCCAGGATCTTTTCAGGATCAGTTCTAGATAAGCTCAGGATCAGTTCTGGTTCCATTCTGGATCAGTTCAGGATCAGTTATGAATTAGTTGTGGATCAGTACATGATCTATCCAGGATCAGCTCTAAATAAGAGAAGCATCAGCCCTGAATTAGTTCAGCAACAGTTATGTATCTATTTAGGATCTGTTCAGAATCAATTCAAGATCATTTCAGGTTGAGTTCTAAATTTGTTTCAGTTCATTTTGGCTTTCAACTCTGGTTGTAGAGAATCAGTTGTAGTTCAGTGTACTTCAATTCTCGTTCATAGAACAGAATTCTAGCGCAACAAAATGTGCGGTTTTTTAAACAAAAAGTAACTGAAAAAAGAACAAATTGTTGACCTTAAGAGACAAAAACTTAACTTTTAAACGTTTCTGGTTTTTTTGTTTTCTTTGGCTACTAAGTAGTTTAAACTGTTAAAGCCTAAAACAGTAATTTTAGTTATTCAAATATTTGAATACTTTAGGGGTCATTTAAGGTCATAAGCAAAAGGTAGAGAAGAAAAGAGAAGAGAGAGAGAGGATTACAATTTTAAAGTTTTTGTAAGATTTAATAGTAATTATTTTATTTATTGTACAAATGCTTTGAATATTTTAGAGAAATTTTGAAAATTTTTATTTTTCAAATTTGTGAAAATTATTTGAAAATTTTTTTTTATTTGATTTTCCATTATTCTTCTGCTGTATTATTTATTGTGTGTATACACCTTGTCTTATTCTAAACGTTTTCTTTTGAATTCAAATTTATATAATTTTGGGTAATTTTTTTAATTTTCTGCTAAAATTCTTAAAAGCTTTTTTTTAAAACTGAAAGCTTTTTGATAAACATATATAAAAATCCTTAAAAACTGAAATTTTTAACATAATTAAGCTATAATATGGATTATTTTAAATATTTTGAGAAAAAAAATATATAAAAAGCTTTTCTGAAACATAGAGCTTTTTTAAGATAAAGCTTTAATATACAAATATAATAAAAAATTCCCAACTAAAAACGTTAATAACTAAAAGGCTTAACTTAATACACCTAAAAATAGCATTTTTTTAAATTTTCTGCAAAAATTCTTAAAAGCTTTTTTTTAAAACTGAAAGCTTTTTGATAAACATATATAAAAATCCTTAAAAACTGAAACTTTTAACATAATTAAGCTATAATATGGATTATTTTAAATATTTTGAGAAAAAAATATATAAAAAGCTTTTCTGAAACACAGAGCTTTTTTAAGATAAAGCTTTAATATACAAATATAATAAAATATTCCCAACTAAAAACGTTAATAACTAAAAGGCTTAACTTAATAATAACTAAAAAATGGGTTTTTTCAAAATTTTCTGCTAAAATTCTTAAAAGCTTTTTTTAAAACTGAAAGTTTTTATATAAAATTCAATACAAATCTTTAAAAACTGCAACATTTAACATAATTATGCTATAATATTGATAATTTAAACAATTTTGAGAAAAAAATATAAAAAAGCTTTTCTGAAACTTAAAGCTTTTTTTAAGATAAAGCTTAAATATGCAAAATTTAATTGAAAAAATAATAGTGTTATCACAATTAACATTAAATATGAAGAATTTAGAAAAGTTTCAGAAAAATTCTTAAAAAGCTTTTTTGCAACTTAAAGCTTGGAACTTAAATTCCTAAAACTTGTTGGCAACTTAATGCTTTTTTAAGATAAATGTATTTTTAGTGCCTTTAAAACATTATTTTAATAAACTTAACAGTTTTTATCAAATTATTTAAAAAAAGCTCTGAAAGCTCTAAAATTTTAATATTTGAAAATAACGAAAAATGTATGCAAAAAATAATTAGAATACATATTAAGCATTTTTATGTTTATAAATGTAAATGTATCATTTTAAAAAGCTCTAAAAAGCTTAAAGCTTTTAAGTTCAATATGCTTTGAATATTTTAGAGAAATTTTGGAAATTTTTGTTTTTCAAATTTGTGAAAATTATTTGAAATTGAAGATATGTATATTTGATTTTCCATGCTTCTGCTGTATTATTTATTGTGTCTTGTCTTACTCTAAACGTTTTCTTTTGAATTCAAATTTCTATCTGTTACTTTGATTTCCTAGATCTTTATCTTTGTCTTGTTAAACTAAAAAAAACTTTCTCGTTGTAATATTTTCTTTAAGTTTATTACTTTTTACCCTTAGGCTGACATTGTATATGCAGTTTTTTCTTTGATTTTTTTTTTGATTTAGCTGGAAAAGAATAAATAATAGAGTTCTTTAAACATTATAGTAGTTTTTCTTTTGTTCAGCTACAATATTTCTTTTTTGCTTTTTTCTATTTTGTATTTTAATATATAATTTTTGTGTTTAGTAAAGCATAAAATAGTTTATGCTTGAGTTCATGATCTAAGTAATTAGATTCTTTTTTGCAGGCCTTTTGTTATTTGAATAGTGATTTAAATAATGATTTCTTAATAGAAAAGGAAATGGCAAAAAAAGTAGGAAGAAAAATAAAGGTTCACAACAAAGCTTTTGCTCAAAAAGATATTAAATTTAAAAGCTTTTTTTTTGAGCTTAAATTTTTAATTATTTAAATCTGTAAATCATAAACTAATCCTCTTTTTCTGCTCTCCTTACAGATGCGACTCATTTCTCTGCAACACAATAGCGGCATTATGCGACCTCTCAGCTCTAGTGTGATCATAGCTTTATGCTCTCTTGTCATACTGCTGCCCTCTTCAGTTTCGGCTCGCATGGCTTTTGAAAAGCTAACAGATTTCGATTTCGCCGGCACCACTTATTACAGTGTGAAAAATCTCTCCCTATACGAATGTCAAGGCTGGTGTCGTGAGGAAGCCGACTGCCAAGCAGCTGCCTTTAGTTTTGTAGTCAATCCTCTCTCACCCTCTCAGGAAACCCACTGCCAGCTGCAAAATGATTCGTCGGCCCACAATCCCTCGGCCGCTCCTCAGCGATCGGCCAATATGTATTACATGGTTAAGCTGCAATTGCGCAGTGAGAATGTCTGCCATAGACCCTGGTCCTTCGAGCGTGTGCCCAATAAAGTCATCAGAGGCAATGACAATGCTCTCATCTATACCAGCACCAAAGAAGCCTGTCTGTCGGCCTGCCTAAATGAGAAAAGATTTGTGTGTCGCTCCGTGGAATATGACTACAATAGCATGAAATGTGTTTTGTCTGACACGGATAGACGTAGTGGTGGCCAGTTTGTGCAATTAGTAGATGCCCAGGGTACCGATTACTTTGAAAATCTCTGCCTAAAGCCCCAACAGGCCTGTAAAACCACCCGCACTTTTGCCAATGCCCGCGTTGGAGTCTCCGAGGAAAAGGTAGCCCAATATGTTGGCCTGCACTATTACACCGACAAGGAATTGCAAGTTACCTCCGAGTCTGCCTGCCGTTTAGCCTGTGAAATCGAATCGGAATTCTTGTGCCGTTCCTTCTTGTATTTGGGCCAGCCCCAGGGAGCCCAATACAACTGCCGTTTGTATCATTTGGATCACAAGACTCTGCCCGATGGCCCCTCCACTTATCTCAATCATGAACGTCCTTTAATCGATCATGGCGAACCTATTGGTCAATATTTTGAAAATGTCTGCGATAAGTCGGCTGCAACTACTAACTCAGCTGTAAGCGGTCCCTTAAGTGGTGGTCCCTCGTCTGTGGATACGTTGCCGGTAACCTTTGATACCACCGAAGATCCCAACTTGAATATAACACGTAATGATGTGAATTGTGATAAGACTGGTACTTGTTATGATGGTAAGTTTGAAAGATAAAGGACAACAACAACAGCAATAAATAAAAAAATAAATAAAATTAAAGCTTTTGGTAGCTACTAACAAAGTTAAGCTTTAAAAATTATAAAATTCTATACTAAACCAGGTTTTTTTTATTAATAAAAAACTTTTAAAAAAGCTTTCAAATTCGGGATCAAAAAACTTAAAGCTTTTATAATCAAAAATAGAGAAATTTATAAAAAAGCTTTTACAGCAAAAGCTTCAAAAAGCAAATATTTATTAAAATTTTACCGAAATTCTTCGAAATTTAAAAAGTATTAGCATAATTAACCTAAAAAATAGATAATTTTTCAGATTTTAAGAAAATTTCTTAAAAAAAGCTTTTTTTTAAATTAAAAATTCATTGCAAAAAAATCAATAGAATCTAAAATATGGTTAATTTAAAAATTTTCAACAAAAATTCTTAAAAGCTTTTTTTTAAAACTTAAAGCTTTTATATAAAATTCTTTAAAAATCCTTAAAAACTGAAACTTTTAACATAATTAACTGATAATATGGATTATTTAAACAATTTTGAGAAAAAAAAAATATAAAAAGCTTTTTGAAAAATAGAGCTTTTTTAAGATAAAAATTTAATATACAAATATAATAAAAAATTCACAACAAAAAACATTAAGAACTGAAAGGCTTAACTTAATTCACCTAAAAAATGGGTTATTTTCCAAATTTTCTGCAAAAATTCTTAAAAGCTTTTTTTAAAAACTGAAAGCTTTTATATAAAATTCTTTAAAAATACTTAAAAACTGCAATTTTTAACATAATTAACCTATAATATACATTATTTAAACAATTTTGAGAAAAAAATATATAAAAAGCTTTTTGAAAAATAGAGCTTTTTTAAGATAAATCTTTAATATACAAATATAATTCATATTTAAAAAAAAAACATTAAAAACTGAAAGGCTTAACTTAATTCACCTAAAAAATAGGTTATTTTTCAAATTTTCTGCAAAAATTCTTAAAAGCTTTTTTTTGTAACTAAAGCTTTTATATAAAAATCTATAAAAATCCTTAAAAACTGAAATTTTTAACATAATTAACCCATAATATAGATTATTTAAACAATTTTGAGAAAAAAATATATAAAATGCTTTTTGAAAAATAGAGCTTTTTTAAGATAAAGCTTTAATATACTAATATAATTCACATATCGCAACAAAAAAACTTAAGTAGTGAAAGAATTACCTTAAATCACCTAAGAAATTAGTTTTTTTTTAAATTTTCTGCAAAAATTCTTAAAAGCTTATTTTGCAACTTAAAGCTTTAATATAGAATTCTTTAAAAATCATTAAAAACTGAAATTTTTAACATAATTAACCTAGAATATGGCTTATTTTAACAATTTGGATAAAAAAATATATAAAAAGCTTTTTTGAACAACAGAGCTTTTTTAAGATAAAACTTTAATATACAAATATTATTAAAATTTCGTAACAAAAAACATTAAGAACTGAAAAGCTCAACTTAATATACATAAAAAATGGTTAATTTTTTTAATTTTCTGCTAAAATTCATAAAAGCGTTTTTTAAAACTGAAAGCTTTTTTATAAAAATCCTTAAGAACTGAAACTTTTAACATAATTAACCTATAATATAATAATCCAAAACATTTTGAGAAAAAAATATAAAAAGCTTTTTTGAAACATAGAGCTTTTTTAAGATAAAGCTTTAATATACAAATATAATAAAAAATTCACAACTAAAAACATTAAGAACTGAAAGGCTTAACTTAATACTAACTAAAAAATGCTTTTTTTCAAAATTTTCTGCAAAAATTCTTAAAAGCTTATTTTGCAACTTAAAGCTTTTATATAAAATTCTATAAAAATCTTTAAAAACTCCAACTTTTAACATAATTATGCTATAATATGGATAATTTAAACAATTTTGGATAAAAAATATAAAAAACTTTTCTGAAACTTAAAGCTTTTTTTAAGATAAAGCTTAAATATACAAAATTTAATTGAAAAAATAATAGTGTTATCACAATTAACATTAAATATGAGTGATTTAGAAAAGTTTCAGAAAAATTTTTAAAAAGCTTTTTTGGAACTTAAAGCTTGGAACTTAAATTCCTAAAAGCTTTTTGTCAATTTAATGCTATTTTAAGATAAATGTTTATTTAGTGCCTTTTTAACATTACTTTAATAAATTTAACAGTTTTTATCAAATTATTTAAAAAAGCTCTGAAAGCTCTAAAATATTAATATTTGAAAATAACGAAAAATTGTTGCAAAAAATAATTGGAATACATATTAATGGCTTACTAACAAAACATATTAATGCTTAAAGCTTATTTTAGATAAATTTCTCATTAAAAAGCTTTAAGCTTTTAAAAGCTTTTACAAAATTTTGTAAAAAAATTGTCCTCTTTTTTGTTAATATTAATGGCTTACTAACAAAACATATTAATGCTTAAAGCTTTTTTAATTTTAACTTTTTTTAAGCATTTTTCATCTCAATTTCTATTACTCCTCATTTTAATATCATTTTAAAAAGCTCTAAAAAGCTTAAAGCTTTTAAGTTCAATATAATGTAAAACATTCATAATCATTTATCATTAACTAACAAAAAAGAGTCGAATTTTTTATAAAAATTTTGTAAAAGCTTTTAAAAGCTTAAAGCTTTTTAATGAGAAATTTATCTAACTCTAAATTTAGAACTTAATTTTTATTACTTCTCAATGTTTTTTTAACAAAAAAATTTAATATTTTTGAACAAATATTTGAAAAACCTCTAAAAGCTTAAAGCTTTCGAAGATGCAAAATAACATATTTTTCCATTTATCACTAATTTACTAAAATCCTAAATTTTTCACAAAAATATAGAAAAGCTTTTTGAAATTTTTAAGCTTTTAACAATAAAATTTTGTTGTGAAAGCTTTTAAAAAATATCTATTATGTTTTAGTTTCTTTTCGCTTGCTTTTTCTTAAAAAGCTTTATCAAAAGCTTTATTTTATTTCTTAAAATCATTTGGACTTTTAAGCTTGTAATAAGCTTGCAAAAATTGTTTAACAAAAAAGTCCTTATTTTTTCTGCTTTTAACTTAAAGTCTAACTAAATGTTCAAAAAGCTGGCAAATGCATTTGAGCTTTTAAAAGCTTACTATTCTAACTGGTATTTAAAAGGAAAAAAGAAAGCTTTTAACTCTACTAAGTTATTAAAAATATGTTTTTTTAAAAAACTCCTACCTTTATATCTCTCTTACAGTTTCCGTGCACTGCAAAGACACCCGCATTGCCGTACAAGTACGCACCAACAAACCCTTCAATGGCCGCATCTATGCTTTGGGACGCTCTGAAACCTGTAATATTGATGTCATCAACTCTGATTCCTTCCGTTTGGATTTGACCATGGCTGGCCAGGATTGTAATACACAAAGTGTGGTAGGTGTTAAAATGAAAGCTTTTTTGGAGTTTTATAATATTTTTCTTTTTATTTTTTTAACCCAGACCGGTGTCTACTCCAATACCGTGGTATTGCAACATCACAGCGTGGTCATGACCAAGGCCGATAAAATCTACAAAGTCAAGTGTACTTATGACATGAGCTCCAAGAACATTACCTTCGGCATGATGCCCATACGTGATCCTGAAATGATTCACATCAACTCATCGCCCGAGGCTCCACCACCAAGAATTCGCATTTTGGATACACGTCAACGTGAGGTCGAAACTGTGCGTATTGGTGATCGTTTGAACTTCCGCATTGAGATTCCAGAAGATAGTAAGTCTTTATTGAATTTAAAAAAAGCTTTTCTTTATTAATTTTCTCCTTTTCAAAAGCTCCCTATGGCATTTTTGCTCGCTCTTGTGTGGCCATGGCCAAGGATGCCCGCACCAGTTTCAAGATCATCGATGATGATGGCTGTCCCACCGATCCCACCATTTTCCCTGGCTTCACCGCCGATGGCAATGCTCTACAATCCACCTATGAAGCTTTCCGTTTTACCGAAAGCTATGGCGTTATCTTCCAATGTAATGTTAAGTATTGTTTGGGTCCTTGTGAGCCTGCCGTCTGCGAATGGAATATGGAATCGTTTGAGTCATTGGGCAGAAGACGTCGTCGTTCAGTGGAAAGGTAAATATCAATGAAAAATATTTTAAAAAATCTTTAATTTTGAATTTTGTTTAAATTTCCTTTAAAAAATAAATAGCAATGATACCAAGGAAGCCGATGAGGACATGAATATTTCCCAAGAGATTTTGGTTTTGGACTTTGGTGATGAGAAACGTGAATTCTTCAAATCAGATCCCAGCACAGATTTTGCTAAAGGTATGGAAATGCAATAAAAAAGTGTTAAAAACTTTATAAAAATATTAATTATTTCAAAAAGTAGCTTTTTAGTATTTTATATCAATTTAAAAAAAAGTAGTATTTCTACTACTTTTTTCAAAAGGTCTCAAAATTAAAAAAAAATTATACAAAAACGTATTTTATCAATTAAAACTACTTTTTATGAGAATTATTTAAATTTTAAAAATAGTAGTATTTTAGTACCTTTTAGAAAATTGTATTTTTATGAAAATTTTAAAAAGGACAGTCAATTATTTCTTGAAATTGAGTTGTAGTATGGTATTTCCAATTTAGAAAAAAAGTAGTAGAAATACTACTTTTTAAAAAAAACATCGAAAAATGTAAAAATTTGCATACCAAAATGATTTTAGCAGAATATAAATTAGTTTAAGGACATTTTTATTAATTTTTAAAATAGTAGTATTTTAATACTTTTTTTTAAATTGCATTTTTATGAGTTTAAAATGCTGATAATATTATAAAAAGTTTCCCAAAATGTTAATTATTTCATAAAATTGATTTTTGTTAGGTTATTTTCATTTTACAAAAAAGTAGTATTTCTACTACTATTTTTGAAAGAGCTTAAAATTTAAAAATTATTATGCAAAAACGTTGTTGGTCAACTCAAACTACATTTGATGAAATTTTTTTATTTTTTAAATAGTAGTATTTTTAATACTTTTTTAAAAATTTTAATTTTATAAGTTTAGAATACTGAAAATGTTATAAAAACTTTTAAGGACAGTTAATTATTTCATAAAATATGTTTTTGTTAGGTTATTTTCATTTTACAAAAAAGTAGTATTTCTACTACTATTTTTGAAAGAGCTTAAAATTTAAAAATTATTATGCAAAAACGTTGTTGGTCAACTCAAACTATATTTGATGAATTTTTTTTATTTTTTAAATAGTAGTATTTTTAATACTTTTTTAAAAATTTTAATTTAATGAGTTTAGAATACTGAAAATGTTATAAAAACTTTTAAGGACAGTTAACTATTTCATAAAATATGTTTTTGTTAGCTTATTTTCATTTTACAAAAAAGTAGTATTTCTACTACTATTTTTGAAAGAGCTTAAAATTTAAAAATTATTATACAAAACCGTTGCTAGTCAACTCAAACTACATTTGATGAAATTTTTTTTATTTTTTAAATAGTAGTATTTTTAATACTTTTTTAAAAATTTTAATTTTATGAGTTTAAAATACTAAAAATGTTACAAAAATTTATAACGACAGTTAATTATTTCATAAAATATGTTTTTGTTAGGTTAATTTCATTTTATAAAAAAGTAGTATTTCTACTACTTTTTCAAAAACTCTCAAAATTTTAAAATTTTTACTCAAAAACGTTTTTAATCATTAAAAAATTGTTTTTATGAGAATTATTTTGATTTTTAAAATAGTAGTATTTTAGTACTTTTTTAAAAAATAGCTATATTATGAGTTTATAAGCCCTAAAATTTTATAAAAAGTTTTAAGGAGTTTATTTTAGCTTAAATTTATAATTCTACTACTATTTTTATTGTTTAAATTGAAATAATAACGATTTTATTTTATTTTTTTGTCATATTTCAGATAAGACTGTCACCATTATTGAGCCTTGTCCCACCAAGACCTCCGTCTTGGCTTTGGCTGTCACCTGTGCTTTGATGATTCTATTGTACATTTCCACCTTGTTTGTGTACTATATGAAAAAATGGATGCAACCCCATAAAATTGTAGCATAAGTATTTACTCGTAAATTTAGTTAAAAACAAAAAACACATTTTAACATTTAAAAAAAAAAACAAAACAATATTAGTTATCTTCCTATTACTAAAAAAAATACTACCTTAAAAAACTATTTAACAAGATAAAAGCTAAATGGACAATAGATTATAAGCTTTTTTTGCCAGGCAAAATCTACAAAAACAAACAAGGCAATTAGTAATTTTAAATAATTAAAATTTAAGTTTTTTTTGTAATACTACAATACTATTTAAAACTTAAGCCTTAACGAACACAGAGATCAAAAGCTTTAAAGTCTTTACAATATATAAAAAAAAATACTTTAAAGCTTTTTAATGATTTAAACAAAGCTTTCTAAAGCTTTTTGTTTAAACGGTTTAAAAGTCATTAAGAAACAACTAAAAACCCCCTAGAAAAGCTTTAAAAGCTTTGTGGTTATTTATTTATAAAACAATCAATAAATAAATAAACAAAACATGCACAAACTTGCTATTTATCTCTTAAACTTTCTAAACTTTTTTTTAACTAAAAGCTTATACTTTTTTGGAAATGAAGCTTTTTGTCTATATTATTATAACAAATCACTTTCTATGAAGTTTTAAAGACTTTTAAATTAAACCAAGCCTTTTAAAACTTCCATAGAGACTGTTTTGTGAGAACAATTTTTTTATAAAAAAGTAAATATCCATATAATAATGAAGCTTTTATTCATACGTATTCATATGTATTAATTTTTCCTATTTTAAATTTATTTTATTTATTTTTATATATTTAAAACAAAACACTTTACATCCTACATTATCCCATTATATTTATTTATTGAAAATTGTGCTTAATTTTATTGCATTTAATCTATAAAAAACGAACAAAAAAAAAACTCCTTTAATTTTAAACAAAATTTCATAATTTTTAACGAAAAAAAAAAAGAATAAACATTTTTAGTTTTTAAGTTTCGTAAGAAAAACAATCACACACAACTACACAAATTATTTAAACGTTCAGCATTTATAGAAAAATTTCATTATAATATAAGTTTACTACTAATACTTTTTTTTAAATTAAATTTATAATTAGTTTTGTAAATAAGATGAAGACTCTTGTGCAAATAATAAACATTAAAAAAATTATAAATAAAAAAAAGTATTTTTTTCTTGGCTAAATTTAAAATATTTATAAAAATTATTTTAATAAAAATGCATTTAAATTTTTTTAAATACAATAAAATTTATAATAAATCTAAAAGAAATTGTAGTTTTATTTAAAAAACAAAGGAATTAATAAAAAAATCATAAAAAAATGATTTTTAAAAAAAGTAGTTTTTCTACTACCTTTTCAAAAATCCATATTTAAGCTGCAAAGTGGTTATAAAATGCTAAATATCTTACAAAAACTACAAGAAGTATTAATTATTTCGAAAAATAGGTTTGTAGTAGGCTATTTCCAACTTTGCAAAAAAGTAGTATTTCTACTACTTTTTTTAAAAAGTCTCAAAATTTCAAAATTTATGTATAGAAATGTTTTTTATCAAACAAAAATAAATTTTTTGGTAATTTTGCTTTTTTTAAAATAGTAGTATTTTAGTACTTTTTTCAAAATGGAATTTTTACAAGTTTAAAAGCCTAAAAGTTTTATAAAAAGTTATAGATAGTGCTAAGTATCTCATAAAATATTTTTTTTGTATGATATTTCAATTTTAAAAAAAAGTAGTATTTCTACTACTTTTTTCAAAAAGTCTCTAAATTTAAAAATTTGTTTATAGAAATGTTTCGTATCAAACAAAAATACTTTATATAAGAATTTTTTGGTTTTTAAAATAGTAGTATTTTAGTACTTTTTTCAAAATTGAATTTTTACAAGTTTAAAAGCCTGAAAGTTTTATAGAAATTTATTGGGAGTGCTAAGTATTTCATAAAATACTTTTTTTGGTAAATTTCAATTTTAAAAAAAGTAGTATTTCTACTACTTTTTTTAAAAAGTCTCAAAATTTAAAAATTTATGTACAGAAATGTTTCTTATCAAACAAAAACACATTATATGAGAATTTGTCGATTTTTAAAATAGTAGTATGTTAGTACCTTTTTCAAAATTTAATTTTTACAAGTTTAAAAGCCTGAAAGTTTTATAAAAAGTTATAGGTAGTGCTAAGTATCTCATAAAATATTTTTTTTGGTATGATATTTCAATTTTAAAAAAGTAGTATTTCTACTACTTTTTTCAAAAAGTCTCTAAATTTAAAAATTTGTTTATAGAAATGTTTCTTATCAATCGAAAATAAATTTTTTGGTAATTTTGCTTTTTTTAAAATAGTAGTATTTTAGTACCTTTTTCAAAATTTAATTTTTAGGAAGTAAAAAGCCTGAAAGTTTTATAAAAAGTTATAGATAGTGCTAAGTATCTCATAAAATATGTTTTTTTGTATGATATTTCAATTTTAAAAAAAGTAGTATTTCTACTACTTTTTTAAAGTCTCAAAATTTAAAAATTTGTTTATAGAAATGTGTCTTATCACACAAAAATACTTTATATAAGAATTTTTTGGTTTTTAAAATAGTAGTATGTTACTACCTTTTTCAAAATTGAATTTTTACAAGTTTAAAAGCCTGAAAGTTTTATAGAATTTTATAGTTAGTGCTAAGTATCTCATAAAATACTTTTTTGGTATGATATTTCAATTTTAAAAAAAGTAGTATTTCTACTACTTTTTTAAAAAAGTCTCAAAATTTAAAAATTTGTATGCAGAAATGTTTCTTATCAAACAAAAATACTTTATATAAGAATTTTTTGGTTTTTTAAAATAGTAGTATGTTAGTACCTTTTTCAAAATTTAATTTTTAGGAAGTAAAAAGCCTGTAAGTTTTATAAAAAGTTATAGATAGTGCTAAGTATCTCATAAACTATTTTTTTGGTATGATATTTCAATTTAAAAAAAAAGTAGTATTTCTACTACTTTTTTTAAAAAGTCTCAAAATTTAAAAATTTATGTACAAAAATGTTTTTTATCAAACAAAAATAATTTATATAAGAATTTTTTGGTTTTTAAAATAGTAGTATTTTAGTACTTTTTTCAAAATTGAATTTTTACAAGTTTAAAAGCCTGAAAGTTTTATAAAAAGTTATAGGTAGTGATAAGTATCTCATAAAATATTTTTTTGGTATATTTAAATTTTAAAAAAAGTAGTATTTCTACTACTTTTTTAAAAAGTCTCAAAATTTAAAAATTTGTTTATAGAAATGGTTCTTATCAATCAAAAATACTTTATATAAGAATTTTTTAGTTTTTTAAAATAGTAGTATGTTAGTACTTTTTTAAAAATTGAATTTTTACAAGTTTAAAAGCCTGAAAGTTTTATAAAAAGTTATAGGTAGTGCTAAGTATTTCATAAAATATTTTTTTGGTATGATATTAAAATTTTAGAAAAAAGTAGTATTTCTACTACTTTTTTCAAAAAGTCTTTAAATTTAAAAATATGTTTATAGAAATGTTTCTTATCAATCAAAAATAAATTTTTTGGTAATTTTGCTTTTCATTACATAGGTTTTTAATAAGATATTTTTATATTTTAAAAAAGTAGTATTTCTACTACTTTTTTAAAAGTTCTGAAATTTATAAATTTGTGATCACAAACGTTTTTAAGTCAGCTGAAAATAATTTTAATGGGTTTCAGCTTTTAGAAAAAGTAGTATTTCTACTACTTTTTTAAAAAACTTCAGATTTACCCCCCAAATTATAACTTAAACAATAGTTTTAATGTTTTCTTTAAAACAACTTAAATTTTTTCTATATTTTTTTTCATAAACTTTATTTTTATTGAATTTTTTTTTTATTTTTCTTTTATGTGACTAATAAAAACATTTAAAATAGTATTATTGTTGTTGTTGGTTTGTATTGAATTTCACTTAAGAAATATTTATATGTTTATATATTTATAATAATTATAAGTATATTTTATATATATTTTGTTTTATAAGTATGTTTGATTTGAAATTAGTGTCATTTATCATTATTGTGTTGATATATAATTATTTTAGAAATATTATAGTTTAATTTCAAAATCTGATAAAATAGTATTTTTTTTTGTTGTTGTTGTTTTAAACTTACAGTTAAATGATTATGAAGAAGGTTGCTCTAAAAGTGCAAAAAATGCTTAGAAATTACTATTTAATTTAAATGTTTTATTTTATAGTTATAATATGTTGTAGTATTTTTTATATTTGTTTAAATAGTAGTGATTATGTGGTATTTATTTGTATTAAAATTTTAAGAAATTTTTCAAAAAATCAAAATATTCAGGAAAACAATTAAAAATATTTAAATTTTTTACTACTTTTTTTTGGAAAAATGAAAATTTTCCAAAAAAAATCTTAAAAAATTAAGAAAAATGGTTAAAAACCCATTTAAATATCATTTCTGCACAAATTTTGCATTTTTGAAAAAAGTAGTATTTCTACTACTTTTTTATAAAATGTTATAAATTACACATTTTTGGGAAATAAATGTTTGGAAAAGTAATAAACGGCTTTAAAATTAAATTTAAAGCACTTTTTTTTTAATTTCAAATATTTTGTTCTAAATAGAGGTTTTTGAAAAAAGGTAGTATTTCTACTACTTTTTTTAAAATGCTTTAACTGCCACATTTTTTGTAAAGAAATGTTGGGAAACATGAATAACGATTTTAAAATTAAATTTAAAGTTTTTATATAAATTTTTTGGTTGATATTTAAATTTTTGAAAAAGGTAGTATTTCTACTACTAAATATTTTTTGTGAAAAAATAGTTTTCAAAAATCATAATTGATTTAAAATAATATTTGAGTTTTTTTTTGCATAAATTTTTCATTTTAAAAAAAGTAGTATTTCCACTACTTTTTTATAAAATGCATAAATATCCATATTTTTTATAAAAAAATGTAGCAAACTTTTTTTAAATTAAATTTGAATGTTTATATATAATTTTTGTTTGAAACTTAGCTTTTTTAAAAAGGTAGTATTTTTACTACTATTTTTTTTTCTAGAAAAAATTGTGTAAAATTGATTAATTATGTAAACTAACATTTAAAGTGCATAAATATTGCATTTTAAAAAAAGTAGTATTTTACTACTTTTTAAAAAAATTCCCAATTATAAGATTTTTAGCTATATTTTTTTGGAAAAAATTGTATAAAACTCTTTAATTGCTTAAACTAACATTTAAAGTGCATAAATATTGCATTTTGAAAAAAGTAGTATTTCTACTACTTTTTAAAAAATTTTCAAATTCTAAAATTTTTTTCTACAAACATGTTTAAAAAGTTTTTCTCCCAAATTTCTTAATTTTTTTTTCAAAATTCTTGATTTCTTTAAAAAAATTTAGCTTTTTTTAAAAAAAGGTAGTATTTCTACTACTAATTTTTTTGGAAAAAATTTTGTAAAAATCTTTAATAGTTTAAACTAACATTTAAAGTGCATAAATCTTGCATTTTGAAAAAAGTAGTATTTCTACTACTTTTTAAAAAAATTTCCAAATTCTAAAATTTTTTGCTACAAAAATGTTTAAAAAGTTTTTTCTTCCAATTTTCTTAATTTTTTTTTTCCAAAATTCTTGATTTCTTTAAAAAAAAAAATTTTTTAAAAAAAGGTAGTATTTCTACTACTAATTTTTTTGGGAAAAATTTTGTAAAAATCATTAATAGTTTAAACTAACATTTAAAGTGCATAAATATTGCCTTTTAAAAAAGTAGTATTTCTACTACTTTTTTAAAAAATTTCAATTTTCTTAATTTTTTCACCAAAATTCTTGATTTCTTTTAAAAATTCCTTAAAAATAAGAAAATTTTGTTATTCCTTTTTTAATTTTAATAAAATTTCTAAATTTTATTTGAAAATCTTAATTTAATATATCTTATATTCTCAAGAAAACCCTTTATACTTTGTGATTATTACTTATATACTAATATTTTGTCTTAAATCTAGGGGAAAAAAACAAGATTTAACTAAATTAAAACAAAACAAACAAAAAAAACTAGAAAATAATATTAGTAACAAAACAATCAATATAATAATTTGCTTAAAAACAATTAAAAGAAAAACTACTAAAACGAAATCTATAACGCAGTCTCTTTGGAAATTAAAAATTTGTAAAAATAATAAATAAAACAAGAGAAAACGGACAGACAAGCCTTATTAATCAATTATTAAAAAAAAAACAAAAAAAACTTACATGCTAATTGACTATTTTGTTTGTGTAAAAAACTAAAACAAAAAGCTCTTTTTTATAGTATTTAAAAATAAAACAATAAATTTATTAAAAATGGAACTTAAATCAGTTTTGTTTTATGTATTTTTTACTATATTTTAGGCACTTATGGTTATATATTGTTTGTGTATTTTAAAGGACCGTAAATAAAACAATGTATTCAAGAGCTAAAAGCTTTCAAAAAGCTTTAAATTATATGGCAGTTGTTGTGTAATATAAAACAAAGAAAAACTTAAGAATTTTAAAAAAAAATTAAAGTTTGTGATGCATTTTTGGTAGTGTCAAGTAATTATAACGAATATTAAATAAAAAAGCTTTAAAAACTTTTAGGATTTTTTTTAATAGAATAACAGAAAATCTTAAAGAGCTTTTAAATTAAAAAATAATTTTTGATTATTGGCTACTAAATTGCAGGAAAATGCTTTCAAAATGTGTAACAAAATTGCAACTAGTTTAAAGAAAATAAATTTTTTTTGTTGAAAGCCCCCAAAAAAAAACTTTCAAATAAAAAAGCTTTTTTGCCAAATTATATAGAATTTATATAAAACAAGCCACAAAATCATTTGTAGGTTTAAATATGGCAGATTTTATGTAAAATTTTGTAAAAGCTTTTAAAAAATAGATAAAAGATTTCAAGCTTTTTGCTTGAAAAAAGCTTTATAATTAAATTTTACAGCTTTTTTGCCAAATTATATAGAATTTATATAAAACAAGCCACAAAATCATTTGTAGGTTTAAATATGGCAGATGTTATGTAAAATTTTGTAAAAGCTTTTAAAAAATAATGAAAAACTTTAAAGCTTTTTGATTGAAAAAAGCTTTATCATTAATTTTTACAGATTTTCTTTTAAATAAAACAAAAGCTTTTATGATTTCATTTAAATTTTAACGAAATCTTCCAAAAATATAAACAAAAGCTAAAAGCTTTTTTAGAAAAAATAAAAGCTTTATATGGAAACCCAAATTAAATGCAAATTAAACGATTTTATAACAATCAGTAATAATGTATAACACTCAGCAGCAAACAAAAGCTATATTTGAATGTATTTTCAAAAAAGCTTTTAGAAAATGTTTAAAAGCTTTAGGGCTATATTCATCAAAATATAATAAATGAAAGCTTTTTTCCAAATAATTTACTTTTGCCACATTTTCTCGCACAATTTTAACATTTTCCTTCAATTCAACTTATTCTGCGAAAAAGCTGTTCTTTTTATCTGGTTTGTACATGATTTTTTTTTTTTAACAAAATTTTGGTATTCAGCATTAAATTTCAATGTGTTACTTGTTTTTCCAATGATCTTAGAAACTAAAAGAAAATACACGTTTAACTACTTACACACACAGCTTAATAAAAACTCTTAAAAACTAGCTAAACAAAAAAAAAAATTTAGGACTTACACATCAAAAGCTTTGTTTTATACAAACACCTAAAGCGTAGGAGGAGGGAAGGAGAAAGAAACGCATTTGTTTAAGTAAGAAGGAGTTAACGAAAGTTTTCTTAACTTTCGTATAGTATAATAATGGAATAGTTTTGTATGTCCATGAGCTAAGGAGTTCCGTTGGTGGTGTTTGTGGGCAACGAGGCTAATGAAGTGGAGGGGTTAATAGGAATTATAGAGAGTTCATTGTTGTTGGGTAGCAAAAGTTCAGCTTGCATTATTTGCTGCTGTTGATGCGCTGAGTTGTTGCTGGCTGTTGAGGGTGATGAAGTGGATGAAGATGTTACTGTTATTGTTTGACTTTCGTTAATAGTGACCGGCCGCATTTCTTGGTCTTCCATTTCTTCATCACCATTTTCCAAAAGTAAACTGGGGTAACGGCAAGTGGTGGACTGGCATTTGCAGGTGAAATAACGATTTTTGATGGACCAAAATTTGTCGCCGTAGTCAAAGCTGAAGAGAAAAAGGTTAACAAAATTTGAAAAAATCGAATATTTATATATATTTCGGGTAAAAAACTAAAAAGCTTTTTTTCTAAAAACTAATAAAAACATTAAAAATTGTAGGAAATAACGAAATATTTGTAAAATTATATATCTAGATTGAAAAAAATCGAATATTTATGTATATTTCGGGTAATAAACTAAAAAGCTCAAAAAGCTTTTTTTCAAAAATGTATAAATATATTAAAAAATTGTACGAAATAACGAATTATATGTTAAATTACAACTTAAGATTGAAAAAATCTAATATTTATGTATAATTCATGTAAAAAACTAAAAAGCTCAAAAAAGCTTTTTTTCAAAAATAAATGAAAATATTAAAAATTGTAGGAAATAACGAATTGTTAGTTAAATTAAAGTTTTAGATTGAAAAAAAATAATATTTATGTATATATCGTGTAAAAACCAAAAAGCTTGAAAAAGCTTTTTTAAAAAAATGGATAAAAATATTAAAAAATTGTAGAAAATAACGATTTATTTGTTAAATTACAGCTTTAGAATGAAAAAATCTAATATTTATGTATAATTCATGTAAAAAACTAAAAAGCTCGAAAAAGCTTTTTTCAAAAATAAATCAAAATATTAAAAATTGTAGGAAATAACGATTTATTTGTTAAATTAAAGCTTTAGAATGAAAAAATCGAATATTTATGTATATATCATGTAAAAAACTAAAAAGCTCAAAAAAGCTTTTTTTCAAAAATGTATAAAAATATTAAAAAATTGTAGGAAATAACGAATTGTTAGTTAAATTAAAGTTTTAGATTGAAAAAAATTAATATTTATGTATATATCGTGTTAAAAACCAAAAAGCTTGAAAAAGCTTTTTTTAAAAAATGTATAAAAATATTAAAAATTAACGAATTATTTGTTAAATTAAAGTTTTACTATGAAAAACTCGAATATTTATGTATATATTGTTAAAAAAACTAAAAAGCTCAAAAAAAGCTTTTTTTGCTAAAATTAATAAAAGTCCAACAAAATTTATAAAAACAAAGAAATATTCATAAATTACGGCTTTAAATTTAAAAAATCACAAAAAGCTCTCAAAACGCCTTAAGGAAAGTTTAAAGCTTTTATATTTATTTAATTTATTTAAAAAGTAAATTTCAACTTACCAAATCTCCTCTCCCACCTCTATGTCACGACAGGTGAAAAACGAAATTTTCGGAAAACGATAATCCTGATGCTGATAAAACACCCTAACTGGCACTATATTCGGCTCACACGAATGATTAAAGAAACGACTAACATTGCCATAGTAATTGGCATCGATGCAATGATTGTGGCCCAAATCAAAAAAGTATGAATCATCCATGCGACGATCAGCTTCCATTTCCGTGAGAATCTCACCCGTATAGACGGCCACAAAGCTGCCCTTGGGTATATGGACCATAGTGCGTACACCCCAGCCCTTGGTGGTGTCCTCGCATTCGATAACTTGCAGAGGTATGGTAATGCCATTTTGTACTACACGATTTTTGCAAAAGCGCTGTAAAAGTTAAATGAAAACTCAAGTAAACTGAACAGACTTTTGTATATAAAATGATTAAATACCTTATTACAATTGCAGACATCATTGCACTCGAATAAAACAGCAGGATCTTCAAAATTGAAATCAGCACTGAGACGACCTTCTGCTGTATACCAGCTGCGATCAGAAGCTCCCGTACATTGACAGCGATCGGTGGTACAACTAATAAACAAATAACATAAATAAAATGTTTAAAATTTTAGTCACTTTTGCCACTTACCCATCGGCACAATTACAAATACGCATTTGTGATACCCTTTGATCGATTTGTACGGAATTCTGTAAAATTATGGTATCAGTTATGTAGCGAAAATCGGGCAACATCAATTGATCAGCTTCTTCCACGGGCACCACATTGTTTTCATTACGCAATGCTTGTATAGGACACAACTCCCTACCATTGCTGATATCGCCACACACAATATTCGAACGACGGCGATGTAAAGCATGCATTTCCATTTGAAAGCCCACATGGCGGGCACAATCAGAATGTTCATCGGGTATGCAGTCGTAGGGCAGCTCATCGGAACGATTGCGCAGCATTAAATCGGCACCATTGAAAATGAGTAAAAGGCAGAGTTTTTTACTCGACAGACGGCAGGCAATATGTCTAAAAAGAGAGAATTATCATCAAGTTTATAAAAATCTTATTTAATTCTAAATCTCAACTTACAGCGGCGTTTCACCCTCCACATTTTGTATATTACAATTAATGCCCGCCTTTAATAATACTGTTATTGTATCCAAGTCATGATTTTGTAATGCCGCCCAGTGTAACACGGTATTATTGTCATTATCGCAGATATTTGGATCAGCACCTTGTTGCAATAGTAAACTGTAAATAAAATTTTCGAATTCAAATGAAATTTCAAACTTTTATCAGAATAATAATTATGTTAACATACCTTACGATATCCGTGTGACCCAATTCTGCTGCCCAGACCATGGCCGTCCAACCGCCATCATCTTGGGCATTAATGAAACTTAGAAATTGTGAGACATCTTTACTGGCCTTATAACTATGAACGATTAACTTAAGAATTTCCAAGTTACCAGTACGTGCTGCAATATGTAAAACTGTATGGCCATCGGGACCCTATAGAGCAAAAATAATGTTATAATTTTATTATTAAAGCATTTTTAAAATAGTAGTAGAAATACTACTTTTTTCAAACACAGCATATAATCTTAAAAATCGAATTTAAACACGTAAAACTTTATTTAAGGCCATTAATAAAAATTTAAAACAGTAAGCAGCTTTTTTAAAAATAGTAGTACAAATATTACTTTTTTCAAAAACACAAAATTAGGTTAAAAATCAATTTTAAAAACTTTAAACGTTATCTAAGCCTTTAAAAGTGATTTTATAACTGTTTACAACATTTTTTAAAAATAGTAGTAGAAATACTACTTTTTTCAAAAACACCAAATAACGTTAAAAATCGAATTCTAACACATAAAACATTATTTAAGTTTATTAAAAATAATTTAAAAACAGTTTACATTATTTTTTAAAATAGTAGTAGAAATATTACTATTTTCAACAATACAAAATATGGTTAGAAATCAATTTTAAAAATTTTAAACGTTATTTAAATCCTTAAAAAATAATTTTAAAACAGTTTACAGCATTTTTAAAAATAGTAGTAGAAATACTACTTTTTTCAAAAAGTTAAATTAATAAGAAAATGATAATTTAAACTCATTAAATTTAAATTTAGTAAGCAAATTTAATGTTAAAAATAGAATTTAAATATTTTAGAAGTCATTTAAGGCATAAAGAATCATTTTTAAAATAGTAGTAAAAATACTACTTTTTTAAAAACGCAAATTAACATTAAAAATTTTATCTTAAACGTTTAAATATTATTTAGAAGCATTTTAAAACAAAATTTAAAATAGTAGTAGAAATACTACTTTTTTGAAAAATCTTAATTAATGTCAAAAATATAATTTACATTCTTTAAATATAAATTTTAAACTCAAATTAAATAAAAAAAATAAAATTTAAACACTTTTAACACAATTTTAAAGCATAAAGAGCATTTCTAAAATAGTAGTAAAATACTACCTTTTTAAAAATATAAAATTATCAATCAAAATGTTATCTAAAACGTTTTAATATTATTTTGCTGCAGTTTGAAACATTTTTTTAAAATAGTAGTAGAAATACTACTATTTTCAAAAAGCCAATTAATGTGAAAAATATGATTTAAACACCTCAAATTTAAAAATTAAACATAAATTTAAAGTTTAAAATAAAATTGTAAAGCATAAAAACGTAGTAAAAATACTACTTTTTTCAAAACTTACCCTTAAAGCCAAATCAGCACGATTTTGTATAAACAGATTAACAATATTGCATTTTTCCTCCTTGACAGCACACATAATGGCCGTGCGTAGCTCACGATCCATCATATTTATAAAATCAGAGCCAACACCCTGGCACAACAACAAATAGGCCATTTGTATGGTGCCATAATGGGCCACCAAATGCAAACATGTGCCGTGGTAAAACTCACGCATGCAAGTTGTGACATCATAATTGGAGGCTGAAAGAAAAAGTAAAAACAAAATTAATATCAAAACATTTATAAAAGAATTTTAAAAATTTACCCAATATCTCCGCCACCCTTTCGAGATCATCATTTTTCACCGCATAATACATGTCTTTGGTGGTGAATTCCGTCACCTGATTGTGTGCCTGTAAAGTGCGTCCTCGGGCATTCACCACATTCATAACAGACTCGGGTATTAGTTTGTCATAGTTGATATTAACATACGGCCTTATAACACTTGTAGACCAACTTAAAGAAGCAGGACTATTTGTACTGCCCAGCAGATTAAGCGAGGAATTTGTGACACTATTATTGTTGGCTAGCGAGGTTGTCAGGGGTTTTTGTGTGGCCTGGAATATGGGCACGGTTTGGGTTTTCATGGTGATGGTGGAGGTGCGTTCGGTTGTGTCCAGGCCACAGTGAGGACATTTCAGCACCAATGTACGACTAGCATTCTTCGAGGCAGGTTGTTGGGGATCGTATTTCGAGCTGAGCACAATGCGCTGGGCACAGGCGGCATGAAAGAAGTGTTTTTGTTTGCACAAGATAAATTTTCCCTGAAAAAATAAAAGTTTTTTAAAGGAGTTTTGCTTAGTAATGAAAAATATAAAGATTTTTTGTTTAATTTTGATTTAAAATTTATTTTTATAGCGGTTAAATCTGATTTTTCACATTAATTTTGATTTTTGAAAAAGTAGTATTTCTACTACTATTTTTAAAAATGTTCTAAACTGCTTCAAAATCATTTTTAAGGGCTTTGGATAATGTTTAAAGTATTTAAAATTGATTTTCAACATTATTTTGTGTTTTTGAAAAAAGTAGTATTTTTACTACTATTTTTAAAATAAATTTTAAACTGCTTTAAAATTATTTAAAATGTTTAAAATAGATTTTTAACATTATTTTGTGTTTTTGTAAAAAGTAGTATTTCTACTACTATTTTTAATAATGTTGTAAATGCTCTTAAAATAATTTTTAATGGATTTAGAAAGCTTTTAAAGTGTTTTAAATT
The DNA here is from genome assembly GCF_958450345.1 of Calliphora vicina. Classification (NCBI taxonomy): domain Eukaryota; kingdom Metazoa; phylum Arthropoda; class Insecta; order Diptera; family Calliphoridae; genus Calliphora; species Calliphora vicina. The sequence goes on from NC_088783.1 coordinate 116,269,109, forward strand.
GATTTTCAACATTATTTTCTGTTTTTGAAAAAAGTAGTATTTCTACTACTATTTTTAAAATTGATGTAAATTGTCTTAAAATCATTTTCAAGGGCTTTCGAAAACATTTAAAATGTTTTAAATAGATTTTTAATATTATTTTGTGTTTTTGAAAAAAGTAGTATTTCTACTACTATTTTTAAAACTGTTGTAAATTGTTTTCAAAATCATATTTAAGGGCTTTAGAAAACATTTAAAGTTTTTTAAATCGATATTTAACCTTATTTTGAGTTTTTGAAAAAATAATATTTCTACTACTATTTTTAAAAATGTTGTAAATTGTTTTAAAAATCATGTTTAAGGGCTTTAGAAAACATTTAAAGTTTTTTAAATCGATAGTAAACCATATTTTGAGTTTTTGAAAAAAGTAGTATTTCTACTACTATTTTTAAAAATGTTGTAAATTGTCTTAAAATCATGTTTAGAGATTTAGAAAACATTTAAAGTTTTTTAAATCGATATTTAACCATATTTTGTGTTTTTGAAAAAAGTAGTATTTCTACTACTATTTTTAAAAATGTTCTAAACTGCTTCAAAATCATTTTTAATGGCTTTAGAAAACATTTAAAGTTTTTTAAATCGATATTTAATGTTATTTTGAGTTTTTGAAAAAAGTAGTATTTTTACTACTATTTTTAAAAAATGTTCAAAACTGATTTAATATATTTTTAAAGTGTAGCTAACAATGTTTTGTGTGAAAAAAGTCTTACCTGCGTACAAAATATGCCACACGACGGACACGAGTTATGAGCCTTTAATCTCTTCTGATGTTCCTCACACAACACCATATAGACCGATCTTTGGCTGGCCCTAAACAAATTTAACACTTCACCCGTTAATTGATTAGAACAGCCCACCTTTTCCTCATCTATATTGTCGATAGCCCAACAATATTGGGTCTCCTTAATCATGGGCGTGCAATAGTTGGAGGTGATATGGCATAAACAATCAAATGAAGATTTTCCCGCAACTTCCGCTACTGCTGCCGTAGAGGAGGAATTTGAAGAAGAATTTTGCACAGAGGTGGCCGGTATAGAGGTAGTAGTTGTATTTTCCGCTACTACTGAAGCATTTAAAGACTTTAATTCCACCACTTTGTCGTTTTGGGTTTGATTGGTTTTCTGTCTTTGTGTTCTTCTAGTTTGGGGCGGTGTCGATGAGGAGGAAACCGATCTGTGTGTGGCAGCAACTGCTGCTGGGGCAGGCTGTGTGGTGGTGGTGTCTTTGCGCCCCCTTAAAGTAACACTAGGTTTGCCCACTTGCACTCGAGTGGTGGGCACAAACTCGGCATTGTCACTTAAACTGTCATTGTCACTAGACTCATTGCTGACATTGCGTCTTAGGCCCATTCTTTCGAAATATTTATCCTTTTGTTTGTTCAGCTTGCGCTGCTGTTTCTTGCTTAGCTTTTTGTCTTCGGGTGAGCGATTTAGATTCCATTTGCCCGATTTTATTTCCTGCAGGAACTTTTTAATGTCCGGGCAGGGAAAAAGCTTCTTTTTGATATTACTAGTGCCTGTGGGATGGCTGTCATTGCTGTTGTCGGATTTTTCACTCTTCTGCTTGGAATTTGTGGTGGTGGTCTGCTCATTTTGTGTGACAATTTGATGTGTGGGCGTGGTAGAGTCATTTTGCTGTTGCTGTTCTGAGCTATTCCAATTTTGGGCAGTCATTCTTACTATATTCTTGGTCTCAAACTCATAGCGCAGCTCATCGTTTTCCAAAATTTTGGTTGTGGGTTTTATGCGCCGCTGCGAACGTTTGGGCACTATAACAGCTGCTTCGGGGTTATGTTTTTTAAAGTTAGTGTTAGTTGTTGTGGTTGAAATTTGTTCATTGTCTTGCTGCTGCTGTAATTTCCCCATTTCCAGTTGTACTTTTGCCTTGCGTCCCCGTTTTTTAGGTGGAGTTTTCTCATCAACTGTTAGTCTTAGTGTTTTTCTGGTAGGAGAATCATTACTTTCATTGTTTTTAGATTCCTCAGGTTCCTTGTCTTCTTCGAATATTTTAAAGCCATCCAAACGATTGCACAAACGTTCACTACGCCTAGTTCTTTTGCCCTCATCATCTTCCGATTTATTACTTAGAAGACCACCCATTTCTACATCCTCCTCCTGAGGATTTTTACGTTTGCGTGTCAATTTACGTTCACTATTGAGAGGGGAACTGTGACGTTCCGTTGTAGGTGGTAAATCATTGGTGTTGGACGTATGAGGCTGAGAAGTAGTAGCACTGTTATCGGTATCTGTGGTCGAATATTTTTTTGTTCTGCCTCTACCACGTTTAGAAGGGGGCTGTTGTTTATCAGCCAATGGTTTGTTATCATCAGATATGAGGTTGGCATGCGACTCTGCTGGATTAGTGGTCGATAATTCCACCGAATCTGTTACAGATTTTGGCAGACTTTCGCTTAAGGTGATACCGGCATCCAGTGGGGTCTAAAAGGAGGGGGAAAGAAGAATTTTGATAAGTATTAACTTTATTTTAATTGTTTATACAAGTATTATTATCTTTATTTGATTAAAAATTAATCTATTTGGATTTTTTAAAAAGTAGTATTTCTACTACTATTTTAAAAAATGTTTATGCAGCCTCAAAATAATATTTAAACGTTTTAGATTATATTTTTAATGTTAATTTAGCGTTTTAAAAAAGTTTTATTTTTTAGTACTTTTTTCAAAATGCTCTAAATGCATTAAAATTACGTTAAAAGTGTTGAAATTTTATTTCCATTATTTAATTTGTATTAAAAATTTAAATTGAAAGCATTAAAATAATATTTTTCTGTTTAATATAACTTTTTGAAAATAGTAGTATTTCTACTACTAATCAAAAAAAATTTCAAATTACTTGGAAACAATATTTATAAGTATCTTGCTTAGCTTATATATTATTTTTTATAAATTTTTGTTTATTTAAAAAAGTAGTATTTTTAGTACTTTTTTTAAAAATGCTCTAAATGCATTAAAATTACGTTAAAAGTATTGAAATTTTATTTCCATTATTTAATTTGTATTAAACATTTAAATTTAAAGCTTTAAAATAGTATTTTTCACTTTAATAAAGCTTTTTGAAAATAGTAGTATTTCTACTACTATTCAAAAAAAAATTTCAAATTGCTTGGAAACAATATTTAAAAATTTTACATATTATTTTTTATAAATATAGTTTATTTAAAAAAAGTAGTATTTTTAGTACTTTTTTTAAAGTGCTCTAAATGCATTAAAATCGTGTTAAAAGTATTGAAATTTTATTGCCATTAGTTAATTTGTATTAAACATTTAAATTGAAAGCTTTAAAATAATATTTTTCTGTTTAATAAAGCTTTTTGAAAATAGTAGTATTTCTACTACTATTTAAAAAATGTTTCAAATTGCTTTGAAACTATATTTAGAAGTTTTAGATATTATTTTTTATAAATATTGTTTATTTAAAAAAAGTAGTATTTTTAGTACTTTTTTTAAAGTGCTCTAAATGCATTAAAATAACGTTAAAAGTGTTGATATTTTATTTTCATTATTTAATTTGTATTAAACATTTAAATTTAAAGCTTTAAAATAATATGTTTCTGTTTAATAAAGCTTTTAGAAAATAGTAGTATTTCTACTACTATTCCAAAAAATTTTTAAATTGCTTGGAAACATTACCTAAAAGTTTTAGATATTATTTTTTATAAATATTGTTTATTTAAAAAAAGTAGTATTTTTAGTACTTTTTTTTAATGCATTAAAATCGTGTTAAAAGTATTGAAATTTTATTTTCATTATTTAATTTGTATTAAACATTTAAATTGAATGCTTTAAAGTAATATTTTTCTGTTTAATAAAGCTTTTTGAAAATAGTAGTATTTCTACTACTATTCCAAAAATGTTTCAAATTGCTTTGAAACTATATTTAGAAGTCTTAGATATTATTTTTTATAAATTTTTTTTATTTAAAAAAAGTAGTATTTTTAGTACTATTTTTAAAGTGCTCTAAATGCATTAAAATCGTGTTAAAAGTATTAAAATTTTATTTCCATAAGTTAATTTGTATTTAACATTTAAATTTAATGCTTTAAAATAATATTTTTCTGTTTAATAAAGCCTTTTGAAAATAGTAGTATTTCTACTACTATTCAAAAAAAGTTTCAAATTACTTGGAAACAATATTTAAAAGTTTTAGATATTATTTTTTATAAATATTGTTTATTTAAAAAAGGTAGTATTTTTAGTACTTTTTTCAAAATGCTCTAAATGCATTAAAATTACGTTAAAAGTATTGAAATTTTATTGCCATTATTTAATTTGTATTAAACATTTAAATTTAAAGCTTTAAAATAATATTTTTCTGTTTAATATAACTTTTTGAAAATAGTAGTATTTCTACTACTATTCAAAAAAATGTTTCAAATTGCTTGGAAACAATATTTAAAAGTTTTACATATTATTTTTTATTAAATATTGTTTATTTAAAAAAGTAGTATTTTTAGTACTTTTTAGAAAATGCATTAAAATTAGATTAAAAATGTTGAAATTTTATTTCCATTATTAAATTTGCTTTAAACATTTAAATTTTACATTAATTTGGATTTTTGAAAATAGTAGTATTTCTACTACTATTCCAAAAAAATGTTTCAAATTGCTTGGAAACTATATTTAGAAGTTGTAGATATTATTATTTGATAAATATTTGTTTTTTAAAAAAAGTAGTATTTTAACTAGTTTTTAAAAAATGCTATTTTATGCTTTAAATTGAAGTATAAAGTGTTTAAATTATTTTTATTAATTTAATTTAAATTAATAATTGTTATAAACTGTACAACAACATTTTCCAATCATTCCCTAAAACCTCAAATACATGTGGAACATATTTCATTATAGTAAATTGAGGTATTTCTTAATTCTACATTGTTCTTATTATGCCTAAACCAGCTTTGTTTTATAATTAGCTAAACAATTTCATAAAATATTCATTCCTTTGACCACAATCATTATAACACAATGTTTCGCTTAATTATGTCATTTTTAAAATTAAGCTGTCTAATCAGCAATTTCATTTTAATTGAAATTAGAAATCTCCATTTTAAATTAAAAAGAATAATTTCTTAGATTTTCCCCAAATTCATTTTCTTCCCTCAGTGTTTTTCTTTAATTATTAAAAAAAATATCTATTTTTCTATCAATTTTTTCTATTTACTCTTTAGGCAAAAATAAATTTGTTAAGTAATTAAGTTATACTCACATTTTTAACACCTTTAACATCATTATTAGCCTGCTGCTGCTCCCCTTTAACATCTACATTATCGCCATCATTTTGTAGAGCCACAGAAATAGCAGCAGTATTGTTGTTGTTGTTATTGTTTTTGCTATGAAGCACCTCTTTAGTTTGATTTTCTATATAAGAAACAACTTCCCCATCATTAATACTACAACTACTGCCAGCACTCTCATTAATTTTTGCTGTTGTTGTTGCTGCACCGTTATTGTTTTCTGTTTTATTATCATTTGAATTACAAAATTCCTTATTGTTGTTGTTATTATTAGTTATGCTTTTGAGGGGGCTGCTAGTAGTAGCTGCTGCAATATTTGTAGTGGAGAGGGTGGTGGTGATAGTATTGCAGTTGTTGTTGTTTTTTAACGTTTGCGCATTCGGTTTTATTATGGAGGCCGAAGAGTTCGTGTGTTTATCATCATCATCGTCATTAGCTTGTTTAACGGTGTTATTTGTTTGTTGATTTTCTTGTTGTTGTTTTTGTTTGGGTGGGGGTGTGATGATGGATGCTGCTTCTTTTTCTTTACCATCATCTGCTTGTTCTTTTTCTATTTCTTTACCATCTTCTGCTTGTTCTTTTTCATTGTTTACCGTATTTTCAGTTTGTTGTTGTTTGTTTAAAGGATGTTTTTGTTTGTTTATGTTGGGGGCAGCTGGCTGTGTGTTTGCTTCTGTTGTTGTTGTTATTATTGTTGGTGGAGATGTTTTAACAACAAGTGTTTTGGGAGAGGGAGAACATATATTTATGATAGCTGTTTGAGATGCTGCTGCTTCTTCTGGTGTTATTGTTGTAGTTGTTGTGTGTTGGTCGTCGGCTTTTGTTTTTGTTTTGTTTGTTAAAATTTCTTTTTGTTTTTCAATATTTTCGATTTTTATTGTTAATTCTTCTTGTTGTGGTTGCTTAACATTTGTTGTATTTGTAGTAATTAATTGTTGTTGCTGCTGTTTCAGTTCAGTTTGATTGTTTGCTGTAGTTGTAGTAGTAGTTGTTGTTGTTGTTGCTGCTGTTGGGGTATTGGCTTGTTTCGTAGAAACTGGCTGACCTTGATTTTGATTGGTTTTGCTACTATTGTTGTTGTTGTTATTATTAACATTATTTTGTATTTCCTTTGCTTTATTATTACAGCTTAATAATAATAATTGTTCGGACTTTGTGGCCTTTTCTGGGGTGGTTTCTTTTTTCTTTTGCTCCTCATTAGCCTCCTCCTCCTCCACCTCTTCTACTAGCTCTTTGAATGTTTGCTCTATATTTTCTTCACTTGTACTAACTAATTTTTCTTTATCGCCCCCTGCCCCTGCTCTAACACGATCATTTTCCAATTCATTTTTAACCTTTTGCTCTTGGCTGTTTGCCTGTGTTTTCAAATTTTCATCCTCTGGCTGGGTCTGCTGCGCCTCTGCCAACGTAGTAGCTGTTGTATTATTAGTAGTCAATGATTTCAGGCAATTTTTCTTATCTTTATCTTTAGCAGCAAATTGATTCTTTGACAAATTTCGCCATTTCAAAGTCTTATCATCGGTTAGATCCACTTCAGCATTAGAGGGGCAGTCGGAGTTAAAGGTATTCACCATGCTCGTCAGCAAAGAATCCAGACAGTCCGTCATTTTTATGTTTTTCAATAAATTTTTTGTTAGAAATTTTCTTAAATATTCCACTTTTTTTTAACACACCTCCTCCATGAATTTTTTGTAAAAAAAAAGTATTTTTCTTCTAGCTTTTGACGTCACTTCTTTTTCTTTGTAATTTTTTTTCTATAATTTTCCTTTTTTTGTTTTGGTTTTCTTAACAAAAATCTTGAAAATTTAATTTTATGTAAATTTTCCTCTTAACCAGCATTAATTATTGCTTCATTTTAATTAATTTTATATATTTATTCAAACATTATAAATTTTTTTTTTGTATTTCTTCACCATAAAAAAAAATCTTTTTATATCTCTTCTCTTAAATATGAAACAGAAAACACTCACACACATTCACACTCTTGTACAAAAACTTATGCTGTTTGTTGTTTTTGTTGTTGCTAGTGTTCATGTAGAAGAAGAAAAAAATTACTTTTTTTCTCGCTCTCTTCTCAAAAAAAAATAAGTTTTTTTTGTGTGGATTTTTCAAGCTTGTAATAAAATCATGTTTTTAGCTTAAATTTTCACATTTTTAATGCTAAATCTGTCTTAAATTCTTTAACACAATTTATTTAAATTTATTCATGCTTGTTATTGTTAAAATTTCAATAAAAATATAAGAAAAACACACACGAAATGCAGTTTTTATTTTCTACCCCGTCTCTAGTTTTTTTGTCACTTGAAGTATTGCAATACTGCCAGATGTTCAACTGCAGCAAACAAACTGCCATATGTGTTAAATTCATTAAAAAAAATCGCTAGTTTAATTGTTTATGTTTGAAATGCCAAAAGGAAAAGGTAATGCCAAGTTTTTTTACTCTAAAGTATAATTAGTAAAGACCACAACCTCACTCAAAAGTAAATAGTGAATCTAACGTAACGTAAAGCCTAAAATATCGTGAGAAATCGTTAAATACTTGTAACTTTTAAACTACAAGAGCGATTGAAAAGTGTTTTATAGGAAAATCGTTAAGAAAACTCCAGGCATTCATAAAATTTCACTTAAAACTGTTTTAGTTAAATAGAATTTAAGCTACAGCTTAACAAATTTAAAATACCTCGAAATTGCTTAATTTTGAATACTTAAAAATTCTACATAAATGAACTCAAGGTATTCATTATTAAAAAAACATTTTCAAAAAACTTTCAAAACTATTTTTTTTTTAATTTTTGTACATTTTTGGAAAAGTAGTAGAAATACTAACTTTTTTAAAAAAGCTAAATCACTAATAACAGATATTTAAAGACTTTAAATGTTATTTAGAAGCACTAAAATTCTAAATTAATATAAATTTAACCAATTTTAAATTATTATAAATGAAACCTATTGTAATTCAATTTCATTAATATTGAAATATATTCTAAAAACTACTTTTTTCATTAAAAAAATGTGCTAAAACTACTTTTTCATAAAAAAAATCGTATGTCTACTAGTCTAACTATATTTAAACCCTTTAAATAACGTTAATTTTTAATATTTTAAAATAGTAATAAAAATACTACTTTTTTAAAAAGACCGTAAATAATGTTAAATTGTTTTAAATAAACCCTTTAAAAATTGTTTTAAACAAAATTTAAACAAAAATATAAAAAAGTACTAAAAATAATATATCCACTACTATTTTATACTTACTTTGAAAAATAAACAAAATGTTGCATTTTCTTATTTTTTCAAATTAACAACTTATGTTTAATAAAGATTTATAAATAATTTGCCAAGAAAATCTTCTACTATTTAGAACTTTTTCAATTCTTTTTTTATTATCTATTGTGAAACGACGGCAAAATGAAGCAATTGTCTTATTTTTCTAATTAACAAACTTTCATTAATAAAAATGTTCAACATGTTAAAAAGAAAATTAAGCAATCGTGTTATTTTTAAGTAATTATTGGTATTTTGTTTCAATTTCCTTATTTTTATTATTAAAAATCATTAATTAACACAATTTGTTTAATATTTTATAAAGAAAATAAGGAATTAAGTGATTTTTCTCTTATTTTCTGTACTAATGGCATCACTGTTACAAAGCCGCCATTAAAAAACCGTTACATTAAAGAAGAACAAGAAATTGAGCGATACATTTAGCGATTTCTCACCATCAAAACATTCCATTGAAGAGTCATAAAATCGCAGGTAAAAGAAAATTTGGAAACTTTGTCATAACAAAGGGATTAGTGTTATGAAATAACAAAACAAATAGAGTGTTAAAATCAAAACACAAACATTAAGGGTCATAAAACAAGATTAAAAACAAATGGAAGGTTAAAAACAAAGAAAAAAATTAAGTAAGGCAAATTTAGCGATTTTTTAAAATGATTATTTTAGTTAAAAGTTATGAAAAGGAATAGAGGGGACTTTGGTATGGGGGCTCATTTGGGCTCTATCGCGTTTTCAACTCGCAGACAGACGGACGGACATAGCTAGATCGTTTTAGAATCTTAATTGCTATTTTATGGCCATTTTATAATTCAAAACAAACTAAGCAATTTAAAATAAAATTTTAAAAAAGTAGTATTTCTACTACTTTTTTTTAAAATCTTTATAAACTTGAAAGTTACCTAATTATTACCTAATAAGCTTAATTAAAACAAAATTTAAGACTTTCAGCTAAATTTCAAAAAGTAGTATTTTTACTACTTTTTTAATACTGGCTTAAAAAAGGCATATAATACATTTTTATACTTATAAAATATTTTGATAGAGTTTCTACACAAATTTATGTAAAAGCCAGGGATTTTAAACCAAATTTTAAAAGGTAGTATTTTCTACTACTTTTTTTAAACGCTTTCAAAATGTACAAAAAGAACAAAATTCCATATAAAATAATAAATATACATTTAATTTTATTATTTTTTGAAAAAATACTTAATTTAAACAAAATTTAAAAAAGTAATATTTTTACTACTTTTTTAAAAAATGATTTAAAAACGTGGGAAATTAATTTTTCTAATTAATAAAAGTCTTTAGAGAGTTTATATAAAAATTTAAGCAAAGCTCTGGTATTTTAAACTTAATTTAAAAAGGTAGTATTTTTTACTACTTTTTTAAATGGCCTTATATATACTAATGTGTGTATTGTAAAGTTTATACAATAGAAATCATAATTTTTCTTTAAAATTTTCTTTCAAAATAACTAATTAACTAAATTAAACTAAAATGCCACATTTTTTTGAAACTTTTTTATTTTTCTTTTAAAAACATAAATTTTTGAAATTTTTTATATTAAAATATTTGTAGTTTATGCTTTTACAATTTCCTCGTATAATTTATGCCTTAAGCCCTGCTAATTGAACGTAACAAACTATTAAAATCAAGTCTTTCTTGGCATATGAAACCATATTTGCGACTACAATTAATATCATTCCAAAATTCGGTGCCATAAAAGCCAATATGTACACAACGTTCATTTAGTTTTTGATAATTATTTGGCTCCGTTCTATCCCAATTCGTATAGGTGAAGAGTTCACGGCCTTTAGAGGTGATCCAATAAAACTCACGGAATTTTTCCTTATCATTGGCACCTAAATAGAAACGGGGTATGGGTTTGCCTAAGGAAGAAAAAGAAAATTTTGTTACATAGTTTTTTTTAATTATAATAAAATTTGAAAAAAAAAATTAAGAATTTTGAAATAATTCTTAAGAAATTTTTTTAACTTGTCAAATTTCTTTTTTTCTCTTAGAAAATGTTCTATAATTTCTCTCTCAATAATTTTCTTATATCTCTCACCTGCAAACACTTTCTTTAGCAATTCCTTGATCTCTTCCGCTTTCGTTTCATTTTCTATGGTCAATAAATCCATATTTTGGTTGTCACATTCTTTTGAAGCTTCGTCCCAGGTAAACTATACGACAAAATCAGGGAATTATTTTTTACAAATATTTTTTTTTATGCAAATCATCTTACTTTTCTGGCCGGTTGTATAATATATGTATTATTCTTTGCAGATATAAATTCTCCGGCGCAATTACCCAAAGGGCAACATGCTAAAATTGCGATTAGCACTAGATTTATAATAAGTTGTTTCATGTTGAGTGTAAGAGTAGAACTAAAGTTTTTTATTTTAAATGTTGTTCACTTTCATTGAAGAATTTTGTTTACCATAAACCGGAAATATATAATAATTGTGGTTTTGAAATAAACTATAAACTATGTAGTTGTATTTTTTAAAGAGCAAGGAGATTTATATGCAATAAGTCATGACGTTTAAATGCCCTACCGAAAGTTTTTAAGGGTTTTGAATTAATTAAGAAGTTGGAATGTTAAAAGAAAATTTTAAATTTTGAATTTATAATCAAATCATTAACTTTAATCGTTTTATTTGGTTCTAAAATGTCGTATTATCTTTCTTGTCGCTTATATTACAATGCATTGCTCTCCCCCTTGCTGTGGTTTGCCGCCAGCGGCTCCAATTGTAATCATATTGTTAATCATATCTATTCATTACTAACATCAACTTGGCAGCACTTTTAACACAGTTACTCTCTCAAAACAACAGGAATTGCATTAAAAACTCTCTAAAAAAGCCCAAAACATAAAATACAACTAGATTTCTACATTTCTCTCTACTTCCGTTCTATATCTTTCCAAATATTTCGAGATCGTTTAAAACAAAACGATCTGAATCTGAATTGAACTTTTAATTCTCATTTAAAAGCAAATACTTTGTCCATTATCTTGATGTGGCTATAGGGTGTCTGCCTGTTGTTTTTTTCTTACTCAGAAAAGGAAGTAGTGCGATTTTTATCTTAAACGTTTTTTTTTTTAAACTTGTGTAACCCTGACTTACTTCCACAAGTTTGAACTATAAAATTTTAAAGAAATTTTTTATATTAATTGCATTCAACAGAAAGCAGATAAATAAATTTTGTTTAATAAGAATTTGTTTCATAGAAGGTTTGTTTAGGGTTAAAGAAAATATAAAATATTAAGCAGACATGAAGAAACTGAGGTTTAAAATACAAAAGGCCCTGGAAAGTCACACAAGCTAAAGATTAAACCAAAAAGTTTGTACAAAAAAATTAACATTGGAAATTCTGCACAATTTTTGTGTAAATTTTTTATTTTTATTCCATTAATTTTTTAATCGATTATTCGGTTTTTCGTTTACTCGTTTATATTTTGTAAAAAATTCCATATTTCAACTAATATTCTTATGATATTCCAGAATTTTGAATTTTTTTTCAATTAATCGAATATTTATTGAAACGGTTTTCCGAATAATCGTTAAATTTTTTGTTTACCGAGCAAAAATTATGAATAAATTATTGTAATTTAAAAACAACATGAAATTCTGCACAATTTTTGTTAACATTTTTTATTTTTATTCGAATAATTTTTTAATCGATTATTCGGTTTTCCGTTTACTCGTTTAAATTTTGTAAGAAATTTTATATTTTAAATAATATTTTGATGGGATTTACGAATTTTGCATATTTTTCCGATTAATCGAATATTTATTGAAACGGTTTTCCGAATAATCGTTAAAATTTTGGTTTACAAAGCAAAAATTATGAATAAATTGTTTTAATTTAAAAAGAATATGAAATTTTGTACAATTTTTGTTTAAATTTTTTCTTTTTATTCGATTAATTTATTAGTCGATTATTCGGTTTTCTGTTTACTCGTTTAAATTTTGTAAAAAATTTTATATTTTAAATAATATTTTGATGAGATTTACGAATTTTGCTAATTTTTTCAATTAATCGATTATTTGTTGAAACGGTTTTCCGAATAATCGTTAAAATTTTTGTTTACAGAGCAAAAATTATGAATAAATTGTTTTAATTTAAAAAGAATATGAAATTTTGTACAATTTTTGTTTAATTTTTTTTATTTTTATTCGATTAATTTTTTAATCGATTATTCGGTTTTCCGATTATTCGTTTTAAATTTGTAAAAAATTTTATATTTTAAATAATATTTTGATGGGATTTACGAATTTTGCATATTTTTTCAATTAATCGATTATTTATTAAAACGGGTTTCCGAATAATCGTTAAAATTTTTGTTTACAGAGCAAAAATTATGAATAAATTATTGTAATTTAAAAACAACATGAAATTCTGCACAATTTTTGTTAAAATTTTTTATTTTTATTCGATTAATTTTTTAATCCATTATTCGGTTTTCCAATTATTCGTTTTAAATTTGTAAAAAATTTTATATTTTAAATAATATTTTGATGGGATTTACGAATTTTGCAAATTTTTTCAATTAATCGATTATTTGTTGAAACGGTTTTCCGAATAATCGTTAAAATTTTTGTTTGTAAAAAAAAAATGAAATTCTGAACAATTTTTTATTTTTATTCGATTAATTTTTTATTCGATTATTGGGTTTTCCGATTATTCGTTTTAAAGTTGTAAAAAATTTTATATTTTAAATAATATTTAGATGGGATTTACGAATTTTGCAATTTTTTTCAATTAATCGAATATTTGTTGAAACGGTTTTACGAATAATCGTTAAAATTTTTGTTTACAGAGCAAAAATTATGAAAAAATTCTTTTAAATTAAAAAAAATATGAAGTTCTGCACAATTTTTGTTTAAATTTTCTATTTTTATTCGATTATTCGGTTTTCCGTTTACTCGTTTAAATTTTGTAAAAACATTTCATATTTTAAATAATATTTTGATGGGATTTACGAATTTCGCAAATTTTTTCAATTAATCGATTATTTGTTGAAACGGTTTACCGAATAATCGTTAAAATTTTTGTTTACAGAGCAAAAATTATGAAAAAATTCTTTTAAATTAAAATATATATAAAATTCTGCACAATTTTTGTGTAAATTTTTTATTTTTATTCGATTAATTTTTAATCGATTATTCGGTTTTCCGATTATTCGCTTTAAATTTTGTAAAAAATTTTATATTTTAAATAATATTTAGATGGGATTTACGAATTTTGCAAATTTTTTCGGTTAATCGATTATTCGTTGAAACCGTTTTCCGAATAATCGTTAAAATTTTTGTTTACAAAGCAAAAATTATGAAAAATTCTTTTAAATTAAAAAAAAATATGAAATTCTGCACAATTTTTGTTTAAATTTTTTTAATTTTATTCGATTAAATTTTTAATCGATTATTCGGTTTTTCGTTTACTCTTTTAAATTTTGTAAAAAATTCCATATTTAAACTAATATCTTTATGATATTCAAGAATTTTCTTATTTTTTTCTATTAATCGATTAATTGTTGAAACGGTTTTCCGAATAATCGTTAAAATTTATGTTTACAAAGCAAAAATTATGAATAAATTATTGTAATTTAAAAAGAACATGAAATTCTGCACAATTTTTGTTTAAATTTTTTATTTTTATTCGATTAATTTTTTAATCGATTATTCGGTTTTCCGATTATTCGTTTTAAATTTGTAAAAAAATTTATATTTTAAATAATATTTTGATGGGATTTACGAATTTTGCAAATTTTTTCAATTAATCGAATATTTATTGAAACGGTTTTACGAATAATCGACAAAAACCGCCTTCAAAAAAAAAATAATTTTATACCACAATTTAATTTGGAAAGCTCTTCCATTTATTTCTTTAAAATGTTTTAACAATTTTAAGTATTTCTAAGTATCTTAATTTCTAACAAGGCCTTCTGGCAATTTTCCCGAATTCAATCTTTCTTGGCATATGAAACCATATTTACGATTGCAATTAGCATCGTTCCATTGATCGTTGCCATGGAAACCAATTTGAACACAACGTTCATTTTTGTTCTTATAATTATTTGGCTCATTCCGCTCCCAATTCGTGTAGGTGAAGGGCCCGCGGGCCTTGGAGGAAATCCAGTTAAAGTGACGGAACTTGTCGAGATCATTGGCGCCCAAATAGAAACCGGGTATGCGTTTGCCTAAGGAAAAAAAATGAGAAGGAAAATTAAGGTTTGAGAAATAACTCTTTCTACTTAAAAATTTAAGTAAATTTTCCAGTTTTCTTGATTTGAAAATAAAACTGAATCTTTATCTCACCTGAAAAAACTCTCTCCAGCAATTTGTTGATCTCTAAAGCTTTCTCTTCGCTTTCAATGGTCAATAAATCCATATTTCTGCTCTCACATTCTTTCAAAGACTCTTGCCAGGTAAACTATTCAACAAAATTAATTAATTTTTCATAATCTTTAGTTAAAATTTCTTACTTTTTTCATTGGCATTATAAAATATTGATTATTTTCAGCTGATTTGAATATACGATGATCCTCCTCTCCATTTACAATAGCCCCACCCCACCAGGCTAAAATGGTGATAAGCAGCAATTGTTGTTTCATGTTGATCGCACAGAAAGTTATACTGAAATTTATGTTATTCAATTCACTTTTATATGGATTTTTAATGTCATACATTTTATTTTAAGTTGTGGTTTTCTACATAAATGATAAAAATAGTTGTTATAATAAAAAAATAATGCAAACGAAATGAGTAAATCCAAGGAGATTTTTTCAATGTCAAGCAAGAGTCTGTAGAATGCCCTACACAGGGTTTAAGAGGTTTTAGCTGTAACGAAAGTATATTTTAAGATAAAGATTGAACATATTTTTTGATAAAAAAATTTTTTTTTTTAATTTTTTTTTTTTCAAAAAAAATTTATGATTTATTTTTCCCGATTTTGACCCATTAAATGTCCGAATTGTTATAACGTTATATACATCGTTGGAAAGCTCTTTGAAATATCTATCATTAGACATCCATATTGTCTATATCAAGCACTTAGTACTCCATCAATGATTTAATTGATGAAAAATCGAGGTAGTCGTAGTTTTTTGCTTATATCTCAGCCATTTGTGGGCCGATTTTCCTGAAATTTAATAGCATCCCAACCGGGACTATAGCGGATTTATTGATGTATCAATCAAGTATGTAAGTTATTTCAAGGCTACGGAAACATGATTTCAACATACAAGCATGAAGAAGGAAATGGCGTCACAATTGAAAAAATGTAGAAATTACCAACGTAATGACAAACTTAACACTCATAATGAAGGGTATAACAAAACAAGTCAGAGAGATACATAGAATTTTTAAACCGAGTGCCCCAGAATAATCTGTATAATATTTTTATACATCGCAACAGTGGGAATTAAGTCATCATGAATTTATTTTCGCTCCAAAAATTCGTCTATAAAAATACCTCAGTTAAAACCCACAAACAATTATTCATTTTTATTCTGAAAATATGAATGTGTATACAAAAAAAATTTAAAGAATGTCATATTCTTTTTAAATTAAAACAATTTATTCATAATTTTTGCTCTGCAAACAAGAATTTAGGCGATTATTCGGAAAACCGTTTCAACAAATAATCCATTAATTGAAAAAATTTGCAAAATTCAGGAACAGCATAAGAATATTAGTTTAAATATCGATTTTTTTTTAAATTTAAACGAATAATCGGAAAACCGAATAATCGATTAATCGATTAAAAAAATTAATCGAATAAAAATAAAGAATTTACACAAAAATTGTGCAGAATTTCATATTCATTTTAAATTAAAACAATTTATTCATAATTTTTGCTCTGTAAACAAAAATTTTAACGATTATTCGGAAAACCGTTTCAATAAATATTCGATTAATCGGAAAAATTTGCAAAATTCTGGAATAGCATAAGAATATTTGTTTAAATATCGATTTTTTTTTAAATTTAAACGAATAATCGGAAAACCGAATAATCGATTAAAAAAATTAATCGAATAAAAATAAAGAATTTACCCAAAAATTTTATAGAATTTTATATTCTTTTTAAATTAAAACAATTTATTTATAATTTTTGCTTTGTAAACAAAAATTTTAACGATTATTCGGAAAACCGTTTCAAGAAATAATCGATTAATTGAAAAAATTTGCAAAATTCTAGAATAGCATAAGAATATTAGTTTAATTATAGATTTTTTTTTTTAAATTTAAACGAATAATCGCAAAACCGAATAATCGATTAAAAAATTAATCGAATAAAAATAAAAAATTTACCCAAAAATTGTAGAGAATTTCATATTCTTTTTAAATTAAAGCAATTTATTCATAATTTTTGCTCTGTAAACAAAAATTTTAACGATTATTCGGAAAACCGTTTCAATAAATATTCGATTAATCGGAAAAATTTGCAAAATTCTGGAATAGCATAAGAATATTAGTTTAAATATACAATTTTTAAAAAATTTAAAACGAATAATCGGAAAACCGAATACTCGATTTCAAAATTAATCGAATAAAAATAAAAAATTTACCCAAAAATTGTAGAGAATTTCATATTCTTTTTAAATTAAAGCAATTTATTCATAATTTTTGTTCTATAAACAGAAATTTTAACGATTATTCGGAAAACCGTTTCAATAAATATTCGATTAATCGAAAAAATTGGCAAAATTCGTAAATCCCATATGAATATTAGTTTAAATATGAAATTTGTTTAAAAATTTTAACGAATAATCGGAAAACCAAATATTAAAAAATAATAATAAAACCGAATAATAATAGACTTCTTAATAAAATTTTAAAATGTATTCTTCTCAAACCTTAATCTAGTATATAATTGTTAAAAATGATTATTAATGTTTAGTATCTGCCTCTTTGCAATCTTGCCATTCCCATTTTTCTTGGCATATGAAACCGTTTTTGACTTTACAATTGATATCGTTCCATTCATCGGTGCCATGGTAACCAATATGAACACAACGTTCATTCTCTTTCTTATAATTATTTGGCTCAGACTTTTCCCAATTTGTGTAAGTGAAGGGCCCGCTGATCTGGGTAGAAATCCAAGTAAATTGACGGAACTTGTCAAAATCATTAGCACCCAAATAGAAACGCGGTAAAGGTTGGCCTAAGGAAAAAAAGGGTAAAGAATAATAATATTAAAGGAAAATTTATCTCACCTGAAAAAACTCTCTCCAGCAATTTCCTGATTTCTAAGGCTTTTTCTTTACTTTCAATTGTCAATAATTCCATATTTCTGCTCTCACATTCTTCCAAGGACTCTTGCCAAGTGAACTATTGAGACAAATAAATAAAAAA
The DNA here is from genome assembly GCF_958450345.1 of Calliphora vicina. Lineage (NCBI taxonomy): Eukaryota > Metazoa > Arthropoda > Insecta > Diptera > Calliphoridae > Calliphora > Calliphora vicina. Next base: position 116,287,043 of record NC_088783.1, read on the forward strand.
ATATTGTTAAAACTTAAAGTAATTTATTTTCTCAGTTTAAAACTTTTACATTTTGATCCGGCAATATGAAATATTGATTATCTTCAGCTGATTTGAATATACGATACTCGTTGCAATTCACCAAAGCGCAACTGGCTAAAATGGTGATTATCAGAAGTTGTTGCTTCATATTGATGGCACAGAAAGTTCTACTGGAATTTCCATATATTCAATTCACTTTTATACTAAATTTTTTTAATGTTAAATTTAGAAATAGGTTTTATCTAATTTGTTATGTGGTTTTATAGCTCAATGATAGAAATAGGTTTTAAAATAACATAAAAAAAGAATAAATGAGTAAATCCAAGAATTATGCAGAATTTCATATTCTAAATAAACATCAATTTTAACGATTATTCGGAAAACCGTTTCAATAAATATTCGAATAATCGAACAAATTTGCTAAATTCGTAAATCCCATAAGAATATTATTTTGAATGTGAATTATTTTTACAAAATTTAAACGAATAATCGGAAAACCGAATAACCGATTAAAAAATTAATCGAATAAAAATAAAGAATTTTCAGAAAAATTATGCAGAATTTCATATTCTTTTTAAATTTAAACAATTTATTCATAATTTTTGCTCTGTTAAAAGAAATTTAGACGATTATTCGGAAAACCGTTTCAATAAATATTCGATTAATCAAAAAAATGTGTAAAATTCTGAAATAGCATAAGAATATTAGTTAAATATGGATTTTTTTTTTACAAAATTTAAACGAATATCTGGAAATCCGATTAATCGATTAAAAAATTAATCGAATAAAAATAAAACAATTACTTACAAATTGTGCAGAATTTCATATTCTTTTTAAATTTAAACAATTTATTCATAATTTTTTCTAAATAAACATAAATTTTAACGATTATTCGGAAAACCGTTTCAATAAATATTCGAATAATCAAAATAAATTCCAAAATTCAGAAATTCCATAAGAATATTAGTTTAAATATGGATTTTTTTTAAATTTAAACGAATAATCGGAAAACCGAATAACCGATTAAAAAAATTAATCGAATAAAAATAAAGAATTTACACAAAAATTTTACAGAATTTCCTATTCTTTTTAAATTTAAACAATTTATTCATAATTTTTGTTTTGAAAACATAAATTTAAACGATTATTCGGAAAACCGATTCAATAAATATTCGATTAATCAAAAAAATTTGTAAAATTGATAAATCCCATAAGAACATTAGCTTAAATATGGATTTTTTTTAAATTTAAACGAATAATCGGAAAACCGAATAACCGATTAAAAAAATTAATCGAATAAAAATAAAAAATTTTCAAAAAATAGTGCAGAATTTAATATTCTTTTTAAATTAAAACAAAATTTTTAACAAAATTTTTAACGATTATTCGGAAAACCGTTGCAAAATTCGTAAATCCCATAAGAATATTAGTTTTAATATGGAATTTTTTTACAAAATTTAAACGAATAACTGGAAATCCGAATAATCGATTAAAAAATTAATCGAATAAAAATAAAAAATTTACCCAAAAATTGTAGAGAATTTCATATTCTTTTTAAATTAAAGCAATTTATTCATAATTTTTGCTCTGTAAACAAAATTTTTAACGATTATTCGGAAAACCGTTGCAATAAATATTCGAATAATCGAAAAAATTTTAAAAATTCGTAAATCCCATAATAATATTAGTTTCAATATGGAATTTTTTTACAAAATTTAAACGAATAACTGGAAATCCGAATAATCGATTAAAAAATTAATCGAATAAAAATAAAACAATTACTTACAAATTGTGCAGAATTTCATATTCTTTTTAAATATAAATAATTTATTCATAATTTTTGCTTTGAAAACATAAATTTAAACGATTATTCGGAAAACCGTTTCAATAAATATTCGATTAATCAAAAAAATGTGTAAAATTCTGGAATAGCATAAGAATATTAGTTAAATATGGAATTTTTTTTACAAAATTCAAACGAATAACTGGAAATCCGAATAATCGATTAAAAAATTAATCGAATAAAAATAAAACAATTTTTTACAAATTGTGCAGAATTTCATATTCTTTTTAAATGAAAACAATTTATTTATAATTTTTGCTTTGTTAAAAGAAATTTAGAGGATTATTCGGAAAACCGTTTCAATAAATATTCGATTAATCGAAAAAATTTGTAAAATTGATAAATCCCATAAGAACTTTAGTTTAAAAATGGATTTTTTTTTAAATTTAAACGAATAATACAAAAACCGAATAATCGATTACAAAATTAATCGAATAAAAATAAAGAATTTTCAAAAAAATTGGGCAGAATATGAAAATATTCTTTTTAAATTTAAACAATTTATTCATAATAACTGGAAAACCGAATAATCGATTAAAAAATTAATCGAATAAAAATAAAACAATTTTTTACAAATTGTGCAGAATTTCATATTCTTTTTAAATTAAAACAATTTATTGATAATTTTTGCTCTGTTAAAAGAAATTTAGACGATTATTCGGAAAACCGTTTCAATAAATATTCGATTAATCAGAAAAATTATTAAAATTTGTAATTCTTATAAGAATATTAGTTTAAATATACAAAATTTAAAGGAATAATCGGTAAACCCAATAATCGATTAAAGTAAATAATCGAATAAAAATATAGAATTTACACAAAAATTTTGTAGCAATTCATATTCTCTCTATATTTAAAGATTTTATTCATAATTTTTGCTTTGTTTTGTTTCAAATTATATTTTTTTAATAATTGTAGTAATGTTTTGGTTTAAAATTTAGGTTTATTTTATTAAAAATCTATAATTTTCTTTTTAAGTGATTTTTAAGGTCTTTTTAGATGTTACATTTTAACCATATGGCAGCCTCAATGTTTTTATTTGCAATTTTCTTTTGGTTAGCTCTTCTTCGGCAATTGAGTGTATTTTTGTTTAGTATTCAATTTACTCTTGAGCTAAACGGTCGTGAGCGCTTAACTAAACTAAAGAAATTCAGTGGAAGTAGAGAAAAAACAAAGTGTAATAATTTTTCAACTGGTTTTTTTTAAACTACAGAAACAAAAAAATTACAATATAAAAGAATAATTTAATTAGAAATAAACAAAAGCAAAGAAAGTTTAAAGAATTGTATATAAAAATAATAACTAAAATTATATGGAAAAAGTTTAATTTTGTTATAAATTTAAAGAAACAAGTGCAATTTAAGGTGAATACACAGGAAAAAATTAAGCAAAAATCGTAAAGAAAAAAATATACACCAAAAATATATAACAAAAACACCCCTCTCTGCTCTCTTTTGTAATTGAAAATAAAGTAAAACAAAAACAAATCTATTAACAACAACAAAAACACAAGGGGGTTGTTAAAGTGTGAAAATAAAAGTAAAGATAAGCAGAAGCAAAAATAATAATAAATAATTGAGTCAATGATAAAATTCTGCAAAAATTATAAATAATTTAACTAAACCAAAGCTAAAAACATAAAATTTAAAACAGATTTTGTCATTTTAAGGCAAAATAAAGAGGATTTTGTTTAAACGAGTGTGTGTTTAGGCCATGCGTGACCTCGGTTCAAAAATGGCCGAGCTTAAATTTGAGGCTCCTTTGGCAAAACTCGATGAAACCGATGACTGGGCCGGCTGTGATTTCATCTCCAATCAAAATCAACTCAATGACACTTTAAATCTTAATCTCAAAGACCCCTTGGCCCAGCAGGAGAATAAGATCCGTATGCTGGAGGAGGCCGTCAGAGATGCCCATGTTAGCAAGAGTGGCTATACTGGCAACATAAGTCCCAACTGCAATACTTTAATGGGTGAGGATATGTCGGCATTTGACACCACTTTTGAGCCCAGCAGCAAGCATTCGTTGAATGCCGGCGAGTCGGTGGATAATTTTGGTGAAACTTCTTTTGGTGGCAGTTTGGAGGATTTGGTCAATACATTCGATGAAAAGATCACAAAGTGTTTTGGTAACTATGAGGAAAATGTGGAGGCGCTGGCGCCCGTACAAGTACGCAGTCAAGAGGAAATCATGAATGAATGCCAGTAAGTTCTTTTTTTTAAATCTTTTCAATAATAAAAACAAATTCCATTAATATTCAGCTCTTGACTTTATTAAATAAAAAAATTACTTTTTGTATTATTTTTTCTAAACCTTAAATTGTGTGTGAAAATTTATGAGTCTGCGCTTTAGTGGCCTCATTTTGTCCATAAATATGTTTCTATAGTTTGTATTTTATTCCTTTTTTTTGTTGAAAAAACATAAGGACAACGACGTAATCTTTTCTTTTCTATTGCTATGTATTTGTCATATTTACCTGGCCCCCTTAAGCAAAACCCTGCCCTTTTTTCATCAAACTTTTAGAAAATTTAATATAAACACTACAAAATGTTTTAATAATCCTAAAAAACTAAACGAAATTTATAAAAATAAAATCGATAAATCAATTTTCATATCAATAATACTAAAAATGTTTAAAAATTTTCATATTTTAATATTTTTAAAAAAGTAGTATTTTTACTACTTTTTTAAAAATCATTTTTCTTGAATCTAAACCTAATTTTATTTAATTTAAGCATAAAAATTAACTTTTTAATAAATTTTTAAAAAGTAGTAAATCTACTACCTTTTCTAAACTTGAATATTTTTTCTAAAATCCTACTTATTACAACAAAAAATTATATTTAAAAATATTTAACCAAACTTGGTTTAATATTAAGCTAAATTTTCTATGTAGCTTTAATTTTTAAAATAGTAGTATTTCTACTACTTTTTTAAAAATTAAATTTTTTAAGTTCTAAACCTAATTTTCTTTAATTTAAGCATAAAATTTAATATTTTAACAAATTTTTAAAAAGTAGTAAATCTACTACCTTTTCTAAACTTGAATATTTTTTCTGAAATTCAACTTATTACAACAAAAAATTATATTTAAAAATATTTAACAAAACTTGGTTTAATTTCAAACTAAATTTTCTACATAGCTTTAGTTTTTAAAATAGTAGTATTTCTACTACTTTTTTTAAAATTGAATTTTTTAAGTTCTAAACATAGTTTTCTTTAATTTAAGCATAAAATTTAACATTTTAACAAATTTTTAAAAAGTAGTAAATCTACTACCTTTTCTAAACTTGAATATTTTTGCTGAAATCCAACTTATTTCAACAAAAAAGTATATTTAAAAATATTTAACCAATCTTGGTTTAATTTTAAGCAAAATTTTCTACATAGCGTTAATTTTTAAAATAGTAGTATTTCTACTACTTTTTTTAAAATTAAATTTTTTAAGTTCTAAACATAGTTTTCTTTAATTTAAGCCTAAAATTAACTTTTTAAAAAATTTTTAAAAAGGAGTAAATCTACTACCTTTTCTAAAAATTAATATTTTTTCTGAAATCCAACTTATAACAACAAAAAAATTATATTCAAAAATATTAAACTTGCCTTGGTTCAATTTCAAGCTAAATTTTCTACATAGCGTTAATTTTTAAAATAGTAGTATTTCTACTACTTTTTTTAAAATTGAATTTTTTAAGTTCTAAACATAGTTTTCTTTAATTTAAGCATAAAATTTTATATTTTGACAAATTTTTAAAAAGTTGTAAATCTACTACCTTTTTTAAACTTGAATACTTTTTATGAAATCCAACTTTTTGCAACAAAAACGTATATTTAAAAATATTTAACCAACCTTTGTTTAATTCCAAGCAAAATTTTCTACATAGTGTTATTTTTTTAAATAGTAGTATTTCTACTACTTTTTTGGTACTTTTTTTAAATTGTTAAATTTTAGTTTTTTGAAGCTTTATTTATTACAGAGACTTCTAACATGCAAAATTTTATATTTTTTCCAAAATTTACTACCTTTTTAAAAAAGTACTTTTTTGGTACTTTATTTAAAAGGGTTAAAATACTGTTTTTCGAAGTTTTATTTAATAACGAGATTTTTAACATGCAAAATTTTAATTTTTATAATATTTTTTAAAAAATTTACTACTTTTTAAAAAAGTACTTTTTTGGTACTTTTTTCAAATTGTTAAAATATACAGCTTTTTGAAGTTTTATTTACTTAGAGACTTCTAACATGCAAAATTTTATATTTTTCCCAAAATTTACTACCTTTTTAAAAAAGTACTTTTTTGGTACTTTATTAAAAATGGTTAAATAATACCGTTTTTCGAAGTTTTATTTAATACCGAGATTTTTAACATAAAAATTTTCGTTTTTGTAGTATTTTTTAAAAAATTTACTACTTTTTAAAAAAGTACTTTTTTGGTACTTTTTTCAAATTGTTAAAATATACAACTTTTTGAAGTTTTGTTTACTACAGAGATTTCTAACATGTAAAATTTTATATTTTTTTCAAAATTTACTAACTTTTTAAAAAAGTACTTTTTTGGTACTTTATTAAAAATACTGATTTTCAAAATTTTATTTAATACATAGATTTTTAACATGCAAAATTTTCGTTTTTGTAATAGTTTTTAAAAAATTTACTACTTTTTAAAAAAGTACTTTTTTGGTACTTTTTTTTAAATTGTTAAATTTTTAGTTTTTTGAAGATTTATTTACTGCAGATACTTCTAACATGTAAAATTTTATATTTTTTTTCAAAATTTATTAACTTTTCCAAAAAGTACTTTTTTGGTACTTTTTTAAAATTTGTTAATTATACTGCTATTTCAAGATATTTTTGTTTATTACTTAAAATGTGTTTAAAAGCAATATAAATTTATAAATTATGACCTTTCAAGGAGCCTTTATATTGTAAACAAATTAAAAAATCCTTAATGATTTATTATTGATTGACATTTTTTGTGTTTTTAGTTTAAACTTTTTTTTTAAATGTTGCAATTTTCCTATATTTTATGTTCTTTTAAAGTTTTAATGAAAAATTTCCATATTTTATTACTTTTGAAAAAAAGTAGTAGATTTACTACTTTTTGAAAATTAGTATTTTTTTTGATATTTCTTTTCAATTTGAGTTAATTTAAAACTTTAAAACTTCTTTTAAAGTTTTAATGGAAAATTTCCATGTTTTATCACTTTTGAAAAAAAGTAGTAGATTTACTACTTTTTGAAAATTAGTATTTTTTAATATTTCTTTTCAATTTGAGTTAATTTAAAACTTTAAAACTTCTTTTAAAGTTTTAATGGAAAATTTCCATGTTTTATCACTTTTGAAAAAAAGTAGTAGATTTACTACTTTTTGAAAATTAGTATTTTTTTGATATTTCTTTTCAATTTGATTTAATTTAAAACAAAATTTTTATATTTTAGCCATTTTTACTACTTTTTTAAAAAAGTGAAATTTTGTAGATTTTCTTAGTTTATAATGTCTATTAAAATATTTAGTTTTTTTTGGTAGCGAAACCAATTTTTCATTTTAATTTGTTTCTAATTACATTTAATTTAAACTCGATGATGTCAGACATTCAGTCTGAAAGAATTTTTTTTTTGTTTGAAACTTATACAGCTGAAGCTAAAATAAATAAATTAAGGAAAACCTAAAAGTTGAAATCAAGTGGCTTTTAATTTAGTATGCAAACAGTGTAATAAAATTGTGTAGCTAAGCTTACGATAACAGTGTGTTGTCATTTGTTATAATAAAAAAAAAGTTTTGAAATAAAAAGGGCTAAAGAGGAAGTTCAATTTAATTTAAACGGCATAGGAACATTTATGGAGATTCCCTGAGTTTTATTATGGAATTTTACAACATAAATTGTAGACAATAGCAAAACTATAGGGAAATTATTTATAGCAAAAAGTCAAGTAGTTTGTTTTGAATGTTTAAATAAGAGAATTGTCAAGCAGTTATCTGTTAAATTAATAACAACATGCGACAAGCTAAACTTAGAGAGAGATAAAGAAATTGAATGAATCACTAGCTAAACTAATTTGTTTTTAAGAATTTTTCAATGAAATGACGTCAGTATTAAAAACAAAGTGACAACTTCTCTTGACTTGATTCAACTCATGTCAGCTGTCATTTTACATGATCAACAGAGAGTAAAACAAAACATGCTACTGGTGTTAAGGACTTGTCAGCTTGTCAAGTCTTTTATTTGAATTTCTTACTCTTGAAAGTATGAAATATCACGCAAATAAATATTTTCAAATTATTTATTTTAAATAAACATTTAAACAATAACGATAACCTTTCATTTCAACAACTGATGACCTTTTTTTATATTTATTTTGCAAATAAAAACACAGACACTGAGGGAGGAGGTTTCATCTCAATTTTATTTATTTTTTTCTTCATTATATGAATTGCTGAAATCATTTTTCGCTTTAATTTAATAAAAAAAATCTTGTTTATTTTATAACATGCAATGTGTTATTGAAAAATGTATGTATTTATTCATTATTGTTCACATACAGACGAAATTATAAAAATATATATATGGAGAAATCAAATAAAACATCATGTTTCTTTCAGAAGACAACAACAGTCAGAAAAAAACTACAATCATGCAAATATTTAGAAAATGAAAACTTTACTTTTCTTTGTAAATTTTTTTTTTTATTATTTGTTTTCTTCAAATAAATAACTAATTAATACATATAAATTTGACTTTAATTTGCGTTAATTATATATAAAACAACATAGCTGAACACAACATGAGTTATAGTTTCTCTCATGTTAAATGTAGTCATAAACATTGTTAAAACTACAACACAAAACACCCACGTCAAACAGACTTAATAAAACAAATAAATATAAAAAATTTAAAAGTAATTCACTAAAACATTAAAAAAAACTGAAAAAATCAAGAAAATATCTATTTTCAAAAAAGTAGTAGATTTACTACCTTTTAGAAAACAGCATAAAACAACAAATTTTACTCGAATACAAAGCAAAATGAGAAAATTTAAAGCAAATCGAAGAAATATAATGAAAATGCTACTTTTTAAAAAAAGTAGTAAATTTACTACTTTTTTAAAAAGTGCTAAAATAAGAAAATTTTTGTTTTACTCTTAAAAATACTACAAAAATAAATTAAATTACAACTTTTTAAAAAAGTAGTAAATTTACTACTTTTTTGAAAACTAGCAAAAATGTCCAAATTTTGGCTAAATTCTAAGCAAAATTATCAAATTTAAAACAAACCATAAACAAATTATAAAAAAATATATTTTTTTCAATACACTACAAACTTTTTTAAAAAAGTAGTAGATTTACTACCTTTTAGAAAACAGCATAAAACAAACAATTTTACTCTAATATAAAGCAAAATTAGAAAATTTAAAGCAAATCGAAGAAATATAATTAAAATACTACTTTTTTAAAAAAGTAGTAAATTTACTACTTTTTTCAAAATTAGTAAAAACCTAAAATTTTACTTTAATACTTCAAAGTACTATAAAATATATAAAAATTACTATATTTTAGAAAAGTAGTAAATTTACTACCTTTTTGAAAATGATAAAATTTAAAGTAAATCATGGAAAAATAATGAAAATAATATTTTTTCAATAAATTAAAACATTTTTTCAAAAAGTAGTAAATTTACTACCTTTTAGAAAACAAAATAAATATTCAAATTTGAATAAATTTTAGGCTAAATGATAAAATTTAAAGTAAATCATGGAAAAATAATAAAAATAATATTTTTTTCCAAAAAGTACAAACTTTTTTAAAAAAGTAGTAGATTTACTACCTTTTAGAAAACAGCATAAATACAAAAATTTTACTCTAATATAAAGGAAAATGAGAAAATTTAAAGCAAATCGAGAAAATTGAATGAAAATACTACTTTTTTAAAAAAGTAGTAAATTTACTACTTTTTTCAAAATTGATAAAATGCTAAAATTTTACTTTAATACTACAAAGTACTATAAAATATATAAAAATTACAACATTTTAGAAAAAGTAGTAAATTTTACTACCTTTTAGAAAACAAAATAAATATTCAAATTTGAATAAATTTTAGGCTAAATGATAAAATTTAAAGAAAATCATGGAAAAATAATGAAAATTATATTTTTTTCCAAAAAGTACAAACTTTTTTAAAAAAGTAGTAGATTTACTACCTTTTAAAAAACAACATAAATCAAATAATTTTACTCAAATACAAAGTAAAATGAGAAAATTTAAAGCAAATCGGGAAAATTGAATGAAAATACTACTTTTTTAAAAAGGTAGTAAATTTACTACTTTTTTTAAAATTGATAAAATGCTAAAATTTTACCTAAAAACTACAAAGTACTATAAAATATATAAAAATTACATTTTAGAAAAAGTAGTAAATTTTACTACCTTTTAAAAAACAAAATAAATATTCAAATTCGAATAAATTTTTGGGTAAATGATAAAATTTAAAGTAAATCATGGAAAAATAATGAAAATAATATTTTTTTCCAAAAAGTACAAACTTTTTTAAAAAAGTAGTAGATTTACTACCTTTTCAAAAACAGCATAAATCAAATAATTTTACTCTAATATAAAGGAAAATGAGAAAATTTAATGCAAATCGAAGAAATATAATAAAAATACTACTTATTTAAAAAAGTAGAAAATTTACTACTTTTTTTACAAAATTCATAAAATGTTAAAATTTTATCTTAAAACTTCAATGTAAGCAAATTTTCGTAGTTTAAGTAATTTTTTGCTAAATTTACTACTTTTTTAAAAAAGTACATTTTGGGTACTTTTTTAAAATTTTTAAGTAATACTAATTTTTGAATCATTATTTAATACAGAGAATTGTAACTAACAAATTTTAGTTTTTTGGGATATTTTTTCAGAATTCTCATAATTTTTAAAAAAGTACTTTTTTGGTACTTTTTTTAAATTGTTAAATTTGCAGCTTTTTGAAGCTTTATTTACTACAGAGACTTCTAACATGCAAAATTTTATATTTTTTTCCAAAATTTACTACCTTTTTAAAAAAGTACTTTTTTGGTACTTTTTTAACCTTTTTAAAAAAGTACTTTTTTGGTACTTTATTAAATAAAAATGGTTAAATAATACTGTTTTTCGAAGTTTTATTTAATACCGAGACTTTTAACGTGCAAAATTTTCGTTTTTGAACTATTTTTTCCAAAATTTACTACTTTTTAAAAAAGTACTTTTTTGGTACTTTTTTCAAATTGTTAAATTTTTAGCTTTTTGAAGCTTTATTTACTACAGAGACTTCTAACATGCAAAATTTTATAGTTTTTCCAAAATTTACTACCTTTTTTAAAAAAGTACTTTTTTGGTACTTTATTAAATATTGTTAAATAATACTGTTTTTCGAAGTTTTATTTACTACAGAGATTTTTAACATGCTAAATTTTCGTTTTTGTAATATTTTTTAAAAAATTTACTACTTTTTAAAAAAGTACTTTTTGGGTACTTTTTTTAAATTGTTAAATTTTTAGCTTTTTGAAGCTCTATTTACTACAGAGACTACTAACATTTAAAAATTTATATTTTTTCCCAAAATTTACTACATTTTAAAAAAGTACTTTTTGGGTACTTTTTTCAAATTGTTAAATTTTTAGCTTTTTGAAGCTTTATTTACTACAGAGACTTCTAACATGCAAAATTTTATATATTTTCACAAAATTTACTAACTTTTTAAAAAAGTACTTTTTTGGTACTTTTTTAAAATTTGTTAATTATACTAATATTTCAAGATATTTTTGTTTATTACTTAAAATGTGTATAAAAGCAATAAAAATTTATAAATTATGACCTTTCAAGGTGTCATTTAGCCTTTATATTGTAAACAAATTAAAAAATCCTTAATGATTTATTATTGATTGACCTTTTTTTGTGTTTTTAGTTTAAACAAATATTGTTTTTCTTAGTCTCTCTTATTAACTTTATCGATTTATATTATTAGTTAATGTGTGTCGTACAAGTGTTTTGTGCAACCTTCTTTTCTATTTTTTTTATTTGTTGTTCATAATTTGTTTTCAAAAGAAAACCTAAAAACCTTTAACACAAAATGTCATTTCCATTTAGACCACTCTTCAAAAACATAAAAAAGACTTTAATGTTTTATTTCGATTTTTTTTTTGTATTTTTTGTGATAAACTAGAAAACTTAATAGAAACTAGCCAGCAACCCTTAAACATCAAAAAAAAAGGTTAAAACAAAAACTGTTTTAATAGTTGCTGCTGCTGCTATTTGCAGGCCAAAGCTGCAGCTTTTTCTGTTTTTTTTGTTTTTTTTTTTTGGATCAACAACCTCCCCTCTAGAATGTTGGTTTTTTGGATGTTGTCATCATCATGAGTGTTAAGCAAAGCAAACCCCATCAGGTTTGAATACATAACTTTTTGGGGGTGCAGTTTTTATTAGTAGAAGAAAAAAAGTATAAGAATCTACGTGCTAAAACACAAACTACCGGCTTGTGTTTTTATATTTTATTTTTTTATTTTCTCTCTATAATGACCCATGGAACAGTTTACAATTGTTGTAAAAGCTGTTTACAAAAAGAGGGTGGCTTTTTATTTATTTATGCCACAAAGCTTGTTTGAAGGGGAGTTTTCTCTCTGCTGGGAAGAGCGGTATAGAGGGGGTAGTAGGCAGCTTTTGGTGGCTTATAAATTATTGTGTTGTTATGACGGTTTCCATGACTACCAGTTGAATATACTATATTACATACGATTATTTTATAGTCCGGATTTCATATATTATAGGTTTACTGTGTACTGTACATAAAATATTAGATTGTGGTGGGAGGGGGATTTAAGGGGTCTTGATTGATCAATATATTATGCAGCAAAAACAAAAACAATTGGATTACATAAAAATTTCGTCTATATCACATAAACTTGCCAAGTTTTTATTATTTTTTTTTAATGATTTTGATTGACTTGAAAAAAAGTGAGTAACTAAATGGCAATGACTTGTTTGTGGGTCATACTAAATAGATTTTGTCATGAAATCCAACAAATTCTTCTAAACAAATTTTTAAAAAAATATCAAAATAATACCTTTTTAAAAAAGTAAAATTTTTAAAGAAAGAACCCTAAATAATAAAGAAAATAAGTTAAAATTTAAAAAACTGCATTTTTAGAAAATTTTAAAAAAGTACCAAAAAAAGTACTTTTTTAAAAAAGTAGTAAATTAAGGAAAATAGTTCAAAAACGTTAAAATAAACTTTTTATTAGTTCTTATATTCGATTAAACTGTAAAATTAACATTTTAAAGACATCTTTAAAAAGTACCAAAAAAAGTACTTTTTTAAAAAAGTAGCAAATTAAGGAAAAATAGCTCAAAAACATTAAAATAAACTTTTTATTAGTCCTTATATTCGATTAAATTGTAAAATTAACATTTTAAAGACATCTTTAAAAAGTACCAAAAAAGTACTTTTTTAAAAAATTAGCAAATTAAGGAAAAATAGCTCCAAAACTTAAAAATAACTTTTTATTAGTCCTTATATTCAATTAAACTGTAAAATCAACATTTTAAAGACATCTTTAAAAAGTACCAAAAAAGTACTTTTTTAAAAAGTAGCAAATTTTAGAGAAAAAACCTATAAGAAGCTAAAACAACAGAAAATTATGTGATAAGAAAATTTTCTTTTTTGAACACTTTACACAGAGATAACTTCAGAAACAACAATATAAATAAATTTTAAGAAAAAGTACCAAAAAAAGTACTTTTTTAAAAAGTAAAAAAATTGGTACAAAAAAAAACCTATAAAAAGCTAAGGAGAACGAAAATTAAGTGATAATGGAATAGAGTTTAAAAATCAACATTATTAACAAATTTTAAAAAAGTACCAAAAAAAGTACTTTTTTAAAAAAGTAGCAAATTAAGGAAAAATAGCTTAAAAACGTTAAAATAAACTTTTTATTAGTCTTTATATTGGATTAAACTATAAAATCAACTTTTTAAAGACATCTTTAAAAAGTACCAAAAAAGTACTTTTTTAAAAAGTTGCAAATTTCAGAGAAAAAACTTATTAAAAGCTAAAACAACAGAAAATTATGTGATAATTGTCTGAACTTAAAAAATCAATATTATTAACAAATTTTGAAAAAGTACCAAAAAAAGTACTTTTTTAAAAAATGTAGCAAATTAAAGAAAAATTGCTTAGAAACAAGAAAATTCAAATTTTAAAACCCTTTATACCGAGAAAACTTAAGAAACAATATTATTAACAAATTTTGAGAAAAGGTACCAAAAAAGTACTTTTTTAAAAAAGTAACAAATTTGAGAGAAAAACCTAAATAAAGCTAAAACAACAGAAAATTATGTGATGATTGACTAGAAATTAAAAAATCAACAAATATTAACAAATATTGAAAAAGTACCAAAAAAGTACTTTTTTTATAAAAGTAACAAATTAAAGAATAATAGCTTAGAAAAGCTAAAAAATAGCTTTTTAGAACACTTTGCATTGAGATAACATAAACAATATTATCAAAAAAAAAAAATTAAAAAGTAACAAAAAAGTACTTTTTTAAAAAAAGTAGCAAATTTTTGAAAAAGTACCAGAAAAGTACTTTTTAAAAATTAATTTTTAAAGTATCTAAAAGCTACTCTTTTTAACTCACAATAGTTTTAGTGTATATTTATGGACCAAAATGTAAGAAAAATTGATTTTTAAAAAAGTACCAAAAAAGTACTTTTTTGAAATAGGAGTAGATTTTGAAAAAAGTATATAAACAATATTTTTTGAAGAGTTTTATTAATTTTACCAAGAAAAAAGGGTTAATATTATTGCATATTAAAATTTCTGTAAAAATTTTAGCAAAAAAATGGTTGAAAATCAAATTTTTAAAAAGTACCAAAAAAGTACTTTTTTAAAAAACCGTTTTTTTTACAAAGATTTTCTTTGTTTTTGTATATCTATTGACCAAAATCTAAAGAAACTTGATTTTGAGAAAAGTACCAAAAAAGTACTTTTTTGAAAAAGGAGTAGATTTTGAAAAAAAGTATATAAACCTTTTTTTAAGAGTATTATTAATTTTACCAAGTAAAAAGTGTTAATATTATTGCATTTTAAAATTTCTGTAAAAATTTAAGCAAAAAAATTGTGAAAAATCAAATTTTTAAAAAGTACCAAAAAAGTACTTTTTTAAAAAAACGTTTTTTTTACAAAGATTTTCTTTGTTTTTGTATATCTATTGACCAAAATCTAAGAAAACTTGATTTTGAGAAAAGTACCAAAAAAAGTACTTTTTTGAAAAGTACCCATAAGTTTTAAAAATTTATTTTTTACAAAGATTTTCTTTATTTTTGTATATTTCTTGAGCAAAATCTAAAAAAACTTGATTTTGAAAAAAGTACCAAAAAAGTACTTTTTTGAAAAGTACCCATAAGTTTTAAAAATTTATTTTTAATAAAGATTTGCTTTGTTTTTGTATATTTATTTAAGAAAAATTGATTTTGAAAAAAGTACCAAAAAAGTACTTTTTTAAATATGAGTCGATTTTGGGGAAAAAACAACTGAAAATAAAAGTTTAAAGAGTTTTATTGATTTTGCAATGAAGAAAGGGTTAATATTATTGTTTTTTTTAATTAAATTTCAATTATTCTAGAATTTATTTATATAAAAACCTAGACATTTTAGCCATCAACCTTTTTAGCAATTAACCCTTAATTGTTCCTTGCTTATAAGACTAATGTCTCCAAAAAACTATAAATAAGCAATTTGACATTATCTAGCCTCATTTACAATAATCAAATAAAACCTTTTTTTAATTTTGTCTTTTATCTCTCTCCATTTGCTTTTAAACCGCATGGAAAAAATCTTACCACTCATTAATTTAAACAAAAAAAAAATAAGAAAAACTCTTAAACAAACCTTATCTCCTATTCGGCTAACGATTACGTTTTTGTAAAAATAATTTACACCTCATTTTCACGTTAATTACTTTAGACAACATTCCAAACAAAAGATCATCGTCATCAACATCCAACAAATAAACTCCTTCACAAAACACAAATGCAGCAATTGAGAAATGTCTGCTATACAGCAACGATTTCAAAAAGAACGAATCTGTATTTGAATAACGTTGATTATACAGCGAAACAAACAGACAAACATGTCCCCTTTTTCTATAACACTCGCCTACAATTAACACAACATGAGGTCTAAATAAATAAAAATTTTAAAAGAATAAAGAAAAAAGAGAAAAGCACCTAAGTCAAATTTATACGCTAACAACTACCTGCTGTCCTACCCTACCTTTTTTTTGAAAACAGCCTAAGAGTCTGATTTCAGTTTGAATACAACATGTAAAGGTATTTTTTAAATCTTGAAATTCCCCTGGATTAAGCAAAGAAAATATATAAATAAAAGAATAGGACAAATATTGTTTTGTTAACACATGCCACTTAGGCACAAATAAATATGATTTTTAAAAACAAAAATTATTTTAATGGCAGTTAACCTTCATTTGGGCACTTTAAAGAATAAAACACAATGAAAACGTCAAGCCACAGAAAATAAAAGTAGCAAATTAAGGAAAAATAGCTTTGAAAATACAAAATTATATTCCTAGGTAGGGTTTATATTCGATAAAACTGTAAAATCCACATTATTAACAAATTTTGAAAAAAGTACCAAAAAAGTACTTTTATAAAATGTGGCAAATTTAGGAGAAAAATCATATCAGAAACTAAAAAGAAATAAAATTATGTTATATTTGACTAGAAGTTTAAAAATGAACACTTTTAGCAAATTTTAAAAAAAGTACCAAAAAAGTACTTTTTTCAAAAATTTATTTTTAAGAGAAAAAAACCTAAAGAAAGCTTAATGAACAGAAAATGAAGTGTTATTTGACTAGATGTTTAAGAATCAGCATTATTAAGAAGTTTTAAAAAAGTACCAAAAAAGTACTTTTTGAAAAAAAGTAGTAAATTTTGTAGAAAAATTCATATCAGGAGCTAAAGGAACAGAAAATTAAGTGTTATTTGACTAGAAGTTTAAAAATCAACGCTATTAGAAAATTTTGAAAAAGTACCAAAAAAGTACTTTCTTAAAAAATTTGTAAATTTAACAGAAATAATCTATTAGAAGCTTAAGGTTAATACAAATTAAATAACAATCAAATATAGCTTAAAAATTTACATTATTAACAACATTTTGAAAAGGTACCAAAAAAGTACTTTTTTAAAAAACTTAATTTTTAAGAGATAAAATATCTTAGGAAGCTAAAGGAACAGAAAATAGTGTTAATCTTTAAGTTCTATTCAATTGTCATTCCATTTTCTCTCACTTTCGCTTCTTATACGCTTTTTCCTACTAAATTGCTATCTTTTTAAAAAAGTACTTTTTTGGTACTTTTTTAAATTTTTTTAAATAATGTTTTTTATTTTATATTCAATATAAAGTGTTCTTAAATGCAAACTTTAACTTTTCTGGGCTTTTTTCCCCAAATTTGTTGTTTTTTTTTAAAAAGTACTTTTTTGGTACTTTTTCAAAATGTGTTAATAATACTGATTTTTTAAATTATATCGAATATTAAGACTTCTAGAATGCCAATTTTAGCTTTTCTGGGCTTTTTTTCCCAAAATTTTTTGTTTTTTTAAAAAGTACTTTTTTGGTACTTTTTTAAAATGTGTTAATAATATTGATTTTTTAAATTATCTCGAATATTAAGACTTCTAGAAGGCTAATTTTAGATTATCTGATGTATTTTTCCTTATTTTGCTATCTTTTAAAAAAAGTACTTTTTTCGTACTTTTTTAAAAATTTTTTTATAATGTTGTTTTTCAAGCTCCTTTCAAATATAAAATATTCTAAAAAGCAAATTTTTTCTTTTCTTAGCTTTTTTTTCCTTAATTTCATACGTTTTTAAAAAAGTACTTTTTTGGTACTTTTTCAAAATGTGTTAATAATATTGATTTTTTAAATTATCTCGAATATTAAGACTTCTACAAGGTTAATTTTAGCTTTTCTGTTCTGTTTTTAATTATTTGCTACCTTTTTAAAAAAGTACTTTTTTTGGTACTTTTTCAAAATTTGTTAATATTGTTAATTTTTAAGTTCTTTTCAATATAAAGTGTTCATAAAATAAAATTTTAGCTTATCTAAGCTATTTTTCTTATCTTTATTCTTTTTTTCAAAAAGTACTTTTTTGGTACTTTTCTTCAATTTGTTAATAATACTGATTTTTTAAATTATCACGAATATTAAGACTTCTAGAAGGCTAATTTTAGTTTATCTGATGTATTTTTCCTTATTTTGCTACCTTTTTAAAAAAGTACTTTTTTTGGTACTTTTTTCAAAATTTGCTTATAATGTTGATTTTCAAACTCTTTTCAAATATAAAATATTCTAAAAAGCGAATTTTTTCTTTTCTTAGCTTTTTTTCCTTAATTTCATTCGTTTTTAAAAAAGTACTTTTTTTGGTACTTTTTCAAAATGTGTTAATAATATTGAATTTTTAAATTATATCGAATATTAAGACTTCTAGAAGGCTAATTTTAGCTTTTTTGATCTGTTTTTAATTATTTTGCTATTTTTTTAAAAAAGTACTTTTTTTGTACTTTTTCAAAATTTGTTAATATTGTTAATTTTTAACTTCTTTTCGATATAAAGTGTTCTTAAAAACAAATTTTAGCTTTTCAAGGCTATTTTTTCTTAATTTTATACTTTTTTAAAAAAGTACTTTTTTGGTACTTTTTTTAAATTTGCTAATAATACTGATTTTTTAATATAAATCAAATATTAAGACTTCTAGAAGGCTAATTTTAATTTATCTGATGTATTTTCCTTATTTTGCTATCTTTTTAAAAAAGTACTTTTTTGGTACTTTTTCAAAAATTTTTTTTATAATGTTGGTTTTTAAGTTCTTTTCAATTCTTTCAGTTCTTAAAATCATATTTCAGCTATTCTAAGCTATTTTTTCTTAATTTTATACTTTTTAAAAAAAGTACTTTTTTGGTACTTTTTTAAAATATTTTGATTTTTTTTAGAAAAATTATATGTTCTTTATTTTTTTAACATTTAGGTCTGAATTCAGTACCAGTTTAGCTTTAAACGCAGTTAAGTTTGTTTTAAGTTTAGCTGTATTGGATTTTAGTTGTCAATTATTTTTCTTTTGCACAAAATCTCTTAAAAACCCCTAACATTATTTAGGGTTACATAACCACCTTTAGTCCACATTCATATCATTAACCCTAAAAAAACCTACAATTATCAAAAGTTTAAACCGCGATTAGTAGCCATTCGCCTTAATTGTAATTCATCAGCCATCATCATGTTTGCTTGCATTATAAAGTAACGCCTGTGTTACGTTTACCTTCACTGCTTTTGAATTTTATTTGTTTCTATTAAATAAATTTTTAACTTGATTTTTTTTCTTCTTTGGTTTGTTTGTTTTCGTTTTCTTTCTTATCTTACGAAAAAAAAAATTTTGTCTGGGTTTTTTAGATTGCAGCATCACGTTTCAGATGTTGGAGTAATAGTACTCATATCGCTCGTTTATTCGTATTTTATTGTTTGTTTAAATTTATTATTATTAAACATTTTATGGATTTTGTTGTTGCTGTTAGAGTTAGAAATCAAATACATATTTATGTTTTGAAAAATGAAAACAAAACGTTGTCTCTTCTGTGCTCTGAGGTATCATAACTTATTTGTAGACATTTGTTAACCAGTCATCCAAATAGCTGTCACCTACAACTTGTGATTTTCCACTGTTTCAATATTTCAGGCCAGCACATTCTCCATTCTTAAATTTACAAAACAGAAAACAAAATTTTGTTATCAAATTAAACAAAAATGATCTTTTGAAAAAGTAGTATTTCTACTACTTAATAATTTCTGATAAAAAAGTGTTTTAAATGATTACAAATTAATTAAAATGACGTTTAAAGCAATTTTTTAAATTAAAATTTGATTTTTGAAAAAGGTAGTATTTCTACTACTTTTTTGAAAATGACTAAATTCAAGATTTTTGGAAGGAAATTGTTTTAAAAGCTAAATAACTCATTAAAAACACGATTTAAAGAAATTTATAGCAAGATTTTTATCCAAAATTTTTAATTAGAAAAGGTAGTATTTTTACTACTAATTTTTTTTTGAAAAACATCATTTTAAATTAATTAAAATAACATTTAAAGCTATTTTTTGTACTAATTTAACATTTTGAAAAAGGTAGTATTTCTACTACTATTTTTTATTAAATGAAATGTTGAAGAAAATTTCATAAAAATATTATTAATTGATTTAAAATAACTTTTCAAGCTATTCAATTTTACTTTTGGTAGACATTTTTTGTATTTAAAAAAGGTATTATTTCTACTACTAATTTTTTGTTTGAAAAAATTATTTTTAAAAATTTCTAATTAATTAAAAAAACATTTAAAGTGATTTTTTGTATAAATTAAGCTTTTTGTAAAAAGTAGTATTTCTACTACTTTTTTATAAAATGCTTAAAATTCCAAATGTTTTGAAGAAAATTTCTTAAAAATGTTATTAATTGCTTTAAAATAACTTTTCAAGCTTTTAAATTTTAGTTTTGCTTGAAATTTTTGCTATTTGAAAAAGGTATTATTTCTACTACTATTTGATTTAAAAAAAAAATAATTTTTAAATATTTCTAATTAATTAAAAAAACATTTAAAGTGATTTTTTGTATAAATTAAGCTTTTTGTAAAAAGTAGTATTTCTACTACTTTTTTATAAAATGCCCTATATTCCAAATTTTTTTAAGAAAATTTCTTAAAAATGTTATTAATTGATTTAAAATAACTTTTCAAGCTATTAAATTTTAATTTTGGTTGAAATTTTTGCTATTTGAAAAAAGTATTATTTCTACTACTATTGATTTATTGATGATTTTTGGAAAAATTAGTTTTTAAATATTTCTTTTTAATTAAAATAACATTTAAAGTGAATTTTTGTATAAATTAAGCTTTTTGAAAAAGGTAGTATTTCTACTACTTTTTTATAAAATGCCCTAAATTCCAAATTTTTTTTAAGAAAATGTCTTAAAAATGTTATTAATTGATATAAAATAACTTTTCAAGCTATTAAATTTTAGTATTGCTTGAAATTTTTGCTATTTGAAAAAAGTATTATTTATACTACTATTTGATTTTTGGAAAAAATAGTTTTTAAATATTTCTTATTAATTAAAATAATATTTAAAGTGATTTTTTTGTATTAATTAAGCTTTTTGAAAAAGGTAGTATTTCTACTACTTTTTTATAAAATGCCCTAAATTCCAATTTTTTTATAACAAAATGCCTTAAATATGTTATTAATTGATTTAAAATAACTTTTCAAGCTATTAAATTCTAGTTTTGCTTGGAATTTTTGCTATTTGAAAAAAGTATTATTTCTACTACTATTTGATTTTTGGAAAAATTAGTTTTTAAATATTTCTTATTAATTAAAATAACATTTAAAGTGAATTTTTGTATAAATTAAGCTTTTTGTAAAAGGTAGTATTTCTACTACTTTTTTATAAAATGCCCTAAATTCCAATTTTTTTAAGAAAATGTCTTAAAAATGTTATTAATTGATTTAAAATATCTTTTCAAGCTATTAAATTTTAGTTTTGCTTGAAATTTTTGCTATTTGAAAAAAGTATTATTTCTACTACTATTTGATTTTTGGAAAAAATAGTTTTTAAATATTTCTTATTAATTAAAATAACATTTAAAGTGATTTTTTGTATTAATTAAGCTTTTTGTAAAAGGTAGTATTTCTACTACTTTTTTTAAAAAATATTTAAAATTGATAATTATTAACCAAAAATTGTTTTAAAACCTAAATATTTGATTTAAATTAGCAGTAAAAGTGAATTTTTGTATAAATTAAGCTTTTTGAAAAAGGTAGTATTTCTACTACTTTTTCCAAAAAATATTTTATAATTTAAAAATTGTTTTAAAACTAAAATATATGATTTAAAATAAGATTTTATGCATAAATTTTGATTTTTGAAAAAAGTAGTATTTTCACTACTTAAAACAAAGTCCCACATATTTCCTGGAATGAATAGCATATATTTTTTAATTTCAACATCATCTTAAACGACAACATACCACGTTCTTCTAGAACAATTTCATTTCATTATTTTTTGTTTTGTTTGTTTTGTTGCACAAAACATTTAATACTTGAGTCTTATGAAAAACGTGATTTACGTATGAAAACAACAGCTTTGGAGGGAAGACGACTGCATGCATGAACATGAATGACTAAAAGAGATGATGGATGGATGGATAGAGGTACGTCGATGTGTGTGGAAGTGATTGTACATATAATTTCCCACTACAAAAAGGTATTTCAATGGACAGCATACACAGAAATTGAAAAAAAAGAACAAGTTTCTCTCAAGCATCTTTGGAGTTAGGGGAGTAGTGAAAGGTAGCAAGGGAGCGGCAAAAGGTAACCATTTTAAAAATCCTGAACCCACAAGTTAAATGCAAGTGTGGTAAAACCATCTTCTTCACGTTCAACTTTGTGGTATTGTTCTGGTTTTGTACCAACTTTTTCTTGGATTTTTTTTTGTTAACGACTTCTTAAATCTTGCTTTGGACACCAATCTCTTTTCGAGTTTGCAACCAAATATGTTTAGTTTAGTTTTTTTCCGTTTTCTTTACTGCATCTAGCAAAGTTTGCTTTATTTTTGTTTATTTATTGTTTGGTACATTTGTGCAATTTCATTTTCTTTAATCTGTTTCTTCTCGACGCAAATGAAATCATGAAATGAACATTCAAATTTTTTGTAAAGTGAAGATCAGCACAGTGTTAATCTCAAAGGGCGGACGAGGTATGGTAAAGAGGAAACACAAAATAATGATGATGATAAAGCGAAAAATTTCAGTTTTAGTTTGGCCAAAAAACACAAAAAAATACTCTTGCAGCTGGGAAACAAACATTTGAAAATAATGTTAAATAACGGCCTCTGCTATTTGTTTTTCTTATGGACCATTTACGTAAACAGTTTTAAGATTTATGGTTTCAACGAACGGTGATTGTCCAAGTTACAGTTTTTTTTTTTGAAGATTTATATAAAGAAATCAAGCAGGAAATTGAAAAGTAAAAAAAAAATCAGGAAAACTTAAATTTCGAACATTATTCGTTAGACCATTGAAATAAATAACCGATTAATCGCTAAAAATTTTCAAAATTCTTAAATGCCAAGACTAAATTACAAAAAATATTAAATTTTTTCTCAAAATTTTAGCGAATAATCGGAAAAACGAATAACCGCATCAAAAAAATATTCGAATAAATAAAATTTAATGACAGGAAAAAATTCGAATAAATTTTTTAATAATAATTGAGCTAAAAAACAAACTTGAAATTAAAAGGAAGTGCTAGATTTTAACGATTATTTGGAAAACCGTTGGAAAAAATATTCGAATAATCGGAAAATTTTGTAAAATTCTTAAATGCCAAAACAAAATTAGTAAGAATATAGAATTTTTGTCATAAAATTTTACCGAATAATCGGAAAACCGAATAACCGCATCAAAAAAATATTCGAATAAATAAAATTTAATGACAGGAAAAAATTCGAATGAATGTGTTAATAATAATTGAGCTAAAAAACAAACTTGAAATTAACAGAAAATGCTAGATTTTAACGATTATTCGGAAAACCGTTGGAAAAAATATTCGAATATATAAAAACCAAGGAAAGGAAAAAATTCAAATACATTTTTTAATAATAATTGAGCTAAAAAACAAACTTGAAATTAAAGGGAAATGCTAGAATTTAACGATTATTCGGAAAACCGTTGGAAAAAATATTCGAATAATCGGAAAATTTTGTAAAATTCCTAATAGCCAAGACTAAATTACAGAAACTATTAACTTTTTTTTACAAAATGTTAACGAATAATCGAAGAACCGAATAACCGTATCAAAAAAATATTCGAATAAATAGAATTTAATGACAGGAAAAAATTCAAATAAATTTTTTAATAATAATTGAGCTAAAAAACAATCTTGAAATTATAAGGAAATGCTAGATTTTAACGATTATTCGTCAAACCGTTGGAAAAAATATGCGAATAATCGGAAATTTTTCCTAAATTCTTAATTGCCAAGAGTAAAATACAAAAACTATTAACTTTTTTAACAAAATTTTAACGAATAATCTAAAAACCGAATAACCGTATCAAAAAAATAATCGAATAAAGAAAAACTAATGACAGGAACAAATTCTAATTAATATTCTAATAATAATTTAGTTAAAAAACAAACTTGAAATTATAAGGAAATGCTAGATTTTAACGATTATTCGGCAAACCGTTGGAAAAAATATTCGAATAATTGAAAAATTTTTTATAATTCTTAATTGACAAAACAAAATTAGTAAAAATAATTAATTTTTGTCATAAAATTTTACCGAATAATCGGTTAACCGAATAACGGTATCAAAAAAATAATCGATTAAAGAAAAACCGATGTTGGAAAAAAATTTTAATAAATTTCTTATTGATAATTTACTTATAAGACAAGTTTAAAATTTAAAAGAAAAGCTAAATTTTAACGATTATTCGTTATATTTATTAAAAAAATATATATTTGTTTATTCTGAATTTTTTTAAAATTTTTTTAATATTAGAAAAAACTATGGATTTTAGCGTTTCATTGAAGCTTTTGTTTTGTTTTTTCCATTTGTCTAGGGTAAACGCCCTTTTTATAGTTTAAACACTTTCTTTTACGCACTTTATTTAACACATTTATTTATTTCTATAACAAAATATTCATTACTTTTGTTGTTTTTTTCTTTTATTTCCTTTTTGAGTTAATAAAAATGCCAACAATTAACTATTAATTAAAATAAACTTTGCCAAAAATTGTATTAAACAAATTTAGAAAGTTTTTTTCTCCAGTGTTGTTTATAATTTTTGTAGTGTACAGTATTTTATTGTTATTGTTGTTGTTGCTTTTCCCAGCAAAAGGTGCGGAAGTAAATAAAAGACGCAAAAATAAACACCCAGAGAGGAACTCTTTGTTTATGTATCAATAGCTCACTCACTCGCTCGCTCTTCGCCATTAACAGCAACAACAACATACAAACGCACGTGTTTATGTTTATGTGTGTTTGTTGTTTACCTTTTTGTATGAAACGGTTATTAAACATGAACGTGCTTGCCTAAATGCTTAGATATCATAAATTATGCTAGTTTTATGTGTTTTTCAAAGGAAAATAACATTTATTTGTTAATTTTTTTAACATAAAGTGGGTGTTTATTATTTTTTCTATGTGTATTGTCTGTTGGTTACTCACTAATTGTATTTTATATAAAAAAAATTATTGTCATATGTTGTTTAACCACCACTTTAACAACAACAATTACAGTTAAGTTATAATGAATGACACAAAATTCAAATGATTCATAAACACATGTTCTACACAATTTATAATGAATGTAGTCGTGCGTGTTTTTCATTTTTTGTTTAAACATACAAAAAATATCTAAAACAATTTAAATTAATTATGAAATTTATAGCATTTCTTGAACACAAAAATGTTTAATTCATTAATTAGACAAGAATTTGTATGAAAAATATATGTCATCATGTCTCACAGCAGCAAAAACAAAAAAATATTAAGGGTAATCAAATAATACTACAAAAAAAAACTGGAACTTTTTAAAGAAAACCTACTAAATTGAATCATCAATTTTCTTTTAAAAAACTTTTTAGAATTTTAGAAAATTTCCCTGTTTAGGAACACCCCTTTTAATAACACATGTTAATGTTTGATGTCATACATCATATTTGTAGTTGGCATGGCAATGATCATGAAATTTGAACTGAAAATTATAGCACAATAATTGCTGGCTACAAAAATGATAGTATTTTACACTCATCAGTCTCTGTAAAGCACAACAAAAAAAAACTATGAAGCATTACAATTAAAAACTACTTTAGTTTTATAAAAACGCAAAAAAAAACAGCAATACAGAAAACTTAGAGGCGGCATCACTCATAAACGGCCCCACCGAGTGTGAAATGAGCCGTATTAAACAACTAACTTGACTGACTCTACACATGGCAAGTCATTAAAAACACTTGAACACATCATTCTTAAGATTTTAGATAGACAACAAAAGCTAAAGTAAATTTATTTTTCAAATTAAACAGTTTTTTTTCTTCCTCATTTGGCATTGATCAACTACAAATTAAGAGACATTTTGAAGTACAACTTCAAAAAACCTAATAACCATAAAAAGAACACAACGAATCAGAAAAAAACTTAATAAATTTCGTATTAGAAAAGCAAATTTTTAACGATTATTCGGAAAACCGTTGGACAAAATATTCGATTAAACGGAAATTTGTCCAAAATTTTTAAATGCCAAAACAAAATTAGTAAGAATATAGAATTTTTTTACGAAAATTTTAACGAATAATCGGAAAACCGAATAATCGTATCAAAAAAATATTCGAATAAATATAAACTAATGAAAGGAAAAAATTCAAATAAATTTTATAATAATAATTGAGCTAAAAAACAAACTCCAAATTAAAAAGAAATGCTAGATTTTAACGATTATTCGGAAAACCGTTGGAAAAAATATTCGAATAAACGGAAATTTGTCCAAAATTCTTAAATGCCAAACAAGATTAGTAAAAATAATGAAATTTTTGAAACAAAATTTTAACGAATAATCGGAAAACCGAATAACCGTATCAAAAAAATATTCGAATAAATAAAAACTAATGAAAGGAAAAAATTCCAATAAATTTTATAATAATAATTGAGCTAATAAACAAACTTGAAATTAAGACAAAGGGCCTGATTTTAACGATTATTCGGAAAACCGTTGGACAAAATATTCGATTAAACGGAAATTTGTACAAAATTCTTAAATGCTAAGACAAACTCAATAAAAATAAGAAATTTTTTAAACAAAATTTTAACGAATAATCGGAAAACCGAATAACCGTTTCTAAAAAATATTCGAATAAATAAAAAGCAAATTTTTAACGATTATTCGGAAAACCGTTGGACAAAATATTCGATTAAACGGAAATTTGTCCAAAATTTTTAAATGCCAAAACAAAATTAGTAAGAATATAGAATTTTTTTACGAAAATTTTAACGAATAATCGGAAAACCGAATAACCGTATCAAAAAAATATTCGAATAAATAAAAACTAATAAAAGGAAAAAATTCGAATAAATTTTTTAATAATAATTGAGCTAAAAACCGAAATTGAAATTAAAAAGAAATGCTAGATTTTAACGATTATTCGGAAAACCGTTGGACAAAATATTCGATTAAACGGAAATTTGTCCAAAATTCTTAAATGCCAAACAAAATAAGTAAAAATAATGAAATTTTTGAAACAAAATTTTAACGAATAATAGGAAAACCGAATAACCGTATCAAAAAAATATTCGAATAAAGAAAAACTAATGAAAGGAAAAATATCAAATATATTTTATAATAATAATTGAGCTAAAAAACAAACTTGAAATTAAGAGGAAATGCTAGATTTTAACGATTATTCGGAAAACCGTTGGACAAAATATTCGATTAAACGGAAATTTGTCCAAAATTCTTAAATGCTAAGACAAAATCAATAAAAATACGAAATTTTTTAAACAAAATTTTAACGAATAATCGGAAAACCGAATAACCGTATCAAAAAAATATTGGAATAAAGAAAAACTAATGAAAGGAAAAAATTCAAATAAATTTTATAATAATAATTGAAACAAAAAACAATCTCCAAATTAAGAGGAAAGGCCTGATTTTAACGATTATTCGGAAAACCGTTGGACAAAATATTCGATTAAACGGAAATTTGTCCAAAATTCTTAAATTCTAAGACAAACTCAATAAAAATAAGAAATTTTTGAAACAAAATTTTAACGAATAATCGGAAAACCGAATAACCGTATCAAAAAAATATTCGAATAAAGAAAAACTAATGAAAGGAAAAAATTCAAATAAATTTTATAATAATAATTGAGCTAAAAAACAATCTCCAAATTAAGAGGAAATGCTAGATTTTAACGATTATTCGGAAAACCGTTGGACAAAATATTCGATTAAACGGAAATTTGTCCAAAATTCTTTAATGCCAAACAAAATTAGTAAAAATAATAAAATTTTTGAAACAAAATTTTAACGAATAATCGGAAAACCGAATAACCGTATCAAAAAAATAATCGAATAAAGAAAAACTAATGAAAGGAAAAAATTCAAATAAAATTTTTAATAATAATTGAGCTAAAAAACAATCTCCAAATTAAGAGGAAATGCTAGATTTTAACGATTATTCGGAAAACCGTTGGACAAAATATTCGATTAAACGGAAATTTGTCCAAAATTCTTAAATGCCAAAACAAAATTAGTAAGAATATATAATTTTTTTAACAAAATTTTAACGAATAATCGGAAAACCGAATGACCGTATCAAAAAAATATTCGAATAAAGAAAAACTAATGAAAGGAAAAAATTGAAATAAATTTTATAATAATAATTGAGCTAAAAAACGAACATGAAATTAAAACGAAAGGCCTGATTTTAACGATTATTCGGAAAACCGTTGGACAAAATATTCGATTAAACGGAAATTTGTACAAAATTCTTAAATGCTAAAACAAACTCAATAAAAATAAGAAATTTTTTAAACAAAATGTTAACGAATAATCGGAAAACCGTATCAAAAAAATATTCGAATAAATAAAAACTAATGAAAGGAAAAAATTCGAATACATTTTTTAATAATAATTGAAACAAAAAACAATCTCCAAATTAAGAGGAAATGCTATATTTAAACGATTATTCGGAAAACCGTTGGAAAAAATAATCGAATAATCGGACAATTTTGCGAAATTCTTAAATCTCAGGACAATATTAGTGGATAGAATGATTTAATTTACAAAAATTTAACGAATAATCGGAAAACCGAATAACCGTATCAAAAAAATATTCGAATAAAGAAAAACTAATGAAAGGAAAAAATTCCAATAAATTTTATAATAATAATTGAGCTAAAAAACAAACTTGAAATTAAGACAAAAGGCCTGATTTTAACGATTATTCGGAAAATCGTTGAAATAAATATTCGAATAATCGGAAAATTTTGCGAAATTCTTAAATCTCAGGACAATATTAGTGGATAGAATGATTTAATTAAAAAAAAATTAACGAATAATCGGAAAACCGAATAACCGTATCAAAAAAATATTCGAATAAATAAAAACTAAAGGAAGGAAAAAATTCGAATACATTTTTTAATAATAATTGAGCTAAAAAACAATCTCCAAATTAAGAGGAAATGCTAGATTTTAACGATTATTCGGAAAACCGTTAGAAAAAATATTCGATTAAAGGGAAATTTGTCCAAAATTCTTAAATGCTAAGATAAACTCAATAAAAATAAGAAATTTTTGAAACAAAATTTTAACGAATAATCGGAAAACCGAATAACCGTATCAAAAAAATATTCGAATAAAGAAAAACTAATGAATGGAAAATATTCTAATAAATTTTTTAATTATAATAGAGCTAAAAAACAAAATTGAGATTAAGACTAAAGGCTAGATTTTAACGATTATTCGGAAAACCGTTGGAAAAAATAATCGAATAATCGGAAAATTTTGCAAAATTCTTAAACACCAAAACAAAATTAATAAAAATAATGAATTTTTTAAACCAAATTTTAACGAATAATCGGAAAACCGAATAACCGTTTCAAGCAAAACTGGAATTAAAAGTAACCGATTAAAAAAAAAATTGCCAAAGATTTTATATTAATTATTTTCTTTTAAAAAGAATCAAAAATTTACTGGAAAGCTTAAATTTTAACGATTATTCGCAAAACCGTTAGAAAAAATATTCGATTAATTGAAAAATCTGGCAAAATTCTTAAATCTTAGCACAATATTAGTGGAAAGAATGATTTAATTTAAAAAAAATTTAACGAATAATTGGAAATCTCTTTTAAATTTTATGGTATTTTCCATAATGGAAACATTTTTATATTAAAAAGTTTTAGTTTATTTGGTATTGTTTTATTTCTTGGTCATAAATCATTTCTCAATTATAATATTGTGACATTTATTTTATCTTTCAATAAGTTCTTGTGTTACAAGTAAGTTGTACAAATTATTGCGTATTATTCCAGCCACTTTACATTATTCAATGCAATTGCCTTTCATGGTGGTTTTGTGATAAAATGTTATGAAAAAAATGTATTTTTTAGAACGCTACATTAAGCAAGAGTTGTCCGGACTTAAGGTTTGTAACAGTTAAATATAGGGGGAAGCTGTGAGAGAAATTTTTTTCAAACAATTTTAGTGTAGCTGCTTTTTTATTTCATATTTTCTAAATAATTCATAATGGATTACATGCTCTAGCACTATATTTCTTGCCATGATAACAAATCAAGTCATCACTCTATAAACAGCAACTTTTTTAAATAAATAAAATAAAAATGAACTTAATACTCAGCATGCAAGTATGATTATTACTTGAAAACTGCACAGACAGACTCACTGACATTTCTTTTATTGGATTGAGTAATTTCCTCGTTTGGTTCTCTAATAAATAAATGTAATTGCTGTAAAAAAGATTATTTTTTGTTGTGCTGGGTACCAAAGACTACTGCCTGCCAGTCAGTCTCTTAGAGTTGAATTGTTGTATATTTCTTGTGTTTAGATTATTGTTGATAAGTTGCATCATATTAAATAGCAATAACAAAAAAACAATTTACTAATCATGCCACAATATAAAACTTGTAAACATACTTGCAACTTTAAAGTGTTGAATGATTGATGCCTGGGCAATTGTTTGCTTAATTGTTAAAAAAATAAGAGAAAATAAGAAAATATACAGTATAATAGGATAAGAAATGTAAATGACCATTGAAATTTTAATTAAACACTTATTTAAAGACAATAAAAGACTTTTTTTAAAACACAAACCTATCATTTCTAATAATAAAACAGTGTGTTCAGTTTATAACTCAACACTGAACATACCTCAAGCCTCTCTCTCTCTCACCCGCAAAAAAATGTAAACAAACACATGCATTGTTACAATATAACAGTACTCCCCACAAATGTAAACAAACCTTTAATAGTAACCGTTATTTTGCATGCAAATCTTGTTTAATAGCAAGAGAGTGAGAGGGCAGAGAGCCAAAGGCCCAGATTTATTAATTAAGTGATGGATTTTAATCGCTGGTAGTAAAATTTAATGGAAAATTCTTGTCGCTTTTGTTTTGTTATGAATATTTTATTTTAAACAATAGAAATATTTGGGAAATTTTGTTCCTTTTTATTTTAATCTTTTTATAGCCACTTTAAATAAAATTTAATTAATAATTTTCTCTTTTCTTTTTAGGTAAGTTTCTTGTGAATTTAATTAACCACAGGTATTTAATTAATTAAATATTTTTTTATATAAATTAATAAAAAATAATAAAGAATTAAAGTGAAAGACAAAATTATTAATTTTAATTCAAGTTTTTCTTGAAACGGTTATTCGGTTTTCCGATTATTCGTTAAAATTTTGCTTAAAAAATTCATTATTTTTATTAATTTTGTTTTGGTGTTTAAGAATTTTGCAAAATTTTCCGATTATTCGAATATTTTTTCCAACGGTTTTCCGAATATTCGTTAAAATATAGCATTTCTTTTTCATTTCAATTTCGTTTTTTAGCTCAATTATTATTAAAAAAATTTATTCGAATTTTTTCCTTTCATTATTTTTTCTTTATTCGAATATTTTTTGGATACGGTTATTCGGTTTTCCGATTATTCGAAAAAATTTTGTTTCAAAAATTTCTTATTTTTATTGAGTTTGTCTTAGCATTTAAGATTTTTGGACAAATTTCCGTTTAATCGAATATTTTGTCCAACGGTTTTCCGAATAATCGTTAAAATTTAGCCTTTAGTCTTATTCTCAATTTTGTTTTTTGGCTCAATTATTATTAAAAAAATTATTCGATGTTTTTCCTTTCATTAGTTTTTATTTATTAGAAAATTTTTTTGATACGGTTATTCGGTTTTCCGATTATTCGTTAAATTTTTTTTAATTAAATCATTCTTTCCGCAAAATTTTCCGATTAATCGAATATTTTTTTCAACGGTTTTCCGAATAATCGTTAAAATTTAGCTTTTCCTCTTAATTTTATGTTCGTTTTTTAGCTCAGATATTATTAAAAAATTTATTCGATTTTTTCCCTTTCATTAGTTTTTTTCTGATTCGAGTTTTTATTGCATCGGTTATTCGGTTTTACGATTATTCGTTAAAATTTTTTTAATTTATTAAATATTTTAATATTTCCATAAGATTTAAGAATTTAAAAAAAAATTTCCGATTAATCGAATATTTTGTCAACGGTTTTCCGAATAATCGTTAAATTCTAGCATTTCCTCTTAATTTCAAGTTTGTTTTTAGCTCATTTATTATTAAAAAATTATTAGAATTTTTTCCTTTCATTAGTTTTTTTCTGATTCGATTTTTTTTGTATCGGTTATTCGGTTTTACGATTATTCGTTAACATTTTTTTAATTTATTAAATATTTTAACTAATATTTTCATAAGATTTAGGAATTTAAAAAAAAAAATTCCGATTAATCGAATATTTTGTCAACGGTTTTCCGATTAATCGTTAAAATTTAGCTTTTCATCTTAATTTAAAGTTTGTTTTTTAGCTCAATTATTATTAAAAAATTTATTCGATTTTTTTCCTCTTATTAGTTTTTATCTAATTCGATTTTTTTTTGTAACGGTTATTCGGTTTTACGATTATTCGTTAAAATTTTACAAAAAAATTTAATATTTTTACTAATTTCGTTTGGTCATTTAAGATTTTAAAAAGAATTTCCGATTATTCGAATATTTTGTTCAACGGTTTTCCGAATAATCGTTAAAATTTAGCTTTTCATCTTAATTTCAAGTTTGTTTTTTAGCTCAATTATTATTAAAAAATTTATTTGATTTTTTTCCTCTCATTAGTTTTTTTCTGATTCGAGTTTTTTTTTGTAACGGTTATTCGGTTTTTCGATTATTCGTTAAAATTTTACAAAAAAATTTAATATTTTTACTAATTTCGTTTTGTTATTTAAGATTTTAAAAATAATTTCCGATTATTCGAATATTTATTTCAACGGTTTTCCGAATAATCGTTAAAATTCAGATTTTCTTTTAAATTTCAAGTTTGTTTTATCACTTTATTATTAATAAGAGATTTATTAGATTTTTTTTATTTCATCAGTTTTTCTTTTATTCGAGTTTTTATTGTAACGGTTATTCGGTTTTCCGATTATTCGTTAAAATTTTTTAAATTTATAAAATGTTTTAACTAATATTTTTATAAGATTTAAGAATTAACAAAAAATTTCCGATTAATCGAATATTTTTTTCAACGGTTTTCCGAATAATCGCTAAAATTTTGATTTTTTTTCTAATAAATTTCAAGAATTCTTCAATTATTATTGAAAATTTTATTAGATTTTTTTCTTTCTTGAATATCATAAATTTATTTATAATTTTCCTTTAAATATAGAAGAAAAAACACAAACCATAAATCAGCTGTCAAAATCTGTGCCACTTTTGGCTTCCAAAAAATATTTTTTTTTTCTAAAATTAAAAAAAAAACCAAAGAAAAACACCCACCTGTCCGCTCACACTTTAATTTATATAAAAAACACCGAAAAAAAAACAAACAACTCTAAATAATGCAGCCAAGTGAAAAACACCACAAAAAACAATAACAAAAAAGCGGTAATCTTCAGCGTTGCAATTAATTGTGTAAAAAAAAAAACAGAAAAATGCACTTAATACTTAAAAAGGTGTGTAAATTACAGCGTAATTCCGGTTGTCTATTAAACGAGTGAATTAAAGCAATAAATTACATAAAATAATTACAAATTGAAGCTAAATTAAATGAAAATGAATTGAATTTATTAAATTTAACAAAATAGCCTTGAACTATTTCATTTATACCGTTATCTTGTCTCTCTCTGTTCCTGCTCTCTTTTCCCCATTTCTTAAATCTACATGTTTTTGTAATTATTGCCAATAATTTGTTATGATTTCATTTTCCTTTTTTTTCTTGCTCTCTAAGAAACTGTTTTCTTTTTTTTTTCTTTTTCTAAATATAAATTCCACCAACAACTAACACTAGTTGAGGCCTAGAGAGGAAACGCATTAATTCATTTCGCACTTCGACAACATTGCCCCCATTAGCAGCCGTAAAAATACGACATACGACAGCGCCTTTAATATTTTGTGTGTGTGAAACTAACGAGTGCGTTTGTATGTTTGTGTAGAAACAGTAAAAAAAAATAACAGAAAAAGCAACAAAAATGATGACAAAATAGGGTAAACAAATATAAACTCACTGAGAGAAAGAATTGGGTTTGTTTACATTGAAATTGTGGGTGGAATTGGTTAATAAATGACATAATTTCTATAATTTAAACAATGATAAAATGTTTAAAGTGATTAGTTTATTAATATTGGAGGTCATTACTAAGGAAATTAGAGGGTAAATGTTAGAAATTGAATAAATCAAATAAAACAATAGAAAAACTGGTACAATAACTAAAAACAAATCAAATAAATTAAATATTACTAATTGAAATTTAAAAGCAACCTAAAAGTTTACAGCCAAGGTAAAATTTAAACGATTATTCGGAAAACCGTTTAAGTAAATACTCGAATAATCCAAAAAAAAATTCAAATTCATGAATAGCAAGACAATATTATTAAAAATCTTGAATTTTTTTAAAAAAAAATTAACGAATAATCCAAAAACCGAGTAACCACTTTTAGAAAGAACCGAATAATTATTAATCTTTGCCGGAAAAATTTCTAACTAAGGTTAAATTAATAATAAAACGATAAAAGTAACCTTAAAATTTACAACAACATTCAAATTTTAACGATTATTCGGAAAACCGAAGAAATAAATAAACGATTAATCGGAAAATTTTGCAAAATTCTTAAATCTTATGATAATATTAGTTAAAATATTGAATTAATTTAAAAAATTGTAACGAATAATCGCAAAACCGATTAACCACTTTTAGAAAGAACCGAATAATTATTAATTGTTGCCAGAAAAAATTATAACTAATGTTGTATTAATAATAAAACGATAAAAGAAACCTAAAGATTTACAACAATAACAAAATTTTAACGATTATTCGGAAAACCGATTAAATAAATAAACGATTAATCGGAAAATTTTGCAAAATTCTTAAATCTTATGAGAATATTAGTTAAAATATTGAATTAATTTACAAAATGTAACGAATAATCGAAAAACCGAGTAACCGATTTTAGAAAGAACCGAATAATTATTAATCTTTGGCAGAAAAATTTCTAATTAATGTTGTATTAATAACAAAACGATAAAAGAAACCTTAAAATTTGCAATAAATACAAAATTTTAACGATTATTCGGAAAACCGATTAAATAAATAAACGATTAATCTGAAAATTTTGCAAAATTCTTAAATCTTATGAGAATATTAGTTAAAATATTGAATTAATTTACAAAATTGTAACGAATAATCGGAAACCCGAGTAACCGCTTTTAGAAAGAACCGAATAATTATTAATTGATGCAAGAAAAATGTCTAATTAATGTTGTATTAATAATAAAACCATAAAAGAAACCTAAAAATTTACAACAATAACAAAATTTTAACGATTATTCGGAAAACCGATTAAATAAATAAACGATTAATCGGGAAAAAATTCATGTTCATGAATGTAATAACAATTTTAATAAAATTTGAGAAATTTCTTCAAACATTTGTGAACGAATAATCGGAAAACCGAGTAACCACTTTTATAAATAACCGAATAATTCTTAATCGTTGCCAGAAAAATTTCTAACAAATGTTGTATTAATAATAAAACGATAAAAGAAACCTATAGATTTACAACAAATACAAAATTTTAACGATTATTCGGAAAACCGATTAAATAAATAAACGATTAATCGGAAAATTTTGCAAAATTCTTAAATCTTATAAGAACATTAGTTATAATATTGAATTAATTTACAAAATTGTAACGAATAATCGGAAAACCGAGTAACCACTTTTATAAAGAACCGAATAATTATTAATCTTTACCAGAAAAATGTCTAACTAATGTTAAATTAACAATAAAATCATAAAAGAAACCTAAAAATTTACAACAAATACAAAATTTTAACGATTATTCGGAAAACCGATTAAATAAATAAACGATTAATCGGAAAATTTTGCAAAATTCTTAAATCTTATGATAAAATTAGTTAAAATATTGAATTAATTTAAAAAATTGTAACGAATAATCGGAAACCCGAGTAACCGCTTTTAGAAAGAACCGAATAATTATTAATTGATGCAAGAAAAAAGTCTAATTAATGTTGTATTAATAATAAAACTATAAAAGAAACCTTAAAATTTACAATAACATCCAAATTTTAACGATTATTCGGAAAACCGATTAAATAAATAAACGATTAATCGGAAAATTTTGCAAAATTCTTAAATCTTATGAGAATATTAGTTAAAATATTGAATTAATTTACAAAATTGTAACGAATAATCGGAAACCCGAGTAACCGCTTTTAGAAAGAACCGAATAATTATTAATTGATGCAAGAAAAATGTCGAATTAATGTTAAATTAATAATAAAACGATAAAAGAAACCTAAAGATTTACAACAACATTAAAATGTTAACGATTATAAATAAACGATTAATCGGGAAAAAAATCATGTTCATGAATCTTATAATAATTTTAATAAAATTTGGGAAATTTCTTCAAACATTTATGAACGAATAATCGGAAACCCGAGTAACCGCTTTTAGAAAGAGTCGAATAATTAATAATCATTGTTAGAAAAATTTCGAATTAATGTTGTGTGAATAATAAAACCATAAAATAAACCTAAAAATTTACAACAAATACAAAATTATAACGATTATTCGGAAAACCGATTAAATAAATGAACGATTAATCGGAAAATTTTTTAAAATTCATAAAGTTCATAACAGTTGTAGTAAAATTATTGATTTTTTTTCAAAACCATAAACGAATAATCGGTAAACCGAATAACCGTTTTTAGAAAGAATCGAATAATGGGTAACCGTTATAAAAATAAATTCAAATTAATGTTGTAGAAATCATTAAACCTTAGCAGGACCTTTAAAATTTGAAACAATGGCAAAATTTCAACGAATAATCGAAAAACCGAGTAACCGTTTCAGAAATTAATCGAATAAATTGAAAGATTAAATTCGAAATTTTTGTGATTTTTACATTACTTAGATTATTAATACTTTTAGAGGAATTTTTTGTATTTTTATATGGAATTTGGGACGATTATTCGGAAAACCGTTAAAAAAATTATTCGATTAATCGGAAAAAAATTGCCTAGTGCACAGAACATATGGAATTATTAAGAAAAATATTTTTTTTTTATAAAATTTTAACGAATAATCGAAAAACCGAGTAACCGTTTCAGAAATTAATCGAATAAATTGAAAGTATTTATAAAAAATTCTTGCGATTTTTACATTACTCACATGTTTAATACTTTTAGTGAAATTTTTTGTATTTTTTAAGAAAATTTTAAGCGATTATTCGATTAATTGTTGAAACGATTATTCGATTAATTGTTTAAAAAAGTTGGATAAAGCTTAGAATTTATGGTAATATTAAACAAAATTTAATTTTCATAAGAAATTTCAACGATTAAACTAAAAATCGAGTAATCGTTTTCGAATTAATCGATTATTCGGATAACTTATTATTCCATTTTACGATTTATGAGTTTTTCTAAGTGTCTTCTTTCTTTTATATTTGCTTTTTTATATTTAGAATGACAATTTTTCATTTCTTTCACACAAACTGCAGAATTTTTTCCTTCTTTAATTTTGGTTTGTTGCTGTGGGTTGTTTTATTTTTTTTATTTTTTTTTTGTAAATCTTTTTAGCAAAATGTTTGTTGACAGTGTTTGAAATATACAAATGTATTTCCTTTATTTTTTTTTTAGAAATTAAAGTTGTTTCCTTTATAAAGACTTGGATAAATAAATAAGACTTTTGTCACATAAGTGCCAGCTTTAATTGCTGGCTTTTTTTGAAAAGAAAATTGAGTTTTTTTCTTGAAATAAAGGTCTTTTGGATTTGCCAAATTGTTTATAATAAACATTATTTTTATGATAAACTTTGGCTGATGTTTAAATTATGGTGTGAATCACAAAATATTGTAGATGTTTAAAACACAAATAATGGAAAAAATTGTTTAAATTTCAGTTTATTATTATTTCGTGAATATAATTGTTTGGATTTCATTGGCTCTTTTCCAACAAATTATACTAGACGTCCACACAAAAATTTCTCTATAAAATACCATTTTAAATTGGAAACATTTTCTTTTTTTTTTTTGTTTTTCCATCTCTATCTTTTTACAAACCTACCAAAAGTCTGTAATATTGAAAAACAAATAAAAATAAAGAAATATTTATATATAGAGTATAAATATTTTCAGTTTTCCATTTAAAAATATAAATAAAAGTATTCATTGTCGTCATAATTTAAACAGCAGCCGCAGTAGCAAATGTGAAAGAATTCACTACAGATTTCAGGAAAAAAAACGAAAAAATAATTTGATACTTAAACAATAAACATGAAATATTTTATATTTTTATCGTGTGGGAAAGAGACTCATCATATTTGCTTTAAAACAACAATTTATGACATGAAAAAAAGCTAAAAGGGTCAGAACTATAAAAGAATAAATAACAAATAACAGATAAATTATTGTTGGGTTACAAACAAAGTAAATCACAAGTAAACGATTGAAGAAAAGTCGTGCAAAGGTATAATTTCAACGATTATTCGCAAAATCGATTAAATAATTAATCGAATATTCGGACAAAATTATGAAATTCTTGAATTCTACAACAATACAAGTTAAAATATGAAATTTTTTTACAAAATTTAAACGAATAATCGGAAAACCGAATAATCGATTAAAAAAATAATCGAATAAAAGTAATGAAAACATACTAAAATTCATCGCAATTTCATATTCTTTTTAAATTAAAACAATTTTTTCAGAATTTTTACTCTGTAAACAGAAATTTTAACGATTATTCGGAAAACCGTTACAATAAATATTCGATTAATCGGAAAAAATTACGAGATTCATAATTACCATACGAATATTAGTTAAAATATGGATTTGTTTTACAATATTTAAACGAATAATCGGAAAACCAAATAATCGATTAAAAAATTAATCGAATAAAAGTAAAGAATACAATCCAAAGTTGTGCCGAATTTCATGTTATAAATATATTCACAGATTTTAACCGAATTTATTGCAGTGTAAACAGAAATTTTAACGATTATTCGGAAAACCGTTTCAATAAATATTCGAATAATCCAAAAAATTTACAGAATTATGTAATAGCATAAGTATCTTAGTTTAAATGTGGATTTTTTTTACAAAATTTAAACGAATAATCGGAAAACCGAATAATCGATTAAAAAAATAATCGAATAAAAGTAATAAAAACATACTAAAATTCATAGGAATTTCATATTCTTTTTAAATCAAAACAATTTTTTCATAATTTTTACTATGTAAAAAGAAATTTTAACGATTATTCGGAAAACCGTTACAATAAATATTCGATTAATCGGAAAAAATTACAGAATTCATGATTAGCATACGAATATTAGTTAAAATATGAATTTGTTTTACAATATTTAAACGAATAATCGGAAAACCGAATAATCGATTAAAAAATTAATCGAATAAAATTAAAGAATACATTCCAAAGTTGTGCAGAATTTCATGTTATAAATATATTCACAGATTTTAACTAAATTTATTGCTATTTAAACAGAAATTTTAACGATTATTCGGAAAACCGTTTCGATAAATATTCGAATAATCCAAAAAATTTACAAAATTATGTAATAGCATAAGTATCTTAGTTTAAATATGATTTTTTACAAAATTTAAACGAATAATTGGAAAACCGAATAATCGATTAAAAAATTAATCGAATAAAAGTAATGAAAACATACTAAAATTCAACGGAATTTCATATTCTTTTTAAATTAAAACAATTTTTTCATAATTTTTAATCTGTAAACAGAAATTTTAACGATTATTCGGAAAACCGTTACAAAAAATATTCGATTAATCGGAAAAAATTACAGAATTCATGATTATCATACAAATATTAGTTAAAGTATGGATTTTTTTATAAAATTTAAACGAATAATCGGAAAACCGAATAATCGATTAAAAAATTAATCGAATAAAATTAAAGAATACATTCCAAAGTTGTGCAGAATTTCATGTTATAAATATATTCACAGATTTTAAACAAATTTATTGCTGTGTAAACAGAAATT
Source organism: Calliphora vicina (assembly GCF_958450345.1). Taxonomy (NCBI): domain Eukaryota; kingdom Metazoa; phylum Arthropoda; class Insecta; order Diptera; family Calliphoridae; genus Calliphora; species Calliphora vicina. The sequence continues at coordinate 116,327,353 of NC_088783.1, forward strand.
TTAACGATTATTCGGAAAACCGTTTCAATAAATATTCGAATAATCGAAAAAATTTGAAAAATTTTGGAGTAGCATAAATATCTTAGTTTAAATATGGATATTTTTACAAAATTTAAACGAATAATCGGAAAACCGAATAATCGATTAAAAAATTAATCGAATAAAAGTAATGAAAACATACTAAAATTCATCGGAATTTCATATTCTTTTTAAATAAAAACAACTTATTTATAATTTTTGCTCTGTAAACAGAAATTTTAACGATTATTCGGAAAACCGTTACAATAAATATTCGATTAATCGGAAAAAAATACGAGATTCTTAATTACCATACGAATAGTAGTTAAAATATGGATTTGTTTTACAACATTTAAACGAATAATCGGAAAACCAAATAATCGATTAAAAAATTAATCGAATAAAATTAAAGAATACATTCCAAAGTTGTGCAGAATTTCATGTTATAAATATATTCACAGATTTTAAACAAATTTATTGCTGTGTAAACAGAAATTTTAACGATTATTCGGAAAACCGTTTCAATAAATATTCGAATAATCCAAAAAAATTTACAGAATTATGTAATAGTTAAGTATCCTAGTTTAAATATGACATTTTTTTTACAAAATTTAAACGAATAATGGGAAAACCGAATAATCGATTAAAAAAATAATCGAATAAAAGTAATGAAAACATACTAAAATTCATCGGAATTTCATATTCTTTTTAAATTAAAACAATTTTTTCATAATTTTTACTCTGTAAACAGAAATTTTAACGATTATTCGGAAAACCGTTTCAATAAATATTCGATTAATCGGAAAAATTTGCAAAATTCTAGAATAATATATGAATATTAATTTAAGTGTAGAATTTTATATAAAATTTAAACGAATAATTGGAATACCGAATAATCGATTAAAAAATTAATCGAATAAAATTAAAGAATACATTCCAAAGTTGTGCAGAATTTCATGTTATAAATATGTATATTCACAGATTTTAACCAAATTTATTGCTGTGTAAACAGAAATTTTAACGATTATTCGGAAAACCGTTTCAATAAATATTCGAATAATTCAAAAAAAATACAGAATAATGGAATAACATAAATATCTTAGTTTAAATATGGATTTTTTATAAAATTTAAACGAATAATCGGAAAACCGAATAATCGATTAAAAAATTAATCGAATAAAAATAATGAATATTTTAAAAAACATTTGCAGAATTTCATATTATATTTATATTCAATGATTTTATTCAAAATTTTTGTTATATAAACAAAAATTTTGACGATTATTCGGAAAACCGTTTCATTAAATATTCGAATAATTAAAAAAAATTACAGAATTATGGAATAGCATAAATAGCTTAGTTTAAATATGGATTTTTTTATAAAATTTAAACGAATAATCGAAAAAGCGAATAATCGATTAAAAAATTAATCGAATAAAAATAAAGAATTTACATAAAAATTGTGTAAAAATTCATATTCAATTTAATTTAAAGATTTTATAGGAAAATTTTGTTATATAACCAAAAATTTGAACGATTATTCGTAAAACCGTTTAGAGGATTATTCGATTAATGGGATGAAAATGAGTAAAATATTTAACATTATGATAATATAATAAAAAGTATGATTTTTCGCCTTTCAAAATATTTAATTAAACGAATAATCTTAAAAATATATAAGTTTTATGTAAATTTTAAGTTTTATTGCAAAAGATTTAATTGTTTTACTGGTCTGCTTTTAAGGAAATGCATTAAAATTGTTACTTTGCACTTGTTTTTTTCATATTTTTATTTTATTTTTCTCTCTTTTGTTTGTGCTATCAGATTTTTTTCATTACATTTTCTTGTGAATTTATTAATCATGGTGTTTTTATTCTATTCTTGAAAAAGTTTTTTTTTTATTCTGAAATTCTTTGTTGTGATATAATACAAACATTTATGAGATAATTCATATTTTTCTATTTTAAATTCATGAATTAAATTTTTCAAATTTAATTTTTTTTTCACTTGATTTTCTTTATCAAATAAATAGTGTCTAAAACATTTTTCAGCACTTTCATTAATTATAAAGTTGTTGTGGTATTTGTTTAAACAAAAAAAAAAACAACAAATTTTTTTTCTTTAATTAAGATTTTTTGTTGTGTGATTTTTTTTCATAGACTTTTGAGGAAAGTTCAAAAATGTTATCTTGAGTTTATGAGAATTTTTCGGTTTTTTTTTTTTCAAAACATTTTTCAATAACCTTGAGTTCAAATTACAAAATGTTTATTTTTTAACAAATAAAATTTTCTAATTTTTGTTAAATGTTTATGGCTAATAAAAAAATGTAACTAGTAAACAATTTCCTAAAAAAAAAACACTAAAAAAAATTACAAGTTTGAAGTATTAAATTCGAATATTTTTAACCTAAAACGATTACCCTCAATTTAAACATTAAATGGCACAAAACAAAAATGACGTCGTTCTGGCTTCCAAAACAAGCATCTCTAATGCGTCTTTGAACATGGAAAAAAAATACTTTGAAAACTATTTGTCATAAATATTTAGCAGGCTATAAAATTGACAACAACTACTGCTAGAAATCGAAAAAAAATAATAAATATATATACAGTAGTGGGCAAATATTACCACACACTTTGTGATAAACTTATGAAATTTTGTTAGAAACAAAAACCATTAAAAAAAAAACTTGCAACCAGAAACTAGAAACTGGTAATAGAATCAACTGCATACATTTATTTTGTTGTTTTTTTTTTACATTTTTATTTGTGTTACCAAAATGTCGCGCCACATGTATGAGAGAAAAAGTGGTTATAACTATTTATGGGAAAATTTATGTGGTTGTTATTTGAAATCAAATGCAACTCAATGCAATTCTTAAACATGTAAAACTAATATGGTTATTTGTAAAACAAAATCAGCAAAATAATTGATTTATAAACATTATTTAGCCAAAATACATTAAGAACTTTAGATAAATGACGTAATTTGGCAACAAAATAAACTTTAAATTGTAAAAACTTAACAAATAAACTATTTAAAACTTGTAAAAATGCTAAATTCTAGCTTAAAACATCTTAAATTTTAAAATTCTTGAAAAAAATTAACGGTTACTCGAGTAACCGAATAAACAATTATTAGAGTAATCGTTTTCAAAAGTGTGTAAAAACGTAAAAGGCTTGAAAATATAAACAATAACAATATTTTTTGTATGAAATTTAACGAATAATCGGAAAACCGAGTAACCGTTTAATTAAGAATTCAAAAATTAGGAAGAAAACTGTATAAAAACATTGAGAAATAATAAATTTAAGCAAAAAATGTGTTAAATTCCCAATTTCCTCACAAAAATAATAATTACTCGAGTAACCGAATAAATGATTATTCAAGTAATCGTTTTGAAAAGTGGCTTAAAAAATATAAAGCTAAACAATAATTAAAAACAATATTTATTTGAGAAATTTAAACGAATAATCGAAGAACCGAATAACCATTTAAACATTTCTTGAAAAAAATTAATGATTACTCGGGTAACCGAATAAACGAATATTCGAGTAATCGTTTTAGAAGATGGCTTAAAACATAAAAGGCTCAACCAAATAAACAAAAATAATATATTTTACAGAAATTTAAGTTGTAATAGTCCTAAATATTTGAATTAATTAACGAATAATCGGGTAACCGCATAACCATTAAAACATAAATTCTTAAAATAGGAAAAAAATCTTTAAAACCTATATAAAAACAAAATATAAGCTAAATTCTGTGTTAAAACATCTTAGATTTTAAAATTCTTGAAAAAAATTAATGGTTACTCGGGTAACCGAATAAACGATTATTCGAGTAATCGTTTTAAAAGATGGCTAAAAACATAAAAGGCTCAACCAGATAAACAAAAACAGACATTTAAGTTGTAATAGTCCTAAATATTTGAATTAATTAACGAATAATCGGGTAACCGCATAACCATTTAAACAGAAATTCTAAAAATAGGAAAAAAATCTTTAAAACCTATATAAAAACAAAATATAAGCTGAATTCTGTGTTAAAACATCTTAGATTTTAAAATTCTTGAAAAAAATAACGGTTACTCGGGTAACCGAATAAAAGATTATTCGAGTAATCGTTTTAAAAAGTTCCTAAAAATATAAAAGGCTTAAAATTTAAACAAAAACAATATTTTTTGTATGAAATTTAAACGAATAATCGGAGAACCGAATAACCGTTTTAACAAATTTTAAAAATAAAAACAAAAATCATTAAAACCTGTATAAAAACAAAATATAAGCTAAATTCAGTGTTAAAACAGCTTAGATTTTAAAATTCTTGAAAAAAATTAATGGTTACTCGAGTAACCGAATAAACAATTATTCAAGTAATCGTTTTAAAAAGTTCCTAAAAATATAAAAGGCTTAAAATTTAAACAAAAACAATATTTTTTGTATGAAATTTAAACGAATAATCGGAGAACCGAATAACCGTTTTAACAAATTCTAAAAATAAAAACAAAAATCATTAAAACCTGTATAAAAACAAAATATAAGCTAAATTCAGTGTTAAAACATCTTAGATTTTAAAATTCTTGAAAAAAATTAATACTCGAGTAACCGAATAAATGATTATTCGAGTAATCGTTTTAAAAGATGGCTAAAAACATAAAAGGCTCAACCAAATAAACAAAAATAATATATTTTACAGAAATTTAAGTTGTAATAGTCCTAAATATTTGAATTAATTAACGAATAATCGGGTAACCGCATAACCGGATATTTGATTAATCACTTCAAAAAGTGGCCAAATAAAAAATTTAAATAAATTACCATTTCTTGTTACTTAAATTATTTCAGAATGCGATTATATTCGAATAACCGGGTTTTCATTCGAATAACCGGGTTTTAAGCCGGTGATTTATGCCAATAATCCGTTTTTATTTTATAAATAATTAATTTTTTCAACATTTAATACACTTTTGAATATAATTTTAGCCGAATAACTAAATTTTAAGCTGAGTAACCGGTTTTTTGAAAACGAGTACCCGTTTAAAACACTGAGTTTTTACCCGAATAAATACTATTTGAGCTAAATAATTGTTTTGGCCAGTTTAATTATTTTAGAAGGAAGTTTTATTCGAGTAACCTGGTTTTCACTCGAGTAATCGGGGTTTTGATCCGAATAATCGCTTGTTATTTTATAAATAATTTGTTTTTCAAACATTAACCATCTAAAAAATTGTTTTTCTTTATGTTTTAAAACCATTTTCCACTAAATGAAGGCTTTTATTTTCCTGATCTGCTTGATTCTATAAATGGTTACTCGGGTAACCGAATAAACGATTATTCGAGTAATCGTTTTAAAAAGTTCCTAAAAATATAAAAGGCTTAAAAATATAAACAAAAACAATATTTTTGAGAAATTTAAACGAATAATCGGAGAACCGAATAACCGTTTTAACAAAAATTCTAAAATTAGGAAAAAGAAATCATTAAAACCTATATAAAAACAAAATATAAGCTAAATTCTGTGTTAAAACATCTTAGATTTTAAAATTCTTGAAAAAAAATTAATGGTTACTCGGGTAACCGAATAAGCGGTTTTTTGAAAAACGATTATTCATATAAAATAATAGCTTTTTTAAAGGTTTAAGCATTTTTCAATTAATTCAAGATTTTTATTTCCCTTAAGAGCCTGATTTTTAAACGAATAACCGGATTTTTTTTAACGAGTAACCGGTTTTTTTAAACGAGTAACCTTTAAAATATATCAGCTTTTAGTCCTGTACAGCATTTGTATTTTCAATTCCTTGATTATGACTGATTTTGAAACGACTAACTAAATTTTCAATCGAATAACCGGTTTTTAAAACGATTATTCATTAAAATTTTTTGAGTTCTTTTGAGGCTTAAAGTATTATTCCACTAAATAAATATTTTTATTTGCCTGTTTATATTAATTTTGAAACGAATATTGAAATTTTTAAACGAGTAACCATATTTTTATTTGAATAACCGGGTTTTCTTTTAAACAAGTAACCATTAAAAAATATCAGTTTTTTAGTTGTTTACAGTATTTTTCTTGTTTATATTAGTTTTGAAACGAATATTGAAATTTTTAAACGAGTAACCATATTTTTATTTGAATAACCGGTTTCTTTTAAACAAGTAACCATTAAAAAATATCAGTTTTTTAGTTCTTTACTGTATTTTTCTTTTTAGTTGCTTGATTATGACTGACTTTGAAACGAATAACTTAATTTTCAATCGAATAACCGGTTTTTTTTAAAACGATTATTCATCTGAAACTATAGATTCTTTAGAGGTTTAAAGAATTTTTTCCCTGAATAACTGTTTTTCCCCTAATTAGCCTGATTTTTTTGAACGAATACCCATATTTTAAAACCGAATAAGCAAATTTTTTACCGAGTAACCGGTTTTTTTAACCGAGTAACTGATTTTTTAAAAATGTTTAATTGTTTTAAAAAGTAGGTTATTTAAACGTTTCAAGCATTTTTCAACTAAATAAATTGTTTTTGTATCTCTAACCGATTACTGACTGACTTTGAAACGAATAACTAAATTTTCAATCGAATAACCGGTTTTTAAAACGATTCAAATTCAAATTTTAAGTTCTTTTGAGGCTTAAAGTATTATTCCACTAAATAAATGTTTTTATTTCCCTGTTTATATTAGTTTTGAAACGAATATTGAAATTTTTAAACGAGTAACCATATTTTTATTTGAATAACCGGTTTTTTTTAAACAAGTAACCATTAAAAAATATCAGCTTTTTAGTTATTTACAGTATTTTTCTTTTTAGTTGCTTGATTATGACTGACTTTGAAATGAATAACTTAATTTTTAATCGAATAACCGGTTTTTTTAAAACGATTATTCATCTAAAACTATAGATTCTTTAGAGGTTTAAAGCATTTTTTCCCTGAATAACTGTTTTTCCCCTAATTAGCCTGATTTTTTTTAACGAATAACCATATTTTAAAACCGAATAAGCAAATTTTTAACCGAGTAACCGGTTTTTTTAACCGAGTAACCGGTTTTTTAAACCGAGTAACCGGATTTTTAAAAACGTTTAATTGTTTTAAAAAGTAGGTTATTTAAACGTTTCAGGCATTTTTAATTTTTTTTTTGTTTTGAATGATATTTTTCTGGTTCTTTCTTGATTTGTTTTGTTATTTTATGTTTATTTCATAAATTTAAACAATTAATGTTATTGTTTAACTTAAATTTAAAGTGTTAATTAATACAATATGTATTTGTTTTTATAAATACAACAATATTCTTTCATATTTATTGTTTTTTTTCAAAATTTAACCTCAAACATTTAGCGGTTATAACTTTAAACTTAACGTTTGATTGGTTCCATTTTTGTATTTTTGCGAAACTTTTTATTCCACTTCATTTCAAGTATTTTGAAGTTTAACCTGCGGTTTTTTATTTAAAGTCTTTCTTGAACAGCAAATTAAATTTTTCTACAATTTTTGCTGTTTTGTTTTGCAAAACCACATAATAAATAGTGTTTTAGAAAAACTTATGTTTTTTCCTTTGGTTTCTGTTTGTTTAATGGGTTAAGTATGTGCAACCATGTGCAAACTATTTGAAATTTAATATCTATCAAGAGAAAATAATAAAAAATAACATGAATTGTACAAATACCTCAAAGAAATTAGGTAATATACAGTGGAGACTTTAAAATGGGAGCATGTTAAAGAAAAGAAAAATAAAAGTGATGGAACAATTTATCATAAATTCTTGATAAAGTTGCTAAACTGTTAGAATTAAAGCTAACTAAGTGAAGCTTTTAGGCCTAAAAGTTTCTTTTTTTTAATCATAAAAATGTCGTCATTTATTTCCCTTAGTTTTTCTAATTTTCTCTCATTTTCCTTTGACAATAAAGTGCCTTTATGTTTTATCGTTATTACAGCGAAAATTTCATTTCCACTCAATTCATTATTGTTTTTTTTTTGTTCAATACCGGAAATTGTAATACGTCTCTCATACACAAAACACATTTACATACATTCTCTACATTATCCTTGAAATATCCTCACTTCCCAGCAACAAAAAAAATAAATAAAAAAACACAAAAACCAAACTAACTTAACCCCTCAAATTTTACGCATCACCCCATAAATACATTTCACTTCATTCACGCTATCAATTTTATTACTCTCTCTCCCCCTTATCCTGCCTCTTTCTAAGGATGATGACTCAGCTTAATTTGATGAGACACGCTAGAAACCCTACAAAAACATCAAAACAAAAAAAATGGAAACAAATGAACGAAAAAAGAAACGCCAAATTGGCGCGTGTTGTCAAACAACTACAACAAAAATGCATAAATTCATCAGGGTTGTATTCTTATGAAAGTTTTTATGTTCTTTTTTATTGTTTTGTTAAATTTGTTTTATAAAAACTATCATAAATATAATATGTAGAATTATACCCTAAAAAAAGTTAATGCTATTAAAGCTAGTTAAGATTATAAATATTTTATTAGAAAAATTTACAAGTAAAACAAAACTTGGAGTTTTATTTGAGGACAAAACATAAAAAATAAAATATTGATAGACATGCGCATTTTAAGGAGCAGGAGGGAAAAGGGGGAGTTTAGAAAAAAAATTTTGTTTTAATAAAAGTTCCTATCAAAACCGGTTTTTAGTCGAATAAAAACCGAGTTTTAATCGGATAAAAAACCGGTTTTTATCCGGGTAAAAATCGGTTTTTAATTGAAAAAACTAATTTTAAACGTAAAAATAATTTTTTACAAAATATTAAATGTCATATTATCCGGTTTATGTTTGGGATTATTTAGTCCTTTAATTGTACTCCTGATTTCCTAATCCAAATCCTTGTTTATAACAAAAATACATAACAACATTCAGTTATTATTAGTTGCTGTGTCTAACACAGTGAAAAAAAAGCACCTTTTGATTTATGCCAAACAGACAATAGAAATCATGTCAGTATTTTATACTGATTATCCATTCCCAACAAGGATATTTGTTATCCATTGTTTTCTGCAATGAATTAATATTTATTACCAAAGGTACACAGATAAATGGAAATGTTAGTTGTAGTTTATATTTATTAGAATTTTATTTATTTATTCATAGAGAGCACATATCCTTTAAATAACCTTGACCGCATTATCCTTTCTTTTCAATGCTTATTTAAACAAATGGCATTTCTAATGAGTAGTAAGGAAAAAAATATAAATAGAAAAAAACTATAAAAGATTTTTATATTCTAAATGTTGGATTTACGTGTTGTGAAAAGCAGCAGAATAAAAATGATGTAATATTCTCATTGAAATGTTGACAATTTGTGTTTGCTCTATGATTCTTTGATTTTTTTTTTGTCCATATTCTGCTCGTTAGAGGAAAGAAATAGTTTTTCCTCTTTTTTTTATTTTAAATATTTTTTGCTACGGGTGACTTAATTTCTGTGTCTCTTTGGAATGTGGTGTGTGTAACAGAGATGAGAATTTCTAATGAATGGATAATGAGCTTGGGAAAAGATTAAAAACAAATACTTTAAGGAATGTTTGTAGGCTTTTTGTTGGGATTATTAACTAGTTTTGTGGGATTTGGAAGTGAAGACAAAGATAGCATAGTTTAAAGATAGCACAATTTTGTATACAAATTGTGTAATTTTACACATTTTGTGTAATTTTACACAATATTAACACTATTTGTGTAGAATTTCCATTATTGTTTCAATTAATTTGTGTAATTTTACACAATATTAACACTATTTGTGTAGAATTTAAAGAATTTGTGTAAATGTGTGCAAAATTTGTTTATAATTATATGATTTTTACTCAATATGTGAAATTTTTGCACAAAATTTGTGCAATTTTTTGCACCACTTGTTTAAATTTTGCACAAATTACATAGAATTTGTTTAAAATTTTTAAAATTTTTCAAAATTTTTATAGGATTTGTGTAAATTTAAAAAATTTTATTATATTTGGATAAATTCTTTACACAATTTGTGTAAATTTGTGCAAAATTTGTTTATAATTATATGATTTTTACTCAATATGTGAAATTTTTGCAACAACTTGTCTAAATTTTGCACAAATTACATAGAATTTGTTTAAAATTTGTAAAATTTTTATAGAATTTGTGTAAATTTAAAAAATTTGAGTATATTTGGATAAAATTTTTACACAATTTGGCACAATTTTTATACAATTTATGTAATTTCTGACAAATTATAAAATATTTTCAAAGAATCTTTACAATTTTAACATTATTTGTGAAAATTTGAGTAAAATTTGAGTAAATTTGTGTAATTTTTTTTTGTCTAATTTGGCACTACTTTTATACAATTTATGTAATTTCTGACAAATTGTGTAAAATTTTCAATGAAGTGGTTTTAAATCTGTACAATTTTAACATTATTTGTGTAAATTTGATTAAATTTGGGTAAAATTTTTACACAATATGTGTAATTTTGCACAAATTTTATACAATTTAAGTAGTTTCTCACAAATGGAGTAATATTTTCGCAGAATCTGTTAAAAATTTGTGCAATTTTTAAAAAAAAATTACAATTTGTTTAAAATTTGTGCAATTTAAAAAAAAAAATTACAATTTGTTTAAAATTTTCACACAACTTTTTTAAATTTATGCAGTTCTACAAAATTTGTGTAATTTTACACAATTTGTGTAAACTACGGTAAAATTTTTGCACAAATTTGAGCAATTTTACACAACTTTTAAACAAATTGGGTAAAAGTTGTGTATTTTTTATAAAGAACTGTTTATACTGAAATATCCTGTACTAATTGTGTCAAATTTCTTGTAAAATACTCAATTTGAGTCAATTTGTGTAATTTTTTATTTTTTTAATTTAAATGATTTTTTCACAAATTGTTTAATTATACTTAATTTTTGTAAAATGTTCACAGAATTTGTTTAGAATTTGTGCATTTTTTTTTGCAAATTTTACATAAGTTGTGAAAAATTTGCGTAAAATTTTCACTCAATTTGTTTAAAATTTATAAATTTTTACAACATTTTTTGTATTTAATAGTTTGAGCAATTTCACACAACTTTTGTGCAATTTATGTAAATTTTACGAAATTTGTGTAAAATTTTAGTAATTTGGCACAATTTGTGTAAAATTTTCCAAAAAATTATTAAAAATTTGTGCAATTTTACACAACTTTTACGAAATTTGTGTAAAATTTTACGAAATTTGTTTAAAATTTTAGTAATTTTGCACAATTTGTGTAAAATTTTCCAAAAAATTATTAAAAATTTGTGCAATTTTACACAACTTTTGTGAAATTTATGTAAATTTGTGTAATTTTACGAAATTTGTATAAAATTTTAGCAATTTGTGTAAAATTTTCCAACAAATTATTAAAAATTTGTGTAATTTTACATAACTTTTGTGCAATTTATGTAAATTTTGTGTAATTCTACGAAATTTGTGTAAAATTTTGTACAATTTGTGTAAAATTTTCCAACAAATTATTAAAAATTTGTGCGATTTTACACGATTTGTGTAAAATTTTGCACAATTCGAGCGAATTTGTGTAAATTTTCAAACAAATTATTAAAAATTTAAGTAATTTTAAACGATTTGTGTAAATCTTTGCACAATTTGAGTAAATTTGTGGAAAATTTTAAAAAGATTTGTTTGAAATTTGTGCAATTTTACAACATTTGTGTAAAATTTTGCACAATTCGAACAAATTATTCAAAATTTGTGCAATTTTACAAGATTTGTTTGAAATTTGTGCAATTTTACAACATTTGTGTACAATTTTGCACAATTCGAACAAATTATTCAAAATTTTAGTAATTTGAAACGATTTGTGTAAAATTTTGCACAATTTGAGTAAATTTGTGGAAAATTTTAAAAAGATTTGTTTGAAATTTGTGCAATTTTACAACATTTGTATATAATTTATGTAAAATTTTGTATTTTTACTCAATCTGTATAACATTTTACTTATATTATGTAAAATGTGTGTTATTTCCTTACTTTACTCTCTTGAAAATAAAATTAATGGAAAAATATTCATGAAACTATTCAATTGCTTAATGTTTTCCCTTCATTTACATCATTTACTTAAACAAAATTTTTAATGAATTTGCACCAATTCCCCATTTAATTGAAATTTATTTCAGCAATTTACAATTAAATGATTTATTTTCAATTACTTTTAGTTACACATATTTTTCTTTCTTGTTTTTTATAACACACAAGCAGCACAAAAATCAATAATATCACATATAGAAGAAACCCTTTTTTCCTCTCACACACGAAACGGAACGATTCGAACGAAACACACATGACTTTTTTAGCGTCATTATAAAGTGAGTAAATTTTCATGTTAAATGAAATTACCCTATAATTATGCTACAATAAATATTATACCTGTTCGTGGGTATGAGTACGGTGTATTTTCCACACCATTTACATTTACAAATGATAATAGCGAAGGGAGTGGAGTTTAAATTGGAAGTGTAATACTACGGCAAAGGCTTCTGTTTTACTGGCAACATATAATTTAGCAGAAAATTGTTGTCAATTTAAAAAGAGTTTAAAAAGTACATATAAAAATGTACTTAATAACTATATACTTGAGTGTAATTTTTTTTTCTACCCATAACAGTTAAGCAAACATAAGCATCTAAAGAAATTGTTTTAAACAATAGAGGATATTCAAAAGGGTTACTATTTAAATACATATTAAAGGACTTAATATAAAGGACTTTTTTTTAGATTTGTAGAGGAAAACATACCAGAAATAGGGAGAAAATAGGAAATGAATTAAGGTTAATAACCGGAATTTTATATTCACAGTTAATAGCTATTTTTTTTTTCAAATAATCACGTATTTATTTTAACGATTATTCGAATAATCCTTAAAATTCTATCTTGGCAGTAAATTTTAAGCTCGATTTTTAAATTATTCGTTATCATATTTAATAAGAATATATTTTTATAGTTGAATTTGCAAAGTAATTTTAAATTTTGAAATTTTTATTCGATTAATCGAATATTTTTTTCAACGGTTTTCCGAATAATCGTTGAAATTTTGTCTTGGCTGTAAATATCAAGCTCCTTTCATAGCTTTATTATAAATATAAAATTCATTCCAATTTTTTTCTTTAATCGATTACTTTCAAAACTCATTTTTCATGCAACGGTTATTCGGTTAACCGATTATTCGGTAACATTTTTTTAAATAACTCAATTATTTTTGTTAAATTATCATGGCAATCATAAATTTTGCCATTTTTATTCGTTTAATCGAATATTTTTTTCAACGGTTTTCCGAATAATCGTTCAAATTCTGCCTAGGCAGTAAATATTAAGCTCTTTTTATTGCTTTATTATGAATGTTAAACTCATTATAATTTTTTTCTTTAATCGGTTACTTTCAAAACGCATTTTTCATGCAACGGTTATTCGGTTAACCGATTATTCGGTAACATTTTTTTAAATAACTCAATTATTTTTGTTAAATTATCATGGCATTCATACATTTTTCCATTTTTATTCGATTAATCGAATATTTTTTTCAACGGTTTTCCGAATAATCGTTGAAATTCTGCCTTGGCAGTAAATATTAAGCTCTTTTTATTGCTTTATTATGAATATTAAACTCATTAAAATTTTTTCCTGTAATAGGTTACTTTCTAAACGCATTTTTCATGTAACGGTTATTCGATTAACCGATTATTCGTTTAAATTTTTGTAAATAACCCAATTATTTTTGTTAAATTATCATGGCAATCATAAATTTTCCCATTTTTATTCGATTAATCGAATACTTTTTTCAACGGTTTTCCGAATAATCGTTCAAATTCTGCCTTTGCTGTAAATATTAAGCTCTTTTTATTGCTTTATTATAAATATTAAACTCATTCCAATTTTTTTCTTTAATCGGTTACTTTCAAAGCGCATTTTTCATGTAACGGTTATTCGGTTAACCGATTATTCGTTAAAATTTTATTTAAAAAGTTCATAATTTTTCCTCATACTGTCATGTTTATACATTTAACAATTTTGTTTGTAAATTTTCCCGATTAATCGAATATTTATTTAATCGGTTTTCCGAATAATCGTACAAATTTATGTTTATGTGGCGAAAATTTCGCATACAATCACTAAATCTATAAATAATATAAAATTCTGCATAATTTTTGTATGAATTATTTATTTTTATTCGATTATTTTTGTAATCGATTATTCGGCTTTTCGATTATTCGTTTAAATTTTGCAAGACAATTGATATTTTAACTAATATTCTTATGGTATTTATAAAATTTGTTAATTTTGCCGTTTATTCGAATATTTATTTGAGCGGTTTTCCGAATAATCGTAGAAATTTAAGTTCATTTAGCAAACAATTCTTATAAAATCACTGATTATGTAATTCATTTGAATTTATGCATAATTTTTTTAAGAATTCTTTATTTTTATTCGATTATTTTTTTAATCGGTTACTAGGTTATTCAATTATTCTTTAAAATTTTGCAACAAACTTTATATTTTATCTAATATTCTTATGGTATTTATGAATTTTGTAAATTTTTCCGATTAATCGAATATTTATTTCATGGGTTTTCCGAATAAGTGTACAAATTTCTGTTTATATCTCTCATAAAATTGGAGTATAAATATAATGGAATATGATATTATGCTAAATTTTTTGATGTTTTCTTTATTTTTATTCGATTATTTTTTTTAATCGATTATTGGGTTTTCCAATTATTCGTATAAATTTTGTAAAAAAGTTCCATTTCTTAATTATATTATTATGCTATTCAAGAAATATGCAAAATTGTTTAATTAATCAAATATTTTCTCAATCGGTTTTCCAAATAATCGTACAAATTTCTGTTTCTATTGCAAAAATTTCTTATAAAATCGCAATTTTTGTAGATATTCTTTATTTTAAAAAAATAGTTCAACTTTTTGCTACAAAATAGAATTTTTTTAATTACATTACATTTTGCCTTTCATTTTTATTTAACTTTTCTTAACATTATTACCTCATATGCCTGTTTGCCACACGATAATTATGTTAAATAGGTTCCTCTTAATAAACCCACTTTCATTTCTTTAACATTTCTAGAATAATAATAATGTAGAAGCAACAAAAGAAGTAAAAT
Source organism: Calliphora vicina (assembly GCF_958450345.1). NCBI lineage: Eukaryota > Metazoa > Arthropoda > Insecta > Diptera > Calliphoridae > Calliphora > Calliphora vicina. The sequence continues at coordinate 116,342,528 of NC_088783.1, forward strand.
TAAACGTACACCAGAATATTTCGCATACAAATTATGTCAACTTCTTAGAGGAATTAATGCAATAAAATACAACACTGTATGAATATTAAAATGTAAACACAATTATTTAACGCACATACAAATACATACCTACATTTGTATTCAACAAAAAAAAACATTGTAAACAGAGAATTTGTAACAGATAAAGAAGAGAGGGGGATAAAGGGAGAGTTGTATTGTAAATACAACGGTAAAAGATTAATGAAACACATACATACCTACACATGCTTATTACACGTTATGAATGTTTCATGTTGTTGTTTTTATTTTGTTTTGTTAAATCTTCTTCTTTTCTTATCTGTTTTTGTTGTAGTTGTTTTTTTTGCACTGACATTTGTTGAGAAACTATTACCACATTAAACGAAATGCAAATGACCAAACTGAATGATAAATTAGGTATGAATAAAACTGTTAATATTATGTGAGAAGAAGTTAATTATCTGTGTATATTTGTATTAATATTTGAACAGTTGAATGAGTCTTCTTTTTTCTTTTATTTTAAACGCAACTCCCCTTTGTTTTTGTAAAAAATATTTACTTAAAAAAAATATATGATTCATTAGCATTTTTGTTGTTGTTTGTGCCTCAAAGTCAATGTCATTTATAATACTTTTTTCAGCTTAATGCAAAAAAACTAACAAATGTGTACAAACATTAAGAAGAAAAAAAATGCAAAATTATAAAACAAATATTAGAAGAATCAGAAAAAAAACTATTACCCACGCATTAATAACAACAGCAACAACAAGTTTATTACCTTCGCAGAGTTAGATTCATATGTGGGCTGAAGAAGGAAGGCATTATATATAAACCCAGCTAACAATTTAGGAAAGATTAAGATAAACTGAAAACTAAATCTTCAATAATTTTCAATATTTTAACAATTTTGAAAATACGAACTTTGAAAAATTGCAAAAATGTTAAAAAATTTTATTTTTATTAACAAATTAATAAATTTTAGTACTTTTCTGGCAATTTCGAAAATTCGAACTTAAGTTCGAATTTTAATTTTTGCTGAAAAAAAGCTACAAATTTAAAATTTCTTCATTTTAAACAGTGTCAGCTTGAAATTTTTCAAAATTATTAATTTTGCAACATTTTCGAAAATTCGAACTTAAGTTCGAATTAGAAAAATCTTTGAAATTTCAAAATTTTTCTTGTTTTATTTCAATTTATTTAAAATAAATCATTTGCATTTGTTATAGGCAATTTTTTTCTAAATTTTAGTAATTTTCTTACAACTTCGATATTTCGAACTTAAGTTCGAATTTAAATTTTTGCTGTAAAAGTGCTAAAAATTTTAAAATTCTTCATTTTAAACAGTGCCAGCTTGAAATTTGACAAAATTATTAATATTCCAACAATTTCGAAAATTCGAACTTATGTTCGAAATTAGAAAAATCTTGGAAATTTTTAAATTTTTTCCTTTTTTACTTTAAATTTATTTAAAATTAATAATTTGTATGTGTTATAGGCAAATTTTTTCTAAATTTTAGTAATTTTCAGTCAATTTCGAAAATTCGAACTTAAGTTCGAATTTAAATTTTTGCTGAAAAAGTGCTACAAATTTAAAATTTCTTCATTTTAAACAGTGCCAGCTTGAAATTTGACAAAATTATTAATATTCCAACAATTTCGAAAATTCGAACTTAAGTTCGAAATTAGAAAAATCTTGGAAATTTAAAAATTTTTCTTTTTTTTATTTAAATTTAATTAAAATTAATAATTTGTATGAGTTATAGGCAATTTTTTTCTAAATATTAGTAATTTTCAGGCAATTTCGAAAATTCGAACTTAAGTTCGAATTTTAATTTTGACTGAAAATTTGCTACAAATTAAATATTTCTTAATTTTAAACGTTGCCAGCTTGAAATCTATCAAAATTATTAATATTCCAGCAATTTCGAAAATTCGAACTTAAGTTCGAAATTTTAAAAATCTTGGAAATTTAAAAATTTTTCTTTTTTTATTTCAATTTATTTAAAATTAATCAATTGTATGTGTTATAGGCAAATTTTTTCTAAATTTTAGTCATTTTCAGGCAATTTCGAAAATTCGAACTTAAGTTCGAAATTTTAAAAATCTTGGAAATTTAAAAATTTTTCTTTTTTTTATTTCAATTTATTTAAAATTAATAATTAGTATGTGGTATAGGCAAATTTTTTCTAAATTTTAGTAATTTTCAGGCAATTTCGAAAATTCGAACTTAAGTTCGAATTTAAATTTTTGCTGTAAAAGTGCTAAAAATTTAAAATTTCTTCATTTTAAACAGTGCCAGCTTGAAATCTATCAAAATTATTAATTTTGCAACATTTTCGAAAATTCGAACTTAAGTTCGAATTTAAATTTTTGCTGAAAAAGTGCTCAAATTTAAAATTTCTTCATTTTAAACGTTTTCAGCTTGAAATTTGACAAAATTATTAATATTCCAGCAATTTCGAAAATTCGAACTTAAGTTCGAAATTTGTTAATTTTCCAACAATTTCGAAAATTCGAACTTAAGTTCGAAATATGAATAATCATGAAAATTTAAAAATTTTTACTTTCATACATTTAAATTTGTTACAGCTTAATAATTTTTGTGTTCTATAGACAAATTTTGTCAAATTTCATCAATTTCGAAAATTCGAACTCAATTAATTAAAAAATAAAAAGAATTTTTGTTATAAATTCCTTTAAAATTTCACTCCCATAACCTCAATTTTAGGCATTTATTTTCATTACATTTTAAATTAATTCCTTCCATCTCTCATAAACAATAAATTAATTTATTTCTGTGCCATTTCAACTTACTAGCACTGCATTTTACTCTGCAGTATTATAAATATTGTATTAAACCCCATTTTGACCATTTCCCTGTTAGTTGCCCCACCTCCTTTTTCTGGTTATATTTTTGTTATTACTTTGTATAAACTTGCTTGCTCTAAAAGTACGAGCAATATGTTGTTTACAAATAACCCATATTTAAGTCATTCATATTTATAACGAGTTCATTGTCCTGCAGGTCCTTTTTATTATATACTTCTCTTTCTCTCTCTCTCTCTTTCTCCTTGCACTTTTCTGTTTGCTGTTAGTATTATAGAAACTTAAATAGAAGAAGCTTTAGAAGAGTTCATTTCGTTTCTAGGTTTTTTTATTATTATTTATTTCTTTTAAAGCAGGTTGAGGTTTTTCTTTATTGGAAAAAAAGTTTTATATAAAGGAGACTCCCGTTTATATCCTTAAGGATTTTCCATGAATGATGTCTAGAAAATGTTGTTTGTTTGTTGGTCTTAAATAACTAAATATTTGTTTAATAGTGACATTAGAGACTTCCTGTTCCTTGAATGCATTTATAATGACATGTTATAACAAAAAAAAAAAAGACATTTTCAATTGAGGTGATTCTCTTTTTTTCAACATAAAAGGCCAGAAATTGTTTCCCTATTAACTTAAGTATCATAGAGTCAGCAGCTTAAGAGGAAAATGTTTAAAATAATGAGAAAAAATCTAAAGGGAACTAAAGAGAACTTTTAAAATTTTCCAGTAATTTCGAAAATTCCAACATAAATTTTTGTTTTTTTTTTTTAGGTAAAATAAGAATTAATAAATACTAAAAGAAATTTAAACAAAAATTACAAAATTTTTCCAAATTTTCAATAATTTCGAAAATTTCGAAAATTCGAACTTAAGTTCGAAAATTAATTTATTCTGGGAAAAGCCAAAAATATACTTAATACTATTAATTTTCATGTTTAATAAAAGATTTTTACAATATTTTTCAGGATTTTATAATAATTCTGTAATTTCGAAAATTCGAAAATTAAAAATTCCACAAATATGCTTCAAATTAATATTTTTCATATACTATAAGTTATTTAAGCAAATTTTACAGATTTTTTTAAATTTTTCTTCAATTTCGAAATTTCGAACTTAAGTTCGAAAATGAATTTGATCTCGAAAATCTCACATATATACCTAAAATTTATCATTTATCATCAAATCAAAAGATTTTTATAAAATTTTACAGATTTTTTTAAATTTTTCTTCAATTTCGAAAGTTCGAAACTGAATTAGATCTCGAAAATCTCACAAATATACATAAATTTATCACTTTTCATGTATTATAAGCTAATTTAATAAATTTTTATAATTTTTCTGTAATTTCGAAAATTCGAACTTAAGTTCGAAAATTAATTTGATCTCAAAAATCCCCCAATATACTTAAAATTAGCCATTTTCAAAGATTTAATAAAAAAAATACAGATTTTCATATTTTTCTGTAATTTCGAAAATTCGAACTTAATTTCGAAAATGAATTTGAACTCGAAAATCTCACAAATATACTTAAATTTATCAATTTTCATGTATATAAGCTAATTTTATAAATTTTTATAATTTTTCTGTAATTTCGAAAATTCGAACTTAAGTTCGAAACTGAATTAGATCTCGAAAATCTCACAAATATACCTAAAATTTATCATTTTCATATATTATAAAAGATTTTTACAAAATTTTACAGATTTTTTTGAATTTTTCTGTAATTTCGAAAATTCGAACTTAAGTTCGAAAATGAATTTGATCTCATAAATACCCAAATATACTAAAAATTTATATTTTTCATATATTATATGTTATTTTTACAGATTTTTAAATATTTCTTCAATTTCGAAAATTCGAACTTATGTTCGAATTTGGAAAAATCCAAGAAAATTCAAAAACATTATTTTTTTAATATGAAAACTTGGTATTTGGTTGAAAATATGATTAATTTTAAGGATATAAAAGCTTTTGAGCTATTTATTTTAATTTCGAAAATTCGAACTTAATTTCGAATTTAGAAAAATCCAAAAATTATTGAATTTTCTGTATAATTTGTTATGTTTACATAAAATAATTGTTAATTTTTCAATATAGAACATGAAAAATGGCTTTAGCAGCATGTTCTGTTAACTTCGAAAATTCGAAGTTAATTTCGAATTAATTTTTTTATGTTGAAAATTATGAAAAATTTGAATTTTTGTTGTTTCAGATAATTAAAACATGTTTAATTCATTTAGAAGTGATTTTAAGCTATTTTCGAAAATTCGAACTTAAGTTCGAAAATTTTTTTAATAAAGAAAATTTGAAAATTTTGAATTTTTAAACAGAAATTTCAATAATAAATTATTTAAAGTATTTTTAATTACTTTAAATTAGTTTATAAGTGATTTTAAGCCAATTTCGAAAATTCGAACTTAAGTTCGAAAAGTTTTTAAATAACAAAAACTATGGATATTTAAAATTTTAGTAATGTCAATTAATTAAAACATGTTTAATTCATTTAGAAATGATTTAAAGCTATTTTCGAAAATTCGAACTTAAGTTTGAAAATTTTTTTTAATAAAAAAATTGGAAAATTTTGAATTTTTTAAACAGAAAACTCAATGATTAATCATTTAGAGTATTTTTAATTACTTTAAATTCATTTATAAGTGATTTTAAGCCAATTTTGAAAATTCGAACTTAAGTTCGAAAGTTTTTTAAATAAAAACTATTTAAATTTAAAATTTTATTAATTTCAATTAATTAAAACATGTTAAATTCATTTAGAAATGATTTTAAGCTATTTTTGAAAATTCGAACTTAAGTTCGAAAATTTTTTTTAATAAAGAAAATTGGAAATTTTTGAATTTTTTAAACAGAAAACTCAATAATAAATCATTTAAAGTATTTTTAATTACTTTAAATTAGTTTATAAGTGATTTTAAGCCAATTTCGAAAATTCGAACTTAAGTTCGAAAATTTTTTAAATAACAAAAACTATGGAAATTTATAATTTTAGTAATTTCAATTAATTAAAACATGTTTAATTAGTTTCGAAATGATTTTAAGCTATTTTCGAAAATTCGAACTTAAGTTCGAAAATTTTTTTAATAAAGAAAATTGGAAAATTTTGAATTTTTTAAACAAAAAACTCAATAATAAATCATTTAAAGTATTTTTAATTACTTTAAATTAGTTTATAAGTGATTTTAAGCCAATTTCGAAAATTCGAACTTAGTTCGAAAATTTTTTAAACAACAAAAACTATGGAAATTTATAATTTTAGTAATTTCAATTAATTAAAACATGTTTAATTAGTTTCGAAATGATTTTAAGCTATTTTCGAAAATTCGAACTTAAGTTCGAAAATTTTTTTAATAAAGAAAATTGGAAAATTTTGAATTTTTTAAACAAAAAACTCAATAATAAATCATTTAAAGTATTTTTAATTACTTTAAATTAGTTTATAAGTGATTTTAAGCCAATTTCGAAAATTCGAACTTAGTTCGAAAATTTTTTAAACAACAAAAACTATGGAAATTTAAAATTTTTCTAATTTAAATTAGTTAAAACATGTTTAATTAGTTTCGAAATGATTTTAAGCTATTTTCGAAAATTCGAACTTAAGTTCGAAAATTTTTTTAATAAAGAAAATTGGAAAATTTTGAAATTTTTAAACAGAAAACTCAATAATAAATCATTTAAAGTATTTTTAATTACTTTAAATTTGTTTATAAGTGATTTTAAGCCAATTTCGAAAATTCGAACTTAAGTTCGAAAATTTTTTAAATAACAAAAACTATGGAAATTTAAAATTTTAGTAATTTCAATTAATTAAAACATGTTTATTTAGTTTCGAAATGATTTTAAGCTATTTTCGAAAATTCGAACTTAAGTTCGAAAAATTTTAAGTTTCAAAATTTTTTAATTTTTTTGTTTTTTTATGCAGAAAATTCATTTATGAAACATTTGAGGCTTTTTTTAATAACAATTTCGAAAATTTTTAAATAAAAAATTTGAAAATTATGATTTTTCTCAAATTTTTTTCTGAAGTTTACTCCCATTTTCGTATTTTTCTAGTGCTGGTATTTTAATTTTGTATTTTTTTTTTATTAATCGTTTTTACTATAATATATTTTAATAACATCATTAAAAGATTTTTCATAATTATAATTCTTGTTTAAGTATTTTTTTCTTCTTTCTTGTTTTCTGTAACCAAAATGTTAGACACACTTTAATGTTTTAAAAACGTAAGAAGCTTTTTATTATTTTTAAGCTGTTAATGGTGTGTGGTATGTTGTTTTAGCCCGTTTTTTTTTCCTTAACTTGTCTCATAGTTGTTCTTTTTTTTTTTGTTCTGTTTTTACGCCAGTGTACTACATGAAGTTTAACAACCTACTTTTTTTAGCTAAGAGTGCTTGTTTTATGAAAATAAGGAAGACCATATTAAGGAGAAGCCAGATTTAAAATTTCTTAAAAAAACTGCAGTTTGTGTAACTTTTTTTATCTAAAATTTTTAAAGAAATTTTTATTTTTTCTTAGTTTTTTTTTAGTTTTAAATTACCTTTGACCTGGCCTCTCTAATCAGTTTAAAATGTGGTTTATTAAAAAAAATATCTAGTTGCTCTTGTTCAATTGTTTCTAACCAACCGTGTTCTTACAATGTTCTACATAATGTTAATGAAATTGTTGATAGTTTATTACACAAAAAAAGCAAAAGAATTTTATACACTTTTACTTGTTCATTTTTTTATTCATCATTTTTCTCTAACATGATTTTTACGAGCCTATTTTTCACTTTTATTCGTTTAATTTCAACAGACAATAGAAGAATTTAATTAAAAAATTTGTTAAACTTTCTATGAAGGTTGTTTCAAAAAGCCTGGAATATAACAATAATTAAGGAAAAAAGTACAAAAAATTTTAAAAAAGTACTTTTTTGTAACAAAAGTTTAAAAAGTACCAAAAATTATTGTCCCCAGTTGGGGATTTTCAAATTTTTTATCTAAAATAACTAATAAATTTATTAGTTTTCCTTAGTAAAATCATTTTACTTCATAAAATCTTTTTTCATAAAAAAAAAATTAAATTCCCAATTGTATTAAAAAAATCTCCTTTGTGGGGATTTTCAAAAAATATTTGGGAATTCAATAAAAACTTCCAATTATTGAATTTCTGGAAGAAAATTTTAATTCCCAAAATTAATTCAAAAATCCCCTAATGGTGGATTTTCAAAAATTAAATGGGAATTAATTTTTTTAATTTTTTAGCAATAAAAATGTCCAATTATTGAATTTCTCAAAGAAAATTTTAATTCCCAAAATTAATTTAAAAATCCCCTTATGGAGGATTTTCAAAAATTAAATGGGAATTAATTTTTTTTAATTTTTTAGCAATAAAAACGTCCAATTATTGAATTTCTCAAAGAAAATTTTAATTCCCAAAATTAATTCAAAAATCCCCTAATGGGGGATTTTTTAAAATTTCATGGGAATTCATTTTTTTTAATTTTTAACAATAAAAACTTCCAATTATTGAATTTCTGGAAGAAAATTTTAATTCCCAAAATTAATTCAAAAATCCCCTAATGGGGTATTTTTTAAAATTTCATGGGAATTCATTTTTTTTAATTTTTTATCAATAAAAACGTACAATTATTGAATTTCTCAAAGAAAATTTTAATTCCCAAAATTAATTCAAAAATCCCCTAATGGGGGATTTTTTAAAATTTCATGGGAATTCATTTTTTTAAATTTTTTTGCAATAATAACGTCCAATTATTGAATTTCTGGAAGAAAATTTTAATTCCCAAAATTAATTTAAAAATCCCCTATGGGGTATTTTTTAAAATTTCATGGGAATTATTTTTTTTTTAATTTTTAACAATAAAAACTTCCAATTATTGAATTTCTGGAAGAAAATTTTAATTCCCAAAATTAATTCAAAAATCCCCTATGGGGTATTTTTTAAAATTTCATGGGAATTAATTTTTTTTTAATTTTTTTGCAATAAAAACGTTCACTTATTGAATTTCTCAAAGAAAATTTTAATTCCTAATGGGGTATTTTTTAAAATTTCATAGGAATTAATTTTTTTTAATTTTTTTGCAATATAAACTTCCAATTATTGAATTTCTGGAAGAAAATTTTAATTCCCAAAATTAATTCAAAAATCCCCTAATGGGGTATTTTTTAAAATTTCATGGGAATTCATTTTTTTTAATTTTTTTGCATAAAAACGTCAAATTATTGAATTTATCAAAGAAAATTCAAATTCCCAAAATTAATTATAAAATCTCCTAATGGGGGATTTTTTAAAATTTCATGGATATTAATTTTTTTAATTTTTTAGCAATAAAAGCTTTCAATTATTGAATTTCTCAAAGAAAATTTTAATTCCCAAAATTATTTTAAAAATCCCCTTATGGGGGATTTTCAAAAATTAAATGGGAATTAATTTTTTTAATTTTTTAGCAATAAAAACATTCAATTATTGAATTTCTCAAAGAAAATTTGAATTCCCAAAATTAATTCAAAAATCCCCTAATGGGGTATTTTTTAAAATTTCATGGGAATTCATTTTTTTTTAATTTTTAACAATAAAAACTTCCAATTATTGAATTTCTGGAAGAAAATTTTAATTCCCAAAATTAATTCAAAAATCCCCCTAATGGGTATTTTTTAAAATTTCATGGGAATTCATTTTTTTTAATTTTTAACAATAAAAACTTCGAATTATTGAATTTCTGGAAGAAAATTTTAATTCCCAAAATTAATTCAAAAATCCCCTAATGGGGGATTTTTTAAAATTTCATGGGAATTCATTTTTTTTAATTTTTAACAATAAAAACTTCCAATTATTGAATTTCTGGAAGAAAATTTTAATTCCCAAAATTAATTCAAAAATCCCCTAATGGGGGATTTTTTAAAATTTCATGGGAATTCATTTTTTTTAATTTTTTGAGTTTAAAACATTTTTGGAATTCATTTTTAATATCTTTTTGTTTTTCTTGTTTTGCAGAATGTGGTGGACTATAACCGGAAACTTTGGAAATATATTGCCAATCGATTGGTCCAAATCATTTACACGTAAAATGCATATGCCTACTTTAAATTTGGGACAAAATCCTGCTAAACAATCTGATTCTCTAGATGCGCAAACACCCGGCGACGAGCTCAACAGTGAAGACGAAGCCATTGCCAATGATCTGGATATGCATGCTTTGATTTTGAATGGTCTCAACAGTGAATCGGAAGAGCCCATTAAAAGTGTGGAAGAGGTGATTAAGGAAATTGAATATATTATTGATGAGGCCGACAGTCCCACAGATGATGCCACCACATGTGAATCGGAGGTTATAGAAAAGGCCAAAGAGGTGTTGGGGGCACCTTTATATGCGGAGAGTAAGTTTTAAATTAATAAAAAAAAAATTAAGAGAAATTTTGTTAATTAATTGTGTTTTTTTTTGTGTTTCTTATAGAATTGCAATATCTATCCATAACCCAATTGAATGAATTGTATATGGAAATGGAGGTTTTGATACAGGAGCTGAGCGAGACTTTGATCAATGAGTTGGCCTTGCGTGATGAATTGGAATTTGAAAAAGAATTGAAGAATTCTTTTATCTCTATACTGCTGGCAGTACAAAACAAAAGACGACAATATCATGTCGAAAAGAAACGTGGCAAATTCCAAGGACCCGATCCCAAATATCTAACCACTGTCATACCCTATACCCTGGAGAATGGCACACCTAATAATCAAAATTTACAAGTTTTAATTAAAAGTAAGTTGAAATTAAAATTCTCAATTGTTTAGTTCGATCTTTAATAATTTTTGTTTTATTTTTCCAGTTTTAAAAGCCATTAATGAGGACAGTCCTACAGTTCCCACTTTATTAACGGACTACATTTTAAAGGTATTATGTCCTACATAAAGCGTTTTCTTTTTAAAACATATTTATTCTATATAAAAAAAAATATTACTTTCTTCTTAAGAACAAAATTTTAGTTTTAAGTATTTTTTGTTTTTAAATCTAATTCTAAAAAAACAAGCAAAATTTATATAAAAAAAAATTTAGCTGCTAATTTAATTACCACAAAATAAAAGTTTGAATATCTAAATAATAATTCAACTAAAGTTTATTTACAAAGTCTTACAAACAATTATTATATAAATGTAAAAGTAACAGAAAATGCAGTTAATGCTTATTATAAATAAAGTTTTAATATAATAAGTAAAAAAATGGTTATTTTCTTAAAGCAAAATAAATAAATTTGAAGCAAAATATTGTTTTCCCCAGTAAGGATTTTCATTTTTTTCTTTGGGAATTTAATTTTTTAGATGAAATACATAATAAAATAATTAGGATTCCTTAGTAAAATCATTTTACTTAAAAAAATATTTATTAAAGTAAAAAAAATAAATTCCCAATTGTTTTATAAAAATCTCCTTATGGGGGATTTTTGAAAATTAATTGGGAAATTAATTTTTTTTTAATTTTTTATCAATAAAATCATCCAATTATTAAATTTCTCAAAGAAAATTTAAATTCCCAAAATTAATTTAAAAATCTCCTAAAGGGGGATTTTTATAAAATTAAATGGGAATTCTTTTTTTTAATTTTTTAGCAATAAAATCATCCATTTATTGAATTTCTCAAAGAAAATTTAAATTCCCAAAATTAATTTAAAAATCTCCTAATGGGGGATTTTTAAAAATTAATTGGGAATTAAATTTTTTTAATTTTTTATCAATAAAATCATTCAATTATTGAATTTCTTAAATAAAATTTTAATTCCCAAAATTAATTTAAAAATCTCCTAAAGGGGGATTTTTAAAAATTAATTGGGAATTAAATTTTTTTAATTTTTATCAATAAAATCATCCAATTATTGAATTTCTTAAAGAAAATTTAAATTCCCAAAATTAATTTAAAAATCTCCTAATGGGGGATTTTCAAAAATTAATGGGGAATTCTCTTTTTTAATTTTTTAACAATAAAATCATCCAATTATTGAATTTCTTAACGAAAATTTAAATTCCCAAAAATAATTTAAAAATCTCCTTATGGGGGATTTTTGAAAATTAATTGGGAATTAAATTTTTTTAATTGTTAACAATAAAATTATTCAATTATTGAATTTCTCAAAGAAAATTTTAATTCCCATAATTAATTTAAAAATCTCCTAATGGGGGATTTTTAAAAATTACTTTTTTTAAATAGAAGAATCTTTAACTTAATTTTTTAAGCATTAACTGTATTTCTTTATAACTCATGAACCTTTAAAACAAATAATATTGCTTTAAATTTACAAAAAAAGAAATAAATAAAGACAATTTTAAATCAAACTCCTAAAAAAAACTGCTTAAACAGGAATAGAAAAGGTTACAAAATGAAGAAAACAACAACATTTCCTTGAAAAAAGGGGAAATAACTGGGATTTCAGAGTGTTCGAAAGAGAACTGGAAACTCAGAATTCGATTTAGAAATATTTTCCCAAAATTTTTAAGGCTTCACAGAAAATAATTTTTGAAAATTTGTTTATTTAAAGAAAAATCTATTTTGTTTCTGTTAACCAAAAAAAAATTGGGTTTATTTACACTGCCCTGGATTCTTACAAACAAAATTGAAGAAAACAAAACTATTTAATTCCCAAAATTTATTCAAAACAAAAATCTAAATAAATAGCAGAAATTTGTTTAATTATAGAAAATTTTATTTAAGATTTTAAACAAAGTTAATAAAAAAGCAAAAAAAATAATTTCTTTGAATTAAAAAAAAAAGATTTAAAAAAGAAAAGCACAGTTTAGTAATTGGGTAATTTAAATAATACACAATTTTTAGGGTAAAAAGGCAAGCAAACAAGAAATATTTTTAAAATTTAATTACAATACAAAAAAAACATGTTTTAAACAAAATAAATTTATTCTAATTTAAAACAGAAAAATCTATATTTTAAATTAAGCAAAAACTATGAAAAACAAACAAATAATATATATTTTGTAATACTCAATATAAGATATAAATATTTATTTATATATTCTCTATTAATTGCTAAACAAAATAATAATTTAAATGAAGCTTATTAAGGGAAACGGAAGTAAATGCAGCAGCTTCATAATTGTCAGCATTTGTATATGTCATATGTAACAGTGAAGTTTTTTAATTGGCAGCATTTGTATACATCATATTGAACAGTGATGCCATAATAGTTATGATAAAAAAATCACTGCATTTACTAACTCACCCACAATTTTATATTAAACAACAAAAAAACGCTTATTTAATGTGTGTGTCTGTCTCTATTGCATTTTAATTTAAGCTTCAGTAAAAATATATAAAAAAATAACTAAAAATACATATTTTATGTGGCATTTTAAATAAATTTATTTTAATTTGTATAAAAAACCCCAACCTGTAAAAAGTTTTTAATTATAATTTTGTTTTTATTTTATATTAATTTAGCCTTTAAGTTGAAAATCAATAAAAATACAAAAAAAAATTATAAAATGTTTGATTACAAAGCTTTATTTGTTTATTTTTTTATTAAATAGTTTTTTTGTAAAAAAGGGATTTAAAAATAATAAACCCCAAGATTTTTGAAAATTTTATTATAAAAACCTCTTATTTACTTTAATAATTTAAAAAAAATTCCCACAGCCTTTAAAAAAACCAAGCAAATCAATATTTTAACAAAAAATTTAAAATATTTATTACAAATCAATAAAAACTTTATAAAACAAACTTTATTTATGCAATAAATTACAAACATTACAAATAACTAAACAAATTCTACTGCTTTTTCTAACAAAACATCTACAAAATACCAAAATAGTTTTTATTAAAACCTAAAAGAAAATATTTAATAATAACCCCCCCAAACAAATAAACAGCTTGACAAAAATTTAACAAAAGTAACATTATTAAAAAAAATAGTCTAATAAATTAATAAAAATAAAACTCTGTGTGTACTTTATATATAAACAAAAAAAAATATTTATTAAATTAAAAGAAAATGTGTTACCAAAAAAAAAGAAAAAATTACAAAATAAAGTAAAATATTCACGAAAACAGTCCATGTTTATTAGATTTAAATACAAAAGAAAATCTTTATAAAATACCACGAAAAACCAATAATCTTATTATGATAACAAAAAAAAAATAAAAGAAAAATTTGCAACAAATCAAGAATATTTATAATAATTATTAATTATATGAAATTAATTAATATAAAAATAAATGTAATGCAATTTCTCTATACATACAAGAAAGATAATCTTAAATAAAAATGCTTAAATAAATACAACAACAAACAAAATTAATGTTTTATTTACAAAAAAAAAAATGGTAAGTCATTCAAAACATCCATTAAACCTAAAAGGCAGTTTTTCCACCAACTCCGCCAAAAGTAAAATAATTTAGCTTAGACATCAACCGCACTATGTAATGAATTTTCACAACATTCTGCTTTAATTTATATGTTTGACATTTCATAACAATATAACAGAGTTTTTACATTCCTAAGCTTTTGTATATGTTGTGAGCTATTTTCCAGCGATTTTTATCATATTTGAAGCGTCATAAAAACGTAAGAAGTACATACGCTTTTAAATTAGTAAATACGAATTTTTTGTATAAAAAAACAATAGAGTAGAGCGCTTATTCCGATTAAGCCAAAAATCTACTTATTGCCAGTCAAAATATGTCCGAATACATAAAACCACTCAACTATGGCCATCACGAACCATTTCTATTCCCAACCTTACAGAGTACATATTGCCAATAATTTCATGAAGTAATTTTGTTTTATGACTTTCAATGATAAAAATAGCTTATTAAGGTGTTTTCCTTAGAATTTACCGTTAAAAAATAGTTAACAAATATCTAGCGATTTTTGAAACATTAAGCGGGTTTTAATTAAACAAACATTACCATCACTGATAATAAAATGAAGTAAAAAAATCTTTAGCTTTTGTATATGTCACCAAATTCATTGCCATTTTGGCGATTTTCAATGGAAAAAACAATTTTTATTGGCGAGTTTTCCTTTAAATTATGGTAGTATGTAGGAAAATCCAATATATTGAGATAAAGTTTAGGTTTATACATATATTCTGGACCATTATAGATAGCAGAGTTGATATACATAGCCATGGTCGTATGTATATATAAATAAACTTTCCGAAGCCCACAAAATCAATCCATTTTAAGTATAAAATGTTTGTTGGGTTATATGATTTTTGTTTACAAAATTTATGATTTTTTTAGGTCTGGCTGCACGAAAGAGAGAGTATGAAAAAAATGAGAGAATATAATGGCGCAGAAAATTTCATAATATCATATTTGGTTACCGTTAACACTAAAATACCAGTATGCACCGAAATGATCCGAGTTCACTCGGCCAAGGGCTGTCAACTCAGCTATAACTACTGCTACAACAACAACAACACTAAAATACCCTTTAAAATCGAATACCGTTACCAAAATAACTACAACTAAAATAGCGGTAACGGTAATAATAAAAAAAAATTAAATTATGAAACTACAAATTTTCGCAGGCAATAATATAAAAAAATCAAGAAATTAAAATGGGAATTTTATATATTTAAAAAAATCTTCTTTCTATCTTCGTTATTAAGTTTTTTGCTTTTAAAATAACAAAATAGTTCATCAATAAAATCTTCTTTCATTTAAAAGCTTTTAAAACTAAATTTTTAGCGATTTTGTTCCTTCTTCTTACGTTATGACAATTCTCCACCTAAACCATACGGCAACTCCACCAAATGACAGAGAAAGAGAACTTAAAGAAAACGAGAGAAAAAAATCTACGGCCATTGAATAAAATAATACAGAAAAAAAAACCTAAAGAAAGAAAAAAATAAACCCTGCATTGAAAAAAATCAGTCGCGAGTATATTCTTCGGACTCTTAGCCTCCAATAATATCAGTTATGTGGGGAATTTTGGAGACAATACAACAACGCATAGAGAAAGAAAAAAACTAAATTGCAATATTACAGTGACAAAGTTTGTGTAGATAGATAGAGGCGCCTGGGAAAACCATCAAAACGGGGTTCATAATTTTTTGTGTGACGGAACAATTTTTATTTTAGTTTTGTGCTGGCAGTTTTACGGTGTTATAATTTTGATAAAAAGAAAATTGAAACAAAAGTGCTTAAAAATATTAACAAATTAATATAAAAAGAAAAATATAAAAAAAAATTATTAACAACAAGAAAAAAAACGTAAAATAAAACAGCGAAAATGGCATTGAAAGTGTTGGTTGGACAAAGTAAGTTAATAAAAAAGTGATTAATAATAAGAAAAAAAACCCATTTATTAGTTTATTTATAAGAAAAAGTTCATTTAAGATTTGCTTTTATATTTCCAATAAGAAAGTGCTAGAAAATTGGTTTTATGCTAAAAAATGTTTGCCAATTAGTTGAGTTTTATGGTGAAATAGCTTAATTTTCCGTTTTCCTGGTTTCTAATTATTGATTTTTCCCCATATTTTTGCAATTTAGACTCTACGATTCGTTTTACACATGTGTAGGGCTATGGGAAATAGTTCTACATACCAATAGAAGCAAGTGAAAGAAAGCCTCTTGATGGGGTAGTCATATATTTTTTGGTGGCTGCAGCAGACAGTTTATTACGCCCCCAGATTGACCTTTTTTCCTTGGTGTTGTTGTGTGTTCGAGTTGTTGTTTTTGCAATAGATACCGAAAAGTATAATTTTATTCCCTAACACCCATTTAACTAACAAACCACCCATCCATCCCCTCCCGACCATTTTTTTAAATATGCGCAAATGCGTAAGTTTGTCAATTTATATTTTTCCTATTGATTGTTAATCATAATGACATTCATGTAATTGTTGTTGTTAGTTTATTTATAATAAAGTGTTTTATTGTGTTTAATCTAGGATTCTATTAATATTTAAAAAGAATTTCTGTCCAGTGTGTGTCATAAATGATGGTGTCATGGGTGGGAGTTTTATTATAAATCAGTTTTTTGCTTCTTCTTTTCTTTTAAGAGAAAAAAATCTTATAAATATCAATTGTTTTTATTGTTTTCTTTTTCTTCTTTTTCTCCAGTTATTAATTTTGCTCTCTTTTTGTGTTTAATATGGCCCCATCAATTGATTTTAACAATTCCCACGTGATTAAGAGAAAATCTCCTAAAATACCCTGATATTAACTAAAACGTATAGAATTTTAATAAAAATGGTATTTCTAGGTTTTATTTCTTATTTTTCAAAAATAAGAAAAGATCAATTCTTAAAAAAGTTTTTATTAAAATGCTTTAAAAAGAAGAAAATTAACTTCTACTACTCTTTGTTTCTGGAAATTCTATAAATTTCATATTTTATCAAGAAAATAATTTTAAGAAGCCATTATATGTTTTAAAATATAATTTAAAGTATTTTAAAAATTTTGAAGCAAAATTAAAAATTTTTAATTAGTAGTATTTCTACTACTAAATATGTTTTGGAAAAAAAATGTATTTAATATTGTAAAAATTATTTTAAACAATATTTAAATGAAATTTTTGTAATAATATAGATTTTTGAAAAGGTAGTATTTCTGCTACTTTTTTTAAAAACTGTTTTAAATTGATAATTCTTCTGCCAAACATTGATTAAAACAGATAAATAAAATTGTTAGTGTTGAAATTTAAATATTGCTTGCAATTATGCTATTTAAAAAAAGGTAGTATTTCTACTACTAAATATTTTTGTGAGAAAAAAATGGTTTAAACAATTTCGAAATGATTAAAATAACATTTAAAGCATATTTTCTTAAAGAAATATGTTTTTAAAAATGGTAGTATTTCTACTACTTTTTTAGAAAATCAAACTATTACATTATACAATCAGTTAAAAATCCTATAAATTATATAATTTAAATTATAACTTTTTAAAAATGTTGTTTCACTTCGAATTTGTGTAAAAATTTGATAATATTTTATTCTTTTTATGGAAATGAATATTTTGTTATTTCATAACGTGCAATATGAGTTTGGCCATGACCCAAAAACAAAATTGTCAAAGTGCCAAACATTGATTATAACAATGCGAGCATTGTAATATAATTTATTGATTAAAATTTAGCTAAATATGTCTAGAAAAAATATACATAATTACGATTAGAGATTCTCATTAATTCAATTTGAGCTTAATTCACTAAAATCTTAATTTGGAATACAAAATTTAAGCCATTTATTCGCTAAATCCAATCCATTCTATTCAATATTTCAATTCATTTAACCTTTGGAATGATTAAATTTTTGTTAATTCAAATGGATATTCAAAATATTATTTTACTTTGAATCATTTACAAGATTTGGGCAAGATGTCTGAATTGTGCCCCTGAGAACCGCTTGCTCTTTTTCCACCGATATATTTTTAGGATCGGCCTTAAAAATTTGTTGACAAATACTTCTAGTCTCTTGGAGATTGCGTTTGTAACTTGGTGCTGTTGTTGTTATCATTGATCGGGTTTTGTCTTAACAATGATTCAAAGAAGTCTTTCCACTTCTAAAGCTGTTCATCTATTGTGGTAAGCGTTCTTCCATTTACATCCTTGATTTTGGGTAGGGAATATAGTTTTTCGCCACTTATTTGTCTGACAGCTTTGTAGACTGCGTGAGAGATACCAAGTAAGAGACCTATACTCGGCCCTTCACTTTGGTATGGTATTCAGGCAGCAGTCCAAAACCATCGTCTCGTACAGCTCACTTGGGTCCAATAATCGTTCCCTTTGTTATACCTGAAGAAGAAAAATTGAAACAGAAAGAAGGAAAAGGGAAATAGAAATTAAAGAAAAGAAAAGGAAAATCTATAGATTAAGTTATAGTGAAAATTCGAGAAAAGAGTGTATATAAAAAAGAGAAAAGAAGGAGGAGAGAGGTCGAGAATGCAAAGAATTCGAATAACGCAAACCATCATGGGATGGTTGCTGGGTACCTAAGAGGTATAATTTGCAAGTCTGGTCTTAACAACCATCCGCTTTCCCTGATAAAGGCGTCTATACACCTTAGATCCTTCACAGATAATCCAGAGAGGGTACAGACATCGTTCACCTAAGTGGCTGGCACGTAGAATACCCAGTGTCGGGCAGTTACAGAACAAATGTAGGATGGTCTCTTCCTCTTCCTCATTCTGACAACTTCTACAGTAGTCGTGATAAGGTAACCCAAGTCTTGCAGCATGGGTACCGAAGGTGCAATGCCCGGTGATCATTGGCACCATGTTGCTCAATCGTATTCGTAGTAACCGAAGTAGATACGACGTGCGTTTACAGTCCAATGCAGGCCATATCATCATAGAGGTGGCACAGGTGTATTCATTTTCCCACCTTGCTTGGGCAGGTTCGTAATATACGTCATGTATCAGTTCCTTGGAGGTTGACAGCGGGATTCCACAAAGGAATTCTATATCGTCGTCCGACATCAACGCTCAATTGCCCT
This sequence comes from Calliphora vicina, assembly GCF_958450345.1. NCBI lineage: Eukaryota > Metazoa > Arthropoda > Insecta > Diptera > Calliphoridae > Calliphora > Calliphora vicina. Next base: position 116,361,823 of record NC_088783.1, read on the forward strand.
CATTATCCCTGTGTCCACGTAACCATGTGAGTACAACTGTCGAATGTCTCGCCATCTCATTTAAGGATGTTCGGCATTCCTGGACCATGTTCGATGTTGTATAAACACCTACCAGGAATATAATTGCGGATTTACTGTCAGTATATATACGGATATCTCTACCAGATACACTGTAATATCTGAGCCAGTTTGCCACTCTTCTTATGGCCGATATTTCGGCTTGAAGGATGCTGCATCCATTTGGGAGTCTAAAGGATATTCTTATTCCGAATTCAGGAATGTATATACCACCGCCCAACCTTTCCCCCTTTTTGGACCCATCCGTATATATTGATAGCCTCGTTCCATCGACGGAGAGACCATCAGCAGGCTCCATATTGGATGGGATTGAGAAACCAAAATTCCTCAGGAAGAAGGGTTTGGGGGTGCAATAGTCAACATTATTAGGAAGATTTTGTGATCTTCCTATTATGAAGGCATGGCCATAGGTGCTAAAATTCCATGCATTGCAGGCGTTGAGACTAAAGGCAGTGCTTAATGGCAGTTTCCTGGCCATTAGATCTACTGGAATCCAATTGAGTAGAGTAAAAAGCGACTTCGTCGCCGTAGTTCGCAATGCCCCTGTTATCAGGATTGTCATTCTTCTTAATACCCTTTCAAAGAGTATGCGTTTGGAGGCCCGTCCATTGCTCCCCACCAGACAGAGACCCCATTAAATAGTATAGGTTTAGTAACCGTGTCAACTCGCCAATTCATGTTCCAGGGTCTAATACCCCATCTCGTGCCTATTGCCCTTTTGCAGACATACTATATAGCCGTCATGACCTTAGCTGCCCTTGAATCTATGTTAAGTTTCCAGGTTAATTTCCTGTCAAGTATAACACACAGGTACTCAGCATTATCCGAGAGCGCCAATTCAGTTCCGCTCAGTCAGGGTAGCGTAAAGTTAGGGATCTTATTCCGTAATGAGAACAGTACAAGTTGCTGGGATTTACACTCAAAACACTATCGATACTCCATCGATTTAATGTTTCGAGTGCATTCTCCAGTCTTTGTGATATTGTGCCCAGATGAATCCCTGAGACTGCCACTGCTACATCAACCGCATAGGCAACAGTCTTATAGTTTTGGGAATCCAATTTTCTGAGCAGACAATTTAAGGCCAAGTTCCACAGAAGTGGAGATAGGATGCCCCTTTGGGGAGTCCATCTTTTGGCAGATCTAGAGATCGTAGTCGTTCCAACTTTAGAACGAATGATCCTATAATTCAGAAGGTACCTAATGAACCTAACTACGGATTGTTCAAGTCCTAGTGAGTCTAGGGCTGATACTATGGTTGCAGCTTTCACATTGTTGAAGGCTCCTTCTATGTCCAGAAAGGCCACAAGTGTGTAATTGCGAAATTCGATGGAATGACCTTCACTTTAGACACATGTCAAGTTTAATTGAGCAAGTCTGGAGTTTATAGAAGAGAGAGGAAGAAAAAGAGGAAAATCTTTCATATTTCCTCTCCTCTATCAGCTACAAACTCAAGACTTGCTCAAATAAAATTGAGGTGTGTAAACCAGCACTTACTTTAAGAAAAGATTGAAAATATTTTTTGGGGCTGAAATTTTTTTCACAAAAAAATTTTTTCATAAAAAATTTTTTGGAATTTTTTTTTGGAGATTAAAATATTTTTGTTAAAAAAATTCGGGTTAAAAAATATTTTTCCTAATTTTTCATAAACATTTTTTTTGGAATTTTTTTTTGGAGATAAAAAACAATTTTTGGTGAAAAAAAATTCGGGTTAACAAATATTTGGTCCGTGTTACTATGACGTTATATACTTCGTTTTTTTTTTCATAAAATTTTTTTTTGAATTTTTTTTTTGGAGATAAAAATATTTTTATGACAAAAAATTCGAGTTAAAAAATATTTTTCCCGATTTTGACCCACTGTCGGTCCGAGTTACTATGGCGTTATATAATTCGTTTTTTTTTAAATTTTTTTTGGAGATAAAAAAATTTGGTGAAAAAAAATTCGGGTTAAAAAATATTTTTCCCGATTTTGACCCACTGTAGGTCCGAGTTACTATGGCGTTATATACTTCATTGTAAAGGCCTTTGAAATATCTATCATTAGATACCCATATTGTCCATATTAATGACTTAGTAATCCAGATAAAAAATTATTTGAAAAAAATCGTGGTAGTCGTGGTTTTTTGCTTATAACTCAGCCATTTGTTCACCGATTTTCATAATTTTAAATGGCAACCTACTAAGGGACTTAAGCGGATATATTGAGGTATGAATCATGTATGTAAGTTATTTGGAGACTATGGAATGATGATTTCAACATACAAATGAATGAAGGGATATGGCTATGTCGACATATATAATTTATAAGGTCTCAAACGTTATGACAAACTTATATACAACCTTAACTCGCATGAAGTGAAGGGTATAAACAAAAGCTTCTTATACACTCTGCAGGAATTCTACTTGAATTCATAAAACAATTTTTTCTAAAACTTCTAAACTTACTCAACAAAACAGCAGTAGTATGATAGAACACAGCATTAATGTATGTATTAGGGTGGGTAGGTCGTAACATGCGTGATCTCTTCCTCCTTGCCAAATAAAGTTTCGCTATTCTGCCGACGTTAAGGACCAACCAAACACAACAATACAGCAACTGACAGCTACGCGATGGTAAAACTAAATCCATTGCGTGCAGCAAGCAACACATGTTTATCATATGTATTTCTAAAATTACACTACATACGAGTACTTCAAAACTAAACATAATGAAACTTTTGTATTTGGCGCAGAAGTTCGCTCTGTAGGTAATAATCCAATGCAGTCCATATGCTGTCAAAACGAAACTATTGATTGTGGTTGGGCCTTAAGAAATAAAAATAAAAATTTAACGTCTAGACGGCTTTTTTTTTGTCCACCCTAAACTGAAAATAACAAATATTTTGTTGTTAAAATACGCGACTTCGCCCATATGAACTGCGATCTTAACAAATCATTTGTAAACTGCAAAATTTTCTTAGTTGCTACCTGATATTGAAATTTGTAATGAACAGGCATTTGTAATAGAAAAATTAAACAAATCATAGTTGTATAGCGGAAAAGTGAAACGTTAATTTCAACCCAGTTGGGGTTTTAACAGGACTTTAGTAAGAACACTAAAGGTTTTGTGTTGTAAAACTGAGTGGAATAGTGAAAGTGTAGTGATGAGAGCAAGGAATCATGTTTTCTGGTAAGAAATAAAATTAATTTTTGCGAAAAATTATTTTTTTTTTTTATGAAAAATTCCGCTTTTTGTTCCAAGTCATTAATAAAAAGTTTTTGCTAATTTTTATGGAGTTTCAATAAAAAAAATGTTACAAACAGAGTTATAGAGTTGCGAAACAACGAAACATCAAACTTAACTCAACCACTCAACTCCTGAAATTATAAAAAAAGCAAAACAAGAATAATAAAAAACTTGTTACCCTAAAAAATAAATGCCACCACCACTTTTTTAGAGTTGAGAAACTTGTGTTGAAGTTGAAAATGGAATGAGAAAAAAAAATAAAAAACTCTGTTTAGACGTAATGTTTTATGTATTATTTCAATTTCCTTTAAATTTGTGTGATTATAGTACTAATGGGAAACATATTTGTTGGCAAATTTTCTCCCAATATTCGTTACATATTTAAAAGGAATAATCGCAAAAATTCATAGGATGTGTCGGATACGTTATTTTTGACATTTAATTATTGATATTTTTACAAAAATTCAATATTTTTGTAATATTTTCTTTCTATTTATTCCAATATTTATTTATTTATTTCCATTTAACGGTTATTTCTGATTCTTTTTTATACGCTTCACAATGGGTGTCAAGGGTATTTAATTTGTCACTTGTTCTTATATAGTTATAATAAATAGTGGATTTGATATAGCCATCCGTCTATCCGTCTGTATGTTGAAATCATTTTTCCGTAGCCCCCAAATAACTTACATACATGATTCATACATCAATTTAGCCGTTATAGTCCCGGTTGGGTTGCTACTTAAAATCGAGAAAATCGGTTTGCAAATGGCTGAGATATAAGCCAAAAACCATGACTACCTCGATTTTTAACCACTTCTTTCAAAAGATCTATAGCTAGATTTCTAAGTCATTTATATAGACAATATGGATATCTAATGATAGATATTTCAAATACGTTTCCAATGACGTATTTAATGACATAGTAGGTCGGGCCTACAGTGGGTAAAAATTGGGAAAAATATTTTTTAAACCGATTTTTTTTACCAAAAAAAAATTTTATTGCAAAATTTTTTTTAAATAATAAATTTAAAAAAATCTAAAAATTAAAAACAAATAAAATTAAAAATTAAATTTTGAAAAATAATTTAAACAAGTAAAAGAGCTATATTCGGCTGCGCCGAATCTTATATACCCTTCACCAAATTATACTTCAAAATAAAAATTTTAAATACTTTTGGGTAAACAAAATTTATTTTTTTTGCAGTTTTTCTTATTTTTTGGAAAAAAAATAGATTTTTTTTTAAATTTAAATTTTTTTTTTTAAATTTAAAATTTTTTTTTGTTTTTTTTTTTAATATTTAGCGAAAAAAAACTTTTGGGAAAAAAAATATTTTTTCCGATTTTGACTACTTACTAGGTTTTACAAAGGTCTTTGAAATATCTATCATTAGATATCCATATTGTCTAATCCAAATATAGGTCAAAAATCGAGGTTGTCCTGGCTTTTTCCTCATATCTCAGCCATTAGACCGATTTTGCTGATTTTAATTATCAAACTAATTATTGAATATTTGGATCCCGAAGTTATCTGGGGTCTTCAGAAAATTTATTTCAACAGACAGACGGACATGGCTTAATCGACTCCGCTATCTATAAGAATCCAGAATGTATATACTTATTGGGGTTCTATAAGTCGATTGTTCGATTGTTCGAACAATCGATTTTTTTGCTGAAAAAAGTAGAAAAGTCGAAATCGAATTTTTTTGGTCGGAAAAAGTCAAATAGTCGATAAAAGTCGAAAAAAATCGAATAGTCGATAAAAGTCGTCGACTTTTTAGATTGTTAAAAAAATATTTAATTTCAACATTATACTAAAACTATTGCAATTTGGTACACTTGCATTTTTTATAGTGTATGCTAATATAAATAATAAATAAATGTTTATAAAATAAAGCTTTTTTCTACACAAAATTCTTCCAACATTCTTCTAACTATTATTGAATATTATTTTATTTTTATTGCTAAACACTACAAAAAGCGCATCAATAAATGTAGAAACTATGTATTTTTTACAAGAAATGGTAAAAAGTTGAAAAAAGTCGAAAAGTCGATTTACTAAAAAGTCGAAAGTTCGAAATGCCGACTTTTTAAAAAACGAAAAAGTTGAAAAGTCGACTTTTTAAAAAACGGAAAAAGTCGAAAGGTCGACTTTTTGTTTCAGCTATAGAACCCTGATACTTATAGGTTCGGAAATGAAAAATGTAGAAATTACAAACGGAATGACGGAATAAAAAAGAAAACATGTAATAAATTTTCAGAATAATTGTCTAAATTATTTCTTGCTGCTAAGTTCAATTGTTCATTAATTTTTTTTCCGGTTAATAGTTTTTTCTAAAAATATCGTAAAATCAGTTTCTGACTCATAATATTTTACTTTAAAACACGGATTTTTATTGCGTTTATTCGTTTTTGCGATTATTTGTTAAAATTGTTCGAAAAATCACGTACGTATTTTTTTCTTTTGATATTTGAATGAATCAAATTAATTTTTTTTTTTAATATTTAAATGATACTCATAATACTTCATTCAATAACCTTCATCATGAGCAACCAAATAGGTCTTAAAGGAAGAGACCCAAGCTTTCTTTTGAGCCAAAACAAATTTAAAAAAGGGCCCATTTTAAAAAAAATAGATTTTGCAAAAAAGTCAAAAATTGCATATTTTGAGTTACAAAACAATTATTTTGATAGATATCCCACTTGCATCCAACTAAGCGACTAAATAGGTCTTCAAGGAAAATATCTGAGTTTTCTGTTGAGCAAAAAAAAAAAACTAAAAAGAGGGCCCATTGAAAAATAAGTCATCAATGTTTTTGATTTTGCAAAAAAAAGTCAACTATTGCATGTTTTGAGTTACAAAATATTTTTTTTGATATATGTATATCGAACTTGCAATCCACTAAGCGACCAAATAGGTCCTCAAGGAAAATATCTAAGCTTTATTTTAAGAAAAAAAAGGCCCATTTTGAAAAAAAAATTAAAAAAGTTTTTGATTTCGGAAAAAAATATAAATTTTTTTTTAAATATTTTTTTTTTCGAAAGATTGATAGCTATCTAAACTATTTGGGACACATTTTGCTAAGAAAAATAGGTAATATGTTACATGGATGAGAAAAATCACATGTCCAACAAATCCAACTCCGAGAGTTATTGACCGATCTTGTTGAAAAATTGAGTCTGAATTACTATCCAATAGGTCTTACCTCGGTGCAAATTTCATCCCGATCGGAAGACATCGATTTTAAAAATTGGTTCACTTGACATGAAATCCCCCATTCATTTTTGTTATTCAAATATTTATTTAATCTAATCGTTTTTTTTTTCTTAAAAAAATTTTAAATTATGTTATGCTTCTTCTTGTTTCATAAATATTTGATATTTCTCTATAGTTATACAGATTCCAGCATTTCTTATTAAGTTTATTCGGTTTTCCGATTATTTGTATAAAAATTTTATGTAAATAAGAAAATAATTCATTAATCGTTAGCAGCAGGCGTAAAAAGGGTTAACTTTAAAATTAAATTGTTTGCTGATTGTTATAAAATAGTAAACTTATTTTTATTTACTACAAAACTGTCAATTTTAAAAATGTTAATTTCTTGTTGATAACAATTTTTTTGTTTGTTTTTATTAAAAACCTCTATTTTATGCAAATTAAAATAATACCTTAATTAAAATAGTTTAAACTTCAAGGTCCCTTTTATTCTAAGCAAAAATTTTTAAATATGGCAACTCTTTGAAAAAGGTTTCTCCAAACATTTTTTAACCCTCTCATTAATTGTCTCCACCATTTCCCCACTCACTAGTTAAATACATTTTTTTTATATGTATGTTAGTATAAATGTGTTTATAAAAAACTAAACTATTTTTTAAGCATCCATTTTTATTACTTTTTTTTAAAAAAAGGATTTATTAATAAGTTAAACGCCTTTCCTTTTGTTTTAAATTTGTTATTGTTTTTTTATTTATATGCATAGATTTTTTTCTCTTTTTACTATGACACTTGTTTTCTTGTTTTTTGTTGTTTAGTTTTATTTTTGGTTTTTGTGTGTGTTTTTTAGCTCTGCTTTGGTTTTTTATTGTTTTTGTTTTGTGTGTGTGTTGTTGTTGTTGTTGATCGTGGGATGATGACTCACATTTTTATTAATGACTAGCTGACCCGGTGCGCTTCGCCACCCCAATTAGAAGAAAGAAATAGTACTATCAAGTCTCACTTTGTGAATCTAATTGTAAATGTCTAATTTCATATTTCTGGGTCCATTATTATAGAAAATGCAAAATGTGTTCCTAATTTTAAATTTTTAGGTTTATTATTATAAAATATTCAAAAAGTACCATTGCAATAAGGAAATAGTACCATTGATTATCAAGTTTGAATTTTAGATTTGTATATCATTTCCTATATTATCAACTAATTTTGTTTCTATAATACTTAAGATTTAATAAATTATCACAAAACCGAAACCGATCGGTTTTTAATTTTTTAAAACCGAAACCGCGGCTTTGGAAACTCTAGGTCCATTATTATAGGAAATCCAAAAAAGTACCCTTAGAATATATAAAAAGTACCAAAAATCCCCCACTCACTCGGGTCCATATAAGCTTAATTTCATGGCTTTAGGTTCATTGGTGTAGAAATTACAAAAAGTACCATTCGAATAAAGAAAAAGTACCAAAAAGTCTCCCCTAGAATTCTAACTCACTTAGGACCATGTATGTTTAATTTCATGTTTTTAAGTCCATTGCTATAGAAAATTAAAAAAAAAGTACCATTAGAACAAATAAGAGGTACCATGAGGTATCCGCTTGAATTTTCAGTCACTTAGGACCATATACGCTTAATTTCATATTTCTAGGTCCATTATGTTATAGAAAATTCAAAAAGTACCATTAGAATATAGAAAAAGTACCAAAAAGCACCCACTTGTAGTTGCTCACCCACTCGGGTCCGTATAACCTTTATTTAATGTTTCTAGGTTCATTGGTGAAGAAATTACAAAAAGTACCATTTGAATAAAGAATAAGTACCAAAAAGTCTCCCCCTAGACTTCTTACTCACTTAGGACCATATATGTTTAATTTCGTATTTCTAAGTTCATTGTTATAGAAAATTCAAAAAATTCAAAAATTCAAAGTACTAAAAAGTATACACTTGTGGTTTTCCAGTCACTCGGGTTCATATAAGCTTTATTTCATGATTCTAGGTTCATTGGTGAAGAAATTACAAAAAGTACCATTCGAATAAAGAAAAAGTACCAAAAAGTCTCCCCTTAGAATTCTCACTCACTTAGGACCATATATGTTTAATTTCATGTTTATAAGTCCATTGCTATAGAAAATTAAAAAAAAGTACCATTAGAATAAACAAAAGGTACCATGAGGTATCCGCTTGAATTTTCAATCACTTAGGACCATATACGCTTAATTTCATATTTCTAGGTCCATTATATTATAGAAAATTCAAAAAGTACCATTAGAATATAGAAAAAGTACCAAAAAGCACCCACTTGTAGTTTCCCACTCACTCGGTTCCATATAAGCTTTATTTCATGTTTCTAGGTTAATTGGTGAAGAAATTACAAAAAGTACCAATCGAATAAAGAAAAAGTACCACAAAGTCTCCCCATAGAATTCTCACTTACTTAGGACCATATATGCTTAATTTCATGTTTCTAAGTCCATAGTTATAGAAAATTCAAAAAAGTACTATTAGAATAAACAAAAAGTACCAAAAAGTCTCCCCCTAGAATTCTCACTCACTTAGGACCATATATGCTTAACTTCATATTTCTATGTTCATTATTACAGAAAATTCAAAAAGTACCATTCGAATATAGAAAAAGTACCAAAAAGCAGTCACTTGTAGATTCCCACTCACTCCGGTCTTAATTTCATGTTTTTAGGTTCATTGGTGAAGAAATTACAAAAAGTACCATTCGAATAAAGAAAAAGTAAAAAAAGTCTCCCCCTAGAATTCTTACTCACTTAGGACCATATATGCTTAATTTCATGTCTCTAAGTCCATTGTTAAAGAAAATTCAAAAAAGTACCATTAGAATATAGAAAAAGGACCAAAAAGCCCACACTTGTGGTTTCCCACTCACTCGGTTCCATATAAGCTTTATTTCATGTTTCTAGGTTCATTGGTGAAGAAATTACAAAAAGTACCAATCGAATAAAGAAAAAGTACCAAAAAGTCTCCCCCTAGAATTATCACTTACCTAGGACCATATATGCTTAATTTCATGTTTCTAAGTCCATAGTTATAGAAAATTCAAAAAGTACCATTAGAATAAAGAAAAAGTACCAAAAAGTCTCCCCCTAGAATTCTCACTCACTTATGACCATATATGCTTAATTTCATGTTTCTAAGTCCATAGTTATAGAAAATTCAAAAAAGTACCATTAGAATATAGAAAAAGTACCAAAAAACCCACACTTGTGGTTTCCCACTCACTCGGTTTATATATAAGCTTTATTTCATGTTTCTAGGTTCATTGGTGAAGAAATTACAAAAAGTACCATTCCAATAAAGAAAAAGTACCAAAAAGTCTCCCCCTAGAATTCTCACTCACTTAGGACCATATATGTTTAATTTCATGTTTCTAAGTCCATTATTATAGAAATTTCAAAAAAGTACCATTAGATGAACAAAAAAGTACCTATAGTTCAGTTGACACATTTTGGTACCTAAATATTATCCCCTATTCCTAACACTAACTTCACTCAAATACATATCAGCTAACTTTAATGTCGATAACTGAAATAATTTAAAATTTTAAAAAAGTACCATTAGGAGAAAAGTACCAATTTCCCTTTTCTTACTTGAACACCCCTCAAGTTTGAAATTTAAAAATATTCCATTTTGCCAAAATTGTTTATGCTACAGGCATGTATCAAAATATTAAAATCTGTGTTAATGTGCCCAAGAATAAATATGTTTTAAAAAAAGTACCAAACTGTTTACCCGGATTTGGCCCAATATACACCTTGGTACTCGAGTTCCAAATAACACCCTGTTAGTTAATTTTTGTATGAATCCAGGAACCAACGTTAAAAAAATTATCAAAATTGGCTTAATAATTTCAAATATAATGTATTTTCCCGATTTTATCCCCTTTTTGGTACCTTTTTTATCGCCATTGAGGTGGTACAATTTCATTCAAATAAATTTCTGTAACGTGGTGGGAGCTCATAATAAAATATTTGTATGTCTATGTCAAATTATAGAAAAACATATTTTATGAAAAAGTACCAAAAATTATCACAATTTTTATCCCTTAAAGGTTCGAATTTCCAAAAAGTACCAAACTTATATTTTTTATTTTTTGTTAATTAAAGAATACGATTTAAAATTTGTTTCTATGTTTATTGGTTTAAAAGATACATAGGGTGCAAAAAAAGTACCAAAATACAGTTTTTACCCGTTTTCTCCCCTAAAAGTTTCGAATTTCCAAAAAGTACGAAACACCTGTCAGCTTATTTTTTAAATGGAGTAACATGCTATTTTAAGTTTTTTTGTATCTTTATTAGTTTTGAAGATATAAGGTTACCGAATTTACCCGTTTTTACCCTTTTTTACCCCCTAAACGTTCGAATTTCCAAAAATCCCTTCTTATCGGATCGTTTTGGGGAGGGAGGAACCCACAGTTAAAATTTCGTGATTCTAGCTTCAGCCGTTTGGGCTGTGCGATGATGAATCAGTCAGTCAGTCAGTCAGTCATTCAGTCAGTCAGTCAGTCAGTCAGTAACGTTACTCTTTTATATATATAGATGATTTCAAGTTTTTCTTTTCTTTGGTTTTGTTTTGTTTTTGATATTCTTGTTATTGCTATTGATTTGTTGTTGTGCTTGTGTTACAAACAATTATAATTGATTCATAATTGTGAGAATTGTTTAAAAACGTCTTAGCAATTAATAAATAAACAATTGTAGGTTACTGGGAGTTGGGGTTATTGTGTAAAAAATGCAAGAAAAGCAGCTTAATTTTTGTAAGGAATTGAATAAGAGAATTGCTAATTTCTGTGAACTTTTTTGTCTATAAATCTTTCTAAAATTGTTAAGCAACCCAATAAAAATATAGATTTTATTTAAATTTTTAGAAAATATTCAAAAATAAAGGAGTTTTATATGAAAATGAAAAGTATGGAAAATAGTAATATCTGCTGAATGTTACTCCTAAATAAAAACTTAAACACAGCCCTCTTTATTGCTGAAATATAAAGCAATACATATAGGTAACATTGCTGCAATACAGTCTCCTTTGTCTTTGAGCCATCAGTGAAGACCTTAAATAGGCTCAGCCCAGGAGTTTGTTACGGCCCAGTTTTTCCAGCCGTGATCAAAAGAAGAAAGGGATGTGTTCAATTGCTATATTTCATAATTTTATATTTATAACTTTGTAAAAGCAACCTGGGATTTGATAAATAAATATAGTTTTAACGTTTTGTAGTGCATATTATTGGCAGTGATGCCGCAAATTTATTACTATTGCAAAAGTTTGCAGGTTATTGAATCACTGATGTAAAAAGCTACTGCATTTACGAAGGCATTTATTTAAAAATGTATTTTTAGAGTAACTCACCTTATTTTTTGCTTTACCACAAATCATAAATGAAATGAAATTAGCTGTGGAAAAAATGATGACTTTTATTTTTATATTTAAAATGGTTTTCTTTGAATTATTATGTAAATTAGTACTTTCACATTATAACGAAATTTTATAAATGTTGGAATATATGGTTTCTACACAGGATAGTTGTTTGATACCAAATTTATCTGCGATTAATTTTTAGATTGAAACAGCTGTCATTGTGTTTCGCCATAACTGTGGTTTTACAGTTTTCTTTTAAAAAATGTTGCCCTTTTTCTGCCCTCTTTTTCGAAAAGCCTTTAAAATGTTATTTAAGGTAATGAATCTTAAATCAAATAAAATATTTGAATAATCTATTTATATATATAAAATTTAAATGGTCCATGTATGTAATGGCATCACGTAAGAACGGCTGGAGCGATTTGTCTGATTTTTTTTTATTCGATTCGAAATTTTCAGGAGATGGTTTGTAAAGAAAAAAAAATTCAAAAATTCCGGGTACAACTCGGAAATTTTTTTATTTTTTGAGTCCAGCCAACTGTAATATAAAAGCTCCCTAAAGTATGCAGTACAAATTTAGATATTTTATTTGTAAATCAATAAGAACAGGCAGGTGTGGGTTGGAGAAACTTGAAGAACTAACATTAATAAATGCTACCGGGGCGGTCAACTAGTCTATTATAATAAAGGACTAGCTCTATACATTTAAGAAATTTAAGACAAGTTTTTAATTTATTCTGGTGTAGAATGGTTTCAAACTTTTTTTGACTGGCCTGGGCGATGTTTGACTTCCGTGTCAAAATCATCACCACTTCTGAACCGCACAAACCATCTCTAGCACCTTGAAAAGGATGTATTCGGTGTTCTTCAGCGGCACTTTTTTTCAAATTAAAAAAGTAAAGCAAAACTATCCGCATATGACGCTTTGTTGATACAAAATTCGTCAAAAAAAATACTTTTTTGTTTACACTGTAAGGTTTAAAAACCAATTGAGAATAAATGACAGATATGTAGCCTTCAAAATGACATAAAGTTATTAAAAACAAAAAAATATTTTATAAAATTTTAAAGTTTTTCGTTAAACTTGCTTTAAATCAGTTTAACTAAACTTAGTTTAACACAGTTTTATTTAGTACATAAAATATTTATATTTTCTTTATCAAGTTCTTACTAATATTTTATAAAATCATATAAGTTTTAGTTAAACTTGCATTAAAGCAGTTTAACTAAACCCAGATTAACTTAATTTTATTTAAATTTTAAAATAGTTGTGTATGATTAATTCTGTTTTTTTTTATTTTTTTTTATAAAATTTAAACGTTTTTGGTTAAACTTGGTTTAAATATGTTTAACTAAACCCTGTTTAACTCAGTTTTATTGAAAACTTAAAATACTCATGGGGATATTAACCAGTTTTAACTCTATTGTTCTATTGCAGAACTTTGTGTTGAAAATATTTTAAAAAATTTAAGAATTATTAGTTAAACTTGGTTTAAAGCAGTTTAACGGTTTTTTAAAATGTTTATAAAATTTACACGTTTTTTGTTAAACTTGGTTTAAATATATTTAACTAAACTTAGTTTAACTCAGTTTTATTTAATACTTGAAAAATTTATGTTGTCATTAACCAGTTTTTAAAACTATGTTATAAAATCGTATAGGTTTTAGTTAAACTTGGTTTAATTCAGTTTAACTAAACCCAGTTTAACTCTGTTGTTCTATAGTAGAATGATAGCGAAATGAAAATTGTCGTAGAACTTTGTCTAGAAAATATTTTATAAAATTTAAGAATTATTAGTTAAACTTGGTTTAAATCAGTTTAACTAAACCCAGATTAACTTAATTTTGTTTAAACTTTAAAATAGTTATGTATGTTTAATTCGGTTATTTTAAATGTTTATAAAATTTAAACGTTTTTGGTTAAGCTTGGTTTAAATATGTTTAACTAAACTTAGTTTAACTCAGTTTTATTTAATACTTGAAATATTTATGTTGTCATTAACAAGTTTTTAAAACAGTGTTATAAAATTGTATAGATTTTAATTAAACTTGGTTTAATTCAGTTTAACTAAACCCAGTTTAACTCTGTTGTTCTATTGTGGAATGTAAGATAGAGAAATGAATATTGCCACAGAACTTTGTGTTGAAAATATTTTATAAAATTTAAGAATTATTAGTTAAACTTGGTTTAAATCAATTTATCTAAACCCAGATTAACTTAATTTTATTATAGATTTTAGTTAAACTTTGTTTAATTCAGTTTAATTAAACCCAGGTTAACTGAAAATTGTCACAGAACTATGACATGATGATTTAATAAGTTCAAAAATCCCTATACATAGTATTTCTCTTATATATCTTGCTGCTTATTTTGCTGCCAATGTGTTTTGTTATCCTTTATTTCCTGTCACAGTGTATTCTGTTCTAACCTCAATTATATTGGACATAAATAAAGTTTTTATAATTGAATTTTTTCTCTCTCTCCACTGGCTTTTAAAAATAATTTGCATCTTAGAAACACTTTCAAGACCATCACCATACAGCACAGCCAGCCAGCAATGGGAAAGGGATGTCGTCTGCTCATTTAAATTTTTGTATTAAGTTTAGAGGCGTTAATTATGAAACGAACGAAATTTGAGAAAACTGTACTAATGGCCAATAGCAGTAGTGTCTGTGTTGTTTAGTTCTTAGAAATGTTTCTTTAACTCATTAGGAGGAAAGTTTGTTAGGGAAAAATTTACAATTGAAAAACTAAAAAGAAGAAATTGAATGGTAGAATGAATATATATATAAAATACGCGTTATAAAACTTAGTTGAGTTTAATAAATAATTTGTTGTGTTTGTTTGTGTCTCCTTTTTTATTTTAGAAATTATGAACGAGGTGGTGAAATACAAACCACCACCGCCGAAAAAAGCCGGCGCTGCGGCTGCAGCCTCTGCTGCCTCCAAGGCTAACGTGGATTGGCGTGTATTGGTTGTGGACAAGTTGGGCATGCGCATGGTATCGGCCTGTACTAAAATGCATGAAATCAGTGCCGAGGGCATTACATGTAAGTTGTGGAGTAAAAGAAGAAGTTTTTAAAATAAATTAGAAATAATAATGAGCCTTTTTATTTTACAGTGGTGGAGGACATTAACAAAAAGCGCGAGCCATTGCCCTCTATGGATGCAATATATTTGATAACACCCTCACAAGAGTCGGTGGCGGGTCTGATAAGAGATTTTGAAAATCCTGCTAGGCCCATGTATCGCTATGCTCATGTCTTCTTTACCGAGGGTAAGTGGTTTTAGTTAAGGTTGGCTTTTAAATTACAAAACAATTGTTTTGGTTTTTTTATTTAGTTTTTAGTTTTATTTTTTTTGTTTTTTTTTTATTTAATTTATTTATTTTTCTGTTAAATTTAGCCATTCCAAATGAAATTTTTGATATGATTAAGGCTGAAAAGAATTTATTACGCTATATGCGTTCTTGCAAAGAAATCAATATTGCATTTCTAGCCTATGAAAGTCAGGTATAGTTTTCGTTTTCGTTTACAAATTTGAAACATTGCCAAAGCAATTTTCAATTTATAACTTGTATTTCTTTATGTGTTTTCTAATTATGCGCAAATAAATAACCCTTTATATGTAAAATATATAAAAACCTACGAGTATATTTTGAAATACTTGTTTAGTTTACATATATGAAACGCTTTTATATCTAACCACAACTAATTTATTTTTGTTTTTCTAATACATATTCAAATGTACTCGTACATATGTCTATTTCTTTTTCTAATATATGTACAACAATACCATATCATTCATCTCCTTGTCTACCTTGCCAAAAAAACAAAAAAAAAAAATATCTAATATAACGCTTATTGGCGTAGCCACTAACCTAACGTCTTTGGTGCAGCGTCTAAAGCTACCAAATATAATAATGTCTTAGTTTTTTCAAGGGTATGAGGCCTTCCTAATATATGTATAACAAAACTCCTACATATGACAACATTCTAAACAAAAACCTTAAGATGTTTTTGCCCAAAAAAAAAAAAAACTATAAAAGAAATTTACATACTTCACCAACAAACTTTTCCACTTGCTTCTAATTCTTCTATATATGTAATAGTTTTAACTAGCTTTTTGTTTGGTTGTTTAGAAAACGCCAACTTTATCCCTCTGTCCCATAAACTTTTCAAGTTTGAGGTGTTTTTAAAATAGTTCTCTCCCTGTTTATATATGAGTTTTCCTTGAGACTCATTCATTCACTTACTCACTCACTCACTTATTTCCCCTTAAATTAGTTTTAATGGCGTAATTTTTTCTTTCTATTCTCTCCTTTTAACACCACCGACGCCAAAATATATATTTATATATTTAGTTTTGCAAATATTACAATTGAATTTTACTCATTTTTGGTACAGTTAGAAATCAACACAGTTAGAGACAAACAGTTAGAACCCCACAGCAGGCTCAACATGTTGTAACGGCTAAATGAATATATATATGAAAATAAATGTGTAATGTAAACAGTAATAATGTTATCAAATAGAAAATTATTTAATTACGTGCAAATTCTAAACAAAATTTATAAAAAGTTCTTTATTTTATAAGGTAAATAATGAAATTTATATTTTTTACTTAAATTTTCAACAGTTATACTATAATAAAAGCCATATTTGTTAAGCTAAACTGTTAAACCGGGAATTCCTTTAACCAATCTGTATGTTGAAATCATCATTATGAAGCCCCTAAATAACTTTCATACATGATTGATACTTTAGTATATCCGCTATAGTCTTGCTTAGGTTACTATTTAAATTCCTGAAAATCGGCCCATAAATGGCTGAGATATAAGCAAAAAACCACGACTACCTTTTTGACCTATTTTTAACCCTTTAATGCATATTGTTGCCAATTGTCTACATTTCAGTTCCACTTAATTTTAGACGAATATAAGCATGATACTAATTCAGATTTTAATTCAGAAAAATCAAATGGAGTACGAAAAGTTTCAGCTATAGAAATTCTAAATCAAACTAAATAAATAAAAATCAACTTTATAGAAAAATAAAAGTAAAAATCATGCATTTAAGGGTTAATCTATATCTGGATTACCAAGTTATTAATATAGACAATATGGTTATTTAATGATATTTAACGCCCTAGTAATTCAGATCGACAATGATTCAAAATCGGGAAAAAATATTTTTTTTAACCTAAAATTTTTTTAAAAATTTTTTTTTTCAAAAAAAAATTTTTTCTACCAAAAATTTCCCGATTTTAAATAGCAATTGAACCGGGACTATAACGGATATATTGATGTACGTATAATGTATGTAAGTTATTTCCGGGCTTCAGAAAGTGGATTTCAACATACAGATAGATATGGTTATATTAACTCCCCTATCTATAACGATTTAGAAAATGTTCGAATTTCAAATTGAAATTGAGAAAATTTCCTGGACAATTTTTACTATTAGAAACCCTATGTTATAAGTAAGTTTAAGCAAATCGTATAAGACATTTTCCTTCACATTTTACAATATTAAAAATAATTTGAAATTTATAAGATCACTTATACTTGAATTAGTATAAAAAAGTTATATTTAAACTGTTAAACAAAGATTTTAAAAGCTAATTTCAATATTTTTTTAAGGTTTTAAAAGTCTAAGTGAAACTCTTATACGTTTATAAACATAAATTCACTAAAACTCTTATACGCTTAAGAACAAAATGTAACATGATAATGAGTTTAAAAATCAAATATTAAAGAATTTCTAAAACGTTCATATTAAAGAATGTATTTAAAACTCTTATACTTACATGTTTTGAATTTTATGCTTTAACTGTTATACCAAAACTTCGAAAACAATATCTAAGAATAAGACTTCCCTAAAAATGCAAGCACTTGAACATTTTCTTGGATTTTGACTTGAATTCAAATATAATTATGTTTAAACTTAAAAAATATTTTAAAAAATTAAATATTTTTATAACAAAGAACAAGTTTCTTTAATTTATATTAATTTTTACTATTGATACAAAGAGTAGTACAAATATAATTCAATTGCTTGGCACTGGATTCAAGGCTTGAGTTACACTTGCTTTCAACTTCAATTCAAGCAAAAATGCATATTCGGCTGTTTAATTTTCAATTTAAACTATTTTTTTTAACTAAATAAAACTCTTATACTATAAATATCTGTAAGGAAAACTGTCTTATACGATAGGGCAAAATGTGGCTAATATTTTTTTTATTTGAAAATAACATTTAGAAAATTTATTTATATTGAAGCTTTCTTAAACTTAAACATTTCAAATATTGGATCAAAGCAACAATTTAAGAAAATCCAAGAAGTTTTTAACAATTTTTTTTAACATTTTGAAGAATTCTTATACAAAATGATGTTTTAAAGCATGTTCTAAAACAGTTATACTGATGTAAAACCCTTTATACTAATGTATAACAGTTATGGAAACTGTTATACTGAAGTATAATAGTTATTAAAACTGTTATACTGATGTATAAAAGTTATGAAAACTGTTATACTGATGTATAAAAGTAATGAAAACTTTTATAATAATTATAGAAACTGTTATACCGAAGTATAATAGTTTTAATAACTGTTATAATGATGTATAAGAGTTCTAGATACTGTTATACTGGTGTATAACAGATATGGAAACTGTTATACTGATGTATAACAGTTATACTGGTGTACAACTGCTATAGAAACTGTTATACTGAAGCAACACAGTTATGTAAACTGTTATACTGAAGTATAATAGTTACTAAAACTGTTATACTGATGTATAAAAGTTATGGAAACTGTTATACTGATGTATAAGAGTAATGGAAACTGTTATACGGATGTATAAGAGTAATGGAAACTGTTATACTGATGTATAATAGTTCCAGAAGCTCTTATACTGATTTAAAACAGTTATGTAAACTGTTATACTGAAGTATAATAGTTACTAAAACTGTTATACTGATGTATAAAAGTTATGGAAACTGTTATACTGATGTATAAGAGTAATGGAAACTGTTATACTGATGTATAAGAGTAATGGAAATTGCTATACTGAAGTATAATAGTTCTAGAAGCTCTTATTCTGATTTAAACCTATTATGAAAACTCTTATACTGATGTATTACTGTTATAGAAACTCTTATACTGATGTATAACAGTTATAAACTAGTATACTGATGATTAAGAGTTATAGAAACTGTTATACTGATGTATAACAGTTATATAAACTGTTATACTAATGTATAACAGTTCTTAAAACAGTTATATTAATGTATAACAGTTATATATACTTTTATACTGATGTATAACAGTTACATAAACTGTTATACTTACGTGTAACTGTTATATAAACTGTTTTACTAATGTATAACAGTTATATAAACTGTTATACTGATGTATAACAGTTCCTAAAACTGTTATACTAATGTATATCAGTTCTTAAAACTGTTGTACTGATGTATAACAGTTATATAAACTGTTATACTAATGTATAACAATTATATAAACTGTTATACTGATTTATATCAGTTCTGTAGACTGTTATACTGATATATAACAGTTCTAAGAACTGTTATACATCAGTATAACAGTTCTTAAAACTGTTATATATCAGTATAACAGTTTATTTAACGTTTAAATAAACTGTTATACTGATATAAACAGTTCTAAGAACTGTTATACTGATATATAACAGTTCTAAGAACTGTTATACATCAGTATAACAGTTTATATAACTGTTATACATTAGTAAAACAGTTTATATAACAGTTACACGTAAGTATAACAGTTTATGTAACTGTTATACATCAGTATAAAAGTATATATAACTGTTATACATTAATATAACTGTTTTAAGAACTGTTATACATTAGTATAACAGTTTATATAACTGTTATACATCAGTATAACAGTTTCTATAACTCTTAATCATCAGTATACTAGTTTATAACTGTTATACATCAGTATAAGAGTTTAGAACTGTTATATATCAGTATAACAGTTTATTTAACTGTTATACATTAGTATAACATTTTTTAGAACTGTTATATAACAGTATAACAGTCTACAGAACTGATATAAATCAGTTATACTGATGTATAACAGTTATGGAAACTGTTTTAACTCAATTTCTGTAAAACCTTTTGGTACCCACAAATTTTTGCGTTTATTTCTTTTATTTCACTAACGTTATAATATGTTGTGTCTTGACTGTGTGCTTACGAACACACCCTAAAAGTCTGCCAGGCTTTTTACAATACTGCAACAATGCAAAATATGCAATCAATTTTGTTGTTCTCTTTTCATAATAAAAATGTTCAGCTGTTATAAATTCAAGGTTAAACAAGATAAAATTAAATTGAAAAATACTGTTCTTTTTAGTCTTATTTTTTTGTTTGTTTGTTTTTATTTATTTAGTAAATTTTTTATTTAATTATATTTTTTTAACAATTTTCTTTTAATATCTTATAAATCAAGAAAATGGTGAGATTTATCTCAATTATACAGCATTTATTTTTAGCATTTCTTAGTCTGTTTAATTTCTAGCTAATTTTTTTAATATTTATCTAATATACTCTAATGAAATATATTAAATTCCTTAATTATTTTTATAAATCTTTAAACTCTTCTCAGAAATTTATATTTATAATAATAAAAAATCCTTTAGATTTTTTTATTTAGCATTTTAAAAAGCCTTTATAATTCTTTATATATAAATACAATATATAAAAAAGGTTTTTGTCCCTTGTAAGAGATATATACATACTATATATACTTTTGATTTTTGTTTTCTTAAAGTATTTAAAAGCACTTGATTTTTACAATTTTTTTAATTTATTTTCTTTAAAATCTAAAATTTTTAGTTTGAGAAATCTTCATTTAAGAGTTTTTGTTTTTGGAAAATTTATTATATATATATTTATAGTTTGCCCGGAGGAATTATTTAACGATTTGTGTAAATCGTGCGCTGCAAGAAAGATCAAAACTCTAAAGGAGATCAATATCGCATTTCTACCATACGAATGCCAGGTGCGAAAAAAAAACAATGAACAAACCAAAAAAAAAAAACACTATTTTCAAAACCAAAACCTTAAAAAAAAAACTGAAAATATTTAGTTGCATTTGAAACCAAAGAAAATATACTTTCACTTAGTTAAAAAACTATATTTTGTACAAATATAAATTGTGTCTACTACTTACTACTAAATACTTTTACTACTACTACTATTACTTACAAATTCCAAAAACCAAACCTACTACTTACCTACCAGAATAAAATAAAATGTAACACTATGATTTTCTTTAAAAAACTTTTACTTTTTGTTACCCAAACTCTTGTACCACTTACTACAACTACTACTACTACTCTACTACTATATTTACTACATACTACTTGTACATGTTGTTTGTAATTATTACATATTTTAAACTTCTAAATGTTGTAATTGATTTACACTTTGTGTTTAATTTTATTTAACTATAAGTGTGTGTGTTTTTTTATAACAACCTTGAATCAAATGAAAACAAAAGTTTTGAATAAAAAACTTATTCAAAAAGTAAAAAACAAAAAGAAAAACAAAAATTAAGCATTATCAAGAAAACTACTGGAAAATGTGTAATTTTTAAATCAAAGTATTAGAATAATATAACATAATAGCATAAATTTCAATATTGAAATGTTCTAGTTCTGTTCCAGTTCTGTTCTGTTCTAGTTCTGTTCTAGTTCTGTTCCAGTTCTGTTCTAGTGTTCTAGTTCTGTTCTAGTTCTGTTCTAGTTCTGTTCTAGTTCTGTTCTAGTTCTGTTCTAGTTCTGTTCTAGTTCTGTTCTAGTTCTGTTCTAGTTCTGTTCTAGTTCTGTTCTAGTTCTGTTCTAGTTCTGTTCTAGTTCTGTTCTAGTTCTGTTCTAGTTCTGTTCTAGTTCTGTTCTAGTTCTGTTCTAGTTCTGTTCTAGTTCTGTTCTAGTTCTGTTCTAGTTCTGTTCTAGTTCTGTTCTAGTTCTAGTTCTGTTCTAGTTCTGTTCTAGTTCTAGTTCTGTTCTAGTTCTGTTCTAGTTCTGTTCTAGTTCTGTTCTAGTTCTGTTCTAGTTCTGTTCTAGTTCTGTTCTAGTTCTGTTCTGTTCTAGTTCTGTTCTAGTTCTGTTCTAGTTCTGTTCTGTTCTAGTTCTGTTCTAGTTCTGTTCTAGTTCTGTTCTAGTTCTGTTCTAGTTCTGTTCTAGTTCTGTTCTAGTTCTGTTCTAGTTCTGTTCTAGTTCTGTTCTAGTTCTGTTCTAGTTCTGTTCTAGTTCTGTTCTGTTCTAGTTCTGTTCTAGTTCTGTTCTAGTTCTGTTCTAGTTCTGTTCTAGTTCTAGTTCTGTTCTAGTTCTGTTCTAGTTCTGTTCTAGTTCTGTTCTAGTTCTGTTCTAGTTCTGTTCTGTTCTAGTTCTGTTCTAGTTCTAATTCTATTCTAGTTCAGTTATAACAAGTGTTTTACTGTAGTATAATAAAAAAAGCTTTTATTTTTAAAAAAACATTTATGTTACTATATTATAACAGTTTTTATAACTGTTATACTCTAGTATAACAGTTTTTATAATTGTTATACTAGTATAAGAGTTTTATAACTACTAGCATAACAGTTTTTATAAGTGTTATACTCTAGTATAACACTTATACTCCAGTTTAACAGTTTTTATAACTGTTATAATCTAGTATAACAGTTTTTATAACTGTTATAATCTAGTATAACAGTTTTACAACTGTTATACTCCAGTATAACAGCTTTTATAACTGTATAACAGTTTTTATAAGTGTTTTACCGATGTATAACAGTTTTTATAAGTGTTATACCGTTGTATAACAGTTTTATAACTGTTATACTCTATTGTAACAGTTTTATAACTGTTATACTCTATTGTAACAGTTTTTATAACTGTTATACTCTAGTATAACAGTTTTTATAACTGTTATACTCCAGTATAACAATTTTATAACTGTTATACTCCAGTTTAACAGTTTTTATAACTGTTATAATCTAGTATTACAGTTTTTATAACTGTTATAATCTAGTATAACAGTTTTACAACTGTTATACTCCAGTATAACAGGTTTTTTAACTTTTATAATATAGTATAACAGTTTTTATAATTGTTATATTCAAGTATAACAGTTTTTATAACTGTTATACTCTATTATAAGAGCTTTTTAACTTTTATATTCTAGTATAACAGTTGTTATGGCTGTTATACTCTAGTATAACAGTTTTTATAACTGCTATACTCTATTATAAGATTTTTTTAACTGTTATACTCTAGTTTTATAACTGTTATACCTTATTTTAACAGTTTTTATACTCCACTAAAATAGTTTTATAACTGTTATACTCTAGTATAACAGTTTTTATAACTGTTATACTCTTGTATAACAGTTTTTATAACTGTTAAACTCTAGTATAACAGTTTTTATAACTGTTATACTTTGTTATAACAGTTTTTATAACTGTTATACTCTTGTATAACAGTATTTTTTGGAAATTTCTCTATGAATTCAATCAAATACTAATATAAAACTGTTATATTGTCAGCTAATCATAACTTTCTTAGCAAATGAATATCTGTAAAAATGATAAGCTCTTTTGAGAGTCCTTCTAATTCTAATACTAAACACAAAACTCTTATACGTTAAAGTATAACAGTTTATATTTTAATATAAAACCTAAACACTTTAGTAGTTTCTTGAATTAAAATGCTATTTTTTGTATTTCTTAAAACATTTAACGACTTTCCAAGTCGTTTTTTTTCTACGTCTCTCTAACCTTTTCTTATGGAAAAGGAAGACTACTTACTGAACTGCTGCTGTTGTGCTGCTGTGTGTTGTGTGTGCTATTAAGCCCAACCATTCGAATCTCCTTAAGTTTTGTTTTACTTGTTTTGTAGTGTTCAATTTAATGTGTATGTGATGTTATATACAGATAAACAAATCGTCATCTGACTATATAACTCCTAACTGGAATCAAAAAAAAAATAATATCATTACAAAAAATAAATCAAATTTTAAACAAATTATATACAGAGTTATTTTATATTTACACGAATAGACAAATATATGCCAAATTACATAGACTCAATAATAACAAGAAACACTTTATACCCTAAAATTTCCTTTAACCTAAATTACAAATGAATGTATAAACTCTTTAAAATTGATGGAAAAATTATAAAAACAAAATTTCAAGAGTTCTTTAAATGATTGGTTTACAAATTTGTGTTCAAAATTCTTTTTAAAATTCAATACAAACAAACAAAATTGTAACTGTTGAATACATTGATTTGTAATTTGGTTTATGTAATTTGACATATAACTCTCACGGGCATTTCAAACAAAGTTATACAAAACAGAATTACATTTACAGTTGTTTTTTTTTATTAGTTTGAAAATAAATTTTGTACACTCTCCATATTTTTAATCATATTATAGCATAGTTTTGTTAAACTATTTTTGTAGCTAAATAAATGAAATACACTTCTTTTTTAATTTAAATTAAATTATTTCTTTAATAATTTAAAATTTTTTAGGTAAAAAGCACTTAAAACTTTATTTTGATTTTGTATTTATTCAAAATTTTCCAGCATTATGAGGCTAGCAACATTTTGATTTTATTGATTTGATTTTTTTTTAAAATTGTTTAGCAACATGTTGCTAGTAACATAATTTTCTTAAAAAAATATTGAAATTTTCTATCATATTAATCTAAACAATATTTTTCAGTAAACATCATAGATTTGTCTGTAATTTATTAGTTTTAAAGCCTTAATTTTCTTACATTTCTTTTAAACATTTCAGCATAGTTTTGTTTATAATTATCTTTGCAACATGTTGCTAGCAATATTTAAAGCAATTTAATAAATTTTTTAGCCGTAATTATCTTAGCAACATGTTGCTAGCAAATTTTCTTACATCAAGACATTTAAATCTTCCTTTAGCTCTGTTTTCTTACACAGTTTTACATATTTGTCTGTAATTTATTACTTTTAAAGCCTTAATTATCTTAGCAACATGTTGCTAGCAACATAGTTTTTATCAAAACATTTAAATCTTCCTCTTGTTTCTACATTGGCTGTCGTTTCTTACATTTCTTTTAAACATTTCAGCATAGTTTTGTTTATAATTACCTTTGCAACATGTTGCTAGCAATATTTAAAGCAATTTAATAGCAACATGTTGCTAGCAACTTTCCTTACATCAAGACATTTAAATCTTCCTTTAGCTCTGTTTTCTTACACAGTTTAACACATTTTAACATCGTTCTGATTAAAATTACCTTGGCAACATGTTGCTAAGAAATTATCAAACACTTTCTCTACAAAATCTTGTCAAAGTGATGGAAATTTGCATTACCAAGCTCAGTTTTGCTTTAAAGATAATCTATATCTTGCGATTTGTTAATGTTTTTATTCCATTTTTTATTTGAAATAAAATCAATTTCAAATTTTCATGTATTTAAATGTGAATGCAACATGTTGCTAACATGTTTTCAGTTATTATTACAATAAATTCTTGTTAAAATGATAATTATTAAATTATAAGGACTAGCTTCAAAAAAAAAAACATTTTTTTTAATTCCCAAAATTTTTTGAAAATCCCCAAAATGTCCACAGACAAATATTGTGATATTTTTTTAAAATAATTCATTAGATTCATTTAAAAATTGAATTAAGAACGAAAAAATAGAATTTATTTTAATTCCCAAAATTTTTTGAAAATCCCCAAAATGTCCACACACAAAAATTGTGATATTTTTTTAAAATAATTCCTTAGATTCATTTAAATTTGAATTAAATTTAGAAAAAACTAGATTTTTTAAAATTCCTAATTTTTTTTTGGAAAATCCCCAAAATTTCCCCACATAAAAATTTATTTTAAATTTTGAGGAAATTTATTATATGTTTGTTGTAAAACAGTGAAAATGTTTTCAAGTTAAGGAAATAGCAAAAAAAATTTAATTAAGGGCGAAAAAATAGAATTTATTTTAATTCCCAAAATTTTTTGAAAATCCCCAAAATGTCCACACACAAAAATTGTGATATTTTTTTAAAATAATTCCTTAGATTCATTTAAATTTGAATTAAATTTAGAAAAAACTAGATTTTTTAAAATTCCTAATTTTTTAGGAAAATCCCCAAAATTTCCCCACATAAAAATTTATTTTAAATTTTGAGGAAATTGTGAAAAACAGTGAAATTGTTTTTAGTTTAAGGAAATAGCAAAAAAAAAAAGTTAATTCCTAAAACATTTTTAAAAAATCTCCAAAATATTTTTTTCCTAAAACATTTTTAAAAAATCTCCAAAATATTTTTGGATAAAAATTTTGATTTTTGTAAAAAAGTTTTTAAATTCAATTAAAATCTTTATAAATTATTGAAAAAAAAATATTTTGTAATTTCATATTTCTTAAAATTTAGAATAAATTTTGATGTGGGGAAATTTTGGGGATTTTTCCAAAAAAAAATTTAGGAAAAAATCTAGTTTTTTTGCATTTAATTCATATTTTAATGAATCTAATGATTTATTTAAAAAAAATATAAAATTTTTATTTGGAGAAATTTTGGGGATTTTTCTAAAATTTTTAGGAATTAAAATAAATTCTATTTTTGGTTTATAAAAATTCCCAAAATATCTTCAATTCCAAAAATTGTTTATTTCTAGCTGATTTTGACTTATTTTCAAAGTATTTTTTAATTTTTTTTCAAGTGTATTTCATTGAAATCTGTTTGCTTTCAAAATCCTATATTTTTAACAATCACTATCACAAGAACAATATAACTTTAATAAAGAAACACATACACATTCATGTCATCCACTAACCCTAAAAATAGTCTATAATAAAACAAACTAACTAAAATAAATGCATGTATTTTTTTATAGCTATTTAAAGCCTGGTATTTTACTAGAATTTTTATTATTATTAAACAGCCTTAGTTTCATTACTATTAAGCTTTTATTTTTATACAGCCTGAAACAACACAGTTTTAAAAATATCTTTATTATTAGTTGGTTAGTTGGTTGCATTCTTTCTGTATGAGTAATAATATGATTCTATAACACATTTAAATTTAATTGAAAACTATTTTTGTTTTAATGGTCAGTCGAGAATGTTCTTGATAATTGAATTGTTGTCAGGTTTTTTCTTCTTTTCTTTTAGTTTCTTTTTCTATGATTTATTGCGCCTTACTGTTGGAAACAAACAAATAAAATATGTTTGTGCAAAGGTTTTAGAATGTTTGTTAGAAATGTTACATAAACAGAAATCGATATTGAGGGGAATTTGTTTTAAAATTAAATATTTCTAAACAAGTATTTAAAAACCTGGTAAATAATTAACACGACTTGTGTAATTACATAAAAAAATTCCTAGAACAATTTTTAAAATCAGCAAAAAAAATCATCGGATTTTTTTGAAATTTTTTAAAATTACATAAAAAAGAAGAATTTCAAATTCCTAGTGAAATTTGTATAATCCCCAAAATTCCCACCCCTAAAAATTTAATATTTCTTAAAAAAAATCCTTAGATTTGTTTGAAATTTTTTAAAATTACATAAAAAAGAAGAATTTAAAATTCCTAGAAAAATTTGTATAATCCCCAAAATTCCCCCAGCCCTAAAAATGTAATATTTCTTAAAAAAAATCCTTAGATTTGTTTGAAATTTTTTAAAATTACATAAAACGTGAAAATTTTTAAATTCCTAGAAATATTTGTAGAATACCCAAAATCCCCTCAACCCTAAAAATTGTATATTTTTTAAAAAAAATCATAAGATTTATTTAATTTGTGTTCCGAATTACAAAAAAGTAAAAAAAAATTAAATTCCTAAAAAAAGAAAAAAAATACCCAAAATTTCCCCACATAAATATTGTGTAATTCTTAAAAATAATCATTAGATTTATTTAAAATTTTTTTAAATTGCATAAAAAAAGAAAATTTTTTAAATTCCTAGAAATATTTGTAAAATCCCCAAAATTTCCCCAACTAAAAATTGTGTAATTCATAAAAAAAACCTTAGATTTATTAAAATTTTTTATGAAATTACATAAAACGAGAAATTTTTTAAATTCCTAGAAATATTTTTAAAATCCCCAAAATGTCCCCGCTAAAATACATGTATATTTCTTAAAGAAAAATCATAAGATTTATTTAATTTGTGTTCCGAATTACAAAAAAGTAAAATAAATTTAAATTCCTAAAAAAAATTTAAAAATCCCCAAAATTTCTCCACATAAAAATTGTGTATTTCTTAAAAATAATCATTAGATTTATTTAAAATTTTTTAAAATTGCATAAAAAAAGAAAAAATTTTAAATTCCTAGAAATTTTTGTAAAATCCCCAAAATTTCCCCAACTAAAAATTGTGTAATTCATAAAAAAAACCTTAGATTTACTAAATTTTTTTTATGAAATTACATAAAACGTGAAAATTTTTAAATTCCTAGAAATATTTTTAAAATCCCCAAAATGTCCCCGCTAAAATACATGTATTTTTTTTAAAAAAAATCATAAGATTTATTTAATTTGTGTTCGGAATTACAAAAAAAGTAAAGAAATTTTAAATTCCTAAAAAAAAAAAATACCCAAAATTTCCCCACATAAATATTGTGTAATTCCTTAAAAAAAAGACAGATTTATTTGAAATTTAATGGAATCAAGAACATTTTTAAATTTCTAGTATAATAAATCTTACTAAAAGTTAATTTCGTATTCCCATAATTTTTTGTAAAATCCCCAAAATATCCCCACTTAAAAATTGTTGTATTTCCTAAAGAAAAGTAATAGATTTATTTGAAATTATGGGGAATTTGCAGAAAAGCTTAAGACCTTGAAATTCCTAGACAAAATTTGAAAATCCCCAAAATGTCCCCAGATAAGAATTGATTTATTTAAAAAAAAAACTATTAAATTATTGTATATTTCCAACAAATTGCTGAAAATTTTTTTTTTTCTAAATTCCCCAAATTTTTCTGAAATCCCCTAAATTTCCCCACATCAAAATTTTGTATTTCTTAAAGAAAAGTAATAGATTTATTTGAAATTATGGGGAATTTGCAGGAAATAAGAAAATTTTTTTGAATTCCTGGAAAAAAATGGAAAATCCCCAAAATGTCCCCATATCAGAATTGATTTATTTAAAAAAAAAACTATTAAATTAATTTATATTTCCAACAAATTGCTGAAAAAATATTTTTTTTTCTAAATTCCCAAAATTTTTCTAAAATCCCCAAAATTTCCCCACATAACAATTTTTTATTTCTTAAAAGAAAAGTAATAGATTTATTTGAAATTATGGAGAATTTGCAATAGGAATTGTTGAAAAAATATTTGTTTTTTCTAAATTCCCAAAATTTTTCTAAAATCCCCAAAATTTCCCCACATAAAAATGTTGTATTTCTTAAAGAAAAGTAATTTATTTGAAATTATGGGTGAATCTGCAGGAAATGAGAAAATTTTTTTGAATTCCTGGAAAAAAATTGAAAATCCCCAAAATGTCCCCAGATAAGAATTAATTTATTTAAAAAAAAAAACTATTAAATGAATTTAAATTTTCAATAGATTGTTGAAAAAATATTTTTTTTTTAAATTCCCAAAATTTTTCTAAAATCCCCAAAATTTCCCCACATGAAAATTTTGTATTTCTTAAAGAAAAGTAATAGATTTATTTGAAATTATAGGAAATTTGCAGGAAAAAATAAAATTTTTTGAATTCCTGGAAAAAAATGGAAAATCCCCAAAATGTCCACAGATAAGTGGACTATTAAACTATTAAATTAAATTATATTTCCAACAAATTGCTGAAAAAATATTTTTTTTCTAAATTCCCAAAATTTTTCTAAAATCCCCAAAATTTCCCCACATAAAAATTTTGTATTTCTTAAAGAAATTTGAAATTTTGTGGAATTTACAGGAAATGAGAAAAACTTTTTTAATTCCTGGAAAAAAATGGAAAATCCCCAAATTTTCCCCTCATCAAAATTTTGTATTTTTTAAAGAAAAGTAATAGATTTGTTTGAAATTATGGGGAATTTGCAGAAAAAGACAAAATTTTTTTAATTCCCAAACAATATTTGAAAATCCCCAAAATTTCCCCACATAAAAAATTTTTTGTATTTCTTAAAAAATCATAAAATTTTTATAATATTGTAGGAAATAGAATTTATAAGAAAAAAAAATTAATTTTTTTTTTAAAATTTAAGAAAAAAAAATTATTTTTTTTGAAAATCCCCAAAATGTCATTTTGTTTTATTGTTAATTTCATTCATTTCATTTTAAAACTGTGTTGTTGTCTATGTAAAACATGTACAAAGCTTTTAAATTTAAGTAAATGTTTGTATACAAATGTCTTGCTATCACTAACAATTTGTATTAACTTTTTTATATAAAATAAAAATCTTTCTTAAACAAATTTTAATTTAATAAAAACTATAATTTTTATTTTTCCCCTCAAAAAAAAAACAAATACTTTAAACCCCCTTGACTACAACTTTGCACCACGCACGTTTTGTTTTTAAACTCTTTAAAAAAAAAACTTTAAAACTACAAATAACAACAACCTGCACCGCAATCAAAAATTGTTAATAAATCGGCCACTATATAACGCACCTACAACTTGTACTACTACTAAAAACCACCACCACCACTACCAACACTACTACTACTACTATCTATCTCTCTCTATCTGCCTCTAAATAAATAACTATGTGTTAAAATCAATTAAAATCAAAATAAAACAAAAAAACAAAAAATGTGCTTCTCTTAGGTCTACTCGCTCGATTCGCCAGACAGTTTTCAGTGTTTGTACTCACCGGCATTCGCTTCGATACGCGCCAAACACATCGAGCGCATTGCCGAGCAAATTGCCACATTGTGTGCTACGCTCGGCGAGTATCCGATGGTGCGATATCGCACTGATTGGGATCGCAACATCGATTTAGCTGCTGTCGTGCAGCAAAAACTGGATGCGTACAAGGCTGACGAGCCAACGATGGGCGAGGGTTCCGAGAAGGCACGTTCACAATTATTGATTTTGGATCGTGGTTTTGATTGCGTGTCGCCCCTGTTGCACGAGCTGACCCTGCAGGCGATGGCCTACGATTTATTGCCCATCGCCAATGATGTCTATCGTTTTACACCGGGTCCCAATCAGCCCGAAAAGGAGGTGCTGCTCGACGAGAACGACGATCTGTGGGTAGAGTTGCGTCACGAACATATCGCCGTCGTTTCCACTCAAGTTACATCGAATCTTAAGAAATTTACCGATTCAAAGAGAATGTCTTCTAGTAAGTTGTTTTGTTTTACAGCGCAAGTGTTTTTTTTTCACATAAAAAAAACAGAATTGTTGTTTAATTTTTCATTTTTATTTCATTGCAACATTGTTACTTTTATTAATTGTCTGTAATGTTATCTTGTGTTTATAGCCGACAAGGCCTCCATGCGTGATTTATCTCAAATGATCAAGAAAATGCCGCAATATCAAAAGGAGCTTTCAAAATATTCCACTCATTTGCATTTGGCCGAAGATTGTATGAAGTCTTATCAGGTTAATTTGTTATACAAACAGAGTTCTTTATCTAAGTTGAAGATTTAATATATCAGCTGGAAGTCCTGTGCAGTCGTCCATGCTTCTTTAATTCTCACTTGCTCAACTTAGCAGAGAACTTTTTTTTTTAAGTGAATTATTTCATTTAGTAATTAATTTTTTTATTTATTTTGTTTTTTGATTAGAATTATGTGGATAAATTATGCCGCGTGGAACAGGATTTGGCCATGGGCACCGATGCTGAGGGAGAAAAGATCAAGGATCATATGCGCAGCATTGTACCCATTTTGCTTGATACTGTAAGTTTTCAATTTTAGAATGGAATCTAAACTGAAATCTAGAATGTAGACTTGAATCTAGACTAGAATCTAGACTAGAATCTAGACTAGAATGTAGACTTGAATCTAGACTAGAATCTAGACTGGAATCTAGACTAGAATCTAGACTGGAATCTAGACTGAAATCTAGACTAGAATCTAGACTAGAACCTAGACTGGAATCTAGACTAGAATCTAGACTGGAATCTAGACTAGAATCTAGACTGGAATCTAGACTAGACCGGAATCTAGACTAGAAACTTGAGTAGAATTTAGACTAGACTGGAATCTAGACTAAAATATAGATTAGAATCTACACTAGACTAGAACCTAGACTAGAATCTAGACTTTAATCTAGACTAGAATCTAGACTTTAATCTAGACTGGAATCTAGACTATAATCTATACAGGAATCAAGACTAGAATCTAGACTAGAATCTAGACTGGAATCGAGACTAGAATCTAGTCTGGAATCTAGACTAGAATCTAGACTAGAAGCTAGACTGGAATCTAGACTAGAAACTAGACTGGAATCTAGACTAGAATCTAGACTAGAATCTAGACTAGAAGCTAGACTGGAATCTAGACTAGAATCTAGTCTGGAATCTAGACTAGAATCTAGACTGGAATCTAGACTTGAATCTAGACTGGACTCTAGACTAGAATCTAGACTTGAATCTAGACTGGACTCTAGACTAGAATCTAGACTGGACTCTAGACTAGAATCTAGACTGGACTCTAGACTGGAATCTAGACTAGAATCTAGACTGGACTCTAGACTAGAATCTAGACTGGACTCTAGACTGATATCTAGACTAGAATCTAGACTAGGACCTAGACTAGAATCTAGACTAGAATCTAGACTGGAATCTAGACTAGAATCTAGACTAGAATGTATACTAGACTGGAATATAGACTAGAATCTAGACTAGAATCTAGACTAGAACCTAGACTAGAATCTAGACTAGAATCTAGACTAGAACCTAGACTGGAATCTAGACTAGAACCTAGACTGGAATCTAGACTAGAATCTAGACTGGAATCTAGACTAGAATCTAGACTAGAATCTAGACTAGAATCTAGACTAGAATGTAGACTAGACTGGAATATAGACTAGAATCTAGACTAGAACCTAGACTAGATCCTAGACTAGAATCTAGACTAGAACCTAGACTAGAATCTAGACTGGAATCTAGACTAGAATCTAGACTAGAATGTAGACTTGACTGGAATATAGACTAGAATCTAGACTAGAATCTAGACTAGAATGTAGACTAGACTGGAATATAGACTAGAATGTAGACTAGACTGGAATATAGACTAGAATCTAGACTAGAACCTAGACTAGAACCTAGACTAGAATCTAGACTAGAATCTAGACTAGAACCTAGACTGGAATCTAGACTACAACCAAGACTGGAATCTAGACTAGAATCTAGACTGGAATCTAGACTAGAACCTAGACTAGAATCTAGACTAGAATCTAGACTGGAATCTAGACTGGAATCTAGACTAGAGCCTAGACAATAATCTAGACTAGAATCTAGACTAGAACCTAGAATGGAATCTAGACTAGAATCTAGAGTAGAATCTAGACTGGAATCTAGACTGGAATCTAGACTGGAATCTAGACTAGAATCTAGACTGGAATCTAGACTAGAACCTAGACTAGAATCTAGACTAGAATCTAGACTAGAACCTAGACTGGAATCTAGACTACAACCAAGACTGGAATCTAGACTAGAATCTAGACTGGAATCTAGACTAGAACCTAGACTAGAATCTAGACTAGAATCTAGACTAGAATCTAGACTGGAATCTAGACTAGAGCCTAGACAATAATCTAGACTAGAATCTAGACTAGAACCTAGAATGGAATCTAGACTAGAATCTAGAGTAGAATCTAGACTGGAATCTAGACTGGAATCTAGACTGGAATCTAGACTAGAATCTAGACTGGAATCTAGACTAGAATCTAGACTGGAATCTAGACTGGACTGGAATCTAGAGTAGAATCTAGACTGGAATCTAGACTGGAATCTAGACTGGAATCTAGACTAGAACCTAGACTAGAATCTAGACTAGAATCTAGACTGGAATCTAGACTGGAATATAGACTAGAATCTAGACTAGAATCTAGACTGGAATCTAGACTAGAGCCTAGACAATAATCTAGACTAGAATCTAGACTAGAACCTAGAATGGAATCTAGACTAGAATCTAGAGTAGAATCTAGACTGGAATCTAGACTGGAATCTAGACTGGAATCTAGACTAGAATCTAGACTGGAATCTAGACTAGAATCTAGACTGGAATCTAGACTGGACTGGAATCTAGAGTAGAATCTAGACTGGAATCTAGACTGGAATCTAGAGTAGAATCTAGACTGTAATCTAGACTAGAATTTAGACTAGAATCTAGACTGGAATCTAGACTAGAATCTAGACTGGAATCTAGACTAGAATCTAGAGTAGAATCTAGACTGGAATCTAGACTAGAATCTAGACTGAATTCTAGACTGGACTGGAATCTAGACTAGAATCTAGACTGGAATCTAGACTGGACTGGAATCTAGACTAGAATCTAGAGTAGAATCTAGACTAGAATCTAGACTGGAATCTAGACTAGAATCTAGAGTAGAATCTAGACTGGAATCTAGACTACAATCTAGACTGGACTGGAATCTAGACTAGAATCTAGAGTAGAATCTAGACTGGAATCTAGACTAGAATCTAGAGTAGAATCTAGACTGGAATCTAGACTAGAATCTAGAGTAGAATCTAGACTAGAATCTAGACTAGAATCTAGAGTAGAATCTAGACTGGAATCTAGACTAGAATCTAGAGTAGAATCTAGACTAGAATCTAGACTAGAATCTAGAGTAGAATCTAGACTAGAATCTAGACTGGAATCTAGACTGGACTGGAATCTAGACTAGAATCTAGACTGGAATCTAGACTGGACTGGAATCTAGACTAGAATCTAGACTGGAATCTAGACTGGACTGGAATCTAGACTAGAATCTAGACTGGAATCTAGACTAGAATCTAGACTGGAATCTAGACTGGACTGGAATCTAGACTAGAATCTAGACTGGAATCTAGACTGGACTGGAATCTAGATTAGAATCTAGAGTAGAATCTAGACTAGAATCTAGACTGGAATCTAGACTAGAATCTAGAGTAGAATCTAGACTGGAATCTAGACTAGAATCTAGAGTAGAATCTAGACTAGAATCTAGAGTAGAATCTATACTGGAATCTAGACTAGAATCTAGAGTAGAATCTAGACTGGAATCTAGAC
This sequence comes from Calliphora vicina, assembly GCF_958450345.1. Taxonomy (NCBI): domain Eukaryota; kingdom Metazoa; phylum Arthropoda; class Insecta; order Diptera; family Calliphoridae; genus Calliphora; species Calliphora vicina. Next base: position 116,396,925 of record NC_088783.1, read on the forward strand.
TAGAATCTAGAGTAGAATCTAGACTGGAATCTAGACTAGAATCTAGACTGGAATCTAGACTGGACTGGAATCTAGACTAGAATCTAGAGTAGAATCTAGACTAGAATCTAGACTGGAATCTAGACTAGAATCTAGACTGGAATCTAGACTACAATCTAGACTGGACTGGAATCTAGACTAGAATCTAGAGTAGAATCTAGACTGGAATCTAGACTAGAATCTAGACTAGAATCTAGACTGGAATCTAGACTGGAATCTATACTGGAATCTAGACTAGAATCTAGACTAGAACCTAGAATGGAATCTAGACTAGAATCTAGACTGGAATCTAGACTGGAATCTAGACTAGAACCTAGACTGGAATCTATACTGGAATCTAGACTAGAATCTAGACTAGAATCTAGACTAGAACCTAGAATGGAATCTAGACTAGAATCTAGACTAGAACCTAGAATGGAATCTAGACTGGAATCTAGACTAGAATCTAGACTAGAATCTAGACTAGAACCTAGAATGGAATCTAGACTAGAATCTAGACTAGAACCTAGAATGGAATCTAGACTAGAATCTAGACTGGAATCTAGACTAGAATCTAGAGTAGAATCTAGACTAGAATCTAGACTGGAATCTAGACTAGAATCTTGACCTGGATTAGACTAGAATCTACACTAGACACTAAACTAGACTAGATATATTTATAAATTTTCTGTAAAATTCACTTTTTTTTTAACAATTTGTATTTCTTTCTTTCCAGAACGTTTCCAACTTTGATAAAGTACGCATTATTGCTTTGTATGTCATGATTAAGAATGGCATTACTGAGGAAAATCTCACCAAACTATTTACGCACGCTCAACTATCACCCAAAGATCAGGATATGGTGCGCAATTTAAGCCATTTGGGTGTTAATGTTATAGCTGATGTAAGTTTTATTTACATAATTAAATTTTCTTTAATTAACTTCATTATTTCTTTCCCTTTAGTCACGCAAAAAATCGTACAATGTGCCACGCAAGGAGCGCATTACCGAACACACCTATCAAATGTCACGCTGGACCCCGGTTATCAAGGACATTATGGAGGATTGTATTGAGGAGAAATTGGATCAGCGTCATTTTGCTTACTTAGCTGGCCGGGCTCAAAATACTAATTATCATGCTCCCACTAGGTAAGAATATAAAAAGTTTTTTTTTTTTTCTTCTATATTTTAAGGTGTAGGGAATGTAAGTGGTATTTTTATATAAAAAAAAGTATTAAAACATGATTTCCAAAAATAACTAAAATACAAATTATTCTACTATTTGTTAAACAATTTTTTTACCACAATCTTAATAAAACACTGTATTGTAACAATTTATTAGATTTGTATGTATTCCGGCGTGGAATTATATGAATTTAATGAAAAATTGTAAAAATTTATCTTAAAAATATTCCTTTTAATTAAATGTAAACAAACCCTTAGAAACACAGCTACCGGACTAAAAAAAATCGCCTAAATGTATGGAAATTTGTAATCGTATGGCAGTCTTGTTTAAATGACAAAAACTGTTGCCTTCATTTAGGCGTTAGTAAAATTGTTGTTTGTAATTTTTATTTAAATTGCCTACTTTAAGGCTGTAATAAAAAAGGGAATTGTTAGAATTCAAGGGAAATGTTTAATTCCTTTGAGGTTTTATTATCATCCCAATTATGAATAAAACATTCCGCGGGAGTTTGTTCCCCGGGAATTTTTTTCCCATTGAATTTGAATAGGATAAATGGGAAAAGGGAAAAAACTCCCAGGGAATTTTTATTCATAATTGGGCTGTATATTTCTTAATGGATTTATTTGAAATTTAGTGAAATTTGCAAGAAACAAGAAAATTTTTAAATTCCTAGAAAAATTTGTAAAATCCTGAAAATTTCCCCACATAAAAAATGGGAATTTCTTTACCCACTTAAAAACTACAGTTCGAGTCGGCAAAAAACCAAACAATTGTAGTAGGGGATGTGGGAAAAGATAAATGCGTCGATTATAAATGGTGCGTTCCCAAATGTTAACCACAAATTTCGGAATTTTCTAAAGCCTTAAAAATCCCCAAAATGTCCCCAGATAAGAATTGATTTATTTTAAAAAAAAACTATTAAATTAATTTATATTTCCAACAAATTGCTGAAAACTATTTTTTTTCTAAATTCCCAAAATTTTTCTAAAATCTCCAAAATTTCCCCACATCAAAATTTTGTATTTCTTAAAGAAAAGTGATAGATTTATTTGAAATTATAGGGAATTTGCAGGAAATGAGAAACATTTTTTAATTCCCAAACAAAATTTAAAAATCCCCAAAATGTCCCCAGATAAGAATTGATTTATTTAAAAAAAAACTATTAAATTAATTTATATTTGCAACAAATTGCTGAAAAAATATTTTTTTTTCTAAATTCCCAAAATTTGTCTAAAATCCCCAAAATTTCCCCACATAAAAATGTTGTATTTCTTAAAGAAAAGTGATAGATTTATTTGAAATTAAGAAAATTTTTTTGAATTCCTGGAAAAAATGGAAATCCCCAAAATGTCCCCATATCAGAATTGATTTATTTAAAGAAAAAACTATTAAATTAATTTATATTTGCAACAAATTGCTGAAAAAATATTTTTTTTTCTAAATTCCCAAAATTTGTCTAAAATCCCCAAAATTTCCCCACATAAAAATGTTGTATTTCTTAAAGAAAAGTAATAGATTTATTTGAAATTATGGGGAATTTGCAGGAAATAAGAAAATTTTTTTGAATTCCTGGAAAAAATGGAAATCCCCAAAATGTCCCCAGATAAGAATTGATTTATTTAAAAAAAAACTATTAAATTAATTTATATTTCCAACAAATTGCTGAAAAATATTAATTGGGCTGTATATAAAATGATGTAGCAACAGGATTTTATTGCTATAAATGGTTAAAAACATGATAATTATTTATTGAAAGTTTTAACACAAATTTTAAATATTTCTAATGGAAAAAATTATTATTAAATTTAAATTATTCTTTTGATTTATTTTAACAAACAATTTTTGGTTTTTCTTCTTCCCCTTTAAAGTAGCGCACGTTATGGCCACTGGCACAAAGACAAGACCCAGGCCCAAGTCAAGAATGTGCCACGTCTCATTGTCTTTATTACGGGCGGCGTTAGCATGTCCGAAATGCGTTGCGCTTATGAGGTAACAAATTCCATTAAAAACTGGGAAGTCATAATTGGCTCGTCGCACATCTTGACACCCGAGAATTTCCTAAGTGATTTGGGTTCGCTGTCCAAGGAGGACTAGAAGTACGCTAAAACCAACGAGGAGGCAACAGAGGAAGAATCGGCAGAAAACAATGCTTAACAAACAGTATAATAATTAAATAATATACAAAACACTTATCATTAAGAACACAATTTAAACAAGAAATGCAAATTATAAAAAGTGTGTACACATAAAGAAACATGTTGGAATAAAAACCATTAAAGACAAACATTTAACACTTATTTAATATTTAAAATGCATAAAAAAATATTAATATCTTTTAAACAATTTGTGCAATTATAATTTTTTTTTTATATAATTTTTTTGGAAAAAAAAATCTTTGAAATTTATTAAAATTTAAACAAATTTTTACTTATTACAAACAAAGTTTTTGCAATAGATTGATAAATTTTCTAGTACTAAACTAAAGAAGAAAACAAAAATTAGTTAACTCTATTTGTTTAACATCTGCTGCTAAAATGTCTTAATACTTAAAATAGAACAAATTATATTGTTAAAGAAACATAAATTAAAGTAACAAAAAAAAAAAAAGAAGGTTTACAATCTAGAATGTTTGTCAAGTAAAGTTTTGATCTTAACAATTAAACCAAACAAATACAATTATTCTTTATTCCATTTATTATATTAAAAAAAAACTAAAACAATATTTAAAAACAAAAAAATGGTGTAATTGGTAGTATCGTTTAACTTCTTAAAGTCTATATGTATACTTAACTATTGTATTACATATAACTATATTTATATATATTTAAACAAGATATTTATAAACAAACAAAACAATATCTTAACACAAAATCTAATAAAACACAATAATTATATAAACTTTCTCTTCTCTTTAAAACAAAAAAGAAAAAAATCTTATTAAATTAAAACAAAAACCCCAGCAAAGAAAACAAACAAAAAGTATTTTGAAACAATATTCCAATATCCCAAAAAACAAAACACATGTTATCCTAGAAACTTCAAACAAAATGATGAAAACTGTTAGAAACAGCCAGACTTTCAAATTCTAGCAAAGATTACAAAGCTTGTTAGCATTATAAAACTGTTATACTCTAATCGTATAAAACATTACATTCAAAATCCTTATGGTTAAAGAAAATCTAAAGATTTTGGGGGAAAATATTTAGGGAAAAAAAAAACACTTTAGAAATTAAATTTAAAACTGTTATACAATTTCTCTAAACTGTTAATATATTTAAAACTGTGTTGTAACAGTTATCCAAACTGTTATACTAAATTATAAATCCTGAAACATTGGGGAGGACAATATTTTCTGGTCCATAACAATTATGAAAACTAGAAATGTTCCAGCAAAACTAGTTTTATAAGAGATTTCTATTCAAAACTGTTAGACAACAAACTTAAACTGTTTAATCCTGCAGTATAACTGTTATACAAACTGTTATACTAAGCAAAAACCTGGTATACTAGGTGGACATTATTTTCTAGTCCATAATAAATATGAAAACTGTAAAAAAAATTATGAAAAAACCAGAACTGTTGCAACAAAACTCGTTTAATAAGAGATTTCATGTTAAAACTGTTATACAACTTCCTTATACTGTTTAAATAAGCGGTATAACAGTTATACAAACTGTTATACTAAAGCATAAAACCTACGACACTAGAAGGACATATGAAAACTGTAAAAAAATTATGAAAAAACCAGAAAAGTTGCAACAAAACTCTTTTAATAAGAGATTTCATGTTAAAACTGTTATACAATTTCTTTAAAATATTTAATTAAGCTGTTTAACAGTTATACTAAAGCATAAAACCTAGAAAACACTATTTTCTGGTCCATATTAAATATGAAAATCAGAAATGTTGCAACAAAACTGGTTTAAATAATAGATTTTAAGTTAAAACTGTTATACAACTTCCATATAGGGTTTAAAAATACGGTATAACAGTTATAAAAACTGTTATACTAAAGTTAAAAACCCTGGAACAGTACTGAAAACTAGAAATATTCCAACAAAACTAGTTTTCAAAGAGATTTCTATTTAAAACTGTTATACAATGTCATTAAACTGTTTAAACATGCAGTATAACAGTTATACAAACTGTTATACTACTAAGCAAAAACCCTGGAACATTGGGCGGACATTGTTATCTCTATTCATAATAGTTATGAAAACTGAAAAAAGTTTGAAAACTTGAAAAAAGTATTAAATAACTGCAAAAAGTACTATTTTGAAAAGGTATCATTTAAAGAAGTACTATTTTTAGAAAGTGTTTTTTTAAAGAAGTACAATTTAGAAAAGGTATTATTTTGAAAAGGTACTTTTTTTGAAAAAGTACTATTTTGAAAAAGTACCATTTCACTTTAAATGAAATGGTATGAGAATGTATTATGGAAAATTAAAATTTTCGCAAAGTACTACATATTTTAAAAAAAGTACCATTAAAAAAAGGTACCATTTAAAAAAGTACTATTTTTAGAAAGTGTTTTTTTAAAGAAGTACAATTAAGAAAAAATATTATTGCAAAAAGTATTTTAAAATAGTAATTTTTTGAAAAAGTACTATTTTGAAAAAAGTACTTTTTTTGAAAAAGTACCATTTAAAGTGAATACTATTTCAAAATCGAGTATGTATTATGAAAAATTAAAATTTTTGCAAAGTACTACATATTTAAAAAAAAGTACCATTAAAAAAGGTACCATTTAAAAAAGTACTATTTTTAGAAAGTGTTTTTTTAAAGAAGTACAATTTAGAAAAAGTATTAATGCAAAAAGTATTATTTTGAAAAAGTACTATTTTGAAAAAAGTACTTTTTTTTGAAAAAGTACTATTTTTTGAAAAAGTACAATTTAAAGTGAATATTATTTAAAAAACGAGTATGTATTATGAAAAATTAAAATTTTCGCAAAGTACTACATATTTTAAAAAAATGTACCATTTAAAAAAGTACTATTTTTAGAAAGTATTTTTTAAAGAAGTACAATTAAGAAAAAGTATTATTGCAAAAAGTATTATTTTAAAATAGTACTATTTTGAAAAAAGTACTTTTTTTGAAAAAGTACCATTTAAAGTGAATACTATTTAAAATTTTCGTAAAGTACTACATATTTTTAAAAAAGTACCATTAAAAAAAGGTATCATTTAAAGAAGTACTATTTTTAGAAAGTGTTTTTTTAAAGAAGTACAATTAAGAAAAAGTATTATTGCAAAAAGTATTATTTTGAAAAAGTACTATTTTGAAAAAGTACCCTTTAAAGTGAATACTATTTAAAAAACGAGTATGTATTATGAAAAATTAAAATTTTCGCAAAGTACACAAAGTACAAAAAAGTACTATTTTTAGAAAGTATTTTTTAAAGAAGTACAATTAAGAAAAAGTATTATTTTAAAATAATACTTTTTTGAAAAAGTACTTTTTTTGAAAAAGTACTTTTTTGAAAAAGTACCATTTAAAGTTAATACTATTTAAAAAACGAGTATGTATTATGAAAAATTAAAATTTTCGCAAATATACATATTTTAAAAAAGTACCATTAAAAAAGGTACCATTTAAAAAAGTACTATTTTTAGAAAGTATTTTTTAAAGAAGTACAATTAAGAAAAATTATTATTGCAAAAAAAATTATTTTGAAAAAAGTACTTTTTTGAAAAAATACTATTTTGAAAAAGTACTTTTATTGAAAAATTACCATTTAAAGTGAATACTATTTAAAAAACGAGTATGTATTATGAAAAATTAAAATTTTTGCAAAGTACTACATATTTAAAAAAAAGTACTATTTAAAAAAAAAAGTAGAAGTTAAGAAAACAACCATTTAAAATAAGTACTATTTAAGAAAAGTACTATTTTAAAAAAGTACAATTTAAGGAAAATACTATTATAAAATAGTACCAAAAGTACTATTTGGTAATTTACCATTTAAAAAAGTACTAAGTATTTTAAAAAAGTTGAATTCAAAAAAGTACTATTTCCAAAAAGTACTGTTAAAAATTAAAATTTTCGCAAAGTACTACATATTTTAAAAAAAAGAAAACAACCATTTAAAATAAGTACAATTTTAAAAAGTACCATTTAAGGAAAATAATATTTGAAAAAAGTACCATTTAAGGAAAATACTATTATAAAATAGTATCAAAAGTACTATTTGGTAATTTACCATTTAAAAAAGTACTAGGTATTTTAAAAAAGTACCTTTTAAAAGTTTCATTCAAAAAAGTACTATTTCCAAAAAGTACTGTTTCGAAAAATAATACTATTTACAAAAAGTACTATTTTGAAAAATAGTATCATTTAAAAATGTAAATTTTTCAACTTTAAAGAGCTGTAAAATTGTTACTCTGGCTAAAGAAGTTGTATAACAGTTTGAAGATGATGTATAACAGTTTGGGGAAGTAGTATAAACTGTTAGATATACTATGAAATAAGAAAATCAAGTTTAAAATTTTGAGTAAAAAAAAATTTTCGATTTTTTTTTTCAAAAATTTTAAAAATTCTGAAAAAAGTACTATTTTAAAAAAGTACCATTTAAGGGAAATACTGTTATAAAATAGTACCAAAAGTACTATTTTGAAAATTTACCATTTAAAAAGGTATTAGGTATTTAAAAAAAGTACCTTTTAAAAAGTTGCATTCAAAAAAATACTATTTTCAAAAAGTACTGTTTAAAAATAAAATTTTCGCAAAGTACTATATATTTTAAAAAAAGTACCATTTAAGTACTATTTTAAAAAAAGTATAAGTTAAGAAAGCCACCATATAAAATAAATTTTAAAAAGTACTCTTTCCAAAAAGTACCATTTAAGGAAAATACAATTTTAAAATAGTACCAAAAGTACTATTTGGTAATTTACCATTTAAAAAAGTACTAGGTATTTTAAAAAAGTACCTTTTAAAAAGTTTCATTCAAAAAAGTACTATTTCCAAAAAGTACTGTTTCGAAAAATAATACTATTTTCAAAAAGTACTATTTTGAAAAATAGTATTATTTAAAAATGTAAATTTTTCAACTTTTAAGAGCTGTAAAATTGTTACTCTTGCTAAAGAAGTTGTATAACAGTTTGAAGATGATGTATAACAGTTTGGGGAAGTAGTATAACAGTTAGATATACTATGTAATAAGAAAATCAAGTTGAAAATTTTGAGTCAAAAAAAATTTTCGAATTTTTTTATAAAAAAATTTTAAAAATTCTGAAAAAAAAAATTTAAAAACTGGAATTTACGTTTCTGTTATATTTCAGGTTAAAAACTAATTAATTGCTATACAAAAAGTGTTAAATTCACAAAGATTGTTTTACAAATCTTAAAATTTAAACAAAATAACAAATTTGCCATAAAACTCTAAAAAAAGGAGATTAAATAACATTTGAATTTTCCAACATACAGAAGAAATAAGAAAATCAAGTTGAAAATTTTGGTTTTTCCACTTTTGAGTTAAAAAAAATTTTCGAATTTTTTTTTTAAAAATTCTGAAAAAAAATAAATTTTAAAAACTGGAATTTACGTTTTTGATATATTTCAGGTTAAAAACTAATTAATTGCTATACAAAAAGGGTTAAAAATATTTTAATTTAAACAAAATAACAAATTTGCCATAAAACTCTAAAAAAGGAGAGGAAATAACATTTGAATTTTCCAGAATAGGGCAGAAAATCATTTTTAATTAAATTTTTCCACCACTTTGCAGCATGAAATGAAAACAATTTGTTCATTCGATCTACCGAAAGGGGTAGCAATAATAAAAGTTTAATTTAAAAAATTCAAAAAAAATAAGAAATTTGCCATAAACCTTTTAAAAAACCAGAAAGAACAATTTCATTTCATTCAGAAAAATGGGTTAGAAAATAAGATTTAATTATATTTGAACTAGGGATGCCAAACGGGACTGGGTTTTACAAATCCCGGGATTCGGGATTTTAGAAATGTAAATCCCGGGATTCCGGGATTTTTCGGGACCCCGGGATTTTTCGGGATCCCGGGATTTTTCGGGATTTCGGGATTTTTCGGGACTTCGGGATTTTAGTTAAACGTCAAAAACATCAAATTCAACAATAAAAACTATTGATTTCATTAATATATTTAAGTACAAATATAACAAATCAAAAACTAATGCATTAAACTAAAATAAATGGTCCATGATTTCCCCTAGCTCCATACAATTGTCCCCCGGAGTACTGTTTGAGCAGGCATAAATATATTGATTATGCGGCAATCCTTATAAAATTTTGCACAAAATAAGTTGTAAGTACTCTGAAATTATACTGTAGAGTACTGCGGAAATCGGACTACATTTGCCCCTAGTCCCCTTCAGAAAATAACTTGAACATAAATTTCGTAAAAGTGTAAATTGTGTAAAAGCCTGTCAATGCAAGGGAGACGTGCTGCTCCCTGATTCAAATGAAAAAATCTGGCTGCGTTTGGATTTGAAGCGGGATTAGTATTATAAATATGCTGAAATTTAGCTTTCTAAGTATTTTGGATGCTTCAAAAATCTTCCTAAAATATCAAAAATCTCATAATATTTCGGGATTTGTTAATCCCGAAAAATCCCGGGATTCTTTTTCACAAATCCCGGGATTCGGGAAATCCCGATCCCGAAAAATCCCGGGATTTTCGGGATCGGGATTTCGGGATTGGCATCCCTAATTTGAACACAATATTCAGCAAAAAACACAAATTTTTCATTCCATCTACAGAATGGGGCTGAAAAAATTTAATAATTTTAAAAAATTTCAACAATTAACACAAACTTCTTAAAAAAAGGACGGAGAAAACATTTTATCTACAGAAAGGGTTAGAAAATAAAGTTTAGTTATATTTTAAAAACAATTTTCATTCGATTTACAGAATGAGGCAGAAAAAATTAAATAAATTTAAAAAAATTCAACAACAATTAACACAAAATTCTTAAAAAAAGACGGGGAAAAAGAACCCCCGGGGGTTTTGAAAGAAAACCATTTAATTTCTTAGCAAATTTTTTTATAAATAGCCTGCCTTGCTAATTGAAAAATAGAGACATAACAATGTAAAAATCAGATTTCCTTTTAACAAAACAAAGAATAGCTAGAAAGCCCCTAAGGGGTTTCAAAAAACATTTGTTTAAATCGTCTTAATACAGGGCTATCCCCCAGGGGATCTAGGGTTAATTTGATTTGAGAACTAAATTAATAGAATTTTTTTTATAAATTAAACTTTGTTTCAAATTCACCATAGATCCCCTGGGGGATGCTCTAAAAAACGAATGAAATATAAAAAAAACTAGTTTAATTTCTTAGCGAATTAAATTACAAATTATCAAACCCCCCTATACACTAACAATATAAATGAATTTATATATATGGCCATCCCCCCAGGGGATCTATGGCGTAATTGGATTTAACAATAAAATCTTTAGAATTTTTTTTTTATATAAATTAATTATCAATTCAAATACACCATAGAGCCCCTGGGGGGTGGGGGGTTTTCTATTGCAAATTCGCACAATTTAGTAATAATAAAAAGCCATACAAGGGCCATAATTCTAATAATAATACTTTATTATTTATAATTCTCAAGTTTTAAACAACAATTTGCTATTTTAAATTTCTTGATTTTTCTTTTCTTTTTTTATTAAAAATATTTTTAAAACAAATGAAAGATTTTAACAACAATTTGCTTTTATAACTTCAAAAGCCAACAATTTAACTTAACAATAGTTGAAAAAAAATATTATTAAAAAACAATTTATTAACAAAAATTTAAAAAAAAAAAAAATTATTTAAATTTCAAACTAAAATAAACTTATTTGAATTTAAAAATTATTTAAAAACATAATTATTATTATAAGTTAAAAAACAAAAAACAAACCAAAAATTATTAACAACATCAAAGGCACAACTTTGCATTAAATGAAGCAGAACATTCAAAATGCAATTTAGAAGAAGTAGTAAGAAGTATTCTAAACTTAAAAAACGAACCTTGAAAACTTAAATGTTTATGTGTAAGAAATTACACCAAAAGTAAAAAAAGCATTAAAAACACAAACAATTTTCAATATTTACTAAAAATATAAAGAAAAAAAGAACACAAGAACAACTTTCTTTAAAGATAAAGTGAACATTTTGAGGAAAATTAAAAAAAAAAAACAATTTAAAAAATAACATTTAAAAATTCAAAAAAGTACTTTTGGTTCAAATACAATTTTTTTTCGAACTTTTTTACAACACCTTTTTCAAAATAGTCCAAAAAATTGTATTTGCAGCAAAAGTACTTTTTTGAAAGAAGTGGTAATTCGAATAACAAAATGGTTTTGAAAAAAGTATTTTTTATTTTTTTCAAAAATATTGCTTTATTTCTTATTTTCAAAAATAATACTTTTTTCAAAAATACTACTATAAACAAAACAGTAGCGGTATTCACTGTTAAGTGCGAATGGTCTAGCATCATTGCAAATGCAAAATTTTACACTAATCCAATAACAAAATACACACAAAAACCTTTGCATTTGCAATGATGCAATATCATTCGCACTTAATACTGAACTCCGCTAGTTTTTTTTTTTCAAAAATATTGATTTTTTATTTCTTATTTTCAAAAGAAAATATTTTTTTTTTTCAAAAATACTACTTTTTTCAAAAATACTACTTTTTTCAAAAATACTACTTTTTTCAAAAATACTACTTTTTTCAAAAATACTACTATAAAAAAAAACAGTAGCGGTATTCACTGTTAAGTGCGAATGGTTTAGCATCATTGCAAATGCAAAATTTTACACTAATCCAATAACAAAATACACACAAAAACCTTTGCATTTGCAATGATGCAATACCATTCGCACTTAATACTGAACTCCGCTAGTTTTTTTTTTCAAAAATATTGATTTTTTATTTCATATTTTCAAAAGAAAATATTTTTTTTTTTCAAAAATACTACTTATGGTCTAGCTAGCATCATTGCAAATGCAAAATTTTACAGTAATCCAATAACAAAATACACACAAAAATATTTGCATTTGCAATGATGCAATACCATTTGCACTTAATACTGAACTCCGCTAGTTTTTTTTACATATTTCCACTTTCGATTCGAGTTACAGAGAGTAACACCCAACGTCCTTGAAATTGCCAAATGTTCACTTTCTCATTTGATTTGATAGATGTTCTAAATTAACTGAAATGTTTATGAAAATATAAAATTGAAAAACAACATAAAACATGTTGCTTAGTATTGAAAAAAAGGTAGCAATGAAACAATTTTTTAAAAACGAAAGTTTGAAAATGAAATCTGCAATGAATAAAAATCTATGAAAAAAAATCAAACATTATGAGATTTAAAAGATTTCTAAAAATATAATAAAAACAAAAAACATATAAAAAATATTTAGTAGTAATAAGTTTAAACAAAAAACTGTATACTTTGAAAAGTATTTAAAAAAAAGTAGTAGAAAAATTTCTAAAGAACTTTATGAAATTGAAAAAAAATTTAGATTTGAAATTTAAAAATCTAAATCAAAATCTAAATAGATAAGATAGTTTAAAATAGCTAGCAGTTATGGAGTTAAACATCAGAGGATTTTATGGGTCATGATTATCAGCCTATAAAGCTAGCAGTAATAAGAAACCTTAAAATTGGCGATTCCATTTAACATCAGAGGTTTTTAATTATTAATTATTCTAAAGAAGGAGAAGCTGTATTTGATATTAACATCAGAGGTCTTTAAAAGTGATATTAACCTTTATATAGCTTATAAATGCTGCCTTAATTTAACACCAAACTCCTTTAAAAAAAAACTTAATTGATTCAAAGGCAAAGAAGTTGCAGCAATTTAACATCAGAGGTTCTTAATTGTTCCTGAAACTATACATGTTTAATATCAGAGGACTCAAAGGATCTTCAATTTACCAAAAAAAAATACAGGATGGAGCCATTAGATGCAGTTTATAAAATATCCTTCAAAACATCACAAGAATTAACATAAAAAGAAACTAAAGCTAAAACTCTCACAGAAAGTCTTTAAAAAACAACAACAATCTGTATTTGTAGGAGTAAACAACATTCAAAATGGTGGTCACATTTTATTGTGTAAACAATGACTGTGTTTGTGTGGCCATACTAAAAAAAAATCGCTCAAAGTAAAACCAGGTTGCCACTGGCTAATAAAAATCAATGTCACATTACATCAATGATGTCAACTGGTTAAAAAAAAAAAAACATCAAGGTCACATTACAGCAATGCTGCCAACTATAATTTTGAGAAATCTTATGATTTCTTTAAAAAAATCTGATTTTTCAAGAAGAAATATAATGGCAATGAAAAATAATGGTAATTTTCAACAATAATTATTAAAACTAAGACAAGTTTACTTAATAAAAGACACATAAACAGCAATGTCTCAGCTTATGAACTAGAAAACTATAAAGTCCTGTTGACCAACTTAAGTTACTTTACAATGTTTAACTAATTATGCAGTTTTTATGTTTCCAAGTCCATATTTATGGCAAATTATATAACTATAATAAAACATATTTAATTAAAAAAATACTTACTATAAATTATAATCACTTAAAAAATTAATTAAACATATAAAAATATTCACAAAAATTAAACAAGTTGTATTTAATATAAAATATTAAACATAAATTATAAAAGAAAAGCATCAAAACTAAAAAAAAATATTAAGATATTTCTTAAGAAAAACCATTAACATTTTAAAAGGATTCAAAATTAAATCCCACAACATATTAAAACACATATGTTGGTCCATATTTATAGCAAACAAAGTTATATATTATAATATAAACTTAAAAAGTTATTTCTTTAAAGATTTAACCCAACAATTTTGTAGTATGTAAGTTCTAAAAGAGTATAAAACCCATAAAGTTATATGCTAAAAGTATAATTGAAATAAGCCAGTAAACTGGTTTAAAAAATATCCAAAAAGTCTAAAATTTGTAGTATGTAAGTGTAAGGTTTTAAATATTTTGAAATAATATTTAAAATTGCAGCCAGTTTCTTTTTTTTTTTGAAAGAATATTACTTAAAGGAAAATTTTAAAAGAAAATCTAAAGACTTTAAAATCATTTAAGAAGAGTTATAGAGTTAAGTATTAGAAACTTAAATATAAAATACATTTTAAACAAGCTACAAAGCATAACAACTAAGCAAATAATCCAAACCTGAGTCATTTCCATCAAATTCTCTTTGTATAGCTTTTAAATCCAGTACCAGTGGTTTAAAGACCCCTTAGTAAAGACAATATTCAGTAAAGAGCTTTAAACTGAACATTAACCAAGAGTTTTTAACACAGTTTAATAAAACAATTTACAAACTCTAACAAATTCCTGCTATTTAAGTTAGTATCCCTGGTTTAAAGACCCCTTAGTGAAGAAAATATTCAGTAAAGAGCTTTAAACTCCACTGAAACAGAATATAAAAGAGTTTTTCTAAGAGTTTAATACAAAATCTTAAAGAAAAATGCTTAAACTGAAAATCACCCTCAAGGGGAACAAAGATCATAAACCAGAAATAAGAAATGTCAGGGCTTTTCTAAAAATTAACAAACTTTTAAAGAAAAACACTTAAACTAAAAATCGACCCCAGGGGAACAAAGACCAGAAATGATAAAAGTCAACATTAATTGTTTTTTCTTTGGCATTTTAGTCTGGTTTTTTCATAGTGAACCAAAAAAAAATCAAATTTTATCAAAATCTAAAAGAAAAACGATTAAATTAAAAATTACCCCCAGGGGAAAAAAGACCAGTCAGGGTTTTTCTAAAAATCGAATTCAAATTTTAACAAACTCTTAAAGAAAAACACTTAAACTAAAAATCGACCCCAGGGGAACAAAGACCACAAACCAGAAATGAGAAAAGTGAACATTAATTGTTTTTTCTTTGGAATTTTTGTCGGTTTTTTCATAGTGAACCAGGTTCTTAAAGAAAAACTTAAAATAATGCTGAAACTAAAAAATAATCCCAGGGGACCAAAAGCCATAAATGAAAAATTCATGGTTTTGCTGTTTTTTTTACAGTGATCGAGGGCCCGAACCTTAAACACCAAAAAACTAACTAAATAAAGGTTTAACCTAAAAGCTCTCCCAGGGGACCATAAGCCAAATGTCAAAAAAGAAAAAAAAATAATTTTTTCTTTTGATATTTTTTTTTACATTTAACCCAATTTTTAATAGTGTAAAACTTACAGTAATAGTGAAAACAGGACCCCAGGGATTTGGGGATCAATAGACATAAATTTATCCCAAAAAATCTTGAAATTTTTATTGAAAAAGATAAGATTTCTTTATTTTTGCCCAAATGAAAGTTCATGAAAGTTGTGGTACCGTTCTCTGCTGGTTATGTCATCAAAATAAGGGCTCCTCTTTATATCTATCTTTTAAAACAACTTACTATTGTATATAAATCAGAAACCAAAATGCTCCAAATTTAATATTAATGTTATAGCATAAATATTTAATATTATCTTTATAGAGTATGTTGATTGATTACATTTTTCATATTTCGACATAACCTATAGCTAAGAAACTTACCGCTAGCATGACTTCCAGTTGTCCTGTATGACCAGTATTTTGTATAGCAGCTTCTGCTGGGGAAACAGCTTTCGCTTAAGCGGAGGCTTCATCAGTAACCCCATCTGGTTTTAATTCGCCTTGGCCATAATCTTAAGTCTTTGTTTATGCAGGTCTACTTTATGTCCTGCTAAATATAACGAACTTTAAAGAAAAACTTAAAAACTGTAAGGCTAAGCTGTATTTTACACTTAATTTTTACACTTTCTAGCACAAATAATTAAAGAAACTAAGAAAAATGACAGAAATGAAAATGACACAAACGAAATTGTTAAATAAAACAACAACACTATAATACATATTGCTATAAACAAGAAGAAGAACAACAGAGTTTCTTCTTTTTCTCATGAGAGATTTTTTTTAGGGGGCAACAATACAAATGGAAATAGTTTAAGTAAACAACAAGAATTATAGCCATAGAGAATTATACATAGAGACGAGACACTTTGATTTGTTAAACAAAAATAAAACAAATCATATGTTTGATACAAAAACAAAATACATTAAGAGCATGTATTTTATTGTTGCAAGAGTTAGGTTTTTGACAACAGACTTAGGTTTTTGACAATTCCGTCTCGTCTCTATGTTACCCTATGATTATAGGGTTGTTGTTGTTTAATTAAATTATTTCGTTTGCATTATTGCCCCAAGAGAAAAAGCCGCCATTGTTTGTTAACAAGAATGTTTGGTGTTGTGTGTGTGTGTTGTTTTGTTTTGTTTATTTATTTGTGATTTGCCAGACAACAACAACAACACTATCAACAAGAATGTTTGATTGAAGGTGTGTGTTGTTTGTTTATTTTTCCATTTGCCAGATAACGGTTATTTTTAACATTGTTGCCACACTGCAGTAACTAGATGACACTGAACAGAATCTTTAACAGCAAAAAGGATTGATTAAAAGCTTTGTTTTAACAAAAAATTATAAAATTTCTATTGCTGTTTAATTAAAATGTATTAAATTAGGCTCTTATATCTTCCTTTTATTAGTTTTAATAACCTTTATTGCACAATTTAAATTTGTTTTAAGTAAATTCTTATAAAAAAAAATTTAACTGGAAGTAATAAATATTATATTTAAAAATATCTAAAACCTTTATAAAAAAAAACAAATTTAAAACAAATTTGAAGCAAACTATTAACAAAAAAACATATTAAAATTAAACTATTATAAACACTACATTTTATTCAATATAATTAAAATAAATACTTAAAAATTATAAATATTCAAACATTTATTACCAAGCAAATAAAATAATGGAAGTAATACTTAACAAACGACATCTTAATTACATTTATATGTAACTAATATTGTGAAATAACATTATAAATAACAAATATATATATAAAATATTAATAATTTTTAATATGTTATTGAACAAATCGATATATTTTTTGTCTGTTTATATAATATATTGCTAATAACTTCTTGACGGTATGTGCGGTCTTTGGCCGGACGCACATATTGAATGGAAGATATAAGGCAATTTTTTGTATTTTTTTTTTATTAAAAATAACATCTAAATATCGAAATTTTACAGTATGAGAAACGTGGATTATATGAAGTTTAATAATTCCAAAAATGAAACGAATAACTTAAAAAAAAAAATTTTTGAATGAAAAAAATTTTATTATAAACTAAAATTTAAAGAAAAATAAGCTTTTAAATTTGCTATTAATAAACATAAAATGCATGCTTATTTAATAAAAAAATATAATCATATTCAATATTTATATGTAATAGATTTTAGAAATTAATATTTATAATACATAAAATTCATAAATTTTTCAAACAATTTATGAATTTAATTATTAAACAAAAAATATTTATTAATATTTATAAATGTATCTCAATATAACATATTTAAATAAACTTAAAATATCAAAAATATTAAGTGTTTTATTCATGATTAATAATATATCATAAAGTAGAAGCGTTTTTTCTGAATTAGTAAAGAAATTTGTTTCATAACTAAAAAACTTTTATTGGTGAATTGTAATTTATTTATTTAAACAAACAAATAAACTAATTCAACTTATAATAATATTAAAACACAATGGGTCTATATAACTAGACATTCAATAACACCCTTAAAACCTTAAAACCACAACAGAAACACTACAAATATTTAAAAAGAAATATTATTAAATATTTATATAAAAACATATAAACAAGCTTAAAAATAATATAGCCCCCCTTTTTTAAAAACTCAAACTCTTTTGAAACCATGTCTTTGTTTTAAAAAAAAGTCTATTACTTTTTGTTTAATTAACATCAGCCTTTAAAGCTTTAAGAGTTTAAGTGCAAATCCAAGAGTAGCTGCTAATATTATCCATCATGTGTTCCCTTAAAGTTTTTTAAAGAGAGAATGAAAGTAATAAAGGGTTTTCATTTGCTAAACGAAACAAATCAAACCTATAACTTTTTTTTAAACAAATTTATGAAAAAAGTGGTTGAGTAAAGAGAGGGGAAGGCAAAAAAACCCCAGAAATTTTAGGCTCTTTCCAAATAAAGCCAAGAGCAAAAAACCATAGAATTAAGAAAACAAAATATTCTAAGATATTTATGTTAGTCATAAGTAATTGATCAATGTTTAAAGAAATATATTAAAATAAATCATTTAATGGATAAATTATAAGCCAAAGTTTGAAAAAGCAAAAACTTGGACATAAACATGTCATAACATAACATGTTCACCATAAACACAAGCATGATTTATTAACAGAAAGAAGAAATTTAATAAAAAAAACACATTATTAATATATATTAATAAACTTAAATATATAACGATTGATTAGTTTATGATAAAAATAATAAACATTTTAATATTATAATATTTCTCTATAAAACAAGGGCAATTTAGTAAAACATCAACTTAACAAATCTTGCTCTTAAAACAAAAACTATAGCATTAAGTATAAAAGAAACTTTAATTAACAACAAATTAAAGGATCAATAAAGACGATCAAAATATTACAAATTAAAAAATTAAAAAAAAAAACTTTATCAAGATTTAATAATAATATAGATCTACCCAGGCGGTCGCTTTATCCAAGTTGTAATGATTTACAAACATTTAGCATATGTTTGTATATCATTAAACATAGCGATCCACGTCAAGGCGTCATTCGCCCTAAATCCCTCCATTTAGGTCCTAGCGATCTTTAAATGTGGATTATAATTATAATTTAAAAAAATAAAAAAAACTTTACTCTTTAATCTTATGAACAACAATTAACCAACAAAAAAAAGGAAATTCTAATGACCAAACTGTTGTAAAAACAGGATTAGTAAAACCACAGGATTAATTTTATTTAAAAAAAAACAAATAAAAATAACAAGGAAGCTAAAAATGTCTAGATTTTAAAGAGCAAAAAAGGAACAAGAGAAAGAGAGAAAACTACAAAAGAGAAAGAGAAGTAACAACACTGAAAAGGAAGAACAAAAAGGCTTTAAATAAATTACTTTCAAGACATTCCAAAAGGTCACAGTTAAAAGGTCAAATCACCATTTCAACGACAAAATGACACAAGAGAAAACTTTAAGCAAACCAACAAAATTTTTTTAAGACTTAAGCAATTGAGAAAGAAAAATTAAGAATTTTTCTTAAAAATCTCTAAAAAATAAAGAATTTCTTATTATATTTAATAAAAAACTTCAAAAATTATCAAAAATTCCATAAAAAAAAAATTAAAAATAAAAATTCTAACCCCACTTTTTTCAATTACAAAAATTTCTTTAAAATTTTAAATTGAAATAAATATTTTGGGTTAAATTTTAAAGAAAACCCTATAAAATTATTAATTTTATAGCAATTCATTCATTCATTCATTCATTCATTCATTCATTCATTCATTCATTCATTCATTCATTCATTCATTCATTCATTCATTCATTCATTCATTCATTCATTCATTCATTCATTCATTCATTCATTCATTCATTCATTCATTCATTCATTCATTCATTCATTCATTCATTCATTCATTCATTCATTCATTCATTCATTCATTCATTCATTCATTCATTCATTCATTCATTCATTCATTCATTCATTCATTCATTCATTCATTCATTCATTCATTCATTCATTCATTCATTCATTCATTCATTCATTCATTCATTCATTCATTAAAAAAATTGAAAAACAAAAATTTATAACCCTACTTTTTTCAACCTAAAAAATTTCTTGAACATTTTCAATTGAAATAATTATTTAGGGTTAGTTTCAATAGAAAATAAAACAAATTGTTATAATTTATTATAAATTTATAAAATATTATGGAATAATTAAAAAAATACGGCAAAAGTTAAAAAATAAAAATTCTAACCCTACTTTTTTAACAAAATAGAAAATTTCTTTAAAAATATAAAACAATGCAATAGTTCGGGGTTAAATGTTAAAGAATTTATAGAAAACTGTTGTATTTTATAATAAATCATATAAGTTTTTGAGAATTTGTACAAAAATTCTCAATTTCAAAGAAAAGAAAAAAGTTCTAACCCCACTTTTTTCAATTACAAAAATTTCTTTAAAATTTTAAATTGAAATAAATATTTAGGGTTAAATTTTAAAGAAAACCCTATAAAATTATAAATTTTATAACAATTGACTAAAATTATCAAAAATTTCATTAAAAAAAATTGAAAAACAAAAATTCTAACCCTACTTTTTTTTCAAACATAAAATTTTTTTTAAAAATTTAAATTTTAACAAATATTAAGGGTTAAATTCAATAGAAAACAAAACAAATTGTTATAATTTATTATAAATTAATAAAATATTAAGGAATAATTAAACAAATACTGCAAAAGTTAAAAATTAAAAATTCTAACCCTACTTTTTTAACAAAATAGAAAATTTCTTTAAAAATATAAAACAATGCAATAGTTCGGGGTTAAATGTTAAAGAATTTATAGAAAACTATTGTATTTTATAATAAATCATATAAGTTTTTGAGAATTTGTACAAAAATTCTCAATTTCAAAGAAAAGAAAAAAGTTCTAACCCCACTTTTTTCAATTACAAAAATTTCTTTAAAATTTTAAATTGAAATAAATATTTAGGGTTCAATTTTAAAGAAAACCCTATAAAATTATAAATTTTATAACAATTGACTAAAATTATCAAAAATTTCATTAAAAAAAATTGAAAAACAAAAATTCTAACCCTACTTTTTTTTCAAACATAAAATTTTTTTTAAAAATTTAAATTTTAACAAATATTAAGGGTTAAATTCAATAGAAAACAAAACAAATTGTTATAATTTATTATAAATTAATAAAATATTAAGGAATAATTAAACAAATACTGCAAAAGTTAAAAATTAAAAATTCTAACCCTACTTTTTTAACAAAATAGAAAATTCCTTTAAAAATATTAAACAATGCAAGAATTCTGGGTTAAATTTAATAGAATTTATAGAAAACTGTTGTATTTTATAATAAATGATAAAATTTGTTGACAATTTGACAAAAGAAAAAAGTTCTAACCCCACTTTTTTCATTTACAAAAATTTCTTTAAAATTTTAGATTTAAATAAATATTTAGGGTTAAATTTTAAAGAAAACCCTATAAAATTATAAATTTTATAACAATTAATTAAAATTAACAAAAATTTCATTAAAAAAATTCTGTAAAAAATTTAAAAATAAAAATTCTAACCCCACTTTTTTGCTTTAAAAGGAATTTATCAGTTAAATGACCTTTCTGTTTCTCTCTTAAAAAAACCAGGTTTAAACTAGACATAAACTGCTGGCCTTCAATACATTTTCTTTTCATTATTAAGTTTAAATATTTAAAAACACAACATAATATTCAAAAACAATTATTATTATTACTTAATCAAATATTATTATGCTTTTATTTCAAGCTATATAAACACTAGTTTATAAGATTTAAAAATAATTACAATTTACAAAACAATTAAAGAAATCATTTAAACAATTTCCCGAAAATTTTGAAAAAAAAAGAAATCTCTTTTTTTGTTTCCTTAATAAAGAAAATTACTAATAACATGTTTTTTTTAATAATAAAAGTTAAAACTCTTAACAAAGCCTTAACAATTTTACATATAAAAATATTTATAAAACACAGACCCCCCCTAGAGGTTCTCTTACAAATCCGCACAAATAAGTTGAGGATCTTTATGTGGGTTTTTAAAAGAACCATCTTAACTGGGTCACATGTCTTTCTTTCTTAATTAGTTTTATAAATTAAAAAAATTATTTAATTATTTATTAAATGCAAAATATAACAACTTAGTTTTAAGAGAAACAAAAAAAAATTATTAAAAAATCCGAATAATAATCCGAACAATTATTGCTTACGAATAACTATGAAAATGAAGAAGAAATGAAAACCAGAAATTTCAAATATGTCAAAGTATTTGAAAGATCTAAAATATTAGTTTTTAAGAAAAAAAATTTATTTAAAAATCTATTTACTAAATATAATCAAACACAATTTAAACAAAATTATTTAAAACATTATTTATTAATTAATAATTTAAAAAACAAACTGAAAACAATTAAACAGCAAACAATAACTGAGTAATAACAGTCAATTTATTCCAAACCAAAACGCAGAAAATCGAACAAAAATCTAACGAAATCTTAGCAAAACTGTTTAAATTTAATATAAAAGATCTAAAATTTACAAAACATTTTTAAAAAAGAAAGTTAAATTTATATAAAAACAAATCTAGAAATAAAATAAAAAAAGCAAATTGTTGTTAAGAAAATTTATTTTTCTTTCTAAAAAATATATAAATTTTATAAAAATCCCTTAAATAATTAAAGTATTTCAACTAGAAATACTTAATTTAAAAAAAAATAAAAAAAAAATTCTAACCCCACTTTTTCTTACTAACCCTACTTTTTAAAAACATAAATTAAGGTTAGTTAGACATTCCGTTTTAACAATTAATACAAAAAATCTAGCAAATTGTTGTATTTTACATTAATTATATAAAGTAATGTAACAAAAATACTGAAATAATCTAAAAAAGAAAAATTCTAACCCCACTTTTTAAATAAAATTTAAAATTTCTGCAAAAATTTAAAACCAATTAATAGAAAATTAACTAAATTTAATAGAAAACCTAATAAATTGTTGTTGTTTAACATAATTCCATAAAATTTCAATATTATTTTGCTAAAATTTCATAATAAACAATAAAAACAAAATTCTAACCCTACTTTTTCAACTAAATTGAAAATTTCTCCAAACATTTAATAACAATTCAATTTAATTTAATAGAAATATAATAGAATTGTTGTTGTTTAACATATTTCAACATAATTTTTCCGAAATTTCTTAATAAACCAAAAAGAAAAATTCTAACCCCACTTTTTTCAACAAAACTTTAAGATTTCAGTAAAAATATTAAAAAAAATGAGAAATTTGTTAACAATTTAAATAGAAAACAAAAGAAATTGTTGTATTTTATAACAATTCAAGAAATTATTAAACAATATGAACAAAATTCCTAAATAAATTAAAAAAGAAAAATTCTAACCCTACTTTTTTCAACAAACTTAAAAATTTCAGCAAAAATATTAAAAAATTGAGAAATTTATTAACAATTTAAATAGAAAACCAAAGAAATTGTTGTATTTTATAACAATTCAAGCAATTATTAAACAATTTTAACAAAATTCTTAAATAAATTTAAAAATAAAAAAATTAACCCCACTTTTTTCAACAAACTTAAAAATTTCAGCAAAAATGTTAAAAAAAGGTAAAACTTTTAACAATTTTAATAGAAAACAAAAGAAATTGTTGTATTTTGTAATAATTTAGTCAATTGTTTAACAATTTCACGCAAATTGTTAAATCAATTTAAAAAGAAAAATTCTAACCCTACTTTTTTCAACAAACTTTAAAATTTCAGCAAAAATATTAAAAAATTGGGAAATTTATTAACAATTTAAATAGAAAACCAAAGAAATTGTTGGATTTTATAACAATTCAAGAAATTATTAAACAATATTAACAAAATTCTTAAATAAATTAAAAAAGAAAAATTCTAACCCTACTTTTTTCAACAAACTTAAAAATTTCAGCAAAATTTCAAAACAAACTGCACAGTTTTAACTATATTTAATAGAAATTAAAGCAAATTGTTAAAATATTTAATAATTCTCACTTAAATACTTAAAAAAATAAAATTCAAAAATTCTAACCCTACTTTTTCAAACAAACTTTAAAATTTCAGCAAAAAATATAAAAAAAATGGGAAATTAATTAACAATTTAAATAGAAAACCAAAGAAATTTTTGTATTTTATAACAATTCAATTAATTAGTAAACAATATTAACAAAATTCTTAAATAAATTAATAAAGATAAAATCTAACCCCACTTTTTTAACAAACTGTATAAAATTTTAGCAAAATTATAAAACAAATGTCAAAATTTGTTTCAAATTAAATAAAAAACAAATGAAATTTTTAGATTTTATAACAATTATCTAAAAAATTCAACAATTTTCTTATTAATACTTTAATAAATTAAAAACATTTGCAACAAATTTTAAAATTTCAAAAAAAAATTTTTTGGAAAAATTCAAAATAGTACAATTTTTAAAAAATTCTGAATATTCCCCTTAATTTCCTTTCCCCTTCATCATAACATGTGTTTACACAATTCTTATAAAAATCTTCTTTAATTGAAAACAACCATAAAAACAACGCAAATACTTTAAATTAAAAACAATTAAACTTATTAAATGCAAAAATTAAATAAATAAATAATTAAATACAAAAAAAAAACAACATTATTTTAAAATTATGTAGTAATATTATATATACATATAAACAAATAAACAACAACAAATAATTCATTAAAAGTTTTCATCAAATTTTTAAATAAATATATAAAAAACAAAAAATCACAATTTCTGAAAACCCCCTACAACAAACAAAACATACGAGTTTTTTATTAGAGAGATAAAAGGTAAGTTTCGCAAAAGATAACTAGAAAATTGATTTTTATTGAAAACAAAAAGTGACAGTGTTTTTCAAAACTGGTTATAAAGGGTCTTCCGAACATTGTTTGCCTTAATAATATAATGCGTTTGTTAAACAAACTTGTATGTCATTTCTATATCCGTCATTTGCTTCCTTGCTACTAACATCCACCATTTTGTTTGTATCTGGCAATAAAATGCTGCTTCTGTTAAACAAACATGTATGGCATCACTATATCCGCCATTTTAAACAGCGTTTGACGTAAAAGCAGTGATGCCAACGCTAAACTTTAGCTATAGAGCAGTGATGCAAATTTTACTAAATTTATGAAGAAGTATACACAATCTTGCATTTTTAAGGCAGAAAATAAACATTTTCTTAAGAATTTACTATTCATGAAAGTATTTACTTTAATTTTGTTTAATTAAAAATCATTTAATTTATTTTTTTTTAATTTAATTACATTTTTATTAAATTAATCTTTATTTTATTTTACAATTTGCAAATAAAAAATTTTTATTTTATTTTCAGCTGTAAAATTACAAGGTATGTATGGTATTTGTTTTTTTTATATAGAATTTTTAATATTGTAAACTATTACAGTAAATACTATTTTAATATAACTTTAACATAAATAATTTTATTATATACAATAATACGAGTAAAAAGGTTTTTAAAATGTGAGGGATTTTATACACAACTTAACTATTAACGGAGGTAATTTATTTTATGTAAAATTTAAGTTTCAATATAGAAGAATTTTGTATCATTTAAAAAATTTCCCTTTAAGGGAAATTTTTGTTAATGAAAATATTTCCAAGTTTTAATAATTTTCAAACCAAATTTGAAACATTAAAGGTAAATTTTAGAAAATTTTCAAAATTTCCCATAAATTTGAAAATTTCCCTTTAAGGGAAATTTAGTTTTTAAGAATTTTTTTTTAGTTTTTTGAGGCTTTTATCATGTTTTTGAATGCTAAACAAAATTTTAGTATCATTTAAAAAATTTTCCCTTATTTTAAAAATTTCCCTTTTAGGGAAATTTTTGTTAATGAACATTTTTCAAAATTTTAATAATTTTCTAACCTAAATTTAATCATTACAGGTAAATTTTAGAAAATTTCAAAATTTCCCTTTAATTTGAAAATTTCCCTTTAAGGGAAATTTTGTTTTGAAGAATTTTTTTTAGTTTTTTGAGGCTTAGTATCATGTTTTTGAATGCTAAACAAAATTTTAGTATCATTTAAAAAATTTCCCCTTATTTTCAAAATTTCCCTTTTAGGGAAATTTTTATTAATGAAAATTTTTCCAAGTTTTAATAATTTTCAAATATAATTTTAAACATTAAAGGTATATTTTAGAAAATTTTAAAAATTTCCCTTAAATTTGAAAATTTCCTTTTAAGGGAAATTTTGTTTTGAAGAATTTTTTTTTTAGTTTTTTGAGGCTTTTATCATGTTTTTGAATGCTAAACAAAATTTTATTAACATTTAAAAAATTTCCCCTTATTTTGAAAATTTCCCTTTTAGGGAAATTTTTGTTAATGAAAATTTTCCAAGTTTTAATAATTTTCAAACCTAATTTTAATCATTACAGGTAAATTTTAGAAAATTTCAAAATTTCCCTTTAATTTGAAAATTTCCCTTTAAGGGAAATTTTGTTTTGAAGAATTTTTTTTTAGTTTTTTGAGTCTTTTATCATGTTTTTGAATTCTAAAGAACAATTTTGTAACATTTCAAAAATTTCCTCTGGTAATGAAAATTTTTCCTAGTTTTAATAATTTTCAAACCTAATTTAAAACATTAAGGGTAAATTTTAGAAAATTTTCAAAATTTACCTTAAATTTGAAAATTTCCCTTTAAGGGAAATTTTGTTTTGAAGACTTTTTTTTAATTTTTTGATTCTTTTATCATGTTTTTGAATACTAAACAAAATTTTAGTATCATTTAAAAAATTTCCCCTTATTTTGAAAATTTCCCTGTTAGGGAAATTTTTGTTAATGAAAATTTTTCCAAGTTTTAATTTAATAATTTTCAAAACTAATTTTAAACATTACAGGTAAATTTTAGAAAATTTTCAAAATTTCCCATAAATTTAAAAATTTCCCTTAAAGGGAAATTTTTGTTTGACTCTTTTTACATGGTTTCGAATTCAAAACAAAAATATGGTACAATATCAAACATTTTCCCCGATTTTGAAAATTTCCCTTTTAGGGATATTTTTATTTATTTCCAAATTTAATAATTTTCTAACCTAATTTTAAAATTTTGTTTTAAAGAAAACTTTCTTAGTTTTTTTTAGCTCTATAAAAATTATTTAGAATTCGAAACAAAAATTTCTCTTGGTTTTTAATAAAGAAAAATTTCATAAAATTTCTTAAGTTAAGTAATGTTTACAGTTACATTGCATCAATGTAAGCCCAATCCGTCATTTAGTTCGTAGACTAACCCGGTACCTGGTTAAATTGCTTTATGGTTACGTTATTGATTATTTCCAAGCATGTATGGCATCACTGACCACCATTTGCATTCAAAAAAACCGTTTGACATAAAGCAGTGATGCCAAACATGCTATTTTTTAACGCTACATTTTTGCAAGTGATGCAATATTACTAAATTTATGAACGTTTATCGGTATTTTTAGCAGTTTTTTCTAACTTAAAAGAAATTTAACTTATTTTTTTGTAAGGAAAAAGAAGCTGGACAATATTTTAATTAAATCTTGCAATATAAAGACTAAAATTTTGTTTCTTAATTGAATTTCTAGACAGAAAATAAAGGATTTGTTAAAAAATTTTCAAAATTTCCTTTTTTATACTTGATTTGTACGGCAATTTCTTTTTTATTTCGTTATTTTTTAAATATAAAATAATATTTATTTAACATTTATAGCGTGTTGTTTGTGTGTGTATAGTAAATGATGTAAATGTTTACAAAGGACCTTAGCAGTTACTAGATTTCTTTAATTATTTATAATTTAAATATAGAGTAATATTAATATTAAATATTTCTTTTTTTTTAAAAAACTTCATTCAGTATTATTACAATTTTTATTATACTTTTTTTTGTTAAATTATTTTGCATTACAAAGCGTATTATTTTTATAAAAAAAAAACAGGAGCGGAGGTTTACTCTTATATATTTTTGTAAATTATTTTCAATATGTACTATTTATATATAAAAATATAATAATAATAAAAATAAAATATATT
This sequence comes from Calliphora vicina, assembly GCF_958450345.1. NCBI lineage: Eukaryota > Metazoa > Arthropoda > Insecta > Diptera > Calliphoridae > Calliphora > Calliphora vicina. Next base: position 116,424,916 of record NC_088783.1, read on the forward strand.
AAACTTAAACAAATTAATTTGTTAACTAACCATTGATGATGGCTTGTGCGTAAGGTTATTCAACTAAATTTAAGAAATTTAGAAGGGACGTCCATTCGTTGTATTACCGTAATAGTTGGGTCGTTCGGGTAGTTTTGGTGGTGCATTAGGCACAGGGCGACTAGTTTTGTTTCAATTAAAGGAAGAGATAGAATAAAATTTAAAGAAATTATTAAAAAAAATTGGAGAAAAGAATTGCTATAGAGTTAATAAAAAAAAAACATTTTTAAATCAAAAACATGTAAAAAATTAAAAACCCACTCACCATTTTTATTATTTGTATAAGAGGCTAAAAAAGCATTTGAAATTAGTGCTTAGGGGGGAAAAACCTTTTACCATTTAAGCTTAAAGTTATTTGAAAGGCTAATGAAGATGATTTAAAGCTTTTGGCAAGCAAATTAAAAAGATTTTATACAAAATGAAATGATAAGGAATGAAATAAATGATGAGGTTTAGGAAATGTAAAAGCTATATTTGAAATATTTATAAAAACCTGAAACATTTTGTTACAACACAAGAAAAAATATAAATTTTCTCTTTAAAAAGTAGTTCTTAGCCTATTTAGACTATTTTACCAAACAAAAATTTAAAATTTCCAAAAAAAATGTTTGGAAAATTTTCGAACTATCCTCGTAATTTCTTTAAAACCTACAAAATTTATGAAATTTAAATGAAAATCACAAGATTTGGTTATTTTTAAGAATACTTGAATTTTAAAATTAAATTTTTTTTAGAAAAAGATTAAAAACGACCCTCGTATTTTCTTAAAAACCAAAAAATTTGAGAAATTTTAATAATTATTACAACAATTTGTTATTTATTAAAAGATTTCCTCATTTCCAAAATATTTGTTTTGGAAAAATGTAAAAACCACCCTCGTATTTTCTTAAAATCCTTGAAAATTTAAGACATTTTTAGAATAATCACAACAATTTGTTGTTTATTAAAAGATATCTTCATTTACAAAAAATTTTTTTTGGAATAATTCAAAAACTACCCTCGTATTTTCTTAAATACTTTGAAAATTTAAGAAATTTTGATAATTATCATAACAATTCTTAATTTTTTAAAAAAAATTTGAAATTAGAAACAAAATATTTCTTTAAAATTGCAAAACGGCCCTCGTATTTTATGAAAAATATTAAAAATTTAAGAAATTTTAATAATTATCATAATAATTCTTAATTTTTTAAAAGAATTTTGAAGTTAGAAACAAAATATTTTTGGAACTTTTTAAAAACGACCCTCGTATTTTCTTAAAAATCAAAAAATTTCAGAAATTTTAATAATTATCACAAGTACTAGTTATTATTCAAAAGATTTCATAATTTTCAAAATATTTTTTTTTGGAAAATTTGAAAAACCGCCCTCGTATTTTCTTAAAAACCTTGAAAATTTAATCGATTAATTTTCTAAGATTTTTCAATTATTCAAATAATTTTAGAAATAAAGGATTTTTATGAAAAAACATATTAAAATAATCAATTAATCGCTTTAAATTAACCGAATAATATTCATCAATTTGCCGATTAATCGAATAATAATTATATGAAAATTTAAAAAGATGTAAAATTTGTTTGCATTCTTGATTAAAGGCGATACTTAAGAATAAAATTATACGAATAATCGATTAATTTCTTAAATTTAAGCGATTAATTTTCAATGATATTTTTCAATTATTCGAATAATTTGAAAAATAAAAGATTTAAGAAAATTATACGATAAACTTCTTAAAATTAAACGAATAATTTTAATCGAATAATTTAAAAAATATTAAAATTTGTTTTATCTTATCCGAATCGCTCTATAATTTATACAATATTCGAGTAATTTAATAAAATTTTTCGAATAATCGATTAATCGCTTAAATTTAATCGATTAATTTTCAATTATTCGAATAATTTGAAAAATAAAATATTTATGAAGAATATTCGAATAAACTCCTTAAATTTAATAGAATAATTTTAATCGATTACTTGATTAATCGAATAATTTTAATCGATTACTTGATTATTCGAATAATTTAAAAAAATATTTTAGTTATTTAAGAAAAATGTATACAAATAATGGTCCTAAAATTTATACAATATTCGAATAATTTTAATCGATTAATTTTTGATTATTCGAATAATTAAAAAATGTGTAATTTATTCAAAAATTTACATAAAAATATTTGATTAATTATATCAAATTAATCGATTAATTTAACCGATTTGTTTATTATTCGAATCATTTTCAAATCCCATTAAATATGGGATTAAAAAGAATTTTATTCGTTAAATCGATTAATCGCTTCAAATTAATCGAATAATTTCAAACGATTAATTTATTATTTGAATGATTACGAAAATAATAATAAGTTTTTTTATCTGTTGATTAAAAGGGAATTTTTATTGAAATAAATATTCGAATAATCGTTTCAAATTAATCGAATAATTTTTAGCAGTTATAGGTGCCACAGCAATAAAAAGACAGATTTAAAAAATTATATTAGAAAAATCGATTAATCGCTTTAAATTAATCAAATAATTTTAATCGATTAATTATTCGAATAATTGAAAAAAAAAAAAATTTTTTCTATCTCGTTGATAAAATTAGATTTTTAAGAAAAATATTCTTAAAATTAATCGAATAATTTTAATCGATTAATTAATTATTCGAATAATTAAAAAAAAAATTATGTAAATTTTGAAAAAAATATCCTAAAAACAATTTATTAATTGCGTCTTATGTCACTTATGGTGAAGGATATAAAATCCTTAAGTAATGGTGATAATATTAACAAAATTTACATGGTCCTACGAATCTTTAAAACTTTTAAAAATGTTTTATTAAGACGAAAATAAATTTTGCTAATTTTTATAATTCTATAAAATGCCTTACGAAAACTGAGATCATACAAATCCTAAGAAATGATTGAAATATGAACAAAATTTACATGGTCCTACGAACCTTTAGAATTCTAAAAAAAAATATTTAAAATTAAAAAAAAACTTTGCTTATTTTTATAATTCTATAAAATGTCTTATGATAAACGATGAGATATGATAAAAATCTTAACAAATTTTCGAAATATAAACAAAATTTACATGGTCCTACGAACCTTGGAAATTTGAATAAATTTCTGTATCAATGAAATCAAAATGTAAAACAATAGGCATTACATTGGAAAGTGAAGGATTAAGGAAAATTGTTTTTTAAAATCTTCTTAAAATTAAACGAATAATATTAATCGATTAATTAATTATTCGAATAATTTAAAAAAAAATTTAAATTTGTTTTATCTCGTTGATAAAATTAGATCTTTAAGAAAAATATCCTTAAAATTTAACGAATAATTTTACAAAAAAAAAAATTTCAAAAATTTTAAAATGTTTAAAATATGAAAATGATAAAAATTTGAAAATAATTTTATAAAAATATTTTAACATAAATTTCAATCCATTTTCCCAAATTTTGAAATAAAAAATTTTAAATTTGAAAATAAAAATTCAAAAAATTTTTTAAAAGTTTTAAATTAGAAAATATATTTTAATAAATTTGAAATTAAAAAAAAATAATTTTCAAAAAATTTCAAAATAATTAAAATATGAAAATGATAAAATTTCAATAAATTTTCCCAAATTTTTAAATAAAAAATTTTAAATTTGAAAATAAATTTTCAAAAATGTTTAAATAAAAATTAAAAAAATTTTTTAAAAATTTAAAATTAGAAAATATGTTTTTATTTTGAAAAAAAAAATATTTTAATAAATTTGAAATTAAAAAAAAAATAATTTTCAAAATAATTAAAATATTAAAATGATAAAATTTCAATAAATTTTCCCAAATTTTTAAATAAAAAATTTGAAAATAAATTTTCAAAAATGTTCAAATAAAAATTCAAAAAATTTTTTAAAAATTTAAAATTAGAAAATATATTTTTATTTTGAAAAAAAAAAAATATTTTAATAAATTTGAAATTAAAAAAAAATAATTTTCAAAAAATTTCAAAATATGAAAATGATAAAATTTCAATAAATTTTCCCAAATTTTTAAATAAAAAATTTTCAATTTGAAAATAAATTTTCAAAAATGTTTAAATAAAAATTCAAAAAATTTTTTAAAAATTTAAAATTAGAAAATATATTTCTATTTTGAAAAAAAAAATATTTTAATAAATTTGAAATTAAAAAAAAATAATTTTCAAAAAATTTCAAAATAATTAAAATATGAAAATAATAAAAAATAATTTAAATAAATTTAAAAAAAAAATCCATAAAAATATTTGATTAATTGCAACAAATTAATCGATTAATTAAAATCTATTCGTCTTATGCCACTTATGGTGAAGATGGAGAAAACCTTAAGAATTGGTGGAAATATTAACAAAATTTATATGGTCCTACGAACTATTCAAACTTTAAAAAAATGTTTTATTTAAAACGAAAAAGAAACTTTTCTTATTTTTATGATTATGAAAACTGTGATATAATATAAAATTCTTAATAAATTATTGTGATATAAATAAAATTTTACATGGTCCTACGAACCTTGGAAATTTGAATAAATAAATATTTACAATTTCTGTATCAATGAAATCAAAGTGTACAACAATAGGCATTATAATGGGAAAGGAAGGATTAAGGAAAATTGCTTTTAAGAAAGTTGGGAAGTTTGGAAAATTGGTCCTACGAACATTTAAAACAACTTTGTTATAAGGAAAATTAAGCTTTTGGTAAGGGGGTTTTTTGGAATTTTCCTATTAGTTTTTTTTTTAATAAAATATGCTGCAGTTTTTTATTTAACATTAGTAAGTTTTTATTTGTTTATTTAATTTTATATATATATTGTATATATATTTCAATTTTTTTTTGTGGTTTTGTTTTCATTGTTGTTATTTATTCATATAATGCAATCATATGTATAGTATTTTTTTTATTATTAATATTTATTTATATATATATGTATATAGTATATAATATAGTGAAATATTTGGTGGAAAGATATAGATTACATGGACCCTACCATGCTATTATTATTATTATTATGTTTCAATATAATTTCTCGCCAGAAATATTTATAAATAACTATTTATTTGCTATTGCTTGAGTTCTTTCATAAAATCTTTAAAGATTTTTTTTCGCGTTGCTTTGCCTTATTTTTGTTTGTTTCAAAGTTCAGTTCAAACTTTTGGGGATTTGAGTTTGTTAAATACTATATAACATCATATAATTAGAATATTTATGTTAAGGTATAGATGCAAATATAATTCTTCGTTTCTTAATCATTTCCTTTTTAATTATTTATTTATATATTCTTCTATATAAACTCATGACTTTTATTTTTTTTTTAACTAGGTTAGTAATTAACTTTTGTATTTGTTTATTTTTATTATAATTATATTCTTTAATTAATTATTTATATATTTCTACCAATTTCTATATCAAGCTTTTTATTCATCTTTCATTATATGTCTGCCATTTTTATGTCTTGACATATATATTAGCTTTTCTTTGTTTTGAGATTTTAGACTGTTTTTGGGTTTTAAGGAATGTTGGTTTTTTTGTGAGTTTCTTTTTTTTATATAAATTCAGGCATAATTTTACATTAATGTTTTATGTTTTTTTTCATATTTTTTCTTTAAATAAATAAATAATTACAACAACAGCAAATAACACTTGGTTTTCTTTAAAGATATTTTTATATGTTTTCAGGGTATAAAGGGCAAATGCTTTAAGTTTTCTTTCAATAAAGTACAGAAAATAAATAAAATGGTCCTTCGAACATTAAATTTAAAAAAAATTAAAGAAAATCAAAACTTTAAAAAAAATTTTCTCAAATAACTCAAAATCAAGAAAACTAATCCAGATCACCAAACATTTAACAGAAAATTAGCTTGAAAACTATTCAAAACTCTTCAAATAAAATGGTCCTTCGAACCTTAGATTTAAAAAATCAAAAAATTTTTTGTTTGCTTTAAATTAGCCTGGTGATCTTTTAAAAATAGCTCGATTTGAATCTTGTTCTAGACTTTACTCCTGCTTCAAAGGATTAAGAAATTCAATCCTTATTTTCGTAACCTAATTCGAATTCAATACAAACTGAAAAACAATAGATTCAAAAGTCAAGGAAAAAAGGCAAACATAAGAAGTTCCAAATAATTATAAATTTGGAATTTTGTAGAAGAAAAAAATTCAAATAAATTTTTAAAAATATTTTAATATAAATTTAAATTAATTTTCACAAATTTTGAAATAAAAAATTTTAAATTTGAAAATAAATTTTTAAAAATTTAAATTTTAATTTGAAAAAAAATATTTTACTAAATTTGAAATTACAAAAAAAAAAAAATTTCAAAAATATTTAAATTTAAAATATGAAAATGATAAAAATTTGAAAAAAAAACTAACTGGAAAAAAGGCAAACAATAAGAAGTTCCAAATAATTATAACCTTGGAATTTTCAAACATAAATTTGAAAAAATGTTTAAGAAAAAAAATTAAAATAAATTTTTAAAAATATTTTAATATAAATTTTCCCAAATTTTGAAATAAAAAATTTTAAATTTGAAAATAAATTTCTAAAAATTTAAATTTTAATTTGAAAAAAATTTTACTAATTTTGAAATTACAAAAAAAAAAAAATTTCAAAAATTTTTAAATTTAAAATATGAAAATGATAAAAATTTGAAAAAAAAAAAACTAACTGAAAAAAAGGCAAACAATAAGAAGTTCCAAATAATTATAAATTTGGAATTTTCAAACATAAATTTTAAAAAATGTTTAAGAAAAAAATTAAAATAAATTTTTAAAAATATTTTAATATAAATTCAAATCAATTTTCCAAAATTTTGAAATAAAAAATTTTAAATTTGAAAATAAATTTTTAATTTGAAAAAAAATTGTTTAAAATATGAAAATGATAAAAATTTGAAAATAAATTTATAAAAATATTTTAATATAAATTTCAATCAATTTTCCCAAATTTTGAAATAAAAAATTTAAAAATAAATTTTCAAAAATGTTTAAATAAAAATTCAAAAAATTTTTAAAAAATTTAAAATTAGAAAATATATTTTTATTTTGAAAAAAAAAATATTTTAATTAATTTGAAATTAAAAAAAAATAATTTTCAAAATAATTAAAATATGAAAATGATAAAATTTCAATCTATTTTCCCAAATTTTGAAATAAAAAATTTTAAATTTGAAAATAAATTTTCAAAAATGTTTAAATAAAAATTCAAAAAAATTTCAAATTAGAAAATATATTTTTATTTTGAAAAAAAAAAATATTTTAATAAATTTGAAATTAAAAAAAAATTAATTTTCAAAAAAAATTAAAATATGAAAATATAAAAATTTAGAAAAAAATTAGAAATTAAATTTTAAAAAATTTGAAAATAAAAAAGCAATAAAATTTTCAAAATTTAAAAAAAAATAAGATTTGAAAATAAATAAAAAAAACTTGAAAACAACTTTTCGAATAAATATAACTTAAAAACAAAATATAATCTTGAAAATAAATTTTAAAGAATTTTTTGAAAATTTGATCTTCAAATAAATTATACAAAATTTTAAAAATTAGCAATTCAATTATTTTAAATAAAAATTTAAAAATCATTTTTCAAAAAATATAAATTTTTAAAATTTATTTTCAAAAAAAAAATAAATTTTGAAAATCTTTTTTTATAAATTTGAAAATAAGTTTTCAGAAATTTGGAAAAAAAATTAAACTTTTTCAATATTTAAAAATAAATTTTTAAAGATTTTCAAAATTTAAAAATAAACTTTTATACTTTTCCAATATTTAAAAATAAATTTTTTAACATTTTCAATAATTAAAAATAAATTATCAAAAATTTAGAAAAATAAATTTTCAAAAAAAATTAAATTTAAAAAAAAAGTTTTCAAAACTATTGCAATATTGATATGAATTTTCAAATAAATTCAAAAATTAAAACTTAAATAAGAATTTTCCAATAAAAATTAAAATAAAATTTTCAAAAATAAAAAAAAAAATTCAAAATTGAAAATTAATTTTTTATAAAAATTTAAAATTTTGAATAATGAATTTTCAAATAAAAAAAAATAATAAAAAAGAATATGAAAAAAAAATTCTGAAAAACTTAAATTTTCAAAAAAAAAAACTCCTAGAAAACTATAAATTTTCAAATATTTTTTTTTTATAAATTTCTTTTTATTTGAAAATTTATTTTCAAAAAAATATAAATTTTGAAAATCTTTTTTTAATAAATTTAAATTTTAATAAAAATAATTTTTCAGAAATTTGGAAATAAATATTTAAAAATATTTAAATTTTCAAAAATAAAAAAAAAAATAAAAATTTGAAAATTATTTTTTTATAAAAATTTAAAATTTTGCAATAAAAAATTTTAAAAGAAATAAATTTTCAAATAAAAAAAAACTAATAAAAAATTTTCAAAAATTTAAAATAAATTTTCAAAAAAAAATTAAATTTAAAAAAAAAGTTTTCAAAAAATATTGGAATATTGATATGAATTTTCAAATATAATTTTAAAATAAATCAAAAATTAATTAAATTTTCAAAAATAAAAATTTGAAAATTAATTTATTATAAAAATTTAAAATTTTGAAATAAAAAATTTTAAAAGACATGAATTTTCAAAAAAAAAACTAATAAAAAAATTTGAAAAACTTAAATTTTCCAAAAAAAAAACTCCTAGAAAACTATAAATTTTCAAATATTTTTTTTTTATAAATTTTTTTTATTTTTATAATTCTCTATAATTTTATATGCAATTTTATTATATTTTATATAGAAATACTGTTTTTTGTATGTTTATTTTAAATTTATTTTGAAATGTTTAAACAACAATTAACTTTAATATGTTTTACGAGTATTTAAAATATGAAGTTATTTTTAGAGATTTTTCTTCTTTTTTTTTTTTTGGTTTTAATGATAGTGTAAGAGCAATAATTCGTTTTTAAATATTACTTAAGAGATTCTGCTTTTTAAAAAACTACACAAAAACACATTAGCAACAATGAAAATTTATTTAATTTTTTTTATTTTTATAATTAAACTCTTTTAAGTTCTTTGTATTTGACTTTTTTTTTTTTTTGTTTATAAGAATAATAAATTGTATAATTTTTTTTTTATTAATTTTCTTTTTAATATAATTTAAATTTCCCTAAAATTTGTTTGGTTTTATTTCGGTTAAATTTGTAAGTAATTTAAGAGTTATTTATTTTATTGGTTCAAAATATGTATGTTTGAATATTTAGAGATCATTGGTTTTTTTTGGCTTTTTTAGAGGTTAGAAAAAAAGAGATATAAAAATGGTTGTATACAAAATGAGTTAAAGAGCGAGAGATAGAGAGTAAAGAGAGAAGTTAAATAAATCAGTAGAGATATTTTAAATGAAAAAATGGTCCTTCGAACCTTTAAGAGGAATTTTAAAATAGGTTTTCAAATGGTGCATCGAACCTTTGATAGAACACATTGAACTGTTCTTTTGAATACCTAAATTCATTAACGGTTTTGGGATGAAGTTTCAGAGACCATGAAATGGTCCTACGAACCTGTGTTTTGAACTGAAATATGAGATTTGTTTTCATAAAAGTCCTTTGGACTTCTGGCATTTGAAATGTTAAAACATTTAAACATTTTTGAACTGATTTATAGCAGTTTTTGCTTGTGGATCTAAAGATCATAAAATGGTCCTTCGAACCTGAGTTCCACACTCTTAAATATGACATTTGTTTGTACAAAGGTCCTTCGAACTTCTAGTTTTTCAATTTTTAAAGTATTTAAACGGTTTTTGAGTATCAATCTAAAGTTATAGAAATGGTCCTTCGAACCTGCGGTTCAAACTCATAAATATAACATTTGTTTGTATACAGATCCTTCAAACTTCCTGCTTTCGAAATGTTGAAACAGTTTTGAAGGCATTTTAAGCTGTTTATGGGAGTCGATCCAAAGACAAAGAAATGGTCCTTCGAACCTGTGTCTCAAACTCTTAAATATGACATTTCTTTGTATAGAGTTTCTTCGAACTTCTAGCTTTTGCAATTTTTAAAGCATTTATACACCTTTGATGTCATTTTAATCTGTTTTGCAATAAGACAAAGAAATGGTCCTTCGAACCTGCGATTCAAACTCTTAAATATGACATTCGCTTGTATAGAGTTGCTCCAAACTTCTAGCTTTAGCAATTTTTAAACAGTTTTGAAGCTTTTTTAATCTGTTTTTGAATGTCAATCAAAAGTTAAAGAAATGGTCCTTCGAACCTGCGACTCAAACTCTTAAATATGAATTTTTTTTGTTTACAGGTCCTTCTAGCTTCCTGCTTTTGGAATTTTTAAAGCATTTAAAAAGATTTGAAGCCGTTTTAAGTGTCAATCTAAAGTTTAAAAAATGGTCCTTCGAACCCGCGACTCAAACTCCTAAATATGAAATTTGTTTGTATAGAGTTGCTCCAAACTTCTAGCTTTAACAATTTTTAAAGCATTTTAACAGTTTTGAAAGCCTTTTTAAGAGACAAAGAAATGGTCCTTCGAACCTGCGACTCAAACAGATCCTTCGAACTTTTCGCTTTTGCAATTTTTAAAACATTTAAACAGTTTTGAAGGCATTTTAAGCTGTTTTTGCGAGTCAATCAAAAGTTAAAGAAATGGTCCTTCGAACCTGCGACTCAAACTCCTAAATATGACATTTGTTTGTATTGAGTTCCTGCAAACATCTAGCTTTAGCAATTTTTAAACAGTTTTGAAGCTTTTTTAATCTGTTTTTGCGAATCAATCTAGAGTTAAAGAAATGGTCCTTCGAACCCGCAACTCAAACTCCTAAATATGTCATTTGTTTGTATAAAGTTCCTCTAAATTTCTAGCTTTTGCAATTTTGAAAACATTTAAAAAGTTTTGAAGGCATTTTAAGCTATTTTTGGAAGTCTATTTGAAGACATCTTTGTCTTCAAATGGTCCTTCGAACCTGAAACTCAAACTCTATAATATGGCTTCTGAATTATTAAAACATTTGAACAATTTTGAAGTTATTTTAAGCTGTTTTGGGGGGTCCATCTAAAGTTAAAGAAATGGTCCTTCGAACCTGTGATTTAAGATCTTAAAAATGGCCTCTATTTGTATAAAAGATTTGTAGGAATTTTAAATATTGATTTTCCCCTTCAATTGAATGGTCCTATGAGCTTCTAGCTTTTGTTATAAAAATTTCTTAAAATGGTCCTACGAACCCAAATTCTCTTGGTTTTCATTTAACAATTCTCTTTAATCTCTCTTGAGTTTGGTATTTTAATAAGTTTTAAAATGTTGTTTTTTGGTTAATTTGGTTGGCAAATGTGTTTTCGTGTTTAAAATAATAATAAATTTACAAAATAATAAAATACTTAAAAAAAAAAAACAAAATTAAATAAATGTTTTGTGTGATTAAAATGCTTTTTTATGACATACAAAGGACATTTCATACTCAGACATTCATTTTTTACTAAAAAGAGAAAAAGAAGTTTTGGAAATTAAAAATAAAAAGAGAGAAAAAGAGTATTAACATAAAAAAGGCAAGACAAACAAATGAGTAATGTGATAGTTAATTGTTCGTTTTTATATTTAATATTAGTTACACACAAAAACAAAAAAGCTTATTTATTTATAATTTATAAATCTCTTAAATAGATATATTTTCTTTATAAACAGTATAATCAACTGTTAATAATTTGTGTCATTACAGTTTAAGAGATAGAGGGGGAAAGAGAGCTGTTAGCTAGAAAACAAAATTTTTGTTAATCTTTACTTGAAACGTTGGGCAAAAACATTTGATAATTCATTCATGGCGGCTTGGCCCACAGCCTGATTTACTTGACCACGCATACTTTCGGGTATATAACGATTGGCACCAGTCTGTTGTGTTATAGCACCACCCACGGCTCCGGTAACACGTCTGTGTTTTTTTTTTCAAATTTATTTGTTATAAAATAATTTCAAAAATTTTTTAAAACAAAACGCACACACACAGACAAAATTTGGAAAACAAAATTGTACATGGAAATAAAATTGAAATATTTATTTGACAATCATTTGTTATAAACATCATTTAAAGGTTAGCAAGTTAAGTTTTAAATATCGCAACGATTGAAACCCCTTTTTTTATGTTAAAAACAAAATTTAAATTCCAAATTAAATGGTAACATATTTAAAAAACAGATTAACACACAAAACATAAATTTAATACACAAAAAAATTAAAAAATAATTGAAATATTAAAAAAACGAATATAAAATAAAAAAAATTGTATCAAAAGCGTTTACACTACAGCTCTATTTTCTAAACTTTATAAGGCCAATAAACCTCAAATATTTAAGATTTAAAGCAAAATCTTAGAAATTCCGATTTTTACGTTAAAAAACCAAATAGCACACCCTCTATTTTCTAAAATTTTTACAAATTTTAAACACATTTAAATAAAGCAACCTAAATATAACTAAATTTTCTTAAAAAATTTCAAAATTTCTCAAAACCTAAGGGTGTGCTACTTAAAAAATATACAAAAATTAACACAAATTTAAAATCATTTAAAGTGATTTTAAAGATCTACTTAATCTACCTTTAAAAATAAATAAAAATTTAAGAAATTTGTTTTCTTAAAGTAAAATTTTGATTTTTTTTAATTAATCAAGTAGCACACCCTGTATTTTCTAAAATTTTTACAAATTTTAAACACATTTAAATAAAGCAACCTAAATATAACTAAATTTTCCTAAAAAATTTCAAAATTTCTCAAAACCTAAGGGTGTGCTACTTAAAAAATATACAAAAATTAACACAAATTTAAAATCATTTAAAGTGATTTTAAAGATCTTTTTAATCTACCTTTAAAAATAAATAAAAATTTAAGAAATTTGTTTTATTAAAGTAAAATTTTGAAATTTTTTTAATTAATCAAGTAGCACACCCTTTATTTTGGCAAATTTTTAAAAATTTAAAACACATTTAAATAAAGCCACCTAAATGTAATTAGTTTTTCATATAACATTTCAAAATTTCTCAAAACCTAAGGGTGTGCTACTTAAAAAAAAGCGAAAAATTTTAAAAAATCCCATTAATTGTTAAAAAACTAAATCAGATTTTGTTATTTATTATTCCTTTTTTAAAATAGAAACGTATTGTCCAGTATATTCTTAAAATTTTTAAATTTTTACAAAGTAGCACACCCTAGTTTTTGTGAATTTCCAATGATTTTAAATATTTGTCTTTGCTATACTAAAGGCTTTTTAAAAATAAAAAAGAATTTCTATAGAAAATTATGATTTTCTAAAAAAATCAGGATGTGCTACTTAAAAATTGTTCAAAAATCTTAAAAATCATAGAAAATGTTAAAACATGCGAACAAATTTTGTTATTTATTATTGCTTTTTTAAAATAGAAACTTTTGTTATAGATTTTTCTTAAAATTTTGGAATTTTAAAAAGTAGCACACCCTATTTGTTGTAAATATGCAAACATTTTAAATATTTTTCTTTGCAATATTAAAGGTTTTTTAAAAATAAAACAAAATTTTAATATAAAATTATGATTTCTTAAAAAAATCGGGGTGTGCTACCTAAAAATTGTTCAAAAATCTTAAAAAATCATAGAAAATGTTAAAATATGTGAACAAATTTTGTTATTTATTATTGCTTTTTTAAAATAGAAACTTTTGTTATAGTTTTGTCTTCAAATTTTTAAATTTTAAAAAGTAGCACACCCTTTTTTTTGCAAATTTACAAAAATTTGAAATATTTTTCATTGCAATATTAAAGGTTTTTTAAAAATAAAAAAGAATTTCTATAGAAAATTATAATTTTCTAAAAAATTCAGGGTGTGCTACTTAAAAATTGTTAAAAAATCTTAAAAAATCCAATAAAACTTCAAAAAATTAAATAAATTTTTGTTAGTTTTTATAACTTTTTTAAAATAGAATATTTTGGTATTATTTTTTTAAAAAAATTTTAAATTTTAAAAAGTAGCACACCCTATTTTTTGTGAATTTACAAAAATTTTAAATATTTTTTTTTACGTTTTAAAGGTTTTTTAAAAGTAGAAAAGAATTTCTATACAAAATTATGATTTTTTAAAAATTATAGGGTGTGCTACTTAAAAATCGGCGAGAAATCTTAAAAAATCCATTAAATCTTTAAAAAATTAAATAAATTTTTGTTATTTATTATTCCTTTTTTAAAATAGATAAGTTTGTTATAGTTTTTTCTCAAAATTTTGAAATTTTAATAAGTAGCACACCCTACTTTTTTGTAAATTTACAAAGATTTTAAATATTTTTCTTTGCAATATTAAAGGTTTTTTAAAAATAAAACAGAATTTGAATATAAAATTATGATTTTTTAAAAATTTCAGGGTGTGCTACTTAAAAATTCGTAACAAATCTTAAAAAATCCAATAAATTGTTAAAAAATTTAATAGATTTTTTTTATTTAATATTCCTTATTTAAAATAGAAAAGTTTATTATAGTTTTTTCTTAAAATTTTGAAATTTTAAAAAGTAGCACACCCTATTTTTTGCAAATTTTCCAAAATTTTAAATATTTTTCTTTTCCGTATTAAAGCATTTTTAAAAAACTTTTAATAAAAGATTATGATTTTTTAAAAATTTCAGGGTGTGCTACTTAAAAATTCGGAAAAAATCTAAAATCATTAAATCAAATTTCGTTATTTAATATTCCTTTTTTAAAATAGAAAATTTTGTTATAGTTTTTTCTTAAAATTTTGAAATTTTAAAAAGTAGCACACCCTATTTTTTGTAAATTTACAAAAATTTTAAATATTTTTTTTAAACTTTTTAAAGGTTTTTTAAAATTAAATTAGAATTTAAATACAAAATTATGATTTTTTACAAAATTCAGGGTGTGCTACTTAAAATTAGAGTGCAAAATGTTTGAAATTTGTGATTAAACATTGAAAATTTGATGAAAATCACTTGGAATATTTGTTTTATCAAGAGTTTCTTAATGAATTAAGGTGTTTGCTACTTTTATCTACAAATTTCTACAAGAATTTTTGTTTAGAAAACTGTTTCTGATTAATATTTTAACCCCCTAAAGCTGCAGTGTAAAACGTTTTTTAAAGTGTTTTAATAATAAGTATTTGAATGTGGTTTAATATCTCTTTTTTGTTTGGTTGGATGGTGGAAGGGTTTATTTCTTTCACTACTTAATTTAATAATCTAAGGAATTTATGGTTTTTTTATTTTTAGCACAACACAAAATAAACATTTAAGTTAAATTAAGGTACTTTGTGTTTTTATACTTTTTTTTTCTAAATAACTTATATACTTAGACATATTATAAATATAATGCATACAAATAAATTTTCGCCAAGGGTTTTAAATTTTAAAAAATTATAAAAATATTGAAAAACTTAAAAGTTAATTTAAAGTTTAATACTTGTTTTAAAAAATATAAGACATTAAGGTTTCTTTTCTAATTTCTTTAAAATGTTTACTCAAGCGTTTTTTCTTTATTTTTTTGGTTTAATAACATGGTTTTTAATTAAATTTTTTACTAGGTTTTTTTTGCTGGACTTTCAGTTAATCCAATAAACTTATATTTGTTTGTTTGTTTTGTAATATCTAAAATTTTATGGTTTAATTCATTTGTTATGCAGTATGTTTTCTTATTTGTTAATTAATTTGTATGCTGCACTTTTAAATTAATGTTGTTTGGGGTTAATTTAGCGTTGTTTGGGTTTGCTGTTAAGAGTAGTCGATTATTTAGCGACGTCTGTTTATTATTGAATTAAATAATTGTTCAGTTTATTGTTATTAAACAAAGCAGCACAAAGAGAGAGAGAGAGAAAGTGAAACATAAAGTGAGTTAGAGTTATGAAATGTTGAGATTGAGAAAGAGAGAGTGTGTAAAAAAAAGAGAGTGACAAGTTTATACAACACTTAAGCAGCGTTTGTTCTCTTCACTTTTTAAAAGAAATTTAATTTTGACCATAAAAGTAATGAAAAACAAATAAAAGCTGCTAAATTGCAAATTAAAGCTTCTAGGGGATTCTTAAAACTCAAAGATTTTTTGAAGAACTGATATTCCAGACTCCTTCAAATAACTTTGATAAGAAAAATTCAATATTGAGAAGTTAATTTATGAGAGACGACAAGACAGAGGCTTCGGTCGTCTGTTCAATACAGAGGTTTCGGCCAACTGTTCATAACAGAAACTTCGGTTTCTCTTTTAAACAAATATTTGTTTACATTAATCCCCCCAAAAAGCTTTAATTAAATATTAACAAAAATAATAAACATAGCATAAAGAAAATTTAGTTTTGCTTAGTGTTTTTACGTAAATATTGAAGTAGTTTAATAAAAAAAAGAGGTCCCAACCGACGATAATGAAAATGTTTAGATATTTTTTTTATATAAATAATAACCAAACCATAAAATAAACAAAGAATAATAAATATTTATGAAAAAAAATGAAAATTTCTACTTACGAAGGTAAGAGTGGTGGTGGAAGAGCACCGCCTGGGCGGCCACCAGGCAATGGTGGAGCACCGCCGCCAGGGCGATTTGGAATAGCTGGTGCTGGACGACCAGATGCAGGAGGTGGTGGAGGACCACGGCCACCAGCAGCGGGCTAGAAAAAAATAGAAAATTGTTAATGATAATAAACATTTGGGAAACAGATCTTGTCAAATATTTATAGAAAAATGAATAGACTAAAACAAAAACTAGACCAGAGACTAGACTAGAGACTAGACTAGAGACTAGACTAGAGACTAGACTAGAACTAGACTAGAACTAGACTAGAGACTAGATACTAAACTAGGCTAGATACTAGACTAGAGACTAGACTAGATACTAAACTAGGCTAGATACTAGACTAGGTACTGGACTAGAAACTAGACTAGACTAGAGACTAGACTAGAGACTAGACTAGAGACTAGACTAGAGACTAGACTAGAGACTAGACTAGAGACTAGACTAGAGACTAGACTAGAGACTAGACTAGATACTAGACTAGAGACTAGACTAGAGACTAGACTAGAGACTAGACTAGAGACTAGACTAGAGACTAGACTAGATACTAGACTAGAGACTAGACTAGAGACTAGACTAGAGACTAGACTAGATACTAGACTAGATACTAAACTAGGCTAGATACTAGACTAGGTACTGGACTAGAAACTAGACTAGACTAGAGACTAGACTAGAGACTAGACTAGAGACTAGACTAGATACTAGACTAGAGACTAGACTAGAGACTAGACTAGAGACTAGACTAGAGACTAGACTAGAGACTAGACTAGATACTAGACTAGATACTAGACTAGAGACTAGACTAGATACTAAACTAGGCTAGATACTAGACTAGGTACTGGACTAGAAACTAGACTAGACTAGAGACTAGACTAGAGACTAGACTAGAGACTAGACTAGAGACTAGACTAGATACTAGACTAGAGACTAGACTAGAGACTAGACTAGAGACTAGACTAGATACTAGACTAGAGACTAGACTAGAGACTAGACTAGATACTAAACTAGGCTAGATACTAGACTAGGTACTGGACTAGAAACTAGACTAGACTAGAGACTAGACTAGAGACTAGACTAGAGACTAGACTAGAGACTAGACTAGAGACTAGACTAGAGACTAGACTAGAGACTAGACTAGAGACTAGACTAGATACTAGACTAGAGACTAGACTAGAGACTAGACTAGAGACTAGACTAGAGACTAGACTAGATACTAGACTAGAGACTAGACTAGAGACTAGACTAGAGACTAGACTAGATACTAGACTAGATACTAAACTAGGCTAGATACTAGACTAGGTACTGGACTAGAAACTAGACTAGACTAGACTAGAGACTAGACTAGAGACTAGACTAGATACTAGACTAGAGACTAGACTAGAGACTAGACTAGAGACTAGACTAGAGACTAGACTAGATACTAGACTAGAGACTAGACTAGATACTAGACTAGATACTAGACTAGAGACTAGACTAGATACTAAACTAGGCTAGATACTAGACTAGGTACTGGACTAGAAACTAGACTAGACTAGAGACTAGACTAGAGACTAGACTAGAGACTAGACTAGAGACTAGACTAGAGACTAGACTAGAGACTAGACTAGAGACTAGACTAGATACTAGACTAGATACTAGACTAGAGACTAGACTAGATACTAAACTAGGCTAGATACTAGACTAGGTACTGGACTAGAAACTAGACTAGACTAGAGACTAGACTAGAGACTAGACTAGAGACTAGACTAGAGACTAGACTAGAGACTAGACTAGAGACTAGACTAGATACTAGACTAGAGACTAGACTAGATACTAGACTAGATACTAGACTAGAGACTAGACTAGATACTAAACTAGGCTAGATACTAGACTAGGTACTGGACTAGAAACTAGACTAGACTAGAGACTAGACTAGAGACTAGACTAGAGACTAGACTAGAGACTAGACTAGATACTAGACTAGAGACTAGACTAGAGACTAGACTAGAGACTAGACTAGATACTAGACTAGAGACTAGACTAGAGACTAGACTAGATACTAAACTAGGCTAGATACTAGACTAGGTACTGGACTAGAAACTAGACTAGACTAGAGACTAGACTAGAGACTAGACTAGAGACTAGACTAGAGACTAGACTAGAGACTAGACTAGAGACTAGACTAGAGACTAGACTAGATACTAGACTAGAGACTAGACTAGAGACTAGACTAGAGACTAGACTAGAGACTAGACTAGATACTAGACTAGAGACTAGACTAGAGACTAGACTAGAGACTAGACTAGATACTAGACTAGATACTAAACTAGGCTAGATACTAGACTAGGTACTGGACTAGAAACTAGACTAGACTAGACTAGAGACTAGACTAGAGACTAGACTAGATACTAGACTAGAGACTAGACTAGAGACTAGACTAGAGACTAGACTAGAGACTAGACTAGATACTAGACTAGAGACTAGACTAGATACTAGACTAGATACTAGACTAGAGACTAGACTAGATACTAAACTAGGCTAGATACTAGACTAGGTACTGGACTAGAAACTAGACTAGACTAGAGACTAGACTAGAGACTAGACTAGAGACTAGACTAGAGACTAGACTAGAGACTAGACTAGAGACTAGACTAGAGACTAGACTAGAGACTAGACTAGAGACTAGACTAGAGACTAGACTAGAGACTAGACTAGAGACTAGACTAGAGACTAGACTGGAGACTAGACTAGAACTAGACTAGAACTAGACTAGAACTAGACTAGAACTAGACTAGAACTAGACTAGAACTAGACTAGAACTAGACTAGAACTAGACTAGAACTAGACTAGAACTAGACTAGAACTAGACTAGAACTAGACTGGAGACTAGACTAGAACTAGACTAGAACGAGACTAGAAATAGAACTAGACTGGAGACTAGAACTAGACTAGAACTAGACTAGAACTAGACTAGAACTAGACTAGAACTAGACTAGAACTAGACTAGAACTAGACTAGAACTAGACTAGAACTAGATTAGAACTAGACTAGAACTAGACCAGAACTAGACTAGAACTAGACTAGAACTAGACTAGAACTAGACTAGAACTAGACTAGAACTAGACTAGAACTAGACTAGAACTAGACTAGAACTAGACTAGAACTAGACTAGGAACTAGACTGGAGACTAGACTAGAACTAGACTGGAACTAGACTGGAGACTAGACTAGAGCTAGACTGGAGTCTAGACTAGAACTAGACTAGAACTAGACTAGAACTAGACTAGAACTAGACTAGAACTAGACTAGAACTAGACTAGAACTAGACTAGAACTAGACTAGAACTAGATTAGAACTAGACTGGAACTAGACTGGAGACTAGACTAGAGCTAGACTGGAGTCTAGACTAGAACTAGACTAGAACTAGACTAGAACTAGACTAGACCTAGACTAGAACTAGACTAGAACTAGACTAGAACTAGACTAGAACTAGACTAGAACTAGACTAGAACTAGACTAGAACTATACTAGAACTATACTAGAACTAGACTGGAACTAGACTGGAGACTAGACTAGAACTAGACTAGAACTAGACTAAAACTAGAACTAGACTAGAACTAGACTAGAACTAGACTAGAACTAGACTAGAACTAGACTAGAACTAGACTAGAACTAGACTAGAACTAGACTAGAACTAGATTAGAACTAGACTAGAACTAGACTAGAACTAGACTAGAACTAGACTAGAACTAGACTAGAACTAGACTGGAACTAGACTGGAGACTAGACTAGAACTAGACTAGAACTAGACTAGACTAGAACTAGACTGGAGACTAGACTAGAACTAGACTGGAACTAGACTGGAGACTAGACTAGAACTAGACTAGAACTATACTAGAACTAGACTGGAACTAGACTGGAGACTAGACTAGAACTAGACTAGAACTAGACTAGAACTAGACTAGAACTAGACTAGAACTAGACTGGAACTAGACTGGAGACTAGACTAGAACTAGACTAGAACTAGACTAGAACTAGACTAGAACTAGACTAGAACTAGACTAGAACTAGACTAGAACTAGACTAGAACTAGACTAGAACTAGACTAGAACTAGACTAGAACTAGACTGGAGACTAGACTAGAACTAGACTAGAGACTAGACTGGAGACTAGACTAGAACTAGACTAGAACTAGACTAGAACTAGACTAGAACTAGACTAGAACTAGACTAGAACTAGACTGGAGACTAGACTAGAACTAGACTAGAGACTAGACTGGAGACTAGACTAGAACTAGACTAGAACTAGACTAGAACTAGACTAGAACTAGACTGGAGACTAGACTAGAACTAGACTGGAACTAGACTGGAGACTAGACTAGAACTAGACTAGAACTAGACTAGAACTAGACTAGAACTAGACTAGAACTAGACTAGAACTAGACTAGAACTAGACTAGAACTAGACTGGAGACTAGACTGGAGACTAGACTAGAACTAGACTAGAACTAGACTAGAACTAGACTGGAGACTAGACTGGAGACTAGACTAGAACTAGACTAGAACTAGACTAGAACTAGACTGGAACTAGACTGGAACTAGACTAGAACTAGACTAGAACTAGACTAGAACTAGACTAGAACTAGACTAGAACTAGACTAGAACTAGACTAGAACTAGACTAGAACTAGACTGGAGACTAGACTGGAGACTAGACTAGAACTAGACTAGAACTAGACTAGAACTAGACTGGAACTAGACTGGAACTAGACTAGAACTAGACTAGAACTAGACTAGAACTAGACTAGAACTAGACTAGAACTAGACTGGAGACTAGACTGGAGACTAGACTAGAACTAGACTAGAACTAGACTAGAACTAGACTAGAACTAGACTGGAGACTAGACTAGAACTAGACTAGAACTAGACTGGAGACTAGACTAGAACTAGACTAGAACTAGACTAGAACTAGACTGGAGACTAGACTAGAACTAGACTAGAACTAGACTAGAACTAGACTGGAGACTAGACTGGAGACTAGACTAGAACTAGACTAGAACTAGACTAGAACTAGACTGGAGACTAGACTGGAGACTAGACTAGAACTAGACTAGAACTAGACTAGAACTAGACTGGAACTAGACTGGAACTAGACTAGAACTAGACTAGAACTAGACTAGAACTAGACTAGAACTAGACTAGAACTAGACTAGAACTAGACTAGAACTAGACTAGAACTAGACTGGAGACTAGACTGGAGACTAGACTAGAACTAGACTAGAACTAGACTAGAACTAGACTGGAACTAGACTGGAACTAGACTAGAACTAGACTAGAACTAGACTAGAACTAGACTAGAACTAGACTAGAACTAGACTGGAGACTAGACTGGAGACTAGACTAGAACTAGACTAGAACTAGACTAGAACTAGACTAGAACTAGACTGGAGACTAGACTAGAACTAGACTAGAACTAGACTGGAGACTAGACTAGAACTAGACTAGAACTAGACTAGAACTAGACTAGAACTAGACTGGAACTAGACTAGAACTAGACTACAACTAGACTAGAACTAGACTAGAGACTAGACTAGAGACTGGACTAGAGACTTGGCTAGAGACTAGACTAGAGACTAGACTAGAGACTAGACTAGAGACTAGACTAGAGACTAGACTAGAGACTAGACTAGAGACTAGACTAGAGACTAGACTAGAGACTAGACTAGAGACTAGACTAGAGACTAGACTAGAACTAGACTAGAATTAGACTAGAATTAGACTGGAGACTAGACTGGAGACTAGACTAGAACTAGACTAGAACTAGACTAGAACTAGACTAGAACTAGACTAGAACTAGACTAGAACTAGACTAGAACTAGACTAGAACTAGACTAGAACTAGACTGGAACTAGACTGGAACTAGACTAGAACTAGACTAGAACTAGACTAGAACTAGACTAGAACTAGACTACAACTAGACTAGAACTAGACTAGAGACTAGACTAGAGACTGGACTAGAGACTTGGCTAGAGACTAGACTAGAGACTAGACTAGAGACTAGACTAGAGACTAGACTAGAGACTAGACTAGAGACTAGACTAGAGACTAGACTAGAGACTAGACTAGAGACTAGACTAGAGACTAGACTAGAGACTAGACTAGAGACTAGACTAGAGACTAGACTAGAGACTAGACTAGAACTAGACTAGAACTAGACTAGAACTAGACTAGAACTAGACTAGAACTAGACTGGAACTAGACTGGAACTAGACTAGAACTAGACTAGAACTAGACTAGAACTAGACTAGAACTAGACTACAACTAGACTAGAACTAGACTAGAGACTAGACTAGAGACTGGACTAGAGACTTGGCTAGAGACTAGACTAGAGACTAGACTAGAGACTAGACTAGAGACTAGACTAGAGACTAGACTAGAGACTAGACTAGAGACTAGACTAGAGACTAGACTAGAGACTAGACTAGAGACTAGACTAGAACGAGACTAGAACTAGACTAGAACTAGACTGGAACAAGACTAGAACTAGACTAGAACTACACTAGAACTACACTAGAACTAGACTTTAGACTAGAAAAAATACTAGACTTTATACCAAACACTAAACTATAGACCAGATCAAAGGCTAAACTAAAGTCCAGTTTAAAATTAAGAAAGTTTAAAAACAAAATTTTCCACTAACCTGTGCTGCGGGTGCAGGTTTACGAGGACCGCCAGGACTGGGTGGCGACAAACGTGGATTATCCAAGCCACTAGGTAACCAATCGTTTTTCACTGGTGGTGGTAAGGGGGCTGATACAGTGGCCATTGAAACATCACCTTTAAATTAATAAAAACAAAATTAAATAAATTAAAATCTTTAAATCTTCCCCCCACTTACCAATAATTCTTAAAGCATCCTTGCAAGCATGATACATGCGCAACATTTCCTCACGTTTGCTGGCAGCTTCAGCCGATTCTTCCATCATTTGAGACTTTAAAACAAAAGAGAGTGATTAAAATGAGTAAATGTTATTATTTTAAATTAAAAGAAACATCATACCTGATCTCCTGAGGCATACAAATGTGCCAACAATTCACCATTTATAAAATCCTTGGTATTATTAATAATAATCATCATAATGGCTTTGGGCACCATATCCCGTGTGGTCTTTGTGACAATTTTCATATAGGAATCTACTAAATTGCGTATAGTTTCAACTTGACGCTCCAGCTGGGGATCTGTGGAGGCCTCAACACTGGCCTGCTGTTTAAGTTTAAGAAATTTTTCACATAAATTAATAGTTTTTTTTCATTCTATCTCTCTCTGTAGAACGAAACAAGTTCTCAAATTAACATAAAAAAAAATTAAGTAAAATTTAAACAAATATTTGTTGTTTTGTTTTATTTGTGTTTTAGTAAAAAAAAAAATTGTAAAAGAATTTGTTTAAAAAACATAGTTGTGGAGTGTAGTGTTTTTTATTTTAAGTAATTAAACAAATTGGTTTTAGTTGGAATACATTAAGAGAGTTTTTAGTTAAAGAGAGAGTTTTATACAAAGAGAAGAGTTTTTTTTTAAGAAAAGTAGCTATAAAATTTGTTATTTATAAAGCCTGTAGTAGAAAAAGGAAATTAGTTTTAGTTAAAATAGAGAATTTTTAGAAAAAATTAAGGTTTAAAAGGATTTCCAGTGATTTGATAGAAAAATATTGTTAGAATTAGTAAAGGGTGGTTTCAACAGGACGCTGCTACGTGCCAGACAACTCATCTCATATTGGAGATTCTGCAAGAACGATTTGAGGGCATGGTCATCTCATGGGGTGGTGTTGTGAACTGGCAAACGAGATCGTGCCATTTGACCCCGTTAGACTTTTTCTTGTGGGTTTTAGTCTAGAGTCTAGTCTAGAGTCTAGTCTAGAGTCTAGTCTGGAGTCTAGTCTAGAGTCTAGTCTAAGTCTAGTCTAGAGTCTAGTCTAAGTCTAGTCTAAGTCTAGTCTAGAGTCTAGTCTAGAGTCTAGTCTAGAGTCTAGTCTAAAGTCTAGTCTAGAGTCTAGTCTAAAGTCTAGTCTCTAGTCTAGTCTCTAGTCTAGTCTCTAGTCTAGTCTCTAGTCTAGTCTCTAGTCTAGTCTCTAGTCTAGTCTAGTCTAGTCTCTAGTATAGTCTCTAGTCTAGTCTCTAGTCTAGTCTCTAGTCTAGTCTCTAGTCTAGAGTCTAGTCTAAAGTCTAGTCTCTAGTCTAGTCTCTAGTCTAGTCTCTAGTCTAGTCTCTAGTCTAGTCTCTAGTCTAGTCTCTAGTCTAGTCTCTAGTCTAGTCTCTAGTCCAGTCTCTTGTCTAGTCTCTAGCCAAGTCTCTAGTCAAGTCTCTAGCCTAGTCTCTAGCCTAGTCTCTAGCCTAGTCTCTAGCCTAGTCTCTAGTCTAGTCTCTAGTCTAGTCTCTAGTCTAGTCTCTAGTCTAGTCTCTAGCCTAGTCTCTAGTCTAGTCTCTAGTCTAGTCTCTAGCCAAGTCTCTAGCCTAGTCTCTAGCCTAGTCTCTAGTCTAGTCTCTAGTCTAGTCTCTAGTCTAGTCTCTAGCCAAGTCTCTAGTCTAGTCTCTAGTCTAGTCTCTAGTCTAGTCTCTAGTCTAGTCTCTAGTCTAGTCTCTAGCCAAGTCTCTAGCCTAGTCTCTAGTCTAGTCTCTAGTCTAGTCTCTAGTCTAGTCTCTAGTCTTGTCTCTAGTCTAGTCTCTAGTCTAGTCTCTAGCCAAGTCTCTAGTCTAGTCTCTAGTCTAGTCTCTAGCCAAGTCTCTAGCCTAGTCTCTAGTCTAGTCTCTAGTCTAGTCTCTAGTCTAGTCTCTAGTCTAGTCTCTAGCCTAGTCTCTAGCCTAGTCTCTAGTCTAGTCTCTAGTCTAGTCTCTAGTCTAGTCTCTAGCCAAGTCTCTAGCCTAGTCTCTAGTCTAGTCTCTAGTCTAGTCTCTAGTCTAGTCTCTAGTCTTGTCTCTAGTCTAGTCTCTAGTCTAGTCTCTAGCCAAGTCTCTAGTCTAGTCTCTAGTCTAGTCTCTAGCCAAGTCTCTAGCCTAGTCTCTAGTCTAGTCTCTAGTCTAGTCTCTAGCCTAGTCTCTAGTCTAGTCTCTAGTCTAGTCTCTAGTCTAGTCTCTAGTCTAGTCTCTAGCCAAGTCTCTAGCCTAGTCTCTAGCCTAGTCTCTAGTCTAGTCTCTAGTCTAGTCTCTAGTCTAGTCTCTAGCCAAGTCTCTAGCCTAGTCTCTAGTCTAGTCTCTAGTCTAGTCTCTAGTCTAGTCTCTAGTCTAGTCTCTAGTCTAGTCTCTAGCCAAGTCTCTAGTCTAGTCTCTAGTCTAGTCTCTAGCCTAGTCTCTAGCCTAGTCTCTAGTCTAGTCTCTAGTCTAGTCTCTAGTCTAGTCTCTAGTCTAGTCTCTAGTCTAGTCTCTAGTCTAGTCTCTAGTCTAGTCTCTAGTCTAGTCTCTAGTCTAGTCTCTAGTCTAGTCTCTAGTCTAGTCTCTAGTCTCTAGTCTAGTCTCTAGTCTAGTCTCTAGTCTAGTCTCTAGTCTAGTCTCTAGTCTAGTCTCTAGTCTAGTCTCTAGCCAAGTCTCTAGTCTTGTCTCTAGTCTAGTCTCTAGTCTTGTCTCTAGTCTAGTCTCTAGTCTAGTCTCTAGTCTAGTCTCTAGTCTAGTCCAGTCTCTAGCCAAGTCTCTAGTCCAGTCTCTAGTCTAGTCTCTAGTCCAGTCTCTAGTCTAGTCTCTAGCCAAGTCTCTAGTCAAGTCTCTAGCCTAGTCTCTAGCCTAGTCTCTAGCCTAGTCTCTAGTCTAGTCTCTAGTCTAGTCTCTAGTCTAGTCTCTAGTCTAGTCTCTAGTCTAGTCTCTAGTCTCTAGTCTAGTCTCTAGTCTAGTCTCTAGTCCAGTCTCTAGTCTAGTCTCTAGCCAAGTCTCTAGTCAAGTCTCTAGCCTAGTCTCTAGTCTAGTCTCTAGCCTAGTCTCTAGTCTAGTCTCTAGTCTAGTCTCTAGTCTAGTCTCTAGTCTAGTCTCTAGTCTAGTCTCTAGTCTCTAGTCTAGTCTCTAGTCTAGTCTCTAGTCTAGTCTCTAGTCTAGTCTCTAGTCTAGTCTCTAGTCTAGTCTCTAGTCTAGTCTCTAGCCAAGTCTCTAGTCTTGTCTCTAGTCTAGTCTCTAGTCTTGTCTCTAGTCTAGTCTCTAGTCTAGTCTCTAGTCTAGTCTCTAGTCTAGTCCAGTCTCTAGCCAAGTCTCTAGTCCAGTCTCTAGTCTAGTCTCTAGTCCAGTCTCTAGTCTAGTCTCTAGCCAAGTCTCTAGTCAAGTCTCTAGCCTAGTCTCTAGCCTAGTCTCTAGCCTAGTCTCTAGCCTAGTCTCTAGTCTAGTCTCTAGTCTAGTCTCTAGTCTAGTCTCTAGTCTAGTCTCTAGCCAAGTCTCTAGCCTAGTCTCTAGCCTAGTCTCTAGTCTAGTCTCTAGTCTAGTCTCTAGTCTAGTCTCTAGCCAAGTCTCTAGCCTAGTCTCTAGTCTAGTCTCTAGTCTAGTCTCTAGTCTAGTCTCTAGTCTTGTCTCTAGTCTAGTCTCTAGTCTAGTCTCTAGTCTAGTCTCTAGTCCAGTCTCTAGTCTAGTCTCTAGCCAAGTCTCTAGTCTAGTCTCTAGTCTAGTTTCTAGCCTAGTCTCTAGTCTAGTCTCTAGTCTAGTCTCTAGTCTTGTCTCTAGTCTAGTCTCTAGTCTAGTCTCTAGTCTAGTCTCTAGTCTAGTCTCTAGTCTAGTCTCTAGTCTAATCCAGTCTCTAGCCAAGTCTCTAGTCCAGTCTCTAGTCTAGTCTCTAGTCCAGTCTCTAGTCTAGTCTCTAGCCAAGTCTCTAGTCAAGTCTCTAGCCTAGTCTCTAGTCTAGTCTCTAGTCTAGTCTCTAGTCTAGTCTCTAGTCTAGTCTCTAGTCTAGTCTCTAGTCTAGTCTCTAGTCTAATCTCTAGTCTCTAGTCTAGTCTCTAGTCTAGTCTCTAGTCTAGTCTCTAGTCTAGTCTCTAGTCTAGTCTCTAGTCTAGTCTCTAGTCTAGTCTCTAGTCTAGTCTCTAGTCTAGTCTCTAGTCTAGTCTCTAGTCTAGTCTCTAGTCTAGTCTCTAGTCTAGTCTCTAGTCTAGTCTCTAGTCTAGTCTCTAGTCTAATCTCTAGTCTCTAGTCTAGTCTCTAGCCTAGTCTCTAGTCTAGTCTCTAGTCTAGTCTCTAGTCTAGTCTCTAGTCTAGTCTCTAGTCTAGTCTCTAGTCTAGTCTCTAGTCTAGTCTCTAGTCTAGTCTCTAGTCTAGTCTCTAGTCTAATCTCTAGTCTAGTCTCTAGTCTAGTCTCTAGTCTAGTCTCTAGTCTAGTCTCTAGTCTAGTCTCTAGTCTAGTTTCTAGTCTAGTCTAAATTAGAGTCTAGTCTAGAGTCTAGTCTAGATTAGAGTCAAGTCTAGATAGAGTCTAGTCTAGATTAGAGTCTAGTCTAGGGTCTAGTCTAGTCTAGATTAGAGTCTAATCTTGATTAAAGTCTAGTCTAGATTAAAGTCTAGATTAGAGTCTAGTCTAGATTAGAGTCTAGTCTAGATTAGAGTCGAGTCTAGATTAGAGTCTAGTCTAGATTATAGTCTAGTCTAGATTAAAGTCTAGTCTAGATTAGAGTCTAGTCTACATTAAAGTCTAGTCTAGATAAGAGTCTAGTCTAGATTAGAGTCTAGTCTAGATTAGAGTCTTGTCTCTAGCCAAGTCTCTAGTCTAGTCTCTAGTCTAGTCTCTTGTCTAGTCTCTAGTCTAGTCTCTAGTCTAGTCTCTAGTCTAGTCTCTAGTCTAGTCTAGATTAAAGTCTAGTCTAGATTAGAGTCTTGTCTCTAGTCTAGTCTCTAGTCTAGTCTCTAGTCTAGTCTCGTCTCTAGTCTAGTCTCCAGTCCAGTCTCTAGTCTAGTCTCTAGTCTAGTCTCTAGTCTAGTCTCTAGTCTAGTCTCTAGTCTAGTCTCTAGTCTAGTCTCTAGTCTAGTCTCCAGTCCAGTCTCTAGTCTAGTCTCAAGTCTAGTCTCAAGTCTAGTCTCTAGTCTAGTCTCTAGTCTAGTCTCTAGTCTAGTCTCCAGTCCAGTCTCTAGTCTAGTCTCTAGTCTAGTCTCTAGTCTAGTCTCCAGTCCAGTCTCTAGTCTAGTCTCTAGTCTAGTCTAGAGTCTAGTCTAGAGTCTAGTCTAGAGTCTAGTCTAGAGTCTAGTCTAGAGTCTAGTCTAGATTAGAGTCTAGTCTAGATTAGAGTCAAGTCTAGATAGAGTCTAGTCTAGAGTCTAGTCTAGATTAGAGTCTAGTCTAGAGTCTAGTCTAGATTAGAGTCTAGTCTAGATTGGAGTCTAGTCTAGATTAGGGTCTAGTCTAGATTAGAGTCTAGTCTAGTCTCTAGTCTAGTATCTAGTCTAGTTTCTAGTCTAGTCTCTAGTCTAGTCTCTAGTCTAGTCTCTAGTCTAGTCTTTAGTCTAGTCTCTACTCTGGTCTCTAGCCTAGTTTCTAGTCTAGTCTCTACTCTGGTCTCTAGTCTAGTCTCTAGTCTAGTTTCTAGTCTGGTCTTTTTTCTATTCAGCTATTCTCTCGTCTATATAGTCAGCCTTTAGTCTAGTCTCTAGTCTAGTCTCTAGTGTAGTCTCTAGTCTAGTCTCCAGTCTAGTCTCTAGTCTAGTCTCTAGTCTAGTCTCTAGTCTAATCTCTAGTCTCTAGTCTAGTCTCTAGTCTAGTCTCTAGTGTAGTCTCTAGTCTAGTCTCTAGTCTAGTCTCCAGTCTAGTCTCCAGTCTAGTCTCTAGTCTAGTCTCTAGTCTAGTCTCTAGTCTCCAGTCTAGTCTTTTTTCTATTCAGCTATTGCCTCGTCTATATAGTCAGCCTTTAGTCTAGTCTTTGATATAGCCTTTGGTTTAGTCTCTTTACAGCAAAGTTTATCATACAAAAGTTCTCCTTTTAAACCTTATTTTTTTCCCAAGAAAATATTAGTGTTTATATACAAAAGTTATAGTTATTTAACAACATGTAATTTTTAAACAAAAAAATCAGTATTCAATTTTTGCATTTATATTTTTTGATGTAACACAATCATTTTCAAATACAATACATTAGAAAAAAAATAAACAAATTGTAGCAAATATACATTAAAGAATTAGTTAGTTTTTCCATAAAATATCTAAAATGAGAGCCAAATTATGTTGGTAAGGAAAATATGTAATAAAACAAATAAAAACCACCTTCAATTAATAAAAAAAAACATAAAACGAAATTGAAAATATAAAATAAAAGCAAATGCTTGTTGGTTGTTAGTTTTTTGTTTTAGCAATAAACTGGATAACACAAAAGAAAAAAACAAACTTAAACTTAGTAAAAGAAACCCACATACTTTCTTCTGTTTGGCATTTAGTTATATTGGTTTTGTAATTTTTGATTATACGATTTTTGGTTTTTCAATTTTTTTTTTTTTTTTTTTTTTTTTTTTTTTTTTGTGACACAAAAACCAGTTATGAAATAAAAAGAAATAAAAAATAAATATTAAAAAATATTGTTGGAAACATAATAATAATGGTGATGTGATTAAAAGGTTCAAGAAATTAAAATACAACTAAAAAATATTTTGAAACCGTAACCAATTTATTTTTAAAATTAAAACGAAAACGAAAACCATTAATTTTCTTTTTCAATTTTTTTAGGTTATTATTTAGGTAAATCGACTATGAAAATGTTAAATGATTTGAGAAATAACAAATTAAACAAACCTCTTGTCCTTCCTGCATTGTTGTTTACATAATTATGATGTTGATTTAGTTAAATTGTTTTAATTTAAGACACACAATCAATTAAAGGGGAAAAAAATACATAAAGTTTTTTTTAGGTTATAATTTTTATATTAAAGATGTTTAAAAATTCTAGTTAAAAGTGTATTTTTTAGGATCGAATAATATTAAACACATTATGGAGTGTTATTAAAGTAAGTAAGTAAGGTAATGGATGAAAAGGGTATTTTTTAGTGAAATTTTCAAATTTACTCAAAACAAATTTCTACACAAAAATATTGATAAAAGTGCTAGAAAAATACAATTTTTTTAAAGTTTAAAAAAAAGACTTTTTTGAAAAGTACCCAACTGTTTAACAAATTTCTTAAAATTATTTAAAAAAAAAATTATTTATTTTCCAAAATTAATTCCTGTAAAATAATGCCATTTTTAAAAAAGTACCAAAAAAGTACTTTTTAAAAAATCATAATATTTCCTGTTTCACTACATAAAAACATCAAATATCATCAAAATTGTTAAAAAATTACAAATTTTAAAAAGTACCAAAAAAGTACTTTTTTGAAAATTAACAAAAACTACATAAATCCCTTTAAAATTCGATTTTTTTTTCAAAGAAAATATAGAAAAACGATATGCAAAAAATTAAATTTAACTTCCACAATTAATTCCTGTAAAATAATGTCATTTTTAAAAAAGTACCAAAAAAAGTACTTTTTTGAAAATTAACAAAAACTACATAAATCCCTTTAAAATTAGATTTTTTCAAATAAAATACAGAAAAACTATATGCTAAAAATTAAATTTAACTTCCACAATTAATTCCTGGAAAATAATGTGATTTTTTAAAAAAGTACCAAAAAAGTACTTTTTAAAAAATCATAATATTTCTCTGTTTCACTACCTAAAACATCAAAAATCTACAAAATTGCTAGAAAATTACAAATTTTAAAAAGTACCAAATAAAGTACTTTTTTGAAAATTAACAAAAACTACACAAATCCCCTAAAAAAGGTACCAAAAAAGTACTTTTTTTAAAAAAATCATAATATTTCTTTGTTTCACCGCATAAAACATCAAAAATCATCAAAATTTTTAGAAAATTAAAAATTTTAAAAAGTACCAAAAAAGTACTTTTTTGAAAATACCTTTAAAATTACATAATTTCTAATAAAATACCTAAAAACCTTAAAATTTTAATTATTACATTTTTAACGCTTAAAAATTTGACTAATTCTAGGGAAAAATAAAAAAAGTATCAAAAAAGTACTTTTTTGTATATGTACCTATTTCTGGCACAAATCAACCCAAAATTTTAATAATTTTTGGCCTAGAAAATTAATATTTAACTTGCAAATCCAATTCCCTTAAAAATTAGCTAGAAATAATAACATTTTGAAAAAGTACCAAAAAAAAGTACTTTTTTGAAAACCATAAATTTTCAATATTTTCCACTTAAAATTATCAAAAATTCTTTATTAGCTAAAAATTAACAATTTTAAAAAAGTACCAAAAAAGTACTTTTTCGAAATCTCTAAATTTTTAATATTTTCCACTTAAATACAACATATTTGCTAGAAAATTACAAAATTTAACAAAATCCCACTCCCCTTTAATGCTCTTTCGAGATTCCCTAAAGAAAATGTTTAATATTTCACTACAAAAGTCAAGTAGGTTTTACTTCTGAAACTTTTGAAATTAGAATTCTATTATTTTCAATCTTCAAAATTTATGTTTTTTCTAGAAATTTATATGAATTTCGAGCCTAAATAAAAATGAATTTCTTTTAATTATTATGAATAATTATATATCTGATTTGAATATCTCTTTGAAAAATAATTTGAAATGAAATTTGTAAACCGAAACTCAAAATGGACAATATCACAAAATTAAATGGGAAAATAAAGACAATCAAAAGATAAAAAAAGGAAAAGACAATGAAGCAAATGATGTTTGTGACTGACAACATTAACGATTTGTACAGGGAGTGACAATATAATGGAAACATTTTAATTGATATTTTTAAATAAAAAAATTGAAGTTCAAATTATATTGTTACTCACTGCACTTTTACAAGGCATTAATATTATTATATATAATACGAGTATTTGTACTAAAGCAATTTAACACTAATAAATATATTTGGTATAGACCATGAGAGGGAGATAAATGTTTAGATACCTGATTACAAGCTATTGAGCAATAGAATTCTATAGTTTGAAACAAATTTTGAATGTTTTTTGTATCAAGTTTTTAAAAATATTCTTAAATAAAAATTAAAATTTTCAAAATATTTTTTTAAAATTTTCAAATTCACAACTTTAAATTTTATTAAAAAATTTTTAAATGAAAATTAAAATTTTCAAAATATTTTTTTTAATTATTCAAATTTTCAAAATATTTATTTTTATAATTTTATTAAAAAAATTTTAAATAAAAATTTCACAATATTTTTTTTAATTACATATTCAAATTTTCATTATATTTTTTTAAAATTTTCAAATTTAATTTTTCTCAAATTTACAACTTTTATTAAAATATTTTGAATGTTTTTTGTATCAAGTTTTTAAAAATATTCAAATATTTCCTTTGATATGTTTAAAATCTTAGCAAAATGGTAATTTTCAAAAATATTCACATTTTAAATTAGTTTCTATCATAAAGAAACTAATTTTTTTTTTAAATATTCAAATGTAATTTATCTCAAATTTTATTAAAAAATTTTTAAATAAAAATTAAAATTTTCAAAATATTTTTTTTAATTATTCAAATTTTCAAAATATTTTCTTAAAATTTTCAAATTTAATTTTTGTCATATTTAAAAATTTAATTTTTCTCAAATTTTCAACTTTAAATTTTATTAAAAAATTTTTAAATAAAAATTAAAATTTTCAAAATATTTTTTTTAATTATTCAAATTTTCAAAATATTTTCTTAAAATTTTCAAATTTAATTTTTCTCAAATTTTCAACATTAAATTTTATTTAAAATTTTTTAAATAAAAATTAAAATTTTTTTTAATTATTCAAATTTTCAAAAAAAAATTTTAAAATTTTAAAATTTAATTTTTATCAAAATTACAACTTTAAATTTTATTAAAAAATTTTTAAATGAAAATTAAAATATTCAAAATATTTTTTTTAATTATTAAAATTTTCAAAATATATTTTTAAAATTTACAACTTTTATTAAAAAAAAATTAAATAAAAATTAAAAATTTCAAAATTACAACTTTAAATTTTATTAAAAAAATTTTAAATAAAAATTAAAATTTTCTAAATAGTTTCTTTTTTAAATTATAATTTTCAAAATAATTTTTTAAAAATTTTTAAATTTAATTTTTCTCAAATTTACAACTTTAAATTTTATTAAAAAAATTTTAAATAAAAATTTAAATTTTCAAAAAACTTTGTTAAATTATTCAAATTTTCAAAATATTTTTTTAAAATTTTCAAATTTAATTTTTCTCAAATTTTCAACTTTAAATTTTATTTAAAAATTTTTAAATAAAAATTAAAATTTTCAAAATATTTTTTTTAATTATTCAAATTTTCAAAATATTTTTTTAAAATTTTCAAATTTTATTTTTCACAAATTTTCAACTTTAAATTTTATTAAGAAAATTTTAAATAAAAATTAAAATTTTCAAAATATTTTTTTATTTCAAATTTTCAAAATATTTTTTTAAAATTTTTCTCAAATGTACAACTTTTATTAAAAAATGTTTAAATAAAAATTAAAATTTTCAAAATATTTTTTTTAATTATTCAAATTTTAAATTAAATTTTTTTAAATTTAATTTTTCTCAATTTTTCAACATTAAATTTTATTAAAAAATTTTTAAAAAAAATTCTCAAAATATTTTTTTTAATTATTCAAATTTTCAAAATATTTTTATAGAATTTTCAAATTTAATTTTTCTCAAATTTTCAACTTTCAATTTTTAAATAAAAATTAAAATTTTCAAAATATTTTGTTTAATTATTTAATTTTTTTAAAGTTTTCAAATTTAATTTTTCTCAAATTTTCAACTTTAAATTTTTAAATAAAAATTTAAATTTTCAAAATAATTTTTTTAAATTATTCAAATTTGCAAAATATTTTTTTCACATTTTAAATTAGTTTCTAAAATAAAGAAAATACTTTTTTTTAAATTTTTCTCAAATTGAATACATAATTTGAAAAAAAATTAAATTTTGAAAATTTATTTTTTTTTTTTTTTAAAAAAAATATTTTGAAAATTTTAATTTTTTTTTTAAAAAAAATATTTTGAAAATTTGAATTCAAAAAAATATTTTGAAAATTTTAATTTTTATTTAAAATTTTAATAAAATTTTTATTTAAAATTTTAATAAAAATTAAAATATTCAAAATATTTTTTTGAATTATTCAAATTTTCAAAATATTTTTTTTTAAAAAAAAATTAAAATTTTCAAAATATTTTTTTAAAAAAAAATTTAAAAATTTAATTTTTTTTCAAATTATGTATTCAATTTTCAAAATAATTTTTTTTTTAATAAAAATTTTCAACATTTACCAAGTATTTTTTAATTATTCAAGAAGTTTAAAATTTTATTTGTTAAGTTTTGAAAAGTTTTCCAATTTTTTTTAATTTATTCAAAACTTGAAATAAAAAAAATATTAATTATTCCAAAATTTTAAAAAAATTTTTAATTAAAAAAAAATATATTTTAAAATTTTTTCAAATATAAATTTTTTCCAATCAAAAAAAATTTCGAAATAAAAATTTGAATTTTATCAAATTTTTTTTTTTTAATTTTAAAAAAAATTCTAAAAAATTACTAATTTTTAACTCAATAGCTTGTAGTTACCATAATGACTTTTAAAACATTTTAAATATTTAAAAATTAGATAAATTAAGCAGAAAACAAATAAGAAAAACATTACCTCATCGCCATTTTCCTGAGTTTCTGATTTTTCGGGATAGACACCAGCACGTAAGAACGAAGCCTTCCAGGATTCAACATCCTCAACAGTTTCACACGACAATTCAAGTTGTTTGTAGTCCTTAAATTCAAAAAATATTAAAATAAATTTCAATATTTTAAACAAAAGAAATATAAATACCTTGTAAACATTACGACCATCGGGACTGAATAAAGCAAATGTAACACGTCTTGACATGGACATGAAACCCTGTTCGATGTCTCGCAATTTAAGACCATCTAATGGCAACATGAATTTCTTTTCTTTTTCATCTTCATCCTTATACCAGGAAATACTTTCCGAGGTCAACACAAACCAATAAGGACGAGAACCACCTATTTAGATTTTTTTAAATTATTTTTAATTTTAAACAAACAAAAAAAAAAACAGAAATAAAAAAACACAAATTAGCTAAAAACTGGTAAAAACTTGTTGGTATTAAAAAAATTCGTGTTTTTCAAACTATTTTTACTATTTCTGTTGAAATTTTTTTCTTGGCAAATTCTTCTTAGTTAAATAGTAAACATAGTTTATAAACATTTGTGTTATAGTTTTTATATATAAATAATTTTGATAATTATTTTATAAACTAATGAATGGATGAGGAGTATAATTTAATGACAATGAAACTAATCAAACAAAAACCTAATAAGCAAATACTGAGTATTGAGAAAATTAATGCTGTTTTAAAAGAAAGAAAATCTCATCTCAAAATTAAAAAATATCGATAACTTTTATATAGAAAAGAAGAAATTTAAATTTTGTAATATTTTAGCCAATAAGCAGATTTTTAAAAATGGAAAATTTTGAAAATTTAGGGTTTTTTTAAAAAAGTACGTTTTTTTGGTACTTTTTTAAAAATTTGGTTATTTCCTGCTATTTTTAGGGGAATTAGTTAGGAAGTTAGATTTAAATTTAAAAATGATGAAAACTTTTTTGAAACTAACCACTTTTTGTTACATTTTTACAAAAATGGCAGATTTTTAAAAAAAGTACTTTTTTGGTACTTTTTAAAATTTAATATTTTCTAGCTAATTAGCATTTTTTGAAGACTTTAGAAGAAAATTGTGAAAATTTTGGGGTTTTTAAAAAAGTACTTTTTTGGTACTTTTTTAAAATTTGGTTATTTCCTGCTATTTTTAGGGGAATTAGTTAGGAAGTTAGATTTAAATTTAAAAATTAATAAAACTTTGTTGAAATTTACCACTTTTTTGTGTATTTGTGCAACAAATGGCAGATATTTAAAAAAAAAAATACTTTTTTGGTACTTTTTAAAGTTTGTTATTCTTTAGTCAATTTTTCTATAAAAATTCAAAGTTATCGACAACTTTTCTACGGAAAACAAATGATATAGATACATTTTGTATAGAAAACAAAAGTTATCGATAAATTTTCTAGAGAAAACTAAAGTTATCGATATCTAACCTATGGAATATCAAAGTTATCGATAACTTCTCTATGGAAAATCAAATTTATCGATAACTTTTATATGGAAAACAAAAGTTATCGATAACTACTCTATGGAAAATCAAAGTTATCGATAAATTTTCTATGAAAAACTAAAGTTATCGATAACTTTTCTATAAAATAAAAAAATTATCGACAACTTTTCTATAAAATACTAAAGTTATCGATCCTTTTCTATAGAAATTAAATTATCGATAACGTTTCTATAGAAATTCAAAGTTATCGATAATTTTCCTACAAAAAAATTAAGTTATCGATAAATTTTCGATGAGAAAACAAGTTATCGATAACTTTTCTACAGAAAACTAAAGTTTTCGATAACTTTTTAAAGTTGTTCAATTGAAAACAAAAGTTATCGATAACTTTTCAATAAAAATTCAAAGCAATCGATAACTTTTCTATGAAAAACTGAAGTTATCGATAACTTTTCTATAGAAATTCAAAGTTATCGATAACTTTTCTGTTGTAAACAAAAGATATCGATAACTTTTCTATAGAAATTCAAAGTTATCGATAACTTTTCCATGGAAAACAAAAGATATCGTTAAAATCGATTACTTTTCTATGGAAAACAAAAGTTATCGATAACTTTTCTGTTGTAAACAAAAGATATCGATAACTTTTCTATAACAATTAAAAGTTATCGATAAATATTCAATGGAAAACAAATGTTATCGATAACTTTTCTATAGAAAACAAAAGTTATCGATATCTATCCTATGGAATATCAAAGTTATCGATAACTTCTCTATGGAAAATCAAATTTATCGATAACTTTTATATGAAACACAAAAGTTATCGATAACTACTCTATGGAAAATCAAAGTTATCGATAACTTTTCTATGAAAAACTAAAGTTATCGATAAATTTTCTATAAAATACTAAAGATATCGATAAGTTTTCTATAAAATACAAAAACTATCGACAGCTTTTCTATAAAATACCAAAGTTATCGATCCTTTTCTATAGAAATTAAGTTATCGAAAATGTTTCTATAGAAATTCAAAGTTATCGATAACGTTTCTATAGAAATTCAAAAGTTATCGATAATTTTCCTACAAAAAAATTAAGTTATCGATAAATTTTCGATGAGAAAACAAGTTATCGATAACTTTTCTAGAGAAAACTAAAGTTTTCGATAACTTTTTAAAGTTTTTCTATTGAAAACAAAAGTTATCGATAACTTTTCAATAAAAATTCAAAGCTATCGATAACTTTTCTATGAAAAGCTGAAGTTATCGATAACTTTTTTATAGAAATTCCAAGTTATCAATAAATTTTCCATGGAAAACAAAAGATATCGTTGAAATGTCTATAGTATTCTCTATATTTTTCTAACATTTTACTAAATTTCGAAATTTTCGAAAGTAATTTCGAAATTTTCGAAATTGCTTCAATTAACATAAAACTTAAAATAAAAGCATCTGCAAATTAAAATTAAATTAAAAAAACAGCATACATTTTCTCAAACTATATTCTGCACAAATAAAATGTTTTTTTTTTAGAGGAGGGGCGGGGGGACACAATAGTTAAACACAGTTTAAAAGGCATGCGTTTTTAAAAAACAAAATTATATTAAAAAAAAAAACAAACGAATGCAATGCAATGAAAAACACACAAATTTGGAAAAGAAAAAAAGTTAATTTTAAACGTACAAACAAATGAAAATCAAATTATAAACAAAAAGAAAATAAATTAGAAGAGCGCAATTCAATACGAACCAATAGCGCGAGGTAATAAAAACATCAAAGCTACAAAAAGAAAAAAATGAATAAAAAACGAAAAATTTTGAAAAACAATACAACACGAATAAAAGGAAACAAAATGAAGAAAACTAAAATTTAAAACTAACATGAAAGAAATTGAAGAAACTAACAAACTACATGCAGTTAATTTAACAAAATGATAAAACAAATTCTTTATAAATGATGCTGAGAGACTGACTACTTTTCAAAATCACTAAATAAACTCTATTTCATAATAATAATGATTGTAATAACATTGAACATGTGTTTATAGTTAATTGATATAGTAAATGTATAATACAAACCTTTCATGATGCCTAAGTTTTGTATAACCATGTGACCCTTGCGGATCACCTGGTTACCCAGTTGACGTGTACCAGTTTTATTCGAATTTTCAGATTTATTCTGAGCACTAAATACAAACAAAGATAAAAGAGAAATAGAGAAAGAACAAATTAAATTCTTGTTGAGTTTACAATTATAAACCTCATCTGAAAAACCCTTACTTAGCAAAACCAATGAAATCTTCATGATTGGTATTCATATAGGCCAATTCAAAATCAATAAGTAATAAAATTTGTTCTTTGCACCGTTGTTCCTGTTGTCTTATGTGCGTGGTAATAATACGTTCTGTTTCTTCACGTAAACGTGGATAACGAGACATCTTTTTTGTTTGTTTGTTTTATTTTGAGTGTAAAATTGTGTTGTAAACCAAAAAAAAAACATAGTAGAGAAAAATAGGAAAAAAAAATAAATCTGTATAAGTTTCAAGCAATACAAAAACTAGCATACAATAATAATAACGAAAAAACTATAATAATAAATAGCTAGAGATAGCTTTAAAAAAAATGAGAGAAGAGAAGAAAATAGAAGGAAATCTGAGTACTTACTTTATCGGTGCATAAACGTACAACTGCGGACAATTCCTGTACGACTAGATCGACACATTTGATGACAGGCTCTTTCAATTGTGCAATTTGACGTTTGACAATGGCCTCGAAAGCCATGTCGGGCGTAAAGAGACCCACACGAATACCGTGAATATTACGAATGGCAAATGAGATTTCGCGACGCAACTCTTTTTCGTCGCAGGCCATTTTCACAATTTCAAAACGTAAGCTGAAAGAGACATGTTATCACATATAATTAAACAATTGCAAGACTTAAACAAATTACGCAAAACCAAAAAAATTTAAAATTTTTTTCAAAAATAAAAATTTCCCTTTAAGGGAAATTTTGAAAATATTTCCAAAATTTTTATGCTACATCAAAATATATACTAAAAATCCAAAAAATTTTTAAATATCTTCAAAAAAAAAATTTCCCTTCTAGGGAAATTTTTCAAATCAGGGAAATTTTGAAAAAAATCACAAAATTTTTATGCTAGATCAAAATATATTCTAAAAATCAAAAAAATTTCAAAATATCATCAAAAATAAAAATTTCCCTTCAAGGGAAATTTTTTCTAATCAGGGAAATTTTGAAAAAAATCCCAAAATTTTTATGCTAGATCAAAATATATTCTAAAAATCCAAAAAAAATTAAAAAATTTCTTTGAAAATAAAAATTTCCCTTGAAGGGAAATTTTTTCTAACCAGGGAAATTTTGAAAAAATTCCCAAAATTTGTATTTTAGATCAATATATATTTAAAAAATCCAAAAAATTTCAAAATATCTTTAAAAATAAAAATTTCCCTTTAAGGGAAATTTTTTCTAAGCAGGGAAATTTTGAAAATATTTCCAAAATTTGTATGCTAGATCAAAATATATTCTAAAAATCCAAAAAAATTTTAAAATATCTTAAAAAATAAAAATTTCCCTTCAAGGGAAATTTTTTCTAACAAGAGAAATTTTAAAAAAATTTCCAAAATTTTTATGTTAAATCAAAATATATTCTAAAAATCCAAAAAATTTCAAAATATCTTTAAAAAGCCAAAAAATTTAAAAATATTTTCAAAAATAAAAATTTCCCTTGAGGGGAAATTTTTTCTAACCAGGGAAATTTTGAAAAAAATCCCAAAATTTGTATCTTAGATCAATATATATTTAAAAAATCCAAAAAATTTCAAAATATCTTCAAAAATAAAAATTTCCCTTTAAGGGAAATTTTTTCTAACCAGGGAAATTTTGAAAAAAATACCAAATTTTTTATGTTAGATCAAAATATATTCTAAAAATCCAAAAAATTTAAGAATTTTTTTGAAAATAAAAATTTCCCTTTAAGGGAAATTTTTTTCCAAGCAGGGAAATTTTGAAAATATTTCCAAAATTTGTATCTTAGATCAATATATATTTAAAAAATCCAAAAAATTTCAAAATATCTTCAAAAATAAAAATTTCCCTTTAAGGGAAATTTTTTCTAACCAGGGAAATTTTGAAAATATTTCCAAAATTTGTATCTTTGATCAAAATATATTCTAAAAATCAAAAAAATTTTCAAAATATCTTTAAAAATAAAAATTTCCCTTTAAGGGAAATTTTTTTCAACCAGGGAAATTTTGAAAATTTTTCCAAAATTTGTATCTTAGATCAATATATATTTAAAAAATTTAAATAATTTAAAAATATCTTTAAAAATAAAAATTTCCCTTTAAGGGAAATTTTTTCTAACCAGGGAAATTTTGAAAATATTTCCAAAATTTTTATGCCAGATCAAAATATATTCTAAAAATCCAAAAAAAATTTAAAATATCTTAAAAAATAAAAATTTCCCTACAACGGAATTCATTTCCAATCAGGGAAATTTTGAAATTTTCACTTACCGTTCATGGAAAATACGATTTATTTTAGCACCACCCGACAACTCATTGGTATTGACCAAAGCGGAGCCCGAACCCTCAATAGTACGCTCAAAATCTGACTGCAATTGCTGGATCATTCTGCAAAACAATTTTTATTTTTAAACAACATTTCTTTAACAAATTAAAAATCTCTTTTTTTCAACCCACTGCAACATAGCCTTTGTTTTCAAACTGGTATCGCCCGGCTGGAAATGTTTAAATTCGGCCACATCCTTTTCCAAAGCCAACATTTGTTTCTGCAATTTATCGCGCAAAGCGGGCAATGTATCGCGTATGTGATTGGTCAGCTGTTGATTTAAGACGCGCTGCAAATAGGGTGTGCCCAAACGATCGGCAATATGCCGGTAAGATGGATGACTTAGGAAGAATCTACGTTCGGCCGCCAAGGCAGCATGAATATCCTTGCGTCCCTCGATATCCTTTTGGGAACGATTCACTACACCAATGTAGCCACGACGCAGCGGTAATAGTTTATTTTCCAAAATATCACGGGCATCTGTACCCTCGTCCATCAAATCCAATTTGGTGATCACACCAATCGTACGTATACCCTGGGGATCAACGTCTTTGGCCAGTTTCAAAGCATCTGAATTGGCTAAATCTGTGTTGGCAGGTGTTACGGCCAAGATTAAACATGTCTCTTTGCGTATAAACTGCAAGATCATTTGGCGAATCTGCTGTTCAATATCCTGCGGCTGATCACCAATGGCCACCTTGGTCAGACCGGGCAAATCGATGAGAGTCAAGTTGAGTACATGGGGCGAGTAGACACGCAAATTTATGGGAATATTGGAAATACCCTTATTGCTGCCGGTGACACGATCTGTTTCATCTTCAATCTCTTTGCGTATTTCATCGAAACTGGTGAATTTTTTACCCTTACAATGCAAGAATTCGCCATGTTCTAAAAGGGAAGAGGAGAGTTGAAATTCAAATAAAAATAAAGTCGAATAATTGATGTATTGAACTTACCAGTTACACCGTTGATCAGTTGCAAGATCAATGGACGTCTGGTAACAATACCCGAACCACGAGGTAAGAAATCTCTGCAAAAATAACAAAATTAATTAGTAATTTCTTAGCTAAAGGAATAAAGGAATAAAGGACTTTATAACCAGGACTTAATCAATGTTTCAATGGGGTAAAAAAGGGGGTGAAAATTCCAATATGACGTACTTTTAGGCACGATCGGTTTTTGAATGAAGAAATTATTAATAAATCACTTTGTTTAACATAATTTGCTAAACCTTTTTGTCAACATAAAGCTATTTTAAGACTTTCCTCATAGATATGATAAGAAAAATACACAAATAATTGAAATTCCTTTGTTTTAAACATAAAAACAAGAGAATTTTATATAGAAAATGCTGCCTACAATTAAGCATAGAACTTCCTCTACAATGTTTTCGATATGATTTCCACTATTTACATTAAATATTAGTGTTTGAAGAGCTGCAAAAAGATGCTGGCTATAAATATATATAATCATATGTTGTTATCTTTTATTAAAAATATAAAATTTAAAACAAAGAAATATGAAAACTTCTAATGTGAATAGAAACATATAATTTTGTAACTTCTTTAAAACAAAACCAATAAATAATGTTTGTATTGTTTTTTTTTGTTTATATCTAGGCTAAAATATCAGTCAATTATGATTATAGACTTGTTTAAAGATAAGATAATTTATAAACGTAATGCAAGTAAATACCAAATTTAGTAATTTTCTTTGCTGGCGTGTTGTCATTATTGTAGAGTTTAAATAAATAGAGTGACAAATATTATTTGTTACACCCAAATCCCAATGAAATGAATATAAAACATTTCCAGAAAATCAAATTGCCAGAAAAGGAGTTGCTAAACTTTTTAAGTGTAAATTTCCATAAGGTATTGTTAGCAGCTAGCTAGTTATCATTATGAATAATGCAACATTTTATTAAGAATTCAAAGCATTTAAATGGGAACTATTGGAGTGGCTTTAAAATTTATTTCCAAAATACATCATAGAATCAAAAGCTAGAGTATAAATAGAACAAGGTTTGTGTATTCATTTGTACTTTAGTTCTAGTTCAGAATCTTGTTCAGGTTCAGGTTCGAGTCCAGGTTCTAGTTCAGCTTCTACTTCAGGTTCTACTTGAGGTTCTAGTTCTAGTTCAAGTTCTACTTCAGGTTCTACTTGAGGTTCTACTTCAGGTTCTACTTGAGGTTCTAGTTCTACTTCAGGTTCTACTTCAGGTTCTTGTTCTAGTTTAGATTCTAGTTCAGGTTCTAGTTCAGGTTCTACTCCAGCATCTACTTCAGGTTCTAGTTTCCGGTTCTACTTGAGGTTCAAGTTCAGGTTCTGCTTGAGGTTCAACTTGAGGTTCTATTTCAGGTTCTAGTTCAGGTTCTACTTGAGGTTCTAGTTCAGGTTCTACTTTAGGTTCTAGTTCAGGTTCTACTTGAGGTTCTAGTTCAGGTTCTAGTTCAGGTTCTATTTCAGGTTCTACTTGAGGTTCTGTTTCAGGTTCTAGTTCAGGTTCTACTTGAGGTTCTACTTGAGGTTCTAGTTCAGGTTCTACTTCAGGTTCTACTTGAGGTTCTAGTTCAGGTTCTACTTTAGGTTCTAGTTCAGGATCTACTTGAGGTTCTATTTCAGGTTCTAGTTCAGGTTCTATTTCAGGTTCTACTTGAGGTTCTGTTTCAGGTTCTAGTTCAGGTTCTACTTGAGGTTCTACTTGAGGTTCTAGTTCAGGTTCTACTTCAGGTTCTACTTGAGGTTCTAGTTCAGGTTCTAGTTCAGGTTCTACTTGAGGTTCTAGTTCAGGTTCTACTTGAGGTTCTAGTTCAGGTTCTACTTCAGGTTCTACTTGAGGTTCTAGTTCAGGTTCTACTTGAGGTTCTAGTTCAGGTTCTACTTCAGGTTCTACTTGAGGTTCTAGTTCAGGTTCTAGTTCAGGTTCTACTTCAGGTTCTACTTGAGGTTCTAGTTCAGGTTCTACTTTAGGTTCTAGTTCAGGTTCTACTTGAGGTTCTAGTTCAGGTTCTAGTTCAGGTTCTATTTCAGGTTCTACTTGAGGTTCTGTTTCAGGTTCTAGTTCAGGTTCTACTTCAGGTTCTACTTGAGGTTCTAGTTCAGGTTCTACTTCAGGTTCTACTTGAGGTTCTAGTTCAGGTTCTACTTGAGGTTCTAGTTCAGGTTCTACTTCAGGTTCTACTTGAGGTTCTAGTTCAGGTTCTAGTTCAGGTTCTACTTCAGGTTCTACTTGAGGTTCTAGTTCAGGTTCTACTTTAGGTTCTAGTTCAGGATCTACTTGAGGTTCTGTTTCAGGTTCTAGTTCAGGTTCTACTTCAGGTTCTACTTGAGGTTCTAGTTCAGGTTCTACTTGAGGTTCTAGTTCAGGTTCTAGTTCAGGTTCTATTTCAGGTTCTACTTGAGGTTCTGTTTCAGGTTCTAGTTCAGGTTCTACTTCA
Organism: Calliphora vicina; assembly: GCF_958450345.1. NCBI lineage: Eukaryota > Metazoa > Arthropoda > Insecta > Diptera > Calliphoridae > Calliphora > Calliphora vicina. The sequence goes on from NC_088783.1 coordinate 116,469,593, forward strand.
GGTTCTACTTGAGGTTCTAGTTCAGGTTCTACTTCAGGTTCTACTTGAGGTTCTAGTTCAGGTTCTACTTGAGGTTCTAGTTCAGGTTCTACTTCAGGTTCTACTTGAGGTTCTAGTTCAGGTTCTAGTTCAGGTTCTACTTCAGGTTCTACTTGAGGTTCTAGTTCAGGTTCTACTTTAGGTTCTAGTTCAGGATCTACTTGAGGTTCTGTTTCAGGTTCTAGTTCAGGTTCTACTTCAGGTTCTACTTGAGGTTCTAGTTCAGGTTCTACTTGAGGTTCTAGTTCAGGTTCTAGTTCAGGTTCTATTTCAGGTTCTACTTGAGGTTCTGTTTCAGGTTCTAGTTCAGGTTCTACTTCAGGTTCTACTTGAGGTTCTAGTTCAGGTTCTACTTTAGGTTCTAGTTCAGGATCTACTTGAGGTTCTATTTCAGGTTCTAGTTCAGGTTCTATTTCAGGTTCTACTTGAGGTTCTGTTTCAGGTTCTAGTTCAGGTTCTACTTGAGGTTCTACTTGAGGTTCTAGTTCAGGTTCTACTTCAGGTTCTACTTGAGGTTCTAGTTCAGGTTCTAGTTCAGGTTCTACTTGAGGTTCTAGTTCAGGTTCTACTTGAGGTTCTAGTTCAGGTTCTACTTCAGGTTCTACTTGAGGTTCTACTTGAGGTTCTATTTCAGGTTCTAGTTCAGGTTCTACTTCAGGTTCTACTTGAGGTTCTAGTTTAGGTTCTAGTTTAGGTTCTACTTCAGGTTCTAATTCAGGTTCTGCTTGAGGTTCTACTTGAGATTCAACTTGAGGTTCTATTTCAGGTTCTACTTCAGGTTCTACTTCAGGTTCTACTTCAGGTTCTAATTCAGGTTCTACTTGAGGTTCTACTTCAAGTTCTAGTTCAGGTTCTACTCCAGCATCTACTTCAGGTTCAACTTGAGGTTCTAGTTTAGGTTCTAGTTCAGGTTCTACTTCAGGTTCTACTTCAGGTTCTAATTCAGGTTCTAATTCAGGTTCTACTTGAGGTTCTAGTTCAGGTTCTAATTCAGGTTCTGCTTGAGGTTCTACTTGAGGTTCTAATTCAGGTTCTACTCCAGCATCTACTTCAGGTTCTAGTTCAGGTTCTACTTGAGGTTCTACTTGAGATTCAACTTGAGGTTCTATTTCAGGTTCTAGTTCAGGTTCTACTTCAGGTTCAACTTGAGGTTCTAGTTTAGGTTCTAGTTCAGGTTATACTTCAGGTTCTAATTCAGGTTCTACTTGAGGTTCTACTTCAAGTTCTAGTTCAGGTTCTACTCCAGCATCTACTTCAGGTTCAACTTGAGGTTCTAGTTTAGGTTCTAGTTCAGGTTCTACTTCAGGTTCTACTTCAGGTTCTAATTCAGGTTCTAATTCAGGTTCTACTTGAGGTTCTAGTTCAGGTTCTAATTCAGGTTCTGCTTGAGGTTCTACTTGAGGTTCTAATTCAGGTTCTACTCCAGCATCTACTTCAGGTTCTAGTTCAGGTTCTACTTGAGGTTCTACTTGAGATTCAACTTGAGGTTCTATTTCAGGTTCTAGTTCAGGTTCTACTTCAGGTTCAACTTGAGGTTCTAGTTTAGGTTCTAGTTCAGGTTATACTTCAGGTTCTAATTCAGGTTCTACTTGAGGTTCTACTTCAAGTTCTAGTTCAGGTTCTACTCCAGCATCTACTTCGGGTTCAACTTGAGGTTCTAGTTTAGGTTCTAGTTCAGGTTCTACTTCAGGTTCTATTTCAGGTTCTAATTCAGGTTCTACTTGAGGTTCTACTTCAAGTTCTAGTTCAGGTTCTACTCCAGCATCTACTTCAGGTTCAACTTGAGGTTCTAGTTTAGGTTCTAGTTCAGGTTCTACTTCAGGTTCTACTTCAGGTTCTAATTCAGGTTCTACTTGAGGTTCTACTTCAAGTTCTAGTTCAGGTTCTACTCCAGCATCTACTTCAGGATCTAGTTCAGGTTCTACTTCAGGTTCTTGTTCTGGTTCTAATTCAGGTTCTACTTCAGGTTCTACTTGAGGTTCTAGTTCAGGTTCTAATTCAGGTTCTACTCCAGCATCTTCTTCAGGTTCAACTTGAGGTTCTAGTTTAGGTTCTACTTCAGGTTCTACTTGAGGTTCTACTTGAGGTTCTAATTCAGGTTCTGCTTGAAGTTCTACTTGAGGTTCTAATTCAGGTTCTACTCCAGCATCTACTTCAGGTTCTAGTTCAGGATCTACTTGAGGTTCTACTTGAGGTTCAACTTGAGGTTCTAGTTCAGATATTTCAGGTTCTAGTTCAGGTTCTAGTTCAAGTTCTTGTTCAAGTTCTAGTTCAGGTTCTACTTCAGGTTCTTGTACTGGTTCTAGTTTAAATTCTAGTTCAGGTTCCAGTTCAGGTTCTACTTCAGGTTCTAGTTCAGGGTCTACTTCGAGTTATATTTCATTTTCTAATTCATTTTCTACTTCAGGTTCTACTTAAGGTTCTAGTTCAGGTTCTAGTTCTGTTCTAGTTCTGTTCTAGTTCTGTTCTAGTTCTGTTCTAGTTCTGTTCTAGTTCTGTTCTAGTTCTGTTCTAGTTCTGTTCTAGTTCTGTTCTAGTTCTGTTCTAGTTCTGTTCTAGTTCTGTTCTAGTTCTGTTCTAGTTCTGTTCTAGTTCTGTTCTAGTTCTGTTCTAGTTCTGTTCTAGTTCTGTTCTAGTTCTGTTCTAGTTCTGTTCTAGTTCTGTTCTAGTTCTGTTCTAGTTCTGTTCTAGTTCTGTTCTAGTTCTGTTCTAGTTCTGTTCTAGTTCTGTTCTAGTTCTGTTCTAGTTCTGTTCTAGTTCTGTTCTAGTTCTGTTCTAGTTCTGTTCTAGTTCTGTTCTAGTTCTGTTCTAGTTCTGTTCTAGTTCTGTTCTAGTTCTGTTCTAGTTCTGTTCTAGTTCTGTTCTAGTTCTGTTCTAGTTCTGTTCTAGTTCTGTTCTAGTTCTGTTCTAGTTCTAGTTCTAGTTCTGTTCCATTAATGTTTCATATTGATCGTTTTTGTTTTCAAATATTCCTATTAAACATTTTTTTTCATTAAATTGTTTCCAATTGATGTGCAATTTATTAAAGATGACTTAAATGTGTCTAAAGTTTGTCATTATGTCTTTATTGAACGGCTGGGTGACGTTTTCATATTTGTTGCTTTTGCTTAATAATTTTAATTAAATGTTAATTTAAGTAATTTCTACTTATTGTTGAAATTTATACACGCAATATTGTTGTTATTTTACAACATCCCATCACATCACATAGTAGATATTTGTATAATATTTCAATTGCAATATATAAAAAGCGTATTTATTATTGTATTTGTAGATAGATGATGTTTTTGCAAACATTTTTAATGATTCAACTATTTTGCGGTTGGATTCTTTGGTTTTTATTAATAAAATATCTATTTAAAAATATATGTTGTATGTGGGGCATTATTGGTTAAAGTATTAACATGATTTAGAAAAAGATGGATTTAAAATTTAGAAAATTGTAACGATAATTTTTATTTTTTAAAGAATTTATATTTATTTTCTTTATCATCTATAAACGTGACCAGTTTTCTTTATTGAATACTATTCAATGAACTCTCCAGCCTTTTTTTTTGTTAAAAAAAATACAAACTGACTACATTTATCTAAAAACAAACATGACTTACTCTATCTACTGGCTGAGTCAGTACGATTTGCCAGTAATAATACATGATTAATTTAATAATTTATTAAAAAAAAACCTCAGACTTTAGTAAATTTGTATTTTACAGCAAAGAATCATTAATGAAGGCACTGGCCATTTACTCATATTATGCAATAATGTTTTACAAAAAGAAAATTTCATACTCCAAATTACCCAACACACTCCAAAAAGCAATGACCCCTAAAAGCAAACAAACAAAAAACTGCATTGCCATGAAAACGAAATGAAGAAAACAACGAAAATGATTTTGTTAAAAGAAAATTGTGCAAAAAAAAAACTAGACTCAATGAAGTTTTCCTTATTTAATTACAATAATGAAAAGTGTTATACTAAACTAAACTCAATTTACAGGAGAGTAAAGGAGAGAGAGCGAGAGAAGCATTGTTTTATTTTTGCAATAACAAATTTATACAGTTAATGATTTTCCATGGTTGGAGAGCGAATTTTGGTGCGAATGGCAGGCTGGCTGGCAGGCACACAAAAATGTTAATGACCCAGTTTCTTTTTTTGAATTTTGCTAACAAATTCAGTTAAAAGCAAAAATTAATTACATAATTAACAATTGTTTTAATTCAAAAAAATGTAATGAAAACTTTATAATACGATTAGAATTGTTAAATGAAAAGAAATCTCAGTTGGAATTTGATGATCGCTTGTTATTCATATACACTTTTGTCAAATGTCAGCAAGACAAAAGCAGCAGGTTGTCGTTAATACTAAATGTTTGTAGTACTTAAATCTAATGAAATTATTAGATTTAAATCTTTAAATCTTCTTTTTAGTTTGATGATCTGAAATTTTATTTAAACAAAGTTTCTCATTTTAACATGAACACTAGATTATTTGTTATTTTCTGTGTAATTTGTAATGTATACAATTATTTGTGATTGATATTTGTCATGCTATCGCTAATTTTTAATTATAAACAGGGCTTTTTACAAAAATAATAGTGTTTCTATGTTTGTACAAATATGAAACTAAATTTGACAAACATTTTAAGCTTGTATTTCTGTAAAAATCGTGAACAGAACTAGAACAGAACTAGAACAGAATTAGAACAGAACTAGAACAGAACTAGAACAGAACTAGAACAGAACTAGAACAGAACTAGAACAGAACAGAACTAGAACAGAACTAGAACAGAACTAGAACAGAACTAGAACAGAACTAGAACAGAACTAGAACAGAACTAGAACAGAACTAGAACAGAACTAGAACAGAACTAGAACAGAACTAGAACAGAACTAGAACAGAACTAGAACAGAACTAGAACAGAACTAGAACAGAACTAGAACAGAACTAGAACAGAACTAGAACAGAACTAGAACAGAACTAGAACAGAACTAGAACAGAACTAGAACAGAACTAGAACAGAACTAGAACAGAACTAGAACAGAACTAGAACAGAACTAGAACCTGAAGTAGAACCTCAAAACTAGAAGTAAACGTAACCCAGGCGTTCAATAATGACTGAATCGCTTTCAACATGCTAGAGATGGTTTGTGCATTTTAGAAGTAGTGGTGATTTTGACACCGAAAACAAAGATCGCCCAGGCCAGCCAAAAAAGATTAACGACCAAGAATTGAAGGCATTACTCCATTAAGATTGTTGTCAAACTCATCAAGAGCTTGAAAAACCATTGCAAGCTTCTCAGTTTGCAATTTCAAAATGTTTGCAAGCAGCAGAATTCATCCAAAAGCATAGAAATTGGTTATCATACGAATCAATGCTGAGAGACCTTGAAAGACAATTTTGTTATGTCGATAACTTCTGTTTTCTATAGAAATGTTATTGGTAACTTTGAATATTTAAATAAAGGCAATCGATAACTTTGAATTTGTATAGAAAAGTTATCGATAACTATAGTTTTTTCATAGAAAAGTTATCGATAACTTTTATATTCTACAGAAAAGTTATCGATAATTTTGGATTTCTATAGAAATGTTATCGATAACTTTGGATTTTATAAAATACTAATCGATTACTTTAGTTTTTAAAAGAAAATATATCGATAACTTTGATTTGCCATAGAAAAGTTTTCGATAACTTCGAATTTCTGTAGAAAAGTTATCGATAACTTTGAATTTCTATGGAAATGTTATCGATAACTTTTAATTTTTATAGAAAAGTTATCGATAACTTTTATATTCTACAGAAAAGTTATCGATAACTTTGGGTTTCTATAGAAATGATATCGATAACTTTAGTTTTTGAATGAAAATATATCGATAACTTTGGGTTTCTATGGAAATGTTATCGATAACTTTGAATTTTATAAAAAACTTATCGATTACTTTAGTTTTTAAAAGAAAATATATCGATAACTTTGGCTTGCCATAGAAAAATTGTCGATAAATTAACTCATCTATGGAAAATTTATCGATAACTTTTGTTTTCTATAGAATGTTACCGATAACTTTTATTCTCCATAGAAAAGTTTTCGATAACTTTGAATTTCTATAGAAAAGTTATCGATAACTTTGAATTTCTATAGAAAAGTTATCGATAACTTTGAATTTCTATAGAAAAGTTATCGATAACTTTTGTTCTCCATAGAAAAGCTTTCGATAACTTCGAATTTCTGTAGAAAAGTTATCGATAACTTTGAATTTCTATAGAAAAGTTATCGATAACTTTGAATTTCTATAGAAAAGTTATCGATAACTTTGAATTTCTATAGAAAAGTTATCGATAACTTTGAATTTCTATAGAAAAGTTATCGATAACTTTGAATTTCTATAGAAAAGTTATCGATAACTTTGAATTTCTATAGAAAAGTTATCGATAACTTTGAATTTCTATAGAAAAGTTATCGATAACTTTGAATTTCTATAGAAAAGTTATCGATAACTTTGAATTTCTATAGAAAAGTTATCGATAACTTTAGTTTTCCATATAAAATTTATCGATAACTTTGAATTTCTAGAGAAAAGTTATCGATAACTTTTGTTCTCCATAGAAAAGTTATCGATAACTTTTGTTCACCATAGAAAAGTTATCGATAACTTTGAATTTCTATAGAAAAGTTATCGATTACTTTAGTTTTTAAAAGAAAATATATCGATAACTTTGGCTTGCCATAGAAAAATTGTCGATAAATTAACTCATCTATGGAAAATTTATCGATAACTTTTGTTTTCTATAGAATGTTACCGATAACTTTTATTCTCCATAGAAAAGTTTTCGATAACTTTGAATTTCTATAGAAAAGTTATCGATAACTTTTGTTCTCCATAGAAAAGTTATCGATAACCTTTGTCTCCATAGAAAAGTTATCGATAACTTTGAATTTCTATAGAAAATTTATCGATAACTTTAGTTTTCCATATAAAAGTTATCGATAACTTTTATATTCTACAGAAAAGTTATCGATAACTTTAGGTTTCTATAGAAATGATATCGATAACTTTAATTTTCGAAAGAAAATATATCGATAACTTTTGTTTCCTATAGAAAAGTTATCGATAACATTTGTTTTCTGTAAAAAAAAAGTTATAGATAATGTGTTTCCATATACATATTTTCTCTGGAAATGAAAAATAATCGATAAATTCTGTCTGGAAAATTAAAGATATCGATAACTTTTCAAAAAAATAATTGCTTTTTATAGGAAATTTTTCAATAATTTGAGATTTCTCTAGGAAATTTATTGATATCTTAGCATATTAGAAAAATATTTTTCAATATTGTAAAAAAAACAACATTTTAAAGTTATCTACAAATTTTTTAAAGAAAAAAAATTTTCTATTGAAATTTAAAAATTTTACTAAGTTTTGTAAAGAAAATTAAAAATTTAGATTTCAAATAAATTAATCTATAGAAAGTTGTATTAAAATCCTAAGAAAGTAATTAACCAGATATCTTAAAGTTTTTATTGCAATTTTATTGCTCTTCATCTTAACTAACTTAACTGTAATCTCTCTCTTTCCCTTCAAACAAAAACTCTCAAAAGTAATAAAGGAAAATGTCAAAAGTGCAAGACATTTGCAAAACAAATTTTAATTTCTGTACAAATTTGAATAAAAACCAAAAAGTAACATGAAAATATAATACAAATGTCTAAGGTCTATGGAAGTAAACTTAATTACAAGCCAGTAACAAAAAAAAAAAGAAGCAAACTTTCAAACTGACAACTTTGACAATTATCATATTAATGGTGGAATAAAAGGATTTAAAAATAAACCCAATAAACTGTAAACCAAACCCCTACTGAACCCATAACTGAACTAAGGGTGAACAGAAAATTGTAGGAAGAGAACATGTCAAAACTATTTCGATTATATCAACTATACAAGTCTATTACATGAACAAGAACCCAGTAGGAGAAGAGTAGATAGTTAGTTGATGGTAGATTGGTTGGTTGGTATGTATTTAAGTGCCTTTAGTTTATTTTTATACATTTTCCTTTTACCAAGATTTAGAGCAAGGGTAGTAAAGTGTAAATAATTGTTACATTTTATATCGATTTTGTTTGGCTAGTGGGTAGTAAGGAGGTGTTTGTAACTGACAGACTGGCTGTCTGGGGGTAAGCATTACTAAAGTAAGTAAATCGTAAGGGTTTGAGGGAGAAGATATGTTGTTGAATATTGAATGAAAATCTAAAATGTGTAGGTGCTGTTTATTAGGTATGGCAGAAGCTTAAAAGCATTAAAATCGGTCTGCTGTTGTAGAAAAATGAGTTGTTTAGGGGGTTGTTTGAAAAGTTGTAACATTAAGGTACTGTTTTGTTAGTTTTTTAGGGGAAAGGTACTTTTTTTATCATATAAGCTATAAAATGCAACAGTTTTTATTAAAAAATATTGATTTTTAGTGGAAGATAAAAGGTTAATAGGGATATTTAGCTACTTTTTTTTATATTTTTAAAGAGAAAGTACTTTTTTTAACTACAACGCATTAAGAGAATGGTAATTTATTTAATTTTTGGTATAATTTTTTTTATAATTTCATTATAATGTTTAATTTTAATCATTAATTTTAATTGAATATATTAATTTTGTTAATTTTATAATTATTTTAAATAATTATAACATTTATTGAAGTAAATTACAACTTTTCTGTTCAAACTAACTGTTTTTGTCATTAAATACCCTGATTACCCTAAAAAAGTACTTTTAAACCCCACATTTTGCAACCCTGCTTGATTACAACCACTTATGACAACAATAACAACAAAAATACACTCACAATTATAACAACAACAACAAAGAGCAAAACAAGTGTCTATAGTAAAACACTAATACTCCCCCTTTTTATCAATAAGTGTGCGTTTTCTTTTCTTTTTTTTTTTATTTAATTTCTCTCTATTACAAGTGTGTATAAACATTTGTAAATATTATCATAGATTTTACAACGAAAAAAAAAGAAAATGCTGAAAAGAATATAATTTACAAGGAAACGGATGTACTATCAAAAACTGAGACAAGAGCAAGAAAAAAAACAAAACTACTCTCTGGTCCACAAGAAATTAAAGACAAAATTATGAATGAAGTTGAATTAAAAAGCAAAAACAAACTTAAACAAAGAAAGAAAAAAAGGAGTAAAGAAAAACCAGCAGTAATAGCATGAATGAAGTAAACAAAGCAATTAACAAAGAAATGTTTAATAAAATTGCAGAAATATTTTTGGGGTATCTAAATCTTTATAAAACTAAATTAATTTTATTAAAAAAAAAAAATTTAACTTTAACAAAAATTAAACAGAAAAAGTATACCCACTCTATTATAAAATAAAATTGTAGGTATACTTGGAAAATATTGGTATTTCTTTCTTATTCTTGTTTGATAAAGAAAAAAAAACCAACAACAGCAACTACACTTTACTACTGTCAAATATAAATAACTATACAACAAAAAATAATGGAAAAGCTTATAAAATACAAAGAGGAGAATATAATAAAAGAGCAAAATATGAATGAGATAACGAATTTAAAGATATAAATAAAAATATGGGTATTTCCATAAAAGAAAAAACTTAATAGAGAATTTGCAAAAACATAAATTTCAAATTGGATTTTATGTTTAAAAATCTACTTTACTTTTCAGTGAAAATTTATCGAAAACTTTACCTTCCAAGAGAAACTTTAATTTTCTATAGAAAAGTTATATATAATTTTTGTTTTCTATAGAAAAGTTATCGATAACTTTGTTTTCTATAGAAAAGTTATCGATAACTTTGTTTTCTATAGAAAAGTTATCGATAACTTTATTTTTTATAGAAAAGTTATCGATAACTTTAGTTTTCTATAGAAAAGTTATCGATAACTTTTGTTTTCTATAGAATAGTTATCGATAACTTTTGTTTTCCATAGAAAAGTTATCGATAACTTTACTTTTCCAGAGAAAATTCATCGATAACTTTTGTTTTCTATAGAAAAGTTATCGATAACTTTTGTTTTCTATAGAAAAGTTATCGATAACTTTTGTTTTCTATAGAAAAGTTATCGATAACTTTTGTTTCTTATAGAAAAGTTATCGATAACTTTTGTTTTCTATAGAAAAGTTATCGATAACTTGTTTTCTATAGAAAAATTATCGATAACTTTTGTTTACTATAGAAAAGTTATCGATAACTTTGTTTTCTACAGAAAAGTTATTGGTAACTTTTGTTTTCTTTGGAAAAGTTATCGATAACTTTTGTTTTCTACAGAAAAGTTTTTGATAACTTTTGTTTTCTATAGAAAAGTTATCGATAACTTTTGTTTTCTATAGAAAAGTTATCGATAACTTTTGTTTTCTATAGAAAAGTTATCGATAACTTTTGTTTTCTATAGAAAAGTTATCGATAACTTTGTTTTCTAAAGTTATTGTTAACTTTTGTTTTCTTTGGAAAAGTTATCGATAACTTTTGTTTTCTATAGAAAAGTTATCGATAACTTTTGTTTTCTATAGAAAAGTTATCGATAACTTTTGTTTTCTATAGAAAAGTTATCGATAACTTTACTTTTCTACAGAAAAGTTATCGATAACTTTTGTTTTCTATAGAAAAGTTATCGATAACTTTACTTTTCTACAGAAAAGTTATCGATAACTTTTGTTTTCTATAGAAAAGTTATCGATAGCTATTGTTTTCTATAGAAAAGTTATCGATAACTTTTGTTTTCTATAGGAGAATTATCGATAACTTTTGTTTTCATAGGAGAATTATCGATAACTTTTGTTTTCTATAGAAAAGTTACCGATAACTTTACTTTTCTATAGAGAATTTATCGATAACTTTACTTTTCTATAGAAAGGTTATCAATAACTTCGTTTTCTATAGAAAGGTTATCGATAACTTGGTTTTTTATAGAAAAGTTATCGATAACTTTTGTTTTCTATAGAAAAGTTATCGATAACTTTACTTTTATATAGAAAATTTATCGATAACTTTACTTTTCTATAGAAAAGTTATCGATAACTTTGTTTTCTATAGAAAAGTTATCGATAACTTTTGTTTTCTATAGAAAAGTTATCGATAACTTTTGTTTTCTATAGAAAAGTTATCGATAACTTTTGTTTTCTATAGAAAAGTTATCGATAACTTTTGTTTTCTATAGAAAAGTTATCGATAACTTTTGTTTTCTATAGAAAAGTTATCGATAACTTTTGTTTGCTATAGAAAAGTTATCGATAACTTTGTTTTCTATAGAAAAGTTATCGATAACTTTTGTTTTCTATAGAAAAGTTATCGATAACTTTTCTTTTTCAGAGAAAAGTTATCGATAACTTTACTTGTCTATAGAGAATTTATCGATAACTTTACTTTTCCAGAGAAAATTTATCGATAACTTCACTTTTCCTAGGAAAGTTATCAATAAATTTACTTTCCTATAGAAAAGTTATCGATAACTTTGATTTTCCATAGATAAATTGTCAATAAATTTTTTTTCCAATAGAAAAGTTATCAATATCTTTGATTTTCCATAGAGAAATTGTCGATAACTTTTGTTTTCCTTAGAAAAGTTATCGGTAACCATTTAAATCTTGTCGACAAATTTGATTTTTTATAGAAAAGTTATCGATAACTTTAAATTTCTAATGAAAAGGTATCGAAAACTTTAGTTTTTCATAGGAAAGTTATCGATAATGTTAATTTTCCACACAGAAACTGTCGATATCTTTTTTACAATAGAAAAGTTATCCATAATTTTAATTTTCCATATAGTAGTTATCGATAACTTTTGCTTTCCTTAGAAAAGTTATCGATATTTTTTGTTTTCCGTAGAAAAGTAATCGATAATTTAATTTCCAAAGAAAAGACGTCGATAACTTTTGTTTAAAATAGAAAAGTTAGTATAACTTTGATTTTTCCATAAATTGTTGTTCATAAAAAAGTTATCGATGACTTTTATTTGATAACTTTGAATTTCTATAGGAAATTAATCAATAACTTTCTTTAAAAAAAAAAAAGTTATCGTGGAGATTTACATATATTTTTATTGTAATGATCTCAGAGATGGCACTATAATGCCATGCCATCTGGCAACTACTACATTGGCCAACTTCGTTGGGCGCTGCAACTACATCTCATCTTAGGATAAAGAATGCATTTCTGGCATTATTAAAATAAAACGTAGCGAAAGTACATTAAATTATATGGTCCTTTTTGGCTTCCCCTATTGAGTTTTTTTATACGTCTTTATATTCTTCCATATTAGCTTAGGTATATTACAGGTTATTTTGTTGTCCCTGTAGTCTATAAAATCTATTTTAAAACTGCAAAGATATGGGCCGAATGTATGAGTAAGTGAAATTATGTAAAATAAAACTAAACCAGTAGCTGTGTCATAGAATTGCGGTAATTTCATAATAGTACAGAAATCTAAATATAAATTTAAGCAAAGATTTTAATCTACAAAAACTTTTTTTTAGACAAAACATCATTTTGTTTTTAAACCACAAGAAGAATTTTATTTATATATAACTAAGTATGTTCTTTTATAACCAGTTTTCTAAATAGTGGCCTAAATTATAAAACATCTTATTGCCAAAATCTATATTCAAACAAACGACTAAAATAAAGAGCAAATAAAACAACAAAAACTATAATTAATGACTTTCTTGAAGTTTTTTATAATGCTGACACATTGTTAAACTGCAAAGCGTATTATGTATTATTGAAGAAAAGAATAAATTAAAGTTATAAAACACTAAGTACATATTTTATCACATGTATGCTTAGTTTTCTTCCAATATATGGGCGTGAAATGTTAGGCCATGCCAAATTTATTTTAATTTTTGGATGATTTCTAAGGTTGTTATATAAGATTTACGCCCTTATCTTAAATATGGATTTATTTTTTTTCTATTTTTATATTAAAAGTTAAATTTATCTTTACTTTTCTGCAGAAAAGTTATCAATAATTTTATTTTTACAGAGACGATTTATCGATAACTTTACTTTTCTTCCAAAAATTTATCGATAACTTTAATTTTCAAGAGAAAAGTTATAGATAAGTTTACTTTTTTAAAGAAAAGTCATGGATAACTTTACTTTTTTAGAGAAAAGTTAACGATAACTTAATTTTTTCAGAGAAAAGTTATCGATAACTTAACTTTTTCAGAGAAAAGTTATCGATAGCTTTAATATTCCAGAGAAAAGTTATCGATATCTTTACTTTTCAGAGAAAACTTATGAATTACTTCACTTTTTTGTAGAAAATATATCGATAACTTTATTTCTCTTCAAAAAATTTATCGATATCTTTAATTTTTCAGAGAAAAGTTATCGATAACTTTACTTTGACAGAGAAAAGTTAACGATAACTTAATTTTTCCAAAGAAAAGTTATCGATTACTTCGCTTTTTTATAGAAAATATATCAATAAATAAAGTTTTGGTGAGAAAACTTATCGATGACTTTACGTTTCATGAGAAAAGTTATCGATTACTTCACATTTTTATAGAAAATATATCGATAACTTTATTTTTCTTCAAAAAATGTATCGATATCTTAAATTTTTCAGAGAAAAGTTATCGAAAAATTTTCTTTTTTATAGAAAATCTTTTGATAAATTAACTTAACTTTACTTTTCAGAGAAAAGTTATCGAATACTTTACTTTTTTATAGAAAATATATCGATAAATTTACTTTTATAGAAAAGTTATCGATTACTTCACTTTTTAATATTAAAAGTAATCGATAACATAAGTGTTCTTCCAAAAATTTATCGATAACTTTACTTTTAAATTCAAAGCATATAAAAATGATAATTATAAACAGCTATAACCTTTAATAGTTTTAAAACGTTCCGTTTTCAAAAAATATTTTCATGACGATAAAAAATTAGTATATGAAAAAATGTTCCATTTTTTTTTTCAAAAAAATATTAAAAAATTTAACAATATTATAGAATTTTTTATCTTAATAATTAGAATTAAAAATACTTGTAAAATAACTAAAGTTTTAATTATTTTTAAACTAATTTTAAAACTTTTATTAACAAAAACTAAAAAAATTTTTAATTCCTTGCATAATTACTATGAAAACACCCATATAGTAGAGAAAAAAACGTTAACTTTGCTTAAAGGACAAATACAACAAATACAACACAGAGAGCGTAACAAAAGAGCAAAAAGAGGAATCATTGAACAACACCAAAAAAAACTACACTAAAAGAAAATGTCAAGTAGCGAGAACATTGAAAGAGACGACATTAAGATTTTCAGCAGGAAAATTGCCATTGATTTTTCACCAAACAATATTTTGTTGTATTTGGCATTGGCTTAGAAAAAAATCAACAACAACAAAAAAAAAAGCAGATACAACATGTTAACGTAAGGAAAAATGGGGGCGGAGTCTAAAGTGAAAAAACCCACATCGATAACATTGATTTTTTTATATAAAATCCTAGATAAAATTTAACAATTTTCCAAAAATGTAGTACTTACTTGCCCACAAAGTTTTCCAAGACCGAACTTTTACCGGCCGATTGACCACCAACTACAGCGATCTGGGGCAGATCAAGCTGCATGTGCACGCCCAATTGGGTAAAGGCATCCTGCAGCTTATTAACAATAGGAATTAGATTCTCCATGTTTGGTGTGGTGTTGTGTGTGATGAATTTTGTATTATGGAAATCAGACTAGGTTTTTTCTTGTTTTATGAGTAGAAAAACAATTAAGAAAATTTCCAACACCTTTAAAAGGTGTCAGAAATTTTTGTGGCTAACTTCACTTAGAATTCGTACGTTTTTTTTCTTATTTTTCCGGGGCACTTTATTAAATTTTTTTTTTCTTATTTTCTTTACAATTTATATTTTGCTATAAAATAAAAAGGTATGGTTATTATTTTGTTAATAAATTGTTTAAAATTAACACTTTTCTGTATAATTTTATTGTATTTTACTTGATTTAATAAACTCTTTTTATAATTTTTTTTTCACTGAGGTTTAAATCTTTGGTATCTATCAGGTTTACGAATCGTTACACGACTAAAATTTCGATTTTTTTCATTTATTCTCTTTGCTTTTGATTAGCATTCAATTTTACTACGATTTTTGTTTTACGAGGGTATTTCTTGTTTCTTTCTCTCTCTCTAGCCTTTTTTCTTCTCTACTTCTAATAAGAATTTAAAAGACAGACACACAAACAAGAAAAACAAAAGAATAGCAGAAATGACAAATGACACTTGAAAAGACAATTGTCAAAGAAAAAAAAAACTTTGACATGTAGGCAAAAAAGAAAAAACAACAAAATTTGCTTAAGCAAAAAATGTAATTTAACTAGAATTATTGTATTTAATTAAGCAATTATTAGTTATTTAATTAGTTATACATAAAAATGTTAAAAGATTGATATCATTAAACTAAATAATGCCTAAAAAATAACAATTATTTAATGTGAGTCATTCATAACGGCGACGACTCATCCAATGCATTTGCAAGCAAAGAAAAAAGAGAAAAAGCACAAAAACATCGGCTAAAAACAGGGTTGTTTAGTATGCGATGGAAAACACAGAGTTGTCTAAGCTACACGTAAAAAATGCATTGAATTTACATAAATTTTATTTCAATTAACTAAATTTAATAAAATATGTGTAACAAAAACTTTTTGTGATAAAGTAAATTGTTTAACTGTCTTTTTAGTTATTTTTTTAGTCTTTCTTCTTAGTTTCTGATTATCGGTACGTAATTTTTTCATTTTTGCACTTCCTCTTTTTTTTTTGCAATTTTTTAAGGTCACTTTTTTTTATTGTTAAAATACAAATTTTAATTTATAACTATCATTACTTTTATATTGGTATTTATTTATAACACTTTTGGAATGTAAATTTTGACTTTATGATAATTCAAAGTTTATCTTTAATGAATTTATAACATTTTTTCATTAATAAAAATGTTTGCGAAAAAATAACTCCGTCAAGAATTTTTTGCCTGCAAGCAGCGTAAAAATCAATTTTTGACTGAGAAAAAAACGAACAAGAGATGAAAAAGAAATGCCAAAACTTGTATGGCTGTCACTCATACATGCATACACAAATAACAGGGCTGGGTAATAGGGTTCTATACTTTTTTGCTGCAATTAGTCTAATCGACTTTTTGGTAGGAAAAAAGTCGATCATTCGATTATGTTATCCCATAAAAGTCGAAAAAAGTTAATTTTTGTTTTTAAATATTTATAAATATAGCAACCATACATTTTTTAAATTAAGATAGGATGAAAAGTCGACCTTTCATAAACAGCAAAGGTTGAAAAGTCCACTATTCTAAAATATAGAAAGTCGAAAGTTCGAAAAGTCAACATTTAATATTGGAATAGTCGAAAAAGTGATGTAAAACTTTTATAAAATGCTTCTTTCTGATCAATAAAATTAGCAATCATAAATTTTTTTATATTAAAATAGTCGATAAAAGTCGTTCTTTCATAAACAGCAAAAGTCGAAAAATCGATTATTCAAAAATTTTAAAAGTTGAAAGTCGAAAGGTCGACGTTTTAAAAATCAAGAAAAGTCGAAAATCGACTTTTTTGTTTCAACTATAGAACCCTATTGGTACTGTTTCATGTTGAAAAGTACCGTTTTACACCGGAGACTTATCATTTAAGCACAAATTACAATTGCGCATAGTCAGTTTCCCAAAACAGCTGACATTTTAAAATGCACAATTTATTATTTAGTTAATACAACCAGATAGCAGCGACATTATATTTGCTGGCAGCTGTTTCCCTTAAAGGTAAATTATCAAAATCAGGGGACATTTATGAAATTATACTCAATTTATGTTTAGAATTCAAAATCATGTTGAAAAAATACAAAAACTATGAAAATTTATTTCAAATTTCCTCAAAGGGAAATTTTCAAATATTAGGGAAATTTTTCAAAATCAGGGAAAATTTTTGAATTTGTACTCAATTTTTGTTTAGAATTCAAAATCATGTTGAAACTATATAAAAACTAAGAAAATTTTCTTCAAAACTAAATTTCCCTTAAAGGGAAATTTTCAAAATCAGGGAAAATTTTTTAAATTAAACTAAATTTTTGTTTAAAATTCAAAATCATGTTGAAACAATATAAAAACTAAGAAAATTTTCTTCAAAACTAAATTTCCCTCAAAGGAAAATTTTTAAAAATATTTGGGAAATTTGTATAAAATTTAACTTTACTGTTAAAGAAAATTTTTTTTAAATTGTTTTAAGTAAAACTACCTAAATAAAAGCTTATTCCAAACAAACATGCAGATAATTATTAAAATAAATATTTATTTTCACTAAAACTATCTAAATTAAAACTTTAAATATCATTTCACTTATTTTTCGCCTTTTTCAGCTTTAATTCAAAGCAAAATTATCAAAAATATTGAATTTTATTAAAAACTTTGTATTACCCATCAAAATTACCATTATACTGCACTGTTTTATCAAACTGCCTTATCGTTAACAACTGCAGCCAACTTCATGGCCAACAATTACTGTACACTGGCAACCATATGTCAGAAAACGGAAGTTACCTACTACTGTCAGCCAATTGACAGCTTTCTTTTCGTTCTAAATTTTTTAAACGAAAGTTGTGTTTTTTCTTGTGCTGTACGCGTTTCGTGTCAAAACTAAGGCTTAAAGTATGTAAAAATTAAATAAATTATAAAAGAAAACTTTAACAAAACATTATTAAGATAAAACAAATAAAATAAATAAGATTTTAAACAAAAGATGTTAAAGATAAATAAAGCTTAAAAACACATGTGTTGGTTTGTTTGTTTGTAATAATGTGTTGTGTGAAAGACAAACAAAAGTGCTTTGTTATATTATTAAAAAGGAATATAAGGTTAATAATGGTTTTGTAAATTAATTTTAGAATGCGTTACGTGGCTGCATACATGTTGGCTGTTCTCGGCGGTTTGGAGAAGCCCAAAAATGCTGATATCGAAAAGATCCTCAGCTCTGTTGGTATTGAAGCCGACAGCGAACGCTTGACCAAGGTCGTCAGCGAATTGACTGGCAAGTCCATCGAAGAATTGATCGCCTCCGGCCGCGACAAATTGTCTTCCATGCCCGTTGGTGGTGCTGCTGCTGTTGCCGCTGCTCCCGCAGCTGCTGAAGCCTCTGGCAAGAAGGAAGAAGCCAAGAAAGAAGAGAAGAAGAAGGAAGAATCCGAATCTGAAGATGACGATATGGGTTTCGGTCTTTTCGATTAAACAACATCCCTTTCACAGTTCCCAATCACAACTTGGTCTTGTACGTGCAAAAGCTTGTCAAGGTGAGTCATCCGAGTGAATTTTTTTTATTTACCAAAAGTGTTGCATGCTTGTTTTTAAAGGGTGAAGAAGAGGAGAGAAATTGATAACGCGGTGATTTGCCAAAAAAAAAAAATGTAAACAAATATTTTTAGGGTCAGTTTTGTTAAACCTGTTTAACTAACAGTTAATCAAACATAAACATTGATGTTTAAGCTGAATAAACAAAAAATCTAATTTGTAGAGATTTTTGGTACAAAAAATCTAAATTATTGAAATTTTTTTGAACAAAAATTCTAAATTTTAAAGCAAATCCACCTTTGTTTTCAATTTTAAACCATTTTCACCCTTTTTTTTAATAATTTTTATCATGATGAACAAAACTTACACCATCTTTCGACTGTACTTACTTTGATGCTATATAAGTTTCACTGATTCTTTTTTTTAATAAAATGTTTATTTATTTTTTATATATTATTAAATTTTCATACTAATTTTTGTTTATTTTTATTCTAATCTCTTTTTTTTTAGCATCTTTCACCAACAAATTTGTGTTCTACAAACCACATTCTCCAACAACCAGCCTTCATTCATTACAGCCGGTTTAAAACAATTTTAAGACTTTCTTTTAATTTTTTTTAAAATTTAAAAGAATTTAACACAATTGACTTATTTTAAACCTTGTACAAAATTTCAAAAAATGAGGTTTTTATTTCTGTGAAATAAAAATGTAGAAAAACTACAAGTTTTTACACGTTAAAGAAAAATTCTGATATTTTTATTATTTGTAAACAAAAGAAGGAAGGGCATTAATAGTAAATAGGGAAGAAATTTTTAGGGAAACAAAAAATTTTAGATTTTTTCTAAAAATAGAATATTAGTCATGAAAATTCTAGAAATTTCTGCTAGATTTTCTTTTCCAGGTTTTTTTAAAGAAATTTTCAGCATTTTAGCTTTTCAGCATTAAGGATTTAAACCTGCTTGGTGGTTCTGGAAGTAAAGGATTTGCTGCTTTATAATTATCATCTTTTTTTTCTAAAAAGTAAGTTAATTTCAAATTTTTGTTAAATTTTTCTCTCATTTCTATGATGATCTTAACCTTTACCATCTTTCGACTGAAAAACCTTGATGTTAACTTTTAAACTGATTACAATGAGAAAAAATCTTAATTTTAAAACATATTTAAAGAATTTTACTAATAAATTGTTTATTTTTTTTATAAAATTACAGAAAATCTGAAGATATTTGGAAGAAGTAGATGGCCAAACAGATGATGCAAAATATTCTCCCTGGATAAGTTACTAAATTTGAATCTAATTATAAATTTCTAAGATCTTGAGAATTTTTCAAAATTTCTTAAATAAATGAATTTAAAAAAAGGAAAAATATTTTATTGAGTTTTTATTTTAATGCCTAAAAGGGTATTGGGATGTTGTAAATAGGGATTTATAACATCCCACAAATGGCCAGTTGCCATCTGGGGGGTTAGTCCCTAATTCGAAGGGAAATTTTTGAATTACAATCACACCTATCGTGAAATTTATGTTCAAATGAAATATCCATTTCCCTCGAAGGGATAATTGCTATCGTGATATTCCCCTAAACTTTTCATTCACAATAGTTTTGTTTATTGTTTACAAAATTCCATCTAAACATTTCACAACATGGGGAATTTTTTCATGTGAACATAGTTTATGAACGAAAAATGGGAGAAGGGAACATACTTCATGTGAAATATTGATTCGCGATAAGGGTGAATGTATTTAGCACACATTTTCGGATTGAGTTACGCAGTAAGCACCTTTATCATTTAGACAACTCAACTTTAGTTTGGTTGCCATCCATGATAGTCCCATTAGCTTCAATCCTAGGTCTTTAAAATGTCTTGGCTTAGGTTTAATCGTGGGTCTTATAATGTTTTCAATCCAAGGTTTACAAAGTCTTATTTTAGCTTCAATCATAGGTCTTTAAAATGTCGACGTAGATTTAATCGTGGGTCTTTATAATGTTTTCAATCCAAGGTTTACAAAGTCTTATTTTACCTTCAATCGTAGGTCTTTAAAATGTCTTGGCGTAGGTTTAATCGTGGGTCTTTATAATGTTTTCAATCCAAGGTTTACAAAGTCTTATTTTATCTTCAATCGTAGGTCTTTAAAATATCTTGGTGTAGGTTTAATCGTGGGTCTATATAATGCCTTCCTTGCGCTTCAATCGAAGGTCTTTATAATCATCCCAATTATGAATAAAAATTCCCCGGGAGTTTTCCCACTTTTCTCATTTTTCCTATTCAAATTCAATGGGAAAAAAATTTCATTCAAATTCATGGTTTTCAAATGAAAATTTAATAGTTTTCTGTCGGTATCGGAATACAGCCAAAAATATACCGCCCAATTATGAATAAAAAATTCCCCGGGAGTTTTTTCCCATTGAATTTGAATAAGAAAAATGGGAAAAGGGAAAAAACTTCCGGGGAATTTTTATTCATAATTGGCCTGATGATAGGAAAAAACATTTTGATAAATTGTTTTCTGGTTTAGACTCAACCGAAATGTTGAGAGTTTTGAAAGCTTATGGTTTTTCTAAGGGAAAGGATGTCCAATGGGACTTTGATGTGGATAACGTTAATATTTATTTTTCAAAATGCTGTTGATATGGTTGTACGTTTTCGTTTAGGTGTAACTCAGAGGAAATGCTGTCATATAATTCATATAAAAAAAAATCATATAAAATTTAATTATTTAAAAAAAAAACACGTTAAAAATTTATTTATTTACTTAAATTTAAGTAATATGCATAAAAAACCTTAAAATCAATATTAAAAACTATTTATTTTCATTATTATATAATAATTAAAGTACTAAATCTTAAAACTATTAAAATATTCATATAATTAATGAAAAAAAATCATTTAATTTATTTTGCATACCCACTGTAACATAAATACAACCCTGTTGTTATTTAAACTTTACAACACTTTTTAATTTAAAACACTTACCAACACTGACAGCTCTAAAACAGCTGTTTAAGTAAACAAACCATTCAACACCACCCCCTCCCCCAATTAAAAGGGGTTGCAAAAGAAACATTTCTTCTCATTATTCATTATAAAATATACTAAATATTAAAATTTTGCACATAAACAAAGAAACTAAAACAAAATGTTACGAAATCAGCAAAAATGTAAACCCCTATTAAAATATATGCTGCCTAAAACACAACAACCAAAATGTTTAATACATCAACAAAACCAAATACTTTACAACAAAAGTACAAATGTTTTTCGCCAGGGAAAAATTATGGGTAAACTCTTTGGCAATCGAGTGAGTGGCAGTAAGAAACGTTGGTTCCCGCCAGCCGACTCAACACAACCAGCCAATGCCAGTGTTATGTTCAAGCAGTCACCATTTGGTAAAACACCCAATGGCGGTGGCAAAAATGCCACACGACGCATGACAGTGCTCAATAAATTGTTTATGACACATGTAACAGATCTTATGGCCACCGGGGAAATCTCCGAGACAATCTTGGGCAAAGGTTTGCAGGTGTCCAGAGTGAAAATATCACAAGATTTTGCCTATGTTAATGTATTTTGGCTGTCGACTGGTGAGCCGGGAAAAGATGCATTGCTGGAACATGAATTACAGCGATGTGCGGGTTTGCTGAGACATGAACTATCACAGCTGGGCTTGATGGGTGTGGTGCCGCGCATTAAATTCGTTAAAGATAGACTTTATACCAATATGAATCAGGTAGAGGCTTTGTTAAAGAATATGGATTTTGGTTCAGAAGAGGAGGAGCAGGATAATCACAAAGAAGATATTGATTTTGTAAATAAACATGCAGCGGAAACATTAAAGCATGAGTTTTATGGTCGCAAAGCAGCAGCGATGGAACCAAATGCCCAAGTTAAAGAAGAAAACAAAGAAGATATTGCATGTTCTGCAGTAATTGATGTAAATGTACCTGAAATGAGACATGATGTTTTGGGCCTAGACCACAAAAGTATTATGCTTAAGATTCTAACCAAAATGCGTAAATCTAAACAAGCCTGGGATCAGCATCTACAAAATCAAAACTCAGAGTCTGACAGTACAAATTCTATAGAAAATACCTCTACTATACCCTCCACCTCGTTTGTGCAATTAAACAAAGTAAATGATAAGTTAGCTAAGGCTGCTGCCGAATCGGAAAAATTTGAGGCATTTCTGGCCAAACGCAAAGAGCGTCGCAACACTCCCGAACGCAAAAAGTTTAGAGAGTCCGATCATCTTATTGAGGATATGAATGCAGCAGATCATGCAGATTTTACCGAGTTTGTTATGAACTCGAGACAGAGACAACTTTTTGAGGCCGAAGACTATTTGCCAGATGATGTGGAGGATAGAAAACATAAGTAGTTAGATTATTAATTAGACAATTAAGTTGAAATGTTACACTTGCTGTATTGTTATTAAAATTTTAATAAATTTGTTAAAAATAAAGAGTTAATTGAATAAATATTTAAATGGAATGTTTCTCGAATAAAAAATATTATTTTAATTAGATAATCTCGTGCTAAATTCAACAAAATTTCATATTTTTATTGAGTCTTAAATATTTTTATGTGAAATTTTTACTTACATACCTTTTCGATCAAATAATTTTATTCAAAATTGTTGCAATTATCAGTTTAAATTCCATTTACGCTAGATGGAATGGTTACAGGGGGTTTACTCTCTAATACGGTTAATGTAAACTCTAACAGCGCCTTGGATACACTGACTCCTTTTAAACTCGCTGTTACTATTTGTATACACAGCGCCATCTTCTAGTAGTTTCATAAATTATCTAGCGGAAAAACTAAAATTAACAGTAAATGTTGTCATACTTATAAACAATGTTATTAACAGCATGCTATCAACATTGTTTATAAGTACATCCCCTTTTGTATGTAAAATTATAAATTGAAACCCGGTTTTCTTGTTTGTTTATGTTTTTCTCTCTTAATAGTTGTTGTTTTTTATTGAAAATATTTCTGTTTTTTTATTTATTTTCTTATATAATACAAGTTTATATATTTTCAGTTATTTTTACAATTTAATTTTAAGTTTGCTGCGCGTTTGAAAATGTTTTTTTGTTTTGTTTTATTTTAGATATAATATATCAAATCTATGTAAGTTTACTGTTTGATGTTTTAAACTGCTTTAAAGATAAAATTTAAAAAAAAATAATCTTGATTTTAACAAAATAAGCTTTACTTTGTATAATGTGTGAATAATGCTTTACAAATTGAATGGGAAAGGAAAAAATTAAATAATTTTTATTCCGAAATTGTTGATTTATGGTAAAATTTATAGGGTAACATGAGACGAGAGGTAATTGTCAAAAACCTAACTCTCGCAACAACAAAATACATGTTAACTAACATTTGATTTGTTGTTCTGCAAAATTTCTATAATTTTTTTGAAAATATTTAAAATTGAATTTAAAAATTGGGTTTAAATTTAATTTGTTCCTTTCGCATTTAACCTGTCTTTCTTATTTTGCAGTCATTTTAACAATTTTTATTTATTTTTTTTTTAAACAGATTTTAACAGTTGTTTATAATAAATGGCTTTTAATTCTTTCATTTTTTTTTATTTTTGTTACGAGGTATATAATTCTTTTATATTTGTTAATGCTTTTATGATTTTTGTTTTACTATTTTTGTGTTAGAGACTTTCCCCCAGCTTCATAAACAGTTTTTTAAATTTATAAAAGTATTTATAAAACAAATTCTGTTCTATAAACCTTTTTAAAAATTTAAAAACTGTCTATCAAGATGTTGATTTAATTTGTTTGTAAGGCTATTATATGAACTTATTTCTTGTTGTTTTTTGTATAAAAAAAAACTTATAAAATAATAATAAAAAATATATATAAAAAAAACTTATATTTAAAACTTAAAACCTAAATGGCAATACAAGTCTTTTCGTTTAAAAAAAAGTTAAATTTATAAAAACTTTTAGTATAAAATAAATTAAAAACAAGGAGATTTTTGTTAGTGTTTTTTTTTAGATTTGTGTTACACAAATTGTACTTGAATTTTATAAAAATGTATGTATAAAACAAAATAGTTATATAAAATAAATTAAGAGTATAAATTAATAGTAATAAATGCAAAGTGGTAAGAAATGTACAGGAGTTTTCTGTTGCACTATTTAAAATATATAAAATTAAAAAAAAACTAAATAAAACATATTTTGATTTAAACAAAAAAACACGTAAGGAAAATTCGTCTTGAAATGTGATTTTCAAAAAATTTTAGGTGATTTTCTACTATAATTTATCATAAACAGGGGTTTATTAGTTCATATCACACACCAACTCTGTGATAAACAAATTTACTGCATTTACAAACATAATCGGCATAGTCTACGAAATAATTAAAATCATAAAAAGTTAATTTTTAAAAAAATTTCTTTCAAAACTAAATTTCCCTCAAAGGGAAATTTTCAAATATAAGGGAAATTTTAAAAATTTTATAAAATTTTTGTTTAGAATTCAAAATCATGTTGAAACAATACAAAATCTAAGAAAATTTCCTTCAAAATAAAATTTCCCTCAAAGGGAAATTTTGAAATATTAGGGAAATTTTAAAAATTTTATAAAATTTTTATTTACAATTCAAAATCATGTTGAAACAAAAAAAAAAAATTTCTTTCAAAACTAAATTTCCCTCAAAGGGAAATTTTCAAATATAAGGGAAATTTTGAAAATTTTATAAAATTTTTGTTTAGAATTCAAAATCATGTTGAAACAATACAAAATCTAAGAAAATTTCCTTCAAAATAAAATTTCCCTCAAAGGGAAATTTTGAAATATTAGGGAAATTTTAAAAATTTTATAAAATTTTTATTTACAATTCAAAATCATGTTGAAACAATAAAAAAACTAAGAAAATTTCCATCAAAATAAAAATTTACCTCTAAGGGAAATTTTCAAATATAAGGGAAATTTTGAAAATTTTATAAATGTTTTGTCTAGAATTCAAAATCATGTTGAAACAATACAAAAACTAAGAAAATTTCCTTCAAAATAAAAATTTCCCCAAAGGGAAATTTTCAAATGTTAAGGGAAATTTTAAAAATTTTTGTTTAGAATTCCAAATCATGTTGAAACAATACAAAAACTAAGAAAATTTCCACCAAAATAAAATTTCCCTCAAAGGGAAATTTTCAAAATCAGGGGAAAATTTTAAATTTACTAAATTTTTTGTCTATAATTCAAAATCATGTTGAAACAATACATAAACTAAAAAATTTTACTTGAAATCAAAATTTCCCTCAAAGGGAAATTTTCAAATATAAGGGAAATTTTAAAAATTTTATAAAATTTTTGTTTAGAATTCAAAATCATGTTGAAACAATACATAAATTAAGAAAATTTACTTGAAAACAAAATTTCCCTCAAAGGGAAATTTTCAAAATCTGAGGGAAATTTTGGAATTATTCAAAATTTTTGTTTAGAATTCAAAATCATATTGAAACAATACAAAAACTAAGAAAATTTCTAACAAAATAAAATTTCCCTCAAAGGGAAATTTTCAAAATCAGGGAAAATTTTTGAAATTATACTCAATTTTTGTCTAGAATTCAAAATCATGTTGAAACAATACAAAAACTAAGAAAATTTCCATCAAAATAAAAATTTCCTTCAAAGGGAAATTTTCAATATTAGGGAATTTTATAAAATATTTGTTTAGAATTCAAAATCATGTTGAATCAATATAAAAACTAAGAAAATTTCCTTCAAAACTAAATTTTTCTCAAAAATTTACGGCAAGAAGTTAATTCAAATACAAATTCAGCAAAGACACGAACCAACACTAGACAAGAACCATCGTAAAACATCGAATATTTCCAGAAATAATCAAAATCTTGAGCTTTAATTAGACGCAGTTAAATGTAAAGCAAATAAACATAATTTGAAGTAGAAACTCTAAGTGGTGAGCAAAAAATGAATAGAAGAATTTAATTTTGAAACTTTAGAATATTTTAATGCTACCAAAACAAATTTTCCTATACGTGTTTTAATAAATTATAGAAAAATCAAATTAAAAAAGTATTCTTTAGGCCATAATAATACACATATAATTCTCAACAATTGAAATGTTTTGTACAGATGCTGTAAAATATTTGTTTCATGCATGTAATTGTAATTTATAATTCTTTTTTTTTTATATGATTTGCTTAAAAATTACTGATTGTTTTTAATGATTTTTCTTTTTGTTGTAAAAAATATATATTTTGTAATATGATCTGCATGAGTAGATTTTTTTGTTGTCTCTTTTTTTAATAAAAAAAACAAACAAACAATTCTTAAAGAGCTTATTAGTTTTATAAGAACTTAATTAATATGTATGATTTTTAAAAATAAATATATATTACGAAGCAGCATTTTTTGTAAGTTTTTTGTTTTGTTTTATTTGTTTAAATATAAGTTAATTAATTAATTAATGACTTAAGCTTTACATCATATTATGTACGTAAGTAAGTGTTAAATAGGAAACCTATGAAAACTGAAGCAATTATTAATGTTTTTAAGAGAAAATTGTGTAAAGTTTTTTGGAAGATGAGTTGGAAAATAAAATTAAAACAAAATTATAAAAATATCTAAAGAAAATAATTGTCTTATTACATTTTCTTTAGAAAATAAGATCAATAATTTTCTATAGAAAATGTACTCTTAACTGAAAGGACAACAAAGCACCTGTCAAAAGGCATCTGTCAGTTGATTCTTGTCAAGGAAGCACACATGTACAGTTTCCATGACAAAAATCCTTGAATTAGGTTACGAATTGCACCCTCATCCGACTATTTCTTGTTTCCAAACCTAAAGAAATGGCTCACCGGAAAGAATACAAAAAATAAGAAATTTTTTTCAAAACAAAATTTCCCTCAAAGGGAAATTTTCAAAACCAGGGGAAATTTTTGAAATTATAATACATTTTTGTATGGAATTCAAAATCATTTTGAAAAAATACAAAAACTAAGAAAATTTTCTTAAAAACAAAATTTCC
This sequence comes from Calliphora vicina, assembly GCF_958450345.1. Classification (NCBI taxonomy): domain Eukaryota; kingdom Metazoa; phylum Arthropoda; class Insecta; order Diptera; family Calliphoridae; genus Calliphora; species Calliphora vicina. The sequence continues at coordinate 116,496,966 of NC_088783.1, forward strand.
CTCAAAGGGAAATTTTCAAATATTAGGGAAATTTTGAAAATTTTATAAAATTTTTGTTTTGAATTCAAAATCATGTTGAAACAATACAAAAACTAAGAAAATTTCTTTCAAAACAAAATTTCCCTAAAAGGGAAATTTTCAAACATTAGGGAAATTTTGAAAATTTTATAAAATTTTTGTTTAGAATTCAAAATCATGTTGAAAGAATACAAAAACTTAGAAAATTTTCTTAAAAACAAAATTTCCCTCAAAGGGAAATTTTCAAATATTAGGGAAATTTTGAAAATTTTATAAAATTTTTGTTTAGAATTCAAAATCATGTTGAAAAAATACAAAAACTTAGAAAATTTTCTTAAAAACTAAATTTCCCTCAAAGGGAAATTTTCAAAAATTAGGGAAATTTTGAAAATTTTATAAAATTTTTGTTTAGAATTCAAAATCATGTTGAAAAAATACAAAAACTAAGAAAATTTCCTTTGAAAAAAAATTTTCCTAAAAGGGAAATTTTCAAAATCAGGGGAAATTTTGAAATTATACTAAATTTTTGTTTAAAATTCAAAATCACGTTAAAACAATACAAAAATTAAGAAAATTTCTTTCAAAACAAAATTGCCCTTAAAGGGAAATTTTCAAATATTGGGGAAATTTTAAAAAAATTTTTTAAAATTTTTAATTAGAATTTAAAATGATGTTGAAAAAATACAAAAACTAAGAAAATTTCCTTTAAAACTAAATTTCCCTAAAAGGGAAATTTTCAAATATTAGGGAAATTTTGAAGATTTTATAAAATTTAAATTTACTGTTAAAAATGATGTTTGAAAAAGATTAAAACTTGGAAAAATTTTCATTTACAAACAAATTCCCTAAAAGGGAAATTTTCAAAACCAGGGGAAATTTTTGAAATTATAATACATTTTTGTTTAGAATTCAAAATCATGTTGAAACAATATAAAAACTAAGAAAATTTTCTTCAAAACAAAATTTCCCTCAAAGGGAAATTTTCAAACATTGGGGAAATTTTGAAAATTTTTTTAAATTTTTAATTAGAATTTAAAATGATGTTGAAAAAATACAAAAACTAAGAAAATAGCCTTCAAAACAAAATTTCCCTCAAAGGGAAATTTTCAAATATTGGGGAAATTTTGAAGATTTTATAAAATTTAAATTTACTGTTAAAAATGATGTTTGAAAAAGATTAAAACTTGGAAAAATTTTCATTTACAAACAAATTCCTTAAAAGGGAAATTTTCAAAACCAGGGGAAATTTTTGAAATTATAATACATTTTTGTTTAGAATTCAAAATCATGTTGAAACAATACAAAGACTAAGAAAATTCCCTTTAAAACAAAATTTCCCTCAAAGGGAAATTTTCAAAATCTGGGGAAATTTTTGAAAATATACTAAATTTTTGTTTAGAATTTAAAATCATGTTGAAAAAATACAAAAACTAAGAAAATTTACTTTAAAATAAAATTTCCCTAAAAGGGAAATTTTCAAATATTAGGGAAATTTTGAAGATTTTATAAAATTTAAATTTACTGTTAAAAATGATGTTTGAAAATGATTAAAACTTGGACAAATTTTCATTTACAAATTCCCTAATAGGGAAATTTTCAAAACCAGGGGAAATTTTTTAAATTATAATACATTTTTGTATAGAACAAAATCATGTTGAAAGAAAATAAAAACTATGAAAATTTTCTTCAAAACAAAATTTCCCTAAAAAGGGAAATTTTTAAATTTTGAAAATTGTTGTCCCATAATTAGGTTTAATAATTTTCTATAATAAATAAATGTCCCATGATTTGGTTTAATCATTTTCTTTAGGATAGAGTTGTCCAAAAGTCTGAATTAATAAAATTCTATAGACAATTGTGATCCTATATCTCGAAATATTAATGATATATTAAATTGAATGCTTCTTTTATTATTTTCTTAAGGAAAATAATAAAAATAATTTGAAACATAAAAAAAAAAACTTTACACCAAATTTTTCCTTAAAATTATTAGATTTAGTTTTAGTGTATGTTTTGTGTTTTAAGTTAAAGTGTATTTAAATACTAATCATACTGACTGGCTTAATAATAATAAATATAAGTTTAAAAAATATTAAAAAAATTAAAAATATATTTTGTATAAATTAAAACTTAAATTTAAAAAATAAAAGCAAATGAGTTATGAATATAATTTACAAAAAAGTTGAGATGAATTTTAGGTAAAGTATGAATGAACTTAATGCTAAAATAGAAAGATTTTTGTGGCAATATTTTTTCGTTTTTGTTCGAACTTAATGCATATTATATAATACAGTTGTGGATTTTATTTTTGTTGTTTAAATAATTTGTTTATACATATTATTACAATTTTGTAGCTTTTGTTTTTTGTAATAAAAAGCTTAAAAGCTTAATTTTAAATATTTTTTATTTCTTTTTTTCGTTTTGAGTATTAAGGTTTTGTGTTTTAATTGCAAATGATCTCTTTAGAGTATGATCATCTTTAAAAATTATATATTTAAAGTACTTTATATTAATACTTAGTTTTCTTTAAAAAAAAAGAAGAAATTAAGGATCTATTTAAGTTGTAAATAGCCGTATAAAAACTTTAAAAGGTTTTGAGATTTTTAGCGGGGTTTTAAACAAAACTGCAGTTTAAAGTGTTATTCATTTTGAGTTTAATCCAAATTTAATATTAGACTTTGAAACCCCTTAAATTACCAAAAAAAAAAGTTTTGTTTAAAGTTATTTTTAAGAGATTTTTTTCTTGAAACATTTCAAGACTTATTTATCTTGTTATCAGTGGCTTTTTTTTTATTATTTTTCAATACTTTTTCTTTCGTTTGTTAAATTTACTTTTTTCGTTTCTTTCTTTCTTGTTTGTTTAATAAAAATAAAAAAAGAATCATGATGAATAAATATTTATAATTTATATTGGCGTTTTTTTGTTTTGTTTTCCTACTTAAGTATTTTTTTGTTTTAGTTTTAAAAACTCACAACTTTTAGTTTTAGGGCATAACATCCTTCCCTTTTGTTTTAGATCATCTCTCAGCCACCTTAAACCAAATGCGCCGTGCCCGGTTCCATTTTATAGCCCATTAAATGATAGGGAGTAGTTTCACCAAATTGAGCCGCACTGGGGCTGTCAGCACGTTTAATTTGAGCCAAAGCCTGGGACATAACAGCCGCCGCATTAGCCGCTGCCGCAGCCCCCGACATATTAAGTCCAGACATGACGCCGCCTGTATTTGAGGCTCCACGGCCACGTTTACGTTTGGGCAAAATGCCCTTGCGGGCCATATAGAAGCGTATGGTTGAAACGGGTATATTATACATATTACTGACAGTCTGGAAGGTCTGGCCCTTGGACACACATTTAGCCGCCTGTTCCAGTGACTCTTCGGATCTGCGTATGCGTCTCAAAGAGCAATTGTTATCCATTGATTGCAGCATGGAGTTATTGGCCGTCGAGTCATGTTCAGAATCAGCCATGGCTCCACCAAAACTATCGTCCTCATCATGAGCCACATAATTGTGATCTTCCTCCACCGTTGAGTCCATATGATGGCTCATCATATGAGCGGCTGCGGCCGCTGTATTGGCATTTTGACTATTTTCATAGTGTTCATAGGCATTCGAAGTGGATTCATCGCCAGAGTCTTGGGGGGCAAATGTGGCAGGAGCTGCCAAGGCCATATTTGCACTGATCAACGATGGGTTTCTCATCATGGTTTTGAGATTAGCAGGATTTAAAACTTGTAGATTTTGTGTGGCCGAAAAATTCGATTGATTCGAAGAAGAGTGTGAAGTGGTGGGTTCCTTTTTAATAACAATTTGCTGTTGCGCTGTATGCTGTATGGTACTGGCGGCTGTAGCTGTGGTGGTGCTGGTCGAATTTGTGGCGGTGTCCTCATCATTACTATCGGCATTGTTATTATTATTATTAGCTGTATTAGAGCTTGGCGTATTAACCTTACTGGTCATGGCTTTAAGCTGATTTAAATTGAGCGCTGCATCCGAACCATACAAACCGCGTATGCGCAACTGTTCGGCACATCTTAGTAGTTGTGGCAACCCCGCTTGGGTAACATTTACTTCACCCTTGTACATAAAATCCACCAGGGCTTGTATTTCCCACAGTTTAATTTCTGAGGGCAAGATAATGACCGGATGTTTACAGGGATTTTCAGCTAAAATACTTTCAAAATAGGAAGAACAGGCGGCCAACACTAAACGATGACAGTGCACCTGATGGCCCTCACAGGCCAGGGTGACATCGACAAAACGCTGGCCGGCTAGCAGCTGGGGAAAGGCAGCCCCTATACTGCCCAAATGACTGTTCCAGCGCACACAAAACTCCTGGCGATGTGAAGGTGTCATTTTGCAAGTGCCAACAATGTGATGTGTGTGATGATGTAGTTTAAATAATGTGTTATTTATTTCGTTTTTAAAATAGAAGACTAGATTGGAAGATTTGTTAGTTCCTTTTCTCGTTTTATTTGTATTTTCTTTTTTTTAAAATTCAGTCCAGCAACCGGAAGTTTTCAATTAGGTTTGTTGTGGGAGGATTTTATGTTAAATTACCTAAGAAAATAGGAAAAACGAATTATTAATAAAAAAAAATGAATTAAGTTGAGAGTAATTTTAAACGTTTTATTTATTTATTATATTTGTATAAAAAATATTTTCTAAAATTTCAAAATTAAATTTAAAAAAAAATATTTTTATAAAAAACTTTTTTTGTGAAAATTTCAAAACTAAATTTGAAAAAAAAAAATATTTTTATAAAAAATTTTTTTGAGAAAATTTCAAAATTAAATTTGAAAAAAAAAAATATTTTTATAAATAAATTTTTTTGTGAAAATTTTTATTTAAAAAATATTTTTGGTAAAAAAAAAATTGTGAAAAAATCAGATAGTAGTTTAAATATTTTAAGGAAAACAAAATTTAAAAAAAAAATATTTTTTTTTAATTTTCATTCCAAAATTTTTAGTGGTGAAAATTTTATGCCTAACAATTTTTTTTCAAAATTTCATTTTTAATTTTACTGAAAAAAAAAGTATGATAAAAAATAATTTGGTGAAAAAAATTCTGATTAAAAAATATTTTTTTACTTAAATATTGACATTTGAGAAAGCATCACTGCTAAATTGAAATGATTGACTCCCTGGCTATATCTGATAAATTTTTATCATGATAAACGTCAAAATGGTTGCCAAAATAAAAAAATCTCAGGTATAGTCTGCATTTATTAGTATTATTGCTTCGTTATGACAAAATTGTTAGTGCTTTTGCTCAGACAACTTTGTCTTGACAAGAAACGTCATTAATTGTTCTGATAAATATAAATATAGAGTGGAAATTCTCCTGTCAAAAATTCTCCTGTTAAGCAAAAAGTCTGATCAGTTGTTTGACTCCAATTTATATATTTTGTGTTCATTTGACATCTATGTGCTCTTAGTAGTGCAATTGGTTACTTTATACAACCCATGTAACCTAACCTGAAGTCAATTGGCACTTTAGTGTCTCTAAGTAAACTAGAGTGTAGTCACTAAACTAGGTTAAATCACTAGTTAGGGACAACTTGTCTAAGATTAACATGAGTACCTGCCTAGAGGGCCTAAATCTATAGAATCAATGCGTCTATCAACGCCAATGTGTGAATTGCAAGGTACAAACAATAGGCAACTTCTCGTACATTGACCGCACTGATGAATGCACAAACCACTTGCTGGAGAGCTCGGGTTATCTAATCCCTGCCATCATAGCTAGCTAGCCAATCAGCAAAACGCAGCAGCATCCAGCCTGGTAAACCAGTCCCATATATGATCTCTGACTTCAAAAGCTCCAGGCCGTCAAAAGCCATAGGGCGAAAACAACTCTGTTATTTATGTGTGATTATTTTGAGTAATTTTTTTTGTTTGAGTTTATTTCTAGTTTCCGCTCTTTGTGTATTTCTCCATGGTCCAGTGGTGCCATACATTTTTACAAACAAAGCTGCGATTTTCGAGATACATAGTTATTTTTAGCAGTAAAAAATTTGCAAAACATTCGATTAATGATGCACAAATTTACTGCACTAACGAACTTGTACAGAATTTCTAAACTTCGGTAGTTTATCTTCTGAACTGTAAATAATATAAACTTTTTTAACTTTAGGTACAGAAAGAAAAGTATGTAGGTACTTAATATTATTACATGCATTTCATTGCAGCTGTCACATGCATGTAAACTTCAATATTTTTATAAAAAATTTTGTATATTTTATATAAATTCGCAAAATTTTTGATATCACTTTTGTTTATTTCTTTAATTTCGACTAATTTAAGAATTAAAATTAAAAAGTAATTTAGAGAAATTTAATAACAAAGTTATGCACCAAGAAAATATGTTACAATTACTTTTAGATATGAATAAAAATGACTTCAAAACCACCAAGAAAATTTAAATCTTTTAATACATATTGAATATTTTTGCTTTAAATAAATATTAAAATTATGTTAAAAGAGAAATCCTTAATATTTTTTATTTTAATTCATCAAATATTTGAAAATTAAATATTAAAATCTTAAATTTTCAGTTTGAAATATGTAGGTATAAAATTTCTTTCAATTAAATCCCCAAAGGATCCTCAATGAGTTAAATAGCAAATGATTCATAATGCGTAAAATTGTATTAATAAAACAATCTATTTTATAACAAACGAATTATCTTACACAATTTATAACAACAACAACTAGGTTTAGTAAAGAAAATCTATAAAATTCTTCAGCCACTACTTTATATATTATTAATAATTATACTCCGTCTTATATTTTAAACAAATGACGCCAGGAAGACACAAAGACAAATACTAAAAGGTAATATTGAAAATTTACAGCAGTCGCAGCAGAAACAACAACAACATCAACAAAAAATATATAAAATAATAATAAAAAGAACAACAACAACAGCACAACACACATAAATACTGCAGAAAAATAGCTTAAAAGAACAATTTTTGAACACTGTACTTAATATAACAAAAAATTTATTATAAAAAAAAATATAAATAAAAAAAAAATAAAACAAGGAGAAGCAGCATATAAAAATACTAAAATTTACACTTATACATTCACAATAACCTACACACACAAACATAAATAAACTAAAAAAAAAAGTTAATAACAAAAAAACAAGAAATCCTCAGGAAAATACAAGAAAAAAAAATATATTAAGAATAGTGTAATGTGTTGTTGTTGTTGTTAGTGCTTGTACAATAAACATTTATAAGAGCCGTATTGGTGCAGGAGTAAGAACGAGAGATGCAGAGTGAGAGAGAGAGTGTGAGTGAGATGAAATAAAATAAAACATAAAAATTAAACAAACAAAAAAGGAGCTGTTTTTATACAACAACAAAAAAAATTAAACATTTATTATAATATTCCTTTTTTTTCTGCACAATAGCAAAATGTATGAAAGAAAACAACAACAACTACGAAGACGACAGCGAGAGAAGCAAACCAAGAAAATAAACAAACGAGAAAAAAAACAAAACAAGATTCACCACAGTGTTGCCGTAGTGACAATTCAAAGTAAAGCTGCCACACACTAGTGATTTGTGGGGTTGTGCGCGAACAAAATCACAAGTAATTGAAAATTTTCAATCACAAATCAGGCGAACAAATCATTCCGTGTGTGGCCAGCTTAACTGGTTTAAAAAAATTATAGTTTTGCAAAAACAGCACAGATTTTAGTAATTGTTATAATATTTTCACACTGTTAACATAACGATACACTTTTAGAAGCTATAGGTAGTGTTCCTAATCGGGAAAATTTTTCTAGGAGTACCCAGGAACATTTTCTTAGAAATTCCCGCTTAATTTTTCTAGTGAAGTTTCTTTATTATTTATTTTATAAACAAAATATGTAAAAATTAGTACAAATTTACCAAAACAGCGGAAAATCTATTTAATTTTTCAACAGCTGCCTAAAAAATGGCAAGCCACTAGTAAAGGGAATGAAATTAGCACTTAACCTGCACAACGTCAACCCCGATTCACACCATTTTCGCGAGTAGCCAGAAACTGACAAATACGAAATGGAATTGAAACAACAAACTGTATTAGTAGAGAGAGAGAGGATTTTGCAAAAAATTATAGTCTACTTGTGCGACCGCATGTAGACAGGAAATAAGCAAGAACGACGAAAAGAAAGAACATTTGGTTAAAAGATACTTTTTTGTATCTTTTTTTTGTTAATACATATTTGCACAAGAGTATGCAGGGGTTTAACAAATGTATATGTATTGCCGTACACTATTTCAAGATCTCTTTGTTGGGAGTTGGAGAAATGCGAAAATTTTAAACATAAATTTATTTCTCAACACAATTTGCAATCTTTTATTAGAAATTGTTAGAAGGCGCCCCCCTCCACACAACATTTTATGATTCTTCAGACATCTCAGATGATGGTATGGCAGATAATTTAATATGAACATCCAATCGGTACATAAACTTTAGCGTATAATGAGAAAGTTAGGGAACTTCTGGATGCTAGAGTAATTAATGCTTGTATTTTAATTATAAACCACCCAATCAGTACATGACCTTTAGTATAAAGTGCTAAAGTTATGGAACTTTTGAATGCTGAAGTAATTAATGCAAGTTAATAGTGCAATAAAATTTCATGAAGAACCATTGTGTATGTATTTTGGTTTAAAATTTTGTTTATGTTGCCGAAGTCTTTTAAGGAGTAATTGTAACATTTCAGTCCTAAAATAAACTAGTAGGAATCAATCATAGGTCAATGGAATGAAAGTCAGTCAGAAATATTCAACAAATGTATAGTACATTGGAGTCTTTGTAGATACTGCTACGGTTCAAAGTATCTGGAACTATTAGCTCAAGGTAGCAGTTATGGATACTGCACCAATCCACTCTCAACTGTGGAAGAATTGGTTATAAATGCCTGGGCAAATGGATCCCACTATCCAAAGTTTTCCAGGGTTTGATGATCCTTCAAGACTCTGTTGCATCTACAGCCAATAATGACTTTTGTTAGCCGACATTTGACATAATAAGAGTGTATTCGCTAAGGATAATCGTTGGATGGGATGATGTCCTGGATATACTCGCGATTGTGTAGTAAGTCCATCCGGATGAGACGTGGAAGGGTATCCTGCATTAGAATCTGATGGTTGGGTTGACAAGGCTGGTGAAATACCAACAGGAACTCGCTTGCGATATCTTCTGGACCGTTTAGGAATATCTCCGATAAAAGGGATCCATACTGAGGCAGCAAAGTTTAGAAGATAGCTGATCCACATTAGTTATATTGCCACAATCGGTTGCGATATCGACTGCATTGTTCGGTTGCGATATCGACTGCATTTGGAGATCTTGTTGATCTTGTCTTCATTACTAATACCCCAAGAGGTACTAGCGGGAGCTTTCAGGAACTTTACTAACCCCAGTAATTGTTCGGTAACCTAGAGTTACATCTGTATAAGATTGAGATGTCGAGAATCTTTCGAAATTCCTTGGTCCAAGGCGAGAAAAAGGACATCGTTGATGTTGATAACTTAAGTTTGTCAGCTATTAGAAAATGTTGGCACCTTTGTGAACAATCTTCACATCTGAATGGAATATGGGGGCAATCATCAGCATACGAGACATCTTGGGATGCTGCAGAATCTTAGCAAGATACAAATGGAAGAGCAGGCGATTTCGTTTCTCCCACAAAAGCAAGGATTGTGCATTAACTTTTCAAAAATCCCATTTATTGGGAAATGAGAAACGGAATTGGTTATTAACATAGCCCATTGACACTTTAGGAACCTCTCCTACTTAGTTATGGTTATAATTTGTATTCTATCTTTGAATTTATTTTAGAAGAATATGTCTATGACCAATATTAACTTCGTTTTCAGTATGGTTTTGAATATGGATTACTTTAGATTAAACAGTCTGCCTCACTTGTTGTTTTCTTACATTTGGGTTCTTCTTGGGAAGAGTGGATCAGGAGTAAGAGAAGTTATTTTAGCACTCCTTAACCAAAACAATAAATCGCGAGAACTTAGGCATTCTTAAAACAATCAGGTTCACTCCTGAATAACACAGAAGGAGACTCCATCTACTCCTCATTCTGACAACTTATAAGTCATTATATTGAATATTCAGTCACCAGTAATCACAGCTTCTAGATAACACAAATGAGCCCAAGCAATGTTCATTTGAGACGACCACAGAAGCCAAACAGTAATGTCTAAGGATTATCTTGTCTGCAAGCAATTGTAGAGTCATACGTTTAAAACATGATTCTAAGATTAGCAAAGTAATTACATGGTACATCTTCCTGACAAAGTATCTAGTTGTTATTGTGACAGGTTTCCTATTGTCGAAGGTTCTTCCCTGGGGGAAAAACTTGTAGTTGATACAGCTGTTGCTATTATAACAATATTTTTCAGAGTGAAAATCGGTTAGTTCCGGAGCAAAGACCAATTTGTCATGGTAACGACCTGGAATTCATGAATCAAATTGGATTTGATTCCGAGAAGGCTAGAAAGAAGCATATGCTGCTGTCGGTGTGTTCCACGGTTCGGATGAACAACCCCCTATCCAATGTAACTGCTATTCTGAAGCTTCAGACATGAAAGCTTCTATAACTGAGTTTAAGACTTGACCCATCCCATATCAAAATTCTCCAATATCTGGCCACAACTTTGGATAAAGAAGCTATGGCTGAGATGACAATATTTATCCGAGTGAGACTTGCATACCTCCATTTGGTAAGCAGAAGTCTGGAATTCAAGAACCAAATTGGATTTCAAATGCCTAGATGTCCATTAGAATGCTGGTATACTGAAGCTTCAGACATTTCAGAAACTACTGTAGCCGTTATTACCGATTTTAGGTAACCAAATCTTTCCCTGAGTGATCCCATGTACCACTAAGCTTAGACCGCTTTCACACTAGCCAATTTAGTTGCGAAAGTCTCTTGTGTTTGTAGATGTCAGATGTAATATCGGGTTAAGGAGAACAAAATTTTGCTATTTTGTTGTTGGGCAAGAGACTGGCGCAACTAAATTGCATAGTGTGAAAGGGGTATGAGAGCGATACATTTGTCAAGAAATTCCACCGAGATTTCGCCTTTTGATTACTCTTTACGTGGTCCATAACGAGCCAATCCAGTTGTTACCGTTCCTCATTAAGCATTAAAAAGCCTCATTAAGCATTCAAGCCTTTGACCATTATCTCGAACTTTGAATTGATTGCAAACTTGAAATATATTAGTTTTTTCAAATATATTTATAATTCAATTTATTGACACTTGAATCAAGGCTGGAATTACACTGGTTTTCTACATGAATTCCAGCAAAAATGGTTATTGGGTTTAAATAGAAATATTAAATGAATTTCTATAGAAAGCTATAGAAGTTTTTCGAATGTTATTTAAGTTTTTGTATAAGAAAATTTTAAAGCTGTCGAGTTGAGAAAGAAATTAAAATTAAATAAGCTTCAAACTTGAATTCTATACTATAAACAACATTTTACTTAACAAATTCTTTACAAAAATTTCTTGTTTTTTTACCAATATTTATTTTAAACACACCCATACCTATAAATAATGATAATTAGATTTTTTTCTTAACTTATTTCTGCGCGCGTCCTTTATAATATTATTTTGTATGTAGTAGTATATTTTATTTCTTTGTTTAATTGAAAATCGTTAAATATAACAAAAACAACAGCAAAAAATCATTGGTAAATAACAAAAAAAAAAAAAAAAACGTACTTAAAGTTTAACATAAAGAGCGGGGGAATGCTATTAAAAATAACTCTCACTTGCCAAAAAATTATGTTAAAAAAGAGTAGCCAGATAAAGACGAAATTTTTAATTAAAAACTTAAAGGATAAAAAAAAACCAACAATAAAATACAAAATTTCAATAGCAATTAAATACTAGACAATTTAAAACACAGCAATGTAACAAATTTATGTTAAAACGTTATTGAACCTAAGTAAATAATGATTAAAGTGCTTAAATTTTAAAGTTTTTCATATTTTTCTTATTAACTTAAGTATATTCCTTAAGAAATCCCTTTTTAACTATTATTTAACAATATGGCAACCTTGTTTAACATTCTCACTCACTCTCTCATTACGCCTCTCTCTATTTCATCCCACTGAAACGTTATGAAATTAGCGCAAAAAAAAAAACAAACAACAAATCACACACATAAAACAAAACGAAAACAAGAAAAAAAAAAACAAACAAAACTCAAATAAAAACAAAAGGAGTATATGCAATGCTTATGTTTGTGTGTATGTATAAAGAACTACTACTATTATATTAAAAATGTATTAATGAAGAGCAAAAAAAAAAGATATGCAAAATATAACAACAACAACATGGACATGAACTACAGCAACAAAAAGAAGTACAATAAAAACAAGAATTCTATATAAAACATCATTGCAGGAGACAAAAAGAAGTATCTGTTTTAATTTTTTTTTTAGTTCTTCGTACTTAAATGGGGGGTCACACTATATGGATGCTAAAAATGGTTTTTTATAAAGCTTCTAATTAAGGAAGTTAATAAAAGAAAACTCTAATAATGTATTAATTAAAATTATGATGCTGGTTTGTAATAAGGTTAGGTTTTTTTCCTAGTAGTAGCTTAAAAATTTATATTAGATTTTCTTTAAAAGTACAAAATTAACTTACCCCTTGTCTTTTTTTATTTGTTAAAAATAATTTATTATTTGTTAATATTTAAACACTTTTTGTTGTTGTTAATAACGTTTAAATTAAAAATCTTTAAAAGTTTGTGTATGATAAATCACTTTGTATTAATTCTTCTGCTTATTTAAAATAAAATTATTGATTTTTCTTTTTCTGCCATTATATTAGAAAGAATTATTTAATTACACACGCGGTCTATGGTCGTTCGCTCCTTTTTCGCGTCACACTATTGTTAAAATGTTTAAAAATCTTCTTCATGTTCGTTCGTTTACTTAATTTTTGTTTTGTTGCTGGTTATGATGTTTTTTTGTTTCTGTAGCTTGGCGTTTTCTTGTTTCTTCTTTTATTTTCTTTTGCACAATTTTATTTGAAAACAACAACAAAAACACATCTCTTGCATTTGTTTACTCCTGTTCTTGTTCAACTTTATAATTCGTTCGTTCTTTACCGCACGCGCGGTCTTTTCTGTTTGTTCCTTGTGTTTATTGTTATTGTTGCTTTTTTTATTTGAACTTGAAGGAATGAACTGTATTACTGAACACTAATGCCAACTAATTTTTGTAGCCACCTCAATCTCATTTGCAATTTAGTTTTAGCAAAAACCGCTAATTTTATATATATAACTTTTAAAAATACCGCTATAACTTCAATGTAATTCTCTAAATTGGCAACACTAATTGTTGTTTTAGTAAGACACAGAGTTGTAAAAATGGGAAGTAGATATTTTACGTCATGACAGAGTTGCCGCTTCGAAGTTTGAAAAATCAATTTTAGAGAATTTATTTAAAAAGTGAAGAAAAAAAGGCCATTGGGGATAGAAAAATAACAATAAGAAGAAAAAGAACATTTAGATGTGGTGAATCTTGTAAATTCTTGGGAACTCATTGATTTCTCTAACACAATTCAATTCTTAAATATCTTCTATGTTTGAAAACCCTTGCGGTTGCGAATGTGACAAAAATAAAAATGTTCATAAACAAATGATTTTTTTAATTAAATGGCCAATCATGAATAAAAAATACGCGACAGTTTTTTTCCCCTTTTTCCTATTCATGATTGGACTGTTAAAGTATTTTATATTTTAAAATCATTATTATTATTATTTCAATACGAAGTTGGATCTGCTTTTATGGCCTAATTGTCTAAGTTTGTATTTTTGTCTCGAGTTCTATCTTCATTCGGCCCTAAAAGCAGATCGAATGAATGTCGCGTTCGGGATCTTAGAAATGCCCATATTTTATATTTTCGAATCATTCGATAGACCGGATTTTTTATATTTATTTTCTTATTTTCGTTTTTGGCACACAAATTTTATTCTTTTGTATTTGTTTGCCTTTTGTTTAGCTTAAAATCTGTTTTCCTTGTGATTTTAAGCTAGAAAATACCGAAAGAAAACTATCAAAAAAAATAAAATAACTGAACCTTTAATTTGCTTTGTTAAGACTTGGTAACTCTATGCAATGTTTACTTTTTATGACAGCTGCTTTGTTTTGGTTACTTAAAACAGAGATGTTTAACTGATAATTAATTTAACCTTAAAATGACGTCATCTTTTTTAAAGCAGACTAAAATCAGCCAACAATGTTTATATATTAAATTTAACAATAATATATAAAAAAATAGTATAATTAACTTAAATATTATAATAATTTAATTATGAAAATAAAAATGTATTAAAAATCATCCTCATTTTATTATTTATGTTGAAATTTTTAGTTTTTAAACCCTTTATAACGTTTAAGGTTTAATTGCAGAAAACTTTTGTTTACGTTTTACTTTTTACAACAAAAACTACTTTGTAAAAAAAAACAAACGAAAAATAAATAAAATGCGACTGCGCGCTAAAGTTCTTTATAAACTATTAACCCTTTTGGGAGCCGGCTTAATTATTTTAATAATATTCTTTAATACGGTAGCTAAACAACCCGAAACTGATGAATTTATAACAATTATAAAACAAAATTCAGAGGAAATTACGGCCAGCTCTTTAAAGCCAGGCAGAGATTTGTTAAATTTAACAAATTTTGAGTATTTGATAGAAAATAACTTGTGCCAGCAGTATACAAAAGAATTATTGGGTAAGTTTGTTAATAAACAAAAGAAAATTAAGGTATTAATCTTAATTCAAAACAAATTTAGCTATTTTAATAGTTACCTCTTATGTGGGCCATGATGAATTGCGGGCGGCTCATAGGCAAGCCATTTCTCAAGCTAAACTTTCCGAATTGGGTATACAGCGCATATTTCTATTGGCCGCCATACCGCAACGGGAGCACTTTATAACCCAGGCTCAAGTGGAAAATGAGCAGCAAAGATTTGGCGATTTATTGCAGGGCAACTTTATGGAGGCCTATAGAAATCTCAGCTACAAACATACCATGGGTCTGAAATGGTCAGCCACGGAATGCAGCAAAGCCAGATTTATTATAAAAATAGACGATGACATTGTCTACGATATATTCTATGTGAAACGTTATTTGGATGCCTTAGAATTGGAAAATTTAAAATTAACTACCTCTTCCCAGCTATTAGCTGGCTATATATTGGACTCTAAACCAGTCATACGCAATCAGGCCAATAAATGGTATGTTTCGGAGCAAGAATATGCCGGAAATGTATATCCCTCCTATTTGTCAGGTTGGTTGTACATAACCAACCCTAAAACAGCCTTACGATTGGTAGAACAATCCCTTAAATCTACCATCTTCTGGATAGATGATACTTGGCTGACGGGTATAGTGCGTGAACCTTTAAAAATACCCCTGCAACGTTTAAACTCTTGGTTTTCAGCCAATCCGGAGTTTATAAATTGCTGTGTACGCGATTTGAAAGCCTCCAGCTTGGAATGTGAATTCTATGCGGGTCCCAATGGAGGTGATAATAAGCTGCTGATTGAATTTTTACATAATGTGGAGAAGTGCTATTATGATGAGTGTTCAAAGCGAGCGAAAGAACAAAATCTAAAAAATACTTGTGTGGGCACATTTAAGCATATATTGCCGGAACATGGGCAGGCCAATATAAAACCAGTCAAATTGGGTAGATGATGTTTATGTTTTGTAATTTATTAAAGATGTTTTCGAAAGCTAGGCAAAATTTTTCCAGTATTTAAATTTTTTTTTTTGTAAAATCTAAAATTTTGCCTAGATTTAGGACTTATGTTTTAAAGTAATTAAGTATTTAATATTGTATTTGTTTGTAATCTATTTGCTATTCAATAGTTTTTATGTTTAGTTTTAATTTTTTTAAAAAAATATGATTGTACCTAACTAATTACTAAAATTCAATTAATTTGCAATAAAACTCTATACCCACCCAAGGGATCTATCATATGACCTCAATATTTACAGATTTTATTCCAATTCAACATAAAAAGTATTAAAAATTAAATTCCTAAAATTAATCCAAAAATCCCCACTCAGGGCAACATTCACATAGGCAAATTTTATGCATAAAAAATATTCAAAACAACTTTTGAAACGAAATCGCGCTTGAAAACTAAATTCCCAAAATTAAAACAAAAATCCCCATTCAAGGGAACTTTCATATGCCACAATATTTACAAGTTTTATTCAAATTCATCATAAAAATTATTAAACATTAATTTTAAGAATCAAATGGTCTTCTGAATTAAATTCCTAAAATTAAACCAAAAATCCCAACTCTCGGGAAATTTACAAATTTTATGCTAATAGTAGTAAAAAAAAAGTATTTAAAATTTCATTAAAAAAATCAAATGAACTTCTAAACTAAATTCCTAAAATTAAACCAAAAATCCCCATTTAGGGGAACTTTCAATATTTAAAAAATTTATGCAAATTCATAGTTTTCAAAATTAATTTTAAAATGAAATCGCCATCAAAAATGAATTCCTATATTTAAACGAAAAATACCCATTCTGGGGAAACTTAATATGCTTCATTATTTAATCATTTTATAAAAATTCAACATAAAAATTATTAAAATATACCAAATCTAGTTGCAAGAAAAATTTTTTTTAAATATTAGTTCAGTTAAAAACTACTGGATTTAGGAAAAAATCTTTTAAAATATCTCAGTATCTCAAAATTAAAATTTTCATGTAAATTACAACTTTTTATATTCCATTTTAAGTGGCATCTCTTTCTTCTGTTATTGCAATAACAGAGATGTTTAACAAACAGCTGTTTTAAACAACTCTGTTTTAATAGCGGCCTTATGTTTTTTTAGTTGTAATTCTTGAAGAATTTTTTTTATGCAACTAATTTTACAAGTATTTTTTTTATTGTAAAAATCTAAAATTTATTAAATAAAAGTCATGAGTTTTTTGAACAAAGAAGAACGGGCGAAATGTTGGGGTGACCGTGATGCATACTGGAAATGTTTAAGTGAAAATGCTCCCCAGCACAGTTCCACATCGGGTGAAAAAGTGCCCGATGCTTGTAAACAATTGCGCAAACTGTTTGAGACCAGCTGTCCCACAACCTGGGTGAAACATTTCGATCGCAAACGGACCTATGAACAATTTAAGGAGAAAATTCAACAGGGTTATGACCCATTGGATGAGAAGGCCCAGAGGACGGGCCAGTGATGGACATTAAGTGCAAAAATTAAAAAAAAAAAATATTGTTAATGTTTATGTTACTAATAATTTAATAAAAATTTGTATTTAAAAATTACACTCGAATTTTGTTTAATATTTGTTGTCTATACAGCACATACTTCTTCCTGCGGCATATCAACAGATACTGAGACTATATGTTTGCCCGGTATCATAACATTGCCCAGAATACGAGCATCTTTGCCACCTTCCAAGAATTCCACACACATGGACAACACAATATTGGCATCTTTGTCGGTACAATTGAAAAAGCCCACCAAAACACGGCCATCGGTTATGACCACTCTAAAGGGTTTGCCCAGCCAGCGTCTTAGGTTGCGGCGGCCGGGTGAAAGATTCTCCTCATTTATATTGCTGGCATTGGTAATGACATTGTTAAGTAAAGGATTCTGTAAGAAAATGCATTACATTATTAAGCTTTTAAGGATATTAAAAAAAACCTACCTCATAGCCTACCTCTGCCATATTTTGCTTGGTTTTTGTTAATTCTTTTTGGAGAAAATATTAAAAAAATCTCGAAATGACTGTGTATATTTTTATAAACACAAAGTAAAACAGAGTTGTTATAGAAATAAAAATAAAACACTCACTGAGAAGTGCTAGCTTAAAAGCAATTATGAATAATTCACAATAGATTGATATGTGACGACGTTTACGTTTTAAGATTACAGTTAAGTTATCCCACATCTTGACGGGACATCAATTCTTGTCAGTGGTTATGTTGCTGTCCATATTAAACAAATTTAGAAATTGTCCGTTGAGTGAACAAATTGAAGGTTGATCAAGACGGGGAGTTTTGGGCATACAAAAACAATACCTGCTGAAAGGATTGCAAATATAAATAAATATAGACAACACTGTCTTATCATTGTCTCTTCTTATCTTTTGTTTATTTTTTATAGCCCCCAACAAGTGGCCGGTTGTTTTGTAATTTCTCTTAAAATTGTGCAATTTTTAATTATTGTTGCTACAAGAATAATGTCAGAAATTGTGTTTGCGGTAATAACTGGTAAGTAGTAGGGATTTTCTATTAAATTTTTTGACGCCAGCTAAATCGCTTTGTTTTGTCTTTAGTCAGTGACACTTGCCATCAAGATGCCACCAAAGATCGCAGCGGTCCTCGTTTGGCTCAACTGATAGCAGAGAATTTTGAAAATCCTCATATTATTAAGCACATTCTGCCCGATGAACAGGATTTAATAACAGAAAAACTAAAACAATTGGCATTGTTGGAAGATAAGGTCGCCTGTATTTTAACTACCGGCGGCACGGGCTTTGCGCCCAGAGATGTTACACCAGAAGCCACCAAGGCTGTCATAGACAAAGAATGCCCTCAACTTTCCATGGCTTTGGCTTTACATTCCTTGCAGAAGACCAAATTTGCTGCTCTGTCACGCGGTATGTGTGGCATTGCTGGCAAAACTTTGATTTTGAATTTTCCCGGCAGTGAAAAGGCTGTGGTAGAATGTTTTGATTATGTCAAAGATCTTCTGCCACATGCTTTGCATTTACTTAACAATGACTTGGCTTTAGTTAAAAAGGCACATGAGCAAATACAAAACACTCATGCGGCAGCAGCACCAGACACACATATTTGCCCCCATAAAACTGGCAAGGGTGATGCTAATGATCGCAATTCCCCCTTCCCTATGCTGCCGGTAACTGAAACCTTGAATATTATCTTACAAACTATTAAGCCTCAAACCACTTTGCCTCAGTTACTTCGGGATTTCAAATCTCCCGTGGATATACCTCCATTTAGAGCATCGATTAAAGATGGTTATGCTATGAAATCTTCAGGCTTTTCAGGCTCCAAAAAGGTATTGGGCTACATAGCAGCCGGTGATTCGCTTATAGAAACAGATTTCCAAGAGGATGAGTGTTATAAAATTAATACTGGAGCTCCTGTGCCTTTAAAGGCAGACTGTGTTATACAAGTGGAGGATACAAAGCTGTTAAAAACCAAGAAAAATGGCTTGGAAGATTTGGTGGAGATATTGGTAGAGCCCAAAAAGGATTTGGATATAAGGTAAGATCTTATTCTATAAATTATTCAACTAAAATTTAATAAAAAATTTAAATTTAATTTAATAAAAAATTTCAGACCCATTGGCTGTGATTTGGCCAAAAGTTCTACTCTGTTTCCCAGTGTGGATCTTTCACCGGTGGTGGTAAAGTCTTTAATGGCTTCGGTGGGCCATGCTGTACCTTTACATAAACCTTCGGTGGCTGTTATCTCCACGGGCAGTGAGCTATTGGATCCTTTGGATTATCCCATAGAAGGCAAAATCTATGATTCGAATACCACCATGTTAAAGCAGCTGCTGCAGTATTTTGGTTTTGATTGTGTGGTCACCAAAGTATTAACAGATGAGTAAGTTTATTGCAAAACAATTTTAACAAATATCAATGAAAGTTTAGCAAATCTTTTTATCTACAATCTTGTTCTTTTTGTTTTTAATTATTTAAAAATATTTGTTATTTTCAGTTTTGACGAGGTACTTGAAACATTATCTTCCATCTATGATGAGGTTGATTTTGTTATTTGCAGTGGTGGTGTGTCTATGGGTGATAAAGATTATATTAAACCGGTATTGAAGAAATTAGGCTTTAGTGTCCAAGTGGGCAGAGTTAATATGAAACCGGGGTATGTTTTGTCTTAACTTTATAATTATCTATAATATTTATTAACCAAAAATCTGTTTAACTTTTAGTAAACCCATGACTTTTGCTTCTAAACATGATAAATATTTCTTTGGTTTACCCGGCAATCCTGTATCGGCCTTTGTTTGCTTCCATATGTTTTCATTGCCGGCCGTGCGCTGGGCCAGTGGCTGGACTTATGAGAAATGCATGTTGCCAGTTGTTCAAGTAACGGTGAGTGTTTAGGTGGTTGGAAACAAAACCACAATTAAATTTTGTGCTCAATAAATAGGTTAAGCTAAACTAAGACTATATTGAGGCCTACGATAGAAGCAAAATTAAGACTATATTAAGACCTATGATTGAAGCTACACTAAGTCTATATAAGAGCTGCGATTGAAGTTAAACTGAGACTATAGATTAAAGCTAAAGACTTACGATTGAAGTTAAACTGAGACTATAGATTTAAGCTAAAGACTTACGATTGAAGCTGAACTAAGACTATATTGAGGCCTACGATTGAAGCTAAACTAACACTACATTGAGACCTACGATTGAAGCTAAACTAATTCTATAAAAGACCTACGTTTGATGTTAAACTGACACTATAGATTAAAGCTAAACTAAGACTGTATTAAGTCCTACGATTGAAGCTAAACTGAGACTATATTAAGGCCTGTGATTAAAGCTAATCAAAGGCTATATTAAGGTCTATGTTTAAAGCTAAACTGAGACTATGTCAAGACCCATGATTGAAGCTAAACTAACACTTGTGTTGGAGTATCGACCGCACAACAGATTATAATCATACGTATGTGAAACCTACTTCCTTTTAATGCCCAGCGGAATGTAACAATTACCAATTCAAGTCACTTTTCTCCCACCTTTATTTAATAACATATAGGACTATTCCCTGATAAGCAAACTTCATTGCGAATTATTTTATTTGCTTTCAGTTCTAAAGCAACATTTCTAGTCCAAGTATAAATCACTGTATAATCCTGTGACCTTGTGAATGGCAGCCAACTTAACCTTGCATTGGAATTTGTGGAAACAATCTATCAATATTTGCTCTCAATAAAAAAAATAATAAATCTCAAGCTACAAGCATTTTTTCATTAAAATTTTATAATTATATTTGTCTTAAAAGCAACTAGTTTCATCATCCACATTTAATTAAAACTTGTGCGTGTTTTTCTTTCTTTTTTTTGTATTTTTGGCCTCTCTGTTTGGTTCGACAGTTGCAAAATGCTAGTGTTGCATTGGATCCTAGACCGGAATACATGCGTGCCACAATAACTAGTAAAAATGGTCAACTATACGCTTCAATAACAGGCAATCAGGTTGGTTTAATTAAAACATATTCATACCACAAATTCATTCCCTCTGTCGCTCACTGCGCTCCCCCATCTTACCATTAAAATACATTTTAACTTTATTACATTTAATTAAGCAACCTTACACTGTTGTTTATAAGTATAATTTAATGTACATTAACAAAACACTTTCGCCTTTATTTTTATCACACTTGAATAGATGAGCAGTCGCTTGCAAAGTATTGTAGGAGCCGATGTACTTGTACATTTACCAGCACGCACCGACAGCAAAACAGAGGCCCATGCGGGTGATATATTGCCAGCCAGTGTATTGCGTTATGATTTCATAACAAAATATGAATGAAAGAAAGTTTTCATAGTCTGCAGTTAATGTTTTTTTTTGCTTTTTTTTTTTTGTTGGTTAAGGGGTAGTACTATTTACAATAATTCGAATATATACAATACATTGGAACAAAGTTTTATGTTTGAATCTGTTTTTTATTTATACCCTTCATCATGAGTTTGTCGATCCGTTTGTAATTTCTACATTTTTTCGCTTGACATATCCTTCTGTCTGTATGTTGAAATCAACTTTCTGTAGCTCCCAAATAACTTACATTCTTGAATCATACACCAGTATATATCCGCTATAGTTCCGGTTCGTTTGCTATTTTAAATCGAGAAAATCGGCCAACAAATGGCTGAGATACATGCAAAAAACCAGGACCACCTCGATTTTTGACCTATTTTTGTTATCTATGTATATCTGGATTACTAAGTCATTAATAAAGACAATATGGATATCTAATGATAGATATTTCAAAGACCTTTTCAACGTCATATAAAACTCTATAGTAATTTGGACCTAGAATGGGTAAAAATTGGGAAAATCTTTTTTTAATCCGAATTTTTTTTTAACCAAAACAATTTTTTTTCCTATTACATATTTTTCAACCATATTTTTTTTCAGTAATGAAATTTTCATCATCCAAAAAAATTAAAAAAAAAAATTTTTCAAATAAATTTTTTTTCAAAATTGAAAAAAAAATTTTTTTAATTAAATTTTTATCATCCAAAAAATTGTTTCCTCAAATAATTTTTTTATAAAAATTTTATTTTCAAAATTTAAAAAAAAAATTCTCATTTTTTTTTTTCAAAATTAAAAAAAAAAAATTATCCTAGAAATTTTTTTTCTCAAATAAATTTTTTTTCATCTTAAAATATTGAAATATTTTTTTTACCAAAATTTTTTTTTTACAAAATTTAAAAAAAAAATTCTCAATATTTTTTTTTTTCAAAATTAAAAAAAAGATTTCTCCTACAAATTTTTTTTCTCCAAAAAATTTTCTTCATCTAAAAATATTTTCAATATTTTTCTTAAAATATTGTTTGGTGAAGGGTATATAAAATTCGGCACAGCTGAATATAGCTCTCGTACTACAAGATTTTGAAATAATAACACAATTTGCTATAAATTTGAAGTTGTAAAATTATGTTTTATTATATTATTATTACAAGAAATACTTAAATTTCTTTAAAATTTTTTAATATTATATTAGAGTTTTTATATAAAAAATAAACTTATATTTACATGTTGCTTAAAAATTTTGTGGCCAATTTTGTTCATTTCCTTTGAGTAGCTACCATAGATAAATACACCTAATTCAGTTATCAAAAACTCGAATGTTTTTTTTTCTAGATTCTTGTCTATGTATATTTCTCTATGGTAGCTTTATTATAAAATAAAACGTATAATATTAAACAGTTTTATAAAAAATTAAAAAAATAATAAAAAAAAAATATAATTTCTGTTTATTTACAAAATTTCTTTTGAACAAAAAAAAAAAAAAAATAATAATATAGATATAAACAAAGATTCTGTTAAACAAAATTTGTAAAATTTTACTCAACTCTTAGGTTCTATGACAAATTTCGAATTTTGTTAAAGTTAATCGTTAAATTTGAATTTTCTTTTAACAAAATCTTTGAGAAAAAAAAAATATAAAAGAAATTCCAAGCAATGTTTTTCTTAAGCTTCCAGACAAATATAAAAAAAATCATTCAGTTTATTTTTTTATATTTTCATGTTATGTGGCTGTTCAAACACGCTGTACTTCTCCCTTGGTTTGATTTTCCATTGGTTTCTTGACATTGCTGTTGTTGTTGTTGGCTAGCTCAGAGCTCTTGTTTGTCAAACGTATCGAGGAACGACATGGCAACGCGAATTGATATTTATTAGAGGCCAACAATGAATAGCGTTCATGAGGTGCTTGATCCCATAAAGCTCTCTCAACCACATGCAATGCACTGGGATTTAAAACATTGGCCGTATAGGTTGTGGGGGCACCGCTGGAGACTGGTAATGTATACATGCAAAAAAAAAAAAAGAGCAAAAGGAAAACAACAAGAAAAAAAGTAAAATGAAATCAAAAGAAAAAAGTTACTCAAATACATATATAAATGAAGTAAAATGAAATCAAAAGAAAAAACTTAATCAAATTTTTTTCCTGTTCACTGAGTTTTCATGGCATTTTCTACATATATCTCACTTACTTTGGGCTGTTGGTGGTTTATAGAGCGTCTCTGCATGCAAACCACAGGTATCCAAACACACAACACTTACACCAAACGGCTGCAGTTCGCGTCTCAATTCTTGCACACATTTATCGGTGGCCACACGTGATACATTATAGGCTATTAGACCATCACCCTGACCTCCACTGGCTGCACCCAAATATATCAAACGTCCTCGAGTCGGTCTCAAAAAGTCCACAAACGCCTTGGCTATGCGCAACGAACCCAAGATATTGGTCTTAAACATTTGTTCCATTTGATACAGTTCCTGCGATTCAATGCGTCCACGATAGAATGTGCCACTGGTGTTGATGACCGCCGCTATACCCTGCTCGCCCACACTCAAATGGGAGCCCATGGTTTCGGTGGCTTCACGCAACACATCATCTTTGGTGACATCCAACAGCATGGGTATAATGGTGCCCGAAACGGGCGCCTCGGTAAATTCACGCATCTTCAGCCAACCCACCAAAAGTTTAGCCGGCAAACTGTCTACACCCTCACGCATGCCAGCCACCACACGACAACCTTTGCTGGCCAAATGGGTGCACAGTTGCAGGCCCAAAGCTGTATCGGCACTGGTTACCAGCACCGTATTCGATTTAACTTGTTCGGCTTTTTCGACATTGTCCTCGCGTACCTTACAGATGAGATAGATAATAAGAGCTCCGGCTATGGAGAAGAGGGCCAACAGTTGAAAGGCCAATACTAGGGCAGTCATAGGTTCCATTATGACATCGCTAAAATATAGAAAGATGGAATTTACAGCGTTAAATTGAAAGTTTTACTAAAGCATAAGATATATAGATTTTAAAGTTAAATAAATTGTTAAGTTAAATCCAGGATATTTAATTTTGATATTATTTTTATTGCAGATTTGAAGCTTGAAAATCTAAAACTGTGGAAATTGTATAAAAATAAAAGAATTGCTGAAGATTTATGAAAAAACGGTGGAATATTTTTATTAAAATGCTGTTGGTTATCATCTACATTCAAATTGCTATTCATGGGGTAAGTTTTTACTATTTTATATTGTTTTTAAATTGATTTAAAAAAAGTAAATAACAATTCGAAAAAATATTTTTTCCAAAAAATTAAAAAAAAACTTTGAAAAAAAAAATATTTTGTTTACCTAAAAATATTTAAAATTTGTATTTTGAAGTATAATTTGGTGAAGGGTATATAGTAGGAATGTAGCTCTCTTACTTGTTTTTAAAGTAAAATAGGTCTCTTTTAGCCAGTCCCCT
The DNA here is from genome assembly GCF_958450345.1 of Calliphora vicina. NCBI lineage: Eukaryota > Metazoa > Arthropoda > Insecta > Diptera > Calliphoridae > Calliphora > Calliphora vicina. The sequence continues at coordinate 116,522,066 of NC_088783.1, forward strand.
TAACTTTTAAATTGTTAACATAAGTATTTACCACCAGTTTAATCTACATTTATATTAAATGCTTAAACTAGCTGGTTAAACTATGTTTATGTAAACATTACTTAAATGAAATACACACTTTAAATATAATTTGTATAAATTTTGTATATAGACAGGTTTTAAAGGTTATTTTAAACTTGATTTTTTTTAAATAAAATATTTAAAAATATGTCTATAAATAAATTTAGCTTTAACATGTTTAAAAGAAGAAACAACAAAATATTATAACTCAAGTCTGTCTTTAAGTATTTAAACAAGACTTAAAAACAAATGAAGCTTAAAACAATTTATATTGAAGAAAAAAATAAACAATTTGAAAGTGAAATTTTTTGTTCCAATAAGTATTAGTAATAACAATAAATTACAGAAATTTAGACACGATTAATAATGGCTATTTAATAAAAAAGGCTAAATAACAAATAATGCCTTAATGAGGCTTATTACAGAGTTTTCAAAACGATTGGCTGGCTTCATGTCTAACATTAGCCACCTTATTAGAGAATAAAGACTGTAAGCATTTACTATTTTATTTGTTTTCCATACATTTGTATTTTAAATAAATAAATACGTTTTGTTGTCAATACCATAATAATACTTGCTGAGTTAGACGAAATACCTGCAACGCATTTTGAACAACAAAAATTTTTGGTTTGTCACAACGGAAGCTTTTGTTAGTATTCCGTTTTTTTTTTTTTTTAAATAATAATGGCGGCGGCAAGCCATATTTGAATTCAATTTTAGCCTAACCATACTTTATGGTTAACTACACCATATTTTAATTTTGTTGTTTAGCCTAAGGAGAAACTGCAACAACAATTGTTAAAATAAATACTAGAAAAAAATACCCATTGAATTCGAATAATAGTAATAAATACATACATATTTCGTAATATCTACAATCGTATTCATATTATGAAGGTATTACAATTGAAATTGAAATAAAAAAGTTTATAGTTGAAGCTAGGAAAAGTAAAGTTGAGAATTTTGAAATTTAATCAAAACAAACTGAATAAATGACAGCCAATTTGACAGATGTATCAAATGTCAAATGTTTGGAATGCCCTATTGAAAGAAACTTTATTAAAATTTCGAATACTGAAACTATTTTCTGTTAAATCTGCAAATACTAGAACAAAGTTATTGTTAAAACAAAAAAAAATATTTCGGAAAATTTTTAAATATTTTAAAATATTTACACAAAACACGTAATTGCAAACTTCATTAAGCTACTTATTCTTATAAAATATACAATTTAGCCTTTAGTTTTTCAACAAAAGTGGTAAAATACAAAAATATGGGTCGTTATTTAATTTAGATTTGAAAAGAAAACACGCACAAATGCGTTTAAAATTAACACGGAACACAAATTAGCATAAACATTTCAAACAAAGAAAAAAAATAATTTAAAACGTGTTAGTAAATGAGAAGAATCAAAATATTTGTTGAAAAACAAATATTTACGGTTTTTTTTTTAAATAAAAATTCATTAACACTTCATCGAAGCTAAAAAGACAGCTATATTAGGGAAGACAATGGCTTTTATTGTTTAAAAAAACAAATAAAAATTTACAAAGAAAAAGTTTTAAAAAAATCAAATTGAAATTTCTTTTAAAAATAATAGAATTTTATTTAGTAGTAGAAAATTATTGATTTTAAAACAAAATCCGGAAAAGTCTTTGCAAACTTTTCCGGATTTTGTTTTAAAATCAATAATTTTCTACAAAATTTTTATTTCTTACGCAATTTTTTTAAAATTTTACTTTAAAAAATGAGAAATTTCTTTTAAAAATAATTTAATTTTAATAGTAGTACATATTTTTATAACTTTATTTAAAATTTTAAAGATTTTTCCTATTTTCTATAAAATTTGCAACATTTTTCTTAAACTTTGTGTTATTTACCGCCATTTTATCTTTTATATATGTAATTGTATATGGCAACACTGATTAAACTGCAGTTGACATCAATTCTGTTTATTTACAAATAACGGTGATTGCAATATTGATTGTTGTTGTTGTTACACTTAGCGGCGAACATAACCAAAAAAGGTAAACAAACATAAACATAAATAAGACACACACACACACAAACACATATAAATATCAATAGAGGAATTTTTATGTAAATAAAACAACAACAATAAACAGGGAAAATGTAAAAGGTAAACAAACATACAGACATTTATACTTAAACATAGCAAATGTCATTTTAATTGTAAACTAAACTTGATAACTTCCCTTTTTTATTTATTTGATTAAAAAAAAACCTTCAGAACTAAAACAAATACTTTACATGCATATTAATTATTGAAATTAAGAGTTATTCTTATAAATTATCAATATTTTATTAAAAAAATAAAACAAAAACAATTATAGTCACGTTCTATAAACTTTTGTATCAAAAAAAAAAAAATTAAATAAAAAAAATAGTAGTGATACCTTCATGAACAATAAACCATATTAATATGTTTAAGTTTTATCAGCTTTATATGTGTGTGATTAATAATTTATTTATAATTTTTGTATTTTTAGCTTTGTTATTGTTGTTTTAACTAATTAATATTTAACGTTACGTTTGGTTGCATTGCTTAATTGGTAGTGGCCGTTTTTTTTACTTTGGCTTAAGTGTAAATGTATAAATAACAAAGTTTTTTTTTTGTTGTTTATATAACAACAAATATTTTAGGTGTAAAATGGAAAAAATCGAAAGTTTAACCAAAAAAAAAATAAAAAAAGTGCAACAATTTTTAGCTGTAGTTTAACAAGTGTTTTAAAATATCTAAATAAATCTAAAACATAAATAAAAAGAAAAATATTTCCTTGACTTTTATGTTTTCATATAGAAAACAACCAGAAATTTAAAAATTTTCTTTTAAGTGTTTCCGGGATTTTGAGTACCAGCAGCAGTATACTTTACCAAACAAAGAAAGTTTTCAAATGCAGTTTTCCATTTCTGAAATGATTTTGAAAATTTTCTTAACTAACATAGTTAATTTTTCACTTTTTTCTAGTTTGCCAATGCGTACAAGTAGTTGCATGCCTTCATGCTTTTAACTTTAACAAAAAATAATAAATACATATAGTATATCATATGGACACTTGGTTTAAAAAAAAAAAACTCAGTCAGCCAGTCCCACCATTTGGTTCGTTGCACATTGTTAATTTTCGTTGTAATATGCTATTATTATAAACAAAAAACCTGGTTGGTTTATATTTACAACTTTCATTATACATTCATTTGTACAACAAAAAAATGCTTAACAAAAGCTTTGCTCATCAAATCCTTAGTTTACATGAATTTCAAAACTATTGTTTAATTTTGTAATAGAAAAAAATCAGCTAGAATAAAGATTTTTGTTTAAACATTGGCAACACTAAATAACAGCCTTAAAGAACCGTTAGATTGAGAGCGCCTAATAGTAAGGATGCCACATCGCTATAATAGCGAATATAGGCAACACTGAATGACAGCCTTATAAGCCTAAGGTTGCCACATGGCAAAAATCACTATTTTAAAAGCTATTACAAGAAAATTTTTGAAAATCAAATATTTTTCAATAGAAAATGAAATTTAAAGAATTTTTAAGGAAAATATAATAAAAATTCAATAAAACTGCTAAAAATTAAATATTTTTAAGGAAAAATTCCATAAAATTCAATTTAACTAAATTCTATTTTGCAATAAATGTGTTAAAAATAAACATAGCCATTAAGAATGTAAATTATTTTATTTGTTTTTTTTCTAAATTTTTTTTTTGTTTTTTAAGCACATTTTTTAAACATATTGTGTAAATTTTGTGTTTTTTTTTGGTTCTGTTTTGGTTTTTCTTTTAAAGTTAATTAAAAATTAATTATCTTGGCTTTATACTAGCTGCAAATACTTTCAAATTTGTAGCTAAAAAAAGGCTTAAAACAAGCATTCATGTTTTAAAAAAAAACACAAAAGAAAAAAAAACTTAATTATCTGTGCATGTTGCTAACAATCAATTCTTTTCAAATCGATCTTATTTTCGTGTACTCTAGAAGCTGTTATAGGCAACACTTTTCAAAACAATTTTAATTGAGTTGCTGTTTAAGGTGTTTTTTTGGTAATAAATTACTTAAGAAGTTTTACACTGGCTTAGAATTTTATATTGGCTAATTTAACATAAACATTTCTAAAGTTTTTAGCTGCTAAAACTATAATGAGATTGAATAATATCATAATTACAAAATTGTTTATGTAAAAATATGTAAAAATAACATAATTTCCATTTTCAAAGGGCTGTATTTATTACTTTGTAAAGGACTTTGTTGTATTTTAATCCATTTATAAATAAAAATTAAATTTTTGTTAATTTTGCAATATTTATACATATTACACTCTTACTTATCCTTTGTTTGAACGCGCACAAACACTTACGCTCCCATTTAATAAGCATCAAATGTACCGTTATTAAATGAAAGACTTGGCATCTCTGTAATTGAGTGAGAAATGTAAACAAACACTGGCCGCCATTGTTGGTTAATGTTTATCATCCTTTCTTTATTTACATACGCACACACACACTTATGCTCACATTTAATGAGCAACAAATATTCGGTTATTAAAGGAGAGATTTAGCATCTCTGTAATTGAGCGATAAATGTAAACAATGGACGCCATTGTTGATTACAGTTTATTTTAAAAGGCTGCTAGATGTGAAAAATAGTACGATTAAGTTAAAATCACTAAATTTTAAGATTTTTTAAATAAAAATCAAGGAAATTAGTGGGAATCATAAATAAATTCAGGTTTTTGATTAAAAAATAATGGATTTTTTAGAATAAATCAGATTGACTAAATGACAATATGTCAGCTATCAACTGTCAAAGTTTGCAAGTCCCTATAAATGTTGCTTATAGTTCTGTGCTAGTGTAAATGTTATTTTATAAGCCATTCTTTGAAATAAAATTAGTTTTCTTTCTAATTAACTTTAAGTTTTTATCACTAACATTTCTTTTTGTTAAATTTTTAATGCATTCATGACCCAAAAACCTAAAATCGCCAACTTATAAAAAAAAAAATTTCTCCAACTCTCTTTTTATTTCTTTTTTTTTAATAAATTTGATTTTTTCTTTTGTCTAGAAGAGACGAATTAAAAAGAAATATATATATGCCAGTCACTAAAATTGCAATGACCATAACTCCTCTTAACAGCAACTCTAACTTATTCCTGCTTTAAACAGAAATATAAAGTGAAACAAAAATCTCTGCAGCAAGTTTAATATGTAGTATGTGTTTAGAAGTCAGTTAAGCTGGCTGACTGGCATTCTTTTAAAACGTGCTGTATTATATTATTGTTTTAATGCCAACAAGTCAAGTCATTATTATTATGTCTTTTTATAGTTTGCCTGCCAACCGTTCCACAAAAGGTGTGTTCTTCTATTGCAGTTTTTTTATATTTTGTTGTTCGATTTGTTTGTGTTGTTATTTCTAATCAGGTTAGTGGGTTAGTTGAAACTTTACGCATGACTATATGGACAAATTGTCTAAAAGTAGAGAGGATGTATTATAGCTGTAACAATTTGTTCAGAAATAACATGAATTGTTGCAAAATTGTTTAAATGTTTTAAGAAATTTAATTGAAGAAATAAATAGAGGAGCAGGCAGTTTAAAAAAACTGCATTCAGCTATGAGGTTCATTTCTGAATGAAAATTGTCTAAATTCTAGTTTTTATATATTTTAGCGTTTTTTTGGCCGTTGGCATCATTGTCTTTGATACTGCCAGATGGTTTTTTGAAAAAACAATCTGGCAGTATCAAGGACAATGAATGAACAATGATGCTAACGTATAAAAAAACATTGTAATATAAAAAACATGATTTTTTTCATATTTTATTATTTCTAACAGAGTTTCAGTATTTTTAAATACATTTCTCCATTTGTTACTGCCTTTCCATTTTGAGATTTAATTATAAATTTTGTTGTCAAATTTTTTTTCTTTTTTACACCTATAATAAAAGATTTTTGTTTGGTTTTATAATTTATTAAAACCAAAATTATTACTACCGTCATAAACAATTATTATTGCTTTTTTTTGCATGATTATAACACAGGGTAACAAAATTGTTGACGCCCTGTGTAATATTTTTTTTTTTTATTATTAATTTTAGGTTTGTTGACTTTTTTTGTTATTATCTTTTGCATTGTTGTTAACAATTGTTTATAATATTTATGCTAGTTATGCAATTATTTTATTAAAACCAAAAATACCAACAAAAAACTATTAACAATGGCAAAATAAACACATGGTGTAAAATTTAATTTTTTTTATTATAACATATTATGTATTATTTTTTCTCACTTTGTTTTGGTGTTTATTTCTTTTACGTTAAATGATTAATTAGTTAAAAAGCTATTTAACATAAACAATGTTGAAATTGTTAAATTTTTATCAATTTATGATAGAGACATTAGAAAAAAAAGCTAAATAACTAATTAATTACATATATATAAAAAAACAAAAGCTTTTTTTCTTTTAATTTCTTTCATTAAACGTTTAAAAAATGTTTAAAATTCGCTTTATGTTTTCAAAGCCATGATTAGTAGTCTATCCATGGCTGATCAACATTGATAATTTACAAAATCACAGCACCGCACAACACCACAAAACTAACTTAACAGCCATCGAGCCAAACAAACTAACACATTTACTCTAGAAAAAGGTCATTGAAATGTTGTGAATTTAAATGAGTGTTCAGTAGTGGTAAATATTAAGAGGGATGGTCACAGATATCCAAAATAAAACTATTTTATTTTTATTAAATATTGAAAATAAAACAAATTTTACATAATTTTTAAGTAAAACTTAATAATATTTTCAAAAAAAACCACACATCAGTCTTATATTATTGATTTCTTAGTTAATTTCCCTAAAAATTAACAACTAACATTAAATTGTGGGTTTTCTAAACCAAAATGCCCAGTTTTATGATAAAATCATGTGGCAGCCTTGATTTAGTGGTATTTACCGTTATGCAGTGTTGCCAATTTAACCACAAATAACAATTGTCATAAAATAATATATGGCAGCTTTGTTGCAGGATTATTTACTGTTATAAAGTGTTGCTAACACAATTACATGCTCAATTAACAATTTTTCAAGGGAAATGGTCCACTCTCGAGTTATTTATATACAAATTAACAATCTTAGGAATGTAGAGAGATAGAAAGATAGATTATCATTAATTTTAACAAACTGTGTCTATCCTCTATAATATTTTATGATTTTTAATGGTTTTTCGTTTTAGAAAAAGTGCGTGCGTGTAAATATTCGTATTTCTTATTTGCCAATTTCTTTATTAACCACTTTTTTTTATAAAAAAAACAGTTTTTTTGTCTCTTGAGGTTTTGTTAACTTTTGTAATTGAAAACAAATTAACTGGTATTTATTTTATTTTTTAGCAAATTTTATCAAGTAAATCAATATGAATACATCAACAAAAAATGTGTGAAAATAAATTTCTCTTTAGGTATATTCGACTAATATAACCAATATTTTGTCATCTTAAAACTAAAATGGTCAATGTATTTTTTTTAATGTTTGTGTTAAGAAAAACATAAATATTTGTTAATAGTTTTTTTATACCCTTCACCTTCGTGAGAAGGGTATATATAAGTTTGTCATTCCGTTTGTAATTTCTACATTTTTCATTTCCGACCCTATAAAGTATATATATTCTGGATCCTTATAGATAGCGGAGTCGATTAAGCCATGTCCGTCCGTCTGTCTGTCTGTCTGTCTGTCTGTCTGTCTGTCTGTCTGTCTGTCTGTCTGTCTGTCTGTCTGTCTGTCTGTCTGTCTGTCTGTCTGTCTGTCTGTCTGTCTGTCTGTCTGTCTGTCTGTCTGTCTGTCTGTCTGTCTGTCTGTCTGTCTGTCTGTCTGTCTGTCCGTCTGTCTGTCTGTCTGTCTGTTGAAATCAGTTTTCTGAAGACCCCAGATATCTTCGGGATCCAAATCTTCAATAATTCTGTCAGACATGCTTTCGAGAATTTTGCTATTTAAAATCAGCAAAATCGGTCCACAAATGGCTGAGATATGAGGAAAAAACCAAGACAACCTCTATTTTTGACCTATTTTTTACCTATATCTGGATTACTAAGACATTAATAGACAATATGGATATCTAATGATAGATATTTCAAAGACATTTGCAACGACGTATATAAGACCATAGTAAGTTGGACCTACAATGGGTCAAAATCGGGAAAAAAATTTTGAACCCGAATTTTTTTTAAAAAAAAAAAAATTTAAAAAATTTTAAAAAAAAAATTTAAAATTTAAAAAAAAAATTTTTTTAAAATTTAAAAATTTTTTTTTTAAAATTTAAAAAAATTTTTTTTTTTAAAATTTAAAAAAAAAAATTTTTTTTAAATTTAAAAAAAAAAAATTTAAAATAACAATCGAAAAAATTTTTTTTCCAAAAAATTCAAAAAACAACTGGAAAAAAATTTTAATTTTGTTTACCTAAAAATATTTAAAATTTTCAAGTATAATTTGGTGAAGGGTATATAAGATTCGGCACAGCCGAATATAGCACTCTTACTTGTTTTTTGTTAAATTTGGTCACATTTGGTTCATTAACTTTACCAAACTGATAGAATTATGTGGTATTTACTATATTTGTAAACAAATAAATTGCAAGAGATCAATGACTTTTTATGGTTATAAACTAATAAAAAACATTTTTATAAAATGTGGCTAAAGTTTTGTGAAACTAAAATAATTTATTAAATCGCAATAGAGATATTTTAAAGTTATCCCTCTAGTATTCAGATTTTTAAAGAAGCTGGATAGAAATATTGCGGAAATTTAAAGTTTTAAACATCTGGTAGCTTTGTTTCCCCATTATTTGCCACTATGGCAACACTATGCAGTGTTGCCAATATAAATAACATGAAATGTCTGGTGGCAACTTTGTTTCAGGATTATTTACCGTTATAAAGTGTTGCCAATGACACTATCTGCTCTTTTAAAAACATTACATGAGAAATGGTCTAACCCTAAGAAATTGAACTGTAATGAGGCATAATTATTTACAAAAACAAATAAATATATCGAGGGACAATATTCAATATTATCTATCTTAGATTTCCATAAAACACATTGAGTTTTTTATGATAAAGTATTCAGCAAACAAGCACATATTTGTGTTATATTGTAAAACAGAATTTTAATATGAAATTATTAATTAAAAAAAATAATCAGGGTGTGCTATTTTAAAAATTGATGAAAAATCTTCAAAAAATCACAAAAAATTTTAAAACATGTTTTACAATTTTGTTATTTATTATTCCTTATTTAAAATAGAAACTTTTGGTGTAGATTTTTCTTCAAATTTTAGAATTTTAATAAGTATCACACCCTATTTTTTGTAAATTTTTAAACTTTTCAAAGTAAAGGTTTTTTAAAAATATAGCAAGATTTAATATGAAATTATGATTCTTTAAAAAAATCAGGGTGTGCTACTTAAATATTCGTAAAAAATCTTGAAAAATTAAATAAAATGTTGTTATTTATTATTCCTTTTTTAAAATAGAATCTTTTGGTGTAGTTTTTTCTTTAAATTTTGGAATTTTAAAAAGTAGCACACCCTAGTTTTTATAAATTTTTAAACTTTTTAAATGTTTTTCTTTAACACAGTAAATGTTTTTTAAAAATATAGCAAAATTTTAATATAAAATTCAGATTTTTTTTAAATATTCAGGGTGTGCTACTTAAAAAAATCAAATAAAAATTTACAAAATTAAATAAAATTTTGTTATTTATTATTCCTTTTTTAAAATAAAATGTTCTGGTCTAGTTTTTTCTTAAAATTTTGTAATTTTAAAAAGTAGCACACCCTAGTTTTTGTAAATTTTTAAACTTTTTAAATATTTTTCTTTAACACAATAAAGGTTTTTTTAAAATATAGCAAAATTTTAATACAAAATTATGATTCTTTAAAAAATTCAGGGTGTGCTACTTAAAAATTCGTAAAAAAAAATCAAAAAATGACAAGTAAAATTCCATAATATTTTCCCATTTCCGTTTCAATTATAATGTAATGCGTGATTTGTTTGTTATGCAAATTGTTTTGCTGATCTTCAAAATGAACTTGAAAATTTCGATTTTACATAACTTTTTTTTATTTCTTTGATGCCATTTACAGAAAAAATGTTCATCTCGCAAAACAATGCGTTTTTTTTCTTCTCGTTAGTGATAATCTTGTTTTGAATAGTTTTCTTCACCTTGAATTGTTTATTAATGTTGTTGTTGTTGTGGTTGCTATTGTTGGTGGCAACAATAGCAAAAAAAAAAAGGTTAATGCACTTCATTACTTAGTTTTAAGACACTTTGTTAAAGAAAAAATAGTTATTATGTTGCATGTTGAGAGACTTGAAACAAAACAACAATAATTTCAACAAAAATCTCATGTCAACAAAAGGCAATTAAGTATATTGCGACACTGCTTGTTATTATTATTATGATAAAGTCTTTTTTAAATTGATATTTATGGCTGATAATTAAAGATAATTTGCAGAAAATCTACAGAATATTCTTTAGAAAATGCTGATAAAAATCTAAGAAATATTTGAAATAATAGAGAGGCAAAACTCAGAAATAAAATTAAGATTAACAACAAATTTGTTATTATTTAAAAGCTACAAAAAAGAATGAATTAAAAAAAAATTTTTTGATAAAATTGAGGTTAAGTTCAAATTTTTATTCATAATTTCTTTGATTTTGTCAACTATTTTGTTATTTTGTTGGCAATAGTCTATAAAATCATTGACTTTTATTTAAATGTTTCTATTTTTGTATAAATTATAGTTGTTAGACATCAATTCAGCCTCATATAGACATTCATTCAGTTATTTTTTCATTCATTTAAAGCTTTTTTTCTATACAAATTTCCGTTTCCTTTATTAAAAGAAATAAATGTATTAACTGGTTCATAAACTCTTTTAATAGATTTATATTATGTTATACTATTGTACTATTTAGTAATATTAAACAATAAATTAAAACGTTTAAAAATTGTTAACAATTTTGCCATGCAGTTTATTATTATTTATCATTTGTTGTAATCTTATTATTAAAAAGTGACAAGTTCATTGACAACTCTTAAACAATTAAGTCTAAACATTTATCATGCCATATTAATTTTATAATAACAAAATTGTTTATAAAGAAATTTAAAAAAAAAATGTTTTTACTTTGAAAAGAAAAAAATAACAAATGTTATAATTTACATGATAATAGCAAATAATGTTATGACAAATTTTATTGTTTATAACTACTGTTTTTTTTTAATTGTTTAGAAAAAAAAATAAATTTTCTTTGCCATTGTTATTTAAAATTAAAATAAAACAATAATAAAATTTCTCACCACATTTTAGCTAAAGAATATAACAAAACTATCAAAAAAATGTACAACAAATGAAAAAAATGAAATGTCAAGTTTGTTAATAAAAAAATATGCATTAAAATTTAATGTTTCATATATTTTTTTATTAATTTAGCCTTCGGTATTAGTTTAACTTCAAAACTCATTTTTATTTTTGGCAAATTCTCTAAAAAAACAATAGTTTTATTTCCCTATCAATGTAATTTGGCAAGATTTTATGAATAAATTAGTTTTCTTAAGGTTTTCTTCTATTTTTTATATGAATTTTTGTTTATCCTAGTTAGCAGCACTAATAAATGCAATTCCTAATGAAAAATGGCGTTTTAACAATAACAACAGGCTTTAGTTAGCAAGCAACAACAACAAATTAACGTTTTTTTTATTTACACCACAACAGTGTTATTGTTTTAGTTCTCCTTCTTGCTTTGGTGCAAACAATTCCTCTCCTTATGAAAAATGGCGTCATAACAATAACAACAAATAAAAGCTTTAACAGTTACTTTATTTACACAACAACAGTGTTGCAAAATATGCATCTCTTTATGAAAAATGGCAATAACAACAACAAAAAGGAGATAACGTTTATTTATTTACACCACAACAGTATTGTTGTTGTCCTTGTTTTGTTTGGTGAGAAGAAAACAAATGGAATTTTACTGTTATTTACATTTGTTTACATTTCTCTATATGAATGATTGCAAAATGTACTTTATATAAAGAAAAAATACCTTAAAAATCACAGGATTCAACTAAAACTTTAAATATTTGGTTAATAATAGAAATTGAGATTTATTTAAGAATTAATTATAGAATTAAACAAACACTAACACTTAAAGGTCTACACATACATAAATATTATATAAAAAATATTCGAAATTCTTTATATTTCATTAAACTAATATTTAACTCGTTTTGTTTTAAACCTTGCTTTTATTATTTATTTAAAGCAATTAAATTTTGTTAGTTTTCTTAGATTTTTCAACAAAGATTAGCAGTTTTATGAGATTTTTTTTTTTGAAAAATATAATTTTTTTAAAGAAATTTTTCAACAAAACGCTTTTAGTTTTAAACATTCTTTTTAAAATATTTATGTATTTATTCTAGTGACATGGTTTCAATTTCATATTATTGTGGTATTTTAAGGTCTTATTATATTTACATTGCCAATTGAAATTCTCAAACGCAGCTGTTTGTTTTGAGTCATTTATTATTGTATTTTTATTCTGTTTGATGGTTTAAAGCAACAATAAAATTTATATTACCCATGCAGTTTTGACCCAAATTGTGTATTAACTTATGTATACGAAAAAAAACGTAATTTTATTTTCAAATTAAATTTACTTTAAACAAACTTTAATTGATAGTTAAACAGGGGAAGGATGGCTAACAAAAATTCTCAAATAGAATTATTTTTTTAATATAAAAATTTTTTTTTTTAAAGAAATTACGCAAATTCCAAAAAAGTACTTTTTTACTACAATTTATAAACTTCAGTTTTTTTATTTTTATTAATAATAAAATTTGCCTAATTTAGATTATTAGTGAAGAAAAATTTAATATTATAGTTTTATAAATTTTTTTCCTAATTTAAATAAGTACTTTTCTACTACTATTTGAATAATTGACTATTTTTTATTTTTTGCATAAAAAATTAAATTTTTTGGTTTATTAATGAGAAAAGAACTAAAATTTTGATCATTCTTTGAAGTTTATACTAATTTAAAAAAAGTACTTTTCTACTACTATTTGAAAAATTAAATTTTTTAATTTATTTATATGAAAATTAGCATTTTTTAGTATATACTTGACAAAAGTACACAGAATTTGTGAATTTATAATTTTTTTTTTTAAAAATCAAAAATGTGCTTTTCTACTACTATTTTTATAATTTTGTTTTTTATTATTTTAGTGATAAGCCAATGGTTTATTAATGAAGAAAAACTCGAAATTTCATATTTTGTTGAATTTTTTCCCTATTTAAGAAAAGTACTTTTCTACTACTATTTGACTAATTTACTATTCTTTATTTTATTCATACAAAATTTACTTTTTTGGTTTATTAATGAGAAAAGAACTAAAATTTTGGATCATTCTTTGAAGTTTATACTAAATTAAAAAAAAGTTAGTTTTCTACTACTTTTTGAAAAATTATATTTTTTAATTTTTTTTTATAAGAAAATTAAAATTTTTAGTATATAATTGACAAAAGTACACAAAATTTTATATTTTATTAAACTTTTTCCAAAATTTAAAATAGTGCTTTTCTACTACTATTTAAATAATTTTCGTTTCTTATTATTTTAGTAATAAACCAATGGTTTATTAATGAACAAAATCTCTAAATTTCATAATTTTTTTGAATTTTTTCCTTATTTAAGAAAAGTACTTTTCTACTACTATTTTAATAATATTCTATTTTTTATTTTCTTCATAAAAAATTAACTGTTTTGGTTTATTAATGAGAAAGGAACTAAAATTTTAATCATTCTTTGAAGTTTATACAAAATTTAAAAAAGTTAGTTTTCTACTACTTTTTGAAAAATTAAAGTTTTTAATTTTTTTTTTATAAGAAAATTAAAATTTTTAGTATATAATTGACAAAAGTACACACAATTTTTTATTTTATACAATAACTTTCCAATATTTTAAAAAGTAATTTTCTACTACTATTTCAAAATATCCCGTTTTTAATTTTTCATAAATAAAAAAATTGTTTTTTTTTGTTTATTAATGAAAAAAGAACACAAAAATTAATTTGGCATTGATTTTTTATCCAAATTAAAAAAAGTACTTTTCTACTACTATTTGAAAAATTCGCGTTTTTATTTGTTTTTACAAATAATAAAATTTATTTGATAAAAAGTACTCATAATATTATATTTCATTTATATTTTTAAATTTAAACAAAGTTATTTTTTACTACTATTTAAAAAAATTCCCGTTTTTTATTTTTCGTAAATAAGAAAACTGATTTTTTTTTGGATCAAAATTTAATATTGTATTGATTTTTTTATTCAAATTAAAAAAGTACTTTTCTACTACTATTTGAAAAATTTACTTTTCTTATATTAATTACCAAATTTGTTTTTTTAGTTTATGTTTGATAAAAAGTACACAAAATATTATATTTTATTGATTTTTTTTTTAAATTTAAAAAAGTACTTTTCTACTACTATATTAAAAATTAACTTGTTTGCTATTTATGAATAGTAAAATTTGCTTATTATTGGAGTATTAATGAAAAAAGAACTCAAACTTTAGGTTTTAGAAAAGTAGTTTTCTACTACTATTTTAAAAATTCGCTTTATTGTTTTTTATTTGTAAAAATTTTTCATTTATTTGCATTATTAATAAAAATAGAACTCAAATTGCAAGTTTTTATAAATTTTTTTTGGAAATTAAAAAAGTACTTTTCTACTACTATTTGAATAATGAACAGAAATTTTTAATTTTTTTGTATTATTAATGAAAAAATAACTCAAATTGTAAGTAAATATAAAATTGTATAAATTTTTTATTAAAATGAAAAAAGTACTTTTCTACTACTATTTAAAAAATTGTCTGTTTTTTAATTTTATTGGTAAATTTAATAATTAATTATTTACAATGCTTAGAAAAGTTTTTTAAGAAGATTTCCTGAAAGTACTTTTCTACTACTATTTTAAAAATTTAAAGTTTTTCATATATTTATAAAGAAAATTAAAAATTTTGTTAGTTTATACATTTTTTGAAAGAAGTTTGTTTCTTTTATTATAGAAAAAATTAGCTTTTTTTGTATATTTAAAAAAAATATTTTTCTACTACTATTTTAAAATTTTTATTTTTAAGGGTTTTATTATTGTATTTAGCTTAATTCAGACTTAACATTAAATTTTTTATAAATTTTCTTAATTTTCTGTTGTTTATAAAGAATATTTTTCTACTACTATTTTAAATTCTTATTTTTAAGGGTTTTATTAATTCAAACGAAATATTTTTTTTTTTATAAAATTTCATAATTTGTTGTTTAGCTTACCTTCCCCCTGTTCATAATAAATTAAAACATAAATTTGGCCACCATTCACTTGCTTATTCATTTTTTTTAGTAGTAGTATGACATAACATTATATGATTTCATTCATAAGTAGCTACTAGCTAGTAAAATTTTTGTTTGAAAATATTTTTAGTTTAAAATTTAATTTCCTTAGTAAATGAAATTGAATTTTCTTTCTTCAAAATCTTTACAAAATTGTAATAAATAGCAATTCATAAAAGTTGTAAACTGAAACCATAAATTGCAATTGTTTGTTTTGAGAAAAAAACGGCAATTAACAGCTGCAATGGCGTGTGTCAAATGAAAAATGTTTGGAATGTTTGTGTTTTTTTGGAAGAAATTATTATTAAAGGTTACTTACTTTTACAAAAGAAAGGAATTTTTGAAGCAAACATTATTTCTATACAAAATTTATAAGATTTTTCAAAAGTTTTATTTGCTAAATTTACTTTTATTATACAAATTTGCCTTATACTGCACAAATTTTTATTTCTATAATTTCATTAAATCCTTCTTAATAATATAATGGAAATTTTTTATTAAAATGTTCAAAAAATACTTTAAAATACCTTTAAAAACTTAAATAAAGTGATAATCTTAATTTTGTTGCTATTTTTTAATATAGTTGCTCTCATTTGCAAAAACAATTGCTTTAATTGAGCTAAAATGGCGGCATATCAATGATTGCATTAAATTTACCGTTATTTTGCGTTGTTTACATTTAGCTGTAAGTGTGTGTGTTTGGTGTTGTAGGATGTTACTTATGTAGGGCTGCCATATTGTCTATGAATAAATTATACGGTAAAAGTGTGTAAATATACCGTAAAATATAGGGAAATGTTAGAAAATAATTACTGTGTAGTAGAAATGTAAATAAAACTTATAAAATAAAGGTTTTTAGCTAATAATTTGAATAAATTAAGTGAAATAAAATCGAGTTATCTTAAATTTTTTTTATTTTCTTTAACTTATTATTAAAATAACATTGTAACTAGGTTTTAAAGGTTATAATTAATTGGTTTTCATAAATTATTTCCAATTAATTGCTTTAACTAAAATCCATAGCCTGAAGACACAATTTTTTTTAAAAATCGTTTTATTATTTTTGTTAAGCTTCTATAATTTTCATGATCTAATTTTAAAAGCTGCCTTAAAATAGTTTATTTTTTTTTAAATTAAATTAATTAATGATCAGCAATTTGTTTTCATTTTGTTTACACATTTATTTTCCGTCAGAGCCAACGTAAAAGAGAAGTTTATGGTTTATGCATCTTTTTTTTTTGGCTGCTGCACTTGTGAGTTGCTTGGCTTACTGGTGCAATCATCACGTTTGAAGTAGCAAAAACTAAATAACTCTTACCATTTAACAATAACTTTCACGCTTTCATTTGTTTATAAGTTGGCTCGGTGGCTGGCTACTAATATTTAACAAACTACATACACATGCTAGTTGGCAGACAGACAGACTTATGAAATTTTGTGGGTAATTCAGTTTCATGTTTATCTCTCAAATACATATTTCAATTATCACAGAATATAAGCAAAGATAAATAAATAATAATGAAAACAGAAGAAGGGAAAATGAAAAGAAATGAAGTAATTTTAACTAAATCAATCCGAAATTAAAGAGAGTCGATATAGCCATGTCCCTCAGTTCGTCTGTATGTTGAAATCAACTTTCAGTAGCCCCCAAAAAACTTACATACATGATTCATTTATCTATATATCCGCTATAGACCGAGAAAATCGGCCCACAAACAATTTTTTTTTTTTTTTTTTAATTTTTTTTCCTTAAAAATATTTAAAATTTTTATTTTAAAGTATGATTTTAATTTTTTTTCTTAGCATCATTTTTCTTTATTTTCCCCTTATTTTTTTTCTATCTGCTCATAATTAATAAGTCCAATTTTTTTTCCTGCCATAAAATACAATAGTAAACATGAATATGTTGTTTTAGCGTGGTCAAAACTTTCGTTTTTCCTCTCTCTATCTCGCTCCGCGCTTTAAAGCATTTTATTGGGTCATTATTTATTGAAATTAATGTCTGGCATGTGGTTGATGTTTTTCTTTTCATAAATTTCAATTAAATATTCCATGCATTTTTTTCTCAATATTTTCTTAAATTGAAAAAAAAAAACTGTGCATGAATTGTAATAGTTTACTTTTTTTTATAATATAATTTAGCTTAAAGTAGTTTAAGCATAAATTATTTTAAATTACATGTTTCCATTAAAAATTTTAATTAATTTACATAAAATATTAACAAGTTTCTTATAAATAAATAAGAATAAATTACATATTTAAATGGTATTTAAAGCAAGAATATAAAAATTTTATGATTTACAGTCACATAGTCTAAATATTTCATTAATTTATTTAAAAAATTCAGTTGGAAAAAATCTTTAAATATAAAATGCTAAAAAAATTAAAAGAAATACTTAACATTTTTGAAAACTTCAAAATCTTTCCCATTAAAAATTCCTTGTTTCATCAAATTTTTATAAGCAAGCATCTAAAAAAAATCTTTATTTTTTAATAAAAATATGATTTCTGGTTTTTATATTTAATTTCTGGTAATAATTCCTTGTTTCATCAAAATTTTTTAAGCAAACATCTAAAAAAAATCTTTATTTTTTAATAAAAATATGATTTCTTTTTTTATATTTAATTTAAAGATGATTTTCTGTAATTTGCCTGAATTTTTCTTTAAAAATCCTTAAATTTACTGATGGAAATATTTTTACCACTCTGGCATCCCTTTTAAAATAATCTCTAATGAAAAATGGCGGCCAATGTTTACATTGCTAAGTCTCTCTTTGTTTATTAAATGTTAGAGTGTGTGTTTGTGTGTGAGCGAATGTAAATAAAGGATGGCAGCCTTTTAAAACAATCTCTAAACAACAATGGCGCCCAATGTTTACATTTATCTCGCAATTGCAGAGATGTTAAGTTTCTCCTTTAATAACAGTACATTTGTTGTTCATTAAATGGGATAGCGAGTGTTGTGTGTGTGCTTATGTACATAAAGAAGGTGTGGGAGTGTAAAATGCTTTGCTAATGTAAATAAACAAAGGAGGAGTGTAATTACCGGGTATTTCATTAAAGAAGTAAATAAATCTCTAAATAATTATTTAAAATAATCTTTCAAGAATTATTCAGCCTTATTAAGAGTGTCGATGTTGTAGTAACATTTTTTAATAACGAAAATATAAAATACATGGGAATTTTGTGGTACTTAAGTAATTCTCAAGTAGTCTTTGTTTGAAAAACCACAACAACCTACGTTTTAAGTAAAAACCTTTTAAGATATAATTTTGTTTAACAGCAAATTATAAGTTTTTAAGTAGTTTTCCATATTATTAGTCAATTAGATTATGTAATATTTCAAATTCTTTTGTTTTAGACATTTTTTAAAAAGCTTTAAAGTCTTAGCTTGAAAATTTTGTTATAACATTTTAATGTTTTACTTCTTTAAACTCCCCTAAATATTTTATTATATGTATTAAGAAACCACTTTGTTTAAATTTTAACAAAACCATTAATTGTTTAATCAAGCATAGCTAATTTAATAAAATAAAGACAGTAAACTTTTTGATGTTATTGCTTACAATTTAATTCAATTTAATTAGTAGGTTTTGGTCTATTAAACAATATTTTTTGTTTTAAGTTTAAATTTTGAAAGTTATGGTGGCAGAAAAAATAACAAAGACAGACAGAAAGACTTCTTATGCTAGAGAACTCTTTTTAATTTACAATAAGTAAACAATAAAATTGCATAAGAATGAGTTTAAGTTTGTTATTTTTTTTACTTTAAATAAGGTTAAACGGAAATAAGTAAAGGAAGTTAAACAAAAAGTTTTTTTGTTGTGAAAATAAACATGTCAATATCAAAATAAACTTAATTATTAAATAAAAAAAATAAAAAAATGGGTGAAGTTGTGAACAAAGACTGGCAGAGGTTGTTAATATTGGATTTACTAAAACGGAAAAGGAAAATTTGAGAGGGAGTGGTGCTTAAAAATACAAGAAATGTAAACTCTCATTTATAATAAAGTTACTTTTATATTTATTTAAGTATTTTCCTATAATAAGATTTTTTTATTCACATGATTTTTTGTTTTTGATTTAGAGAAATAAATATTTTGCCATTTTGTTATAATTTCATTATATTTCAATGCCAAAATTTATTAAAAATCCATTTATTTTCTTTAAAAATATAAATCAATTATTTAATATTTGTTTCTAATGTAATTCTTACTAATTTTATGTCTTTTTGTTTAAAATATCCTTAAAATTACACATTTTAATTTAATACGATGTGGCAGCCCTGGCAAATGTTTACATTTATCCCTCAATAACAGAGATGCTAAGTCTCTCTTGTAATAACGGTTACTTACAGTGTGAGTGTGTGTATATGTAAACAAAGGAAGAAACTGTAACAAAAAAATGGCGTGCCAATGTTTACATTTATCCCTCAATTACAGAGATGGTAAGTCTCTCTTGTAATAACGGTTTTTTATGGTATAAGAGGATAGGTATGTAAACAAAAGGATGTGTGGGAGTGTAAAATGTATGGAAATTGTAGATAAACAATCTTTTTTAACGTATTGTTAATAAAATCTCTAAATATGTCAATCAAGTAATTTAAATTGTTTAATATTCTTTTCATTCATTGATAAATCTCTAAAAAAGAAATAATTAATTATGTTAAATGCTTCAAATTCTTTAAAAGCCATTAAAAAATGATTTCACTGCTTCTAAAACTATTAAAATTTTGTAATTATATTTTTTTTGAATTTACATTAACATAAACATGTAGTAGATTAAAAAAAACACATTAAACGTTAAACCAAAAAAAAAAACAACAAACAAATAAATAACAATTCCAACCAAATCATTTGAAATAATTGCCATAACGTCTAATAATAATTATGCGAAATTATTTCATTAAAAAAAAAGAAACAACTCTTATTCACATACATACAATAAAAAACAATACATTTCCTTCCAGTTTCCCGGCAATATGAAGTCATTCAATCATTCATTCATTCAATGAAAAAAATTAAAGACAAAAATCTGTTGCTATAAGATGAATGAATGAATGAACGAACGTTCGTTCGTTTGAAAGCATAACATTTCAAGTTTGCATTTGTTAAATTTCAAGCCTTATAAAGATGCAATTTTATTTTTGAATATAATTAAAATAAACTTAAAGTGTTACAAGAACAATAAGAAAAAATTACAAAAAAAATAATAAAAACTAAAATTGATGACAAAGATAAATTTAAAAAAAAATAAAAAATTCATACAAAACTAATGACAAGTATTTAAAGACGTGGGGAGAATTATACATACATACATTAAACAAAAATTCTAATGATTGTAGGAATGTAAATCTAGGGCTAGTCACAGTTTGCCAAATTTATTCAAAATAATTGAAATAAATTGTATTTAAGTTTAATGACTTGATAACTTAACATTTAATAAGCAATAAAGATACCGTTATTAAAGCAGAGACTTAACAGTTCTGCAAATGAGTGATAAATGTAAACATTGGGCAACATTGTTGATTACATTTCCTTTATTTACATTCTTTTACGCACACACACTCTTCCATTTAATAAGCATCTAATATACTGTTATTAAAATAGAGATTTAACATCTCTGCAATTGAGTGATAAATGTAAACAATGGGCTGCCATACTTTATTTACACTCTCTCATTGAACAAGCAGTAAAGATACCGTTATTAAAGCAGATACTTAACATCTCTGCAATTGAGTGAGAAATGTAAACATTGGGCGCCATTGTTATTTAGAGATTATTTTAAAAGGCTGCCAGATGTGAAAAAGTTTGCCATTAAGTAAAAATCCTTAAATTTGAGAATTATTAAAGCAAAAAACTGCAAATTAATAAGAATCATCTTGAAATTCAAAATGAATAACAGAATTAAATTTTTTTGTTTAAACTGTAATTATCCTAAATAATATTTTAAATATTTCATGGTATGACTAGTAAATAAATGTTGTCATCATTTTAAACTCAAAAATAAATAAATTTTGGTGCGCCCCCCATCATAGAACACATTTTGCATATTTGAGTTGGCTTTGTTATTGAACAAATTATTATTTAAGGTAATTATTTATGGTTGTACTCAAACCAAAAAAAAAAAAATCTAAAAACAAATTCAAGAAGATTTCTTTCCAAAGCTTAGCTAACACACCCTAAATTGTCATCTATAGCTAATATTGACATCATGTTTTTTTAGCTTAAACAATTTTGTTGTCTGTATAATAATTTTAATAATCAGCTTTTTTTGAAGCTTAAGGCGTCTTATATTTAACAGACGTCTCAATGGCTTGTATGTATGTTAGTATTTGGTTGGTATTTTACATATTTGAAATTGTATTCATTGAGGTTTGTTATTTTTTTTTGCTATTTGCAAATTTTGTTTAATTTATATTGAACAGGTTTCTTGTTTTTAACAGGTTTTTTTTGTTGATATTTTTTTATTTTTTTTTAACAGTAAATACTTCAGTATTGCACAAATTTTGCTAGGCATGCATAGCAAAAAATCTTAGCAACAGGTGTAAACTGGATTTGAAGTTTTGGTTTTTGTTAAAAAATTTTGTTGTGCACTTCACGTACATACAAATAATACTTAAACAGGCTGGCATTTTTGTTTGGAAGTTATTGTATAGTTTTCAAATTGAAATTTAATATAGATTATTAAGTAATCTACTAAACTAAGTTATTCAATTAAGCAATTTAAAAGCATGTTAAATAAATTCTTTCTCTATTTTATTTCTCTTTATTTTTATCTCGTATCTCTTATATTTTATTTGAAATTTTTTAATTTTTTGAAATTTCCTGTAATTAATACATTGTTTTAATATTTTTTTTTCTATAAATTTCTTTACAATTGTTTTCATAACACCTTTAGATGAAGTCATTACATGATTTATTTGCAAAATAATGAAATTTTATCTTGTCATATTACAATAATAACAAAATTACCTCAGTTAAGTTACAAAAACAATGAAAATAATATTTAAATTAAATCGATAGTGTTAAATAATTTAGTTATTTATATGTATTCATCTATCATTTGTTGGAAATGTGACAACACTTTTGGAAATTTACTGACAATTAATTTAAGGCTTGAATGAATACTTGATATAGGGAATTAAACAATTTCAACAAAATCATTGAATATAAATATAATATGAAATTCTGCAGAATTTTTGTAAAAATTCTTTATTTTTATTCGAATAATTTTTTAATCGATTATTCGGTTTTCCGATTATTCGTTTAAATTTTAAAAAAAAACATATTTATACTATTATTCTTATGGGATTTATGAATTTCTCTAATTTTTTCCGATTATTCGAATATTTATTAAAACGGTTTTCCGAATAATCGTTAAAATTTCTATTATTAATAGCAACAATTTCAAATAAAATCATTAAATATAAATATAATATAAAATTCTGCAGAATTTTTGTAAAAATTCTTTATTTTTATTCGAATAATTTTTTAATCGATTATTCGGTTTTCCGATTATTCGTTTAAATTTAAAAAAAAACATATTTAAACTATTATTCTTATGGGATTTATGATTTTTTCTAATTTTTTTAGATTATTCGAATATTTATAGAAACGGTTTTCCGAATAATCGTTAACATTTCTATTTATATAGCAACAATTTCAAATAAAATCATTAAATATAAATATAATATGAAAATCTGCAGAATTTTTGCAAAAATTCTTTATTTTTATTCGATTAATTTTTTAATCGATTATTCGGTTTTCCAATTATTCGTTTAAATTTGTAATAAAATATTTTATATTTTAACTACTATTCGTATTGTAATTATGAATTTTGTATATTTTTTCCGATTATTCGAATATTTATTGAAACGGTTTTCCGAATAATCGTTAACATTTCAATTTATATAGCAACAATTTCAAATAAAATCATTAAATATAAATATAATATAAAATTCTAAAGAATTTTTGCAAAAATTCTTTATTTTTATTCGATTAAATTTTTAATCGATTATTCGGTTTTCCGATTATTCGTTTAAATTTAAAAAAAAACATATTTAAACTATTATTCTTATGGGATTTATGAATTTTTCTAATTTTTTCCGATTAATCGAATATTTATTAAAACGGTTTTCCGAATAATCGTTAACATTTCAATTTATATAGCAACAATTTCAAATAAAATCATTAAATATAAATATAATATGAAATTCTGCAAAATTTTTGTAAAAATTCTTTATTTTTATTCGAATAATTTTTTAATCGATTATTCGGTTTTCCGATTATTCGTTTAAATTTTGTAAAAAAAATCCATATTTAAACTATTATTCTTATGGGATTTATGATTTTTTCTAATTTTTTCGATTAATCGAATATTTATTGTAACGGTTTTCCGAATAATCGTTAAAATTTATATTTATATAGCAAAAATTCCAAATAAAATCATTAAATATAAATATAATATGAAATTCTGCAGAATTTTTGTAAAAATTCTTTATTTTTATTCGATTAATTTTTTAATCGATTATTCGGTTTTCCGATTATTCGTTTAAATTTAAAAAAAATCCATATTTAAACTATTATTCTTATGGGATTTATGATTTTTTCTAATTTTGTCGATTAATCGAATATTTATTGTAACGGTTTTCCGAATAATCGTTAAAATTTATATTTATATAGCAAAAATTCCAAATAAAATCATTAAATATAAATTTAATATAAAATTCTAAAGAATTTTTGCAAAAATTCTTTATTTTTATTCGAATAATTTTTTAATCGATTATTCGGTTTTCCGATTATTCGTTTAAATTTAAAAAAAAATCATATTTAAACTATTATTCTTATGGGATTTATGAATTTTTCTAATTTTTTCCAATTATTCGAATATTTATTGAAACGGTTTTCCGAATAATCGTTAACATTTCTATTTATATAGCAACAATTTCAAATAAAATCATTGAATATAAATATAATATAAAATTCTGCAGAATTTTTGTAAAAATTCTTTATTTTTATTCGATTAATTTTTTAATTGATTATTCGGTTTTCCGATTATTCGTTTAAATTTTGTAAAAAAAAATCCATATTTAAACTATTATTTTTATGGGATTTATGAATTTTCTAATTTTTTCCGATTAATCGAATATTTATTGAAACGGTTTTCCGAATAATCGTTAAAATTTCTATTATTAATAGCAACAATTTCAAATAAAATCATTAAATATAAATATAATATAAAATTCTGAAGAATTTTTGCAAAAATTCTATATTTTTATTCGATTAATTTTTTAATCGATTATTCGGTTTTCCGATTATTCGTTTAAATTTAAAAAAAAACATATTTAAACTATTATTCTTATGGGATTTATGAATTTTTCTAATTTTTTCCGATTATTCGAATATTTATTGAAACGGTTTTCCGAATAATCGTTAAAATTTCTATTATTAATAGCAACAATTTCAAATAAAATCGTTAAATATAAATATAATATAAAATTCTGAAGAATTTTTGCAAAAATTCTATATTTTTATTCGATTATTCGGTTTTCCGAATTGTAAGGGCCTTAAGCAAAATCTATAAACATTTTTAAAGCTGCCAAATTATCTAAGTGTCTATTTATTCTAAGTTAAACTGTTAACTGCCTTAGGCTCAAAACTGTAATAACGATCACACAGCTGTCAAAATCGATATATTGCTAAATATTTTAGCTAAAATGAACAAACAAGCATTTTAAAATTGACTATTTTTCATATTATTATTAATTACTTCTTGCAAAACAATAAACAAAACAAAAGATTATTAATTTTATGAATTTCAAAAACTTTTTTGAAATATTTATTTTGTTATTTAAAGGTTTAGAAGCAAGAGGCAAAATAAAAGCTTAAACTATTAGTTAAATTATATTACTTTGACTTACCTTTTTCAACTAAACGTTTTTTTTAAATAAAAGTTTTCAATTAATCCCAATTTAATGAATGAGTATTATTTTTATGATGCTCTGCTAACAACTGCAATTAATCCGCATTAAAAAAGGAATTAAACAATAAATTGTCATGTTAAGAAAATGATATTGAAAATAAATTAAAAAACCAGTTAAATTGAAGACTATTTTTAATGTGATTTTTAACATAAATAACGTTTTTTTTAAACATATAAATTAAATACCAGTTTAATATTCAAATTTTGGTTTTAATTAAAATTTTTTTATTATATTTTTGTAATTTTTTAAAGGCTTTTTTTAAACAGGTTTCAAGTTTTATTTAAATTTTTAAAATTTTAATTTTAGTTTAATAGTTTTCTGGTATTAGATTTTTATTATTAAATTTTTAGCTTTAATTAATTTAATTTCTATTGCACTGAGAAAAAAACCTATATTTTGCAAAATATTTTTTGCCGAAATACCAACCAACGTTAAGACAACTACCAGCAAATAGTAGCAAAACCGGACTCGCGTAAAATGCAACTCTAAAAAAAACATACACAAAAAAACCGTAAAAAAAACGAAAGACACCCAAAAACAATTCAAAAAAACAATGAGATTTGCTCACTTTTTAATAACCGTTCAATTCAAGTTAGTTTTATAAAGAGAGTTTAGCTTGTTGTTGTTATTGTTTTGTTAAACCACAGTTTTAAACGCAGAAAATAATGCAGTAGATTTGTATTGTAATTGTTGTTGGGTACAATATAAAAAAACGCGAACGCGTGCGTTTCAAATGTAAAGCCAAGAAAACGTGTTGTTCGTGCGTAGCTTACCAAACGAAGACTAGTTTCAAGACATTCACTAAACGAAGCTACAGGCTGCAACAAACAGAGCTTTAAAGAAAAGCTAAAAATACTACGATGTTGTTGTTGCTGCTGTTGTCTAGATAAAAATCGTGTTTTTTTTTAAACGAAGACGAAACTAAACTTCGTTGAAATGTGTACCTACACATATGCACACACATACGTAGTTGTTGCTTTAAAAATGTAAACAAACCAAAACAGACAAGCAAAAAAACAAGTTCTTCTTCTTCTTTAATACAAGTATTAAACAAAAAAAAACAAAAACTTATAGCACCCACCCCCCTTTTCATTTAATAAAAATTTAATTTTCTAAAACTAGAATCCATCAAAAACCCAAATTGGCAACACTATGATAAAATATTGAATGAGACGCGCCAAATAATACATTTCTAAACGTGATAAAATGTGCTAAATATGGCTGTAGAAATAAAGCAAGTGACATATAGAAAATAAAGATATTTGAAATTAAATATAATGCAAAATCGAATAACTTCTATAAGACGTAAATAAAAAGTGAGTAATAAATAGTTTTAATGACAGGCAAATTTGAGAAAGGAATTGAAATACAATAAAATACGACCGGTCAGAAAACTGACAGAACACAAAACAGAGCTGATGTTGATAAGCAGAATTACAACAGAAGAAGTCCTAATGATACAAATGGGAAGAAAAATTGTTGCCACGGAGGCTATAAAATCGATCAAGACAGAATTAGATTTAAGACTAAACTACAGAATAGACTTTGGAGTATAGACTAGACTCTGGACTAGAGTCTAGACTAGACTCTGGACTAGAGTATAGACTAGACTCTGGACTAGAGTATAGACTAGACTCTGGACTAGAGCATAGACTAGACTCTGGACTAGACTCTGGACTAGAGTCTAGACTAGACTCTGGACTAGACTCTGGACTAGAGTCTAGACTAGACTCTGGACTAGACTCTGGACTAGAGTCTAGACTAGACTCTGGACTAGACTCTGGACTAGACTCTGGACTAGACTCTGGACTAGACTCTGGACTAGAGTCTAGACTAGACTCTGGACTAGAGTCTAGACTAGACTCTGGACTAGAGTATAGACTAGACTCTGGACTAGAGTCTAGACTAGACTCTGGACTAGAGTATAGACTAGACTCTGGACTAGAGTATAGACTAGGACTAGAGTACAGACTAGGACTAGAGTATAGATTAGACTCTGGACTAGAGTATAGACTAGACTCTGGGCTAGAGTATAGACTAGACTCTGGGCTAGAGTATAGACTAGACTTTGGCTAGAGTATAGACTAGACTCTGGACTAGAGTATAGATCTATGCTCTATAGACTAGACTCTGGACTAGAGCATATACTAGACTCTGGACTAGAGTATAGACTAGACTCTGGACTAGAGTATAGATTAGACTCTGGACAAGAGTATAGACTAGACTCTGGACTAGAGTATAGACTAGACTTTGGACTAGAGTATAGACTAGACTCTGGACTAGAGTATAGACTAGACTCTGGACTAGAGTATAGACTAGATTAGACTCTGGACTAGAGTATAGACTAGATTAGACTCTGGACTAGAGTATAGACTAGACTCTGGACTAGAGTATAGACTAGACTAGAGTATAGACTAGACTCTGGACTAGAGTATAGACTAGACTAGAGTATAGACTAGACTCTGGACTAGAGTATAGACTAGACTCTGGACTATAGTTAGACTAGACTCTGGACTAGAGTATAGACTAGACTAGAGTATAGACTAGACTCTGGACTAGAGTATAGACTAGACTAGAGTATAGACTAGACTCTGGACTAGAGTATAGACTAGACTAGACTCTGGACTAGAGTATAGACTAGACTCTGGACTATAGTTAGACTAGACTCTGGACTAGCGTATAGACTAGACTCTGGACTAGAGTATAGACTAGACTCTGGACTAGAGTATAGACTAGACTATGGACTAGAGTATAGACTAGACTATGGACTAGAGTATAGACTAGACTCTGGACTAGAATATAGACTAGACTCTGGACTTGAGTATAGACTAGACTCTGGACTAGATTAGAGACTAGACTCTGGACTAAATTAGAGACTATACTCTAGACTTAAGTATTGTTTTTGTGTTGTGTTGTTTATGTTTTCACATTGGTTTTTTTTACTAATGCATTCTTACCACTTAGGTTTTTGACAACTGAGTTAGGTCTTTGACAGGAGAGTTTCCGCTCTATTTGCATTTCTCTATGGCTGCAACTGTCAAAGTTCAAAAGTCCCTATATTTATTTAATTTCCCCTAAAACTATACCTCAATATTTGGAAAACCAATTTGAAAATTTAATTATTTTTAGCCGGAATTGAAAGGTGTTGTTAGTGTTGTGGAAAAATTTACCTACAGTGTTAAAATTTATAACAATTATTTTACATACTTTTTAATGGAATTTCTTATAATTTAACAAATCCTTTTCAACACAAATACACACACTAACATTTTCACAGTTCCGCTCCAAGTCCGTTATTTTTTTTTTTTCAATATTTTTCAAATTGCAATATAATTGTAGTTAAAGAAATATGTAACTAGCAAACAAAATGTAATACACAAAAAATATGTTCAATAATTTCTGATGCGGAAAATTTTAATAAGTTTTTGTGTGATTGCATTTGAAACCATAATGTTGATGATGATTGTTTTATTGCATTTATTTATTTAAAAAAAAAAAAAAAATTGTGTGTAATTTAGAAATCATAAAGTAGATAAATAACAAAAAAAACAAAATCACTAACTATTGTTGAACGAAGAAAAAAAAACTAATTTGTAGACTACAAAATGTTAAAGAAAAATGCCATTCTTTTAATGTGGTTTTAACACCTGAAAAATAGTAAATAATTAAATTGAATTATAAGAGATTTAAAAGAAAATCGAAGTACATAAATAATAAGTTTTAAAAGATTGAAATAGAAGAAGTTATAAATTGATATTTTGATGTAAATTTTCAGAAAAACTATTGATTTAAACCTATTATTCTTATGGGACTTACGAATTTTGAAATTTTTTCCGATTAATCGAATATTTATTGAAACGGTTTTCCGAATAATAGTTAAAATTTCCATTTATATAATAACAATTTCAAATAAAATCATTGAATATAAATATAATATGAAATTCTGCAGAATTTTTGTAAAAATTCTTTATTTTTATTCGAATAATTTTTTAATCAATTATTCGGTTTTCCAATTATTCGTTTAAATTTGTGATAAAAATCCATATTTAAACTATTATTCTGATGGGCTTTATGATTTATTCTCATTTTTTCGATTATTCAAATATTTATTGAAACGGTTTTCCGATTAATCGTTAAAATTTCTATTTATATAGCAACAATTTCAAATAAAATCATTTAATATAAATATGATATGAAATTCTGCAGAAATTTTGTAAAAAATCTTTATTTTTATTCGAATAATTTTTTAATCGATTATTCGGTTTTCCCATTATTCGTTTAAATTTGGTAAAAAAATCAATAATTAAACTATTAATCTTGTGGGATTTATGATTTTTTCTAATTTTTTTCGATTATTCGAATATTTATTGAAACGGTTTTCCGAATAATCGTTAAAATTTCTATTATTAATAGCAACAATTTCAAATAAAATCATTGAATATAAATATAATATAAAATTCTAAAGAATTTTTGTAAAAAATCTTTATTTTTATCCGAATAATTTTTAATCGATTATTCGGTTTTCCAAATATTCGTTTAAATTTGTGATAAAAATCCATATTTAAACTATTATTCTTGTGGAATTTATGATTTTTTCTCATTTTTTCTATTATTCGAATATTTATTGAAACGGTTTATCGAATAATCGTAAAAAATTCTATTTATATAGCAACAATTTCAAATAAAATCATTTAATATAAAAATAATACGAAATTCTAAAGAATTTTTTGTAAAAATTCTTTATTTTTATTCGATTAATTTTTTAATCGATTATTCGGTTTTCCAATTATTCGTTTTGAGTTATTAGCAAATTTAGATATTTTGAGTTTTTTTATAAAAAAAACGATTTTTTGTTAGAAATATAAGTGATCACAGATCGAGGTCCTTTTCATGATTAAACGCTTATTGGCCAAGTTATTAACGATTTTAGATATTTTGAGTTTTTATATAAAAATATCGATTTTTGTTCTGAAATATGAGTGATCACAGATCGAGGTCCTTTTCATGATTAAACGCTTATTGGCCAAGTTATTAGCAAATTTAGATATTTTGAGTTTTTATATAAAAAAATCGATTTTTGGTCTGAAATATGAGTGATCACAGATCGAGTTCCTTTTCTTGATTAAACGCTTATTGGCCAAGTTATTAGCAAATTTAGATATTTTGAGTTTTTATATAAAAAATCGATTTTTGTTCTAAAATATGAGCGATCACAGATCGAGTTCCTTTTCTTGATTAAACGCTTATTGGCCAAGTTATTAGCAAATTTAGATATTTTGAGTTTTATATAAAAAAATCGATTTTTGTTCAGAAATATGAGTGATCACAGATCGAGCTCCTTTTCATGATTAAACGCTTATTGGCCAAGTTATAAGAAAATTTAGATATTTTGAATTTTTATATAAAAAATCGATTTTTGGTCTGAAATATACGTGATCACAGATCGAGGTCCTTTTCTTGATTAAATGCTTATTGGCCAAGTTATTAGCAAATTTAGATATTTTGAGTTTTTATATAAAAAATCGATTTTTGTTCTAAAATATGAGCGATCACAGATCGAGTTCCTTTTCTTGATTAAACGCTTATTGGCCAAGTTATTAGCAAATTTAGATATTTTGAGTTTTTATATAAAAAATCGATTTTTGTTCAGAAATATAAGTGATCACAGATCGAGGTCCTTTTCATGATTAAACGCTTATTGGCCAAGTTATTAGCAAATTTAGATATTTTGAGTTTTTATATAAAAAAATTTTGTATAATATTACATATTGTAACTAATATTTGTATAGTACAAAAAAATGTGCAAAATTTACCGATTAATCGAATATTTATTGAAACGGTTTTCCGATTAATCGTTCAAATTTATATTTATATAGCAACAATTTCAAATAAAATCATTGAATATAAATATAATATGAAATTCTGCAGAATTTTTATAAAAATTCTTTATTTTTATTCGATTAATTTTTTAGTCGATTATTCGGTTTCCCCATTATTCGTTTATTTTTTTTTAAAAAAATCATATTTAAACTATTATTCTTATGGGATTTATGAATTTTTCAAATTTTTTCGATTATTCGAATATTTATTGTAACGGTTTTCCGAATAATCGTTAAAATTTATATTTATATAGCAAAAATTGCGAATAATATCATTGAATATAAATATAATATGAAAATCTGCAGAATTTTTTTAAAAATTCTTTATTTTTATTCGAATAATTTTTTAATCGATTATTTGGTTTTCCGAATATTCGTTTAAATTTGTGATAAAAATTCATATTTAAACTATTATTCTTGTGGGATTTATGATTTTTTCTAATTTTTTCGATTATTCGAATATTTATTGAAACGGTTTTCCGATTAATCGTTAAAATTTCTATTTATATAGCAACAATTTCAAATAAAATCATTGAATATAAATATATAGTATAAAATTCTAAAGAATTGTAAAAAATCTTTATTTTTATTCGAATAATTTTTTAATCGATTATTCGGTTTTCCAAATATTCGTTTAAATTTTGTAAAAAAATCCATATTTAAACTATTATTCTTAAGGGATTTATGATTTTTTCTCATTTTTTCGATTATTCGAATGTTTATTGAAACGGTTTTCCGAATAATCGTTAAAATTTCTATTATTAATAGCAACAATTGCAAATAAAATCATTGAATAAAAATATAATATGAAATTCTTCAGAATTTTTGTAAAAATTCTTTATTTTTATTCGAATAATTTTTTAATCGATTATTCGGTTTTCCAATTATTCCTTTTGAGTTACTAACGTATTTATATATTTTCATTTTTTATATAAAAAAATCGATTTTTGTTCTGAAATATGAGTGATCACAGATCGAGCTGCTTTTCATGATTAAACGCTTATTGGCCAAGTTATTAGCGATTTTAGATATTTTGAGTTTTTATATTAAAAATCGATTTTTTGTTAGAATATGAGTGATTACAGATCGAGGTCCTTTTCATGATTAAACGCTTATTGGGCAAGTTATTAGCAAATTTAGATATTTTGAGTTTTTATATAATAAATCGATTTTTGTTCAGAAATATGAGTGATCATAGATCGAGGTCCTTTTCATGATTAAACGCTTATTGGCCAAGTTATTAGCAAATTTAGATATTTTGAGTTTTTATTAAAAAAAATCGATTTTTGGTCAGATATATAAGTGATCACAGATCGAGGTCCTTTTCTTGATTAAATGCTTATTGGCCAAGTTATTAGCGAATTTAGATATTTTGAGTTTTTATATAAAAAAATCGATTTTTTGTCAGAAATATGAGTGATCACAGATCGAGGTCCTTTTCATGATTAAACGCTTATTGGCTAAGTTATAAGCAAATTTAGATATTTTGAGATTTTATATTAAAAAATCGATTTTTGTTCAGAAATATAAGTGATCACAGATCGAGGTCCTTTTCATGATTAAACGCTTATTGGCCAAGTTATTAGAAAATTTAGATATTTTGAGTTTTTATATAAAAAAATCGATTTTTGTTCTAAAATATGAGTGATCACAGATCGAGCTGCTTTTCTTGATTAAACGCTTATGGGCTAAGTTATTAGCAAATTTAGATATTTTGAGTTTTTATATAAAAAAAATCGATTTTTGTTAAAAAATATGAGTGATCACAGATCGAGGTCCTTTTCTTGATTAAACGCTTATTGGCCAAGTTATTAGCAAATTTAGATATTTTGAGTTTTTATATAAAAAAATCGATTTTTGTTCAGAAATATGAGTGATCACAGATCGAGGTCCTTTTCATAATTAAACGCTTATTGGCCAAGTTATTAGCAAATTTAGATATTTTGAGTTTTTATATAAAAAAATCGATTTTTGTTCAGAAATGTGAGTGATCACAGATCGAGGTCCTTTTCTTGATTAAATGCTTATTGGCCAGGTTATTAGCAAATTTAGATATTTTGAGTTTTTATATAAAAAAATCGATTTTTGTTCTAAAATATGAGTGATCACAGATCGAGCTGCTTTTCTTGATTAAACGCTTATTGGCCAAGTTATTAGCAAATTTAGATATTTTGAGTTTTTATATAAAAAAATCGATTTTTGTTTAGAAATATGAGTGATCACAGATCGAGCTGCTTTTCTTGATTAAACGCTTATTGGCCAAGTTATTAGCAAATTTAGATATTTTGAGTTTTTATTAAATCGATTTTTGGTCAGATATATAAGTGATCACAGATCGAGGTCCTTTTCTTGATTAAATGCTTATTGGCCAAGTTATTAGCAAATTTAGATATTTTGAGTTTTTTTATAAAAAAATCGATTTTTGTTCTAAAATATGAGTGATCACAGATCGAGCTCCTTTTCATGATTAAACGCTTATTGGCCAAGTTATAAGCAAATTTAGATATTTTGAGTTTTAATATAAAAAATTTTGTATAATATTACATATTGTAACTAATATTTGTATAGTACAAAAAAAATGTGCAAAATTTACCGATTAATCGCATATTTATTAAAACGGTTTTCCGAATAATCGTTAACATTTCTATTTATAGCAACAATATCAAATAAAATCATTAAATATAAATATAATATGAAATTCTGCAGAATTTTTGTAAAAATTCTTTATTTTTATTCGAATAATTTTTCAATCGATTACTCGGTTTTCCAATTATTCGTTTAAATACGTAATAAAATATTTCATATTTTAACTACTATTCGTATAGTAATTAAGAATTTTATAAATTTTTCCGATTATTCGATTATTTATTGAAACGGTTTTCCGAATAATCGTTAAAATTTCTATTATTAATAAATATCATTAAATATAAATATAATATGAAATTTTGTAGAAATTTTGTAAAATTCGATTTTTGTTCAGAAATATGAGTGATCACAGATCGAGCTCCATTTCTTGATTAAACGCTTATTGGCCAAGTTATTAGCAAATTTAGATATTTTGAGTTTTTATATAAAAAAATCAATTTTTGGTCTGAAATATGAGTGATCACAGATCGAGCTCCTTTTCATGATTAAACGCTTATTGGCCAAGTTATAAGAAAATTTAGATATTTTGAGTTCTTATATTAAAAAATCGATTTTTGTTCAGAAATATGAGTGATCACAGATCGAGGTCCTTTTCATGATTAAACGCTTATTGGCCAAGTTATTAGCAAATTTAGATATTTTGAGTTTTTATATAAAAAAATCGATTTTTGTTCAGAAATATGAGTGATCGAGGTCCTTTTCTTGATAAAACGCTTATTGGCCAAGTTATTAGCGAATTTAGATATTTTGAGTTTTTATATAAAAAAATCGATTTTTTTTCTGTTTTTATATAAAAAAAATCGATTTTTGTTCTAAAATATGAGTGATCACAGATCGAGGTCCTTTTCTTGATTAAATGCTTATTGGCCAAGTTATAAGCAAATTTAGATATTTTGAGTTTTTATATAAAAAATCGATTTTTGTTCAAAAATATGAGTGATCACAGATCGAGCTCCTTTTCATGATTAAACGCTTATTGGCCAAGTTATTAGCAAATTTAGATATTTTGAGTTTTTATATAAAAAAATCGATTTTTGTTCAGAAATATAAGTGATCACAGATCGAGCTCCTTTTCTTGATTAAACGCTTATTGGCCAAGTTATTAGCGAATTTAGATATTTTGAGTTTTTATATAAAAAAATCGATTTTTGTTCAGAAATATAAGTGATCACAGATCGAGCTCCTTTTCTTGATTAAACGCTTATTGGCCAAGTTATTAGCGAATTTAGATATTTTGAGTTTTTATATAAAAAATCGATTTTTGGTCAATTGACCGCCTGCTTAGGATATGTATAACTGGTCACGTATCTACGTAACAGTCTTTAGTTCTTAAAGTCTCAATATTTCAATAATTTTATTTATGTAATTCAATTAATTATTTTATTTGTATTGTATTATTAAACTATTTTCTAATATAATTAATTAGTTAATATTTACAGTAACTTTTTTAGTATTAAAACAAATTCTTAAACATAGATTTCCATTAACTATTCTTAAAGCCTAAAGCTACGCATGCTGCTCATTCAATACTGGACACAATTCATTCAGTGACAATATGGTGGCCCCTATTAAATGTATGGAACCGGTAACTAAAACATTTAATTCCTGTGATTTATTATAAACTTGAAGTATATGTTGAAAACATTGAACTATAGAGGGAAATACTTTGCCCGTATTAGTTTCATTGGCCTTTTTACACATTTCTTGCCAATTTGAGGCATGCATTTGGGCTCGTTTTAGCTGTTCCACATGACTATATAAAACCGATTGATTATCATGATTTTTATTGTTTGATAAGGAGGAAATATTGGGCACAAAGCATACCAGATCAAATGAAGAAAAGTTGCGTAGAATTGTTAAAAGCTTTAGGGAATCACGATCGCCGGTAGTGTTGAATATTAGGATTTTGGGTAGACTGGAAGCAGTGGTGACTTGGGCAAACCAGTTGCCACAAACCTGCATACTTTCCACAGTGTGAGCACCATCCAAGTGAATGCTAAATAGATAAAATTAAATTTTATTAATAGAATATTAAAATCAATAAATATTTATAAAAGAAAAACTTACTTGAAATTAAAAAATTTCACTTTCTGACATCTGCCCGGCCAATTACAGTTTAGTATACCTTTTATGGCCTGTTCTGTTAAGCATGCTTGGTTTATTTCATATTCTCTATGGAAACCATTACAATTTTGCCTTAACCAATCATAGGCCAATTGCAAAGCCAAGGAACCATTTAGTACCGTACAATTATTTAGCTGCTGCTTTATATATTCCACTTTAGGATCTTGGAAATATGAAACAAAATCGGGTACTCTATAGACTTTAGCTTGTTTTTCGTTGGCTCTTTGTTGTATAACTTCCAAGCATTCGGGCTGAGTGACCGAGGTATATACTGTAGCATAAGGCTTAATTATTCCAGCCTTTTGCCAGGCTATTTCCTTGAGGGTTTCACCCAACAACTGTGTATGCTCTAGACCCAACGAAGAAATACCCACTGTTTTGGTATTGGGCAAGACATTGGTGCAATCCAATTCCCCACCTATGCCAACTTCCATTATTACCACATCCACTTTTTCAGCCAGATACACGTGAAATGATAAAATTGTGAGAAATTTAAAATAGGCCGGCATATCATTTTCATATTCTTGCGTTTCCATTAGCTTATTGTAGACGGGCCAGAAGTATTGGGTAAATTTTTGTTTCGATATGGGTTGACCATTGAGGCGTATTCGTTCGGTTACCGAGACCAGATGGGGGGAGCTATAGAAACCGGTCTTAACGCCATAGGAGCGTAGAATGGCATCGGCTAAGGCGCAAGTGGAGCCCTGCAAAAAAGAAATTGAAAAAGTTTTGGTTATTGAAAGTTTTGGGAATATTATCAAGGGTGTGATCCATAGATGATACTTTGGATCAGAGTCTAGTCTATATTCAAATCCAGATTCTAGTCGATACTTTAGTTAAGAGTATAATCGATACTTTAGTCCAGAGTCTAGTATATATTCAAGTCCAGAGTCTAGTCGATACTTTAGTTCAGAGTCTAGTCTATACTCTAGTCCAAAGTGTATTCAATATTCAAGTTCGTTTAGTAGATTCCAGAGTCTAGTCTAAACTCTAGTCCAAAATCCAGACTATATTCTATTCCAGAGTCTAGTCAATATTCGTCTAGTCTATGCTCTAGTCCAGAGTCTAGCCTATACTCTAGTCCATAGTCTATATTCAAGACCGGAGTCTAGTCTATATTCAAGTTCATCTAGTTTATGTTCTAGTCCAGAGTCTAGTCGATACTTTATTTCAGAGTTTATAGTCTAGTTCGTCTAGTCGATACCGTAGTCCAGAGTCAGACATTACTGACAATTACTGTCGCTAACCACCTGTCTATACTTGAAAAATATTTATCATAACAATTAATAACGTTTGTTGTCAAGACAAAGTTGTCTGAGCAAAAGCACTAACAATTTTGTCATAACGATGCAATAATACTAATAAATGGAGACTATATCTGATCATTTTTATCTTTTTTCCATTTTTACGTTTATCATGATACAAATTTATCAGGTATAGACAGGGGTTAAGGCATACATTGACTGCTGACATTTCTCTCTCCTTCCCTTCTATATATTCATTCTATGGTGAGTGTGACAACCAAACATTATACTTGGCAGCACTGATTTATGTTTGTAAACAATAGGCGGCAGTGATGCAAATGTGGCGTTAAAAAATTGCATTCCATGAACGATTTATAATAAAAATTTATATTTTAAGAAAATTCCCTCCCCCTACCAACAACATACGATACGTTCAGTATCTCTGAGCAGTTTTAAAATCAGCTTATCTCCCAACTTGTGTTTCACTTCATAACAAATACATAATATCACCAATTAGTTAAACAACACACTCCCCATAGTAAAATTTCCTTAATTATTATGAATATAGTTCAATATTAATCTAATCTGTTTTAATATTTGCAACAAACTTTGCCTAATGCTAAAAGATATCTGCTTGGTCACCCAAAATATGAGTACGTAACAGGTTTCAAGTGGATTTTGCCTCTCTACCTTAACAGTTCAGTTTTAAGGTTATCAGCTTGAGTAAAAAAAAAATAAAAAACCAAAAATTTAAAACGAAATAAATTCAATTTTAATAATAACATGTTTTGGGTGACTATATACAGCCTAATACCCAGATGGCTTTAGCCAATGAACATGTAATTTAAATACATATTTGGAAGTTTTATTGTAATAGCAATAAAATGTTTCATTATCATTTAAATCTAAAACAAATTAAGAAGCTTGTTTTTTAAGGAAACAAATTGTGTATTATTTTATAATAAATTTTCAGTAGTGTAAAATTTATTCTACTATGAGAACTAGTTTCGGTTATCTATTTGAATAGTACTTAGACTGTGCAGACCTCAAATATTTTGTTTACTTTTTTGTTTACAGTGTCCACAAGTAGACGTCAGAGATTAGATCATAAATTTGTGTTTATAACCAATTCAAACTGGTTCATTATTTTAAAGAATATGGGTTTTAAAACTATTTTGGGATCTACTATATACTTTATCAATAAGTTTATTTATTAACTAGTATATTTTTTATGAGTACCAATTTTAAATAGAATAGTTTTTTAATTCATTATTTTAATTTATTGATTTGTCATTAGAAATAGAACAGTTTTGTAATGCATTATTTTAATTTATTGCTTTATCATTAACCAATGTTTTGATGAATTAAGCAATTTAGCAAAGATCATTCACATAGAGTATAAAGAGCAAAGGTCACAAGACCAATTCCTGAGTCACACCAGAATTTAAAGGGAGTATATCCGAACATACACAGAGATCTATTCGATCTAACGATCTCCATTGATCTAAAATGAGCTGGAGCTAATTTTTGACGAAATAAGATTCGTATTGCCACCAAACGATGTATTTTTCTGTATGTAATGGAGTCTATAAAGTCTGTGGTGGATTTGTCTCACAAACCCGTAAAGCAAAAAAATTAATCTCATCGCTAAATTGT
This sequence comes from Calliphora vicina, assembly GCF_958450345.1. Classification (NCBI taxonomy): domain Eukaryota; kingdom Metazoa; phylum Arthropoda; class Insecta; order Diptera; family Calliphoridae; genus Calliphora; species Calliphora vicina. The sequence continues at coordinate 116,561,126 of NC_088783.1, forward strand.
GATAATAGTCGTCTATAAGTTGCTCAAATTGATGACTGGTTTTCAAAGTAGTTTTAGATCATTTGGTAGAGTTGTTCAAGCTTCAATCTATTCATGCTTATTTACATACTGATCATAATTGTCAAAAAGTGAGAGCAATATGACAGTTGCGTTTGACAGTTAACTCTTTCTTTAAAAAAAAACCTGTCTCCCCTTTAAATAAATATTAAACTACGTCTATAAAATAAACTTTATGCAATTAGAATTTTTGTAATTCAATGAAACCTAAAAAGTGAGAGCAATATGACAGTTGCGTTTGACAGTTAACTCTTTATTTAAAAAAAGTCCGTCTCCCCTTTAAATAAATATTAAACTACGTCTATAAAATAAACTTTATGCAATTGTTATTGTAAATTACATTAAAATTTTTGTAATTCAATGAAACCTACAATAAAATTCCATGAATTACAAATAGACACAAACAAAATCCCCTAAGTTATTTAAATAATCATGCATGTATGGCAGTTTTTTTTTTGTTTTGCAAAATCTATGTAATTAAATATTCTTATCAACAAAAATAGAAATAACGAGCACATATGTACTTAGGTTCTTATTATAAATAAATACTTTAAAACAAAATACGCCTTTACAAATTATGACAAATATGTTTTTTTATACCTAATATCATATGAATTTTCTATATATAAACAGCAGAGACAGACAACTTACCTTGCCCTTGGTACCCGAGACATGTATATAGGATAGTTTTTCCAAATCTTTACCAGACAAACCACTTTTCAGCAAATAACGTTGGGTATCTTGTAAAGAATTTAAACGTTTATGTTTATGTATAGAACTACGCAGAGATTCGGCATTCGATTGTAAAGCATTCAAGGCTTTGACAGCTTCCTTAAGAGAAGAAAAACAAAAACAAGATATAATTTTTCTCTTTATTAAAGATATAATATCTCTTTAGCTTACCTCATATTCTTCATTATAATTTTGCATATCCGATTCATTGTTATTTTCATTCATATTATTGTTAGAAATTTTATCATTGATTTGATAATATTTGGCATCGATGCTGCTGATTTTCTTATCATAATCCATGGAAGAGATAAATTTTTTATCGATTTGTTGGAAAACACAGTCCTCAAAAGTTTGCAACATTTTGCCAGCAGCCACACTAACTCGATGACCACCACCGTTCACTTTCAAAACATACGTTCGTCTGATGAGTGTTTTTAGCATGCTATTCATTGATAACATATTGCTAAGTTCTTTTTCTGGGAATTTTAGTATTAATTAATAAATATTTTAGTTAATGAGTGTTATTTTAAGAGAGAAAGAGAGAGGCAAATTGTAAAAAGAATAACAAGATCATGTTTAAATGTAATTTACTAATTAGATCTCAAAGGTAAACAACTTAACAAGTTTGCTTAAATGGTTTATAGCCTAAAGTTAAAAATTTTTAAACGGAATAACAAAAATTGTAAGTTAGCAATTAGCTAAAAAACATAACATAAAAAAAACATAATAAAATTAAAAAAAATTAAAATTTTCTTTAAAAAAATATTAAATTTTTTCAACATTTTGTTATTTTTAATATAATTCTTTATATTAAACAAAAATTATTTGTTTTTCTCTTAATATAACAAAACAAAATGCCAAAAATCATTTATTTTCTATTTTTATAACCCACTGTCTTTAAGAGCTTAATGTTATGTTAATGTTGCTCTTAAAACTCTCTTTGCTCTTAAGAGAGCCGCCAACACACGTGTTAATAAGTGAGGCCAATAGGCTGATGTTTAAAAAACGCTTAAATTTTATAAGCATTGCAAAAATAAAATCATTTTTAGAATAATGAATTTTAAAATATAAAAAATTCATGAAATTTTAGTTATTTTTAAAACTACTGAAAAAACAACTAAGAGAGCAGAGCCTCTCCAAATTAAACTTTTAAAAAAATTGTTCTGTGAAAGGCAGCTACTCCAGCATCAATTTCAAAACGTTTGCGAGCAGCAGGAATCATCCAAAAGCAGGTTACCATACGTATTGAAGCCGAGAGACCTTGAAAGACAATATCATATGTCTGAAATGCTGTTTGAACGCTATAAAAGAAAACCATTTTTGCACCGAATCTTTACTTGCAATGAAAAATGGATCCTTTACGATAACTCGAAGCATAAGAGATCATATGTGAATTCCAGCCAAATCGCCACCAAAGCAAAATATACATGACGCTAAGGCAATGCTCCGTATTTGGTGGGAGGAAAAGGGTCCCATTTATTATGAGCTGCTGAAATCTGGCCAGATTATCACAGGGAACCTCAAGCGGCCAGACATGAAACCGTAATATTCCATCATGACAACTTTAGGCCACATGTTGCAATATCCGTTAACTATTAAAAAGAAGTGGTTGAGAAATTTGCCTCACCGCCTTGTAGTCCAGACCTTGCCTCGTCCGTCCACTATTTGTTACGATCGATGCAGAACGCTCTTTCTGGGATACGCTCTACTTCAGAACAGAGTATCCGAAATTGGCTTATTTTTTTTTAAACAAACACAAACTGCGAAGCATTTTGCTTGTCTGCAGATACACCCAGAGTCTCTGGCGGGAATCGAACCCGCAACCCCCAGATTGATAATCCAGCACACTATCTTCTAGTCTATCGGTTTTGGCATCAAAAGATAAGCAGTTCTTGAGAAAAGGTCATAGCTAACAATGGCTAATACTTTGAATAAATTAATATTGTAAAAATTCGAAAAACTACTGCATTTTTAAGTCATTTACTCAATATAACACTCTTATTTGTAAATACTCCAATAATTCTAACTTCTAAATATTGCAAAAATGTTAATTAGTAGTTATTCTTATAAAAACCCTTTATATTTAATTAAAATTATAACATTTTTCTATTCTAAACTGAGAATGCTGAAATTTCTTTGAAATAAGAGTTTTTAAAGGTTTATTAAACTAAGCAGCGATTTTTTAATCGCTTGATCGATCACACATAATTAGGCACATGTATTTTTCTGCTGCTTCTTCTTCATTGTTTATCACATTTTTTGCTGTTTATCGCTATTTTCTGTTTGTTTTGCTTAACAAAAATATTGAGAAAAAAAACTTAATAAATTTTATAATTAACAGTTCATAACAATTAAATAAACACTCTAGTTTTAATAAACAAAGTCTTAATAAAGAAACAAGTTAAAAAAAACTAAAGCCGGTCTAATCACAACAAAAAAATTTATAATTTTTACTAAAATTTTAATAAAAAACAAGATTTATGACAAGAATTTTATAAAAATAGTAAAGTTTTAATAAAAACTTATTAAAAATTAAACAAATTTCTAATAGCAAGAGAAAAATAGTGCAAAACATCAAACTCCGGCAGGCAGATACCTCATAGAAATTGAGGTTAGTTTTGTGATTTGTTTATTTTCAATTTTACTGATGTAATATTACTTAATTATTGTTTAATACTTACTGTTTGCCTTAATTAACACTTAACAAATGTTTAGCCAATGTTTCCTTTGTAAAAAATCTATATTTGCAATGATATAATCCATCTATTTAATGCACAAAAGCGGACAGACAAATTCCTTTTCTTCCTGTAACTGCAGTTGCATCCTCCTCAAAAAATTACAAGATTTTATTGTCAAAATCAGCTGTTCTAATAATGCGCAATATCAAAATACTGACCTGCCTCTACAGTGTTTGAAATGAACTAAATATATAACGTTAAATTTTAATATCAAATAGTTTTTCTTTAAAAATTTATTATAGAAAGTATATGAAACACGACTCAGGGGAGGCTTTAAACTGATAAGAATTATGAAACTTAAGCAAAATCATTTGAACTCTTAACAAATTATCTCTTTTCAGTTAAAACAAAATGAAACGCTCGTGTAATACTCAAGAAGCTACAGATAATTCAAATATAAAAAAGGCCACTAAAGATGATTTAACAAGTTCAACATGCGGGGAATTAACACAAATAAACGAAGATCCCATAAGTGATGTAGATGAGGCTGAATCAGAAACGTAATTTATTAAAAATATTCATTATTTTATTAATTTTAAAACTAATTTCTTATTTGCTTTATAGTCCAGACTCCAGTCTAATCCGCCGTTTGGGTAAATGTGAGGTATGTGCCGGACAGGAAGCCCGCTACACTTGTCCCAAATGTGAGGTTAAAACCTGCTGCCTTGACTGTGTACGCATACACAAAAAAGAGCTCAACTGTGATGGCATACGGGATCGCACTAAATTCATACCGCTCAAACAAATGACCAAAATGGATTTTATGAGCGATTACTATTTCCTCGAGGAATGTACCCGCTATGTAGAGGATCGTAAAACAGATCAAATAAAAAAATACACACGCTATAATAGAGATTTACCCATGCATTTAAATCGTTTGCGTAATGCCGCCAAGGAGCGCAACATAACATTGAAAATTTTATTGCAAAATTTTGCCAGACACAAGGAGAATACCACTTTCTTTGATTGGCGCACCAAGAAGATTTGGTGGCGTTTAAAGTGGGTATTTGTTAATGCTGGTAATTTATGTTATACGGATGAGAAATGCCTGGAAGAGAAATATTTAAGGGATTTACTTAAGAAATATGTGGACAAGGATAGTAGTGTGGCTGATAATGTGCCAGAGAAAAGAAAATTGGAGTATTATCAAAGCAAAGGTGTGCAGAATTTGAAGGTAAGCTAAGAACACAAATTTTAATTAATGAAATTCTTGAATAAATTAATAAAGTAGTATTTTACTACTATTTTTTTAAAAGAGAAAAATGTCGCGGTTTTTTAAATGGAAACAATTTATTTGTTTAAAAACTGCCTAATTGTAAAATTTTAGAACAAAATGGCACTATTTAAAAAGTAGTATTTTACTACTATTTTTTAAAAAAGAAAAATGTCACAGTTTTTTATACGGAAACAATTTATTTGTTTAAAAACTGACTAATTGTAAAATTTTTGAACAAAATAGCACTATTTAAAAAGTAGTATTTTACTACTATGTTTTAAAAGAGAAAAATGTCGCGGTTTTTTAAATGGAAACAATTTACTTGTTTAAAAACTGTTTAATTGTAAAATTTTAGACCAAAATAGCACTATTTAAAAAGTAGTATTTTACTACTATTTTTTAAACGAGAAAAATATCGCGGTTTTTTAAATGGAAACAATTTATTTGTTTAAAAACTGCCTAATTGTAAAATTTTAGACCAAAATAGCACTATTTAAAAGGTAGTATTTTTACTACTATTTTTTAAAAGAGAAAAATGTCGCGGTTTTTTAAACGGAAACAATTTATTTGTTTAAAAACTGCCTAATTGTAAAATTTTAGAACAAAATAGCACTATTTAAAATGTAGTATTTTACTACTATTTTTTAAAAGAGAAAAATATCGCGGTTTTTTAAACGGAAACAATTTATTTGTTTAAAAACTGCCTAATTGTAAAATTTTAGACCAAAATAGCACTATTTAAAAAGTAGTATTTTACAATTATTTTTTAAAAAGAGAAAAATTTCGCAGTTTTTTAAATGGAAACAATTTATTTGTTTAAAAACTGCCTAATTGTAAAATTTTAGACCAAAATAGCACTATTTAAAAAGTAGTATTTTACTACTATTTTTTTAAAAGAGAAAAATGTAGCGGTTTTTTAAATGGAAACAATTTATTTGTTTAAAAACTGCCTAATTGTAAAATTTTAGAACAAAATAGCACTATTTAAAAAGTAGTATTTTACTACTATTTTTTAAAAAGAGAAATATGTAGCGGTTTTTTAAATGGAAACAATTTATTTGTTTAAAACCTGCCTAATTGTAAAATTTTAGACCAAAATAGCACTATTTAAAAAGTAGTATTTTACTACTATTTTTTAATACAAAATTTTGAAAAAAAAAATTATTGAAAAAAACTGTTATTAGAAAAAGTAGTATTTTTTACTACTATTTAAAAAAAATAATGATTTTAAGAAATTTTAGGCAAAAATGTTCAGAATATTTTTATATTTTTAAAAACTGCCTAATTGTAAAATTTTAGAACAAAATAGCACTATTTAAAAAGTAGTATTTTACTACTATTTTTTAATACAAAATTTTGAAAAAAAAAAATTATTGAAAAAAAAACTGTCATTAGAAAAAGTAGTATTTTTTACTACTATTTAAAAAAAATAATAGTTTTAAGGAATTTTAGGCAAAAATTTTCAGAATATTTTTATATTTTATGAAATTTTGATTAAAAACTAAAGGTTTTAAGAAATTTTAGGCGAAAAATTTGCATTTTTAAAAAAGTAGTATTTTCAAAATTTTTTCAAAATTCGAAAATTTTAAATTTTTCTTATAAACTTAAAAGTAGTATGTATTTTAGTACTATTTAAACATTAAATTAATTTTTGCTCTTTAATTTTTTTGAAATAAATTTTTTGCTTTTGTCTGTGATGGCTTTTGTCCACAGCCTTCCTCAAACCCCTCTCAAACTCAATGGAAGATTGCTGGGAAAAGACATCTGAAATTTTAAAAAAAGTAAAATTAAACAAATTCATTGGTAGGCCAAAATGGTTATATACCTCTTAAAAGATTATTGAAGAGTGTCAAGTTACCAAGCGCTTTCTTAGACCACCGCCCTTCCCAATTAAATTTATCGAGAAGTTCATCCGTCATCAGACTACGCATGACTTCGCTGACGTCTTCTGTTATTCCTTTAGTTTTAAACATAAACGTTTTCTGTAACAAGAGTTAACTTGCAATTTTTTCCATATATAATTGTATATAATAAGTTGCTTACTACTGCCATTGCAAAGTCCGGCGATTGAAGTTTTTCCTCAATGCTATCAACTTCTTCCAAAGTTTTTAATGGCAACATTGATTCGACTTCGTTAAGGTTATGGTCAACGGTTTCTCCCGTCATATGGCACACCGACTGCTCTACCTTCCTTATGGATACCTTACATTCCATAAGGACTTTATTTTGAGCCACTGACTCAGCTTTATGCTGTAAAAGGTTTAGAAATATATTGAAAAAGGGAATGTGGAAATGCTATATTTGTTACTTACGTTTGTCTCGTAACGCTCTAAGTTTCGCTCAATATTTTCCTGGTTGGTGACAAGAACCGCCTGGCCGTTGGTCAGGAATCCTTGATTCACCAGTATATTGCTTTGCTTTAACATAAGAAAATACGTTTAACACCAAAAAAACAATGAGATTGTATTGAAAGTCATACTTACATTCTCTTCGACTTTTTTGAGACGATCTCTAAGCACTTTCTGGCCTTCCAAAATGGCCTGCTGACCTTTCAATATTTTTTCCAAAGTTGCAAGTATATCTAAAATAAAATAAATAATGTTCGGTCAAGTACGGCTTATTAATTTAGTTAATTGATTAATTTAATTAACCTTGGCATTTTTCTGGCTCCTTGGGAAAGGAATATGTAGTTGGTGGTAATACAGACTGGTCAGCTTCATCAGTATCACTGCCCAAAACCGAAACTTCTGTTTTCAATGAATCACCTAATGCTGCCTCGGATCTATCACTTTCTAACTCACATATCACAAATTCACTCCCTACAAAACCTGCTGATGTAGATGGTACTGCCTCAGAAACTAGCACTTCCCTTATATTCTGCAAATTCTTTTCAACACTTTCACCATTAGCACTCATCACTAAACTTTTATATTTTTTTATTTCGGACTCAAAAGCCTTTTTTTCTTTCGAAAGACAATTTTGTAGATGTCTTTTCTTCATTCTTGTCTTTTTTTTATTTGTTGTTTTGTAAAGTTTTTTGTTTTATTAATTTGTTCTTTTTTAAAATTTACCTACAAGAACAGTGACAGCCATTTGATGCATCATCTGGTTTATACATCAGCACCAGAGACCTGCGCCGGCTTAGCCGAGCCGCCGATCAATTTAAAAAGCCGCCGCCGACATTTTTTCAGCTTAAATCGTCTTGAAAATAGCCACCGTTTTTGATAAAGGTTCTTTATTAATTTTTTAAAATTTTCGGAATTTCAGTTTTTAAATTTTTATTTTTTTACAATTTGAGTAATTAATTTTTCTTTAGTCGGCCGCTGACCGTTTTTGGAGTCAGCCGCTGTGAAATTTAGTCGGCGCAGGTCTCTGAGCAGTACTTTCCTTCATTTTATTAAGGACCAAGGCGAATTCATACAAGGTGGTGTCAGTTATACAACGACAACGATTGGTTTTAACAAATGTCAAAAAACCAAAATGGAAAATTAAACAAATATGTATTTAAACTTAATATAGTGTAGATAATTGAATAGTGAGGGCTTTACTTATTTATGTAAACAATAAATATTTTGTTAATAAGCTTAGAATATGTAGATATTTAAATATAAAAACAAGCTTTGACAGTTGTTAGAACCAAAAAGCGAAAAACAAAATTATCAGCTATTTCACTGACTCCACCTTGTATAAATACGCCTTGATCTACATATTCTACGCTTATTAACAGAAATTTTTTGTAGAAACATTTAAGAATTTTTTTTGTAAATATTTGTAATTTCAAAAAAGTAGTATTTTACTACTATTTTTTTAAACACTAAATTTTTGTATTTTTTTAATAGAGACTTGATTTTGCAAAAAAATAATATTAAAAAAACTGACATTAGAAAAAGTAGTAAAAGTACTACTATTTTAAAAGTTATTAAATTTTGTAAGTTTTTTTAAAAAAATAAAAGCTATCAAATTTGATCAAAATGTAATGGTTTTAAGAAATTTTTTGTAAAAATTTTTCATTTCAAAAAAAGTAGTATTTTATTTACTACTATTTTGGAAAATGTAGTATTTTAATACTATTTTGGAAAAAGTAGTATTTTAATACTCTTTTTTAAAGTACTTTGAATTATTTTGTTTGAAAATCATTTTTTTAGGGAATTTTGGACAAAATTAAAATTTTTTTAAAAAGTAGTATTTTACTACTATTTTTTTAAAACACAAAATTTTTGTATTTTTTTAATAGAGACTTGATTTTGCAAAAAAAAAATATTGGAAAAACTGGCATTAGAAAAAGTAGTATTTTACTACTATTTTAATTTTTTATTACATTTTGTAAGTTTTTTTTTTTTTAAAAATTAAAGCTACCAAATATTTGATCAAAATGTAATGGTTAATAATTTTTTTGTAAAAATTTTTCATTTCAAAAATGTAGTATTTTACTACTATTTTGGAAAAAGTAGTATTTTAATACTCTTTTTTAAAGTACTTTGAATTATTTTGTTTGAAAATCATTTTTTTAAACACTAAATTTTTGTATTTTTTTAATAGAGACTTGATTTTGCAACAAAAAAATTATTGGAAAAACTGACATTTGAAAAAGTAGTATTTTACTACTATTTTAAAAGTTATTACATTTTGTAAGTTTTTTTAAAAAAAATAAAAGCTACCAAATGATCAAAATGTAATGTTTTTAAGAAATATTTTGGAAAAAGTAGTATTTTAATACTCTTTTTTTAAAGTACTTTGAATTATTTTGTTTGAAAATCATTTTTTTAGGGAATTTTGGACAAAATTAAAATTTTTTTAAAAAGTAGTATTTTACTACTATTTTTTTAAACACTAAATTTTTGTATTTTTTTAATAGAGACATGATTTAGCAAAAAAAAATATTGGAAAAACTGACATTAGAAAAAGTAGTATTTTACTACTATTTTAAAAGTTATTATATTTTGTAAGTTTTTTTTTTTTTAAAATAAAAGCTACCAAATATTTGATCAAAATATAATGGTTTTAGAAATTTTTTGTAAAAATTGTTCATTTCAAAATAGTAGTATTTTACTACTATTTTTTTAAACACTAAATTTTTGTATTTTTTTTAATAGAGACTTGATTTTGCCAAAAAAAAATATTGTAAAAACTGACATTAGAAAAAGTAGTATTTTACTACTTTTTAAAAAACTTTATATTTTAGATTTTTTTAGAAGAGTTGAGTTTATTATAAAAAACTATATAATATTTAGCATGTTTTGTAAAATTTTGTTTAAATTGTTACTTTTGGAAAAAGTAGTATTTTAATACTCCTTTTTTAAAGTAGGCAAAAATATGTTGCCTATTTTGAATTATTTTGTTTGAAAATCTTTTTTAATAGGGAATTTTGGACAAAATTAAATTTTTTTTAAAAGTAGTATTTTACTACTCTTTTAAATATAGTATTTTTGAAATTTTTTCAATAGGAAATACCAAGCCAAATATTAGGCTTGGGCTTTTGACCAAAAAAACCGCTATTTTTTAAAAGGTAGTATTTTACTACTTTTTAATAAAGTCAAAAATTTTTCATAATATTTTAAATGAAAATATTTTTGTACCGAAAATGTTTCATATTTTTAATTTTTTTTGTTTGAAAATGGAATTTTTTAGGAAATTTTGGGCAAAATAAAACATTTTTAAAAAAGTAGTATTTTACTACTATTTTTAAAAATCATAGTTTTTGCATATTTTTCAAGAGGATGAAATTTTTCATTATTTTTGATCACAAAAAAACGCTTTCAAAAAGGTAGTATTTTACTACTTTTTAAAAAAGTCGAAAATTTTTCATATTTTAAAATGAAAATATTTTTGTACCGGAAATTTTTCATATTTTGAATTTTTTTTGTTTGAAAATGGAGTTTTTTAGGATATTTTGGGCAAAATTAAACATTTTTAAAAAAGTAGTATTTTACTACTATTTTTAAAAATCATAGTATTTTTCTTATTTTTCAAGAGGATGAAATTTTTCATTATTTTTGTACCGGAAATTTTTCATATTTTGAATTTTTTTGTTTGAAAATTGATTTTTTTAGGAAATTTTGGGCAAAATTTAACATTTTTAAAAAAGTAGTATTTTAGTACTATTTTTAAAAATCATAGTTTTTTCTAATTTTTCAAAAGGAGGAAATTGTTTATTATTTTTGATTACAAAAAGTAATTTTTAAAAAGGTAGTATTTTACTACTTTTTCAAAAAGTAGTAGATTTTAAATAAACAATTTTTGTTTATTTTTTTTAAAGAAATTTAAGATATTTCTATTTGTGTTTTTTTATTACAATGATTTCCATTTGTTTTTTTTTTTTTCTATTTAAGGTTCTACTTAAAGCCGAGGGCATAAAACGCTGTAAAGATCGTTACTATTTATTGGATGTTAATAAAACTTTAAAAGACAATTTGTCAGGAAAAACCCTAGTCGAATATCCCTGGCTATATGTCAGCTATGAAGAAGACTGCAATGGATTTGATGTTATCGATAGTGGTGAGTTTTATAAATTCGATTGGAATTAAAATGTTTGATTTTTTAATCCATTAATGAATGGTTTGTTTGCAGATGAAGATGTTGAGTCCGAAGCTAAAAACTATGAATCCAATTTAGAGTCATATCGCAAAGAAATGCTGCAAAAACGAAGACAGGCTCAAGAACAAGGTGACGAGGATGAAGAAGTTTTGGAAGCTGATAAGGAAACTCTGCAAAAGTTGTCCACAGAAAAACGAAAAGAAGAAAGACAACGCAAACGTCAGGAATATGAAAAGGTGGCTAGTAATTTCCTATTCACAGATGAACAATTAATGGACGTACTATCATCTTCCTCAGAGGAGGAAGTGAATGGAGAATAATATAAAAATCTATTATAGTTTTATTATTTAGTTTTTTTATTATTTTACCTAAAATGTGTGAGTTTTTTTTACTTATAACTTGTTTCTCATAAATATTTCATTTATTATGTTTATTTTTCATATATAAAAAGGAATTATCATTAATTTTTCTTTTGTTTAAAGGAAACCGACACAAAAACTAAATAGTGTTTTTTTTTTGTATTATATAGAAATTAAAATAATAAAAACAAAATATAGACAAACAAAAAAAAATAAAATAAAAGAAAACGTTTAAATTTGTTTTAGTAAATAAATTAACAAATTATGGTTGCTTGTGGTTTTTTTACTTTTAAATTTTACTTCAACTTTCATTACACTACTTTTTTATGTTTTTGTTTTAACGTTGTTATTATTGTTGTTGTGGTTGTTAGGTTAGTTATGTTTGTGGTTGGTTGGTTTGGCAATATTACAAAACCCAGAAATATAAAATAAATACTATAACAACGATACCGGCAGCGGCTGCTTTAACATACATGGATTTACGATTTAAATAGGTGGCGTCTTTTTTATATTTTTGGGACATCATGGAAAGATTTTGAGTCTTGGTATCAAGTTCTAAAAGGGAATTTTAATTTAAAGCTATAAATTGTAAATAAATTAAGAAATATGTAAAACTAACCTGATAACACAGTGCCGCGCTGGAGGACATCGTCAATATTTTGAACCTTTAAAGGAAATAAAAATAAATCATTAGAAAAATATTCAAATTTTGGACAAAAATAATTTTTTGCAGATTAACGTTTTTTAAAAAAAGTAGTATTTTACTACTATTTTTAATATTCGTATTTTTTGTAATTTTTAGAGTTATTCCATCAAAAAGTAATTTTTTTATTAAATTAAACAGCTTTTGGGAAATTTTGAACAAAAATTAAGATTTTTTAAAAGTAATATTTTACAATTATGGAATTTTAAAAATAGTAGTTTTTTGAAATTAAAAAAAAAATATTTTTTGCAAAATTTTTGGATTAAAACCAGATATTTTTGTGAAATTTTTTGCCGAATAACGTTTTTTAAAAAAGTAGTATTTTACTACTATTTTTAATATTCGTATTTTTTGTAATTTTTAGAGTTATTTCATCAAAAAGTATTTTTTTTTATTAAAAAAGTATTATTAAAAGTAGTATTTTACTACTATTTTTTTAATGTGTAAATTTTGTGCAAATATTAGAGTTATTTTAACAAAAATATATTTTTAGTTAGAAACCAATACATTTCTATGAAATTTTACCAAAAAAGCTGTTCAAGAAATTAGTTCATTTTAATTAAAAACAAAAATTATTGTGAAATTTTGTGCAAAAATTATTTTTTACTACTTTTTTTTTTAAAAAAAAAAAATAATTCCTTGAGTTTTTTATCCAAATATTAATTTTTTTGGTTAAAAACTTATTTTTCTAAACAATTTTTGGACAAATATAGCGAATTAAAAAAAGTAGTATTTTTACTACTTTTTTACTTTTGAATATTTTAAAATTATTTGTTCAAAAAATAGTTCTTTTGGTTTAAAAACCAATACTTTGTGAAATTTTTAACCATTTGGAAAAAGTAGTATTTACTACCTTTTTAAAAAAAATAAATTTTTGCGAAATTTTTGACAATTTTTTGAAAATTGTTAATTTTTTTGTTCAAAAATAGTTAATTTTGCTTAAAACCAAACATTTTTTGAAATTTTGACCAGCAAGAAATATTTCAAAAATAGTAGTATTTTACTACATTTTTGAAAATGAAAGTTATTTGTTCAAAAATTCCATTAAAAAATTTTTAATTTTTGAAAATTGTTAAATTTTTTGTTCAAAAATAGTTAATTTTGCTTAAAAACAAACATTTTGTAAAATTTTTACCAAAAACAATAATTTCTAAAATAGTAGTATTTTACTACTTTTGGGAAAATAAATTTTTTTACATTTTTTTAAGTTATTTAAATAATTTTTTGAAAAAAGGTAGTATATAACTACAACTTTCTTATTCCCACATTAACAGTCTTACTAATTCTAACAGACACTGCATAAGTATGAATAATTAATGACTAAGGTTCAAAGTTACAATATTATTTATAAATAGATAAAGAAAAACAGGTGTTTCTTAATTAATCTAATTAAAATATTTTCTATTTTTATAATGTAGCTGTTCTAAAACACAAAACTCACCATAATACGTTGAACATCCTGTAACTGGGTATTGATTGTGTTTATATTGCGTCTACGATCGGTGAGTTGTTTTTTGGCCTTTTGTATATAAACATCAAATTCTATAAAAGCATAAGGTCGTGTCACTGAATTAACTTTGCGGCCGTAATTGGCATGGAATTCTTGGGCTAAATCTTCCAAATAGTTGAAAGCCAAACGTTTGGAATACATTTTATCACACATAACCAAATAACACACATCATTTTCGATTAAATAGCTAAAACAAAATAAAGAAAATGTTTAATAAAAACATATTTGTAATGAAAAACAATAATTACTTACTGGAATAGATATGGTCCGGTTTCTATACTACAGCGGACTGGTGAATGTGAACCCAATTTACGAAATAACATTTTGGCTTGATTTTGATACTCCATAATACTGCGGCCGCTCTATAAAGGAAAGCTAATTATAAGACAAATCTTGTTATTTTGTTTAGCTGAACTTACCTGCTCATCATCTTGCATGGTGCCCACCAGGGGAAGGCCATCAATAACTCTAGCTATCATTGTCAGCAAAGCCATGTTAGCGAAATTTTTATTTCTTTTTATAAATTTTACTAATTTATTTCAGGGTTACACGCTGCCTCAAGCAGTTTCACTAAAGCCTAGTTTTGCTGTGTTGCTTAATAAAGCAAATTATGAAATGTTTTGTTTAAAAAAACACGAAAAAAATCTCTTTAAACTAATTCAATGATTGTAGTATTTTGGCCAGGCACACGTCAGCTACGTCAACAAAAAGTCAAATGAAATAAAATGTCAAATTACGGTGTAATGACGGCCTTTTATTATTAACAGGGTGTTACATTTATCATATTGTGTTGTTTATGTTTTGCTCAGCTGTTTTGTAATTACGAATTCGTTAACAAAACAAAATTAATAATAATTTATATATTGTGTATTCCTTTTCAGTATCTAAATTCGCCTTGGACAGTTTCTTTAAAATTTTCTTAATGGCATGTTGTGTTTGGAGCATAATATTTAAGGAAAATTATTAAGAAAAGGTTTAAATACATAAATAAAACGCGAAAATTTAATGATTAACGAGTTAAAACGATTAATAATATGTGTTTAAGTTAGTTAAAATAAGATTATACGTATTGGATTTAAGCCTAAAACATTATATAGTAAGTTTTTTGGCTAATTGGAAAAAAATTTGGTAATTTTTGGGGTGAAAGTTAAAAAAAAATCAAGAAGTGACTAACAAAAGCAAATGAAAAAATGAAAAAAATAACAGCGATGCTTTAGAAAAGTACTAAACGTAAATGAAAATAAATGTAAAACAAAACAATTAATAGGCTAAACATGTTTAAAAATTATGTAATTGTGGTGTTAACATTAAATTTATAACAATTTTGTTGTATGTTAATAAATATTTTATAATTTAATGGTGTTTATAAGATTTTAAGTAACTTTGTAATACAACTCTGTTTAATTTTTTGACATTTTATCTTTTTTCTTCCTTGACATTTTCGTTAAGCTCGTTTCGTGTAGTTCGTGTATTTTTTTGCTAAAGAAAAGTTTAGTTTTCTACAGAGAAAATCCCTTAAATAAACTAAAAAATTTTAACGAATTCTAGCAAATTATTTAAATAGCATGTGTAATTTATTAATAAATTACAAAAAACCTTAAAAAAGTTGAAAGTTAAACCCAAAAATTATAAAAAGAAATAAAGGTAAAAAAAAAAATTTTCACACTTGCACTTGTAATAAGGTGCCAACGTATACAAGTATGTGTGTGTGTGTATAAGTGTAGTGTATTTGAAAGAAGAAAAAAAAAACAGTCCACGTAAACTTTATGGACATTCTCACTTTTTATTTTATATTAAAATATAATTTGCCTAAGAGTTTTTGTGTATTTAAAAGCTTAACAACAATCTATAGAGTGTTTTTATTTTGATAGTTTTACAACAAAAACAAGAAAATTATTAAAAAAGAAAAAGAAAATACTTGTATGTTGGTACATATGTATGTACGTCAATTGTGGGTATAAATTGTTGTTGTAGTTTTTGTAATTATTTCTGTTTGTGCGTTTGTGTATTAAATATATATATTTTTTTTGCATTATCATGTCTTGTTTTGTTTCTTATTATGTTGCTTATTATTATCTGGCCAGTTGTTGGGTTTTTTTGTTTTTGTTGTCATTGCTGCTGCTGTCAACAATATGTTGTTTGTGTGTTCCTGTGTGTTAAATTACACAGGGGTGCATTCAACTTTTCTTAGCAATTGGGACAAATATGTTTTTTTTTGTGTAAATAATCCGGTTTAATTTTTTGCTTTAGTTGTAGCAAAAAAAATCAATAATTTTTAGTATTAAATGGTAATTTAAACTAGTTTTGTTTTGTACATATGCATAAAATGATATAATTATAATTTTTAACTATTAACTAGATATTGGCCATACATACATAACGAGTGTTTAGCCTAAGAAAAAACTTTTTGTTTTAACTAAAAACATGTCTTGGGTTCATCATAAAAAACCACCCATCATAACATCACCACCATCATCAAATGTAACTTCATCATCATCATCTTCATTATTATTAAATGCTTCATACACTACATCTCCTAATTATAATAATACCTTGTACAATACAACAAATCGTAATGCCACTTCCTTACGGCAGGCTTTACAACCGAATACTAACGCCGCTCAACAAGCTCCCTCACCAAACTCCCTGCTGATGACGTCACAATATTCTAATAAAATAAATACAGCAGCATTGAAACCCTCAGCATCGACCACAGCAATGCGTATAAATCCTACATCAACCTATCAACAGCTGCATCAACAACAGCCACCAACAGCACCGCAACGTCATCATCCACAACAGCAACTTCATAATGCTTTACAATCGCCTACAACAGCAGCACCACTGCAAACGGCCCCTGTTGTAAACTCTGCAGCCTCTCATTTGCAGGGTGTTTTTAACAATGGCAATCAACAGGTAAAGTGTTTGTTTATACTAGGCCTTCTCCCTATCAAACACTCACTCACCCTACCCCCAGTGCCCGCTCCACACTCGTGTTTTTAAAAAGCTGTGGGGAAAAACATTGAAATTGATTTGTTTGTTTGTATTTTATATGGTTTTCAAAATTTCATCTTTCTTTCATTTTGGTTTCTTTCTTATCTTATGGAATGTTTATAATTGTTATTATTATTTTTTATTGGCAGAGTACTATTTTTTTATTATGTTTGGTTTATTTGTTAAATAAACTTTTTATTTGGCTTTGCATTTTGATTTATTAAGTTTTGTTATATACAAAAACTTGGGGTTTTTTTTATTAAAAACTATTTTTTATTTTATATAACATATTTTTATACTGGGAACTTTTAAAATATTTTCCAAATTATTAACTTTATATTTACTTTTAATTATAATTGGGTTTTATTTAAAATTTTTATGAAATAATTGAAATTTTCTTTTAGAAAATTATTAAAAATAGAAAACTAAACTGAAATAAACTCACCTTAAGGGAAAAATCCCAATATTCTTCCGAACAGGGATGGAAAATTTAGATTTTGAATAGCAACACAATAAAGGATTTTTTTTCACGCTTATTTGGACATTTTTAGAACTTAACGAAACTTTATTTCTTAAACCAAAAGCATTTTGTACAAAATTTTGATAAATCTGTATGGTATTAATAAGCTTTTATTCAAATATAGGAAAGATTCTCATTTTGGATTATTTTTAAAACTTAACGAAACTTTATTTTTAAAACCGTTTAACCAAAAAGAGTTTTCTTTTCACATTTACATTACACAAATGCGGGTCTTTTCAATTGCAAAGAAATTTTGTATTTTTGGACATTTAAAAAACTTAACGAAACTTTATTTCTTAAACCAAAAGCATTTTGTACAAAATTTTGCTAAATCTATTTAGTATTAATAAGCCATTTTTCAAATCTAGAAAAAGTTTCTCATTTTGGATTATTTTTAAAACTTAACGAAACATTTTTTTTAAATCTGTTTAACCAAAAAGAGTTTTCTTTTCACATTTACATTACACAAATGCGGTTCTTTTCAATTGTAAAGAAATTTTGTATTTTTGGACATTTAAAAAACTTAACGAAACTTTATTTCTTAAAACAAAGGCATTTTGTAAAAGCTTTTGATAAATTTATTTAGCGTTATTCAGCTATTATTAAAATCTAGAAAAAGTTTCTCTTTTTGGATTATTTTTAAAACTTAACGAAACTTTATTTTTAAAACCGTTTAACCAACAAGAGTTTTCTTTTCACATTTGCATTACACAAATGCGGTTCTTTTCAATTGTAAAGAAATTTTGTATTTTTGGACATTTAAAAAACTTAACGAAACTTTATTTCTTAAACTAAAAGCATTTTGTAAAAACTTTTGATAAATTTATTTACCATTAATCAACTATTTTTAAAATCTTTTAGAAGTTTCTTAATTTGGATTATTTTTAAAACTTAACGAAACTTTATTTTTAAAACTGTTTAACCAAAAAGATTTTTCTTTTCACATTTACATTACACAAATGCTGTTATTTTCAATTGTAAAAAAATTGTATATTTTTGGATATTTAAAAAACTTAACGAAACTTTATTTCTTAAACTAAAAGCATTTTGTACAAACTTTTGATAAATTTATTTAGCATTAATCAGCTATTACTAAAATCTTTTAGAAGTTTCTTAATTTGGATTATTTTTAAAACTTAACGAAATTTTATTTCTTAAACCATAAGCATTTTACACACGATTTTGCTAAATTCTTTAAACCAAATTTCAATTATAATAAATTTTCCATCTCTGTTTCATAATATTCTTTACAGATACTTATTGGGCAATAAATATCCATCTCTTTCACAAAAAATTTTAGAAACCTAACTTTACTAACAGCTGTTATGTTTTTACCCCATTTAGCAAAATTCTTGGCCAACACAGCAACCTGGTTACTTGCCATCAACAAAAATGATGCAGCCAACGCCACCACCCCCAACAGTACCAGCTGTTGCAGCACAACAAACCGCAGCAGCAACAAACAGCTGGCCCCAGCAGCAACAACAGCAGCCGCCACAAGCACAGCAAAATTATCAAAATGTCAACATGTATCAGCAGAATACGGCCACACCACAGCAACAACAATGGCCACAGAATCCCCAACAAATAGCGGCCACAGCAACATATGATAATTACTATCAACAACAACCGCCACTACCACCACCACAAGCTAATAACAATATGTTTCAGCAACAACAGCCAATAGCGGCTGCGCCACAAAATCCGGCAACATTTTTCCAACAACAGCCCCCAGCAACACAAAATCAAGCAAATCCTGTAAATTTCTTTGATAATACCAACAACAACAACCAACCAACGGGCACAGTTGATGGTTGGGGTGATTGGGATTGGAATGATAACTCTAATACATCTGCGGGAGCACCTCCAGCACCAGTTGTAGAATCAACTCAAATTAAAGCTGATTTACAGCCACCTGTTAATCAGCCCCAGGCTAATTATAATACATCTATAATAGCCGATAGTTTTAGTAGTCAAAACAACAATAATGACTCTTGGAATTGGGAAGCTAAAGAAAATGAGCAACACGTCAACAACAATATGCAGAAGGAACCACCAAAATTAGATAATGTTACTCAACCACAAAACGATAATTGGAGTTGGAATGCAAATGCTAATGACAGTGAAAAACTGCAACAGCAAGTTCCCGCACCCGGGCCAACTGCAAATGAGCAACATAATGATAACTGGAATTGGCAGTCGACCAATGAAAATCAACAACATGTTGCTAATGCTGCTAAACCTGCTCCTCCGCCACCCACGGAATTTGCTTCTTCCAACACTGCGGAAAATCATAATTACAATACGAATGCGGCAGCCAATAACATTCCAAATACAGTTTTTGTTACTCAGGCAAAACCTGTTACACTACCACCACGACAATATGCTTCTCCGCCTGGAGGCAATACCCCGGTTTCGGAAAATCCCCCCGAAACTGCTTTAATGCCACCACAAGGATTTCAAAATATAGAAGAAGTAGTTGCAAGCAGGCCTGCAGCTGTAGTATCACCACCTTTACCTCCACCTAATGTGGCTACACCACCCCTGACTAATGTAGCACCACCAGCTGGTATGCCTCCAGCTGCTAGCTCAGCTGGCAATCCTTTTAAGCGTTCTGGTGTGGCTCAACATCATCGTGCCACTGGTTTACTGGCCACTGCTACTCCCCCTGCCGTTATGCAGCAGCAGGCCACATTCGTAGCTCCAGCTGTTTTCAATATGCCCCCACCACCCCCAGCAGATTTTGCTAATCCTGGCTCGGTAACTCTCCTGGAACCAGATAATAATGAGCTTCCCTCTCAAGAGAATCAAGAAGTTCTAACTCCCAACCTAACATTGCCAAATGCTGCAACACTTCCTACGGCCCCCATAACATTACCCAATACCCCGGCATCACAATCTGTGCCCCCACCTAACGATGAACGCAATCAATATTTGCAAACCAGTCATTTGTCGGAGAATGCCGAGGAACAACAACCCGAAGCTGATGGTTTATTGCCACCTCCTGGTCTGTCGCGTTTAGTTTTGGGTGAACCTGAGCTAGAAGCCTCACAACAACGTATGGTTATGGGTACAGAATCCAATAATACAGATAATGCTGTTACCCAGGCGGCTGCCATGCATTTGGAGGAACGTCATGCTGATGGTGAAGATACAGCCTCGGAGAATGCGATGCCGGTTATAAGTTCGGCAGGACAAGGAGGTGAGTTTTAATTTTGTTCTCTGAATGATTTTAATATAAGTTATCTTTTCTATAGATACTTTTCTATAGAAAAGTTATCGATAACTTTACTTTTCTATAGAAAAGTTATCGATAACTTTACTTTTCTATAGAAAAGTTATCGATAACTTTACTTTTCTTTAGAAAAGTTATCGATAACTTTACTTTTCTATAGAAAAGTTATCGATAACTTTACTTTTCTATAGAAAAGTTATCGATAACTTTACTTTTCTATAGAAAAGTTATCGATAACATTACTTTTCTATAGAAAAGTTATCGATAACTTTACTTTTCTATAGAAAAGTTATCGATAACATTACTTTTCTATAGAAAAGTTATCGATAACTTTACTTTTCTATAGAAAAGTTATCGATAACTTTACTTTTCTATAGAAAAGTTATCGATAACTTTACTTTTCTATAGAAAAGTTATCGATAACTTTACTTTTCTATAGAAAAGTTATCGATAACTTTACTTTTCTATAGAAAAGTTATCGATAACTTTACTTTTCTATAGAAAAGTTATCGATAACTTTACTTTTCTATAGAAAAGTTATCGATAACTTTACTTTTCTATAGAAAAGTTATCGATAACTTTACTTTTCTATAGAAAAGTTATCGATAACTTTACTTTTCTATAGAAAAGTTATCGATAACTTTACTTTTCTATAGAAAAGTTATCGATAACTTTACTTTTCTATAGAAAAGTTATCGATAACTTTACTTTTCTATAGAAAAGTTATCGATAACATTACTTTTCTATAGAAAAGTTATCGATAACTTTACTTTTCTATAGAAAAGTTATCGATAACTTTACTTTTCTATAGAAAAGTTATCGATAACTTTACTTTTCTATAGAAAAGTTATCGATAACTTTACTTTTCTATAGAAAAGTTATCGATAACTTTACTTTTCTATAGAAAAGTTATCGATAACTTTACTTTTCTATAGAAAAGTTATCGATAACTTTACTTTTCTATAGAAAAGTTATCGATAACTTTACTTTTCTATAGAAAAGTTATCGATAACTTTACTTTTCTATAGAAAAGTTATCGATAACTTTACTTTTCTATAGAAAAGTTATCGATAACTTTACTTTTCTATAGAAAAGTTATCGATAACTTTACTTTTCTATAGAAAAGTTATCGATAACTTTACTTTTCTATAGAAAAGTTATCGATAACTTTTATTTTCTATAGAAAAGTTATCGATAACTTTTATTTTCTATAGAAAAGTTATCGATAACTTTTATTTTCTATAGAAAAGTTATCGATAACTTTTATTTTCTATAGAAAAGTTATCGATAACTTTTATTTTCTATAGAAAAGTTATCGATAACTTTTATTTTCTATAGAAAAGTTATCGATAACTTTTATTTTCTATAGAAAAGTTATCGATAACTTTTATTTTCTATAGAAAAGTTATCGATAACTTTTATTTTCTATAGAAAAGTTATCGATAACTTTTATTTTCTATAGAAAAGTTATCGATAACTTTTATTTTCTATAGAAAAGTTATCGATAACTTTTATTTTCTATAGAAAAGTTATCGATAACTTTTATTTTCTATAGAAAAGTTATCGATAACTTTTATTTTCTATAGAAAAGTTATCGATAACTTTTATTTTCTATAGAAAAGTTATCGATTATTTAACATTTTTTAAAGATTCGATAACTTGTTTGTTATTTAAAGAAAAAATTTCGATTACTTTTTAATTTAGAACTTTACATTTTAATTCACTTCCAGCTGCACCCACTGCCTCCACACTCTCGTCTGATCGCAATTTGTATTTGGTGCCCGGCGAAAGTAACCATGAAACCAACAATCAACCCCAAAGGGTTGTAACCGGTGTAGAATTGGCAGAACAGCGTGAAATTGAAATGGACGGTGAAAATCTAGAAGATGAGCAAATACAGCAGCAACAACAGCAACAGCAGCAACATCATCAGCTTCAACAACATCACCACCATCAACAAAATCAACACCAGGTTTTATCTCCCGAGGCTCGCAATGAACCTCCTGTAGAGGGTGCCGATGATAATGTAGCTGCTGCTCCTACCATAAACGTAACTAACACATCACATCCAGCCGCCGATCATCAGCTAGATCACCAACATCCTCATCATCATGCAACCAATCAATTGCCCAAAATTAAAGACCCCAATCCCATCTCATCACCCAACGATGATGATGACAGTGATGAACGTTTATTAAACGATCGTGGCATGAATCCAAGTACCGCGGGTTCCTCTAAGTCACGTGCAAAATATGAAAACGAACGTTTGGCAGCGGCATCACGTCGTCGCGATAAACGTTCTTCTACGGAACGTTATGAGAGTGATGAATATTTAAATTCCGAAGGTGAGTATTCAAGTGAACGCGAGGAGAGAGAACGTAGAGAACGCGATCGTCGACGCAATTACCGTGAGGGTAGTGTACGCAGTGAACGTGGTGTTAATGATGAAGATGAAAAACGCTCTAGACGTCAGCGTGCTACTAATAAGCGTGATAAATACTATTATGAGGGTGAGGAACGTAGCAGAGGAGGAGGAGGTCGTGAGGAACGTGAACGTGAAAGAGTCGCAGAACGTTCGAAAGCCGAAAGACGTTCTATACGTCAACGTGGCTATGAAGCAGACTCACGCTATGAAACTGAGGAATCCACACGTTTCGATAGTCGCAAAGATCCCAACAGACGTAGCCTGAGACGTGGTGATCGCAGTGATCAGGGTGCTGACTATGATGACTACAATCGTAGAGCCGCTTATCGTTCTTCCAAAAGACCCCCTGACAATTATGAATCCGATAGAAGAGATCGCAGACGTAGCGATAAACATCGTGAGCCACGTTATCGCGAAGATCCTCGTTATGATCCTCGTGAATATGAAGACTATCGTAAGCATAGTTCACGCAATGCTAGAGAAAGTGATATGGAAAAAGAGGGTGCCGCTGCATCACGTTCCGGCCGCATGCATCATGATCCTAGACATGCTGCCATGTACGGTTATCCTTCGGGGGGTTACTATGATCCCTATACTGCCTATTATTATCAACAAATGGCTAGAACCAATCCTCAGGCTTATGCTGAATGGTATAAAAAATATTATGGCCAAGCAGCTGCTGGTGGGGCACCAGGTGTTAGTTTACCGGGAGCTAACTCGGCTGGTCATGCGGATAACTCTTTGCCGGCCACTGGCAATGATGGTCGTGAATCAGTTCACTCGGGCCGCAGTTCGGCTCATAATGATGTTAAAGATCGGTAAGTTTTAAAAGTTTGGTTTTTTTTTTTATTTGTTTTATATGATTTTTTTTCAATTATTATTTTTTTTTTGTTTAGTTTGTTTAATTTTGAGTTTTTGTTTACTTGTTATTAAATTCCTTTTAACCTTTTTCTTAAAACCTGTTTTAAATAGCATTTTGTTTAAAAAATGATATTGTTTTAATATTAATTTAAGTTGCCACAACCTGAATTTTTGCTAAAACTCTTTAACATTTCCTCTAATCCATTTTTTTAATAATTAGTGTTGTTTTGTTTTTGCTAATTAGAATTGGAAACATTTGTTTAAAGTAGTTGTTGTAAATAGAATAACCATTTGGTTTTAGCATCACTATTAAAGTAACGGTTGTTTCAGTGTAATGTAGTAGCAAGTAAGATGAGAGAATAAATAAGATTTTTCAGTTCTTTTGTAACACTCAACATAGACACACGCGTTTTACTCTAACAACAGGTTATGGGCCTTTGTACACAGTGAAAGTAAAGAAGAAAAGGAATTTTTTTATAGAACATTTAAATAAATGAACAATTGAAATATTTTTAATAAAAAGTGTGAAACGATTAAAAAATGGCAACGAGTTTATCATTTCCATTTGAGAAATTGCGTGGTCGCGAAAATTTTGATATTTGGAAGCGTCATGCTAAATCGTACTTAGTATTGAAAAATTGTTGGAAAATTGTTGAAGCGGGTTTAAATGAAGGTTCCAGTGTGGTTGACGTTGATATGAATGAACGTGCATTCGCAGAATTAACGTTGATGATAGAGCCGAATAATTTTGCACATATAGCAAATTCAACAACGGCAAAGGAAGCTTGGCAAGCTTTGATGTGTGCATTTGAGGATACTGGTCTGTCTAGAAAGGTTGAACTATTGAAGCAGTTGGTACAACTTAAATTGGCTGATTTTGACTCAATGGAAGAGTACGTCAACATAATGGTTATGACTTCCTTAAAGGTTAAAAATACCGGACTGAATATTGATGATGAGCTAGTTGCATCCTTGATGTTGGCAGGTCTGCCGGAGGATTTCCGTTCACTTGTTTTGGCTGTTGAGAATTCTAAAACGAAATTAACTGTGGACATGGTGAAGAATTTGCTTTTACAAGATGCAAAATTCGATAACCCTATAAAAAGGGAGGAGAATGCATTAGTTTCATATAAGAAATATCAAAAGCCAAAAAAGTTCAAGTGTCATGGTTGTAAAAGGGAAGGTCACTTTATAAAAAATTGTCCAAACGTTCAAAATGCAAACTCAAATAGTAACGGATCAAAGCAGCAGAAAAAAAAGTCGAGCGAGAGAATTCTGTTAGCGTCACTGTTTACGTCAAGTGACGTCGACGCAGATGAATGGTACATCGATTCAGGCGCAACAACACATATGTCGAGAACAAAGACAATACTTGACAACGAGAGAGCATCTCATGGTAAAGAAGTAATTGTGGCTAACAACAACAAACTGTCGGTTGAATGTGTTGGTGATGCAAGCGTATTTTTGTCTACTGATGGAGGGGAAATAAGAACCGTTATAAAAGACGTTGAGTATGTTCCGCAGCTTTGTGCAAATTTGTTGTCAGTCAGGCAATTAACAGCAAACGGAAAACGAGTAATTTTTGAGCAGAATCATTGTGAAATTTTCGATGGTGACAATGTACTCATGGCAACAGCAAGTTTGTGTAACAACTTGTACAAATTAAATTGCGTTTCCCAGGAAAAAACACAGCAAGCTTTAATCGTTAAAAATGATGCTCAGCTATGGCATCGTCGTTTTGGTCATATTTGCGATGAAATTCTGAGGAAGATAAAAAATGATCATGAATTTAATTTTCAAACGAATTTAGATCAGTGTGAAGTTTGTATTCTAGGCAAACAAGTGAGAAATTCATTTAAGGAAGATGGTCATCGTGCAAAGGAGGTTTTGGAAATTGTACATTCAGATGTAATGGGACCATTTAAAACCAAATCGTTTTCTGGTGCACGATTTATTGTGATATTTGTGGACGATTACTCTCGTAAAGTGTTTTTATCGCCGATAAAAAGAAAATCTGAAGTTTTCGATGAATTTAAGAAATTTAAAACTATGGCTGAAAACCAGTGCTCAAATAAAATTAAAATTTTTCGATCAGACAATGGCACTGAGTATATAAACAACTCATTCCAGAAGTTATTTAATGATTGCGGGATTATTCATCAAAAGACGGCACCATATACCCCAGAACAGAATGGCGTTTCAGAACGCCTTAACCGTACTATCATCGACCGAGTTAGATGTATGTTAATAGATTCCGGTCTTGACGTGAAATTTTGGGCTGAAGCATCTGTGACTGCAGCATATTTGTTGAATAGAATACCATGCAGAAAACACTCAGTTTGTCCAGAGGAGCTATGGTCTGGTAGGAAGCCAAGCCTTAACCATATTCGTGTTTTTGGATGCAAGGCATTTGTACATACTCCTAAGGTGAAGCGTTCCAAATTAGAGCCGAAGTCCATACCATGTATTTTCGTTGGTTATGGTATGGAGGCCAAGGCATACAGATTGTACGATCCAGCTACGGGAAAGATAATGGTCAGCCGTGATGTTGTTTTCATGGAAGATCAGGTATGTAGTAATGATGTAGACTTTACTAATAATGTTCCGAATCTTGTAGTCGAAAGCGTAAAGGATAATGCCAATTCAGCGGAGGAATTGATTGTTGAATTGCCATCCAGTAACGTAAATGAATTGTCATCCAGTATTGAGAATGAATTGCCGACTGAGATCAAAGATGTTCAAGCTGTTGATGAGATGGGCAATGTATCAACTGACAGTCTTAAAGTGGAATATGATGTTAACTCGGAAGATAGCCTAAATTTTGAGGATGCGATTGAAGAGCATTGTGTTGAGAACCTGTCTTCCGAAAATATTAGAGTCCGCCGCTCTGAACGAATAGCAGCAAAATCTGGTGAAGAATACAATTTTTGTGCAACTAGTTTTGTGTCAGGTGATCCTGTTACAGTCGAAGAAGCCTTGAAATCTAAAGAAGCTAAACAGTGGCGTGCAGCAATGGATGATGAAATGAATTCACTAGCCTTAAATAAGACGTGGACATTAGCTAATCCTTCTTCTGAAAGGAGGCCAATAAAATGCAAGTGGATATTCAAGACAAAGTATGATGCCAGTGGTAACAAAATCCGTCATAAAGCGAGACTTGTTGTACAAGGCTGTAGTCAACAAAAGGGCATTGATTATTATGAGACTTTTGCTCCAGTAGTTCGCTATTCATCAATAAGATTTCTAATTGCATTGTCTGTTAAATTTGGTTTACACGTCCATCAACTTGACGCAGTAACTGCATTTCTGAATGGGGATCTTGATCAGGATATTTGTATGGAACAACCTGATGGTTACAAGGATGGAAGTAACCGTGTTTGTCATTTGAAGAAGGCCCTATATGGATTGAAACAATCCAGCCGTGTTTGGAACACAACTCTAAATAGTATACTACTTGAATTTGGCCTAAAAAGAAGCGAAACCGATCAGTGTGTATACTTCAATACTGATAATGATAATATTTTATATGTGGCCATTTATGTGGATGACGTGTTAGTATTTTCCAACAATATCAACATGACGAACAAACTTAAGGATAAGCTGTCCAAACATTTTCGGATGAAAGATTTAGGAGAAGCTTCTTCAGTCCTGGGAATGAGAATTACGAAGTCCGGTGGTACGATGAAAATAGATCAATCCAAATATATTGAAGACGTGTTAAGAAGATTTTCAATGTATGACTGTAATCCAGTATGTTCACCAGTGGATGTAAACCAAAAGCTGTCTCTTGAAATGTGTCCGAAATCTGAGAAGGAGAAAGAGGAAATGAGAAATGTTCCTTATATGGAAGCTGTTGGTTGCTTACTATACGCAGCTCAAAATACAAGACCAGATATTTGCTATATCGTGAACATGCTCAGTCGTTTTAACAACAATCCAGGGAGGGCACATTGGTCGGCAGTAAAGCGTGTAATGAGGTACCTAAAGGGCACCATTGATAAAGGCCTAATCTACAACAACAAATCCGAAGGACTTACTGGTTACTGTGATGCCGATTGGGCTGGAAGCATTGATGATAGACGCTCTACTACTGGTTATATCTTCACTATGCATGGCGCAGCAGTATCCTGGGGTTCTAAAAGACAACGTACGGTGGCACTCTCTTCAACTGAGGCTGAGTTTATGGCGATAGTATCAGCGATTCAAGAATGTATATGGCTTCGACGACTTGAACGGGATTTAGTTAAAAATCCTTCAGAATCAATGAATTTATATAGTGACAACAAAAGTGCTATTCAAATTGCACAGAACAACTCATATTCATCAAGAACAAAGCATGTTGACATCCGAATAAAGTTTATACGCGAGAAGTTGGACAATGGAGAAGTCAGACTCGATTATTTGGATACTAGGAGAATGCTAGCTGACATCTTTACAAAAGGCGTTCCAGCTGATGTATATGGAAATTTTACAATCCAATTTGGACTTATATAATAATTTTTATTTTATGTTTTTGCAACTTTTATGTATAATTTTGATTGATTTCTATATTTTTGAATTGATTTATTTTAATATTGGTTAAGTGGAATGTTTATTCAGGAAGGGTGTTGTAAATAGAATAACCATTTGGTTTTAGCATCACTATTAAAGTAACGGTTGTTTCAGTGTAATGTAGTAGCAAGTAAGATGAGAGAATAAATAAGATTTTTCAGTTCTTTTGTAACACTCAACATAGACACACGCGTTTTACTCTAACAACAGTAGTAAAAGTAGTTGAATGAAAGTTGCTATTAAAAAGTAGATTGTTTGGTAATGTTTTGATATATTAGCTTTTTTAGGTAAAGTTTCTACAATAAAATAGATTTGCTGGATTTTTTAAAGGCAGTTTGTTCAGTTAAATATTTGTTATGCATTTTTTTGGTCGAATTTAAGAAATTTCCCTTTTATAAACCAATTAGGGGAATTTTTTTTAGGACAATTTTTAAAAATGGTTTATACTTTTTATGCAGCATTCCCTTTGAACTTAATTTTGAATCCAAATTAAAAAATGTTAAACGTCAAAATTTCCCTTTTATAAAAAATCCTTTTAGGGAAATTTTAGTTACTACCAGTTTTTTTAAGTTTTTAAACGGTCAAAATTTTTAAAATTTCTGTTTTATTAAAAATTTCCCTTCAAGGGAAATGTTTTGTAAGTCCAATTTTTTAATATTTTTTAGGCTTTTTAGTCTACATTTAAACTTCTAGTTATAAATTTGGAAAAATTTGCAAAATTTCCCTTTTATAAAAAAATTTCCCTTTAAGGGAAATTTTTGTTAAGACAAAATTTTACAAATTTTTATGCTTTTTAATCATTATTTCGTGTCTTAATTATAAATTTAGAACAATTTTCCCAATTTCCTTTTTTATAAAAAATTTCCCTAAAGGGAAATTTTGGTTAACACTAAATTTTATAAATTTATATACTTTTTATACATCATTTCGTGCCTTAATTACAAATTTAGAAAAATTTTCAAAATTTCCCTTTTATAAAAAAATTTCCCTTAAGGGAATTTTTTGTTTAAGTGCGATTTTTAAGAAATTTTTTATATTTTTTTTTGTTTTTACTTGTCTTAATTACAAATTTAAAAAAATTTGCAAAATTTCCCTTTTATAAAAAATTTCCTTTAAAGGGAAATTTTATTTAATTGAGATTTTAAAGATTTTTTTTAAGTTTTTAAACGGCATTTCGTGACTTAATTTAAAAATATTTAAAATTTTCAAAATTTCCGTTTTATTAAAAATTTCCCTTCAAGGGAAATTTTTTGTAAGTCCAATTTTTTAATATTTTTTAGACTTTTTAGTCTACATTTCAACTTCTAGTTATAAATTTGGAAAAATTTGCAAAATTTCCCTTTTAAAAAAAAATTTCCCTTTAAGGGAAATTTTTGTTAAGACAAAATTTTACAAATTTTTATGCTTTTTAATCATAATTTCGTGTCTTAATTACAAATTTGGAAAAATTTTGCCAATTTCCCTTTTTATAAAAAATTTCCCTAAAGGGAAATTTTGGTTAAAACAAAATTTTATAAATTTATATAATTTTTATACATCATTTCGTGCCTTAATTACAAATTTGGAAAAATTTGAAAAATTTCCCTTTTAAAAAAAAATTTCCCTTTAAGGGAAATTTTTGTTAACACGAAATTTTATAAATTTATATACTTTTTATACATCATTTCGTGCCTTAATAACAAATTTAGAAAAATTTTCAAAATTTCCCTTTTATAAAAAAATTTCCCTTAAGGGAATTTTTGGTTTAAGTGCGATTTTTAAGAAATTTTTTAGTTTTTACTTGTCTTAAAAATTTCCCTTCAAGGGAAATTTTATTTAAGTCCAATTTTTTAATATTTTAGACTTTTTAGTCTACATTTCAACTTCTAGTTATAAATTTGGAAAAATTTGCAAAATTTCCCTTCAAGGGAAATTTTTGTTAAGACAAAATTTTACAAATTGTTATGCTTTTTAATCATTATTTTGTGTCTTAATTACAAATTTGGAAAAATTTCCCTTTTATAAAAAAATTTCCCTTTAAGGGAAATTTTGGTTAACACGAAATTTTATAAATTTATATACTTTTTATACATCATTTCGTGCCTTAATTACAAATTTAAAAAAATTTTCAAAATTTCCCTTTTATAAAAAAATTTCCCTTAAGGGAATTTTTTGTTTAAGTGCGATTTTTAAGAAATTTTTTATTATTTTAGTTTTTACTTGTCTTAATTACAAATTTAGAAAAATTTGCAAAATTTCCCTTTTATAAAAAAATTTTCCTTTAAGGGAAATTTTGGTTAACACGAAATTTTATAAATTTATATACTTTTTATACATCATTTCGTGCCTTAATTACAAATTTAGAAAAATTTTCGAAATTTCCCTTTTATAAAAAAATTTCCCTTAAGGGAATTTTTTATTTATTTTTTGTTTTTACTTGTTTTAATTACAAATTAAAAAAAATTTGCAAAATTTCCCTTTTATAAAAAAATTTCCTTTAAAGGGAAATTTTATTTAATTGAGATTTTTAAGAAATTTTTTATTTATTTTTTGTTTTTACTTGTCTTAATTACAAATTTAGAAAAATTTTCAAAATTTCCCTTTTATAAAAAAATTTCCCTTAAGGGAATTTTTTGTTTAAGTGCGATTTTTAAGAAATTTTTTATTTTTTTTTTGTTTTTACTTGTCTTAATTACAAATTTTGAAAAATTTTAAAAATTTCCCTTTTATAAAAAAATTTCCCTTAAAGGGAAATTTTATTTAAGTGAGATTTTCAAGATTTTTTTTAATATTTTTTTATTGTTACTAAATCTTATGGCAAATTTTCTACAATTTAAAAATTTCCTTAAGTTATAAAAAAATTTCCCTTAAGGGAAATTTATATATTTTTACTGTAGGGCGAGTGTTTTAGTTAAATTGTATTTTTCTCTTGAATTTGTAAGTTTTCCTTTAAGGGAAATATTATTTCAAAGCTGGAGACATATTCTAGCATTCGTTTTCGAGCAAATACTTATTCGAAAGTAAGAGTTTTTCTTATTGTTGGGAAATTTCGATATGAAATTTTATTGTAGATTTAAAGAAGGTTAATATTGGATATTTAATTAGTTGTATTTGTTAAAAAATATTCATTCTTATTGTGGTTGACGTTTTTGAAAAATGCTTGTACTAGATTAAAGAAACAGCTTGCATGTTAACTTTAATCTAGTAAGAAACTGTGGACGCTGCTTGTAGTTTTTGGAAATATTAACAGTGTTTTGTCTTTAATGTTTAGTATTTGTTATCCCAAGTCCTTAATTTTCAGTTATTCAATTTAAAATTGAAAGTTTATTTAGTTTGTTTTGTTTGATTTTTTGGTAGAACTTTGAAAATTTCTTGCAAAGTTTTTTTGATATTTGTTTGTTTAATTTCGTTTGGTTAAATTTTTACATGCTTTATTTATTGCTACTACTGTTTTATTAAGTTTCCAATTTGTTTTATTATAACATTGCTGTTAATATCTACCATAACATGCTAATAATACCCTATAACAAATTTACAAAACCATACCATCAACATTCTTCCTTCCTTATTAAACATATTGTACTTAATTCCAAACACCAGAGTCTTAAACAAAAATCCTGTGTCTCTAACTTTACAAAACAAAAAAAAAACTCCACAAATATTGAAAAACTAAAAAACACAAGTTTAACTTTAAGCAGTAGTGACTAAACAACTATTTATAATTTAACAACAGAAATTGTATTTGAATGACATAAAAATCATTTTTCTCTTACACTGTTTTGTACACATTTCCCTTCATATATTATAATTAGGTATACACATGCCTACATAACACAAGCCAATGATTATCATCGTCATTATCAACATCAACAACAACAGCAACAGCATCTTCATCAGCAACATCTCCATCAACATCAACAACAACAGCAACAACAAATGGCCTTCAATCAAAGTTTAAATTCGACCATGTTGGATGATGATCCTTTGACTCATAATACTAGTTTATATAGTGGCTTGGGTGTTGGCCTCTCATCGGCCCGTTCAAATTCCAATCTTTCTCAAATCCATGGCGGTTATTATATGCCTGCAACGGCCTCTACAGCAGCTGGTGTTTATTATGCACGTTCTGATTATGCGGAATCAAGGTGCTTGAAAAACCATAAATTTTGTTTCTTCAGCCATTTTGTTTATATAAGTTGATAACTTCTAAATGTATATTTGATATTTAATTTACTTAATGATTGATTAATAATGATTTGGTACTAGTGCTAGCACAAAATTAGTTATCAAAATGGTTGGTTGTCCGTCCATTGTATTTATACTTTTTTATCTTTACGGCTTTACAAAACGGTATGTCTTAAGTCTATATATAAAAGTATCTTAAAGAATTTTTTCTGTGCCTGTCTGTTTGTTTAAATTTTTTAATGTTTTAGAAGTGTTTTTTTTAAAAGAAATTCATTCTTAAGGTTGTTTTGCCAAGTTTCTTTTCATTTAGAGGTTTTTGTCCATGAACAAATTATAAATACCAAAACTTTTTTCCTTAATTAATTTGTTATTTAAGGCTTGTCTCTTTGTTTGAGGAAAGTTTTCCCTTGACCTGCCTTAAATTTAAATTAAATTATGGAAAAAGTTTTAGTTATCTTTTTTAAAATGCGTGTATATTTGTATTATCTCTCTCTCTCTCTTCTTTAACTCTTAACTCTCTACATGCATGACCTTTTTCTTTGGTAATATATTTAAGAAAATATTGTTTTGTTATAAATATTTCTAGAATCTAAATAGTTCTTAAGGAAACTACATGTTAAGGAAACTCCTTAAGGAAAACTTGTATTACTTATATTTTCTAATCAAAGTTTTCGTCCAGATTGTCTGTTAAAAAAACCTTTTCATTTTCTTGTATTGTATACTTTAAAATTTAATGAGGTCTTTGGAAGATTTTTTATAAATTTTTTTTTTTTAAATTTGAAAAAATTTATTTTGAAAAAGTACAATATAAATTTAATGGCCATTGTTAACTCTGACCTTTTCCCAACTTTTTGGCAACATTTGGATTTCGAGCCAAAGGAACTGCTCATATTTTGAGGACAAAAACGAATCAAACCAATATCGGAAAGCGCAACCCAGAGAGAATATTCTGCATAGTAGTCGAACGGTTCACGGTCTGAATTATAAAGCGCGTGATTTTTATAATTCTTCCATTTTATGTTAATTTCAGTATGTTCGAAAAATTCGAACATGATTTATAAATAAATTTTTTTGATAGATCGCGATATTCCAAATAATTCGAAAGTTCGAAAACATTCGAACATTGCTTTGATGTTATTTATTTAAAATTTAATTATTTTAAAGTTCGAAAATATTCGAACATTCAAAAATTTAAATATTTTAAAGTTCGAAAATATTCGAACATGATTTCAAAGTGAAATTTTTGTGATTTGCCTAAAATAATAATTTTTAAAGCAAAATTTCAAAGTTCGAAAAATTCGAACATAATTTCGAAATAAAAATTTTCGAATAAAAGCAGAATTTTAAAGTTTCGAAAAATTCGAACATTCGAACAGCACTTATTAAGGCAAAACAACATAATTTAAAAGTGAAATTTTTGTGATTTGCCTAAAATAATAATAATATTTAAAGCAAAATTTCAAAGTTCGAAAAATTCGAACATAATTTCGAAACATTTTTTTTTTTTCGATTTTAAGGTAATTTATGCTAAATTGTAATTTTAAACTACAAAATTTTGAAGTTCGAAAAAATTAAAAATTTTATTGTTCGAAAAATTCGAACATAATTTCGAAATATTTTTTTTTTCCATTTTATGGTAATTTAAGCTAAATTGTTGTATTAAACTGCATAATATTGAAGTTCGAAAAATTCGAAAGTGAAAATTTTGTGATTAGACTAAAATAACAATTTTTAAAGCAAAATTTTAAAGTCCGAAAAATTCGAACATATTTTCGAAATAAAAATTTTCGAATAAAATTTTTTTAATTACAATTTTGTGAAAATTTATGTAAAATTATCATTTTTAAAAGCAGAATTTTAAAATAATAATTTTTAAAGCAAAATTTCAAAGTTCGAAAAATTCGAACATAATTTCGAAACATTTTTCTTCGATTTTAAGGTAATTTATGCTAAATTGTAATTTTAAACTACAAAATTTTGAAGTTCGAAAAAATTAAAAATTTTATTGTTCGAAAAATTCGAACATAATTTCGAAATATTTTTTTTTTCGCTTTTATGGTAATTTAATCTAAATTGTTGTATTAAACTGCATAATATTGATGTTCGAAAAAGTTCGAACAGTGGTCTGCACTTATATAGACTTATTTATTATTACTGAGTTTCAAAAAAAATTCGAACATAATTTCGAAATAATTTTTTTTCACTTTTCGTAATATTTTGTATAATTGAAGCTAAAATACTAATTTTATAATTAAATTTTTGAATTGAAAGTTATTTAAGCTTAAATATTACATATTTTTAACAAAAATTTCAAATTTCGAAATAAAATTTTTCGAATAAAAATTTTTTAATTACAATTTTGTGAAAATTTATGCTAAATTATCATTTTTAAAAGCAGAATTTTGAAGTTTCGAAAAATTCGAACATTAAACAGCACTTATTTAGGAAAGACAGCATAATTTCAAAGTGAAATTTTGTGATTTGCCTAAAATAACAATTTTTAAAGCCAAATTTTAATTTTCGAAAAATTCGAACATAATTTCGAAATATTTCTTTTCGATTTTAAGGTAATTTAAGCTAAATTGTAGTTTTAAATGGCATAATGTTGAAGTTCGAAAAAGTTCGAACGTGTTCTGTACTTATATAGACTTATTTATTATTTCTGAGTTTCAAAAAAAATTCGAACATAATTTCGAAATATTTTTTTTTTACTTTTCGTAAATTCAAACATTGTACTGCACTTATATTATATAGACTTATTATATCTGAGTTTCAAAAAAATTCGAACATAATTTCGAAATATTTTTTTTTCACTTTTCGTAATATTTTGAATAATTCAAGCTAAAATATTAATTTTGTAATTAAATTTTTGAATTGCAAGTTATTTAAGCTAAGATATTACATGTTTTTAACAAAAATTTCAAATTTCGAAAAATTCCATCATAATTTCGAAATATAAATGTTCGAATACAATTTTTTAAATTACAATTTTGTGCAAATTTATGCTAAATTATCATTTTTAAAAGCAGAATTTTAAAGTTTCGAAAAATTCGAACATTGTACAGCACTTAATTAGGCAAAACAACATAATTTAAAAGTGAAATTTTTGTGATTTGCCTAAAATAATAATTTTTAAAGCAAAATTTCAAAGTTCGAAAAATTCGAACATAATTTCGAAACATTTTTTTTTTCGATTTTAAGGTAATTTATGCTAAATTGTAATTTTAAACTACAAAATTTTGAAGTTCGAAAAAATTTAAAAATTTTATTCGAAAAATTCGAACATAATTTCGAAATTTTTTTTTTTTTTGATTTTAAGGTAATTTATGCTAAATTGTTATTTTAAACGGCATAATGTTGATGTTCGATAAAATTCAAACATTTTACTGCACTTATAAAGACTTATTTATTATTTCTGAGTTTCAAAAAAATTCGAACATAATTTCGAAATATTTTTTTTTCACTTTTCGTAATATTTTGAATAATTCAAGCTAAAATATTAATTTTGTAATTACATTTTTGAATTGCAAGTTATTTAAGCTAAGATATTACATGTTTTTAACAAAAATTTAAAATTTCGAAAAATTCGATCATAATTTCCAAATATAAATGTTCGAATACAATTTTTTTAATTACAATTTTGTGAAAATTTATGCTAAATTATCATTTTTAAAAGCAGAATTTTAAAGTTTCGAAAAATTCGAACATTCGAACAGCACTTATTTAGGCAAAACAACATAATTTAAAAGGGACATTTTTGTGATTTTCTTAAATAACAATTTTTAAAGCAAAATTTCAGAGTTCGAAAAATTCGAACATAATTTCGAAACATTTTTTTTTTCGATTTTAAGTTAATTTATGCTAAATTGTAGTTTTAAACTGCACAATTTTGAAGTTCGAAACAATTCAAACAGTGAACACTGATATAGACTAATTTATTATTTTCGAATTTCAAAAAAATTCGAAAAATTCGAACATGTTACAGCACTTATTTAGGTAAAACAGCAAAATTCGAACATAATTTCGAAATATTTTTTTTTTTCGATTTTATGGTAATTTATGCTAAATTATCGTTTTAACGACAAAATAAAGTTCGAAAAAATTCCAACATAATTTCGAAATTAATTTTTTTTTACATATTACATAATATTTTGGATAATTCAAGCTTTAATATTAATTTTGTAAATAAATTTTTGATGATATTACATATTTTTAACAAAAATTTCAAAATTCAAACATAATTTCGAAAAAAAATTTTTCGAATAAAAATTTTTAATTACAATTTTGTGATAATTTAAAATAATTATCATTTTTAAAAGTAAAATTTTGAAATTTCGAAAAATTCGAACACTTATTTTGACAAAATTATTTTATTTTTCTGAATTTCGAAATAACAAGCTAAAATATATGTGTTTTTAACAAACATTTCAAAGTTCGAAAATTCGAAATCATATTTTTTAATTTAGTTAAAATTCTGTCATAATTTATTAAAAATTTTTAAGTTTCGAAAAATTCGAAAATTAATTTTTTCTGAATTTCGAAATAATTTTTTTGATAGTTTTCCACTTTTGGGCTAATAAAATTTACAAGTTCGAAGAATTTGAAATAAAATTTTTTGATTTAATTACAATTTTGTAATAATTTATGGAAAATTATCATTTAAAAATTTTGAAATTTCGAAATTTTTTTTTATGATTTTGAAAAAAAAATTTATTTTTAGAAAAATTCGAACATTTTACAGAACTTATTTAGGTAAAACAGCTAAATTCGAAAATATTTTGGTTAATTCAAGCTTAAATATTAATTTTGTAAATAAATTTTTGATATTACATGTTTTTAACAAAATTTCAAATTTCGAAATTATGTTTTTCGAATAAAAATTTTTTAATTACAATTTTGTGATAATTTATGTTAAATTATCAGTTTTAAAAGTAAAATTTTGAACTTTCGAAAAATTCAAACACTTATTTTGACAAAATTATTTTATTTTTCAGAATTTCGAAATAACAAGCTAAAATATATGTGTTTTTAACAAACATTTCAAAGTTCGAAAATTCGAATATAATTTCGAAATCATATTTTTTAATTTAGTTAAAATTCTGTGATAATTTATTAAAAATTTTTAAGTTTCGAAAATTAATTTTTCTTAATTTCGAAATATTTTTTTTTTTTTGATAGTTTTCCACTTTTGGGCTAAAATATAATTTTTTTTAACAAAATTTCCAAGTTCGAATAATTTGAAATAAAATTTTGAAATTTCAAAAAAAAATTTTTCGAAATTCTAAATTTTTTTTTTATGATTTTGAAAAATTTTTGGATTACTTTTTAAAATTTTTCACTATTGTTAAAAAAAAAATAATATTTTATTTCCAAAACATGTAATTTTATTCAAATCTGAAAATTATTGAAAAAATTTCGAATTTCTTATGCCATATTTTATGGAAAAATTTAATTAATCTTTTCTTCATATGTATTCATAGTTTTAGTGGTTGTATATTCTGTGTAAGAATTCTAAAAGACACTTTAAACTCTTTAAGAAATGTCATATTTCATTTTCTCTATCTATACGAAGCATGGTGTTAAGTCTTTGATTTATTTCAAAACTTTTTCTAACTTTATTTTCTACTATTTTCACTTTAGGCAAACCTTGAGCTCTTCTCTGCATGTCTACAGCTTACAAAAAGAGAGCATGTTTCTTTTTAGATTTTGTTTAAATTAAATTTAACTTATATTTTCAGTTTCTATAAGTTTTCATTCATATTCTTATGATTTTTTAAAGCATGTCAAATAAAAATCTTTAAAATTTTCTTTATTTATTTTCTTTAATTATAATTAAGTTTATTTTATTTGGTTTTTTAAAACTAAACTGTTTCAATTTTAATATATTTAAAAAAACATTTTACTATAATATTTATGAAATTTCCTTAATAGATCTGGAGCCTTGTCTTTGCGTGATGCAGATCCCATCATAGCCCAGGAAGCACAGCGTTTGACACCCTGTAAATTTATAACCGAACATACGGTGGTGAATTTCGCTTCGGGTATTTTGGTTACCGTTAAGCCAAAATACACACCCAATGGCAGTATCAGTAATGTGGTGAAATTGCTGAAATTCAAGCCCAATGATGAGACACGTAAATTGTTTAAATTCTTCCCGGGCCCCTTGGTCAGGGGTTTGACTCATAAGAAAACGGTTATAGAGTTTTGTCATGAACAAATACGTTTGGGTCCCATGGAAACCACCATCTATGCTAAACAATTGATTAGTAACAATGCGGAAAAGTATCGCAGTTCCTATTCGTTAATGTGGAATTTATTGATATTGTTGTTGAAACAAAATGGGGTAAGTTTGGGAAAAGAATTAGTAGAAAAAAAATTCAAATAACTTATTAAATTCTTTAATTTTAGATGGTGGTGGGCACTGATATAGCGGAATTATTGTTGAAAAATCAACAACAATATCCTTATCAAACTCCTAATTCTACAAACAACAATTCTATGAAATCTAAATCAGGCTCTGCCTCGCCTGAGCAGGAATTGGATTTAAATAAAGATTTAGAATTGGATGCTGTTGCAAAAGCCGAGAATCTGGAGCAGGAATCTTTAGCGGAAATTAAGGATTTAGAACTAGAGCAGGAAGATACGGCTGAAGACAATTCTTTGGCCAAATCCACTACCAACTCTGTTTCTTTAACAGAAGATGAAATAACTGAGAAATTTAGAAACTATTTGCTGTATGGCAATGTTAATGAGGCCTTAGAATGGGCTACCGATAATAATTTATGGGGCCATGCTTTATTTTTGGCCTCCAAACTAGATCGTCGTTCTCATGCCAATGTCATGATGAAATTTGCCAATAAATTGTCTTTGAATGATCCTCTGCAGACTTTGTATCAATTGATGAGTGGCCGCACACCCTCAAGTGTTACCTGTGTGCAGGATGAAAAATGGGGCGACTGGCGTCCTCATTTGTCCATGATTTTGTCGAATACTTCACAAAAACCAGAATTAGATCGTAAAGCTATTACCACGTTAGGGGACTCTCTATTCAATCGTGGTGATTTGTATGCGGCTCATTTTTGTTATCTAATGGCTCAAGTGGGTTTCGGACGTTATCAGGAAACAGCTACACAGGAATCCTCGCTGCAGCAGCATTTGCCTAGGTGAGTTTGGTTATTAATTTTCTGGTTAAAAAAAGACATATACTTATTTGGTTTGTTTTACTTTTCAGATTGGTTTTATTAGGCTCTTCACACTACAAACAGTTCCAAGATTTTGGCCATAATGAGGCCATTATTATGACTGAGATATATGAATATGCTTGCTCCCTAAATGATGATAAATTTTCCATAGTGGAATTCCAGGTAAATTTAAAATATTTTTGTTAAGTTTCCAAATTCCTTAAGGTTTATTTTTTATTAAAGCCTTATAAATTCCTGTTGGCTACTCGTTTGTTGGACTATGGCTTCCATTTGAAAAGCTTAATGTATTTGGAGCAAATTGCTGTGCACATTGCCAGAGATCCCAGTAAATATGAAAGCAGTTTTATTAATAAGGTAAGTTGGATATGAATAAATGATTGAATTTTTATATTTTAATTTTTTTTTCCTTTGCCAGGTCTATGACATGGCTGATCGTTTAAAATACTACGATCCTGTGCTGGAGAAAACCATCGATGACCAGCAGCCCGGCTCTGATGACAATAATGGTTTGAATTTAACACCCCAACAAATGGAGGAACAAAAATGGTTACAAAATCTTAGGCAATTGGCTCAACAATATAAAAATGATTACAATAATATGGCCCAGGCAATAGCACCTGCAGTATTGCAGGAAGCACCACAACAACAGCCTTCCAATCAAGATGCCACTTATTACAATCAACAGCAACAACAAATAGATCAACAATTTATGGAAATCAATAAACAATTTAGTGAATTAAATTTACAATATCAACAAACAGCCACGGGGACAACAGCTGAACAACCCCAACCACAACAACAGCCCATGTTTTATAATCCCGAACAGCAAACACAATTGGGGGAGCAGCCAGCATTAGATAGCTATCAGCAGCAAACTGCAGTGCAACCAGAAATAACAAAACAAAATGCTAATGATTTGTCACAGCAACAGGATGTTACAGCATTGGGTGAACCACCAATACAGGAATCGTATCAGCCACAAACACAATATATGCAACCAACTGAGGTAGCACAGCAGCAGCCAGCAGGTTATGCTAATAATTATTATGATCCTGTTCAGTATAATACAGTAGATGCAGGGGTTAATAATTTAGATGGGCAACAGGCAAATGCTTATGATTATTGGGGCCAACAGCAGCAACAACAGCCAACACATATGGCTCATACAACAGAAGAGGTAAGAAAGGAAATTTACTTTTGTTTTGTTTTATTTTTTTTATACCCTTCACCACATTGTTTATTTGAGAGCCCACAATGAATTTGATCGTCTGCCCTCAAATAACTTAAACACATGATTCATTTATCAATATATCCGCTATGGACCTGGTTGGGTTACTATTTAAAATGGAGAAAATCGGTCCACAAATGGCTGAGATATAAGGAAAAAACCAGGGCAACCTCGATTTTTTTTTAAATCTATTTTTGATCTACATATTTTTGGATTACTAAGTCATTTATATAGAAAATATGGATATCTAATGTTAGATATTTCAAAGACCTTTGCAACGGCATAGGTAAGGCTATAGTAAGTCGGTCCTAAATGGGTCAAAATCAGGAAAAATCTTTTTTAACCCGAATGTCCGTGTTTCCGTCTGTATGTTGAAATCAACTTTCCGTAGCCCCCAAATAACTTACACACATGATTCATTTATCAATATATCCGCTATAGACCCGGTTGGGTTACTATTTAAAATGGAGAAAATCGGTCCACAAATGGCTGAGATATAAGGAAAAAACCAGGGCAACCTCGATTTTTTTAATCTATTTTTGAACTACATATTTTTGGATTACTAAGTCATTTATATAGACAATATGGATATCTAATGTTAGATATTTCAAAGACCTTTGCAACGGCATAGGTAAGGCCGTAGTAAGTCGGACCTACAATGGGTCAAAATTTCTACTGTTTTACCCTGTATTCCTGCTATTATCAATTTTAACTACTGTGTTCCTGCCGAATTCCATTATTGACTACTCTGATGTCATTTATTATTTATGAATTACTACATCCCATAATTTCCTGTGTTCCTGCCGATGACCTTGAATCCTGTGTTCCTGTCGATGTTCATTAGTTACAAATGTATTCCATAAATTCCTGTGTTCCTGCCGATGACCTTGGTCCTGTGTTACCGTTGATATCCATTAATAACAAATTTATTCCACAAGTTCCTGTGCTCCTGTCGATGTCCATTATTAACAACTGAATTCCATTTTTGTATTTATTTTGTTCCTGTTTTCTTGTGATGCCACACTTTTCCATAATTACTACGTTCCTGCTAATGTCATATGTTATCAATCACCTGTTTCCTGTCGGTCCAGTTAATCCCATAAAAAGCCTATTTGTTAATTTATGTCAATTAGTTCCTGTATTCCTGCTGATACCAAATTATTAATTTATGATCGTTTTGCGGTCAATTAGTTCCTGTATTCCTGCTGATACCTAATTTTTAATTTATGATTATTTTGCTGTTTTCTTAGTTTAATTTTTATTATTTTTTTATTTTTATTATTTTAATCTTCTATATTTTTATTATTTTAATCCTCTATACTATAAATTCTTCTAATTTATATGTATTTTTATACTTTCATCTTTCCTTATTATTTTATTTTTATATATGTATTTTATGTCGTTATATTATTACTCTTTAATCAACGATTTAAATTTTCAATTATTCTATGTTAGTAACTAATGTTATTATTATTATTATTATTCTTATCATTATTAATATCAATTAGTATAAGTCTCATTATATTTATTAAAATTATTATTATTATTGTTAGTATTGTACTATGTATATCAATTTTCCCAGCTGATGTATATTTACTGTAGCTGTGTAAATAAATAAAAAAAAAAAAAAAAAAAAAAAAAAAAAAAAAATCGGGAAAATTTATTTTTTTACCCGAATTTTTTTTAGCAAAAAAATTTGTTTGTCATAAATTCTTTTTTCAATTTTATTCACTAATAAACTTCAAAAAAAATTGTTTAAAAAATTTTTGTCATAAATTCTTTTTCCAAAATTTTTTTTTTTAAAATTAAAAAAAAAATTTTAAAAAATTTGGAAAAAACTTTTAAAAAAAATTAAAAAACAAAAAAAAAAATTGGTTATTTATTCACTAATAAACTTAAAAAAAAAATTTTTGAAAAATTTTTTCTTTTTAAAATTTTGGTTATAAAATTTTATTCACTAATAAACTTCAAAAAAAATAGTTTAAAAAATTTTTTGTCATAAATTCTTTTTCCAAAATTTTTTTTTTTAAAAATTAAAAAAATTGGAAAAAACTTTTTAAAAAAATTAAAAAACAAAAAAAATGTTGGTTATTCACTAATAAACTTTAAAAACAATTTTTTAAAAAATTTATTGTGTTAAATTCTTTTTCCAAAATTTTTTTTTTTTAAATTAAAAAAAAAATTTGGAAAAAAATTAAAAAAACAAAAAAAAAATTTTGGTTATAAAATTTTATTCACTAATAAATTTTCCAAAAAATTGTTTAAAAAATTTTTTGTCATAAATTCTTTTTTCAAATTTTTTTTTTTAAAAAATTAAAAAAAAAAATTTTGAAAAATTAAAAAACAAAAAAAATTTTGGTTATAAAATTTTATTCACTAATAAATTTAAAAAAAAAATGTTTAAAAAATTCCAAAAATTTTTTTTTTTAAATTTAAAATTAAATTTAGAATAAATTTACTAAAATTTGTTTTTTTTATTTTAATTTTGAAATGAATATTAAAAACAAACCTACAATGGGTCAAAATCGGGAAAAATATTTTTGAAGTCGAATTTTTTTCAACCAAAAATTATTTTACAT
Organism: Calliphora vicina; assembly: GCF_958450345.1. Classification (NCBI taxonomy): domain Eukaryota; kingdom Metazoa; phylum Arthropoda; class Insecta; order Diptera; family Calliphoridae; genus Calliphora; species Calliphora vicina. Next base: position 116,604,734 of record NC_088783.1, read on the forward strand.
AATAAATTTAAAAAAAAAAAAATATTTTTTTATAAAACTAAAAAAAAAGAATTTTAAAAAATTTGGAAAAAACTTTTGAAAAAAATTAAAAAACAAAAAAAAAATTTGGTAATAAATTTCAAAAAAATGATTAAAAAAAAATTCCCAAAAATTTTTTAAATTTAGAAAAAAAATTCACTAAAATTTTTTTTTTATTTTATTTTAATTTTGAAATGAATATTAAAAACAAACCTACAATGGGTCAAAATCGGGAAAAATATTTTTTAAGTCGAATTTTTTACACCCAAAAAATTTTTTACATAATAAATTAAAAAAAAAATATTTTTTTATAAAACTAAAAAAAAAGAATTTTAAAAAATTTGGAAAAAACTTTTGAAAAAAATTAAAAAACAAAAAAAAAATTTGGTTATAAATTTCAAAAAAATTCCAAAATTTTTTTTTTTAAATTTAGAAAAAAATTCATTAAATTTTTTTTTTTTATTTTGAAATGAATATTAAAAACAAACCTACAATGGGTCAAAATCGGGAAAAATATTTTTTAAGTCGAATTTTTTTCACAAAAAAATAAAAAAAAAAATTTTAAAATACAATTTGGTGAAGGGTATATAAGATTCGGCCTAGCCGAATATAATTCTCTTACTTGTTTTTTATTATTTCTTTTTCCTTTATATTTTTATTTGATATTATTTTGTGGTAATTTGTCTCTAAAAACAAAACAATTTAGGCTGATTACTCTACCAAGAATTTTAGAGATTTATTTATATGGCTTTTGTTACAAAAATAATTGAAATTTTTTATTTGATTTTTTTTATTATTTTTCTAAATTTCCTTTTTAATTTTTTGTGTTATTTTGTGGTTGATCATACTTTTGACAATAATTTTACAACTAATTTTTCTAAAAAATTTTGTACATGCTTTCATTTGGATTGTTTTATTATTAGCCTGAGCCAAGTGCCAGTAACTCAAAAGACCTGTTAATGTTGAAGAAATCGAATAAACAAACGACAACATTAAAGGCCAATACAAATAATACCACAACTACTACTACTACTGCTTTAATGGCTGCTGGAGCTAAAGCTACCTCCTTAGCCTTGCATAGTAAAAAATCCCCACAGAAAACGAAAACCAACATTTCCTCCTACACCAACACCAACAATAATACTAAACTCTCAGCAGTGGATAAATTAAAACCTACTACGACTTCTAGTCCACCAACGAAATCATCAATAACTGCTAAGAAATCCTTAGATTTAGTACAAATCCCGACAGCATTTAATAAACTAGCTAATAATTCAGAACACTTGGTCTCCAATAATCCCTCTGCTCCTCCAACACCATTTTCTATAAATAATGTAAGTAATTCAAACAGCCCACAACAACAGCCACAACAAGCAGCTTTTAATAACGCCAGCCCTAATGCCATTAAAGCTAAAAGTATTAATTTATTAAGGCCCCCTAAACTAAATAAAACAACTGCTTGCAATACTATATTAAAAACTACAGCTACAGTAAATACAACAGCCTCTCTGGCCTCAAATCCTACAAATAGTCATAATCTAAATGATTTGTCTTGCTCTCAAACCCAAATCAAAAAAGTTAACTTTATTATACCGGCTGAAAAGGGAAAAATTATTGAAAATTTAGATCTTAATGAGAATTCATCTGGCTCCACAGATGATAATAATGAGCTGCATAAAGCTAAAATTCAAGAAAAATCTTTAAAGCAGATAAAATCACATAAACAAAAATCTGCAGATGACTCTAATCCAAAAAATATTGTAATAAAATATCAAAAACAACAGCAAACACATCAAGCCAGTACATCAAATCACAGTTTCGGCCACAATATTTATAAACAAAATAAAGAAATGCAGCATTTGCAACAGGGTTTTGTAAATAAAAATATTGTTTACAATGGCACTTTTCCCATTGATATGCCTTTGCAACGTTTCAATAATTATGATCCTGAGGCCAATTGTGGCAGTCAAGATTATATGGACTATGAGGTCTATGAATCCTCCTCTAATGGCGAGGAAGATGATGATGACGAAGAGGACGAAGAAGAAGGTGACTCTGATTATGATGAGCAAGAAATTGATGATGATACTAATTTTCTATTAAACCAAGACTTGGAACAATCTCAAACACAGCGTCCTAAATCTTTAAACTCCTCATACGGCCTAATAAAAGCCCAAACAAAAACTAAATTTTTCAAATCCAATGCACCACAAAAACCTCCCCAGGTTTGGTCTATGCAAGAACTAATCAATGATCCCTCTATACCCTTAAACTATAAGAAAATGTGCAATGAGGTAGAACAATCATTGCAACAATTCGAACAGTTTATTGATGCCAAAGCCAATCATGATGAAAAGGGCTTTAAATTAACAAAACCACCGGTTTTACGCACGTTTAATATAGATGATCCTATTATAGATTTAAAGAAAAATATTTAAAAACCCCCCCAAAATTTATGTTTTTAATTTAAGTATAAATAATTAAAACTAAATAAACTTATTCTACTAATGAAGATAAAAGAAAAATTTATTGCATATTGAAAAAAACAAAACACAATTTCAGAGTTAGTAAACACCTGCACTTGGTTTAATTTAATATTATTTAAATTTCTCTTAATTTGTTATAATTATTTTTGGTATTGTTGTGTCAATTAATTTCATCAGTGTTGTTGTTTTTTGTTTGTTGTGATAAATGTTTAACAAAATAATTGAAACACGAAACAGCTGTTAACACTCAACAAAAACACAAACATCGTAAACACAAAGTAAAACTTATTAACCCAGAAGTGAAAGCTGTTTTAATAAACATTTGTTTTAAGCTATACAATTTTCAGGGTTTATATACAATAATTTTTTAAGTTTGAAATTTGGTTTCTTGAATTTTTTCCCAAATTTTGCAGAAATTAGAAATAAATATAATTTTTAAATCAAATTCCATAATTTTTAAGTCAAAATTTTATCTTCGAAAAATTCGAACTTAAATTCGAAAATAGTTTTCAGCTCCATTTACTAAGAAAATATGATTTTTATATTAAAATCTACTTTTTAAACAAAAATTTATAATTTTTTAAGCCAAAATTTTAACTTCGAAAAATTCGAACTTAATTTCGAATATTGATTTCTGCCACGTTTACTAAGAAATTATGATTTTTATATCAAAATCAACTTTTTAAACATAAAATTGTAATTTATAAGTCATAATTTTAACTTCGAAAAATTCGAACTTAAATTCGAATATTGATTTCGGCCACATTTGCTAAGAAATTATGATTTTTATAACAAAATCAACTTTTTAAACATAAAATTGTAATTTTTTAAGACAAAATTTTAACTTCGAAAAATTCGAACTTAATTTCGAAAATCGCTTTCATCACTATTTGCTAAGAAAACATCGTTGCTAAATCATAACCGACTTTTTCCACAAAAATTCATAAGATTTAAGCAAGAATTTTAACTTCGAAAAATTCGAACTTAAATTCGAATATTGATTTCGGCCACATTTGCTAAGAAATTATGATTTTTATATTAAAATCTACTTTTTAAACAAAAAATCTAAATTTGTTAAGCCAAAATTTTAACTTCGAAAAATTCGAACTTAAATTCGAAAATCGCTTTCATCACTATTTGCTAAGAAAACATCGTTGTTAAGTCATAACCAACTTTTTCCACAAAAATTCATAAGATTTAAGCAAGTATTTTAACTTCGAAAAATTCGAACTTAAATTCGAATATTGATTTCTGCCACATTGGCTAAGAAATTATGATTTTTATATTAAAATCTACTTTTTAAACAAAAAGTCGTAATTTTTTAAGCCAAAATTTTAACTTCGAAAAATTCGAACTTAAATTCGAATATTGATTTCTGCCACATTTGCTAAGAAACTATGATTTTTATATCAAAATCAACTTTTTAAACATAAAATTGTAATTTATAAGCCAAAATTTTAACTTCGAAAAATTCGAACTTAAATTCGAAAATCACTTCCATCACTATTTGCTAAGAAAACATCGTTGTTAAATCATAACCGACTTTTTCAACAAAAATTCATAAGATTTAAGCAAGAATTTTAACTTCGAAACATTCGAACTTAAATTCGAACGTCGCTTTCGTTCCCATTTTCTAAGAAAACATAGTTTTTATATCAAAATCAACTTTTTAAACATAAAATTGTAGTTTATAAGCCAAAATTTTAACTTCGAAAAATTCGAACTTAAATTCGAAAATCATTTTCATCACTATTTGCTAAGAAAACATCGTTGTTAAGTCATAACCAACTTTTTCCACAAAAATTCATAAGATTTAAGCAAGAATTTTAACTTCGAAACATTCGAACTTAAATTCGAACGTTGCTTTCGTTCCCATTTTCTAACTTAAATTCGAAAATCGCTTTCATCACTATTTGCTAAGAAAACATCGTTATTAAATCATATCCGACTTTTTCAACAAAAATTCATAAGATTTAAGTAAGAATTTTAACTACGAAACATTCGAACTTAAATTCGAAAGTCGCTTACGTTCCCATTTTCTAAGAAAACATAGTTTTCATATCACAGTCGACTTTTTTAAACAAAAAACCGTAATTTTTAAGCCAAAATTTTAACTTCGAAAAATTCGAACTTAAATTCGAATATTGATTTCGGCCACATTTGCTAAGAAATTATGATTTTTATATCAAAATCGACCTTTTAAACAAAAAACCGTAATTTTTAAGCCAAAATTTTAACTTCGAAAAAATCGAACTTTAATTCGAAAATTGCTTTCATCTCCATTTGCTAAGAAAATATGATTTTTATATCAAAATCGACCTTTAAACAATGGAACCGAAATTTTTAAGCCAAAAATTTAACTTCGAAAAATTCGAACTTAAATTCGAAAATGGTTTTCATCACCATTTGCTAAGAACATGCAATTTTTATATCATAATTGATTTTTCAACAAAAATCTGTAATTTTTTAGCAGAAATTTAAATTTCGAAAAATTCGAACTTAAATTCGAATATTGTTTTCATCCACAATTGATAAGAAATTAAGATTTTTATATCAAAATCGACCTTTTAAACAATGGAACCGAAATTTTTAAGCCAAAATTTTAACTTCGAAAAATTCGAACTTAAATTCGAAAATGGTTTTCATCACCAAGTGCTAAGAACATGCAATTTTTATATCATAATCGATTTTTTCAACAAAAATCTGTAATTTTTTAGCAGAAATTTTAATTTCGAAAATTCGAACTTAAATTCGAAAATTGTTTTCATCCCCAATTGATAACAAATTAAGATTTTTATATCATAATCGATTTTTTCAACAAAAATCTGTAATTTTTTAGCAGAAATTTTAATTTCGAAAAATTCGAACTTTTATTCGAAAATTGTTTTCATCCCCATTTGCTAAGAACATACAATTTTTATATCATAATCGATTTATTCCAAAAAAATCTGTAATTTTTTAGCAGAAATTTTAATTTCGAAAAATTCGAACTTAAATTCGAAAATTGTTTTCATCACCATTAGCTAAGAACGTGCAATTTTTATATCATAATGGATTTTTTCAACAAAAATCTGTAATTTTTATCAGAAATTTTAATTTCGAAAAATTCGAACTTAAATTCGAAAATTGATTTTCACCAATTTTTAAAGGAAATTTGAACAAAAATGTATATTTTTATGTAGTTAACGCTATATTAAAGATATTCTTAAGTTTTTATATAAAATTTTGAACTTTGAAAAATTCGAACATAATTTCGAATGTGAGAAAGGTAGGGAATCTTTATAAAAGATAACATTTGCACAATATTTTAATAAAACAAATGTAATATTGGTAATTTTTTTCTATTTCCAACTTAATATCGTAAAGACTTTTATGATTTTAATCTTTGAATTCTTCTAGGGGTTTTATTAAACTTTTAGGTTTATTACATTACAAATATAAGTACATAAGCTAAAAATATTACAAATAATTTCTAGTTTAGTTCATAAGTTATTGCTAAAATTAAGGCTCAAGCTTTTCTTAAAACTTATTCTCCCAATTTTCTGGCAAATCAAATGTATTTTCTTTATGCAAAAGCTGTATAAAAATTTTTTCGTTTATAATTTTGTTACTAAAATCAATACAAAACCTAAAAAACAACTTCCTTGTCAACAATTTAGAATGCACGACCAACGATATCGATGCCGAAATCGAAAACTTACGATACGGAAGAAGACAACAAACTGCAACAAGCAGGCAATGAGGCCAACAAAAAACAACAGCAGCAGCAACAACAAAAGGGTGCTAAAAAGGAAGACAGAGACCTCAATAAAAGGTGAGTTTAACAAAGTGATATATAATTAAAACTTTGAGTTATCTTGTTATTCATTTGATAATTAGCCTACAACAATCAAATCAAAATTCTGGCTGGTTTGGTGGCATATGGAATAAATTTACTCTGAAACCTAAAAATCAAATGATTTTACCGGATGATAAAAATCCCTCAATTGTTTGGGATCCTGAGAAAAAGAAATGGGTTAATACCGATGGCGAGGAAGATCCCCAAGAAGCTTTAAAGCCTCCACCCAAAATGAGTGATTTAATGCCACAATCAATGCAGCAGCAACCACCACAAATGCCACCTCAGCAGCAGCAACCACAACAACAACAGCCTCAAATACCTTTTATGGATCCCCAACAAATGCAGCAGCAACAGCAGCCACAATTACAACAATATGTGCCTAACACAATACCCAATCCAGCGCCATCACCAAATCCCTTGCAGCAGCAACCACAAATCCAAACCCCTAGCCAACCTCAGGCTCCGGGTCCAGCCAAAACGCCAACGCTGCAGTCCAACATGTTTAAAATGCAAAGAAATCGAAGTGTGTTTTAAAATGAATATAAAAAAAATTGTTTTTATTAATTTATTTTAAATTGTTTTGTTTACAGCTTTGAAAAACGCCTATGTTGATGTTTTCAATCCTTCTGGTGCTCCCGTGAATAAGGCTGCTGAAAATATTTTAGCACCTGCCTTACCTCCCGCCGCAGTGCCCCAAGGTGGCTTCTTTATACCGGGTGCACAGCCAGGAGCTGGTGCCAGCAGTCAGGAACAACAGTATCAGCAGCAGCAACAACCCCAACAACAAGATGTAAGCTAAAATTAAAAAATAACAGTTTTCAATTCTTCTATCGCACTTAGACTTGATGATTGAATTTGATAAACAGATTTTAATAATAATAGTTGTAGTGATAATAGTTGTAGTGATTCCAAACATGTTTTCATATTTCTATTATCGATTTTAATTTAAAAGAAATTAGTGTTCTTGGGTTCGTAGTTTTTGAAAAGTTGAAATTTTTGTTTTGTGATTATATTTTTTTTTTAACTTAAGCTTGATGTTAATATTTGATAGACTGATTTTAATAATATTTTTTGTGGTGATTTGAAAACAGTTTTTGGATTTTTATTATCGCCTCTCGATTTCAAAATATTTGAGTTTTAGATTTAATGGTTTTTGAAAAACTACAATTTTTGTTTTAGGTTATTTACATGGTTTTTGATTGGATAATTAAATTTGATCAACTGATTTGAATAATATTAGTTGTGGTGATTTCAAAAATGTTTTCAGATTTTAATTATCGCCTTTAGTTTTCAAAATATTTGAGATTTAGATTTAGTCGTAATTTGAAAAACTACAATTTTTGTTTTAGGTTATTTACATGGTTTTTGATTGGATAATTAAATTTGATCAACTGATTTGAATAATATTAGTTGTGATGATTTCAAAAATATTTTCAGATTTTTATTATCGCCTTTAGTTTTCAAAAAATCTAAAATTTTTGTTTTGATAATTTTTGATTGGATAATTAAGTTTGATCAACTGATTTGAATAATATTAGTTGTGATGATTTCAAAAATGTTTCCAGATTTTTATTATCGCCTTTAGTTTTCAAAAAATCTAAAATTTTTGTTTTAGTGTTAAATTTTTTACCTTTAAACTGATGAAATCATTTGTGTAGTAGATTGTAATATAAATAGCTTTGGTGATTCCGAATTTGTTTTTGAATTTCTATTATCGCCTTTAGTTTCCAAAATATAACGAATTTTGGTTGCAATGTTTCAAAAATTTATAATTTTTTTTGTTTTAGTATTAAATTGTTTACCTTGGACCTGATGATTTCATTTGTTGACTTGATTTTATAGGAAATAATTGTGATGATTTCAAATTTGTTTTTGGATTTTTATTATCGCCTTTAGTTTCCAAAATATAATGAATTTTGGTTGCAAAGGTTAAAAAAAAATCCAAAATTTTTTGTTCTCAGCAACAAATTTTTTAACTTTGACCTGATGATTTCATTTGTTGGCTTGATTTTATAGGAAATAGTTGTGATGATTTCAAATTTGTTTTTGGATTTTTATTATCGCCTTTAGTTTCCAAAATATAATGAATTTTGGATGTAGGGTTTAAAAAAAAATCAAAAAATTTTGTTTTGTTGTCAAATTTTTTAACTTTGAGATGATGATTTCATTTGTTGGCTTGATTTTATAGGAAATAGTTGTGATGATTTCAAATTTGTTTTTGGATTTTTATTATCGCCTTTAGTTTTCAAAATATAATGAATTTTGATTGAAAGTTTTAAAAAGGATCACTAATTTTTGCTTTGTTGATAATATTTTTTTTGTTTAAAATTTTTTGTTTCATCAACAAATTCTTTAACTTTGACCTGATGATTTCATTTGTTGACTTGATTTTATAGGAAATAATTGTGATGATTTCAAATTTGTTTTTGGATTTTTATTATCGCCTTTAGTTTCCAAAATATAACGAATTTGGTTGTAGGTTTTTAAAAAAAAAATCCACAAATTTTGTTTTGTTGTCAAATTTTTTAACTTTGAGATGATGATTTCATTTGTTGGCTTGATTTTATAGGAAATAGTTGTGATGATTTCAAATTTGTTTTTGGATTTTTATTATCGCCTTTAGTTTCCAAAATATAATGAATTTTGGTTGTAGGTTTTAATAAAAAAATTAAAAAAATTTGTTTTATTGTCAAATTTTTAACCTTTGACCTGATGATTGCACTGGATGACTTGATTTTATAGGAAATATCTGTGTTATTTTGAATTTGTTGTTGGATTTCTATTATCGTCTTTACTTTCTAAAATATAACGAATTTTGATTGCAAAGGTTAAAAAAAAAATCCAAAATTTTTTGTTTCAGCAACAAATTTTTTAACTTTGACCTGATGATTTCATTTGTTGACTTGATTTTATAGGAAATAGTTGTGATGATTTCAAATTTGTTTTTGGATTTTTATTATCGCCTTTAGTTTCCAAAATATAATGAATTTTGGTTGTAGGTTTTAATAAAAAAATTAAAAATTTTTTTTTGTTGTCAAATTTTTAACCTTTGACCTGGTGATTGCATTGGATGACTTGATTTTATTGGAAATAGTTGTGGTGATTTTGAATTTGTTGTTGGATTTCTATTATCGGCTTTACTTTCTAAAATATAACAACTTTTGTTTGCAAAGTTTGAAAAAAAATCTAAAATTTTTTGTTTCATCAACAAATTCTTTAACTTTGACCTGATGATTTCATTTGTTGACTTGATTTTATAGGAAATAATTGTGGTCATTTCGAATTTCTTGTTAGATTTTTATTATCGCCTTTACTTTCTAAAATATAACAACTTTTGTTTGCAAAGGTTAAAAAAAAATTCAAAATTTTTTTGTTTCAGCAGCAAATTTTTTACCTTTGACCTGATGATTTCATTTGTTGGCTTGATTTTATAGGAAAAAATTGTGATGATTTCAATTTTGTTTTTGGATTTTTATTATCGCCTTTACTCTTTAAAATATTGCTAATTTTGGTTGTAAAGTTTCAAAAAAAAATAAAAAATGTTTGGTTTAGTGAAAATTTTTTAGCTTTGACCTTATGATTTAATTTGTTGACTAGATTTTAATAGAAATAATTGTTGTGATTCCGAATTTGTTGTTGGATTTCTTTTATCGCCTTTAGTTTCCAAAATATAATGAATTTTGGTTGTAGGGTTTCAAAAAAATCTAAAATTTTTAAACTTTTTACAACAGATTTTGGATTGCTAATATCGCTACTAGTTTTCAAGTTAGGCAAGTTTTTGGGTTAGGTTTTCAAAAAAGTCTAGCTTTTTATATTCATGTTTCTTAGTTTTCAAATTATAAAAATTTATAATAAAAATATTTTTTTTTTCCTTGCAGACACCTCAATTCTACAATCCTAATCAATTTACCAGCGGTACTGGTTATTAAAATGTTTAATGTGGCAAATGAAATTAAATTAATTTCATTCTTTATACATTTTGTTAAAAAAAAGAAACTTTAAACAAAAAGAAATGTATGTGCAAATGCTTAAAGTATGGAGGATGATAAAATGTTTATAGTTTAAATTTATTTAATGCAAACAATAAGATAAAACAAAACAAATATAAACAATTTTTAGCAAATTTATAGAAATGTTATTTCCCCAACAAAATAAATTGAAAATAACGAAATATAAACAAGAAACTAAACGAATGTTAAAGTACGATCATAAGTTTAGATAAAAAATAACGAAAACAAATACTAACTACAACTTCTACTTTAACTCTAATAACTAATTTTCAATTAACCTATATAAAAAATCATATTTTTATGTATAAAAAAAAAATTGTAAAATTTGTTTTATATTTTGTTTTGATTTAAGAATTATTTCATCAACTTTTGCAATTTCTTTTCTTTTTAATATTTAGTTATTATAATATAATTATTATTATACATTATTATTTAATAATACTTATCAATATTATACAAGTATGTAACATATAATTATGTGTGTGAGTGTTTCTTTATTATTTGTTAAATAGTTTATTATATAAAAAAAACATACCTTTATGAAATATATTTTTTAAAGACATCAAGTTATAGATACAAACACTAACAAAAAATCCTTTAAAAAAACCCAAAAAGAATTCTTTTTATTTGGAATATTTATACGAAATTCGTAAGAAATCTTTTAAGATTTTCAAAATCTTGTTGAAATTTATTAAATTTTAAATGTTGTAACAAAATCTTTGGGAAATTTTCTTTTGTATAAAGGAAAACTATTTGCATGTGGGTTTTGTTGTTAAGTGCTTTTATGCTTTTTATATACATATATACTTTATTATTTGCTTTTTTTATATAATTATACATATTTGTTTTATTTGTAATATTTTTTATTTTGTATAAATGTTAATATATATATTTTAATTTTAACTTTTATAATTTTTTTTGTTTAATAATTTTGGCTTTTTTCTAAAAGATTCAAGCAAAAAATATATTCTAATGCTTTGTGATTTTATGCAGATTTTGTTTAAATGCTATTCATCACTTTTTAGAGTAAACATTAGGGTATTTTTAAACTTTCCTAAGCAACTAATTTATTAGAAAATTAAAAATGTTATTTGTTTTACTCTATCTTTTCTAGTAAAGAAAATATCACCATTTCTTAGTCATTGTATTTGAAAAAAGTTTTATTTAATATCCAGCTTACAATTTTGTACTTTGACTTGCTATTTAAATTTGATTTTCTGTTTTTATTACCTTCAATTGTTGTGATTTTATAAAAGTATTTGGATTTTTATTATCATGTCTAGTTTTTAAAATACACTTGTTTTTGAAATTGTTAAAATAAGAAATTTTTAATTTATTTTTTTAACTATGACTTGATAATTTAATTTGATTACTTGATTTTAATGTAACATATTGAGGAGATTTCAAATATGGAATTGAAATTATTCTATCGCTTCTAGTTCCTAATTTTTTTATATTTCAAGCTGAAATTTTCCAAACTTTGACTCGATAATAGAAATTGATTTCCGGTTTTTATAAGCTTCACTAGTAGTGGTTTAAAATATGTCATTAGATTTTTATTATCGCTTCTAGTTTTTTAAATATACCCGTTTTTGAAATCATTGGTATAAGAAAGTTACTTGTTTTAAAGTTATATTTTGTTTAACTATGACTTGATAATTTAATTTGATTACTTGATTTTAATGTAACATATTGAGGAGATTTCAAATATGGAATTGAAATTTTTCTATCGCTTTTAGTTCCTAATTTTTTTTCATGAATTTGAAAATTTTTTTTTTTATATTTCAAGTTGAAATTTTCCAAACTTTGACTCGATAATAGAAATTGATTTGCTGTTTTTTTAATGTAACATATTGAGGAGATTTCAAATATGGAATTGAAATTTTTCTATCGCTTTTAGTTCCTAATTTTTTTTTCATGAATTTGAAAAAAAAAAATTTTATATTTCAAGTTGAAATTTTTCAAACTTTGACTCGATAATAGAAATTGATTTGCTGTTTTTATAAATATCTGTAGTAGTGGTTTTAAATATGTCATTAGTTTTTTATTATCGCTTTTAGTTTTTGAAATCATTGGTATAAGAAAGTTACTTCTTTTAAAGTTATATTTTTTTTAACCAAGACTTGATAATTTAATTTGATTACTTGATTTTAATATAATCAGCTGTGTTTAATTCGAAAATATCGTTGAAAATCTTCTAGAGCTTTTTTTTAAAAAAAAAAAATTGTGAATTTTTGTTCATGACTTTTGAAAGGTTATATTTTCAAAACTTTGACTGGATAATTGAATTTGATTTACAGTTTTTATTAATATTAGTAGTAATGGTTTTAAATATGTCATTAGATTTTTATTATCGTGTCTAGTTTTTGAAATATCCATGTTTTTACTTTTAGTACTTTTAGATGAATGAAATTAATTTTTTCTAAATTTAATAAGATAATTTAATTTGATTACATTTTTGTAATTTAAAAAATAGTGAGGATTTTAAAAGTGTTATTGAACATCTGCTAACGCCTTTAGTTCCTAAAATTTAAGTGATTTTTGGTTGATGAATTTTTATAATGACCTTTTTTTCCAACAATATCATATTTTCAAAACTTTGACTTCATAATTGAATTTGATTTACAATTTTTATTAATATCACTAGTAGTGGTTTTAAATATGTCATTAGATTTTTATTATCGTGTCTAGTTTTTAAAATATTCTCATTTTTGGTTTTAGTATTTGTAGAAAATACAACTTTTGTTTCAAAGTCATATATTTTTTATAAATTTGACTTGATAATTTAATTTGATTAACTGATTTTAATTTAATCAATTGTAATTTATTCAAAAGAGTTATTGGAATTTTTCTATCGCCTTTAGTTTCTAAAATTTTAGTGATTTTTGGTTGATGAATTTAGATATGTTACTTTTTTTTCATTCAAAATTTTTGTCTTGATAATTCAATTTGATTCTGAATTTTTATAATCAACAATAGTAGTGGTTTTAAATATATTATTAGATTTCAATTATCGTATCTAGTTTTTAAAATATTCGCTTTTTTGGGTTGTGTACTTTCAAAATTTATTACTTTTCATTTCAAAGTCATAATTTTTTAAACTTTGTTTTGACAATTTAATTTGATTTTTTGTTTGTAATTAAGAAAATAAAAGTGATTTTAAAAACATCATTGTAATTCTTCTATCGCCTTTAAATCATAAAATTTTAGGAAGTTTTTTTGGGTTCATGGTTTAATATTTTTTGATTCATATTGAAATTTTTTATTTTTTACTTGATGATTGAATTTGTTTTACAGTTTTTAATACTATTATTTGTGAAGATTCCGAAAATGTTTTTAGATTTTTATTATCGTCTCTAGTTTCTAAAATATTAGGAGTTTTTCGGTTCATGGTTTAAAAAAAAAATTAATATTTTCTGATTCATATTGAAATTTTTAATTTTTGTGTTGATGATTGAATTTGTTTTACAGTTTTTCATACTATTAGTTGTGGTGATTTTGAAAATGTTTTTAGATTTTTATTATCGTCTCTAGTTTCCAAAATATCAGGATTTTTTTGGTTCATGGTTTTTACAAAAAATTAATATTTTTTGATTCATATTGAAATTTTTTAAACTTTGACTTGATGATTGAATTTGTTTTACAGTTTTTCATACTATTAGTTGTGAAGATTTCGAAAATGTTTTTAGATTTTAATTATCGCCTCTAGTTTCTAAAATATTAGGAGTTTTTTGGGTTCATGGTTTAAAAAAAAAAATTAATATTTTCTGATTCATATTGAAATTTTTTATTTTTGACTTGATGATTGAATTTGTTTTACAGTTTTTCATACTATTAGTTGTGGAGATTTCGAAAATGTTTTTAGATTTTAATTATCGCCTCTAGTTTCTAAAATATCAAGAGTTTTTCGGTTTATGGTTTTTACAAAAAAATAATATTTTTTTATTCATATTGAAATTTTTTAAACTTTGACTTGATGATTGAATTTGTTTTACAGTTTTTAATACTATTAGTCGTGGAGATTTCGAAAATGTTTTTAGATTTTTATTATCGTCTCTAGTTTCCAAAATATCAGGAGTTTTTTGGGTTCATGGTTTTTACAAGAAATTAATATTTTCTGATTCATATTGAAATTTTTTAAACTTTGACTTGATGATTGAATTTGTTTCACAGTTTTTCATACTATTAGTTGTGGTGATTTTGAAAATGTTTTTAGATTTTTATTATCGTCTCTGTTTCTAAAATATTAGGAGTTTTTCGGTTCAAGGTTTAAAAAAATCTCACATTTCTGTTTCATATTTAAATTTTGTAACTTTGTTGTGATAATTTAAATTGATTAATTGATTTTTATTTAAACAATTTAGGTTAATTTAAAAATGTATTTAATTATCATGTAACGCCTCTATTTCATATAATTTTATGGAAATTTTGCTATCATAAGACTAGTATGATTCAAAATTCTTTTAAATTTGTTGCTGCTGGAAAGTAAACCTTAAAAGTTTTGTATTTATTTTGATACATTTTCAGTTATTGTTTTACTTTTATGGCATATTTAACTTATAAAATTTTTATTTTATTTTTTCTTTTGCTTTGTATGTTATTTTCTGCTTTAAACCAGGTGCGGGTGATTTTTTTTTTCATAAATTTAAGTTAAAAAAGTAATAAAAAATCTTGTATATCTCAAAACATTTGCAAATATTTCCAGCTCTATATAAATTTTAACTATATAAATGTTACTGGAGTAGTAAAAGAAAGAAAATAGTTGCTGGTTGTGAAAAGCCAGCAAAATTCTAAAGAAAAAATTTTTGAAATTTTCAGAATTTCTATTTTTTTGTTTAAATGTTTTTAAAATTTATGTTTTATAATAAATTAGAGAGCTCTATTTAAATTTTTATATAAAATTCCTGTTTAGTTTTGCTTAAAATCAATTAAAGCAAATAGTATTGCAGGCTTTAAGGCGCTTTTCTATTACAGTGTGTTAAATTTAATACAAAAATTGTGTTATTGATTACAAAATAACCATGATTGGTGCCAAAATCAACTAATAAGTTATGTTTGGCTTGATATGGCCTTTAGTTTTAGAAGAAAAATCAATTAAGATGAAAACTATTGCCGGGGGACTTTTGTTAGAAACAAAATCTGGGATTACAAAAGAAAAACCTGTTAAAATTATATAATAATGATGCCAAATTCAGCTGTTAAGAGATTCTGGCTGGATACGGCCTTTATTTTAGGAGAGAAATGCAAAAAACCTATAAAATCTTGAAATAATGACCAAAAATTTAGGCTACAATTTTCTTATAAAGTTTAAAATCAATTTAAATAAAAACTACTGCCGGCCTTAAGGCGCTTTTGAAATACAGTGGTCTTTTGTTATAAACAAAATCTGGGATTACAAACGAACTTGCTGTTCAACTCAAAAAATAACCATGATTTTTGATTTCAGTGGCTGCCAAAATCATTTGATTATGGGATTCTGACTCAACATGGCCTTTAGTTTAGAAGAAAAAATGCAAAAAACCTAAAATTTGGAAATAATGACCAAAAATTTAAGCTACAAATTTCTTATAAAGCTCAATATCAATTTAAATAAAAACTATTGCCGGCCTTAAGGCGCTTTTAAATTATAGCGAGCTTATTTTAAACAAATTCTTGGATTACAAAAGAAAAACGTCTTTAAATTAAACAAATAATCAAGATTTTTGATTCCTGTGGCTGCCAAAATCAGTTGATTATGGGATTCTGACTCAACACGGCCTTTAGTTTAGGGGAAAAATGCAAAAAAACTTAAAATTTGGAAATAATGATCGACAATTTAGGCTACAATTTTCTTATAAAGCTCCAAATCAATTTAGATAAAAACTATTGCCGGCCTTAAGGCGCTTTTAAATTATAGTGGGCTTTTGTTATAAACAAAGAAAAAACTGTTGAAAAAACACGGTTTTTGATTTCAAATCAGTTGTGTTAGGAATTATGGTTCTTAACGTCCTTTAGTTTAGGAGAAAAATGCAAAAAAAAACTTAAAATCTGGAAATAATGAGCAACAATTCATACTGCACAAATTTAATGATTAAAATTAAATCACATAAAAACTATTGCAGGCCTTAAGGCGCTTTTTGTTAAAAAAAAATCAACCACAGTTTCAGATTTTTTCTTTTATTTCATTAAATAGTGAACGGATTCAGACCAAAATCCCTATTAATGCTATCTGAAACCACCTGAAACTGATTTTTATACCCTTCATCTTTGTGAGAAGGGTCATTCCGTTTGTAAAGTATATATATTCTGGATCCTTGTAGATAGCGGAGTCGATTAAGCCATGTCTGTCTGTCTGTCTGTTGAAATCAATATTTCTAAAGACCCCAGATATCTTCGGAATCCAAATCTTCAATAATTCTGTCAGACATGCTTTCGAGAAGTTTGCTATTTAAAATCAGCAAAATCGGTCCACAAATGGCTGAGATATGAGGAAAAAACCAGGACAACCTCGATTTTTGACCTATATCTGGATTACTAATTCATTAATATAGACAATATGGATATCTAATGATAGATATTTCAAAGACCTTTGGAATGACGTATATAAAACCATAGTAAGTTGGACCACAATTGGTCAAAATCGATATTTTTTTCACCAAAATTTTTTTTCGCTAAATATTAAAAAAAAATTTAAAATTTAAAAAAAAATTTTAAATTTTAAAAAAAAATTTCAAAAAAAATTCGAAAAAATTTTCACCAAAAGTTTTTTTTTCGCTAAATATTAAAAAAAAACAAAACAAAAATTTTAAATTTAAAAAAAAAAATCTAAATTTTAAAAAAACAGCAAAATCGGTCCACAAATGGCTGAGATATGAGGAAAAAACCAGTATAACCTCGATTTTGTCCTATATCTGGATTACTAATTCATTAATATAGATAATATGGATATCTAATGATAGATATTTCAAAGACCTTTGCAATGACGTATATAAAACCATAGTAAGTTGGACCACAATTGGTCAAAATCGGAAAAATATTTTTTAACCCGATTTTTTTTTCACTAATAGTTTTTTTTGCGAAATCTTAAAAAAAATTTTAAAATTTAAAATTAATTTTTTTAAAAATTAATTTAAAAAAAAAAAATTCGAAAAATTTTAATAGACAATATGGATATCTAATGATAGATATTTCAAAGACCTTTGTAATGACGTATATAAAACCATAGTTAGTTGGACCTAACTCGATTTTTTTTTTTGGATAAATATTAAAAAAAATATTGAAAAAAAATGTAAATTTAAAAAAAAAGAAATTTTAAATTTAAAAAAAAAAATTTTAAATTTTAAAAAAAATTTTAAATTTTAAAAAAAATAATTTTAAAATTTAAAAAAAAATTCGAAAAATTTTAATAGACAATATGGATATCTAATGATATATATTTCAAAGGCCTTTGTAATGACGTATATAAAACCATAGTTAGTTGGACCTACAATGGATCAAAATCGGAAAAATTATTTTTTAATTTAAAAAAAAAATTTTTAAATTTTAAAAATTAAAAAAACAATTCGAAATTTTTTTTTTTCCAAAAAATTAAAAAACTGCAATACAAAAATAAATTTTGTTTACCTAAAAATATTTAAAATTTTTATTTTGAAGTATAATTTGGTGAAGTGTATATAAGATTCGGCACAAAAGTTTTTTAACCTAAAGTTTTTTTTCGCTAAATATTAAAAAAACAAAAAAAAAATTTTAAATTTAAAAAAAAAAAATTGAAATTTTAAAAAAAAATTCGAAAATTTTTTCATTAAAAGTTTTTTTTTGCTAAATATTAAAAAAAGTTTTTTCACCTAAAGTTTTTTTTCGCTAAATATTAAAAAAACAAAAAAAAAATTTTAAATTTAAAAAAAAAAAATTGAAATTTTAAAAAAAAATTCGAAAATTTTTTCATTAAAAGTTTTTTTTTGCTAAATATTAAAAAAAAATTAAAAAAACAATTCAAAAATTTTTTTTCAAGAAAATGAAAAAAAATAAATTTTGTTTACCTAAAAATATTTTTTATTTTGAAGTATAATTTGCAGATTCGGCACAACCGAATATAGCTCTTACATGTTAAATTTTAGAAACAAAAAAAATGCAAAAACCTGTAATTAATGAGCAAAAATTCATGCTACAAAAATTAAATGATTAAAATTGAATCTCTTAAAAACTATTGCAGGTCTTTAGGCGCTTTTTATTTAAAAATCAAGCTCCGTTTCAGGTTAGTGATCGGATTCGTCTCCAAATCCCTATTAATGCCACCTGAATTCCTCTAAAACTGTCGACTTAAATTTAGCAAACTGATAAACTGTTTCATTTATCGCCTTAAAGTCATAAATTATGAATAAAAAATTGCGCGGGAATTTTTTCCCATTGAATTTCAATAGGAAAATTTGTGATAATTGAGCTGTATATAAAACTTCCTTTAAAACACTCCAGTTTCATTTTAAGAGTTATTTCAATTTTATTTGTAATTTAGTCACAATTAAATCAATTTATTTCATATTTGTTATATAACTTTTTATTAAACATTTTAAAAATTCCATTTCCATTCATTAAACTTTTAAAAGAATCATAAAACTAATTATTTAACATGTTAAAAAAAAGAATCTTTATATTAAATTTAAATAAAACTACAATTTATGTGCATATAAACAATATACATATATTTACTATAGTTTAATGTAAAAACAAAAGATTTATTTAAAACATAATACATAATTTCAGTAAACTAATTATATATAATAAAGTTTAATAAATAAAACAAAGAAATAATTAAATAAATAAATAAAGTATAAACAAACTTATGATATACAACGTAACAAATAACTGGTTTTACTAAGAAATATTCAAGCACTTCAGCGGCAAAAATAAGGGTTTGTTGAATAATAGCAATAAGTTTAAAGTCTCTCAATTCAAAAATTCGTCCTGATTAAAAAAATCATTATTTTCTATTAAAAAATTTCTATGGCCTACTTTTAGGCTTTATGTATTTATAATATTTAAAGCCTACCTTTAGCCAAAAAATAAAGAACTACTTGTACAATAATCCTTAAATAAAGATAAACAAAACTAAAAATTTCATTTTGAATTTTCAATAAGCTACGAGCCAACATCATCAACCATTACAGGACAGGGGTATTTTTTTGTAGCTTTTCTCTAAAAAGGAATGGGTCAATTTGTGTACACACATGAGTCCATTTTTTACGCATGTGTTTTTTTGTTTGTTTTGTTTATTTTATTTAAAATGCTTTTGCATATTTATGTGTTTTTGTGTACACAAGGACAGACGATGTCAGGATGTGTGTTTAAGGACTTACAAACAAATATATCTCACTTTTTTATACAATGAATGTACTATAGTATGCGTGTAAGTATTAAAAAATTTACGAGTATTTATTTTCTATTTGAAAATTTGAAATGTAACGCACGTGTGGGTGGTAAATGAAAGTGTGTGTGTTGGTCCTTACAAACATCATATGTGTAAAAGTGAATATGAAAAATTAAAAAGCTTCTTTCTGCCATGAAAGATTATTCTTCACTTCATCTGTAATATATGACCAATTTCAATTTTCATACAGGTTGAAAGTTCTAGGGTGGTAGTTTTTATTTTTTTTATTTTTTATAAAAAATGAAGATTTGAAGGAAAGTAAGTTGTTAAATAAGAACTCTCGAAAATAATCAATATGTATAGAATATTATATTTAAACCTTAATGTGTCCATGCTTTATATTTGTGCATAATTTTAATCCTATTTAAGAATTTTTGGGAGAAATTAATTTAAATGTGGTTAATAGCTTGTCACAGGGATTTTAGAGGATTTTTGCTGTAAGGATTCTTTAATGAAAACTCCATATAATAGCCAGCTAATTTCAATTGAAATCTAACAAATCTTTGAAATAAATAAATTAAATATGAGCAAAACTAAACTGGAATAGAACTAGAACAGAAATAGAAAAGAACTAGAACAGAACTAGAACAGAACTAGAACAGAACTAGAACAGAACTAGAACAGAACTAGAACAGAACTAGAACAGAACTAGAACAGAACTAGAACAGAACTAGAACAGAACTAGAACAGAACAGAACTAGAACAGAACTAGAACAGAACTAGAACAGAACTAGAACAGAACTAGAACAGAACTAGAACAGAACTAGAACAGAACTAGAACAGAACTAGAACAGAAATAGAAAAGAACTAGAACAGAACTAGAACAGAACTAGAACAGAACTAGAACAGAACTAGAACAGAACTAGAACAGAACTAGAACAGAACTAGAACAGAACTAGAACAGAACTAGAACAGAACTAGAACAGAACTAGAACAGAACTAGAACAGAACTAGAACAGAACTAGAACAGAACTAGAACAGAACAGAACTAGAACAGAACTAGAACAGAACTAGAACAGAACTAGAACAGAACTAGAACAGAACTAGAACAGAACTAGAACTAGAACTAGAACAGAACTAGAACAGAACTAGAACAGAACTAGAACAGAACTAGAACAGAACTAGAACAGAACTAGAACAGAACTAGAACAGAACTAGAACAGAACTAGAACAGAACTAGAACAGAACTAGAACAGAACTAGAACAGAACTAGAACAGAACTAGAACAGAACTAGAACAGAACTAGAACATAACTAGAACTAGAACAGAACTAGAACAGAACTAGAACAGAACTAGAACAGAAAAGAACTAGAACAGAACTAGAACAGAACTAGAACAGAACTAGAACAGAACTAGAACAGAACTAGAACAGAACTAGAACAGAACTAGAACAGAACTAGAACAGAACTAGAACAGAACTAGAACAGAACTAGAACAGAACTAGAACAGAACTAGAACAGAACTAGAACAGAACTAGAACAGAACTAGAACAGAACTAGAACAGAACTAGAACAGAACTAGAACAGAACAGAACTAGAACAGAACTAGAACAGAACAGAACTAGAACAGAACTAGAACAGAACAGAACTAGAACAGAACTAGAACTTTATTATTCCTTCAAATAAGGCACAAATATGTTTAGTCGTTTATTTAAACTTTGACATTTTTTCAAGCACAATTTTAACCAACTTGTTTGTTGATACTTTTTATAAAATTATTTAAGCAAAAGTTCTTTTTACCAATAATATATACATTTTATTAAAGCAGATATAACAAGCTATTCATTGGTATACAATTTGTTTATATTTTTTAAAGAAAATTGTCAAATATTCTGTGGCAAAGTATCAAGCTCCTTTACATTATGATCATTTATGGTGCTCCACTTTGGCTACAGATAACTTAAATTAGGGACATTACTGTACAGTTTTATAATTACATAATGAAAGTTTATCTCCTACTTTATTATCCTTACAAATATTGTATTAATAACTTTCATAAATTAAAAGTTATAGGAATTTTAGCAAATTTTTAAATAACATATTTTTGTATATCAATTTCCTAGTTAATTGAGTTCCTTATTAAATGTGTGACTTTCTTTTATATAAAACCAATTAATGTTAATGATATTATTGTGATTTTTAAAGGGTTTTCTTTAATAAATATATCAAATTACCCTTAACGAAACTGACCTTTAAAAATCGAAAGTTATATTTCTCATATTTTTACAACTCTTTTAACAACTTTGGGTTTAAAGATAATGAAACACTTTGAATTTAAAATAAAAACAAAGTCTTTTTTGGGGTAATAATTTTCATTTATTTATTTAATTCATAAATAAAACACTGTGAGTTAGAGAGCCAAACAAAATGTTCAAAATAAAGAAGAAATACAGAAAAACAACATGGCACTTGTCACATGTAATTCTTTTGAATAAATTTCTTCTTTTATAGGCAGGTGAAAAAAGGTTGATTTGCTGGATTGTAGTTGGTTTAATCCTTGATACACACAATTTCTACCTGCATCTTTTCTATTTTTCTAAATCTTTTATTATTTTTTATTTTTTGAAATAGAAACTATTGAAACTCATTAACGTGCCTTCATAAATTTTCCAAATTTGACATACACATCAATTTTGGAAATGCCAGCCAGCCAGACACATGACGTTAGTTGTTGGTTATCGTCGGTTCTCTGTTGTGTTGTCCTAGACAGACATTAGAATTTTATTTTATTTTCTTTTCATTACGATCACACACTAACAACAACAACCAAAAAAAGAAACACAACATCAAGTTAATCGTAGGATTTACAGGATTTTAAGTCCTGCAGTGTTGTTTCTACGTGCATTCTTGTCTGATTTACTGATTGTGTATCAAATACCCGCCATTAGTTTGTTACACAGGCTGTTGTTGTTGCATTACCACCTGTGGTTTATTATTTTTTGTATTTTTTTTTTATTTTTTTGGGATTTTCCAGTCAAGTCATCAATTGGCGCCTTTTTTAATTGGTCATGCTTGTAATAGGAAGAGATTTTTTTAAGAATATTCTTTAAGACAACAGTGAATAAAAACATGATTATGGAAAAATTAAGATTTTTGCAAAGCATTAAAGAAGTAATTAAAATGAGTCTTTTTGAAGAGATACAATTGCCGAATACCCTTCACCAAATTATACTTCAAAATACAAATTTTAAATATTTTTAGGTTTTTAATTTTTTGGAAATTTTTTTTTTCGAATTGTTTTTTTTTTAAATTAATTTTTTTTTTTTTTAAATTTAAAAATAAATTTTTTTTTTAAATTTTTGTTTGTGAAAAAAAAATTTCGGGTTAAAAAATATTTTTTCCGATTTTGACCCACTGTAGGTCCAACTTAATATGGTCTTACATACGTCGTTGCAAAGGTCTTTGAAATATCTATCATTAGATATCCAAATTGTCTATATTAATGACTTAGTAATCCAGATATTGGTCAAAAATTTTAAATAGGAAACTTCTCGAAAGCATGTCTGACAGAATTATTGAAGATTTGGATCCCGAAGATATCTAAGGTCTTCAGAAAATTGATTTCAACAGACAGACGGACAGACGGACATGGCTTAATCGACTCCGCTATCTCTATATAGGGTCGGAAAATTATATTGTGGAAATTAAAAACTTCTCACGAATTGAAAAATGAGCCGAAATTCAATTAGATTTAACTAACTCATCTTAAAATCAAGTTAAGATCTTCTTTTCTTCTAGT
Source organism: Calliphora vicina (assembly GCF_958450345.1). Lineage (NCBI taxonomy): Eukaryota > Metazoa > Arthropoda > Insecta > Diptera > Calliphoridae > Calliphora > Calliphora vicina. The sequence continues at coordinate 116,628,230 of NC_088783.1, forward strand.
TCTATTTCTGTTCTAGTTCTGTTCTAGTTCTGTTCTAGTTCTGTTCTAGTTCTAGTTCTGTTCTAGTTCTGTTCTAGTTCTGTTCTAGTTCTGTTCTAGTTCTGTTCTAGTTCTGTTCTAGTTCTGTTCTAGTTCTGTTCTAGTTCTGTTCTAGTTCTGTTCTAGTTCTGTTCTAGTTCTGTTCTAGTTCTGTTCTAGTTCTGTTCTAGTTCTGTTCTAGTTCTGTTCTAGTTCTGTTCTAGTTCTGTTCTAGTTCTGTTCTAGTTCTGTTCTAGTTCTGTTCTAGTTCTGTTCTAGTTCTGTTCTAGTTCTGTTCTAGTTCTGTTCCAGTTCTGTTCCAGTTCTAGTTCTGTTCTAGTTCTGTTCCAGTTCTGTTCCAGTTCTGTTCTAGTTCTGTTCTAGTTCTGTTCTAGTTTTGTTCTAGTTCTGTTCTACTTCTGTTCTAGTTCTAGTTCTGTTCTAGTTCTAGTTCTGTTCTGTTCTAGTTCTGTTCTAGTTCTGTTCTAGTTCTGTTCTAGTTCTGTTCTAGTTCTGTTCTAGTTCTGTTCTAGTTCTGTTCTAGTTCTGTTCTAGTTCTGTTCTAGTTCTGTTCTAGTTCTGTTCTAGTTCTGTTCTAGTTCTGTTCTAGTTCTGTTCTAGTTCTGTTCTAGTTCTGTTCTAGTTCTGTTCAGTAGTTCAATATAATAATTTTTCAAAAACTTTTTAAACAAAATACATAATTTACCCACGATAAAGCCACTAATAACATGACATAAATGTCATATAAAATGATAATTAATGTTTTGCGTTTTCAAAATTAAACGAAAAACTACAACTACAACCAAATACCCTCAAAACAAATACATAAACGAAACAAAAACTACAACATTTGTTAAATTAATCCTTAACAATAAGATAACCAAAAAACAAAAGGACTTTTATATGGCATGTTTTTAAAGAGTGATTAAAAACAATGGCAAGGATGTTATAGAGAAATAAAACTATTTTACAATGAAAACTTTAAAATTAAACTAAAACAAATAAAAACTTTTTAACACACTAAAAATATAAAAGAGAAAGTTGGCAGTGTACATTAGATACATACATATGTATGTATATAAGAATACAAATATTGGACATATACATAAATTGTATATAAAGCTACATATAGAAATATATACATACATATTTATATGTGTACATTTACATAGTTTACGAATACAGACAGTAAAAATTCAAAATTTATAGTCAACACAAATAATGCCCACATACGATTTTAGACAAACAAACAGCAACACAGGATAAAGGCTTAGAATAGAAAGTGATGTAAAAACTTAAACACACTCTGTTATACAAATATGTAAACCTACAAACAACCCTTTGAGAACAGACAATTCTCTCACACACATTTCTATACACACTGTTTTTATTTTGACAGCCTCCCACTCCCCTCCTCACATCCTCAAATTTCTGGTCAAATAAGCAAAGAATTTTATACAAGTATTTATGTGTGCGTTTTGTTTGCTTTCTCTATAAAAAACCCTTTCACAACAACAACAACTCACCTCACCCCACCCCACCCACACCATCTTTATTTTAAGCATAAATTACTGTAAAAACATTCATACATATTCATACATTCGCCAGCTAACGGGTTTACTCACATATGAGAGAAGTATAAAACAGGGATGGAAATGTGTATGGAAATTAGAAAATTCTTATTTAACGAATGTTATATAGCAATTAAATAGAAATTTCTTTATATTCGATAAACTACTATTTAAATCTGGCAAAATTTTTTTATTTTTTGAAGGTATTTGAAACTTAACGAATTTTTATTTTCTAAACTAAAAGCAATTAAAAAACAAAATTTACACATTCTTTTGTATAACGGTTTTTTATATAAATATTTTTGTATATAACAATATAATATTTGAAATATTTTTGTATAACAGTTGCTTTCTAAAGACTAACAAGACTTTTCTATAGAAAATTTTATGTATAACAGTTTTTTATAATAGTTTTTCTATAGAAAAGTTTCTGTATAACAGTTTCTTTTATAGAAAAATTTTCCATTAAAAGTTTTTTCTGCATAAAAAATTCTATATAAAAGTTTTGTTCTATAGAAATGTTCTGTATAACAGTTTTTTTCTTGATAAAAAATTCTATATAACAGTTTTTCTATAGAAAAATTTCTGTTAACAGTTTTTTCTATAAAAAAATTTCTGTATGACAGTTTTTTCTATAGAAACATTTGTGTATAACAGTTTTTTTCTGTAGAAAAATGTCTGTATGACAGATTTTTCTAAAAAAATAATTTTTGTATAACAGTTTTTACTACAGAAAAAATTTTGTAAAACTGTTTTCTCTGTAAAAAAGCTTCTGTATAACTGTTTTTCTGTACAACAAGTTCTATATAACAGTTTTTTCTATAGAAAATTTTCTGCATAACAGTTTTTTCTATAGAAAAATTTCTCTATAAGAGTTGTTTTTTTTTGTATAACAGTTTTTTCCATAGAAAATTTTCTGTATAACAGGTTTTTCCATAGAAAAATGTCTGTATGACAGTTTTTTCTATAAAACCATTTTTGTATAACAGTTTTTTCTATAGAAAAGTTTCTGTATAACAGTTTTTTCTATAGAAACATGTTTGTATAACAGTTTTTTCTATGCAAAAGTTTCTGTATATCAGTTTTTTCTATGTAAAAAATCTGTATAACAGTTTTTTCTATAGAAAATTTTGTGTATAACAGTTTTTTTTGTATAAAAAATTCTAACTAACATTTTTTTCAACACAAAAATGTTTGTATAACAGTTACTTCTATAGAAAATTTTCAGTATAACAGTTTTTTCCATAGAAAAATTTCTGTATGACAGTTTTTTCTATAAAACCATTTTTGTATAACAGTTTTCTCTTAGAAAACTTTCTGTATAACCGTTTCTTCCATAGAAAAATGTCTGTATAACAGTTTTTTCTATAAAACCATTTTTGTATAACAGTATTCTCTATAGAAAACTTTCTGTATAACAGTTTTTTCTATAGAAAAATTTCTTTATAATAGAAAAATGTTTGTATAACAGTTACTTCTATAGAAAAGTTTCTGTATAACAGTTTTTTCCATAGAAAATTTTTTGTATAACAGTTTTTTCTATAAAAACATTTTTGTATAACAGTTTTTTCTATAGAAAAGTTTCTGTATAACAATTTTTTCCATAGAAAAAATGTCTGTATAACAACTATTTCTATAGAATCATTTATGTATACCAGTATAAAAAAATTTCTCTATAAGAGTTGTTTCTATAGAAAAATTTTTGTATAACAGTTTTTTCTATAGAAAATTTTCTGTATAACAGTTTTATGTATAGAAAAACGTCTGTATAACAGTTTTTTTTATAGAAACATTTTTGTATAACAGTTTTTCTATAGAAAGGTTTCTGTATAACAATTTTTTCTATAGTAAAATGTCTGTATGACAGTTTTTTCTATAGAAAAGTGTTTGTATAGCAGTTTTATTTATTTTTTTCTATAGAATAACAGTTTTTTCTATAAAAATTTTTTGTATAGCAGTTTTTTTCTATAGAAAATTTTCTGTATAACAGTTTTTTCCATAGAAAAATGTATGTATGACAGTTTTTTGTATAAAACCATTTTTGTATAACAGTTTTTTCGATAGAAAAGTTTCTGTATAACAGTTTTTTCTATAGAAAAATTTTTGTATAACAGTTTTTTCTATAGAAAAGTTTCTGTATAACAGTTTTTTCTATAAAAAGATTTTTGTATAACAGTTTTTTCTATAGAAAAGTTTCTGTATAACATTTTTTTCATAGAAAAATGTCTGTATGACAGTTTTTTCTACCATTTTTGTATAACTGTTTTTTCTATAGAAAATGTCTGTATGACAGTTTTTTTTATAAACAATGTCAGTATGACAGTTTTTTCTATAAAAACATTTTTTTATAACAGTTTTGTGCTTATGAAAGTTTCTTTAGAAAATGCCTGTATAACAGTTTTTTTTCCATAAAAACATTTTTGTATAACAGTTTTTTTCATAGACAAATTTCAGTATAACAGTTTTTTCCATAGAAAAATTTCTGTATGACAGTTTTTTCTATAGAAAAGTTTCTGTCTAACAGTTTTTTTTATAGAAAAACGTCTGTATAACAGTTTTTTCTATAGAAACATTTTTGTATACCAGTTTTTCTATAGAAAAGTTTCTGTATAACAGTTTTTTCTATAGAAAAATGTTTGTATGACAGGTTTTTATATAAAAACATTTTTGTATAACAGTTTTTTCTATAGAAAAGTTTCTGTATAACAGTTTTATCTGTAGAAAAACGTCTTTATAACAGTTTTTTCTATAGAAACATTTATGTATACCAGTTTTTCTATAGAAAAGTTTCTGTATAACAGTCTTTTCTATAGAAAAATTTCTGTATAACAGTTTTTTGAATAAAAAATTTTTGTATAACACTTTTTTCTATAGAAAAATTTTTGGTAAAAATTCTGTATAACTGTTTTTTCTATAGAAAAATGTCTGTATGGCAGTTTTTTCTATAAAAACATATTTTTATAACAGTTTTGTCCATATGAAAGTTTCTGTATAACAATTATTTCTTTAGAAAATGCTTTTATAACAGTTTTTTCCATAAAAACAATCTTGTATAACAGTTTTTTCTATAGAAACATTTCTGTAAAATAATTTTTTTATAGAACAATTTTTGTATAACGTTTTTATATATTGAAAAGTTTCTGTATAACAGTTTTTTCTATAAAAACATTTTTGTATAACAGTATTTTCTAATGAAAAATTTCTGTATAACCGTTTTTTCTCTATAAAAATTCTATATAACAGTTTTTTCTATAATAAAAATTTCTATATAACAGTTTTAGTGCAGTTCTATATAAAAATGTGCTTGAATTATTTCAATAGTATGTACTCTAGTTCCCATCCCTGTTACCCGCCATGTTGGACAATCAACATTGTTTGTTTATCTTTTTTCCCTGTGTTGTTGCAAAAACCTGTTCGTGCATATGTTTGTGTAAGCATTTGTGGGTGGCAATGGGAGATTAACAATAACAACAAAAATGCACTCTACTCTAGGGAGCAACAAATACAATGTAAACAATGCTGCTATTTAAAGTGATTTGAAAGAAATTTTCACATTTTCCATTATTTTTCAAAACTTTTCATTTTTAAAATTAAGAAAATTGTAATCTAACAATTTTGAAATCACAACTTATTAATAAAACCAATAATTATATTTGAAAAGTTGTCAAAATGATCTGCAAAATAGAGAGTTAATTTATAACAGTGGTAGCTCTTTTAAAATTCGTCTACTTGGTTTAGTTTTAAATTTTCTATTTAGTATTTGTTGTCTTTAGCCTTGAGCTAAAGTTTCTTCTTAGTTTTGTAAGAATGTCTATAGTTTTGTTTTATTTTCATTTCTTTTATTTTCGAACATTATTTTTTTCTTTGGAAAATTGTCTCTCGGTTTGATTGAGTTTTCAGTCATTTACACCATTTAGATTTTACAGCGATAAAATGTTGTTACAAAAATAAATATAAAAAAAAGTGATTAGATTTTTTAAAGAAAATTCAAAAAGAAAAATATTCATTTAAATAAAAATAAATTGTGTAAAAAATGCGAATAAAGGATTAAAATCGCTTTTATTAAACTTGCTAAAATTTAAAAAATCAAATTTAACTAAATTATAAGATATATTTTTAAAGATTTCTAACAATTTTATAGAAAAATCCAACAAATTTTAAACAAAACCTAGTTTAAACTTGGTTTAGTGGATACTTAGAGAAAGTTTAACTAATATATTGTAGACATTTCTATATTTTTAATAACCTAGTGAATTTTCGTGTTTCAAAAACCTAAAATTCTAATGAAAAAGCTTAAACTTGGTTTAATTAAACTTGATTAAACCCAGTTTAACTATAAATAACTTGATATTTTTATGGTTTAAAAAATGTTTGAAAAATCAAAATTTTTTTTTTTAAATTTCAATAAAAACTGGGTTAATCTTGGCTTAACTAAACTTTATTAAACCAAGTTTAACTATAATGTAAAGGATATTTTAATGAATTTTTAAAAACTTGATGAAAATACTATAAAAATACAAAAATTTATAAAAAAATAAGTTAAACTGGGTTTAGTTAAACTTACTTAAAACAAGCTTAACATATTATACAACAATATTTGTGTAGGCTGGAAAAAATACATTTCAAAAACCTAAAAAAATTTACTGCAAAATAAACCATGTTTAAACCCTGATTATTTGCAGTTTAACTATAAACAATTTGATATTTCTATAGTTTAGCAAAAATTAAAAAAAACAAACATTTTTCAAATTGAAATAAACATTAAATTAATCGTGGTTTAGCTAAACTGGCTTAGTTCAAAGTTTAACTAAAATCTGGTAGATATTTTTATTATTTAGCTAATACTGGTTACAAAAATATATTTTGTTTTTTAATTAAATAAAATTTAAGTTAATCCCGGTTTAGCTAAACTAGCTTGAACCAAGTTTAACTAAAATCTGGTAGGTATTTTTCTAGTTTAGCTAATATTCGTTAGGAAAATATATATATTTTTTAAATTAAATAAAAATTAAGTTAATCTCGGTTTAGCTTAACTAGCTTGAACCAAGTTTAACTAAAATCTGGTAGATATTTTTATAGTTTAGCTAATACTGGTTAGGAAAATATATATTTTTTTAAATTAAGTAAAAATTAAGTTAACTTCTGTTTAGCTAAACTATCTTGAACCAAGTTTAACTAAAATTAGGTAGATATTTTTACAGTTTAGTAAAAATTTGTTAGAAAAAAAATATTTTTTTTTAAATTAAGTAAAAATTAAGTTTATTTCGGTTTAGCTAAACTTGCTTGAATCAAGTTTAACTAAAATTACGTGGATATTTTTCTAGTTTAGCAAAAACTTGTTAAAAAAACATTATTTTTTTTAAATTAAATAAAAATTAAGTTAATCTCGGTTTAACTAAACTAGCTTGAACCAAGTTTAACTAAAATTAGCTAGCTATTTTTCTAGTTTAGCTAATACTGGTTAGGAAAATATATATTTTTTTAAAATTAAATAAAAATTAAGTTAATCTCGGTTTAGCTAAGCTAGCTTGAACCAAGTTTAACTAAAATTAGCTAGATATTTTTCTAGTTTAGCTAATACTGATTAGGAAAATACATATAATTTTTTAAATTAAATAATAATTAAGTTAATCTCGGATTAGGTAAACTAGCTGGAACCAAGTTTAACTAAAACCAGGTAGATATTTTTCTAGTTTAGCTAAAACTTGTTAAGAAAAAATTTATTTTTTTAAAATTAAACAAAAATTTAGTTAATCTAGGTTTAGCTAAACTTTATTAAACCAAGTTTATGTAAATTTTATAAGATATTTAAAAAATTTTTGAAATCTTATTTAAAAGCTTTTGAAATTATTTTAATTTAAACAAAATTAAAATAAACTAAGTTTAGTTAAACTTATTTAAAGCAAGTTTAACAACAAATAACAATATTTATATAATTTCCTCACTAAAAATTTGTCTGTAACCCCTTTTTATTTTAGATTAGAGTTTTTTCCGAGGCTAAAATAAAGTTAAATCAAGAATCGAATTTACACACAACCCAGCCAAGTGATTATAGCAGCAGCAACCCAAGCAATCAACCTTTTTTTAGGCGTAAATTACATCAAACATGTCGAAGGACCAATCAAAGGCAAACGGATTGTACTGAAAGTGTGTGTTGTAACCCTTCATTTTACACAGAAAATTATGACTTCAGGTCATAAATGTAACAATCAGCAATTTAGTTATACTCGTTTACATACATATGGACGTACGTACAGAAGTGTGTGTCGAAGAATTGCTTAGGTGTGCGTTGTATTCATATGTGTAAATTCGGTATAACGGTCATTAAATCAACCAAAGAAAATGTTAAAGAACAAATTTAAATTGTTAGCAAAGCCTCCCCCTCCACCCTCATATTTCCACATCCCCCCCTTCATTTCAATAAACTACAAACAATAACGAAAATTCCTTTAAATTCTCCCCTACAAGTCACTCGCAAAATCATGTTAATCTTCTTAGATTTAAAACGTTTTTTTTTTGTTGCAGAGCAGAAACTTTAAACTAAATTACTCTAATACACAATTTACATACGTAATACTCGTGGCAATACAATGGGCCTCATAAGTAGTTAGCAGGGGGCGGGGGAGGGGGAGAGAGAGTCCAAATTGTGCGTATGTGTTAGACAAAATCTAAAATCTACATAATGCCAAATCAACGGAAACAGCCAGCAATTTCCTCTACACTCCTCCAGCCACAATTTTTCTAAAATTAAATCGAAATACATACGAGTACATACGAGTGAGTGTATGATGGTCGTCAGTCGCTCCGTCCATTACACACACATAATGGCAAACACAAGAGAAGAGACATTAAAAACTTTTACTTTTTGAAAATTTTAATACTCATACACACATGCAGAACACACACATGGCTGACTGACTACACACACGTTTGATGTGTGTATTAGTAAATAAATCCAATTTGGCTGATGGTTCTTCTGGCCCTGGCCAGCCATCCAACCAGCCCGACAGCCAGCATCATCAGAATCATTATAATTCATACAAAAAAGGGAAGGGGGCAGTTTTTTTTAACACACATGCATACGTCTGTCAAATTGCCCTTTGTACTCTGCAGCCCTAAGGTGGGTGGTTAACTTTCGTTGCTTTTTTTTTCTTCAGTAGTTTAAAATACAATTTTATTGATTTAATATAATTTTATATGGAAATTGTTTCTACTTTTTTTGTATAAAATTATATACAGCCTATAAGTTATATAATGAGATGCGCGAATACCCTAAAGCCCCGTCCATTTAGCCCTCTCCCCTTTTTAAACATTTTTCCAATGACTTTATTAACTTTGTCCAAAGTTTGATTGATGGGCTAGAAAACCTGATTTGTTTAACATACTCAAACAAAGTTTAAAATCAAAGAAAAGATTTTAAATAAAACTTTTAAATAAGTTTAAAAAGAGATAAACAAAATTATAAAACATAAAATGAATAAAATTCAAGCATAATCGTGTTTAAACTAAGTTTAGTTAAACTTATTTAAACCAAGTTTAACTAAAACCTGTTTGAATTTAAAAACTATTAGCAAAATCTTTATTAAAGCAACAAAAATATTCGAAATATTAAATAAAACCGAGTTAAACTTAGTTTAATTAAACCCATTTAAACCAAGTTTAACTAAAACCATGTTGATTTCCCGAAAAATTTTCATAAACTTAATTATGGTAACAAAAATATTTGAAAAATTAAATAAAACCAAGTTAAACTTAGTTTAATTAAACCCATTTAAACCAAGTTTAACTAAAACCATGTTAATTTCCAAAAAAATTTTCAAAAACTTAATTATGGTAACAAAAATATTGGAAATTTTAAATAAAACATAGTTAAACTTAGTTTAGCTAATCCCATTTAAACTAAGTTTAACTAAAACCTATACAATTTTATAAAAACTTATCAAAAACCTAAATAAGAAAATAAAAGTATTTGAAATATTAAATAAAACCAAGTTAAACTTAGTTTAATTAATACCATTTAAACTAAGTTTAACTCAAAATATTTTGGTTTTTAAAAAATATTACCAAAAACTTTATTAAAGAAACAAAAATATTCGAAATATTAAATAAAATTATGTTAAACTAAGTTTAATTAAACCCATTTAAACTAAGTTTAACTAAAACCATTTTGATTCAATAAAATATTAACAAAAACTTAATAAAGAAAACAAAACTATTTGAAATATTAAATAAAACCTAGTTAAACTGAGTTTAATTAAACCCATTTAAACTAAGTTTAACTAAAACCATTATGATTTAATAAAATATTACCAAAAACTTAAAAAAGAATACAAAAATATTGAAAATTTTAAATAAAACAAAGTTAAACTGAGTTTAATTAATCCCATTTAAACTAAGTTTAACTAAAACTAATTTGATTTCCTAAAATATTACCAAAACCTTAATAAAGAAGACAAAAATATTGGAAATTTAAAAAATAAAACTAAGTTTAGTTAAACATATTTAAACTAAGTTTAACTAGGTTAAACTAAACAATTGTAGAAACATTCATAGATTAAAATTATGAAAGAAATTATTAAAATTCTAATAAAAACTAAAAATCTGATATAATCTTAATTAAAATTTAAAAATTTTAACAAAAAATGGTTTAAACTTGGTTTAGTTAAACTTACATAAACCAAGTTTAACTAAAATCTTGTTGATGTCACAATACCTTATTGAATACACGTTAAAAAAACCTATAGATCTGAAAATTTAACATAAACTGGCTTAAACTTAGTTTAAGTAAACTTACTTAAACCAAGTTTAACTAAAATCTTTTGAATATTATAATAGATTTATAAAAGCTTGTTTAAAATTATATAAAATTTTGAAAAAAATTAACAACAACAGGATTATATTTGGTTTAACTAAACATAATTAAATCAAGTTTAACTTAAATAATGTAGATATTACAATAGGATACTGTATACACGTTCACAAAACCTACAAATGTGAAAATATAACATAAACTGTCTTAAACTTAGTTTAAGTAAACTTACTTAAACCAAGTTTAACTAAAATATTGTGGATACTATAATAGATCTGCAAAAGCTTTTTAAAAATAACGTAAAAATCTATACATTTTAACAAAAATAAATTTAAACATGGTTTATTTAAACTTACTTAAACCAAGTTTAACTAAAATCTAGAACATATTACCATAGACCTGAAAAAACTTGTTAAAAAACTTAAAACTTCCTAAATTTTAACAAAAACTTAGATAAACTTGGTTTTGTTGAACTTACTTAAACCAAGTTTAACTAAAATCTTGTAGATATTACAATAGATTACTGCAGACCTGTTAAGAAACCATTAACTTTCAAAAATTTTAACGAAAATTTACTTAAACTTGGTTAAGTTAAACTTCCTTAAACCTAGTTTAACTAAAATCTTGCAGATATTATAATATATCTATAAAAACTTGTTTAAAAAAACCAAAAATTTTTTGAATTCTAACGAAAACTGGCTTAAACTTGGTTTAGTTAACCTAACTTAAACCAAGTTTACCTGAAATCATGTAGTTATTATAATATATCTGTAAAAAGTTGTATGAAAAATATTAAATTTTTAAAATTCTAACAAAAACTGTCTTAAACTTGGTTTAGTTAAACTTACTTAAAGAAAGTTTAACTAAACTCTTGTAGATATTTTAATATATCTAAAAAAACTTGTTAAAAAAAACCTAGCATTTTTAGAATTTTAACGAAAATTTACTTAAACTTGGTTAAGTTAAACTTACTTAAAACTAGTTTAACTAAAATCTTGCAGATATTACAATATATCTATAAAAACTTGTTTAAAAAAATCTAACATTTTTAAAATTTGAACGAAAACTAGCTTAAACTTGGTTTAGTTAAACTTACTTAAACCAAGCTTAACTAAAATCTTGTTGTTATTATAATATATCTGTAAAAAACTGTTAAAAAAATATTAAATTTTTAAAATTCTAACAAAAACTGACTTAAATTTGGTTTAGCTAAACTTACTTAAACCAAGTTTAACTAAACTCTTGTAAATATTTTAATATATCTATAAAAACTTGTTAAAAAAACCTAGAATTTTTAGAATTTTAACGAAAACTAGCTTAAACTTGGTTTAGTTAAACTGGCTTAAACCAAGTTTACCTGAAATCATGTAGTTATTATAATATATCTGTAAAAAATTGTTAGAAAAATATTAAATTTTTAAAATTTGAACAAAAACTGACTTAAACTAGGTTTAGTTAAACTTACTTAAACCAAGTTTAACTAAAATCTTGCAGATGTTATAATATATCTATAAAAACTTGTTAAAAAAACCTAACATTTTTAGATTTTAAACGAAAACAGCTTAAACTTGGTTTAGTTAAACTTACTTAAAGCCAGTTTAACACAAAAAAAATATATTTTTATAGGTAAATGAAGTTTTTCTAATACATATTATATTTTAATAGTTTACCTTTAACATGAATGACTCATTGCATTTACATTTATCCCATTTAGAAATGACTCACCAAACAAAAGCTTTAAATTTATGTGGAGCATTTATTTAGTCATCGTTTTAAGTAAAATATTTCATACTTCAAAAAACAAAAAAACACTTTTTATGTTAATACATATCCAGTTTATTTTTTTTATGATTTTTTCAAATTTTTATTTAATTTTTTTTTCTCTTTTTTATATAATTTAATATTTTATGTACATTTATTGCCAAAAAAAAAAATAAGTTAAATTAAACTTATAAGTGGTATTATTTTTCGTTTACAACTAACATGAACATGATATTTATTATTATTTTCTTCGTTTCTTTTTATTTAAATTTAATTTTCATTTAGACTATAAATTAGGGATTTATTTTTTTTTGGGAGGTTTTACGTTTTTTTTTATAATTAGACATAAATTCTGGTTTAAAATTGTTTCGTATTACTTTTATAAAGACAATGATATTGAGTTCAGTTTTAATCTTAAAAATTATGTATAAAGAATTTTATTTATTTTTATTTAAAATTGAAATTTATTTTATATATTTTTTTTTTATATAAAAAAACTGCTTGAGATTGCGGAGGTACAAGGTTCCTTTATTTTTATTATTATTATTTGTTTTATAAATATTGAGTTAAATTAAAAATTAAAACATTTTTTTTTAATGTTTAGAGAATTTTTATTAAAAAAATTTACTAAATCATTTTTAATTAGAAAAAAGAATAGAATAAAATAATTAAAAAATGAAACTTAAACTTAATTAACTAAAAATAATTTTACAATTCTATAAAAAAACAAAAATTTTAAAAAGACTACTAATTAAATAAAAAATAAACCTAGTTTATCAAACCTTTTCGATTTAATAAAATAATGTCCTTTATTAAATAAATAAAACTGAGTTAAACTTGGTTTTGTTAAACTTATTTAATGTAAGTTTAACAAAAACTTTGTCGATTTTATGAAAAAAAAAATAATAATAGCTTAATTATGATAACATAACTAATTGAAATGCTTATTTAAAGCAAGTTTAACTAAAACTTCTCAATTTTATATATTTTAAGCAAAATGTTGTTTAGAAAAACTATTTTTGTTTTAACAAATAAATTAAATTGAGTTAATCCAGGTTTAGTTAAACTGGTATAAAGCAGGTTTAACTAAAAATTTATGTTTTTATAAAATTTTAGTAAAATTTTGTTACAAAAACCACAAATTGTTTAATAAATTAAATAAAATTGACTTAATCCAGGTTTAGTTAAACTGGTATAAAGCAGGTTTAACTAAAACTTCAGCGATTTTATATAATATTAGCAAAATGTTGTTTTAAAAACATGATTTATTTAAAATATAAATAAACTTGGGATAATCCAGGTTTATTTAAAGCAGGTTTAACTAAAAATTTACAAATTTTTAAAACATTAGTTAAATTTTGTTTAATAAATTAAATAAAACGGAATTAATCCAGATTTAGTTAAACTGGCTTTCCTTCAAGTTTAACTAAAACTTTTCGACATAAACTGGGTTTAGTTAAATGGTTTAAAGACAAGTTTAATTAAAACTTATACAATTTAATAAAATACTAGTTAAATGTGGTTTAGGAAAATAGGAATGTCTAAAAAAATAAATAAACGTAAGATAATCCTGGTTTAGTTAAACTAGTTTAAAGCAAGTTTAACTTAAACTCATACAATTTTATAAAGAATTATTATAAAAGTGTTTAGAAAGTAATAAGTTTTTAAAAAATGAAATAAAACAAAATTAATCCTGGTTTAGTTAATCTAGTTTAAACCAAGTTTAACTAAATTTTTTATTATTTTATAGAAAATTAACAAAATTTTATTTTAAAAACCATTAATTTTCTGAAAATTAAATAAAACTGAGTTAATCCTGGTTTAGTTAATCTTAATTAAAGCAAGGTTAACTAAAACTTATACAATTTTATAAAATATCAGTCAAATATTGTTTAGAAAAACATGAATCTTTTAAAAATTAAATAAAACTGAGTTAATCCAATCTAGTTTTTAAAACATCTGTCATTTATTGTTTAGAATAACATAAATCTTTCAAACACTGAATAAAACTGAGTTAATCCTGGTTTAGTTAATCTAGTTTAAAGCAAGTTTAACTAAAACTTATACAATTTTATAAAATAGTAGTAAAATTTTGTTTCAAAAAAAATTTATTTTTAAAAATTAAATAAAACATGGTTTAGTTAATCTAGTTTAAAGCAAGTTTAGCTAAAACTTATTATATTTTATAAAATATTAGTAAAATCTTGTTAGGAAAATTATAAATCTATCAAAAATTAAACAAAACTGAGTTAATCCTGGTTTAGTTAATCTAGTTTAAAGCAAGTTTAACTAAAACTTATACAATTTTATAAAATATTAGTAAAATTTTATTTCAATAAACATTTTCCTTTTAGAAATAAAATAAAACTTAGTTAAACCTGGTTTAGTTAATCTAGTTTAAAGCAAGATTAACTAGAATTTAAACAATTTTAAAAAATATTAGTTAAACTTTGTTTAAAGAAACTTAAATATTTCAAAAATTAAATAAAACTTAGTTAATCCTGGTTTAGTTAATCTAGTTTAAAGCAAGTTTAGCTAAAACTTATTATATTTTATAAAATATCAGTCAAATATTATTTAGAAAAACATGAATCTTTTAAAAATTAAATAAAACTGAGTTAATCCTGGTTTAGTTAATCTAGTTTAAAGCAAGTTTAACTAAAACTAATACAATTTTATAAAATATTAGCAAAATTTATTTAAAAAAAACTTAAATCTTTTAAAAATAAAGTAAAACTTAGTTATTCCTGATTTTGTTAATCTAGTTTAAAGCAAGTTTAACTAAAAATTATAGAATTTTATAAATTATTATTATGAAATTGTTTAGAAAATCATAGATTTTTTAAAAACTAAATAAAACTTTGTTAATCCTGGTTTAGTTAATCTAGTTCAAAGCAGGTTTAACTAAAAAGTTTAAAATTTTTTTAAAAAATCAGTCATTTATTGTTTAGAATTACATACATTTTTCAAACACTAAATAAAACCTAGTTAATCCTGGTTTAGTTAATCTAGTTTAAAGCAGGTTTAACTAAAACGTATTCTATATTATAAACAGTAGTATTATCTTGATAAGAAAAATATAAACCTTTCGAAAGCTAAATAAAACTTAGTTAAACCTGGTTTAGTTAATCTAGTTTAAAGCAAGTTTAACTAAAACTTATGCAATTTTATAAAATAGTAGTAAAATTTTGTTTCAAAAAAAATTTATTTTTAAAAATTAAATAAAACTTAGTTAATCCTGGTTTAGTTAATCTAGTTTAAAGCAAGTTTAGCTAAAACTTATTATATTTTGTATAATATTAGTAAAATCTTGTTAGGAAAATTATAAATCTATCAAAAATTAAATAAAACTGAATTAAACCTGGTTTAGTTAATCTAGTTTAATGCAAGTTTAACTGAAACTTATACATTTTTTTATATAATTATTATAAAATTGTTTAGAAAATTATAGATTTTTTAAAAATTAAACAAAACTGAGTTAATCCTGGTTTAGTTAATCTAGTTTAAAGCAAGTTTAATTAAAACTTATACAATTTTATAAAATAGTAGTAAAATATTGTTTCAAAAAAAAATTATTTTTAAAAATTAAATAAAACTTAGTTAATCCTGGTTTAGTTAATCTAGTTTAAAGCAAGTTTAGCTAAAACTTATTATATTTTATAAAATATTAGTAAAATCTTGTTAGGAAAATTATAAATCTATCAAAAATTAAATAAAACTGAGTTAATCCTGGTTTAGTTAATCTAGTTTAAAGCAAGTTTAACTAAAACTTATACAATTTTATAAATTATTATTTCAAAATTGTTTAAAAAATCATAGATTTTTTAAAAATTAAATAAAACTGAGCTAATCCTGGTTTAGTTAATCTAGTTTAAAGCAAGTTTAACTAGAATTTAATCAATTTTAAAAAATATTAGTTAAACTTTGTTTAAAGAAACTTTAATATTTCAAGAATTAAATAAAACTTAGTTAAACCTGATTTAGTTAATCTAGTTTAAAGCAAGTTTAACTAAAATTTATACAATTTTATAAATTATTATTACAAAATTGTTTAGAAATTCATAGAGTTTTTAAAAATTAAATAAAACTGAGTTAAACTTGGTTTAGTTAAACTTGCTTAAACCAAGTTTAGCTGAAAAAAATTATATATTTGTATAGATTAACTAAATTGTTAATAAATAAAACGAAAATAAAATTAAAATTTTCCTGTTTAAATAAATTAGGGCATTTTTTTGTTGGTTTTAATTCTTTAGGAATAATATTTATTTATTTTCGTTTCTTTTTTTTAGAGGTTTATTTGCAAAATCATTGAGAATTTTTAGAACAAAGATTTACAACATTTAATTCGTTTCATTTTTTTTTTATTATTACAAATAATTATTAATTTATTTAGTTTCTTTTTTTGTTTGAAAGATACCTGATTTAATATTTATATTAGTTTTACTTGACTAATGCTTACAATTTACTATTGATTTTTTTTTAGATTTATATTTTTTATTAAATAAATTTATTAGTTAATTACTTCAATTACGTATAACTTTTGCAAATATTTAAGAATTTATTGTGTCTTTTTTATGCATTTTATTTTTGTAAATATTTTATAATTATAATTAAAACGAGGTAGTTTTTATTGGTTTTTTTTACTTTAATTTAAATGCTGTTAGTTTTATTTATAATTTGGCCAGTTTGTTTTAATATTTTGTGAAATTCTTTTTAAATTTATATAATTGATTTAACTTAAACAAATAATAAAAACAATTTTTTAATATTGCACTTGTTTTTAAATTATATTAAAGGTAAAACAAAAGTTAACTAAATGTTTAAAACTTAATCATTGTCTATGAAAACGTGCCTTATTTTTTAATATTTTTTTGGTTTTATTTTTAGATTTTCTTAAGAAAATTTATTTGTTATTGCTATTTTTAACACATGTTTTATGTGTTTTTAAAATGATATGCTGCGGAATTGATATATTTTTTTTATTTAATTTTTTTCTCTTCACTTTTTTGAGGTTGGAATCGTCTTATTTGAATTTTAGTACTATAAAAATGCTCTGTTCGATTTTTTAATGGTTTTTAATAAACTTTTATAACTAAAAAGGTTAAATTTTTATAGTTTTTTTATGATTTTAGGGAGTGGTTAATGATTTGTTAAATGGTTTAAGTCACAAATTAAATTTTCTATAATTTCCTCATAAGTCTTTTATAAGAAATCTCTCTGTCAAAATAAATAAAAGATAATTTAATCTTGCATTTAAATTTTTTTCAATTTCGTTCGTTTTATGGACCCTTAAAGATCCTGATTCAATATTATAGATGATATTTTGTTTGGAGAAAATTTATGAAAAGCATAACGTTTTTTTATACAATTTTTATAGGAATTTTTCATATTTGTTCCTGATACGGAACCTAAGTCGTTTAAAATCTTTTATTTTCGTTTTTTTTTAAATACGTTCGTTTAATTTTAATTTTATTAATATAAAGAGGTTCGTTAGTTGTTAGTTCCTTTTCAATTATTTCAAACTTTTAACTGTTTACTGCTGATTTAGAAGACTTCACACAGTTGGCGTAGAAAACTGAAACTGAATTCTGCAAAGAGAAAAAGAAAACAAAATAAATTAGAAACAAATTTTTCAATTTTAATAATAAAGAATTGGTATAAATAAAATCAAGTTAATCCTGGTTTAATTAAACTTCTTTAAACCAAGTTTAACTAAAACATTTCAAATTTTCAAAATGTAAGTAAAAAACTTAGTTGAAAAAACATTAGTCTTTTATAAATTAACTAAAACTAAGTTAATCCTGGTTTAGTTAAACTTATTTAAATCGAGTTTAACTCAAACTTAAATAATTTTATAAATGATCAGTAAAATTTAGTTTCAAAAATGATAAATCTTTTAAAAATTAAATAAAACTGAGTTAATCCAGGTTTAGTTAAACTTATTTAAATCGAGTTTAACTCAAACTTAAATAATTTTAAAAATGATCAGAATAAAGTTGTTTCAAAAATTCTAAATCTTTTAAAAATTAACTAAAACTAAGTTAAACCAGGTTTAGTTAAACTTATTTAAATCGAGTTTAACTCAAACTTAAATAATTTTATAAATGATCTGAAAAATTTTGTTTCAAAAGTTGTAAATCTTTTAAAAATTAACTAAAACTAAGATAATCCAGGTTTAGTTAAACTGGTTTAAAGCAAGTTTAACTAAAACTTATATAATTTTATAAAACATTAGCCACATTTTGTTGCAAAAATTATAAATCTTTTAAAAATTAAATAAAACTGAGTTAATCCTGGTTTAGTTAAACTTATTTAAATCGAGTTTGACTCAAACTTAAATAATTTTGTAAATGGCCAGTAAAATTTAGTTTCAAAAATTGTAAATCTTTTAAAAATTAAATGAAACTGAGTTAAACCAGGTTTAGTTAAACTTATTTAAATCGAGTTTAACTAAAACTTATACAATTTTATAAAACATTTGCCACATTTTGTTGCAAATATAATAAATTATTTAAAAATTAAATAAAACTGAGTTAATCCTGGTTTAGTTAAACTTATCTTAATCGAGTTTAACTCACACTTAAATAATTTTATAAATGATCATTAAAATTTAGTTTAAAAAATTGTAAATATTTTAAAAATTAACTAAAACTAAGTTAATCCAGGTTTAGTTAAACTGGTTTAAATCAAGTTTAACTAAAAGTTATGCAATTTTATAAGATATTGTTAAGATTTGGTTTCAAAAATTATAAATTTTGTAAAAATTAAATAAAACAGAGTTAAACCAGGTTTAGTTAAACTTCTTTCAAACAATTTTAACTAAAACTGATACAGTTTTTTAAAATATTTATAAAACTAGGTTACAAAAAACATTAATTTTGTAAAAATTAATTAAAACTGAGTTAAACCAGGTTTAGTTAAACTGGTTTAAATCAAGTTTAACCAAAAGTTATGCATTTTTATAAAATATTGTTAAGATATGGTTTCATAAATTATAAATTTTGTAAAAATTAAATAAAACTGAGTTAAACCAGGTTTAGTTAAACTGGTTTAAAGCAAAATTTAGCAATATTATTTATGAAAAGTGAACTATAATGTTGTTTATGTCTATAAAAATTTAAGATCATAATGAACTTTGACTTTAGCTGCAGTTGAGTATTCTTTTAGTACAATATTTTCTTAATTAACATATCACATAATTGTTGATAACATAAAAAACACATTCATTACCAAATTACTTGTATTGTTAAAAGCAAATAGATATTTGAAATAATATACCTAAAAGATTTCAATCTAAAAGCCTACTTTCCATTGGATATAATGCATATTATATCTAAAAAGTAGCATCATCAAACAACATACTTTTTTCATTACAGCCTTTGCAATCCTAGCTGACATTTAACATAGAAATTCAATCACAAACAATATCTTTTTTACTCTATCTCTTGTATAACACACACATACATATTTTAATTATTTCAACAAAAAACGGGCCATTCAATATCCAGTATCAAAACAATGTCATAAACAACCCCTTGTCATGATTGTTTTTTTATACCCTTCAGCTTCGTGAGAAGGGTATATATAAGTTTGTCATTCCGTTTGTAATTTCTACATTTTTCATTTCCGACCCTATAAAGTATATATATTCTGGATCCTTATAGATAGCGGAGTCGATTAAGCCATGTCCGTCTGTCTGTCTGTCTGTCTGTCTGTCTGTCTGTCTGTCTGTCTGTCTGTCTGTCTGTCTGTCTGTCTGTCTGTCTGTCTGTCTGTCTGTCTGTCTGTCTGTCTGTCTGTCTGTCTGTCTGTCTGTCTGTCTGTCTGTCTGTCTGTCTGTCTGTCTGTCTGTCTGTCTGTCTGTCTGTCTGTCTGTCTGTCTGTCTGTCTGTCTGTCCGTCTGTCTGTCTGTCTGTTGAAATCAGTTTTCTGAAGACCCCAGATATCTTCGGGATCCAAATCTTCAATAATTCTGTCAGACATGCTTTCGAGAATTTTGCTATTTAAAATCAGCAAAATCGGTCCACAAATGGCTGAGATATGAGGAAAAAACCAAGACTACCTCGATTTTTGACCTATTTTTTTACCTATATCTGGATTACTAAGACATTAATATAGACAATATGGATATCTAATGATAGATATTTCAAAGACATTTGCAAACGTCTTATATAAGACCATAGTAAGTTGGACCTACAATGGGTCAAAATCGGGAACAAATTTTGAACCCGAATTTTTTTTTTTTTAAAAAAAAATTTTAAAAACAAAAAAAAATTTTAAAATTTAAAAAAAAAATTTTTTAAATTTAAAAAAAAAATTTTTTTCAAATTTAAAAAAAAAAAAATTTTAAATTTAAAAAAAAAAAATTAAAATAACAATCGAAAAATTTTTTTTTTCAAAAAATTCAAAAACAACTGGAAAAAAATTAAATTTTGTTTACCTAAAAATATTTAAAATTTTGAAGTATAATTTGGTGAAGGGTATATAAGATTCGGCACAGCCGTATATAGCACTCTTACTTGTTTTTTTTGTTTTTTTTCTTTAACAAAAAACTGGAAACACAGCATCCATGAGAAGAGATAGGATTCACATGTGTGAATCTCTAAATAAAAATTGTACGTTACGACAATCTTTAATTAGGCGTAACACATAAAAATGTTACAAAAAAAATTATATTTTTATCAAATTTATTAGATATTTCCCTATAAGTGCGTGTGTTTTGGCAAAAAATTATAATAAACGTTACTTTTTTTAAGGGAATTATTTGGGACAAATGCTAATAAGGTTAATTTAAATCAATCTTCATTTAAGAATTGTTTTTCTCAGTGACATATTTTCTTTTTTTTTTTGCTGAAAACACAGGACTTGTTTTAAATAAAGGTTTAGTTTTAAGTGTCAAGGAATGTTACTGTTACGGGACTGTTTTGTTGTGTGTAAGAAGGGTTCATTTGGTTTGATGATTGAATGACAGCCTCAGGACAATGTGTCAAATTTGATAAAGTAAAAACAAGCCTGTTTTTTACAATAATTTTGTAAAGATTTTTTAAACATTTTCTTTATGAATTAAGGAATGAATTGTTCTGTAAGAATGCTGAATGCTTACTTGAAAAATCAATTAAGGATAATTATTTATTTACAGAAAACCTTTATCATAAATTCCTTACAAAAATAATTACTTTTTCAAATAAATTTCTGCTCAGTTTTTTAAACTGTTTTGGCATGGCAACAAACTCTTCTGCTTTAAAAAAAAAAAAACAAAAACTTAAAAGTCAATATAACCATTTGCATATTTAAATAATGTGACATTTATATGGATGGACATTTAAAAACGAGCCAAAAAAATACATAATTTTTATGTTCTCCAAAAGACATTAAAATAAAAATTAAGGAACTTTAAAGCTAATTAGCGGAAGATACAATTTTATTACTCATTTATATAAAAATCAATAAAATTTCAATGTTTTCTTAAAAAAATTTTAGCCAAAATTTTAGTTAAACTTTTCTAAACGAAGTTTAACATAACCTGGTTTAAAAAAACTAAAGTTTTCTGAAACAAACGTTTACTAATATTTCGTAAAATAGTATTAATTTCAGTTAAACTTGATTTAATCAAGTTTAGCTAAACTTGGATTAACTCAGTTTTATTTAATTTTTAAAAGATTTATTTTTTTCTAAACAATATTTGACCAATATTTTATAAAATTGTATACGTTTTAGTTAAACTCGCTTTAATTAAGATTAACTAAACCTGGATTAACTCAGTTTTATTTAATTTTTAAAAGATTTATAATTTTCTAAACTATATTTGACTAATATTTTATAAAATATTAAAAGTTTTAGTTAAACTTGCTTTAAGTAAGTTTAACTAAACCTGGATTAACTCAGTTTTATCTAATTTTGAAAAGGTTTATGGTTTTTAAAACAACGTGTTACTAAAATTTAATAAAATTGCTTAGGTTTCGTAAAACCTGGTTTAAATAAGTTTAACTAAACTGGGATTAGCTAAGTTTTGTTTTATTTTTAAAAGATTTATAATTTTCTAAACAATATTTGACTGATATTTTATAAAATTGTATAAGTTTTAGTTAAACTCACTTTAATTAAGATTAACTAAACCTGGATTAACTCAGTTTTATTTAATTTTTAAAAGATTTATGTTTTCTTAAACAATATTTGTGTGATATTTTATAAAATTGTATAAGTTTTAGTTAAACTTGCTTTAATTAAGATTAACTAAACCTGGATTAACTCTGTTTTATTTAATTTTGAAAACGTTTATGTTTTTCTGGACAATATTTGACTAATATTTTATAAAATTCTGTAAGCTTTAGTTAAACTTGCTTTAATTAAGATTAACTAAACCTGGATTAACTCAGTTTTATTTAATTTTTAAAAAATGTATGTTTGTCTAAACAATATTTGACTGATATTTTATAAAATTGTATAAGTTTTAGTTAAACTCGCTTTAATTAAGTTTAACTAAACTGGGATTAACTAAGTTTTGTTTTATTTTTAAAAGATTTATGTTTTTTTTTAACAATATTTGACTGATATTTTATAAAATTCTGTAAGTTTTAGTTAAACTTGCTTTAATTAAGGTTAACTAAACCTGGATTAACTCAGTTTTATTTAATTTTGAAAAGGTTTATGGTTTTTAAAACAACGTATTACTAAGATTTAATAAAATTGCTTAGGTTTTGTTAAACCTGGTTTAATTAAGATTAACTAAACTGGGATTAACTAAGTTTTGTTTTATTTTTAAAAGATTTATGTTTTTCTAAACAATATTTGACTGATATTTTATAAAATAGTATAAGTTTTAGTTAAACTCGCTTTAATTAAGATTAATTAAACCAGGATTAACTCAGTTTTATTTAATTTTTAAAAGATTTATAATTTTCTAAACAATATTTGACTGATATTTTATAAAATAGTATAAGTTTTAGTTAAACTCGCTTTAATTAAGTTTAACTAAACTGGGATTAACTCAGTTTTATTTAATTTTTAAAAGATTTATAATTTTCTAAACAATATTTGACTGATATTTTATAAAATAGTATAAGTTTTAGTTAAACTCGCTTTAATTAAGATTAACTAAACCAGGATTAACTCAGTTTTATTTAATTTTGAAAAGGTTTATGGTTTTTAAAAGAACGTATTACTGAGATTTAATACAATTGCTTAGGTTTTGTTAAACCTGGTTTAAATAAGTTTAACTAAACCTGGATTAACTCAGTTTTATTTAATTTTGAAAAGATTTATGATTTTCTAAACAATATTTGTGTGATATTTTATAAAATTGTATAAGTTTTAGTTAACCTTGCTTTAATTAAGATTAACTAAACCTGGATTAACTCAGTTTTATTTAATTTTTAAAAGATTTATGTTTTTCTGAACAATATTTGACTGATATTTTATAAAATAGTATAAATTTTAGTTAAACTTGCTTTAATTAAGATTAACTAAACCTGGATTAACTCAGTTTTATTTAATTTTTAAAAGATTTATGTATTTCTAAACCATATTTGACTGATATTTTATAAAATTGTATAAGTTTTAGTTAACCTTGCTTTAATTAAGATTAACTAAACTAGGATTAACTCAGTTTTATTTAATTTTTGAAAGATTTAATTTTTTTACAACAATATTTTACTAATATTTGATAAGACTGTATAAGATTAACTAAACCTGGATTAACTCAGTTTTATATAATTTTTTTAAAAAAATTATGTTTAATTAAATAACAATTCAATCATCTATGCTTGTGGGAGTTTCTCTGAAATTCAAAAATATTATTACTTAAATTTATTCCACTTCAATAATGATTCATTTGAATTTATAGCATATTTTTCAAACTTAATTAGCCACTCATTAAACACACAAAACACAACAGAAGACAACAACAAATTCCTCTACCACCCTCAACTGGGGACTTGAAAATGATCGTTATAATAAAAAACCAAATCTTAACATATGGCAGTCATAATTTACAAATTTATTTCTTTTTTTGCTTACAAAAAAAAAAAATCGACATTAAAAAATTAAACATATAGAGAAAAGGACAGACAGACACACAGACAATAGCAACAAATTGTACATAAAACACGTTTGAACTATTTTTTTTGTATTTTTATAAATAAAATAATTAAGAAAAAAATAAAACTAAAAAAATTATACATAATTTGTGTATGAGCCAGAGCGACGACGACTACAGTAGAATTTTAAAGATGAACAAAAAAAAAAATACTCCAACAATTTAGAAAGACAGTGGGGTTGGGATAAAATGAACAGCAGAGAAAAATTAGTATTTTACAGTTTTTTTCAAAAAGTAGTAGTTGTATTAATTTTCGCTAAAACATTAAATTCTTAACCATTTCATAGGAATTTGTAATTTTTCTGTCATTTTAAAAAAGTAGTATTTCTACTACTTTTTTAAAAATCCAAAATTTTTATTAATTTTCGCTAAAACATTAAATTCTTAACCATTTCATTAGGAATTTGTAATTTTTCTGTTATTTTAAAAAAGTAGTATTTTTACTACTTTTTTAAAAATCAAAAATTTTTATTAATTTTTGCAAAAACATAAAATCCTTAACCATTTCATTAAGAATTAGTAATTTTTCTGTCATTTTAAAAAAGTAGTATTTCTACTACTTTTTTAAAAGTCCAAAATGTTTATTAATTTTAGCTAAAACATTAAATTCTTAACCATTTCACTAGGAATTTGTAATTTTTCTGTCATTTTAAAAAAGTAGTATTTCTACTACTTTTTTAAAAATAAAAAATTTTTATTAATTTTTGCTAAAACATTAAATTCTTAACCATTTCATTAGGAATTTGTAATTTTTCTGTCATTTTAAAAAAGTAGTATTTCTACTACTTTTTTAAAAATCATAATTTTTTATTAATTTTTGCTTAAACATTAAATTCTTAACCATTCATTAGGAATTTGTAATTTTTTTGTGATTTTAAAAAAGTAGTATTTCTACTACTTTTTTAAAAATCATAATTTTTTATTAATTTTAGCTAAAACATTAAATTCCTAACCATTTCATTAGGAATTTGTAATTTTTCTGTCATTTTAAAAAAGTAGTATTTCTACTACTTTTTTTAAAAAGTAAAATTTTTACTATTTTTTCATATTCTAATATCTTTCCTAGATTCTACTGTAGATTTTTTGTTGATTTTTTTTGTTTTTGGTTAAACAAATTCATATGAAAATTATTATTTAAGATGCGGTATCTTTCAAAATAAAACAAAAACAACATTAGCAGCGGCTAATAAAATTACTTAGAAATTTGAAACAACACACAGACTATGGAAACGACTACTACTATTATTAAGTATTAAAATGACATACAAGCCAACAACACGGACAAAAAGACGGACCAGAAAAAGTAACGAATCTTAGAAATAAATCTTATAATCCAATTAAAACGCTTCATTTTGTTAGAAAACAAATACAAAAACAACAATAACCACAATTTAAACTATGAGTTGTTTTTGTATCTAATCACTTGCATGTATCTTAAGCTCAATAATACTTTACGTACAAAACCTAGATTTAACAACAAATTAGAATTATTAGCCTCTGATGGATGAAATGCCCTGTTGAATGTTGTTTTTAGAAGTTTGAAAAAGCGAATTTCAACGTAATTTTGAGCAACAAATGTTCGTGTTGAGGTTTTTGTTTTTTTTTTGATTCTGTCTTTTTTGGTTTTTAATTATAAAGTGTAGATCATACCGCATTCAAAGTAGTAACCAAAAGATAGATTTAAAGATACACCTTCTTTTTTGTTGTTGTCGGTTTTTGTTTTTTTGGGGGGAGAAATTAAATACTCATACACAACATATGAATATCTATGATCAGTTGAATCGGCAATCTAATCTTATACAGATTCTCCAATACACAAGCACACCCTAATAAATGTCGACATAGAAAAAAATCTATTTGAAATTGAGGATTTTGGTTTAACCCTTAAATGAAAATAAAAAAATCTATTAGTTTTCAAAAAGTAAAAAAAAAGTTTTAATACAAAATTTTTACCAAATTTATAACTTTTTTAAAAAAGTAGTATTTTACTACTATTTTAAAAATTAAAATTTTTAATGTATTTCTGCTTGAAAATAGTTGTTAAATATTAAAAATTAAATATTTTTTATTGATTTTACTTAAAAGTACAAAATTTTTGAAAAATTTAACTTTTTAAAAAATAGTAGTAAAATACTACTTTTTTTAAAAAGTTAAATTTTTCAAAAATTTTGTAATTTTAAGTTAAATCCATAAAAATATTAAATTTTAGCTTAAAAATTTTCTCAAAATTTTAAAAATTCATACTAAAAAATTTAGTACTTTTTTTAAAAAAGTAGTATTTTAAGAAAATGATCACAAATTTTTTTAAATTCTTTTAAACTTATTTAAATTATATATAAAATTTGAGTTTTTTGTAATATTTTAAAAATTTCCTACTTTTTTTCAAAAAGGTAGTATTTTAAAAATTTTAAAATTTATGTTTATTTAGCTTAAAAATAGTTGTAAGCTATAAAAAGTAACTTTTTGGTAAAATTTATTACAATTTAAAAAGGTAGTATTCTACTACTATTTTCAAAAAATTTAGGATTTTGACATAAACATTAGCTTTAAAGTAAAAGCCATAAAAACTACTACTACTTTTTAAAATGGTAGATTTTTAGTACTTTTTTAAAACAGTTTTTTTTCCGAAAATTGTGTTTTTTTCTTGAAAATATTATAAAACTGTACGTTCTACACAATTTTATTACTTTTTAAAATAGTAGTATTTTTAGTACTTCGAAATAAAAGTAGTATTTCCAGATAAAAGTTTGCAAAATTGTGTTTTTTGCTTTAAAATATTATAGAACTGTGTTCTAAGCAAATTAACTACTTTTTTCAAAAAGTAGTATTTTACTACCTTTTTAAAAAAGTAGCATTTTCATGTAAAATTTCGGAAAATTGTGATTTTTGCTTTAGAGTAGTTTTAGAATGTGTAGAAACACAAGTTTTATACAAATTTACTACTTTTTAAAATAGTAGTATTTTTAGTACTTTTTTTAAAAAGTATTTTTTTGCAGCAAAAGTTCAGAAAATTTTGTTTCTTGCTCAAAAATATTATAAAAATGTGAATTTGCTAAATTTACAACTTTTCAAAAATAGTAGTATTTTTAGTACTTTTTTTAAAAAGTAGTTTTTTGCAGCCAAAAGTTCAGAAAATTTTGTTTCTTGCTCAAAAATATTATAAAAATGTGGATTTGCTAAATTTACAACTTTTCAAAAATAGTAGTATTTTTAGTACTTTTTTTATAAAGTTGGTATTTTTAGCAAAAAAGTTGAGAAAATTAATTTTTTTGCTTAAAATTAATTTAAAAATATGTAGAGAAATCCGTTTTATTAAAATCTATTACTTTTATAAATAGTAGTATTTTTAACATTTTATAAAAATAAAGTAATTTTAGTAAAAAGTACTTTTTTGAAAAACGTAGTATTTTCCAAAAGTTCGAAAACTTTTGTTTTTTGTTAGAAAATATTATAAAAATGCGTAAAAAATGTGAATTAGCCAAATTTACTACTTTTTTAAAATAGTAGTATTTTTAGTACTTTTTTAAAAAATAGTATTTCTAGCCAAAAGTTTAGAAAATCGTGTTTTTTGGTCAAAAATATTATAAAAATGTGAATTTGCTAAATTTACAACTTTTCAAAAATAGTAGTATTTTTAGTACTTTTTTTTATAAAGTTGAAAAAATTCATAAAATTAAGGTTTTTCACTTAAAATTAATTTGAAAATATGTAGATAAATCCGTTTAATTAAAATACTACTACTTTTACAAATAGTAGTATTTTTAGCACTTTTTTCCAAAGTCTTATTTTTACAAAATTTTATTATTCTACTCAAATATATTATAAAAATGCGTAAAAAATGTGAATTAACCGAATTTAGAACTTTTTTAAAATAGTAGTATTTTTAGTACTTTTTCAAAAAGTAAATATTTTTGCAAAAAATTTTGATTTTTTGTAATTTTAACTTCAAAATTTACATTTCTTCTTCTGTATCCAAAAAAATTTTTTTATTAAAAAGTACTTTTTTTGAAAAACGTAGTATTTTCCAAAAGTTCGAAAACTTTTATTTTTTTATTAGAAAATATTATAAAAATGCGTAAAAAATGTGAATTAGCCAAATTTAGTACTTTTTTAAAATAGTAGTATTTTTAGTACTTTTTCAAAAAGTAAATTTTTTTTCAAAAAATTTTGATTTTTTGTAATTTTAACTTCAAAATTTACATTTCTTCTTATTTATCCAATAACATTTTTTTTTGTGAAAAGTACTTTTTTTGAAAAACGTAGTATTTTCCAAAAGTTCGAAAACTTTGGTTTTTTGTTAGAAAATATTATAAAAATGCTTAAAAAATTTGAATTAACCGAATTTAGTACTTTTTTAAAATAGTAGTATTTTTAGTACTTTTTTAAAAAGTAAATTTTTTTTAAAAAAAATTATGATTTTTTGTTATTTTAACTTCAAAATTTACATTTCTTCTTTTTTATCCAAAAAATTTTTTTTAGTAAAAAGTATTTTTTTTGAAAAACGTAGTATTTTCCAAAAGTTCGAAAACTTTGGTTTTTTGTTAAAAAATATTATAAAATTGCGTAAAAAATGTTAATTTACCGAATTTAGTACTTTTTTAAAATAGTAGTATTTTTAGTACTTTTTCAAAAAGTAAATTTTTTTTCAAAAAATTTTGATTTTTTGTAATTTTAACTTCAAAATTTACATTTCTTCTTCTTTATCCAAAAAAATTTTTTTTTTTGTAAAAAGTACTTTTTTTGAAAAACGTAGTATTTTCCAAAAGTTCGAAAACTTTGGTTTTTTGTTAGAAAATATTATAAAAATATGTAAAAATTGAGAATTAGCCAAATATACTACTTTTTTAAAATAGTAGTATTTTTTAGTACTTTTTCAAAATGTAAATTTTTTTCCAAAAAATTTTAATTTTTTGTAATTTTATCCCCAAAATTTCTTTTCAATGAAATTTTTTTCTTTTTTATCCCAAAATATTTTAATTTTTATTGCCTTTAGAAACCCTTTACCAGTTTAAGGTTTAAAATGAAATTGAATCTTAAGCCGTTACTGTATTTGATTTTTATAGCATCTCCTCTTAGAAACTGATAAAAGTTTTATGTTTAAATAGCGTGTGAATTTCTTAAGAAATTCTCAAATGAATTAAATTCAAAACAAAATTATTGTAAATCAATAAAAAAAATATAAATAAAGAGGTTAATAACTCACATATATACTCTTCAAGTATAATTAAGCTAATTTGGAAATATGTAGTAATTTTCTAATTAAAATGTGAAAAGATGATTTCTTTAAAACAAAAGCAACACCCTGTATTTTCTATTTAAATTAACAATTGATACCTTGACTAAATTTTAATTCTGTGTTTATTTTTTTTGTTGTCTTAAAAATTTAAACCATCTGTTAGTTTTTATTGTTATTATGATTGTTGTTGTTACCTTAATTTTTATTGTACAATAAATCTCATAAATTTGGGTTTATATTAAAAAAAAAAAATTATAATATTTTTGAGATCATATCAAAATGTTTTTGTGTTACTGAAACAATCCTCAACTTCTGCATCATCTTCTGGAGAATACAAATTAAGCGGAACTATGTGTAAAATTTATAAGACTCTTCTTAATATCTTGTAGTATTTATCTTAAGTAGTTTATTGGGGTATGAAAGAAGAAATACAAAGCAACAACTAAAACACAATACAAGCCACAAAAGGCAGACATAATATAAATATTATGTTGCCAAGGCAATCTAATTCTTCAAACTCTTTAAAAATGTATAAATAAAATATTTAAAAAAAGTAGTATTTCTACTACCTTTTTAAAACTCGAAATTTTATATTAAATCTCGAAAATTTAGCTTTAAATGATTTTGTAAATAATTTCAGTAAAATTTAATACATTTTCAAAAAGTAGTATTTCTACTACTTTTTTAAAAAATTCTACAATTTGGAAAAATTTCACAAAATTTTGTCTTAAATCGCTAAGATTTTCTTTTTAATTAAATGTATAGAAGATTTTTACAAAATTTTGTATTTTTAAAAAAGTAGTATTTCTACTACTTTTTTTAAAAAATTCTACAATATGGAAAAATTTCACAAACGTTTGTTTTAAATCACTAAGATTTTGTTTTTAATTATTTTTATATAAAATTTTTGCCAAATTTTGTACTATTTAAAAAAGTAGTATTTCTACTACTTTTTTTAAAAAAGTGTATTTAGATATTTTTTTCTAAATTTCATAAAATTGTATATTAAATCTTGGAAAAACAGCATTAAATTGAAAATTTTAATAAAATTTAAAACTTTTTCAAAAAGTAGTATTTCTACTACTTTTTAAAAAAATTCAACATTTCACAAACTTTTGCCTTAAATCACCAAGATTTTGTTTCTATTCATTTTATAAATAATTTTTGCAAAATTTATGTATTTTTAAAAAAAGTAGTATTTCTACTACCTTTTTTATAGAGGGTGATTTTGATTTTTTTCTAAATTTCATAAAATTGTATATTAAATCTTGGAAAACTAGCATTAAATTTATAATTTTATCAAATTTAAATACTTTTTCAAAAAGTAGTATTTTTACTACTTTTTTAAAGAATTCTATATTTCACAAACTTTTGTTTTTAATTAATTTTATATAAAATTTTTGCAAAATTTTTGTATTTTTAAAAAAGTAGTATTTCTACTACTTTTTTTAAACAGTGAGATTTAGATTTTTTTTTATAAATTTCATAAAATTGTGTCTTAAATCATAGAACAACAGCATTAAATTGATAATTTTATTAAAATTTAAAACTTTTTCAAACAGTAGTATTTCTACTACTTTTTTAAAATATGGAAAACATTATAAATTTCATAAAATTTTGTGTTAAATCATAAAAATTTAACTTTTAAATCGTTTCTTTACTAATTTTATCCAAATTTGCTACTTTCTAAAAAAGTAGTATTTCTACTACTTTTTTAAAAAGTGAGTATTTGAAACAATTTAAGTTAATTAAGCTTTTAATTGATTTAATTAATAATTTTAGCATTATATTTTAATTTTTAAAAAAAGTACTATTCCTACTACTTTTTATAAAAAGAAAAATTTTAAAAAAAAGTTTTGTTTTAAATCACAAAAATTTAGTTTTAATTAATTTAATAAATAATTTTGCTTTTTTAAAAAAGTACTTTTTTCTACTACTTTTTTTTTAAAAAAGGAGTATTAACAACAATTTCACAAATTATTGCCTTAAGTTACGAAATGCTGGATTTTAAATGATTTCATAAACAATTTAAGCAAAATTTGTAATTTTTCAAAAAAGTAGTATTTCTACTACTTTTTTAAAAAGGTATTTTGTATTTGATTTTTTGATTGTAAATTTCTTAAATTACAGAAAAATTACTTTTAATTAATTTTATATCTCAATTTCACATAATTTTCAACATTTTAAAATAGTAGTATTTCTACTACCTTTTTAAAAAAGTCAGTATTTTGAGAAAATTTTACTTAATTTAGTATTATATTAATATTTTAAGAATAAATTACAAATTTTTAGCAAATACTACCTTTTTACTTTATTTTTTATAAAAGCACTATTTCTACTACTTTTTATAAAACGAAAAATTTTGAAAAAATTTTGTTTTAAATCACAAAAATTTTGTTTTCAATTCATTTTATAAACCATTTTTATCTTTTTGAAAAATTATTTTTTCTACTACTTTTTTTAAAAAAGGAGTATTATGAACATTTTCACAAATTATTGTCTTAAGTTACGAAATTCAGGCTTTTAAATGATTTCATAAAAAATTTAAGCAAATTTTAACATTTTAACTACTTTTTTAAAAAAGTCACTATTTTGATTATTTTTGTAAATTTCATAAATTTTTGTTTTAAATCATAGAAAAATTACTTTTAATTGATTTGATACTACAATTTCACTTAATTTGCTGCATTTTAAAATAGTAGTATTTCTACTACCTTTTTTAAAAAAGCCAGTATTTTGATTTTTTTTTTGTAAATTTCATAAATTTTTGTCTTAAAACATAGAAAAATAGCTTTTAATTAATTTTATATAACAATTACACTTAATATACTACATTTTAAAATAGTAGTATTTCTACTACCTTTTTTAAAAAAGTCGGTATTTTGAAAAATATAGAAAAATCGGTTTTCATTGATTTAATATTTCAATTTCTTTTGATTTTCTTAATTTTAAAATAGTAGTATTTCTACTACCTTTTTTAAAAAGTCAGTATTTTGAGAAATTTTTACTTAATTTAGCATTATATTAATATTTTAAGAAAAAATTTAAATTTTTTTTTAAATTTAAACCTTTTTATAAGAAAATTGTACTTTTTTAAAAGTCAAAATTTATTTAATTTTTTAACTAATTCAATTCCAAAAGCTTCTTTAAACCTTTTCAAATTAAATATTCTCCGCCAGCCGTTTTCATTATAACTTGCGTGTTTGTAAATGCAGGGGCGCTTGCGCTTTATAAAGTTTTTTTTTGGTATTTGTTTGTTATTTTATATTCGTAACATTCCTTTGTATAAATTGTATGTTTTTTTTTGGTCTGTTGCTAAAGTTTTTTTTTTATTCGGGGTTACTTAATTTGGTTTTTTTTCATTTAATTTTTTTCTTGAAAAATTCCATAGAAATACTTGAGGAAATTAGGACAAATGTGTTATTTTGTTGTTTAAATCTTTTTTTCAGATATCAGTTAAAGTGATTAGATATTCGTAATGAATGAAAATTGTGTAAATAAAGAGAAATTTCTTAATATTATTCGTATGTGTTAGAGTTGTTAAGGTAATGTTTAATTAAACAAGGTTTAAGTTTACTTTCTAAGGTTTATATAAACCAGGATTAAGTCGCTAATCGCAGGTTTATCTAAACCCACATTCAAAGGTTTATTTAAACCAGGGTTTAGGGCCTATTCTGAGGTTTATTTAAACCTGGTTTATGTAAACCACGTTTAAAGATATCTAAGCTTTATAAAATCAGATTTAAACAAGAAATTCTAAGCTTGAAATGTGTAGAATATAAAACTTATTGAAAATGATCTCTTCCTTATAAGGACTGAACTTGTCATTAGAAATCTTGATTGAATTTCTTTAAATAACAATATAAATCTTTGGTATATCATATAAAACCTTTCAGCAAACAACAGTTAGATTCTTTTGTTGTCTCTAACAAAACAAAACTAAAAGATTTATAGAAGTTTCTATACAAAAAAAATCATTTGATATTGAAAACTTATGTTTTTTTTTTTTTTAAAAAATCTAAAACACAAAAACGGAAACTAACAAAAAAACTACATTTTTAATAGTAAATGGAACAGATGAACCAGCCAACAACACCAACAAACAATTTCTGGTAGCAAAGGAGAAGAACTCTTAAAAGAGGAAGATGTTTGTGAAAGACAAAAAAAATACATCTTCAATATATATTTATTTTGTATGTGTAAATAGCTGTGTGTATTTGAGTGTTTTTATATATAAAACAAAATATTTGCCAAATGTCTTACAAATACATAGGGAAATAGTCATGTAGTTTAAATTATACAAAATCATGGTCATATAGTGGAATAAATATGGTTAAAATAACGCAAACACTGACAGTCGTCGTCCCATAAACTCATGGATTTTAAAACAGGGACTCTTCACAGCAACACAAAATAATGTGACCCCTAACTATATACTTTTTTTTTTAACAAAATTGGCTAAAAATTGTAACAATTTCTTGAAATATAAAATTTTAAAAAAAGTAGTATTTTTAGAAAAATGTAAATTTTACATAAAAAATTGTTTTAAATCATGGAAAAATTTTTTTTAATTGATTTTATATATAATTTTAGCTAAATTAGCTTGAATTAAAAATAGTAGTATTTCTACTACTATTTTAAAAAATGTTCAATTATGTGTTAAATAGCTAATAATCGCTTTTTATAGGTTTTTTAATTAATTTTAGCTAAATTTACTACTCTTTAAAATAAGTAGTATTTCTACTACTTTTTAAAATTTCATCAAAAATCAAGAAAATTTCACTAAATTTTATTTTTTTACATGATTTTATCTTGATTTGCAAATTTTTTAAAAAAGTAGTATTTCTACTACTATTTAAAAAAAATAGCAATTTTGTATAAAATCGCGAAATAATAATTTTAAATTGGTTTAGAAATTGATTTTAGCTAAATTCGTTATTCTTTAAAATAAGTAGTATTTCTACTACTTTTTGAATAATAGTAGTATTTCTACTACTATTTTAAAAAATGGTCAATTATGTGTTAAATAGCATAATAATCGCTTTTTATATGTTTTATAATTAATTTTAGCTAAATTTACTACTCTTTAAAATAAGTAGTATTTTTACTACCTTTTAAATAAATGGTGTATTTTGAAAAATTTCATCAAAAATGCAAAAAAATTTCACAAAATTTTATTTTTTTACATAATTTTATCTAGATTTACTAATTTTTAAAAAAGTAGTATTTCTACTACTATTTTAAAAACAGGCAATTTTGTGTTAAATCTCGAAATAATAGTTTTAATTGATTTAGAAATTGATTTTAGCTAAATTTATTACTCTTTAAAATAAGTAGTATTTCTACTACTTTTTGAATAATAGTAGTATTTCTACTACTATTTTAAAAAATGGTCAATTATGTGTTAAATAGCATAATAATCGTTTTTTATAGGTTTTATAATTAATTTGAGCTAAATTTACTACTCTTTAAAATAAGTAGTATTTTTACTACCTTTTAAATAAATGGTGTATTTTGAAAAATTTCATCAAAAATCAAAAAAATTTCACAAAATTTTATTTTTTTACATAATTTTATCTAGATTTACTAATTTTTTAAAAAAGTAGTATTTCTACTACCTTTTTAAAAACAGGCAATTTTGTGTTAAATATCGAAATAATTGCTTTTAATTGGTTTTATAATTAATTTTAGCTAAATTTATTACTCTTTAAAATAAGTAGTATTTCTACAACTTTTTCAATAATTGGTTTATTTTGAACATTTTTGATAAAAAGTCAGGAAAATTGTCATTATATTGGTTTTATACCAATTTTATCAAATTTTATCTAGATTTACTACTTTTTTAAAAAAGTAGTATTTCTACTACTATTTAAAAAATAAGCAATTTTGTGTTAAATCTCGAAATAATTGCTTTAATTTGGTTTAGAAATTGATTTTAGCTAAATTTATTACACTTTAAAATAAGTAGTATTTCTACTACTTTTTAAATAAATGGTTTATTTTGAAAATTTTTATCAAAAATCAAGAAAGTTTAACTAAATTTTATTTTTTACATAATTTTATCTAGATTTGCTACTTTTTAAAATAGTAGTATTTCTACTACTTTTTTAAATATAGGCTGTGTTTTGAAAATGTTTATCAAAAATCAGGAAAATTTAACTTTATATTGGTTTCATACATAATTTTATCTAGATTTGCTACTTTTTAAAAAAGTAGTATTTCTACTACCTTTTTTAAAAATGGCGGTATTTTGATACTTTTTAGTAAATTTCATAAAATTTTGTTTTAAATCAAGATAATTTAACTTTTAATTTTAATTAATAAATAATTTTATACAAAATTTAGAATATTTTTAAATCTATAGTAATATTTATACTACTTTTTTAAAAATTAAGAATTTGGAGAAATTTTTTATAATTTCATTATAAATCACAAAAAATTAGCTTAAATTGGTTGCATAAATAACTTTAACAAAATTTACTACTTTTTAAAAAAAGTAGTATTTTTTAAAAAAATGTAGTATTTTTATAAAAATATTATTTTATTTGTCTTAAAACATTATATTGCTAGAAAATTGTTTAAAAATTCTTAAAATACTACATTATTAAAAGTAGTATTATTTTAAAAAAATTTTGTTATTTATTTAAAAAATTAATATATTTTAGTACTTTTTTTTATTCTTTCTTAGTTGGTTTCTTTAATATTTGCCCTGCCATGTTATAATTTTTTTTATATTTTTTGTATTCAAAATTCAAACAAATTTCTTTTTAAGAAGACAACAATAACAAATGCAACAACAACAACCAAAAACTCAAAACTATGAATCACTGTTAGTTTAAGGAATAACAATAAAGTATTAAAATAAACTGAAACCATGACAAGACCATACAATACAATACAAAATTTAAACGGCATATAAAGAAGAGCCAAAGAAATGAGATTTTTTTGGAGGAATGAAAACAGAAATGAATAATGAAAGCAAAGGATATTTAAGCAAACAGGACTAAATACAAATATTTTGTCTTGATTTCATTTTTTAAAAAAGTAGTAGAAATAGTAGAAATAGAATTTTAAAAAGTAGTTAATTTGGCTAATATTACATATAAAACTAATTAAAACCATTTTTTCGTGATTTAAAACACAGTTTTATGAATTTATCAAAAAAAAAATTTTTTTTTAAAAAAGTAGTAGAAATACTACTTTTTTAAATAGTAGTATATTCTGTTAAAAGTTCTAAAAAAACCAATTTAATTCTTGATTATCCGATTTATAATACAATTTTGTAAGCATTTCCATAATACACCATTTATTAAAAAAGTAGTAGAAATACTACTTTTTAAAAAGTAGTAAATTTTATTAAAACAATTGTTTTTCGTAATTTAAGACACAATTTTATGAAATTTATCAAAAAATTTTCCAAATACTTCGTTTTTTAAAAAAGTAGTAGAAATACTACTTTTTTAAATAGTAGTATATTATGTTAAAATTATTTAGAAAACCAATTTAATTCTTAAGTTTCATGATTTATAATTCGATTATCTTGATTTATAATTTGTAAGCATTTCCATAATACACCATTTATTAAAAAAAGTAGTAGAAATACTACTTTTTAAGAAGTAGTAAATTTTATTAAAACAATTATTTTTCGAGATTTAAGACACAATTTTATGAAATTTACCAAAAATTTTCCAAATACTCCTTTTTTTAACAAAAGTAGTAGAAATACTACTTTTTTAAATAGTAGTATATTATGTTAAAATTATTTAGAAAACCAATTTAATTCTTAAGTTTCATGATTTATAATACAATTTTGCAAACATTTTTATAAAACACCATTTTTTTAAAAAAAAGTAGTAGAAATACTACTTTTTTAAAAAGTAGTAAATATTGTTAAAACAATTATTTTTCGAGATTTAAAACACAATTTTATGAAATTTATCAAAAAAAAATTACAAATACTCCGTTTTTTAAAAAAAAGTAGTAGAAATACTACTTTTTTAAATAGTAGTATATTATGTTAAAATTATTTAGAAAAACTATTTAATTCTTAAGTTTCATGATTTATAATAAAATTAAAATTTTGTGAAAACTTTGATAGTACTCGATTTATTAAAAAAAGTAGTAGAAATGCTACTTTTTTAAAAAGTAGTAAATATTATTAAAACAATTGTTTCTCGTAATTTAAGACACAATTTTATGAAATTTATCAAAAATTTTCCAAATACTCCGTTTTTTAAAAAAGTAGTAGAAATACTACTATTTTAAATAGTAGTATATTATGTTAAAATTATTTAGAAAATCAATTTAATTCTTGATTATTTTGATTTATAATACAATTTTGCTCATTATACACCCTTATTAAAAAAGTAGTAGAAATACTACTTTTTTAAAAAGTAATAAATATTGATAAAACAATTGTTTTACGTAATTTAAGACACAATTTTATGAAATTTATCAAAAATTTTACAAATACTCCGTTTTTTAAAAAAAGTAGTAGAAATACTACTTTTTTAAAATTTTAAATTATTGAGAAATTTTTGTAAGTTTTACTTAATTTAGCTTAAATAAGTTTATTTTAAGAAAAATTTAAAACTTTTTATCAAAATTTCTTGAGTTTTAAAAAGTAGTTTTTAAATAAAATTTGTTATTTATCTAAAATTTTACTTTAAATACAACAATTTTTGAGGTTTCGAATTTTATTTCTCAAAAATCTGGCTTTTAGTGAACATTTTATTTCAGTGAAGATCAAGAAGATTCTGGCAAAAAGGAAAGAAAACATTAAGAGCACACACATGAGCAGCCAAAAAAATAAAAAAATAAGAATAACACAAATAAATAAATAAATAGAAAAGAAGAAGACCTCAAGAAACCACTAACAAATGTACAATTTATATAAAAAAAAAATTCAAAATTTTTACCTGGATTTTTGTTTCTTATGTGTTTCTTTAATAAACAACAACAAAAATTTCTTAACACTCATGGACACACACATAAACAGAGAACATAAGTATGCGTAATAAACAAACAACCACCTTAAAATGCTCAAAAATACACTCCTGGTTCCAAAACAAAACAACAAGTAAAATATACCAAAAACACACACATGCACTCATGCTAATGATTTCAAAGCAACAACAACACCAGGCTCCTTTTAATAACATAAATATTGCCGAAAATTTCCGAAGACGACGACATACAGCCATTATTCTCTGCTGTTGTTCCAACAAAAACCAGTTTTTCTTTTAGGTTTTTATTGCTGACATGAAAATGAGAGTGTGTGAGAGAGTGAGTGCGTGCGTGTGTTTGAGGAAGATCTTGCAGGAGTGTGTGCGTGTAATATTTAAACTCACACTCTTGCAGTCTCACTCACAAAAGAAATTCTGTTGATTGTGCGCAACAACTGTCTTTTTTGTTGGTTGGTATTAAATGTTGTTAGTATCTTTGCTGTCTGTCTGTCGGTATGAAATGGCTTAGTAATGTTCAGGAGATGCCGGATTTTAAGGTTTCATAATTTCCCCTAAAATAAAAAGCAGTTTTTTTTTTGGAAAATTTTGTTCTGGAATTTTGACAATTATCGAAAATTTTTACATTAGAATCTCCCCTAAAATAAAACTGTGTTTTTTGGAAAATTTTGTTCTGGAATTTTGCAAATTTCTGAAAAATTTTGTTTTAGAACTGTAATAAAATGTATGATCTGTGGATTCATCATACTTTAATGAATATTTTCTCAAAATTTTATTCAAATCTAAAGCAAATTGTTGTCTACAGACAAAAATCTAAAGAAAGTTTTTATTATAAATTTAATATGAAAATTTGTTAAGGAATTTTGCTAATTTCTAAAAAATTCTATTTTAGATTTATAAAAAACTGTATAATATATTTGATTCTCCATCTTTAAACAACATTGTCTCAAAGTTTTATTTAAATCGCAAGCAAATTGTAAACTCCAGACTAAAAATTACTAAAGTACTTTTTTTTAAGTTTCAGCTTGAAATTATGTTCTTGAATTTTTAACTTTACTGAAAATTTTTGTTCTAGAACTAAAAAAAACATTATGATTTGTAAATTCAAGACTTTCCAAGGAATGTTCTCTTAACATTTTATTAAAATCAAGGGAAAACTCTAAATTCCAGTCTAAAAACTAAAAATGGTGTTTTTTGAAAATATTCATGGGTAATTTTGTTTATTAATTTTTGGATTTAGTGAAAATGTTTGTTCTAGAACTATAATAAAGTTTATGATTTATGGATTCTAGACTCTTTAAAGAATGTTCACTCAAAGTTGTATTCAAATCGAGAGAAAATTTTATACTTTAGACTAAAAATTAAAAAAGGTGTTTTTTGGAATATTTTTGGGAAAAGTTGTTCTGGAATTTTAGCAATTTCTGAAAAATTTTGTTTCACAACTGTAAACAAATTTATTATTTATAGATTCCAGACTCTTTAAGGAATGTTTCCCAGAAATTTTATTCAAATCGAGAGAAAATTGTAAACTGTAGACCAAAAACTAAAAAACGTGTTTTTTGTAAAATTTTTTGTGAAAAGTTGTTCTGGAATTTTGGCAATTTCGTAAAAAATTTGTTTTACAACTGTAAACAAATTTCTTATTTATAGATTCCAGACTCTTTAAGGAATGTTCTCTTAAAATTGTATTTAAATCGAGAGCAAATTGTAAATTTTTTGGTGTTCTAGAATTTTGTTAATTTCTGAAAAAAATTGTTTTACAACTATAAACAAATTTATTATTTATAGATTCAAGACTCTTTGAAGAATGTTCTCTGAAAATATTATTCAAATCGAGAGAAAATTGTAAAATTCAGACTAAAAACTAAAGAAGTAGTTTTTTGGAAAATTTTGTATGAAAAGTTGTTCTGGAATTTTGCCAATTTCTGAAAAATTTTGTTTAACAACTGTAAACAAATTTATTATTTTTAGATTTCAGACTCTTTAAGGAATGTTCTCTTAAAACTGTATTCAAATCGGGATCAAATTTTAATCTGTAGACTAAAAACTAAAAAAGATGTTTTTTGGAAAATTTTTGGGAAAAGTTGTTCTAAAATTGTTTTAATTTCTGAAAAATTTTGTTTCACAACTGTAAACAAATTTATTATTTATGGATTCCAGACTCTTTAAGGAATGTTCTATAAAAATTTTATTTAAATCGGAAATAAATTGTAAACTGTAGAGTAAAAACAAAAAAAGTTTTTTTTTGTAAATTTTTTTGTGAAAATTAGTTCTGAAATTTTGTTAATTTCTGAAAAATTTTGTTTTACAACTGTAAAAAAATTTCTTATTTATAGATTCCAGACTCTTTAAGGAATGTTTCCCAGAAATTTTATTAAAATCGAGAGAAAATTTTACACTTTAGACTAAAAACTAATAAAGGTGTATTTTGGAAAAAATTTTGTTGAAAAGTTGTTTTAGAATTTTTTAAGTTTCTGAAAAATTTTGTTTTGCAACTGTAAACAAGTTTATTATTTATAGATTCCAGACTCTTTAAGGAATGTTTCCCAGAAATTTTATTAAAATCGAGAGAAAATTGTAAACTGTAGACCAAAAACTAAAAAAGGAGTTTTTTGTAAATTTTTTTGTGAAAATTAGTTCTGGAATTTTGTTAATTTCTGAAAAATTTTGTTTTGCAACTGTAAAAAAGTTTCTTATTTATAGATTCCAGACTCTTTAAGGAATGCTCTCTTAAAGTTTTATTCAAATCGAGAGAAAATTTTACACTTTAGACTAAAATCTAAAAAGGTGTATTTTGGAAAAAATTTTGTTGAAAAGTTGTTTTAGAATTTTTTAAGTTTCTGAAAAATTTTGTTTTGCAACTGTAAACAAATTTATTATTTTTAGATTCCAGACTCTTTAAGGAATGTTTCCCAGAAATTTTATTAAAATCGAGAGAAAATTGTAAACTGTAGACCAAAAACTAAAAAAGGAGTTTTTTGTAAATTTTTTTGTGAAAATTAGTTCTGGAATTTTAGCAATTTCTGGAAAAATTTGTTTTACAACTATAAAAAAATTTCTTATTTATAGATTCCAGGCTCTTTAAGGAATGTTCTCTCAAAATTTTATTCAAATCGAGAGAAAATTGTAAAATTCAGACTAAAAACTAAAGAAGTAGTTTTTTTTTGAAAATTTTGTATGCAAAGTTGTTTTGAAATTTTGGTAATTTCTGAAAAATTTTGTTCTAGAATTATAAAAAAGTTTATGATTTATAGTTATAGAAATCTTTGAGGAGTATTCTCTTAAAATTTTATTAAAATCGATAGAGAAAAAGTAGAAACAGAAGCTTAAAAACTAAAGAATGTTTTGTTTTGGAGAATTTTCGTATGATGAGTTAGGCAAATTTCTGGTAATATTTGTTTGGAAACAGTAATGAAATTTAAGATTTATGGATTCCTGATACTTTAAGAAACATTTTCTGAAAATTTCATTTAAATCGAGAGGAAATTGTGATTTTTAGCGAAAAAACTATAGAAGTATTTTTTTTTAAATTTTCGCTTAAAATTTTGTTCATACATTTTTATGATTTACAAAAATTTTTGTTCTGGATATAGAAAAAAATTAATGATTTATAGATTAAACACACTTTTACAAACAATTTCCTTTAATTTTTTTTATTCCCAATCCCTTTCCTTTCCCCTTTAAGTGGCATCTCTGTGTATGCAAACTGCTGGTATTTCTTTTATTTAACTCACAAATATTGAATACATTATGAATACGTTTTCTGTTTTATAAAGAAACTATAGAATAGTTGTAGTTGTTGTTGTTGTTTTTTGTTCACAAAACAATAAAGCAACAACAATATTCAACTAATGTTATGATAGTTATATTATAAAATGTTTGTATCTGTGTGTTTTTTTTTAAACCTAAGTGTGTAAGTATGTGAATGTATCAGTATCTATAACGAATTTTAAAACATCCCCATATGAGGCCTTATTTTATATTCTTTATAAAATCTTCCTCTTGAAAGAAAAAGTTGTTGGTTGTTTTTTTTTTTATTATTATTTTGTTAAGAATCTTAACATTTAAATGGCAAACTATATATAGAAGAAAATAAGACCTTGGTGATCAATTGTAAAGCAGTTATATTTGTTTTTTTGTAGATTAAGATTTTGATCTTGATGAAAAGATGTGAAATTAGGAAATTCTTTTTGTTTGTGAACAAAAAAAAACCAAACAAAACAAAAATTGTGATCATCAGCCTGATCTTAATAATAAGAGAAGATTGATTGTTGGCTAAAAAGTGTAATTGAAATAATAAAATCTAAAAAAACACCTTCATTGCATTTTTGTCTAATGTCCACATTTGATGCTTGATTTTTAAGAAATTTAAGGACGATCTTTATTAAGCTCTGCTGAATGCAAATATCCAAAATTTTATTACAATTCTTAAACAAAATTTTTCTGAATTTGAGAAAATTCCCAAACAACTTTACAAAAATGAATTATAAAAACACCTTCTTTAGTAATTATTCTGTAGCTTACAATTTGCTCTCCTTTTAAATAAAATTTCGAGAGAACATTCTTTAAAGATTCGTGAATCCATAATTGATAATTTTTTATTTAGTTCTAGAACAAAAAATTTCAGTAAAGGCAAAAATTTCAAAACAACATTTCATAGGAAATTTTTCTAGAAAACTCCTTCTTCGGTTTTAATACTAAAGTTTACAATTTGCTCTTGATTAAAATGAAATTTTCAGAAAATATTATTCAATTAATAAGGAATCAATTTAGATTCATATTTTTTATAATTCTAGAATAAAATTTTTCAGAATTTGACAAAATTCCAGAACAACTTTTCACAGAAAATTTTTGAAAAATCATCTTCTTTAGTAATTATTTTGTAGCTTACAATTTGCTCTCCTTTTAAATAAAATTTCGAGTGAATATTCTTTAAAGAGTCGTGAATCCCTAATTGATAATTTTTTATTTAGTTCCAGAACAAAAAATTTCACTAAAGGCAAAAATTCCAAAACAACATTTCATAGGAAATTTTTCTAGAAAACTCCTTTTTCGGTTTTAATACTAAAGTTAACAATTTGCTCTTGATTAAAATGAAATTTTCAGAAAATGTTATTTAATTAATCAGGAATAAATTTAGATACATATTTTTTATAATTCTAGAATAAAATTTTTCAGAATTTGACAAAATTCCAAAACAACTTTTCACAGAAAATTTTTGAAAAATCATCTTC
This sequence comes from Calliphora vicina, assembly GCF_958450345.1. Taxonomy (NCBI): domain Eukaryota; kingdom Metazoa; phylum Arthropoda; class Insecta; order Diptera; family Calliphoridae; genus Calliphora; species Calliphora vicina. The sequence continues at coordinate 116,671,916 of NC_088783.1, forward strand.
TTTAGTAATTATTCTGTAGCTTACAATTTGCTCTCTTTTTAAATAAAATTTCGAGAGAACATTCTTTAAAGAGTCCTGAATCCATAATTGTTAATTTTTTATTTAGTTCTAGAACAAAAAATTTCAGTAAAGGCAAAAATTTCAAAACAACATTTCATAGGAAATTTTTCTAGAAAACACCTTCTTTGGTTTTAATACTAAATTTACAAATTGCTCCTGATTAAAAGGAAATTTTCAGAAAATATTATCTAATTTATCAGGAATCTATATAGAATAACATTTTTTATAATTCCAGAATAAAATTTTTCAGAAATTGACAAAATTCCAAAACAACTTTTCACAGAAAATGTTTGAAAAATCATCATCTATAAATATTATTCTATAGCTTACAATTTGCTCTCCTTTTAAATAAAATTTCCAGAGAATATTCTCTAAAGAGTCCTGAATCCATAATTGTTTATTTTTTATTTAGTTCTAGAACAAAAAATTTCATTAAAGGCAAAAATTGCAAAACAACATTTCATAGGAAATTATTCTAGAAAACACCTTCTTCGGTTTTAATACTAAAGTTAACAATTTGCTCTTGATTAAAATGAAATTTTCAGAAAATATTATTTAATTAATCAGGAATCAATTTAGATTCATATTTCTTATAATTCTAGAATAAAATTTTTCAGAAATTGACAAAATTCCAAAACAACTTTTCACAGATTTTTTTTTAAAAATCATCTTCTTTAGTAATTATTCTGTAGCTTACAATTTGCTCTCCTTTTAACTCAAATTTCGAGACAACATTCTTTAAAGAGTAGTGAATCCATAATTGATAATTTTTTATTTAGTTCTAGAACAAAAAATTTCAGTAAAGGCAAAAATTTCAAAACAACATTTCATAGCAAATTTTTCTAGAAAACTCCTTTTTCGGTTTTAATGCTAAAGTTAACAATTTGCTCTCGATTGACATTAAATTTTGACAGAATATTCTTTAGTTAATCAGGAATCTATATAGAATAACATTTGTTATAATTCTAGAATAAAATTTTTCAGAAATTGACAAAATTCCAGAACAACTTTTCACAGAAAATTTTTGAAAAATCATCTTCTATAAATATTATTCTGTGGTTTACAATTTGCTCTCAATTAAAATGAAATTTTGAGAGAACGTTCTCCAAAGAGTCTGGAATCTATAAATAATACATTTGTTTAAAGCTGTAAAACTAAATTTTTCAGAAATGGCAAAAATTCCAGACAAAATTTTCACAAAAAAATTTCCAAAAAATAGCTTTTTTAATATTTAGACTGCAGTTTACAATTTCCTCTCGATTAAAATAAAATTTCAAGAGAACATTCTCTAAAGAGTCCTGAATCTATAAATCATAAATTCTGTACTAGTTCCAGAACAAAAATGTTCTATAAAAGCAAACATTAATGAACAACATTTCAAGCGGAAATTAAAAAAAACAAAATTTTTTTATTTTTTCCTCTAATTTACAATTTGCTCCCGATTAAAATGAAATTTTGAGAGAATGTTCTTTAATTAATCAGGAATCTATATAGAAACACATTTTGTATAATTCTAAAATAAAATTTTTCAGAAATTAACAAAATTCCACAACAAATTTTCACAAAAAATTTTCCAAAAACACCTTACTTAGATTTTAGACTGTAGTTTACAATATGCTCTGGATTTAAATAAAATTTCAAGAGAATATTCTCTAAAGACTCCTGAATTCATAAATCAAAAATCCTTTTCTAGTTGTAGAACAAAAAATTTCATAAAATATTAAAATTAATAAACTAAATTTCAAGCGGAAAATAAAAAACAACTTGTGTAATTTTTAGTCTATATTTTACAATTTGCTCTCAATTGAAATGAAATTTTGTGGGAATGTTCTTTAGTTAATCAGGAATCTATTTAGCATAATTCTGTTTATAATTCTAGAATAAAATTTTTCATAATTTGACAAAATTCCAGAAAAATTTTTCACATAAAATTTTTTAAAAATATTATTCTGTTGGTTTACAATTTGCTCTTGATTTCAATGAAATTTCAAGAGAACATTCTCTAAAGACTCTTGAATCCATGAATTTATAGTTCTAGAACAAACATTGTCAGCAAATGTAATTATTAATGCAGAAATTCATAAAAAAGTAAGGATTTTCAATTTGGAATTTTTAAAATATCTTTTATATGATTTTCGTTCAGAAAGCCATCATTTTGGTTAGATTTTAATGAAATTTTAAGAGGTTGTTCTCTTAAGTTTTGTTAATCCATAAAATATAAAATTAATAAAAGTTTTCTTGAAAAATTTTTCACTACTTAAAATTTTCCAAGCGAGGATTTTCATTAAGAAATTTAAAAAGTTTCCTCTATGATTTTTCGCTCTGAAGACCATAATTTTACTGAGATTTGTATAAAATTTGAAGACCTTGTTCTCTTAAGTTTTGTTAATCCATAAAATACAAATTTAAAAAAAGTTTTCTTAGAAAATTTTTCACTACTTAAAATTTTCCAAGTGAGGATTTTCATTAAGAAATTTTAAAAGTTTCCTCTAAGGGTTTTCTCTCAGAAGGTTATAATTTTTATGAGATTTGAATAAAATTTTAAGACCTTGTTCTCTTAAGTTTTGTGATTCCATAAAATATAAAATTAATAGAACTTTTCTTGGAAAATTTTTCACTAGTTAAAATTTTCCAAGTGAGGATTTTCATTAAGAAATTTAAAAAGTTTCCTCTAAGGGTTTTCGCGCTGAAGCCCATAATATTAATGATATTTGTATAAAATTTTAAGAGATTGTTCTCTTAAGTTTTGTTAATCAATCAAATACAAATTTAATAAAAGTTTTCTTGAAAAATTTTTCACTACTTAAAATTTTCCAAGTGAGGATTTTCATTAAGAAATTTTAAAAGTTTCCTCTAAGGATTTTCTCTCTGAAGGTTATAATTTTTGTGAGATATGAATAAAATTTTAAGAGCTTGTTCTCTTAAGTTTTGTTAATCCATAAAATACAAATCTAAAAAAAGTTTTCTTAGAAAATTTTTCACTACTTAAAATTTTCCAAGCAAGGATTTTCATTAAGAAATTTAAAAAGTTTCCTCTATGGTTTATCTCTCTGTAAGCCATAATTTTGCTGAGATTTGAGTAAAATTTGAAGAGCTTGTTCTCTTAAGTTTTGTTAATCCATAAAATACAAATTTAATAAAAGTTTTCTTGAAAAATTTTTCTCTACTTTAAATTTTCAAAGTGAGGATTTTCATTAAGAAATTTAAAAAGTTTCCTCTAAGGTTTTTCTCTCTGAAGGCCATAATTTTAATGAGATTTCAGTAAAATTTTAAGAGCTTGTTCTCTTAAGTTTTGTTAATCCATAAAATATAAAATTAATAGAACTTTTCTTGGAAAATTTTTCACTACTTAAAATTTTCCAAGTAAGGATTTTCATTAAGAAATTTAAAAAGTTTCCTCTAAGGGTTTTCCCTCTGAAGGCCACAATTTTAATGAGATTTGTATAAAATTTTAAGAGCTTGTTCTCTTAAGTTTTGTTAATCCATAAAATACAAAATTAATAAAAGTTTTCTTGAAAAATTTTTCACTACTTAAAATTTTCCAAGTGAGGATTTTCAATAAGAAATTTAAAAATTTTCCTCTAAGTGTTTTCTCTCTGAAGGCCATAATTTTAATGAGATTTGTATAAAATTTTAAGAGGTTGCTCTCTTAAGTTTTGTTAATCCATAAAATACAAATTTAAAAAAAGTTTTCTTAGAACAATTTTCACTACTTAAAATTTTCCAAGTTAGAATTTTCAATAAGAAATTTTAAAAGTTTCCTCTAAGGTTTTTCTCTCTTTTGTGGAGATTTGTGTAAAATTTTAAGAGATTATTCTCTTAAGTTTTGTTAATGTTAATTGTTTTTCAATTTCCTGCCTAAAAATTATAAAGAAATTATAAAAAAAATCATAAAAAAATAAAACAGCAAATAATTCTTGTTTTAAAACAAAATAATAATTTATTTTTTCATGTTTTGTTAAATACTTTTTTTCTGGCTCTCAGTAAGAGCTCTTTTTTGACTACTAATTAAAGTAAGTATGTTTAAATTATAAGTAAATTTTGTTTTTTTTTTTATATTATAAAATTATAAGACACTAAAAGAAATGATAAGAAAAAATTACTACTTTATACAAAAAATTAAAAAAAAATAAAATAAAATCAAAATTAAAAAAATAAGACATATAATTTTATAAAATAAAAAAAATAAAGCAAGTTCATAGAACTTTAAACTTAAAATTTACAAAATTTGTGTATTTTCTGCTATAAATAGGCATTTTGTTTAAAATACACAAATTTTTATTATTTTTTTTTTGTGGTAGGGAAAAAAAGTGGAGTATTTTTTAGGCTTAAAATAAATCAAATTATAATCAAATTAAATTAATTAATACTAGTGGAATCGTGCGGCAAAAAAGTACATACTTTTTATTTATTTTGTTGTTTTTTTTTTATTTTGCTTTTTTGTTTGTACTTAAAATACTAATAACAATTTTATTAAAAAATAAAAATAATACACAAATTTTTCAAAAAAATACTTGTTGTTTGATTACAAATTATAATTTATAAATTATAATTCTATGACACAAAATTATAAAAAAAAATGTAAAAAAATAAAATAAAAATAAAACAATTTTAAATTAAAAATTAATAAAATAAAAAAATAATATAATGTATTTTATTTTATTTGTAGTTTTAACACTAATAATCCCTGATATAGTTTAAGATTTGGTATCACTATAAAAAAAAATATGTTCGTTTGTTTGTTTAAGTTTGTTGCTGTCCTGGTTAATCAAATAACAATTGTTAGTTGTGTGTTTAAGGGCTTTTTAAGGGAGTAAGTTTTAAGTTTTGGCATTAATGGTGTATTTATAATTGTTTTAAAAGCGGATTTTTTTTAAAGAAAAATGTTGTTAACTCAAGAATTTTTTTCGATTTCTATCATATTCCCTTAATAATAATGGTTTTTTAGGAATATGTTATAAAAAAAAATTTTTGAAAATTTAATTTTTATATTTTCAAAATTTTAAATTTTAAAAAAATTAAATTAAACAAATTTCTGAAATTTAAAAAAAAAAAAAAAAAATTGAAAAGTTTTGAAAATTTAAAAAAGATTTCAGAATTTGGTTAATTTTAGTATCTTTTTTTAGAAAATTTTAAATATTAAAAAATTTCTGAAATTTAAAAAGAGAAAGAATTTTTTTTTTTCAATTTTTTTTTTATTTCAAAATTTAAAAAAAATATTTGAAAATTTAAAATTTTCTAAAAAAAAATTCTTTCTCTTTTTAAATTTCAGAAATTTTCTAAAAAAAAATACTAAAATTTTAACCAAATTCTGAAATCTTTTTTTAAATTTTCAAAACTTTTTCAATTTTTTTTTTTAAATTTCAGAAATTTGTTTAATTTAATTTTTCTAAAAATATTCTCATATATGAACCAAAATCTGAAAATTTCTTTTTTTAAATTTTCAAAACTTTTTCAATTTTTTTTTTTTTTAAATTTCAGAAATTTGTTAATTTAATTTTTCTAAAAAAATGATTTTATTTAAATTTCAGAAATTTTTTTTAAATTTTCTAAAAGAAAAAAAAATTCTTAAATTTTCAAAACTTTTTTAAAAATTAATTTTTAAATTTTAGAAAATTTAATTCTTTTTTAAAATTTTCCAAAGTAAAATTCTCAAATTTGAACCAAAATCTGAAAATTTCTTTTTTTAAATTTTCAAAACTTTTTCAATTTTTTTTTTTTAAATTTCAGAAATTTTTTTTAAATTTTCTAAAAGAAAAAAAATTCTTAAATTTTCAAAACTTTTTTAAAAATTAATTTTTAAATTTTAGAAAATTTAATTTTTTTTTAAAAGTTTCTAAAAAAATTCTCAAATTTGAAGAAATTCTGAAATTTACTTTTTAAATTTATAAAATTTATTTTTAAATTTTTGAAAATATAATTTTTTTTTTCAATTTCAGATCGTTTTTTTTTAATTTTAAATAAATTTTAAATTTTCTAAAAGAAATTCTCAAATTTAAAGAGATTCTGAAATTTACTTTTTTAAATTTTCAAAATTTATTTTTAAATTTTAGAAAATTTTTTAAAATTTAATTTTTTTTTTAATTTCAGATCGTTTTTTTTAAATTTTAAATAAATTTTCAATTTTCTAAAAAAAATTCTCAAATTTGAAGAAATTCTGCAATTTACTTTTTTAAATTTTCAAAATTTTTTTTAAATTTTAGAACATTTTTTAAACTTTAAATTAATTTTTTTTATTTCAGAACATTATTTTAAAATTATAAATATTCTAAGAAAATTTTCAAATTTGAATCAAGTTCTGAAATTTTATTTTTTTTAAATTCCAATTTTCTAAAAAAAAATCTCAAATTTGAAGCAAATTCTGAAATTTTAAATTTGCTTTATTTTTAATTAAATATTTTTAAAAAACTGAATTTTAAGAAAAAAAATTTTAAAAAAAAATCTGAAATATTTCTAAAACTTTTTTTAAAATTTTTAAAACAAACAATATTCTGAATCTTTTTCTAAATTGTCAAAAATTAAATTTATATTTTTTACAATTTTCAAAACGATGTTTCAAATCTTCAAACATTTTTTTTAAAACCCAAAAATTTTAAATTTTCAATATTTTTTTTAAATTTCTAGAAAAATTTCAAAACGAATTTTTGAATTTCTGAATTTTTTTTCTAAATTTTCAAAAATTAAATTTAATTTTTTTTCCAATTTTCAAAAAATTTTCTTAAATCCCAAAAATTTTAAATTTTCAATTTCTAGAAAAATTTCAAAACGAACAATTCTGAATTTTTTTTTTTCTAAATTTTCAAAAATTAAATTAAATTTTTTTTTCAATTTTCAAGATTTGAAACAATCTTCAAAAAATCTCCAAATTAAATTTTTTTTAAATCCAAAAAAATTTTAAATTTAAATTTTTTTTTTAATTTCCTAGAAAAATTTCTTCAATTAAAACCAAAATTCTGAAATTTTTTTTTGTAAAATATTTAATTTTTCTATTTAAAACTTGTCAAATTTAAATGTTTCTTTTTATACAATAAAGCAGTTTTAAATAGGAAAATTAAACAAAAAAGTTTTTTAAGTTTTACTCTCTCCCTCTCTCTCTCTCTCTAGATGCTTTAGCGTTGGTACTTTCAGAGTTCCCGAACTTCGTTATTGAAAATTTTATCCTTCCAGTTTTTCAATAAACAGTTCTCCTAATGCTTAGACGTTTGTCCTTCGCCAGCTTCTCTATCTCCTTTCAAGGTCCTTCAAAAATTGTCAGTTTAACAACGAATTATTCTTCATCTACTTCTTCAACTGTTTCCTTTTAATCTCTCACCTTTTTTTAAAAAAAAAACTTTCTCCCTGCCCCAAAACTGTTGGAAATTTCTTTCGCTCTCTCTCTATCCCTAATACATGGGCAATTCCTGTTCGATTAACTGATAAACCTGTTTATTGTTCCCTATCACATACCGAGTCTGCGGTTCTTGATTCATATCATGGATTTGTTGTTCGTAGTCGTTCATGGTGAGAAACTCTTCATCCAATGGATTACTTTCAAACTCATCCAGTTCGTCATCTAATAAATCCTCATCATCGACTGCCACATCATCTACATGCTGCATGAGCGGCGAGGGAGTTGAGGTGGCAGCCGAACTCAAAGAATTTCCTTCATTCAAGTGGGCGTTCATGGAAGGCAAAGCGTTCATTTGCTTTGCTACAACAACTAAATCACTGGGACTAAGGGAAGGTAGTTGGGTAGTGGCATTTCCTAACACTGTATTATTATTATTCAAGGGGTCTTTGGAGTTTTTATTAGCTTTGGCAAAAGCTTGTGCTAAACCACCATTGTTGGCTTTCTGGCTGAGCTTTTTGCCCACGATACGCGGACGATTGTGGGTCTCGAGATGCTTGCGCAAATGATCTTTGCGACAGAAGCTCTTTTCGCAAATATCACAAGAATGTTGCTTGTTGCCGGTGTGTATGGCTTCGATGTGGCGGCGCAGGTCGGTTTTGTGATGGAATTGTTTGGGACAAATGTCACATTTGTGGGCTTTGTCGGTGGTTTTGTGTTTGCCCAGATGGGTAATGTAAACGTCTTCGGATTGATAGCGTTTGCCGCATTTTTGACAACGAAAAGGATACTCACCGGAATGGAAACTTTTGTTGTGTTGCGTGAGGTAGCAGATTTTGGTGAATTCCTTGTCGCAGGGCAGACACTTGATGCGGCCACTGGGTAAAACGGTGCTGTTGGCTCCTACCGAACTGGAAGTGCTGGGATTACGTTTGCGTTTCTTGGAGTTGGTCGTTGGTTGGTTGGTGGTGGTAGTGGTGGTTACTAATTCAGCTTCTTGTAGGCTGTGTTTAGAGTCTAGTTCCACTAGGGTTTGATGGTCGTGTTGGTGGTGGTGCTGCTGCTGCTGTGGCGGCGGCAGTTCCTCATTGAAATTGCTGCTGATGTAGTCCTCGGTGTAGGAAACTCTGTATTCCTGGTCGGAGGAGTTGCTGTCGGAAGGTGGTGAATTTGAGGGTGTGTAGATGCCGGAGGGTGGTGAAACGATTACGGTAGTGGTGGTGGTGTTGGTGTTTGTTGGCTCCTGCTGATAATGTTGAGTCATGGGCGGTAGATCTCCTTCCTGGGGTGATCTCTGTGCCATAAATGGGTTGTAGGCTTGACTAGTCGAATACAAGGTGGTTCCGCCTGACGTGATCAATTGCAGAAACTGTCCATCACTGGTCTGTAAGTACTGGTGGGGATGAACATTGTTTAATACATTGCCATAATAATCCACATTCACATAATCCTGACTACCAATAATAGTGTGAGGATAGGTCTGCGTGTGGTCCTGAGGTGGCAGTACTGAGGCCGCCGGTTGCAGTGGGTGGTACGATGCCATGTTGGTGATGTTGCTGATGGTGGTGTGCAGCGGCGGCAGCATGTGCGGGGTATTGGTATTGATTGTGTCCAACGGCTGCTGCTGCGTATTGACTAGCGGCTGCAGCTCCGTATGCTGCTGCGGCGGCAGCGGCATGTGGTGGCTGGGCGGCAGCATATTGACCATATTGATGGGGGTGGTGGTGGTGATGGGGATGATAGTATCCTGCTGCGGCAGCTGCTGCATACTGTTGGGCGGCTGCTGCGTGTTGATAGCCAAAGGCATGTTGATGTAAGGCTGTTGATCCATTATACTGTGATGAGGCGGCAGCTGCTGCTGCTGCGGCGGCGACGGCGGGGTTTGTGTGACCGTATAAGTGCCCTGAGCCAGTGTGTGGTGTGGCGGCAGCAGCTGCTGTTGCTGCTGCTGCTGCTCCTCCTGGTATTGTTGGTGGGAGATAATAAGGGGCGAGTGGTCCTGGGTGTTGCTGTTGCTGCTGCTGTGAGTGCTGCTGGGCGTGGAGTTGTGATAGTGACGCTCCATGTCCGCCAGCTGCTGCTGCTGGTCCAGCTGATAATGCTGGATTTGATTGAGGGTGGTTAGCTGGCTGCTGCTGCTGGTGGTGGTGGTGTGGTGGTGTTCCACACTGTGATCCACTGCCCTGAGATCCCCCACTTCCAAGTGCTGTTCCTGTTGGTGTGGCGATGCCAGCTGCCGGTGCTCCTCCTCCAATTGTTCCTGCTGCAAGTCCATGTCGGACTTTGGCGAGTACATGATGCTGTGAACTTCCGTCTCCGGGTATTCCTGTTTCACTTGCACTCTCGTGAGGTAGCCCAACTCTTGCACCTCCTCTTCCGGATCCGTTATGTAGGTTAATACCTCCTCCTCCTCCTGCTCCTCCTCCTGATCCTCCATGGTTGCCGCCTCCAAGTGTTCGGTCTTTATTATATGCATTGTGATTGCTGGTGGTGATGTTGTTATGGGTGTTGTGGTTGTTGAGTTCAGCAGGCCCCTCATTTGGGAGGACGGCATTGGCGTTTGTTGTTGAGTTGGTGGGACGGAGGGGCCTGCTAACGCGTTTGGGTGACCGTTCATTACGGTTTGTTGTTGTTGTTGTTGGTTTAATAATAGCTGCTGTTGTTGATTTAAATGATGGCTGTTGGGCGCTAAACCCGCCATCGTGCTAGCATGCTGTGGCGAAGCGTTTGTCGTAGACTGAACTTGCGTTATGTATTGGTTGTGCTGATACTGCTGCTGTTGCTGCTGATACATGCTGTTGGGCGAGGGAGTGGCAGCATAGTGTGACAAAGGCGTTAAGCCACCAGCTGCCACCTGGGGCCCGCCATAATCTGGCGGACTATTGGGCGGTTCGGGAGGCTGCACCGGATTTGGCGCTTGTTGCTGCTGCTGCTGCTGTTGGTTATTTGCTGCAGCGGCGGCTGCGGCAGCCGCTCTTCTGCTGGACTTACCAGTTGGATCTCTAGCCGGATGATGGTGCACCGATATGGGCAAAGTGGCAGGATCTGGCTGACCACTGGATTTGACAGCATTTTTATGCAAAGTTGTATTGTAGTGTCTTTTTAGGTGTCCCGAACTGGTAAACCATTTGTTGCAGGCGGTGCAGTTGTAGGTCTTGGGCCTTCTGGCCTCATTGGACTTCCAGTTGGCTGCCTTGCCGCTTAAGGGACCCGTGGTTATGGTGGCCGAACTTGAGGAGGGTGGCTCAAAGTTGGCAGCACGAAACTGTTGGGTATTGTTAACAGTTTGAGCAGCAATATTCTCCTGGGGTCCCCCGGTGGTGGTGGAGGGGAACTCAGCCGGGCTGGAGGAGACAGCAGGAGGCATCATTTGTTGTTGCTGCTGCTGCTGTTGGGGTTGTGTGGGATCAAAAGACTTGTCGGTTATGTATTGCTGGGTATCCGGCGGATATTCACTTTTAATTAAAGGATGATATTCCGTTTTCATGACATTTGAGCTGTTGGAGACATGATAGGGCGACTGTTTGGGTGATTGTTGGTAGTAGGGTGAGTGTTGGGGAAGATTTTTGGATTCTGTGGCAGTTTGTTGCTGCTGTTGCGGCTGCAAATAGGGCGGTAGTCCTTCTTGTGACTGCTGGTCCCAAGAGTTCATGCCAGCTCTTTGTTGCATGCTGTGTAAACCATGCAAAGGATCGGTGTTGTTTAATGATGGATGCTGCATCATGCCAGCCATAGAGCCGGCAACGGGAGGATATAACATTTTCTGCGAGTCTAAATCCAATATTTCTCCCGGATTAACGGTTTGGCTGGTTGGGGGAGCATTGGAAGTTTGCTGCTGCTGTTGGCTTTGGGCAGGTGGCGTTTGTTGCTGCAGTTCCTCTTTAATATAGGGCGAACTGGCATAGCCACTGCTGCCATAGGGCGAGGCACCATGCACATTGGCTATATGTTCCTGCAGCTCCGATTCATTGGTACACATTATGCCACATTTCTTGCATTGAGATGAGCCGGCCGAATTGGGAGAGCTGGGATTACCAGCACTTAGGCTGCCAATGCTGCTGGCACTACCGCTAATTGGCATTTGATTGCTGGAGGAAGAAGGACTGGTGGAGCTAACCACACGCGGACTCATGGCCGAGGAAGAAGCACTGGAAACTACCGGCGCTGTGGGTGCATTGGAGGCGTCCAGCGCATTATTTGAATTGGAATTTTGTGAATTCACCGAGGGTATACCCGAGGTGGGTGTATGCAAATAAGGATGATAGCGCACTCCCGATTGCTGTTTATACTCCGAGGCCGAATACATGGAATTCGAATTGGAATTGATGAAATCCATTTGTTGGGGATTGTGGGCATGGCTGGAGGATTGTGAGGGATTTTGTTGCTGCTGCTGTTGCTGATAGAATTGTTCGTAGGAATTGAGATAGGAGGGATAGCCAGAGTGTTGTGTAGGAGTCAAAGGTTGTTGCAATTGTTGCTGCTGCTGATGATGCTGTGGTTGTGGCTGTTGTTGCTGTTGCATATCCATATTCGATTGCGAGTATATGTGATGCGAGTACATTTGATTTAGGTGGGAGTTGGAGGCGGTGGTGGTAGATGGTTGATTGTTGGCATACATATGATGATTAGCATAAGGATGATGGGCAGCTGAAGGAGCTGGTTGCAGCTGGTGTTGTTGTTGTTGTTGAGGCTGAGCTTGCTCTGTATTACTGGCCACTTGAGGTTGTGGAGTGCCAGGTTGATTATCCGAAGAATCGGCGGCCGCTGAAATGGTATTATTGCTGTTGTTTTGGGTTTGTGTAGAGTTGGTGGAAGAGCCGATATTATGTTGGGCTGATTCCGTATCATTGGTTTGGGTGGAATCTATGCCGGAGTTGTTGGTATTATTACCAGCTGCTGGCCCTGATCCTCCGGCTGTTAAGGGCTGAGAGGAGGCCGGCGTAGACACCCCGGCCAGGGCTTCCGCCGTATGTAACGGCGGCATTTCGTTGGCTAAATTCGCCATAAAATGCCTACATAGAGCGGGCGTCTGTACAGCTATTAACTTTCAATATAACGTAGTTGGTTGTTTCTTTTAGTTTTTAAACATTGATGAGGTTTTCCGATTTGGTTATTGTAGTAAATCCTTGTTAAACCGTTTGATGTTGCTGGGTTGCAGTGATCGCGCTTAGTGGTTGACTTGCAATTGAATCTAGTTGTAGGAAGGTAGAATAAGAAAATCAGCATTTAGAGGGCCATTTTTCACAAGGGTTTTTTTTATAACATTAAACACATTTCTAGACTTTCTTTAAGGAAATTAGAAATTAGAGACACAAATATTTACACACATACACAAGATCAATTTTAAGAATTACTCAAAAACTAACTCAATTAAAGGAAAATGCTGGCAATTGTTTTAATGTTAGAAATTTAAACAAAATGTTTGAGTTTTTTTTAATGGAAAAATATTTTTAATGAGTTTTTTTTAAGAAAATATTGGATTTTTCCTAATGTTTTGATTGTTTATTTTTTTTTAATTTTAAAATTTTTTTTTAAAAATTTTCTATTTTTTTTTTATTAAAAAAAAAATATTTTTAATTTATATGTTTTATTTTAATTATTAAATATTTTTTAGAATATTTATAATTATTTTATTTGAATATTTTTTTTATTAAATTAATTTGAAGCACTTTTTCTTGCAGTCTGTAATTGAAGAGTAATTCCAACGGTTTGTTTGTTTAATTATTATAAATATTGCTTTCTCTCTTTTGTTTTTTTTTATTGTAATTTACTCAATTTATTGTTTTTGAATGATCTTGGAAATTCTTTATTAGTTTATTTATATTTGTTTGATTAATTACCATTTGTTTAAAGTTTTTGTTGATTTTTTTTAATAATTTATTTCACTTTTGTTTGTTTGAAGTTGTAGTTTTAGCGTTTTAAAATAAACCGCGCGTTAGTTTGATACTTTTTTTTGTTTCAAATAATAAGTTTTGTTTGTAAAATAAAAATGTATAAATGAAAGTAACTTAAAAGTTTAACAAATTTTGAATTTTGATTTTTTGTTTGATGTTTTTATATTTTGCACTATTTTCAGAACATAAAATTTTAACTAAAACTTGAAATAATAATTTTTCTTTTTTTTGAAACTAAAAATTTCTTTAATAAATGTCCAAAAATTTTGTTTATATATTCTAATTTAGAATTTTTTTTTGTATGTTTTCATAAAGCCAAAAATTTGTAAGCCGAAAATGTTTATTTTAATTTTTTTTTAAAGGAAAAAACTAAAAAGTGTTAAAAAGGAAGAGGGCGCTTAAGCTTTAAAATGCCAACCGCTCTGTAACACGCGCTGTCTAATTCTAAACTCAATGTCCTGTTTAAATGACCAAACAACCAGGCGAATTTGTACAAAGCAACAAACTGAAACTCAAACACACACACTAACACAGCAAACCAACTAACACACACACAAAAAACAACAACTGCAGGCAACAGCTGCAGTCAACGCAGGCAGAGCAAACGAAGCAGCAATAAAACAACAAAATGATGATGATGTGCGAAACGTTACAATAGATGCGCGCCAATAAATATAAACACTAAAAGCAATAGCTGCTAGGTATAAAACACAAAAAGGAATTAAAAGCCACACACACTCATCATAAAACCATTTACTCTCTCTCTCTCTATATTCAAATAAATATCACTCACTCTTAAATAAATATTCCTTAAAAGCCCCACAAAATAGCTAAGAACTCAGCAATAATAACATTATTACAACAACGAACTTTATTTCAATACAAACAGCTGTTTAATTTAAAATTTACTCTTTATTTACACAAAAACACTCAATAATAATTGAATTTAATTAAAAAACTCATATAGTAACGCGCGCATTACTTCACACAAACCCCTGCTTACACACAAACTCATGCACACACACCTAAAATTACTCATTAATTAAATAAAAACAACAAAAACCCATGCACAGCTAAAATTTCTCCTTCTTTGAGAAACCAAAACAAAGCAAAACAAAAACACACACTAATTACACACAAAATGTAAACAAAACACTCTCACATACAACTACACTCATTTAGCATTAACTAACATCTCTCAAAACAACATGGCCGTTAATATTTAAGAGAATAACTGTTATTGTTGTTGTTTAACAGGCTAATTTAACATACTCTTCATAAATAACATGATTTCCCTAATAAACAGCTGTAATTGAATATTTTAAACAAATTTTAAAGATTTCTTTATGATTTTAACTCCATAAAAAAGTAAATTTATGTTTTTTTCTTAAAAATCTTTAAACAAAACTGTTTTCTTCACTCATTAATGCTTTTATTTGCTGTTAAATTTTAACTCAAAAAACTCTATCTTTCTCTATTTTCTTTTATGTTAGTTAACTCAATATTGTGTTGTTTTTTCTTCTTCTTTCTCGTTTTAATTACACATTCTTTTAATTTGTTTCAAGTATTCTTCAGATTCTTTTTTTCTCCAACATTTTAGAGAAATTCTTGTTGTTTTTTTTTTCATTAATGCTTCAATTAATTCTCAATTGAAATTGTTATGCTCCAAAAAAAAAACATAAAGGGGAGCAATAAATAAAAATTGTATAAAAATTAAGCAAATTACAGCACTAATTTATAACTCAAGCTCAAAATAAATTTTATTATATGGAAATTATAAAAAAAACTTCAAAATCTACTATTTGTGAGATAAATTTTCGATTCCCCGTAAACTAACTAAAATCCCATTAACTGAATCGAAAGATTTCTAACATTAAAACAATGAAATTTATACAAATTTCAAATATTTTAAAACAAAATATTAAATTTACTAATTTCCAACGATCCCTTAACAATCCCGGCAAATGAATGTTTAGAAATGTTTAATAAAATTAAGAAATTAATAACCAAGAAGTTAAAAAACCAAATATTTGACTATTTTTGAAGAAGTTTTCTTCAAAAAATTAAAAAAAAAATTTCTTACCAAACAATTTAAGCTGAGGGGATTTTTAAAAAGAAATTGGGAATTAACAAAATCCTTTGAAATAAAGTTATTTTAGTAAATTAACCCTATATTTATTATTTCCCACAAAAATTAAAAATTCCCAGGAATTAAATAAAAATCCCAGAAATCCAACAAAAATCCCAGTTTTTTTAAAAAGAGAAATTTAAACCAAAAAATTGGGAATTTACAAAGTTAAGGACAATATTAAGTTTTCTCCAAAAAAAATATACCAGAATTCCCCTTCAAAAGACTAATTTTGTAATAAAGGGATTTTTGTAAAGAAAATGGGAATTCGTAAAATCTTAAAAAAAGTTAAAGAAACTTATTGAAAAGCATAAATTTATTATTCCCCACAAAAATTAGCAATTCCCAGGAATTAAACAAAAATCCCAGGAATCTATTGAGAATCCCAGTTTTTAAAAAAGGAAAATTTTTACAAAAAAATTAAATGTTAACAAAGTTAAAGACAATATTATGTTTTTTTGTAACTTTAAAAGCAACATTTGTTATGAAGGGATTTTTGAAAAGAAATTGGGAATTCGTAAAATCTTAAAAAATTATAAGGAAACTTATTGAAAAGCAAAAATTTATTATTTCTAACAAAAATTAACAATTCCCAGGAATTAAATAAAAATCCCAGGAATCTAATTAGAATCCCAGTTTTTTAAAAAGAGAATTTTGAACCAAAAAATTGGGAATTTACAAAGTTAAGGACAATATTACATTTTTTTCCTAAGAAAATAAACCACAATTACCTTTCAAAAGAACAATTTTTAAATAAAGGGATTCTTTAAAAGAAAATGGGAATTCGTAAAATCTTGAAAAAAGTTAAGCAAACTTATTGAAAAGCATACATTTATTATTTCCCATAAAAATCAACAATTCCCAGGAATTAAACAAAAATCCCAGGAATCTATTTAGAAGCCCAGTTTTTTTAAAATGGAAATTTTAACACAAAAATTAAAAGTTAACAAAGTTAAAGACTCTATTATGTTTTTTTGTAACTTTAAAAGCAACATTTGTAACGAAGGGATTTTTGAAAAGAAAATGGGAATTCGTAAAATCTTGAAAAAAGTTAAGGAAACTTATTAAAAAGCATAAATTTATTATTTCCCATAAAAATCAACAATTCCCAGGAATAAAACAAAAATCCCAGGAATCTAATTAGAATCCCAGTTTTTTAAAAAGAGAAATTTAAACCTAAAAATTGGGAATTTACAAAGTTAAGGACAATATTATTCTTTTTTCCTAAAAAAATAAACCACAATTACCATTCAAAAGAAAAATTTTGAAATAAAGGGATTTTTTAAAAGAAAATGGGAATTCGTAAAATCTTGAAAAAAGTTAAGGAAACTTATTAAAAAGCATAAATTTATTATTCCCAACAAAAATTAGCAATTCCCAGGAATTAAACAAAAATCCCAGGAATCTATTGAGAATCCCAGTTTTTAAATTAAGGAAATTTTAACACAAAAATTGAGAGTTAACAATGTTGAGGACAATATTACTTTTTTCCAAAAAAAATTAACCAGAATTCCCCTTCAAAATAAAAATTTTGTAAAGAAGGGATTTTTGAAAAGAAAATGGGAATTCGTAAAATCTTGAAAAAAGTTAAGGAAACTTATTGAAAAGCATTAATTTATGATTTCCTACAAAAATGAATAATTCCCAGGAATTAAATAAAAATCCCAGGAATCTATTTAGAATCCCAGTTTTTAAATTAAGGACATTTTAACACAAAAATAGAGAATTTGCAACTCTAATGAAAAAATAAAAATGATTTTCCCACAAAATTATCCCAAAGTCCGTGTATGGGGAAAATTTAAATAAAGGGGATTTTTTAAAAGAAAATGGGAATTCGTAATTTCTTACAAAAACTTAAGGAAACTTATTTAAAAGCATAAATTTAATATTTCCCACAAAAATTAACAATTCCCAGGAATCTATTGAGAATCCCAGTTTTTAAATTAAGGAAATTTTAACACAAAAATAGAGAATTTGCAACTCTAATGAAAAACTAAAAATGGTTTTCCCACAAAATTATCCCAAAATCCATTTATGGAAAAAATTTACAATAAAGGGGATTTTTTAAAAGAAAATGGGAATTCGTAAAATCTTGAAAAAAGTTAAGGAAACTTATTAAAAAGCATAAATTTATTATTCCCCACAAAAATTAACAATTCCCAGGAATTAAACAAAAATCCCAGGAATCTATTTAGAAGCCCAGTTTTCAAAAAAGAAAAATTTTAACACAAAAATTAAGAATTTATGAAGATAATGAAAAAATTAAGAATAAAAATTAATGCAAAATCCATTAATGGGGAAAATTTAGAATAAAGGGGATTTTTGAAAAGAAAATGGGAATTCGTAAAATATTAAAAAAATATTTAAAATCGAATTATAATGGTTAGATTTGTTATTGCCCAACAAACTTAGCAATTCCCAGAAACTAAAAATAGAGGAATTTTAATAAGTTAAGTTTTATTAGAATTTAGAAGGTTATTATTTAATATCAGTAGCAGCTGTAGTAGAGTCTAGGTCAAAGACTCCAACACTGATTTCATAAAACCAAATTTTACATTAAAACAGCCAGCCAGCCTGTTTGACAACTTGATGTTTAAGAGTCCAACAAAAACGAGTTAAAACTACTGCTCAAAGGCAAATGACTAATAATTTACTCTACTCCATAAATGTGTATACATATCTGTTAAATCTCAAATAAGTACTTTGTTTTGAAAAGAAACATGAGTCATTTATAATTAATAATTTGCTGGACCCAGTCAAAATAATTTGCATATCCATACCATATTCTAAATCTTTACTTCAAAATTTCATAAATGATTTATGATGGCCAACTTAAGCCACACAAAACTACCTTAATGACCCATATTTTCCAAAAATACTTTCGTTTTCATAAACCACCTAAACAATACTAAGCAAAAGAACATTTGCTAGCATCTACCTTTAGTGGGTAATTAATTTTCTAAGCAGGTACTCAATTTGTTTTTGTTTTTTGGGAAACTTTAAACGAAAGTCATAAAATATTAATATACAATTTTATAGTTTTAAAAACAAGATTAAGTAAGGATTATAAAACTTACAGAAGAAAAGGTGTCACCACACTCTAAAGTGTTTTCTCAAGTTGTTGGTGTGCATATGTATTTTAACAACTAATTGGTTTTTAATTACTTAAAGTCATAAAATTACAAAATTCTTGGTATTCATCATAAAATTTAGATTTATAGAAATAAGTGGGAGGTTCTCTAAAAATTTAAATACAAGAATTCAAGTAAATGTTATGGGGACATATTTATCCTATAAAATCTAAAGATTTCAGAACAAAAAACATCAATAGATTTGAAATACTAAAAAGTAAAAAAAATGGTTTGAAAATTTTCAATTTCCCATAAATCCAGTAAAGGGGAAATTGGGATTTTTTTTAATAAAATTGGGAATTCATAAAAACTTCACAAAAATCAAATATTTGAACAAACAAAACTATTTCTGCAAATAATTTAAGAAAATTTCTTTATTTTAACAAAATTTTATACTGAGGGGATTTTTATAAAAAAAATGGGAATTTATAAAATCTATCTAAAATAATAAAATTTATTTTAGAAAACAATAATTTACAGTTTTAAGCAAAAATAAACAATTCCCAGGGTTTTAACAAAAATCCCAGAAAAAAAAATTGGGTCTAAAAAGAAATATCTACAAATTTCATAAATTTAAAATAAAAATATTTAATTTATTGATTTTACACAATTTCTCAACATTACCGGTAAATGGAATTTTTGGGGAATTTTAAAATAAAATTTGGGAATTCATAAATATTATACAAAAATTAAATATTTAATAAAATTAATGTAAAATTTCGTTTTTAACAAATATTTTGTACAGAGGAGATTTTTGAAAAGAAAATGGGAATTCAGGGAATTTTTGTAAACTGTTAAATTTTAGCTTAAAAATCAATAACATAAAATTTTGGTTAAAAATAAATGATTCCCAGTTTTTTTTTGAGTAATTTTATACAGAACTAGAACAGAACATGAACAGAACTAGAGCAGAACTAGAACAGAACTAGAGCAGAACTAGAACAGAACTAGAACTAGAACAGAACTAGAACAGAACTAGAACAGAACTAGAACAGAACTAGAACAGAACTAGAACAGAACTAGAACAGAACTAGAACAGAACTAGAACAGAACTAGAACAGAACTAGAACAGAACTAGAACAGAACTAGAACAGAACTAGAACAGAACTAGAACAGAACTAGAACAGAACTAGAACAGAACTAGAACAGAACTAGAACAGAACTAGAACAGAACTAGAACAGAACTAGAACAGAACTAGAACAGAACTAGAACAGAACTAGAACAGAACTAGAACAGAACTAGAACAGAACTAGAACAGAACTAGAACAGAACTAGAACAGAACTAGAACAGAACTAGAACAGAACTAGAACAGAACTAGAACAGAACTAGAACAGAACTAGAACAGAACTAGAACAGAACTAGAACAGAACTAGAACAGAACTAGAACAGAACTAGAACAGAACTAGAACAGAACTAGAACAGAACTAGAACAGAACTAGAACAGAACTAGAACAGAACTAGAACAGAACTAGAACAGAACTAGAACAGAACTAGAACAGAACTAGAACAGAACTAGAACAGAACTAGAACAGAACTAGAACAGAACTAGAACAGAACTAGAACAGAACTAGAACAGAACTAGAACAGAACTAGAACAGAACTAGAACAGAACTAGAACAGAACTAGAACAGAACTAGAACAGAACTAGAACAGAACTAGAACAGAACTAGAACAGAACTAGAACAGAACTAGAACAGAACTAGAACAGAACTAGAACAGAACTAGAACAGAACTAGAACAGAACTAGAACAGAACTAGAACAGAACTAGAACAGAACTAGAACAGAACTAGAACAGAACTAGAACAGAACTAGAACAGAACTAGAACAGAACTAGAACAGAACTAGAACAGAACTAGAACAGAACTAGAACAGAACTAGAACAGAACTAGAACAGAACTAGAACAGAACTAGAACAGAACTAGAACAGAACTAGAACAGAACTAGAACAGAACTAGAACAGAACTAGAACAGAACTAGAACAGAACTAGAACAGAACTAGAACAGAACTAGAACAGAACTAGAACAGAACTAGAACAGAACTAGAACAGAACTAGAACAGAACTAGAACAGAACTAGAACAGAACTAGAACAGAACTAGAACAGAACTAGAACAGAACAGAACTAGAACAAAAATCGCCCAGGCCAGCCAAGAAAAGTTTGAAGATCAAGAATTGTAGGCATTACTCCATGAAGATTGTTGTCAAACTCAACAAGAGCTTCCACAATCATTGGGAGCTACTCAAGCAGCAATTTCAAAACTTTTGCGAGCAGCAGGATTTATCCAAAAGCAGGAAAATTTGATACCTTGAAAGACAATTTTGAGTGCCTGAAATGATGCTTGAATGCGTTAAAAAGTTACAATTTTTGCACAGAATCATTACTTGCGATGACCCGAAGCGTAAGAGATCGTATGTGAAGCCCGGTCAACCTGCAAAATCGACACCAATATCAAATATCCATGGCTCATTGGTAATTCTCTGCATTTGTTGGTAGCAAAAGAGTCCTATCTATTATAAGCTGCTGAAATCTGGCCTAACCATCACAGGGAACCAGTACCAAACGCAACTAAATCGTTTGAAGCGAGCATTTGCCGGAAAATGCTCAGAATATGCGGCCAGATATGAAACCGTAATATTTTATCATGACAAAGTTCGGTCTGTTAAAAACTATTTAGAATGAAGTTTTGCCTCATCCGTTTTATAATCCAGACCTTGCCCCGTCCGAATACTACTTGTTTTGATGGAAGCAGAACGCTCTCCCTGGGATACAATTCACTTTGTGGAACAGAGTATCCGATATAAAATTGATTCGTTCTTGCCCTCAAAACATGAGCAGTTCTTTTGGCGTGGAATCAATATGTTGTTAATTCAAATTTGTTAATTCATTACTTAAATTGAACATTTTATTTAAGTTTTAATCAAAATTTTTAATTTTTTTGCATCTTCTCTGCCAAATTGATTTATTTTGTTTTTAATTAAAGGCTAATACTTAATTTCACTTAATATTAACTCTAAATTGTTAATTTTATGGGATTTATTACTTAATTTATTTAATTTTTAACAAATTTGCACTTTTTTCTATATTTTTCTGCAAAAATCTAACTAAATCTCTGCTCGCTACTTTGTTATTGGTTTTAATTTTGCCAACAATGTAAACAAAACGTAAAAATAACAACAACTACTTGTATTCTACTCCCCCCTTTTGGGCTGCTCTCCTTTTATGATAAAAGTAAAGAGTTTTAGTGGGAGAGTGTTTTTTTGTAAATGAGATTTATATGCAAGTAACTGTGTGTGTTTGCTTGTTTGTTGGTTTCATGCATAAAAAGTGTTTGTTGCTGTTGTTGTTTTAAGGTTTGTGTTTTGCATGGTCTTGCTGTTCTGTTGTCTTTTGTTTGTTTTCTTTTTGTAGAAACTCCTCGCTTACATTATGACACACATGTGTCCAGTGCCTGCTTGAGTGTGTGACAATCAGTGTTGTTTTTTTTCTTCTTAATATTTTTTGTTTTGGGGAATTATTGTTGCTGTAAATAGTATGTGAGTTTTTTACTTTATTTCATTTCATTTTTTATATTGTCTGTATGTTTATTTTATTGTTTTATTGTCAATTTTTGTTGTTGTTGTTGTGTTTTTTGCTCATACATTGTTGTCGATGATGTTGGTGTGTTGTTGTTGTTTTTATGTTGTACGTTTTTTTTTGCTATTGTTTTATTTAGTGACTGCACGTTTTTTTTTGTCGTTCTTATGGATGTGTGTTTGTGTTTATTATTTTTGGGGAATTGTTTTGGATTTTTTTTATTTCTTTGCTGTAGATTTTTTAATATTTTTATGCGACTCATATTTTTTTAAGAGAGAATTTTTGATTATTGTAAAAAATAATCAAGAATTACGCAGAAGAAGAATTGAAAGCTAAAGAAAAAGGGAAGTGTAAATGTAATGCAAAACTACAATTACAACGGCAGGCGACCATTATAAAACTGACATCATTTAACTATTAAATTATTTTTTTTTCATTAAGAAATCTATTTAAGATACCTATTATATTAAATATCTTGATTTACAACCATTAATGAAATTTTAAATACAATTACATTGAATTTTAAAATAAAATTGGGAAATTGATAAACAATTTAAAAATAAATCTCAATAATTTATAGATATAAAGTAAGTTTTTCACAAAATTTATAACAAATTTTCATTTTAAACTAAATTTAGTTTTGAGGGAATTTTTAAAATTGAAATGGGAATTTACAAAATCTATGGAAAAATAAAAAATTTTGATTAATAAGCAATAATTAGTTCTTTTAAAGAGAAATTAACAATTCCCAGTCTTTTAAAAAAAATCCCAGATGTGAAAAAAACTAAATTTTTAAATAAAAATGGCGATTTAAGAAATTAATATCATTAAATTTATAAAACTTAAGAAAATATTATAAAATTTTTGGATTTTCAACAATCCCGGTAAATGGGATTTAAGGAATTTTAAAATAAAATTTGGGAATTAATAAAAAAAATTATAAAATCGATTAATAATGAAATAAATAAATTTCTTCATAAAATTCCTTAAAAATTTCAGTTTTATACAACATTTTGTTTTGAGGGGATTTTCAAAAATAAAATGGGAATTTATAAAATCTATGGAAAAATAAAAAAAATTTATTAAAAACCAAGAATTAACTATTTTAAAGAGAAATTATCAATTCCCAGTCTTTTAACAAAAATCCCAGAAATGAAAAAATTCGGGATTTTAAATTTTTTACCACTTTTATTTACACTCAGGGGGTTACCCTGATTAGTATCCCCCTAAAACAATTTTCCAACAATACAAACATCATATGAGTTGTGTTTATGCCAGTGATAAGTCTTTGATTTTATTTTAACCCCCCTCCCCGGTACCCCTCTCAGTTTACAACCAGGCAACTCTTTCAATGAATTGTTTTTTTTTTGTTTTATATGATAAACACTTACAGTTCACAGATTCAAATATGAGTTGGATTTGTTGCCATGGTAGTCGTGTGGTATGATGTTTGTTTCTCCAGCGTTTGCTTTTTTGGACATTTGTTTAATGTTAAACGTTGTTGTTAACCTTTACATCTCTTTTGTTTGTTTTTATAAAAACAAAATTTTTTTTTTGCAAATAATAAAAAAAAAACCAGCCAGCGTCACATTGTATATTAAGGGCAGAGAAAGAAAAGTGTGGAGTCTGTAGATTTTTTTAAAAACTGTAGATTTTCAAAGAGATTTCTCTACTAGCAATTTTACATAATTGATTAGTAGTTGTTAGAATTTCACATGCAAATTTGAAATTTTCCAAAAAATCCTTTAAAATCCAAAATTTTTTTATTTTTCCAAAAAGTACTTTTTTTAAAAACGTAATATTTTACCAAATTTTTAAGCTTTTAAAAGATTTTTTTTCTAATTTTAAAATTTCCTAAAAAAATCCTATAAAAATGTCACTTTTGTGATTTCGCAAAAAAGTACCCAAAAAGTACTTTTTTAAAAACTTAAAATTTTACAATTTTTTTAAGGTTTTATAATATTTTGGATACTAGTTGTACAATTTTTAAACTGAAATTGAAAATTTTCTAAGAAAATCCTATAAAAACTGCATTTTTCGGATTTCGCAAAAAAGTACCCAAAAAGTACTTTTTTTGAAAACGTAAAATTTTACCAAATTTTGAGGCTTTTAAAAGATTTTTGGTTCTAATTGTACAAGTTTTAAATTAATATTTGAAATTTTCGAAAAAATTTTTGATTTCACAAAAAAGTACCCAAAAAGTACTTTTTAAAAAACTTAATATTTTATGTTATTTTAAGGTTTTTGTTAATATTTAATTAAAATTTCCTAAGAAAATCCTATAAAAATGCCACTTTTCGGATTTCTCAAAAAAGTACCCAAAAAAGTACTTTTTTAAAAACTTAAAATTTTACAACATTTTCAAGGTTTTATAATATTTTGGGTACTAGTTGTACAATTTTTAAGAAAATCCTATAAAATTTTCTAAGAAAATCCTATAAAAACTCCATTTTTTGGATTTCGCAAAAAAAGTACCCAAAAAGTACTTTTTTTGAAAACGTAAAATTTTACCAAATTTTGAGGCTTTTAAAAGATTTTTGGTTCTAATTGTACAAGTTTTAAATTAATATTTGAAATTTTTGAAAAAATACTCCACTTTTCTGATTTCACCAAAAAGTACCCAAAAAGTACTTTTTAAAAAACTTAAAATTTTACGTATTTCAAGGTTTTTGTTAAAATTTAATTCAAATTTAAAATTTCCTATGAAAATCCTATAAAAATGCCACTTTTCGGATTTCGCAAAAAAGTACCCAAAAAGTACTTTTTTAAAAACTTAAAATTTTACAATATTTTTTAAGGTTTTATAATATTTTGGATACTAGTTGTACAATTTTTAAACTGAAATTGAACATTTTCTAAGAAAATCCTATAAAAACTCAATTTTTCGGATTTCGCAAAAAAGTACCCAAAAAGTACTTTTTGTTGAAAACGTAATATTTTACCAAACTTTGAGGCTTTTAAAAGATTTTTGGTTCTAATTGTACAAGTTTTAAATTAATATTTGAAAATTTCGAAAAAATACTCCACTTTTCTGATTTCACAAAAAAGTACCCAAAAAGTACTTTTTAAAAAACTTAAAATTTTACATTATTTTAAGGTTTTTGTTATTATTTAATTAAAATTTCCTAAGAAAATCCTATAAAAATGCCACTTTTCGGATTTCGCAAAAAAGTACCCAAAAAGTACTTTTTTAAAAACTTAAAATTTTACAATATTTTTAAGGTTTTATAATATTTTGGATACTAGTTGTACAATTTTTAAACTGAAATTGAAAATTTTCTATGAAAATCCTATAAAAACTGCATTTTTCGGATTTCGCAAAAAAGTACCCAAAAAGTACTTTTTTTGAAAACGTAAAATTTTACCAAATTTTGAGGCTTTTAAAAGATTTTTGGTTCTAATTGAACAAGTTGATTTCACAAAAAAGTACCCAAAAAGTACTTTTTAAAAAACTTAGAATTTTACATTATTTTAAGGTTTTTGTTAATATTTAATTAAAATCCCCTTAAAACCAATTTAAACAAAAAGTACCAAAAAAGTACTTTTTACTAGAAGTCATAATTTACAAGTTTTTTTTTCTAAAACATGTTTTATGTTTTAAAAAAAATATTTTTAATGTAGACAATAAGTACCAAAAAAGGTACTTTTTAAAAAAGTACTAATTTAATTTAGACAAAAAAGTACTTTTTTTAAAAAAAAAATCCAGTTTCTCATTTAAAATTTGAATTACAATCAAAAGTAAAAAAAAACTTATCAAAAAATATGGTATTTACAAAAAAGTACTATTTTTGGTACTTTTTGTAATATTAAAGAATGCTTCATTAATACACTCCTTTAAATAAATGTTGTGTAAATTTTATTTTTATATATTTTTTTTGGTATTTGGACGCCATAATTAATTGTTGTGGTAGAGAACACAACAACAGTAAGAGGAGTTAAAAGAAATAACAGACATAGACAAAAAAATATTCAATAAAACAATGTATAGAAATCATAAATTTAATTAAAAAAAACTACCAACAGATTTACAGACATAAAAACAATTTTAATGAAATTAAAAAAACATTAGACAAAATCACATCACCTGTTTTTAAAGCAAAAAATTAATTAAATTTAGATGTCACATTGTAACTCAAAGAACTTCTTTAGAATATTGTTGATTTGAAAATAAAAATGTTCAACATTTTTTCTTTCCTTTTTTTAAAAACTTTGTTTTTATTATTTCTTTAAATTTTTAAATTATTTACTTTAAAAAACACTTTGAACAACTAAAGCTAACCATCACATCACTTATATAAATATTTTGACAACTCAATATTTGACATTTTGCTTGTCAAATCAGCAATAAAATAAAATAAATAAAAATAAAAAAAGAACCGAAACAAATAAAGAAAATTGAGATCATTCAACTTTGTTGCTGTTTTAATTGTTATGTACTTCTTTTTTTATTACTCATCATTATTTTGTAACGGAAAGATTATGTTCCAAAAAAGAGTTTGAATTCAGCTTGCTCTTAATTATAGAATGAGAGAGAACAAATTCAAACTTCATTGATTAAAATAAATGAAATTTGATAAACAAAACCTTGACAAGATCAAATTTCTAAACACTATTATTGTTGAAATATCGAATGGAAACAACAGCTTGCAAAAATTTCTCAATTTTAAAGAAAATTAAAAAAGTACTTTTTCTACTACTATTTTAAAAAGTTCTGTAAATTAGCTAAATTTATCAATTATTTTATATTTCTTTCTTAAATGGTGAAAACATATAAATTTTACAAAAATTTTAACATTTGAAAGAAAATTAAAAAAGTACTTTTTCTACTACTATTTTAAAAAATTCTGTAAATGAGGTAAATTTATTAACTATTTGACATTTCTTTCTTAAATGAGGAAAACATATAAATTTTGGCAAAAATTTTAACATTTTGAAGAAAATTAAAAAAGTACTTTTTCTACTACTATTTTAAAAAATTCGTTAAACGTTGTAAAATTTATCAATTCTTTTGAAATTATTTCTTAAATTTAGAAAAAATTTAAGTTTTGCCAAAATATATACATTTTAAAGAAAATTTAAAAAGTACTTTATTCTACTACTATTTTTAAAAATTCGATAAATGAGGTACATTTTATAAATTTTTTAAGTTTCTTTCTTAAATATAGAAAAATTAAAATTTTTGCAAAAATTTTTAAAATTTTAAAGGAAATTAAAAAAGTACTTTTTCTACTACTATTTCTAAAAATTGGTAAATGAGGTAAGATTTATCAATTCTTTTGAAATTATTTCTTAAATATAAAAAAAAATAATTTTTGCCAAAATTTATACATTTTAAAGGAAATTAAAAAAGTACTTTTTCTACTACTATTTTAAAAAATTCATTAAATGATCTTGAAATGAAATATTTTCTAATTATATTTCTAAAATGTGGAAAATAACAAACTTTTCCTCAAATTATACAATTTCTACATAAATAAAAATAGTACTTTTTCTACTACTATTTTAAAAATGTCGATAAATGAGCTAAAATCCATCAATTATTTTAAATTTCTTTCTTAAATGAGTATAATATAAATTTTTTCCCAAAAATTTAAACATTTTAAAGAAAATTAAAAAGGTACTTTTTTACTACTATTTCAAAAAGTCGCTAAATGAGATAAAATTTATTAATTATTTTAAATTTCTTTCTTAAATATAGAAAAAATATATTTTCTGGCCAAATTTTTGGAATTTTAAACAAAAATTAAAAAAGTACTTTTTTACTACTATTTTAAAAATGTCGTTAAATGATGTAAAAAATCTATCAATTATTTTTAATTTCTTTCTTAAATGAATATAATATAAATTTTTCCCAAAAATTTCAACATTTTAAAGAAAATTAAAAAGGTACTTTTTCTACTACTATTTCAAAAGGTCGCTAAATGAGATAAAATGTATTAATTATTTTATATTTCTTTCTTAAATATAGAAAAAATATATTTTCTGGCCAAATTTTTGGAATTTTAAACAAAAATTAAAAAAGTACTTTTTTACTACTATTTTAAAAATGTCGTTAAATGATGTAAAAAATCTATCAATTATTTTTAATTTCTTTCTTAAATGAATATAATATAAATTTTTCCCAAAAATTTCAACATTTTAAAGAAAATTAAAAAGGTACTTTTTCTACTACTATTTCAAAAAGTCGCTAAATGAGATAAAATTTATTAATTATTTTAATTTCTTTCTTAAATATAGAAAAAATATATTTTTTTTGACAAATTTTTGGAATTTTAAACAAAAATTAAAAAAGTACTTTTTCTACTACTATTTTCAAAATTACGTTAAATGAGCTAAAACCAAACAATTATTATTAAATCCTTTCTTAAATAAGAATAACATTTTTTCCCAAAAATTTTAACATTTTAAAGACAATTAAAAAAGTACTTTTTTACTACTATTTCAAAAAAGTCGTTAAAAGATATAAAATTTATTAATTATTTTAAATTTCTTTCTTAAATATAGAAAAAATATATTTTCTGGCCAAATTTTTGGAATTTTAAGTAAAAATTAAAAAAGTACTTTTTCTACTACTATTTTCAAAATTATGTTAAATGAGCTAAAATCCATCAATTATTTTTAATTTCTTTCTTAAATGACAATAACTATTTTTTTTTCCAAAATTTAAGCATTTTAAAGAAAATTAAAAAGGTACTTTTTTACTACTATTTCAAAAAGACGCTTAATTAGATAAAATATATTAATTATTTTATGTTTCTTTCTTAAATATATTTTGTGGCCAAATTTTTGGAATTTTAAATAAAAATTAAAAAAGTACTTTTTTAGTACTATTTTAAAAATGTCTCTAAATTTTTTAAAATTTCTTCTAAAAAGTAAAAAAATAAGCTTAAATTTATTTAATTGGAAACTATTTTACAATTTTTATTATGTTAAGTACTTTTTTTCTGAGTTTCAACAGTTTTTCCAAAAAAGTACTTTTTTGGTACTTTTTTGAAAAAATCAAAATTTTCAAAAATAAAGCCAAATTGCTCAATTTTGTGAAATTTAGCTAAAATTACATAAGTTTTTGCAATAAATTCATACTATTTTAGGGGATTTTCCCTATATTTTACTAAAACATGGCCCTATCTCAAAATGTGTTTAGTTAATCCCATATGTTTTCTTATTGTTACATATTTGAGACATAATTTCAAAAGTTAATTGAGAAGGTGACAATTTAGCCGCATTTTTTCTTCCCTTTCAGACACATATTTTTTCCGGGGAAAACTACTTTGTCACCAATAAAAAGTTAATGTTATGAAAACAACAGGGAAAAAAGCAAAAAAAAAAGATGAGAAAGTCCCTTTTTAAGGAATAAACACTTAAAGACAAAACAAACCACATATCAAACAAAGCAACAAATTAAAAGACAAACCAATGGAAAATACTAAAGGAAACCATTTGTATTTCAAGACAAGAAAAAGGCGCAAAATTTTTAAGGGAAAAACTAATAGAAAAAAAATGGAAAATTTTTGAACATAAAAAAATACAGAAACACAATATTACATAGAGAAATGTGTCTGCAAATAAGTTTGTCGTATGTAGAACAACAACATGTTGCATATAATTGCAACAAAAACAAACAATAAAGAAAATTGCACATGTCCCGACCGAGGAAGACGAGTGAATTACGAGCAAAAAAAACATTCCCTTATACTCAGACATTCCTAAACAACAACGAGTGCAGAAATTGAACGACTAGATAACGGATGTTTACACGAAGTAGTTACACACACACACACTCTCTCATACACATGCATAAAAAGCCGGCAATTAAAAACAACAATAAATACAGAAATAGAGCTCAAAGTGGAGGATTAAAAAATTGAACACATTTTCTCGCTTTATAAGTGTGAGTAAGAAGAGAGTGCGTGTGTGTATCTAATTACCGCGAAAATGCATCTGCAGGACGTTCAATAACAAAATAACACACAGGAATAGGAAATTTTGTTGTTTTTCTGTCTAACAATTTTTTGCTTAATGTGTTTTCTATCAATATGTTCAATAGTGTTTGGAAACACTTGGAAAAATTAAAGATAACTGCTACTGAATAACAGATTCAGTAATTTTTTTACTTCACAATAATTTAAAAACTCAATTTTACATTATTTTATGGAATTTTTTAAAATAGTAGTAAAAAAGTACTTTTTTAAATTCCCTTAAAATGGTTTAATTTTTATAAAATACAAATTATTTTCTTCCTTTTAGAAAGCCATTTAAAAAATCTAAACATTTAACGAATTTTTAAAAATAGTAGTAAAAAAGTACTTTTTTATTTTCTTTAAATTAATATATTTTTGACAAAAATTATAACTTTTTCACATTTTTATAATGAAAATTAAAACAATATATCAATTTCAGTATATTTAGCGACATTTTTAAAATAGTAGTAAAAAAGTACTTTTTTAAATTCCCTTAAAATGGTTTAAGTTTTATAAAATATATTTTTTTTTCTTCCTGTTAGAAAGAAAATTAAAAAATCTAGACCATTTTCAACATTTAATGAATTTTTAAAAATAGTAGTAAAAAAGTACTTTTTTATTTTCTTTAAAATTAATATATTTTTGACAAAAATTATAACTTTTCTAACTTTTTAGAATGAAAATTAAAAGAATATAATTAAATTCAGCACATTTAGCGACATTTTTTAAATAGTAGTAAAAAAAGTACCTGTTTTAAATTCTTTTAAAATGGTTTAATTTTCTTAAAATATAGTTTTTTTTCTTCCTTTTAGAAAGAAAATTTAAAAATCCAGACCATTTTCAACATATAACGAATTTTTAAAAATAGTAGTAGAAAAGTACTTTTTTATTTTCTTTAAAATTAATATATTTTGTGAAAAATTTTAACTTTTCTAATATTTTAGAATGAAATGAAAAAATAATATATCAATTTCAGTACATTTAGCGACATTTTTAAAAGAGTAGTAAAAAAGTACCTTTTTTAATTGCATTTAAAATGCATAAATTGAAGAAAAAAAAACATTAGCTCTTCTACATTTAAGATAAATATTGAAAAAATCTAGCAATATTACAGCATTTAACAAATTTTTTTAAATAGTAGTAAAAAAGTACCTTTTCAAGTTTTCTTAAAAATCTATAAATTTTGTTTAAATTTTAATTTTTATACATTTAGGAGAGAAAATTAAAAGAATTGATAATTTTTAACTCATTTAATGAATTTTTAAAAATAGTAGTAGAAAAAGTACTTTTTTATTTTTGTAGAAATGGTATAATTTAAAAAAATATATATTTTTTTACACATTTCCAAAGATACTTTAAAAAATTTGTAATTTGTAGATCATTAAATGAATTTTTTAAAATAGTAGTAGAAAAAGTACTTTTTTAACAATTTTCTAAAATGTATAAAATTGCTCAAAAGTGCTATTTTATCTAGATTTAAGAACGAAAATAAAAAGAATTGATAAAAATTACATCAGTTAAGAACATTTTAAAATAGTAGTAGAAAAAGTACTTTTTTTTATTTTTGTAGAAATGGCAAATTTGTGCAGAAATGTTTTTTTTTCACATTTAAGAAAGATAATTTAAAAATTTTATCATTTCATGATTATTTAATGAATTTTCTAAAATAGTAGTAGAAAAAGTACTTTCCTAATTTTCTTTAAAATTAATAAATTTTTGCAAAAATTTAATGTCTTCCTCATTTAATTAATAAAATTATAAGTTTTGCCTCATTTAATGCAGTTTTGAAAAATAGTAGTAAATTAGTACTTTTTTTTAATTTAGTAAAAACTTTTAAATTTTTGCAAAAATTTTATCTTTTCTACCGTTTTTGTTTTTCTGAGTTTGATTTTCCTGAAATTCTCTTTTAATACTCATTTGACAACATTTTTTAAAAAGGTAGTATTTCTAATACTATTTTTATTTTAACGAAATTTCATAATTTTTGCTCTTAACATGATCGTAATTAAAGTTTAAACATGTTTTCAATATATATATTACTTTCAATATACAATAATAGTCATTTGAGAGCATTTTTAAAAAAGTAGTATTTCTACTACTATTTTTATTTCCTTGAAATTTAATAGTTTTGTATAATTTTTATTAAAAATGGGATATTTTTAAATTCCTAGAGAGATTTTCATATGATCTGTAAAAAAATATTAAAAAAAATGTCTACTACTTTTTTTCAAATCTATATTTTTAGCGTTATTTGCTGTTAATTAAGGATTTTATAGTAATTTTTTATTTCATTACACCAAGTATTCTTTAAATTTATGTTTAATATTAAAATTTACAGCCTTTTTAAAAAAGTAGTATTTCTACTACTATTTTTAATTTTGCTAAAAATTAGAATTTTGTTAATATTTAACTAGTTTAAACTAATATTTTATATATTATAATGATTTTTTAAAAATATTTTTCAAATTTCTTTAATTTATTTCCAAAATATTTTTCTCAGTGTTTCTAAATTGTCTATAGTAATTTTTTTGTCTATACTTGAAAACAGCAGGGGTTGTTTTTTGCATTATTTGTTTGTGTCTACTTTTGTGGATGTGCATTTAGTTGTTGTTATTGCAATTACTGCTGCCTTATTGTTGTTGTTTTAATTGCATCTTCATTCATGTGCATCCAGGCATATGCCAGACACACACACTTACATGAATTTTACAATTTCGTCCTCTTGGTAATTAAACAAAAAAAAAGAGAGACACAGAAAATGGTAGAAAGAGAAAGACAAGATAAAACATTGTTGCTCGTTTATTTAGTGCAGAAATAATTTAAAATTCCACTCCTCTCTCTCCACCCCTCGTCTAACCAATTGATCACAGACTCTTACTCATATAAAGACTTTAGAGTTTTGCTCAATTCATTAAATTTCGTTGCGTTTCATTTCACATGAACATAATTTTTTTTTCTTTTAAGTGCATTGTAATTTTCCTCAGCTGATCATGTTGCATGTTTTGGAATAATAACAGAAGGACGGACGGACTGACTGTATGACTGACATATGCTTTTTACATCTAATGTGTGAGTCTCAAGGAATTTTATTTTTCTTTTTTTCTAATACTCTTAGTTAAAGATGTTGTGGTATTTTCTTTTCTCTGATACATCTGCTGTTTTCTTTTTATTGAAAAATCTATTGTTTTCTTTATTTTTTCAAATCTTTTGTTATTTTTTAATAATTTTTTGTTTGAGCTGAAGATTTGTAATGGAAAATAATTGTTATTTTAGTTTTAATAAGAGGACGACATGTTTGGTTAGAGATGATGAAAAGGTTGAAAAAGTTGATGGTTAGAAATTATAATTGAGGAAATTGATAGATTGTGTAAATAGCGAGAGATTAACACTTGATGGCAAAAAGAAAAATTACCAGGGGAACAATTTTAACATCAATTATAACATTTAAATAGAAAAATTAAAAAAGTATTAAAAATACTACCTTTTCAAAAAAGTTAAAAAACAGTTTATTTCAATTTAAAATTGTAGCAGTAAATGTTTCCTGTGAAAAATAGATAAATTTGCCACAAAACAAAATAGTAGTAAAAATACTACTATTTCCAAAAGGTACTAAAAAGGTAAAATAAACTGTTTTATTTTGAGAATAAAAAGATTCCGTAAGAAAATTAACAATTTTGTGCTAACATAAAATAGTAGTAAAAATACTACTATTTCAGAAATGTACTAAAAAGGTAAAATAAGCTACAAAACTCTTTATTTTATGTTTTATTTTGAGAATAAAAAGATTCTGTAAGAAAATTAACAATTTTGTCCTAAAATAAAATAGTAGTAAAAATACTACTATTTCCAATAGGTACTAAAAAGCTAAAATAAACTATCAACACTCTTTATTTTATGTTTTATTTTGAGAATAAAAAGATTCTGTAAGAAAATTAAAAATTTTGTCCTAAAATAAAATAGTAGTAAAAATACTACTATTTCCAAAAGGTACTAAAAAGGCAAAATAAACTATCAAAACTGTTTATTTTATGTTTTATTTTGAGAATAAAAAGATACTGTAAGAAAATTAAAAATTTTGTCCTAAAATAAAATAGTAGTAAAAATACTACTATTTCAGAAAGGTACTAAAAAGGCAAAATAAACTATCAAAACTGTTTATTTTATGTTTTATTTTGAGAATAAAAAGATTCTGTAAGAAAATTAAAAATTTTGCCCTAAAATAAAATAGTAGTAAAAATACTACTATTTCCAAAAGGTACTAAAACTAGAAAATCAACTACTAAAACTAATTATTTCAGTGTATAATGTTAAGAATAAACTAATTTTGAGCAAAATTAATAAATTTGTGATAGAATTAAAAAGTAGTAAAAATACTACTTTTTCAAAAAGTACTAAAAGCTATTAAATTAACCATTAAAACTAATTATTTCAATTTAAAATTGTTAAAAAAAAATTTAATCTGTGAAAAATTATAAATTTGCACTAAAAGAAAATAGTAGTAGAAATAGTACTTTTTTAAAAAAGTACTTAAAGCTATGAAATCAACCACTAAAACTAATTATTTCAATTTAAAACAGTAACAACAAATTTATTCTGTTAAAAATAGATAAATTTGTCACAAAATAAAATAGTAGTAAAAATACTACTATTTCCAAAAGGTAATAAAAAGGTAAAATAAACTATCAAAACTGTTTATTTTATGTTTTATTTTGAGAATAAAAAGATTCTGTAAGAAAATTAACAAGTTTGTTCTAAAATAAAATAGTAGTAAAAATACTACTATTTCAAAAAGTTACTAAAACTAGAAAATCAACTACAAAAACTAATTATTTCAGTTTATAATGTTAAGAATAAACTAATTTTGAGAAAAATTAATAAATTTGTGCTATAATTAAAAAGTAGTAAAAATACTACTTTTTCAAAAAGTACTAAAAGCTATTAAATTAACCACTAAAACTAATTATTTCAATTTAAAATGGTAAAAAAAAATTTAATCTGTGAAAAATGGATAAATTTGCCCTAAAAAAATAGTAGTAAAAATACTCGATTTAGAAATTTTTTGGAAAAAAGTACTTTTTGTAATATAGTACTTTTTCAGTAATTTTTGCCAAAATATGTATTTCTATGTAAAAATTGTCTTTAAAATGATTAATTCATTAAAAAATATGTAAATTTAATTTTTCGTAAAAAGTACTTTTTTTATAAAAAGTACTTTTTCCGAAAAAGTTTTAAAAATTTAAATTTTTTTTTAACAAAAATTCACCAAAAATTAATTAATAACAGTAATTCAATAAAAGAAAATTGATTTTTATAGTTATTTTGTTAGATTTAGAAGTTTTTTGGAAAAAGTACTTTTTGTAATATAGTACTTTTTCAGTAATTTTTGCCAAAATATGTATTTCTATGTAAAAATTGTCTCTAAAATGATTAATTCATTAAAAAATATGTAAATTAAATTTTTGGTAAAACAGTACTTTTTATATAAAAAAGTACTTTTTTCGAAAAAGTTATAAAAATTTAAATTTTTTAAACAAAAATTCACCAAAAATTAATTAATAACATTAATTCAATAAAAGAAAATTGATTTTTATAGTTATTTTGTTAGATTTAGAAGTTTTTTGGAAAAAAGTACTTTTTGTAATATAGTACTTTTTTGGTAATTTTTCCCAAAATATGTATTTCTATGTAAAAATTGTCTTTAAAATGATTATTTCATTAAAAAATATGTAAATTTAATTTTTCGTAAAAAGTACTTTTTCCGAAAAAGTTTTAAAAATTTAAATTTTTTTTAACAAAAATGCACCAAAAATTAATTAATAACAGTAATTCAATAAAAGAAAATTGATTTTTATAGTTATTTTGTTAGATTTAGAAAAAAGTACTTTTTGTAATATAGTACTTTTTCAGTAATTTTTGCCAAAATATGTATTTCTATGTAAAAATTGTATCTAAAATGATAAATTCATTAAAAAATTTGTAAATTAAATTTTTCGTAAAAAGTACTTTTTATATAAAAAAGTACTTTTTTCGAAAAAGTTTTAAAAATTTAAATTTTTTAAACAAAAATTCACCAAAAATTAATTAATAACAGTAATTCAATAAAAGAAAATTGATTTTTATAGTTATTTTGTTAGATTTAGAAAAAAGTACTTTTTGTAATATAGTACTTTTTCAGTAATTTTTGCCAAAATATGTATTTCTATGTAAAAATTGTCTCTAAAATGATAAATTCATTAAAAAATTTGTAAATTAAATTTTTCGTAAAAAGTACTTTTTATATAAAAAAGTACTTTTTTCGAAAAAGTTTTAAAAATTTAAATTTTTTTGAACAAAATTTCCCCAAACATTAATTAATAACAATAATTCAATAAAAGAAAATTGATTTTTATAGTTATTTTGTTAGATTTAGAAAGTTTTTTTGGAAAAAGTACTTTTTGTAAAATAGTACTTTTTCAGTAATTTTTTCCAAAATATGCATTTCTATGTAAAAATTGTCTCTAAAATGATTAATTTATCCAAAAATATGTAAATTCAATTTTTCGTAAAAAGTACTTTTTAATAAAAAAGTACTTTTTCCGAAAAAGTTTTAAAAATTTTAATTTTTTAAACAAAAATTCACGAAAAATTAATTAATAACAGTAATTCAATAAAAGAAAATTGATTTTTATAGTCATTTTGTTAGATTTAGAAAAAAGTACTTTTTGTAATATAGTACTTTTTCAGTAATTTTTACCAAAATATGTATTTCTATGTAAAAATTGTATCTAAAATGATAAATTCATTAAAAAATTTGTAAATTAAATTTTTCGTAAAAAGTACTTTTTATATAAAAAAGTACTTTTTTCGAAAAAGTTTTAAAAATTTAAATTTTTTTGAATAAAATTTCCCCAAACATTAATTAATAACAATAATTCAATAAAAGAAAATTGATTTTTATAGTTATTTTGTTAGATTTAGAAGTTTTTTGTAAAAGTACTTTTTGTAAAATAGTACTTTTTCTAAAATTTTACACAAACTATGTATTTCTATGTAAAAATTGTCTCTAAAATGAATAATTTCATCAAAAAGAATATAAATACTATTTTTGGTAAAAAGTACTTTTTTTTAAAAAAAAGTACTTTTTTCCAAAAAGTTGTAAAAATTAAAATTTTGTTAAGTTTTTATTAATAAAAGTAATTATTTTATAAAAATTTATAGGTTTTGTAAAAAGTACCTTTTTAAAAAGGTACTTTTTTAACAAAAAAATCCCCCTAAAAGTGAATTTACCCATTTACTTTCATTTTAATAACACAAAAGTTTATTTAATGTTTTGAAAATCAAACAATCATGGAAATTACTTACTTGCTCCCCCTCCATTGTCCTTTTTTTTAATGAAAATATTCAAAATTAAATTGAGGCCTTCATTAACCATTGAATATTTTCATTTGCATGTGCTGTTGTAGTAGTTGGTTAATGGCCAAAACATTTTGTTTTAACTGTACTTTTAAGAAATTTCTACAATTTTGTCTATTAATCAGTAGATTGCAAAGCTCCCCACTACAATAATTACACATGTGTGGAAATTAAACTCTTAGAGACTTACATACAAACAAACATTGATATCCATCCATTCTCTTACATACAAAAGCAGCCAGCATTTGTTATTAATATTTAAATAACGTGTGTGTTTATGTAACGATGTTCCTTCCTTTTTAACAGCAAACTAACCAACCATGAATCTTTTAGTCAAGTCAAATAAAACAAACCTCCAGCTCTAAATTTTTAAATACATTTATACCTTCACACAAATAAGGACGAGTACGTATCTAATGAAATATAGAAGACCTCTTAGATAACCAACCTCTCTCTACCTCCACCAACAACTATGCTGCTGCTATTTTATCACAAAAGACCTCCATTAAGTAGAAATTTTCAAAATTTCACTTGTCCTCCGCCAAAAAATATTTATTTACATTTATGTCTGAGTGTGTGAGGATTTACATTTACAATTTACAATTTACATGTTCATATGTATGAAATCAAGAGTACAACCATTTGTAAGAAGGATTCTGCTACATGTTCGCACATAAAACAGTTTTACTTATTCAAAGCCGACTCTGTATGTTCTGCTGAAACGTCAACAATTTTTTAATTTAATATGAATTTTATAAAAGGCCAAACAGCAACAAATATAGACACCACAAAGCAATCAATGTAAGACTCTTCATACATTCATTGATTCATCTCCTGCTACCCCCCCCAGTCTAAAACTAACAACCACACACCACTACTTTCACCAAAAAAACCGACCATTACAATATGACGTCGTCATCTACCACGACAATGATGATGATGATGAAAATACATTAAATTTAATTTGAAATTAAGAAAATAAATGAAAAAGCCAAAAACTCATAGGAGAGAAGCAAATCATACATGCAAATTAGTAAACAGTGGGTCAGAAAATGCAAAATAAAGTGAAAAAATAATGTCCTGTGAAGTAAGAATGTAATATTTCAAAAATTTAGTATTTTTACAACTTTTTTAAAAAAGTAGTATTTTCTACTACTTTTTCAAAAAGTACAATTTTTAATATTTTTATAAAATAAAATAGTTTTCTTACTATTTTAACCACATTTGCAACAAAAATAGTACTTTAGGTTGTTTTTTAAAAAAGTAGTATTTCTACTACTTTTTCAAAAAGTACAATTTTTAATATTTTTATAAAATAAAATAGTTTTCTTATTATTTTTATCACATTTGCAACAAAAATGGAATTTTTGTTGTTTTTTAAAAAAGTAGTATTTTCTACTACTTTTTCAAAAATTACAATTTTTAATATTTTTGTAATATAAAGTATTCTTCTTATTATTTTTACCACATTTTCAACAAAAATAGAATTTTTGTTCTTTTTTAAAAAAGTAGTATTTTCTACTACTTTTTCAAAAAATTACAATTTTTAATATTTTTATAAAATAAAATAGTTTTCTTACTATTTTAACCATATTTGCAACAAAAATGGAATTTTTGTTCATTTTTAAAAAAGTAGTATTTTCTACTACTTTTTCAAAAAA
Source organism: Calliphora vicina (assembly GCF_958450345.1). Classification (NCBI taxonomy): domain Eukaryota; kingdom Metazoa; phylum Arthropoda; class Insecta; order Diptera; family Calliphoridae; genus Calliphora; species Calliphora vicina. Next base: position 116,711,046 of record NC_088783.1, read on the forward strand.
TTACAATTTTTAATATTTTTATAAAATAAAATAGTTTTCTTACTATTTTAACCATATTTGCAACAAAAATAGAATTTTTGTTCATTTTTAAAAAAGTAGTATTTTCTACTACTTTTTCCAAAAATTACAATTTTTAATATTTTTATGAAATAAAATAGTTTTCTTACTATTTTAACCACATTTGCAACAAAAATAAAATTTTTGTTCTTTTTTAAAAAAGTAGTATTTTCTACTACTTTTTCAAAAAGTAAAATTTTTAATATTTTTATAAAATAAAATAGTTTTCTTATAATTTTTATCACATTTGCAACAAAAATAGTACTTCAGGTTGTTTTTTTAAAAAAGTAGTATTTTCTACTACTTTTTCAAAAAGTAAAATTTTTAATATTTTTATAAAATAAAATAGTTTTCTTACTATTTTAACCACATTTGCAACAAAAATAGAATTTTTGTTCTTTTTTAACAAAGTATTATTTTCTACTACTTTTTCAAAAAGTAAAATTTTTAATATTTTTATAAAATAAAATAGTTTTCTTATTATTTTTATCACATTTGCAACAAAAATTAAATTTTTGTTCTTTTTTAAAAAAGTAGTATTTTCTACTACTTTTTCAAAAAGTACAATTTTTAATATTTTTATAAAATAAAGTACTTTTCTTACTATTTTTGCAACATTTGCAACAAAAATAAAATTTTTGTTATTTTTTAAAAAAGTAGTATTTTCTACTACTTTTTCAAAAAGTACAATTTTTAATATTTTTATAAAATAAAGTAGTTTTATAAACGATTTTTAAACAAAATTACACTTTTTGACGATTTTGTTTAAAATTTTCGAAAAAGTACTATTTTACAAAAAAGTACTTTTTCTAAAAACCTACAAAATTATCAAATTTATGATAAAATCAAATTTCTTTTATGAAATTAATATTTTTAAGGAAAATTTACAAAAATTACTACTTTTAAAATTAGTACTTTTTTGGTACTTTTTTTAAAAATAGTACTTTTCCCAAAAAATACCAATTTTACGCAGAAATTTAACAAATAATTGAAATATATATGAAATTCTTAAGTTTTGGATAAAATTACCGAAAAAGTACTATTTTACAAAAAAGTACTTTTTCAGAAAAACTATAAAATTTATCATATTAATTACAAAAATCTATTTTATTTCATAAAACTAATATTTTTTAACAAAAAATTTACAAAAAGTACTATTTTTACATTTAGTACCATTTTAGTACTTTTTTAAAAAACAAAAAATTTAATAAATTATTAAAAAAAATCTATTTCCTTTGCTAAAATCAATATATTAAGGGAAAATATTAATTTTGGCTACAATTACCGAAAAAGTACTTTTTTCTAAAATAGTACTTTTTTCAGAAAAATTATAAAATTTATCATATTAATTACAAAAATCTATTTTTTTCATAAAACTAATATTTTTTAGCAAAAATTTACAAAAAGTACTATTTTTACATTTAGTACTTTTTTTAAAAACCTAAAAAATTTAATAAATTATTAAAAAAATCGTTTTCCTTTGCTAAAATCAATATATTTAGGGAAAATTTACAAAAAGTACTAATTTTACATTTGGTACTTTTTAGAAAAAATAGTACTTTTCTCAAAAAGTAACAAAATCCTAAAAATTCTTATTTTATTGATGAAATTATATTTTTTTGAACACAAATTTATTAAAATAAGGACTTTAGTTCCAGTTTAGCTCAATCGTAGATCTTTATTTACACTTTCATAAGCTTCAATCGTAAAAAACTATATCTAGCAAAGTCATGCACATTACAATTCTCCATTAAAATTCTAATGTTTGCTAAAGACTCTCCAATACAAAAATTTCCCCAAACATTAATTAATAACAATAATTCAATAAAAGAAAATTGATTTTTATAGTTATTTTGTTAGATTTAGAAGTTTTTTGTAAAAGTACTTTTTGTAAAATAGTACTTTTTCTAAAATTTTACACAAACTATGTATTTCTATGTAAAAATTGTCTCTAAAATGAATAATTTCATCAAAAAGAATATAAATACTATTTTTGGTAAAAAGTACTTTTTTTTAAAAAAAAGTACTTTTTTCCAAAAAGTTGTAAAAATTAAAATTTTGTTAAGTTTTTATTAATAAAAGTAATTATTTTATAAAAATTTATAGGTTTTGTAAAAAGTACCTTTTTAAAAAGGTACTTTTTTAACAAAAAAATCCCCCTAAAAGTGAATTTACCCATTTACTTTCATTTTAATAACACAAAAGTTTATTTAATGTTTTGAAAATCAAACAATCATGGAAATTACTTACTTGCTCCCCCTCCATTGTCCTTTTTTTTAATGAAAATATTCAAAATTAAATTGAGGCCTTCATTAACCATTGAATATTTTCATTTGCATGTGCTGTTGTAGTAGTTGGTTAATGGCCAAAACATTTTGTTTTAACTGTACTTTTAAGAAATTTCTACAATTTTGTCTATTAATCAGTAGATTGCAAAGCTCCCCACTACAATAATTACACATGTGTGGAAATTAAACTCTTAGAGACTTACATACAAACAAACATTGATATCCATCCATTCTCTTACATACAAAAGCAGCCAGCATTTGTTATTAATATTTAAATAACGTGTGTGTTTATGTAACGATGTTCCTTCCTTTTTAACAGCAAACTAACCAACCATGAATCTTTTAGTCAAGTCAAATAAAACAAACCTCCAGCTCTAAATTTTTAAATACATTTATACCTTCACACAAATAAGGACGAGTACGTATCTAATGAAATATAGAAGACCTCTTAGATAACCAACCTCTCTCTACCTCCACCAACAACTATGCTGCTGCTATTTTATCACAAAAGACCTCCATTAAGTAGAAATTTTCAAAATTTCACTTGTCCTCCGCCAAAAAATATTTATTTACATTTATGTCTGAGTGTGTGAGGATTTACATTTACAATTTACAATTTACATGTTCATATGTATGAAATCAAGAGTACAACCATTTGTAAGAAGGATTCTGCTACATGTTCGCACATAAAACAGTTTTACTTATTCAAAGCCGACTCTGTATGTTCTGCTGAAACGTCAACAATTTTTTAATTTAATATGAATTTTATAAAAGGCCAAACAGCAACAAATATAGACACCACAAAGCAATCAATGTAAGACTCTTCATACATTCATTGATTCATCTCCTGCTACCCCCCCCAGTCTAAAACTAACAACCACACACCACTACTTTCACCAAAAAAACCGACCATTACAATATGACGTCGTCATCTACCACGACAATGATGATGATGATGAAAATACATTAAATTTAATTTGAAATTAAGAAAATAAATGAAAAAGCCAAAAACTCATAGGAGAGAAGCAAATCATACATGCAAATTAGTAAACAGTGGGTCAGAAAATGCAAAATAAAGTGAAAAAATAATGTCCTGTGAAGTAAGAATGTAATATTTCAAAAATTTAGTATTTTTACAACTTTTTTAAAAAAGTAGTATTTTCTACTACTTTTTCAAAAAGTACAATTTTTAATATTTTTATAAAATAAAATAGTTTTCTTACTATTTTAACCACATTTGCAACAAAAATAGTACTTTAGGTTGTTTTTTAAAAAAGTAGTATTTCTACTACTTTTTCAAAAAGTACAATTTTTAATATTTTTATAAAATAAAATAGTTTTCTTATTATTTTTATCACATTTGCAACAAAAATGGAATTTTTGTTGTTTTTTAAAAAAGTAGTATTTTCTACTACTTTTTCAAAAATTACAATTTTTAATATTTTTGTAATATAAAGTATTCTTCTTATTATTTTTACCACATTTTCAACAAAAATAGAATTTTTGTTCTTTTTTAAAAAAGTAGTATTTTCTACTACTTTTTCAAAAAATTACAATTTTTAATATTTTTATAAAATAAAATAGTTTTCTTACTATTTTAACCATATTTGCAACAAAAATGGAATTTTTGTTCATTTTTAAAAAAGTAGTATTTTCTACTACTTTTTCAAAAAATTACAATTTTTAATATTTTTATAAAATAAAATAGTTTTCTTACTATTTTAACCATATTTGCAACAAAAATAGAATTTTTGTTCATTTTTAAAAAAGTAGTATTTTCTACTACTTTTTCCAAAAATTACAATTTTTAATATTTTTATGAAATAAAATAGTTTTCTTACTATTTTAACCACATTTGCAACAAAAATAAAATTTTTGTTCTTTTTTAAAAAAGTAGTATTTTCTACTACTTTTTCAAAAAGTAAAATTTTTAATATTTTTATAAAATAAAATAGTTTTCTTATAATTTTTATCACATTTGCAACAAAAATAGTACTTCAGGTTGTTTTTTTAAAAAAGTAGTATTTTCTACTACTTTTTCAAAAAGTAAAATTTTTAATATTTTTATAAAATAAAATAGTTTTCTTACTATTTTAACCACATTTGCAACAAAAATAGAATTTTTGTTCTTTTTTAACAAAGTATTATTTTCTACTACTTTTTCAAAAAGTAAAATTTTTAATATTTTTATAAAATAAAATAGTTTTCTTATTATTTTTATCACATTTGCAACAAAAATTAAATTTTTGTTCTTTTTTAAAAAAGTAGTATTTTCTACTACTTTTTCAAAAAGTACAATTTTTAATATTTTTATAAAATAAAGTACTTTTCTTACTATTTTTGCAACATTTGCAACAAAAATAAAATTTTTGTTATTTTTTAAAAAAGTAGTATTTTCTACTACTTTTTCAAAAAGTACAATTTTTAATATTTTTATAAAATAAAGTAGTTTTATAAACGATTTTTAAACAAAATTACACTTTTTGACGATTTTGTTTAAAATTTTCGAAAAAGTACTATTTTACAAAAAAGTACTTTTTCTAAAAACCTACAAAATTATCAAATTTATGATAAAATCAAATTTCTTTTATGAAATTAATATTTTTAAGGAAAATTTACAAAAATTACTACTTTTAAAATTAGTACTTTTTTGGTACTTTTTTTAAAAATAGTACTTTTCCCAAAAAATACCAATTTTACGCAGAAATTTAACAAATAATTGAAATATATATGAAATTCTTAAGTTTTGGATAAAATTACCGAAAAAGTACTATTTTACAAAAAAGTACTTTTTCAGAAAAACTATAAAATTTATCATATTAATTACAAAAATCTATTTTATTTCATAAAACTAATATTTTTTAACAAAAAATTTACAAAAAGTACTATTTTTACATTTAGTACCATTTTAGTACTTTTTTAAAAAACAAAAAATTTAATAAATTATTAAAAAAAATCTATTTCCTTTGCTAAAATCAATATATTAAGGGAAAATATTAATTTTGGCTACAATTACCGAAAAAGTACTTTTTTCTAAAATAGTACTTTTTTCAGAAAAATTATAAAATTTATCATATTAATTACAAAAATCTATTTTTTTCATAAAACTAATATTTTTTAGCAAAAATTTACAAAAAGTACTATTTTTACATTTAGTACTTTTTTTAAAAACCTAAAAAATTTAATAAATTATTAAAAAAATCGTTTTCCTTTGCTAAAATCAATATATTTAGGGAAAATTTACAAAAAGTACTAATTTTACATTTGGTACTTTTTAGAAAAAATAGTACTTTTCTCAAAAAGTAACAAAATCCTAAAAATTCTTATTTTATTGATGAAATTATATTTTTTTGAACACAAATTTATTAAAATAAGGACTTTAGTTCCAGTTTAGCTCAATCGTAGATCTTTATTTACACTTTCATAAGCTTCAATCGTAAAAAACTATATCTAGCAAAGTCATGCACATTACAATTCTCCATTAAAATTCTAATGTTTGCTAAAGACTCTCCAATACATCTCACACTCCTCCTACTCCTATTTATTCCTTCATTCATCCATCACTCTTACATTTAACTCACACCTTTTCAAAATGATTGAATCGTCAGTGAGTGAATTTCTATCAACTTGTTTAAAATGGTTCTTACACTCTCGCTTCCCATCCTTTTCATATCCTTGTAACAACACGTTCATATGTGTCGGTAAGTTTGTATTTGTCTATAAACATGGATGTGTACTTTATTGTATTTGAATGGATGTTGCATGAATTTCGAAAACTGAAACTCCTACATAAATTGTTGTGGAAACGTGCGTGTCTTGTTTGTTAACTTGTCTTCATTCCAATTGAATGTTAGTAGGAACAGTAACTCATTTGCTTAAAAATCTTCTGGCTCATAATGAACATTTTAAAGGAATGTTGAACAGTAGAGGTCAGGGAAATAGTAAAACGATTTGTCAAAAATTCAATAGAGTTCTTTTCTATTTAAAAGAGAACTAAACTAAACTAAAAAAGTTTGGAAATATACTTTAGTTTTACAGAAAACTTTTGAACTTTTTCTGTAATTTATCTTATTATTTTGTTCTCAACTGTCTACCTCTGGTCATATTACTAACAAACCCTAACATTTAAATACAGCAACCTCCAACCATGCTTTCATTCATTCATTTTAAATATTCCTATTCAGCCAAAAATACATATATTGTAGCAGACATTCATAGGAAAAGGAATACGAGTACTTTCGTATTGCTCATACGTTAAGGAGTAGTAAACGTAGATGCCAACAAAAACTACTGACTCATTTTAAAATTATTACTTAAGCGAAAGTACAGTGGGCAGAAATAAGATAAATTATAACTCAAAGTAGATTTTTAAAAAGTCTTCATTTAGCTTCAATCGTAGGTCTTTATAAAGTCTTCCTTTAGCTTCAATCGCAGCTCTTTATAAAGTCTTCCTTTAGCTTCAATCGTAGGTCTTTGTAAAGTCTTCCTTCAGGTCTTTATAAAGTCTTCCTTTAGCTTCAATCATAGGTCTTTATAAAGTCTTCCTTTAGCTTCAATCGTAGGTCTTTATAAAGTCTTCCTTCAGGTCTTTATAAAGTCTTCCTTTAGCTTCAATCGCAGCTCTTTATAAAGTCTTCCTTTAGCTTCAATCGTAGGTCTTTGTAAAGTCTTCCTTCAGGTCTTTATAAAGTCTACCTTTAGCTTCAATCATAGGTCTTTATAAAGTCTTCCTTTAGGTCTTAATAAAGTCTTCCTTTAGCTTCAATCATAGCTCTTTATAAAGTCCTCCTTTAGGTCTTTATAAAGTCTTCCTTTAGCTTCAATCGTAGGTTTTTATAGAGTCTTCCTTCAGCTTCAATCGTAGGTCTTTATAAAGTCTTCCTTTAGCTTCAATCATAGGTCTCTATAAAGTCTTCCTTTAGGTCTTTATAAAGTCTTCCTTCAGCTTCAATCGTAGGTCTTTATAAAGTCTTCCTTGAGCTTCAATCGTAGGTCTTTATAAAGTCTTCCTTTAGGTCTTTATAAAGTCTTGTTTTAGCTTCAATCGTAGGTTTTTATAAAGTCTAACTTTAGGTCTTTATAAAGTCTTCCTTCAGCTTCAATCGTAGGTCTTTATAAAGTCTTCCTTGAGCTTCAATCGTAGGTCTTTATAAAGTCTTCCTTTAGGTCTTTATAAAGTCTTCCTTTAGCTTCAATAGTAGGTCTTTATAAAGCCTTCCTTTAGGTCTTTATAAAGTCTTCCTTGAGCTTCAATCGTAGGTCTTTATAAAGTCTTCCTTTAGGTCTTTATAATGTCTTCCTTGAGCTTCAATCGTAGGTCTTTATAAAGCCTTCCTTTAAGTCTTTATAAAGTCTTCCTTGACCTTCAATCGTAGGTTTTTATAAAGTCTTCCTTTAGCTTCAATCATAGGTCTTTATAGAGTCTTCCTTCAGCTTCAATCGTAGGTCTTTATAAAGTCTTCCTTTAGCTTCAATCATAGGTCTTTATAAAGTCTTCCTTTAGCTTCAATCGTAGGTCTTTATAAAGTCTTCCTTTAGGTCTTTATAAAGTCTTCCTTCAGCTTCAATCGTAGGTCTTTATAAAGTCTTCCTTTGGGTCTTTATAATGTCTTCCTTTAGGTCTTTATAAAGTCTTTCTTTAGCTTCAATCGTAGGTCTTTATAAAGTCTTCCTTTAGCTTCAATCGTAGGTCTTTATAAAGTCTTCCTTTAGGTCTTTATAAAGTCTTTCTTTAGCTTCAATCGAAGGTCTTTATAAAGTCTTCCTTTAGGCCTTTATAAAGTCTTTCTTTAGCTTCAATCGTAGGTCTTTATAAAGTCTTCCTTGAGCTTCAATCGTAGGTTTTTATAAAGTCTTCCTTTAGCTTCAGTCATAGGTCTTTATAGAGTCTTCCTTCAGATTCAATCGTAGGTCTTTATAAAGTCTTTCTTGAGCTTTAATCGTAGGTCTTTATAAAGTCTTCCTTTAGGTCTTTATAAAGTCTTCCTTGAGCTTCAATCGTAGGTCTTTAAAAAGTCTTCCTTTAGGTGTTTATGAAGTCTTCCTTTAGGTCTTTATAAAGCCTTCCTTTAGCTTCATTCGTAGGTCTTTATAAAGTCTTCCTTGAGCTTCAATCGTAGGTCTTTATAAAGTCTTCCTTTAGCTTCAATCATAGGTCTTTATAGAGTCTTCCTTTAGGTCTTTATAAAGTCTTCCTGTAGCTTCAATCGTAGGTCTTTATAAAGTCTTCCTTTAGGTCTTTATAAAGTATTTCTTTAGCTTCAATCGTAGGTCTTTATAAAGTCTTCCTTTGGCTTCATTCGTAGGTCTTTATAAAGTCTTCCTTGAGCTTCAATCATAGGTCTTTATAAAGTCTTTCTTTAGGTCTTTATAAAGTCTTCCTTTAGTTTCAATTCTAGGTCTTTATAATGTCTTCCTTTAGGTCTTTATAAAGTCTTCCTTTAGCTTCAATCATAGGTCTTTATAAAGTCTTCTTCTAGGTCATTATAATGTCTTTCTTTAGCTCCAATCGTAGGTCTTTATAAAGTCTTCCTTTAGGTCTTTATAAAGTCTTCCTTTAGCTTCAATCATAGATCTTTATAAAGTCTTCCTTCAGCTTTAATCATAGGTTTTTGTAAAGTCTTTGAAAAGCTTCAATCTTAGGTCTTTATAAAGTCTTTTAAAAGCTTAATTTGCAGGTCACCATATATTGTTTCAAAAGCTTCAATCATACAGCTTTCATTTAACATTTTTCTCCCACTGTTCTAGGTTTGTTAATTCCTAGAAGTTTTTGTTTCAAATATAATATTCGCCACCTTATCTGCAGCTACACTGCCCCTCCCCCCCAATTGGTCTTCAATTTAACCATTTCATGTATGTTTCATAAGGCTTCTTCTTTTACAGGGTTTATATTGTAAAAAAATTTAAATAAATTAATTTCGCTTGTACGAGATGCTGTGTAGCCAGCAGCAGTAATAACTTAAAGGCTATGGAGCAGCAGCAGCTGTATGGCCTGCTTAATTGTTACTTTCATCTAAATCTAGTTAAGCAAACGAAATGGACCTTGTTTAGATACATAAGAGTAGTTTGTTTTTGAAAACTCCACCTCCTCTCCTCCTTCCATCTCTCATGTGACTGACTTTGCCACATGATTCCTTTTAAAATATAAAAAGTCCAAACAAAAAAGCAACACAAATTTAAATTTGAATCTTAACAATTTCCCTGGTAATGTACGAGTGCAAGTGTGTTGGAAGTGCGCATGTAATGTACAACTACTTGCCCCCCCTTTACCAAAACTACACACATGATTCCTTACCATCCTTTTCCCTTTTCATTTATCAAGAGCATTTTAAATTTGTTTATGTTCAATTTTTGGCATTCTTAAGGCCGAGAAGACAGACAGACGGACAGTGGACGTCCACTTGCCTTTGCTGGCAACATTTGTTCGTTTGTTTTCTGATTATTATGCTTGACCATTCATTCTTTCATTCATACATTCAGCATCCAAAATTTAAAAATTCTCTTCCGTTTTAGCTGCTCTGTTGCCAAATTTCTTTAGAATTTTTTGTTAAAAATTTCAAATTTGCACAAGAGTCCACTGCTTAAACCTCATACTGCTTCAAGGATTGGCCATGCAGGATGAAATGGAAAGTAAGTGCGTATTAAAATTCACATACATATGAATGTGTTCCTTTATAAGGACATCCACACATATGTGTAAGAATGTGTATGTTGGTGTTAGTTTCACAATTTAACTATGGCAACATTGAAAACAGTTTTAGGTGGTAGTTTCCGTTTTAGTGAACATGGTCGTTAGTTGGTTAGTTAGTGACTTAGAACTGCTGCATATATTTTGGAATTTAACAGCCACCTGTGCCCTTTACTTTCTTCACAACTTTCTTAAGTGTTCAACAAGGTTTTGCAAAAAGACAGGAAAAAGAAATAGAAGAGAACTAGAACAGAACTAGAACAGAACTAGAACAGAACTAGAACAGAACTAGAACAGAACTAGAACAGAACTAGAACAGAACTAGAACAGAACTAGAACAGAACTAGAACAGAACTAGAACAGAACTAGAACAGAACTAGAACAGAACTAGAACAGAACTAGAACAGAACTAGAACAGAACTAGAACAGAAGTTCTCCTTTAGGTCTTTATAAAGTCTTCCTTTAGCTTCAATCGCAGGTCTTTATAAAGTCTTCCTTTAGCTTCAATCGTAGGTCTTTATAAAGTCTTCCTTTAGGTCTTGCTTTAGCTTCCATCGCAGGTCTTTATAAAGTCCTCCTTTAGGTCTTTATAAAGTCTTGCTTTAGCTTCAATCGCAGGTCTTTATAAAGTCTTCCTTTAGCTTCAATCGTAGGTCATTATAAAGTCCTCCTTTAGGTCTTTATAAAGTCCTCCTTTAGGTCTTTATAAAGTCCTCCTTTAGGTCTTTATAATGTCTTCCTTTAGGTCTTTATAATGTCTTCCTTTAGCTTCAATCGCAGGTCTTTATAAAGTCCTCCTTTAGGTCTTTATAAAGTCCTCCTTTAGGTCTTTATAATGTCTTCCTTTAGCTTCAATCGTAGGTCTTTATAAAGTCCTCCTTTAGGTCTTTATAAAGTCTTCCTTTAGCTTCAATCGCGGGTCTTTATAAAGTCTTCCTTTAGCTTCAATCGTAGGTCTTTATAAAGACCTCCTTTAGGTCTTTATAAAGTCCTCCTTTAGGTCTTTATAATGTCTTCCTTTAGCTTCAATCGTAGGTCTTTATAAAGTCCTCCTTTAGGTCATTATAAAGTCCTCCTTTAGGTCTTTATAAAGTCCTTCTTTAGGTCTTTATAAAGTCTTCCTTTAGCTTCAATCGCGGGTCTTTATAAAGTCTTCCTTTAGCTTCAATCGCAGGTCTTTATAAAGTCTTCCTTTAGCTTCAATCGCAGGTCTTTATAAAGTCCTCCTTTAGGTCTTTATAAAGTCCTCCTTTAGGTCTTTATAATGTCTTCCTTTAGCTTCAATCGTAGGTCATTATAAAGTCCTCCTTTAGGTCTTTATAAAGTCCTTCTTTAGGTCTTTATAAAGTCTTCCTTTAGCTTCAATCGTAGGTCTTTATAAAGTCCTCCTTTAAGTCTTTATAAAATCTTCCTTTAGCTTCAATCGTAGGTCTTTAAAAAGTCTTCCTTTTGGTCTTTATAAAGTCTTCCTTTAGCTTCAATCGCAGGTCTTTATAAAGTCTTGCTTTAGCTTCAATCGCAGGTCTTTATAAAGTCCTCCTTTAGCCTCAATCGTAGGTCTTTATAAAGTTCTTCTTTAGGTCTTTATAAAGTCCTCCTTTAGCTTCAATCGTATGTCTTTATAAAGTCTTCCTTTTGGTCTTTATCATCTCTTTTTAAATCACTCTTTATATTCTCTTTATTCTTAACAGTCCTTCCTTTAACTCACTTCCTCTGTTTTTCTTTATTTTTTTTATCGAATTCCTTTCCTTTCGGAGTTTCACATATTGTTGTCCTTGATTTGCACGCTCTCATTGTTGTTGTTTATTGTCTAACCTAAGGACATAATTTTAAAGTTTCTGTCCTGTTAGTTATAGGTAAACTACTTGTACGAAAACTAATATGAATTCAACACAAATACAATCATGTACAAATCGACAACAACATAAAACTTAAACAGGAAAGGGAAACGAGAGGGAAAAAGCTCTGAACACAAGAAAGGAGTTGCCATAAGAGACCAATTAAAATTTAAAAGAAATAATAAAGGAAGAATAAAAACAAGTAAGAGAGCTATTTAACCATCACCAAATTATACTTTAAAATAAAAATTTTAAAATTTTTTTTGTAAACAAAATATTTTAAAATAGTTTTGTCATATATTAATAGCTTATGGTCTTAGCTATGAGGAACTTTAAAAATATTTTACGATTTTTAATTCTAACTATTTTTTTTAAATTTTTATAAAAAATAAAAATATAAAAAATACCCAAGTTTCTAAGCCTAATAAAAAAATATATATCGCAAAATATTTTAATAACTTTTCCACACTAATAAGCCCTTATTATTGTCTACAAAATTATGCAAAAATATTTTGCTATTTTTTAAAAATTAACTTGTTTTTGAAGATGTGAAAAACTTCATTTATTTTTTTTTTCCAAAAATCAAAATTCCAAAATTTGGCGAATTTTTAAAAATACTATATGTTAATATTTTAAAATAGTTTTGTCATACATAAATAGCTTATGATCTTAGCTATGAAGAACTTTAAAAATATAATACGATTTTTAGTTCTAACTAATTTTTTAAGATTTTTATAAAAACTGAAAATATAAAAAAATCTCCATGTTTAAAAGCCTAATTAAAAAATGTATATGTATATTAAAATATTGTAATATTTTTCCCACACTAATAAGCCCTTATTATTATCTATAAAATTATGCAAAAATATTTTGCTATTTTTGAAATAAATATTGTTTTTGAAGATTTGAAAAACTTCATTTATTTTTTTTCCCAAAAATCAAAATTCCAAAATTTGGCGAATTTTTAAAAATAGTATATATTAAAATTTTTAATTTATTTTTTCATATAATAATAGCTTATGGTCTTAGCTATGAGGAACTTTAAAAACATAGTACGATTTTTAGTTCTAACTAATTTTTTAAGATTTTTATAAAAATTAAAAAAAAAATTGGGTTGGTATAAAAAAGTTACCCAAGTTTCAAAGCCTACCTCGTTGCAAAGGTCTTTGAAATGTCTATGATTAGATATCCATATTGTCTATATTAATGACTTAGTAATCCAGATATTGGGCAAAAATCGAGGTTGTCCTGGATTTTTCCTTATATCTCACCCATTTGTGAACCGATTTTCTAGATTTTAAATAGCAGCCGAGCCGGATCGTGTATGTTAGTTATTTGGGGGGCTTCGGAAAGTTGATTTCAACAGACGGACATGGCTGAATCGACTCCACTAACTATAAGGATCCAATATATATGTATATTAATGGAGGTATATGGAATGGAATATTGGCAACTCTTTAATCTATATCTAAAGTGAATGTTTTGCATAAATAATACCAATATACATATCGAAAAATACGCACACTATAAATAATACTCAAACACATTTACAACAATATCGTTTGGAAAAGAACCCTGCAGTTCTAGTTCTGTTCTAGTTCTGTTCTAGTTCTGTTCTAGTTCTGTTCTAGTTCTGTTCTAGTTCTGTTCTAGTTCTAGTTCTGTTCTAGTTCTGTTCTAGTTCTGTTCTAGTTCTGTTCTAGTTCTGTTCTAGTTCTGTTCTAGTTCTGTTCTAGTTCTGTTCTAGTTCTGTTCTAGTTCTGTTCTAGTTCTGTTCTAGTTCTGTTCTAGTTCTGTTCTAGTTCTGTTCTAGTTCTGTTCTAGTTCTGTTCTAGTTCTGTTCTAGTTCTGTTCTAGTTCTGTTCTAGTTCTGTTCTAGTTCTGTTCTAGTTCTGTTCTAGTTCTGTTCTAGTTCTGTTCTAGTTCTGTTCTAGTTCTGTTCTAGTTCTGTTCTAGTTCTGTTCTAGTTCTGTTCTAGTTCTGTTCTAGTTCTGTTCTAGTTCTGTTCTAGTTCTGTTCTAGTTCTGTTCTAGTTCTGTTCTAGTTCTGTTCTAGTTCTGTTCTAGTTCTGTTCTAGTTCTGTTCTAGTTCTGTTCTAGTTCTGTTCTAGTTCTGTTCTAGTTCTGTTCTAGTTCTGTTCTAGTTCTGTTCTAGTTCTGTTCTAGTTCTGTTCTAGTTCTGTTCTAGTTCTGTTCTAGTTCTGTTCTAGTTCTGTTCTAGTTCTGTTCTAGTTCTGTTCTAGTTCTGTTCTAGTTCTGTTCTAGTTCTGTTCTAGTTCTGTTCTAGTTCTGTTCTAGTTCTGTTCTAGTTCTGTTCTAGTTCTGTTCTAGTTCTGTTCTAGTTCTGTTCTAGTTCTGTTCTAGTTCTGTTCTAGTTCTGTTCTAGTTCTGTTCTAGTTCTGTTCTAGTTCTGTTCTAGTTCTGTTCTAGTTCTGTTCTAGTTCTGTTCTAGTTCTGTTCTAGTTCTGTTCTAGTTCTGTTCTAGTTCTGTTCTAGTTCTGTTCTAGTTCTGTTCTAGTTCTGTTCTAGTTCTGTTCTAGTTCTGTTCTAGTTCTGTTCTAGTTCTGTTCTAGTTCTGTTCTAGTTCTGTTCTAGTTCTGTTCTAGTTCTGTTCTAGTTCTGTTCTAGTTCTGTTCTAGTTCTGTTCTAGTTCTGTTCTAGTTCTGTTCTAGTTCTGTTCTAGTTCTGTTCTAGTTCTGTTCTAGTTCTGTTCTAGTTCTGTTCTAGTTCTGTTCTAGTTCTGTTCTAGTTCTGTTCTAGTTCTGTTCTAGTTCTGTTCTAGTTCTGTTCTAGTTCTGTTCTAGTTCTGTTCTAGTTCTGTTCTAGTTCTGTTCTAGTTCTGTTCTAGTTCTGTTCTAGTTCTGTTCTAGTTCTGTTCTAGTTCTGTTCTAGTTCTGTTCTAGTTCTGTTCTAGTTCTGTTCTAGTTCTGTTCTAGTTCTGTTCTAGTTCTGTTCTAGTTCTGTTCTAGTTCTGTTCTAGTTCTGTTCTAGTTCTGTTCTAGTTCTGTTCTAGTTCTGTTCTAGTCTTCCAGAGCTGCTGGGAACAACATTGTTTTTGTAAATTATTGTGTGAGAGTGTCTGCTTGTTTTTTTATAAAAGAAACAACAATCATAAACAACAATACAGTTAGTTAAGAGTCTAGGTTCGCTTATTTGCACTTGTATGCTGTAAAAGAGTCCAGAAAAGCTTAAGGCGAAATTAAACTCACACATTTTTCTCCCCTTCCCCCTCTTCCTTTCTATCTTTCTTACATATAAATAACATTACATATCTACTCTTACATATCAGCTACATACATCTGCTAACTCATGACCATTAATATTATCTGGTCCAAACAAACCACCCACCTCATCTACCAACCACACCTCCCCAACAATCTGCTAAAAAAAAAGTAAAGTGAGAATGAAGTTTATTCTCAATGAAAATTTGCATACATTCAAACCAGCCATATGTGTAGTGTAAAGAGAGTATAACAACAACAACAACAGCAATAGCTATTGTACAATAGAACACATTAATGTCCTTTCTATTCAGTTTATGTAGTCCTGTTCTTGTTGTTGTAGATTTGAACATTTAGATAGAGCAAATGTTTTCTATTGTATTGTGTGTATTTAGGCTTAAAAAACTCGATTTGAATGAAAAGTGAAAATGAAAATACATACATGCTTAAGGCATTTGTTGAGGGGGGTTTTTTTACACTGGGGTAGGGGATCTGCAGGAGCACAAGTTTGTTATACAACTAATGGTGGGGGTAAAACATTACATTAATTTTACACATACTGCAAGGAAAACTACAGAAAGACAGACGGACGGACAGACGCATGTAAGGACATTTTACAACATAAATTGTTACACAAAAATAAAAGGCAAAACTACTAAGAAAAGTAGTGCTACACTTAAAGGAATATAAAACAAAAACTGCTGAAGTTAAGCAAATTTCCTTTAAATTGGAAAACTAGTAGCAAAAGTTTTTTCCAAAAATCATAATTCCAAACTTTGGGGATTTTTTAAAAATATTATATGTCAATATTTTTAAATAATTTTTTTACACAAAAATAGCTTATGGTTTTATCTATGGGAACTTTAAAAATATTTTACGAGTTTTAGTTCTAACTATTTTTTTTAAATTTTTTATAAAAATATAAAAAAATACTCAAGTTTCAAAGCTTATTAAAAAATGTATATATTAAATTATTTTAATAATTTTGCTACACTGTAAGCCCTTATTATTATTTACAAAATTATGCAAAAATATTTTGCTATTTTTTAAAAATAAACTTGTTTTTGAAAATGTGAAAAACTTCATTTAATTTTTTTTCAAATATTCAAATTCCAAAATTTGGGGAATTTTTAAAAATAGTATAGGTTAATATTTTAAAATAGTTTTGTCATATATTAATAGCTTATGGTCTTAGCTATAAGGAACTTTAAAAATATAGTACGATTTTTAATTCTAACTATTTTTTTTAAATTTTTTAAAAAAATAAAAATATAAAAAAATACCCAAGTTTCAAAGCCGAATAAAAAATTGTATATATTAAAATATTTTAATAATTTTGCTACACTAATAAGCCTATATTATTGTCTACAAAATTATGCAAAACTATTTTGCTATTTTTTAAAAATTAACTTGTTTTTGAAGATGTGAAAAACTTCATTTTAGTTTTCTCCAAAAATCAAAATTCCAAACTTCGGGGATTTTTTAAAAATAATATATGTCAATATTATTAAATAATTTTTTTACACAAAAATAGCTTATGGTCTTAGCTATGAGGAACTTTAAAAATATTTTACGATTTTTAATTCTAACTATTTTTTTAAAATTTTTTAAAAAAATAAAAAAAATTGGTTGGGTATAAAAAAGTTACCCAAGTTTCAAAGCCTAATTAAAAAATGTATATATTAAAATATTTTAATATTTTTCCCACACTAATAAGCCCTTATTATTATCTATAAAATTATGGAAAAATATTTTGTTATTTTTTAAAAATTAACTTGTTTTTGAAGATGTGAAAAACTTCATTTAAGTTTTCTCCAAAAATCAAAATTCCAAACTTTTTTTTTTTAAAAATAATATGTATTAATATTTTTAAATAATTTTTTTATACAAAAATAGCTTATGGTCTTAGCTATGAGGAATTTTAGGATTTTCAATTCTAACTATTTTTTTTAAATTTTAAAAAAAAATAAAAAAAAAATACCCAAGTTTCAAAGATTAATTAAAAAATGTATATATTAAAATATTTTAATAATTTTGCCACACTAATAAGCCCTTATTATTGTCTACAAAATTAAGCAAAAATATTTTGCTATTTTTGAAAAAAAATATGTTTTTCAAGCTGTCAAAAACTTCATTAAAGTTTTTTTCCAAAAATTAAAATTTAAAAATTTGGGGATTTTTTAAAAATATTATATAATAATATTTTAAAATAATTTTTTCATACAAAAATAGCTTATGGTCTTAGCTATTAAGAACTTTAAAAATATAATACGATTTTTAGTTCTAACTAATTTTTTAAGATTTTTATGAAAACTGATATAAAATTTTTTTCTGAAAATAATAAAAAATGTCTTCGTTAAATTTTTCCTTTATTTAAAAGCATTTATTTAAAAAACTATAAAAAATATTTTGCATTTTCTTAGTGTATTTAGTTTAGAGCACCTAAAATTCGCTAACATTAGGCCCAAATTCGCTTTCCTTATTTGCCTTTATTTATAAATATTTGTTTTAAAATTTTCTAAAATGAATACCTTTTATGTAGTTGTGTAGTAAATTGTTTTACATGCAAATAAAACTAATATTTAGAATTTAGTTATGTTGTGTAAGGTTTAGTTAGCTCTCTCATACTTCTTTTTAAAGTATTTCAACCTGTTTACATATTTAAACAAATATTTCACAACTCTTTTGAAGAAATATTATAAAATGTTTCCTTATTTTCAAGAAAGGTGTTTAGTGTAAAAAATTTTGCTTAAAAGTATGTTATAATTTTGTTGCATATGAGACCTAAGAGTTCACAAATTTGCCTAAAAGTATGTTATAAATTTGTTGCAAATAGTTAAATATATGACACCTTTTTTTAAAGGGAGTTTTAAGCAGAAATATTAAGAAATAAAGAAATAAATCAAACAAATTATGTGCTAATATTTGGATATTTAGCAGATTGCTATTATAAATGTCTAAGCCTAAATATTTCTTTATAAAATTTGATGAAATTTTTAAAATTTTTTTTAATATTTTTCTTTTTTCTGAGAGGTCATGTAAATTACTATTATATAATGGCAAAGTATTCTAACTTTATCGTACAAAAATTATTTTTTGGAGGAATTCAAATTAAGACCAAAAAATTACCCCGTTTTTTTTATTTTTATTGAAATTTTTTTAAAAAAAACTTTAATATATCAATAATTTTAAACTTTTATCACATTATTTAAAAGCTTATGCTGTTTACTTTAATATTATGGCTTAATATTGTACGATTCTCAAGCAAAACTTAATTTTTTTTAGGAAATTTGTAATAAAAACATAAAAAATTAAAACCCAAAAATTTATAAAATTTGATTGAAATTATAAAAAATATATATAAAAAATTTTAAACTTTTTTTACATTACTGAAGAGATCATAGTGTTAGCTATAAGATTATGTCAAAATATCGGCAGTTTTTTAAGCAAAACTTATTTTATCAAAAATTTAAAATGTAACAAATAATTATTTTTTTCGGATTTTTCCTTAAAAATTTATAAAAAATATTCAATATATATAAAAAAATGTAAACTTTTTTTGCAATAAATAAAAGCTTATGATGTTTACTTTAAGACGGTGAAAGAATATTATGGCTTTCTCAAACAAAAGTTGAAATTTGTAAGGAAAGCATATCAAGTTGGGACACAAAAAATGTAAAAAATTTAATTAAAATTACAAAAAATATATATAAAAAAGTTTAATTTTTTTTTACATTATTTAAGAGATCATAGTGTTAGCTATAAGATTATGTCAAAATCTCGGCAGGTTTTTAAGCGAAACTTATTTTATCAAGAATTTAAAATGTGAAGAAAAATAAACCAAACAAATTTTCAATCTTTTTCGAATTTTATAAAAAAATTATATGAAATTTTTTCAAATTTTATTTCATTATGTAAAAGTTCAAGCTATTTGCTATACAACTACAATAAAATATTATACTTTTTTATAAAAAAAACTTATTTTTGTAAGATTTTAAAATTTGTCCAAAAAATATAGAATAAAAATTTTAAAACTCAAAAATTACTAAAGTTTTTTATAATTTATAAAAAATATAAATAAAAATTTTGAAACTATTTTTTCATTATATGAAAGTTTAAGGTATTTACTATACAACTACAATAAAATATTATACTTTTTTATAAAAAAAACTTATTTTTGTAAGATTTTAAAATTTGTCCAAAAAATATAGAAAAAATTTTAAAAACCAAAAATTACCAAAGTTTTTTATAATTTATAAAAAATATACTTAAAAATTTTGAAACTATTTTTCAATTATATGAAAGTTCAAGCAATTTACTATAGGACTACATAAAAATATTATAATTTTTTTTATAAAAAAACTTAATTTTGTAAGATTTTAAAATTTGTCCAAAAATTATTGAAAACCCAAAAAATTGCTAAAAATTTTTTTAATTTATAAAAAATATTTATGAAAATTTTTAAACTATTTTTTAATAATTTGAAAGCTAATGCTAATTACTTGCAAATTGTGCAAAAATTTCATAGATTTTTTTGTTTAAACTTATTTTGTGAGGTTTTAAACAGCAAGAAAAAATTAAAAAAAAAAATTATATTAATTAATTAAGTTTTAAACATTATTATTAAATAGTTCACAATATTTTAAGGTTTTTTTATTTTTTAAATTTTGTTCTCCTTTTGTTAGCTTTTAACCTTATTTTGTTTTAATTGTTCAACTCCTTGCCTTTAGCTTTCAATTTAGGTCAAAAAAATTCCCTTTTTTCATTGTTTATGTTTAGTTTAGTTTAATTTCTTTTGTTTGTTATTGTC
Organism: Calliphora vicina; assembly: GCF_958450345.1. Taxonomy (NCBI): domain Eukaryota; kingdom Metazoa; phylum Arthropoda; class Insecta; order Diptera; family Calliphoridae; genus Calliphora; species Calliphora vicina. Next base: position 116,730,946 of record NC_088783.1, read on the forward strand.
TTAACTTTGTTGTAATTTAAAATTGAAATCCTTTTAATGTTTAATTTAACTTTTTCTAGCTTGTTTTCTGTTGACAAATTTCCCAAAAACTTGAAAGTATACCTAACATTTCAATTAAATAGTAGTATACTTTTAGGGATTTCTCTTTGTACACTTACTTCATTATTGTTTGATTTGTTCAACATATAAATTTGTTTTTCCAAATAAAACCAAAACCCTTTTTTATCATATAAAAAAAAATTCAATTAAAAAAACTTGTTAAACTAACGAAAACAATGACAGAAAATAACAATTCAACAAACAATACAACAGAATAAAATATAATAAAAAAAAACAAACATAAATATAAAATATATAATGAAAAAGAAATACAATATAAATTAAATATTAGACCAAAAAAAAAAGGATTCAAAAACACACACTCAGTCAGCTACATAGATATAAAACAGACAATACAATTGCTTGTTAAAATGATTTTTGAAGCAGTTAGGAACGTGCTACCCACCCCCTTTGATTTTTTCACTTTTTTCATATTTTTTTTTTTTTTTGCTGGCAACAAAGAAAGTGGTAGCAAAATACTTGGAATTGAACCCTTTTTTTACCAAAAAAAAAAGAAATTTTAAATTGTGTATTTTTTTGTTGCATCAAACATTAACAAGAAATACTTTTTTTATATAAAAGTGGACTCTACAACACAGATAAAATGTAACAAATTTTGTTTTTCAAATACAACATGACAGAAAACAGGAAACGAAAAAGAATTACGGGTATAGAGATTTGAAAAGACTTTTAGAAATACTGGTTGAAAAACAAGTGTCTGAATAGGGGTGGTCTACTTAAAAAACCTAAAATGACCTATGACCTTGTCTCTGACAAAAAGGGAAATTTTATTCTTAAAAATATAAAAATTTTTCACAAAAAAATTCCTTAAAACTAAAATTTCCCTTGAAGGGAAATTTTTTTATCTAAGGGAAATTATGAAAATTTGCTTAAATTCAACTTTATTAAGAAAAATTAACAACGAATTTGCAAAAATATTTAAAAAATTCTTTACAGAAAAAATTTCCCTTTAAGGGAAATTTTTTTAAATAAGGGAAATTTTGAAAATTTTCTTAAAATAATATTTATTAAGAAAAATTAATAACAAATTTAAAAAAATATTTAAAAATTATTCTTCAGAAAAAATTTCCCCTGGAGGGAAATTTTCAAATTTAAGGAAAATTTCAAAAATGTTTTTCAAAATTTCTTTAAATTTATGCTCCATCAGCTATTATGCAGAAATTTTCAAAATTATTTGAAAAACTAAAATTTCCCTTCAAGGGAAATTTTTTTAAATAAGGGAAATTTTGAAAATTTTCTTAAAATAATATTTATTAAGAAAAATTAATAACAAATTTGCAAAAATATATAAAAATTTTCCTTTAGAAAAAATTTCCCTTGGAGGGAAATTTTCAAATATAAGGGAAATTTCAGAAATGTTTTTCAAAATTTGTTTAAATTTAAACTTAATCAGCTATAGTGTAGAAATTTTCAAAATTTTCTTAAAAACTAAAATTTCCCTTCAAGGGAAATTTTTTGAAATAAGGGAAATTTTGAAAATTTTCTTAAAAAAATATTTATTATGAAAAATTAATAACAAATTTAAAAAAATATTTAAAAATTTCTCTTCAGAAAAAATTTCCCTTGGAGGGAAATTTTCAAATTTAAGAGAAATTTCAAAAATATTTTCCAAAAAATTTTTAAATTTAAACTTAATCAGCTATAGTGTAGAAATTTTAAAAATTTGCTTTAAAACTAAAATTTCCCTTCAAGGGAAATTTTTTGAAATAAGGGAAATTTTGAAAATTTTCTTAAAATAATATTTTTTAAGAAAAATTAATAATAAATTTAAAAAAATATTTAAAAATTATTTTTCAGAAAAAATTTCCCTTGAAGGGAAATTTTCAAATATAAGGGAAATTTAAAAAATTTTTTCCAAAATTTCTTTAAATTTAAACTTAATCAGCTATAGTGTAAAAATTTTCAAAATTATTTTAAAAATTAAAATTTCCCTTCAAGGGAAATTTTTTTAAATAAGGGAAATAATATCAAATAATATTTACTACGAAAATCTAATTAAAAATTTAAACAAATTTTTAAAAATTATTTTTCAGAAAAAATTTCCCTTAGAGGGAAATTTTCAAATATAAGGGAAATTCCAAAACTATTTTCCAAAATTTCTTTAAATTTAAATTTGATGAGCTATAATGTACAAATTTTCAAAATTATTGTAAAACCAAAAATTTCCCTTTAAGGGAAATTTTTTTAAATAAGGGAAATTTTGAAAATTTTCCTAGAATAAAATTTACTAAGAAAAACTAATAACAAATTTGCCAAAATATATAAAAATTTCCCTTCAAAAAAAATTTCCCTTAGAGGGAAATTCTAAAATTAAGGGAAATTATAAAACTATTTTCCAAAATTTCTTTAATTTTAAATTTGGTAAGCTATAATACACAAATTTTCAAAATTATCTTAAATCAAAAAAATTCCCTTCAAGGGAATTTTTTTTAAAATAAGGGAAATTTTGAAAATTTCCCAAGAATAATATTTATTAAGAAAAACTAATAATAAATATTTAATAAAACTAAGGAAATTTTTCTTTAATTAAAATTTCCCTTAGAGGGAAATTTTTTCATATAAAGAAAATTTACAAAATTTTATGAAAAGAAACAAAACTTTTATGTTTTATTAGGTTTTTTATTAAATTTCAAAAAAAATTATTTCCCCTTTTTTGGCTCATTATTGACCACCATAATTTAATAACTGATCTTAACATAAATAACAGTGGGATGAGTGAGTAGCTAACACTTTTACACACTCTCTGATACAATTTTACTAACAATAGTAACAACATTTTGCGTAACAATGTAAATCACATGTAAAATAATGCTGGGTATGGGGGTAAAATGTAGTTGTTGTGTGTGTGGTGTCAGTTAAATGAAAACAACAACAACAAAAAACGAAAAGAAAAGGGGTATAACAAACGACCATCTACAACAACAGCAAAAACAAAAAAAGAAACGAAGCCAATTTAAAAGTCTGCTGCCATTTACACACGCACTTACATACATTGCCGTTACTTGCTGAGCAGAAACAAACCAAAAATAATGAGTAGAGTAGTGGGGTAAGTGAGTGGGAGAGAGTTTTCGTTTGTGCTCGTGTTCGGGTGTTAACGATGTCCTACACATGTTTGTATGACTGTGTGTATGTTGGCGAATTAATGATGCTGCTTTTGCTTGGTCCATTTGAACAACAGTAAAAAAAAATATTGTAAATTTCTGTGTGTGCCTGCGTGTGTGCAAAAGTGTGGGTTTTTGTTTATTTTTTATTATTGTATCGTCCTTGCAACCCTTTTTTATTTATTTTTTCGTAGTTTTTTTCATCAATTTTTGTTGAGTTTTGCTAAAAAAACCTAAAGAATGAACAGAAATTGTATGAAACGAAACAAACATTTTTTTATATTTTTAAGATTACAAAGGCTGTACGCAACATCTAGGGAGTTTTAGATTTTTTTTTTGTAATACACGCAATTTTTTATATAGATACATGTATAAAAAAACGTTATTTTTGAAATTTCTTTATATATATAATGGTCAGCACATTCACCACTACTTTAGCAGTTTTTGTGCCCCCCTGAAAAAAAAACGAAATAAAAGAAAATTTTTATTTTCTTTTTTACAAGGGTAATTCTGAGAATTTTTTTTGTATAAGTTCTGCAGGACAAGTATTTTCTTTTTTCTAGATTTTTTTTCTAGTTTTGAAAGAGTTACATCTTCCTTACATGTTTTGGGTTCGTTAAAAGCAAAGACTCTGATAACATAAAATGAAACAAAACATTCAATGTTCAATGTCTTTTTTTATGAATTCAATTTAAATTTAAGGCCAACAAAATAAATAAATTCATATACAATTTCAAGTGTTTTTCTAAATGCGTTAAGAAACACTTTTAAAATGTTTTAGACTAACATTTAATATGGTTTAAAAGGGGAAAAATCACTAAACGTATGAGTAATATTTCAATTTTGAAAATATATATTGAAATTTCCAAAACAAATTCACATGTATTTAAAGTTTATGCTAATTACTATAAGCTGTAGTAAAAATATGCTCAGTTTTGTAAGCAGAAATTATTTTTTGAAAAATTTAAAATATGACTTAAAATTTGCCAAAAATTATCGATATTTGTTTTAATTTTTAAAAAATACATATTAAAATTTTTAAAAGATTTTTATAGTTTTTAAAAGTTTATGTTGTTTACCATAAGCTGAAAGAAAAATATACCCGGTTTTGCAAACAAAAATTATTTTTGGAACATTTTAAAATATGACTAAAATTATACACAAAATGGCCGGACTTTTTTTTAGATATTTAAAAAATATATATTGAAATTTCAAAAAAAAATTCTATTTATTAAAATCTTAAGCTATTTGCTATAAGCAACCAAAAAAATTTTGTCGGTTATCCAAAGAGAAACTGTTTTTTTAGAAAATTTGAAATATGAATTAAAATTTGACAAAAATTTTCGAACTTTGTTTTAATTTTTAAAATATATATATTAAAATTTCTCAAAGATTTTTATATTTATTAAAAGTTCAAATTGTTAGCTATAAGCTGAAAGAAAAATAAAGTCGGTTTTGCAAACAGAAATTATTTTTTGAACAATTTTAAAATATGACATAAAATTTAAAAAAAAATTTGGAACTTTGTTTTTATTTTTAAAAAATATATATTGAAATTTCTTAAAGATTTTTATAGTTATTAAAAGTTCATATTATTTACTATAAGCTGAAAGAAAAATATTCTCGGGTTTGCAAACAAAAAATATTTTTTGAAACATTTTAAAATATGACTAAAATTCTACACAAAATTTAATAATTTTGTTTAGATATTTAAAAAATATATATTGAAATTTTTAAAAGATTTTTACAGTTATTAAAAGTTCATATTATTTACTATACGCTGAAAGAAAAATATTAGAGGTTTTGCAAACAAAAATAATTTTTTGAACAATTTTAAAAATATGACTTAAAATTTGCCAAAAAATTTTGAAATTTGTTTTTATTTTTTAAAAATATATATTGAAATTTCTTAAAGATTTTTATAGTTATTAAAAGCTCATATTATTTACTATAAGCTGAAAGAAAAATATTGTCGGTTTTATAATTTTTACAATTTTTTTTTTGAAAAAATTTCCCAACTTTTGTTTAAATTTTTAAAAAATATGTATTGAAATTTTGAAACAATTTTTACATGTATTAAAAGTTCATGTTATTTGCTATAAGCTGCAAGAAAAATATTGTCATTTTTCGTAACAGAAATTATTTTATGAAAAATTTAATTTAAAAATAAAATTATACAAAATAATTCCCAAATTTGTTGCAATTAAATTGACATTCAATAACTTTTAAAGGCTTTTCTGTAATTAAGACCCTTTTTCTTATAAGCATAGCCAAAAGTCTTTTGAAACCTTTCATTATTTCTTTTTCGTATCCCATTATTAATTCTCTTAAAATAAAAAACTTTTTCCAAGTGGTAGGAGTAAAAAGTAGGAACAAAGAAAAAAAGGATTTTTTAATTATTATAAATATTCAACGCGAAAAACAAGCAAAACTTAATACAAAAGAAGAAAGGAATAAATATTAAACCCCCTCCCTCTTTGAAAAGAATAAATAGCAAAGAAAAATTACAGAAAAATTCAGCAAAAAATTAGACTTTTTACCCCAAAAAATGTTGTTGTCTTAAAAAAAAGGGGTATTAATGGGTAAATGAAAATTGACATTTATATAAATTAAAAATGACGAAGTAAAACGGTATATAATATACAAAACAAAGCAATATATAAGAAAGAAGCAACAAAAAAATGCATAGAAAAAATATATTATTACGCACTGCTAAACACTTGGAAGTTTTGAATAAATGAGTATTGAAAATAAAGGAAAAAAATTAAGAAAAAATGCTGTAGCAGCACAAGCAACGCCAGCTCACGAATTTTATTGTAATAATGAAAAGAATTGAATTTATTTTGTGTTTTTTTGTTGGAATAACTTGGACACGAGTTACTAAGCATTCTTATATACAAATTAATATGGAAACTTAACACTACCAAAATATATACTTATATTGGGTAGGGGTAAGACTTTTTCCTCTAGCTTACTGTAGCATCGAGCTATAACAATGAAAATTTGCTGGAATATTCCCTAAAGTTTCTTGATTCTAAAAAACTAACTCTTAAATAAAGTCCTCCCACAAAATTTTTCACAATTAGCAAATTTAATAAGAAATAAAATGTTTTTATCTTTTTTATAATTCAAAGGTAGGGTCAAACTTTTTTCTCTAGCAGACTGTAACATCCAGCTATAGCAATGAAATTTCGCTAGAATATTCCCTAAAGTCTCGTGATTCTAAAGAACTAACTCTTAGATAATGTTCTCCCACAAAAATTTTCACAATTAGCAAATTTGATAAGAAATAACATTTTTTATCTTTTTTATATTTCAAAGGTAGGGTCCAACTTTTTTCTATAGCCAACTATTTAATGAAGCTATAGCAATGAAATTTTGCTGGAATATTCCCTAAAGTCTAGTGATTCTATAGAACTAACTCTTAGATAAGGTTCTCCCACAAAATTTTTCACAATTAGCAAATTTGATAAGAAACAAAAATGTTTAAACTTTTTTATAATTCAAAGGTAGAGTCCAACATTTTTCTCTAGCAAACTGCACAATCAAGCTATTCTAATGAAAGTTTGCCTGAATATTCCCTAAAGTCTTGTGATTCTGAAGAACTAACTCCTAGATAAGTTTCTCCCACAAAATTTTTCACAATTAGCTAATTTGATAAGAAATAAAAAATTTAAAACTTTTTTATAACTCAAAGGTAGGGTCCAATTTTTGTCTCTAGCCAACTGCACAATCAAGCTATTCTAATGAAAGTTTGCTAGAATATTCCCTAAAGTCTCGTGATTCTAAAGAACTAACTCCTAAATAAAGTCTTCCCACAAAATTTTACGCAACTAGCAAATTTCCAAAGAAACGAAAAATATTAAACTTTTTTATAATTCAAAGGTAGGGTCAAACTTCTTTCTATAGCCAACTGTTTAATCAAGCTATAGCAATGAAATTTTGCTATAATATTCCCTAAAGTCTCTTGATTCTAAAGAACTAACTCCTAGATAAAGTTCTCCCATAAAATTCTTCACAATTAGCAAATTTGATAAGAAACGAAAATTTTTTAACTTTTTTATAATTCAAAGGTAGAGTCCAACTTTTTTCTTTAGCAAACTGTAAAATCAAGCTATAGTAATGAAAGTTTGCTGGAATATTCCCAAAAGTCTCTTGATTCTAAAGAACTAACTCCTAGATAAAGTCCTCCCACAAAAATTTTCACAATTAGCTAATTTGATAAGAAATACATTTTTTTTATCTTTTTTATAATTCAAAGGTATGGTCCAACTTTTTTCAATAGCCAACTGTATAATCAAGCTATAAAAGTGAAAGTTTGCTAGAATATTCCCTAAAGTCTCTTGATTCTATGGAACTAACTCCTAGATAAGGTTCTCCCACAAAATTTTTCACAATTAGCAAATTTGAGAAGAAACGAAAAATTTTAAACTTTTTAATAATTCAAAGATAGGGTCAAACTTTTTTCTCTATCAAACTGTAAAATCAAGCTAAAGCAATGAAAGTTAACCAGAATATTCCCTAAACTCTCGTGATTTTAACTAAATAACTATTGAGTACAGTTCTCTCACAAAATTTTTCGCAACTAGCTAATATGCAAACAAACAAAAAATTTTAAATTTTTTATAACCCAAAAGCAGTTTTACATTTTTTTCTCTAGCAAACTGTACAATCAAGCTATAGCAATGAAAGTTTCCTAAAATATTATTTAAAGTCTCGTGATTCTAAAGAACTAACCCTTAGATAAAGTCTTCCCACAAAATTGTTCGCAAAAAAAAGTCTTACTGTGTTTTTGAGTTATAAAAATATTTAAACTGCTTCATTTGTTTTCAAGTTTTTAAATTTGTGAAAAATTTCGTAACATAACTTTATATAAGTTTTAGTTCTATAGAATTCTGATACTTTAAGCAATATTCTGACAAAGTTCCATAAATATTGCTTAACTATGCAGTTTACTAGAGAAAAAATATCGACCTTACTTTTGAGTTACAGGATAATTAAAATGTTTGGTTTGTTTGGAAATTTTGATGGTTGTGAGAAATTTTGTGTGAAAGACAATACTTTAGGGAATATTTTAGCAAAATTTTAATAATATAACACGATTCTATAGGTGGCTAGAGCAAAAAGTCGTAACCTGGTTTTAAGTTATAAAAAAGTTAAAAATTTTTCATTTATTTGCAAATTTCCCAAATGTAAAGAATTATGATTCTGGACTTTATTTAAGAATTAGTGATATAGAATCATGATACTTTATGGAATATTCTGATAAACTTTCATTGGTATCGCTTGATTTTGCAGGCTATTAGAGGACAAAGTGTAATTATGCCTTTGTGTAATAAAAATTTATAAATTTTTCGTTTGTTTGCAAATTTTCTCGTTGTGAAGAATTTTTTTAAAAGCCTGTATTTAATAGTTAGTTCCTTACAATCCTGATACTTTGGGGAATATTTTGGCAAAATTTCATTGATATCGCTTGATTGTACAGGTGGCTAGAGACAAAAGTCATACCCTACCTTTGAGTTATGATAATGTTAGAAATGTTTCGTTTGCTTACAAAATGCCTAATTGTAAAGAATTTTGTAGGTGAACTTTATTTAGGAATTAGTTCTATAGCATCCTAAGAGTTTGAGGATTATTGTGTTAAAGTTTCATTGATATTGGTTGATTTTCTAGGCAGCTAGAAGAGAAAGACTGATTATGCTTTTGTATAATAAAAAATTTATAAATTTTTCGTTTGTTTAAAAATTTGCTAGTTGTGAAGAATTTTGTTAGAAGTCTGTATTTAGGAGTTAGTTCTATAGCATGCTGATACTTTAGGGAGTATTTTAGCACACTTTCATTGATATCGTTTGATATTCCAGGTAGCTGGAGGACAAAGTCTGTTTATGCCTTTGTATAATAAAAAAAATTGAAATTTTTCATTTGTTTGCAAATTTGCTAGTTGTGAAGAATTTTGTTAGAAGTCTGTATTTAGGAGTTAGTTTTATAGAATCCAGATACTTTAGGGAATATTTTAGCAAAATTTAATTGATATCGCTTGATTTTACAGGCTGCTAGATAAAAAAGTTTTAGCATGCTTTTTTTGTATAAGAATTTCAAAAATGTTTTTTTTAGTCTATAATCTAGTTTATTCTAAGTCTATGCTGTGGTTTAGTCTAGTCCGTGATTTATAATAAAGTATAAAGTATCTGTTCCATTTTCTGTTCTGTTGTTATTTGTTTCGTTTCCTTTCACAAAATCCCGAAATTACTTATTTCCTTAAATTTCATAAATTTTTTTTTGCAAATCCTAAAAGTATGCTTTAGTAATTGCTGAGAAATAATAGAAACTACACAGCAAGTAAAGTGGTGAATGTTGCATAAAAAAGTGGGTGGTTGGGTGATTCTGTGTGTGTGTGTATGGCTGAGCAGAGTTTGAATAAAATATCTTTTGACGTTTATGGGTCCAGGGGTCCAGTATAAGGAATTTCTGTTTTGTTAATTTTTTTTTATTCACTTTCAATTTTTATTAGTTCTTTACATGTTGGAATATATATTTTTTATTGAATTGAAAGAGTGTGTGTGCGAATATAAGCAAAATAAACCCACCCCTTTTTTTTGTTGTTGTGCAGTTATGTTTTTTGTCTTATTTGTGTTTTTTAAATTAGAACCTGAGGCATATGACCAGCGTGTCTTGAATTTTTAAGTCTATTTTTTTTGGATTTTTGTGCTGCTTTTTTTTTGTAGTTTTTCACAAGGGTGTATTTTTACTTTTTTGTTAGATTTCCATTGACTTTGACAGTTTTTTTTGTTTTGTTAGAGTTTTTCCTAATGGATTTTTTTTGGTTTTTTTCATGAACAAACATATAAGAAAACGTTTGTGTTTGTGTTTGTTTTCTTTTTTTCAGTTAGAAAAATGGACCATTATGATGGTTTTTTAGGAAAAAGGGTTAAAAGTTTTTATTTTTCTTTATACATTTTTTTGTTTTATTTTCTTATTTGAAGATGTTGAAGTATTTTTTTCTTTAAATATTTACGTTTCAACTAAAACAGTGTGTTTGCTTAAGAAGATTTTGTATAAAAGCAAAAAATGGAAAAAATCGCTCAACATTTTTTTTAAGGTTAATCACAAAAGCTTTTAAATTTTTTTTTATCAATTTGAAGTTTTACTCTAGAGACTGTTCAACTAAATAGACCAGTGGGTCATGGAACTTCAGCTGCAAATGATTGGCATTTGTTGGAAGTTGGAGAGAAAGAAACATGAAAGACAAACGCCAGCCTCAAATGAAGATATCATATTACCACAACTAACCTAAAAAGAAATGTTATATTTTATCAATTTTTTTTACAGAGAAAAAAAGGATTAAATGTTTCAAATCAATCAATATTAAAATTAACAAGTTTATTAAATTTAATACATTTTTTAAATACTTATTTTCCTTGGAGAATAGTCCACGAAAATGTGATTAAAAATGGAATATTTTGTAAGAAACCATTTCTCATTTATTTGCTCCAAGGAAACACAATATCTTGAGGAATAATCTCTGAAAATTTCAATAAAATTAATGCATCCTAAAGGCAACTTTCAGAAAAGGGAACCAAAAGGTTCCCTTTAATAATACATAATCTTCTATTGCTTGAACAAATCTCTAGTTTTGAAAAATTTTGTGAGAAAACTTTGTTGCCTTTTTAATGCCCTGGAATCCCAATATATTAAAGTTTATTTTCCCAAAATTTTTTAAAAATATCTGCATTCTACAGTTAGTTAGGCAAAAAAGTCTTGCAATAATAATTTTTATTTTGTAATTTCAAAATGTTGAGTTTGTTTGGAAAATCCTAATTTTTGAAAAATTTTGTCAAAAGACTTTGTTGTATTAATACATTTATGGAATCATAATACATTAAGAAATATTTTCCCAAAATTTCATTTAATTTGCTGTTTCCTACAAACAGTTAGAGGAAAAAGTCTCTTTAACATATTTTTTAAAATGAAACTTTAAAATTTTCTATTGGTTTGAATAATAGCAATTTGTAAAAAATTTTGTTATAGGATTATATTCCAATATTAGTTCTTTGAAATCACAATACTTTGGAGAATGTTCTCCAAAAATTATATTAAATTTCTTACATCCTACAGTCAGTTACAAAAAAAGTTTTACAAAGTTTTTTTTTTATAGTGAAATTTCAAAATGTTGAGTTTGTTTGGAAAATCCTAATTTTTGAAAAATTTTGTTAAAGGACTTTATAATATTAATAAAATTATGAAATTACAATATATTAAGAAATATTTTCCCAAAATTTCATTTGAATTGCAGCTTCCTACAAACAGTTAGAGGAAAAAGTCTCTTTAACATATTTTTTAAAATGAAACTTTAAAATTTTTTGATGGTTTGAATAATACCAATTTGTAAATAATTTTGTTAAAAGATCATATTCCAATATTAAATGCTTGGAATTACAATACTTTAGAGAATGTTCTGCAAAAATTATATTAAATTTCTTGCATCCTACAGTTAGTTACAGGAAAAAGTTTTACAAAGTTTTTTTTATAGTGAAATTTCAAAATGTTGAGTTTGTTTGGAAAATCCTAATTTTTTAAAAATTTTGTCAAAAGACTTTATTTTCATAATACATTTGTGGAATCACAATATCTTAGGAAATATTTTTTCAAATTTTCATTTAAATGCCTGCTTCCTACACACAGTTACAGGAAAAAGTGTCTTTATTATATTTTTTAAAATGAAACTTTAAAATTTTTGATGGTTTGAATAATAGCAATTTGTAAATAATTTTGTTAAAAGATCATATCCCAATATCAGTTTCTTGAAATTGCAATACTTTAAAGAATGTTCTCCAAAAATTATATTAAAATTTGTCCATCCTACAGTCAGTTATAGGAAAAAGTTTTACAAAGTTTTTTTTATGGTGAAATTTTCTAAAGTTGTGTTAGATTGCAAAATTGTTATTTATGAAAAATTTTGTTTGGGAACATTAGCCTTATGTTAGTTCCATAGAATCTTAAGATCCAAAGGATTATTCTCCAAAAATTTTATTAAATTTCTTGTATCCTACAGTCAGTTAGAGGAAAAAGTTTTACAAAGTTTTTTCTTAAGGTGAAATTTTAAAATGTTGTTTTTGATTGCAAAATTGTTATTTGCGAAAGATTTTGTATGGGAACTTTAGCCTGTTGTTAGTTCCATAGAATCTTAAGATCCAAGGGATTATTCTCCTAAAATTTTATTAAATTCCTTGTATCTTGCAGTCAGTTAGAGTAAAAAATTTTGCAAAATTTTTTCTTATGGTGAAATTTTAAAATGTTGTTTTCGATTGCAAAATTGTTAATTGCGAAAGATTTTGTATGGGAACTTTAGTACTGTAATAGTTCTCTAAAATGCTGAATTTTCAGGGAATATTCTCCAAAAATTTTATTTATATTAAGACCTCCTACAGTCGTTTAGAGAAAAAAGTACATTGAAGTTATTTTGTTGTTTTAAACTTGGAAAAATTCTAGTGGTTAGCAAAATTGCGATTTGTGTGAAATTTTATAAGAAGACTTAATCTTAATTTTAAGTTTATGAAATCTCTATGCTTTGGAGAATGATTTACCAAAATTTCATTAAAATTGCTTTATTCTAAAGTCAGCTACACTAAAATGTTTGCTAAGGTTATTTTGTGTTTTGAAACTTTAAAATGTTGTGTTTGTTTGCAAAATCTTAATTTTTGAAAAATTTTGTAAGAAGACTTTCTTCTGTTATTACATTTATAAAATTACAATACTTTCAGAATTATTGAACCAAAATTTCATTAAAATTGCTTTATCCTAGAGTCGGCTACAGTAAAAAGTCTGCTAAAGTTATTTTATGTTTTGAAACTTTAAAATTATGTATTTGTTAGGAAAATCTGCATTTCTGAATAATTTTGAATGAAGACATTATAATATTGTTAATTCCATGGAATCCTAATACTTTCAAAATTATTCAGCCAAAATTTCATTAAAATTTTTTGATCCTAGAGTCGGCTACAGTAAATAGTCTGCTGAAGTTATTTTTTGTTTTGAAACTTTAAAATTATGTGTTTGTTAGGAAAATCTACATTTCTGAAACATTTTGAATGAAGACATTATAATATTGTTAGTTCCATGGAATCTTAATACATTCAGAAATAATTTTCAGAAAAAATTATTACAAAAGCTTTTTTCTACATTCTGCTACAGTAAAAAGTCTGTAAAATTTATTTTATTGAAGTTTAACATTTTGTTTTTTTTTTGTTTTACAAAATTGCCAATTGTGAAAAATTTAGCAAGAAGACTTAATTCCTGAGATAGTTCTGTAGAATCACAACATCTTAGGAAATAGTCCACAAAAATTTCATTGTAATCGAGCTATTGTAATCAAAGTTATAGAAAAAATTCCACCAAAGTAATATTATGTTTAGAAACTTTAAAATTTTTAGTTTGCTTGCAAAACTGGTAATTGTGTAAAATTTTGTATGAAGACTTTATTTCAGAAATAGTTCTAGGGATTTAGAATTGATTGTAATATGTTGTCCCAAAATTTCATATAAATTTATGCATCCTACAGTTGTTTGCAGTAAAAAGTCTGTGTAGGTTATTTTAGGTTTAGAATGTTTAAAATTTTCAGCTTGTTTGTAAAATTGCAATTTGTGAAAAATTTTGTAAAAAGACTTTATTTTTTTATTACTTCTATGGATTTAGAATTAATTGGAGTATATTTTCCCAAAGTTTCATTGAAATTGAAGCATCTAGTTGAGAGTTACAGAAAAATCTCTCTTCTTCCTTATCGGTAGTAAAATGCTTAAATTTGTTTCATTGCTTAGCAAATTCTGTATTTGTGTAAAATTTAGTATGAGCACTTTATCTTATTATTAGTTTTATGGATTTAGAATTATTTAATAAATATTCTTACAAAATTTCATATAAATTGCTGCATCCTACAGTCGGTAACAGTAAAAAGTCTGTGACATTTATTTTATTTAAAGAAAATTAAAAATTTTCTTTTTGTTTGCAAAATTGCAATTTGTGAAAAATTTTGTATGAGGACTTAATATTATTATTAGTATCAGGGATTTAGAATTGTTTTAGGTATATTTCCTTAAAATTTCATGATAATTACTGCTTCCTACAGTCAGTTATTGAAAAAAATCGGACCTTTATTCTCTATTGTAAGATGCTTCAAATTGCTTAGATGGTTTGCAAAATCTCTAATTGTATAAAATTTTGTGTGAGAACTTTATTTTTTTATAAGTTCCTTGGATTTAGAATTGGTTTTAGTAGATTTTCTCAAAATTTCATTCAAATTGCTTTATTTTAGAGTCAGTTACAGTAAAAAGTCTATTAAAATTTTTAAAGGTTAAGAATGTTTCAAAATTTATAGTTTATTTGAATAATTACAATTTGTGTAAAATTTTGTAAGAAGACTTTATTATATTATTAGTTCTAAGAATTAACAATTATTTAGCGTAACCTCTCCTAAAATTTCGTAAAAATTGAGGCATTATACAGTCGGCTACTGAAAAAAGTCTAAGAAAGTTATTTTAGGCTTTGAATGTTTAACATTTTTAGATTGTTTGTAACATTGCAATTTGTGTAAAATTTTACAAGAAGACTCAATTAAGTTTTTAGTTCTGAAGATTTACAATTATTTGAGGTATATGTGACCAAAACTTTATAAAAATTGCTGCATTTTTCAGTCTGCTACAGACAAATTTATGTCCATCCTTCTTTAATTTAAGAAGTTTAAAAATTTTTTCATGGTTTGCAAAATCTCTAATTGTGCAAAATTTTGTATGAGAACTTTATTTTGTTATAAGTTCTGTGGATTTAGAATTGTTTGTAGTTGATTCTGACGAAATTTCTTTAAAATTGCTAGATCCTACAGTCCGCTAGGAAAAAAAAACTCTCCTTCCTTCACTATGATAATAAGCTTCAATTCAAATTTGAAGGTTTGCTAAATCTCTAATTGTGTAAAATTTTGTATGAGAACTTTATTTTGTTATTAGTTCTTTGGATTTATAATTGTTTGTAGTTAATTCTGACGAAATTTCATTAAAATGGCTGCCTCCTACAGTCGGCTATGGAAAAAAACCTCTCTTGCCTTCGCTAAGTTAAAAAGCTTTATTTCAAATTGGAAGATTTGCAAAATCTCTAATTGTGCAAAATTATGTGTGAGAACTTAATTTGTTTATAAGTTCCTTGGATTTAGAATTGTTTGTAGTTGATTCTGCCGAAATTTCATTAAAATGGCTGCATCCTACAGTCGGCTATAGAAAAAAATCTCGCCTTCCTTCACTATGTAAAGAAGCTTCAATTCAAATTCGAAGGTTTGCAAAATCTCTAATTATGTAAAATTTTGTATGAGAACTTTATTTTGTTATAAGTTCCTTGGATTTAGAATTATTTTTAGTTCATTCTGCCGAAATTTCATTAAAATTGACTCACTTTCAAGTAAGTTACAGTAAAAAACCTGTGAAACTGATTTTTGGTTTTGAATACTGAACAATTTTAGCTCGTTGGCAAAATTGCAATTTGTGTAAAATTTTGTATGAGATCTTAAATTTATTTGTAATTCAGTAGATTCACAAATATTTTGAGTATATTGTGCCAAAATTTCATTAAAATTGATGCATCCTACAGTGGGCTATAATAAAAACTCTATCCTTCCTTTGCTATGATAAGAAGCTATAATTTGAATTCGAAGGTTTACAAAATCTCTAATTATGTAAAATTTTGTATGAGAACTTTATTTGCTTATAAAGTCTTTGGATTCAGAATTGTTTGTAGTTGATTCTGCCGAAATTTCATTAAAATTAGTGCATCCTACAGTCGGCTATAGAAAAAACTCTCTTGTTCCTTCGCTATGATAAGAAGCTTCAATTTAAATTCGAAAGTTTACAAAATCTTTATTTGTGCTAAATTTTGCTTGGGAACATTATTTTCTCATTAGTTTTCTGGATTTATAATAGTCTTTAGCTTGTGCATCCAAAATTTCATTAAAATTCACCCATTTTTAAGTAAGTTACAGTAAAAAACCTGTGAAACTGATTTTTGGTTTTGAATACTGAAAATTTTTAGCTCGTTGGCAAAATTGCAATTTGTGTAAAATTTTGTATGAGAACTTAAATTTATTTGTAATTCAGTAGATTCACAAATATTTTGAGTATATTGTGCCAAAATTTCATTAAAATTGATGCATCCTACAGTCGGCTATGGAAAAAACACTCTCCTTCCTTCGTTATGCTAAGAAGCTTAAATTTAAATTCGAAAGTTTACAAAATCTTTATTTGTGTTAAATTTTGCTTGGGAACATTATCTACTTATTAGTTTTCTGGATTTGCAATAGTTTTTAGCTTGTCCTCCCAAAATTTCAATAAAATTCACCCATTTTCAAATAAGTTACAGTAAAAATTCTGTGAAACTTATTTTTGGTTTTGAATACAGAAAATTTTTAGTTTGTTGGTAAAATTGCAATTTGTGGAAAATTTTGTATGAGAACTTGAATTAATTTGTAATTCAGTAAATTTATAAATCTCTGAAATATATTGTGGCAAAATTTCATTAAAATTGCTTTATTATAGAGTTGGTATTATTAAAAAGTCTGTTTAAGTAATTTTTGTTTAAGCATGTTTAAAATTTTTAGTTTTTTGTTTAAAACTCAATTTGTGGAAAATTTTGTTAATAAAGTTTAGATATTTTTTAGATTTTTAAAAACAATATATTTCAGATATTAAGTGTTGAAAATTTCATTAAAATTGCTTAATATTTGTAAGCTGCAGAGCAAATTAAATATTAAAATTTTTGTTAAAAAAAAATTAAATTTTTTTTAATGTTTCAGTGTATGAGAAAGAGAGTATTAGTGTGTGTGTGAATATGTGTATGTGTGTTTTATATATGTATGCATTAAGTTTATTTGTGTTTACATTTTTTTATGATATTTTCATTATTATGCGTAGAGACGTACGCAAAAATAAAAATTATTTTGCAGGACTTTCGCTCTAAATTCATGACCATCAAAAAAAGTTTTTTTTTTCTTCTTTTTTTTATAAAAAAAGACAACAACATTTTTCCAAAATTCATATTATATTTATGTACAATAAATATATAAAAGAAAAAGTCTGTTTATTCCAACATGTGCCCAAGATAAAGTAGGCTTATCAACCTTCTGCCACCCAATGCCTTACATAAGCACAGAGAAGGGGTTAGTGGAAGACAAAAAAAAGTGAAAGTTGTTGTATATTTTATATTCAGCTGGCTTGTTTTTTAACCCTTTTTTTATGTGCAAAAATACAGAAAAACTGTGGCTGGAGATGATGATAATGGTCAGACACACACAATTGTGTCCATTCCCATTAGAAGCCAAAAAGAAAGTGCAAGTGTTAGAAAAGGAAAGCATATGAAATAAATGAAAGGGTAGATATAATTCTTTGAACGTCCAGCCTTATATAATAATACCTGCAGATTATTGGAAGGAGGTGGGGGGACTTTGAGGACCAAGAACATGATGATGATGAAGTTAAGGCCATACACGCGCACTCATTTTTGCTCTACAGTTTTGCAATAGTCAAAGGATTGTACAGCATCCTTTTGACCATTCGTTTCAGTCTTGTGTTTATGCTAAAAGAGATGACGTTGTGTAAATCTAAAGAATTTTACCCTTCTTTTCTTATTTAAGCCTAAAAGAGGGCAGTTTTTTTTAAGAGAATTTTTTTTCGAGATTTTTTTTATACATTTTTTATAGCAATTTTTTCCAATTTCTTTTCATGTTACCCAAAAAAAAAGTGTTTAGAAAAAGATTCTAAATTAAGTTAGAATCTCATTATAATCAACCCCCTTTACAAAATTTTTTTCTGGCAAAATAAAAAACTGGAAAATGTAAAAAGAATGAGTTTTTTTCTAAATCAATATTTATATACAAAATATTTAATAGAAACAACTTAATTTTTGATGATTTAAAAACTAAATAAAAAATTCTTTAAGTTAAAGTCAAGTTATACAAAAAAATTAAAAGAAAACTTAAAAAAAAAAAATAAAAAAAAATTCTTAATTTTTAAAGTACCAAAATTTTCAATTTTTTTACAAAAACTTAAAATATTTTTACAAAATCTATTAAACATTAGCCTAAGCTTTCCAAATTCCTTAACATAAATATTTTTTTAAATAAAAAAAACTAGAGAAAAAATTTTCCAAAAAAAAAAAAAAGATAAATTTAAAAAATTCTAAATATTCTGAAATAAATAAGAAAATGTTTAATATTTTTCCAGCAAAAAATAAACAAAGGCTTAAATTATTGATAACTAATAAATAATTTAAAAATTTTCAATATATATTATTTTTAATATTAACACAAACTTTACACAAATTTCTACAAAAAATATTGAGAAATTTAAAATGTGAAATTTTTTAATTTCAAAAATTTTTTAGGTTTTTATTAAAAATCTTAAACTATTTTTTCAATATTCAATAGCTAACACAATAAGCTATTAAAATCATAAAATTTTAAAAAATTTCTTTAACAAATATTTGTTTTAAATTTAGCACAAACTTTAACAAAATTTCCACAAAAAAAATAATTAATTTAGCATATGCAATTTTTTTCATTTTCAAATATTTCTAAGTTCTAATTAAAAATCTTAAACTATTTTTTCAATATCCCATAGCTAACACAACAAGCTATTAAAATCATAAATATTTTAACAAATTTCTTTAATATATATTTTTTAAAATTTAGCACAAACTATAACAAAGTTTCCACAAGAAAATTATAATTTTGTATTTTTTGAATTTGTATTTTCAAATATTTTTAGGTTTTAATTAAAAAAAGCCAAATATTTTTACAAAATCTATTAAACATTAGACTAGGCTTTCCAAAACCATAAAACTTAAAGAAATTCCTTAATATAAATATTTTTTTAAATAAAAAAAACTAGAGAAAAAATTTTCCAAAAAAAAAAAAAAGATAAAATTAAAAAATTCTAAATATTCTTAAATAAATAAGAAAATGTTTAATATTTTTCCAGCAAAACATAAACAAAGGCTTGAATTATTATTAACTAATAAAAAAATTTAAAATTTTCAATATATATTATTTTTAATATTAACACAAACTTTAAACAAATTTCTACAAAAAATATTGGAAAATTTAAAATATAAATTCTTTTAATTTTCAAAAATTTTTAGGTTTTAATTAAAAATCTTAAATTATTTTTTCAGTATTCAATAGCTAACACAACAAGCTATTAAAATCATAAAATTTTAACAAATTTGTTTAATAAATATTTGTTTTAAATTTAGCACAAACTTAAACAAAATTTCCACAAAAAAAAATTGCTTCCACTTCAATAAACTAAAATTATTTCCATACCAAGCATAAAGGGCTTAATATTTTTTCTTTTCATAGTACTCAAGGCCATAAGCTATACAAATCTATTAAATAAATTTAAATCTTTTAATATATATAATTTTAAAATTAACACAAACTTTGAACAAATTAGGAAAATTAATTTTAATAAAAAAAAACTTTTTTTTAAAATTTCAAAATTTTTAGGTTTTCATTAAAAATCTCGAAATATTTTTTGAATATTTAATAGCCAACAGCACCAGCTATTAAAATCATAAAATTTTAACAACTTTCTTTAATATATATTTGTTTTAAAATTAGCACAAACTTTAACAAAATTTCCACAAAAAAAAAATTAATTTAGCATATGCAATTTTTTAATTTACAAATATTTGTAGGTTCTAATTAAAAATCTTAAACTATTTTTTCAATATCCAATAGCTAACACAACAAGCTATTAAAATCATAAAATTTTAACAAATTTCTTTAACAAGTATTTGTTTAAAAATTAGCACAAACTTTAACAAAATTTCCACAAAAAAAATTAAATTTTTTATTTTCTGAAATTTGTATTTTCAAATATTTTTAATTTTTAATTAAAAAACGCCAAATATTTTTACAAAATCTATTAAACAAAAGGCTAAACTTTCCAAAACCTTAAAACTTAAAGAAATTTCTTAATAAAAAAAAAGTTAAAAAATTTTTTTTTTTAATTAAATTAAAAAATTCTAAATCTTCTTAAATAAATAAGAAAATGTTTAATATTTTTCCAGCAAAAAATAAACAAAGGCTTAAATTATTATTAACTAATAAATAAATTAAAAATTTTCAATATATATTATTTTTAATATTAACACAAACTTTGCACAAATTTCTACAACAAATATTGGAAAATTTAAATATGAAATTTTTTAATTTTCAAAAATTTTTAGGTTTTAATTAAAAATCGCCAAATATTTTTTGAAATATTTAATAGCTAACACAACAAGCTATTAAAATCATAAAATTTTAACAAATTTCTTTAACAAATATTTGTTTTAAAATTAGCACAAACTTTAACAAAATTTCAGCAAAAAAAAAAAAAAATTTTAATTTTCAAATATTTGTAATTTTCAAATATTTGTAGGTTCTAATTAAAAATCTTAAACTATTTTTTCAATATCCAATAGCTAACACAACAAGCTATTAAAATCATAAAATTCTAACAAATTTCTTTAATAAATATTTGTTTTAAAATTAGCACAAACTTTAACAAAATTTCCACAAAAAAAATTCCTGAAATTAAAATAAGTATACTTTATTAAATTTAAATTATTTCCATACCAAGCATAAATCGTTTAATATTTTTTCATTTAAAAATACTCAAGACCATAAGCTATACTAATCTATTAAATAAATTTAAATTGTTTAATATATATATTTTAAAAAATTAACACAAACTGTAAATAATTTTCATTCAAAAAAATTTTGAATTTAAAAAATTCAATTTTTTGTTTTATTAAAAATTTTAAGTTTCAAATAAAAAATCGCAAAATATTTTTTCATTAACTAATAAAAGAAAGCCTTGGCTATTGAAAGCAATAAATTTTAACAAATTTCATTAATATATAGATTTTTTAAATTTAGCACAAACTTTAACACAAGTACAGAAAATAAGTCTAAAATAAATTAAAATTATTTCTATATTAACTATAAATCGCTTAATATTTTTTCATTTAAAAATACTCAGGACCATAAGCTATACTAATCTATTAAATAAATTTAAATTGTTTAATATAAATATTTTAAAAAATTAACACAAACTTTAAATAATTTTCATTCAAAAAAAACTTTGAATTTAAAAAATTTAATTTTTTATTTTATTAAAAATTTTAGGTTTCAAATAAAAAATCACAAAATATTTCTTCATTAACTAATAAAAGAAAGCCTTGGCTACTGAAGGCAATCAATTTTAATAAATTTCATTAATATATATATTTTTAAAAATTAGCACAAACTTTAATTCAAATACAAAAAAATATATCATAAAAAAAATTATGTTTACTTAAATAAATTGAAATTATTTCCATACCAAGCACAAAGTACTTAATATTTTTTCATTTAAAAATACTCAAGACCATAAGCTATACTAATCTATTAAATAAACTTAAATTGTTTAATATACATATTTTAAAAAATTAACACAAACTTTAAATAATTTTCATACAAAAAAATTTTGAATTTAAAAAATTCAATTTTTTGTTTTATTAAAAATTTTAGGTTTCAAATAAAAAATCGCAAAATATTATTTCATTAACTAATAAAAGAAAGCCTTGGCTATTGAAAGCAATCAATTTTAAAAAATTTCATTAATATATAGATTTTTTAAATTTAGCACAAACTTTAACACAAGTACAGAAAATATGTCTTCAAAAAATATGTTTACTTAAATAAATTGAAATTATTTCCATACCAAGCACAAAGTACTTAATATTTTTTCATTTAAAAATACTCAAGACCATAAGCTATACTAATCTATTAAATAAACTTAAATTGTTTAATATATATATTTTAAAAAATTAACACAAACTTTAAATAATTTTCATCTAAAAAAATTTTGAATTTCAAAAATTAAATTTTTTGTTTTATTAAAAATTTTAGGTTTCAAATAAAAAATCCTAAGCAATTTTTTTGCCATTTAATAGCTAAATATATAAGCTTTTGAAATTAATTAATATTAACTAATTTCATTAATATATATATTTTAAAAATTTCGCACAAACTTTAAACAAATTAGCACAAAAATAAAAAGAAAAATATTAAGAATTTGCTAAATAATATAAGAAAATGTTAAACAAAATTTAAAAAAAGCATGATATCTTTCCTGTAGCTTATAGTTAAGGACCTAAGGAATTTTTTAATATATATTTTTTTTAATATTAAGTTAAACTTGAAAAAGAAAAAAATATTTTTAAAAAAATAAAAAAAAAT
The DNA here is from genome assembly GCF_958450345.1 of Calliphora vicina. Classification (NCBI taxonomy): domain Eukaryota; kingdom Metazoa; phylum Arthropoda; class Insecta; order Diptera; family Calliphoridae; genus Calliphora; species Calliphora vicina. The sequence continues at coordinate 116,753,467 of NC_088783.1, forward strand.
AGATTTTTTTTTCAAGAAAATTTAAAATATTTTTTGGCAATTTAATAGCTAACCTATTTAGGTTTTAAAAAAAATTATTTTAATAAAATTATTCAATATATTTTTGTTAAATATGGAATTTTTTTTTAAAATTTTAAAGATTTTTCTGGTATTTTTTTTAGTAAATACTTTTTATGTTATTATTATTTCTTATAGCTTTTTCTAAGCCCCTTTCCACTGTTTATTTTTTTCTCCCACTTTTTTCTTTTCATTTGTTCATTATAAATCATATATGTTTATATATAAATCATATTCCTTTTTTTTTAATACATACCGGCTTAAAAATAAATATTTCTCTATTTTATAAAACTGACCATAAAAAAATCTGTAGATGAGAAATGAAATTTAAAAACAACTACCCCCAAAATAAGAACAAATATTTCCATATCAAAAAATATACATACTTACAAGCATATGTGGGGTCATATATACATATGTATGTATGTAAATACATTTCCATGTTTTCATATAAATTGTTTAGTCCAGCATAAAATCTTTGTTAAAAAAAAACTGTTTCATAAATATGAGAAAAAAGTTATTTTTTTTGCCTTACAACTCCCTAAAATATGCTTTATTTTTAGCTAGCTAGTTATGGAAAGTATGCTTTACTTATATGTATTTGATTTTGATTTGCTAATAAAACAAAATGAAATATACAAATGAAAAGTATGTTATAATAAAACTTATTATAAAGTAGCCCTAAAAGTATGCTCTAGATTTTTTGGATAAAAGTTTTAAAGCTTCTTAATAGAAAAATTAATATTTATTTAAATGAAAACAAATTTAAATTAATAAAAAACAAGTAAGAGAACTATATTCGAATCTTATATACCCTTCCCCATACTTTTAAGTTAAAATTTGAAAATAATTTTGGTGAAAAAAAATTTTTTTCATACAAAAATTAAAAAAAATTTTTTTTGATAAAATTGTTTATGCTGAAAAATTTAATTAGTGGAAAAAAATAAACAAAAAATTTTTTTACTAAATTTTTTTTTTTTGATGAAAAAAATCGGCTTAAATTTTTTTTTTCGATTTTGACCCATTTTAGGTCCCTAAAATAGGCTTTATTTTTAGCTAGCTAGTTATGGAAAGTATCCTTTACTTATATGTATTTGATTTTGATTTGCTAATAAAACAAAATGAAATATACAATGAAAAGTATGTTATAATAAAACTTATTATAAAGTAGCCCTAAAAGTATGCTCTAGTTTTTTTAAATAAAAGTTTTAAAGCTTCGCAATAGGAAAACTAATATTTATTTAAATGAAAACAAATTTAAATTAATAAAAAATAAGTAAGAGAACTATATTCGATTCTTACATACCCTTCCCCATACTTTTAAGATAAAGTTTGAAAAAAAAAAAATTTTCATGCAAAAATTAAAAAAAAAAAAAAATTTAAATAAGTGTTTTATGCTGAAAAATTTAATTAATGGAAAAAAATGGACAAAAAAAAATTTAAGCAAAATTTTTTTTTTTTTTTGAAAAAAAATCGGCTTAAAAAATATTTTTTTCGATTTTGAGCCATTTTGGGTCCGAATTACTATAGCGTTATATAGGTCATTGGAAAGCTATTTGAAATATCTATCATTTGGTATATATATTGTCTATATTAATGACTTATTAATACAGATATAGATCAAAAACTAAAATCGAGGTAGTCATGGTTTTTTGCCTATAACTCAGCCATTTATGGGCCGATTTTCCCCAATTTAAATAGTAACCTAAACGGGACTATTGCGGATATATTGATGTATGAATCATGTTTGTAAGTTATTTGCAGGCTTCGGAAAGCTGATTTCAACACACACATGGAAAGACGGATATGGCTAAATCGTCTTTGCAATCTAAAACGATCCAAAATATATATATTGTGAGGTCGCAAATGAAAACTATAGAAATACCTTTAACAATCATGGTGAGAGCTATAAAAAATTTGAGAAAAAAAATTTAACTTTAAATTATAATCTAAAGAAATTTAGAACCAAAAATCAAATTCCCTCAAAAATTTTGCTTTTGTCTAAAAACCTCAAATATTTTTTAATTATATAATAGCTAATAACATAAGCTTTCCAATAAAAGTAAAATTAATTTATTATTTTTATATATTTAAATTTTTTTTTAAACTTAAACTTTGAGAAAAATTCAGGAAAAAAAACTGACTTTGGGAAAAAATTAATTTCCTTACAAAATTTATATTTAAAGAAAAATGCAAAATGTTTTTGCTTGATTTGATAGCTAATTACATAAGCTTTGAAATAAAATAAAATTTATTTAAAAATTTGTTTATGTATTTTTTTAATTTAACCACAAACTTTAAGGAATTTTGGGTTTTATAAGAAAAAAAATCAAGGTTTTTAAATTAATTAGCCAAAAACTTAAAATTTTTTGTTAAATCACAAAATATTTCTTTCTTAGTTGATAGACATTACTTAGAACTTTACAAAAATCGATATTTCAATTCAAAATTTGTATATATATTTTTTTAATATGCTTTTAAAATTTGTACAACTTTCAGGAAAAATTAAATTTTTGGCAAAAAAATAATTTCCTTAAAAAATTTATATTTTGAGAAAATTCGCAAAATTTTTTTATTTTGTTTGATAGTTAATAACATAAGCTTTTAAATAATGTTAAATTTAATTAAAAATTTTAATATATATTTTTTTAATCTGACCTTAAAGTTTGTAAAACTTTCAGGAAAAAATAAATTTTTTTTAAAAAAATAATTTTCTTACAAAATTTATAATTTGAGAAAATTCGCCAAATGTTTTTATTTTGATTGATAGTTAATAACATAAGCTTTTAAATAATGTTAAATTTAATTAAAAATTTTAATATATATTTTTTTAATGTGACCTTAAAGTTTGTACAACTTTCAGGAAAAATTAAATTTTTGGCAAAAAAATAATTTCCTTACAAAATTTATAATTTGAGAAAATTCTTAAAATGTTTTTATTTTGATTGATAGTTAATAACATAAGCTTTTAAATAATGTTAAATTGAATTAAAAATTTTAATATATATTTTTTTAATATGCTCTTAAAGTTTGTAAAACTTTCAGGAAAAAATTAATTTTTTTTAAAAAAATAATTTTCTTACAAAATTTATGTTTTGATAAAATTCTCAAAATGTTTTTATTTTGATTGATAGTTAATAACATAAGCTTTTAAATAATGTTAAATTTAATTAAAAATGTTAATATATATTTTGTTAAATATGACTTTAAACTTTGTAAAACTTTCAGGAAAAATAAATTTTTTGGCAAAAAAATAATTTCCTTACAAAATTTATAATTTGAGAAAATTCGTAAAATGTTTTTATTTTGATTGATAGTTAATAACATAAGCTTTTAAATAATGTTAAATTTAATTAAAAATTTTTATATATATTTTGTTTAATATGACCTTGAACTTTGTTAAACTTTCAGGAAAAATTAAATTTTTTGGCAAAAAACTAATTTCCTTACAAAATTTATAATTTGAGAAAATTCTTAAAATGTTTTTATTTTGATTGATAGTTAATAACATAAGCTTTTAAATAATGTTAAATTTAATTAAAATTTTGTATATATATTTTGTTTAATATGACCTTAAACTTGAAACTATTACAATAATTCGAATTAAATTCTTAACAAAACTTAAGCTGTTTTTAATTATAATAAACAAATTTAAAAATTAAAATTTTCCTTTTTCAAAAGCTAAAATAAATAACTTAGAAAGAAAACTTTCTAAATTATTTGAGTTGCCCTCAATTTGGCCAACTAATTTGAAGTGGCTTTTAAGAGTATTTTTGGTTTTAAATTTGAAGCAATTCTAGCAATTTAACCTTAAAACACTACAGCTAAATAAACTGTCACAATTAATGATAAATCTGTTTACTCAATTGTAAAGATAATAATTACGCATAAAACAGCAACATCCCAAATGCGAATACACCACCTTTCCACCCAACCAGCAGCCCACCAGAATTTATAATATTATATAAAAAAAAGGGACAAGTGTTAACAAAAACACCCCTGCGAAATATTTTCCATTTATAAAATTATTTACTTAAGCTGTAAAATTCTTAGGAAAACAACAACATTGATCAATTCAATGTTTAAAAATTATTTACCAAAATTGTGATTTTTACCCTTTTTTCAAAAATCTAAGTTTTGCTGTTTTTGAACCCTTTTTTTTGTTTGAAAAACTTTGCTTAAAAAAAAATAAATACAACAAGAAACAACGACCAGTGTCTAATTAATGGAAAAAAGGGACTGCTGTCATCTCAGACTTTTGTGAAAAGAAGCATAAGAATCCGCGTTTTTAAAGTATTTTTCAATATGCATCAATTTCTGGGCATTTTTTGCTGTTTTAGCCCCAAATAGGGGAGATTTTACTTACAAATAAATACAAAAGGAAATTAAAAATTCTAAAAAGAAAAGAGAAAAAGGTTATGAAGAAAATCCATTAACATTTTTAATGAAATAAATAAAGTGTCTAGATAACAAGGGGGGGGGGGTGTTTCTAGCAGCAAGGACCTAAGAAAAATATTAATATTTTGAATATTTGGGGAAAAAATTAAAAATATTTTTGATTAAATTAAAAGACAAGAAAATAAACTTTCAAAGTAAAGAAAATTTAAAACAAAATTTTTATATATTTTTTTTTTCAAATTTAAAAAAAATTATTTTTCTCATAAAATAAGCAATTTACAAAAAATCGAAAATATTTTTATATTATTTAAAAGCTAACAACATAAGCTTTTATATAATAGAAAATTGAAAACAAAATTTTTATATTGAAATTTTTTATAACAGTTACAAACTTAAAAAAATTTTAAGAAAAATATTTTTCTCATAAAATATGCAATTTACAAAAAACCCTAAATATTTTTATATTATTTAAAAGCTAATAACATAAGCTTTTCAATAAAAGAAAATTGAAAACAAAATTTTAATATATATTTTTTTAATTTAAACACAAACTTTGTTGATTTTACGGATTTTTTTTCAAAATACTCAAAATGTTTAATTAAATAAAAAAACCCTTAAATATTTTTCATATTTTAAAAGCTAATAACATAAGCTTTTAAATAATAGAAAATTTAAAACAAAATTGTTATATACTTTTTTTTAATTTAACAGCAAATTTTGAACAATTTTGGAATTTTAGCAAAAAATTATTTTATAAATATATTTTTTAGTTTTCAAAAAATCGTAAATATTTTTATATTATTTAAAAGCTAAGACTTTTAGCTTTTAAATAAAGCTAAATTTATATACAAATTTTTATATATATTTTTTTATATATAACTTTAAACTTTAATGATTTTTAGGTTTTTCCAAAAAAAAATCCAAATATTTCAAATTACTAAAAAATATTTATAAAAAATAAAATCGAAAAATATTTTTTCTTTGTTTAATATTTAAAGCTTTGAGCTTTCAAATAAAGCCGAAATCAAATCAAAATTTTTATATATATTTTTTTATATATAACTTTAAACGTTAGTGATTTTTAGGATTTTTCAAAAAAAAAAATCCAAAATTTTCAAATTACTAAAAAATTTGTATAAAAATAAAATCGAAAAATATTTTATCTTTATTTAATATTTAAAGCTTTGAGCTTTCAAATAAAGCTGAAATCAAATCAAAATTTGTATACATATTTTTTTATATATAACTTTAAACTTTAGTGAATTTTAGGATTTTCCAAAAAAAAAATCCAAAATTTTCAAATTACTAAAAAATCTTTATAAAAAATAAAATCGAAAAATATTTTTCTTTTATTTAATATTTAAAGCTTTGAGCTTTCAAAAAAAGCTAAATTCAATTAAAAATTTGAATATATATTTTTTTATATATAACTTTAAACTTTAATGATTTTTAGGATTTTCCAAAAAAAAATCCAAAATTTTCAATTTACTAAAAAATATTTATAAAAAATAAAATCGCAAAATATTTTTCTTTTATTTAATATTTAAAGCTTTGAGCTTTCAAATAAAGCTGAAACCAAATCAAAATTTTTATATATATTATTTGTAATATAAACTTAAACTTTAATGATTTTTAAGATTTTCCAAAAAAAAATCTAAGATTTTCAAATTAATAAAAAATCTTTATAAAAAATAAAATCGAAAAATATTTTTTCTTTATATAATATTTAAAGCTTTGAGCTTTCAAATAAAGCTGAAATCAAATCAAAATTTTTATATATATTATTTTTAAATTAAACTTAAACTTTAATGAATTTTAGGATTTTCCAAAATAAAATCAAAAATTTTCAAATTACTAAAAAATCTTTATAAAAAATAAAATCGAAAAATATTTTTCCATTATTTAATATTTAAAGCTTTGAGCTTTCAAATAAAGCTGAAATCAAATCAAAATTTTTATATATATTATTTTTAATATAACCTTAAACTTTAATGAATTTTAGGATTTTCCAAAAAAATATCAAACATTTTCAAATTACTAAAAAATATTTATAAAAAATAAAATCGAAAAATATTTTTATTTTATTTAATATTTAAAGCTTTGAGCTTTCAAATAAAGCTGAAATCAAATCAAAATTTTTATATATATTATTTTTAAATTAAACTTAAACTTTAATGAATTTTAGGATTTTCCAAAAAAAAATCTAAGATTTTCAAATTACTAAAAAATATTTATAAAAAATAAAATCGAAAAATATTTTTTCTTTATTCAATATTTAAAGCTTTGAGCTTTCAAATAAAGCTGAAATGAAATAAAAATTTTTATATATATTATTTTTAAATTAAACTTAAACTTTAATGAATTTTAGGATTTTCCAAAAAAAAATCCAAAATTTTCAAATTACTAAAAAAAATTTATAAAAAATAAAATCGAAAAATATTTTTTTTTATTTAATATTTAAAGCTTTGAGCTTTCAAATAAAGCTTAAATCAAATCAAAATTTTTATATATATTATTTTTAATATAAACTTAAACTTTAATGATTTTTAGGATTTTCCAAAAAAAAATCAAAAATTTTCAAATTAATAAAAAATCTTGAGCTTTCAAATAAAGCTGAAATCAAATCAAAATTTTTATATATATTATTTTTAAATTAAACTTAAACTTTAATGAATTTTAGGATTTTCCAAAAAAAAATCTAAGATTTTCAAATTACTAAAAAATATTTATAAAAAATAAAATCGAAAAATATTTTTTCTTTATTCAATATTTAAAGCTTTGAGCTTTCAAATAAAGCTGAAATGAAATAAAAATTTTTATATATATTATTTTTAAATTAAACTTAAACTTTAATGAATTTTAGGATTTTCCAAAAAAAAATCCAAAATTTTCAAATTACTAAAAAAAATTTATAAAAAATAAAATCGAAAAATATTTTTTTTTATTTAATATTTAAAGCTTTGAGCTTTCAAATAAAGCTTAAATCAAATCAAAATTTTTATATATATTATTTTTAATATAAACTTAAACTTTAATGATTTTTAGGATTTTCCAAAAAAAAATCAAAAATTTTCAAATTAATAAAAAATCTTTATAAAAAATAAAATCGAAATATATTTTTTCTTCATTTAATATTTAAAGCTTTGAGCTTTCAAATAAAGCTGAAATCAAATCAAAATTTTTATATATATTATTTTTAAATTAAACTTAAACTTTAATGATTTTTAGGATTTTCCAAAAAAAAATAAACAAATTTTAAACCTTAAAAAAAATATTTTTGTCTAACGAAATCTTATAATATTTTTCATTTATTTAAAAGCCAGTATTATAAACTATTAAATAATATTTAAATGAATTTAAAAAATATATATATATTTTTTTAATTTTTATACAAACTTGGTTAAATTTTTAAAAATTTCTTTGATCAATATTATAAATACTTTGATTTTATAAAGCCTTAAAGTTAATAATTCCTCGTATACTTTATAGTTTCTGGGCTAATATTATAAAATTTAAGCTTTTTATTTATTTCCTTAAACAAAAAAAAAACAAAATCCCTAAAAGAAAGTTTATAATGTTTATTTTATATTCCTCAAACAGTCAATCACATATTTACAAAAAAACACACGGGAAAAAACACAGAAAATGGTTTCTCTAAAATGTAAATCACCTTAAAAAACAAGATTTTATACAGATAACAGGGGCAGCAGCAGTTCAGTGTAAGAAAAACCAACAAAATTTATGAAAAAAACCAAAAACTTTTCACGTATATGTCCCTATACAAAGGACAATATGAGGAAAACTCTACTTCTTATGGTGTCTGTATTATATTGTGCTAACAATGTCATATTTATGCAACAACAACAACAAAAGTTGTTGCTTTTAACTTCTGCTACTTGTACCAACACCAACTCCCTTTTTTCCCCAACTTTTACCACCCGCCTAAAAGTATGCTTTAGTAAAATTCACATACGTTAAAACATATAAAAAGCTTTTCATTTTTATAAAGAATCGCTAGCTTATGGCTCGTTTATACAAGATATTTATTTTAAATAGGATTTGATAATATTTAAAAAGCATCTAAACATTCAAAAATTCCATTTACTAACATCAGCCAGCTAGATCTATTGATTTTAAATTGTGTTTTACATCAAACACTGTTTCCCAAAAGAAATGTTTTTTAACATTTTAAATAAAACGGAAAATATTTTTATGTTATTTGAAAGTCTATATAATAAGCTATTAAATATAGAAGAAATTATTTAAAAATCTCTATAAATACTTTTTTTAATTAGTAACAAACTTTAATGAAATTTTAAATTTCCCCAAAAAAATGTTTTACTTCATAACTTGAAATTTTTTAATAAAATCGTTTAATATTTTTTCATTATTCCAAAGATAGCTCCATAAGCTTTAAAATAAAAGAGAAATTGAATAAAAATTTTTATATATTTTTTTTAATTTTGAAAAATTTCAACTTTTCTTCTTAAATTTCTTTTTGTTCAAATATTTAAAAAAAATCAAAAATCCAAAAATATTTTTTCTTTATTTAAAAGTCAATAACTTAAGCTTTTAAATAATATATAAATTAAAACATAATATTTATTAATATTTTTTTAAATTAACCACAAACTTTTATGAATTTTTGGTTTTCCGAGAAAAAAATATTTTTCCTACCAAAATATATTTTTGCTCAAATCTTTGAAAAAAATTAAAAATTCGAAAATATTTTTTCTTTATTTAAAAGTCAATAACTTAAGCTTTTAAATAATATATAAATTAAAACATAATATTTATATATATTTTTTAAACTTAATCACAAACTTTAATGAATTTTTGGTTTTCCGAAAAAAAAATATTTTTCCTACCAAAATATAATTTTGCTCAAATCTTTGAAAAAAAAATTAAAAATTTTCAAATATTTTTTCTTTATGTAAAAGACAATAACTTAAGCTTTTAAATAGTATATAAATCAAAACATAATATTTATAAGTATTTTTTTAAATTAACCACAAACTTTAATGAATTTTTGGTTTTCCGAGAAAAAATATTTTTCTTAGCAAAATATATTTTTGCTCAAATCTTTTAAAAAAAATCAAAAATCCAAAAATATTTTTTCTTTATTTAAAACTCAATAACTTAAGCTTTTAAATAATACCTAAACTAAAACATAATATTTATAAATATTTTTTTAATAAGCTTACAAACTTTGTTAAAATCTAAAATTTCTTTTAAAAACATAAACCCTCACATGGATAATATTTTTTTCAAAATCCCAAAATGTTTAATTAATTTTTAAAAGCTTATTCCCTAAGCTATTAAATAAAAAAGAATTTAATTCAAAATTTTTATATATATTTTTTTAAAATTATTTTAAACTTTGTTGAAATTATTGAGATATTTTTGGAAGAAAATACTTTTTCTCCTAAAATGATAGTTTTATATAAAATTTTAAAATATTTTTTTATTATTTTAAAGTTTATTCTTTAAACTTTACAATAAAGTAAAAATGAATTCAAAATTTTTATAAATATTTTTTGAAATTTCTTGCAAACTTCTTTGAAAATTTTTATTATTTTTTAAAAAAGTTTTTCTTGCTAAATCCAAAAATTTTTTCAAAAAATGTAAAATATTTTTTTATTATTTAAAAGGTTATCATATAAGCTTTTAAATAATATTATAATCGTTTCAAAATTTATATATATATTTCTTTAATTAACCCACAAACTTTGTTAAATTTCAATAAAAATTCTAAAAATCCTTTCAAACCAATTATCTCCCAAAATTAATTTGAATTAATAAAATGTAATTTTTTTTTTATTATTTAAAAGCTAATAACATAAGCTTTTAATAATTGAAAAAATAAATTGAAAATTTTTATAAATAATTTTTTTAATTTAAAAACAAACTTGAAAAATTTTTCAAAAAAAATACTTTTTCTCCTAAAATGATAGTTTTATATAAAATTGTTAAATATTTTTTTATTATTTTAAAGTTTATTCTTTAAGCTTTTAAATAAAGTAAAAATCAATTTAAAATTTTTACAAATATTTTTTGAAATTTCTTGCAAACTTCTTTGGAAATTTTTAATTTTTTTAAAAAAGTTTTTCTTGCTAAATCCATAATTTTTTTCAAAAATTATAAAATATTTTTTTATTATTTAAAAGTTTAGCCTATAAGCTTTTAAATAATATTATAATAGTTTCAAAATGTTTTTATATATTTTCTTAATTTAACCACAAACTTTGTTAAATTTCAATAAAAATTCTAAAAATCCTTTCAAACCAATTGTCTCCTAAAATTAATTTGAATTAATAAAATGTAAATATTTTTTATTATTTAAAAGCTAATAACATAGGCTTTTAAAAATTGCAAAAATAAATTGAAAATTTTTATATATATTTTTTTAATTTAAAAACAAACTTGAAAAATTTTTCAAAAAATTTTTTTTTTTTAAAAACAGTGTATTATTTTCTTAAGTTATTTCTGGCGTAAAAGGCAAATATTGTCCATAACTAATACCCTGAAAGCATGTGCGTACACGCATGTATTTGTATTACATATGCAAGCATGAGTGTGTGTCTAAGTTTCAGGGGAGGGGGTTAGTTATTGCTACTTGAGTATTAGGAGGACATTGGTGGGCAATTTTACAATTTTGCCAACAAAAAAAAATACAGAAAGAAAGAAAACACTTACAGTGAAACTAAATACACTTAAACATATAGAAAATATTGCTTGGTGTGTGTGTTTTCTCAAAATATTTTAAATTTATAATCAGTTGATGTGTGTGGAATCAACGAAAAACTGGTCTAGAGGGGGAGGTAATATAAGAATACTTCAAATGTGAAAGGTAAGTTAAGGCAGGCAGGCTTAAGGAAGCTACTGAAAACCTAAATTAACCCATGAAATCTGGAAGAATATAAAATGTTGAAAATTTTTGTTAACACTTTTTTCCAGTGCCTATAAGTAGGCAACAAAAAGTAAATTTTATATTTTTAGCAGAAAATTTATGTAATTAATTTTAATATTTGCAGATTCTTAGAAATATTAATCAATTTTCATTTTAATAAAGCTTCTTTAACAACATTTGGTTCATAAAGGTTTAATAGCGCTCTAATGTATGCTACAATTTACTTTATGATACACTAGGGTAGTTGTTGTTGTCATCTACATACTCCAGCACACACACATAAACATATGAGCAAAACCTAAAAGTAAATCTGCTAAAAGCAGCAACAAAAACACACACATACAATTTGGCGGGCGCTCTAGGATATGCTATAGTTTTTCTACTATTAATTTTAAATAATATGCTTCTCCATACACACTCAAATGTATGTGTGTGTCTCTCTAATAGTTTTTAGATATAAACTTTTAGTAGGTGAATTATGGTAATAATTTCCATTTACCTAAGAGTCTGTGCTTGAGTTTCTAAGGACACATGTAAGTCCTTTGGTTACCATGGGAAAAATCCTGATATTTTTATTGTTATTTAAAACTAATTAACTAAAAAATATTTCAAGAGAAATAAATTATAACACACACTCACAAAAATAAGATTTATGGCCTAAAAATAAAAGAAACATAAATAATTTTATGTTTTAAGCAAATTTCAAAAATTATTCGCTTCAACGGTTATTCGGTTTAACGATTATTCGTCTTAATTTCATAAAAAATTCATATATTTATAAGAATTATCATCTAATTTACATAATTAACCACTTTTGGAAACGAGTAACCGTTTCAACGGTTTAACGAATAATCGCCAATATCTGGTATGTAACTTAAAATTTCGCTTGAAATATGCTAAAAATCTTAAATGATTTTAAATTCTTTATATATTTTTGAAATTTTTTTTCTTTATAGAAATTTATTCGCTGAAACGATTATTCGGTTCAACGATTATTCGTCTTCATTTTCCATAAAATTTATGTTTTTGTAAATCTTGTATGGAATTCTAAAAGTTAAGCTAATTTTTAGAGCGAATAATCGAATAACCATTTAAACGGTTTAACGAATAATCGCCAATATCTGGTATATAACTTAAAATTCAGCTTGAAATATGCTAAAAATCTTAAATGATTTTAAATTCTTTACATATTTCTGAATTTTTTTTTCGATTATTCGAATAACCGTTTTAACGGTGTAACGAATAATCGTTAAAATCCGCTTTAAGAATTCAAATTTCGTATGAAAAATATTAAAAAACCTATATAATTTGAAATTATTCACAAATTTTTTATGTTTTTTTGCATTTTAAAATTTTATTCGCTTCAACGATTATTCGGTTTAACGATTATTCGTCGAAATTTCCCATAAAATTTATGTTTTTGTAAATCTTGTATGGAATTCTAAAAGTTAAGCTAATTTTTAGAGCGAATAATCGAATAACCGTTCGAACGGTTTTCCGAATAATCGCCAATATCGGGTATATAACTTAAAATTCCGCTTGAAATAGGCTTAAAATCTTAAATGATTTTAAATTCTTTAAATATTTTTGAAATTTTTTTTCTTTATAGAAATTTATTCGCTGAAACGGTTATTCGGTTTAAAGATTATTCGTCAAAATTTCATATAAAATCTTTATATTCATAATAATTAACATGCATTCTACGAGTTTAGCTATTTTATGAACGATTAATCGAATAACCGTTCAAACGGTTTTCCGAATAATCGTTAAAATTCGCTATAAAAATCCAAATTTCGCATGAAAAATATTAAAATATCTATATAACTTGAAATTCTTCAGAAGTTTTTGATGTTTTTTTTGCATTTAAAAATTTTATTCGCTGAAACGGTTATTCGGTTCAACGATTATTCGTCTTAATTTCCACAAAAATTTATGTTTTCGTAAATTTAGCTTTGAATTCTAAAAGTTAAGCAAATTTTTAGAGCGAATAATCGAATAACCGTTTAACGGTTTTCCGAATAATCGCCAATATCGGTTGTATAACATAAAAATCCGCTTGGAATAAGCGAAAAATCTTAAATAATTTTAAATTCTTTGCATATTTTTGAAATTTTTTTTCTTTATGGAAATTTATTCGCTGAAACGATTATTCGGTTTTCCGATTATTCGTTAGATTTTTTTTAAAATTATATATTTTTGTAAATATTTTCTCAGTTTCTTTAGTTTATTGCACTTTTTGTTCAATTTAACGAATAATCGTTGAAGCGGTTTTCCGAATAATCGTTAAAAACCGGTATGTAAATTTAATTTCAGTCTAAAAAATTCCAAAAAACTTAAATATTATGCAATTCTTTATAAATTTAGCAATTTTTTTAATCCATAGAATTTTATTCGCTTCAACGATTATTCGGTTTTCCGATTATTCGTTAGATTTTTTTAAAAATTCTATATTTTTGTAAATATTTTCTCATGTTCTATAGTTTGTTACAGTTTTTTTTCAATTTAACGAATAATCTTCTAAACGGTTTTCCGAATAATCGTTAAAATTCGCTATAAAAATCCAGATTTCGCAAGAAAAATATTCTAAAATCTAAATAATTTGAATTTTTTTACAAATTTAGGAATTTTTTTTAATTTATGGAATTTTACTCGCTTCAACGATTATTCGGTTTTCCGATTATTCGTCAAATTTTTTTACAAAATCTAAATTTTTGTAAATAGTTTTTTATATTCTATATTTTGTCATGCTTTTGGTTCAATTTACCTTTATTTAGTTATTCGGTTCTCCGAATAATCGTTAATGTTTTGCATATATTTGCAATAATTCACAGGAAAAGTTAATAAATTATAAATTCTTGACAATTCCTGCAAATTATTATCATAATCGATTATTCGGTTTTTTAAAATCCATTTATTTTTAAAAATTTTCTAAAATTTAAAATATTTATACAACTTTTAATCGATTAATCGTTAAATTTTTAAGCCTGTTTAAGAATAATCGTTAAGAATTTAGCAATTATAGAACTTAATTATGTCTTAAGTAGTTTAGCCTTATTTTATGTTAGTTGTTAAAATCTGTTGCATACTTTAAGGAGTTCGTTAAATATTTAATTAAGTGCGGGTCCTTTTAAAGCGTTTTTTCAAACTAAGATTGATTTAAATGCTTTTGTTTTGGACTATGATGCCTTAAAAAATGTCTATAATTAATTATGAGTTTTTGTGTTCAACTGTACTTTTAGCATTTTGTTTAAATATTTTCCATTTAATTGCCTATTTTTGTTTGTTACTCATTTTCGCCACAAAAAAAGTGCGTTTCCCAAAAAAAAATTGGTAAAACAAAATCCAAAACCCATTAAAAATTGTGTTAAAGAAATACAATACCCATCAGCTACAACTCCTTCTTCGTCATTAAGATAAAATAAAACGCAAGAGAAATTAAAAAAAAATATTGTGTGGACAAAAAAAAACACCCACAACAATAAATGAATTCAAGGCAAAAAAAAATTTGGAAAAAAGGGATAGTCGTCTTTCTAGCAAAATTTTAATGAAAAATCTTTGGTTTTTGAATAAAGTGTAAAAGTAAAAATAGAAATAATTTGCATCCCCCAAAATACAGCTAAAAAAATTGTACAAAAAAATCCTTTATAAAGACCATCATCACCAAACCCTTTTCTTAGCAGCTCGTGCCAAAAAAAAAACAGAAAATTATTTACTTACTTTTTGAGTAAAACTCATACATATTCATTGACCATTATTACCACCATCATCAGCATCATCCTTTTCCTCCCTCCTCCTCCACCTCTTCTGGTTTTGAATATATATGCAGTTTTCTTTTTACTCATTTTATTTCTTATTTTTTTTTTGGGTTCCTTTTTATATTTCGAGAGTGTTTAAGTTTGATTTTGTTTTACAATTATTTCCCCTTAATTTTTTTCATGTTATATTTATTTTGGCTACAAAAAATATTGAAATTTGTTTAAGGATTCATTAACGCTAAAAAAGGACTAGAAATTACAAGAAGAAAAAATAAACAAAATGTAAAAGAAGAAAGGGTTATTTCTAAATTGAAAGTCATTAAAAATTAAAAAAAAATATTGATTTTATATCAAATTGAAAAGAATAATTGAGAAACCGAATAACCATAAAGTAAGAAATCTTAAAAAAATTTAAAATTTTCCAGCGAAAATTAAATTTTAACATAAAATTTTAACGATTATTCGGAAAACCGGTTAGACTTTTAATCGATTAATCGAATAAAAATCATGCCAAAATAAAGAAAACATCAAAATATATACAAAAATAAAATGTTTATTAAAAAATTTAACGAATAATCGTAAAACCGAATAATCGATTAAACGAATAAATTTATATAAAGTAAAAATAATTGAGGAAAATGTACAAAATTTCAAATAAATAAAAATTGTATGCATTTTTTAATAAAAATTTGCAATTTGAGACAAAATTTTAACGATTATTCGGAAAACCGGTTAAACTTTTAATCGATTAATCGAATAAAAATCATGCCAAAATAAAGAAAACATCAAAATATATACAAAAATAAAATTTTTATTAAAAAATTTAACGAATAATCGTAAAACCGAATAATCGATTAAACGAATAAATTTATATAAAGTAAAAATAATTACGGAAAATCTACAAAATTTCAAATAAATAAATAATTTATGTATTTTTCAATAAAAATTTGGAATTTGAGACAAAATTTTAACGATTATTCGGAAAACCGGTTAAACGTTTAATCGATTAATCGAATAAAAATCATGCCAAAATAAAGAAAACATCAAAATATATACAAAAATAAAAGGTTTATTAAAAAATTTAACGAATAATCGTAAAACCGAATAATCGATTAAACGAATAAATTTATATAAAATAAAAAAATTACAAAAATTATGCAGAATTTAATATTATTTATATTTTTTGGTATTATTCAATTAAAATTTCGATTTAAATGCAACATTTAAGCGATTATTCGGATAACCGTTTAAGCGATTATTCGATTAATCGCACAAAAATGTTGCCAAACTTTAAAATCCAATGCACTGATTACAAAAATAAGTATTTTAAGTAAAATGAAAACGAATAATCGGAAAACCGAATAACCGTTTGAACGAATAAAATAAGATCAAATAAAAAATTTACAAAATTAAAGCAGAATTTAATATTATTTATATGTTTTGGTATTATTCAATTAAAATTTCGATTTAAATGCAACATTTAAGCGATTATTCGGATAACCGGTTAAACGATTATTCGATTAATCGCACAAAAATATTGCCAAATTTTAAAATTCAATGCACTGATTACAAAAATAAGTATTTTAAGTAAAATAAAAACGAATAATCGAAAAACCGAATAACCGTTTAATCGAATAAAATATCATAAAATAAAAAATTTACAAAAATTATGCAGAATTTAATATGATTTGGATTTATCGATATTATTCAATAAAAATTTAGATTTTAAAGCCAAATTTGGGCGATTATTCGGATAACCGTTTAAGCGATTATTCGATTAATCGCACAAAAATGTTGCCACTCTTCAAAATTCTAGACAATATATACAAAACTATAAATTTTAAGTAAAATAAAAACGAATAATCGGAAAACCGAATAACCGTTTAATCGAATAAAATAACATAAAATAAAAAATTTACAAAAATTATGCAGAATTTAATATGATTTAGATTTATTGATATTATTCAATAAAAATTTAGATTTTAAAGCAAAATTTGGGCGATTATTCGGATAACCGTTTAAGCGATTATTCGATTAATCGCACAAAAATGTTGCCAAACTTTAAAGTTCAATGCACTGATTACAAAAATAAATATTTTAAGTAAAATGAAAACGAATAATCGAAAAACCGAATAACCGTTTAATCGAATAAAATAACATAAAATAAAAAATTCACAAAAATTATGCAGAATTTAATATTATTTATATTTTTTGGTATTATTCAATAAAAATTTAGATTTTAAAGCCAAATTTAAGCGATTATTCGGATAACCGTTTAAGCGATTATTCGATTAATCGCACAAAAATGTTGCCAAACATTAAAATTCTAGACAATATTTACAAAAATATAAATTTTAAGTAAAATAAAAACGAATAACCGTTTAATCGAATAAAATAACATAAAATAAAAAATTCACAAAAATTATGCAGAATTTAATATGATTTGGATTTATCGATATTATTCTATAAAAATTTAGATTTTAAAGCCAAATTTGGGCGATTATTCGGAAAACCGTTTAAGCGATTATTCGATTAATCGTACAAAAATATTGCCAAACTTTAAAATCCAATGCACTGATTACAAAAATATAAATTTTAAGTAAAATAAAAACGAATAATCGGAAAACCGAATAACCGTTTGAACGAATAAAATAATATCAAATAAAAAATTTATAAAAATTTAGCAGAATTTAATATTATTTATATTTTTTGGTATTATTAAATTTAAATTTCGATTTAAATGCAATATTTAAGCGATTATTCGGAAAACCGGATAAGCGATTATTCGATTAATCGCACAAAAATGTTGCCAAACATTAAAATTTGAGACAATATTTACAAAAATATAAATTTTAAGTAAAATAAAAACGAATAATCGGAAAACCGAATAACCGTTTGAACGAATAAAACTAAATTAAATAAAAAATTAACAAAATTTAAGCAGAATTTAATATTATTTATATTTTTTGGAATTTTTCAATTAAAATTTAGATTTAAATGCAACATTTAAGCGATTATTCGGAAAACCGGTTAAGCGATTATTCGATTAATCGCACAAAAATGTTGCCAAACTTTAAAATCCTATGCACTGATTACAAAAATAAATATTTTAAGTAAAATTAAAACGAATAATCGTAAAACCCAATAACAGTTTAAGCGAATAAATTTATAAAAAGTAGGAAAATTGACAAAAATACTTCCCTTTTTTAACATTTCAAATAAATCAACACCATTTCTTTGTATTTTTATTATATTTTCCATAATTTATTCAGTTTTTTTTTCAATATTTTTATAGATTTTTTTTAATTTTATAAAAAATTACAAAAGTAAGGAAAACGCAAAGAAACTTAAAATTACAATTACAAAAATGTAAAAAAGTTGTTCTTTTGCGGGGCATTTAAAGCCTATGCAAAAAAAGTTTATTCGTTTTATTTTAATTATTTTATTTGTTGTTATAATTCGCCATACAAAAAACATGTTTATCAAAAAGTTCATTATTTTAATTGTAGGTTTTTTTTTTAATATTAATTATTTATTTATTATTTTTAAAGATTTGATTTGAAGTTTTTCTGGTTTTAAATACTAAAAAACTACCACACATTTTATTAGTTATTTTAAATTGTTGTTTTTGTCTCGTTTGAATGGCAACTGTTGGTTGGTTTTTGTTCTATTAATATTTTTTGTAGCATATTTTTAGGATTGTTTTTTGTTTTGCTTTTTTTAAATGTATATTTAATATTTATTGTATGATTTGTATATGTATTTGTTGTATAATTATTAAATTCAAAAATTGTTTCGCAAATTTGTTGTTTTTTTTTTAAGTTTTCTATTAAATAAAGTATTTAGTTTTTGTTGTTGTGTTATTGTTTAGATTTTTTTGTATGTTAAATATTTTTTTGGTTGTAGTGGCTATAAGTTCCCAGTTTTAAAGTCTTTTATGTATGTTTGCTTATTTTTATTTTAATTTTTTACCTTTTGTTATCATTATTACTATTTTTAGCTTTAATATTGTTTATTTTAATATTTATTGCATAAGTTGTAGGATGAATTTTTTTTCATTGTTTTTTAAGTTTTATTATTAAAAAGAAGTTGTTGAATTTTTAAAAACTTATAGTAAAATTATGTAGTTAAGATGATAAATAGTTTTAACATTTATAGACAACACAGTTCTTTTTTATAGAAAAATTAAACAAAAATCTAAAAATGTAGCATACTTTTAGGGGTTGCAAAAATTTTATTTAAAATTTCACATAAAGTTAATATTTTTGTTAAAAAGGTTTTGATTTCCAAAAATTTCGAATATTTTTATTCGATTAATCATAAAAAAGTTTAATCGGTTTTACGAATAATCGCAAAGTTTCTCTAAATATCCATAAAATTAATGAAAATGTCAGGCAAACTCATAAAATTTAAATAATTTTAAATTCTGAACAATTTAAAAGAAATATTTTAGTTAAATTTTTTTTTATTCGATTAATCGATTATTCGGTTTTATGAATATTCACAAAATTTTTTATAAAATCTATATTTTTGATAATATATTCATATATTCTACATGATTGCCAACAATTCTTTCGATTAATCGAATAACTAATTAATCGGTTTTCCGAATAATCTTCCAAATTTAGTAAATAAATTAAAATTTTTCTTGAAAAATACTTAAAATAACACATAGTTTTTAATACTACACAAATTTTTGAAATTTTTTTACTTCATATAAAATTATTCGTTGAAACGGTTATTCGGTTTTTCGATTATTCGTTAGATTTTTATATGAAATCATTATTTTTGTTAATATTGTTATTGATTTTATATGTTCTGCAATTTTTTATTCAATTATTCGAATAATTTTTTAAACGGTTTTACGAATAATCTTCCAAATTTAGTAGATAAATTAAAAATTTTCTTGAAAAATACTTTAAATAAGACATAGTTTTTAATATTACACAAATTTTGAAAATTTTCTTATTTCATAGAAAATTATTCGTTGAAACGGTTATTCGGTTTTTCGATTATTCGTTAGATTTTTATATGAAATCATTATTTTTGTTAATATTGTTATTGATTTTATATGTTCGGCAATTTTTTATTCAATTATTCGAATAATTTTTGAATCGGTTTTCCGAATAATCTTCCAAATTTAGTAGATAAATTAAAATTTTTCTTGAAAAATACTTGAAATAACACATAGTTTTTAATATTACACAAATTTTGTAAATTTTCTTACTTCATATAAAATTATTCGTTGAAACGGTTTTTCGGTTTTACGATTATTCGTTAAAATTTTATATGAAATCATTATTTTTGTTAATATTGTTATTGATTTTATATGTTCGGCAATTTTTTATTCAATTATTCGAATAATTTTTGAATCGGTTTTCCGAATAATCTTCCAAATTTAGTAGATAAATTAAAATTTTTCTTGAAAAAGACTTGAAATAAGACATAGTTTTTAATATTGCACAAATTTTTAAAATTTTCTTACTTCATATAAAATTATTCGTTGAAACGGTTATTCGGTTTTTCGATTATTCGTTAGAATTTTATATGAAATCATTATTTTTGTTAATATTGTTATTGATTTTATATGTTTGGCAATTTTTTATTCGATTATTCGAATAATTGTTTAATCGGTTTTCCGAATAATCGCCAAAATTTTGTATTTAAAGCAACATTTCTCTAAAACAATCTTTTAAAAAGTAAATAATTTTCATTTCCGCACAATTTTTGTAAATTTCCATACTTTATATAAAATTATTCGTTGAACCGATTATTCGGTTTTCCGATTATTCGTTAGAATTTTATACGAAATTATTATTTTTGTTTCTATTTTATTTTATTCTATATTTTTACCAGGTTTTTATACGATTAATCGAATAACCGATTAATCGATTTTTCGAATAATCGCCCAAATTTAGTGTAAATTCGAAAAGTTTAAATATAAAATGAAATTCTTTGTAATTTTTGTAGAAAATCCTTCTTTTTTTGATTTATTCGCTGAAATGGTTATTCGGTTTTCCGATTATTCGTTTAAATTTCATTATTTTTGTGAAAATTCTCATGCATTCTATATGTCTGAAAACTTTTTTGTGCAATTAATCGCTTAATTTTAAATCTCCCTAAAAGTATGCTTTTTTATAGAACTAAAAGTATTTCAAAAACTGTGTTTAATTTTCTTTTAATTCTTAATTTTTTCTTCAATAATTTTGTCTTCTTATTACCAACAATATTTTAATACTTTTTTTCATTTACTCTACCATTTTTATTTTCCATTTTAGCTTGTCTTTGTATTTTTAAACCTCTATGTAACATTTTCTACTTGTATTTTTTGTTTAGCATATATTTAGGCGTTTTTTTGTTTGTTTTGTTTTTTGAATAACATTTCCATGACGCAATCAATCATTTATTGATACAATAAACTGTTTGTATTTTATATTTTTGTGTATTTATTTGTTTGTTTTAAATATTTTTATTTTTGCAATAATATATAATTTGTTTGTAATAAATTAATAGTTTACTTTGTAGACATTTATTAAGACATCCAAGAGTATAATAATATAATACATTAATGGCATAGTTTTGTTTTATTTCTATTTTTCATTTTGTTTTGCATATTTTAAGGCATTATAACATTGGATTCTAAGGGGAGGGAATGAAAGGGGACAATGATTAAGAAATTTATATAAAAAATATATAGAAATACAAATAATTTCAAATTCTCAAAATTTTCTTACTTTAAATAGATTTATTCGTTTAATCGATTATTCGGTTTAACGATTATTCGTTTAAATTTCTTTTTATATCCAGGTTTTTGTTAGTATACTCAAATATTATCTATTTTAAACAAAAAAATTTTACGATTAATCGAATAATTTTTTAATCGGTTTTCCGAATAATCGTCCAAAATTTTGCATATAGTTCTAAATTTGACACGAAAAATCCTATAAATACAAATAATACCAAATTCTGCTTAATTTTTGTTAATTATTTTACTGAATTTCGATTTATTCGTTTAATCGATTATTCGGTTTAACGATTATTCGTTTAAATTTCTTTTTAAATCCAGGTATTTGTTAGTATAGTCAAATATTATCTATTTTAAACAAAAAATTTTACGATTAATCGAATAATTTTTTAATCGGTTTCGCGAATAATCGTAAAAAATTCTGTTATAGTTCTAAATTTGACATGAAAAATCCTATAAATACAAATAATATCAAATTCTGCTTCATTTTTGTTAATTTTTTTTTATGAATTTCTATTTATTCGTTTAATCGATTATTCGGTTTAACGATTATTCGTTTAAATTTCTTTTTAAATTCAGGTTTTTGTTAGAATAGTCAAATAATATCTATTTTAAACAAAAAAATTCACGATTAATCGAATAATTTTTTATCGGTTTCCCGAATAATCGTTCAAAATTCTGTATATAGTTCTAAATTTGACAAGAAAAATCCTATAAATACAAATAATATCAAATTCTGCTTCATTTTTGTTAATTTTTTTTACTGAATTTCGATTTATTCGTTTAATCGATTATTCGGTTTAACGATTATTCGTTTAAATTTCTTTTTAATTCCAGGTTTTTGTTAGTATAGTCAAATATTATCTATTTTAAACAAAAAATTTTATGATTAATCGAATAATTTTTTAATCGGTTTTGCCAATAATCGTTCAAAATTCTGTATATAGTTCTAAATTTGACAGGAAAAATCCTATAAATACAAATAATATCAAATTCTGCTTAATTTTTGTTAATTATTTTACTGAATTTCGATTTATTCGTTTAATAGATTATTCGGTTTAACGATTATTCGTTTAAATTTCATATTAAATCCAGGTTTTTGTTAGTATAGTCAAATATTATCTATTTTAAACAAAAAATTTTACGATTAATCGAATAATTTTTTAATCGGTTTCGCGAATAATCGTTCAAAATTCTGCATATAGTTTTAAATTTGACATGAAAAATCCTATAAATACAAATAATATCAGATTCTGCTTCATTTTTGTTATTCTTTTTACTGAATTTCGATTTATTCGTTTAATCGATTATTCGGTTTAACGATTATTCGTTTAAATTTCTTTTTAAATCCAGGTTTTTGTTAGTATAGTCAAGTATTATCTATTTTAAACAAAAAATTTTACGATTAATCGAATAATTTTTTAATCGGTTTCGCGAATAATCGTCCAAAATTCTTTATATAGATATAAATTTAGACGGAAATTTTCCAGAAATATAACTAATTATCATTTCTGTTTCAATTTTTATTTTTTTTTTAATTTTCATAGATTTATTCGTTTAATCGATTATTCGGTTTAACGATTATTCGTTAAAATTTCACATAAAAACCATATTTTTGTAAATTTTTATTTGTTTTCTATACATTTTCAGTTTTTTTAAAATATTAATCGAATAATTTTTTAATCGCTTTTGCGAATAATCGTTGAAAAATCCATAAATTTATTTTGAAAATGTTTGTTTTGTACCAATTAAAACCAATTTATTTTTCATTATTTTTTTACTATTTTTGTTTATTTTTTTTATTTGAAATAAAATTATAAATAAAACAAAAATTAATTTGTTAAAGAAATGTTGTTTGCCTTAAAAATTTATAATATTTTTTTTATATTCTATTTATAAATGTTTAAAAGCATTTATTAGTAAATTTTTAATAAAGTTTTATAGTTAAGAAATTTGTTTACAATTTAATGGGAAGGAGAGAGAACTTATTCAAAAACTGTTGCCTAGTTTTAGGCTTT
This sequence comes from Calliphora vicina, assembly GCF_958450345.1. NCBI lineage: Eukaryota > Metazoa > Arthropoda > Insecta > Diptera > Calliphoridae > Calliphora > Calliphora vicina. The sequence continues at coordinate 116,777,350 of NC_088783.1, forward strand.
GAAAGAAATTAAGGTAAGCTTGCTTAGTTTTTTAATTTTTTTTACATTATTTAATGAAAATTATAAAAAAAATTATACAAAATTTAATTTATTAATATTTATTTATTATTTAAGAGATTTTTTTGCTTAAATTTTATTATTTTTATTTATCGTTTTTTAATTGTTTTCTTTTAAAGGTTGGTTTTGGCCTATGGCACTTTCATTTTTAATTACAATCAATACCTTTTGTTGTAGTTTATTTATAATTTATTTTGTAGAAAATTTTATTTTTACTTAAATTTAAATGTTTATAGAAAATATTTTAATTCCATTTTGTTGTTTTAGTGTTTTTTTTTGTGGTAATATACAGTTTAATTTTATTAATATTATTAATTTACAAAATTACAATTAGTTTAAGAGTTAAAGTTACAGAAAACTAAAGTATACATTAGGGAGTGTTTTATTTGTTATAAAAGTAAAGTCTAGCTTAAAGGAGTTTTTATGTTTTTTATTCAGTTAAATTAAAGTTTTTAAATAAACTTATAAAAAAGAAACTGAAAGTATTTTGATTTATAGGAACAAGCATTTATTATTATGTTAATGGTTTTTAAGGTGTTTTAAAGATGTAAAGCAGAAATTAGCAAAAAACTCTATACAATAGAAAAAAATGAATGAGACATAATTAAATTTCATCAGAATAATACTAAAATTAAGAAGTTATTTCATAGTCTGCCTAATTTTTGTAAATGCTCAAATTTTAAAGAAATTTATTCGTTTAATCGATTATTCGGTTTAGCGATTATTCGTTTAAATTTAACATAAAACCCATGTTTTTATTTCTATCTTTTGGTTTTCAGTATATTTGATAAGTTTTTACGCGATTAATCGAATAATTATTTAATCGGTTTTCCGAATAATCGCTAAAATTCCTTAAAAAAATAGTTGATACATATAAATAATTTAAAATTCTGCTTAATTTTTGTAAAATTTTAAATTTTTTAGAGATTTATTCGATTAATCGATTATTTGGTTTAACGATTATTCGTCTAAATTTCTTATTATAACAATATTTTTATAATTGTAGTGTTAAATTCAATAATTGGGGAAACTTTTTATTCGATTAATCGAATAATTTTTTAATCGGTTTTCCGAATAATCGTTTAAAATTCTCTTTATAGTTCTAAATTCGAGAGAAAAAACCCTAGAAATATAAATAGTTTCAAATTCTTCTTAATTTTTTATAAATTGTCTTACTTTATATTGATTTATTCGTTTAATCGATTATTCGGTTTAACGATTATTCGTTTAAATTTCTTTTTAAATCCAGATTTTTATAGGTATAGTCAAATATTATATATTTTAAACAAAAAATTTTACGATTAATCGAATAATTTTTTAATCTGTTTTCCGAATAATCGTTCAAAATTCTCTTTATAGTTCTAAATTTAACAGGAAAAATCCTATAAATACAAATAATTTCCAATTCTACTTAATTTTGGTGAATTTTTTTTACTTTATTTCGATTTATTGGTTTAATCGATTATTCGGTTTAACGATTATTCGTTTAAATTTCATATAAAATCCAGGTTTTTGTTAGTATAGTCAAATATTATCTATTTTAAACAAAAAATTTTACGATTAATCGAATAATTTTTTAATCGGTTTCGCGAATAATCGTCCAAAATTCTGTAAATAGTTCTAAATTTGACCGGAAATATTCTATAAATACATATAATTTCAAATTCTTATTAATTTTTGTGAATATTTTTATTTTATTTCGATATATTCGTTTAATCGATTATTCGGTTTAACGATTATTCGTTTAAATTTCATATTAAATCCAGATTTTTGTTAGTGTAATGAAATATTATCTATTTCAAACAAAAAATTTTACGATTAATCGAATAATTTTTTAATCGGTTTTCCGAATAATCGTTCAAAATTCTGTAAATAGTTCTAAATTCGATACAAAAAACCCTAAAAAATATAGATAATTTAAAATTCTGCTGCATTTTTGTGATTTTTTTTTTCATTTCGATTTATTCGTTTAATCGATTATTCGGTTTAACGATTATTCGTTTAAATTTCATATTAAATCCAGGTTTTAGTTAGTATAGTCAAATATTATCTATTTTAAACCAAAAATTTTACGATTAATCGAATAATTTTTTAATCGGTTTTCCGAATAATCGTTCAAAATTCTCTTTATAATTCTAAATTCAAGAGAAAAAACCCTAGAAATATAAATAGTTTCAAATTCTTCTTAATTTTTTATAAATTGTCTTACTTTGTATTGATTATTCGTTTAATCGATTATTCGGTTTAACGATTATTCGTTAAAATTTCATATTAAATCCAGGTTTTTGTTAGTATAGTCAAATATTATCTATTTTAAACAAAAAATTTTACGATTAATCGAATAATTTTTTAATCGGTTTTCCGAATAATCGTTCAAAATTTTCTTTATAGGTCTAAATTTAACAGGAAAAATCCTATAAATACAAATAATATCAAATTCTGCTTCATTTTGGTTAATTTTTTTTAATGAATTTCGATTTATTCGTTTAATCGATTATTCGGTTTAACGATTATTCGTTTAAATTTCATATTAAATCCAGGTTTTTGTTAGTATAGTCAAATATTATCTATTTTAAACAAAAAATTTTACGATTAATCGAATAATTTTTTAATCGGTTTCGCGAATAATCGTCCAAAATTATGTAAATAGTTCTAAATTTGACCGGAAATATTCTATAAATACATATAATTTCAAATTCTTATTAATTTTTGTGAATATTTTTATTTTATTTCGATATATTCGTTTAATCGATTATTCGGTTTAACGATTATTCGTTTAAATTTCATATTAAATCCAGATTTTTGTTAGCATAGTCAAATATTATCTATTTTAAACAAAAAAATTTACGATTAATCGAATAATTTTATAATCGGTTTTCCGAATAATCGTTCAAAATTCTGTAAATAGTTCTAAATTCGATACAAAAAATCCTAAAAATATAGATAATTTAAAATTCTGCTGCATTTTTGGGATTTTTTTACTATATTTCGATTTATTCGTTTAATCGATTATTCGGTTTAACGATTAATCGTTTAAATTTCTTATCAATTTATTATTTTTGAAAACACTATGATATATTCTATATGTTAAGCTAATTTTTTTCCGATTATTCGAATATTTTTTTAATCGTTTTTGCGAATAATCGTTCAAAATAGGTTTATATTTTAACCTCTTTCTTATTGGTGAATTTTTGCTAATTTCTGCCATAAATTATTTTTAATTTTTGCTAATTTCTGCCATAAATTATTTTTAATTAACTATTTTTCTAAGTACAGTGGAGAAAATATCAATCAAATATGAAAGAAAAGTAATTTTAGTCATTAATAGTTTAAAAAAAGAAAATCTTGAAAATGAGCAAATAAATTTTAAGTATTTTGTGGGAAACTTAGTAGAAATTTTCTTAGATATAAAATCTAAAGCACAGTATATTAAGTTTTTCAACAAAAAATTTGCTGCCCACTGTGTTTTAAAGTTTTTGCAGGGTATTTTTTTTTTAGTTTTTTTCTCAGTAATTTATTTTCTTTATTTTTTTCTGTTTGTTTATATATAAAATATTTATTAATTATTTAGTTTTAATATTATATTATAGTTATTTTTATAAAGCATTCCATGCCTTTGTTTTCTCTAAGTGTTTTTTGTCTAAATCTAAAATTACAAAATAATATTAGTAATAAAAAAAAACAGACACTATAAATATTATGGCGCCGCCTTGGCTCTATTTGGAACAATACCTTTCTTTCTCTATTCTTTTTTGCTTTCTTAATAATTTTGAAAAAATATTTTTTCCAATAATTTTTGGATTTTTTCATAAATTTTCAAAAGAAAATGTATTTTTTTTTGGGGGAATTTAGAAAAGAATTTCAAATTAAAAGAAACATAGTTTTGATATTGAAATTTTTTGGAAAAATTTTAAAAATATTGAAATTTTTTGGAAAAAATTTTAAAAATAATATTGAAATTTTTTATAAAAATTTTAAAATTTTTGTTGTATAAGACATTTCTATATTGAAATTTAAAATTTTATTTTTCAATATTTTTTTTTTTTTAAATTAAGAGTTTCTTTTAATTCAAAATTTGTTTCAAAATCCTTTTCCTTAAATTTAATTTATTTTAATTGTAATTTTTAAGTTTTCTTTCAGTTTTATTTTCCGCTTCTAAAAACTAATTTTAAAAAAAAGGTTCATTTTAATGCCCAAAATTTTGTTTAGATATAATTTAACTAATTTACATGTTTATTACTTATTTAAATAATTATTTAAAAATAAGATAAAATGGCAAAATATTGTTATGAAAATAAACTGTGTAGAAACACGTAAATGCAATAAAATGGCATTAGTGTTGAATAATCGCTGGAAAAAAACTGGTTGGCATCATTGCTTTAATGCAAATGGTTGAGGGCAGTGATGCCATCACACTCTCTTCTTTTATTTTCTTAGGCAAATAGTTGGCAATCCAATGACCAATTTTTATCATTTACGCATTAAAACTAAATTTAAGTATTTGAAAAGTACTTTTTTTATTTATAAGGGAGTTTATTCAAGTCTTTAGGCCCAGAATTCTTCAAAGGTCTTATTTTGTTTTTAACCAATTTCTTGACATTTTAATGCATACTTTTAGGTGTTAATTAAATCATAGTCATACAAATAGCCTGTGTTAATGACAAATGTGGAATCTAAAGTCCTTGATAGCTTGAGTTAATGAAAAATATAAAATCAAGACCTCTAAACTACAATATTATTAATTACTAAAGAATTTTAAAGAAGTTTCATATATTTGCTGCCCACCTTTAGCCTTTTATCAACATTTCATTGCCTACTTTAAGGCCCTAATTAAAGCCTAAAGATGTTTTATGTTAAATTTACCTTAAAAAATAGTCATTACTTAAAGCTTTTAGAGTTTTAAACTATTCAAGCGTTTCAAATTGTTGTTTAAAACTTCAAAATGTTATTCTTTCTTGCAGTATACTTCAAAATTAAGAGTTTTAACTAATTCACCTTTTGACCTTTCAACGTTATCAAAAGATATCAAAATTTTTTGATTTCTAATTGAAAATAAAGATTTGACCTATTGACCTTTTCGCCTTTTTTTTGTTCCAACACAAAATAGTTATTTTAAATAGCTTTATAATTTAAAATAAAGAGTTTTAAAGACTTGACCTATTGACCTTTCGCCATTTTCTTCCAATTTAAGACCAGAAATTCAGTAGAATTGTGAAAATTTTTGTTCGAAACCCAAAACTGTTGTAGTTAATAGCTTTACAGCTGAAAATAAATCTTTTTAAAGATTTGACCTATTGACCTTTCGCCATTTTCTTCCAATTTAAGACCACAAATTCAGTAGAATTGTGAAAATTTTTGTTCAAAACCCAAAACTGTTGTTTTTAATAGCTTTCTACATTAAAATCAATAGTTTTAAAGACTTGACCTTTTGACCTTTCTCCTTTCTTTCTAGTAAATTCCATTTTTATTATCAGAAATTCTGGAGAACCATAAAAATGTTGGTTTCAAGCCTTAAATATGGTTCTTAATTGAATTTTACTTGAAAATAAAGCATTTTAAAGATTTGACCTTTTGACCTTTCTTCATTATTTCTACAAAATTCCATTTTGACCACTAGAAATTCTTAATTATTTAAAAAAAGTTCTTCTAAAGCCCTAAAATGCCGGGTTTCATTGAATTTTACTTGAAAATAAAGCTTTTTTAAAACTTGACCTTTTGATCTTGCTCTTTTATTTCAAGTAAATTCCATTTTTATTATCAGAAATTCTGGAGAACTATTTAAATATTGGTTTCCAGCCTAAAATATGTTTTTTTATTGAATTTTACTTAAAAATAAAGCGTTTTAAAGATTTGACCTTTTGACCTTTTTTTATTATTTCTACAAAATTCCATTTTGAACTCTAGAAATTCTTAATTATTTAAAAAAAATTCATTTAAAGCACTAAAGTGCCGCTTTTTATTGAATTTTACTTGAAAATAAAGCTTTTTTAAAACTTGACCTTTTGACCTTGCTTTTTATTTCTAGTAAATTCCATTTTTAACATCAGAAATTCTGGAGAACTATTAAAATGTTGGTTTCAAGCCTAAAATATGGCTGTTTATTGAATTTTACTTGAAAATAAAGAGTTTTAAAGATTTGACCTTTTGACCTTTCTCCTTTCTTTCTAGCAAATTCCATTTGTATTATCAGAAATTCTGGAGAACCATAAAAATGTTGGTTTCAAGCCTTAAATATGGTTTTTTAATGAATTTTACTTGAAAATAAAGCGTTTTAATGAATTGACCTTTGGACCTTTCTTCATTATTTCTACAAAATTCCATTTTGAACTCTAGAAATTCTTAATTATTTAAAAAAAGTATGTTTAAAGCCCTAAAATGCCGCGTTTCATTGAAGTTTACTTGAAAATAAAGCTTTTTTAAAACTTGACCTTTTGACCTTGCTCTTTTATTTCTAGTAAATTCCATTTTTTTTATCATAAACTCTGGAGAACTATTTAAATGTTGGTTTCAAGCCTAAAATATGTTTTTTTTTATTGAATTTTACTTGAAAATAAAGCGTTTTAAAGATTTGACCTTTCTTCATTATTTCAACAAAATTCCATTTTGAACTCTAGAAATTCTTAATTATTTAAAAAAAAGTTCGTTTAAAGTCCTAAAATGACGCGTTTCATTGAATTTTACTTGAAAATAAAGCTTTTTTAAAACTTGACCTTTTGACCTTGCTCTTTTATTTCCAATAAATTCCATTTTTTAACATCAGAAATTCTGGAGAACTATTAAAATGTTTGTTTCAAGCCTTAAATATGGCTCTTTATTGAATTTTACTTGAAAATAAAGCGTTTTAAAGATTTGACCTTTTGACCTTTCTCATTATTTCTAGAAAATTCCATTTTTATTATCAGAAATTCTGGAGAACCATACAAATGTTGGTTTCAAGCCTTAAATATGGCTATTTATTGAATTTTACTTGCAAATAAAGCGTTTTAAAGATTTGACCTTTTGACCTTTCTTCATTATTTCTACAAAATACCATTTTGAACTCTAGAAATTCTTAATTATTTAAAAAAATGTCTTTTAAAGCCCTAAAATGTCGCGTTTCATTGAATTTTACTTGAAAATAAAGCGTTTTAAAGATTTGACCTTTTGACCTTGCTCTTTTATTTCTAGTAAATTCCATTTTTATTATCTGAGATTCTGGAGAACCATAAAAATGTTGTTTTCAAGCCTTAAATATGGTTTTTTAATGAATTTTACTTGAAAATAAAGGTTTTTTAAAGATTTGACCTTTTGACCTTGCCGCTTTATATCTATTAAATTGCATTTTTTACACCAGCTATTGTAAATAACGTTAAACATTGTTATTTATAAGCAGAAAAATAGTAATAAAATGTATTTTTAAGAAGTTTTAGATATTTGACCTTTTGACCTAGCAGCCTTTTTTTACAATTAAATTCCATTTCTAACTCTAAAAATCGAAAAGGAATTTAAAAACTAGTTATTTTTTAATTAAAATGTTGTTCCTTATTGCTGGCTACTTGAAATTACACAAATTTAAATATTTGACCTTTTGACCTTTTTGTTTGTTTTCCTATAAATTGCTAACTTAAGTCATCAATTGTGTTGTTATAATTTAGATTATCAAAAACTGGTTATTTTTTCAACTCAAATATGTTAATTAAACATTAATTTTATTGCATACTTTAAGGCTTTTAATTCATTTTATAATTCATAGTTGTTTTATACATAGATTTTTTCAATACATTTATTAGAAAAATGTTTTAAAATTCAAAATTCATTTCGATATTGATTCGGGTTTTGTTTGTGTGGGTTTTTTTTTTATATAAAAAGGAACATTAAACTTAAGATTAAGATTTTTTTTTAAAAAAATGACATGACATTTTTGTTAGAATTTTTACAGAATTTTTAAATAAAATATTTTATATAAAAATTTAAATAATAGCTTAGAGATAAATGTAACATTTTGTTAAAAGATTTAATTTGTTTTTTTAAAAAAAAAATCAAGGTTAACTTTTCAAATACTTAAATTAGATTTTCGTTTTGTATTTAAAAGAAAATTTCAATAATTTTCGTTTTTAAATTGTTAAATTAAAATTTATATTTTATCTAGTGTTGCTGTGTTGGCTTAAATAATCTTTAAACGGCAGCCGGCGTGCTTTGAAGCACGTTGCCAGGAAACACTAAACCCGATGAGTCAAATGTGTGGAATCACTGCGTTTGGGAGGCGGTGGTGGAGGACGTTTCTTGCGCTGTTGGGCTGCTGCTGCATTTGTGGCCGCCGCTGTGGAGTTTTGTTGAGGCGGATGAGGAAACTGTGGTTCCATGCTGACATTACTGGGACTTGTGTTTGTATTGTGTACATTTTCATACAAAGCATATTCGTTCATGGGCGGTGGTGGTGCCCCGGCACCATAGTGCTCCTGCACCCAGTTGCTGACATTGCCGGTGTCGCGGTAAAAGTGAGAATTCGAGTTGAGATTGTGGGCCAATAGTTCCTCGGAGGAAAAGTCCCGGAAACCCAACACCTCATGCGGTGTGGTGGCCGGTTCGAGTTTGCATTTTTGTGCTACCTGCCATTTCTTGCGCATAACACGCTGCAAGTCTTTGAGGAAATCCCGCGGCGGATTCGAGGTGGATTCCTGCAGACGTTTGGGTGAGCCGAAATCCTGTTGCTGCGACACTGACGATATGTTTGAAGAACAGTTCGAGAGACGGGTGAGATCATTGCGGGGCGGTGGCAGGGGCCCCGGTGCATAAAAGGGTTCCTGATGCTGTTGTTGTGTGGGCTCGGGCGAGTGCATTTTCCGTCTCAGCAGCACAGGCGAGTCGGCGAAAGAGACTTTTTTCTGTACTGTGGGCGCTTGTGGAGTGTGTGTGAGGTTAGCTCCTGTATTGCCCTTGTAGTCGGGCGGGTTTTTGTAGGGTGGAGCAGTTTTCACGGCCGGTTTTATGGGTTTAGCGGGCACAGCCGGCGGTAAGATCTTGTTAACACAGGCATAGATTTGCTGTTGATTGGCCATTATAGCAGCAGTATTCTGCATGGTATGTTGCTCTTCTGGCGGTGGTGGTGGCGGCAAAGAGGCCAACGACATCTGCGAGCCATAAACATCATGTTCCACCTCATTTAAGGCGGCCGGAGGCGGTGGTGGTGGCAGAGAATCCAAAGACAAAGTGGAAGAACACATAACATCCAGCTGGGCCTGTGCATTAATGGCCTGAGGCGGTGGTGGTGGCAATTGTGAGTCATAGCCGCCCACTCCTCCTCCCGCAACAGAGGCCACCAAAGGTTTAGCACATATGCTGGGCGTTGGGGTGGGTGTCGAATTCGAGGAACCCGACGAATTATTGGCGTTCATGCTTTCCGCCGAGCCGCGTTTAGTCAAACCCGTCATTATCATGGCGCCAGCTGTGGTTGGCCTTCTCTTTAAGGTACCACTGCCATTAGACTCCTGCGACTTGCGCCTACTATGCCTTCTGGTCAAAGTGCCACTGTGTTCGGGTGAATTATTCAAATCATCATTGTCGTTTTGTGTAATTTCGCCCACCTCCTTCAACTGTCTGGTCATGGTGGTCAGCGGCAAATTGGGTTTCATGGAGGGTTTACGTTTGATGGTGCCCGTGGTAAATTCCGAATCAAAACCATTATTATCATCTGACAAACAGCCGCTGGAGGAGGAGGATGAAGCTCTCGATATGCGGCCGCCACTTGAGGAAGTAGACATGGAGGATATGGCCGAGGACACACTGCCACATTGTGAGGGCACAGCCGAGCTAATACTACTTATCGATTCACTTCTCATGCTTACCGCAAAGCTACTTTGCGAAATGCCATCTCCCGTCAACTCCTCCATCAAGGCCTTGTGATTATCCCACAACTGTTTGCCATATTTGGCCACTCTTATGGCCGTCAACCATTTCTCCATGGTCTCCAAATCTTCGGCACACAGCATTTTCAAAGTGCGACAGGTTTTGCCCAAACTAGAGTCCACCGCTGATTTGAAACCGAATGTATAGTCCGAGGGCGCTTTCCATTTTTTGCGCCAGCCCAAACCCCGATAAACATTGTAGCCATTGAACAATGTCAAACAGGCCAAATCTCTAGCATTTTTAGTCTTCTCTTTGGGAAAATAGTACAGACCCGATGATCTCAATACAAAATGATAACGTTTCCAGCCTTTTTTCGAATCAGCCTTCATGTATAAGGGGCCATCCACCGCTATTTCCGAGTTAGTTTCAAAGAACTCCTCTAATAACATGGATCTGGTATGCTCATCATGCTGAGAGCCCGGCGCCATTTGGGGTCCGGGTAAATACAGTTCGGGACGTATGAAGAGTGAGATTTTATCGGAGCGCTGTTGGAAGAGAACACGATTGCCAGCATCTGAATTCCAAGTCATTAGATTGTCCACCAATAGTTCATGATCCTCGAAGAGACGTTCTAAAAAGAGAGGAGAGATAAAATAAAGTCGTTCGAAGGTAGGAGAGAGAGGTTGAAAAAATGGAGGGGAAGAAAATACACTTTCTTTAAAAGGTACTTTTTCAAAAGTACATTCTTTAAAAAGTACTTTTTCATAAAGTACTTTAGTAAAAATGTACTTTTTCATAAAGTACTTTCGTAAAAAAGTACTTTTTCATAAATTACTTTCTTTAAAAAGTACTTTTTCATAAAGTACATTAGTAAAAAAGTATTTTTTCATAAAGTACTCTAGTAAAAAAGTACTTTTTCATAAAGTACTTTCGTAAAAAAGTACTTTTTCATAAAGTACCTTAGTAAAAAAGTACTTTTTCATAAAGTACTTTCTTTAAAAAGTACTCTTTCATAAAGTACTTTCTTTAAAAAGTACTTTTTCATAAAGTACTTTCTTTAAAAAGTACTTTCGTAAAAAAGTACTTTTTCATAAAGTACTTTCGTAAAAAAGTACTTTTACTAAAAAAGTACTTTCTCATAAAGTACTTTCTTTAAAAAGTACTTTTTCATAAAGTACTTTCGTAAAAAAGTACATTTTCATAAAGTACTTTCATAAAAATGTACTTTTTCATAAAGTACTTTCGTAAAAAGTACTTTTTCATAAAGTACTTTCGTAAAAAAGTACTTTTTCATAAAGTACTTTCTTTAAAAAGTACTTTTTCATAAAGTACTTTCTTTAAAATGTACTTTTTCATAAAGTACTTTCTTTAAAAAGTACTCTTTCATAAAGTACTTTCTTTAAAAAGTACTTTTTCATAAAGTACTTTCTTTAAAAAGTACTTTTTCATAAAGTACTTTCTTTAAAAAAGTACTTTTTCATAAAGTACTTTAGTAAAAAAGTACTTTTTCATAAAGTACTTTCTTTAAAAAGTACTTTTTCATAAAGTACTTTCGTAAAAAAGTACTTTTTCATTAAGTACTTTCATAAAAAAGTACTTTTGCATAAAGTACTTTCTTTAAAAGGTACTTTTTCATAAAGTACTTTCTTTAAAAAGTACTTTTTCATAAAGTACTTTCTTTAAAAGGTACTTTTCAAAAAGTACTTTCTTTAAAATATACTTTTTCAAAAAGTACTTACTTTAAAAGGTACTGTTTTTCTGAAAAATTTATGTTTTAAAGTTCCTTGCTCCATTTTCCCTTTTATCCCCCACAAACTAAAAACCTTTCTGTACTCACCCATTTGCAGGTCTCCCAGATTCTCCACCAAAGCCCAATTTGGCTGCATTTGTACGTGATTTTTATCGGCCAATAGACGTGTTACATGCCCGCATGTCATACGTTCATCAACCAGCAGTGACTTGGAGGCACCGTCCGCCGTAAAGGCCTTCACAAACAAACGCCTAATGGGCGCCGTTTCCAGCTTGTGCAAAGCCAATTGTATTTTGGCCGCCTTCGTTTGGCCCGTCAATGGCAAACAGGGCTGTTGGCCCATCAAACGTTTGTGATGCAGAGCCGAACTCATACCCGAGGAGGCCGACGATTCGGAGGACAACAAGGACACCGTGTCGCTAAAGGCCGAATCATTGTCGGGCGATTCAGTGCGCGGCTCACGCAAACTAGTGCCGCCCTGTACTAAACCATTGTGGCTGTGCATTGCTGGATTATGGCTGTGACTGTGGCTGTGTGTGCTATGGCTGCCATTCTCCGAGATACCCGACGAGGAACATAACGAATGTGAAGTACTGCTGCTGCCCGTCTCCGAGGAGCCCGATATAGAGGTGGCACCCGATATGGTGGAATTTGTGCGTGAATGTGTGCGTGTAGAGGAGGGCGTGCACATGCCACCGGGTGCTCCTGCAGCGGGCAGAAAATTGGCATCGCCTGTGGTGATTTGTGCCTCCAACAGGCTTAACTCTCCCAAAATAACATCAAGTTCGGACTCTTGTGTCTCTTCCAAATTCGCCATTGATATTCGATATGAATGGGAACGGCCACCACCTACAGTAACGGCACCGCCCTCGTTGTTAGACGTTGTTAGCGAACGTTCAGAAAATTTACGCAATTTTACACCAGCATAGGCTGGCGATGAGTTCAATGATGAGGGTGAAGTATAATCGCCGCCGCCGCCACTCAATTTGGAGGGACTTGTGTATGCGCTGGGGTTGGGTGATGTACTAGTGGCAATTTTGCCAATACTAGAACAAGTATCGGCTAAATTTGTAAGATTTTTAATCTGCAAAGAAAACAAACAGAATTATTAATTAATAATCTTTGAAAGAAATATATTCATGGATGAGTTATATTGATAAAAGAATGCACAAGAACAATAAAATAAATAACAATTATTTGTAACAAAAATATCAAGCTTGACTTGCTGTGCTTCAAGGTTGTTTATTATGAAAATAATTTTAAAAGAATTAAGGTCATGTTAAGTATTAAAATATAAAAAAATATGAAAAGAATTATTAAAACCTTCAAGGGTTTATGGTTTTTTATGAAAATCTGTTTTAATTTATTAAAAAAAACATTTAAAAACAAAGTTAACCTTCAACTTCAATTAGTTTGCTCTCTCTCTCTCTATCTTCTTTGTTTGTTGTGTAGCCCTTAAGTGTAGCCACTTAGCGAAGTCACTAACCTTTTAGCTAACCTTGTTAAAAATGTAAACAAACTATTACTACTACAGAGTTGTTATTTTTTATTAAGGTTTTAAACCTTTTTAAGTCTAATTAAGGACTTTTCTTATTGGAAATTTGCTAATAATGGAAAAATCTGCTATTTATTCTATAGATCTTATAAGAAAATTATTGATTGATTTTTATATGTAGAAATATAACAAAAATCTGCTATATAAAAATAGTAGTAAAATACTACTTTTTTAAAAATTGATATTTTTTTCCAAAATTTTACAAAAATTAGTTTATTTCAATAAAATTTTTAATTTCATATTTTTTAAGCTTCAAAAATATCTATTTTGAAAATAGTAGTAAAATACTCCCTTTTTTAAATCAGTATTTTTGCTAAAATTTTCTTGAAAATTGTTTGTTTTTAATGAGAATATAGATTTTTTATGTAGAAATATGAAAAAATTTACTATATAAAAATAGTAGTAAAATACTACTTTTTTAAAAATTTATATTTTTCTCCAAAATTTTACAAAAATTAGTTTGTTTCAATAATATTTTAAATTTTATATTTTTTAAGCTTCAAAAATATCTATTTTGAAAATAGTAGTTAAATACTACTTTTTTTAAATCAGTATTTTAGCTCAAAATTTTCTTGAAAATGTTTGTTTCTAATGAGAATTTAGATTTTTTATGTAGAAATATGAAAAAATCTTGTAAATAAAAATAGTAGTAAAATACTACTTTTTTAAAAATGCATATTTTTCTCCAAAATTTTACAAAAATTAGTTTATTCCAATAAAATATTTAAATTCCATATTTTTATGCTTCAAAAATATCTATTTTGAAAATAGTAGTAAATACTACTTTTTTTAAATCAGTATTTTTGCTCAAATTTTCTTGAAAATGGTTTGTTTTTAATGAGAATATAGATTTTTTATATAGAAATATGAAAAAATCTTGTAAATAAAAATAGTAGTAAAATACTACTTTTTTAAAAATTCATATTTTTTCCAAAATTTTACAAAAATTAGTTTATTTCAATAAAATATTTAAATTCCATATTTTTTATGCTTCAAAAATATCTATTTTGAAAATAGTAGTTAAATACTACTTTTTTTAAATCTGCATTTTTTCTTCAATTTTCTTGAAAATGTTTGTTTTTAATGAGAATATAGATTTTTTATGTAGAAATATGAAAAAATCTTGTAAATAAAAATAGTAGTAAAATACTACCTTTTTAAAAATTTATATTTTTCTCCAAAATTTTACAAAAATTAGTTTATTTCAATTAAACTTTAAATTTCATATTTTTTAAGCTTCAAAAATATCTATTTTGAAAATAGTAGTTAAATACTATTATTTTTAAATCAGTATTTTTGCTCAAATTTTCTTGAAATTGTTTGTTTTTAATGAGAATATAGATTTTTTATATAGAAATATGAAAATATCTTGTAAATAAAAATAGTAGTAAAATACTACTTTTTAAAAAAATTCATATTTTTCTCCAAAATTCTAAAAAATTAGTTTATTTCAATAAAATTTTAAATTTCATATTTTTTATGCTTCAAAAATATCTATTTTGAAAATAGTAGTAAAATACTCCCTTTTTTAAATCAGTATTTTTGCTCAAATTTTCTTGAAAATGTTTGTTTTTAATGAGAATATAGATTTTTTTGTAGAAATATGAAAAAATCTTGTAAATAAAAATAGTAGTAAAATACTACTTTTTTTAAAACATTATTTTTGCTAAAATTTTCTTGAAATTTGTTTGTTTTTAATGAGAATATAGATTTTTTATGTAGAAATATGAAAAAATCTTGTAAATAAAAATAGTAGTAAAATACTACTTTTTTAAAATTTCTAATTTTGTGGAAATTTTTGAAATTTTTTTGTTGAACCTTACCTTATAATTGAATTTAAATCATTTAAACATTATCTTAATCCTTAAATAAACTTTTCAAAATTGTTACCACCCCCTGGTTTATAGCCAATTTAGTTACCCCCTTTTTCCTTTTGTTTATTCATTTATATAATGGAAAAACTAGAAAGCCATTGACCTTTAGAATTATTATTGTTCTCTAACCCTCACTTAGTTTCCTGCAAGCATTTAGTACTAAAAACTAAAAACAACAACAACAAAAACTAAATATGAAAATAGTAAAAACTAAATTGTTGATTTTCCCTAACCAACCAACCAACCGACCACCACTTTTATAACTTTCTATTTATTTTCATTTTACCCAGCAGTGAAATCCATCTCTTCTCACACTAATTTTCTTGTGGTCTACCTATAAACACACTGAAGGGTTTCCCACTTCTGTTAGCATTTATTTATTGCCCTCTAAACTAGCAATTTTCTTTGGGTTTAATAGCTCTCTCTCTCTCCCCTTTTGCTGCCCCATTACCCTCCTACTGGTTTGAAACTGTGGTGTAGAAATATTAAATTGTTTTGGATTCACTAGAGTAGAAAATATTTATTATGATTTAAGCTACATATTTGCCTTATCATCAATTCAAAACCAGTGTAAGGCAGTCAGTAAGTCAGTCACTTAACAAGTAGTAACGTTTATTATTTTTGGTGTTGGGGGGGTAACCAGCCAGTCAGCCAACCAACGTTTAAATTTCAAATTCATAGAAACGCGAATAAGTTTTTTAGTTTTTTGTTTTATCTACTAGAGAGATGTGAGCTCTCTCATTGTAATAATTTGTTGTAAAGCCATAAATTTGCTTATAATGTTTAAGAGGGGGAGTATGAAAGTGTGGGAGAAGAGAGCAGGGGTTGTAATTTGTAACTTCCGAATGTGTAGCGGTGTTGTTTTAAAACAAATTATCGCTATTACAGCAATAATTTATAATTTGAATTTACAGAAATATGGTTTGAGGGTTGGCTTCTGTATTTCTGTATAATTATGTTACTATTACATGTTTATTCAAAACAATATGGTTGCTATTTTTGATAACAATTTAAATTATTTCAAGGTTTAGTTTCCAACAAAACAAATGACTCATTATTTGTTGTTATTCGAAAGCTGCTAATTGAAGATTATAAGAAATAAATTTAAAAAAAAGTTCTAAGTCTACAATTTGAAATAAAAAAAATAGCAAATGAACTTGTAATGGTTTATGGTGTCCCCAGATAAAGCTTAAGGAAAATTACTAGGAAAACATTTTGTTTACAGACTAAGAGAGCTCAATTAAAGATAATTTGTAAAGAGTTTTATATTTTTAAAGCAACAAATACAAATTTTGCACGAAAATAGCTATTTGAAAAATAGTAGTATTTTACTACTATTTCCATTTACAAGATTTTTTCATATTTTTACATAAAAAATCAATATTCTTATTAAAATCTAAAATTTTCAAGAAATTTTAAACAAATCTAATGATTAAAAAAAAGTAGTATTTTACTACTATTTTCAAAATAGATATTTTTGAAGCTAAAAAATATGAAATTTAAAATATTATTGAAACAAACAAATTTTTGTAAAATTTTGAAGAAAAATAACCATTTTAAAAAAAGTAGTATTTTACTACTATTTTTATTTACAAAAATTTTTCATATTTTTACATTAAAAATCAATATTCTTATTAAAAACTAAAATTTTTAAGAAATTTTCAGCAAAAATAATGATTAAAAAAAAGTAGTATTTTACTACTATTTTCAAATAGATATTTTTGAAGCTTAAAAAATATGAAATTTATATTTTATTGAAATAAACAAATTTTTGTAAAATTTTGAAGAAAAATAACCATTTTAAAAAAAGTAGTATTTTACTACTATTTTTATTTACAAAAATTTTTCATATTTTTACATTAAAAATCAATATTCTTATTAAAAACTAAAATTTTTAAGAAATTTTCAGCAAAAATAATGATTAAAAAAAAGTAGTATTTTACTACTATTTTCAAAATACATATTTTTGAAGCTTAAAAAATGTGAAATTTATATTTTATTGAAATAAACAAATTTTTGTAAAATTTTGAAGAAAAATAACCATTTTAAAAAAAGTAGTATTTTACTACTATTTTTATTTACAAGATTTTTTCATATTTTTACATTAAAAAACAATATTCTTATTAAAAACTAAAATTTTTAGGAAATTTTCAGCAAAAATAATGATTTAAAAAAAGTAGTATTTTACTACTATTTTCAAAATAGATATTTTTGAAGCTTAAAAAATGTGAAATTTAAATATTTTATTGAAATAAACAAATTTTTGTAAAATTTTGTAGTAAACTATACATTTTAAAAAAAGTAGTATTTTACTACTATTTTTATTTACAAGATTTTTTTCATATTTTTACATAAAAAATCAATATTCTTATTAAAAACCAAAATTTTTAAGAAATTTTCAGCAAAAATAATGTTAAAAAAAGTAGTATTTTACTACTATTTGCAAAATACATATTTTTGAAGCTTAAAAAATATGAAATTTAAAATTATTATTGAAATAAACAAATTTTTGTAAAATTTTGTAGTAAACTATCCATTTCAAAAAAGTAGTATTTTACTACTATTTTTATTTACAAGATTTTTTCATATTTTTACATAAAAAATCAATATTTTTATTAAAAACAAAAATTTTTAAGAAATTTTCAGCAAAAATAATGATTAAAAAATAGTAGTATTTTACTACTATTTTCAAAATAGATATTTTTGAAGCTTAAAAAATATGAAATTTAAAATATTATTGAAACAAACTAATTTTTGTAAAATTTTGTAATAATCTAGCCATTTTAAAAAAAGTAGTATTTTACTACTATTTTTATTTACAAGATTTTTTCATATTTTTACATAAAAATTCAATATTCTTATTAAAAACAAAAATTTTCAAGAAAATTTCTGCAAAAATAATGATTAAAAAAAAGTAGTATTTTACTACTATTTTTAAAATAGTTATTTTTGAAGTAAAAAATTAAATTTAAAATTTTTATTGAAATAAACAAATTTTTGTAAAATTTTGTTGTAAACTATCCATTTAAAAAAAGTAGTATTTTACTACTATTTTTATCTGCAACATTTTTTCATATTTTTACATTAAAAATTAATATTCTTATTAAAAACAAAAATTTTCAAGAAATTTTAAACAAAAATACTGATTTAAAAAAAGTAGTATTTCACTACTATTTTCAAAATAGATATTTTTGAAGCTTAAAAAATATGAAATTTAAAATTTTTATTGAAATAAACAAATTTTTGTAAAATTTTGTAAAAAACTATCCATTTTAAAAAAGTAGTATTTTACTACTATTTTTATTTACAAGATTTTTTCATATTTTTACATTAAAAATCAATATTCTTATTAAAAACAAAAATTTTTAAGAAATTTTAAACAAATCTAATGATTTTAAAAAAAGTAGTATTTTACTACTATTTTCTAAAATACATGTTTTTATAAAATTGATTAAAATAATTTGTTTATACAATAATTTTTCTGATTAAAAATATATTTTGTTTAAATTTTAGGCAAAAATAACATTATTTCAAAAGGTAGTATTTTACTACTATTTTTAAAACTAGCACTTTTAAGTAATTTTTTAAATTATTTGTCCATAGACTAATTTTTTTGATTTAAAACTCCTTATCTTGTAAAATTTTAAGCTAAAATAAGGTTTTTTCAAAAAGTAGTATTTTACTACTATTTTAAAACTAATACTTTTACAACTTTTTAAATTATTTCTTTATAGAATAAAGACAATTTTTGAATATTTTAGCAAAATAAGGATTTTTTAAAAAGTAGTATTTTACTACTATTTTTAAAACTAGTAAATTTTGAATTTTTTTAAATTATTTTTCATAGAAAAGTTTCTTTTTTACAATTTAAAGCAAAAATAAATTTTTTTTAAAAAGTAGTATTTTTCTACTACTATTTTTTTTTTTGAAAATTTTTTAAAATCTTTATAAAAATATAAATTTTTAAGTTAAAAACAAACAATTTAAACAAATTTAAAAAAAAACCGATTTAAAAAAGTATTTTTTTTACTGATATTTGAAAATAGTAGCTATTTTTTGCCGATTTAAGAATTCCTCTTACCTCATTTGTTAAAAGTATTAAAAATCGTTGAAATCTTTCTCTCCTTAAATCCATGTGTAGCCAGTATAAACTCCTATTTAAAACTAATTACTAAAAGCAGCTCGTTTCCTTATAAATACTCCTTCTTACACGAAATGAAATTCAATATTTTCTCAAAAATATATAAACATTTGAAAGCAATTTCAAAAAAACAGCTGGATTTTTTATTTGGAGTAAGTAAGAAAAAACATTTCTTAATTTTAAATAACAAGGAATTAAAATCTCAACATGAGATGAGATACACTTCAAACCAATAACAATAAGAACAACAATAAAAAAAAGAAAGAAAAACAGATGCAATTTTGGAGGAACCTCTTCATCCACATACAAATTAAAAAGAAATCTTAAGGGTTGTTTTTTGTTGTTGTTTTTGTTGATATCCATTAAATTAAATGAAGAAACTGCAACAAGTTTTATTTCTTTATTGTTTTTCCTCAACAAAGAAAGATTACGATCACTCTTGCAACACGTGGAGTATTAAGCAGCTAGAGGTGGGTACTCAAAATAATGTAGGAAGAATAAACAAAAGAAACAGATGGCCGTCTAAAGATGATGTTGGTGGATGGATGGATGGCTGGTTGTTTCAACGAGTGTGTGATTGTTTGGCTATTATAACAAGCGCGTGCAACCTCAGTTAAAAAATAAATACAAATAATCACACATGCATAAAACACATACAACAACAAGAGACCCGGTAAGAAAAAAAATCGCCCCTTTTGTTTCAAAATAAAAGAAAAAAAAATTTATCAACACAAAAGTTGAAAGACAAATGCACCTGCTTATTGTGGTGGACTAAAAAAAAAAGTAAAGTAAGAAAAAAACAGCCCCTAGTCTAAAGGGTTTCACTTCCACAAAGTGTTAGTTGAAGTGATTTTGTTCAAGGTTGCAATCTAAAGAAACTGGAACCTCCAAATATTTGAAAAATAACCTTTAGTTTAGTTTTTTTTACTTAATAATACTTCTTTTCATAGAATTATAACAAATTAAAACTGAAAAAAAATAAATTTTTTTTAGTCTGCAGCCCTTATACTCCAAAGATCCTAAAGGTTTCACGAAAAGAGTTTTGTTATAATTTTTAGTGCTGAAATCTTCTATTCTCCCTATTAAAGTAATAGAATGCTAAAAATCTTAGCAAGCATTAAAAACAAAGCTCCATATTCCAACTCCATTTTGAAAGTTTTCCAAAAATTCCTAAATCTCCCAGAAAAAGTTTAATTATTCAAATGATTTGTATCTATTTAACAGCCTTTCACACACTTACAGTAAAATACATTTCAAATCCTTGTTAAATTCCAACATTAAATCGAAATATTCCAACCGTACCCCCAAAGAATTTGTATGCTTTACTCCAAAGATCCTAAACACTTCATAATGAGAGTTTGATTATAATTTTCAGCGTACAAAGCTTGTACTCCCTCTATTAAACTAAAATTAATCAATTAAATTCAACGACAACTGGTAACAGATGTCCATATTCCAACTTGAATTTGAAGTTTTTCAAAATCTTTAACTACAAACCAAGATCATTGAAAATGAAATTATGAAATGCTTTTATATGCTAAAAGCTCCCTTTGGATTTGCTTTAGAAAATAAAATTCCAACCCATCCTAAAGATCAGGTTTAATACGATCAACATGAAGTTAGGGACTTCCAATTTCCAAAAAAGTGGAATTTTGGAATTTTCAAAAGATTTTTGTACTAAAATCTCCTTTTGGTCTTGCTTTAGCAAATAAAATGCCAAACTCTTTTAAAGATCTGGTTTAATACGATCATATTCCAACATGAAGTCAAGGACTTCCAATTTCCAAAAAAGTGGAATTTTGGAATTTTCAAAAGATTTTTGTACCAAAATCTTCCTTTGGTCTTGCTTAAGTAAATAAAATGCAAAACCCTCCTAAATATCAGGTTAAATACGATCATATTCCAACAAGAAGTCAAGGACTTCCAATTTCCAAAAAAGTGGAATTTTGGAATTTTCAAAAGATTTTTGTACTAAAATCTTCCTTTGGTCTTGCTTTAGCAAATAAAATGCCAAACTCTTTTAAAGATCAGGTTTAAAACGATCATATTCCAAAATGAAATCAAGGACTTCCAATTTCCAAAAAAGTGGAATTTTGAAATTGGAATTTTGAAATGGTTTTTAATGCTAAAAGCTCCCTTTGGTCTTGCTTTAGTAAATAAAATATCAAACCCTCCTAAATATCAGGTTAAATACGATCATATTCCAACATGAAGTTAAGGATATCCAATTTCCAAAAAAGTGGAATTTTGGAATTTTCAAAAGATTTTTGTACTAAAATCTTCCTTTGGTCTTGCTTTAGCAAATAAAATGCCAAACTCTTTTAAAGATCAGGTTTAAAACGATCATATTCCAACATGAAGTCAAGGACTTCCAATTTCCAAAAAAGTGGAATTTTGAAATTGGAATTTTGAAATGGTTTTTAATGCTAAAAGCTCCCTTTGGTCTTGCTTTAGTAAATAAAATATCAAACCCTCCTAAATATCAGGTTTAATACGTTCATATTCCAACATGAAGTCAAGGACTTCCAATTTCCAAAAAGTGGAATTTTGGAATTTTGAAAAGATTTTTTATACTAAAATCTTCCTTTGGTCTTGCTTTAGCAAATAAAATGCTAAACCCTCCTAAAGATCAGGTCTAATACGATCATATTCCAACATGAAGTTAAGTACTTCCAATTTCCAAAAAAAAAAAATAAATGGTTTTTAATCCTAAAAGCTCCCTTTCATACCAGAAGCTTCCTTTTGATTAGTTTTAGTAAATTTAATATCAAATCTTTCCTAAGAACTTATTTCAGATGCCCATATTCCAAGCCAAAGTTAAGGGCTTCACAACTCCAACCTAAGTTTTTACTTTGTCATCACCAAGAGTAGGATTTTGATATAATTGTTACACTAAATGCTTTATTTCATTTGGTTTTACTAAATTAAATATCAATTCCCTGTAAAGATCGGATTTAAGTTTCTCATATTCCAACACAAAGTAGGATATCTCATTCCAAAAATTACCAAAATTTAAAACTTCTTTTCGCTATGTTTAACTCAATTCATATCTGGATATTCCCAAAGGAATACTGCAACAGCTTCTCTTTGCTTAATTGTACTCCAATTAATAGATAAACCCTTTTGAAATCCACTGCCAAGGATCCATATTCCAGCTGGTATCCCTACACTTTAGCATAAAAAATAGTTATTACTATTTTGAGCATCTTTCTTATGAAATCATTGACTTTATTTAACATCTCTTTCACATTCACCCTGTCTTATACACTCTTCTTTTCCCGGCCTGTTGCTTATAAAGCGTTAAAATTCATGAGTTTTGTTTCAGTTTGTTTTTTTTTCTTGTTTTGTTATATTTGGAAAAATCAAATGAAATCTTTAAGTATAATATTTCATGGCAACAAATTCATGACATGTTCAGATGTTTAGCATTTATTTAACATAACAGTACATAATACAGAGAATTGCAGCTGGCCTTTGCCACAACATCATTATTGTAGAAGTTTTGAAATAATACCATGTATTTAAAAATGATGATTTGATAATAAAATAAAATACAAAAAAAAAAACAGCTACAGATACGCAACAGTAGTAAATGCATTAGCAACAGTAGTTATTAAAAGAAGAGCAGGGGATTAATTTGAATTACAGATGGAAAAACCAGAAGCAGCAAAAATGCAAAAGAATTAAAATGTTTATAAACAAAACAACGGGTAACAGTTGGGAATTGAAGGAAATTAAAGAGCATTAAGGGGTCAAACTTAAACTTCTTGATCTGTTTTAAACAATTTCATGCTTAATTATCATTTAGAAATGCTTTTAGAGATCCATATTCCAAAAAGAATATTGAAGTGTTTGTGTTTGGGATCTGCTAAATCTCCAAATGTAGCAATTTGAAGTCTTAATTCGCCACTAGATCAGCTTTTAGGCTCTGTTACAGTATAATATAGCACGAAACCTTGTGTAATTCTGAATTCAGATGTCCATATTCCAACATGAATTTAAGGACTCCAAATTTTTTTTTGCAAAACTGTCAAACTCGCTCTCCTTGATCAGTTTTGACTAATTTTAGCTTTAAACTCCATTAATTAATGCGTTCAAATCAAAATATTCCAAAAACTAATTTGAACTCTTCCAACTCCAAGACTTTGGGATCCTCCAAGTCTGAGTTTTAGCTCTCCCACCTTCAAAATTGTCATACTCTCACATTTGCCACAGCTTTAATCCATTCTAGGGTTAAATTTTGATTAAGGAATGCTTTAAGAGATCCTTATTCCAAAGAACAATTTGGACTCGTTCAACTCCTAGTGTTTGGGATCTGGAAAATTTTCAAAAGTGAAAATTTTAAGTCTTATTTCGACACTAAACAAGCATTTAGCCTTTGTTATAATAAAATATAACACAAAATCTTGTGTAATTCTGAATTCAGATGTCCATATTCCAACATGAGTTTGGAGACTCCAAATTTCTTTTAGCAAAAGTGTGAAACTCAAACTCCTTCATTTCTAGCATTAAACTCTATTAATTAAAGCTTTTAGATCTCAATATTCCAAATATCATTTAGGCTTCTCCCAACTCCAAGTGTTTGGGTTCCTCCAACTCTGAGTTTTGGCTTTCCCGCCTTCAAAGGAGTCATACTCTGACTTTGGGCTCCATTTCCATCTCCAATAGTGTCGAGCTCAAACGACTGATTCTATTTAAAACAATGCTATGGTTAAATTGCATTAATTAATGCTTTTAGAGATCCATATTCCAAAAACAAGTTTGAACTATTCCAACTTCAAAACTTTGGAATTCTCCAATTTCGAGTTAAGACTTTCAAAGTCAAACTTTTGCCTCCGTCTTAACCAATTTAATCGTTAAATTTAAGTAAAGAAAACTTTTAGAGCTCCATATTCCAAAAATAAAATTTTACACTTCCCACTCCAAGTGTTTGAGGACTTCCAAGTTTCCACTATTGACAATTTGAACTGTTATTTTGTTATTAAATCAAATTTCCAGGCAAATTTTAGTAAAATATAGCATTAAACCTGCAGTAGTTCTAATTTCAGATTTCCATATTCCAACAAGAACTTGAGGATTTCAAATTTCCATTTCAAAAACAGTCAAACTCAATCTTCTTAATCAGTTTTCAACAATTCCAATGCTAAAATCCTTTAATTAATACTTTTAGATCTCCATATTCCAAAGACCATTTAGGATCCTTCCAACATGAAGTTAAGGACATCCAATTTCCAAAAAGTGGAATTTTGAAAAGATTTTTGTACTAAAATCTTCCTTTGGTCTTGCTTTAGCAAATAAAATGTCAAACCCTCCTAAATATCAGGTTTAATACGATCATATTTCAACATGAAGTCAAAGACTTCCAATTTCCCCAAAATAAATTTACCACGTCAACATTGAAATTGGAATTTTGAAATGGTTTTTAATGCTAAAAGCTCTCTTTGGACTTGCTTTAGTAAATAAAATATCAAACCCTCCTAAATATCAGGTTTAATACGTTCATATTCCAACATGAAGTCAAGGACTTCCAATTTTCAAAAAAGTGGAATTTTGAAATTTTCAAAAGATTTTTGTACTAAAATCCTCCTTTGGTCTTGCTTAAGTAAATAAAATATCAAACCCTCCTAAAGATCAGGTTAAATACGATCATATTCCAACATGAAGTTAAGGACATCCAATTTCCAAAAAGTGGAATTTTGAAAAGATTTTTGTACTAAAATCTTCCTTTGATCTTGCTTTAGCAAATAAAATGCCAAACCCTCCTAAAAATTAACTCTAATACGACCATATTCCAAGAGGAAGTTAAGGACTTCCAATTTCCAAAAAAAAATTTACCCCGTCAACATTGAAAATGGAATTTTGAAAAGATTTTTTGTGCTAAAATCTTCCTTTGGTCTTGCTTTAGCAAATAAAATGCCAAACTCTTTTAAAGATCAGGTTTAATACGATCATATTCCAACATGAAGTCAAGGACTTCCAATTTCCAAAAAAGTGGAATTTTGAAATGCTTTTTAATGCTACAAGCTCCCTTTGGATTTGCTTTAGTAAATGAAATATCAAACCCTCCTAAAGATCAGGTTTAATACGATCATATTCCAAACATGAAGTTAAGTACTTCCAATTTCCATATCCATATTCAAAAGACCATTTAGGATCCTCCCAATTTCAAGTGTTTGGTATCTTCAAACTCCGGATTTAAGCTTTCCCACATTAACGAGTTTTATACTCAAACTCTTCGTTCTGTTTTATTAATTTTTAAGCTTAAACTCCTTTAATTAATGCTTTTAGAGATCCATATTCCCAAGAATAGTTGGGTTTTTCAAACCTTAAGCCTTTGGGATCTTTGAGCACTCCAGCAATGAAAATTACATGTCAGTTTTTGATACTAAACCGAGTATTCCTCTCTGTTATAGTAAAATAGAAGACAAACCCCGGTTTAACTACATTTGCAGATGTCCATATTCCAGCCAGAATTAGGGTACACCAAATTTCAAAAATCGTTTAGGATCTTCCATCTTTAAAGTGACAATTTTAAGTTATTTTTGGTATATAAAGCTTGTTAAAGCCTAGTTAAAGTTAAATCAGGAGCTTAACCCCTCTGAATTCGGTTTTAAGATGTTGATATTCCAGCTGGATTCAAAGTAAATTGAGCATGAACGAATAACAAGAACCAGAAAGAAATTTTAAACAATTCCAGACTTCATAATGAAAGTTTTAAAGCCAATTAATTTATATTATTATTATAAATTAACATAGCTCCCCTTTTTCCACAATATTAATTTTCCTTAACTAAATTCCCTCCAAAAAGGAAAGAGTTCTTTAAGTTCTTCTCAAATAAAAAACAATTTCAAATTATAAAAATTCTCCCTTTTAAACTAGAAAAATTAAATGTCTTCCCCTTTAGGGTTGCTTTATTCATTAAAATTTATAACAATAATCCACAATTTAGAGGAGGGTGTTCTACATTCACAATTGCAGTTAAACAACTTGTTGCTTTTTTAAAAAAAACATGTCAAGTGTTAATTTTTTTCCTCTACAAGACGACCAAAGGCCAGATGTTTAAATATATAATACAAGTATCATAACAAAGTATAAATTAAGCAAAAGTGTAATATTATATTTTGTCCTCCACCATTCGAATGTTTTTTTTTTATGCTGCTGTCGCTGCTGCTTTTGCTTGTGTTTATGTGTGCTGACATAATTAAGAATAATGTGTGAAATAATTTTATGATTATGTTCCATCATTCCTTGTCTTTCATTTGTATTTGTTCATCTCATACATTCGTTCGTTAGCTCGTAATAATTCACATTACCGCCGTTAAAGAGGAACAAGACATCATCTTACTTATTTTAACGTTATAAACTGTTCTAGACACATATTATTGGATTTAAATTCGAGAATGAGAAAAATAAAAACTAAATCAAACAGAGGAAAAGGAGGTTCATTGAACTTATTAAATGAAATAATAAGTATTTGGTTTTCTGATGGCAGTGTTGAAAGGAATAATGATGATAATTTTAATGACAATTCCAAAACAAGCTGAGGGAGTTCAAAGAGAAGTATGAAAATAAAACACATTTTGAAAAAATTCATAATCTCTCTTAACAAAAATAAAGTTAACATATCAGAAATTATAAATTTAGAAAATTCTCAAAAAAAAAAAAATTCCAAAAAAACGCTTAAATAAAAAATATTTAAAATTTGAAATTTATTGTCAAAATTCGAAGAATACAAATTAAAAATGATTAAAAAAGCCAACCATGCATCTTTTTCCTATCGAAATCGGCAGTAAATCATCCATATTCCAAAAAATCGCCAAAATAAGAAAATCCCAAAACCTGATATTTTCTCATAAAATTTGAAGAATCTTGATAAAACATGTTTACATATACCAAAATTTACACTGAATCAGCGTTTTCCAAAAAATCGCCAAAATAAAAAAAGAGCCAAAACCTGATAAATTCTCACTAAATTTAAAGAATCTTTATAAAGCCTAGTTAAAAATAAAAAAAATGTGTTTTTTATCAAATTGGCACAGAGAAAATTCGGAAAAAAATATTTTTTCCAAAAAATCGCTAAAATAAAAAATATTTAAATTTGAGATTTGTTGCCAAAATTCGAAGAATACAAATCAAAAATGATTAAAAAAGCCAACCATGCTTCTATTTCCTATCAAAATCGGCACTATATGATCCATATTCCAAAAAATCGCCAAAATAAGAAAAATGTAAAACCTGATATTTTCTCATAAAATTTGAAGAATCTTGATAAAACATGTTTACATATACAAAAATTTACACTGAATCAGCTTTTTCCAAAAAATCGCCAAAATAATAAAGAGCCAAAACCTGATATATTCCTACTAAATTTAAATTATCTTTATAAAACCTAGTTAAAAATAAAAAAAAATTATTTTTTTGTAACAAATTGGCACTGTATGATACTTTTTCCAAAAAATCGCCAAAATAAGAAAAAAGAAAAACCTGCTATATTTTGACAAAATTTGAAGAATCATTATAAAACATAGTTAAAAAGTAAAAAAAAAAATATATTTTTTTTATCAAATTGGCACTAAATGATCCATATTCCAAAAAATCGCCAAACTAAGAAAAAAGTAAAACCTGATATATTTTCTCTAAATTTGAAGAATCTTTATAAAACATAGTTAGAAAATTAAAAAAAAATATTTCGATAAAAAAATAAAATTTTCAAAAAATCACCAAAATAAAAAAAGGCTTTAAAATTTAAATTTGTTCTAAAAATTCCCATAATTCAAATGAATAATTATTGAACAAGACAACCATTGGTGTCTTTCCTACTGAAATTGCCACAAAATGATCCATATTCCAAAAAATCGCCAAAATAAGAAAAATGTAAAACCTGATATATTCTCTCAAAATTTGAGGAATATTTTTAAAACTAGTTATAAAATTAAAATAAAAAAAATTTCGATAAAAAAAAATAAAATTTTTAAAAAATCGCCAAAATAAAAACTACTTAAAATTTGAAATTTGTTCTAAAAATTCCAAGAATTCACATGAATAATTATTGAACAAAACAACCATTGGTCTAATTCCTACTGAAATTGCCACTAAATTATCCATATTCCAAAAAATCGCCAAAATAAGAAAAATGTAAAACCTGATTTATTCTCTCTAAATTTGAAGAATCTTTATAAAACATAGTTAGAAAATTTAAAAAAAAAATTTCAATAAAAAAATAATTTTTCCAAAAAATCGCCAAAATAAAAAATACTTAAAATTTAAAATTTGTTCTCAAAATTCCAAGAATTCAAATGAATAATTATTGAACAAGACAACCATTGGTATATTTCCTACTGAAATTGTCACAAAATTATCCATATTCCAAAAAATCGCCAAAATAAAAGACCCAAAACCTGATATATTCTCATAAAATTTAAATAATCTTGATGAAACAGATGAAAGTTTCTTAATAATTAAAAAAAAATATTTGTGTTGGTTTATATGGATGACTAATACTTAATATTCCAAAAAAATCGACAATATAAAGAATAAACAGAACTTAATTTTTGTTCATAAAATTTAAAGCACCCTATAAAGACTTGCTTAAAACTGCTTAATCAATCTAAATCTCTCATATTCCAAAAAATCGCCAAAATAAAAAATTTACAAAACGAAAAATTTGTTCTCCAATTTCGATGTATCCTGTTAATACCTGCTTAAATGCAATAAAACTTGACTTTGTGTTTGTTTGAATTCAAGCCCAATGCTTCATATTCCAAAAAATCGCCAAAATAAAAAATTATCAAAATTAAAATTTTTTCTCTACTATCGATGTGTCCTGTTAATAACTGCTTAAATGTGATAAAACTTGACTTTGTGTTTGTCTGAATTCAAGACAAATGCTTCATATTCCAAAAAATCGCCAAAATTTATAATAAACAAAATCTCTCATTTTCTTACAAAATTTGAAGAAATATTTAAAGACTTACTCAAAAATGGCAAACATTTATTTTACTGTTGTTTAAACTAAAGCTAAGGGCCTTATATTCCAAAAAAGCGCCAAAATAAAAAAATATTTATTAAAATTTATAAAATAAATTTACAAATTTATTGAAATTTCTCAAGAAAAATGTTTAGAAGCAAAAAAAGTACCCAAATAATCTTTAACAAAACGATTTAAGCAAAAATCATAATATTCCAAAAAATCGCCAAAATAAAAAAATCGTTAGAAACAAAAATCAAATATTTTAAAAGAATTTAAAGAAAATTTTAGCTAAAAAGATATAATTACTAGCATTAAATATCCACGATTTAAGTAAATATTACAATACTCCAAATAAAAACGCCAAAATTAAAAAAATCATTATAAACAAAAATTAAAATTTTCTTTAAATTGCCTTAAAATAAGGGCAATTTAAAGAAAATTTTAATAAAAAAAAAACAAAAAAATCTTTTATTAACAAAAAAAGTGTAGCTAAAATGGTATTATTCCAAAAAATCGCCAAAATAAAATATTTTAAAGAAATTAAAAAAAAAATTCTTGCTAAAACGACATGATTAGACATTGATAAAAAAATGGAAGCAAAAAGCTTATAATTAAAAAAAATCGCCAAAATAAGAAAATTTGTTTAAACAAAAATTGTAAATTTTATGCGAATTTAAAGAAAATTTGTCCAAAAAATTCATATTTAAAAACAATATGAAGCAAAAATCATAAAATTCCAAAAAATCGCCAAAACAAAAAATGTATATAAACGAAAATTCAAGCGAATTTTAAAAATATTTATCAGAAAATAACCAAAAATCAATATAAAGAGATATTTTTTATACAATTTGTTTACATTTTTAAATTAAATAGAATTTTTTAATTTGAATAAAAATATGTTAATTTTTAAATTTCCATTAAAGACCACGTGATATTTTAATGTAATTTCCCTTTATTTATAACAAAACTGACTAAATGCCAGAAATGCGTGTTTATTTGTGTTTA
This sequence comes from Calliphora vicina, assembly GCF_958450345.1. Classification (NCBI taxonomy): domain Eukaryota; kingdom Metazoa; phylum Arthropoda; class Insecta; order Diptera; family Calliphoridae; genus Calliphora; species Calliphora vicina. The sequence goes on from NC_088783.1 coordinate 116,807,527, forward strand.
TAATTGACATTTTCAATGAGTTGTCATTAGTGGAAATGACTAAAATACCTTAAATGCAAAAAACAACAACAAAAAAAACAAAACTGCATAAAGTAACAACAGCAACAACAAATGTAAATAAAGCAAGAAGCCATTTTTCAATGCAAATATAAAATCAAACACAAGAGAAAGGGCAAGAGAGGGGGTATAAAAAAGATGAGCAAAGTTCAAAATCAAGCAGATTATAAAAATAAAATACATAATGCATAAAAATTTATACACTTAGGAAATATTAAAATGAAGCCAGCCACAGCAGTATTTAAATAGAGCAATAATTTTCTTTATTTTACACAAATTTATAAAATGCATGTAAAAATGTAAGGGGAGGCTACACAAATAAAACCACAACAACAGCAACAACAAGCATATGAACATTTAAGAAGAAGAACCAGAGAAAAAAAAAAGGGAAACAATTTTACTTACAGCAGTTTATATTTATAATTTTATGTCTTTAAATACTGAAAACTTTTCTTTTTTTTTATTCATTTTATTTGTTTGTAAAGTTAAATTTAGATCAAAAAGACTTTAAAAAACGGCACACAACAAAATAAAATGGCAGGCACAAACACACACGCCTCTCTCTTTCTCTTTTTTACCATTATGTTGTATGTTGTAGTTGCTGCATGTTGATTTAATGCATGACAGTTATAACAACAAGGGTTAACAGGGGCACAACAATTGTTTATAGAGTTGCCCGTGTTTGTTTGGGAAATTTATGAATGAGTGATAATTTGTTTAAAATTTCAATAATTTCTTTAAGAAAAACCTTTAAATAAGGAAAATAAAGAAGGGACTATAAGTTTTATTAGAAAATAAATAATAAATAAGAGTTTTTTCAAGGATTTTAAAACAATTACTTTGAAAATTTTCTAGATTTTCAAAATTTTTGAAAAAAAATTGAAATTTTTTTTTAAAAATTTAAAGAAATATAAATTTTTTTAGAAAATTTTAAATAAAAAATACTTAAAAATTGAAAGTAGTTCTCAAAATTCATATATGTTTCCTACTGAAATTACCACTAAATGATTCATATTCCGAAAAATCTTCAAAATAAAAAAAAAAAAAATTGTTCCAAAAAATCGCCAAAATAAAAAATAATTAAAAATTTAAATAATTTCTAAAAATTCTAAAAATTCAAATGAAACATGATTAAAACAGACATCCATTTGTCTACTAATAGTGGCACTAAATGATCCATATTCCAAAAAAATCGCCAAAATAAGAAAACGCCAAAACCTGATATATTACCTCTAAATTTTAAAAATCTTTATAAAACATTGCTAAAAACTAAAAAAAAATATTTCTAAAAAAAAAAAAATTGTTCCAAAAAATCGCCAAAATATAAAATTCTTAAAATTTCGAATATTTTGTCAAAATTCTAAGAATTCAAATGAAAACTGATTGAAAAAGACAAAAATTGGTCTGTTTCCTACTAAAATTTGCAATAAATGATCCATATTCCAAAAAATCGCCAAAATAAGAAAATAACAAAACCTGATATATTCTCTCTAAATTTAAAGAATAGTTAGAAAATTATTGATAAAACATGGTTAGAAAATTAGAAAAAAAAATATTTCAATAAAAAAAACTGTTCCAAAAAATCGCTAAAATAAAAAATTCTTAAAATTTGAAATTTATTCCCAAAATTCTAAGAATTCAAATGAAACATGATTAAAACAGACATACAGTTGTCGGTTTCCTACTAAAATATGCACTAAATAAGCCATTTTCCAAAAAATCGCCAAAATAAAAATGGAAAAACCTGATCTATTATTTTTAAATTTCAAGAATCTTTAAAAAAACAAAAAATTGACTTTTAGTCTTGTTAAACTAAAACTAAATGAACCATATTCCAAAAAATCACCAAAATGGGGAAAATTCAAAACTCTAAAAAAGCGCCAAAATGGAAAAAATAAACCTGAAAATATAAAAAGGCCAGCGAGAAATTAATTTCTATTGAAAAAAATAAAATATTTCAATAAAAAAATAAATTGTTCCAAAAAATCGCCAAAATAAAAAATTCTTAAAATTTCAAATTTTTTGTCAAAATTTTAAGAATTCAAATGAAAACTGTTTGGAAAAGACAAACATTGGTCTGTTCCTACTAAAATTGGCATTAAATGATTCATATTCCAAAAAATCGCCAAAATATCAAAACGCCAAAACCTGATATATTCTCTCTAAATTTGAAGAATCTTGATAAAACATAATTAGAAAATTAAAAAAAAAAAAAAAAAAAATATTTCAATAAAAAAAAATGTTTCCAAAAAATCGCCAAAATAAAAAATTCTTAATATTTGAAATTTATTGTCAAAATTCTAAGAATTCAAATGAAAACTGATTGAAAAAGACAAACATTGGTCTGTTTCCTACAGAAATTGCCACTAAATGATCCATATTCCAAAAAATCACCAAAATAAGAAAATGACAAAACCTGATATTTTCTTTCTAAATTTCAAGAATCTTGATAAAACACGTTTAAAAAGACAAAAAATTTACTTTTAGTCTTGTTAAACTAAAACTAAATGATCAATATTCCAAAAAATCACCAAAATAGGGAAAATTCAAAACTTTAAAAAAATCGCCAAAATGGAAAAAATAAAATAAAAATTTAAAATTATTTCTATTTTTAGCAAATTTACTTCCTTTTCTTACAAATTTCTTTTAAACATCTGTTGCCAAATATTGTTTTATTTTTTTTTCTTCAGCTTATTATTGAAATAATGATTTAAAGCAATTTTGTCAATAGTTTTGAAGCATTTTGAAAACATGTGCGCATAATTTTCAACAAAAAAAATAAATAAAAATAAAAACAACTTAAGGAATTCAGCGGAAATCTCTTGTTTCCGTTTCATCTCAATAAATAAGTGCATTTATTTCAGCATATTTTTTCAAGTACTTATTGCTTTGTGTGTAGCAACAAAATATGTATATTGAAATGTGTCTCATGAGTGAATGAACAAAAATTTAAATAAAAAGATTTACATTACAATAAAAGACAGACACACAGATACAGAATAAAAAAAAACAACAGAATTTTAAATGAATCACTTAAACTGTGTTAAGTAAATATTGAAAATACAACAACAGATACCTATTGACAATTCCAAAGAAATTTAGAGCAAAACTAGAAAATAAATTTAAATGTAGATTAGATAGATAAACCCCTAAATAATTGTAAACACAAACAAAACCTCTTTCATTTTAAAAATCCAGAAAAATCTAGATTAAAAATAAACTTTCAATAAATATCCCTTCTCTTTATTAATTCATAAATAAATCAATTCAATAAATTTTTAAATCTCTTCAAATAAAACTTTATTTTAAACAAAATTTAACAAAATTCTTTGACACCTAATGTTTTTCAATTTAAACCAATTACAATTTTCTAATACTTTAATTTATTTCATTTATCTAAACAACATGAGGTGTGTTTTTTTTTCTTTCTAAATTCACGTGATTTTATGTAATAAATAATAATTGGCTTCTTCATTACAATTACAAACAAATGATAATTTTGTTTCTTTTCAAAAAAAAAAACACTCAAACATTTTACCCCAATATGTCACTCATGCTAACAACAACAAAAAAACACACAAAACTGGTTTTAAAATCCACATTAAATGTTAAATAAAATGGAAAATAAATGTTTAGATAATGCAGTTTTCATAATAAGAAAATTAAATAGAAAAATTAATAAAAAAAAACAATAAAAACCGACTTATATTGATGCTTCTTATAAGAACATTAAGAAAAAAACATTATAGCTGTCATTTATTTAATAATAAAGAACTAAATCAAGTTTACTGTAAAGAAAACCAACAAAAAACACGCTACAATACAACACTAATTACTATTGGCAACTCTAAACAATAGCAGAGACTAAAAAACAATATGGCGGTTCATATAAGCAAAGCTCTCTCAATAAGTAAAATAAAGTGCTGCCAAGTTTAAATTCATAACAAAATAAGAGAAATGAATGAAATTCATGATAAAATGAAATCTTTCATGGAATTTCTTTAAATTAAAAGGTTTTTACTAAAAAATTATAATTAATTAAATACAAAACATATAATAAACCAATTTTTAACAACAGAATTCAACTTTTTAACAAATTATTGTTGTTTTCATTGACCAACTCATAACAATAGCAGAGACAAAAAGCAATATGGCGTTTTATAGAAACAGAGAGCAAAAAAGCAACAACAAAAAAGTGCTGCCAAGTTTAAATTCATAGCAAAATGTAAGAAATTCGTAATAAAATGGAGTTTTTCATAGAATTTCTTTAAATTAAAGGGTTTTTAACAAATTTTTTTTATTAAAATAAATAAATTAAATATTGAAAAGGTGTTTTCATTAAATATTTTAAGTTTTTACAAAAGAAAATTTAAATTGTTTTCTTTGGCTAACTGAAAACCCAAAGCGGCTTATAAAAACAAAGAGCAAAACAGTAAAAAAGTGCTGCCAAGTACAAATTTTTGATCAACTTCAGTTTTTTCATAGAATTTCTTAAAATTAAAGGATTTTTTGTTAAACAAATCATAAAAAAATTATTTTTAGCTAATAAATTGGAGGCTAGTTTGGCAAAAATCTACTTAAAAAATATTTAAAATGAACATTATTGTTTTATTTACAACTAAAACCATTAACAAAGTTGGGTAACAAGTAAAAATTACGAAACTAAAATGCAATTTATTGATTTTGGCTATTTTCAATACCAAAAATTTTTAGAAATTGTGAAAACATTAATTTTTCTAGCCCCATCTTCATTCCAATAGACCTAATGACAAAGCAGAACCTTATCCCCATCCATCATTCATAAAAACACAGCTAAATATAGAAAATATTAGAAAAAAATTAACAATTTCTAGAAAAACTTGATCATTTTAAAACTAATCTTAAGAACTTTAAGTAAAAAACACTTTATCCAGCCATTTTTTATAATAAAAAAACAAAATTTCCCTTAACTGTAAAGAAAATCCATTAAAAAACACGCTACAACACAACACTTATTACCATTGGCAACTCCAAATAATAGCAGAGACAAAAACCAATATGGTGCCAAATATAAAGAGAGAGCGAAATCAAAGTGCTGCCAAGTTTAAATACATAACAAAACTAAATAAAATGAAATTTTTCCATAGAATTACTTAAAAATAAGGGTTTTTGTAATAAAACTTATATAATCCAATGATTTTATTATAAAAAATTTAACTTTTCTTCAGCATTCTAAAGAATTAAGCGAAAATATGGTAAAAATTCACATTATCAGCCCAATTATGAATAAAAATTTAACCGGGAGTTTGTTCCAAGGGAGTTTTTTCCCATTAAATTTGAATAGGAAAAGGGAGAAATCTCCCGGGGAAAGTTTATTCATAATTGGGCTGCATTTGTAACAGTAAAGCAAATCCGTTAGTAAAGTTTAAAATAAAAATTGCGAAATTTAGAAATTGAAAACAGGAGAGTTTTACAAGAAAAAAGCTGCATAATTTAAACGAATGCCAGTATGAAATTAATACATAATTCAAAGTCAAGGAGTCCTATGGGGAAAATTTCGAACACATAAAAGTAGTACCAAGTTAATAAAAGTGCTGCCAAGTTTGAATAGTTAGCAGTATTTCATATTTAAAGATTTTAATATTTTTTATTTTTTTTAGGGTGTTTAAAAACTTTAAACAAATATAATTTGTATTGTAAATATGTTTAATTTTTGTTTCATCTATTTCTATTCTTTAAACACATAATACGACATTCACATGAAGCTTAAAATTTATTCACATCATTTGCTACTAACGTGTGTTATAAAAAACGTTTAAAAATACATTGCGTTTTTAGCACCGCATTGGAACGTGACTACTTTTCCGCTCTAAAAAAAAAACACAGCTAAAGTTAAATAGATAAATAAATGAACTCATAAAAATGAATAGAAATATAATTATACAGTGCGTGTTATTACTGTTTTTCGTTTTTTTTTTTCTTTCAAACAAGTTAAAATAATGATAGATAAAAATTTAACATAACAAAAAAAAATGTTGTCATATGTGAATTGTAACAATTGTTTTTAATGATTTTATGTTAGCAAGAGACGCGTTTTAAAAATTTTAAACAATTCAATTTGTATACATTTAGGTTTTTTTGCTTTTTGAAAAGTAATTGAAGGCTAATTTTGCAAAAAAAAAACTACAAACATTGAAATTGTTTTAATGAATTTGAGAGCAATACAAAGAATTAATGAATATTTATGGATATTTATTTTTTTTGTTTGCAAAGAGTTTAATATTTGCAAATATTTAAGAGGGAATTTGTGTCAATAACGAATAAATAAATAATAAAAAAAACTTTAACATGCAATACAGCTTAAATTATTTAAATTGCAAAAAATTTTACAACAAAATTTTATAATTTTTTTAATAAAAAAAAATATTTTCAATATTTAACAATTATTTTAAGTCAATTTCTTTAAATCTTTAAAAAAATTCTGTTAAAAACATTTACAATTCAAGATTTTATAACAAATATAAATTGTTTTATATAAAATTCTTTAAATCCTTGAAAAATTCTTTAAAAAACCCTTTAAAGTTAACAATTTTAATCAACTTTATTAAAAACATTGAAAAACACAGTTAGTTTCCTTTAATTATCCCTAAACTAGGCAGCCCTTTTACTTTTATAAGGCCATCCTTAACTTGGCAGCACTTACCCACATCTTTGTTTACATTTTGTTTTGGCCTCAAAAACAACCTCAATATAAAAAGCTTCTACGATAAAAAAGAAATAAAGGAACCAGATTATATACAATACAAATTGATTTATTACTTACTATTATATTCATAATAAACTACATATTTAAGCTATTTTTGATTAATTTTTTTGTATCTTACAAAATGATTACAAAATACTTTGCAATAAAAAAAACAATGATAAGCAGCAACAATAAGAACAGACACTGTCAAACACACACAAACACTCAGCTACAAATAAAATACTTCATACATATATTTGAAGGTAATGTAAATAACAAAAAACAACAACAACAAAACTAGAATCCCAAGCAACTACACAAAAAAGAAGAAAACAAACAACAACAAACGGAAATGAGTGACAATAAAAATATTTAGGAAAATAATAATAGCAACAACAACAACAATATTACAGCTCTTACATAGAGGAAGAACAAGACAAAAATATGTTTTCATAAAGAGCGGAGAGGGGGTGGTGATGGGAGAATAAAAATCTCTTGCTAAATAGAGCTTGGTTGGTTTGGTGCTTTGTAGAGAACAGGGCGGATGAGGGGGTTTGCTGTTTAAATGGAAAAATAAACGAAATATTAAACAAAAACAAATATGTACAGAAAACGAAAATATTTTACAGCCATGTCGCATGTGTGTGTGTGTAAATGCTCCATATTGTAAATGTAAATAAAATGGTTGTTTTGTAAAAATAGTGTGGTGCAATTTTAAATGGTTACTGAAGGGTACTGGGTACTAAAATAATGTTAAAATAACAAAGTAACAAATAAATAGAAAAAAAAGGAAGAGATAGCAAATTTATATAAAAAAAATTAAAGAAATTATTGCAGTTAAACTTTTTTTTAACAAATAAATGTTTTTAAAGTAAAAATATAAAAAAAAAATTATTTAAAAAATAAAAAATAGAAAAATTTTAAATAAAATTAAAAAAAAAATCTAACATATAAATAACATCCATAAAAATTATTAAATATTTTTTAAAAACATAAAAAAAATATTTAAATATTTTTATTAAAAAAGATATTAAAAAATGTAAAAAATTTAGAAAAATTAAAAAAAATATTTTAAACAAATAAATAATTAGAAAACTTTAAATAAAATTACAAAAATATCTAAAATATTTTAAGAACTTCCTTAAAAATGAATAAGATAATTAGAAATGTTTAAAAACAAAAAAATATTTAAATATTTTTAAAAAATAAAAAAAAATGTTTAAATATTTTTTAAAAAATAAAAAAAAAATATTTCTTTTTATTAAAAAATATATTAAAAAATGTAAAAAATTTAGAAAAATTAAAAAAATTATTTTAAAACAAATAAATAATTAGAAAAATTTAAATAAAATAAGAAAAATATCTAAAATATTTTAATAACTTCCTTAAAAATTAATAAAATAATTAAATATTTTTAAAAACAAAAAAATATTTAAATATTTTTAAAAACATAAAAAAATATTTAAATATTTTTTAAAAAATAAAAAAAAAAAAAAATTTTTTAAAAAATAAAAAAAAAAAAAAATTTCTTTTTATTAAAAAAGATATTAAAAAATGTAAAAAATTTAGAAAAATTAAAAAAATATTTTAAAACAAATAAATAATTAGAAAAATTTAAATAAAATTAGAAAAATATCTAAAATATTATAATAACTTCCTTAAAAATTAATAAAATAATTAAAAATGTTTAAAAACAAAAAAATATTTAAATATTTTTTAAAAACATAAAAAAATATTTAAATATTTTTTAAAAAATAAAAAAAAAAATATTTATTTTTATTAAAAAAGATATTAAAAAATGTAAAAAATTTAGAAAAAATAAAAAAAATTATTTTAAAAAAATAAATAATTAGAAAAATTTAAATAAAATTACAAAAATATCTAAAATATTTTAATTACTACCTTAAAAATTAATAAAATAATTAAAAATGTATAAAAAACAAAAAAATATTTAAATATTTTTAAAAACATAAAAAAATATTCAAATAGTTTTTAAAAAATTATTTCTTTTTATGAAAGATTTAAAAAATTTAGAAAAAATTATTGGAGAAATTTAAAAAAATTTCAAATAAAATTATAAAAATATCTAAAAGATTTAAATAACATCCTTAAAAATTATTAAAATAATTAAATATAAAACCAGAGCAACATATACCCTTAACCCCAGCCATCATTCTGGTGTTTGATATAAAAACACAGCCAAACATAGAAAATAATTGAAAAAAATTAACAATTTCTAGAAAAACCAATTTATTTTACAGCTACTCTTAAGAAAATTAAACAAAATACACATTATCTCACCATTTTTAATAATAAAAAACAAAATTCCCCTTAACAGTAAACAGTAAAAACACGCTACAACACAACACTAATTACCATTGGCAACTCCAAACAATAGCAGAGACAAAAACCAACATGGCGCCAAATATAAAGAGAGAGCAAAACAATAATAATAAGAATGCTGCCAAAACTAAATAAAATTAAATTTTGTTCATAGAATTAATTAAAAATAAAGGTTTTTGTAATAAAAATTATGTAAGTTTCTTTTATAAAAAATTTAACTTTTCTTAAGCATTCTAAAGAATTAAACGAAAATAAGCTAAAAATTAAGATTATTTGTAAAAGCAAACTAAAAATCCAATAAAATTATTGGAAAAATTAAAAAAAAAAATTGGAAAAATTTGGAATAAAATTATGATATCTTGAAAACAAATAAAATAATTAAATATTTTTAAAATTATAAAAAAAATATTTAAATATTTTTGAAAAATTATAAAAAATTTTAAAGAAAAATTATTTGTTTTTATTCTAAAAGTTATTAGAAATATGTAAAAAATTTAGAAAAATTCCAAAAAAAATATTTGAAAAATTTAAAAAAAATTTGAAAAATTACAAATAAAAAATTTAAATAAAATTATAAAAATATCTAAAAACATTTAATACCTTCCTTAAAAACAAATAAAATAATTAAATATTTTTAAAAACATAAAAAAATATTTAAATATATTTGAAAAATTATAAAAAAAATTTTAAGAAAAATTATTTCTTTTTATTCAAAAAGTTATTAAAAATATGTAAAAAATTTAGAAAAATTCCAAAAAAAATATTTGAAAAATTTAAAAAAAAATTTAGAAAAATTACAAATAAAAAATTTAAATAAAATTATAAAAATATCTAAAAGCATTTACAAACTCCCTTAAAAATGAATAAAATAATTAAATATTTTTAAAATTATAAAAAAAATATTTAAATATTTTTGAAAAATTATAAAAAATTTTAAAGAAAAATTATTTCTTTTTATTCAAAAAGTTATTAAAAATATGTAAAAAATTTAGAAAAATTCAAAAAAAAATATTTGAAAAATTTAAAAAAAATTAGAAAAATTACAAAAAAAAAAAAATTAAATAAAATTATAAAAATATCTGAAAGCATTTAAAAACTTTCTTAAAAATTAATAAAATAATTAAATATTTTTAAAATTATAAAAAAAATATTTAAATATAAAAATTTTGAAGAAAAATTATTTCTTTTTATTCAAAAAGTTATTAAAAATATGTAAAAAATTTAGAAAAATTCCAAAAAAAATATTTCAAAAAATTAAAAAAAAATATTTGAAAAATTACAAATAAAAAATTTAATTTAAATTATAAAAATATCTAAAAACATTTAATAACTTCCTTGAAAACATAAAAAATAATTAAATATTTTTAAAAACATAAAAAAACATTTAAATATTTTTAAAAAATAATAAAAAATTTTAAGGAAAAATTATTTCTTTTTATTTAAAAAGTTATTAAAAATATGTAAAAAATTTAGAAAAATTAAAAAAAAAATATTCGAAAAATTTAAAAAAAATTTTAAAAATTACAAATAAAAAATTTAAATAAAATTATAAAAATATCTAAAAACATTTAACAACAACCTTAAAAGTGAATAAAATAATTAAATATTTTTAAAAAATAATAAAAAAAATTTAAAGAAAATTATTTCCTTTTATTAAAAAAGATATTAATAAACTGTAAAAAATATAGAAAAAATTCAAAAAAAAATATTTGAAAAATTTAAAAAATATTTACATATTTTTAAAATATTTTTTAAAAAATTGAAAAAGAAAAAACAAAGAAAAATTATTTCTATTATCAAAAAAAATATTAGAAAAATATAATAAAATATTTAAATTCATATGTATTTTTAAAAATATGACAAAAATTAATAAAAACTTTATAAAATTATAAAAAAAGCTAAAAGAATTTAAAAACCATTAAAAAATAAAATAAAAATTTGTTTCACTTTTCATTTCAATTTCCTTTAAAATTCCATTTTTCTAACATTTCCCTTAATTTTATACTTTAAAATCATATTTTTTTATCTGTGAATAAAAACTCGCCAAATTCTTTTCGCTCACTTGTTTATTTTCTTTTTTTTCCTAAGAAAACAAACATAATTTTCTTTCTTAATATAAAAAAAATATATATAACAATTTTGATTTCCTGTGAAGAAAAAAAACCAAACTTTTGCTGTTTTTTTATTATAATTTTATTGTGCTATAACATTTCCTTTTTTCTGGGTATGTGCAGTGATTTCATAACGCTTGCTTGTTTTAAAAGTGATACTTTGAAGTTGCATATTTTTTTTGGTTTCTTCGATTTTTTTTCCAGTCTAGTCTAAGTATAGGAATTTGTTTGTTATTATTGTATGTGTGGTTGCATAAATTTCCTTTTAAATAGATCTTTTTGTTGTTGTGGAAATGGCAATAAGAAATTCTCATTAACTTGCTGGATCACGTACTTTAAATATTTGCCCAATAAGCCATTTTTTTGCGTTTCAGTTTCATACATTTCTACTAGTAGTGCTGCTGCTGCTACAGCTACTGACTGCAGTCATTAAACAATTTTTTTTATTTAGCTTTACAATGTAAACACAAAATAATAAAAATAAAAAAGACACACATGTCTGAATTTCACTCATAAAAAATAATTAGTAATTTAAACAAAGAAAATCTCAACCTTAATAAATTTCCTTTAATTAACCTTAAATATTAATTTAAATTTACAACTTTTACTACTTATTTGTTTAAATTCCTTATTTTCTCACACTTGCCCGCAAATTTATTCCATTATTTTGTTTTGTTTACATTTCTTTAACCTTTTACCGTTATAAACGTCACAAATTACTATGCAGTGTTGTTAACTAAGCGATTTCCCCTTTAAACAAAGCATTACCAACAAAAAAAAACCTACACAATAGTTGGCAATACCTTGTTTGTTTACCTTTTACAAAGTACCGTTATGAGAGTATTGCGTGAGTGGTCATTTGTTTTGTTTACATTTTATGTTACATTTACCGTTAGTTATGTAAGAGTTCTTCTTCTTCAGTTAAATAAGAGTTGTTGTTGTTGTTTTGTAGGAAATTATTAAACAGTGTGGCATATTTGACAAAATTTAATTAAAATTAAGCGGTTTTTAGCAACAAAACAGAAAAATTAATGAAAATCAATACAAATATCAAATATTAATAAATTTTTTTGGAAAATTTAAAAGAAATTAAAGAAATTTAGTTACATTTTCCAAATATAAAAAAAAATTTTGAATAAAAAAATCATATTGAGAAAAATTTTCATTTTGTTGTATAATCTTGAATATTTTTTGTATCATTTCCCAATTTTTTCTCAAGTGTATTACAAAAAAATCTTACAAAAGTTCTTTATACAAAAAACCCTTATATTTATATAGAACGTTTTTTTTGTTGTTTTTGTTCAGTAAACTTTTTAATTGCTTTTAATTACTATGAAATTGTAAGGCATACAAAATAAAAAAAAAGAAGAACGCAAAAATGACAGATAAATAAACTCACATACAATAAAAGACAACATTTAAGAAGAAAGACAGACAGACAATCCATCACTGAATGAGTGAGTCAGTTGGCCAGTCAGTCAGACAGACAATCACATGGTTAAGCATGAACATTTTGTTAATGTTAAAGTCTTTAGACATTAAAAACATTTACAAAATTTTTGTGTGTTTATTCTGTTTTACATTGTGTTGTATTTGTTGGTAATATGTATTTTTGAAAAGAATATGTCAATCTCCAAATATCCCTCCCCCTCTCATTGCATGTTTAAAATGTTTTAGTTTCTGTCAAGCGCGCCCTTTTTATTTTATTTATTTTTTGATACAAAAATGTCTTCTTTTTTTTATTTGTTGGTTTCTGTTAAAACCTCAATTTTATTTCTAATTTTTTTGGTTTCTTCGTTGTTGTTTTCCATTGTGTATGTGGAACAACTACAGAGTAAAGAAAACAATATGTTCCCATTTTTAAATCAACCATAATTTTGCGTTTCTCCCACTCATGCTCATTAATTTTTTTTTGTAATTTTTATTTCTATTTTTTTTCATTTGTTCTGTTTTACAAAATTTAAAAGTTAGAGCGATATTTGAACCGATTACTTTTGAAGTAGTCAGTTTTAAAAGTAATCGGTTTCTAAATAATAACAAATAAACTGTTATACAGCAAAACAAATTGAAAGAAACTTGATTTTTAATTCCCTTTTCAACATTTTTATTTAAAAATTATAAATTTTAACTGTTATACTGCTAAATAACTGTTATACTGTAAAAACTAAACTGTTATACTGCAAAACAAATTGAAAAAATCCTGATTTTTAGTTCCCTTTTCAAAATGTTCATTAAAAAATTATAAATTTCAACTGTTATACTCTCATATAACTGTTATACTCCACAAAATAAACTGTTATACAGCTAAACAAATTGAAAGAAAGGTAATTTTTAATTCTCTTTTCAACATTTTTATTCAAAAATTATAAATTTTAACTGTTATACTGCCATATAACTGTTATACTCCACAAAATAAACTGTTATACTGCAAAACAAATTGAAAGGAACTTGAATTTTATTGCACTTTTCACCATTTTTTTTTTAAAATTATAAATTTCAACTGTTATACTGCCATATAACTGTTATACTGTAAAAACTAAACTGTTATACTGCAAAACAAATTGAAAAAAAACTTAATTTTTACTTCACATTTCAACATTTTTATTAAAAAATTATAAATTTTAACTGTTATACTGCTAAATAACTGTTATACTGTTAAAACTAAACTGTTATACTGCAAAACAAATTAAAAGAAACTTGATTTTTAATTCCCTTTTCAATATTTTTATTTAAAAATTATAAATTTTAACTGTTATACTGCCACGTAACTGTTATACTCCACAAAATAAACTGTTATACTGTTAAAAAAATTCAAGGAAACTTGATTTTTACTTCACATTTCAACATTTTTATTAAAACATTATAAATTTTAACTGTTATACTGCCATGTAACTGTTATACTCCACAAAATAAACTGTTATACTGCAAAACAAATTGAAAGGAACTCGAATTTTATTGCACTTTTCAATATTTTTATTCAAAACTTATAAATTTCAACTGTTATACTGCCATTAACTGTTATAATCCACAAAATTAACTGTTATACTGCAAAACAAATTGAAATAGACTTGATTTTTACTTCACATTTCAACATTTTTATTAACAATTTATAAATTATAACTGTTATACTGCCATTAACTGTTATACTCCACAAAATAAACTGTTATACTGCAAAACAAATTGAAAGAACCCTGATTTTTAGTTCCCTTTTCAAAATGTTTATTAAAAAATTGTAAATTTCAAGTGTTATACTTCTATATAACTGTTATACTCTGAAAATAAACTGTTATACTGTAAAATAAGTTGAAAGAAACTTGATTTTTATTTAACTTTTCAACATTGTTGTAAAAAATATTTTAAATTATAACTGTTATACTGCTAAATAACTGTTATACTCTAAAAAATAAACTGTTATACCATTAACAATTTTGAAGACATTGTCATTTTTAACTCAATTTCCAAAAAAAATTAAATTTTAACTGTTATACTAATATATAACTGTTATACTCCGTGAACTAAACTGTTATACTGCAATTTTTTTTAAAAAAATCACAATTCTGTCTTCATTTCTTAATATGTGTGCAAATAATTAACAAATTTAAACTGTTATATGATTATAAAATTGTTATACTAAAAAAAATTAAACTGTTATACTGCAACATAAATTTAAAAGAAACAAAAATTTGACTTTTATTCCAAAAATGTCAGCTTATAATGATACTACTCAAAAATCAAGTTACATATTTATAAAAATTTAAAGAAAAACTGTTATACTGCATTGAATTTCCTATCAAATCAAAAAAAAATATATTTTTTTCTTATTAGAATAATATCATTTAAAACTGTTATATAGCAAGAATTGTATAATTTTTGTCATATTTTACCCAAATTACCAATAAAGGAATTTTTTGTTTTTCATTAATTTTAAAAACTAATTAATTTAGCTTATTTTTATCACGCATTATAATACTTTAGCTTAAAACCTTTATTAATTAACATAAAAGTTTACTTACACTGAACTAATTACAAAATTTCCCCGAAAAAAAAACAGCCAAAAGTAAAACACTTTTAGTAGAAAACTGCAAAAACTCCACAGGAACAGTAGAAGAACATTGATTTTTCCAGCTTTTTAATTAAATTACTTTAAATTGCCGTTTATTAAAATCTTTGGGTTTTTTTAGGATTTTTTTTTATTCAATTTTATTTAAAAGACACTTTTCTTGCTATATTTAGTTATATTTATATTAAATTTATCATGAAAACAATTATTTATTTTATTTTTAAGTGTTTCTTGCTTTAATTTAATTAAATTTATTTAAAAATTTCCGTTTTGTTTAATTTATAGTTGAAGAGACAAAAAAAAAATCACTTAAAACAAGACTTATGCCGCCACTTTGCTACACTGACTGACTGACAGACAAACCTTCATAAACAAACACTCACTCACACTCATATGTTTTACGTTTACTCACACTTTTTTCTTCTTCTTCTTATTCTGCTTGTACTTTACTTCCACAGTAGAATTATAATAACAACAACAACAAAATGTTGTGTGTTTGTCTGTCTGCCTATTTAATGTTACACACAAATTCTAATAAAATTAATAAAAATGAATATTAATCTTTTGGTTTACTTTTTCTAGTTTATTTTTTAATTAATATTGTAATATTAATATCTGTAGTGAGTGTGTTTCTTTTAATATTTTAATCAAGTAGATTTATTTATGTTTCATTCATTCGTGTTCCCCTTTTAAATGGAGTCAGCTTTTTTTCTTTCTTACTGGTTTTTGTTTCTAACTTCTTTTATGGGTTTTAAACACAATTTAATTTTACTATAATTTCCAAAATATGTATAGCTATTGCCAAATAATATTAATTATTAAATTGTGTGTGTTTTTTTATATATATTTTTGTTATATTACTAGCGAGTATAAGTTAAACGAAACGAACGAACAACAACCGAAAAAACATAACGTCACGCGTACGAGTCGAGTTTATGTATGACGTCTGAGTGCGCAAGGTCTGTACTCAATACCCCAAAAACGAAATTTTAAAAGTAACAACAACAACATCAGCTAGCTAACAAACACAAAAAGCAATAGCAACAACAAAACAATAATATTTTTAATAAGAAGACTTTACAGTAGAGTACATTTAACAGTGACTGACTGTAAAATCCACACACAGAGAGAGAGCGATTACATTCAACATGGAAAAACATAGAGAATGTTAAGGAAAAACTGTTTATTTTAAGAGACAGTGTTGCCAGTTTGCTGCAATTGCACCAAAATTGCTAGTTTCAAGTTAATTAAATTAAATTTTGATAGTTTCTTTGTACAAAACATGATTTTGAACTAATAATCGTTACTTTAGAGGACATAAAGTAAATGCTGGAATTAAAACAAATCATTGACAGCCAAATTAAAACTTCACATTAAGTGAACATTTAATGCAAGGTTTTGAAAGCTTAAGGAACTTCTGGAATTCTCTATTTTAACTAAATTTTAGTTACTTACAACATTTGCAAACCTTTGTTGAAGAAAAAATAACCAAATTTTTCTACTTTTCCAACGAATATGTGCATTTTTTATAATTTTCAAAGAAATTTCAATTGAAAAATGCTACTAAATTCAAATTTAATTAAAAATTTCCAGAAATTTAAAATTTTTTTGTAAAAAGAAAAGTGAGCTACAGTTTAAATAATGCTATTCAGGACATTTAAATTTTGTAATTTCCAGAAAAATTTAAAAAAAGTGTGCTACAGTTTAAATAAAGCTATTTTAGATCTTTGAATTACCTAATTTCCAGAAAAGTGCTACAAAAGTGGGTAAATTGAATATTTTTTTTAAAAAAATTCTAATAAAATATAGACAAATTTAAAATGTTTTGTTTAAAAAAATGTGAACTTTAGGCTAAAAATGCCAATCCAGTATTTTAAGTGCTAAAGTATCCAGAAAAAAGCTGCAAAAAAGGCCAAAATCATAAAAAAAAATTAATTTTGTACAAAACACAAAAAATTCTAACCAAATATAAAGAAATTTAAAAAAAAATTTCAGTAATTTCCAAAAAATGGAGGATTTCTAGCAAAATTTTTAGAAATTTAAAATATTTTCTTTAAAAAAAAGTGAGCATTTGGCTAAAAATGTCATCTAGCACTTTAAATGGAGTAGTTTCCAGAATAAATCCATAAATTACAGCTTTCTTAACATAACCCCAAAAAAATCGCTAAAAACCAGCACTAAATCATCAAATCTGGCAACACTTAAACAACTGCAAGTTAAAATAAAAGAGCGAGAGAGAGTGAGAACGAGAGTTTACATTCCCAGGAAAACTTCCCCCAAAATAAATACAATAATAACAACAATAACATTTAAAACAAAAATAACAAATGTGCATGTTCTTTTAGCAAACAAAAATACATATTCCGAATTGTATTGCACTAGAAATAGAAAAGAAACTCCAACACAATACGATAATACCTACACTCAAGATATCAAGATCAAAAATGCAACAACTACAACTCAATGTGTGCAGCAAAAAACAAAACAAGAAAAAATAGCAACAAAGGAATGTCTCATATTTTTACACACATCCATAGTTACTCTGTACTACAAACTATAGTAGAGATGATTGGCTCTGGCTAACTGAATGATGTGCAAAAATTCTTTTAGCTATTTTTGTTTTATCCCTTTTAGTAGTTTTATCTTGCTGTGTAAAGTATTGTACAGCAACAACAACAACAACAAGAATCACAAGACAAAAATGTCATTGCACGTTTAGACATACACAGACAGTGCTGGGAAAAATAATAGGGACGAAGTATTTACTTTCCTACTAAATGAAATTTTATTAACTTTTCCATAAACATGTTATTTCATTAGCTTCAATCGTAGGTATTTCTAATGTCTTTCTTTAGCTTCAATCGTAAGTTTTTATGAAGTCTTCCTTAAGCTTCAATCGAAGGTCTTAATAATGTGTTAGATTAGCTTCAATCGTAGTTCTTTATAATGTCTTCTTTAGCCTCAATCATAGGTCTTTATAAGGTCTTCCTTTAGCTTCAACCGTAGGTCTTTGTAAGGTCTTTATAATGTCTTCCTTTAACCTCAATCGTAGGTCTTTATAATGTGTTGGATTAGCTTCAATCGTAGGTCTTTCTAATGTCTTCCTTTAGCTTTAATCGTTGGATTTTGCAATGTCTTCCTTTAACTTTAATCGTAGGACCTTATGAATTCTTCCTTTAGCTTCAATCGTAGGTCTTTATAAAGACTTTATAATGTCTTCATTTCACTTCAATCGTAGGTCTGTATAATGTCTTCCTTTAGCTTAAATTGTTGGATTTTGTAATGTCCTCCTTTCACTTTATAATCTCTTCCTTTAGCTTCAATCGTAGGTCTTTATAATGTCTTCTTTTAGCTTTAATCGTTGGATTTTGTAATGTCCTCCTTTCACTTTATAATCTCTTCCTTTAGCTTCAATCGAAGGTCTTTATAATGTCTTCCTTTAGCCTCAGTCGAGGTCTTTATAGTGTCTTCCTTTAACTTTAATCGTAGGACCTTATGAATTCTTCCTTTAGCTTCAATCGTAGGTCTTTATAAAGACTTTATAATGTCTTCATTTCACTTCAATCATAGGTCTTTATAATGTCTTCCTTTAGCTTTAATCGTTGGATTTTGTAATGTCCTCCTTTCACTTTATAATCTCTTCCTTGAGCTTCAATCGAGGGTCTTTATAATGTCTTCCTTTAGCCTCAATCGAGGTCTTTATAGTGTCTTTCTTTAGCTTCAATCGTAGGTCTTTATAGTGTCTTCCTTTAGCTTCAATCGAAGGTCTTTATAATGTCTTCCTTTAGCTATAATCGTTGGATTTTGTAATGTCTTCCTTTCACTTTATAATCTCTTCCTTTAGCTTCAATCGAGGGTCTTTATAATGTCTTCCTTTAGCCTCAATCGAGGTCTTTATAGTGTCTTTCTTTAGCTTCAATCGTAGGTCTTTATAAGGTCTTTATAGTGTCTTCCTTTTGCTTCAATCGAAGGTCTTTATAATGTCTTCCTTTAGCTATAATCGTTGGATTTTGTAATGTCTTCCTTTCACTTTATAATCTCTTCCTTTAGCCTCAATCGAGGTCTTCATAATGTCTTCCTCGCTGTTGATGAGTCTCTGTTGAGAGTCGTTCTCAAAGAAATATGGACCAAGAAAACCAAACAGTGACTTTTATGTGGATTGATATCCAACCAAATTCGATAATTTAGTTTGTTGACATATCCATTTATCCAGAAATAAGACTCATGGCATAAAATGGTCCAAAAGCGCGGAGCAATGCCCCCAACAGAACACAGATTTTCGTAAAATATTTTTATCATTTTCATGAGTTGTTGAATGCTATATTCGTCCATGGTGATTTGGTAAAACAAACTGTATAAATGTTAGTCAATTCGAGAGATGTAGCTTCAGCATTATGACAGATTTCAACTGTTAAAGTTTGGAATTCGCCCTTGGAAGAATCCTTTACTAGTTGCTGTGTTGTTTAGAGATTTTTTTTTAGGAACAAATGAATGAGAGTCAATTCGACAGATGAAGCTTTTAACTGTTAAAGTTTGAAAGTCCCCCTTGGAAGATTCCTTTACTTGGAAGATTTGTATGCAGAGATTCCGGAGCAGAGATTCAATTGTGATGGGAATCTTGGACCTTGAGAGCTTTGGATGGTTCCGGATGGGAACCTTGGTCCTTGGAAGACCCTTTACTAGTTCCTCTGTTGCCGAAAGATCTGACTTTAGTAGCAAATTTGCGGTTGTTACAGTTGTGGAGAGATTTTAATGCTTCCGTAGCAGAGGTTCAATAGTGGTGGGTGGGAATACAAATTAAGTATTTTTCTAATAGTTCCCCTTGGATTCTTGCATTGAAGTTTTTTGTCCTTTTTTCTCTTTCAACACTGTCTAGAGATAACATCTTTACTTAGCCTTTACCTTAAGCTGTGTGTGGTCACTTTAAAGTTTCTATCTTACAATTGGCCATAAGTTTCTTATAAAACTGAAAAATACATTTTTGCTTTAAGAATAAAACAAAAACATTTAATACCTTGTGGAAGTATAATCGTCTCCTATAACTATTCTAAACACAACACAATTTGGCATTACTTCCGTTTGGAAATTATGGTTTAATGGATTTTAATGTACAACTTTTTGCTTTGCATATATTTACATCGGTTATATCAAATAGTATTTCAACACTGCTTCAAAACTCATGTATTTTGTGTTGTAGTCATAATAATATTTTTGTTTTGGTTTTTTTTTTCTATTACAATTCATTTCTACTACAATACAAATCGTATTTACTCTCTACACACACACAAAACGCCATATGTCACATATATGTTTTGACATTAATTTATGTAGACGCCATTCGTTCATTCGGTTACAGAGAAAGCAGCAGCAAAATAATAGACGACAGACTAATACTGCTATACATATGTATGTATGTACGTTGTATGTACTAGACTGTTAGCGTAAGCGTTAACGTTAGTTGAGTCAGTCAGTTAGATGGCAGCATTGTTAACAATGGCAGCTTAATAATACAACACTGCACTCCTCTGCTCTTACTGACTGATGGATGTTGTTGGCGTAAACGTAAACATACTCACATAGACACACATTTACACGTTTTTCATATTGCACTGTACTCTTGGTTGTTGTTGTTAAATAATGTACTCTTGGTTTTCGTTCGTTGTTAGTTGTTTTTTTTTTGGTTGTACTAGTCGGGTTTTTTTTCTTACTTCGTTTAATACTAAACACACATGTTTGTATTTACATTTATACCTTTATAGTGTTGCGGAAAATAAGAGGGACAATCCTAAAATGTAGGTATTTTCTTAACATCAACAAATCATGCAAAAGATAAAATTGTTTTGTGATAAAAGGCCCATTTCTGGATGAATGGTGATTATGTCAACCAACTAAATTATCGAATTTATTAGGATAACAATCCACATGAGAAGCAAGAGCATCCCGAAAAATTCCTTGTTTGTTGTGGATCGTTACATATTTCTTTGAGAACGATGTTGGCCAGGCCATCACTCTCAACAGCGAGCACTATAGGTCGATGACTACCAACTTCTTTCAGCCTAAATTGAATGATATGGACACCAACGACATGTAGTTTCAATAGGACAGCGCTACTTGTCACCCTGCTCTTGCCACATTGGACATTCTTTATTAGCGATTTGAGGGCATGGTCATCTTACGTGGAGGTCATAAGAACTGGCCAACGAAATCGTGCGATTTGACCCCGTTAGACTTTTTCTTGTGGTATTTTCTTAAGCCACAAACTACAGTGGCCGGCCCTCAAAGCCAACATATCACATACTATTGGTCAAATTCAGCTTGACTTATAAGCCAGAGTCATGGAAAATTGAACATTTCGAAGCCGCGAAGGACATTTGCATGATGTTATTAAGTAAATGACTTAAAAATGCGGGATTCTTTTCAAATTTTTAACTTTTATTTTGAATTATTTGTACAATATCAATTTATGCAAAGTGTTGGCCATGTTAGCTATGACCTTTTTCCCCATCTTTCTGGCAAAATATGAATTCCTTACCAAAAGAACTGCTCATCTTTTGAGGTCAAGAACGAATCAAGTCAATTTCGGGATAGTCTGTTACAAAGTGAAGCGTGTCCCAGAGAGAAAGAGTTCTGCATCGATCAAAACAATTAGTAGTGGGAGGGGGCAAGGTCTGGACTGAGTTAAAACTTGCCAATCACTTCATTCTAAATAGTTTTTAACAGGTATTGCAACATGTGGTCGAGTGTTTGTCATGATGGAATATTACGGTTTCATGTGTGGCCGCCAATGCTCGCTTCAAACGTATCAGTTGTGTTCGTTATAGGTTCCCTGTGAAGGTTTGGTCAGATTTCAGCAGCTTATAATAGCTCCCAACAAATACAGAGAATTACCTTAGCGCCCTGGATATTTGGCTTTGATGTCTATTCAGCTGCTTGGCCGGTCTTCATATACAATCTCTTAGGCTTCCGGTTATTGTAATGGATCCATTTTCATTTCAAGTAATGATTCTGTGATTTTCTTTTATAGCATTCTAGAAGCATTTCCGACATACAAAATCGTCTTTCAAGCTCTCTTCGACTTCAATTCGTATGGTAGCCAATTTCCATGATTTTGTTTGAATCCTGCTGCTCGCAAACCTTTTGAAATTGCTGTTTTAGTAGCTGTCAATGATTTTGCAAACTCTTGTTGAGTTTTACAACAATCTTCATGAAGTAATACCTCCAATTCTTGGTCTTTAAACTTATTTTTGGCTGGCCTGGTCGATCTTTGTCTTAGGTGTCAAAATCACCACTTGTGAACCAAACAAACTATCTGTCGTACTTGACCAACGATTGAAGGAGGAAGATTACAAAGACCTTCAATTGAATCTAAAGGAAGACATTATAAAGACCTACAATTGAAACGAAATGAAGACCTTCCATTGAAGCGAAAGGAAGACAGTTTGAAGGTAATGGAAGACATTATAAAGATCTTCGAATGAAGCTAAAGGAAGATATTATAAAGACCTACCATTGAAGCTAAAGGAAGACACTATAAAGACCTACAATTGAAACTAAAGGAAGACATTATAAAGACCTACAATTGAAGCTAAAGGAAGACACTATAAAGGCCTACGATAGAAGCTAAAGGAATACATTATAAAGACTGAAGATTGAAGCTAAAGGAAGACACTATAAAGACCTTCGATTGAAGCTAAAGGAAGACACTATAAAGACCTTCGATTGAAGCTAAAGGAAGACACTATAAAGACTTAAGATTGAAGCTAAAGGAAGGCACTATAAAGACCTTCGATTGAAGCTAAAGGAAGACACTATAAAGACCTTCGATTGAAGCTAAAGGAAGACACTATAAAGGCCTACGATAGAAGCTAAAGGAATACATTATAAAGACTGAAGATTGAAGCTAAAGGAAGACACTATAAAGACCTTCGATTGAAGCTAAAGGAAGACACTATAAAGACCTTCGATTGAAGCTAAAGGAAGACACTATAAAGACTTAAGATTGAAGCTAAAGGAAGGCACTATAAAGACCTTCGATTGAAGCTAAAGGAAGACACTATAAAGACCTTCGATTGAAGCTAAAGGAAGACACTATAAAGGCCTACGATAGAAGCTAAAGGAATACATTATAAAGACTGAAGATTGAAGCTAAAGGAAGACACTATAAAGACCTTCGATTGAAGCTAAAGGAAGACACTATAAAGACCTTCGATTGAAGCTAAAGGAAGACACTATAAAGACTTAAGATTGAAGCTAAAGGAAGGCACTATAAAGACCTTCGATTGAAGCTAAAGGAAGACATTATAAAGACCTTCGATTGAAGCTAAAGGAAGACACTATAAAGACCTTCGATTGAAGCTAAAGGAAGACACTATAAAGACCTTCGATTGAAGCTAAAGGAAGACACTATAAAGGCCTACGATAGAAGCTAAAGGAATACATTATAAAGACTGAAGATTGAAGCTAAAGGAAGACACTATAAAGACCTTCGATTGAAGCTAAAGGAAGACACTATAAAGACCTTCGATTGAAGCTAAAGGAAGACACTATAAAGACCTACGATTGAAGCTAAAGGAAGGCACTATAAAGGCATACGATAGAAGCTAAAGGAATACATTATAAAGACTGAAGATTGAAGCTAAAGGAAGACACTATAAAGACCTTCGATTGAAGCTAAAGGAAGACACTATAAAGACCTTCGATTGAAGCTAAAGGAAGACACTATAAAGACCTTCGATTGAAGCTAAAGGAAGACATTATAAAGACCTTCGATTGAAGCTAAAGGAAGACACTATAAAGACCTTCGATTGAAGCTAAAGGAAGACACTATAAAGACCTTCGATTGAAGCTAAAGGAAGACACTATAAAGGCCTACGATAGAAGCTAAAGGAAGACATTCCAAAGACCTTCGATTGAAGCTAAAGGAAGACATTCTAAAGACCTTCGATTGAAGCTAAAGGAAGACACTATAAAGACCTTCGATTGAAGCTAAAGGAAGACAATTTAAAGACCTACGATAGAAGCTAAAGGAAGACATTATAAAGTCCTTCGATTGAAGCTAAAGGAAGACACTATAAAGACCTTCGATTGAAGCTAAAGGAAGACATTATAAAGACCTTATAAAGACCTTCGATTGAAGCTAAAGGAAGACACTATAAAGACCTTCGATTGAAGCTAAAGGAAGACATTATAAAGACCTTATAAAGACCTTCGATTGAAGCTAAAGGAAGACACTATAAAGACCTTCGATTGAAGCTAAAGGAAGACATTATAAAGACCTTCGATTGAAGCTAAAGGAAGACATTATAAAGACCTTATAAAGACCTTCGATTGAAGCTAAAGGAAGACACTATAAAGACCTTCGATTGAAGCTAAAGGAAGACATTCCAAAGACCTTCGATTGAAGCTAAAGGAAGACATTATAAAGACCTTCGATTGAAGCTAAAGGAAGACATTCCACAGACCTTCGATTGAAGCTAAAGGAAGACATTCTAAAGACCTTCGATTGAAGCTAAAGGAAGACATTATAAAGACCTTCGATTGAAGCTAAAGGAAGACATTATAAAGACCTTATAAAGACCTTCGATTGAAGCTAAAGGAAGACACTATAAAGACCTTCGATTGAAGCTAAAGGAAGACACTATAAAGACCTTCGATTGAAGCTAAAGGAAGACATTCCAAAGACCTTCGATTGAAGCTAAAGGAAGACATTATAAAGACCTTATAAAAACCTTCGATTGAAGCTAAAGGAAGACACTATAAAGACCTTCGATTGAAGCTAAAGGAAGACATTATAAAGACCTTCGCTTGAAGCTAAAGGAAGACATTATAAAGACCTTCGATTGAAGCTAAAGGAAGACATTATAAAGACCTTCGATTGAAGCTAAAGGAAGACAATTTAAAGACCTACGATAGAAGCTAAAGGAAGACATTATAAAGTCCTTCGATTGAAGCTAAAGGAAGACATTATAAAGACCTTCGATTAAAGCTAAAGGAAGACATTTTAAAGACCTTGGATTGAAGCTAAAGGAAGACATTATAAAGACCTTCGATTGAAGCTAAAGGAAGTCATCATAAAGACCTTACAAATACCTACGATTGAAGCTAAAGGAAGACATCATAAAGACCTTACAAATACCTACGATTGAAGCTAAAGGAAGACATTACAAAGACCTACAATTGAAGCTAAAGGAAGACACTATAAAGACCTACAATTGAAACTAAAGGAAGACATTATAAAGACTAAAGATTGAAGCTAAAGGAAGACATTCTAAAGACCTTCGATTGAAGCTAAAGGAAGACATTATAAAGACATTCGATTGAAGCTAAAGGAAGACATTATAAAGACCTACAATTGAAGCTAAAGGAAGACTTTATAAAGACCTACAATTGAAACTAAAGGAAGACATTATAAAGACCTTCGATTGAAGCTAAAGGAAGACATTATAAAGACCTACAATTGAAGCTAAAGGAAGACTTTATAAAGACCTACAATTGAAGCTAAAGGAAGACTTTATAAAGACTAAAGATTGAAGCTAAATGAAGACATTGTAAAGACCTTCGATTGAAGCTAAAGGAAGGATTACAAAGACCTACAATTGAAGCTAAAGGAAGGATTACAAAGACCTAAAATTAAAGATTGTTTCACAACACTCAGTTGGTTTCTTTTTTTTGAAAAAAAAAATCTTAAGATTTTTCCTTTATCTGCTTTGCTATCAATTGGATTTTACTTTCATCTGTCTCCTTAAACCTTGATTTTGCCTATTTCACAGTATGATAACTGCAAATATTTCAACTGCTGGTTTTCCTTTATCTTCAAACTCTTCAAAGTTCTTGAATAACCTTAACTGCTGCTCAGCTGGTAATTTAAAAATTTCTATCACACACCTTCCATTACACAGAGATAATGTGACCTTCCAAAACTCCCATCGCCACAGGATCTTGTATTTATTTCTCTCAATTCCTTAAGAATGGAAATTTGTACAAAATTTCCCGTTTCTTCTTTCATTCTGCTTTCCTTAAGCATGTGTTTACCTTAACGCCTTATTAGCTAAATAATAATAATAATAAAGAACGTGTTTTGTTGCACTTAAACTATGACTAACCTTGAAACCATATTGTATTGTGTGTCTCAATAATTAAGCAACCACACAGTGGAAAATTATAACTAACAGCTGTTGCATGTTGTGTTTAAAATACAAAAACGTTTCTAAAACAATAGAAAATTGTTTGTAATATTAACACATGCAAACAAAAGGCAACAAACCAGATAACTTATTTTCAAAAAGGATTTAATGAACACGTCCATATTTCTTGCTTTATTTCTTAAATTCTTTCATTCTTTCTTTGCATTTAATTTTAACTTGTTATTTGTTAAGTTGTTTTAAACAAAAATATTTTTTTTTTATTTAAAATTATAGAAAAAAGTCACGTATTTTATAGATTTTATTTTATTTTACTTTACGCTGTTGCTGTTGATGATGATCCATCCATCCAATTCAATCCATTCACTTGGTTAATATATTCTCCATCTATATTTATTCCATGCTGGCCAAACAAACACAAACGTCAGTTAGCATGTTAAATGTATTGAGTTGTGAGTTTAACACGTACTAGCGGTTACTTTTTCAACTTCTTTATCACTGTACGCTTTATCGTTACTATTGGTTGGGGGAAATTGATATTTTCCAGAGATCTCTGATCTCTTCATTACAAAACTTCCAAAAAATGCGGGATTTACAATAGATGTGATTGAATAACTTATTCATAACATATATGGAGATTTATTCTTCGTTTCACAAGTGGTTATTTTGCCATGGAAGACAAAGATCGCCTAGGCCAGCCAAAAAAATGTTTGTAGATCCAGAATTGGCGACATTACTCCATGAAGATTGTTGTAAAACTCATCAAAATCTTGCAAAATCATTAGGAGTTACTGAAGCAGCAATTTCACAATGTTCGGAAGGGAAATTGGGCTACCAACTATTGAAGCGAAAGGAAGACACTACAAAGACCTCCGATTGAAGCTAAAGGAAGACATTACAAACACCTACGATTGAAGCGAAATGAAAACCTTCCATTGAAGCGAAAGGAAGACAATTTGAAGATAATGGAAGACATTACGAAGATCTACGGTTGAAGCTAAAGGAAGACATTACAAAGACCTACGATTGAAGCTAAAGGACAACATTATAAAGACCTACAAATGAAGCTAAAGGAAAACTTTATAAAGACCTACGATTGAAGCTAAAGGAAGACTTTATAAAGACCTTCAATTGAAGCTAAAGGAAGAGAAGTTGAAGGTAATGAAAGACTTTGCAAAGACCTACGATTGAAGCTAACGGAAGACTTTATAAAGACCTACAATTGAAGCTAAATGAAGACTTTATAAAGACCTACGATTGAAGCTAAAGGAAGACTTTATAAAGACCTACAATTGAAGCTAAATGAAGACTTTATAAAGACCTACGATTGAAGCTAAAGAAAGACTTTATAAAGACCTAAGAAGACCTTATAAAGACTTAAAATTGAAGCTAAAGGAAGACTTTATAAAGACCTACGATTGAAGCTTAAGGAAGACTTTATAAAGACCTAGGAAGACCTTATAAAACCTAAGATTGAAACTAAAGGAAGACCTTATAAAGATCTACGATTGAAGCTAAAGGCATACTTTATAAAGACCTTAAAAAGACCTACGATTGAAGCTAAAGGAAGACATTATAAAGACCTACGATTGCAGCTAAAGGAAGACTTTATAAAGACCTTAAAAAGACCTACGATTGAAGCTAAAGGAAGACATTATAAAGACCTTATAAACCCCTACGATTGAAGCTAAAGGAAGACTTTATAAAGACCTTAAAAAGACCTAAGA
Organism: Calliphora vicina; assembly: GCF_958450345.1. Classification (NCBI taxonomy): domain Eukaryota; kingdom Metazoa; phylum Arthropoda; class Insecta; order Diptera; family Calliphoridae; genus Calliphora; species Calliphora vicina. The sequence goes on from NC_088783.1 coordinate 116,835,690, forward strand.
TTGAAGCTAAAGGAAGACTTTATAAAGACCTTATGAAGACCTAAGATTGAAGCTAAAGGAAGACTTTATAAAGACCTTATAAAGACCTTCGATTGAAGCTAAAGGAAGACTTTATAAAGACCTTAAAAAGACCTTCGATTGAAGCTAAAGGAAGACTTTATAAAGACCTTATGAAGACCTAAGATTGAAGCTAAAGGAAGACTTTATAAAGACCTTATGAAGACCTAAGATTGAAGCTAAAGGAAGACTTTATAAAGACCTTCGATTGAAGCTAAAGGAAGACTTTATAAAGACCTTAAAAAGACCTAAGATTGAAGCTAAAGGAAGACTTTATAAAGACCTTATGAAGACCTAAGATTGAAGTGAAAGGAAGACTTTATAAAGACCATCTAAAGACCTACAATTGAAGCTAAAGGAAGACTTTATAAAGACCTTAAACAGACCTACGATTGAAGCTAAAGGAAGACCGTACTAAGACCTACAATTGAAGGTAAAGGAAGACCTTCTAAAGACTTACGATTGAAGCTAAAGGAAGACTTTATAAATACCTTAAAAAGACCTACGATTGAAGCTAAAGGAAGACCTTACTAAGACCTACAATTGAAGCTAAAGGAAGACTTTATAAAGACCTACGACAGAAGCTAAAGCAAGACATTATAAAGACCATATAAAGACCTACAATTGAAGCTAAAGGAAGACTTTATAAAGACCTTAAAAAGACCTACGATTGAAGCTAAAGGAAGACATTATAAAGACCTAAGATTGAAGCTAAAGGAAGACTTTAAAAAGACATTATAAAGACCTAAAATGAAGCTAAAGGAAGACCTTATAAAGACCTAAGATTGAAACTAAAGGAAGACCTTATAAAGACCTAAGATTGAAACTAAAGGAAGACTTTATAAAGACCTTATAAAGACCTAAGATTGAAGCTAAAGGAAGACCTTATAAAGACCTAAGATTGAAGCTAAAGGAAGACTTTAAAAAGACCTTATACAGACCTAAGATTGAAGCTAAAGGAAGATCTTATAAAGACCTAAGATTGAAACTAAAGGAAGACTTTATAAAGACCTAAGATTGAAGCTAAAGGAAGACTTTATAAAGACCTTATAAAGACCTAAGATTGAAGTGAAAGGAAGACCTTATAAAGACCTAAGATTGAAGCTAAAGGAAGACTTTATAAAGACCTTATGAAGGCCTAGGATTGAAGTGAAAGGAAGACTTTAAAAAGACCTTATAGAGACCTAAGATTGAAGCTAAAGGAAGACTTTATAAAGACCTTATAAAGACCTAAGATTGAAGCTAAAGGAAGACTTTATAAAGACCTTATAAAGACCTAAGATTGAAGCTAAAGGAAGACCTTATAAAGACCTAAGATTGAAGTGAAAGGAAGACCTTATTAAGACCTAAAATTGAAGCTAAAGGAAGACCTTATAAAGACCTAAGATTGAAGCTAAAGGAAGACTTTATAAAGACCTTATAAAGACCTAAGATTGAAGTGAAAGGAAGACCTTATAAAGACCTAAGATTGAAGCTAAAGGAAGACCTTATAAAGACCTAAGATTGAAGCTAAAGGAAGACATTATAAAGACCTAAGATTGAAGCTAAAGGAAGATATTATAAAGACCTTACGAAGACCTACAATTGAAGTGAAAGGAAGACCTTATAAACACCTAGAATTTTAGCTAAATGAAAACCTTATAAACCCCTACGATTAAAGCTAATTTTAAGAATATTTTGTTCTCCCCTCCCCATTATTTCCATAATATACATACTTATAACTACATTTACATTTCCATTTAGTTAATAGCAAACAGCAACAATTACATTCAGTATTCTATACAATTTACACTATATTTATTCAACAATTTAGTACAACAAATTGCTATAGCACGCATACCCTCTCTCATGAAGAAAAAAAAGAAAAGAAAAAAACTTTCAACTTTTAACAAAGTGTTGATGTAAATTGTAGATACATTCTTTCTTTCATTCTTTAAACACATTGATATTCTTTTTCCTGTATATGTAACTGCCAGCAAGCACTCATATCATTTTATTTTATATATTTGATATCATAACACAATTTGATTAAAAAATAAAAATAATTTCCCAAGAAATATAATCACCACAGATGATTATTATGTTAAAAAAGATAAAGAGTTAAGACAGGGAGAGAGAGAGAGAGATTAAAGAAACTAAAAAGAAAACATGTAAAGAAAATTAATAAATTAATTTACTAGAAAATTCCAAATTCAAAGCATGTAGGGGCACGTTTTCATGGCAGAATATGAGAGAGAGAATAGAAGGTTAACAAAAGGTTTAGTTTAATAAACTGGTTCTTATGTTATAGTTTAAGTTTAATGAGGGTTTATTAATTAGTTATTATAGCACGTAATCTAGAGAAATGTCATAGGAGTGGGAGAGAGAGAGTGACTGATCTTTATCTTATATTTAAATTCTTAAGAATATTGAAATGTTTAAATGAAAAAGACCGCCCAGGTAATGATAACTTCGATTCTTAATAGAATTCAAACATTAATTTTTAAAAAAGTTTCCTGAAGCCTAAACTGTCTTTATAGTTTTAGTAATTGAATTATTTTCAAGTAAAATTTCCTTCTTAACAACTTTTAAAAGTAACTTCTTGATAATTTTCTTTCAAATGAAACCAGTGAAATCAACCTTTCACCGAACATTCAAGGATCATCGATGTTTATGTTTGAAACTGCCAACATTGTAACAATCTTATGTTTCTCATGAAATTGAAAATATTGAAATTCTCAAGTCCACGAATTCAGGTTGCTCCAGGAAACTCCAAAAAAAATACAATGAAGAAAGCAGTGATCTTTAATTCTCCAACAGTCAACTTGGTGTCAATCTTATGTAGCCATGAAATTTAAAAGATTGGGATTCTGAAGTCCCTTTCCAAATAATCAAAGAGCTCTCGAAATGGAAAACTTTAAAACATACGATTTCCATCAATATCAAAAAACTGTTTCCAACAGTCAACCTCGCTTTTATTCAGCTTCTTGGACATACCATCTTGAAATTCACATAAAATTCTAATGCTATGGGATTCTGAAATCCTTTAAATGTTGAATTAGAGTCTAAGAAACCTCCAAGTGCAATCAAACACTTGCTGAAAGTTCAACATTTAAAGTAGGAAACTTCAAAGCAATCTTGCTCTAAACGTCTCAAACTCTAACCTTCCTAACTATGCGTCAATTAATTATATTCCTTCCTTCCTTTAAAAGGAAGACATTATAACGACCTTAGATTGGAGCTAAAATAAGATATTAGGAAGACCAACGATTGAAGCAAAAGGAAGACACTTTAAATACCTACGATTGAAGCTAAAGGAAGACTTTACAAAGACCCACGATTGAAGCAGACCAAACCCATTATAAAGACCTACGATTGAAGCTAAGGAAGACTTTAAAAAGACCCACGGTTGAAGCGAAAGGAAGACAGAACGACCAACGATAGAAGCCAACCAAAATCATTATAAAGACCTACGATTGAAGCTAAAGAAAGACTATACAAGGCCTACGGCTGAATCTACAGGAAGACTTTATAAAGACCTACGATTGAAGCTAAAGGAAGACATTACAAAGACCTACGATTGAAGCTAAAGGAAGACATTACAAAGACCTAAAGGAAGACTTTATAAAGACCCACGATTGAAGCTAAAGGAAGACATTACAAAGACCTAAAGACTTTATAAATACCTACGGATTGAAACTAAAGGAAGACTTTATAAAGACCTAAAGGAAGACTTTATAAAGACCTAAAGGAAGACTTTATAAAGACCAACGATTGAAGCTAAAGGAAGACATTATAAAGACCTAAAGGAACCCATTATAAAGACCTACGATTGAAGCTAAAGGAAGACTTTATAAAGACCTAAAGGAAGACTTTATAAAGACCTAAAGGAAGACTTTATAAAGACCTACGATTGAAGCTAAAGGAAGACATTACAAAGACCTAAAGGAAGACTTTATAAAGACCTACGATTCAAGCTAAAGGAAGACTTTATAAAGACCTACGATTCAAGCTAAAGGAAGACTTTATAAAGACCTAAAGGAAGACTTTATAAAGACCTAAAGGAAGACTTTATAAAGACCTAAAGGAAGACTTTATAAAGACCCACGATTGAAGCTAAAGGAAGACATTACAAAGACCTAAAGGAAGACTTTATAAAGACCTACGATTGAAGCCAAAGGATGCCATTATAAAGATCTAAAGGAAGACTTTATAAAGACCTTCGATTGAAGCTAAAGGAAGCCATTATAAAGACCTAAAGGAAGACTTTATGAAGACCCACGATTGAAGCTAAAGGAAGACATTATAAAGACCTAAATGAAGACTTTATGAAGACCCACGAAGACTTAAAGGAAGACTTTATAAAGACCTAAAGGAAGACTTTATGAAGACCCACGATTGAAGCTAAAGGAAGACATTATAAAGACCTAAAGGAAGACTTTATGAAGACCCACGATTGAAGCTAAAGGAAGACATCATGAAGACCTAAAGGAAGACTTTATAAAGACCCACGATTGAAGCTAAAGGAAGACATTACTAAGACCTAAAGGAAGACTTTATAAAGACCTACGATTGAAGCTAAAGGAAGACATTACAAAGACCTAAAGGAAGACTTTATAAAGACCTACGATTGAAGCTAAAGGAAGACATTACAAAGACCTAAAGGAAGACTTTATAAAGACCTATGATTCAAGCTAAAGGAAGACTTTATAAAGACCTAAAGGAAGACTTTATAAAGACCCACGAAGACTTAAAGGAAGGCTTTATAAAGACCTAAAGGAAGACTTTATGAAGACCCACGATTGAAGCTAAAGGAAGACATTACAAAGACCTACGATTGAAGCTAAAGAAAGACATTATAAAGACCTAAAGGAAGACTTTATAAAGACCTACGATTGAAGCTAAAGGAAGACATTATAAAGACCTAAAGGAAGACTTTATAAAGACCTATTATTAAAGCTAAAGGAAGACATTACAAATACCTAAAGGAAGACTTTATAAAGACCTCCGATTGAAACTAAGAGAAGACATTATAAAGACCTAAAGGAAGACTTTATAAAGACCTTCGATTGAAGCTAAAGGAAGACTTCATAAAGACCTACGATTGAAGCTAAAGAAAGACATTATAAAGCCCTAAAGGAAGATTTTATAAAGACCCACGATTGAAGCTAAAGGAAGACATTACAAAGACCTACGATTGATGCTAAAGGAAGACTTTATAAAGACCCACGATTGAAACTAAAGGAAGACATTATGAAGACCTAAAGGAAGACTTTATCAAGACCTACGATTGAAGCTAATTTGAGACATTGAAAAGACCTACAAATGCTGCTCAAGGAAGAGATTACATCGACCATATATTGGAGCTAAAGGAAGAGATTTTAAAAACCTACGAAGAAACCTAAAGGATGACATTTAAATGACTCATGGTTAAAGCTAATCCAAAACTATATAATCCTGGAATTGAAGCTAAAGGAAGACATTTGAAAAAACCATTTAATCTCTTAATGAAATCAGCACAATGAAAGCAATATGTCTTTCAAAATCAATGAAACTCTTAGACACTTTAAACAGGTTGCTTAAGTAGCCTTTAAAATCAACAAATCTCCAGGCACTTTAAAACAGCTTGCTTATTTAATCCTCTTACAATGATACCTATAACTATTTAATTCATTGTTAGGGGTTTTGCCAAGAACTATAAAAAAATATTATGAATGAAACAAAAAAAAAAATCTACCTAAATTGGAAACTTTTTCAAAAACCTTAAGAAACTATAGCTAAACTAAAAACAACCTGTCTATTGCAAACAGGAAGCGAAGCGCACACACAAAATGTGTGTGTGTGTTTTTTTTTGTGCTTGTTGTTATTGTTGCAAATCCCACAGCAATGCAGTAAAAATTGAAACATTTGCCAAAAATCAAGAAACAAACAAACAATAAAAATTTTGTATGACTCATCTTAAAACAAAAATAAACAACAACAAAAAGCACACTTTTAAAGATTTTTGATATTAAAAAAAATTTTAGTTAAAGGATGAGGATTCGAATTATGTTGACACAAGAAAAAAACACCCTTACAATAAAATCAACAGTTTTTTTCTTTACTTGCTTTTAAAATGACTCACATACCTGATTTTTTTTAAGGAAATTGTGAAAAGAAAATTAGGGGTTAATGTTGTAAATATTAAGTACAAGTAATTTTGTTAAGTGTTTAAGGAAAACAGCACTTAAATGGCAACCCTATAATTAAAAAAGAAGAAGTGACACTTGCATATTACGTTAAAATAAACAAAACCTAAAAAAAAGTAAACAAATGCTAGGCAGCACAAGAAAAAAAAACAAACAAACACACACACACATATATGCATACACACAGTAAAACGAAATTGTAATGTAAGAGCAAGAGAGAAAGAGAGAGAGATTTTTAAAGCAGAGTAAATATAAGAAATAAACAAAGAAAAAGTACCTATTTCTTTTAATAAGAAAAACAAGAATTGTTTAATTTAAAATTTTAAAGATTTGTAAAGAGTTTTTTTAAGCATATTTTGGGTTAAAAGTAAATAAATAAATGAAATAAAACAGACTACCTATACAGTGAACTCTATATAAAAATGAGCTTGTCATTTTTTTTTTTGGAAATTAAAAAAAGTAAATTAAAACAAAATTGTTTAAATAAACAAAAACTATAAATAGAAATCATAACTTACCGTTTCGTCTAGGGATTGTACAGCAGAATGGTGCTGTTGATATTTAAATAAATGCTGTTGTTGAGTTAAAGAAGAATATTGCTGCTGCTGGTTTATTGTGGAAACTGCTGCTGCTGCTGATGATGATGATGTTGCGGCCGTTGTTGAAGATGACGAAGAAGTTGTTGGTTGTCGATCTGCAAGACTGCAATCCATATTACAACATTTGGTTTTAAACGTCTGGTTATAAAAATCATATATAGTCAGCTACAACAACAACAAGACAATAAACAAACGTAGACGACGACACCACAATCACAATTTTATTTTATTATTTCACCAGAATTCTTTTTTTTTTCTTTCCAAAAAAGAAAAGGGGACAAAATACACACAACTTCTTTTTACAATATAAAAGTTGCTAAATGTTTAACTAAATAAAACATTGTAAAATTAATTAAATACACAAATACAGACTTTTAACAGACAAGACACAACATAAAGTACTTTTTTTTAAAAAAGTAAAATAATTTTTTTTTTAATTTTAATGTAGGCGTTTTTATATCCTCAATTTTTCTTTACTCTCCGGTTTTCTTTTATCAGGTTTTTATTTTTCACCTCATTTATGTTTTTATTTTAACAACTAATTTTCAATAATTTACATTTATTTTCAGGCTTTTTTGTTCATAAACACCCACATATAATAGCACTTTACAATTTCCTTTTTATTTCCAAACCATAACAACAAAACCAAAAAAAATATATTCATCTCAACAAAGACCCGTTTTTTAATGTTTATTTTTCGTATGGCAAAAGGAAAAAAGAAAAATAATAGCAACAACAACGACAACAGCCTGCTTGGTATAATTTTATTACAACAAAAACAACAATTACTTTATACACTTCTTTTTGGGTGTAGTCGTCTTTTGAAATGACGTTGCTAAAAGCACACTCAACACTACACATCGCACACACAATCACACACATGCATTCAAACAAACGACAAGCAAACAACGCGAAGAAGAAATGTCAATTGGAGTTGCATCAGAGTTGCCAAGCCTAAAGCGTTGCAAATGTACCGTAAAATTCAAAATTGTCCTTTTTTAAGGAAGTTTTATGAAAATTTAAGAAATTTGAGTGAACATTTTAAAATTTATTACTTTTAATAGGAAAAATATAAATATTTTAATAAAATGAAGCAGTAATTAACAAAAAAAATTATAAAATTTTAAATTATTAAAGAAAAATTTTAATTAATTTAAAAACAAAAATAAACAATTCTAGTTTAAAACTAAACTATTAGTTTAGTTTTATTGCAAGACGTATCATTGAAGTTAAAGGAAGATATAAGGATCTATGAATGAAGCTAAACTAAGACTTTATAAAGTCCTGCGATTAAAGCTAAACTAAGAAATTAAGCTCTACGATTGAAGCTAAAAGAAGATGTTATAAAGAAGCTAAATGAAGACTTTATAAAGGCCTGCTATTGAAGCTAAAGGAAGACATTATAAAGACCTCCGACTGAAGCTAAAGGAAGACACTATAAAGACCTACGATAGAAGCTGAAGGAAGACATTACAAAGACATACGATTGAAGCAAAAGTAAGACATTATAAAGACCTACGATTGAAGCTAATGGAAGACATTATAAAGACCTACAATTGAAGCTTATACAAGACTTTATAAAGACCTAGCATTGAAGCTAAAGGAAGACTTTATAAAGACCTACGATTGAAGCTAAAGGAAGACATTATAAAGACCTTCGATTGAAGCTAAAGGAAGACATTATAAAGACCTACGATTAAAGCTAAAGGAAGACCTTATAAAGACCTTCGATTGAAGGTATAGGAAGACACTATAAAGACCTCCGATTGAAGCTAAAGGAAGACATTATAAGGACCTTCGATTGAAGCTAAAGAAAGACATTAGAAAGACCTTCGATTGAAGCTAAAGGAAGACATTATAAAGAAGCTAAATGAAGAATTTATAAAGGCCTGCTATTGAAGCTAAAGGAAGACATTATAAAGGATTAGGATTGAAGTTAAACTTTGTCCATATTGACCTGAAAACATTATTGAATTTGAGATAAATCTGCCTTTAAATTAATATTTTGAAATTACTTTCTCATTTATGGTTTTTATTAAGATTTTTTTATAAATTATTAAAATTTTTCTATATTTTTTCTAAACTTTTTCTGAATTTTAAATAAAAAACAATTAAAATTTTGCAAAAATTATTTAAAATCCAATAAAAAATACAAATTATTAACATTTTTTTTATTTTCCTAAAGTTTTTCTCAAATAATTAAAAAAATAATTAAAATTTTGAAAATTATTAAAAAAAACTTTATTAATTTTTGGAAAAAAATCATTTTAACAAAAAAAAAAACAATTAAAATTTTGAAAAAAGTTATTTAAAAACTGCAAAACAAAATACAAATTATTAAGATTTTGTAAAATTAAAATTTTGATATTTTCCTACATGTGTTAACATAATAATGCAAAAATAAAAACAATTAAAATTTTTAAAATTATTAAAAAAAAAAATAATTAATTCATTTCAATGTTTGAAATTCATATTTTAATTAAATTACCGTTATTTCTTATATTTTGGATTTTTTTAAGTTATATCACTCATTATTCTTATATTTTTATTAACTGGCAACTCTTTTTGGAGTTATTTTTTCTTATTTCACATTGTTGTTGTCATTCCACATACACTACACACATTTTTTTTAATTTCGACATGTAACTGCATTTCCCTCTTTTACACATTTAACCAAACACACACAAACATTTACTCTTTTATACTCTTCTCTTTTTATTTCCTTTACTCTACCCACGAACACATACACATACTGTGTAGAAAAAAATCCTTTTTTCCCCACAAAATTACATATATATTTCAATATACTTGCTAAAAATTTACTTTATTTCCAGAAATTTATGAAGTTTTTTTATTAATTCTTTCATTGATATAATAGAGGTATTAAAAAGAAATTTCTTTTAAAGTTTATTTTAATTCGGTAAAATTTTTGCGTTTAAAAAACAGTCTTTTCCTTCTTTCGCTTTCTTGGAACCGCCCCCACAAAAAGTTTATTGAAAACTGTCAACCAGAAAATTTTCTTGTTGGTTGGTAATTCTTGTTTAACTAGCTGCGGTGTGTTCAGTGCATGGAGGAGAGGCTTGTTTACTCTTTCTTTCGTTACTTATTTCTCATGGCAGAGTTGTGTTTTTCTTATATGGGAATCTTATGGGGCAGTTAAATTAATTTGTTTGTTTGTGTTTTCAAGGCATATTTGCGGAAGTTGTTTACCATTTTTGTACGTTAATTTAAATATATGTATTATGGCCATTTTTAGACAAAAACAAAATTAAAATAGCTGCTTAAACTATGATTTGAAAGTGTTGGTTTAATATTATCTGTTTAAAGCGTTAGAATTTTTTTAATAGCAAACAAAATTTGGTGAATTATTAGAAATAAAACAGAAATATTTGTGTTGCTTTTGGTATAAATTAAACGTTTAATGACCTCTAAAGTTGAATGAACGTTAATTAAGTTGTATTAATTTGTTAGAGAGATAAAATTAAAATTTAAAACATAAAGATTTAAGTTTGAAGCTTAAGGTAGACATTATAAGGACCTAAGATTGAAGCTAAAGGAAGACATTGTAAAGACTTACGATTGGAGATAAAAGAAGACATTGTAAAGACCTACGATTAAAGCTAAAGAGAGACATTATAAAGACCTACGATTGAAGCTAAAGGAAGACTTTATAAAGACCTACTATTGAAGCTAAATGAAGACTTTATAAAGACCTACAATTGAAGCTAAAGAAAGACATTATAAAGACCTATGATTGCAGCTAAAGAAAGACATTATAAAGACCTACGATCGAAGCTAACGGAAGACATTATAAGGGCCCAGGATTAAAGCTAAAGAAAGAGCTAAAGAAAGACATAATGAAGACCTACTTTAGCAGCTAAAGGAAAACTTTATAAAGACCTACGATTGAAGCTAAAAAAAGACATAATAAGGACCTACGATTAAAGCTAAAGAAAGCCATTATAAAGACCTACGATTGAAGCTAAATGAAGACCTAATAAAGACCTACCATTGAAGCTAAATAAAGACATTATAAGAACCGACGATTAAAGCTAAATGAAGACATAATAAATACCTACGATTGAGGCTAAATGAAGACATAATGAAGACCTACGATTGAAGCTAAATAAAGACATTATAAGAACCTACGATTAAAGCTAAAGAAAGCCATAATAAAGACCTACGATTGAAGCTAAAGGAAGACATTATTAGGACCTACGACTGAAGCTAAAGCAAGACATTGTAAAGACCCCCGATTCAAACTAAAGGAAGACTTTATAAAGACCTACAATTGAAGCTAAAGAAATACATTATAAAGACTTACGATTGGAGATAAACTAAGACATTGTAAGGACCTACGATGAAAGCTAGAGAAAGACATTATAAAGACCTACGATTCAAGCTAAAGCAAGACATTATAAAAACCCATGATTCAAGCTAAAGGAAGACATAATAAAGAATTACGATTGAAGCTAAAGAAAGATATTATAAAGACCTACGATTAAAGCTAAAGGAAGACATTATAAGGACCTTCGATTAAAGCAAAAGGAATACTTTATAATGACCTTTGATTGAAGCGTAAAGCTACGTATACACGGTTGTCATATTCATACAATATTGTCAGAAAATGTTCAATAAATGGTTAACCCCCATATGTTTCAACATAAGTTCTCATGGTTTTGTTAACCATTTTCTGAGCATGTTCCTGACAATCTAACAACCGTGTGTACGTAGCTTAAGAAAGACTTTACGAGTAGAACAGACTTAAAGTTAATATTCATGGTTTAAATTTACGATTTAGTGCTGTTTTATTTAATGAAAACTTGTTTGTTAAAATTATTTTAATATTATTATGTTTATAAATAATTTCCTTTCATGAAATTTTACTTTTTATTAAGAAATTCTGTATTTTTTATAAAAATTCTTCATTCACACATTAGAATCATAATATTGTCACTACTATTTCTCTCCGTGTATGTACAAACTCACTGAACATACCCTCAGTGAAGTTTACCACAACAGAGTTGTATTTTTGCTTATATTTAAATAGTTTTTTTTCTAGAAATAAATAAAATTTATCATTTTAAAGCTTAATAAAACCCACAAAATTAATAATAAATTAAAAAATAACTTTAAAAACATATCCTTTAAGTATTTTCGGACAATTGCAGTAACAAGAATTAAAAACAGGTACGAGCAGCTGTATACTCATTCACTTCATTGTCAGACGTCTTTGTAGATGGACGTTGTGCTGTTCAGAAACACGTGAAGGAAAAAAATATATAATTTTATTTTCTAAATTTTTCTTTGCGTTTTTATACGTTTTCAACATCAACTAAAAAAGTAATAATACCAAAAACGGAAGAATCAAGCGTGAAAAGAAAAAGTTGGAGTGGAAAAATTGCAGTTGAATCATTATTAATCATACAACAGCAAAAAAAATTCCAATAAAATAAAACTGCAATTAAAATTTGTTTCCTCTATTTTTTAAACAAGGTGTGTAAAAAAAAGTAAATTTTAAAAAGCTTTAAAATTTAGAAGAAAAAAAAATAATTTTTCTGTGAAATTCAAGTGTCATCAAATATTGATATTTTTCAGGGTTAAAAGTGGAAAAAAGTTGCTTGTGTGTAAATTTCTAACAGAAAAATTGAATTAAGCAATTAATAAATAATTTAGACAAAAGTTTTTTGTATGAGATTTCTTTGTTGTTAAGTTGGCTTTTTCATACCACGTAATTTCATTTTATTTCTTGTAAATTTGTAATAATTTCGTTTTTTTTTCCTGTTCATTTCTTTTTTTTTATTTTGTGCTTTTTATTCATTTTCGCACATGTGCGAAGCTCATTTTTCCTCCATTCTTTTCTCGTTTTCTTGTGAAACAAATTCTCATTGTTTAATTTTGTGTTGGTAGTGGTAAGAGTGTAAAAGAGAGAAAAGTTAACACTTTTTGTTGTCAAAGCAGGGGGTATGTTTAGTTAATCTTTGATCGTTGTGTTTCTTTGAAAAAAGTGTTATCTATTAAGCGTTTTTATTTCAATAATGTTAAATGTTTATTTTTATATTATTTTTTTTTTTTAGTAAAACAACAATAAATTAACCAACATGTCTTCCGTTTCAAAGAAACGTGATGCACAACGTAAGAAGGATGCTCGTAATAAGAAAATTATCCAAACCACATCTTCAAAGAAAACCAATGGCAATGCTGAGCCAGCCCGCGAACTGACCGAAGAGGAGATCTTGTGCGCCAAATTGGAGCAGGAGGCCCGCATCAATGCTGAGGCTCGTGCCTGTACCGGCTCTTTGGCCTCTCATGCTCGCTCGCGTGATATTAAAGTTGCCAACTTCTCGATTACCTTCTTCGGTGCCGAATTGCTGCAAGACACAATGTTGGAATTGAATTGTGGCCGTCGTTATGGTGTTATTGGTTTGAATGGCTGTGGCAAATCTTCTTTATTGGCCGTATTGGGTAATCGCGAGGTACCCATACCAGATCATATGGATATTTTCTATTTGACTCGTGAAATTCCCGCTAGTTCCAAGTCTGCTTTGCAGTGTGTAATGGAAGTAGACGAGGAGCGTATTAAATTGGAGAAATTAGCCGAAGAATTGGCCATGAGCGAAGAAGATTCTGATCAGGATCAATTGATCGATATCTATGAACGTCTTGATGATATGTCAGCCGATTTAGCTGAGGTAAAGGCTGCCCGTATTTTGCACGGTTTGGGCTTTGACAAGGAAATGCAACAGAAACAGGCTAAAGATTTCTCTGGTAAGTCAATAAAGCATTAAATTCTTAGGGCACAACAATAAAAGTATCATTCATTCTCATTTCTTCAGGTGGTTGGCGTATGCGTATCGCTTTGGCTCGTGCCTTGTTCGTCAAGCCCCATTTGTTGTTGCTCGATGAACCTACCAATCATTTGGATTTGGAAGCTTGTGTATGGTTGGAGGAAGAATTGAAAACCTATAAACGTATTTTGGTTTTGATTTCCCACTCCCAGGATTTCCTTAACGGTGTGTGCACCAACATCATACACATGACCAGCAAACAACTGAAATACTATACCGGTAACTACGAATCCTTCTGCCGCACCCGCATGGAGTTGTTGGAAAATCAAATGAAACAATACAACTGGGAACAGGATCAAATTGCCCATATGAAGAACTATATCGCACGTTTCGGTCACGGTTCCGCCAAATTGGCCCGTCAGGCTCAATCCAAGGAAAAGACCTTGGCTAAGATGGTCGCTCAAGGCTTAACCGAAAAGGTATCCGATGACAAGATTTTGAATTTCTATTTCCCCTCATGCGGTGGCATACCACCACCCGTTATTATGGTGCAAAATGTTAGTTTCCGCTATAACGAACAGACACCCTGGATCTATAAGAATTTGGAATTCGGTATCGATTTGGATACGCGTTTGGCGTTGGTGGGTCCCAATGGTGCCGGCAAATCTACCCTACTGAAGTTGTTGTATGGTGAATTGGTGCCCTCTTCCGGTATGATTCGTAAAAATTCCCATTTGCGTATTGCTCGCTATCATCAACATTTGCATGAATTGTTGGATTTGGACGCCAGTCCCTTGGAGTACATGATGAGTGCCTTCCCCGCTGTCAAGGAGAAGGAAGAGATGCGTAAAATTATTGGCCGTTATGGTTTGACTGGTCGCCAGCAGGTGTGCCCCATCAGACAGTTGTCGGATGGTCAACGTTGCCGTGTTGTGTTCGCCTGGTTGGCCTGGCAAGTGCCTCATTTGCTGTTGCTTGATGAACCTACCAATCATTTGGATATGGAGACAATTGATGCCTTAGCGGATGCTATCAATGATTTCGATGGTGGCATGGTGTTAGTTTCTCACGATTTCAGATTGATCAATCAAGTAAGTTGAAGAGTATTTATTGTTTATCAAGATATTGCTTAAAAATTTAATTATTTTTATGATTTTGTTAAGTTTTTGTGGTATTTAGAGGCAAATTACAGCATTTATTTAGTTAAAATTCAAATTGGCGATTTCTTTGCCCTCGATTAGTTGGCATCACTTGTTTTATGTTACCGTTACAAACAGTTAGTGCTGCCAACTTGTTTATATTTTCTCAGACACTTGGCATCACTAAATTTGTAAAACGTTTACACAAAGTAAGTGATGCCAATTGTTTTAAAGCAAATTAACACTAAAACGAATATATTTTAAAAGGAAATAAAGAAAAAAGCCACAATCTTAGATTTTAAATAAATTTTAAGCATTGTTAAATAATTTTTTGGAAAATTATATTAATTTTAAAATTATAAATGTTTTAAATGATTTTTTTTGTTGCTTTCTTTTTAGGTGGCCGAAGAAATTTGGATTTGTGAAAAAGAAACCGTTACCAAATGGAAGGGCAACATTTTGGACTACAAAGATCAGTTAAAGAAAAATATTACCACTGACAATTCCAGCAAAAAGAAATAAAACTGTTGTTGAGGCTAAACTAACAACAACCAATTTTGCCAGACCTCAGCTCCAGACATACAAAAACTGCTTACAAATAAAAAAAAAGTCTGGTCTATATCTATTAAAACAAATTTATAATTTTACGTGATCGAATGAATATTCTCTTCATTGTTTTTTTTTTTTTTTTTAATTGAATTATGTAATTTGAACAAAATAAAACCAAAACTTTTTCTTCAAAACTAGTTAGAACTTAAAGGGCCGTAAAAAACCAACAACAACAATACAACTTTAAATCTAAAAAATAGACAAATTATTATATTACTCTTTAAAACTTTAAAAAAAAGTGAATAAATATTATCACAACTTAAAAAAAATTATATATAAAAATAAAACTACATACACACAAGTTTAAATAGAGAATGAAAAAAACACTACTTCAAAATGTGATTTTTATGTTAAAGATTTAATATACTTATAATAAATAATAATAAAATATAATTTATAAAAAACCAACAAAAAAAAAACTGCTTAAATAAATATTCTTCTCCCAAACCCCCTTAGCAGCTTAAAAAACATTAAACTTTTCTTATAGTTTTCACTTCAATCTCTTTCCTTTACTATAAATAAGTAGTTTCAATTTATTTCTTTTTTTTATATTTAAAAAAAACTGGAAGTATTTTTTACTATTTTATTAAAAAACAAAAAATAAACTTTATTTTTATTATAAAATTAACAATTTGCCCTAATTATTATTTTTTTTAAACTCAAAAAAAGTTTAAATTTTAAATTCTTTTATAATTTTTTTTTTAGTTTTTAAGATATTTTTGGTTAAATTGACTTGATATTTTTTTTTATTATTATTTTCTTTCTATATAATTTGTATTTTTTAATTTCTTTTAATTAGTGGGCTATAAAACAACCGCAACATTTAATTATTATATAAACATAAACAAATTCTTATAACCACAAACAAACAAAAAAAAAACAATATTTGTATTATCTAATAACAAACAAAAAAAACCCAACAGAAAAAATCAATCAATTTCAAATTAAAATGATGTAATAAAACCACATACAAAAAAAAATAAGTAAATAATTAGATGAAATAAATAACGAATATAGGAAAAATTTCATCTAATGTAAAAAAACAAACCAAAAAAACTTGTTTTATTTAATATTTAGAAGGTAATCCAACTTTTTTTAATTCAGGGGATTATTTTTCCACGATATTCCACAATTTCTTAAGGTTTGTGTCTAAGCTAACGGAAATTGTCTGGTTAGTCCTAAACTTGTTTCTTAAAATGTTTAACTGTTGCTGGTTTTTGTCTGCAACTGGAAAAATATTCCCATTTTTATGCATATTTAAACGTTTTTCTGTTCTGTAAATCATTTGATTTCAATTTTCAAAAACGAATAATTGAAAAATTGATTGTAGCGCTTTAAAAACTCTCACTTAGTAGACATCACTTATTTTAGAGAACCGTTATAAACAGAAGGTGATGTCAACTATACGATATGAAAAAAACGTTAATACAAATTTTTAATCGTTAAAACAGTTAAATTTTGTATAATAAAAGAGGAGAAACAGAGAAAAGCGTCAAAATTGGTTTTATATAAATAAATTAAACTAATTTTATTAATTTTTGATAATCGGCTGTGCCGAATCTTGCACCAAAGTACTTTCAGATAAATATTAAAAACAACAAATTTTTTTATGGTGAAAAAATAATTTCCGTGAAAAACTATTTTTATTGAAACTAAATTTTGGGGTGAAAAAAAATTTGTTTAACGGAAATTTTTTTACCAAAAAAAAATGTTTGTTAAAAATTGAAAACAACCGATTTACAGAACAGGGGCGTTTAAATATTAAAAACAAAAAATGTTTTGGTAAAAAAAAATATCCGTGAAAACAGTTTATTGGTGAAAAGTTGAAAAAAACTTTAGTGAAATAATTTATTGACTATTTTTCTAATCAAAGACACAAATCTATAAAAAGAATAGATTTCTCTCGATATCAGTGTTGTCATATTAACATATAAAGTGATCTAGCTAGAATTTTACATACCAACATTTTTAGTTTTGAAATTTTTCCTTAAATTTAATATTAACCCAAAATTTCCAACCAAAAAAAATGGCAAATTTCACATAATTAGAGAAAATTTTAACAAAAACGCTAATTCCAAATTAAAGAAAATGTCATTGCTCCTCATTCAAAGTAAAATTCTGTATAAAAATGTGTAATTGTTGCACATTTGTTTCAGCAACTTGAAAATTATTCTTAATTTCAATTTAAATTGCTATTTTATTAGACAATTTATCAAAATTTATTAAACTTTTTGCTTCTTTGTTTATTGTAGCTTTTAAAAGCTTCTCAAATAGTTGGCAGCACTTATTTTAGTAACCGTTATAAATAGTAAGTGATGTCAACTATTCAAAAAGTAGAAAACGTTTAATCGTTAAACCTGTTAAAGGTTTGTGTCTTTGCTAAATAAAATTTAGGAAACTAATTTGTTTTTACGAAATAAAACTTCATTTTTTGTAAATTTATAAATTACAATTTACTTTTATTTACATTTTGAACAGATTTATGCACAAATTTCTCCACAGCCTGCTTAAACACTGGACCGCGACGCAATTTTTCAATCTCCTTTAGTTCAGCATATAAAGCACGCATTAAATCCTCCTCATAATGGGCTCTAATCAAACGCTTAGTAGCACGCAATGAACTCTCCGATAATTTGGCATATTCTCTTATTTTTGGCCAAAATTTCTCCTCCACATCCATGTGATTATTGTCGTATACCTCCAAAACAAAACCCAATTGTTCGGCTTTTTCTGCCGAAAGTTTCTCGCCAAATATCAAGAGTTTTGTAGACCAAGATAAGCCAAACTGACGGGGAAATGTCCAGGACGAACAGGCTTCGGGACATAAACCCAATTGGCTGAAAGGTGTTTGGAAATAGGCATTTTTGGTACAATACACAGCATCACATAATGCGGACAAGGTAAAACCTATACCTATGCAAGGACCATTGACCAGACACACCAACAGCTTGGGACAGGCTATAAAGGTTTTGATTAAAGCCCGTAAAACATAATTGGCACCACGATAATAATCTTCAGGTTGTTTATATTCAGCAATTTGCTTTAGATCATTACCGGCCGTATAGATATCACCCACACCCGTGATAACCACCACTTTGATATAATTATTATTAGAGGCACCCTCCACTGCTGCCATCAGTTCATAGACAGCATTACGATTTAAGGCATTCTTTGAGTTTGAACGATTTATTTTTATAATTAAAATATCATCTTGCTGTTGCACTAGCAATTCTTTGGGTTTTTTCTTTAATGGTGCTGATCTTTTGTCCATGTTTATTAAGTTCGTTGAAATTGCTGACGACGTTGTGGGGTGTGTAGACGTGGAAATTTTCAATTTAGTTTTGTATTTATGTGGAGGAGAGATTCAATTACACTTTGTATTTTGCTGCGTTTTCCAATGCATTCACTTTCAATTATTGTGGGCTACTACTGAATGAAGCCAGCAATTACTTAGTCTAGGAGTGATAAAGTCAGTGTGTTTACTTGTTTAATCAAAATAAGCTGAATGACAAGTGTTTTTTATGGTTTATTATTTAGGAATTTATATAAACAAGATTATGAGAGAGTAAATCAACGAGAGAGCTATAAAGAGAGAGACTTTACCACAAGAAAAGTAAATAAACAAAGAGCTGATAACATGATATGAATAAATAAACAGCTACACAGGCAGTGGCCTGTGAAAATCATTAGATAAATAAATAATTAAAATTAAACCTGTTAATTAAAGCCAATTATTTAATTTTATATCTATTATAATAATGTAGACTTTTTTAAACTTTAAGGTCCCTTCTAAGTAGGCCATTGTCTGTGTTTTATTTAAAACAAATTATTTATAAGCTAATGTTTGCATCAAAGTTCGCTTTTTCACTAATTTTTTTCTTTAAAAAACACTACCTATGTAGATTAATATATATTAATCATATAATACCCTAAACTTAGTAGGGGTTTTGCAATATCAACAGTTTCTTACTAGATTAAAGTTAAAATACAACCTGTTGCTTTAATCTAGTACGAAACTGGCGTAAAACGCCTACGCCAACCGCGATAAGGATGAATAATAACTTTAAATTTAATTCCTTTTGAATTTGCCACTTTTTCTAGCGATTTTCATTTAATGTTATGGGGCAACACTAACAACGCCATTTTTCTCCATACCGTTATTTTGGTTGTCTCCTAAACACAATTCAAGCTGCAGCGTTAAATATAACAAGCAAAGCTTTGTTTATTTTTTATAAATCCTAAAATAAAACATTTCTTTTTTTAATTTTATCATTTGAAAATCATAAAACAGTTTTTATTGTGGGTTTTAATTTAATTAAAATTCATTTTTTTATTATTATATTTTATTTTTATATTTTAATTGAACTTGAATTTGTTTATATGAGGGTTTGTTTTTCTTATCGTTTTGTTTATAATATTATTTGTTTTCTTTAATAACTTTTTATATATTTTTTAATGTTATTTAATTATTATTTTCGTTTAATTAGGAATTTGTTTTGTTTTTATATGTATAATTATTTTTATAAAAAGAAAAATTTTAATATAATTATTATTATATGTATGTAATTATGTAAATATAATTACAAATTGTTTAACTTTATTAAGGGGTATTTATTGCAGAATTTATGTTTGCTTAAAGTAAAACAGCATAAAAAATATTTAAGAAAAAAATCTATTTTGATTTCAAAAAATTTTAATCAATATTTAAAAAAAAAATGATTTCAAAAAAATTGTAATCATTTTAGAATAATTTTGTTTTGAAATTTTATAATTTTTTTTTTTTAATTTTGATTTGAACAAGTTTTAATAAATATTTAAAATAAGTTCTTAAATTTTTAAAAAAAATTAAAATTTCTATAATTATTTTTGTAAAATTTATAGAAATAATAAAAAAAATGAATTTTCATTCATAAAAACTTAGTCAAAAAAGTAAAAATTTCGAAAATTTTTTGAGAAAAGTTTATAAATTTAATAAAAATTTCATTATAAAAATTTGGAATTTTTTACAAAATTTTTAAATTTCTATAATTATTTTTTTAAAATTTTGATTTTAGTTTTTATTGAAATTTCGAAATAATTAAAAAAAAATTATTTAAAATTTTAAAATAAAATAATTTATAAATTTTAAAAAAAAATTTAAATGATTAAATTCTTGTTTAGTTTATATTTTATTTGAATTACTTTTTTATAAAAATTTTGAAATTTGAAAAAAAATTATAATGATGTTGAACCTTAAGCAAACATAATCATTATTGATATTATTCATATTTTCAACATTTTAATTTCATAAATTTTATTTTGTATGTTTTATCTTTAATTCAAAATTTTGTTTTATTATAAAATTTAATACAAATTTCAAAAATGTGCAACTTTTTATGATTTGTCTTAAATTTTATAATTACCCAGATAAGTAATACTTTTAATCTGTTTAAAAGGCTAAGAAAGTGATTAAATTCCCACAAATGAATCATTAAAATTAGGGAGCATATAACAGCATATACGAATAAATAGACATTTATATCACTTAATTGGTCTGCATCCATGTTCCATGTGTTATTCCATTTGTTTATTTGGAGACTCTCAAAATTGATTTTTAATACAATATTCCTTCAATAATTAATAAACTGATTGATTTTAAATTCATTATGCTTTGATCCCTTTCATTAATCCTTTTTTTAAGTAAAAATCTAAATGTCGGCAACAAATATACATTTTGAACCACTTCTGGTTTTAAAAATCGTCAAAATATTAAATTGCCTTTCAAAACCATACGGCAGCCCTGTTTAAAGCCGCAAATGGGGCTGCCAGATGATTTTGGCGGCAAAAATAACGGTATATATTTGAAAATCATACGGCAGCCCTGTTTAAAGCGTGGCTCTGATAACAAGAGCTGCCATATCAAATTGTCAACAAAAATAACGGTAAGTATTCCTATTGCGGAAAAATCGGTAAAATCCAATGATAATTCATAAAAATTACATTATTTTATTCTTAGCCTTTGTTTTAATTAAATTTTCAGCATTTTAATTGTAATTCTTTTTATTAATTTTGTTTATTTTTTTTTAATTTTATTGTTTAACTTTTATTAAATTTTAATTATTGTTATTATTTTCTCTCAAAACTTATTTTGTTTTATATTTCAAAAAATATTGAAAACAATCTTAATATGATTTTACTTTACTGTTTTCATTAACAATGTTTTTTTTATGTAAAAGTTTTATTTTATTTTTATTTTGTAACAATTAATAATATGATATATAATAATATAAATATTTTATAGTTTATTGTATATATTTGTTGTTTAATAACAACAATAAATTTTTATATTTTTTTTAAAAAAAATTAACAATATTTTTGTTTAAATATTTTATGTTTGTATGGTTGTTAACATGTTTTGTTTTTTTTTTTGTCATAACTTTAACTTTTAATTAAGTTTTTAACCTTTTATTGTTTATCAAATTCACATTTTGGTTTGTTTATTTTGTTGGTTGGAGATGTTTATAGAAAATTAAATAAGAAGTAAAAGTTTTAAGAAAAAAAATATAGAAGAAAAAGTAAAGATTTTGAAAAAAGTTTTTAAATTTTGTTGTAGAAACCGATTTGTTTTTCTTTAATAATTAAGAGAGAAAGAGAGCTAGTTTTAGTTTTTAAGAGAGAGTTTATCTAAAGTTAGTTTATTTTTTTTTTATTTATTTAAGACAAGAGTTTAAAAAAGGAAGCACTACTTTTTTTTAGCCAACTTTTTAGTTTTTTTTTTTTAGAAAAATTATTTATTTATAGAATAATTATTTTATACTTTTGGCTTAGAAAAATTTTCTGCATAAATTCTTAAATATTTTTTTAATTTATAAAGTTTTGTTTAGAAATTATAAACTTATTTGCATTCTTCATATTTTTTTATATGATTTAAATTGTTTTCTTTATATTTTATTATGAAAACTACAAATTTGCCTGGTATTTAAACATTTTTACACCATTTTTAGGTTATAGCCAGAGATTTCTTATTAAATAGTTGGTAACACTGTCACTAATGTAAACATTGAAAGTAACGGTTTCTTTCGTAATGTCATTGTTTCAAGCTAGTGTTGCCACTTATAGAAAAACAAAAAATCAGCTAAAATTGTAAATGATGTAAAATATGTAGTTTTCTGAAATTTTTTGTTAAAATTTGAAGAATTTTTTAAATTTTAAATAAAAACCAAAAGTATAAAATTATAATCCAATTTTATTTTAACAATTGCCTTTTTTTTAATATGTATATTAACTATTTAATTATATAAATTTAAAGTTTTGTTTTAATTTGTGTATGTATTATATATGGTAAGAGTAACATTTGTTTTATATATAAATAATTATGTTGTTTTGCATTTTTAATAAAGTGTAACATTTTAAGTGTAATTTTGTTTATATATTTTTTTTTATTTGTTTTAGGCATAACAATGTTAACATGTTTTTTTTATAATTATTATTATTTTGTAATTATTGCACTATATTCTTTTAAAGAAGTTTTATATTCTTTTTTTTTTTTGTTTAAATCATAAAAAACAAAATTAAAATTTTTTTTTATTTAGGAAATCATAAAAAATTATATAATTTTAAACATAACATAAATAAATTACTACAAACTATTTAAAAAAAAAAATAAACTAAATACTTTTTTATAATAATAATATTTAGAAAAAATAAGCAATCAATTTAATATTAAAGAGGTATATAAATTCTTTTTTTTTAATAACTACACTAGAAAAAAATTCGAAAAAAATTTAACTACTTTTTTTAATTAATAAAATGTTTTACTAAAATCATTTTTCATACTTTCTTTTAACTAAACTAGGAATTATTAATTAATTTTTCTAATTCTTGCCTGCTGTATAATTTAAAAAAAAAACTAATCGACATAATCGGTTATAATTAGTTCACGTTTGGCATATGTTACATTAACCGAATTTGTTGTTGATGTTGAGTTATTGGAATTTGTTGTTAGACCCACTAGACCCGCTAAATGATGATGATGGTGATGATGATTGTTGTTGTTGTTATTGTTTTGATTTGTTAAAGAGGGAGCAAAAAGTTGTACATTTGCATATGTAGCATTTAAAGAATTTAAAGTTAATTCACAATCATCCGAATTATCACTATTGTGATTGTTATTATTTGTATTATGGTTGTTGGTGGTGTTTGTTGTTATTAAGATATTGTTGTTATTATGATGTAGTTTCTGTTGCTGTTGTTGTTTGTTGCGTAAATTATTAATTTCATCTTGTAAACGTTGATTGCTCAAACGTAAATTTTCATTTTCCGTAAGGCACTCCCGGAGGCTAAGAAGGTAAGAAAAATAGTTTAAAGATAATTTAATACAATGTATTTTAATCTCTCGCTAATTTCCCTACACTGTTCTCAATACAGAGTGTAAAAATATTATAGGCCTGCTTCACGATGTCGAAAGAAAAATGAGTCGAACAAATTTGTATGAAAACTATTCGAAGGGATTTTAATTTTTTTTTCATAAAATTTGTTATAAAAATGAAAACTAGTTTCTTTAAATTATATATTTATTTATTTTTACAACTACCTAGCTTAATCGGTTATATTTAATTTAAAAAATAGATTTTTTAAATTTTTACTACTGTTTTGCTTTAAAGCCCGTATAAAATCGTTAAATTTTGTCCCTGCACCCTATGGCATCTCTACATTAAGTCAGAATCTCAGTTTACGGCTGTCAAGTCTAATTTATGAGTTGCCAGCCTTCATATTGCAAAAGAATGATGGCTGCCACTTAACGGTACATTTCTCTACATTTAGCTTTAATTCCTAAACAGATGACCTAAATTTTCCTATATTTTGTTGTAATTCTTAAATATATTAATAAAAAATCACTTACCTATTAATTTCCTCCTGCATTGATTTAATATATTCGCATGCCTTTATTAAAATTTGCGACTTGGAATCACTAGGCGGTGTGCGTGTAGTTGCAGCACCTTGCTGCTGCTGCTGCACCAACAAACGTGCTGTTGCACTATTATGATTAATAGCTGTTGCGGTTAAACCCTCTTTGTTGCCGCCAGTTGAGGAGGGCGTTACCTCAGACGGTAACATTTCCTTAAGCTTAAATATCCAACTATTAATTTTATCACGTCTTCTACGTTCTACCTCATTGTGGGTGGCACGACGTTTGTCATCACGTTTCTTGTAGGCCTCTAAAATTAAACTACGTTTAGCCGTATCATCGGGCGAAGTCGAGGATGAAATATTCGAAGATGAAGAAGTAGTAGTAGTGGTTACTGGTGAATTGGTATTTAAAGTGATGTTAGAATTAGAATTTAGATTTTGTGTGTTATGGCGTAGTAAGGGCAAGGGAGACATGGGCTCTAGTTTGATAGTAGTTTGATTACTGGCCACTAACTTGGGACTAGTGTTAGTAGCAGTGTTAGATTCAGCAATTACTTGTTTGGGATTATCAATAACCTCTTTGATTACATAAATTTCACAGCCTGGTGGCAAATGTACACTATTCGATATTAATGAGTTCGAGTTGGTGTTGTTGACCGGTGTGCTATTGATCAAATTGGGAGAGTTAAGTGAAGAGGTGTTTAAGGGTTTTCCCGCTTGATTAACTATACGAAATTGTGGCAAAGTGGTAACCAAAGTGGGCTGCTGCTGTTGGTTTTGGTTGTTATTTTGAGTTTGGGTGGCCACTGTATGCTCCTGTTTGATTTGTGTTAGCATTGAATGATCTAAAATATACTCTTCCGACTCATCGGAATTATCATCACATATAGACAGCAATATGTTGGCGGGAAGTGCCGAAGACGAGGAATTGCTTAAAATAAAACTAATAGGAAGCATAAGAAAACAAATATTTATTAAAATTTACTATTAGTTATTGTTTTATTTGCCAACTTACCTCTGTCCCCCAATTGTGGCTAAGGTGGCCGTGCCCATTGCTGTTGTTGTTGAAGCCACTCCCTGCAGGGTATCATTCGAATTATTGTTATTTGTATTAATCAACTCTAGGCGAGGACGTTTTCTATTCTCCATTATGGTAAACATTTACAAAAATAATCTCTCTCCTCCGTCATATAATTAAATGTATTACTATTTATATTATTAATTAAAACCAAACAAAATGTGTTTACGTATTTCTTCTTCTATGTACAATATTTTCCTTTTTCACTTGTCACCATAATATAACAATAAAAACAACAACACTTAAAAAAAATAAAATGTAACAAAAATTCCTGCAAAATCACTTAACAAAAACTTTTTGGCCACCAAAATTTATTGTATTTCTTTAAATTACATGTATTTTGTTAGTTGTTACACTTTTACTTAACCTTAATCTGTTTAAATTTTATATAAATACTAAGAAATATATAAAGAAATTTATATTTTCAATAAGATTTATTTTTTTTGTTATGAAAACAAATGGAAAAAACTATAGCAAAAATGTTGATAGAAGGGAGAAGTGATAAAAGTTGTCAGAACAAGTGTCAAAGTCCCTGTTATCTATGAGAGAGTTCGAGAGACAGTAGAAGAAGGAGAACAAGAGCCACAAGGCAAAAGTAATAAATATGGTTGGCAACGCAAACTTACTAAATGAATTTGTAACAGCCAATAAATACGAAACGATTATTAATTGAAATTAGGTTTTTTTAATAAAAAAATGCCTTAAATTAATATTTATGCATATTATGAATACTGAATTTAGGGTTTCGTTTGTAAATCTAGAAACTAGCTTATTAAAATAGGTTTTAATGATATTACTGTTTCGTCGAGGATATTGAGGCTTTATTTTATTTTTCTACGTTTATCTTATGTAAATTAATGATATCGTTAACACATTTTGTACAGATATCTATTTAATACTTTAAAAATACGTTATACTTTTTAAATTTGCTTTTTTAAATTATTCATCTTCGATATGGGTTATAAAAAAAAACGGTGTAGAACAAATTTTTCCTGTTAAAACTGCGTAAAGTGCCTTCACATAAATTTTTTCTAAATAATCTATTTTTATTACTGTATAACTTATAAACCAAAATAGATCGGAAATCTAATTTACATCATTAGCCTTAGAATCTGAGGCTATTATAGTGTAAAAATTTAAAAAATCCAAGACATTTGAGTCGAATATATTTTTTTTTATCGATTTTTGCCATGCTGTCTGTCTGGCTGTCTGTCGCATTGCCAATTTATTTATTTGTGTCATCCTTATGTGTATATTTTCATATGGCAATACTGTTACTTCACTGCTATGTAGACAGCATTGCCAACATTAGTTATTGTTTTGTTTACAAAACCGGCAGAAGTTAATAAAATTTTTATCTTTAACAAATTCTGCTTTAAATTAAATAAATTTCGCACATATTATTATATATTTACATAAGAAATGCAACAGCAAAGCAATGAAGAATTAAAAGAATGCATTATGCAGTACAAAACAAGATTACAGGAAATATTGCAAAGGCTTGAATGGTCTGAGGAGGCTGTAGTGAAGGTAAAAAATTAATCCTTCCATTTGATTCGGAAATAATCAAAAAACAATTTATAAATAAATGTTTTGTCCCGTAAGATTAACCAGTACATTTTCTCTATACCTTTTAAGGATTTCAATACAAATTCCTTGGCCTCTGCTGTTAAAGACAATGTAAAGAAGCCCCGATCCCCGAAAGTAGCCACATACCCAGACAGTTGTATTACTAACAATTCTCTAGTGATAGGTAAAATTTTTAAGTTGTACTTTGTTAACTTATCCCTTTTAACACATTTAATTTTCCTTAGAAACTAAAAAACTGCAAGAAATACTTCAAAATAATGAAGTTAAGGCTCCCCGGAACTTTACAGAATTACAAGCAAACTTATCGCGTGAACAGAAACTTAAAATCTACGAGCATGTTGTAGATAACACAGAAAAGTTGAAAAATAATACAGTGGCTCAAGTGTAAGTTCGTTAAACATGTAAAAATACAAAAGATTTCATAGATTTTCTTTTAAAAATTGCAGTGACGAAGGAGAAATTTCTTTGGCGGATATCTTGGCCCAAAAGAAACGTGAAGAGAAGCGTAATAAACGAAAATTTCGAAAACCTAAACCCACTCACATAGAAGAAGTAAGATGTTTGGTGGATTTGCAAATGCAAGCTTTACAGCAGTTTGTGGGCAATAAAATGAAAAAAGATGAAGATAAAATGGAGAGGAGTGATAAACATAGTAGAATAAGTAGAGATGAAAGGAAACACTATGAGGATTATTATAAAAGAGATAAATATAGAGACAGGTCTGTAGATGATTATAGAAGACGCGACAGATATCGTAGTAAAGAACGTAAACGATTTCATAGAAGTCGTAGTAAAGATATTTCACACAAAAGAAAAAGACGTAGCAGAAGTCATAGTAGGGAAAGAAGAAAACATAGCCCAAGTTGTCATAAAGACATTGTCCATAAAAGAACAAACAATAGTAGAAGTCGTAGTAAAGAAATTTCAAAGGAAAGGAGAAAACATAGAAGTCGTAGTAAAGAAAGAAGAAAAGCTAATCGAAGCAGTAGTAAGGAAGTGTTATATGAAAAAAGAAAACGCAGCAGAAGTCCTAGTAAATATAGAAAACATAGCCGAAGTTTTAGCAAAGAAATTGTCCACAAAAGAACAAGACATAGCAGAAGTCATAGCAAGGAAATTGCCTACAAAAGAACAAGAGATAGTGGAAGTAAAGAAATCACAAAGGAAAGATTTTCTCAAAAAGAAGAAAGTTTTTATTCCAAAAAACATTCTAGCAGAAGAGATTATGAAAATGCTAATGAAAAAAGACGTCATAATGAGAAGCTATACAGAAGGCATAGTAAAAGTCCAGAAAATAGCGGATCTCAAAGACACAGTCTCGAAGACAAAACAAAAAACATAGATTATGATGGGGAATATACTAGTTCCCACCAAAGTAGGAGAAAACAATATGGCTCAAGTCATGATAAAGATAGACAAATTAAATCTGCATACCAGTCTACAGAAGAAACCTCAAAGTACAAAAGTTATCAGCACAAATCGATAGAGAGATCGCAGCTGAAGTGATTTAATTATTGATCCAAAAAGTAAATTCAAATGTTTTCCTAAGCTGAATATAACTAACAGATAAATATGAAAATTTAACTAAAATTAAAGAAAGTTTAACAACTAAATGCAGCTGTAAAGAGAAATAAAAAGAAAAAATACGATTAAAGATAAAATTCGAAGTGCTGGTTCACAGACATCAAGTTTACTTGTGCAAGTCTTGAGTTTATACAAGAGAGGGAGAAAAAGAGGAAAACCTTTCCAATCTCCTCTCTTCAATAAACTCAGAACTTGCTTAAGTAAGCTTGACGTGTGAACCAGCACTTACACCAAGACTGACAAGCAAGATTGACTAGAATTTGGTGGCAACACAGATTTAATTTGTGAAAAATTTCATTATTTTGAAACTACAATTTATTAATTTTAAATCACTTGAATTTTTACTAATTTATTCTCGTTAATCATATTTTGTTTCTAAGCTGAACTTAACGATATCCTGTTGGAGTGTTTCATTCTTAGCTCTCCTCCATTTACTTGGTGGATACACGGGTACGCTTGTTCCAAGAGAAATTAACGCCATAATTCTTAACACGCTCCTTTTTGGGCTTTTCCTCAGCCTCTACAAACCAACGCCAGCCATTTCTTTCACAGAAAGTAATGGCTTCTTCTTGGGAAGCAAAATCGACATGCATATTGGACAAGGGATCGCCACTAAAAAGAAATTTTACAAAATTAACAAAAAAAATTGTTTTAATTGTTTGCACAATAACTTACGTTGAGCACCAACCCATTAAGGGATTCTCCCAACGTTCGCGATTGTCAAAATCAATTTGCCAGGTGCTTATGTTGTTGGTGCCACTTTGCATAGCGTTTTTGGGTGGCATATAGATGCGTACACGACGTCCCTTAATATGTTCCTCGGGCACACCGGTTATGGGACTAATATCAACCTTAACGGGTACGGTAATAGTGCCCTGCAATTTGTTTTTCTGTTCCAATTCCTCGGGGGCAGCCAAAGCGGTGTTTACATCGATAACGGGAGCATCACGCATCGAAGACATGCCGCGGCACAAAACGGGAGACCTTTAAGAAATTAAGTTGTACAATTGTTACTTTTTAACACAAATTTATAGCATATTACTAACCATTGTTGTGCTTGTTTGGAAACTTGGAAAATTTGTCTTATTACGGACATTTTTCTAAACAAAATTTATGATTTTAACACACTATTACATAAAATATTTTATTGAAACAAAAATGTCCCATAAATTTTGACAGTTTACAGCTGATTTTTGACAATTAGCAAAAGCTATCAATTGCCGGTGATTGTTTTGTTTTAACAAAAAGAAGCATTAATGAAATGTTTGTAACTGTGTTCAGTAAGCATAAAAATATAAACAAAAACTCAATAGGAATTTAAGCGTGATTTTTATTTTGTAAAAAATTGTTTTAATTTAAAAAAATGGACGATAATGGTGCCACTGTGGTGTTGGACAATGGAGCTTATACCGCTAAATTGGGCTTGGCTTCCCACGAGGATCCCCAGATTACCTTGAACTGCATTATGAAGGCCAAGGCCGAACGACGGCGAGCTTTTATAGGCAATCAAATCGATGAATGCCGGGATGCCTCCGGTTTGTTTTACATACTCTGCTTTCAAAAGGGCTATCTGCTCAATTGGGATGTACAAAAGACAGTTTGGGATCATTTATTTAGCCAAGAAGGTTCTGGCATCTCGTTGGAAGAACGCAATATTTTGGTGACAGAACCTCAGTTAAATTTTGCCAGCATCCAGGAGGCCATGATCGAAATATTATTTGAAGAGTATCACTGTGCGGGAGTACACAAAAGCACTACCGCTGAATTGGCTGCCTATAATTATTGTGCCGAAAGTGAGGATACTTCTATGCAGACTTTAAATTGCATTGTGGTAGATGTGGGCTACAGTTTTACCCACATAGTGCCTTTTATAAGAGGCAAACGTGTGACCAAAGGCATACGTCGTGTAGAAGTGGGTGGCAAGGTATTGACCAACCATTTGAAAGAGCTAATATCCTACCGCCATCTCAATGTTATGGATGAGTCCTATGTGGTAAATCAAATTAAAGAGGACATTTGTTATGTCTCGCAAAACTTTGCCGATGACATGAAAGTACATACAGACAATAAAAAACGTTCCGAAGTGGTAGTGGACTATGTTTTACCCGACTTTACTACTGTTAAGCGAGGCTATATAAGGAAAAAAGATTCTTCTCAAAATCCCTTGGTCGATGATTCAGATCAACAATCGGTTAGACTGTGTAATGAACGTTTCACGGTGCCCGAATTGTTGTTTAATCCCTCTGATGTGGGCATACAGCAAGTGGGTATACCAGAAGCTGTCATAGATGCCATCAAAGATTGTCCTGCCTATACACATCATGAACTTTTGCGTAATATATTGGTGATTGGAGGCTCTTCATTGTTTCCTGGCTTTATACCGCGCTTGAAAAAGGAAATTCGCGCATTGGCTCCAGATGATTTGGAAGTTTCTTTAATATTTCCCGAAGAGCCCATAGGTTATGGCTGGTATGGTGGCAAAGAGTTGGCCAGCAGTGAGGGATTTAAGGAAGTCTTGCTAACCAGAGATGAATATGAGGAGAACGGTTATACAGCTTGTAATGGCAAGTGAAAAAAATAAATTTAAATAATC
The DNA here is from genome assembly GCF_958450345.1 of Calliphora vicina. Taxonomy (NCBI): domain Eukaryota; kingdom Metazoa; phylum Arthropoda; class Insecta; order Diptera; family Calliphoridae; genus Calliphora; species Calliphora vicina. The sequence goes on from NC_088783.1 coordinate 116,866,783, forward strand.
TAAACTAGGTATTGCGTACGTCAATGGATTGGAATATAAAGATTTACGCTAAAATGAAATAAAAAGAAAAAACTAAATGATTGGCAAAAGTAACATCATTTGAAAAAACAACACCATTAATTTAATAAGTATTTTTTTTATTTAAAGCTTTTTTCTCTTTGTTTATTATATTTTTTTTGCTTTACTTAAGCTTAAACAAAAATACTTATTTTAAAAATTATGCTAACTAAAAGAGAGAGAAAATATAGATGAATAATTAAGCTAAATTATATAGTAAGCAACAACTACTAGGATTAGTTTAAAGGTGCGAGATTAAAATACCCTTTTCTCTTATGTCCTTTTTTTTGTGGGGGTGGCGGGGCTATTTTTTATCTTTATTATTCTGTAATAAATTTAAAAATCATCTTTCCATTTGTTTAAAACAAACAATTTTTGTACAAGTCTTATTCATTCTTTCAGTTTGCATTTCATTTAACTAACTTTTTGTGTGTGTTTTGTTTTATTGCATTGATTTTACATACTAAACGATTCGCCACAGCCACAGGTGCCCTTAATGTTGGGATTATTAAAGACAAACTCGCTAGATAGCTTCGATTCGACATAATCCATTTCAGTGCCTTTAAATAGAGATAGAAAAAAGAGTTTAATGAGATTCTAGTTATTATAAAAATCACTAATATTGCAAAAATCTTGAATTTCTCAAAAATCTAAAATTTTTGAAAAAAAAATTAAAATTTTTGAAAAAAATCGCTAAATTTATAAAAATCGCCAATATGACAAAAAACGCTAATTCCATAAAAAAATACTCACAAGCCGGACATGATCCGGCTTGCCTTTATGGGGTCTCAAATGAAAAATGTAGAAATTACAAACGGAATGGCAATAATGAAGATTATAAAAATAAATTTCAGGCAATTCACTCAAAATTTTATTAAAATTAAAACATATTTTATGATTTTCTTAATATCCCCAATGACTTATACTCATGATAGTTATTGAAATATAGAGCATTTAACTCAATTCATACCCTTGATTTCAATTATAATGTTGTAATTTGCATTAGAAAACAACAATATTTTGTAAATATTTCTTAATTAATGATAGATATTGAAATTTATAGCATTTCCCTTAACTCTTCTTTTTTACTTTCATTTGTAATTAATGTCCATTTCAAAATAACACAGTTTTTCTAATATGCCTTAAAATCTTTGTTGACAATTTGCCAAAAATAAATTGCTCCTTAAACATATTTGTCACGCTTATTGTTTACAAAGTTAAATACGCAAATAAACAAAATTTCGAACTTATATAACAAATAAATACCAAACAAACAAAAGACATATTATTATTATTGTAAACACACTTACCAAGTAATGATAATTGGGCTTTCTTATCAATATAAACTTTAATGCCATCTTGGGTTACCTCCTCGTCTAGTTTATCTACTAGGAGTGGAAATGCAAAATTCATAAAATTAGTAAAAAGAAATAAATAAATCTTAACACACTAATCTGTACAAAATAATCAACCTTTTTCGGAGGCATAATTTAAAGTATAGGACAGGCCATTGCAACCACGTTGGCGTACACCCACTTTCAAGCCATTCTGTAGAAACATAAAATATCCACATTAATTGAATATAAATTATAAGTTAGATTAGCAACTCTATTCCCTCAAAACTTACATATTCTGGTTTATCTTTTAATAATTCTTTGATACGCTGCACCGCCGCCTGAGTCTGTGTAAAAAAATATAAACAAACATTTAATTTTATTTCACCATACGATTTTGTTATGACATCCATTTCATCTGCTGATTGGCAGACAGACAGACGACAGACACACTTACCAAAGTTAAGGCTGCTCTGGTGGGCATTAATTTTCTACCCTTTAAAGCTCTCACTGTGGCGGTGGCTACAACTTTCGTGGCCATTTTATTTATGTGTTAATTTTTTTTGAAATTTTTTGAGTTGACACTGATTTGTCTTAATTTTTTTTATTAACTATTCTTTTTCCTTAAAGATTCTTCTAGTTTGTTTTTGTCGATTTTTCTAATTTGATAACAGACAGCTGTTCGATGATTGATGGCTGGCTGTGTTCAGTTGGCATAAGAAGTATCAAACTAGGAAATAATTTGAGCTGGCAATGCTGCTCATAAAAAAGGGTGCTTTTTTACAAAAAGAAAATGTATATTCATTTTTAAAATAATAAAAATTATTTAATTATTGTTAATTAATTTAGAAATTTATTATTATTTTAGTTAATTTAATAACTAATTAATTATTTTTTAATTTTTTATTAAAAATTATGAATAATTTTTTTAAATAAAAAAATAATATAATAAATAATAAAAAAATTATTTTTTTTTTATTTTAAATTTTAATTAAAAAATAAATTTTTTTCTTAAAATTTTTTTTATTTTTAATTTTTTTTATTCAAATTTATTTTTTTTAAAATAATTTCTTAAAAAAAATCACATATTTTAAAAATCGCCAAAATTTTGCAAAATTGTGTTTAATTGTCATAAAAATTAGGCCGTTTTTACACGAAAATGTGTTTAATATCATAATTATGGCCGTGTATACACCAAATGTCGATAATACAGGGTGATAATGCAGTGTCAAAATATGGTAATGCAGGGGTCGATAATGCCGTGCATCATCGAATAACGGTTTTTGTGGTGAATAAAATTTTATTCACCACACATTTATACTCACCACATTTGGGTGTGGTGAGTTCATTTTTTTTTATTCACCACGTTTTTTTTTCTCTTAAATTTTTTTTATTTAAAAATATTTTTAAATTTTAATAAATTGTTTTGAAACCAAAAAAAAATTAACGCCCCGTTCCGGTCGGTCTCGTCGCCAAAAAAAACAAAACAAACAAAAAAAATTTGTTTGTTTGCACGCACGCGCAAACAAAACAGGCTGTATGAAAAAATGAAATTTTTCCGCAAATTTTATGCCGAATTTTTCATAAACCGTTTGAGAATTTTAAAATCATGCAAAAATAATAAAAAAAAACTCAATTTGAGTGAAAGATTTTTTGAGTGTTTTTTTGGAAATTTAAAAAAAATATGGCAACACCGGTCGGTCGGTATATGTCAGAGTTGGGAGTTTGTACCAAAAATCGCATAATTTCACCAAAAATCGCTAAAATGTTTTAAAAACTCTAAAACTACCAAAAATCATCGATTTTTTTTTTCATAATTTGAGAAAAATTCACAAAATGTCATAAAAATTAATTTAAAAAAATGTGTTTTTCTGAAACAAGGGTTTTTTTTTAGTTTATTTTTTATTCAATAAATAATTAAAATTATTTGTTGTTATTGTTTATTTTTAATCTAAAAAAACTAATAACCCACATCACAACACCCCACCCACACCCACTCACTCTTTTCACAATTATTTTAAAATCTTAATTTTCCATCTCTGGTTTTTGTTACTTTTTTGTATTCTTTCTTTCTCCGTTTTGTTCAATTATTTTTTTGGTGCGTGTTCGGTGTGGCTGCTGCCAGTTTTTTAATTAAAATTAATTAAATCTTTCAAGTCTTCTAAATGTTTAAAAATATATTAAATTTTGATTAAAAACTTGTGTGTTCTTTAAAAAAGACTATTATTTAACAGCATCAAAAAGAAAAGTCTCGTCGTTGTGTTAAAAAAAAGTATTACAAAATTAAAAAAAATATAATTTTTTCCTTATGTTGCTTTGTTGTTGTGTTCTTTCTTATTTTCCCATCCATGTGTTTTTTGTTAGTGCTTCTTCTGTTTTATGAGTTTCTCTCTGTTATTTTTATACAAAAAAGAGAGAGCAAGTGATTTTTGTTGTTTTGTTAAATTGTGTTTGAATTAAATTATTTTATTGAATTTTTATTATTTTCTGTCATCTCAAACGCGTCGTACCGCAGCAATTCAACCGAAAATTTCAACTTTTGTTTCTTTTACGTTTGTGCAATAATAAATAATATGTTAAAGAATCAGTTTTTTACTTATACATAAAAATAAAAATTCTTCATTTTTAATTTATTTGTTGTTCTGCTGACTGAGATGTGGTGATAAAGTATTTTTTTTATAATATTTTTACGTTTTTTTTTGTCTGGCTGGCTGACTGTTAAAAATATAACTAAAAAAAACAAAAAAGATCACAAAAAATATCAAAAAAACAAAGTAGCTGCTGCTGAGTTGGTCAAATTTTTTATAAATATTGCGGTGGCGGAATTATTTTTATAAGTGTGCTATATGCTAAATTTGCAAGAAATATACATATTTAAAAACACGCAAAATAAAGCTAATAAATAAATATATATTGTGGATAAAAAATAAATGAAAAAATTTAACAAAATGGATCCTGATTTAGATAATGAACAAAGTGTTTTATGTGAAAAAATCATCAATGATATTAATACTGTATTTCTCAAGGACATAGAACTGTAAGTACCACATAGTAAATACCTATTTATTTAGTATTAAAAATAAATTCAGAAAACAATTAATTTTAAAGTAAAATTTATCCCTGTATCCCAATTGTGGATTTAATCAGTTTACCGTTAAATAGCTTTATCTTTGTTTTTGTTGGTTTCCTTCCTCCTTCTCCTTGTTTACCTTAAATTGTTGTTGTTTTCATTTTGTGGGGTCAAGGTTAGTTTTATATCGTATGCTGCCTGCTGCTTCTTGTTCTTTTTCTTGCCTTATCAATTTTATATTGTTGTTGTTTTTTGAATTTCAATTGAATTATGTCAAAGTTTCTTTTATTTATTTTTTGTTAGTTTTCTGATATGAATGATAACATCATCATCACTTTGTTTTGCTTTCTAATTCAAAAAGAAAACAACAACAAGAATATGTAATAAAAGAGAACCACTCACACATTTATTAGGTTTCATCTCTCCTCCTCTCATACACATGAAAAATCCAATTGACAATTAAATTTGATGATGATTTTTCATGACAAAATTTATGCAAAAAAAAGAAAAAAACTTTAATTGAAAGAAACCTTGACATGAGGGAACAATATCACAATCAAATTTAATTTAAAACTGTACCAAAGTATTTCTATAATAATAAATAAGTAGAGATGTAGAAGAAGAATTAATTGGACACACGCAGCAGGCAAGCTGGCAAAAAGTGTAAAAAATAATGATGGATGGGGATGAATAGACACAATTTTAAGTAAAAATCATGTCATTTACTTGATTAAGGAGCTAGGTAAATGTTTGAAAAGGCAACATATGCTGTTCCTTATTCTGTTTGTTACCCAGCTGCTCATATTTTTGCCTTTTTCCGGAAAATAAGGGAAAAGGGCAAAATTTTTGGAGGTCAAAATTTTTGAAATTTTAAGTAATCTATTGATATTGAAGGTAAAATATGTAAATTACTCTAGGAAATGAAATAAATTTGACCCGAATTACAAATTATATAAATTTTAAGTAAAAATCATGTGAAATTACTTGGTTTAGGAAGCCAGCCAGTTTAAACCGTTATAATAATAAGATTGAAAATTGAACTTTGCAAGGGCTTTTTTATAAGAAAATAAACTGTAGTGTTACCTCTTACTTTATAGTTTTGCATTTCTCCAAAAATAAGTCAAAAATTTTAAAGGCTAGAATAAAGGGCAACATTTTTGCATGAAAAGAAGACCCCTTAAGTAATTTTATTCAAATTGTGAAGAAATCTATTAAAATTAAAGGCTAAATTTCCATTACTTATTTTATAGTTTTGCATTTCTCCAAAAATAAGTCAAAAATGTTAAAGGGCAGAATAAAGGGCAACATTTTTGATTGAAAAGAAGGTTCCTTAAGTAATTTTATTCAAATTGTGAAGAAATCTATTAAAATTAAAGGCTAAATTTCCATTACTTATTTAATAGTTTTGCATTTCTCCAAAAATAAGTCAAAAATTTTAAAGGGTAGAATAAAGGGCAACATTTTTGATTGAAAAGAATGTTCTTTTAAGTAATTTTATTCAAATTGTGAAGAAATCTATTAAAATTAAAAGCTAAATTTCCATTACTTACTTTATAGTTTTGCATTTCTCCAAAAATAAGTAAAAAATGTTAAAGGCTAGAATAAAGGGCAACATTTTTGGTTGAAAAGAAGGTCCCTTAAGTAATTTTATTCAAATTGTGAAGAAACTAAAGGCTAAATTTCCATTACTAACCAATTTTGAATAAAATTTTTTAAATTTCATGGTGTAGAACCCAGCCACATGTATAAAAGGGCAACATTTTCAGAGCGTAATAAAAATTGGGGAAAATTTAACATTCCAAGGGCTCTTTTTTTATTAGAAAAGAAAATATTCGATCTAAATTTGTCTTATTTCCAGAAAATATACCATAAATGGCAACATTTCTGCCGGAAAGCAAAACGCCTTAAATAATTTTATTGAAGTTGTCAAGAAATTATTAAAATTAAAGGCTAAATTTTCATTTCTTGACAATTTTGAATAATATTGTGTAAATTTCTAGGTTTAGCTGGCTCCTAAGTTGTTTAAAAATGTATAATGTTCAGCCCCTAATTGAAATATGGGGAGATTTTTCTTTACAAGTACTCTTAACAGACGGAATGACAGAATTATGTATATAATACACCTTAATAATTCATGGTGAAGGATATAATTATCAAGTAATCGCATCAATTAGGGACTGAACTGACGCTATCAGGTGTCCGTGACATAATAATGGCACAATTGGGACAAATACAGGAGCAATTTAGTAAAATGGAAGAGTTTTTTAGGCTGTCAGGTGAAGCAAGCCCAGACAGGGAAGATGATTCTCCGACGAGGAGCAAGATATCACAGTATTATAAGTTCAATTGGATCAAGTAAACAATTGAAACAATTAAATTTAAAGTATCTTTACTTTTTGTCATGTTAACAATGCAAATTTACAAATTTGTTTAAATTTTCCTTGTAAACTTTTTACAAATTATGATTTTAATAACTGTTTAAGCAATGTTATTTCTATTCTGTGATAATTTTATTAAATTCTATTCTTTTTGTTTGTTTCAAGTACTAATTTCATTTGTATTTTATACCCATCAGCCAGCAACAAACTATAAATAATAACTACTGCACCTTAAGTTTATTTTTTCACTTACATTTAAATTTACTACGTACGTACAACAACAAAAACTCATACATTTTTTTATTTGTCATTTCAATGTCAGTTTTCATTAAGTTGTTGTTGGTTGGTTGGTTATTCTTTGGTTGAGTGTTTGTTTTATTGTTGTACAAGTTTATATGTATAAATGTAGTTCTGCCGATGCTGCTGCCTTTTGTTGTAATTATTTAATTATTTAAATTGATAAAAATAATAGTGAAAATGATAACAATAATGTAGTAAACTATAAATTGTATTAATATTTAGTATGGCTATTCTAGTCTGTCTGTCTCTGTATGTTGTTGTTATTGTTGCTGTTGTTTTGATTAATGAAGAAGAATAAAAACAAAACAGTAAACAATAGAGATGCCGTATGTGTTAACAGGGCTGCCGGATCTGATGCTTTAATGCAATTTTAATGATTTTTTAAATTTAAGAAAGTGGTTGTTTTCCATAAATTAAATCGATTAAATTAATTTAAAAGCTTTAAAATTGTTTAATTAAAGGTTTGGAAGGAAATAAAACAAACAATTTATAGATTTTTTGGTAATTATTCGAACTTTTTATATATATAATTTGAAAGCAAATTTTTAATTAGGCTTAATTTCATTTTTTTAATATTTTTAATATAATTTATTTGTAATAATTCAAAGAATATCACTGAATACTAAAATTTTAGACAATTTGCAAATTGGAATGCATTTTCTACCCTGGCAAGGACGTCATCAACAATCTTCATTGTCAAGGTCTTATTGTAAATTTCATCTATTTAACTTACTATTATTAGGAATTAGAATATGGGAAGCCGAATTCATATTTATATTACATATTTGTAAATTAGACGAAATTTCAAATATTTTTTATTATATGTATATGCTAAGTTTAATCAAAAAATTTTGAATTTTAAAAAAAAATTATTAAAATTTTTAAAAAAAAAATTATTAAAATTTTTTAAAAATTAAAAAAAATATTTAAATTTTTATTTTATAAATTTTAAAAAAAAAATTATTAAAATTTCTAAAAAAAATTATTAAAATTTTTTATAGAAAAAAAATTATTAAATTTTTAAAAAAAAATTATTAAAATTTATTAAAAAATTAAAAAAAATATTTAAATTTTTATACATATATTTTTTTTTAAATAATTTTTTTCTAAGTTTAAACAAAAAATGTTGAATTTTTTAAAAAATTAAAAAAAAAAATATAAAATTTAAAAAAAAAAATTTTCAAATTTTTAAAAAAAAAAAATATTCAAATTTCTAAAAAAAATTATTCAATTTTTTTAAGATATATATTTTTCATAATTTCTACTAAGTATTTCCTGAATAATTTTTTGATATCCTTTCAATATTTTCTCACTTCCAGAACCTCCTTTGAAATTATACCCACTGTGCTGAATCGCAACAAATCACCTGTCATACATGTCGAACACAATTTGGGTCTGGAGTCGTGGTGTGCCAAACACGTCTACGATCATGCGCACAAAATGCTAATGAACTACAAAAAACAATCTCTGCAGCGATACGTACAACAAAGTGAAATAGTGCTCAAGTACCTGAATGTGGCGCTGCTAATAAATCCCGATGTGACAGGGTTCTGGCACATACGGCGACAACTAATGCAAAAGAATCGCCTGAAAATGAATAGAGAATTGAAATTTTCAGCTTTGGTGCTAAGCAAGAAACCAAAATCAAATGAGGCCTTTGCCTATCGCCGTTGGTTGTTCTCATTTCAGAGTAAGTTTTTCAAATAAAATCCTTTACAATGTGTTATTAATTTCTCTTGTTAACAGGTGCCGAATCCATAGACTGGCATTTGGAGATAGGTATTTGTGAACGTTGTGCTGATCGCAGTTCTAGCAACTATCATGCCTGGTCTCATCGCCAGTGGGTGCTGCAAAATTCCCCCACCATCATTAGAGCGGAAATAATGCGTTCGGAAAAGTTTATGCGCAAACACATCAGTGATTATAGCAGCTATCACTACAGACAACTGCTTATAGCTCAGGCCTATCATTTAAGTTACTATGACGCCGAGGAACTGCAACATCTACATGACCTCAAAGAACTTATAAACTATTATCTAATAGCCGATGTCCAGTGTCCCACACAAATTCTAGATCTACTGCTGCCCGGCATTGATCATTCGGCCATAGGCGAACAAAGACTCAAATCTTTCCTGTACTGCTGTAATCTATCGGCTCACGATATGCGCCTGTGTGATGATCAGAAAAATATGTACGGTGAAAGGGAATCATTTGAGCTACATCGTCGTGCCTCTTTAAAATTCATTGTTGAACAATGTGTACGTTTGCTGAGTGGCGATTGGGTGGGCATGTATTCACCGCCGGCCACTCCCGAACAGAAACAACAATTTAATATGCATTTACGTAAATTTGACTATAATTCGTATGAATTTCTGTTGGCCTTAAAGAAATCTGAAGGTCTACTAGGTCCTAAACATCGTAAATGGTGTTCATTGTTTTTGGGTTTCGATTATGAATCGGGTGCTGCTTAGAATTGAGCATATTTGTGGTAATTTTTCTGTTCACTACTCATTTAGTAAAAATCTTTATTTGTTTTTATGTTTAATTTTTTTTTTTAGTTTTATTTGTTATAAAATAATTGCTGTGATTTTGATGTAAACTAGTCAGATATGCAGGTATTAAGGGGTTAAAGTGGGAGTCTATGTTCTGTCTGTTATGCCTGGGGACTCGTCCCAACATCAATTTATTTATCGCCACCAGGAGCACGTCAGTCTGTGATCGGATGATGAATGTTGATAGTTCTGGTGAAGTTGCTTTAAAGTGATGAAGGTTTATCTGTACCACTAGCAGCCTCCTTGGTAGTGTCGGGTTTCGAGTACCGAAACCTGTTAGTCTATCGATCGGTTCTCTTGGTTCCCCTTGTTCTCACCAGTAGGAGGTGATGCCTCCGCTATCTGACCCTGGCAATTATGATATCGTGCTCAACGTCAGAGTGCATAGTCATCTCCTCCAACTTCTGAGTGGTGCAAGTTTCCCAACAACCTCTCTTGTCCAAAATATAACATTTTATCATTGTTCAACTTCCCCTAAAATGTATAACTCGATAGACTAGACGATAGTGAGGATAAGTGGACTATTTTTGTCCAAAATATCTGCAAATCTTTCTTTATTACAACAAGAATACAGCAATTTTACTGTAATTGTTTTTATTATTTAATTACAAAAAAAAACAATGATTTTTGTTAGTGTTTAAATTCAAAATGTTTGCATTTATAAGAAAATAATTTATAGTTGTTATAAAATCACAGTCTATATTAAAAGATTTTATGTTAAAGTTTAAATCATAGAGAAATATACATAGAGCAGAAACTCGCCTAACAAAAACCTAACTCAGTTGTCAAAAACCTAAGTGGTGTTCAGTCTCCAGAAGTTCTAGGAGACTGTCCCGAACTAGTGATTTCACCTATCATTTAGGATGACAACTAGTTACTCTCTAGACTACAAAAAGTACAAAATATATAAAGAGGAGTCAGCCAAGTGTTTAGACATTTGTGAAAATTACTGTGTATAACCCTATGTCTACACCTGATAAATTTTTGTCAAGATAAACATAAAAATGGTTGTCTAGACATAAAATTATCTGGTATAGTCTACATTTTTTAGTGTTATTGCTTTGTTATGACAAAATTGTTTAGTGCTTTTGCTCAGACAACCATTGTCTTGCTAACAAATGTCATTAATTGTTATGATATAGATATTTGTCAAGTATAGACAGGCTTAACTGCTTAACAAAAACAACAATCGTATGTGTAATTGTGTGAGTAATTTGTTTGTTTATGTTTTTCTTCTAGTTTCCGCTCTTTGTATATTTCTCTGTAGTTAAAAGAGAACAGTTTAAATATGGCGTCATAGTTGATACAAGCTGTGAAACCGTTAAAATATTAAAAAGTAAGAAATTATAAATAAAAAAAATATAATTTTCAAGTCACAAACTAAATCTAAATGAAAATTATTTATTATTAAAGAAAATGAAAGAAAATACAGGCGCAGATCCACTCAAAACCGAAAAGTTTTAATATAAAAAACAAAAATAGAAAAATGTGAAATAAATTTTAATTTATTTTCACCCCAAATGGTTGACCTGGATTTGTGACTGAGAAAACAGGAACCTGATTAATATATTTATAAGAAAAATTGAATATAATCAGCCCAATTATTTATAAAAAATCCGCAGGAGTTTTTTCTATTTTCTCATTTTCAAATTGAATTTGAATAGGAACAAGGGATAAAACTTCCGCGGATTTTTTTATTCATAATTGGGCTGAATATTTTAATTATGAGCAAATTTTATCTACTACTAGAATTTATTCAGATTGTGATAATATTTCAAGAAGTAAATATCAAAGAATTAAAAAAATGATAGAATATTATAATAAATTTTAATATTTTGATAAAATTTAAAAAAAAAAATCAAATGCTCTGTTGCAGAACTAGTGCGATTTACAGATTTAATCAGAAATAATCAAAATTTACAAATTAATTTCAAAATTTTGAGTACGAGAAGAATAATTTCCTAAAAAACAGTTTAATGTTGAAACAGAGTTCTTGTATTTATAAAAATTATTTAATTTTTAATTAAAAAATTTTATAAATTTTAAGCAAATTTCATCTATTACTAGAATTTAATCAGATTTTGATATTTTAAGAAATAAATAAAAATGGTTGAAAATAAATGCAGCAAAATTAAAACAAATTCAAATTTAAAACCATTTAATAATTTTTCTATATAAAATTTGTGTGATTTTAAAAAATACAGGAAAATTTAATATTTTTTTTGTATAAAATACTTTATTATAAACATTCTTTTAGAATATCTTTTAAATATTTAATTTTCTTTAACTATTTCCTAAATATTCCCAATAAGCATTTTTACTGGAATTCAAGTTGAAAGCAAGTGTAATTCAAGCCTTGAATTATAGTCAAGCAATTGAAATACAGTTGTACCTATTACACTTTATTTCAATAGCATTCTCCAGTAAAAAGGAAACATAAATTCAAGCCATGTTTTTTGTTTGAAAAATAAATAAATTTTCAAATATTTTTCATGTCTAAAGTATAATTACATTTGCATTCAAGTCAAATTCCAACAAAATGTTCAAGTTCTTGAATTTTTGGGGCCTTGGTGCTTACTGGGATTACATTTTTGTTAATTTCTTTAAAACATTTTTCTTATAAATATATTATTTAGAGTTCCTAAAACCAACTATAAAGTGCATTATTAATTTTAAGTTTTTATTTTTAATTTTCTTTTAATTATTATTTAAAAATAACCTAAAACTTTTAAAGAAAATGTTCAACTTTTATAATCAAAACATACAAACAAAACAACAATACTCTTATTCTTACTTTCTCTCTCTCTCCCTCGCTGTGTGTGGATGTGGAGTAGAATTTCTAGTAAACAAATTATAAAAACTATAAAATAGTATAAAAAAATAACTAAGAATTAATAGCTTAAACAATTATTAAGCATTTATTAGTTAATGTTTATAAATATTTAAACAAATTATAATTGTAATAAGTAAATGAAAATTGCAGAAATAAATTTGAAATTATATAAATAAACATGGTGGTTTTTATATGGTCTCTCACTCTCCCTCTCTCTTGCACATTCTTTGTTTATTTATGTAAACATTGCCAAGTGATGACCACTAGTTGGTAAAAGAAAACGCTTAATATATAAATCTAAACAAAGAAAACGTTATTTAAATTGAATAAAAGTTTAAAAAATAAATATAATTGTTTAAAAAGGAATAGTAATACACAAGAAATAAAAAATAATTATGAATTAAAAAGGAATCATTTGTCTGTCTCTCTCTCTCTCTCTGGCAGGGTTTATTTACATACAGAAACATTAGTGATGGCAACTGTTTAAATTTAAACCAGCCAAAATTAAAGAAAACTACTAAATTTTTGTAAAATGGAATAAAAAAGTATATTTTACCTAAAAATATGACAAATTTGTTTAAGAATTTATAAAAATTATTAAAGAAACATAAAAAAAGCTTTTTAAAATAATTTAGAAAAAATCTTAACAAATGCGGAACGCGTTTTATCTAATCTAGCCTATACTGTTTCACAAAATTTCTAACATGGCGTAATGATTATAAGGTGTATGCGTTACGACAACAAATACAACAATACAAAAACAAATAACTTTTATAGTGTCAAAAACAACTGACATAATGTATACAAACTACAGCAAAAAAAAATTTTGACAAGATTGAAGTTGTAAACAAACTCGAGCAAAAAAATAATCAGCTGTTTGATTAATGTCACCTTGTATATCATTACACCATGATTTCTAATTTAATTTATAAATGTATCTTTTTAGTGTTTCCAAAAGCACTAATTTGTCATTACAATTTTAAATTAGTTGTTTCCAAGTTCATGCATGTTTGTTCATGTTGTGTATTTTCCATTAATTGTTTATTGATATTTGAAAATTATTTATAAATAATTTTTCACCTGTAAATAAATATCTAAAAGCATGTATTGTGTTTTTTCCGTAAGGTCTTAAGGAGTGTGATGGTTTTTTTTCCTATTTATTTTTATTTTTTGTTCGACCACAACCTTGACCTTCCTTGTAACTTGACCGCTGCGGCGCTATTTAATTTGAATGTTACAACAAGGTTTTACTAATGCATGAACACTATTAAATAAAATAAAAATTATAGATCCATAATGGTCTTAAAGTACCTTACATTGATTTTAAAATATTTAATATTAAAATTATGGAAAACATAATTAATTATAGAGATTATTTAATTTAAATTTAAAAAGATTTTTAATAAAAATCTTAAATCTTCAAGGGTTTAGGGCTTATTTTATTGAATAAAAAAAAAACAGTTTTCTTTGGAAGATTCTAAAAGTATTTTTCTGTTAATTGTCATCGATTTCGAAACTATTTTCCATTCAATTTTATCTAAAACATGTTATGCTATTTTTAGACTTTACAAATCTTAGCTCAAACAGATAACACTTGCTCATGCTGGTGTAGGGTATATTGACAACCTAAAGAAATAACTTAACACAAAAGTAAAGCATATTTTTAGGAGCCAGCTAAAACGCTAATGAATTTATTGGTTACGGGAAATAATAGATTCTTAAAATAATAATTAAATCTCTACTCAGCTAAATTAAAAATGTTGCAGGCAATTTTTTTGAATATTTGAAATACATTTTTGTGGAAAATATCTTAAAACTGCAATATTTTAAAATGTTTTGTTTATGAAAGCATGAAAATTAATTCAAAATTGTGATTTTGAATTAAAAAAAAAAATTATTCGATTTTTTGAATAAAATTCATTGATTAATATAATTAGCGATTATTCGAATAATTTTGAAAAAATCGAATAATTTTGGAAATATCGAATAATTTTGGAAATATTGTAAAAACCATATTCGAATAAAATTATTGAGTAAAATTTAAATATTGAAATAATTTTGAAAATATTTGAAAAAAACGTAAGCGATTATTCGAAAAGTTAATAAATAATACACTAAATTTTTATAAAAATCGAATAATAATATTCGGAATTATTGATTAATTATTAGCAATTATTCGAATAATTTTAGAATTTAATTAAATAAGTTTAAAATTATCTATAAATTTTTAAAAAATTCCAATAATTTTGAAAATATTTGAAAAACCATGGGCGATTAATCGAATAAAATAATTCCAAAAAATTATATTTAAAATAAAATAAATTATTCGAATAAAATTATTTGATTATTCCAATATTAGAAAAAATATTTTAAAAAAATTCGAATAATTTTGGTAATATTCGAAAATACGTATTTATTTTAAAATAAAATAAATTATTCGAATAAATATTTGAATAGAATTGAAAAATTTGAATAATTTTAGAAATATATGTATTTCCAAATAATATTTCTGTTTTAAAGAAAAAATTAAAAAAAGTTCAATTTAAAATGAAAAAGCTGAAATGTAAAATGAAATAAACTTTTAAACTTTAAACTCTTCAATTATTTTTAATAAAGATAAATAAATTGAGTATTAAAAACAATAACAAATTTATGCATTTAAATACAACGTCTAGCAAGTTTTTAGTTATTACTGCATTCAAAAGTGTTTATTTTATTATAAATAATGCTATTAAACTATAAAATTAATTTAATAAAGCAAAATAAACCAAACATTATTGAAAATAGTTTAAAATTACAATTTAACGCATTTTACTCTAACGCCCAAGCTTTAATTGGGCATTACTGCATTTAAACCCGGGTATTTTAAACGCACATCATGCATAACTGTAACGCTTACGCTTTAATTGGGCATTACTGCATTTAAACCCGGGTATTAAATAACAAATAACGCAGACAGCTTACGCATAACGTATTCTAGTCTTCTTCTTCATATATAATGTAAGTATTGTTGGATGTGTGTGTAACTGACAGAACAGCTGACTCAAATGTAAACAAAACAAACAGATGCTGACAGCTGCAGCAGCAATTACAATAAAAGCGCCAAAAAAAAACAATGGCTGCATATTTGTGTTCTTTTTGCAAAATTTTGTGGGTCTAATAAGAAAAATGTGAATTTTATTAGAAAAATTAACAGTTTAAATTAATATTGAAAGTGTTATGAATAAAAGACAATATTTTTAATTAAATTCTAGTAAAAGTAAAGAGTTTTATAAAGTTCTTAATAATTAAAATATGATTTGTGGCAGCAACAAGTGTTGAAGGCAAAGTTTGGTGAATTTCCAAAGACGGTGTTTTAAAATTATAATAAAACAAAGGAAAAGGAACAATATAAATTAAAGTAAGTTATATATTGTTAGGAAATTACTTGTTTACAACCTAAATATATGTGATTGTAATTGCTATTGAATTTTGGTAAAACTTTCGTGACACTTTAACTTAAATATTGCCGCAAGAGGAGCTCTATTAACTTGATTGCCCCTGGAATTGCTATACAACCATATTTCAATTAAAAACATTAATTATAATTTATTATAAGCAATCATATTATTAATAAAAAGCCCTACAAGACCTTAAACAAAACTGCTGTAATAAGAAATTCATGTTTCTATTTTGATTTCATTCAGTATAAAGTAAAACCTGCTACAACAAAGTAGTTGTTATAAATAACAAAACAATTTTATTTTCTTTGTTGCAAATTGTTGTAATTTATGTATATTTTCAAAAGACTTCATTCGACCTAAGAAATCTTATCTAATGGGCTTTTTGCCACATTTTTTTGTACATTGGTGCGGCTGCCTGGCTAATGTGGTTACTTAATTTGTTCACTTTTGATGAATATTTGCTTGGTGCTGTTCAAAAACGTGCACCGCAATGAGCCAAGGTTTTTGTTATGCGGTTTATTTGTTAAGTCTTTTATTTCTGTTTTATTTTATTTTTAATATTATACAATATTTTTGTCACCCTCTCATTACATTTATTGTATTTAGTTTTATTTAATTTGATTCTTTAAAGTGGGCAAACGCAAAAACAACCAAACAATAATAAAAATTAGCTGAAAATAAAAGAAAACGGAAACTTTTCAAAACAATTTTGAAAATTTTATTTTACAACAACATGCAACAACACCATCACCACTAGTAGTAGTCTATTTAGTAGCCATTTACCATTAGTGCAAATGACAACTAAATTGTCTTAGATTCTAATTGACACAGCTAAATAAAATTAAAAAAGAAAGAAACATTCTTAATTGTGTAGTAATAAGAAATCAATATAATATAAATAAAAACAAAAGAAATTAATTAAAACTAAAAAAAGAAAAATGTGTGATAAAACAGGTCACTATTTAAAGGTTAATAATGAGGACTTTATAAGTCCCGTGCCACGTAAACGTCATGTGACGCGTAAAAATCGTACATTATCGCCCGCTGTTAGAGCACCCAGTCCAGCCAATTCGTTCGATGAATCTTTACTAAGAATGGCCTCGGCTTCCTCCACGGAGGATTTAAGGCCTTCAAGTGCAATTTGTAAGTGTAAAGGAACAATTTTAAATGCAGAATTTTCAAAATTAATACAATTCCATTTTCATATTTAACAAATAAATAGAATTATAATTAAATTATCAAAGCAAAATATTTAATATTACATACCTTATACGAATAATTGTTTTATTGTTAAAGTAAAATCGATTATCATTCAAAAGTTTTTAAATCATTCTGAATTTAATAAATAATCGTGTAAAATTTTGAAATATTAAATGAAAAATTTGTGCAATTAATTTAAATAATTTTGTAATATTCAAATAATGTCCAAAAAAGAAAGAATATGAGATTATTCGAATAAAATTATTCGATTATTCGAATAAAATTATTCGATTATTCGAATAAAATTATTCGAAAAGTGAATAATTCGAATACATATAATTTTTTGGAATTATTTAAATATGTATTCGAATAAATTTTGAAATTATTCGAATAAATTTTGAAATTATTCGAATAAATTTTGAAATTATTCGAATAAATTATGAAATTATTCGAATAAATTTTAAAATGATTCCAATAATCGAATAATTTTTAAATACATATTCGAATAATAAAACAATTTTTAAATTATTCGAATAGTAATAGATTTATTTATTAAAAAAGTATTTGAATAATATAAGTAAATCCAATATTTTTCGAAATTATTCGAATAAATTTTGAAATTATTCGAATAAAATTATTCCAATTTTTAATCGAATAATTTAAAAATTATTCGATTAAAAAAATAATTTTTAAATTATTCGAATAATAATCGATTTATTTATTAAAAAAGTATTCGAATAATATAAGTAAATCCAATAATTTTAGAAATTATTCGAATAAATTTTAAAATAATTCCAATAATCGAATAATTTTCAAATTATTCGAATAATAAAATAATTTTTAAATTATTCGAATAATAAAATAATTTTTATTTATTTATTAAAAAAGTATTCGAATAATACTAATTTATTTATTTATAATTTTTATTTATTTAATAAAAAAGTATTCGAATAATACTATAAGTAAATCCAATAATTTTCGTAATTATTCGAATAAATTTTGAAATTATTCGAATAAATTTTAAAATGATTCCAATAATCGAATAATTTTTAAATTATTCGAATAATAATCGATTTATTTATTAAAAAAGTATTCGAATAATATAAGTAAATCCAATAATTTTCGAAATTATTCGAATAAATTTTAAAATGATTCCAATAATCGAAAATTTTTTAAATTATTCGAATAATAAAATATTCGAATTTCATTTTAGCGAATGGGCGATTTTTTAATCGAATGAGTTTACAAAATTTATTGAAAAATCGACTAAAATTTTGAAATTCTAACTAACCGAATAATTTTCAAAACAAATAATTTCCCAAATTAACGAATAATCGATTTATTTATTAAAAAAAATATTCGAATAATATTACAATTTTCGAAATTATTCGAATGCATTTTGAAATTATATATATAAAACAATTATTCGAATAAAATTATTCGGATAAAATTATATTCGATTAATCGAATTGAATTATGCTATTAGACGGAAATTATTCAATACAATGAAAATAAAAAATAATTTTTTATTCGAATAAAATTATACGATTATTCGAATAAAATTATAATATTTGAAAAGTAAATAAAATGCGAAATTTTTTATGATAATCGAATAATAATTTTTGGAATTTTTTAAAAAATCGTGAATGATTATTCGAATAAAGTTATTCGGATGAAATTATATTTGATTATTCGAATAAAATTATTCGAATAGACGGAAATTATTCCATTAAAATTAAATAATTCTATACATAATTTGAATAAAATTATTTTTTTTCCGAATAAAATTATGAGATTATTCGAATAAAATTATGCGATTATTCGAATAAAATTTAAATATTTGAATAGTAAATAAAAGCAAAATTTTGGGTAACAATCGAATAATAATTTTTGTAATTAATTAAAAAACCATGAATTATTATCCGAATAAAATTATTCGGATGAATTTATAATCGATTAGAGCGAAATTATTCAGTTACAATTAAATTATTCGATAATTTGAATAATATTTTTTTCCCGAATAAAATTATACGATTATTCGAATAAAATAAAATTTTTCAAATATGTAGTCGAAAATATTTGAAAAATAAATAAAATGACAATATTTTTTGGAATTAATTAAAAAATCATGAATGATTATCCGAATAAAGTTATTCGGATGAAATTATATTAGATTATTCGAATAAAATTATTTGATTAATCGGATTTAATTAAATAAAATTATTTTTATTTCGAAAAAAATTATACAATTATTCGAATAAAATTATTTAAATATTCGAATAAAATTATTCAATTATTCGAATAAAACTACTAAATTTATAATTGAATTATTAAAGATTAATCGAAAAATTCGAATAATTTTGGAAATATTTGAATATTCTAAAAAACGTATGCAATTATTCGAATAAAATTATTCAAAAAACCGAATAATTTTGATATTTTTTTTTTATAATCGAATCATTTTCATAGCACTGATGGCGTAACTATCAACAAAATATTAAAATAATTTTAAATTTTAACGAATAATAGATTTATTTACTAAAAAAGTATTCGAATAATATGAAATAAATCGAAAAATTTTACAAACCTATTAAAAAAATTTTATAATTTTCGAAATTATTCGAAAACATTTTGAAATTTTTCGAATAACCGATTAATTTTTAAATTATTCGAATAATAAAATATTATTCGATTTACGTTATCGACTAAGCGAATAATTTTCAAAACAAATAATTTCCCAAATTAACGAATAATCGATTTATTTTTAAAAAAATTATTCGAATAATATTAAATAAATCGAATAATTTTTCAAACCAATTACATTTTTTTTTATAATTTTCGAAATTATTCGAATAAATTTTGAAATTTTTCGAATAGGCGAATAATTTTTAAATTATTCGAATAATAAAATAATATTCAATTTACATTTTCATTTAGCGAATAAAATTTTTAAATTATTCGATTAATTTTTTAATTATTCGACTAACCGAATAATTTCCAAAACAAATAATTTCCTAAATTAACGAATAATCCATATATTTATTAAAAAAGTTAAAATAAATTTATAATTTTCGAAATTATTCGAACACAATTTGAAATTATTCGAATAATTTAAAAATAAAAAAAAAATAATATGTATTCGATTTATATTTTAACATATTCAAAAAATAGCCCATAATTTTGAAATTATTCTAAAACTTTTAAATTATTCGACTAACCGAATAATTTTCAACACAAATAATTTCCTAAATTAACGATTTTTTTTTTTAATTTCCAATTTTTCTGTCATATTCTAAAACAAATTTCTTTATTTTCCAGCCCTTCAAAGTTTAACCCATACCGATTCCTCAGATTCCCTACGTAAACACCATCACAAATCCATAGATAATTTGTGTTTTGCACGCAAAAAATTACATCGCCGCGCCTTTGTACATGAAATCTATAGGCCACGTTCATTTACCGATCCCGGTGAGGAGAAACCCCAAAGACCCTTAACAATACCCATCTTACGTATACCGGAAGATGAGACAACAACAACAACGTCAAGTCAAGAATGTAATGATAGTGATACAACACCCTCTACACCCACCGATCACATACCAACACCATCCTTAGCAGGCGAACGTAAGCGCAGTATTGGCAGTGGTGTCTTGGGCTCATTACTTAAGCAAACAATAAAAGTAACAACTGCTTCGATGGGTCTAAGGGCAGCCAGTATGGAGAGGTAAGTGTGAGGGGTTTGGGGGGCCATATGACACATTATATATAGAGCTAGTGTAATGCGTGTCATGCGTTATTTTTATTTATTTACTTTTGTGTGGCATATGTCACACAATAACTTAATGACTTTTAGTTTATTTGCTTGTATTTATTGAATTAGCATAAGAGACTTGTCAACAAAAGACAATTAAAATGTCAATTTGCTGTAAATGTTACTTTTTTAACATTTATTTACATAAAATAGATATTTTTAAAAGCTAAAGTTTAATAAAAATTAATTATTTGTTAGAAATATAAATATGGTAACCTTGAAAATAGATTAACGGTAACTCCAGCAAGACATTTCTATTTCTTGCTTTATCTTGATTTAACTACAACATTTACAACAACGTCGTCTATGCCAAATTTATCAATACATACAGTGTTGGAAAAAATAATAGGGACGACCCTTACTTTCGCAAACAGGTGCAAACAGTTTCTTTATATTAAGTGTTGTTTTTTGGGTTTCGCTATGTAACTGTTCCTAAAATAACGGAATTTCATTATTTGTTTACTTTTTCTCTTTTGCGCTTTTATTTTATATTTATTTGCAAAAAAAATCAGTGAAGTTGTAATTTCAATTGGAAAAAATAATAGGGACGCACTACAAAAAATTACCATTAGTCAATAAAAAATAATATTTTTAACATAAACATATTAAAAATCCGTAAAGCAAAGTTTATGTGATTAATTTAACCATATTGGTGTCGTGTTTATGATTTATGTCTCGGTAAATAAATTTGAAAATGGGTCGTGGTGTTCATTGTACTGAAACTGAAAAAAATGTTATTCTTAAATTGAATTCGGACGGGTTATCAATTAGAAAAATTGCACAGATAATGAAGTGTTCCAAAACTAAAGTATTCAATGCCATTCATTCCAAAAAAAGTCAGGAAACTAGAGGTAGAAAACGTAAAACGTCAGCGCGTTTTGACCAACGTTTAGTTCGACTTTCCAAAATTAACCCCTTTATGTCATCAAGTAGCCTTCAAAATGATTTGTGTGCTTCAGTGACAAGTCGAACAATAAGAAATAGGCTGCAGGAAGTCGGATTAATGGGACGCAGTCCGAGAAAAGTACCACTGTTGAGCAAGAAAAGCATACAAAAAAGGTTGGAATTTGCCAGGCGACACCTGTGCCGTAAAAACTGGAACAACGTGCTATGGTCAGTCGAAACAAAAGTCAATTTATTTGGATCTGACGGAAAATCATTTGTACGTCGTCCTGCAAATGCTGAATTTGATCCTAAATATACCAAAAAAACCGTCAAACACGGTGGTGGTTCTATAATGCTATGGGGATGTTTTTCGGGCTCTGGTGTTGGTCCAATAGTTTGGATTCAGGGAAAAATTAATTCTGCTGACTATATAGACATTCTCCAGAATAAAATGCTTCCATTTGCTGAGGATGAAATGCCACTAAAATGGGAATTCATGCAGGATAATGATCCCAAGCATTCCGCTAGAAGCGTCAAAACGTGGTTTCAGCAGAATGAGGTGCCTGTAATGGAGTGGCCGTCTCAATCACCGGACTTAAAGCCCATTGAGCATCTCTAGGGAGTCCTCAAAAATAAAATTGGTAGCTTTAAATCAAAAAATAAACAAGAGTTGTGGGAAAAAATTCAAGAAACCTGGTACTCAATTCCGCCCGATGTATGTGCGAATCTTGTGGGATCTATGAATCGCCGTTGTCAGGAGGTTATAAAAATGAAAGGATCTTCAACCAAGTATCGAAAAAGTATTTGGAAATGATGGTAATGTTAACAAAAAATAAATATTTTATACGAAACATTAAGTGTCCCTATTATTTTTTCCAGGCCTTTTTTTAAAAAAAAATATTTTTTGGCAGAACTAGTTCCTTATTTTTGCTTATTTGTGCTTAATAAGTTAAAATATTTGAAGTTATTTAATTTTATGTATATACTTTTTAATATTTATGGAATAGTAAATAAAAAAGTAAGAATATATTGAAAAATTAGAGTGTCCCTATTATTTTTTCCAACACTGTATTTAATTAATTGCATGTAAAGAACCATTAATCAGGCTATTGTTATAACAAAATCAAATAAGTAAATAACTATAAATAATACAACTCTACGTGTTGTTATTACGTAAGGAAAAACTTTAATTTTAGCAAACGCAATAAAAAAATTCACACAAATTGCAAAGTCATGCAAAATTACAAACAACGTATAGAAAGACAACAACATCATAATAATCATACGCCACCAATAAATACACACACACCCACCCACGCATGCAAATGATAAACATTCAAAAAAAACATGAGATTGTTTTGCTCCCTACAAAACTCTCTCTCAGACTTGCGCTCTTTATATTCATACAAATCAACAGCAACAATAACAATACAATCACCCCCCAATGGAAGAAACTAAATAACGGTAAATACGTAGAAAACACATGATTTCTGTATACGTGAAGGAAGAAGAAGAAGGCAAAAGAAAATAAACAAAAAGTCCTCTAAACATTTTCCAACCAAACAAGAAAATGAGACCGGTAGTTGTTGTTAAACAATTATTGAAGGTTTGTTTAAGTATGTGTGTTTGTTGTATTAAGGAGAGTAGGAAAATTTAATGAGTTGTAGCCAAAGAGAGTACAATTAGACAATGAGGCATAATAGGAATAATAAAAATCACCTAAAGTTGGAAAAAACGCTTAATTTATAGGGAAATATGAAATTTTAAAGGATAATATGAATATTTGTAAGGATTATAGGGAATTGTAAGGGATAATTTGAATCTAAAATTGCAGTTGAAATATTTTAAAGAATAATCATATAGTTTTGTTAAAAAAAAATATAATTGTTGGAAAAAAATATTTTTATGAAGATTTTTATACTTCTTTAACTTTTCAAAAAATCAAAGCAACTCTGAAGCGGCTTTTTAAATCAGATATTTGAAAAAATGTATGCGATTATTCGAATAAAATTATTTGTTTATTCGAATAAAATTATTTGATTATTCGAATAAAATTATTTAATTATTTGAATAAAATTATTTGATTGAACGAATAAAATTATTCGGATTAAATTACCATATTAATAAATGAATTATTAAAGATTATTCGAATAATTCTAAAATTTAATTGAATATTTTGAAAAAATTCGAATAATTTTGAAAAAATCTGAATAATTTGGGAATTATTCGAATAAAATTATTTGATTATTCGACTAAAATTTTTCGAATAAAGTTATTCGGATAAAATTGCCAAATTAATTATTGAATTATTAAAGATTATTCCAATAATTCTGAAATTTAATTGAATACATTTGGATAAATTCGAATAATTTTGAAAAAATCTGAATAATTTGGGAATTATTCGAATAAAATTATTTGATTATTCAAATAATATTATTTGATTATTCAAATAAAATTATTTGATTATTCGAATAAAATTATTCGGATGAAATTGCCTAATTAATTATTGAATTATTAAAGATTATTCGAATAATTCTGAAATTTAATTGAATAAATTTGGAAAAATTCGAATAATTTTGAAAAAATCTGAATAATTTTGAAAAAATCTGAATAATTTGGGAATTATTCGCATAAAATTATTTGATTATTCGAATAAAATTATTTGATTATTCGAATAAAATTATTTGATTATACGAATAAAATTATTCGGATAAAATTGCCAAATTAATTATTGAATTATTAAAGATTATTCGAATAATTCTGAAATTTAATTGAATATTTTGAAAAAAAATCGAATAATTTTGAAAAAATCTGAATAATTTGGTAATTATTCGAATAAAATTATTTGATTATTCGACTAAAATTATTCGACTAAAGTTATTCGGATAAAATTGTCAAATTAATTATTGAATTATTAAAGATTTTTCGAATAATTCTGAAATTTAATTGAATAAATTTTGATAAATTCGAATGATTTTGAAAAAAATTCGAATAATTTTGAAAAAATCTGAATAATTTGGAAATATTCGAAAAAAAACTTATCCGATTTTTCTTTAATTTATCAAATCGGACAATGTTAAAACATGTGAAAGCGGCTCTGAAGTTTGAAAATCCTTGGAATTGAATTGGAATATAGGGGCTGTCTAATAGATGCTTTCAATTATTTTAGGACTTACAGTTAATATTTCTTAGTTTAAAACGTTAGCTTAAGTTAAACTCTCTAAATCAGCTTAGATTTGAATATTTATTCAACATTAATAGCATTTCTCACACTGATATAGTGATTTTTACAAATTTTTTAGAGATCAGTTAACATTTTAGAAGTAATATAAGCTTTAAAAAACTTGTTTCCCTAAGAAACTCAAATTTTTTGAAAAATTTTCAAAGAAAAATTAAAATTTTTTTGCGAATCCTTTTTTCGTCTTAAATAAGAATGCTATTTTACAAATTACATTTTTTAAACCCATAAACAGCTGTAATATCAAATATTTTGTAACATAATAGAACTTTTGTTAAACAAAATCATATCATATTGTAAGCAAAAACATGAATGACAATACAGGAAATTTTAGCCAACAAAACCGAAAAGTTTCAATATGAAAAAGGATAATAAAGAAAAATGTAATATAAATTTTACTTTATTTTTCCCTTCCAAAGGGAAAGGACCTGGGTCCGTGCCTGACTTGGATTTTTTTTATAAAATTGGTTGTACTAGATTTTTTTTACAATATTTCATACTTTTTTAATAGTGAAATTCTTTTAATTTAAAAAACGGTGTTAAATTCCGTGAATTATAATTTTTTCTTAATTTTTTATTTTCATTTATCATTTTGAAAAGTTTTTTTAACATTTAATTAATTTTTCTTTCTTTTAGAGAGACTTACATTTGTTTTTAAACTGTTTTTATTTTAAATTTCATTAAAAATTAAGTTTATAAACTTTTTAGTTATTTAGGCGTTTAATTTTGTTATTAGGGAGGCATCACTGTTGTTTACAGCTACCAGCTCTTCTTCTTTATTACAGTTATTTTGTTTTTCTCGCTCTTTATGCAAAGTGGGGTGTTTTCATTTGCATGTATGGTTGTTGTTGTTGCTGTTGCTGTTATTAAGCCAGTGTTGTTTGTAGGCTGTTTGTTATTACTATTTCTAGTACTTACTTATTTGACATTTCACTCAAAGAGTTCAACATAACATTGCTGTTGTTGTAATTGTCTACATGACCAAATTCTCCTTTTTCGCTATATTATTGTTGTTGTTTTCGTGTATACCATAATTTTTACCGTTATTCTGCTCATATTTGTATATTTGTTTTTGTGCTTAAACATCCCATATGTTTGTATGTATGTTGAATAGCTTGAAGAATTTTTCTACACTGGTGCAGCAGCAGTGTCATAATCAGTTGCGTTAAAATTACAGTGTAATAAACACATTTAGCAGGTGGTGCCCTGTTTATTAAAAGAAAAAGTTTTAAAATATCCAATTAAAAGAATTAAAATTTATAAAATAAATAAAACCTGGTCTTCCTTTTTTTGCATGGTTACATTTTAAGTGTCTATCTAGTGTTTTTTGCTCAATTTAATATTTATAAAGGAAATTTTAAATAAAGAAAAAAAGTTTTTCTGCTAACAACTCCATTTTTTTTTGGTGCAAAATAAAGAAGTATAACAAAAATTATGTAACAAAAGGAAGTTGAGAAAAAAAAAAGTTTTTTACAAAAATTCTAAAAAATAAATTGAATTGTTTATTAAACAATTTCGATTGTTATTATTAAAAGGTAAGTCAGCTTTTTCAACATTTATGTGTTTAGTATGTGTATCTTGGAAAATTTTAAGGGTTGCTAGCAAATGTCTACGGTACTTTTTTTTGGAATGACAGTTTGTATGTGACACTTTAACTGTCATTTGTATTTGCAAGATTATTTAAGCTTTTTAGCAAAAGTATGTTTATGTGTGTGTATTTGAAAAAGACATTTAACAATTGTTGCAAATAAATGCCAAGAATTTGTAAAAACATTAATTGGATTAGCATACATTTAAGTGGCATCAAAAAAAGGTAGCAATGTATTTTAAAAATATAAATAAATGTCTTAAAACAACTGTGTTTTTGAGCTAGATTTTTAATTTGCACTAAATATCCCTAAAGCTGTGAGTGACCCATTTAAATAATGCAAGGTTGACCCGGTTTAAATTTGAAAAAAAACAGCAGTATGGAAAATTAATTTTTAAAATAACAAATAGGTATAAGAAAATTCTTTAGTAAGTTTTTGTTCTTACTAAACCAATTTAATTAATATTTAAAAAAATATCGTTTAGCTAATTTAGTTCAAGAAAACAAGTTTCGTTAAGTTTTTTATATAAACAAAAATTCAAATTTGTAATGAATTTGTTTCGATATTTATCTGAGATAAAAGAATATACCAAAATTTTATTAAAATTGTTTTTCGTTTAGTAAAAAAAAGTTTCGTTAAGTTTTTTAAATTAACACAAACTAAATTGTTTGGTGAATTTGTATCAACATTTAAGTAAGTTAAAAGAATATACCAAAATTTTGCTAAAATTTATTTTCGTTTAGTAAAAAAAACTTTCGTTAAGTTTTGTAAATTAACAAAACTTAAAATTGTTTGTACATTTAAATCCATATTTAACTAAGTTAAAAGAATATACCAAAATTTTGCCAAAATTGTTTTTCGTTTAGCAAAAAAAAGTTTCGTTAAGTTTTGTAAATTCACAAAAATTATTTGTTTGTCCTAATTTGAATCCACTTTTATCTTAAATAAACGAATATACAAAAATTTTCTTTAAATTATTTATGGTTTGGAAAATAAAGTTTCGTTAAGTTTTTAAATCAATAAAAATTATACTTTTGTTGTGGATTTGTATCCATATTTATTTAAGTTAAAAGAATATAACAAAATTTTGCTAAAATTTATTTTCGTTTAGTAAAAAAAAGTTTCGTTAAGTTTTGTAAATTCACAAAAATTATTTGTTTGTCCTAATTTGAATCCACTTTTATCTTAAATAAACGAATATACAAAAATTTTCTTTAAATTATTTATGGTTTGGAAAATAAAGTTTCGTTAAGTTTTTTAAATCAATAAAAATTATACTTTTGTTGTGGATATGTATCCATATTTATTTAAGTTAAAAGAATATAACAAAATTTTGCTAAAACTGATTTTCGTTTAGTAAAAAAAGTTTCGTTAAGTTTTTTTAAATCCGAAAAAATTAAAATTCTTGGTGGATTTGAATTTACTTTTATGTAAGTTAAAGGAATTTATAAAAATTGTCTTTGAATTATTTTTCGTTTAGAAAATAAAGTTTCGTTAAGTTTTTTAAATTATTAAAAAATTTATTTTTTCCGGGATTTGAAATCATAATTACCTAAATTAAATGAATATATGAAAATTTATGTGAAATTGTTTTTCGTTTAGAAAATAAAGTTTCGTTAAGTTTTTTTAAATTATTAAAAAAATAATTTTTTCCGGGATTTGATATCATAATTACCTAAATTAAATGAATACAATGAAAATTTAGGTGAAATTATTTTTCGTTTAGAAAATAAAGTTTCGTTAAGTTTTTTAAATTATTAAAAAAAAAATTTTTGCCGGGATTTGAAATCATATTTGTCGTAAATAAGCGAATATAAAAAAATTTGGTTAAAATTGCTTTTTGTTTAGAAAATAAAGTTTCGTTAAGTTTTTTAAATTATTAAAAAATTTATTTTTCCCGGGATTTAAAATCATAATTACCTAAATTAAATGAATATATGAAAATTTAGGTGAAATTATTTTTCGTTTAGAAAATAAAGTTTCGTTAAGTTTTTTAAATTATTAAAAAAAATATTTTTTCCGGGATTTGAAATCATTATTACCTAAATTAAATGAATATATGAAAATTTTGTTAGAATTGCTTTTCGTTTAGAAAATAAAGTTTCGTTAAGTTTTTTAAATTATGAAAAATTTTAGTTATTTCCAAATTTGAAATCATATTTGTCGTAAATAAGCGAATATAAAAAAATTTTGTTGAAATTGCTTTTTGTTTAGAAAATAAAGTTTCGTTAAGTTTTTTAAATTATTAAAAAAATTATTTTTTCCAGGATTTGAAATCATAATTACCTAAATTAAATGAATATATGAAAATTTAGGTGAAATTGTTTTTCGTTTAGAAAATAAAGTTTCGTTAAGTTTTTTAAATTTACTGAAATTTATTATTTTTCCGCATTTTGCATTTAAAATTATTTATTTTAATGGTTAATAACAAAATTATTTTTGAAATATTTTTCCTTTAGAAAATAAAGTTTCGTTAAGTTTTTTAAATTATTAAAAAATTTATTTTTTCCGGGATTTGAAATCATAATTACCTAAATTAAATGATTATATGAAAATTTTGTTAGAATTGCTTTTCGTTTAGAAAATAAAGTTTCGTTAAGTTTTTTAAATTATTAAAAAAATAACTTTTTCCGGGATTTGAAATCATAATTACCTAAATTAAATGAATACAATGAAAATTTAGGTGAAATTATTTTTCGTTAAGTTTTTTAAATTATTAAAAAAAAAATTTTGCCGGGATTTGAAATCATAATTACCTAAATTAAATGAATATATGAAAATTTTGCTTAAATTGCTTTTTGTTAAGAAAATAAAGTTTCGTTAAGTTTTTAAAATTTAACCAAATTTTTAATTTTTCTGGATTTTTATTAAAAATGATTTATTTTAAAGGAATATGTTTAAATTTTGTGTTAATTTTTTTTTAGTTTAGAAAATAAAGTTTCGTTAAGTTTTTTAAATTCTACAAAATTAATTATTTTTTTTAGATTTGTTTCAAAAATTATTTATTTAAGAGGAATATGTTTAAATTTTGTGTTATTTTTTTTTAGTTTAGAAAATAAAGTTTCGTTAAGTTTTTAAATTTAACAAAAATTTTAAGTTTTTTTCTGGATTGTTTTTAATATATAACTTTAATTAATTTCCGTTTTAAAATGAATGATTCGTTAAGTTTATTTAAATTGCATAAAAAGTCTATCTTCCGTTCTCACGCATTTTCCATTTCCATTGCTGCATAAATTGTTGTTATTTTGTTTTTCCTCTTTTTTTTACATTACACAAATTCGCACGAGTATTAATCACCCTCCAAAAAAAAACATTTAGTGAAAATTAGAAATATTTTCCGTACTACTTTAGTACCTCATTGGTTTTATGACAACACAAAGTTAATTTTAGCAGACAATTTTCATTTTGGAATGAAAATGTGACAACAAACAATGTCTGTCTACTCAAACTTGGTATTTTGTGGTGTTAAAATGTTGTTATTTTTTCTTAATTTTTCACAACATTTTAGCAACATTAGTCATCGTATTTATTAGGAAAAAAAAGGAAATTTGTGTGGGCTACACAGACAATTTAGTGATAATGTGGTGAAAATTATATTAAAACGTAATAAATTTTTAATTTTGAAAAATAATTTATTTATGGAAGGACCTATAAGCTTTAAATTTATTCTTATTTGTGTCACATACCTATAAAAATTTCCAAGAAATTCTAATTATCACTGGGACTATTAAACAATTTTGCTCACTTTTCTACGACTACAAAAACACACAAACAACAAACACAACCTCTCCCTACCATTTAAACCAATTGAGACATCAAGTCTTTTTTTGTTGTTGTTATAAACAGCTCTTTATAAATTAATAATGCCTACTTGCACCTTTAATAGCTTTTTTTTATGATTAACAACAGCAATTGTTTAATCACTTTTAATTAATCTAAATATAATTAAAATGCACATCAAACAGTGTTAAAAAATGCATTCATGTAGAACTTTAACTAACCGACAAGGGCGTTTGCTAACAGAAATTAATAATTTTTGTTCATATTCATTCAGTAGCCACCATATTGGTTTTCCTCTCTCTCTGTGTGCCTCTCTTTGTTTACATATGTTGCAGAGGAGTGAAACTGTTTGTCTTATCAAAGAAGAAGACATGAGTGTGTGTGTATGTTTGTGTAAGGGATGTAAACAAAAGCATCCATATTGCTTGTTGTTGTGTTTGTTGTTATCCTGCTTTTGTTTATGTTTTTTCTATGAATGCCAATGTCAGTTGTAGAGCAAAAAGGGGGGAGAGGTTTTTTTTATTATAACAGTTAATAAATAGTGATGTTCTTTTCAATTTGAATGCACTTGATTAAGTGATGTTGTTGTTGTATGATAAAAATCGAGTACTTAAAGGATAAATTTTTGTAATTTAAAGAATAAAAGTAAATTAAAAAGGATTTATGGAAAAAATTGATAGAAAATTAAATATTTTATTAAGAAATAAAACAAAAATAAGACTTGCCAAGAAAAAATATTTAAAAATTAATGAAATAAAGTAATTTTTTAAATATTATTTCAATTTTAATTTATTGTATAAATTATAATATTTGCTTTAAATTTTTTCCAGACTAGCGCCATTTCGACCATTAAATGAAGATGATAAACACCGAATTTCAAGGTGAGTTTTGTTATTTTTAAAATATTTTGTTTTTTTTTTCAACTCCTCATTTAATGAACTTTATGCCCCCTTTTTTAAACAAAGTTCATTCATCTAAAACTTTAATTACTGCTTGAAACTAAAAAACTTTTTTTTATATAAAATGGCCAAATGTAAAAAAAAACTTTAGTTTTAAGTTTTAATGTCGTGACATTGACCATAATTCATGTGCCATATCTAAATGATATTTATTACAGTTTTTTTTGTTTGTTACAAAAAAAAACTTTAAAAAGGTCAGACAGAAAACAGGGAAGTAAAAAGAAAAATAAAATTTTTTTAAAGAAATTTTACATTTTTTTGTTTAAAATTTTAAATTTTTTTAAAGCTTATAAAGAAAACTTAATTTTTCTTTCCTGTAGCCTTGGAAAATTACAATCCCCGCATAAAGGGAGTCAAAGTTTTTACTAAAGAATTTAAAATTCTAAGATTTGAAGTTTTTAGGGGTTATAAAAGAAAAATTATGAATTCCCATTGAAATTTTAAAAATTCCCAAAAAGGAGATTTTTTAAAACGAAATTGGGAATTTAATTTTCTTAACATAAAACCAGATTTTATTAAGATAAATAAATTTAACAAGGAAAAATTATAAATTCATTACTTAATTAATATAAAAAATTAAATTACCAAGGAAAATTCCACTGGGGACCCGGGATTTTTTGCCTCAAATTTAAATTTTTTGATTGTAATAAAGAAATATTATGATTTTTGTTAATTTCTGCTCAGAAAATTAAATTCCCAAAAACTTTTTGAAAATCCCCACTAAAAGGGATTTTTAATTTGAACTTGGGAATTTAAATTTATATAAAAAATTTAAAGATTTTAGGTTATTAGTGCTAAAAACTGAAAAAATTTAAATTCCTAAATAATTTTCAAAAATCCCCAAAAAGGAGATTTTTTAAAACGAAATTGGGAATTTAATTTTCTGGTGAAAAAGCTAGTTTTCATTAAGATAAATAAATTTAACAATGAAAAATCATAAATTTATTACTTTTTAAAGCTAAAATAATTGAAACCCCAAAAAAATTTTGAAAATCCCTTCCCGGGAACACAAATTTTTTTCATAAAATTTTACATATTTTTGTGCCAATAATTAAAGAAATTTGTTGTATGCTTAAAAATAAAAAAAAAAATTGAATTCCCAAATAAATTTTGAAAATCCCCAACTGGGGAAATTTTTCCATACAATTTGGGATTTAAAATTTCTTAAGGAAATTATTAATTTTAAAAGTTTTTAATATAAAATTAAAAAAAAATTGAATTCCTAAATAATTTTCAGAAATCCCCAAAAAGGAGATTTTTTAAAACGAAATTGGGAATTTAATTTTCTGGGGAAAAAGCTTGTTTTCATTAAGATAAATAAATTTAACAAGGAAAATTCATAAATTTATTACTTATTTTAGCTAAAAAAAAAATTCCCAAAAAAAAACTGGGGACATTAATTTTTCCCCTATTTTTTTTTTTCTAATTTTAGTTTTTGTTTAAATATTTTTAAAATTTTTCATGTTTTTTTGCTAAAAAAAATCATGTGATTTGTTTAAAAATAACCCGTTGAAAGGCATTAGATTTATTTTTAAATTAAATAAATCTCACAACTCTTATCTTTTAAGTTTAATATACGACCTTTTTATTTTATTAAATAAAATCTTTAATTAAATATAAAAAAAAAGAAGCAAAACAAGCAAAATTAATTAGCCAAACAAAAAACATTGATAACACTTTCTTTGTAAACTGTTTACTACAAAATAAAGAGAAAATCTCTTGCCCCTTAAAACTTCCTCTCTTAATATTTATTATCTTTGGCAAGAAATTACCTTAACTGACTGTTTAAAAAAGAAATACATGCATACAAATAAACAATTTTGTGCAAAATCACGTCATAGATGAGAAATCAAGGTAATTGTTTCAAATGTTTTTTTTTCTTTTGCTAGATAATAAAGACTATTGAAAATGCAACAAAAAAATACAAATAAATTAAATAAATAAAAAATCATATGAAAAATAATGACGAGCATAATAAAAAAATACACTGATTCCTTTATTAAAATGAAGAAACAACTCATTTTTATGGCTTAAATTAAAAAAAAATTAATTCCCAAAAAAATTTTGAAAATCCCTTAACGGGGACACAAATTTTTTTCATATAATTTCATATATTTTTCTACCAATAATTAAAGAAAACTTTTGTCAGCTGAAAAATAAAAAAATTTTAATTCCCAAATAAATTTTGAAAAATCCCCAACTGGGGAAATTTTTACCTTCAATTTGGGAATTTAAATTTCATAAGGAAATTTGTTAATTTTAAATGTTCTTAACATAAAATTAAAAAAAATTGAATTCCCAAAAAAATTTTGAAAATCCCTTTCCGGGGACACACATTTTTTTCATATAATTTCATATATTTTTGTGCTAATAATTTAAGAAATCATTTGTCCGCTGAAAAATAAAAAAATTTTAATTCCCAAATATATTTTGAAAAATCCCCAACTGGGGAAATTTTTACCCACAATTTGGGAATTTAAATTTCATAAGGAAATTTGTTAATTTTAAATGTTCTTAACATAAAATTAAAAAAAATGAATTCCCAAATAAATTTTGAAAATCCCAAACTGGGGAAATTTTTACCTTCAATTTGGGAATTTAATTTTCTTTATAATAAACAGAATTTTATTGTGATAAATGGTTTTAGCAAGGAAAAGCAATACATTTATTACTTATTTTAGCTAAAAAATTGAATTCCCAAAAAAATTTTGAAAATTCCTTACCGGGGACACAAATTTTATTCATAAAATTTTATATATTTTTGTGCCAATAATTAAAGAAAACTTTTGTCAGCTGAAAAATAAAAAAATTTTAATTCCCAATTAAATTTTGAAAAATCCCCAACTGGGGAAATTTTTACCTTCAATTTGGGAATTTAAAATTTAAAAGGAAATTTGTTAATTTTAAATGTTCTTAACATAAAATTAAAAAAAAATGAATTCCCAAATAAATTTTGAAAATCCCCAACTGGGGAAATTTTTACCTTCAATTTGGGAATTTAATTTTTCTTAATAATAAACAGGATTTTATTATGATAAATGGTTTTAGCAAGGAAAAGCAATACATTTATTACTTATTTTAGCTAAAAAATTTAATTCCCAAAAAAAATTTTGAAAATCCCTTACCGGGGACACACATTTTTTCATATAATTTCATATATTTTTCTACCAATAATTAAAGAAAACTTTTCTGTGCTGAAAAATACAAAAATTTTAATTCCCAAATAAATTTTGAAAAATCCCAACTGGGGAAATTTTTACCTTCAATTTGGGAATTTAAATTTCATAAGGAAATTTGTTAATTTTAAATGTTCTTAACATAAAATTAAAAAAAAAATTAATTCCCAAATAAATTTTGAAAATCCCCAACTGGGGAAATTTTTACCTTCAATTAGGGAATTTAATTTTCTTTATAATAAACAGAATTTTATTATGATAAATGGTTTTAGCAAGGAAAAACAATACATTATTTACTTATTTTAGCTAAAAAATTGAATTCCCAAAAAAATTTTTGAAAATCCCTTACCGGGGACACAAATTTTTTCATATAATTTCATATATTTTTCTACCAATAATTAAAGAAAACTTTTGTTTGCTGAAAAATACAAAAATTTTAATTCCCAAATAAATTTTGAAAATCCCCAACTGGGGAAATTTTTCTATTCAATTTGGGAATTTAATTTTTCTTAATAATAAACAGGATTTTATTATGATAAATGGTTTTAGCAAGGAAAAGAATACATTATTTATTTATTTTAGCTAAAAAATTGAATTCCCAAAAAAAATTTTGAAAATCCCTTACCGGGGACACAAATTTTTTCATATAATTTCATATATTTTTCTAACAATAATTAAAGAAAACTTTTGTCAGCTGAAAAATAAAAAAATTTGAATTCCCAAATAAATTTTGAAAAATCCCCAACTGGGGAAATTTTTACCTTCAATTTGGGAATTTAAATTTCATAAGGAAATTTGTTAATTTTAAATGTTCTTAACATAAAATTAAAAAAAAATTAATTCCCAAATAAATTTTGAAAAATTCCAAACTGGGGAAATTTTTACCTTCAATTTGGGAATTTAATTTTCTTAAGAAAAACAAGATTTTATTATGATAAATGGTTTTAGCAAGGAAAAACAATACATTATTTATTTATTTTAGCTAAAAAATAGAATTCCCAAAAAAATTTTGAAAATCCCTTACCGGGGACACAAATTTTTTCATAAAATTTCATATATTTTTCTACCAATAATTAAAGAAAACTTTTGTCAGCTGAAAAATAAAAAAAATTGAATTCCCAAATAAATTTTTAAAAATCCCCAACTGGGGAAATTTTTACCCACAATTTGGGAATTTAATTTTTTTTCGATATTTTAAGGATTTAAAGCCTAAACTCTTAAAATAACTATAATTTAAACAAAAATACAAAATTTTTAATTCCCAAATAAATTTTGAAAAATCCCCAACTGGGGAAATTTTTCTATTCAATTTGGGAATTTAATTTTTTTTCGATATTTTAAGGATTTAAAGCCTATACTCTTAAAAGATTTATAATTTAAACAAAAAAAACTAAATTTTAAGAAGAGAACTAATTTCAACTTTTTGTTATTTCTGAGAGGGGTTTGAGGGATTCTCTTAAATTTCTACGATTTTTCTTATTAATGAATGCGTAGAATGTTGAACATCTATCAGCATTTAACAAATCATTTTTGGTTTTGTTTTCTTTATATATTTGAAAGGTTGTTTACGTCATTTTATTGAGAAAAAAAAATTGTTGATTTTTTAAATCTGAAATGAGGAACACAATTTAGCTGATAAAGCTTATAGTAAGAAGTATATAATGTGTCAAAAAAACTGATAATAATTTAAATATATATATTTTTTATTATAAAAATAAACAACAGGAAGATTATCTGGGGAATATGTAAAGAAGCTATTAATTTTTTGGCAAATTTGTAAAGTAATTATGGTTGGCGTTATTTGTTTTTTTTTAATAAATATGGCCTGCAGGTGTTTCATTAAGAAATGGCTAATTAATTTCAAAGATATTAGAATAGACATGTTTGACTTTAAACAAAATATTGTCCAAACACTGGTTGTTTACTAAATCTTTCTTTGGTCACGCTGCTTCGCCATTGACACAGGTGTTTAAATTTTTGTTTTAAAAATATCTTATCTATAATTTTGATAAAGAAAGCCCCCAATTTGAGTCATTTGGTTTGAAAAATTAATCTTGATTTTGGGGATCTAACATGTCTAGGGCTGCTAATAAAAAAAACTTTCACGAGGAAAAATACACCATTTCATGCAAAAAAGGGAATAAATAAAAAAAATTGAATTCCTAAAATTTTTTCAAAAATCCCCTCAAAAGGGATTTTTTTTTAAAAAATGGGAATTCAGTTTTTTTTTCAAAATATTAAATTTTGTTAAAAATTAAACTAAAACAACTAAATAAAAAGCTATATTTTCCATTAAAGTTAAAATTCCCACTTTTTTAAAAAAAAAATCCCAACTGGGGAAATTTTTTTTTTGATTTTTTACTTTTTTTTATAATTTCAATAAAGAAACATTATATTTTTTATAATATAAAATCCAAAAACTCAAATTCCTAAAATTAAAGCTATATTTTCCATTAAAAGTTAAAATTCCCACTTTTTTTAAAAAAAAATCCCAACTGGGGAATTTTTTTTTTTTTTGATTTTTTACTTTTTTTTTTAATAATTTCAATAAAGAAACATTTTATTTTTTATAATAAACTCAAATTCCTAAAATTAAAGCTATATTTTCCATTAAAAGTTAAAATTCCCACTTTTTTTTAAAAAAATCCCAACTGGGGAAATTTTTTTTTTTTATTTTTTACTTTTTTTTATAATTTCAATAAAGAAAAATTTTATATTTTATAATATAAAAACCAAAAACTCAAATTCCTAAAATTAATTTTAAAAATCCCCTTGAAACAGATTTTTATTTTGATAGCGGGGAAATATTTTTTCACTAGAATAGGTCTTTTTTGGCCTGTATTAGGAAAAAATTACTTTTATATTGTATAAAAATTAAAAAAAATTTAATTCCTAAAAATTTTCCAAAAATCCCCCCAAAAGGGATTTTTTTTGTGGAAATTGGGAATTCAGTTTTTTTTTCAAAATATTAAAAATTGTTTACAATTAAACTAAAAAAACTAAATAAAAAGCTATTTTTTCAATTAAAATCGAAAATTACCTCTTTTTTTAAAAAAAAAAAAATCAAAACTGGGGAAATTTTTTTTTGGAAAGATTTCTGTTTTCATAATTTTAATGAAGAGAAATTTAAATTTTTATAATTCCTAAAAAAAAATTTAAAAATTCCCTTGAAAAAGATTTTTATTTTGGTAACGGGGAAATATTTTTTCACTAGAATAAATCTTTTTTGTTCCCTATTAAGAAATAAAACCTTTAAAATTGTATAAAAACTAAAAAAAAAAAAAATTCCCAAAAATTTTCAAAAAATCCCCTTTAAAGGAATTTTTATTTTGAAATTGGGAATTTAATTTTTTGGCCAGAAAATAAGGAAAATGTCTAAAAAAAATGCATAAATAATTTTTTTAATGAAAAAATATAAATTCCTAAAAATTTTCAAAAAATCCCCCCAAAAGGGATTTTTTTTTGAAATTGGGAATTTAATTTTTTTGTCAGAATACATAGAAAATGCTTAAAAAATCTATAAGAAATACAAGAAAATTGATTTTTGACAAACAGAAAAGTTCCCCTTATTAAATAAAAGCAACTGGGGAAATATTTTTTGAATTAAATTGTATGTTTTTAACACGGGACAAATAATTTCATAAAAATTTCTATAATTTATGATTTTTTAATGAATTCCCAAAATAAAAATAAGAAATCCCTACCGGGGACACATTTTATTTTTAAGAAATATTTAATTTTATTATATTTTTTTAACTTATAAAATGCAACAATGAAATTTTCATCTTAAAATTTGAATTCCTAAATTTTTTTCCAAAATCTCCAAAAACGGGAAAATTTTTTTTTAAAGAAAAACAAAATTTGATCATACTATTACTGCTAATGGAGTATAATATTGCAATTTTCATTTAAAAATTTAAATTCCTAAACTTATTTCCTAAATCCCCAAAAGGAGATTTTATTTTAAATCATGGGAATCCATATTTTTCTTTGGGGGAAAGCTTAAATTATTTTTTTTAACATAAAAACAATTTTTTTTGGAATTCCCAAAATTTTTTAGAAAATCCCCAAAAGGAGATTTTTATTTTGTTTTTGGGAATTTAATTTTCTTTGAGGAAATATTAGTTTTGGATAAAAAAACTTGTAAAAAGGTAAATTATGAACAAATTAATATAAATTCACTAATTCCCCTATAGGGGGAAAATCGCACATTGTTTCTTTGTCATTATTAATGGAATTTTTTTTTTTATAAAATTTTCCTACTTTTGTGTAGATATATTTGTTGTCTCTGTAGTGGATTAAGTAGAACATTATTTTGTCTACTAGGAAATTTTGCTGTTCTTAATACAAAGAATTTTAAATTTCTTAAGAAAGTGAAAGGTAAATTGCTTGCCAAAAAATATAAATAAAGAAAAACTGAAAATTTCAAAGGAAAAAAATGGGAATACCGAAAATTTTTAATGAACTTTTGTTGAAATGAAAATAAAGTCAGATTTTTTTTTATAAAAACTCAATAAATTTTAAGTTTTTCTAAAGAAAATTTTTAAATAAATGTGTTTTCTTACCAAAACCACTCTCCCGTTCTAAAGTTTTTTGAATTTTCTTATCAATTGATAAAATAATTAGATAAATTATTAACAATGTTAATAGCTTTACCCTAAATTGTATATCGAAATAACTGATATTTAAAACTCATAAAACTCTTTTTGATATGGGGTGATTTTGCCATTGGCAACAAAAGAAATTAAATGGAAAAATTAAGAAATGAAAACTAAAATATTTCTACAATAATGTTAATAGTTTAAAGAAAACCCCAATAATTAGGAAACAATTTAAATCTTAAACCTAATTCACTATTAAAACCAGTTCAAACTAATTTAAATATGCACAACATTGATATTTAGCTGTAAGAAGCAGCATAATACCGTTAAAATATCCTAAAAACACACTACAACACAACAACAAACAAGAGAAGGCTCAAAAATCAATGGCCTTGGAAAATGTAAACAAAACACACCTACATGAATGTGTATGCAAGTGTGCATAATAAAATCAAAACAATGAGACAGGATTAGAGAGACACAGAAAGAGAGTGTGTAACACACCCCCACACAAATCCAAAGAAAAGCTTGGTAAATGAAAAATCAAAACAATAGCAGGCTTGGGAAAGTGTGATCACTACACAAATCCCTAACAAGGATGGGAAAATTATACAGTAAACTTAATTTTCAACATAGATTCATGGGGAACAATTAAAACAATAATTTAAACAAATAAAAACACAGTTAGACAATACTAACCTCAAGAAAGAAAGAAATTGTGATTTTACTAAAGTTAATTAATTGTTTGTTGTTAAATCATAGCCATTTTCCCTTCATTTACATTCACGCTTTAGTTGAAATGAAGGCGACAAACGTTTCGTTTGTATAATCATTTGTGTTTTCATAAAAAAATATGTGTATTTTTAAAAATAAATAACAAATATTTTCGTTGTTGTTATTATTTTTAGCTCAAAAAAAATTTTTGTTTTTTTTTAAATTTTTTTTAGTGAAATGAAAGTGAAAAAAATGTGCTTGTTTGTTCTAAATCTGTGCTCATTAGCATGATTATTTGTATGGTTTTTTTAGAAAACAAAAAATGCAACAAAAAAAATATTGTGATATAAATATAAGAAAATATTTAAATGTAAGGAAAAGAAATTTTTAAATTGATTTAAAAATTAACGAAAATATTTAAAAAAAAATGGAAAACAAGTCGATTATAGTTATAAAACCAAAGAAACTGAAATTCCCAAATGGAAAATAAAAATCTCCTAATTGGGGATTTTATGAAAAATATTTGGGAATTCAAGATTTTAAAAAAAATTGAATTCCCAAACGAAAATTAAAAATCTCCTAATGGGGGATTTTTGAAAAAATATTTAGGAATTCAAGTTTCAATGTAATTTAACAAATAACAGTTAATTTTGAACTATAAAACATAAGAAAATTAATTCCCAAATGAAAATTTAAAATCTCCTTATGGGGGATTTTATGAAAAATATATGGGAATTCAAATTTTTATGCAGTTTATTAAAAACTAGTTTTATTTTAGTTAGAAAACTTAAAAAAATTTAATTCCCAAATGGAAATTAAAAATCTCCTTACGGGGGATTTTTGAAAAATATATGGGAATTAAAGTTTCAATGTAATTTAACAAATAACAGTTAATTTTGAACGATAAAACATAAGAAATTTGAATTCCCACATGGAAATTAAAAATCTCCTAATGGGGGATTTTTGAAAAATATTTAGGAATATAAATTTGTAGGCTGTTTTTTGTACAAAAATTATTTATATATTTGTTTTAGTAAAAAAAAGTAAAATTTTAATAAAAAAAAAATATTTCCCCAGTTTTTATTTTTCAATTATTTTGCTTTAAAAATTATAGGGATTGCTGGTTTTATGTATGTTTTGTAATATATTTTTAAAATTAAACCTTTTCTTAAAGAAAATTAAATTCCCAAATGGAAAATAAAAATCTCCTTATGGGGGATTTTTGATAAATATTTGGGAATTCATATTTTAATGTAGTTTAATAGAAAACAGTATAATTTCAGTTAGAAATGATAAAAAAATTTAATTCCCAAATGGAAATTAAAAATCTCCTTATGGGGGATTTTTGGAAAATAATTGGGAATTTAAATTTTTTCTCTGTTTTTTACAGAACATTTATTTATTTCTTTGTTTCAGTAGAAAAAAGTTAAATTTTAATAAAAAAAAATATTTCCCCGGTTGTTTTTTCTTTGAGTTTTTAATAGGAATTCAAATTATTTTGCCAAGGGAATTTTAAAAATTATAGGGAATTATTGGTTTTTTGTTTGTTTTATAATTTATTTAGTTAATATGGTATTTTTCTTGCAAAAAATTAAATTCCTTAAAGCTAAATAAAAATCTCCTAATGGGGGATTTTTGAAAAATATTTGGGAATTCAAGTTTTTAAGGGTTTTCACAAAAATCTGTTTAATTTCAGTTAGATGTGATAAAAAAATTAAATTCCCAAATTAAAAATAAACATCCCCGGCTTTGGGGATTTTCTAAAATTGTTGGGAATGATGGGATTTTGCTTGTTTTGTAATTTGTTTTTTAAATAAGTTATTTTTGTTAAAGAAAATTAAATTCCTTAAAGCAAAATAAAAATCTCCTAAATGGGGGATTTTTGAAAAATATTTGGGAATTTAAGTTTTATGTTTTTTTTTAAGATAAAATTTATTTATTTCTGTGTTTTAGTAAAAAATTCACTTTCCTTGGTTGTTGAAGAAGGTCAAGGTTAAAGTTTCTTTTTTTTAAATTTCTTTTCCATTATTTCTCGGTGTTTTTATTGATTACATAATGACAATTATTTAAAAATATTAATTTTAAGTCTTTTTTTTTTTGTTTGTTTATTTTATTTTGTCTTTTTTTAAACAACAAATAATAAATATTTCGTGATTTGTGTGTTCGGTTTATTTTGGGGCAAAAGGGGCTGTCAAAATTTTTTTTATACATCGTGCCATACAAATATGTCGTTGACACTTTTTTTGTGACGGTTGTTTAATGTTAGTATTGGTAGTATTTAGTAGTAGCTGGTGTTGTTTTTGTAAAATACTTTAAACAGCTTTAAACTGAAAAAATAACAACAACGAAATATTTATTATTATTATTATATTTATTACTAC
The DNA here is from genome assembly GCF_958450345.1 of Calliphora vicina. Lineage (NCBI taxonomy): Eukaryota > Metazoa > Arthropoda > Insecta > Diptera > Calliphoridae > Calliphora > Calliphora vicina. Next base: position 116,909,084 of record NC_088783.1, read on the forward strand.
ATTCATACATATATTTTTCCGTTATCAAGGGGTAGCTAGCTAGCAAGTGGGAGAGAACGACCCAACCGGCAACACAATAACAACAACAACACTACACTTACTTGATTACATTCATTCGTACATACATACATATGTACGTTTATTTTACTCAATTACTCTTGGGGCCATTACCATGGAGCATACACACTCACAGTTACTTACTCACACTCTCAAACAACAACAAATTTTTGTTTTTAACAGTTTTTTTGTTGTTTTTAATATAAAAAATTCAGTGCAAAATAAACATGCGAGAGTAACGGACGTGTGGATACACAAAAAATCAAGCAGAAAAACAACACGCCAAGAAAAATAGTACCATTTTAAATGGGCGGTGGTGAAGTTTTTTTTTCTTAGTATTTTTCTGGCTTTTAATCTTGTGTGTGAGATTTCAAAAAGAAAATTCTTGTGTTTTCTTAAAGAAATTATTAAGATTTTCCTTAGAGTACATATATAGAAAAAATTTATAATATAAAAAGCTGAAAATTAAGCAAAAAAAATTTAATTTAATTTTTGTATTTAAAACGTGCTCGCTTGTACATTTATTTCGTTAAAAGTATGTTAATTAAGTGTTAAATTATGCAAAATGTGTTTTAAAGCCAAAGATGTTTTTTAAGCAATTTAAGATAAATACAAAAATCATGTGAAATGAAACAAATATTTAAAAAAAAAAAATGTCATAATCAAATTAAATTTAAAAGGTAAAAAAAAAATTCATAATAAAAATTTCCAGCCATAAATAATATAAATAAATAATAAAGTGATAAAACCAAAAAAAATAAACAAATAAATAAAATAAAAATTAATAAAGAATATTGAAAATCTAAACAAATTTATAAAATTTAAGGAAAAATTCCCAAAATAATTAAAAGAATTTCAAACAAATTAACAAAAATTTCAAAAATTCTTAACATAATAAAAACAATATTAAACAAATAATAAACAAACAACTGAAATTTAAAGAAAATCTGCTAAATTTGAAACATAATTAAAAGATTAATAAAAAAATCGAAATAAAATTAAAAGAAATTTAAAAAAAATTTCGAAATTAAGGCAAAAAATATTAAGAAAATAAAAAAATTCAAAAGAAAATCATTAAAACTCAAACATTTTTTAATTGAAACCCATTTTTTTTTTTTAAATTCCTTGAAATAGTAAAAAATTAAGAATTTTTTTTTCAAATTTAAATTAAATTTGAAAAATTTTTAATTGAATCCAACAAATTAAGGTAAAAAATATTAAGAAAATAAAAAAAATCAAAAGAAAATCTTAAAACTCAAAATTTTTTTTTAAAAATTCCTTGAAATAGTAAAAAATTAAGAAATTTTTTTCAAATTTAATTTAAATTTGAAAAAAATTTCTCTAAATAAATGGGAATTTAAGTTTTTAACTTAAATTATTTAAATAAAGTTCGATTTCATACAAAAATCAAAAAAAAAATAAAAAACTCCCAATTTGAAAATAAAACTCTTAAAGGGAATTTTTCAAAAATAAGTGGAAATTGTTAAAATTCTAGAGGAAATTCAAGTTTTAAATTTCATTTATTTAAATAAAGCTCGATTTTAGTAAAAAATAAAATTCTTCTAATAGGGAATTTTTCAAAAATAATTGGGAATTAATAATTTCTGCTGCAAATTCAAGTTTTTTTTAAAAATTCCTTGAAATAGTAAAAAATTAAGAAATTTTTTTCAAATTTAAATTAAATTTGAAATTTTTTTTAATTGAATCCAACAAATTAAGGCAAAAAATATTAAGAAAAAAAAAAAATCAAAAGAAAATCATTAAAACTCAAAAATTTTTTAATTGAAACCAAATTTTTTTTTAAAAAATTCCTTGAAATTGTAAAAAATTAAGAAATTTTTTTCAAATTTAAATTAAATTTGAAATTTTTTTTAATTGAATCCAACAAATTAAGGCAAAAAATAATAAGAAAATAAGAAATTTCAATAGAAAAACATTTAAACTCAAATTTTTTTTTTTTAAATTCCTTGAAAGAGTAAAAAATTAAGAATTTTTTTTCTAATTTAAATTAAATTTGAAAAATTTTTAATTGAATCCAACAAATAATCCTAAAAATTTTCGATTTTCGCCAAAAAATCAAAAAAAATTTAAATTCCCAATTAAAAAATAAAATTCTTCTAATAGAAAATAAAACTCCTAATAAAGAATTTTTTCTAAATAAATGGAAATTCAAGGTTGAAACTTAAATTATTTAAATAAAGTTCGTTTTTACACAAAAATCAAAAAAAAATAAAAGACTCCCAATTTGGAAATAAAACTCTTAAAGGGAATTTTTCAAAAATAAGTGGAAATTATTAAAATTCTAGAGGAAATTCAAGTTTTAAATTTCATTTATTTGAATAAAGCTCGAATTTAGTAAAAAATAAAAAAAATTCTCCTAATAGGGATTTTTTAAAAAATAAATGTGAATTAATAATTTCTGCTGCAAATTCAAGTTTTAATCTACATTTATTTAAATAAAGTTCAATTTTGAACAAAAAATTAAATTTTCAATTTCAAAATAAAACTCCTAATGGGGAATTTTTGAAAAATAAATGGGAATTATTAAATTCAAATGGAAATTTAAGTTTTAAAGTTCATTTATGAGAGTAAAGTTCAATTTTAAACCAAAAAAATTTAAAATTCCCAATTTAAAAAATAAAACTCCTGATAAAGAATTTTTCAAAAGTAAAAGGGATTGTTAAATTCGATTTTAAACAAAAAAATTCAAAATTCCCAATTTAAAAAATAAAACTCCTGATAAAGAATTTTTCAAAAGTAAAAGGGAATTGTTGAATGCATCTGGAATTTTAAGTTTTAAAATTCTTTTATACAAATTCGTTTGACAAAGTTCGATTTTGCCAAAAAAAATTAAAAAGAAAACAAAATTCCCAATTTAAAAATAAAACTCCTAATAAGGAATTTTTCAAACATTGCAAAATTCTATTGGAAATTCAAGTATTACAGTTCATTTATTTAAATAAAGTTCAATTTTACACCAAAAATCAAAAAAAAAATTAAATTCCCAATTTGAAAATAAAACTCCCTTATAAAGGATTTTTTTTAAATACATGGGAATTGTTAAATTCAAGTGGAATTTCAATAATAAATTCGATTTTACACAAAAAATCAAAAATATTTAAAATTCCCTATTTAAAAAATAAAACTCCAAATAAGGAATTTTTCAAAAATAAACGGGAATTCAAGTTTTAATCACAATTTATTTAAATAAAAAATCGAAAAAAGTAGAATTCCCAATTTGAAAATAAAACTCCTAAAGGGAATTTTTAAAAAATAAATGGGAATTAATAATTTCTGCTGCAAATTCAAGTTTTAAAGTTCACTTATTTGAATTTTAGCCAAAAATTCAAAAAAAATTAAAATTCCCAATTTGAAAATAAAACTCTTAATAGGGAATTTTTCAAAAATAAATGGGAATTGTTAAATTCAAATGGAAATTCAAGTTTTAAAGTTCTTTTATTCTAATTAGCTCAATAACGTTCGTTTTTAGCCAAAAATTCCAAAAAAAATTAAAATTCCCAATTTGAAAATAAAACTCTTAATAGGGAATTTTTCAAAAATAAATGGAAATTGTTAAATTCTGCTGGACATTCAAGTCTTAAACATAATTTATTTAAATAAAGTTCGTTTTTACACAAAAAATCGAGAAAAAAATTTAAAATTCCCAATTTGAAAATAAAACTCCTATTAGGGAATTTTTCAAAAATAAATGGGAATTCAAGTTTTAAACTTAATTTATTTAAATAAAGTTCGTTTTTACACAAAAATCGAAAAAAAAATTAAAATTCCCAATTTAAAAAATAAAACTCCTAAAGGGAATTTTTAAAAAATAAATGGGAATTAATAATTTCTGCTGCAAATTCAAGTTTTAATGTACATTTATTTGAATAATGTACGATTTTAGCCAAAAATAAAAAAAAATTAAAATTCCCAATTTGAAAATAAAACTCTTAATAGGGAATTTTTCAAAAATAAATGGAAATTGTTAAATTTAAGTTTTAAACTTAATTTATTTAAATAAAGTTCGTTTTTAAACAAAAAAAATTAAAATTCCCAATTTGAAAAATAAAACTCCTAATAGGGAATTTTTAAAAACTAAATGGGAATTGTTAAATTCTGAGGGCAAACAAGTTTTAAAGTTCATTTATTCAAATTAGATAAATAATGTTCGTTTTTAGCCAAAAATCAAAAAAAAATTTAAAATTCCCAATTTAAAAATAAAACTCTTAATAGGGAATTTTTCAAAAATAAATGGAAATTGTTATATTCAGCTGGAAATTCAAGTTTTAGTGTACATTTATTTGTATAACATAGAGTTTACACAAAAAATTTAACAAATTTAAAATTCCCAATTTGAAAATAAAACTCCTAATAAAGAATTTTTAAAAAATAAATGGGAATTCAAGTTTTAAACTTAATTTATTTAAATAAAGTTTAATTTTACACAAAAATCCAAAAAATTTAAAATTCGCAATTTGAAAATAAAACTCCTAATAAAGAATTTTTAAAAAATATATGGGAATTCAAGATTAAACTTAATTTATTTAAATAAAGTTTAATAAAAAATCCAAAAAATTTAAAATTCCCAATTTGAAAATAAAACTCTTAATAGGGAATTTTTAAAAAATAACTGGGAATTGCAAAATTAAGCTTGTTTTATAATTTGTTGTTACAAAATTATTAATTTCTTGAAGAAAATTAAATTCCCAATTTGAAAATAAAAATCTCCTAATTGGGATTTTTTTAAAAATATTTGGGAATTCAGGATTTAAGCATAATTAACAAAAAACTGTTTAATTTTACGCCAAAAATAAAAAGAATTTTAAATCTCAAATAAAAATTAAAACTCTGCTATTAAGAGATTTCTTTAAAATTCTTGGGAATTAAAAAATTTAACTTGTTTTATAATTTTTTCTAATAAATTTTACACAAAAAACCAAAGAAATTTAAATTGCCATTATTCTTTATTACATTACAACTTAAAACTATTATTTTCTAGTTTTATTTATTATAATTCTTACCCTCCCCTGTTTTCTAAACGTTTAAAGTTCACTTCTAGTTGTTTTTTATTTTCTGGTTTCTTAATTTTAACAATCAAAGTTTAAACTCCAATAGTTGTTTTGTGAAATTTCTTTTAAAACTAAAAATTTATGACCTCACTTTAAGCAACCAAAACAAAAACTAAACTTAAACTTAGTTAAACAACAACAACAGAAAACATTAATTCTATACTCATTTTGGGGGAAATAAAAATAAATTAAAAAAACAACAACAACAGACAACCTTTAAAATCATTATTAAAATAACAACAAAAAACTAAATAAAAAAATCCATTATATTGTTAAACACAATTTTATACTAACAAACCAAGTATGTTAAAAAAAAACCTAATTACTGTAAAGAAATAATTAAATATAGAAAAAAACTGATAAAAAAAATAGCAAAAAATAATAATAATTAACAAACAAGGACGTAAAGATTTCAATAACCATTAAACAAACTTTAATGCAAAAGCAAATTAACTAAAATAAACAAATATATAAAAAAAACATGATTAAATTAATAAAACACAACCGAAATAATTTAAAATTTAGCTAGACTAATGAAAAATTTAAACTAATTAAAAATTCACTATTAAAACCAGTTCAAACTAATTTAAATATGGACAACATTGATATTAATTTGTAAGAAGCAGCATAATACCGTTAAAATATCCTAAAAACACACTACAACACAACAACAAACAAGAGAAGGCTCAACAAAACAATGGCCTTGGAAAATGTAAACAAAAGGCTTAAACATGAGTGTGTGCTTGTGTGTATAACAAAATCAAAACAATGAGACAGGATTAAACAGAGAGAGAGAGACAGTGTGTAACACACCCACACACAAATCCAAAGAAAAGCTTGGTAAATGCAAAATCAAAACAATAGCAGGCTTGGGAAAGTGTGATTACTACACAAATCAATAGCAGGGATGGGAAATTTAAGCAATAAACTTTATTTTACATATAGATTCATGGGGAATAATTAAAACAATAATTTAAACAAATAAAAACATGTGTGGGACAAGGATTAAAGGATTTTACACTTAAGCAAGTGAGAATAAATGAAAAATACTGTGATTTAATTAATAACAATTACCATACATTATTGGGTTTGTCAAAACTTTGCAGGGACTTGAACTATTTTCACAAAGCAGTCGCAAAGTAGGTCTGTCTGTCTCATTGTCATTATTTCTTAAGGACAAGCAGGCTGATTTTCGTTTTTGGTCTACGATAATTATGCGTATCGTTTGTATAACATTGCCAGTTCTTTGGATAAAACCTTGGGGAGACCATAACAACTCATTGATACTGGTGGAGTCATTATACTCGACCAAAAAAATTTTATTTTCCAAAAAAAAAAAAATTGTTTCAATAATTGACCAGTTACTGTTTTTTTCGGTTTAAATCATAAAATTGCTGGGACTAGAGCATAAATAATTGAATTAGTTTCTCAAATTGTGTAGTTTTTCTTAATTTTTTGGTTTAAATGAAAAATTTTTCGGAAATTTTTTGAATTTGTTAAATAGTTTTAATGGGAGAAATAAATTTGAATTAATTTTTCTTAAATTTTATAAAATTAAACAAAAAATCCGTCGAAATTTAAAAAAAAATCAATAAAAAAGAAAATTTTTCTGAAATTTTTTGAATTTGTTAAATAGTTTTAATAGGTGAAATAAATTTGAATTAATTTTTCTTAAATTTTATAAATTTAAAAAAAAAATCCGTCGAAATTTAAAAAAAAATTTCAATAAAAAATAAATTTTTTTCCAAAATTTTTTGAATTTGTTAAATATTTTAATAGTTGAAATAAATTTGAATTAATTTTTCTTAAATTTTATAAATTTAAAAATAAAATCCTTCGAAATTTAAAAAAAAAAATTCAATAAAAAGGAAAATTTTTTGGAATTTGTTAAATAGTTTTAATAGGTGAAATAAATTTTAATTAATTTTTCTTAAATTTTATAAATTTGAAAAAAAAATCCGTCGAAATTTAAAAAAAAAAATCAATAGAAAAGAAAATTTTTTGAATTTGTTAAATAGTTTTAATAGGTGAAATAAATTTGAATTAATTTTTCTTAAATTTTATAAAATTAAACAAAAAATCCGTCGAAATTTAAAAAAATTTCAATAAAAAAGAAAATTTTTCGGAAACTTTTTGAATTTGTTAAATAGTTTTAATAGGTGAAATAAATTTTAATTAATTTTTCTTAAATTTTATAAATTTAAAAATAAAATCCGTCGAAATTTAAAAAAAAATTTCAATAAAAAAGAAAATTTTTTGGAATTTGTTAAATAGTTTTAATAGGTGAAATAAATTTGAATTAATTTTTCTTAAATTTTATAAATTTTAAAAAAAAATCCGTCGAAATTTAAAAAAAAATTTCAATAAAAAAGAAAATTTTTTGGAATTTGTTAAATAGTTTTAAAAGGTGAAATAAATTTGAATTAATTTTTCTTAAATTTTATAAATTTAAATAAAAAATCCTTCGAAATTAAATAAATCAATAAAAAAAAAAATAAAAAAGAACAAATGTTTTTTTTAAATTAAAAAAAACAAAGTTTCAAAAATTTCTTTAGAAATTTAAAAAAAAATTTATAAAAATAAATTTTGCAGATTTTTAGTGAAAAAAAAGCTCTAAATGTTTCAAACTAAACCCTTAAAAAGCTGTAAAATAATAAAATAAAACAAAAATTTCTTAAACAAAACAAAGTGATATTATTTAAAACCATAAACAAAAATATTTCCTTTAAAGTAATCATAAAAAACCCTAATAACTGTGTAAATAAAACTACAAAAAATGGCGCGCAAAAAGAAATCATACAAAGACTCAAAAGAGACCAATACTACTACTTTAGCAAAAACAACAACACCAGAAACAACTATACAACAACAACAACATGAAGAATGTTTACAAGATCTATCAGCCGCCACAAAAAAGCGAAGCAGTTTCGATGAGCACATGTTACAACAGCCACAACAACAACAACAAAAGCCACAATATCAAAGTGATGGCGAGTTAATGGATTTAAAAAAGAAATTTAATTTGGAAAAAAACAAATCGAATTTATTTCTTATCAAATCGTATTCGTTTGTCGATAAAACGAACAACAAAAGGCCAACAACAACAACAACGCAACACAACTTAAATGTCAAACAGAAATTGGAGGAATTTGATAAATTTCACTCACAAATGTTAGACAACACCACTAAATGCAACAAAAACAAAACACATAAAACTAATAAACAGCAAAAACAAATGGAGAAAACGGAAAAACCTGAGAAACCCAAAAAACCGCCCAAACTAAAGAAAATGAAAAAATCGAAATCTACACATGATTCCACAGAAAATCTACAAGAGTTGCAGGAATTACTTAGGAAACCCTCGGTTATATTGGAAGATGAGGTTAACAGCACCAACCCTAAAAGGCCTCAATCCCTGATTGTTACACAAAATCAACATCATACGGTTATAAAATCCAAAACTTTGGATGATATAGAAACACCGCGTTTGAAGCGAGACTCTTTTATAAGACATAGTTTGCAGTCGATACGCCGTAGTTTCTCCTCTTCCAAGAAATATCAAAATAATATAAGTTTTACCTCTTCCTCTTCATCATCTTCCTCCTCCTCCAACTCCTCGGCTGTGTCGGATACTCTTAAGAGATCTAAAACCAAAGATTGTAACAAAGATATAGGCAATTTAAAAGATGTTGAAGAAACCAACTATTTAATAGCGGTTGAAGAGGATGAAGAGGATGGTTGTTCTTTATCCTCTACAATGGATAGACCTTGTAATGTCGTTATAACCTTAAATGATGTTCAAACACTTGAACAGCAGCAGCAGCCACAGCAACATTCACTGGAATGTTCTACATCAAATGCCTTAAGTTGTACAAATTCTTCTACCCCCTGCCCTTTATATACAATGGATTCATTGGCTGTGCTTAAGGAAGAAGATGAAAAGGATTTAAACTCATGTGTGCAGGTCGCCAGCAGTAGCAATCCACCTAGTGTTATCAACGAACAAAGGTAAGCTAGAATAGTGTTTGTTTTTTTACAATTCATCACGTATTTTGTAGTTTTTTGTTTAAGATAGAGACACTATGGGTTGTTGAGGTTTTAAATTTAAGGGAAATAATTATGTTTAGGAACTTTTTAGATTAATTTTGTATAAGTATCTTTTAGTTAAGGAATTGTGACTAATATGAGGACTAATATCATAAAATCTTTAAGGAATAAATGGAAAAAGTTAGTGACTATTACGTTCTAAGCAGATTAGACTCAGGTAATGCTACTGATTCGACTCCTTTCACATTAGGCAATCTAGTTGCTTGTTCTCCTTAAACCGACCTTACCTCTGACATCTACAAACACAAGAGACTTACACAACTAAATTGCCTAATGTGAAAGGGGTCATACTGAACTTTTTACTCTATTTCACAATTCCAGTTTAATATACGAATCAAATCATGGACTGTTTTTCAACAACTAACCATTTACAAGATATTTTGCAGTCAAATTCAGGTTATACTGTAATTCTTAAGGAAATCTAGTAGATTCCGGAACTGCAGAGTGTAAAGGTGGTAAAATACTAAAGCAATAATCTCTCAACATCACCATTGCATTAACAATGGTGGGTAAAAATAAATAAATCGAAAAAATCAGGGACTACTAGTTTAGTTTGGAGACCGTAAGGTCCATTGTTATTTCCTTCCAAGAGTCAGATAAAAAGTATGCCATTCTTAAAAGAATTATGAAAAGCAGAAACAAAAAGGTCCTTTAAATAGCCATGCTATTCCACTGAGAGGAGGTCTTACTCCCCGGTCACTAATACCATGATCCAGATCTGAGCCATGTCTGGCCAGTTCATTTGCTACCTCATTTCCCTGTATGTTACATCCGATTCAAGAGCTCTCCTGCAGTCCTCCACTATGCTAGATTGTATTAAATGAGGTAAAATCGAAAAAATCAGGGACTAATAGTTTAGTTTGGAGACCGTAAGGTCCATTGTTATTCAATTAAAAAAGACAGTCAGATAAAAATGTGCCATTCCTAAAAGAATTATCAAAAGGAGAAACAAAAAGGTCCTTTAAATAGCCATGCTATTCCACAGATTGGAGCTCTTACTCCCCGGTCCCTAATACCATGATCCAGATCTGAGCCATATCTGGCCAGTTCATTTGCTACCTCATTTCCCTGTATGTTACAGTGCCCTAGTATCCAGCACAATCCAATTCAAGAGCTCTCCTGCAGTCCTCCACTAAGCTAGATTGTATTAAATGAGGTTTCAAAGCCTTAAGTGCCGCCTGACTGTCTACATAAATTGTCACTACAGACCCCTCTGCGATGTGTGCTTTTATCAACTCTGTGGTTTTCCAGATCGGGAAGATCACTGTCTGGAAGACGCTGCATTTGTCAGATAGTCTATACCGACCATATAAACCCCGGCCACTGTACCTGAGTCCATCTTGGATCCATCAGTGAAAACTGCAACCCCTTCGAACAGTTGATCGGATCCAATCCATTACTGGGGAACTCTACTGGGGGTGAGACACCGACGTAGTAGTCTATATCGACCATATAAACCCCGGCCACTGTACCTGAGTCCATCTGGGATCCATCAGTGAAAACTGCACCGCCTTCGAACAGTTGATCGGATCCAATCCATTACTGGGGAACTCTACTGGGAGTGAGACAGAGACGTAGGTAGTAGATTTAAGGGACTACTAAGTTGTAAACGTTCGGATTCAGGTTCACTGAACTTTTCGTTCCATTCCGCCATTCCAATTCAATCTGATTCACTATAAAATCCGATACAACATCACGATAATGTCATCCGCAGCTGTGCAATTTTCCATGGGGGTTATGGCTTATTCGACTGGACCTGCGACTTAAGAAAACCTTAGAAGTAAAAGTCTAACGGGGTCAAATCGCACTATATCGGTGGTCAGTTCACATCACCTCCATACGAGATGACCATGCCCTCAAATCGCTTGAGCAGCATGTCCAAGGTTGCATGCTGTGTGGCCGTCCTATGGAAGCCACATGTTCTGGCCAATCATAGACCTATTGCGCTCACCATTGAAGGCGATGGCCTGGCCAACATTGTTCTCAGTGAATTCTCCAGCACACTCTCTCGGACAGTGAGGTTTTCGGCAGATCGTGCGTTTTGTCGTCCTACGGGCTCATTGTTTTATCCATCACACTGCGAATAGTGCTCTAGGTAGAACGATTTTATTGACTTTCAACTGTCAAAGTTCGGAAAGGTGCCTTTAAATTAACTTAAACTAATATTCTAGTCTTTTTTAAAGAGATTTTGTTTTTTTTTCCTTAAAAACCCCCCCATTGTGCCAAGTACTTACGTATTATTTCATGGATATTTGAACATTTGTGCCACGTTTACTCTCTCTCCAACAAACATGCCTGAACGCACACGCCTTAAATCCTTTGAACACCAACTAAAACAAATATTACACACAAAGTTCAAGGTCGAGTATTTGCTTTTTTTTAAGCACCTGTATAAGAGGTTTAAGAGGAAGGTGGGAGGGAGTCTGATGTATTTATATTTAGTTTTCTATAGGTGGTTTGAAATTTACATTTATATACATATTTGCTGTCTTTAGTTTGTTGGCAGGCATCAAGAGGATTTTTATTTAAATACTGCTTTGTTCAGCTAGGATTTGGAGGCTTTAGAATTTTGTTAAAGGGAAACTACTGAAATTACTATTGAATAAGAGTTTAGGGATTATTTTTGAAGGTTATGTTGAGATTGTTAGGGAAAATGGGGGAATTATTAAAGGATTATAGAAGTTGTGGAGGATTTGGTGTTTTAAAATAAAGCAATTTTTAATTACAAATTAAGAATTTAATTTTCTTAATCTTTCCCCCTTTAATATTACTTTTGACAGCTGTCATTTATAATCTCTATTTCTCTAAGCAACCTTTTCTAGCCAAACAATTAAATTCTATTTTTACAAACAAAAGATTTGTTCATTAATTGGCAATTTTGCTCCACTTGCATTTTAATTTTCTTTGTGTGTGTGTTTTTTTTTAGCTAAAACTACTGCTCTGAAATACAATTTTTCCAATCTGTTTAATAAATTGCATTTATTTATTGAAACTGGGTCAATTCATTACAGATAGATAGAGAAGGCTTGTTCTTTTTTTTATTTTACAATAAAAATGTCATTTTTATTAATTGTTAATTTAATAATAACAATAAAAATAAACATTTTTAATAAAGACATAAACAAATCACAGACAATTTGAATATTCACAATCAATTTAATTGCAAAAAGAGATAATTTTGTTGATATTTTTAAAATAAGGTCTTCCGCATTTGCAAAATGACATATTGAAAAATGATTGACGTTGATGTTGTTACAAAAAAACAGCAAAAAATTAAATGCAAAATATTGTAATTAACAAATCAACAGTAAAAACTGCAATTAGACTACACTGAAAGAAACAGCAAAAACAACCGTTATTTTAATGATAAAACCTAAACAAAACTATTGCTGTCCCTTTTTCTCTCTCTCCAAATGAAGAGAAACAACAAATCAGTAAGTTTATCTTCAAAAAACAACCGTTATTTTAATGATAAAACCTAAACAAAACTATTGCTGTCCCTTTTTCTCTCTCTCCCTCTCTCCAAAAGCAGTAAATATAGAGGCAGTGATGCCAACTAACTAAAAATAAAGCACCTAAATGGAAAAACTTACAAAAATGTATAAATTGTATAGAAATCATTGAAAATCAAGGGATTTTCTCACAAAAATTAGAAAAATATTTTATTATTTTATATAACAAACGCGAAATACTAATTCCCAAATACACTTTTTTTAAATTCTCCAAAATCCCTCTAACTGGGGAAGTGTCTAACAGCTTTTTAGTAGCAATTTAAAGCAACATGTTAATTTTTCTAGCAAAAAATTTAAATCCCCAAAAATTTTTTTAGAAATTCCCAAAATCCCCCCGCACTGGGGAAGCTTTAAACTGGCTTTTAAAACCATTTTAAATAAATTTAATAATAAATCTAGTCAAAAATCTAAATTCCCAAATAATTTCTAAAAAATCCCCAAAATCCCTCGAACTGGGGAAGATTTTTTTTTACGGTTTTAGTAGCATTTTAAAGCAATTTTATAACAGCTAATTTTGAAAATTCTCCAAAATCCCACTAACTAAGGAAGAGTCTTAACAGGCTTTTAGCAAATGTAAAGCAAATTGTAAATTTTTATAAAAAAAAATTGTAAATCCCAAAACTCGGCTTGTTTTTTATGGTTTTGGTAGCATTTTAAAGCAATTTGATCACATTTCCAGTTAAAAATTGAAATTCCCAAATATTTTCTAAAAAATCTCCAAAATCCCTCGAACTGGGGAAGTTTTTTTTATGGTTTTAGGAGAATTTTAAAGCAATTTCATAATATTTCTGGCAATTTAATAGCTCATTTACAAATAAATACTATTTTTTTATAATTCCCAAAATCTATTGAATAAATTCCCTTAAAGGGGAAATTTTTTTGTAGGTTTAGGATATTTTTTAAGCTTAAAATAGAAAACTAATGTATTTTTTTCACTTAACAATCGAAAAATTTTAATTCCCAAATACTTTTTGGGAAATCCCCAAAATCCCTTTTTCAAGGGAAGTTTTAAAATCGTTTTTAAAACAATTGTAAAGCTATTTTATAACATTTCTAGGAAAAAAATTTTATTCCCAAATATTTTATGGAAATTACCCAAAATCCCATTTACTGGGGAAGTTGTTAACTTGCTTTTAAAGGCATTTAAAGCAATTTTATAATATTTCTGCCAATATAAATAGCTCATTTACAAATAAAATCTATTTTTTTTCTAATTCCCTAAATCTATTGTATAAATTCCCTTAAAGGGGACATTTTTTTGTAGGTTTAGGATATTTTTTAAGCTTAAAATAGAAAACTAATGTATTTTTTTCACTTAACAATCGAAAAATTTAAATTCCCAAATACATTTTGGAAAATCCCCAAAATCACTTTTACAGGGGAAGTTTTAAAATCGTTTTGAAAATAATTGTAAAGCTATTTTATAACATTTCTAGGAAAAAAAATTTTATTCCCAAATATTTTTTGGAAATTACCCAAAATCCCATTTACTGGGGAAGTTGTTAACTTGCTTTTAAAGGCATTTAAAGCAATTTTATAATATTTCTGGCAATTTAATAGCATATTTACAAATAAAATTTAATTTATTTTGTAATTCCCAAAATCTATTGAATAAATTCCCTTTAAGGGGAACTTTATTTGCTCAATTTAGGAATTTTTGAAGCTTGTAATAGGAAAATAATGTATTTTATTTCCTTAACAAACAATACAATTTAATTCCCAAATACTTTTTGGAAAATACCCAAAATCTCTTTTGCTGGGGAAGTGTTTAACTTGCTTTTAAAGCAATATTAAATTAATTTTCCTACACCAAAATAAAAATAAAATGATTTTTCAACATTAGTCATGAAAATTTTAAAATCCCAAATTGAAAATAAAAATCTCCTAATTGGGGATTTTTAAAAAATATTTGGGAATTTCAGTTTTTATGTTTTTTTTGCAAAGAAAAATTGTTTATGTCATTGTTATAGAGAAAAAAGTTAAATTTTAATAAAAAAACAATTTTCCCCAGTTTGAAAATTTAAAATTTTGGGAAACAATTTTTGTGAAATTTTCTAAAAATTACAAAAATATTATTTAATTTATTAAACTAGATGATTTTCAGTTTAAATTAAAAAAAAAATTAAATTCCCAAATTGAAAATTAAAATCTCCTTATTGGGGATTTTTGAAAAATATTTGGGAATTTCAGTTTTTATGTTTTTTTTGCAAAGAAAAATTGTTTATGTCATTGTTATAGAGAAAAAAGTTTAATTTTAATAAAAAACAATTTTCCCCAGTTTGAAATTTTAAAATTTTGAAAAATAATTTTTGTTAAATTTTTTTAAAAATTATTAAAATATTGTTTCATTTATAAAACGAGACGATTTTCAGTTTAAATTTAAAAGAAAATTAAATTCCCAAATTGAAAATAAAAATCTCTTAATTGGGGATTTTTAAAAAAAAGTTGGGAATGTCTGTTTTTTTATTGTTATATGCTTTGTTGTTTAAAAATTTAAGTTCTCTTAAAGAAATTTGAATTCCTTAAAGCAAAATAAAAGTCTACTAATTGGGGATTTTTGAAAAATATTTGGGAATTCAAGTTTTTTGATTGTTTTATATAAAAAAAGAGATTTATTTAATTAAATTGCCTTTCTTTTTGTTTAATTACTAAAGTTTTATCATTGCTGTTAAAGTTAATTCTGATTAAAACACATAAAAACCAAAGTTCAAACAAAAAGCCATCATAAAATAAGGAAAAAGTTAAATATCAATAAAAAAGCCATTAAAAAAAATACTCAAATGCAACGTGACCAAATTAAGAATAAACTAACAAGATTGAGGCAACAATTTAACGAGTTTATTTAAGTTTGTCCCTGATTAGGTGTTAAATAATTGATGAAATGTTATTTAAATTC
This sequence comes from Calliphora vicina, assembly GCF_958450345.1. Classification (NCBI taxonomy): domain Eukaryota; kingdom Metazoa; phylum Arthropoda; class Insecta; order Diptera; family Calliphoridae; genus Calliphora; species Calliphora vicina. The sequence goes on from NC_088783.1 coordinate 116,924,725, forward strand.
TTTTAAGGTGTTTTAAATTTAATGAAAGGAAATCCTTAATTTATATTATTTTTCTAGGTTTAATTGTTTTTAAAGCATTGAAATTTATAAAACCCTGATTTTAAATGTCATTTATTAAAAAAAAATGCTGTAATTTAGGGTTTGTGTTTTCAGTTTGCTAGCACGAGTTACAGCCCTGACACCAATACATGGGGTTTGGGTGTGAAGGTGTCAACACAAAATTAGCAAAAATTCTGGGTGGTGAAAAGAGAGGGGAAGAGAGAGCTTTTGCTAATAACAACCTTTTTGCTGTTTTAGATTTTAGCATATAAATTGCAATTATTTATAAAAGCCGGTTATTTTCCATGTTTATATTTTATTTACTCCCCTTTTAAAAGTTAAATTAGTTTAATATGGCTGGGGAAATTTGTTGCTCTGTAAAACAAAAAACAATTATCTGTAATTATAATGAGAGAAATGTAAATGCAATGGAATTTAGTTGGTAAAATTTTCCCTAGAAACTTAACATGAAAACTAAATTATTTTTTATTTTCTTTTTTTCTTTTTTTCTGAAACAAACGCCCTAGACATTTTAAAGACGCCAGCCATGTCTCTTCTTTGTCTTTATCGTTGTGTGAAAATCTTTTTCACGTGCCTTTACCTTATACATCATCATCTCGTGTATAATTTTGTATTTTATGTTGCTTTTTTTTGCTTTTTGAGATTTTCAAGAATTCTTGAGGCAAAAAAAAAATAAGGGAAAAAAATTGGCAATTTGCAAATGCTAAATAATTTAGATTCTTTAAAATTCTGCTACAAACTGTACAAGCAACAACGGATTTCCGTTGTTATTATGATAAACGAAATTGTGTGTTTCAACTAAATAAGGAAATTTTGTTTGATGATTAATTTAAAGGTCTTTCATTTCCTTTGATGATTAAAATTTGTATTAAATTCTTTTCCTAAATCAATTTCAATTCTTCCATTATTTATCTAATACTAATGTCTCTCTTCTCCTTGACCCCTGGGGTCATGAGACATCTATGGCTTGACATTAAAATGTCACACAGTGTTGTCAATTTAGCGTTTATTGTTAGCAGAACAGATAATAGGTGTAAGTAAATTTCTAGAGGAGATGCTAATATTGGAAAATTACATAAGAATAAGCAATATTAGCTATATTAGGCTTCACCAAAGTTTATTTTAAGAAAAATATTGAAAATATTTTTTGTAAAAAAAATTTTTTTGAACCAAAAAATTTAAAAAATATTTTTTTTTTAATTTTTTTAGCTGAAAACAATTTTATTAATGAAAAACTAAGGTTAAAAAAATTTGTATGGAAAAAAAATTTTTTCTGAAAAAAAAACTCGGGTTAAAAAATTTCCAAAATTTTTTTTTTTTAATTTTTTACATCAAACCCATTTTATTAATGAAAAATTAATTAAAAAAAATTTTATGCAAAAAGAAAAAAAATTCTGAAAAAAAAATTGGGTTAAAAAATTTCCAAAAAACATTTTTTTTTAATTTTTTTACATCAAGCCCATTTTATTAATGAAAAATAAGGTTACTATGGTGTTATATATATCGTTGGATAGGTCTTTCAAATATCTATTATTAGACATCCATATTGTCTATATTAATGACTTGGTAATCCAGTTATAGATAAAAAATATTGAAAATATTTTCTGTAAAAAAAATTTTGAACCAAAAAATTTAAAATTTTTTTTTATTTTTTTTTTAATTTTTTACATCAAACCCATTTTATTAATGAAAAAATAAGGTTAAAAAAATTTTTATGCAAAAAGAAAAAAAATTCTGAAAGAAAACTCGATTTAAAAAATTTCCAAAATTTTTTTTTTTTAATTTTTTACATCAAACCCATTTTATTAATTAAAAAATAAGTTAAAAAAAATTTTATGGAAAAAAAAATTTTTTCTGAAAAAAAAACTCGGGTTAAAAAAATGTTTTTCCCGATTTTTACCCCTTTTAAATCCGTCTTACTATGGCGTTTTATACATCATTGGATAGCTCTTTCAAATATCTATCATTAGACATTAGACTATATTAATGACATGGTAATCCAGTTATAGATAAAAAAGAAAACTATATCAAAAATCGAGGTTGTCCTAGTTTTTTGCTTATAACTCAGCCATTTGTCAGCCGATTTTCTCGATTCTAAATAGCATCCGAACCGTAACCATAGCGGATATATAGTGATGTATGATTCTAGTATAAAAGATATTTGAAAGCAAAGGAAATGTGATTTCAACATACAGTGGAGAGACGGTGAATGGTATAATAACTAACATTTTTAAGGGGAAAGCTGCAATTTTTCTACAGTTTGGTTTTAAAAACCTAATATTGTATGAAACTCATTAAATTAATTTAATGTTAATACAATTTTCAGTAAAAGACTTGAAATTTATTTGTTTATCAAATAAATTGCCTAAAAATTTAAAAATTAATTTTTAAAATTTCTTAAATTTAAAAAAGAATTTTTAAAATTTCTTAAATTTAAAAAAGAATTTTTAATTATTGTAGATTTGTTTACAAGATTATTTTGTTTTATGAGTTTGATTGATGTTTTAATTAATTTTGACAGTTTTGTTTACAGAAATTTTAAGAAAATTTCTGAAAATTTGTTTGTAAGATTTTAAAAATAATCTCTTTAAAATTTGTAAACATCTTTATTTAAATTTTCATAATTTTTTTTTTTTAAATTTTCTCAATTTTTATTATTTTTCTTTTATAATTTCTTTATTAAGCTGTTTGTTTACTTTTAAGCAGTTTATTGTAAACATTTTTCTTGATGTTTATGTTAAATAACTCAAAATTTGTACATTTCTTTTTGAAATTCATGTTATTTTAAGAGGATTTTATTAATTGTGATGAAATTATAAGTAAATTAAAATGTTTCATAAATTTTTCACAAATATTTGGCTATTTACGATTAGTTTATAATAATTGTTTATATTTTTCCTATAAAAATCCACAAAATTCTAAGATAAACAAGATTTTAAGCAAAAATTCCACTTTACCAAGAAAATCCACAAACAATATGGTGGCTTTCATACAGTTACACACTCAATTACTCACTCTCTCTCTGTAACTCTCTCTTAGAGGTAAACTCAGCTTTGACTCAGCATGTGTGCAGTAATGCCAATACATTGTAAGCAAACAAATGTAAACAAACGTTTAAAAGCTAAAATTGTTAATTTAAATGTTGAGGGGAAAATAGCTGCAATATTGGGATAGGTTTAATTAAAGCAAAACAACAGGCTACAATCAAAAGGTCATTTTATTTTTTTAAATGAACACCCTCTAAAACAGAATAAACAAATTGTTACATTTGAGTTTGTTTGATTGTAAATAATCACTGGTTTTTTGTGTTTTATTATTATTATTTTCAAGTGTTAACTAAACTTGCTGTTTACATTTTCCAAACACACATTTTTCTATTGATAATTTTGTATTTTTTTTTTGTTTTATAGATCATTAGAAAAGAACATTGATCGCTCGGTCAGTTGTTGACTGACTGACTTATGGCTCTACTTTATAGTAGAGTGATTAAAATCCATATACATAAAAATTGCATTTCAACGTGACAACTTTTGTATAATGATTTTTGTAGTTGTTGTTGTTGCTGTTTTATTTATTACTTTTTCTTATTGTTGTTGCTGCTGTTGCTGTTACTTGAATTATTGTTTAATGTATGCAGTTTGTATTATCACCAATTTGTATAAAATGTACAAACAAAAAAACTGAAAAATAATAATAATAAAATGTATATGTACATAGAATAAATACACACATTTAGTATACTAAATACAGTATCAATCTTCTATTAAAAGCAGAGAAGTAGCTTTAAAATAAATAAAATCAAAAAGGGGAGAATAAAAAAAAAATTCCATAAAAATATGATTTTTTCCTTCAAGAGACATGAAATCATGTGGCAACCTTGATAATAGGATAACAGTGATGTCAATATGGAACGAAAAAAAAAACCTAAATGTCATAAGGAATGTTAAAAACTTCTTCTGTTTGACTTAATCTCATTAATATCTTAAGAAAATCATAAAATATGGTTTAATTTTAATAAAATTTGGAGTAAATTGCCTGAAATTTATTTTTATAATCTTCATTATTGTCATTCCATTTGTAATTAGTACATTTTTCAATTGAGACCCCATAAAAGATCAATAATAGCCATGTCCGGCTTTCCCTCTGTATGTTGAAATCACCTTACCGTGGCCCCCAAATAATCTACACACATGATTTATACCTCAATGTAACCGCTATAGTCTCGGTTCGGCTGGTATTTAAAATCAAGAAAATCGGTCCACAAATGGCTGAGTTACAAGCAAAAAACCACGACTACCTCGATTTTTTTAACCTATTTTTGATGTATGTATATCTGAATTACTAAGTCATTAATATAGACAATATGGATGTCTAATGATAGCTATTTGAAAGACCTTTCCAACCATGTAAATAACTTTATAGTAATACGGACCTACAATGGCTCAAAATTGGGAAAAATATTTTTTAAACCTGAATTTTTTTTTCTCAAAAAAAAATATTTTTTTTCCATAAATTTTTTTTTTACCATTCAATTGATTTTCAATCATATTTTTCATTAATAACATTATTTTTAGCAAATTTTTTTTTTAAAGGTTTTTTTCAAAAAAATTATTAATCTTAAAGTAAACTTTGGTTTATAAGTTTATAACGAGACGAATATAGCTTTCTTACTGGTTTTAATATAATTTTGATGATTTTTTCCCTCAAAATTAATCAAAATTGCTGGATTTCTCTCTAAACCATGTGGCAGCTTTGACAATAGGATGTCACACAGTGTTGTCAAACAAGCGTTTATCATAGATTTCCTGAGTTATCAATGCAAATTCCTTTAATTTTGGTTTAACTCTATTAAATCTTAAGGAAATAACAAAATTCCTTTAATTTTAATAAAATCTTTAGGAAATAACATGAAATTTATTTATTTAACTTCATTTTAATGATTTCTTCCTCAAAACAAGGTGGCAGCTTTAACAATAGCCTGTGATGCAGTGTTGTCAAACAAGCGTTTATTATTACAAGAAAAAAATCATAAATTTCTGGATGAAAAAACGGCAATATCCTTCCCTTATGTTTTTAATCTATTAATAACGAACGAAATGAATAAATTTCGTTAAATTTTAATAAATTTATTTGAAATTGTCTTGAAATCTATTTGTTTATCTTCATTTCAATGATTTCTTCTTTCAAAATGGTGGAATTTCTGTCAAAACCATGTGGCAGCCTTGGTAACGGGATACTGGACAGTGTTGTCTATCAAGCGTTTTTTATTGAAAGAAAAATAAGTAAATTTCTGGAGGAAAATCCAAAAAACTCTTCAAAAACTAAATTTTTTCTTACAATAAATCAAGAATTGATATGAAATCAACCAAAGCAGGAAGAAAGATTTCTTAAATATTAATTTTCCAAAGGTTTTGTTAGAAAAATTCTTCTTATTATGAAGGATAGGCTGCAATTTTCTTTAATTTTCGTTAAATTTGAATAAATTTAACTGAAATCACTTTGTTTAACTAAATTTTAATGATTTTGTTAGAAAAATTCTTCTTTTTATGATGGATAAGCTGCAATTTTCTTTAATTTTCGTTAAATTTTAATAAATTTAACTGAAATCTCTTTGTTTAGCTTAATTTCAATGATTTCTTCCAACAAAATGGCGGAATTTCTGTCAAAACCATGTGGCAGCCTTGATAACGGGATACTGGACAGTGTTGACTATCTAGCGTTTATTTTCTTATGAAAAAATCTATAATTATTGAGAAGAAGCTAAAATTGTTGATTATTTCGATTTTAATGTATTAATATGGAAGGAAAATAATTTTTTATTCGATATTTTAATCATTTTAAATTGAATTTTGTTTTGAATAATAATTATTTATGATTTTTATTAGTTACTTTGGCCATATCAGGGGAATTCTTTTAATTCTATTTTAATCATTCTTTTGTTTGTTGTTTTTTTTTTTTAATTTACGCCCCTTCTTTTATCTCTTATTATTTCCCTGTAATTCTTTATCAAATACGCCTCTGTTGGGATTTATTGTTGTTGTGTTGTTGGTATTTTACATATTGTTTTCAATGTATGTATGTAGATTGACAGTTTGTAACAAAAACTAATCATCCATCCATCCATTCGCCATTTAAATTGGCTGGTCATTCCATACAAACAGTTTTTATAGATCGGGCGTTTCAATCTGTTTGTGTTTTTTTTTTGGTATTTTTTTTTTACTTCTATGCCAAAAACATTTACGACTTGCATACAAAAACTTTTCGTTTTTTTTTTTTTTTTTTGGATAAAACGTGGTGAGAATTTTTAATTTACTAGCGTTTGTGTTTGACAAATTTGAAATACAAAAAATAGAAGAATGTTTTTTTTAGTTAGTTTTAAAAAGGCTTTGCCTCTTAATATGGTATTAAGCTTTTCGCCAGCGCTTGTTTGAAACTTAGTTTTATAAAAGAAATGTGAATTTTGTTTTGTGAAAATGTGAAAAAAATAAAAAATTTTAACCCAGAGTTTAGAAATTAATAAAAAAAAAATCAAATATAAATAAATGTAGTGTAAAGTGTTAGAAAACATCTAATTTAATTTATGTTGCGTGCTGGTTTCATTATTTAAAGTAAGTGTGCTAAAAAGTTAAATTATTTATTAAACTATATAAATATCTAAAGATCACACAGTTTTGGTGGGGAAATTTCCTTTTATAAGTTTGTCATTTTTGCAATAGGGACCACATAATAATATCCGTCTGTATGTTGAAATCAAATTTCCATAACCCCAAAATTAACTTACATACATGATTCATACATCAATATATTCGCTATAGTCCCGGTTGGGATGCTATTTAAAATCGAGAAAATCGGCCCACAAATGGCTGAGATATAAGCAAAAAACCAAGACTATCTCGATTTTTTACCTACATATTTTTCATATATGTATATCTGGATTACTAAGTCATTAATACAGACAATATGGATATCTAATGATAGATATTTCAAAGACCTTTACAACGACGTATATTTATCTAATTTAATTGGGACCAAAAATGGGTCAAAATCGAAAAAAATATTTTTTAAACCGAATTTTTTTTTTTGGAAAAAAAAATTTTTCCATAAATTTTTTTTAAACCGTTGTTTTACTATTTTGGGATAAAAGATTTAAAAAAAAACAATTTTCAAAAAAAAAATTTCCTCAAAAATTCGGGTTAACAAATATTTTTCCCGATTTTGAGCCATTGTAGGTTTTTATAATAAATTTTTAAATTTATTAAAGTTTTATAAAACAGAATTTCCATACAAAATTTGTTTTATAATTAATTAAACCTTTTAAAAATTGATTATTTATAAGGCCTTTAATCTGTAACTTAAAAATTATATGTTGGTGAAAGGTCTCTTGCTTGTTTTTAATAAAATTGATGTGTAAATCCATTGAAATTTATTTGTTTTCTTTGTTTAATATAATTTTGAAGATTTCCTCCTTCAAAAGTTGTCAACACTAATGAATTTCTCTCTACATCATTTGGCAACATTGACAATTTGATAACCCTCAGTGTTGTCAATCAAGCGTTTATTATTTTAAGACAAAAATAAAAATTTCTTCAGGAAAAGCTTTAAATCATTAATTTTTGTTACAATCTTTTAAAGATTGGCCAATTGTAATCTATTAATATCTTAGTTATACATTTTTCTTGTAGTTTTGCCGTTTTATTCACATATTACCCTTCATTCATTAATTTTTATTAAACCACTCACGTTTATTTCATTATTATGTTAATTAGTCTTTATTAATTGTTTTGTATTAATCAAAAGAAATTGGTTTAACACTTAATAAATTAATTATTTAAATAATTAATTAATTCATTGTTTTTTTGCTTGTTTAATTGCAGGTATGTTTATAATTTATAATTATTATTGGCGGTGAAAGAAAAGGTAAATTAATAACGTTACACAATAAATTGAACCCAATTTATTAAAAAATACTAAATTGTTATGAAATTAATTAGTGAAGGAAGGAAAGTTCTTTAAATTTCTTTAAATTTCTAGTTTTCCTAGATTTTTATTAAGAAATACTGATTTGATTTTTTAAAAGAAGCTGCAAGTTTTTTTTTGAAAGAAATTAATAAAATTCGTTCGAAAATAAACAAATTCATGATAATTTACCTTGAATTTTATTTGTTTAACATAATTTTGATAATTTCTTGCTCCAACATTGTTTTAATTCCATAATTTCTCACCAAATCATTGATGATACAGCATTACTTAGTAGTTTTAATCATTATTAGAAGATAAAAGCTTAAAACATCCTCTAAAATTTATAAAAATCCCTTAAACAAAACTTTAAAAAGCCAACCTTGTTTACATTAGCAACTAAAATTTAAGTCAATTTGGTTATTTATTTAAAAATCGGTAAAAAAATGCTTTAAAATCATTAAAATTTATAAAAAATCCCTTAAAAAATACTTTAAAATGCAGCCTTTTTTACATTAGCAACTGAAATTTAAGTCAGTTTAGTAATTTATTTAAAAATCTATAACAAAATCCTTTAAATTGTTTAAAATTTATAAAATCCCTTAAAATATGCTTTAAAAAACAGCCTTGTTTACTTTAGCCACAAACAAAACAATATGGCAGCCCCTTATGGTTTGTTGTGTGAGCGAGAGAGAGACAACAACAACAGCTAAAGTGGAAATTCAACTTTTAAAGGATTTTAATGGATTTTCTTACAAAATATTAAATAAACTTCATTGTATTTTAATAAAAATGGAATTTAAAAGGTTTTCTTTATGTTTTAAACCTTATTTCAAAGGTTTATCACAATTTTTAAAAGATAACAACTCTCTCACTAACACAACAATAGAGTGTAAGTGAGACAGTGTGGTAAATAAAGCGTTTTATTTTAAGCAGAAATAGAAAGTAAATTTTGGTATAAAAGTGTTTTTAAAGGAAAAATAAAGATTTTTCAAGAAATATTGAAAAAATTTGTTTAAGTTGTTTTAAAACTTTATAAATATTTTAGAAATTTTTATAAAATTTTTAATTAAATTCAGAAATTTTAAAATGTTTATTTAAATATTTCCTGCTATTTTGTATTAATTATTTTCTGTTACATCATTTCCTTTTTCTGAATTTATATGAATCAAAGTTCTAAGTTTATTTGTTTTTATTGTCATCTTAATTACTTTTAATCATTTAATGTCAATATTTTTATTTTTTTCCCTTTTCATTTCTCTCAACTCACGAGAGTTTCAAAGTCTAACTAATATTTGTTGATCTCATTGAGTTTGGCCTGAATTACAGACAGTTATTCCATTTTTATTGTTATTATTACCGTAATTATTTTGTTATTTTAAACAACAATAAACAGAAAGAAATAATATTGTAATTAAAATTATAAAATTGATATTACTTACTATAAATGTTAATTAGTTTGAAAGTGGCTTGTATTACAGATTAATTAAAGCATTAAGTATTATTATAAACATTAAGGGGGTAGCTAGGAAATAAAAAAAAAATAAACACTTCACTATGACTGGCGACCCCATGAAGTCGATATAGCCATGTCCGTCTCTCCGTCTGTATGTTGAAATCAATTTTCCGTAGCCCCCAATTAACTTCAATACACGATTCATACATCAATATATCCGCATTAGTCCCGGATCGGTTGCTGTTTAAAATCGATAAAATCGGCACACAAATGGCTGAGATATAAGCAAAAAACCATGACTACCACGATCTGCTTCAACAATAAGTTCAGAAGTCCCTATTAATAGAACCTTTATTTCCTCATTATTATTTTTTTTAAAAAAAATTGATTTTATGAGTTCATAGTTCATTTTTTAAAAACATTTATTTTGAAATTTGTGCCCAGAACAAATAAATATTGTTAATTATTGTTTTTAAATTGGATTTTTTATTTATTTTTGTTTGTTTTATTACTTTGTGATTAATTCAAATGATTGCTTATCAATTGTGTCGTTTTAATAAAGGACGTACTTAAAATTATTTTGTTATCAAGATTAGTTATTGAAATAACAATACATACAACTTTTTCTTCATATTTAATAATAGTTTTTTGTTTTGTTTGTTTAATAAACAAAATAGACTGATAATTTTAAATCATAACTATAAAACATGTTAATTATATATATTTAGGGCAAAAAGAACACATCCCTAGAGGCTGTAAACTATATTTTAAAGGAATAAGCTAAACAAATACAAAGTTTAAGCAACACTGGTTAAAAACGCCAAGATGCCATACCCTTATCTGGCATCTCTTTATGAATGTCTCTTTTTCTTCTTCTTTTTACAAAGAGCTATTCACTGTAAATTGCTAGCTTTCTTATGCAGGGATGGCAGTTTAGCTATTAACTAAAAGAATCAAGTTAAAATAAACATTTTAAAACGCAAACAAATCCATTATACAGAATGTCAATAACTTTTTGGCACGCAAAGCTCACAAGTCAAAAAATCAAATACTTAGAAGCGATTCAAAATGAATTTTTGTTATTTTTCTTTAGTTTTACATTATAATTGGATTAATTTTACTGCAATGCTTGTTAAGTATTGTAGTAAAAAAATAAAATGATTTAATGGGGAGACTTGGTTTAAAAAAAACGGTTTTTATTTGTATAATAATTTATGCAATACAAAACGGAAATCAAGAAAACATTACAACCAAGGGGTAATTTATTGTTTTAGATATTACCGCACGCTTTTTCATGTTAGAAAAGGAAACTTTATTTAATAGGGGTTAGAAAAAAGGGGGTAAGGTTAAGTGGACGCTTAACAGGGATTTATATACTATCAGGTGTTTTAAGTTGCTTTGAATTTAATAGGAATTAAAAGTCATTAAACTTCTTTTATATGTTTCTACTAGGAAATTTAAGTTTAATGTCAACGACAGGGGTTCATTATGCAAAAAATTTACATATAACTAATAACGAATGCGTATTACTTATTAAATTTAATAAATTTTGTTAGAAATTCTTAAAGATACTTTTGTATCTCAAAGATATTTTTGTATCTTTAGGTAGTTTTTTTGATAAAAATAGAAAATTTGTTTCAGATTTTTACTGGTGCCACAAAATATTGAAAATTTTAAGAAAATTATTAAAGATACTTTTGTATCTGAAAGATATTTTTGCTTCTTTAGCTCAATTTTATGGAATTTTTTATAAAATTATTTTGTAACTTGTATTTATTCTTTAAATTATTAAAAATTTCAAAAAAAAATCTTAAAGATACTTTTGTATCTCAAAGATACGTTTGTATCTTTAGCTAAATTTTATGAAATTTTTGTAAAATTATTCTGTAACTTGTATTTATTCTTTAAATTATTGAAAATTTTAAGTAAAATCTTAAAGATACTTTTGTATCTTAAAGATACTTTTGTATCTGAAAGATATTTTTGTATCTTTTTCACAACTTTAGGATATAAATAGAAAATTTGTTTCTGATTTTTACTGATTCCTCAAAATATTGAAAATTTTAAGAAAAATCTTAAAGATTGTTTTGTATCTACCAGATATTTTTGTATCTTTAGCTTAATTTTTTGGAATTTTCATAAAATTAGTTTCTAATTTTTACTAGTTCCTCAAAATATTGAAAATTTTAAAACAATTCTTAATGATACTTTTGTATCTTCCAGATATTTTTGTATCTTTAGCTCAATTTTATTAGTTAAATTAGTTTCTACTTTTTATTTGTGCTTCAAAATTTCAAAACTTTCATTACCAAATTGGAAAATATTCTAAATTTTTAAGCTTTTTTAAACAAAACTCATGATAAACCAGTTTCTTGCAGCTTTAACGCTTTCACGCCTCAATTGTATTTCCATTTTGCAGCAAATTGGCATTCACTTTAAACTGATAACACAAGACTCAGGGATGGAATTTACTATTTATTTAAAATATAAGTAGCTGCTGTAGTCGCTTTAACGCCACAATTGTATTTTTTTTATAAAGAAAACATTCATGGCTTTAATTTGTTGGGGGAAATGTACAACAACAACAACGCCATTTGTTGCCGTCATTTAGACGGTCGTCGTCTTAATGGCGTTTTCTAATCCATAACATGCAATATTATTTATAGTATGTATAAATAATGATTGGTTAAAGCAGGGTGGTGATGGTATCTTTAATGTGTTCCCAAAAAAAAAAAAACCAAGAAATTGTTTGCTTTAAGACATCTAAAAGCTTTAATTTCCTGAATTTTTAGTTGTACACAATTTTGTGTTTAAATTTATTTATACATTTCTAGTATTTTTAGAACATTTCTACATTACAATATTAGTTTCCTACACATTTTTCTTATAATGTGTTGAAAATAGTTTTTAATGTTTATGGAAATGTCATAATTTAAAGATATTTTTAGAAAATTATTTTAGGAAGACTTAAAAAAGACATAAGAAGAAGGTAAATTATTTTAGTTTGACATGAAAAATTTATGAGTGTTAAAAAAGGAAACTAATGTGGCAACAAATGTTCAGAAATAAATGTTTTTAGGATATTTTGGTCACTGTGTCTTGGATTAAAAACTATAAAATAAACAAGATAATTAATAAACCATATAATTAATGTTATTAAATTTTAAAGGTAGATATTTTTAGTAAATTTTTGAATTTTATTTTGGAAAAATATTTTTAACTCAAATTTTAAATTTTATATGTATATTTTTTTTAATTTTGAATATTTCTTATATTTAGGAGAATTTATAGACATTTTAAAAAAATTTTAAATTTTTTTAAAGATTTTTTTATTGGTCAAGCTCAAGTTTAAAATTTTATATTTTTTTTTTGTAATTTTAAGTATTAATGCTTAAATTTAGGTGAATTTATAGAAATTTTAAAAAAAAACTTTGAAATTTTCTTTAAAATAATTTTTAAAAAATTGTGTTTGTCCCACTGTTAACTTATCTTTTTTAAATTTTATTTTATTTAACTTAATTTCAATTCAAATTAAATTTAAAAAATTTTAATTTTATAAAAAAAAATTATTAAAAAATCTGCTTAGTACCACTGTTTGGTTTATTTTTTTAATTTTAAATTCTCTTACTTTCATTTAAGAACAATTTATAAAAAATTAATGACATTTGTCTAAGTTCATAAAAAAAATTATTGAAAAAACTTTCTTCAGTCCCACTGTTAATATAATTTTTTTTAATTTTAAATATTTTTACTTCAATTCAAATAAAATTTATATAAATTTTAAAAAATTCTAATTTTATAAAAAAAAAATTATTAAAAAATCTGCTTTAGTACCACTGTTCGTTTTAGTTTTTTAATTTTAAATTCTCTTACTTTCATTTTAGAACAATTTATAAAATTTAGAGTGATTTTTCTAAATTTATAAAAAAAACTTTTTTTTATAATTTAAAATTTCTTTACTTCAATTCAAATAAAATTTATATAAATTTAAAAAATTCTAATTTTATAAAAAGAAATTATTAAAAAATCTGCTTTAGTACCACAGTTCATTTTATTTTTTAAATTTTAAATTCTCTTATTTTCATTTAAGAACAATTTATAAAATATTACTGACATTTGTCTAAGTTCATAAAAAAAATTATTGAAAAAACTTTCTTCAGTCCCACTGTTAATATAATTTTTTTCATATTTTAAATATCTACTTCAATTCAAATAAAATTGATATAAATTTAAAAAAATTCTAATTTTATAAAAAAAATTGTTAAAAAATCAGCTTTAGTACCACTGTTCGTTTTATTTTTTTAATTTTAAATTCTCTTACTTTCATTTAAGAACAATTTATAAAAAATTATTGACATTTGTCTAAGTTCATAAAAAAAATTATTGAAAAAACTTTCTTCAGTCCCACTGTTTATATATTTTTTTTAATTTTGAATACCTTTACTTCAATTCAAATAAAATTTATATAAATTTTAAAAATTCTAATTTTATAAAAAAAAAAATTTTAAAATTTGCTCTAGTTCCACTGTAGATATAGTTTTTTTTTAATTTGAAATTCTCTTGCTTTAATTAAAGAACAATTTATAAAATATTAGAGTGATTTTTCTAAATTTATAAAAAAATATTAAAAAAAACTTTTTTCCGTTCCACTGTTAATATAATTTGTTTATAATTTAAAATTTCTTTACTTCAATTCAAATAAAATTGATATAAATTTTAAAAAATTCTAATTTTATAAAAAAAAATTATTAAAAAATCTGCTTTAGTACCACTGTTCATTTTATTTTTTAAATTTTTAATTCTCTTACTTTCATTTAAGAACAATTTATAAAAAATTATTGACATTTGTCTAAGTTCATAAAAAAAAAATTGGAAAAAACTTTCTTCAGTCCCACTGTTAATATAATTTCTTTATAATTTAAAATTTCTTTACTTCAATTCAAATAAAATTTATATAAATTTAAAAAAAATTCTAATTTTATAAAAAAAAAATTATTAAAATATCTGCTTTAGTACCACTGTTCGTTTTATTTTTTAAATTCTCTTACTTTCACTTACGGATAATTTATAAAAAATTATTGACATTTGTTTAAGTTCATAAAAAAAATTATTGAAACAACTTTTTTCCGTCCCACTGTTAATATAATTTTTTTTTAATTTTAAATATCTTTACTTCAATTCAAATAAAATTTATATAAATTTTAAAAAAATTCTAATTTTATTAAAAAAAAAATTAAAAAATCTGCTTTAGTACCACTGTTCATTTTATTTTTTAAATTTTAAATTCTCTTACTTTCATTTAAGAACAATTTATAAAAAATTATTGATATTTGTCTAAGTTCATAAAAAAAATTATTGAAAAAACTTTCTTCAGTCCCACTGTTAATATAATTTTTTTTTAATTTTAAATATCTTTACTTCAATTCAAATAAAATTGATATAAATTTTAAAAAATTCTAATTTTATAAAAAAAAAATTATTAAAAAATCTGCTTTAGTTAGTACCACTGTTAGTTTTATTTTTTAAATTCTCTTACTTTAATTTTAGAACAATTTATAAAATATTACAGAAATTTTTCTTATTTTATGAAAAAAAAAATATTGAAAAAAACTTTCTCCTGTCCCACTGTTAATATAATTTTTTTTAATTTTAAATACCTTTACTTTAATTCAAAAAGAATGTAAAATATTAAAGACATTTATGAAATTTTATTTGGTTCTAGTTCATTTCTTAATTTTATTTAATTTACCAATTTACCTTCTTTGAGCCCACTGTTAACATATGTTAACTTTATATTTTTGTTTTCCAAACTTATGAATGAACCTCCGCACTCAGCTAAAAAAAACCAAAACACCCTCTCTCCATAACAACAAGAGATTTTTAGCTAAAAACAGCTTAGTTTATTTACTACTGGAAATGAGAGAGAGATAAAGGTGAATTTAAGCTCTCTGACAAAAGAATTCACCTCTATACGAAAACAAACACTAGCACATAACAGAGTTGAAGATACATACTTGTTTTGTTGTTGTTTTTTATTATGGAACTGGAACAAAACCGCAAAAAGTATCTAAGAAATGTACAAACAATACAAAAAAAAACACAATAATACAATTTTTTATTGGAAACAAAAGTAAAAAAATAAAGAAAAACGAAAGCAAAAACATGAAAGAAAAAGATTTATAATATGATGAAGAGAAAAGTATAAAAAAAAACTCAAGCAATTTTGCAGACATTTTTACATCAGGGAGGGAGGGGTGTTAGATGAGTTAGGTGTGTAAAAACATTGTTTTTTTATTAATTCTTGGTTTTTTGTGTTTTTGTATAAGATTTTTGTTCTTTGTTTAGTTAATGTGGCTATAAATGTAGACTAAAATAGTTAAATGAATAGGGAGTAAAGAAGTGAATTCTTTAAGAAAATTAAAAAATAAATTTGAATTGAAAATAAGTTTTAAAGGATTTTTAACAGATTTTAAAAAATAATTTTAATATCGAATTTAAAATTAAGAAAATTTGTAGAAAAATCTTTAAGATACTTTTGTATCTTATAGATATTCTTGTATCTTTAGCTGCATTTTATGAAATTTATATAAAATTAGTTACTAATTTGTATAGATTCTTAAAATTATTGAAAAATTCAAGAAAAATCTTAAAGATACTTTTGTATCATAAAGATAATTTTAAATCTTTAGCTCAACTTTTGTATATAAATAGAAAATTTGTTACTGATTTTCACTGGTTTTTTAAAATAATGAAAATTTCAAGAAAAATCTTAAAGATACTTTTGTATCTGAAAGATATTTTTGTATCTTTAGCACAACTTTTGGATACAAATTGAAATTTTGTTAATAATTTCTACTGGTGCTTTAAAATATTGAAAATTTCAAGAAAAATCTTAAAGATACTTTTGTATCTAGAAGATATTTTTGTATCTTTAGCACAACTTTTGGATGTAAATGCGAAATTTGTTACTGATTTGTACTAATGCTTCAAAATATTGAAAATCTCAAGAAAAATCTTAAAGATACTTTTGTATCTTCCAGATATTTTTGTATCTTTAGGTAAATTTTGTGCTATAAATAGGAAATTTGTTACTGATTTTAACTGGTTTTTTAAAATAATAAAAATTTCAAAGAAAATCTTAAAGATACTTTTGTATCTTCCAGATATTTTTGTATCTTTAGGTAAATTTTGTGCTATAAATAGGAAATTTGTTTCTAATTTTAACTGTTTTTTTAAAATATTGAACATTTTAAGAAAAATCTTAAAGATACTTTTGTATCTTCCAGATATTTTTGTATCTTTAGGTAAATTTTTTGCTATAAATAGGAAATTTGTTACTGAATTTTACTGGTGCTTCAAAATAATGAAAATTTCAAGAAAAATCTTTAAGATACTTTTGTATCTTCCAGATATTTTTGTATCTTTAGGTAAATTTTGTGCTATAAATAGGAAATTTGTTATTGATTTCTACTAATGCTTCAAAATAATGAAAATTTTAAGAAAAATCTTAAAGATACTTTTGTATCTTAAAGATTTTTTTGTATCTTAAACATATTTTTTGTATCTTTTAGGGGAAATTTGTTAAAAAATTAAGATTTTTAAAGGAATTCATTTAAAAATTATGATTTTGATTAACATTAAATTAAGAAAAATTTTATTTTCATGAAATTTTTTAAAAATTGCTTGAAAAAATTTCTTTTCTTTTGACTTAAGATTCCATTCCTTGAAATTTCTTTATTTTTTAAAGAGCCCCCTCATCAATGTGTAATGTTGTACAGAAAGTTTTTATGTGATATTTTTTTATTATTGTATTTTTGCCTTTGTTATTTTTATCATTTGTGTATTGTGCTTTTTGCTAAACATTTCGAAAGTCTTCTTGCAGTTTTGGAGAAAAAATCATATTTTTAGTTGTCTGTTTTCCATTGTTGTTCTTTAGTTGCATTTTATAGATACTTTTTTTTATTAGTAGCTACATTTTAAAAGATAAAACTGCAATTGTAGACGTCTCAGTAGTTTCTGGCGAGGGTCTGAGTTGTGTTGTTGTGTTAATGTTTATTTGCTGATGTGGTATAGATACTTTTGGTTTGTATAATATGTTTTATACGAATTCTGTTTAGTGAGGTTTAACACGTTGCGTGTGCAACAGAAAATAAAGAAACCAAACAGTCTCAAACGAACTGTTGTTGATGTGTAATGTGTGTGATTTACACAAATTATGAATTCATAAAAAAAAAATGTTGGAAAAAAAGTGCTGGCTTTAAGAGCTGTTAAGTGAAGTTTTCAATAATTAAATGGAAAAAAAGTTAAAGAAATGTAAATAATAAAAATACACACAAAAGAAAAATATTTGCTAAAATTTAATTGAAATTAACAAAAAAATCTTTAAGCTTAATTTATAACCAAGCTAAAATTTTAAGAAACTTGTTTTTTTAAACCAAAAAAAGCTTTAAATAAAAAACTAGTTGTTAAATTCTTGAAGAATTAAAAAAAATAAAACCCAAAGTTTTTATAGTTAATAAAAACAATTACAAAAAAAACAAAATTTAATAAATTAAAAAAATAAACAAATATATATTACTTAACTTTTGAAATGTTTTCGACTAATTTATGGCAAAAAATCCTTAAACATACTCAATAAAAGCAAAAACGTCCATTACCCTACTCCCCTTACTATTATAAGTATGGCATCATGGCTAATTTTGACAATCCCTTTTGTTTGTTTACCAATCACCTCAGGCTTGGAAATGTCACTACTATTGCTAATTTAGTAAATACTCTCTTCAGAGTTGGAAATATCAGTACTATTACAAATTGTTCGTTAAGTTTAAATAGAAATATACGAAATTTCTTTAAAATTTACAAGAATTTTGGTTGAATTACATAAAAAAAAGTTTCTCAACTGGGAATAAAAGAACTATAGTTCAATAATTGAACATTTTTGAAGTTTTTTCTAACAACAAAAATAATCTCAGGATTTCAATAACATGTAAAAAAATGTAAAACGTTACAGTGAGGGAATTTTAAAGTTTTTGTAGGTTTCGAAAATAAAGTTTCGTTAAGTTTTTTAAATCAATAAAAAATCAAAATTTCTCTTTATTTTGAAAACATATAAAGAATGTAAAACGTTTCGAAAATAAAGTTTCGTTAAGTTTTATTAGGCAACAAAAACAAAAAAATTCTTTGGATTTTAAAAATATATAAAAAATATAAAATGTTTGAGGTAAAGAAATTTTTAATTTTTTTTCGCTTTAGAAAATAATATTTCGTTAAGTTTTTTTACATTACCAAAAATAAAAAATTTCTCTGGTTTTAATGATTACATAAAGCGTAAAACGAATATGAAAAGGAAATTTAAAAATTGTCTTTTGTTTAGAAAATAAAGTTTCGTTAAGTTTTTTTAAGCAACAAAAATAAAAAATTTCATTAGATTTAATTATCACACAAAGAATATTAAACGTTTTTACTAAAGAAATTTAAAATTTGTTTTCGGTTTCCAAAATAAAGTTTCGTTAAGTTTCTTAAATCCACAAAAATAAAAATTTTCTTTGGAATTAAATAACATTTAAATAATATAAAACGTTTGTAGAAAAGAAATTTAAAATTTTTGTTTGGTTTCAGAAATAAAGTTTCGTTAAGTTTTTTTAAATTGATGAAAATAAAAATTTTCTTTGGAATTAAATAACATTTAAAGAATATAAAACGTTTGTAGAAAAGAAATTTAAAATTTTTGTTTGGTTTCAGAAATAAAGTTTCGTTAAGTTTTTTAAATTGACGAAAATAAAAATTTTCTTTGGAATTAAATAACATTTAAAGAATATAAAACGTTTGTAGAAAAGAAATTTAAAATTTTTGTTTGGTTTCAGAAATAAAGTTTCGTTAAGTTTTTTAAATTGAGGAAAATAATTTTTTTTGCTGGATTTTATTAAATAATAAGGAATGTAACATGAATAGAGCTAAATAATTTTTTTAATTAATAAAGTTTCGTTAAGTTTTTTAAACTCACAAACATAAAAATTTTCTTTGGAATTAAATAACATTTAAAGAATATAAAACGTTTTAAAAAAAGAAATTTAAAATTTTTGTTAGGTTTCCAAAATAAAGTTTCGTTAAGTTTTTTAAATTGACGAAAATAAAAATTTTCTTTGGAATTAATTAACATTTAAAGAATATAAAACGTTTGTAGAAAAGAAATTTAAAATTTTTGTTTGGTTTCAGAAATAAAGTTTCGTTAAGTTTTTTAAATTGACGAAAATAAAAATTTTCTTTGGAATTAAATAACATTTAAAGAAAAACGTTTGTAGAAAAGAAATTTAAATTTTTTTTTTGGTTTCTGAAATAAAGTTTCGTTAAGTTTTTTAAATTGAGGAAAATATTTTTTTTTGCTGGATTTAATTAAATAATAAGGAATGTAACATGAATATAGCTAAATATTTTTTTTAATACTTGCCGTTCAAAAAATAAAGTTTCGTTAAGTTTTTTAAATTGTCAAAATTCCAATTTTTTTTGGAATTTCAATAATAGCTTATTTGTTTTTAATGGATATACAAAAATGAGTTTTAAAATATTTTTGGTTTAGAAAATAAAGTTTCGTTAAGTTTTTCAATTTAATAAAATTTCAAAATTTTCTTTTGAATTCAAAAGCTTTTTCATAAAGTTTGATAAAAATAAGAATTTTTTGTGAATTGAAATATAAATTTATTTATTGCTAAGCTTTTGTTTAAAAAGTTCTTTCTGTTAAGTTATTTCAATTCTTGATTTTAGCATTTATTTTTTTTTTGGTTTAATAAAATTTTAATATTGTTTTAGTGTTTGCCATATTATTTCAATAAAAATATAACAATTTAAGTGCTTAACTTCAAAATAAATTAAAAAAAAACATAAGTATCTTTAAGATACTTTAAAATAAAAGAAAAAGTGAAACAAAATGTTGGCTTTAGAAGCTTAAGAGTTGCTCTTTAAACCAGTTTTTTTTGGTACTCAAACAAAAAAAAAACAGCTGCTTTTCAACAGTTTTTAAATTAAACAAATTTTAAATAACGCCTACACCTTAACTATAATTGTTAAAAAATAAAAGAAATATTTGATTTCGCAATTGCCATGTATCCCAGCAGCAGTACTAGCATGTTGTGTTTAGCTCAGGGTTTAGCCACCAACACGGATTTGCCCACAACTAAACCACAAAATCAGCAGCAATGCATTAATGATGATTCATTGCCCAATTCGTTTGGTAAAACCATGATGACATCGACACCGCATAATCATGTGTATAACAGATCAATCTCCCTGGTGGACAATACCAAGGCGTTAAATCAACGAAGGCCAAAAAAAGTTATAGTCAAAGCAAGGTAAATAATATAAGACAACACAGAATCTAAACAAAATAGCTTAAATTATTACTAAATAACAATAAAATTTATTAAAACTAACAGAAATAGTTAAAAAACTATATAATTACCCAAATAATACTAATTTAATACAACCCTGGGCTTAAAAGTACTTAGTTCAGCAACTCTGCTTTGGTTTAGTTGATAGTAAACCGTTATATGAATATGGCTGCATTGTGCTGCTAGCAGCGCTGCCCTTAAGGACAAAGCAAAATGTAAACAAAGCTAAACTAATAACTTTTTAGTTGTAATCTTACAATTCTTAACATATTTACACAAGAAATTTAAATAATATTCTAATTGGCTATTGTATGTCTTCTTTTGCACACATAAAATGCAAATAATATTCTTTCATTGTTTTTCCTCCCCCTCTGCTGCTCTTATGCATGCATGCATTCATTCACTCTCGCATAAAAGTCATTCAACTCTTTGTTGTTGTCACACACAGTCGCATTGTCGCTGTCATCAAGACAGATAATGGCGTTGACCACAAAGCGTTGTCGTCACTCATACGTTTATTATTATTATGAGTATTTGTTCTAAAACATTATTTATTGTTTCCTTTTGCCAAGACGTGATTTGATTTTATTTAATCTAATTGAAAACTATAAATAAATGAATATACTACATCATATTATGACTGGTATGTAACTGCTTTAATGTAAAGTGTTGCAAGTGTAAAATGTCACTATTAATTTAGATTTTATATGGTAAATATTTATTGTGTGTTTTGTATGAGTATTTTAAAATGTTATCTAATTGATTTTGCTCCATATGTTGTTAAAGTTTATTTAAAATTTGTTGTTTGCTTTTGTTAAAACAAAAGAAAACTTTTAAAGTAAAATTTTCCATTTTTCGATTTTGGTTGGGAAATTTCCTATTAAGAAAAACCCTTTAAAATATTCTAAAATTTTATTTTCTATTATTTATGCAAACAACTAAACCATTTTCAGTTCTTTGAACTTTTCATCATTGTCTATACAACTGGATTTTCTCACTTCCTACAGCCATACATCATAAATACACCAACATACTACTCTACTCTAAATATAAAATTTTCCTTCTATGACTGACTGTAAGTCTAATGTACATAATTAGACAATTATATATTATACTAGTTTTTCTATACATATTTTAATATTTAATTTTCTTATTAACACCACAAACTCGTTAGGTTTTCTTTTACGTTAAGTTAAGACAAGACGAGACATGTTCTGGTCTTGTAAGTTTCATTCATGCGGAAGTTTTGTGTCTTTTTCAGCACCTAACAATGTTGCTATACTTACTTACTTACATGTTGCTGCTAAGTTTATTTTTTTTTAGCTAAATTTATGGTAGACTGACTTCTCAGGTTTTTTTTTATTATAATATAATAGTATTTGTAGTTTTTTTCTTTCTTCTTTATTTATAATTATGTGTAATTTGAAAACAGGTTACATTTTTTCTGTCTAAGATCAAGTCTTCTTCTCCCTCATCATTTCTGTGTTGTTTTGTTTATGTTTTTTTCTTCTTCTTTACTTGCTCTCACCTGTTTGTTGTACAATAGTTATGTAGCTCTCTTTAATTAAATGATGAGTAAGAGGTTAGGATTGTTTTTGTTGTTGTTATATTTCTAATTATTCAAAGTAGTGTGTTTGTTGTTATTACTATGCAGAACTTGTTTGTTGTTGAATGGTTTGTTGTGATGATGACAATGATGGCGGCCAGGGTTGGAAATTGCTATACAATTTGTTTAAATTGTAAATTGCTTATGTTTTATTATAAACAAAAGTGGAATATTTGAGGGCAAAGGGGCTGTATAAGTATCAAAGCAGTTATTTAAATAATTTTCAATAAAAATTAACTCTATTTTAAATATTTTTTTAATGTTTTTATTTCAAAATTAATAAAAAATAAAAATAAATTGAACGATTTTGCTATAAAAACAAGCAATAATTAACATTTTTCTTTGTAAAAAAAATTTTCCTTCCAAATTTTGATTAATTTTCTTTTAAATGTATAAAATTTTAAATACCTCTCCGTTTAAAAATCTAACCCCATATTAAAAATCAAGTATTAAACTAAGCAATGTTTTATAAGTTATCTTGGAATGAATACAAGGAACCTCCCATACAAAGTAAATATTTATTATGGAATATTTGGTGAAATATAATTGTGAAAGCCTTTACTATATGGAGTTAGGCTGACAATGGTCAGGATTGTATTAGTGGGCCTGGCACCTATCATACAAAATAAATAGTTATTTTCCAATATCTGGGGAACTATAATTGTGAAAGTCTTCAAACTTTATATGAATCAATTTCGTATCATTGCATGAAGTTTAACCAATAAAAGTCGTTTTTTTCGCATGTGTCGGAGATAAAAAAATGCTAAATGAGGAGCTGCAGAACAGAAGGTACTTTTTTTGTTATGCGGCTCCTCAAATGGTGTTTTTTAAGCCCGATAGATCTTTAAATTGCAAAAAATTACACATAAAAGTAAATTTTAATCAAAAAAATTTTTAATTCGAAAGATCATATGCAAACAATGCGAAGACGCATTTTGGACGTCCAATTTTCGGTCACTTTTCCCAACATTGCTGGCCGTATGTCTCTTTTAACACGAAGAAGGTTGGCCTCCAAGCCGTCAATTGTTGCTGGTTTATTAGCATAAACCATTGACTTCACATGGCCCCACAGGAAATAATCGAGAAGTGTCAAATCACACGACCCTGAAAGTTAAGTTATCGCCAAATTTTAATTTCAATAAATCCTGTTTATATTATATTTGCTATTTTTATTATTATTTTTAACTACTTTTGCTAGTTTTATATTGTTTTGTTATGATTTACCAAAACTACCGTTAGTTTGACAAATTTCATACCAAAAAAATGCAACCCTGCAGCAATTTCTCCATGCCTGGTTGTGGCCAATGTAGCCATATGATGTTTTTAATTATTCAGGCTATTTAGCGATTTTTTTAAAGGAATAAAAGGATATTTAGCGATTTTTTGAGTAAAATAAGACAATTAGTACAAATAATTGAAAAATTGCCCCTTTGCTCCTCGATTACTATTAATTATTTAGATAATTTGGTAGCGTTGTTCAAGTGTAAATCGATTAATGATGATTTGCCAGAGTATACTCATCATAAATGTCAAAAAGTGAGCGCAGTATGACAGTTCATTTGACAGTTAATCCTTTCGTAAGTTCTGCACCCTTAATTAAGAGAAAAATTATTAAGTGAAGCCGCCCGGCTGATAGCCTGTGGAAAAATGTTTTCAACGCTCGATTTTGGATAATCCATATCGTTTCCATAAAAAATATATCTATCGTAAGTGGCAATTTCAAGCCCTTTTAAATGAAATCAAAACATTTGAGATCGAATAATTATTATCGAAGTTATTTAAGATTTTAGTGATTTAAGAATCCAAATTTTATATAGAAAAAGAGCTTTATAGTTTTTGAGTCCTTTTTTGCTTTAATACCTTTTTAGCTTTAAAACAGTACTTTCCCATCTCTGCTGTTTATTTTATTATGAAGTTCTTTTACTTTTTTCCTGTTTATTATCTATTATTTATTTGGTTTTTTCTTGTTTCTTTTCTTCAAATGTTTTATAGACTTTTTTTTAAAAGATTGATGATGAGATTTTTGTGTTTTTTTTAACAGTTTTTTCTGCAAACTTGTTTGGTCTATTGTCTTATTTCTTGGTTTTCGTGTTAAAAAACCAGTATTATTTCCTCTATTTCCCTGTCTCCCCCTGGCTCATTAATTAGAGCAATTTATTGGTGTATTGTTTTGGTTGGTAGGTGGCAGTGTTATCAATTTAGTGATTTTGTTACATTATTTACATATTAGTATTGGATGTCAGTTGAGAGACTTTGATAGAAGCTGATTAAGGAATATAAGATCTTTATGAAAGCTTTTAAAAGACCTAATAACAAATATAAAATATCTTTAAATTAATCATAAAAGGCTTTACAATAATCTACTATTCTACTAGATTATGTTTTAATTTATATTATTTTTGCTATTTTTATTGTTATTTATAACCAATTTTGCTAGTTTCATATTGTTTTGTTATGATTTTTTAAAACTACCGTTAGTTTGTCAATTTTCATACCCAAAAAATGCAACCCTGTACAAATTTCTCCAGGCCTGGTTATGGTCAAGGTTGCCATATGATTTTTTTTAAGGAAACATAATATTTAGCGATTTTCAAGGAATAAAAGGATATTCAGCGATTTTTTGATAAAAAATTAAACAATTTTGGGAAAAATAAGCGAAATTGTACAAATTTTTCGAAAAAAAAAATGCTAAAAATTGACCTTTACTCCTCAATTACTAGAAAAAATTTACAAAACACTACAACAAAAAGAGAACAATTTGACTGTGTTTATTTTTTAAATCCATATAAAGACCTATGATTGAAGATTATAAATTACTATATAAGCAACTATAAATTATGCTATATAAAGATCTACAAAAGAGGCTTTTAAAAGATTATATAAAGACCTATGATTAAAGTTTATAACTCGGAATTAATGAACTATATTTGAAATTCCAGTTTTTTATTTTGATTTAAGCGTTTTCAAGAAATCTATTTTTCAATTTCTGCGTTTTTTGTTATCTACTTTATTTGCTGCGGTTAATCGTGCAGTGGGTTTTTTCTTTTTTGGTTCGATTTTGTTGCCAAAGGTTTTTGTTATTCTATATTTAAACAAACAGCTGTTATAGGTTACTAACGGTTTATTTTATTTCATTTGATACGTTTTCTTTTTTTCTTGTTTCTACTCTTACCACAAAACTTTATTGAAGGAGTGTTCTTGTTTTTTTTTGTATATTATTTTTATTTCTTTTCATTAAAATATACTATAAAAAGGTGTGCTGTAATTTAATGGCTACTGGGGGGAGAGGGGGCAGCAGTGTATTTTAGCTATAATTGAAACCTTGACAATTATTTTGTTTGGTATTGTAAATACTTTATATATTATTTAAAGAGTTTTTTTTAATATTTGTTGAAATATCTAATAAAAAATTTAATTTGTTATTAAATATTAAAATAAAACAAATGAACAGAAAATTTTAAAGTTTAAAACCTTTGTGGATAACATTGAAAATATAATAACAAAAAGTTTTGTTAGTTAAATTAAGAGCGAAAGTGTCATTTTATAAAACTGGTTTAATTTTAGAGATTAAAGAAATTCTGAACTTTTACTTTAAATAATAATAAATTAATTTGTTTATTTCTTGTTACAAAAAGAAATTTACGGTTAATGTGTACATAAATATAAAGAAATCATATAAAAGCCAAAGATTTCATGACAATTTTTTTTTATATTGTATGTTTCTCTGTGAAACACTTTACAGTGTCAATAAAGAAAAGTTTAATGACTTTCAATTACTTACTTATTTGCTAGAAAGAAAGTCCACTAAATAAAATACTTCAAGCTGGACAATAAATAAGAAGTAGCAGCAATAATAGAAAATATTGTTGAAAAATTAGCTCTTGACATTTTTTAACTGACAAAAGTTTTGCTGGGTTTAACAAACCTTTGTTGTTTTGTGTGTTTAAAAAAAGTAATTTATTTTAAAAGTTTTTTTTTCTTACTTCAGTTTACTATAATTTTTCTTAGGTTTTTGCTCTTTTTTTGTATAAATTAAAAAAAAAAAATTTTAAAATGAGAGAAGATTTAAACATGTTAAAATAGTTTGTTAATATTTTAAGAGATGCCATATAAACGTGAATTATTTAATAATTAAACAAGATTTTTACGTGTTTTTTATATAAAAACTTTTTAAATCAATTTAATTTCCCTTATTTTCTTAATTTTTTTTGAACTGTAATTAATTTAAAAATTTCAATTTAATTCATATAATTTTATTTATTTTTATTATTATTTTAACTAGTTTTACTATTTTTTATACACATTTGTTATGATTTTTCAAAACTACCGTTAGTTTGTCAAATTTCATACCAAAAAATGCAACACTGGAATAATTTATCCAGGCCTGGTTATGATTTCTTGAAACTACCTTTATTTTGTCATATTTTATACCAAAAAATGCAACACTGCAATAATTTATCCAGTCCCGGTTATAATCAATGTTGCCATATGAGTTTTTTAAGAAAAAAAGTGTATTTAGCGTTTATTTTAAGGAATAAAAGGATATTTGGCGTTTCTTATTGAAATAATTGAAAAAAACATAAGAAATATTTTAATTAATCCTTTAAATTCTTAGTTTTGCTTAATGAAATAGAAACATTTATATATTTTTTTGTTTTCTTTAGTAAGGTTTCTTTTTTCCCTTTTCCCTTTTATAACTTTCTTCTGGCATCTCTGTAAGTTTTATTTACCGTAAATTTATTTACTCTTTTAACTTGGTTTTTAAGTTTTTCTCGTTTTTTTTTTGTATCTTGTTAACAAATTTTTTAGCTGTAAACTTTTTTGTTGTTATTTTTTTGTATAATTAAATTTTGTTGTTGTTGTATTTTTTATATACTATTATTTCGGTGGTGTATATGACTTGATTTTTAGGTTACTGTTTATTTGCCAAATTATGTTGAATTCAGTTTGAATTTATATTCTTTTGTGGTTCCAATGGTTTTGCTTTGCGGTTTCAAATACGAGTTGTGTTGTTTTTTTTTTTTCATTTTGTTACGGCTTATTTTCGAAATAGTGTTTGAAAAGTGATGACGATGATCATACCAAGTAGAAGAAGTTAAATTTTGTGGTTTTTGAAAAAAAGTATAATAAGAAAAAATAATAATAAACATAAATTGTGATAAAATAATTGAAAATTTATAAAATAAAATTTTTTAAAAAAAATATAAAATAAAAGAAATAAAAAAGTAAAAAATTTCAAGATTAAATACAAAAACGACAAAATCAAGCAGATAAATAAATTAAATATACTTAAATTTTAAAACTTTAGAAAACTAATTTTAAGGACGTTTTAAAAATTCCTTAATTCAACAGATCTGATCGCTTAAATTAAATAAAAACCTATAAATACCTTGAATTAAATCTTTTAAAATACCATATTATAATATGCGATGCAAACTATGTTTTAATTTATACTATTTTTGCTATTTTTATTGTTATTTTTACTTACTCGTGCCAGTTTCATATTGTTTTGTTATGATTTACCAAAGCTACCGTTAGTTTGTCAAATTTCATACCAACAAATGCAACCCTGCAGTAATTTCTCCATGTCTGGTTATGGCCAAGGTAGCCATATGATTTTTTTTAAGGATATAGGCTATTTAGCGATTTTCAAGGAATTATTAAAGGATTTTTTGCGTTTTTTTGTTAAAAAGTTAAAAATTTTACTAAAAATATCAGTAATTGCAGAAATAATTGAAAAAAAACTTGGCAAATTCAATAAAATTATAATAACTTACCTTTCGCATGTTAAAAGTCCTTTTTAACGGGACTTCAATAATTAGGGATATGAAGTAAAAAAATATTAAGCGTTAAAAATTAATTTTTTATATTTTTAAATAAAATTTTATTTGTTTACCTAATTTCTAACAACAAAAACAAAGAAAAAAAAGTTATTTTAGATATTTTTAAAAAAAATATTGAATCATTTCCTTAAGTTTTAAATTAAATTTCATTAATGATTATAAATTCATGTTTTTTATTTTAATTACAGCCTTTAAAAATTTAGTTTTTTAGTTAAAATTTATAATTTTTTTTTTTAAAATAAATTTCGTAACTATGCACTTGAACATTTTCGTGTTAATAACGATAAATTGTTTTCCAAGTGTTGTTTATTACATTTAAAAGACCTTGTGGTTCAGTTTAACCAGCAGCCAACCATCAAAGTAAGTAATTTGGTTTTTTTTTAATAACTTTAGCTTCATTTTATGATTTGCCCCATAAGGTTTGATGACCTTAAACTAATTTTTATGGTTTTTGTCTTTGTCTCTCTGTTTGCAATATTTTGTGGAAATCATACAACTATATAATTTCCTCATGCGTTAAATAATATTTAATTAATGTGTCTATAGATTTGTAGGGGTCAGTAACCAAAAAAAAATTTTGTATACAAAAACCACAATTCATATACAAATGTACATATGATGGCTGGCTGATGCCATCAATTCATTCCATATAGACAGACATATTAATTGGTTTGTTATTTTTTGGGTTATTTGTTCATTGGAGGGGTCCCCTCGTTAATGATTTGTTGGGGTAAACAATGATATAAATTGTGTGTAAATAAAAAATAACAATTTAGCATAGAAATATATTGTAATAAATTGTTTAATAGACAAATATTTAACATTTTCAACAAAATTTTTTTAAATTATTAAAGATTTTGCTTAAATTTTATTAATTATTGTTGAATTTTACTTAAAATATAGAAAATTTTAGTTAAATTTTAACAATTAAAATTTTTTGAAACAAAAAAACCTCTTAATTGATCATTTTAAAGGATACAGCAACCTTATCCGCCCTTTTACAGTTAAATAATCTGACATAAACACATCTACATACACACATATATGCAGGCTGATTTTTATTTATATAAAGATCAAGAAGAAGATATTTACAAACATACAAACAATCAAAACAATAACAAAACGTCTGTAACAGACAAAAACAAAACAATATTAAAACGATGCAATTAATTACAACAACAAATTTGCTTTCGTTTAGAATATAGCGGTAAATATAAGAATGTAAACAAACAACACCCACACACCATGTTTGTATGCTTGTTTGTGTAAAGAGAAGAGAAAGAGAATGGCCAAATCAAGGAATAGGCAGAATAAAAAGAGGTTTTTATTTATAATTAAATATTGCATTTACAGGCCGAAATAATTGCTTAATTAATGTACAAAGTTTGTATTTAAAAGCCCTAAAGTAGTCTTCTTATATTTTTAATTTTGTTTTTATAAATTATCTACAAAATTTTAGCCTTATCATTTCAATTAAATTGAATGAAAAAAAAAACGTTAAATAATTTCTTAATTTGTTGAACTGATAAGTCTGGTGTTTGTGTGTACTAAGTAATTATCAGGAAGAGTGTTTAATAAATGCCTAAAAGCCGGCAATCTATTATTTTAAACATAAAAAAGCTATTAACAAATTAAGAAATAAAAAAAAACAAAGACATTGTTTTAATAAAATTCAAAATGTAATAAATAAATAAACAAACAGCTGCATTGTTTTAAAAAAGCCTGTGGCAATGAAAATTATAAAATATTCCTTATTTTGTCAGTTGTTTTAATCTAATTTTTCCCTTCACTTTCTTTCCCATAATCTTCAAAAATAAACAAACTGTCAAAATTTCTTAAAATCTATGTCAATGTTTTATTTAGATTTTCTAAATAATGTTTTAAACTAACCAAATATATATTATTATAATTTTGTTATTTAGCTTTTACTTTTTGTATGAAATGTTCACCTTGACCGTACGTACGTACGTCTGCCAAAAATTTTAATTTCAATTTTCTATTCCAAAGTAACAAAAAAAAACCCATAAATTTTGTTTTGAACATTAATTTTTGTGTTGATTTTATTTAATGTGCTGTCAGAATATTTAAAAAAAAAATTTCCTTTGCAAATTTATACTAAACAGGAAAACTAGTTTAGATAGAACAAAAAAATAATAAAAATTTCTATTTTCTAAGAAAATATAGTTTTTGTAGTACGTGACTATTAAAAATAATTAAATAAATTAAGAAAATAAATAAACCTATTAGAACTATAATAAATTTTTAACAAAAAGTTGTAGAAAAAATATTTAAAAAATTTAACAAACCTAATTAAATTTAGCTTTCTTTATCCAAAATTTCTAACTATACAACCTTTTACACACGGTTCTCCTATTTAAAATGAAGAACTTGCTTTAGAATTTCATTAATTTTGCTAATATTTTCTTTACTCTGAATTCTAAACTAATAATTTCTTATTCTAACAAATTTTAAGTGCCTTTACCCTATTTAAATAGTTAATTTCATCACTCTAGCATTATATTGCAGCCCTTTTGAAGAAAACGCTCCTTTTGCACAGTATGGCAACACTCCCTACTAACAGGACTTTAATAATAAACAGTATTGCCAACTGTATAGTGTTGCTAACTATATAAAAACCCACAAATGTTGCCATAAAGTAAAAAACCGTTAGAAAAGCGAAAAAATATAGCTTTAAAATGGAATTATTAAAATTTTTAAATAAAATTTAGCGAAAACAATAA
Organism: Calliphora vicina; assembly: GCF_958450345.1. NCBI lineage: Eukaryota > Metazoa > Arthropoda > Insecta > Diptera > Calliphoridae > Calliphora > Calliphora vicina. The sequence continues at coordinate 116,955,771 of NC_088783.1, forward strand.
GAAAATGATTATTATATGGGAATTAATTATAATTCTAAACAAATATTAGTAAAATATATATTTTAGAGGCATTTCCTTTAAGAATATTTGAAGATTGTAAAAACATTTGTTATTTTAAAGGAAATCACTAAATAGAAAATTATTTTTATTTTTTTTTAAACAATTTTTGGCGACTTTTTAGAAAATTTTTTAAAATATTTTCTAGGAACAATTGAATGCAATTAAATTTTATTGACTGTAAATAGTTTTAATTTATGAGGAAATTTTTAAGACAATTTTATTAAAAAGTTTTGAAACGATTTCTCATAAATTTAGAATGAAATAATTCCGAGCTGAAATATTGAAAATCATAATTTTAATTTACCGAGAAATTTTTAAATCAATTTTTTGTAACATTATTGCATATAATTTAGCTCTTTGCACAATTTCTTTTCAATTTTCCTTTATTTTATTTTCCACAAATTAACTGTTTAAATTTTTTTTCTTTCTCCTTCCAGTTCACTTGCTCAGCTACCGACAGACTCTCTATCGCCCATGGCACCATTGCAAACACACACTGAATGTATAAGTGTTCAGTGTTTAAATACCTTAGATAAAGATTACAACAACGGATCTTCATCTTCGACAAATAACGACAACACAGCAACAACAAGTCTAACAACATCGTCTAGTCCACCCCAGAAAACGAAAAGGGCATTTCAACATCAACTATCGATACCAGAATCCCTGCAATCAACGTCGATAGGTTGTGCAACGTCTAGTGAATATTCGAGTGCAAGGTAAGCAAATACATACCATTTTATTAAACTCATAAATGTTTAAACAAATATTGTTTAAACAAATTTGAAAGATTTATTTTCTTCACATACACACACCTGTTTCTTATTAGAATTAGAAAGATTTACTGGGTAAACAAACACATTTCTGTGTAATTTTGCTTATATTAAATAACAATTTTTTTATGACCTTTTAGAGTCATTAAAAAAGTTTAGTAGGAAACTAAAATTTGTTTATAAAATTATGTTTTCACATAAAAAAACGTTTGAAGTTTTTTTAAATGTTTTTCTTGATTTTTTGCAAAGAAAACTTTTAGATAAGATGTGTTTTTGTTGTTCCTTAGTTAAGAGATAACAAGATAAATTAGATAAGGTTAACAGAAAATGTCTGCTGTTTTGTGGAAAATAAACAATTATGATAATTTTTAAACGAAATATCAAGTTGTAGTATATTTAAAGAAGAAAATTAAATGATTTCATTATTTCGAGTGAAAACAGATAAATGAGGAGATTTTGTAAATGGGCAACACTGATTATATTATTCTTCAAGGTCATCTTTTAAGAATGACATTTAGCATTACGCATCTACACAGGCACACCACTTAACATGTAAACAAAACAAAAAAACAAACTACCAAAAGCATAGAAAATGCAACAACAAACATAAACAATACAAATGGCGTATGAGTAATAATAACAAACACTCGCACACACTTCGTATGAGTACCATTCCTTGATGTCTTTTTACTTACGAAACAATAACAACAAGATGTCCTACCAAATGTAAACAATGAGTAAAAAAAACAATAATAAAACAAAATGGCTGTTGGCAAAATGATATTTTTTGTTAAGAAATCACAAACACCTTATAAATTAACAATTTTACAAATATTTTAATTCGATTTTTTATATTTTATGGATACCATAGAGATGCTAGCTTAATATGCTGTCATGTTTTATATAATATTTAGATTTTTATTACCGGTTATTGTGAGTTATTTAGTAATTAATATTTTTGTGATTTGTATTTAATGATGACGGTGTTTTTTTGAGTTTTTTTTTAAATAAACTTTTACCCCTTTGATCATTTTGTACATTGTATTGTATAGAAATGATAATTGCTGATTAAATTGTTTTCCCTACCACGCCATTAATCATTAGTTTAAATTTTTTTGTTTCAAAAAATTTTTTTGTTAAAAATAAATTATACGCAAAGTTCACTAGAGTGTGAGATCATTTGGTTGTTGTAGTTCTTATTGTGAGAAAATGTTTGTTTGAATTGTTAGCAAAAATGTATTTGTTAGTTGTCATAAATTTATACACGAGATGTGTTAATAAATCTTCATAAAAATTAACTATGAAGGGAGACAAATTTTTTATAGATTTAATAAACTTATCTAAGGTTTAAAGGAATTAATCATTTTTTATCATTAGTTATCATTAAAAGCTTTTTAAGAAAATCTTTTTATAGGAATTATAAATTTTCTTGGGTGTTAATGAAGTTATTCATTGCGTTTTATCATTATAACTGGAAATTTCTTTTATTTAACAAAATAATTTTGGTAAAATTCCAAATTTTATCAAGAAAGAGGAGAAAGTAGATTTGTTTGGTAGAAATCTTTATTTTAATAAAATAACTATAGATGTTTATAGAAAATAACAAGATAATTTATATAAAAAAATATATTTGGATCATATATTTTATTATAATGGAAATATATTAATAAAATTTGATTTTGATTATAATTATCTCAAAAAAAACAAGCGAATTATTTTAAAAATTTTAAGAAAAATCATATATTTTATTATTATAATGATAATATATTAATAAAATTAAGGATTTGTGTTTTCAAATTTAAAATCCTAGCCATTTTGATTATAATTATCTCAAAAAAACAAGCGAATTTTTTAAAAAATGTTAAGAAATTTACCTTAAAATACATTTATTTAGATATATAATTGAAATATATTAATAAAATTAAGGATTTGAGTACTTACATTTAAAATTCTAGCCATTTTGTTTAATATTTGTTAAAATTTATAAATTTTTCTTAAAATTCCTTTAAATTAGTGCGGGCAGTACTAATTATTACTTTGAATAGATATGGTAGCTCTGATTATTTCATTGCTGCATATGGCAGCACTAATTAGGACTTTGTTTTGAATGGCAACTCCATTTAACCCCTTTCTCTTTAATCTTACTTTGTTTTGATTGGCAACACTATTTAACACGTTTGGTGCTATATAAAGGTCGTTTCAGGACAAATTAGGAAATAATTATGAGAATAGAGAATAATTTTAATTAATTAACGTTTATTAGCAAAATTTGTGATGTTATTAAATAAAATGACAAACGTTATTGATAGACTACTTTTGATATTAATATGTATTAAATAAAATGACAATAGTTATTGATAAAAGGGGTAATAAAATGTCATGAAACTTGTAATATAATTGTAAAAAAGAAACTATAACAAAATATGACTATGACTCATTCAATGAATCATTTATTAATTGTTATTATGGCAGGACTAAACAACACTTTATATGATTGCTACGTTTACAAATATTAAATAAATACCAAAAACACGCACAACGTTTTGTAAATGAATCAACATTAACATGCTGCCATTTAACTTATTTTCTTTAGAGTTATTAATTTTATTGATATTGATTAGTTTTTTTTAATTAAATATTTTTTTAATTGTGTACTGAATTTGACAGCAGCCTAACTCCCGCCTCTAGCTAGCAGTTATTGAAATTTCAAAATCATTTTTATTTATTTTATAGCTTTGCTATGTTTAATTAAGTATATATTATATTATTTATTACTAGCAATTGTTTAAACAGTTTGTTTTTTTTTTTTGTTTAATTTCATTTATTACTTAAAACTGCCCTAGTTTAGAGAATACTGCACACATGCTAGGCAAATTTAAATTTAGAATCAAAACTGTTGTAATACTACAGTTAATAAATATTTAAACAAGTGTTTAAAATATATTTATTTAAAAAAAAATACACATTAAAACAAAACTCATTAATTTTTGTTTAAATAGAAAAATATAAATAACAACATTTCCGTTTAAAATAAATCGTTAAAATAATAATAAAATAGAAACATGAAAAAGCATTTAAGTTTAAATTCACTAGGTCGATTTATTAAACAATAAAAAATTGATTATCGAGAAGAAAAACAAAATTTGTGAAAATTTTCAAATAAAAATCTAGATTTTTCTTTAGAATTTGAGTTTATTGTTTTTAAATTTATTTATAGTAAGAAATTATTAAGAATTTTTAAATTTTGCTTGGAATAGGCCTTATTTTTGCAAATATTCATTAATTAATCCTTAAACACCAGTTTCTGCCAATAATCGCCCAAATGGCAACACCGTACATGTGGCATCTTTAGTAATAGAGAGAGAGGGAGTGAGAATATGCCACAAAGCTGCCATATTGTAAGCAAAGTGGTGGGAAAAGGAAAAACCATACTTTATAAAGTAAATAAGCGATTTTAGCTTAAATTTCAGGAATTAGAGATACTTTACTATATTTTAAGGATATTTATTATATTTCTTAACAAATTATTACAAATATTGTTGAAATATATGTAATTTATAAAATATTAGTGTGATTATGCTAAAAATAAACCCTATTTTGGCTAATCTTTATTAATTATAAATTTTGTTGGTATTGATTGCCTTTAGCTGATAACACATTTTATAAATATAGTGAAATTTTTTTATACAATTAACTCATTTCTTTTTCATGAAACACCTGTTCTTTAGTTATGAAATTTTGTAAAGATTTTGCATTATGTTTTAACCCAGTTTCCATACACATATATATTTTTTTGCTTATTATTATGTTTATAACATAAAATATGGCGTTTTTTTTCAAGGGACCACCATAGGCATGTTTGTATTTCAATAATAATAATATTATCTGTAGTTGAAAAAAAATACTTGGCAAATTATGTATGTTTGTATGATAAGCTGCCTGGTTGATGATGACTGACTTTAAGGCCTTTGGAAAAACACCAGGTGTGCGAAATTTCATATGATTTTTTTTTTCTTTCTTCCATATATATTATCTTTGCTTAGCTAAGGTTTTTTTTTCTTTCTTTTGAGTATTAATGTGTAGCCATTTAACTATGCTTTCAACACATTAAAAATTTAATACAGGAAAAAAACCTTAACAGATTTTATAAAAAACCACTTGAATCGATATATTGATTAAAATGCACACACATTTTATTTAGCCTAACTAAATTCACATTATTATTTAAAATGAATTGTTAAAATTTGTGACTTTATAATCTAAATGTTAACCTTTTAACATTATAAAATATTTAACACGCTATTTGAAAACGTACAAAAAAAAAAAAAAACATCAGCTGATATTTAAAAAATTTATTTTCTGTACTGTGGGAAAAAATTGCATTTTTATTAAAGAAATATAATAAATTTTAGCTTTTTCCCACAGAATTTACAAAACTTTTATTTTTATTAGTTAATTATATAATTAAATGCAAAAATATGGCAATACTGATGGGATACCGTTAATAAAAATAACGTTATTTCTATAACAGAGACATTTTTGTGTGCTGCCAGATCATTTTATTTCATTAAGCCCTTCCTATATTTAAATTTAAATAAAACAAAGTGTGTGTAAGATATCCTCGATATTTGTTATCGTTTGAAAGTCTTATCGATAACATTATATGTGGAATATAACAACGTGCTATTGTCGCGCATCCGAAATGTCCAATTTTCCATGACTTATAAATAAGACATGGATTATGTTGACTTTGAGAGCAGCTGTGGTTTGTGGCTTATTCGCATAAACATGCGACTTACGAAAACCCCACAAGAAAAAGTCTAACGGGGTCAAATCGCACGATATCGGTGGCCAGTTCACATCACCTACAAGTGAGATGACCATGCCCTCAAATTGCTTGTGCAGAATGTCCAATTAGTGTCCATAAAATTCAATTCAGGTCAAAAGAAGGGCCATAATCGGTTACAAATTTTCTATATAAAGTTTGTTAGATAAACCTTTGATTCATTTAAAAATTATTTAAGAATAATGACCATAATTTATACATCAAATGAAAGCCTGTTATGTTTCATATAATAAAAAGTATTAAAATTGTAAAAATCCATAAACATTTCAAAGAAAAACTCTAGACAGAACCTTTTTAAATAACTCAACAGCTTTTGCCTTTTTTTAACACTTTTGCCTTTATAAACAACCGCTGTTTTATGTGTTTTTAAAGATTATTCCTCTCTAAGCACACCCACTCACTTCACCGCCTTTAAAGGGTTAATTAACCCGTACTAAATTGTATTATTATTTTCTCAACTCTCACGTATGCCCACTATAATTTACTTGTATTTATTTATGTACCTTCTCCCCTCTCTCTCTACTCTGCGTACTTTTACACTTTTTCCACGTAAATTTTGTTTTTGTTCATGTTTGATAACGGACTGATAACAAAACAAAATAATAATAATAAAAACAAAAACAATAAAACACAGCTAAACAGCAGCAACAACAACAACAACCCAACAAATCATAACAATAATTTTATATTAGTATAATAATAACAACAACAACAGCAAGCAAGCAAACAAATGAGAAGCTAAAGTGATGATGGACAGACAGACAGAAAACAACAATAAATAAAGCAGAAAAAAAGGCCAACGCTAGCGCAGCTACAATCATTAAACAAAATTTAGTTGGCGAGTAACTAGCATTAAAAACGGTTTACTTATATTTATCAAAACGTTTATTAATATTAAACTACATAAATGACAAAAATTTAATATCACAAACTAAAGGAAAATTATTTTTAACAACTACAAAATAAATAAAATGAAAGCTCATATAAAAATTTGAAAATTTTCCTTAAATATCGAAAGAAAAATTTAAAAAAAAAATTAATATTGGAATTTGACATTTCTTTTAATTGTGTTATTTACTATTTACTACTTTATTTGTGTTGTGTTATGTCAAAATGGTGTATGATAGTTTAACAAATTTAGTGGAAAGTGCTAAAAGTGTTTTTCAACCACGCAATGAAAACGATATAAATTCTTTTGAAAATTTCATTTTTAACAATTATATCAGCGACATGGAGGTCGACGAAGAAGATGTAGAAGAGTTAGAAGAGCAAATCGATCAGGTTGATGTTAATTTCGATTTGTCATTAAACAATTTGCAAAATTTTAATCAACGTTTGAATAGCTGTGTCGGCGAATCGTCATTAAATAATATGAAAGATAATCATCAACAAAGTAATAGTAAATCTAACTCAAAATCGAATAGTCGTCGCTCGAGTGCGGATAAGAAATTGCATCGCATTTCAATGATTGAATTGTCACCGATTAATGTTGAGCGACGCTCGAATCTACACAGATTCAGTTCTATGCAGTAAGTAAAGCAAATTAGATTACAAAATAAAATAAAGAGCCTAGCAACAATTACAAAACAAAATCTTTAAGGGTTTTTTTTTTAAATATGCCCAAAAATAAATTTATATGGTTTGACATGGTTACTTTTTTAATCTGGGAAAATCTCAGAAAACAGTCTGGAATTGAAACTGAAACATAAATTTACTCCATTTCCCTATAAAATTTGCTAATATAAGTGATTACTTTTTTAAATTGAAGTGGGTACTCGTGTAAAAAGTAACTAAAATTTATATTTGTTACATAATTTTAATTGATTTTTCAATTTTAAAAAATCTAAGAGATTTTTAAAAAATAACGATTAGTTTTAGAAATGGTTACTTTTCTTTAAATCTGGGAAAATCTCTGAAAAAACACTGGAATTGTAACTGAAACACAAATTTACTTCATTTTCCAATTAAATTTTGTAATATAAGTGATTACTTTTTGTAAATTCTAGTGGTTACTCCATTAAAAAGTAACTACAATTTATATTTGTTACATAACTTTCGTTGATTTTTCATTTTCAAACAAATCTAAGAGATTTTTGAAAAGTAACGATTAGTTTTTGAAATGGTTACTTTTCTTTAAAACTGGGAAAATCTCTGAAAAAACACTGGAATTGTAACTGAAACACAAATTTACTTCATTTTCCAATTAAATTTGGTAATATAAGTGATTACTTTTTGTAAATTCTAGTGGTTACTCGATTAAAAAGTAACTAAAATTTATATTTGTTACTTAATTTTCATTGATTGTTCATTTTCAAACAAATCTAAGGGATTTTTGAAAAGTAACGATTAGTTTTTAAAAGTGGTTACTTTTCTTTAAATCTGGAAAAATCTCTGAAAAAAAACTGGAATTGTAACTGAAACACAAATTTACTTAATTTTCCAATTAAATTTGGTAATAAAGTGATTACTTTTTGTAAATTCTAGTGGTTACTCGATTAAAAAGTAACTAAAATTTATATTTGTTACATAATTTTCATTGATTTTTCATTTTCAAACAAATCTAAGAGATTTTTAAAAAGTAACGATTAGTTTTTGAAATGATTACTTTTCTTTAAATCTGGGAAAATCTCTGAAAAAACACTGGAATTGTAACTGAAACACATATTTACTCAATTTTCCAATTAAATTTGGTAATATAAGTGATTACTTTTTGTAAATTCTAGTGGTTACTCGATTAAAAAGTAACTAAAATTTATATTTGTTACATAATTTTCATTGATTTTTCATTTTCAAACAAATCTAAGAGATTTTTAAAAAGTAATGATTAGTTTTAGTAATGGTTACTTTTCTTTAAATATGGGAAAATCTCTGAAAAAACACTGGAATTGTAACTGAAACACAAATTTACTTCATTTTCCAATAAAATTTGGTAATATAAGTGATTACTTTTTGTAAATTTGAGTGGTTACTCGATTAAAAAGTAACTAAAATTTATATTTGTTACATAATTTTAATTAATTTTTCAATTGCAAACCAATCTAAGAGATTTTTGAAAAGTAACGATTAGTTTTAGTAATGGTTACTTTTATTTAAATCTGGGAAAATCTCTGAAAAAACACTAGAATTGTAACTGAAACACAAATTTACTCGATTTTCCAATTAAATTTGGTAATATAAGTGATTACTTTTTGTAAATTGAAGTGGTTACTCGATTAAAAAGTAACTAAAATTTATATTTGTTACATAATTTTCATTGATTTTTCATTTTCAAACAAATCTAAGAGATTTTTGAAAAGTAACGATTAGTTTTAGTAATGGTTACTTTTCATTAAATCTGGAAAAATTTTAGAAAAAAGTCTGGAATTGAAACTGAAACATAAATTTACTACATTTTCCAATTAAATTTTTATAAATTGGAATGGTTACTTGAGTAAAAAGTAAAATAAAAACATAAAAAAATCGATTATTTTTGATTTAGATTTACTATATCGATTTTCAAACAAGCCGCTTTCTTTTATTTTGTTTGTAACTGCTATGCTTTTGTTTATTTTGCTTGTCTTCAAAATAAATTGACACTAATTTACAAATATTGTAAAATTTTTTATGGAATATAAAGATAAGATAGAATTTACTTGGGGTTACAAGCAATAAATAAATATATTTGTCAGGAAATGTGTTTTAAAGACACATTTATTATTGATCGATTGATTAAATAAATGATTTATTAATTGAAAACTGTTTTGAAATTCTAAGAAATTTTAAAATTCTAAATAAAAGTTAACAAAATTTAAAAATAATTTTAAGGTTTTAAATTCAAAGCTATTAATAAATATTATTGTATTATTATATTTAACTATTTTTATGTTTTGCTAAAATCGTGATAAACGCAATTTATTAATTTTTGTCCCGTACAAAAACAGCGAAAATTTGTTAGTTTAAAAATAATTCTGTGTTAACAGTTAATTCCTTCATTTCTATTTTTAATTTCTGCTATAAACAAAATATAACATTAGCACGTTACATTTTATTATGTCACGTAAAAATAATTGAAATTATTAAAAGTAGCAAAGTGAATTTTTTCAAATAAGTAATTAAATTTTTGAAATTTCTATTAATATTATTAAAAAAAAATATTTAAATATTGTTTATTTACAAAACAAACTGTTTTTATTGGCTTTATCTACAAGACCTCACGTCACCATTTTTTTGGTTTTATCAATTGTTTAAGCAGTAAAACATAAAAATACTGATAAGAATTTCTTTAAATATTATAATTTATAACAAAAATATATACTTTATATCATTTCCAGAGTTTAATTTACAATTTTTATAAATAAACTGAACTGATTTTTTGCGGTTTTAAGGTTTTATTTACATTTCATTTTTTAATTAAAAATAATTTGCGCTGATTTTTGTAAACAAAATATAAAAACACGTGTATTTCATAAACATTGAACAGTAGTGGCCTATTTTATATCTTTGTTTACTATATTTTTGCTTAAATATTTATTAACTGCTTGTTTAACTTTAATCACGTGTTTTATGACTTTCTTAAAATACACGGTTTGTGTCAAATGACTTTTTTTATTAACTAAATGCGACTTTTATTTATTTACTGCAGCTAATGTTATCTTGTTTAACTATATATTGACCATATTTCTTTTTAGGTCTACTTGATTTTTGATATGAGTCATATAAGTTTAATGTATTTTTATCAATTAAAATTATTTTTCTTTATACTTTCATTCTACAGGTGTTATGACTTTGCAAAGTGAATATTTTTTATTGATTAGAAAGAGATTAGTAACAAGTGCTAGAATATTGACAAGTTAAGGGGTTTAGATAGGTTATATTTGCATTAAAATACAGAATTCTGGTTAATTTTCTTTCAGAAATTTCATATTTATCCCGGCAATTTAGTAATCCAAATAAAAGTTTTTCTATTTTCCCTCCAAAGCTTTAAAATCTTATAAAAACAATGAACATTTCATGTTTAAATTTTAATTTTTTAACAATTCTATTAATTTCTAATCGTTTTTAATACAAATTGTTCCAATTTTCCTTTTTTAAAAGCTAAAATATAAATATTTACTAATTTTAGCTATTTTGTATTTTAAAGCCATTGGCCTCACTGTCTCAAATATCAGTTTATTATGGTAGACTTGGCAGCACTGTTGTAAATGGCAGAGTTGCATTTTTAAGGATATTGTTTGTGTAAACTAGTGTTGCCATCTCTAAAAACAATTCTCTTTAGGAAAACCGTTACAATTTTTGTAAATGTTTAAAATTAACGTTTTTAACCCTAAATTTAATTAGTTTATAATAAAAGCACCTGAAATATTGTTACTTTCAACTGAAATTTATGATTATGGCGGTGTTAAGTAGCAAAATGATAATGTGAAATCCATACTATGTAATTAAAAACAATTTTATTGTTTAAACTAATCAATTTATAATCGTATGCAATTAAAAACAGTTTATCATTTTGTCATATGATGTGTAGAGGATGAGTGCATAAGTGTGATAATAGATTAATAAGTACAATGAAAACTTTTGAAACAAACTCACTTTGTAAACAAATTTTAATTGAAATCATTTTTTATATTAATTTTTAGATCTCTCAAACATAGTGCGACTTCATTGACTCCCCTACCGACGTTAAATTCGTCTGGGAGTTTGCGCAGCATAAGTCCTTCACGTCGCAGCGCCAGTAGCAACAGCAGCAGCACGGCCAAGCATGAGCAATCAACAGCAGCAGCGACAGCCGCTGCTGCTGCTACAGCTACAACATCGAATGGTTCCTCGTCAGCAACAACTCCCCCCGAAAAAGAGAAGAAACGCAAAGAGATATCAAGTTCGCGTGTAAAAAAGTTCCATAGACATTTTGCTCAGGTGTCCAAAGATGAGAAACTGATAAACTGTAAGTTGGCAAAATGAAATTTAAAAAAAAGAAAATCTTATTTTTTATTGTATGTTTTTTTTTTAGATTATTCCTGTGCACTAGTCAGTGATATTTTACTGCAAGGACATCTTTATATAACAGATCAACATTTTGCATTTTATTCAAATGTTTTTGGTTATGTTACTAAGGTAGGCCAGAGATTTTCTTCTAAATTTAATAGAAAAAGAGATAAACACTAAATCAAATTTGTCTGTCCCTTTTTAACAGGTTGTTATACCCACTTCCTCCGTTACTAAAATCTCCAAAGAGAAAACCGCTAAAATAATACCAAATGCTGTGGGCGTGGCCACCGCCGATGAACGCCATGTCTTTGGCAGTTTCATAAGTCGCGAGGCCGCGTTTCGCCTCATGTGCAGTGTTTGTCCACCGCTGGGCGTACCCGAAATACTGCCCAAAGATCCGGCCAACATTGAAATCTCCGAAGAATACTCAATCGAAGATGATAGCAGCTGTTCGATAAGCGGCAACGAAAGTCCAGCTCAAATCACCGAACTGCAAAATTCCCAAACCAATGGTAATCTGCTACATAACGATACTAGTCAAACGATACTGAGACGTTCAGTGGGCAGTTCGAATTTAAGTATTGCCGACACAAGGCACTCCGACATTCCTATAAATGCCAAATCAGCAACAAATACAGCTTCCTCAACAAGATCCTCGGCACCGGCAGCCGCACACTATGCTAATGGCGCTGGCGGCAATGTGAATTTAATTGGTCTCAAGTCAGTGCTGCAACAACAACAACAACCCGCCCTGAAACCTACGCTCGAGGGCGAGGTTAGTAAAGTAACTATTATAGCTGGCTGTGCTTCCTCCACCACGTCGGCCACTTCCACGCCCACACCGTCGACCTCATCTTCGCCCACCACCGTCATGACTTTGCCAAGTTCTAAAGCTAATCGTGTTATAAATATATTTACAAGTGTAAGCAAAAACCTCATGGTACACCTTAAGTTTCCCACTGAAATACATGTGGTCTATTTGGGCGTTATGCTCACTCTACTATTAGCATTATTTTCCATATTCCTATTATATCGGATATTAGATATAGAAGCTAAAACAAATGGTTATCGATCTCCTGTAGAATTTAATTGGGTAAGTTATTATTATAATGCCATACTTGTAAATGAAAGATTTTATTAAATTGTGTTTTGTAATTTCTTAGCGTTCTGGCAATGATGATGATATATTTAGCGAAGCTTTACGCTTTCAAAAGCAACTGCAACTTAAAAGTACTGAAGAAGCTCAGAATATACTTAAAACGAATTTAGAACAAATTGCTAAGGTAATAATTTTTAAACAAAGCATTCATTTGTTAAGTTTTTATGGGAAATCTTATCTATATTTTTTGTATTTTTTTTTTTAATAATTTATTAGTAGTATTTATAATTATCAAGTATTTTTTTTGTTGTTGATTTTTGGGGATTAAATTTAATATATTTTTTATTTATAATAGAAATAAGGTTACTTTTGTTAGTTATCAGTGAATAATTTAGGTGTCAATCACTGTTGTCTATGTTTTATATGAATTATATTTTTTGTTATTGCCTCAGGTCAAGTGTTGATTTTGCAATTTTGAAAGTTTAAAATAACAATTCGTTAATTTTTATCTCTTATTCTCTATTTTTGCCAAAATTTGGCTTCACACTTTTTTCTCTAAGTGTATTAGGGCCTGAAATTGCATTTTCCACTTGGATTTTTAAAGGTAGTTTAGTAGCAATGCAAGTACACTTCAAGAAGAAATGAAAATAATATTAAAAAAAAACATTAATTTTCTCCTTAAAATTCTTTTACAATTAATACTTTCCACCTCTGCTTTGAAAAATCCTGAATTAGTGCTTCCCAACTCTGCTTAAAGTAAAATTACATTTTCCGGGAATTTTCCAAATAATTTTAGCCAGGATAGTAATTTTAGTTTATATTTAGCTATAAAACATGAAAAATGTAATAAGAAATAAGAAAATATTAGAAAAAACACTAATTCTCCCCCTTAGAATTCTATAACAATTAATACTTTCCAACTCTGCTTGACTTTAGGAAAATCGTTTTTCCCAGCTCTGTTGAATACAACTCTGTTAAAAAAGGTAAACAAAGCAAAATAAATGTAATTTTTTAACAGTAATTTTTCTGTACTTAATATTTTCTTACTTTTTGTTAAAAAAATTATGAAATTGATTAAATTTAACAATAAAAATTAATAAATTGTTAATTTTTTATAAGGTCAGTGGATTTTTATAAAATAAATATGGTGAAATTAGTAGATTAACAGGTGTTGTTGTCCAGTGAGAAGAAGAAGCCTTAATAAAGAAGAAGCTATTCTTTGTTTTCATTGAGAGTTTAAGGAATTTTATGGAATTTCTATTAAAAACTAATAGATTTAGATAAAATTATCATTCTTTATATTAAAATATGTAAAATTTTTGTTATTGTAATAGTTCCCACTGTTTCCGAAAGTTCTTTCATGGAGATTCAGCTGTCGCTGAGCTAGTTGACAATCTTTTTGCCGAGTAAGACTCGGGTCCTTCCAGAGTGAGGATAATCATAGTTTTTGTTTCAAATCCACTAGTTTATTTAACTTTTTCATTCAAAAAGTATGAAACTTATTAAATTTAACAATATAAACTATTAAATTTTGTAAATTCAGTGGATTTTTATAAAATTAATATGAGTAAATTAATATATTGACATTGTTGTTGTCCAGTGAGAAGAATATACGTTAAAAAAAATGTAATTTTATAGAATTTATATTAAAATGGATTAAGTTTAAATATAATTGTCATTCTATTATCATAAAATATGTAAATGGTCCTTAAAAGTTGAACGTTTAGTGCAACGGGTAATTTGGACCCCTAGAATTTTAGTTTTTTGTTTCAAAACCACGATTTTATTAAAATTCTCTGTGCCGGCAGTAAAATTCATTAAATAAATTATGGCCTGATTCAAAAACACCACCGGAAAATAATTTTCTAATTTTTGTATGAAAAACACTTAAAAATTATTTGAAAACTGAGGGATTTTCATACAAAAATTAGAAAATTGTTTTCCAGTAGTGTTTCTGAATCTAACCCCTAGCGAAAAATTAACTAATGAGGCAATATTTTATATATTAGGAAGCAGATCTAGATGTAAAGGGATATTTGCTTAAAAAACATACACATTTTAAAAAGGGCATACCAAATTGATAAGCATTTGCTTATCCTGTCATCTAAGCAACCTTTTTTTTATAAAAAACAGAAGACTTTTATTAGAAATTATAAAAATTTAAATGGCGGGAAAGAAATTTAAACTTAAGAAGCAATATTTTATATAAAATAAGAATAATTTTTAATGAAGACTATAAAAAACCACTAAATTGTTGGCAAATAATAAGAACAGTGATTCCTTGTCAGCTGCCTCTTAAAATTTTGTATTTTTGTTTAATAACAATTATCACACCTGACACTATTTAACAAATTTATGCATTTAAAACAAAACCTATTAAAAAAAACCACTTAAATTGTGTGAAAAACTTGAGATTTGTTTCAATTGCAATTACTTAAAAATCATATGCCTGATTTTCCCATATTTGTTAATATTTCCAAAGAAAAGTACATACTTAAGTAGAATTAGAGAAAATGTTATCAATTAGATCTAATTAATCATATGATATCAAATTTTTTCCCAGACTACCTTATATGATAACAAAACAAACACATATCATAAGGTTTTATTTAATAAATGTCATAAGTTTTGTGATATAAAATTATCAGGAGTTTCCCAAAACAATATAGTTAATGATTCACCTATCTGTTACACTAATGGGGGGTCTGAATATGTTATACTCAAAGCAATTAAATGACATTAGAAGATTATATTAACTAATTTAGGAAATACCCCACCAACAATAAATGACTAATTATAAAAATAAATACAAAGTCCCTTCTTTAACAACTTGTGACTAATTATATTTGTTTATATTTTATGGATTTTATCTTTAAATTATTTCTATCTTTTGCATGTTTTTAGGTGCGCCGCAGTTTAGAAACCTTATCGATGTTAATCCATGACCGTAGCTCATCGTTTGTTTCTACCCATACCGATGATAGTGACTGAAATATTTTTTTTATAATTATTTTTAAATACCATACTGCATATACCCATTATTTTTTTTTACTAATTTAGTAAAATTATTTTCTTAAGCTTAGCAAAATCATACAAAAATACACCCCCTCCCCCATTAACCTTAAAATAATCTATTTTATTATATTAATTAAATAACTATAAAAATGTATATGAATTTGTAAAGATCTATATATAGTAGCCACCCAAACACAAACAAACCGCAGCTATTACAAAAAAAAACTCTATGAATTTTCTATTATTTTTTAAAAAAATAATTTATAAATTTTTTTTGTATATTTATATTTAATTTTATAAAATTTCATATTAAGTTTAAAACATTAAGAGAAATTTTATGTTGAATTATCTTAGTTTTAATTTAAAATTATTGCTTAGTATATACAAAAAAAAAACCAACTGAATATTTATTAAACAAACAAAAAAAAACACAAACATTTCCAAGAAAATGTTTTTGAATTTAAGTAAAAAACAACTATTGTAATTATTTATAACTACATATATTAATTAAGTCAAGTAAAAGAGAAAATAAATTATGAATGAAGAATATATATATGAAAAACGCTTAAAAATACAATTAAAAAAAACAATTTTTTTTCTGTAAAGGGAAAACAACAGCTTTTAGCTTATTTAGCAAGGAAATTTAAAAGAAAACTAACATGAATTACTACTTTCCAACTCTGCTTTAGAAAAATTACAGGTTAATTACAAACGCCCAACTCTGCTCTATATACAACCCTGCTAAAAGAAAAAGTAAACAAAACAAGTGTTACCACTGCTGCTTTAAAAGAAAAAAGCAGTTAAATAATGACAAATTTGAATTTAAATAATTTTAAGAAAAATATTAAGGAAAACATTAAAAAACTGTAAATTTTATCAAAACAAACAGAAAATAATAAAAACCATAAAAAAATATTAGGAAAATTATTAATTGGCTGGCTTTTTTTTAGATTGGCTTAAAAACGTTTTTTTACATTTTCCTTAAATATAAATCTTAAATTAATTTTAATGAATAAAAGCAGAAAAACAAGTGTGCCAAAAAATTGTAGTAATAAAAAGAAAAATCTAACTTGTGAAATTAATTAATATAAATTAAATGCTAAATGTAACAGAAAAACACAAGGAAGGGACTTTATTTTAAGGGTAAATTTGCAATGACAACTGAAATTTTAAATTATTTTTAAAATTTTAGAAATATTTTCTATTTATATATGTGTAAAAACTTCTTTCTTGCTACCCTTAATTAAAGGAGAACTGAAAAAACTCTCTATTTTAAATCCATGTGAAAAAAACCAAATAAGCAATTTCAGAAATTCTATGTGTATTTAAATTTATAACCCAAAAAGAAAATATATTCCATTTTTAAAAACTACCAATATAAAATTAGATTTAAATAAAAAAAAGAAAAAAAATCAACATTAAATATAGAAAAAAAATTTAGAACATTTTAGGAAAGTAATAATTATAAATAAATAAGCTGGGACTTGGTGCAATATTAATAGAAAAACAAGTTTGGAAATTTTACAACAAGAACAACAACACAAGAGGCTAAATTTAGAAAAAAAATAATAAAATGTGTTTGCAAAAATTTCAATTTGAAAAAATTATATATAAAAAATATTATTAAATATAGTATATATATAAAAACCCCGCTTTAGATAAATATTTAACACGAAATTTATATAAAAAAGCTTAAAAAATATAGAAAAAAATTTTTTTTAAATAAAATTTTTTATGAAAATTTGTGTAAAAAAATTACAAAAAAATATCATCATAATTTTTTTATTATAGCAAAAATTTTTTTTCTTAATTTAAGCAAATTTTTTTTTGAAAACACTGGAAAAATTTAAAAAGGTTGACTGGAAGTTATGGCTGGCAATTCTCTGGAAATATTGTTTAAAATATTTAATTTTCTTACTATATCCTGACTGGAAGATATAGTAGTATTCACTATAATTTTTTTAATTAAGAAAAAAATATTAACACTTCAAAAGGTTAATTAAATAAATCCATTGATGTATCAAAAAATATAAGAATTAAAGTACTAACTAGTTAGTTGTTATAAAATTCATACCCACATTTCTGCCTTAAAGCTGTTAAAACAATGTAATTCCTACAAAATATTATGTTTATTACAATCGATACCTGCCATCTGTGGCTTGAAATCCTGCTATATAAGATAAAAATAATCAATAATTGTCAACTCTGGCTTATATAACAGTTAAAATCAATCAATAATTCCCATTTCTGCCTTAAAGCTGTTAAAAAACTTAATTTCCCCAACAATTGTGTTTAATACAATCGATACCTGGCATCTGTGGCTTAAAAACCTGTTAAATGCATTAAAAATAATCAATAATTGCAAGCTCTGGCTTTATAAAAGTTAAAAAACTGAATTTCTATAAAAAAATAATTGTAATGCAATTAACAAATGCCAGCTCTGGCTTAAAAGTGTTGCTAATCAATAATTCCCAGCACTGGCTTAAAAACAGTTATAAAATGCAACTCTGTGGTAAACAAAACAATAGGGGTATTCATGTAAACGAACAAGGACTCGTAAATGTTAAAAAGTGACTGCATTTGTTTGCAAACATAATTTAAAGCAAATATTTTAGTTATTTAAATAAATAACACAAATTTAAAGGCCAACTAACTAAAATATATAAAATTGTGAGCAGATTAATACCAAAAATCTAAAAAAATTTAAAAAATGTAAACAAATTCTATATTATTTTAAAAAAAAGTCTACTTTCTCCTGTCAACCTTTTAAATTTTAGTAATTTTATTATAGTTTTGTTATATAAATAAACATTAATATTTGTTTTTAAACTAAATATTAATTAATTATTAACCTTTTTTGCTTTCAATTTATTTTATAATTTTAAATACAACCCTGTGATATATTTCATTTCATTTAATTTTTATAACATTAAAAATATCAAATAAAACATTAATTTTTAAAAATCAAAGGAAAAGAACCGAACTATAAAACGTTTTTATGGCATTTATTTTTCAAATTCTTTTTTTCTGTTCCTTTTAAATTTATTTCCTTTCGTCTTTCTCCCCTCTTTTACTTAATAATAATTTCAATGAAATTTTTTCTAAATTTCTGCTAAAAATTAACCTAAAAAAAGCTTATTTTTGGATGGAAAAGAGAACTACTACAAAAAATGCTTCAATTATTATTATATTAGTAATAAAAAATAAATAAAAAAACGCGTATTTTATAAAATAGTATATGTATCATTTAAGGCATTTAGTTTAGACATATTATATATATATAAAAAATAAACTTATCCTTGTAGATGGTAGTTTTTAAATACAAAAAACAAACCGAACTATAATTATACAAAAATATAAAAAAAAATTAATCTTCATCATACTTAAAAAAAAATGTAAGAAAAATTTCATTCAACCATCATTTAAATAAATAAAAAAAATCATTATTATTGCGAAAGATATAAAAAACCTGTTGTTTTTTGTTTCATTTTAAAAAGAAAAAATGTAAGTAAAATAATCACCCCTATCGCGAATCAATATTTCACATGAAATATGTTCCCTTTTCCTTTTTTCTTTCATCAACTTTGTTCACGTGAAAAAATTCCACATTTTTAGATGGAATTTTGTAAACAATAAACAGCTGTTACGAACAAAATCAACTATTGTGAATGTAAAGTTCATCGTGATATTCCCGATAGCAATTTTCCCTTCGAGGGAAATGAATATTTCATGGGAACAAAATTTCACATGTTATTGCCGATAGGGGTGAATGTGTCTTGACTGTTCCTTCTTATTTATACAATTAATAGAGCTATATTCGGCTGTGCCTACTTAATTAACCACTTCCTGAATGCATTATTTAGTAGCCAAGTCAAATATAAATCTAATCGTGAGGTCGCGAGTTCAACCCCCGGTTGGGTTTTTTTTTTTTTTTTTTTTTTTTTTTTGTAATTTCAATTATATTTAATTAATTATTTTTAATTAAATCTATATAAATAAAAATCAAATGTCGTTCATTGGTAATTGCATCAGTTGAGAACGGCCGGACCGATTTAGAAAATTTTTTTTGTAAATGTTGGTCACTTTTATGCTCGGAAAACGGCTGCACCTACATATTTGGCTAACTTGTATTTAAATATTCGTAGTAAAATTCATAATATAAAAACTCAAAATATCTAAATTTGCTAATAACTTGGCCAATAAGCGTTTAATCAAGAAAAGGAGCTCGATCTGTGATCACTCATATTTCTGAACAAAAATCGATTTTTTTATCAAAATATCTAAATTCGCTAATAACTTGGCCAATAAGCGTTTAATCATGAAAAGCAGCTCGATCTGTGATCACTCATATTTCTGGCCAAAAATCGATATTTTTATATAAAAACTCAAAATATCTAAATTTGCTAATAACTTGCCCAATAAGCGTTTAATCATGAAAAGGAGCTCGATCTGTGATCACTCAAATTTCTGACAAAAAATCGATTTTTTATCAAAATATCTAAAATCGCTAATAACTTGGCCAATAAGCGTTTAATCAAGAACAAGTAAGAGTGCTATTTTCGGCTGTGCCGAATCTTATATACCCTTCACCAAATTATACTTCAAAATTTTAAATATTTTTAGGTAAACAAAATTTAATTTTTTTTCAAGTTTTTTTTTTTAATTTTTTGGAAAATTTTTTTTCGATTATTTTCAATTTTTAAAATTTTTTTTTTTTTTTAAATTTTAATTTTTTTTTTTAAATTTAAAAATTTTTTTTTTTTTAAAAAAAATTCGCTTTAAATTTTTTTTTCCGATTTTGACCCATTGTAGGTCCAACTTACTATTTGGATCCCGAAGATATCTGGGATCTTCAGAAAATTGATTTCAACAGACAGACAGACGGACATGGCTTAATCGACTCCGCTATCTATAAGGATCCAGAATATATACTTTATAGGGTCGGAAATGAAAAATGTAGAAATTACAAACGGAATGACAAACTTATATATACCCTTCTCACGAAGGTGAAGGGTATAAAAAAGAGCTCGATCTGTGATCTGAACAAAAATCGATTTTTATGTATAAAAACTCAAAATATCTAAATTCGCTAATAACTTGGTCAATAAGCGTTTAATCATGAAAAGGAGCTCGATCTGTGATCACTTATATTTCTGACAAAAAATAGATTTTTTTATATAAAAACTCAAAATATCTAAATTTGCTAATAACTTGCCCAATAAGCGTTTAATCATGAAAAGGAGCGCGATCTGTGATCACTCATATTTCTGAACAAAAATCGATTTTTTTATATAAAAACTCAAAATATCCAAATCCAAAAATCGATTTTTTTATATAAAAACTGAAAATATTATATTTCTGAACAAAAATCAATTTTTTTTATATAAAAACTCAAAATATCTAAATTCGCTAATACTTAAAATGCATAATAAAATTATTATATTAATTCGAATTAAAAAAAAAAGAATTCGGGAATTTTTTACCGTTTTTTTTTCCTAAAAAAAAACTTACTTGTGATACACTGTGCGTAGTGTACAACGCTTTTATGAAAAATTCTTTCTTTGTGGTAGTTGGCAACGCTAATAAACATTTGTGTTGGTTTTGTTTGTTCTTTTCTGTTAT
This sequence comes from Calliphora vicina, assembly GCF_958450345.1. Classification (NCBI taxonomy): domain Eukaryota; kingdom Metazoa; phylum Arthropoda; class Insecta; order Diptera; family Calliphoridae; genus Calliphora; species Calliphora vicina. The sequence continues at coordinate 116,977,150 of NC_088783.1, forward strand.
CATATGTATGTATATGATATTGTGGTCGCTCTTAACAAAACACACATTTGACAGCAGATTCAAATGTGGGGATGTAGCTCAGTGGTAGAGCGCTCGCTTCGCATGTGAGAAGTCCCGGGTTCAAACCCCGGCATCTCCAGTTAGTAAGGATGAATTTTTTGGAACTTTTTTTTATAATTTAATAAAAAAAAAATTTTTTCTTTTCTTCTATATAAAAAAAAAATTATAAAAAATTTTGTTTGAAAATTATTTGTTTTATTAAATTATAAAAAAAAAATATCCTTACTAACTGGAGATGCCGGGGTTCGAACCCGGGACTTCTCACAAAAAGTTAGTTAAGTAGATGATAATAGTTTGAATGAAATTCAGAAAAATAAACAAAAACTCGAGCAAAATTATACCAAAATTAGATTTTCTTCAATCATATTTTTTACAAATTAAATGTGAAGAATAAAACTACATAGATTTTGAAAAGCAACAAACAAACCACCTCAAATTATCAAAGAGTTTAAATAATTTTAATCTTTCTGTTTTTGAAAAGTAACGATTCATTTTAAAGGTGGTTACTTTTTTCTAATTGAAAGAAAATCTTAGAAAAATGTATGAAATCGTTATTAGATTATAAATTTGTTGCATATTATATAAAATTCTACGAAAAATATCATAAAATTCATGGAAAAACAAGCGGTTACTCATGTAAAATGAGCTTCAAATTCTAATCAAAATTACATTAAATTCATAGAAATACAAGCGGTTACTCATGTAAAATGAGCTTAAAATTCAAATTTGTCCAATAATTTTAATAAAACTTTTAATTCTAAGCAAAACTACATCGTTTTTGAAAAGTAACGAGTAATTTCAAAATTGGTTACTTTTTTCTAATTGAAAGAAAATCTCAGAAAAATGTATGCAATTGTTATTAAAATTCAAATTTGTTGCATATTATATAAAATTCTACGAAAAATATCATAAAATTCATAGAAAAACAAGCGGTTACTCATGTAAAATGAGCTTAAAATTCAAATTTGTCCAATAATTTTAATAAATCTATCAATTCTAAGCAAAACTAAAAAGTTTTGAAAAAGTAACGATTAATTTAAAGGGGTTACTTTTTTCTAATTGAAAGAAAATCTCAGAAAAATGTATGCAATCGTTATTAAAATTCAAATTTGTTGCATATTTTACAAAATTCTAAGCAAAATTACATTAAATTCATGGAAAAACAAGCGGTTACTCATGTAAAATGAGCTTAAAATTCAAATTTGTCTAATAATTTTAATAAATCTTTTAATTCTAAGCAAAACTACAAAGTTTTGAAAAAGTAACGAGTAATTTCAAAAGTGGTTACTTTTTTCTAATTGAAAGAAAATCTCAGAAAAATGTATGCAATTGTTATTAAAATTAAAATTTGTTGCATATTTTACAAAATTCTAAGCAAAATTACATTAAATTCATGGAAAAACAAGCGGTTACTCATGTAAAATGAGCTTAAAATACAAATTTGTCCAATAATTTTAATAAATCTTTTAATTCTAAGCGAAACTACAAAGTTTTGAAAAGGTAACGATTAATTTGAAAAGTGGTTACTTTTTTCTAATTGAAAGAAAATCTCAGAAAAATGTATGCAATTGTTATTAAAATTCAAATTTGTTGCATATTATATAAAATTTTAATTAAAATTACATCAAATTCATAGAAAAATAAGCGGTTACTCGCTTAAAATTGGCTTTAAATTCAAAGAATTTAAATAATTTTAATAAACCTTTAAATTCCAAGCGAAACTACAAAGTTTTGTAAAAGTAACGATTAATTTGAAAAGTGGTTACTTTTTTCTAATTGAAAGAAAATCTCAGAAAAATGTATGCAATTGTTATTAAAATTAAAATTTGTTTCATATTATATAAAATTATAATCAAAATTACATTAAATTCATAGAAATACAAGCGGTTACTCATGTAAAATAAGCTTAAAATTCAAATTTGTCCAATAATTTTAATAAATCTTTTAATTCTAAGCACAACTACAAAGTTTTGAAAAAGTAACGAGTAATTCAAAATTGGTTACTTTTTTCTAATTGAAAGAAAAGCTCAGAAAAATTTATGTAATCGTAATTAGATTTACAATTTGTTGCATATTATATAAAATTCTATGAAAAATAACATCAAATTCATAGAAATTCAAGCGGTTACTCGCTTAAAAGGAGCTTTAAATTGAACGAGTATAAATAATTTACATAAATCTAGCAATTCTAAGCAAAACTACAAAGTTTTGGAAAAGTAACGAATAGTTTCAAAAGTGGTTACTTTTTTCTAATTAAAAGAAAATCTCAGAAAAAAGTATGCAATTGTTATTAAAATTAAAATTTGTTGCATATTATATAAAATTCTAATCAAAATTACATTAAATTCATAGAAAAACAAGCGGTTACTCATGTAAAATGAGCTTAAAATTCAAATTTGTCCAATAATTTTAATAAATCTTTCAATTCCAAGCAAAACTACAAAGTTTTGGAAAAGTAACGAATAGTTTCAAAAGTGGTTACTTTTTTCTAATTGAAAGAAAATCTTAGAAAAATGTATGAAATCGTTATTAAAATTAAAATTTGTTGCATATTATATAAAATTCTAATCAAAATTACATTCAATTCATAGAAAAACAAGCGGTTACTCATGTAAAATGAACTTAAAATTCAAATTTGTCCAATAATTTTAATAACTCTTTTAATTCCAAGCAAAACTACAAAGTTTTGGAAAAGTAACGATTAATTTGAAAAGTGGTTACTTTTTCTAATTTTAAGAAAATCTCAGAAAAATGTATGCAATTGTTATTAAAATTAAAATTTGTTGCATATTATATAAAATTTTAATCAATATTACATCCAATTCCTAGAAATACGAGTGGTTACTCATGTCAAATATACTTAAATTTTCGTTGAAAATTATTAAGATATTTATTTTTATTTTTTGTAATTTTTTTTCTTTTTATTTCATTCTACTCCATTTGTTTTGATAAACTCACCTAGAAGTGGGGTGAGTAATCAGAGTTCGTTCCTTTTTTTAAATAAAACAAACACAATTTTTATATATTTTTTTATTGTTTTGACTAGGATGCAAAATGTATTTTTTTTTGTTTGTTTTCATTAATGTATATATATAAAAATTGTTTTCAACTACACTTTAAATATTATTTTTTTTTTCACAATTACAAAAAATAAAAAATTATTAACACAAATTTAAAAAAATAAAAATTAACTGTATATAGGTTAGGTTTATTTAAATAAATATAATATTTTATGGTAAAAAAAATAAAAAAAAGTATTTATTAAACAGTTCAAGAGAGGAGTGAGTGTTAAAAAATTATTTAAAATATATAAAAAAGTTTGCAACCAGTTTGTAGTTTTTAATTAGAAGAAAAATGCTAAAAAAGAATACTTTTTTAAAAATAAAATAGTTTTTTTGTTTAAATAACTTTAAGTTTAATTAAGAAATTAAATATAATATATGTTTGTTGTATAATTTTATTGATAAAAGCTAAATTGGGGGATTAAATATTCCATTTTTTATATTTTTATTTTATTTATGTATAAATATAGTTTTGCAAAAAACATAAAGTTTAAATAGAAAGAGGGGTTTGTTTTTTGTTTAAAATTAATGAAAAAGTTAGAGAGAAAATGAAAGAGAGAGCAAAATGTGTTTCTTAAAATAATAAATATAGTTTAAAAAATATCAGAAAATCAAATAATTTCTTTAGCTATGGTTTTGTTAATTAGTTTTGCTTTTATGGCTTGAAAGGGTAAAATAAATACACAGTTGTGTGAAAAAATTAATTCAAAAAAATTCCGAAATTTTTTCTAAGATTTCCCTATAATTTTTTCTCACTATAATAAATACTGCTAAAAAAACATGGCATAATTATCTATAATTGGAAAATATTGTAAACTTTTTGAAGAAATTGTAATTTGTGTTTAATTTTACTCGAGTAACCACTTGAATTTATAAAAGTAATCACTTATTTTTACAAAATTTAATTAAATTATAAAATAAATTTCCGTATTAATAACAATTTCACTCTTTTTTCAAAGATTTTACTTTAATTGCCAAAAAGTAACCACATTTCAAAATAATGGTTACTTTTCAAAAAACCACCTAGTTTTGTTTAAAACTGAAAATCATGCTAAACCCTTTTAAGAAATTGTAATTTTAATACAATTTTACACGAGTAACCGCTAAAAATTTGTAAAAGTAATCATTTATTTAACAAATGTTTACAAGAAAATCTAATAAATTTAAATTTACATTACAATTCCACAACTTTTTCTAGGATTTTACTTTAATTACAGAAAAGTAACCACATTTCAAAATAATGGTTACATTTTAAAAATCATAAGAAAATATGAAATATTTTACACGAGTAACCGCTAACATTTTTAAAAGTAACCACATATTTGTCCAAAATTTAGACAGAAAATGTTATAATTTTAGCTATACTCAAGTTCTTTGTAATTTTTGCTAACATTTTTCTATATTTGTAGAAAAGTAACCACATTCCAAAATAATGGTTACTTTCCAAAGCCTATTAGGTTTTGTTTACAATTAAAAACTATGTTGAAATTGTTATACAAATGGAATTTTTTTAACGAATTTTACTCGAGTAACCATTCGAATTTACAAAAAGTAATCGCTAATATTACCAAATTTAATTGGAAAATGGAGTAAATTTTTGTTTCAGTTCTAATTCCAGTGTTTTTTCTGAGATTTTCCCAGATTTAAAGAAAAGTAACCATTTCAAAAACTAATCGTTACTTTTCAAAAATCCCTTAAATTTGTTTGCAATTAAAAAATCAAATAACGTAAGAAAAATAATGTAAGAAAAATAAATTTTAGTTACTTTTTACTTGAGTAACCACTAGAATTTACAAAAAGTAATCACTTTTATTACCAAATTTGCTTGGAAAATGAAATAAATTTGTGTTTCAGTTACAATTCCAGTGTTTTTTCTGAGATTTTCCCAGATTTAAAGAAAAGTAACCATTTCAAAAACTAATCGTTACTTTTCAAAAATCACATAGATTTGCTTATAATTATTAAATAAATTCAAATTATGTAAGAAAAATAAATTTTAGTTGATTTTGACACGAGTAACCACTCGAATTTACAAAAAGTAATCACTTTTATTACAAAATTTGCTTGGAAAATAAAGTAAATTTGTGCTTCAGTTACAATTCCAGTGTTTTTTCAGAGATTTTCCTAGATTTAAAGAAAAGTAACCATTTCAAAAACTAATCGTTACTTTTCAAAAATCACATAGATTTGCTTATAATTGATAAATAAATTCAAATTATGTAACAAAAATAAATTTGAGTTGATTTTGACACGAGTAACCATTCGAATTTACAAAAAGTAATCGCTAATATTACCAAATTTAATTGGAAAATGTAGTAAATTTTTGTATCAGTTTCAATTCTAGACTTTTTTCAGGGATTTTCCTTTAATTATAGAAAAGTAACCACTTGCCAAATTATTGATTACTTTTGAAGAATCACTTAATTTCTGTTTAAAATTGAAGAATTTCTAAAAATTATAAAAGAAATCGAAATTTGGGTAAAATTTTACTGTTATTTTTAGGAATTTGCTGTAATTTTTTTTCACACACCTGCCATATTTAATGCAATTTATATATATGAGTTAAAGAAAAGCTTTTTTGATTAATCTAAACCGTTTATTATTGTTTTAAATATAGAATATAATTTAAAAATGTTTAGTTTATTATATTGTTTAGATGATATTTCTTTTTTTTTCTAGGTAAAAAATCAAGTTCATTATTATGTTATTTTAAATTTGTTTGTTTATTTAATTCATTTTCAAACGATTTTATAGAAAAATCGTTGTAAATTGGTGTTAATTCCCTTAAATATTATTATAAATATAGTATTATTATAGAATTATGTTGGTTTTTTTTCTCGTTTATATATAAAAAATGACAGATTTATATAGTTCGAAATAGAGAGCGAGCGAGAGAAAGAGAGAGAATTGTTTGTTTGTTATTTGGTAATGTGTTGCGTTTTTTTGTGATCTATTAAATATCCTTTGAGACGCGTTTAATGAGTTGATAGAAAGAAATATAAAATAAGAAAAAGAAAAACAAAAAAACACAGTTAAATATGTCTTTATCATCTTTACACCATGGATCAGTTTTCCATGGAGTTCCAATCATTATTATACGTGTCTTATTAAAGAGTTATAAGTTGTATTGTTGTATGTATATAAATGTCTTTCTTAATATAAAAAAGTTTTTGTTTTTTTTTTCCTTTGTTCGCATATTATTTAACTTAACTAATCATTTCACGATACTTAAGTTTATGTTTTGTAAGCATATCGGTAACAGTAACTAATTTTTTAATTGAGATTATATTCGATAATTCTTGCAATTCCGGTAAGTATGAAACACAAATATGATGTAACGTAGCTAGTTCACGGCCTTCATGAGAGACATAATAATAAAAAGAGAGAGAGGGGCATTTGATGCATTGATGCTTTATAGAATACAAATAAATATATTGAAAAAATCATAAAAGACTTACCAGTATCTTGAGAATTTTGATTCGAATTTTGTTCTGAATTCCAGCCGGGCGGTGCTGTAGGATCTGTAACCATAGATAATTGATCTAGGAAAACAATCATGCGTTCTTTGTTTTTCAATATAAAAGGATTAACCACCTCCATGTATTGTTCCTAAAAAAAGAAAAAAAATAATTTTAAGTAACCATTTCTCAATTTGTTCCTAAAAACAACATAACTACAAATTATTTAAAAACTCAAAATTTCGGTTACATTTTACACGAGTAACCGCTTATATTTTTATGAATTAAATATTTTTTAAATGAAAACAGTAGAGAAAATTAATTAAACTGTGTTCTTAACAATAATTCCCTACTTTTTTCTAAGATTTTCCATCAATTTCAAAAAAGTAACCACTTTTAAAATTAATGGTTACTTTTTAAAAACTATAAAATTTTGTTCACATTTACTAAACAATTATAAATTGTTTAAGAAATTTTAATTTTACAAAAATTTTGCACGAGTAACCGCTTGTATTTCTCTGAATTTGAAATAATTTACAAGAAATTTATAAAGAAAACGCCATAAATTTCTTTATTAATAACAATTCCTTACTTTTTTCTAAAATTTTCCATCAATTTCAGAAAAGTAACCACTTTTAAAATGTATGGTTACTTTTCAAAAACTAAGTAATTACTAGGTAATTTTGTTCACAATTACAACGCAATTAAAAATTATTTATGAAATTAAAATTTTGAATACATTTCAAACGAGTAACCGTTTGATTTTCTTGGAATTTAACGTTATTTACAGAAATTTTTAAAGCAAATGCAAAAAATTTCTTAATTAATAACAATTCCTTACTTTTTTCAAAAAAATTCAGTCAATTACAAAAAAGTAACCACTTTTAAAATTATCGGTTACTTTTCAAAAATTATGTAATTACTATGTAATTTTGTTCACAATAAAAAATTAATTAAAAATTATTTAAGAAATTTAAATTTTGGGTAAAATTTACACGAGTAACCATTAGATTTTCTTGGAATTTAATGTTATTTACATGATATTTTTAAAGCAAATGTAATAAATTTCTTTATTAATAACAATTCCTTACTTTTTTCTAAAAATTTCAGCCAATTATAGAAAAGTAACCACTTTTAAAATTTATGGTTACTTTTCAAAAACAAAGTAATTACTAGGTAATTTTGTTCACAATAAAATAATAATTCAAAATTATTAAAGAAACTAAAATGTTGGGTAAAATTTACACGAGTAACCGTTTGATTTTCTTGGAATTTAATATTATTTACTTGAAATTTTTAAAGCAAATGTAATAAATTTCTTTATTAATAACAATTCCTTACTTTTTTCTAAAAATTTCAGTCAATTACAGAAAAGTAACCACTTTTAAAATGTATGGTTACTTTTCAGAAACTAAGTAATTACTAGCTAATTTTATTCACAATAAAAAATGAATTTAAAATAATTTAAGAAATTAAAATTTTGGGTAAAATTTACACGAGTAACCATTTGATTTTCTTGGAATTAAATAATGTTTATATGAAATCTTTAAAGCAAATGTAATAAATTTCTTTATTAAAAACATTTCCTACTTTTTTCTAAAAATTTCAGTCAATTACAGAAAAGTAACCACTTTTAAAATGTATGGTTACTTTTCAAAAACTAAGTAATTACTAGGTAATTTTGTTCACAATAAAAAATTAATTAAAAATTATTTAAGAAATTAAAATTTTGGGTAAAATTTACACGAGTAACCGTTTGATTTTCTTGGAATTTAATAATGTTTATATGAAATCTTTAAAGCAAATGGAATAAATTTCTTTATTAATAACAATTCCTTGCGTTTTTCCAAAAAATTCAGTCAATTTCAGAAAAGTAACCACTTTTAAAATTCATGGTTACTTTTCAAAAACTAAGTAATTACTAGGTAATTTTGTTCACAATAAAAAATGAATTAAAAATAAATTAAAAAAATAAAATTTTGGGTAAAATTTACACGAGTAACCGTTTGATTTTCTAGGAATTTAATGTTATTTACATGAAATTTTTAAAGCAAATGTAATAAATTTCTTTATTAATAACAATTCCTTACTTTTTTCAAAAAATTTCAGTCAATTACAAAAAAGTAACCGCTTTTAAAATTAATGGTTACTTTTCAAAAATTATGTAATTACGAGTTAATTTTGTTTGCAATTAAAAACTAATTAAAAATTAATTAAAAAAATAAAATTTTGGATACATTTTAAACGAGTAACCGTTTGTATTTATATGAATATGATGTTATTTTTCATATATTTTTAAAGAATCTGTAATAAATTTAATTTTTAATTACAAAGCCATGATTTTTTTCAGAATTTTCGTGCAATTACAAAAAAGTAACCACTTTCCACATTAATCGTTACTTTTCAAAAACTATGCAGTTTCATTCCTGATTGCGAAATATATAAAAACGATCTTACAAAAATAAATTTAAAGCACTTTTTACTGTTATTTTGATTAAATTTATAAAGATTTTTAAATTTTAAATATTTTAAAAAATTCCCTTACCTTTCCTCCAAACTCTATAAGATTCGCCAAATTCTGCAAACATTTGGCCACCATTATCAATGATCGCGTGGCCGCTGTTGGCGGTGTTTCACTAACCAGACCAAATTGTCGCGGATTCAACAAAGACGGACACAACAAACGCAAGAATATAAAACCAGACACCACGCGTGTTCTAACCAAACGTTCCGTAGGCCACTTAGCCACCACGGCCTTTTGCAAACAATTGCAAATGAATCTGACCGAACGGGGACAGGCTTCGGGCGAGGTGAATATCGAGTGTGTGACAAGATCTAGAATTTGTAAAAGGAACTCAGCATTGGAGCAGGCATCGTCGTTGACATCCATTTTGGTGGGATTCAATTCAGCCGACTGTTTGCTGTCCATAATGCGTTGTATGGTCTCGGAAACGGCTGCCTGCAGGAAACCAGTACACTCGGTGCGCATATACAAATCCATAAGAGTGGTTGCCAAACTGGCGCCCCTAAACAATGTAGTAGTTTCGTTTTCTCGTGCTATCTCCGCCTGACAGAGAACACGTATCAATTCGGTTTCACGTTTTTCATGGCGGAAAACTTTAAGCAGGGCCGTGGCCAAGGGCACACGATCATTATGACACAGTTCGGCTAAAGCTTTGACGGCATAGAGCTCGGATTCCAGTAAGAGTTGTTGCAGAGGACTGTATTCTTCGCAAGGCATTATGAGATCATCCAAATAACGCATTCTTAAACGTAAAGAGCCCCATTCACCCATGGGTGTCATGCCGGTTAATTGATACCACTCTTCGGTTTCTTGGCCATTCTTTAAGCTGGCCAAGTCAATGGTTAGTTCGGCCACCTCACTGTCCTTGCCACGTTTACCGCGCGATATTAATGTAATGGTTAGGGAGACCACATCTGGTGGTACATCACTAAAAAAAAACAAGAAATTTTTTATAAATTTTTTAGATTCTTTTTAGATGTTTTTTGATTAATACTCACTCCAGCACAAATTCTTCTTCCCAAACTGGATCAGGTGCTATTTTGACTTTTGTTTTGCCCACTTTTACCTGGTTCAAGGAAATACTACAGTAGGGATGTGGCACTAATTTAAATGGCAGTCTATGAGCTTCTAATATATGTAAATTTAGGCAACGCAGTTCTCTAAGACGTGGTACTTTCTTCTGGGCCTTACTCAGCTGAGAGATACATTGAGCCTTTAAGGCATTTATCCACTCAACATAACTCTCTTGACTAGGAGCACACAAATATGTAACGGTGGCCAAGCAGGGTAAAGCCCGCTCCACTATCTGAAAACAGTATGGCCTTTCCCACAGGGAATCGTGACATTGATAGAGATAAGCACAGGATAGATCAATAAGACCCTTGGGTTTAGTCTTTTTGGGATTGTCATAGAAGCAGAGGTGTGTTTCGGAACCCTCGCTGATTAGAGCGAAATATAGTTGTTTCCATTTGGCGGTTTTATCCGATTTCTTATTCAAATGACCATGATGTTTGATGCCTTTGATTTTCTTCAAACCAATTTGATCACGACACTCACGCAAAGTGGCATAAATCTTTTCGGCTGCCTTTTCGACCACATACTGTTGATTGAATTCCGGCTGGGTGCCATTCACCACGGGATGACTCAAACAATGGCCCTCCACAATTTGCTCTTTGCGATAGCGATTAATGACGGCATCCAAGCACTCGAAAGTGCGGCCACCCATGAGATAGCGTACACCCTTCTTTTCAATGCGAAAACGTTGGATTTGATTGTTGATATGGAAGAAAAGGGAATAGTCTCCCGGGGAGTTATCACTGGGACGTACTAGAAAACTGCCAGGACCAGCTATATTTATTAAAACAAACAAGAGAACAGAAATTATTTGAATTTAAATTTAAATTAAAATTTTATTGTTAAAAACTCACCCTTAACCAACATATCGACGGCCTCATTTTTCGTGCAATTCGGATGGAACCAAGGAAAAACTGTATTGGGATCTATGGCTGGATCTAGATCATCTACCAATTCCCTAAATATCATGCCCTGTTCACCGGTACGATGGGCGGTCACCCACAGCCAGCCATCGCCCATGTCATTGTGCACAAAGAATATGTCGCCCTTTTGAAAACTCAATTCATCGGTATCGGGCATTTTGGTATACGGCAGTATGGCCACCACACGTTTCTTGTCATTGACCGGCTCTGGAGGTGGCACCGGGAACACCAAACGTTCTCGTTTCAAGAGATCACTGCAGGAAGTATAGTAGCCCACCAAATCGCTAAGCGATATAAATTGCCGGCCACCAATATAGAAGTCACCACAAACGGCAGTAATACTGGTGAGAGAAGAGAAGATAAAAAGAAAAATTAAATGTCTGCAAATGTTTATACAGGAATGGCTTACTCACCGGAAATGATTGATGCCTGTGCGGCCCAAATAGCTGAGAACATAAGAACCGGGTTTGCGATCACTTTCTCGAACTGGAAAATAGAAAAAACAGAAATATGATTTAGGATTTCATAGAGAAATTTTGTTAGAAAAGTACAAAAATACTTTTTTCAAAAAGTACTTTTTCAAATAAGTACCAAAAGTGACCATAAATCTAAAATTGTACCAAATCCTAAATAAACAAATTATTTTTGTATCAAATGTTCTTAAAAACCATTTTTTTCAAAAAGTACTTTTTCAAATAAGTACCAAAAGTGACCATAAATCTAAAATTGTACCAAATCCTAATTAAACAAATTATTTTTGTATCAATTGTTCTTAAAAACCATATTTTTCAAAAGCTAAATAAACAAAAAGTACTTTTTGCACAAAGTACCAAAAACGCCAAAAAAATTAACAACTTAAAACGATATTTTTCTATGTACACAAAAATTGCCATAAAACTACTAAATCCTTAATAAACCGATAATTTTTGTGCCAAAACACTTCTTTCAAAAAGTACTTTTTTCCACAAAGTATCAAAAATGTCTACAAAAGTTTCGAATCTTAAAAAATTTCCATAAAACAACTAAATACTAAAAAATTTAAATGTTCTTTGTACCAAATCTGCCAAAAAAAAAACTTCAGAAAAGTACTTTTTCACAAAGTACCAAAAATGTGTATCGAATCTTAAAAAATTTCCATAAAACTACTAAATACTAAACAATTTAAATTTTCTTTGTACCAAATGTACTTTGTACTTTTTTTCACAAAGTCTATAAAAAAGCTAAATCTTAAAAAATATTCCTAACTTGGTACCAAGTTAACCTAAAACCATTTTTTTCAAAAAAGTACTTTTTAGACTTTTTTAATTTTTAACAGTTATTTCTAAATCATGTCCACTATACAAGCTTAATATTGTAAAATTAGTTGCTCTCTTAATAGAATATTATTTATTTTAATAAATTAAAGAATTAATTTGAAAAAAAATCTTGATTTTTCCAAGTAAAATACATTAAATATATAAAATATTAATAATTTTGAGGTTTTGCGGTCTGCCGCTAACATTGCATTTAACGTTGTTTTCATTTAAAGTCAGAGAGAGTCCCTGCAACAACTCTACAAAATTTGGTGGGTTGTTGTTGTTAGTGTTGCCTTGTTTACAATTAGTAATGGCGGCCTCAATGTTGCCATATTTGCAAGTTTTTCATCATTTTGACGATTTTTAAAGCTTAAAAGGATCTACTTAAGTTATTTGACAAAATTTCTATATTAAACTGCTTAAGCTAATAAAAAATACCTAAAATTAATACTAAATCCTATTTTTTTTAACTTTAAAATCTTAAAGCTCAAAAGTAAAGAAATTAATTACATAAAATGTTTGTCTTAAAAAAATAAATAAAAAAAAAACTTACCCAAATAACTTCCCAATTTGCTGCTGCCACGTAAACGTGATTCAGCCGAATAGCGATCAAGTCTTCCATGATACCATTCACTCTCTGGTGGCGCTATAATGGCAGGTCGTTCGCCTATATAATGTGAATTTCCAGGAAACCAAACGAAAATTTTCACACAAACATTATAAATCGCAGGAAAACGCCAAGCATGATGATGAAATTTTTCAATGTAAAATAAAAATCCACAAAACAGCACAAAGTAGAGAAGGGAAGCAATTATTATGGTGGTAAAAATCATTGTCATATTAAAAACTATAAATTAATAATATAAGTACACAATATACAATAAATTTTTGTTGTAGTTGTTTGTTATTATTGTTAATTAAAATTGTTGTAAAGAAAATATTGCAAAAAAAATAATTAAAGAAAAAAGAAACTTGTGGAAAAATTAATTCTTTATGGAGGAAATAGTTGTTGGCTGATTGTTTTGTTTTATATTTCAAAAAAATTCCTTTTAAAGCTTAATTTGTATTGAGTTAAAAGAAAGAGTAAAAAAAAATACTGAACCAAAAAAGAATTTCAATAGTAAGTTGTGTGAACTCTCAATTTGGCAATAGCTGTTGCCACAAATGATTCATTCATAATGTGTATCTTAAGCCAAATTAACCCCTAAAAGGGTAAACATAAAATCAATTTACAAAATTTTGGTTTGAAGTTAAAAATATAAAGGTTAAATGGCTTAAAATTTAAATTTGTAGTTTTTTGGAACAAGTTTTTATACCCTTCACCTTCGTGAGAAGGGTATATATAAGTTTGTCATTCCGTTTGTAATTTCTACATTTTTCATTTCCGACCCTATAAAGTATATATATTCTGGATCCTTATAGATAGCGGAGTCGATTAAGCCATGTCCGTCTGTCTGTCTGTCTGTCTGTCTGTCTGTCTGTCCGTCTGTCTGTCTGTCTGTCTGTTGAAATCAGTTTTCTGAAGACCCCAGATATCTTCGGGATCCAAATCTTCAATAATTCTGTCAGACGTGCTTTCGAGAATTTTGCTATTTAAAATCAGCAAAATCGGTCCACAAATGGCTGAGATATGAGGAAAAAACCAAGACAACCTCGATTTTTGACCTATTTTTTTACCTATATCTGGATTACTAAGACATTAATAGACAATTATTAATAGACAATATGGATATCTAATGATAGATATTTCAAAGACATTTGCAACGACGTATATAAGACCATAGTAAGTTGGACCTACAATGGGTCAAAATCGGGAAAAATAATTTTGAACCCGAATTTTTTTTTTTTTTTTAAAAATTGAAAAAACCAAAAAAAAAATTTTAAAATTTAAAAAAAAAAATTTTTAAAATTTAAAAAAAAAAAATTTTAAAATTAAAAAAAAAAAATTTTAAAATTTAAAAAAAAAAAAATTTTAAATTTAAAAAAAAAAAATTTAAAATAACAATCGAAAATTTTTTTTTTCCAAAAAATTCAAAAAGCAACTGGAAAAAAAATTAAATTTTGTTTACCTAAAAATATTTAAAATTTTTAAGTATAATTTGGTGAAGGGTATATAAGATTCGGCACAGCCGAATATTGCACTCTTACTTGTTTAACTATAGCTTAAACTCCATAGTTAGAGAAACTAAGTTTAATCTTGTCAGTCCTTTAGTTTAAACTAACCCAAAAAAAACTTAATCCCAAATAGACTGAATATTTTTATAGCAACTGTGCCTAAAAATATCTTTTTGCAAAAAGTACTTTTTTCATAAAGTATAAAAAAAAAAAGTACCAAATCATAAAAATGTATTTATTCAATATAAATGATTAAACTATTAATTAAACTTAACTTAAAGATAATCTTTCTTTAATAAAACAGTTAAATATCCTTCAATTTGTATCATTTAAAGATTAAATACCCTTACAAAATAACCTTATCTTCAATACGCAGCTGCTAATCTATGCCATTTATTAAAATTTTTGCAAAAAAAAAAATTGTTACCAAAAAAAAAAGTATCAAGAAAAAAATTATAAAGAAATAAAATCGAAAACTATGCGTAAGTCTCGTGTGTTTAGAAATGTTCAATAAAATAAAACAACAAAATTGTTTTGGGCAACGTAAAGTTTTTTATAAAAAAAAATGAAAGGGAAGTGAAGAACAAATTCTTTTATTAATTATGGTAAACAGCAGAAAACTTTAAAAGGCTTTAAGAATTAATACAAACACCATAATTTTGGCGTTTCTTTGAAATAAAAATACAAAGCTTACAGCTATGGCAGGTGTTTTATGTTTTATTTTAATTCTTTTGTTGTTTGCCGTTTATGAAAGTAGTGAAATTTCAATAATAAATGAAACATATTGGCAATGTTCTCATAAATACAACCATGTTTACAATTTATCAATCAAGAGCAAGAGATTTACCGTTAAAAAAAACAACAACAAAATCGTTTACCTTTAATAAACAAAGCTGCCAGTAGGGTTTATGTAGCGATTTTATTAAAAAAAAATCATGGAAATTATTAAACATTATTACAGAGCTACACTTTCATTTTATTAAAACAAATTTAATTCAACAATTTTAATACGGGAGGGAGGTTTAATAATGAACATGTCACCACTACACCACGATTAAGGTCTATTGTTTTTAATTTGTATGGTTGGTTGCCTTGTTGTTGTTATTGTTGTTTTCTACACCAGCAACTTACAAAAACACACAATTAACCGTTATAAACATGTTTTGTTGATTGAACCAGCAACAATAACTACAACAACAACAAACAAAACACAGGAAATATGTTGAGAGTAAAAGTACTCACTCACTAACTCATTAGTAATTACAAAAACAACAATTGTAATGAAATGAAAGAGGAAGAAAAGGAAATGTTGTACTCACTACAAATGTATTGCATTTTAATAACATAATTGATAATTGCATCAACATTATCGAAATCAACGATCATGCCGCCAATATCATCAGTAATGCTAACACGACGTCCACCGCCGCCGCCGCCATCATTATTACTGTTATTATTTTTATTATTATTATTATTATAATGATGATTAATATTATTATTATTATTACTGCTACGACGACATGATGATGACGATGATGATGTTAAAGATGATGATGTTGAATTTGTTGTTTTAGTATCCATTAAATAGGATAATGTGGAAGACGATGAGACAGTTGAACATTCCGAAGTGTTCGATAACGATTTAAATCGATGTAAAGGCATTTTATTGTAAATTGTTGTAACCAGAACATTTAAATTACAATCCAGAAACACTTTTATTTTCAATAGTTTATGTATTTCAATTAAATAGCCATTTAATTCATTTAGTTAATCAATTAAAAAGCAATTTATGCAATTAATTGTACAAAAAACACTTGTTTTTTAAGGGGTAATTCATTTATTTTTGAATTTTTTATTAAATTATTTTCATAATTTAAAAATTTTTTAATTTTTTTATTAAATTATTTTCATAATTTAAAAAATTTGTTGGTTAATTAATTTTTTTTTTAATTTTTGAATCAAAATTGATCAAGAACTCTTGTTTTTTTAGAGGTAATTAATTTTTTTAAATTGGTTTTATAGGAATTTTTGGTTTTGCAAATTGTTTTCATAAATTCTTGCTTAATTATTTTTTTTTTGAATTTTTAAAAACTTTTTGAATTTAAGGATTTGTTTTTTTATTTTTTCAATTAAATTATTAAATTCTTTTTAAAGGAATTTTTTGGTTTTGCAAATTGTTTTCATAATTTTAAAAATTGTATGTTAATTTAAATTTTTTTTTTAATTGTCAAATATCACAAAAATATATTTTTTTAATTTTTTAAAACTTTTTCACACTTTTTTGAATTTTTTTAAAATTTTTCAATTTTTCATTTTTTTTTTTTTTTGGAATTTTTTAAATTTTTTTTTCTAATTATTTAGAAATCTCTAAATTACTTCAATATATTTTCTTTTTATTACTTTATTTATATCAATTCCTTCAATTTTTTTTTTTAATTTTCTATTCCTTCAACACGTTTTATTTTTATTTATTTTCAAATATTTTTTATATGTATAAAAGATTGAAAAAACCGTGTTTTATTTTTATAACACAACTCACGAGTGTTTTATGTATGCGCGCAATCACAACTTTATTATTAATAAAATAGAAATTATATTTTAAATGCAACAAATAAATAATACAAACGTTATGAATAAAACGATTTAGTTTTGTTTCTCTCTCTCACACACACACACTTGAAAAGAGCGAATATTTATAAACAGAGAACAGAAGAAGTAGGTGATAAAAAAAGAAAGAGAGCGTGTTTATGAATATGGTAAATTGTAAGGGATGCCGGATCGTATGATTTAATATAAAATTTCTGGGGGAAGGCCTCTTATGGGTATTTCCACAGAAAGCTACACATAAACAAATGTTCTTTTATAACATTATACTAAAGAAATTTCTGATTTTGTATAATAGTATGTATCTAAATCATCGTTTTTTGTCAGTTTTACAAGGTCGTTGTAATAAAGTGACCAACAATTTTTAATTCATAATAAAAATACTACAAATTTATATTTTAATTTTCATAGTTGTCACGTTTGGTATCGTAAGTGTATTTTGTTTCGAATTTTTAATATTTTGTTTTTGTTTTTCATATAATTTAGTAGCTTTAACTTAAAAACAAGTTACTAAAAATTATATTTAGATTTTCATAGTTGTCACGTTCGGTATCGTAAGTGTACTTTGTTTCAAATTTTCAATATTTTGTTTTTGTTTTCCATATAATTTTGTAGCTTTAACTTAAAAACAAGTTACTGTGTATAATAATCATACTAAAAATTATATTTAGATTTTCATAGTTGTCACGTTCGGTATCGTAAGGGTATTTTGTTTCGAATTTTTAATATTTTGTTTTTGTTTTCCATATAATTTAGTAGCTTTAACTTAAAAACAAGTTACTAAAAATTATATTTAGAGTTTCATAGTTGTCACGTTCGGTATTGTAAGGGTATTTTGTTTAAAATTTTTTATATTTCGTTTTTATTTTCCATATAAAACTATCACCTGATGCCGAGATTTAAGACAATTAGGCCCTAAAAGCAGCAGTTCCAATTCGCTGATTTTTACATTTTTCTAGAGCCAGCCGAAAACGTATTTACCATGTTCATTGCAAATATATTGGAAACAACTAATCGACAAAACCTATCAAAATTATGCTACCAACAAATGTAAATATTTTTTTTAGATTTCTTACGAATGTCACGTTCGGAACTGTGCAAAATAAAATTGTTTTTTTGCTTTGAGATTTCTTTATTTTTTTTCACTTCAAAGGCATACGAATGTCGTGTCCGTGACCATATAAATCCTTATTCATCCATTAAAAATACAAAAATGAGCAGGAGTTGTTGCAGAAAACACAAACTTAATAGTCATTCTTGAAGATTTGTACACAACTTAAATGAACATTTAAACAATTTACAAAAAACCCGGTAAAATACTATTAAATTTCCAATTTGCATAAATTGTAGAAAATTAATTGTTATTCTTAAAGAATTTTAAACAACTTGAAGAAAAATTTAAAAGAAAATGCTAAAATTTACAATTTTTGATTTAAATTTCACTAAAAAATACAAAAATTTGCATAAATTGTAGAAAATTAATTGTTATTCTTAAATAATTTTAAACAACTTGAAGAAAAATTTAAAAGAAAATGCTAAAATTGTGTAAACATAATTATTTTCTCAGTTTTTTCACAATTTTCTAAACATTTATTTAATTAAAAATACATAAATTTAGGATTAATTCCATTAATTTCCCAGAAAACAGGGAAATTCGTTTTCTACCACACACACAGAAAAACCAGCCATCCGGCAACCTTGTTATCACTATTTACATCGGGTCACTAAAACAACAACAAAAAGTACCGCTATAAAACAACAGAGAGTATTTATAATATAAATACTCTCTGTTGTTTAAAATAAATTTTATATCACAAAGAGAGAGCCTCTTAGAGGGAGAGGCAAGCAGTGGGAGTAAATTTCCTTTAACTTGTAGAAAAAAACTTTGTTTTCAAGACAAAACAAAAAAACAATTACATTTATTACAATAATAATTACAATAACAATGAGACACAAAGATAACAATACAAGAAATGCAAAAGAAAAATAATAAACAAAAAAAAACATTTAATAAAAAATAACATCAAGAAGAAGAAGAAAAAGTCACAAAACAAGATGCATCTTGTGGAAAATATAGAGAAAAAAGCTTAAAAAAAAACTATAAATAATAATAAAAAACAAAACATTAAGCATTTGTAGAAAAATATGTTGATAATAATAGCAATAATCATACATATTGTTACATATGGAAAATAATATTAAACCTTACAAAGTGCAAGCAACTTAAAAACGAAACGGAACGACCATTCGTTCGGTCGGTCGTTCGTTGCACTGTCTGACAGTTAATGGACAACAAAGCTGTAATTAATTGTGGTGGGAATGTAATGATGACGTTAAAATGCTAAATAATTTTGTAGTTCTAAGAAAAACAGATTTCTTTTTAACTGTTTATTAGTTTAATTATCATTAAAGGAGTGTTTAGAAATAAAGCATAAATTATTAATGAATTATTTGAAATTAATATTTTTTTAAGCATTTTTAATTAAAAACAAGTAAGGGAGCTATATTCGGCTGTTCCGAATCTTAGATACCCTTCACCAAATTATACTTAAAAATAATTTTTTTAAATATTTTTAGGTAAAAAAAAATTGAAATTTTTTCTTTTCGAAATTTTTTTTTTAAAAAACTTTTTTCCAATTTTTTTTTTAATTTTTAAAAAAAAAATTTTTGATAAAAAAAATTCGGATTAAAAAATATTTTTCCCGATTTTGAACCATTGAAGGTCCAACTTACTATAGCTTTATATACATCGTTGCAATGGACATTAAAATATCTATCATTAGATATCCATATTGTCTATATTAATGACTTAGTAATCCAGATATAGATAAAAAATAGGCCGAAAATCGAGGTTTTCCCGGTTTTTTCTTTATATCTCAGCCATTTGTGGGCCGATTTTGTCGATTTTAAATAGCAACCGAGCCGTTCGCTATCTATAACGATCCAGAATATATATACTTTGTGGGGTCGCAAATGAAAAATGTAGAAATTACAAACGGAATGACAAACTTATATATACCCTTGCCACTCATGGCGAAAACTGCACAAATTCAACATGAACATTTTAGGCTTAAGTCAAATGTGGAAATTTCCACAGTCACAAACGTGACATTCTTAAGAAATCTAAACAAAAAATTATTTACATTTTTCGATAGCATATTTGCAGCACTATGTTTTGTGCAAAAGATAGTTTTCAAGGCTAAACATGCAAATTTTCACAGTCCCGAACGTGACATTCGTGAGCCTTTGATATTATATTTGTATCACTATGTTTAGTTAGTTGTTTGCAATATATTAGCAATAAATGTGGTATCTAGAACGTGACAAAAAAAAATAGAACTCGTTTTCGACGAAAAATCATAATTTATTAAAAATTTGGTTAATTAAAAATGGAATTATGTAGGTTTGTTTTACAACCTTTAGTATGATTTGTCATGCGATATTGGTAACGTGACATATTTTCACGTCCTAACCTAACCTAAGAGAACAGCCAAACATTTAAACATTTGTAGGCATATAATTAAGGGAGCTATTACATTACAAACAAATTTATTAACGTATCAGCTATTTTCATGATATTGATTTATGCTTATCTTACTATCCCGAATGTGACAGTAACGTTTTTTAGTTATAGGACCTATTACCATTTAAAAAATATTAAAATACTAGCTATTGTCATAATTTAAATTTTCTCGTACAATCCCGAAAGTGACACACTTTGAAAATCAAAATAAACTGAAAATTATATGCAGTAACTTGTTTTTTTTTTCAAGTTAAAGCCACTAAATTTTGATTTAAATTAAAATTTTCCGAAACATTGGATTATTAACAAAATCAAAAGAATATTACTGTAGTTTTGCCGCCTGCCGCTTACATTGCATTTCGCCTTTGTTTACATTTAAGGGCTAAATAAATAAAGGCATTTGTTCATTGTATTTTTTGTACAAATTGTTTAAAACATTGTAATTAACAGAAAAACTATAAAGAAAATTATATATTTTATTAAATTTAGTCTTTAAATTATTAAAAATAATGAGAATTTTCTTTAGTTCGTAGAGTTGTGTATTTTTCCTTTTTGGAATTGCCAACCCTTTGTTTACCTTTTAAATGGCAACTCAAACTGTGACCATATTTAGCGATTTATTGCAAATTTTAACGATTTTTAAAGGTAAAAAAGAACTATGAGGATTTTTTTAGCTAAATATTCAAATATTTCAAAAATTATTAATATAAAACTATAATTTTAACAACTTTTACTGCTTAAAAGGGAATATTTAAGATTTTTACACAAAATATCTTGATTTTTTCTTAATTATTATTAATATTAAATGTATTTTTAGCAATTATTTGAAACTTGCTTAGAAAATGTTAATTTGTCTTCAGATATGTGGTGTTATTTGTTATTTTTCCTTTGTTTTTTAACAATAAAATCCTTGTTGGAAATGTGACTGGCGGCGTCTAGTGATATATTTACAAAAACCTAAAACAATAGCAATAATATTTAACAAAAAACGTATTTGCTTACATTTTTGCAATGAAAAAAAGTACTTGGTAGTCCAGCAGTAGTCATCATGTCTACAGAATGCATAATAATAAATCTGTATAAATAAATATTTCTTGTTGCTATTTCCAATAAAACGTTAAAACATCTCTGAGCAAATAAATGAATGAAAAATTGAGTGATTGACTGACTGATGTGTATTTGTTATAGCGGTGATGTTAATTACTCATATGTATTACTAATCAGGTGGCAATAATTACAAAAAAAAAGAGTTAATTGTCATTAATAAATGACATTTAAAATTGAATTAAAAAGAAAAACAAATATAAAACTTTCATTAAATTAAAACAAAAGCTCATAAAACAATTAATACAATAATAAATTAAAATTATTTCAATGTTTTAAGAAATATTGAAACAAAAAAACTTATAAATAATTTCCTTAAAATTGAATTAATGAATGTGGTGGCATGTAAATCATTTAATTTTTATTTTATTTATGGAAGTTAATGACCCTGTGTGTGTATCTGTCTGTCTCCTTATCTTATATGTAGCCCTCCCCTTACCAACTTCTTTAATGTGTTGAAAATTATATTGTTTATATATTTATTTCATTGTTATTGTTTAAACATTGCTAGTAATCTAAACAATCAATATAAAGTACCATTAAAAATTTGGTTTATTTCTAAACAATTGTGGCAGCTTTAAATTATTGACCATCAGGTCACATACATATTTATTTCAAATTTAATTATAAATTGAAATTTATTTTTGGTTTTTCTAGGAACTATAATAAACAAGTACATTGTTTTTTCGTTTTAAATTGAATTTTAAATAAATTAAAATGGGATGGGTTGCTTTTACAGATACAAAGCAGAGTGAGAGAGAAAAACAAATAAATGCAAGAACTCTATGGAAGAAACATTTTCTAAGGAAATCACAAATTACTTATAATTTAATAAATTTATTGTACTAGGAAACAATAACATAGGGAACATAAAAGTCGTATAATAAATATTTTTTGTTGATAAAGTTATATGAAAAAAAAGAAATTATAAAAATATTATAATGTATTATAATCCATGTTATAATAAATTATAACATAATTATAATCCATAATAACAGCATTATAATGATTTTAATTCCTTTATACTAGCGTAATAATGTATTATAATCCATTACAAAGGTATTATAATGTATTATAATTCATTATAATAGCATTATAATATATTATAATCAATTATAATGTATTATAACCCATTATAACAGCATTATAATGTATTATAATGCACTATAACAGCATTATAAAGCATTAAAATTCATTATAACAGCATTATAATGTATTATAATCCATTATAGCAGCATTATAATGTATTATAATCCATTATAACAGCAGTATAATGTATTAAAATCCATTATAACAGCATTATAATGTATCGAAATCCATTATAACTACATTATAATGTATTATAATCCATTATAATTATTATAACCCATTATAACAGCATTATAATGTATTATAATCCACTATAACAGCATTATAATGCATTAAAATTCATTATAACAGCATTATAATGTATTATAATCCATTATAACAGCATTATAATGTATTATAATCCATTATAACAGCATTATAATGTATTATAATCCATTATAACAGCATTATAATGTATTATAACAGCATTATAATGTATTATAATCCATTATTACAGCATTATAATCCATTATAAAAGCCTTATAATGTATTACAATCCATTATAGCAGCATTATAATGTATTATAATCCATTATAACAGCAGTATAATGTATTAAAATCCATTATAACAGCATTATAATGTATCGAAATCCATTATAACTACATTATAATGTATTATAATCCATTATAATGTATTATAATCCATTATAATGTATTATAATCCATTATAATTTATTATAATCAATTATAACAGGAATATAATGAATTATAATCCATTATAACAGCATTATTATTCATTATAACAGGATTATATCGTATTATAATCCATTATAACAGCATTATAATGTTTTAAAATCCATTATAACTACATTATAATGTATTATAATACATTATATAGCATTATAATGTATTATAATTCATTATAATAGCATTATACTGTATTATTATCCATTATAACAGCATTAAAATGTATTATAATCAATTATAACAGAAATATAATGTATTATAATCCATTATAATAGCATCATATTTTTTTATAATACATTATAATGTATTATAAACCATTATAACAGCATTATAATATATTATAATCCATTATAACAGCATTATAATGTATTATAAACCATTATAACAGCATTATAGTGCATTATAATGTATTATAATCCATTATAACAGCATTATAATGTACTATAATCCATACCCTATCCCTTATATGCTCTACTTTAATTGTTAGTAACATGATTTCATTACACAATTTCATATTACAAACTAACTACTACACAACAAACAAATTAAAATAAAAGTAATTTAACCTTAACCATGATTTCACAATCTTTGGTAAATAGCAAACAAACCAACAAAAAAAAATTCAAATCAAACAACTCCTACAACAAATTAATAACTGACGCCTAATTTCCTCTTGACCAATTTTCTGTTTCATATTTTTTGTTTGCTAAACAATAACAACAACAAAAAATTGTCAAAGTGGTAACAAAAACAAAACCAGCCAAAAGCTTCTTCTCATAACTCATATAATAAAGGTAATATTGAAAGTTAACAACAAAAACTTTTACCGAATACAGCACGTGCTACAAACACCAACCAACACAGTTATTATAGAGGGAAGGAGGGAGGTAGTAGGGCCAGAGTGTAAAAAAAAGAGTAAACAAAATGTCAGGGTAATAACAGTACTTTACAAAGAGGTAGTAGTTTCGCATAGCCACAATAAAAACGTTAAACTACTCTACCACAAATGCAGTAAAAACAGTTTCAAAAATATGAAATTTATAATGTTTACATTTATATTGTAATTAATCTTGAGCTCTCTTCTTGGCTTTTGTTAAAAATTTCTACAACGGTGTTTTTATTTGTTGTTGCTTTCAATTAAACTTGTAATAAAAGTGACACATAAAAGAAATAAACATTTTTGTTTTATTGATTGTTAATTTTTCAATTGCTTTTGTTAATTTTTTTTTTATAAATTTTTGCTAAATTTGGTTTTAACTTCCTTCTTAAAATAAAAAAAAAATAAAAAGTGCCGTGTCTTTTGTTTATTTAATTTCAACTTGTGTGTTTATTTTTGTGGGCTTGTTATGAATTTCAATTGCATTTTTAACTGGCTATTGTTATTGTTGTTGCTTTTATCAACATTTATTTTATAATCAATTTTGTGTATTTTTTGTTTGTTTGCTATTTAATTCTTTAAATTATTATATAATTTGCAGCTGTGAACTCTCAAATCTATAGTATTCTTTTTGTGCCCAATAACAACAATTATTGCATCTTTAATAAAGTGTGTGTGCGGTTTTCAAAAAAGATTTGAAATTAACACACAAAATTATAAACATATTAGTAACGATTAGTACACAGGGGAACGGAATACAAATTATAACAGCATTATAAAGTATTATAAACCCTTATAACTGCATTATAGAGTATTATAATCCACTATAACAGCATTATAATGTATTATAATCCATTATAACATCATTATAATTAATTATAATCCATTATAATAAATTATATTCCATTAAAACATCATTATAATCCATTATAACAGCATTATAATTTAGAATAATCCATTATAACAGCATTATAATGTAAGATAATCCATTATAACATATTAAATTCATTATAATGTACTATAAACCATTGTAACAGCATTATAATAAATTATAAACCATTATAACAGCATTATAATGTATTATAATGTATTATAATCCATTATAAGAGCATTATAATGTATTATAATCGATTATAACAGTATTATAATCCATTATAAAAAATTATAATCCACTATAACTGCATTATAATGTATTGTAATCCAATATAACAGCATTATAATATAGTATAATCCCTTGTAACAGCATTATAATAAATTATAATCGATTATAGCAGCATTATAATGTATTATAATCCATTATAACGTATTATAATCCATTATAATGTAGTATAATTCATTGTAATAGCATTATAATAAATTATAATCCATTATAACAGAATTATAATCCTTTATAACAGCATTATAATGTAGTATAATCCATTATAAGAGCATTATAATGAATTATAATCCATTATAATGTATTATATTCTATTAAAACAGCATTATAATTTATTAAATCCATTATAACAACATTATAATGTAGTATAATCCATTATAAATGCATTATAATGTATTATAATCCATTATAACAACATTATAATGTATTATAATCCATTATAACAGCATTATAATAAATATTAATCCATTATAACAGCATTATAATATATTACAACAACATTATACTGCATTACAATCTCCCTCGTTCCACAATTCTTTTGAAGCCCTGTGTTTTACTCAGTTTTCTCCTTAACTCTGCATTTAAAATTCATTGTGGTTATTTTTTCTACAGTTTTTATTATTATTTTTCTTTTGCCACACAAAGATGCTTCTTCATACAACATACTGATAAGAGACAGTAATAAAAATATTATTAAATAATGTACATAATAATAAACCAAGGAAAAAAATTTAAATAATGCATTTTATACAACAAACTGTCAATAATAAACAACCATAAAAAAAAATAAATATATATTGCTGCTTTTCAAACAAATCTGAAACTTATAAATTCATAAGAACAACAGCAACAACATCATCCTTAACACTTGTTGGTGCTATAGAGTAAGAAGAATAAAAAAAATATATAATAAAACTCGATAATGATGATGACCAACTGACTTATATGACAGACTACTTGGCTGCCTAGCTAGCTGACTAACAATCTGGTCTTGTCATCATTGTCTTTGTTCAATTCGGTTTTTCTTATTTTAATAAAATTCATTGCAGCAACTTATTGTATTTTATACAATTTGGTTGTTAGTTTGTCATTATTTTCATCATTCTCATGATGATGATGATGTTCATTTAATGGTGACTGTCTTACAAAATAAATGTGTTTGTGTCTGACTTGACTTTGGGGTCGTCATCAGTTTGTCGTCGCTTTATTTGCACTCAGATGGCTGTTCTTTGGCTGGCTGGCTTTATAGTTAAAAACATTTTTATCATTTTTTAATGATTTTTTTTTCGGTTTTTATTATTGAAATTATTGTGTTTAATGAACTTTATATTAAAAAATATCACGCACTATTTTATAGCATAACAATGAAAATAAACAAAATTTGTTTTTTTTTGTTATAAAAAAAATACTATTTAGAGAATTGTCAAAGCCTAAGAATTAGGTTAATTAAGTTGAGACATAAACCAATAAAGAAATGGAGGAATAAATGGATATATGTAAAACTGAGATTGTAGTTAAAATATGGGAAACATTTTCTTCTAAATATTAAATTGTTCATTAATGATGTTTTAGAAAGCTTATTTAAACACATTATAATTGTATTATAATCCATTATAAAGGAATTGTAATGAATTATAAAGAAGTTATAACACATTATAATTTATTATAATGGATTATAACACATTATAATTCAATTATAATGGATTATACAACATTATAATTCCATTATAACGAATTATACATTATAATTCAATTATAATGTATTATAACACAGTATAATTCTATTATAATGAATTATAACACATTATAATTCTATTATAATGTATTATAACACACTATAATGCAATTATAATGTACTATAACACATTATAATTCAATTATAATGGATTATAACACATTATAATGGATTACAACACAATATATTTCAATTATAATGGATTATAATATATTATAATGGATTATAATATATTATAATGGATTATAATATATTATAATTCAATTTTAATGGATTATAACACATTATATTTCAATTATAATGGATTATAATATATTATAATGGATTATAACACATAATAATTTAATCATAATGGATTATAGCACATTATAATTCAATAATAGTGGATTATAACACATTATAATTCGATTATAATGGATTATAGCACACTATAATTCAATTATAATGGATTATAGCACATTATAATTCCATTCTTATGAATTATACCACAATATAGATCAATTATAATAGATTATAGCACATTATAATTCTATTATAATGAATTAGAACACATTATAATTCTATTATAATGGATTATAACACATAATAATTCTATTATAATTGATTATAACACATAATAAATCAATTATAATAGATTATAACACATTATAATTCAATTATAATGAATTATAACACATTATAATTCAATTATAATGGATTATAACACATTATATTTCAATTATAATGGATTATAACATATTATAATGGATCATAACACATTATAATTCAATCATAATGGATTATAGCACATTATAATTCAATTATAATTGATTATAGCACATTATAATTCAATTATGATGGATTATAGCACATTATTATTCAATTATAATAGATTATAGCACATCACAATTTTATTATAATGGATTATAACACAATATAGATCAATTATAATAGATTATAGCATTATAATTCTATTATAATGAATTATAACACATTATAATTCTATTACAATGGATTATAACACATAATAATTCTATTATAATGGATTATAACACATAATACATCAATTATAATAGATTATAACACATTATAATTCAATTATAATGGATTATAACACATTGTAATTCAATTATAATGGATTATAACACATTATAATTTTATTATAATGGATTATAGCACATTATAATTCAATTATGATGGATTATAGCACATTATATTTCAATTATAATGAATTATAATATATTATAATGGATTATAACACATTATAATTCAATCATAATGGATTATAGCACATTAT
This sequence comes from Calliphora vicina, assembly GCF_958450345.1. Classification (NCBI taxonomy): domain Eukaryota; kingdom Metazoa; phylum Arthropoda; class Insecta; order Diptera; family Calliphoridae; genus Calliphora; species Calliphora vicina. Next base: position 117,005,750 of record NC_088783.1, read on the forward strand.
AATTCAATTATAATGGATTATACCACATTATAATTCAATTGTGATGGATTATAGCACATTATAATTCAATTATAATGGATTATAGCACATTATAATTCTATTATAATGGATTATAATACATTATATTTCAATTATAATCGATAATAGCACATTATAATTCAATTATAATGGATTATACCACATTATAATTTAATTATAATAGATTATAGCACATTATAATTATATTATAATGAATTATAACACATTATATTTCAATTAAAATTGATTATAATACATTATAATTCTATTATAATGGATTATAACACATAATAATTATATTATAATGGATTATAACACATAATATATCAATTATAATAGATTATAACACATTATAATTCAATTATAAAAAATTATAACACATTATAATTCAATTATAATGAATAATAACACATTATATTTCAATTATAATGGATTATAATATATTATAATGGATTATAGCACATTATAATTGAATTATAATGGATTATACCACATTATAATTATATTATAATGAATTATAACACATTATATTTCAATTAAAATGGATTATAATACATTATAATTCTATTATAATGGATTATCACACATTATAATTCAATCATAATGGATTATAGCACATTATAATGGATTATAGCACATAATAATTTTATTATAATGGATTATAACATAATATTGATCAATTATAATGGATTATAGCATATTATAATTCTATTATAATGAATTATAACACATTATAATTATATTATAATGAATTATAACACATCATAATTCTATTATAACAGATTATAAAACATTATAATTCAATTATGATGGATTATAGCACATTATAATGGATTATAATTAATTAAAACTGTTAAATGCATTATAATACTGTTATAAAACATTATAATGAATTATATCACCTATATTATATATTATAATACTGTTATAATCCCTTGTATGACATTGTTATAATTTATTATAAAAATGTATATGACTTACAAAATTATTAATTTTATTAAAGGTCATTATAAAGTGTTTTTTTTTAATTTTAAAATCATATCTATTTCTATTTCATTAGCTAACAAAGTGTTATTTCATTAATAGCTCATACATCTGGTTAGTAGAGTGACTAATTGTATTAGCAACAAAATCATTAAATATTTAATAAATTCCACTCTTATAAAGAAGCAAAATCAAATGACTAATAAAATACCTTAGACATTGAAAATTATTATTGATATTTTATAAACTATAGTTTAAACTAACTGAACAGGATATTTTAAATATTTTTCATTAGCTAAACAGGACTTATTAAAGTTTAAAATCCAACATAAGTTTATTAAACTACTTTTTTTTGTAAGCTTTCAGATGGTTTTAATCGAAAACATTTAATTTTAGCTGTATGATTTTCTATTACAATTACTTGTGTGTTTGAAGATACAAATAATAAAAAAAAAACCTGTATATGAGGAACTCTGAAAAGCTTTCAACAGATTCATTTTTTTATCCGGCATTATAAAAAAAATTTTAAAGATTTGTTTCCATACTTAATGTTAATTTAAATGTTTTTTTTTGTGACTCGTTTTGAAATGACAAACACATAAACTTTAGCTACTGCTTGGCTGGGGATATTTTTCTTAATACCCTACAGTACATCCACTAGTTATCAAAACTAAGTTGATACCAGACATTTTTTTATAATTTAAAACAATTATTTTAGCAGCCTTAATATTCGTTATGGCTCCAAAAATATTTATTTTGAAACTACTCGTAGTTAATGGAATTCTTTTCTTTTTAATTTACCCTATTCCTAATGTACTCCTATGACTGTGGCGGCGGCGTATATGGGCTCTACGAATTTATTTTTTTTATTGTGTTTTAATTTCGTTTGCAGTACGTCAGTTTCTTTCTACACTTTGTTTCCTTTCTAGTCATTTAAAATTATTACGTCTGTCTTTCCGTATATTTAGTTGTCTGTCTTTAGATGTTTTTTGTGTTAAGTGCTGTGTCTGTGTATATATAGTTTGTTTTAAAGCCCAGCAAATATAAATTTATTTTCTTGGTTTATGTTTCGTTTTTTTTTTTTTGATTGTTTCATTTTGATTGTTTGTTTGCGTTTCTTTAGCTACTGTGCCACAGAATATTTATATGTAAGACCAAATGAGTCACACAATTTACCTTACGGGTGCGAGTACTAGGTTCTTTTTTTTTATTTTTTTGGTATTATTTAGCTGCGGCATTATTTTGCATACATTGTCATATATAGTTTTTTGTTTGCATAAATATACTTCATTTTTTTGTAAATAGAACAATAAGTAAAATGAAACAAATAAAATAAAACAAAATATAAAACTGAGGTTTTTCAACCTTTAAAGGGAATTGACACGGCTTTAAATTGTAAAGCAATTGAAACATTTATAAATTTAAATAGAGATTTTTATCTGAAATATAATATGTTATCATTCATTATAATATAACACATTATAAAATTCAGTATAATCAAATTATAATGTGTTATAATCCATTATAATTGAATTATAATGTGTTATAATCCATTATAAATGAATTATAATGGGTTATAATTCATTATAATTGAATTATAATGTGTTATAATCCATTATAATTGAATTATAATGTGTTATAATTCATTATAATAGAATTATAATGTGTTATAATCCATTATAATTGAATTATAATGTGTTATAATCCATTATAAATGAATTATAATGTGTTATAATCCATTATAATTGAATTATAATGTTTTATTATTCATTATAATAGAATTATAATGTGTTATTATTCATTATAATAGAATTATAATATGTTATAATCTATTATAATTGAATTATAATGTGTTGTAATTCATTACAATAGAATTATAAAGTGTTATAATCCATTATAATTGAATTATAATTTGTTATAAATCATTATAATTGAATTATAATGTGTTATACTCTATTATAGTTAAATTATAATATGTTATAATCCATTATAATTGAATTATAATGCTTTATACTATATTATAATTAAATTATAATGTGTTATAATGCATTATAATGAGTTATAATAGAATTATAATGTGTTATAATCCAGTATAATAGAATAATAAAGTGTTATAATTCATTATAATAGAATTATAATGTGTTATAATTCATTATAATAGAATTATAATGTGTTAATCCATTATAATTGATATATAATGTGTTATAATCCATTATAATTGAATTATAATGTGTTATAATCCATTATAATTGAATTATAATGTGTTATAATCCATTATAATAGAATTATAATGTGTTATAATTCATTATAATAGAATTATAATGTGTTATAATCCATTATAATAGAATTATAATGAGTTATAATCCATTATAATTGAATTATAATGTGTTATAATTCATTATAATAGAATAATAAAGTGTTATAATCCATTATAAAAGAATTATAATGTGTTATAATCCATTATAATTAAATTATAATGTGTTATAATCCATTATAATTGAATTATAATGTGTTATAATTGAATTATAATGTGTTATAATTGAATTATAATGTGTTATAATTGAATTACAATGTGTTATAATCCATTATAATTGAATTACAATGTGTTATAATTCATTATAATAGAATTATAATGTGTTATAATCCATTATAATTGAATTATTATGTGTTATAAATCATTATAATTGAATTATAATGTGTTATACTCTATTATAGTTAAATTATAATATGTCATAAACTATATATTTGAATTATAATGCTTTATACTCTATTATAATTAAATTATAATGTGTTATAATTCAATATAATAGAATTATAATGTGTTACAATTCATTATAATAGAATTATAAAGTGTTATAATCCATTATAATTGAGTTATAATGTGTTATAATTCATTATAATAGATTTATAAAGTGTTATAATCCATTATAATTGAATTATAATGTGTTATAATCCATTATAATGGAATTATAATGTGTTATACTCTATTATAATTGAAAAATAAAGTGGTATACCCAATTATAATCCATTATAAGTGGATTAAAATGTGTTATAATTCATTATAATTAAATATAATGTGCTATAATTGATTATAACATAATTATGATTTGTTATAATTCATTATAATTGAATTATAATATTTTATAATCCATTATAATTGAAATATAATGTGTTATAATTCATTATATTAGTATTATAATATGTTATAACTCAATATAATTGAATTATGATGAGTTATAATTCCTTATAATGTGTTATAATTCATTATATTAAAATTATAATGTGTTACAATCCATTATAATCGAATTATAATGTCTAAGAATTCATTATAATAGAATTATAATGGGTTATAACTCATTATAACTGAATTATAATGTTGTATAATTCAATATAATTGAATGATAATGTTTTATAATGCATTATAATAGAATTATAATCTATTATAATTCAATATATGTGTTCTAATCCATAATAATTGAAATATAATGAGTTATAATCCATTATAATTGAATTATAATTAGTTATAATGTTTTATAATTCATTATAATATGATTATAATGTGTTATAATCTATTATAGTTGAAATATAATGAGTTATAATCCATTATAACCGAATTATAATGTCTCATAATTCATTATAATAGAATTATAATGGGTTATAATTCATTATGACTGAATTATAATGTAGTATAACTCATTACAATTGAATTTCAATGTTTTATAATGCATTATAATAGAATTATAATGTGTTGTAATAAATTATATCACGGTTATAATATATTATAATACATTATACCAAATTTAAAATAAATTATAATACATTATAACAATTTATATTTCATTATATTTGTGTTATAATAAATTAAAAAAAAAAAAAAACATTTTTATAGAGTTTTCAAAAACAAACCAAAAGATTTTCTTTCTTTAATTATATGTTTGCAATATTTTCCTTAATAAATTAAATAATATGAGAAATAAAAAAAAACTCACTTACCATTTAACATATTAATGCCATCAAATTCATCCTGATCCAATTCCTGTTGTAAATCACCCATATCGAAATTAACACCACCACTGCCAGCTCCACCAATTACACCGCCTCCGCCACCAGCAGCTGACATGCCACCAACAAAATTATTTATACCACCGCCGCCTGCAAAAGCAGCTAAATTACCATCATCCGAACCGCCGATGGGTGAGCCAAGTTTATCTTTCTGTATGACAACATCCACGTTGCCCAGGCGTATTAAATCTGCCATTTTGGGTGGTAACGGTAAAATATTGGGTAGAATTTTGAAAGAGTTTTTTGGTTGCAAACGGATTGCAAACACGTTTGTAATATGGAAATATATATAGGGAAAATAAAGTTTTTATAATAAAGAATTTTGATTTACAAAAAAAAAAACGACTACGTTGGATTTTGAGATTTTGGGATGAGGAGGAATATGGTGGTGGTAAGCAAAAGTGACAGCACACACACACACACCAGCAAAAATGTGTGTTTACTTTTTAATGAAGCTGGTGATTAAGCGCGTTTTAAAGTTAAATTACGTTATGCCACCAAAAGTGATGGCTTTTTTAAGCAAGAATTCTAAAGTTTAAAGCAGTGATGTTTTATAAATATGGCAGTGCAATCGATTTTTTATGGCTGATTTTACTGTTGTTAGAATTTGATTTATGTAAATCACACCTTTGGTTGTTGGCTTTGTATGTTTTGTTGTATTTTGTGTAAATGAATTAAGCAATTCCTTTAAGAGCTTTATTAATCATTGATTTAGTGATTTGGAAATCCTTCCTGGTTTTTATGTTCAATTCAATCTTATTTATGAGAGGATGACAAATGTTGGAGGCTTAATTTCTTTATGTTTGATGATGTTTTAAATGGCTTTATATGTTTTGTTGTCCCCTACTTTGCTGTTGCTTATTTTATGCTGTTAAGCAACAGTGTGGACAGTGGCAATGTGTTTATGTTTTTCTTTTGAACAAACAAACTGCATATAAAAAGTGGGCGTTTAATTATGATGCTGCCATTTGAAGTTTATTTTAAAGCAGGATGTGTTAGGTGGTTAAAATATGTATGAAAGCTCTTGAGTTGTTTTCAATTTCTGTTTAAAGATGAGAAGCTGTTTGGTGATAAATCGTATGGCTGTTTATTAGTAGTACCAGTAGAGTATGTAGTTGTATTTGGAACTGTAATGATGTTGAGAAAATTTATGCAAATGTTAAAAAATGGGGTTTAATTAAGTGAGATGTGTTTAAAAGAAATTATGTACGTAAGATTAAATGAATTTTTGGTGAAAAAAAAATTGATGAAAAGAAAAATGTTGATGAAATGAAGAAATTTTGAAAAACAAGGCGAAACCTGTCTACCAAGAGAAAATTTATTGTGGGAATTTGCTTTTAGATATATCCCAGATCTAAAAATCCTTCCGACGGGACCTGCCAACTGAATCTGAGGAGTTAGTTTAAAACTTTCTTAGAGAAAAGCAATACAAAATTAAAGAAATTGAAGAAAATATAAAGAATTATCTAAAAAAAATTAGTTTCAAATTGATTCCAAGACAAAATGTCTTTAAATTCTTCGATAGACAGAGCAATCAACCGATTTTCTAACAAATTTTAAACGATATTGCTAAAATTACCAAATCCAAACGTTTGTAGGGTAAAAAGGCACTTAAATATCGAGTTATATTAAGAAATAGCTCAAAATCCGGCTATTAAGGGAAGAAAAATAGCCGGATTTATAAAAAAGCGTTCTTTGACAGACATATCAAAATACCGATTTTCTAAACAAATATTAAATGATTTTGCTAAAATTAACAAATCCAATAACTTGTAGGGTAAAACAGGCACTTAAATATCGAGTTACTTTTAGGAATAGCTCAAAATCCGGCTATTAAGGGAAGGATTACATTGTAAAGTTTGGTTACGTTAAACAAATTAAGTTTCAAGTTGATTCCAAAACAAAAAAGCTTTGGATTCCTTGACTAACAGATCAAAATACCGCTTTTCCAAACAAATTTTAAATGATTTTGCTAAAATAAACAATTCCAATCAGTTGCAGGGAAGAAGGCACTTGAATTATGATAAAGTTAGCTTTTCGTGATATACCAGTTATAAAAATCCTTCCGCTAGAATAAATACCGGCCACGATTTCCAATAATCTCCATGGTAGGTCTAATATAAAGAAAAAATTGTAATGAAAAAGGAATTCAGAAGAAAATTTATATTTAACTTAATTGTCGCTACAAAACCTTTTAAAACATAACAAAATATTTGAGTTCTTTTAATTATTTTAAAAGATATTTACAATTTTATTAGTTAAAAAAAAATAAGTTGCAAATTTTCTTGTTTGTCTTATTTTTCCACCCTGGCAAGTAACAAATTGAAATGATTTTATTAAAAACACAAAAACACTTGAATATTATTATTTTAATATTTTTAAATTTAATAAAAAGAAATAATTTTAAAGACAGACTGAAATCTTTTTTTAGTTCAGAAAATTATTTTCCGAAAAAATGTACACACAGAGAAGAGGAAGACAAGTTATCACACTGTCTATCTCTCTCATCATATTATTTGTCATCTACAATTTCTTTAGCCAGTGTTGCCAATTTAAACTACGCCTCGTACAGAGTTGTATTTTGCATTTGTTTTTCTAAATTTCCACGACTGGAACACAGAATTGCGGCAGCGCAGAAACCGCACGGATTTTCCAGTTTGACAATCAGACCTTTCAAACACCCAATCTTTTTTACACGGGATGTTTGTCAGTCATGGTGAAGCAGGGAAAAGTCAAATGGTCAGTCAGGTAAGGTTTACATGTGTTCGTGTGAGGTGACTGTTTGAAGAGGTTTTCTGTCGCAGAATTTGTTTTTTGTGGAAATCAAAAACAATTGTTTCGCCATTTTTTGTTGCAAATCTGGAAATTTCTGAGAAACTGAAATCAGTTGCAACAAGTGTGTCGGAGCAACAGGTTGTGTTATTTTTTTTTTTAAATGTATTGTAAGAATTGTTTACTATCTGATTAAATTGCCGTTATTATTTTATAAATATCGAGTACAGTTTTTGAGTGCAAAATATATCTAGGTGTGTAAGTGTAATATTTAAGAAAAACTTATTAATCAATCTTGTAAATACATTACAAATTTATAAAACGATTTTTGTATGGAAATTTTGTTTTTATACCCTTCACTTTCGTGAGAAGGGTATATATAAGTTTGTGATTCCGTTTGTAATTTCTACATTTTTCATTTCCGATCCTATAAAGTATATATATTCTGGATCCTTATAGATAGCGGAGTCGATTAAGCCATGTCCGTCTGTCTGGCTGTTGAAATAAATTTTCTGAAATTTTCTGAAGACATGCTTTCGAGAAGTTTGCTATTTAAAATCAGCAAAATCGGTCCACAAATGGCTGAGATATGAGGAAAAAACCAGGACAACCTCGATTTTTGACCTATTTTACTAAGACATTAACATAGACAATATGGATATCTAATGATAGATATTTCAAAGACATTTGCAACGACGTATATAAATAGTAAGATGGACCTACAAAAAGAAAATTTTAAATTAAAAAAAAAAAATTTAAAATAATCGAAAAAAAAAAATTTCCAAAAAATGAAAAAAAACAACTGGAAAAAAAATTAAATTTTGTTTACCTAAAAATATTTAAAATTTTTAAGTATAATTTGGTGACAAGACTAAATGCGCAAGATAGGATTTGATTTTAGACCTATGTTTTCTTGGGGAAAATTTCTTGGAATTTTCCGTAGAATACGTTTCTGCTATACGATTTTTTACTTTTTGTTCGTCCATACAATTCGAGCCGTCCTAATAAGTATACTTTACATTAAACTAGTTTCGGTGTGTTTAAATAAATTCCTGATACAGGAATTGATTTTTCCGAATTTTCAATATTTAATACACTAATTACTAAATCTATGTGTGATATTTTAAGTTGACCTTTACTGGCATAAAATGAAATTTCGTTAATTAGTTTATTTCTAATATATTTTTGTGCATTATCTGGTATTTCAAAATTATGTAAACAGCAATGTTCTGGAGGAGAAGCTCTTCTGCTCCATTAAGGAAGGCCAACTTTGGAAAATACCATAGAGTAGATTTGAATACATCATTGGCGCCAGCACCACTCCTTACACTATTGTTTACCTTCCTCAGATCACGACGATAGCTTGTTCGAAAAGTGTTAATTTTACTTGTTACCATCCTTCGGTCCGCGAGGGGATAAATTTGTTTTAATTTGTCGATGAGTGTGTTTAAAGCCAGGTTTCTCTTATTTAAATTCCTGTAGTAGATTTGAATACATCATTGGCGCCAGCACCACTCCTTACACTGTTGTTTACTTTCCTCAAATCACGATGATAGCTGGTTCGAAAAGTGTTAATTTTACTTGTTACCTTCCTTCGGTCCGCGAGGGGATAAATTTGTTTTAATTTGTCGATGAGTGTGTTTAAAGCCAGGTTTCTCTTATTTAAATTCCTTAATCCTCGGAGTTTGCTTTCCACAGCTCCGGTAAATTCTCATACATTTCCAAAAATTCACCCCAAAACACTTTGTTTTCCATTTTATTGTAAAAAAATTTTTTGTTCTGCAAATCTAGAGAAAATAACCTTTAAAACATACTTAAAAGTGTACCACAAAAAAATGTGTGGCCTATTTATATATAAGATTTAGAAATGGTTTTAAAAAACATAGCGTTGAAATAAAAATATAAATTTTAGGTTGCGAAACCGCTAATCGCTTTTAATCACAACACTCTTGGCCCACTGTTTCGAAAATCAGGCATTTATGTTCTGCACGGTGGTCAAAAGTGGCGACTAGTGTTGCAGTTATTCGCTGACCATTACAAGAACAAAATTTAATTTATTTAAATCATAGAAAACTTTTACCAATAACAATATAACATCCTCTATTAAAGATAAAAATTTCCAAAGTCGCATTACCATTTTTCAACATTCAAGTAACAAAAAACTTCTTGGTCAAATAATTAAACAAATTATATTGTTTGATATCAGACTTCTATAGAATGTTCTCCGAATCCAATTTCAACCAAAATTTAAGATAATATATCTTTTCTTACAAACACACAGATTTAAAAATTATAGTTTGATTGTGGTTTTTCTATTATAACATTCGAAGAATATATTGAATATGTGGAATAAATAATTCAATATTATATGATCAAATGCTTGATAAAATCATACTCAGATATAAATCAAAGAAACTATGACCTTAGGAATGATCTATGGAATGATAAATTGATATAAATTTGGGTTTCAAGCTAAAAAGTCAATGTCGTGGCACAGGATGTGATATCCCCAAACAGAATTTTATTAAAAATAGATGATGGTCAAGAGTCACAAAAATGGTAAAAGGAAACCAAACATATTTAAGAATTTATTTTGTGGAATGAAAAAATTATTTAGCATACATGTTCGATACAAAATTTTAGAATCTTTAGGGTAGGAAGTGGTCGGTCTCTTTTTTGGAAAAAAATACGAAAACAAAAGGCAGCAATATTTTACTTTTAATAATAACGTGTTAAAAACGTTACAAACCATAAAAAAAAATGTTTGATTGTAATTTTAATTTTTTTTAAATTAATATTTTTTTTTTTTTTTAAATTTTAAAAAAAAAATTTTTTAAATTTTAAAATTTTTTTTTGGTTTTATCAATTTTTTTTTTTTTTTAAAAAAATTCGTGTTAAAAATTTGTTGACTGGAATGAAAACACAGCAGTGGAAATAATATAAATTGGAAATAAGTTCTTATTGGAAAGCTGTGGTGTATTATTACTCTTTCCAATTTGGAAAGAAGAGTATAAAATAATATTACTCTTTATGCAGGGTTGTTTTATTTGTAACAACCAAGCAGTGTAGGTAAAGAAAAAAAGTATTAAAAAATAAAATATTCTAGAAAAATTCTCTAAAATTCTTATATAAAATCACTGTCAATGATAATTTAACAGAATTAAATAACAAACTTGGTAACTAAATTAATATCTAGCTCATTTTGCGTTATAAATAAAGCAAATCGTTAACTTTAGGCTTTGTGTCGGTATTTAGCACTGCATTATCTTTATTTACCTTTAAATGCAGCTCTGTAATAGTGAAAACGCCAAGCAGTGTAGTTAAACGTTTTTTGAAAACCCGTTACATTAATATGAAAACGTTAGATTATGAGTTAAATGTTTAAAATAAAGAAAAAACACAGGATTTATTCATAATTTAAAAACAATAAAATACAATAGTTGCTGTATTACGAAAAGTAATATTTCCTTCAACATTTTGTAGTAAATTCAACATATTTATTAAATTTCTCATAATTCTCAAAATGTTCATTCTAACCTCAAAAATATTTTTTAATTTTCCAATAAATCTAGTTAAAATTGAATAAAAATAATAGTTTAAATAAATTCCTATAGGTTTTAAGCTTCCAAATGTAATATTTCTCTTCGAATAACGAAATATTCAATACAATTTAAATATGTTCATTCTAACCTCAAAAATGTTTATCTAATTTTCATAAAAATACACTAGGAATAATAGTTTAAATAAATATTTATAGATCTTAAGCTCCAAAAAGTAAAATTAAGAAAAAAATCATCAAAACCCTAAAATTTTCATTCCAACCTCAAATTAATTTTTACAGTTTTTACAAACAAACATTAGTTGAAATAAATTATACAGATTTTAAGCTTCAAAAAAAAATATTTCTCTTTCATAATTCATAATTTTCATAAAATAATAACAAAAATCATCAAACCCTTAAAATTTTTCTTCTAACCTTCAAATTATTTTTCTAATTTGTCAATAAATTGAGCTCAAATTTAATAGAAATTATGTATTAGGTAAATGTTTACAAGTTTTAAGCTTCAAATATCAAAAAAATCCAATAAAATATTAAAATTTTCATTCTAATCTAAAAATATTCAACATAACCCTTAAAATATTTCTGTAATTTTCACTTAAATTCTCTAAAAATATAATAGAAATAAAAGTTTAAATAAATTCTCAAATACTTTAAGTATAAAAAAATATTTTCTACAATAAAATATTAAAAATTTCACCCTAACCTAAAATTATTTTAAAATTAATTAAAAATGCAGCTTACAAATTTTATTTTTATCTTTTTTACACATTTCTTTTATTTAAATTACTATATTTTTAGTATATACAAAGACTAGAGAAAAAAATACATTTAAAAAAGGATTACAATCTGTTTTTTTTTTTTCAAATTAAATTAAAATTAAGACTTTCTTTGTTTTAAATACAAAAAAGGTTTTAAGTACATAAAGGTTAAGCTGTATAGCTATAAGTTAAGTAAACATTTGTTAACAATTATTACAAACTAATAAATTAAATACTATAAAAAAGAAGTTACAAAAATAATATGGCAAGCAAACTCTTCATATTGAGAAAATAATAAAAAAAACTTAATTTTATATTTGGTTGCATAAAATATTTGTTATTTGGCATAAATTTGATAATTTCAATAAAAAATTTCTTTTAGGTTTACTGTAAAGCAATTAATCAATAATTGTTTTTAGTAAATAATACATTGAAATAAGGACTAGATTAGGAACCGCTTACATGTTTTCTGTTTTAAGAGGGGGGTTTTTTTGTACAACATTTATTTATTTTTCTTAAAATTAACTTACAGCTAAAAGATAATTATAATTAAATATTATTTAGATGAATTTTACGATATAAATTACATAAAAGAAAACAATAAAGAAAATGAAGGGCATTATTTTGCTGTAGAGTTGTACAATATAGTAAAAATAATTGGGTTTAAGCACAATTAAAAAAAAAAAAATTCAATATTACTTTAAAATTTTCAAAATCTCAAATATGTTCTTAACTTTCAAAGAAACTCTAAATGGAAACAATAGTTAAAAGAACTTCTTAACTTTCTCGGGAAATTGTAAAAAAATTCAACATAACCTTAAAATTTTCATTCTAACCTCATAAATATTTTCTTTATTTTTATAGAAATTGGCTTGAAATTGAGAAGAATTAATAGTTTATAGAAATTCTTTACTATTTTAAGCCTTAAATAGCATGCTTTCAAGGAAAAATATTAAAAATTTCAAAATAACCTTAAAATTTTCATTCTAACCTCAAAATATTTTTTTTCTATTTTTCAGCCAATTCTTGTGAAATTAAGTACAAATATTAATTTAAATAAATTCCTATAGGTTTTATGCTTCAAAAAGTAATATTTCTCTTCACATGATGAAAAATTTCACAAAATCTTAAAGTATTCATTCTAACCTCAAACTAATTTTTCTAATTTTCCAACAGATACAGGTAAAATTGAGTACAAATAATAGTTTAAATAAATTCCTATAGGTTTTAAGCTTCCAAAAGTAAAATTTCTCTTTAAATAACGAAAAATTCAATAAAATCTTAAAATTTTCATTTTAACCTCAAAAATATTTTCTTAATTGTCCAATAAATTCATGTAAAATTTAGTAGAAATAGTAGCTTAAATAAATTTCTATTGGTTTTAAGTTTCAAAAAGTAATATTTCTCTTTAAATAACGAAAAATTCAATAAAATCTTAAAATTTTCATTCTAACCTCAAAAATATTTTCTTACTTTTCCAATAAATTCAGATAAAATTTAGTAAAAATAGTAGCTTAAATAAATTTCTATTGGTTTTATGTTTCAAAAAGTAATATTTCTCTTGACGTAACGAAATATTCAATAAAAACTCAAAATTTTCATTCTAACCTCAAAAATATTTTTTTAATTTTCCATTAAATTCAGATAAAATTCAGTACAAATAAAAGTATAAAGAAATTCCTATAGGTTTTAAGCTTCCAAAAGTAATATTTCTTCTCAAATAAGGAAAAATCTTAAAATTTTCTTTCTAACCTCAAAAATGTTTTTTTTAATTTCCAGCTAAATTCTTTTAAAATTAAAAAGGAATTCTTAAAATGAAATTTTAGATGTTTTTTTTTAAATTGTGCTTAAACTTAATTATTTGTGTTTTAATTTAAATTTAAAATTTGTAGCTAATTTGTTTATAAATAATTTATATACAATGTTACTTTAACTGTTTTGTTTATAGGAATTTGAAATTTTGTTTAACAGGCATTATCATATTCTTAATAAATTTTAAAAAGGTTTTTTCAGTCTTTCATTTGAAATAGAAATAAAAGTTTAGCAGCAAGATGTTTCCCAGCCTTTGTCATGACAATTTTATCATAACGAAGAATAAATGATAGTCCCCTGATAATTTTTTATCTCGACAACCATTTTGACGTTTATCATGACAAAAATGTATCAGGTATAGACATAGGGGTTACTTTAAAAGAAAATTTTTTTTTGGGAAACATTGCTGCTGTTTTATTTTATAAACTGTTGTTTTATTTGTTAAATCTTTAATTTGTAGTTATTATTGTAATTTTAATTTCTTTAACTTTGGTTTGTTTTCACTCTCGCTATTTTCCTGTATGATTTCATGCCATTTAATAGACTGACTAATGTCTACCAGTAAATTGTTAGAGGAGGTTTTAAGTTTTCTTTTACCTTTATCTAACTCTGCTGTTACCTGTACATCGTGTTCTAAATCAGGATTATCCTCCTCCAGAGTTGGTGGATTTACTTCTTCCACATCAGTTTCATCTTCCTCCAACTGCTCTAATTCCTGTTGTTGCTCAACTTCCTGTACCACATCGTTTTCATCTTCATCATCTTCCTCATCGTCATCATCCAGTTGTATAATTTCGTAGTTTAAAGGTTCTAGTAGATTGGGCGTCGACTCACGACTGGCTGGCTGTTCGGGCTGCTGCAGCCCTTTACATGCTACCGCTCTCACTAACTCCTTTTTCTCCTCCTCCTAGCTGGTGGAGGAGGGTGTCTGCACACCATTCGCTTTGCCGGGGAAATGGCACATGCACGAGGGATTGGGCTGGTGGCCAGGATTTTCATCTAGTTTCTTGGTCAACTTTTTCCAATATTCAATTTGGGCATTCAGCAGCTCTATTTTCAGCTTACGCTCCTCTATGCCCAGCATAAAGTAGTCGTTTTGTGAATTCTTATGGGAAATGCTGTTGGGCGTGGAGGTTTGCCGATGCTGGCCATAGTGTTTGTGGGGTGTATAGGGGCTGCCGCCATTGATATTAAGTAATAGCTGTTGGGTGGCATTACTGTGGGTATTTAAATGTAATTGATTGGTTGATTGTGGGGGCGGCTGATTGCTATGTTGCTGGCTGGCTCTTTGCAAAGTGGGCATACGTGGATTTGTGTCCAAAACATTGTTATTGTGATTTACCGCACTCAAACCCAAGCCATTTAGTAGTAGCTGCTGTTCGGCACTGGTTTGTCTTAGATTTAAAGCCTGGCCCGGCGCATTGCCATTGGCATGTGTTATACTTAAGGCTGAGTTGGTGGTGGTGGCTGCATTATTGTTGACCACATTCTGCAAGGCCTTCATATTGGCCATACTGCCTATGCTGCCCACACGTATGCCTCCTATGTTTTGTATGGTTATCTCAGGTTGTTGTGAATGATGCAGCAGCTGCGGCTGTTGCTGATTTTGTTGACTTTGGGCTTGTTGC
Organism: Calliphora vicina; assembly: GCF_958450345.1. Lineage (NCBI taxonomy): Eukaryota > Metazoa > Arthropoda > Insecta > Diptera > Calliphoridae > Calliphora > Calliphora vicina. The sequence continues at coordinate 117,021,346 of NC_088783.1, forward strand.
TGGTTCTGTGCTGATTTTTGTGTTGGTTGTTGCTGTTGTTGTGCTGTGTTGGGAGGCTGCTGTTGTTGTCTCAAATCTGTGGCAAATAGTTCTTCATCTTCTTCCTCCAAACATACTTCGGGTATGTCTTTGGGACTTAGACAATCATCATCATCTTCGTCCATGGCTTCGCCACTGTGGGATTGTTCATTATCGCTGATATCTTCGGATTTGATAACAATGACATCATGGTCCATGCCATCGTAATTGAGTACGGGATGCTGTAACAAGGGAAACTATAAGGAATTAATGTTAAATAGTGTCAGCTCAAACAAAAAAGGGAAAAATTAAAAACAAATATTTCAATGAAAATTTTTCAACATAACCTCAAATATTTTTTTCTTATTTCTAATTAAATCTTTATAAAATTAAGTAGAAATAGTAAATTATTAAATTCTCTATAGGTTTTAAGCTTTAAAATGTAATATATCCTTTAAATATAGGAACAAATTCAACATAACCTTAAAATTTTCCACATAACCTCAAACATATTTTTCTTATTTTCCCATATATTCATATAAAATTTAGCTTAAATAATAGTTTAAATAAATTACTAACTAACTAAAGCTTCAAAAAGTAAAATTACTTTAAAATTATGCAAATATTTAACAAAACCTTAAAATTTTCAACATAACCTCAAATATTTTTCTCTTATTTTTAATTAAATCTTTATAAAATTAAGTAGAAATAGTAAATTATTAAATTCTCTATAGGTTTTAAGCTTTAAAAAGTAAATTTCCTTTAATTACACAAAAAAATTCACAATAACCTTAAAATTTTCCACATAACCTCCAAAATATTTTTCTTATTTTCCCATAAATTCATATAAAATTTAGCACAAATAATAGTTTAAATAAATTTCAAACTAACTGCAGATTAAAAAAGTTTAATTACCTTTTAAATTATGCAAAAATTTAACAAAACCTTGAAATTTTCAACATAACCTCAAAAATATTTTTCTTATTTTTCCAAAAATTCATATAAAATTTAGCACAAATAATAGTTAAAATATGTTCCTATAGATTTTAAGCTTCAAAATGTAATATTTCCTTTAAATAGAAGAAAAAATTCAACATAACCTTAAAAATTTCAACCTAACCTCAATTATTTTTTTTTCTTATTTTCCAGTAAAAAAAATTAAGAGCATTAAATAGTTTAAACAAATTCTTGAACAATTAAAGGTTAAAAATGTGATCTTTGCTTAGTAAATTCAACAAAATATAAAATTTTTCAACCTAACCTTAAAATTATTTTTTAAAAAAACTAACAAATTCTATTAAAATAAGAAGGATATTATAGTTTAAAGAAAAACTTAAATGATTTAAGCTTTAAAAATTATTCTTTCCTATCAAAATATAAAGAAATTCCATAAAACCTGAAAATTTGCATCATAACCTCAAAATTATTTTTTTAAATAACCAGCAAATTCTATTAAAATTAGAAGAATATTATAGTTTAAAGAAAAACTTAAATGATTAAGCTTTAAAAATTAGTCTTTCCTATCAAAATATAAAGAAATTCCATAAAAACCTAAAATTTGCAACATAACCTCAAAATTATTTTTTAAAATAACCAACAAATTCTATTAAAATAAGAAGAATACTATAGTTTAAAGAAAATTTTAAATGATTTAAGCTTTAAAAATTACTTTTTCCTTTAAAAACATAAAGAAATACCATAAAACCTGAAAATTTTCAACATAACCTCAAAATTATTTTTTAAAATAACCAACAAATTCTATTAAAATAAGATGAATACTATAGTTTAGAGAAAAACTTAAATGATTTAAGCTTTAAAAATTAATTTTCTCTTTCATAATATGAAAAAAATCCATAAAAACCTAAAATTTTCAACATAACCTCAAAATATTTTTTTAATTAACAAACCAATTTTAACAATATTACAAGATTTCAATAGTTTAAACAAATTGCTAAAAACTTTTTTTTCCAAATTTTAAGTAAATTGTTTTAAATTTAAATTTAATAATTGAAAGATAAATGTGTTTTTTTTTTCAACAAAATAATAAATATTTAAATTTTTTTAAAATTTTCCTATACAATTTTAAAAGGATCCTGATTAAAAATAATTCTATAACATTTTAAGCATAAATTAAAGAATATTCTTAGAAAAATATTTCAAACTTTGGTTTTATAAAGTTTTTTTTTTAAATTAAATTTGTTTAAAAAAGATTTTGGGTATGTATTTTTAATATTTTTTTTTTTAAACCTTGATCAAAAGACAAAAAAACACCATTTCAGTAGTTATACATTTTAACAATTCTTTATCAAAAATTCCACTTGTCATTGTTTTACTCAATATAAGATTGCAGCAATAATAATAATAAGGTTCATTATAACTGTTCCAAAGCCCGTTTGTTATCTATTTTTTAAATACTTCACATACTACTCTACTCGTACCTATACAAAACTCACACTGCAACAGTTTTGCTTTTTTATTTATATTTATACTCGAACTCAAAATCAATATTAATTCAAACAAAACTTACCTTTGAATCATCATAATCATCATCGTACTTTTGACGACCACTATTGCTATAACCATTCGGTGACATTTGCTCGGATATATATTGGGCCACCGATTCTTGCTGTGATATGGTATTGAGGAGATCCATAAAGGTGCGATTACCCTTACCCTCGCCGCATAAATCCTTTTTCAGCAACAGTTTCATATTCTTATACAGCTGGCGCAATTGTTTGGAGGAGCGCTGATGATAGACACGGGCATTAAACTCTTTGGCTATTTGACGCCACACCTCATCCTTTTTGCGATTCGATTCGGCATCGGTGCGTTTATTCTCGATGATGTCTTTGTATTGGGCCGCATAACCCAAAACCATGTTACGCTCCCGTTGTGTATAACGGGGAGTTTTTTCCATTTTCATTCGGCTGGGGAGAGACGTCTTGAAGCTGCAATTTTTTGTAAAAAAAAAATTTCAAATATTAACACAATGTTTCTTTTGTTTTGATCTTGTCAAAGCCTAAATTTGAACTGAAACTCAAATTTACCCCATGAGAGGTAGAATGTGTGGTAGAAAGAAAAAAATAAGAGCTGTAAACACAGCAACTAAATATAGAGTAAAAATAGCAGAAGCAACAACAACAAATACAGTGTTTATATTTCAAGTGCGTTTTCATAATAACAGTTTATTTCTAATTACCTAAGGCTCTGTGCCTCTCTTTTGTAACAAACACACAAACTTACACTCACACTTGCTCAGTTTTTCCCTTAACTAACTGTAAACTCTCCCCACCTTACAGCAACAAAAAAAGTACTGTTTATAATAATCAATCACTCTCCCAAGTTTATGAGAAGTGTGTATGAGAGTGCATGTGTTTGTGTGTGTTGCTAACTGTGTGGGGGTTTAGATAAAAACGCGCTTTATTTTGGGGCTACTGTGTATGAGTGAGTATTATTCTTAGCTAGAGTTTAATTAGTAGTGGTAGGTCTTATTTATATTTTTCAGTGAGTTTTTAAAAAAAACCCCAGTTTTTTTTTTGTTCTGTGCTCTTCTTGTAAAGGTAAACAGAGAACAAATTACTGCTAACTTTATTTTGATATTGACTAATGATAACATATTGTGGTTGTTGTTCTTGTGATAAGCTTACTCTTTGGGAGCTTCGCTTAATTTTGTTTAATGTGTTTATGGTTTTTTTTCTAACGTAATACACTTGTATTATAAATATTGTTATCAAAAAACCAATATGAGGAGTCATCTAACAGAAATAAAGTAAAGAATTCTTAAGTTATTAAAGGCAGATTTATTTTGTATGACGTTTAATGTAGCTAAAGCAGGGTGTTTAAAGGAAATTCCATATTTTCATCAAAATATTTCAAACAAATTTTATGTTTGAAATATTTGTTATATTAAACAAAGTATTAAATTATTTAATTTTAAAAAATTTATTTTTTACTTGAAAAATATGTAAAAATTCCATATAACCCTAAAATTTTCAAAGAAAACTTCAATATAATAATACAATTTTCAAGCTAAACTCAAAAATTCCATCGAATTTAATAGCCTTAAGAAATTTTAAAGAGATTTGAGCTTACAAACGGAAGTTTTCCTTTACAAAAACGAAATAATTCAACATAATCTCTAAATTTTCAATATAACCTCAAAATTTATTCAGCAAATTACAACAAAATTTCAAGAATTTGATAGATTAAACAAATTATTAAAGGGTTTAATTCTTAAAAACTAAGTATTCCTTTTAAAATATTTTGAAAAAATCCACAAAACCTAAACAAATTTAACATAACCTCAAATATTTTTTTTAAAATAAACAAAGAAATTCTATTTAAATCAAAAGCCTGTATTAGTTTAAACAACAAAATTAAATATTAAACACAAAAAATTAGATTTTTCCTTAAAAACGAGGACGAAATTCCATATAATCCTAAAATTTTCAACCTAACCTCAAAATATTTCTTTTTTAAATTATGAAAATGTCAATGAAATTGAACTATTCAATAGCTTAAAGAAACTAATACAAGATTTAAGCTTCAAAAAATATAATTCCCTTAAAAATATTTGAAAAAATCAACAAAACGCTAAAATTTTCAACCTAACCTTAAACATAAATGTTTAATTAAAGCTCTAAATGTAACAAACTTGAAAGCATTTAATAGCTTAAATAAATTATTAAAGGATTTAAGTTTCAAAAAAGCATGTTTCCTTTAAAAATATGAAAAAATCAATAAAACTCTAAAATATTCAACTTAACCTCAAAATTATTTTTTTTATTTTAGCTCTAACTGTAACAAAATTGAAAGCATTTAATAGCTTAAATAAATTAGTAAAGGAAATAAGTTTCAAAAAAGCATGCTTCCCTTTAAAAAATATGAAAAAATCAACAAAACGATAAAATTTTCAACCTAACCTCAAAAATATTTTTTTAATTAAATCCCTAAATGTAACAAACTTGAAAGCATTTAATAGCTTAAGTAATTTATTAAAATATTTAAGTTTAAAAAAGCATTTCCCCTTAAAAAATATGAAAAAAATCAACAAAACCTCAAAATTTTCATTCTAACCTCAAAAATATTTTTTTAATTAAATCTCGAAATATAACAAAATTTAAAGCATTTAATAGCTTAAATAAATTATTAAATGATTTAAGTTCAAAAAAGATACTTTTCCTTTAAAAATATCAAAAAAATCAACAAAACTCTAAAATTTTCAACCTAACCTCAAAAATATTTTTTTAATTAAAGCTCTAACTCTAATAAAATTGAAAGCATTTAATAGCTTAAATCAATTAATAAAGGATTTAAGCTCAAAAAATCATGTTTCTCTTAAAGAAATATTAAAAAAACAATAAAACTCTAAAATATTCAACTTAACCTCAAAAATATTTTTTTAATTAAACCTCGAATTATAACAAAATTGAAAGCATTTAATAGCTTAAGTAATTTATTAAAATATTTAAGTTTAAAAAAGGTAGTTTTCCTTTTAATTTATGAAGAAAATCAACAAAACCTCAAAATTTTCATTCTAACCTCAAAAATATTTTTTTAATTAAATCTCGAAATATAACAAAATTTAAAGCATTTAATAGCTTAAATAAATTATTAAATGATTTAAGTTCAAAAAAGATACTTTTCCTTTAAAAATATCAAGAAAATCAACAAAACTCTAAAATTTTCAACCTAACCTCAAAAATATTTTTTTAATTAAAGCTCAAACTATAACAAAATTGAAAGCATTTAATAGCTTAAATAAATTAATAAAGAATTTAACTTTATGTTTCCTTTAAAATTATAAAAAAATCAACAAAACCCAAAAATATTCCACCTAACCTCAAAAATATTTTTTTAAATATCAAACAAATTCTATAAAAATTTAAATCATTTAATAGCTTAAATAAATTTTTGCAGAATTTAAGTTTAAAAAAGGTTATTATCCTTTAAAAATATGTGAAAATTCCACAAAATCCTAAAATGTTCCACCTAACCTCAAAAATATTTTTTGAATTAACAAGCAAATTCTACGCAAATTTAACGCATTTAATAGCTTATTGAAATTATGTTATGATTTAGGCTTCAAAATGTTGGATTTCCTTTAAAAATGTGAAAAAATTCCATAAAATCCTAAAATGTTCCATCTAACCTCAAAAATATTTTTGGAATTATCAAACAAATTCTATAAAAATGTATATCATTTAATAGCTTATTGAAATTATAATATGATTTAGGCTACAAAATGTTAATTTTCTTTTAAAAATATGAGAAAATTCTACAAAATCCTAAAATATTACAACTAACCACAAAAATATTTTTTTAAATATCGAACAAATTCTATAAAAATTAAAAGCATTTAATAGTTTTTTGAAATTATGATATTATCTAGGTTTAAAAATGTTAGTTTGCTTTCAAAACCTTAAAAATTTCATTTTAACCTCAAATATTTTTTTTAAATATCTAACAAATTGTAAGGATTTAATGGATCACATTAAAAAATTAATGAATTAAGCCTTAATAGTTATTTTTTCTTTTAAAAATATAAACAAAATCCACAAAACTTCAAAAAAATTTTAGAATTTTGAAAGAAATTGTATAAAAATCCTTTACTGGCATTAGTTTTAAGAAAAAAGTATAAAAAGATTTTTAAAAATATTTAAACGAAAATCATTAATACTAAAGCTTTGAGTTAATTTTTCTAAACATTCTAAATTTTAACCTTAATTTTCTAGGTATGTATTTCAAAACCCAGTTACGAGTGCTTGTAATAATACAAACTCTGAAATATTTTGTTTTCATGATATCTAATCTTTTTAACTATAGATTAGAACAACCCAGTCTGTTATAAAGTTATACAAACATTTAGAGACTCTATATTAATTAAATAAATGTGAAATATCTATGTACTCTAAGGTAAAAAAATAAAAATATACATAAAGTTACCACGGGAGATAAGAAATGCCCAACTGGAACAAAAATAAACTAAAACAAAACACAGAAAATAGAGCTAAAAAATAAAACCATAAATGTTAAACATAGATTTAAACAGCAACAACAAGAAGAAAAAAACAAACAAATAATATGCAAGTGTAATAATAAAACAACAACAACAACAAGTACTTGTAAATAGTATGTAGAAAAAAACAACACAGTTTTTAAGTCTTGCTGAAGAAAAGAAAATATTGTATAAAAATAGGGTAAATACCACCCAGAGTTAAAGTCATCAACCTGACTCATACAAAACCCACTAATACCCACAGAGACAGAAAGAGAGAGACCGAAAAGAGAGCAGTAAATACCAGGTTAAATTTAGCTTTCCTTAAAATAACGGGCACTAAACGAGTAATACTTAAATAATAAACAAAGAGCAGGGTTTAAAAATATAACGGTACTATGAGTGTGGGTAGTAAAAGAGAGAGAGAGAGCTCTAGTTCGTGTTTATTTATACAGCCATATTTAGCATTCGTTGGTTTTTTGTAAGTATGGGTGTGTAAGTATTAAAGCTTAAATTAAACACTTGCGCAATACACCAATACTTCCGCCAACATTTAACGGTTTAAGGGTAAGTTTAGTATATTAAAGAGGAAGTAAAGAAAAACAAAGGCTTAATTTGAATTTTTACAGTAAAACTTAGCCATTTCCCTTTCCTCTTGGGCTTTTAGTTCGAATACATTGTAAATACCTACAAATAAAAGAATCAATAATAAATTAATGGCTGTTTGTTGGGTTAAGACTTTATATTTTCAAACTGCTTTTTTTGTTGTTGTTTTGTTAACTGGTTTCTTATCTTATAACTGTACTTATGATTGTGTTTTCAGTACGTTTGTTTTTGCTGCTCTATAAGCTTTTCTTGTCTACAGTTTTATTTTTTTTCCCAACAATACGACAACAGGGTGAAGTGGGGTTTGTTTTAATTTGTTATCAATAACCTTTCCCGACCCTCTCTTACCCCTTTCCCCATAGAGTCTCAAGTAGAATTTAAAGAAATGTAAGTACGTTTGTTGTTTTTAATAAAAGTTCAGTTCAGTTATAATTTAAGTAAATGATTTTTTGAAGGTAAATTTACTTTATGCGCATTTATGGCGCATTTACGTAAAGTCAGGTGAAATTCCAGTCATTGTTTTCTTACTGATAAGCGAAGCTTTATATTCATACATATAAAAACTTTAGATTTCAAATACACCAGAGTTTTTCTTTCATATCTAATTTGTTGTTTTTGTTTAATTGTTATTATTCTTATTAAAACCAAAATTTTAATTCGAAGAACTGATAAGCCGCAAGCAAAAAAAAACTATGAATAAGTGTAAAAACTTATGAATGAAAAACAAGTAACCATAATTTTTTTTTAATAGAAACAACAAATATTTCATTTCTAATTAATTTTATGCTAAAAATAAAATTTTTTGGCAAGTAACCATTTGAAAAATTAAAGAGTAACCATTAAAATTTTGAATAATTTATAATTGTTCTCATTAAACTTTTAATATATATTAATTGTACAAAGAAAACTAAAATAAAAATTTGCAAAAACCCACTAAAATAATGAGTAACCATAACAATTATTTAAAAATATACTTTTTTTAATATACTTTTAATTAAATATTAATATTAGCAAGAGGAAATTGGTAAAAATTTAATTTTAAACACTAATTTTACACGGGTACCCACATAAAATAACGAGTAACCATAGAAATTATTAAAAAATATGTGTTCTTTTTTTAGAAAACTAAAGTAAAACTTAATTGTAGCTAGGAAAAATAAATAAAATTAAGTTTTAGACTTCAATTCAGCACGAGTACCCACATAAAATAACGAGTAACCACAGTAATTATTAAAAAATATGTGTATTTTTTTTAAATATCTTTAATAAAAATTAATTGTAGCTAGAATAAATAGATAAAATTAATTTTCAGACTTCAATTCAGCACGGGTACCCGCTTAAAATAACAAGTAACCATATAAATTATTAAAAAATATGGATATTTTTTTAAATATCTTTAATAAAAAACAATTGTAGCGGGCATTTATAGAAACAAATTGGTTTTAAACTAAAAATTTAGCACGGGTACCCATTAAAAATAACGAGTAACCACAATAATTTTTAAAAATATATAAATTTTTTTAAAGTATCTTTAATAAAAAATAATTGTAGCTGGCATTTTTAGTAACAAATATATTTTAGGCTAAAATTTAGCACGGGTACCCATTAAAAATAACGAGTAATCACAAATAATGTTTAAACAAAATAAATATATTTTAATCTGTAGTTAACATAGATTGTTAAAATTATGTTTTAAGCCTTAATTTTCCACGGGTACCCGCTTAATATAACGAGTAACCACAGCAATTATTAAAAAAATATGTGTATTTTTTAAGTATATTTAATAACATTTAATTGTAGCTGGAATATTTGTAAAACAACTAAGTTTTAAACTATTATTAGCACGGGTACCCTTAAAAAATAACGAGTAACCATTACAATTTTGTAAAAAATATATTTTTTTAATGTACTTTTGATTATAAATTAATATTAGTAAGAGTACGTTGTTAAAATTAAGTTTAAAACATTAATTTTAAACGGTTACCCGCTTAAAACAACGAGTAACCACAGCAATTCTTAAAGAAATATGCATAATTTTGGAAGTAATTTTAATACAAATTAATTGTAGCAAGGAAAACTTAATTAACTATGTATTATGGTTAAAATTTAGCATGGCTACCCGCATAAAATAACGAGTAACCACAGAAATTATTAAAAAATATGTGTATTTTTTTAAATATCTTTAATAAAAAATTAATTGTAGCTGGCATTTATAGAAACAAATTAGTTTTAAACTATAATTTGTAACGGGTACCCGTTTAAAAAAAAGAGTAACCACAAAAATTATTTTAGCAATAGGATTTTTTTAATTTTTAGATAAAATACATTGTTAAAATAAAGTTTTAAATTTAAATTCACCACGGGTACCCGCCTTAAATAATGAGTAACCATTACAATTAATACAAAATTGTTATATTTTATTAAGGTCATGTTAATAAAAATTAATTGTAGAAAGTTTAAATGGTTTAAATTATGTTTTAAATTTGAATTTGTTACGGGTACCCGTTTAAAAAAACGAGTAACCACAAAAATTATTTTAGCAATAGGATTTTTATAATTTTTAGATAAAATACATTGTTAAAATAAAGTTTTAAATTCAAATTTGTTACGGGTACCCGCCTTCAATAATGAGTAACCATTACAATAACTAAACAATTTTTATATTTTATTAAGGTCATTTCAATAACAATTAATTGTAGATATCTTAAATGGTGTAAATTGGGTTTTAAATTTGAATTTGTTACGGGTACCCGTTTAAAAAAACGAGTAACCACAAAAATTATTTTGGAAATATGATTTTTATAATTTTTAGATAAAATACATTGTTAAAATAATGTTTTAAATTTAAATTTGTTACGGGTACCCGTCTTAAATAATGAGTAACCATTACAATTAATACAAAATTTTTATATTTTATTAAGGTAATTTAAATAAAAAATAATTGCCTTAATCGTAGGCTGTACAAAAATATACATATGTAACTGCATTTCAGAAATTTCGACATTTTAAGAAATAGCTCTATTCATATAAACAACACATTACTTTTACAACAACCAAAATGAACCAAAAATTAATTTGTACATACCCGTGCTATTGAATGTAAACTTTTGTAAAAATAAACTTATTCAATCATACAGGAAAATCCCCAAACAACAAACAAACACAATCACAAAACAATGAAAATTTAAAAGAAAAATAAATAAATTTGGAAAATATAAGAAAAATCACCAAACCAAATAAACTAAGAGATGCTTACACACACACTGCTCTTAGCAGACAAAAGAGATGAATTCAGATTTGAGCCAATTGAAACCCTACAAAAACAACAACAACCAAAAAAAACGGCAATTGAAACCAGTGTTGCCACCAAGAAAATTATAAACTACACATGCCTCATTCCTAAATTACACATACGAGAAAAAATTACACATGTAATTTTCGTGATCGCAATAGGAGAAATTGTCTAAAGGTGATCCTATTGCGAATACAAGATTTTTAAAACGTACATGAAGACAAACAGTTTGTCACAGTGGACTGTGGGATGTTTGGACCAAATATGATCACTTTAGTGTCAGTGGACAAAATGATGGACAATTTTCACTTGCGCAGATTTTAATTTATCCAGGAAATGGATATATGAAATTATTAAAGCAAAGTCAGCAATCTCTTTTTTAGTGAAATTTTCTGATATAATGAATTCTTGAGATCAGTCAAATATGTCAATCCCAAATACGATTTTAACAAATATTAATCAATGTTCATTCGAAGATAGTTCCATTGGAAATTGTTACATTTCTATTAAAAATTTAACAATACATATTTAAAAAAATAGCACACTTCGAATTTTAATTTTTTCCTCATTTATGTTAACCCATTAATGCCTGACCATAGATCCGCTCGTACGATTTTAACTAAATTTTTATGAATGTGCCTGGTGGCCCGTAGAAGTTGTTTCGAGTGAAAAAATAATTTTACCTCGTTACTTACCCGGGATAGGACATGGGTATTTAAATACCCAAAAGGCTTTAAAGAGATATTTTTTTGGAATATTTTAAAAATATTTATCTTAGTAAAGCAAAGTGTATACGGAAGATAAAGTCAAAAAGCAAAAAAATTATACTTTTTTAAATATTTTCTGGACTAATCAATCTCTTCTTCTAAATAAAAACGCAAGTTGAAGTCTTAATCTATAATATGGCACTCGCAAGAATTTTTTTACTGTCGTCTCTTTTTTGGGTATTTAAATACCCATTAGACAGGAATGGGTTAAGGACCTAAGTGATATTTATATGGATAGCATAAACAAAATTTCAAAAATTTTAAAAATTTGGTTTTGTTTTATATACAAAATTTTTTCTGTTCAGAATTTGTTATATACAAAACCAAACCAAATTTTTAAAATTTTGGTGACGTGATTTACAAAATTAGGGCCTAAGTGCTATGAAATCAGTTTTGTTTTCAGTTTCAAATAGGCTTAATTTAGACAAAGTTAAATACATTTTACTGTTTGTTTAAAAATTATAGCGAGAGAGTAAAATAGGAAAAAGTAAATAAACACTTTACCAGTAAAATCGTGCAAGTAAATAAATGTATAATTTTTGTAACGTTTATATTTTTAAAATATTGCGAACAACATAGCAATAATCTCCAAATTACTTATAGTAGTTTTCTGCAAATCTTAATGTTAATTTAGTTCAAACTTGATTCATATCTTCATACATATAATTCCATTATATTGAGTAACAAACGAGTACAATATAATATATATGAATACATTTAGAGATACTGGATTTGTTATTTATCAACTAAAATAGAGGATATAGCTACTTTCCTTCATATAAACGTACATATTTATTTTCAGTCGTGCGAAATGCTGTCAAACTACATATAAAATATTTGGAATGAAATATATGCGAAATTATTTCGCAAAAGTAGTACTCTGTTTTTATTGTGGAAAACATGTGAAATAAATCTGGCAACCTTATTTTTCCACACGAAATAACATATGCAGCACTTCTTTCGCACGAAATTAAAACCAACAGCTAGCTGTCAAACAGCATGTAAAATTTTTCGCATGAAAAAACCATAATTTTTCGCAAATATGAACAGAGTACTAGGCTTTAATACCAAAAATGATTGAAGACATACATTGACAAATATACTTATTTTGGATATAATTGGAATTTAAAATTACACATGAATTACACATTCATTCAATTACACATGTGCTACACATCCAAGATAAAATTACACACAATATGTGTAATTACACATAAAGTGGCAACACTGATTGAAACAAATATCAATAAGCAATAAAATGTATTGAAGAAAATGAGGGAGAGAGTGTGAGTAAAACTCAAGCAAGGAGATAGATATGAAGAACAAACCTAGAGTAAAAGCTAACTGTAAAAGAAAACTGTATTTCTCTGTGACAAATGTTTGCAATGCGAATGCTTTTTTTAAACCTTGGACTAAAATAAAATGTTGTGTAAAGAAAATCAGTGGTAAAAGGAAAAATAAAATTATATTCCTAAAGAAAAACTGGCAAAAGTTAATAATAATGAGAGCAAAGCATAGAGTATGTGTAGGTGGCTAATAAAGCACACGCAAGGAATGTATGATGGATGAGTAATGTGTAGCAGTATGGGTGCGTATGAGTGTCTTTGAATTTGTTTTTCTAAATTTTTGGGAAAATACATTTTGTAAGTTTTAAATGCTTACACAATTTTAAGTATTGTTGACTAAATGCAATAATATTTTCTAGCATTCTTAGCCGATTAAGATTTTTGTCTATATCTCTCTCCCTCTCTCTTGGCAGGCGCAGAGAGAGTATGAAATCTGTTTTGTCTCATACAACCCCTACTCGATTTGATCAATGCTTTTTTTAGACAATTGTAAATATGTACTTGAAAATATTTGAGTGTATTGAGCAAAAATGGAAAACAAATAAAATTATATTTAAGTAACCACTTTCAAAAGTAACAAGTAACCGCTGTTTAAATGGAAAAATCATAAATTTTTAACATTATTTGACTAAAAATTCGAGAATTATATAAAAAAAATAAGACCCGACAACAATTTGTTACGGGTACCCACTTAGAAATACCATGGGTACTCACAAAATTTTTGAAATAAATTAAAAAAAAACAGTTAAAAGAACATTTAAATAACAATTTTTCAATTGTATTTCAAACGTTTTTAAATAGAAAATATTTAACAAATTTCGAATAAACCCGGGTACCCGCTTGTAAAAATAACAAGTAACCCTACAATTTTTAAAAATATATATATTTTTTTCATCTAATTTAAACCTATAACAAAAAATAAGCTTATTTGCTTTTAAAAATTAAAATTTTAAACAAGTAACCACTTTTAAATTTAACGAGTACCCATTAATTTTATTAACGAAAAAGCTTAATTCAAATAATATTAACTGTAACTGTAATTATAATTATTTTAATTTTTTAAACAAATTAATTTTAAATTTTTCAGCGGGTACCCACTTTTTATTCATACAATTAATATAATAAAATACAAGTTTTTTTTATATAACTCATTATTGAAAAGAAATTTGATGGTGATTAAAAATAAAAAAATTATTTTAAGCAAGTAACCATTTTAAATAACCATGGGTAACCACTATATTTTTAACAAAATTACACATTTTAAATTAAGATGAATTTAAAGTTAATAATTGTAAAATTATTGACCTGTTGTAAAAAAATCTGAAATAAACTCGAGTAACCACTTGAAAAAATAATGAGTAACCATATGAAAATATTAGAAAAAATTATATTTTTGAAAATAAATAACTTGATTTATATGTAAAATAGGAAAATCTTTTCAAATGAATACAAAATTTTTAATTCAAATCGAGTAACCACTTGCAAAAATTAACGAGTAACCATATAAAATTTGTTTAAAAAGTAGATTTATGAACACAAATAACTTGAATTATATATAAAATAGAAAATTCTATACAAATTAATACAACATTTTTATATAAAATCGAGTAACCACTTGCAAAAATTAACGAGTAACCACATAAAATATGTTTAAAAAGTGTATTTATGAATACAAATAACTTCAATTATATATAAAATAGAAAATTCTATAGAAATTAATAAAAAAAATTTAAATAAAAACCAAGTAACCACTTGAAAACATAATAATAAAATTTTAAAAATTCTGCTTTTGAAGATAAATATTATGAATTATATATGAAAAAGAAAAATCTTTAAAAATGAATGCAAAATTTTAAAAAAAACACGAGTAACCACTTGTCAAATTTAACGGGTAACCATATAAGTAAATTTTAAAAGTGTAATTTTGAAGCTAAATGACTTGAATTACATAAAAATCTTTAAAAATGAATTCAACATTTTTTATTTTAAAATAAACCCGAGTAACCACTTGCAAAAATTAACAAGTAACCGTATTAAAATATTAAAAAAAAGTTAATTTTTGAAGTTAAATAATATAAATTAAATAGAATCTTAACAAATTTAGGCAAATTGAAGAAGTAAACACGAGTAACCATGTTTAAAATATAGCGAGTAACCATATTTAATTGTTTTAAAATATATATTTTTGAAGTTAAATAATTTGAATTAAATTAAATCTAAACAAATTAATGCAAATTGATGAAATAAACAGGAGTAACCATTTTAAAAAATGATGAGTAACCATATTAAATTATTTTGAAATATGTATTTTTGAAACAAAATGACGTAAATTATAAAAAAAAATTAAATTTAATTAAAATTTTTGAATTAAACTTGAGTAACCACTTGTAAAAATAATGAGTAACCATATTAAAATATTGGAAAAAATTATATTTTTAAAGATAAATAACTTGATTTATATGGAAAATAGGAAAAACTTTCCAAATGAATAAAAAAATTTTAATTCAAATCGAGTAACCACTTGTTAAAATTAACGAGTAACCATATAAAATTTGTTTAAAAAGTGGATTTATGAATACAAATAACTTGAATTATATATAAAATAGGAAATTCTATGCAAATTAATAAAAATTTTTTAAATAAAAACCAAGTAACCACTTGAAAAAATAATGAGTAACCATATAAAAACATTTGAAAAGCTTTAGTTTTGAAGATAAATAACATGAAATAG
Source organism: Calliphora vicina (assembly GCF_958450345.1). NCBI lineage: Eukaryota > Metazoa > Arthropoda > Insecta > Diptera > Calliphoridae > Calliphora > Calliphora vicina. The sequence goes on from NC_088783.1 coordinate 117,037,103, forward strand.
AAAAGTGTTTACAAAGGAATATAAAATTTTTAATTAAAATCGAGTAACCACTTGCAATAAATAACGAGTAACCATATTGAATTGTTTTAAAATATGAATTTTTGAATTTAAATTCTTTAATTATAAATAATATTAAATATTTAATTAAAAATTATGAAATAAATTTGAGTAACCACTTGCAAAATTAAAGAGTAACCATTTAAAAATATTTTAAAACAAATATTTTTAAGTTGTTTAATAAAGCTTTATAAAGTTAAAGCTAAAAATTTAAACTTTATAAAAGTAACCACTACAAAAAGTAATCAGTAACCATATAAAAATTGGGCAGATATACATAGTATTAGGTAATTTAATGCTATTATTTGTAAAAGATAAAAAAAAAAACTGAAAACATTACTTTACCAGTGTCTAAGTTTTAGTTTCAGACAGAGAAATATCCAATGTGTCTGTCCCCCAAAAGGCTGCACACAGAATGTTGAGCGTATAAATATGTATGTGTGTACGTGCCACACACTCGGTAAAAGAAATCTCTTAGAACTGACTGAGACTTTTGAGGCTATTTTTAAATGATATTCGTTTGTAGAGTGGAAAAAAAACAGTGGCACGAAGCACTGCTTATTTCTAAACACACGATGCGATTGGCGGCTATTTGCCTGCCTGGCTGGGTACTGGGGGTGCTGAGGATGCTGATGCTGTTGTTTTGGTTGAATACAAAGTGTATTGAATTGAATTTTTTTGTTTTTGTATTTTTGTTTCGAATTTAATTATTTTATTCTTCTGCTGCTCTTTGTTGTATGTATTAAAATTTCGAAAATAAAACGTATTGAAAGAAACACGGAACTAATAAAAACACGGCGGCGTTTTCGTTATAGCCGTCGTTAACGATGTCGGGCTGCTATTTTGTTTTTTTTATACCGTAGAATGTTGTTGTAGTTGGCTGCTGTTGGTTGGCTCTTTCTCTGTTGTAGCGTAGAGTGAGTGAGTGTGAGTCCAACTGTATTGAAGACGGAATGGATACTGATTTAAGAAAACCAATTCAAGTTGGCTATGAGCATCAAAAATAAAAAAAACAAAAACACAGGCGAAAACATTCAGAACATCTTAGCCTCGATATATTCTTCATCTATAATATAGCATGAGTATCTATACATTTTTATACATATATATTTATATAGTATTGTATGTATATATAGCTATATAGTATGCGTTTCAAAAACCAACCAACAACAACTAAAATAAGTTGAAAATTTTTGAATTTTGTTCTTCATTTAAAACAAAATAAAAAATCAGAATGAAAATAATTAAACAGATTTTTATTGTTGTTGGGCTGTTTTATTAATGTGAATTGAACAACAAGAACGATCTGTAGATATTGAAAGATATTCTTGGCCAAAGATTTTCTTTACAATCTCACAAACAGCCCATACACAACACAATTCGTTGTTATTTTGTTTTGAAAACAAATTTGTTGCGAAATCATCAGATTTAAATTTAAATCAATTTTATAATAAAAATAAACTCAAAACTATTTAGTAGGCGGATTAAAGCACTGGCAGTATTAAAAATTATTTATAAAACTCGACTTTGTATTTGAAAACTGTTAAATAATAAACAGCATTCATAAAATTCGATAAAAAGTTTGATATAAAATCGGTTACTCGCTTGCAAAATAACGAGTAACCACAAAATTATTCAAAAATTATCAATATTTTTCATGTAATTAAAAGCTTTAAGCAAATTTAATTTAAATCCTCTCATTAATTCTAATTTAATGCAAGTAACCACTTGCAAAAGTACCAAGTAACCATTACAAATTTAACAGAAATACATTTTTTTCAATGCGCAACCAGTACTACTAGTTCCACTAACAATAATTTGTAAAAAAATAAGTAATAATTTTGAAATTTGCACGGGTACGGTACGGGTACCCGCTTAAAAAAACAACAAGTAACCATAAAATTATAAATATTTTTCATGTAATTAAAAGCTTTAAGCAAATTTAATTTAAAAACAGCAATAAATTAGAATTTTATGCAAGTAACCACTTGCAGAAGTAACGAGTACCCGTAACAAATTTAACAGAAATACATTTTTTTTAATAAGTAATCCTTACTACTAGTTCCAATAACAATAATTTGTAAACAAATAAGTAATAATTTTGAAATTAGCACGGGTACCCGCTTAAAAAAACAGCAAGTAACCATAAAATTATAAATATTTTTCATATAATTAAATGTTTTAAACAAAACTAATTTAAAAACAGCAATAAATTATAATTTAAGGCGAGTAACCGCCTTAAATTTCACAAATGTACATTAAAAAACTGCAAGTGAGCAGAAATCTTTGGAAATTTAATGAAGAAAAGTAATATTAATACGGGTACCCACTTGAAAGTAACGAGTATTTGAGGGTACCCGCCTTAAATTTCACCAATTTACATAAAAATTAAACTCGCTTGATAATAAGAGAAATCTTTGGAAATTTAATGAAGAAAATTAATTTTACTACAAGTACCCACTTGAAAGTAACGAGTATTTTGTGGGTACCCGTCATAAATTTCACCAATTTACATAAAAAATCAAACTCGCTTGAGAGTAAGAGATATCTTTGGTAATTTAATGAAGAAAATTAATTTTACAACGAGTACCCACTTGAAAGTGATCAGTATTTGGCGGGTACCCGCCATAAATTTCACAAATTTACATAAAAAAATCAAACTCGCTTGAGGGTAAGAGAAATCTTTGGAAATTTAATGAGGAAAATTAATTTTACAACGAGTACCCACTTGAAAGTAATCAGTATTTGGCGAGTACCCGCCTTAAATTTCAAAAAATTACATAAAAAAATCAAACTCGCTTGAGAATAAGAGAAATCTTTGGAAATTTAATGAAAGAAAATTAATTTTACAACGAGTACCCACTTGAAAGTAATCAGTATTTGGCGGGTACCCGCCATAAATTTCACAATTTACATTAAAAAACTGCAAGTGAGTAGAAATCTTCATAAATTTAAGGAATACAAGTAATTTTACTACGAGTACCCACTTGAAAGTAATCAGTATTTGGCGAGTACCCGCCATCAATTTCACCAATTTCCATAAAAAATCAAACTCGCTTGAGAATAAGAGAAATCATTGGAAATTTAATGAAGAAAATTAATTTTACAACGAGTACCCACTTGAAAGTAATCAGTATTTGGCGGGTACCCGCTATAAATTTCACTCAATTACATAAAAAACTGCGATTGTGCAGAAATCTTTGGAAATTTAATGAAGAAAATTAATTTTACAACGAGTACCCACTTGAAAGTAATCAGTATTTGGCGGGTAACCGTCATAAATTTCACTCAATTATATAAAAAAAACTGCGAGTGAGCAGAAATCTTTGGAAATTTAATGAAGAAGGTGATCAGTATTTCCAAAATCCTTAAACAAAATGTATTTCTGTAATAACTATAAAACAAATATTAGACATTAGTATAGATTTAGTAAAAAATATAAAAAATATTTTAAAAAACTTATTCTTTGCTAATTTGTGGATTTTATGAATCAAATAAATGAATATTTATTGATTAAACTCTAGTCCTTGTTGCAACCAAAAGAAATTAATCCAAGTTTAAGCTACCATTAACCCTTTCTACAACCCCTTTCATGAAAAACTCTTGCTCTCTCACTCTTTAACACACCGGAAGTGTAGTTAAATTCACTTGAAGTGTAAATATTTATATTGAATTTCCTTTTAAACAATTATAAAAGAAACCCCCGGAATAATAAGGCTTTACTTCATTCATTCGTTGGTAATTGATAGAATCAAATAAAATAAACAATAAATATTTAATGAATCACCTCCACATATTGTTTTTTTTTATTATTTTGGTTAATTTTTTGTTGTTCTTATTTTCAGCGGGAGGGGGGAAAGAAAATTTGAACTCATTATTATTTGGAAACCCACGAAAGAAAAAAAAACAATAACAACTACATTCACAATGACTTACATACACAAACACACACACGCATGGTTTAAAACACCCATACAAACATATGTTTAGATATGACTACTACTAGATGTGAGACGAGTAAATACTCGTACTTGACGCGAGCTAAAACAACAAAAAAAAAACAAACATTTAGCCAAAAAACAAAAACATATACAAACATACAAGTGCTCGTAAAATGAAAATTAAAAAGACAACAACAACAACAGTTCGTATGTTTATATTAAGGCTCGGTGAGAGTTCGTTATGATGAAAAATCTAAACATTGCTCAAACTAAAGTAACAACAAGAACAACAACAACTAGTAAAAGACAAGTACAACGTAAATTAAAGTATGACGACAGTGCACTACTCACACTACTCTGCCTTATAAAGACGGGCTGTTGTTGTTGTTTAGTTTTTTTTTTGGGTGTTTTGGGAGGTGATCTTAGTGTTTTTGTTATTATTATTATTAAATGCCTGATGATGATGTTGCCACTATGTTTTGTTTAGCTTTTTATTTTACTCTCGTTTGGTCTTTAGTTTGGATTGATCTGTATGTGAATATTTTCTTATTTTCTTTTAAATTTGAATACAATCGGGCCATGTTTAAAAATAAACTTTGTCTGTATTTGAAAACGAAATTTATACTCATGTTTAGTATAGTATAGCTTTGAAAAAAATAACAACATATACATTTTAAGAAATCCGCATGGAAAGATACTTTTATAAGCAGTGTTTTGAAAGAATTAAATACAAATATTTAAGGCAATAAAGAAAATCTTAGGTTAATAATGCTTAACCATTCTTTTGGACGAATTTGTAAAGTAAATGATTGATTGTGTATTTCCCTTGCAAAGCTTAACTGACTCCAGAATAAAATAGATCAAAAAATTCAGAGAAAACAGATTCGTAGTGACCGAATTTTAGAACAAAAGTTTGGTTGCTTCATCCGAAATTCTCCTTTATCAACAGATTTTCCGTTGATAGAACCGAAAAATTCTGTGTGTGCAACCGAATCATTCGATTGGCAACAAATCCGGAACCAGTTTTCTGTGTTAACTTTCCAAATAACCCCATGCGATATTATGTAGAGTTAATCTGAGTTTCTCATGATCTTGGAAGGTTAGTAGACCTACAATTTGCATTAGTAGTGGCATATTTTTGCAACCATTAAGGAAACTAGAATCTCTTAGAGCAAATAATATTTGATATAATATAAAGGTCATTGGATCTCCTTTATCCTGAACTATATTAGAACTGAATGTGAAGCTGCAACGATATTTTTTTTCTTAGAACATTTCCAGAGCTAACTAAGTTCCTGGATCCCAAATTAATAGCTAACGTTGTCAATATGGTTCCAGCATTCAAATATTCTTTGATCTCTGAGATTCTAGTTTCCTTTCAAGACCATGAGAATCTCAGATTAAACCAGAAACCAGTTAATACCATTCGATTTGGCTTTGGTAGTCTTCTTATTGCAAGTATTACTTGATAAATGTGATTATTTTCTCATTATACTAGAAATATCATTTGGATTACTTATTTGGCTCTAAAAACCATGCAAGATAACAAAAATCCTAGCATTCCCACGACAGCCGGTTCTACGCACCGGAATGACCAGAGTTCATTCGGCCTAGGGCTGTCAACTCAGCAATCACTGCTGCTACAACAACAAAAATCCTAGACTGATACAAAAAATGTTTTAAAAATTAGCTAATCTTGCTGTCTTAAACATTCCTTGATTATTGCTGGTTCCAAAATTATGTCTTCCTGATGTTTGAAACATGATCTCTCTCAAACTTCAATCTCCTTGGTCTCATAGATTCTTGTTTCCTTATTGGAAACATTTGTATGTGTCTGCTAACCTTCCAAGATGTCGAGGATCCCAGAAAGTTGTTAACAACGTTCGAGTTGACTTTGTCCGCCTTGAAATTCCTAACATTTCTTGATTTCAGTGATTATTGATGCCCTATAACACTAGCATCATTTAGAATACCATAAATATTCCACCATTTGAGATCATTAGACACTACAAAAGATCCGTGATGACAAAACTCCTACATCAAGGCTGTAAAATATTTCATCATCTTCAAACATCAAACCTTCCTAGATGCTTGTTTCCTTACTGGATCCAAAAAGATCTCTCAAACTTGATTCTCCTTGGTCTAAGAGATTCTTATTTCCTCATTGATACTACTGCTCAACACTTTTGTGTGCTTGCTAACCTTCCAAGATGTTGAGGATCCCAGAAAGTTGTTAACAACGTTCGAGTTGACTTTGTCCGCCTTTAAATTCCTAACATTTCTTGATTTCAGTGATTATTGATGCACTATAACACTAATATCATTTAGAATACCATACATATTCCACCATTGGAGATCATTAGACACTACAAAAGATCCGTGATAACAAAACTCCTACATAAAGGCTGTAAAATATTTCATCATCTTCAAAGATCAAACCTTCCTTGATCGCAGAGATGCTTGTTTCCTTACTGCATCCAAAAAGATCTCTCAAACTTGATTCTCCTTGGTCTGAGAGATTCTTATTTCCTCATTGGTACTACTGCTCAACACTTTTGTGTGTCTGCTAACCTTCCAAGACGTTGAGGATCCCTGATTATCTCAGAAAGATGTTAATAGCGTTCAAGTTGACTTTGTCCATCTTCAAATTCCTAATATTCCTTGGTTTCAGTAATTATTGATGTCTTAAAATGGGAACATCATTAAGAATACCATCCTTGATGACAAAACTCCTAGATTCACCTAAAAAATGATTTCAAAATGTCTTATTCTTGATATTTTAATCACAGAGATGCTTGTATCCTTACTGGATCCAAAATGATCTCTCAATCTTGATTCTCCTTGGTCTGAGAGATTCTTATTTCCTCATTGGTACTACTGCTCAACACTTTTGTGTGCTTGCTAACCTTCCAAGACGTTGAGGATCCCTGATTATCTCAGAAAGATGTTAATAGCGTTGGAGTTGACTTTGTCCATCTTCAAATTCGTAATATTCCTTGGTTTCAGTAATTATTGTCTTAAAATAGGAACATCGATTAGATTACCATAAATATTCCACCATTAATGCTAAGAAAAGATTCGTGATGACAAAAATCTTAGATTGATCCAAAAAATTATTTCAAAATTAGCTATTCTTGCTGTCTTAAACATTCCTTGATTATTGCTGGTTGCAAAAATATGTCAATGCTAATGAAAGTTTTCAATTCAAGCTTAGTTGGGTATAGAAAAGTTCAAATATGTCAAAAAATTAAATATTCCAGAGAATCTTGGTTTTTTAGAGCCAATAGCATGCCGATTGCCAACAATATTCCACCTGTGAAGCTAATTTGACTCTATTAATCTTCCAAGATGACCAGAATTTGGTACTTTAGAGCCAATATCATGCCGATTGCTAACAAATATTCCACCTGTAAAGCTAATTTGACTATATTGATCTTCTAAGATGACAAGGATCCCAAGTTAAACCAGACAGTTGCTCAAATTTCCAAGAGTCCTAAGTTTCAGTAATGTTTGATATCCTACAATAAGAAAATCATAAAGATTTCCAGGCTTATTTGTGTTCTTTTAAAATGCCAAGTAGTTAATTTCATTCCACATGTCACTGATAATCTTCAAACACCAAAACTTCCTTGATTTATAGAATTATTGGTTCGTTATACCAGGAACATCATGAAGTCGAGGATAAATATTCCATCACCCAAGCTTTATTGGCTTTGTTAGTAAAGTTGGCTTTGGCTTTCTTGATCTTCAAAAATATATTTCAACTTTGCAGTTAATCTGATTGTGTTTAGGTTCCTGGTTGTCAAAGTTGCTAAATTGAATTGGAAACATTTTAATATCCTTACGTTATCTTCAATAGTTCTAAGGATGTTTTGAAACATTGCCAGATTGATCTAGAAATATGTTAATTTCCTTAGTTTTGCCTTTGACGCTCTTCAGGTGCCAAACATTCCATGTTATATCAACTAATCTGCTAATCTGACCCTGTTCATGTTCCTGGTTGTCAAAATTGTTAAAATTGAATCGATAACATATCAATATCATTACGTAATCTTCTAAAATTCTAAGGATGTTTCAAAAAATTACAAGATTGATCCAGAAATAAGTTAATTTCCTTAGAGTTGGCTTGGACCCTCTTCAAATGCCAAACCTTCTTTGATATTAGCGATTATTGACTATGTATAACAAGAACATCATGAAGTTGATCATAAATATTCCCTCCATGAAGCTTATTTGGCTTTAGAAAAGTCGTAAATTTTAGTGATCGTGGATTTTGTGGATCATAAATATTCCCTCCAGGAAGCTTATTTGGCTTTAGAAAAGTCCCAGAATGTTTAAAGTCGTATTTCGTAAGAGTTGACTTCGACTTTCCTAATGTTGCATTAAAAATTCGTAAATTTTAGTGATCGTGGATTTTGTGGATCTTGTAGATCGCCAAAATCTACAGCCGAAACTAATCTGACTCTTTTAACGTTTAACGTAGATGAAAATGCAAATTTGTCTCTGAAATATGACAATATCCTCAAGTTTTCTTAGTTAGTGTTGGATTTGGCAGTCTTCAGATGCCAAACATTCCTTGATTTTAGGGATAATTTGACCAAAAATATTCCATCCTGGAAGCTTATTTGGCTTTATAAAAGTCCCAGAATGTTAAAAATCCCTGTTTCGTATGAGTTGGCTTCGGCATTCCTAATGTTGCTTTAAAAACTCTTTGATTAGAAAAGGAACATCTTGTAGATCGCTTTAATTGTACTACCGAATCTAATCTGTGTTATTTAAAGTTTAATGTCAGAGAAATATCCGAGATATCTTTAAGTTTCCATTAATTCTTCTGAGATTGCTTCCAAGATTAAACCAAACAAAAGTTAAATTCGTTAGTATTGGCTTTGTCAGTCATCAGATGTCAAACATTCATTAATTTCGAGGATTATTGATCTCATATAAAAGGATCATTATGAATTTGACCTTGAATATTCCCTTATCCAATCGTAATTGCCTCTTGAACACATCCAAGATGTCAATAATGGTTGGCTGATGCAGGAAATTTCCAATTTCCTTAGAGTTGTTTTGGAAAATTCCTGACTTTGGTGATTTATGGTTCTTTAGAATATGAATAACATGCAGACCTCAACGAAATTAACTCCTATTTCTCAATATGTCTCTTCTTTTGCCTCTATTTATCATTTTCATTAGGGAAATTTTATCAGTTTGTTGAAATATCCTTGAAAACTACTTAAAAAGATCATGCTGATCGTATTTACTGATCGTTTGTACCTTTAAATAAGCTACATATTCTGCACTAATCCTTCACATTTCAGATGATGAATAGATCTTCAACTTATCCAAGTTACAAGGAGAAAAGAGCTTAAATGCGATTAATATTCCTCTATAATCCTGCTTTTGGGTGGTGCTTATGAATCTCCTCTTTTCTTTTTCTTGCTTTTCGAAAGTTTCCTTAAAACTCTCCAGCATGTTTGTTTCAAAAAGGCCACCTTGTTCTCTGTATTCCTGTAAATGTTCCAAATGCTTGTTTTCCATGGTAAAAAAGTTGCCAGCTCCAAAATACTTATGGGATTTGGAAAGAATAAACAACTTAATGATCGTCAAACTCCTTAAAACTCTGCTCTATTCCTTGTTTTATTAAAAATGTCTCCATTCTTTTAATAAACTGCCTAACACTTTTAAAATTGCTCACAAAACCATAACAAATCTTCATTATGATGTTTTGCCAATGAGGCCGATCATGTGCAAGATGATGATCATGATGAAGATGTTAATGTTGTACATTAAACTGATCCCTGGCGTGTGTTGCAGAAGCACACACCAAAAATAAAAGCATAAAATATGATGCTTTAAAGTATTATTGTGTTTTTTTTTCTTCAAGTTTTATCTAAATTTATATTACGCTTATATACGGCAGCCACTGTTCAAAACATATTACAAAACTCTAAGAAAATCCAGACATTGGGGCAAAATAATAATAAAAAAACAAATGCTTAAGTTATTTCTGGATACATTTTATAGAACGTATTTGCTCATAGAGTAGAGCAAATTGGATTTGAACTGTATTTTAAGGTAGAATTTCTTTAATATAATTTGTTTTGGGTGTGTTGAATGGATTTTTATTTAGATGGCTGTGCATGGGATTTTTCTATATTACATAGACTTAGAGATTGAGTTCAGTTTCTATTTATAAAAATTTTGTGTATCTGGCAATAGTATGATGTTGAGTAACTCTAATTGTTTAGAAGATTTTTTTTTTGTATTAATTGAGATCTGTTTAAAGGTAATTGAACTAATTTTCGTAAAGATAAACTAAAAAATATTTAATTTTGAATTCAAAAAAAGTAAGTTGCAATTAAAGATGATTTAAGTCAAAAATTTCTATAATAAATAACAAAAAAGCCAGCTAGACACAACAATTGTTTTAAATTTTAATAAAAAAAATTAATTTTTTAGAAATTTTGTTAAATTTCTTAAAATTGTAAAAAAATAAGCTAAATAATTAACACAAACTGTAAAATTTTTTCAAAATAATTTAATTTTTTAAGTTTTCTTTATTATTTTTTTTAAAGAATTACTTTAATATAACTCCTACTTACTTGTTTAATAAACAAAATTTTCATAAACTTTACTTTATTGATAAATAACTAAAAAACGCCAACACGTACTTATAAATACGACGACAGTCATTTTAAAACTAATCGATAGTAATTATAATAAAATACCATATTGTAAGCTTTTAATGGCAGAAATAACTGTAAAGTATAAAAACAACAACAACAACTAGAACAAATAACAAGCACGAATTGAAACGAGGTATAAAACCCTACAACAACAACAATAACAACGAAGAAAAAGGACAATAAACATGAAAACTCAACAAACTAACATACATACATTCGCTCTGTTTACAAAATCGAACTGTTATTTTACTAACACTAACAAAGAAGTTATTGACAATTACACGCAGTTGTATTAGTAGAGTAGTATTGATGTTACAATGCACAGAGTTGGATAATTGAGGTTAAATTATATTTTTTCAATGATTTATATAAAAAAATCAGATTAAAACCAGATTTTATAGCATATTTGTTTAAACTAATTACTACTCTTATTAATTCTAATGAAATTTCTTACTTTAGAGCATTTAAAAAACTTAACGAAACCTTATTTTCTAAACTAACACGTTTAAAATAAAACGTTTGCTATATTTAATTATAATAGTTAACTTACTATTGAAATCTATAAAATTTTCCAAATTAAGAAAATTTATAAAACTTAACGAAACTTTATTTTCTAAACCAACATCTTAAAAATAAAACTTTTACCATATTTTATTAGCATAACTTGGCTATTATTAAAATCTGTACAAAATTTAATTTTTTTGTAATTTAAAAAACTTAACGAAACTTTATTTTCTAAACCAATACATTAAAAATAAAACTATTGCTATATTTATATATAATAGTTAACTTACTATTTAAATCTATAAAAATTTCCAATTTAAGGCAATTTAAAAAACTTAACGAAACTTTATTTTCTAAGCCAATACCTTTAAAATAAAACTTTTACTACCTATGAATGGCCTAAAGAACCTTATATTGAAATCTATATAAAATAACAAAATTTTATAAATAAAAAAACTTAACGAAACTTTTTTTTCCATAACGAAAACTTAAATTTCATAATTTTCACTATTTTCATTTAATAAAGAAATACTACAACTTAAAGCAAGAAAAATTTTCTAATTTTAATAAAGTAAAAAACTTAACGAAACTTTTATTTTTAAATCAAAAGTTTTATATTAAAAATTTTACTTTATTTAATTAGCATAGCTAAGCTACTTTTGAAATCTAAAAAAATTGATTCAGTTTGATAATTTAAAAAACTTAACGAAACTTTAATTTTTAAAACTAAAGTTTTATATCAAAAATTTTACTTTATTTAAGTAGCTTCTTGTAAAATCTGTATAATTTTTCTAATTTTAAGAAATTAAAAAAACTTAACGAAACTTTAATTTTTAAACCAAGTATTTTAGAATAAAAATTTTACTTTATTTAAGTAGCTTAACTAAGCTGTTTTTGAAATCAAGAAAAATTTTCTATTTTTATGAAATAAAAAAACTTAACGAAACTCTAATTTCTAAACCAAAAGTTTTAAATTAAAAATTTTACTTAATTTAAGTAGCATAGCTGAACTAATTATAAAATCCAAATAAATTTTCTAATTTTTGAGAAACAAAAAAACTTAACGAAACTTTTATTTTTAAACCCAAAGTTTTCAAATAAAAATTTTACTTTATTTAAGTAGCATAGCTAAGTTAATTTTGAAATCTATAGAAATTTTCTAATTTTATGAAATAAAAAAACTTAACGAAACTTTAATTTTTAAAACAAAAGTTTGAAATTAAAAATTTTACTTTATTTAAAAAGCATAGCTAAGCTTCATTTCAAATCTAAAGAAATTTTCTATTTTTATGAAATAAAAAAACTTAACGAAACTTTTATTTTAAAACCCAAAGTTTTGAAATAAAAATTTTACTTTATTTAAGTAGCATAGCTAAGCTAATTTTGAAATCTAGAGAAATTTTCTATTTTTATGAAATTAAAAAACTTAACGAAACTTTAATTTTTAAACCAAAAGTTTTATATCAAAAATTTTACTTTATTTAAATTGCATAGCTAAGATACTTTTAAAATCTAAAAAAAATTCTTCAATTTGACTATTTAAAAAACTTAACGAAACTTTATTTTTTAAAATTTTTATACTAAAACTAAACTTTTACCATTTTTATTTTATTTTTAAAATTTTTATATTAAAACTAAACTTTTACCATTTTTATTTATTTTACATTAAACTGTGTTTAGAGACATTTTCTAGATTTTTATGATTTCTTAAACCTAACAAAATTATAAATAATTCTAAAGTTTTTTTTCTCTAACTTGGGGGTTACACGATCAAGTTTTGCCTTTCAAGTTTTAATACACTCACACTTTTTTACTAATACACTCACACTTTTAAGAATTGAAACGAACTTGCATTCAATTTCACATTCAAGTTGGTGTTCAATTTTTCATTCAAGAAAACAGCTGATTACATTTTTATGTCCAATTTGTACTAAAATTGTTTTCAAGTTGCGTGCTGCCTACGTCACCGCTTTCAATTTTTATAAATTTTGACAAACAGTATATGTAAAAGACTATCAAGAAAAACTTGATCGTGTGGCTGCAGTGTAATCTATTCCCCTAAAAACTGTCAATTTATCGAACTACATAATTTCATTAGCACTGTGTGTCCCATCCCTGTTTTAAAACTAACAAAGAGCAAATACAAGGAGAATGAGACAAAACAAAATAACGGTAAAAAGGAGGAATGACAATAAAACCACATGTCTATTATTTAAATGGGCAAGGAAATAAACTAGGAGACAATAATAACAAACATGACAACAGCAGCAACAACAACAATATGGAAGGAAACAAATAAAAGATAAAACCGTTAATGTAAAGCAGGGTTGGTAAGCTTAAAACTAAACTATAAGAGAATTAAGAAATTTAATAAATTCTTTGATAAATATTAATAAAAAAGGATAAATATATAAAAGAGAGATTGAAAGAAGAATAACAATTATTAACATAACAACAAGTGTTTATTTTTGAGACATAATAAGGAAAGGAAATTCTCCTCCCAAAACAGAAAAATTGTAATTTAAAATTAATTTATTTTTAAATTTAAATGAAAAAAATGATAAAAATGAAAAAATGTCCTTAACACTCATGGTGTAGGTTATAAAAACTTGATAAATATTGTTATGAGAGAACAGAAATAATCCTGCTTAAAGGAGTTTCAATGCCTCTAACAAATATGTTAAGAAAAACATTCTGATTAAAAATTGAAGCAGCTGTGAAGGAAGATAAGCTTATTGTCCAAAAATATCAAAAGAAATTAAACAATCCTTGTTTTATAAATTAAGAAATAAATAAATTTCCAACCCTGCTGAATACCGTAACAAGACAGAGTTGATGTCATTGCGACATTAATAAAACATGCTGATTTTATTTATTTTCTTTTATATATTTCAAATGATAAAAGGAAAACCTAGTAAATAAAAGGAGAGTCCTGTTTACAAACACAGACAAAAACCCCAAGAGAGAAAGACGTATTTTCAAACATTAGAAGGTTAAAGTTTAAGGATTAAAACGTAGATTGAATCTGGTAACATTCAAGCTTGTTTAACTAGTAAGAGAAAGAGACAACAAGAGAGCGAAAGAGAGCCACAAACTAAATATAACAGTAGGTTTGTATGAACAACAACAAAAAAATTATGACACAAGTAGGGTTTAAAATAAACAGCCCAAAAAAAAGAAGGGTGCAAAATTTACACACACAGCTAAACAACATATTGTAAATTTTTTATGTTCAATACAGACTTAAATTATAAATCCTGTGAATTTATACCTATACCCAAGTCTAAATTGGGTTTAAGCAATAATAATGGTTTTTATACAAATTGGGGTGGTGTTTTAAGCAAGAGAGCTAAAACAACAACTACAAAAAGGACGCACTTAAGGAAAATCTCAGCAATGAAATGATGAAATTCTTATTGGAAAATGTTAAACAAATAATATACAAAAAAAAAAAATTAAATGTATTAAACTTACCCCAGATTAATGTAATATTGAAGTTTTCACCTTTAATTTTATCAAAAATTATAGTTAAATTTACTTTAACTCTAGTTTTTTTATAATTTCAATTAATTTTTATAAATTTTTGTTCACTTTTTATTAAATTATTTTAGTTGTTTCTTTAAGGATTTCCTTTTTTGCACTAAAACTTTCAGAAACCGTTAATTAGTGGCCTGGCCTGTTGTGCCTTTAATATGAGACTCCTTGTGTTAAGAAAATTTCTTTCTTCCTATTTTTCCGTAACACAGTTTTATTTCTTTATTTTTTTTGTAAGCGCGTTTTTGGCTTGTTTTATCCAACACCTTCCCGCCTTTAAAACTTTACTTTTCAGTTGTCTGCAGCTTACGATTTAATTTTTGTTCACATCATTATTTTTAACTGATTTATATTCCTTTTTTTGCAGTTTCCTTGCTGACTTTTCCACCCGATGTTTTGTTGTCATTCAACTTCAACCCCCTTTTTGCTTATTTTGTTGTTGTTTTCCATATGTTAAGGCTGCCATATTGTTAATAAAGAAACTTCAAATTAGTTGGAACTGCTTTATCTACTGTAATGGTATTATCATGGCTAATGCAGTGTTTAGTGTTGCCGGTAACATAGAACTAGCGTTTTTTTAGGTAATTACCTTAGGTTTGACGTTTTAGTTCTTTAAAAAGGAATTTGTTAATGAAATTTATATGAATTTGGGAATTTTTATTACAAAAATTTAGAAATGTTTTAAGGAATCATAATATCAACAATAATTAATAAAAAAATATTAAATTATATCGCGATAGATAGCCATAAATTGCCATCAATCGTAGGCCTATATTTAGCCTTAGTTTGATATCAATCGTAGGTCTTTATATAGCCTTAGTTTAGCATCACTCAAAGGTCTTTATATTGTTTTATTTTGATATAATCGTAGGCCTTTATAAAGCCATTGTTTGGTACCAATCGTAACCTTTATATAGCCTTAGTTTGGGATCAATCATAGGCCTTTATTAGGTTTAGTTTGGCATCAAGTGTAGGCCTTTAGTTTAGTTAGGCAGCAATCGTGGGCCTTTATATAGCCTTAGTTTGTAATCAATCATGGCCTTAATATGTCTTCAGTTGTATGTCTTACTTTTGCTTCAATCGAAGGGGTTTATATTGTCTTAGTTTGATATCAATCTTAGGCCTTTATAAAGCCTTAGTTTAGCACCAGGCGTAGCCCTTTTTATAGACTTAGTTTGCCATCAATCGTTGGCCTTTATATAGCCTTAGTTTGACATCAATCTCAGGCTTTTATATTGTCTTAGTTTGGCATCAATCTCAGGCCTTTATATTGCCTTAATTTAGCTTCAATCTTAGGCCTTTATATTGCCTTAGTTTGATATTAATCTCAGGCATTTATACTGTCTTAGGCACTATTCGTAGGTGTTTTTATAGACTGCGACAGAAATATTTATAAAATAATATATAAAAATTCAATAATTCGTATTAAAACTTCAATAATTCTTATTGAAAATTCAATTATTTTTATTAAAAAATAAACGAATATAAAAAATTATTAATGTCACAAAGAACTATCATGATTCATTATTCCATATTATTTTCCTTAAAACTTTTAAATAATGTTATTTATTTTTTAATAAAAAAAACTATATATAAACAATTTATTTTGTGATATTTCGTTTTATAATCAATCTTTATTTAATAATTGTTTTATTTTAATTAGATTTTCAGTAATGTGATCTTTCAACGTTGCTTTTGTATTCACATAAATATAAATAAAAGAAATTATTTCATTTGTATCTGACGTTTCGCTATTTATTTTTCAGCATCTCCAGCCTTTTAAAAAAAACCTCCATTATTTATCTTATTACTCCGGTATTATTTAATAAAAATCTAAATTTTAGCTGAACACTCTTTAAATTTCCGTTTAACACCCCTTTCAAAATCTAAAATTACACATTTTTCATAATTTACCATAAAAAATACCATTTTCAAACAATTTTCTGTAATTTAAGCGTTTTTATACAGTTTACCCTAATGGCAACATTGTTTCTTTAAGAAAATACAACTCTGCTTTATGTTTTGTTGTTTACAAATGACATTTCCATAAACGACCCTGTTTTAACACTGCTTTACCCACCCCAAGACAGCTGTCAAAAAAGTTCTTTTCCGGTTTAATTCACTAAGAAGAAGGTACGATTTTTCTAAAAATCTAAGCAAATTATTTTAAAACATCTTGAAAATATGAAAAAATTAAAGTTTTTTAACAATGCCAAACAAAACTTCATACAATTTGTTAAAGACTAATAGAAATATTGAAAGAAAAATTGTGGAGTATTTAAAAGAAAAAATGATTTAAAAAAAAAATATTTGTTTTAAATGCATATGAACGAAATACATATAGAAAAGCAGTAAACATGGATCTAATATAATTTTTTTTTGGTTTATTTTTATGTGTGTGTGGTATACAGAAATTAAACAAAAATGGGTCGGTACTCAAGGGAACCAGAGACAGCTGCCAAATCCTGCAAAGCCCGTGGACCAAATCTACGTGTGCATTTCAAGGTAAGTGTTGTGTGTGGTTGTTAGTGTTTTAACAAAAAAAAGTGACAGTTCAATAAAGTCTGAGTGTTTGACATGTGTGTCGATAAAGAAAAAAAACAACAAGAAAATCAGTGTTTAAAGTGAGGTTAGTTTTTTTGGACGAGGATTAAAGAAAATTATGTTTTTTGCATCTTAAATCAGTGCTTGAAGTTATTTAAATGTTCCAGTAACTTTTGCAAAGATGCTAGATTAAAATAGTGAATTCCCTTAGGGGTTTGAAGCGTGGTGGACCAAGCATCAGCAGAATTTAAGACCTAACTCTGTCAAATATTCTTCTTAGACTTGGTTATATGATAAATATTAAAGGAAATCATTAATAATTTTGTAAGAAGAAACAGGTATAAAGGTTGGTTCGGTTTTTAGGAAAAGAAATAATTGTGTTTATTTTGAGTAACAATTTGCATCTTAATCAGTGCTTGGAAGTTATTTAAATGTTCCAGTAACTTGCAAAGATGCTAGATTAAAATAGTGAATTCCCTTAGGGGACTGAAGCGTGGTAGACCAAGCATCAGCAGAATTTAAGACCTAACTCTGTCTACTATTCTTCTTAGACTTGGTTATATGATAAATATTAAAGAAAATCAATAATTTATAAAACAAATCTGGTATAAAAGTGAAAGGTTATTTCGGTTTTTATTTTAGGAGACTTGGAAAATAAAAATTATGTTGATTTTTTAATAAAAATGTGCATCTTAAATCAGTGCTAGGGAGTTATTTAAATGTTCCAGTAACTTTTGCAATGATGCTAGATTAAAATAGTGAATTCCCCAAGGGGATTGAAGCGTGGTAGACCAAGCATCAGCAGAATTTAAGACCTAACTCTGTCTACTATTCTTCTTAGACTTGGTTATAAGTTGAATTTGAAAACAATCTTTAGAAATTTGTTATAAAATAATTCAATTCTTTGCTGAGATTTTTAGGTTTGTGTTATAAACAATTTAGTTTGGAAAAGTTTTCATAAAAGTCCTCTTCTATACTGGCTGCTAGTTATGTCCCTTTAATCCGAATTATTTATTTAACTTTATACCTGTTTTATTCAGCATTTGCTATAATAACAAGTTGTTTAATTAACCAAGACTTGTTTAAGTTCTTAAAATGCTGTAGATTAAATAAATTTAGCAGATAAACAGTGGTTAAAGCTTTTACAAAAGATTAAACACTACCTGTCCTGTTAAACAAACCCTTTCTTTCCTCTTCTGTCACCCAAATTAGAGAAACTTTCATACCTAGGCTGCTATATAGAATTATAAATCAAATTCCCTAGCAACTCCTAGAATACATCAGCATTTGCTATAATGACAAGTTGCTTAATTAACCAAGACTTGTCTAAGTTCTTAAAATGCTGTAGATTAAATATATTTAGCAGATAAACAGTGGTTAAAGCTTTTACAAAAGATTAAACACTACCTGTCCTGTTAAACAAAACCCCTCTACCAAGGTGCATTTAATAAGGTGCCATCGGCAGCACAGCTGATTATAGAAATAGCTCGCACAAATGTCAAACTACACATATAAAAAATATTCGCCCGTACGTCCGTATGTCAAACTCTATATATAAAAAATAAGTGAATTCGCCTGTATTTATTTCAATTCGCCACTGCTGTCACCTTGTTAAATACGCCTTGCCCTCTACTTTCATACTCTACAAAAAGAAACACACTAGTCAAACACTTTAGGTTGCTGCATAGAATTATGATTCAAAATATGTACTTTTTGTTCATTTTGATTGAAAATTCCCTAGCAACTCCTAGAATACATCAGCATTTGCTATAATGATAAGTTGCTTAATTAACCAAGACTTATCTAAGTTCTTAAAATGCTGTAGATTAAATATATTTAGCAGATAAACAGTGGTTAAAGCTTTTACAAAAGATTAAACACTACCTGTCCTGTTAAACATCTAATCGAAATAGATTTCCTTTCTAATAAACCCCCACCCCCCAAAAAAAAACAAATTTTAATTTAAATTTATTTTAATCTCCTTTACAGAACACCCATGAAACCGCCCAGGCCATCAAGCGTATGCCTTTGCGTCGTGCCCAACGTTTCTTGAAGGCTGTCGTTGAGAAGAAAGAATGTGTACCATTCCGTCGTTTCAACGGTGGTGTTGGCCGTTGCGCCCAAGCCAAGCAATGGAAGACCACCCAAGGTCGTTGGCCCAAAAAATCCGCCGAATTCCTTTTGCAATTGTTGCGCAATGCTGAAGCCAACGCTGACTGCAAGGGTCTCGATGTTGATCGTCTAGTTGTTGACCACATTCAAGTCAACCGTGCCCAATGCTTGCGTCGTCGTACCTACCGTGCTCACGGTCGCATCAACCCCTACATGTCCTCACCCTGTCACGTTGAGGTCATCCTTACCGAAAAGGAAGAAGTTGTTGCCAAGGCCTCCGAAGATGAGCCCGCCAAGAAGAAGTTGTCCAAGAAGAAGATGCAAAGACAAAAGGAGAAAATGATGCGCTCTGAATAAGTTTAAGGGTTTTTTCTTTAAATGTGTATAAATAATAATATATAATTTTGTTTAGGCGTACGTAACATGGACATGTACACATATGTTTACATGATTGAAAAAAGTGTTCAAATAAAAAAAAGATCTTAAATTTGAACGATGTTTTTTAAGAAAATTTGAAAAAAAATTAGTGTTTTATTATCAATTTATAAATTTAGAAATAAGCTTTAAACATAAATCTTGAAACAAACTTAAAACTTAAGTTCATACAGCCTTAGTTTTTCCACAATTTTAGTTTTTTATACAGTTTTAATATAAGTTGTAATAGTGCTCTTTATAGAGTCTAATATTAACTGCAGTTGTAGGTGCTTAAACAGTCTAACAACGATCTTTATGTAGTCCAATATTAGCTTCAATCGAAGGTCTTGTCATAGTCTTACTTAAGCTTCAATCGTAGGTCTTTATATAGTCCAATATTAGCTTAAATTGTAGGTCTATATATAATCCTAAATTAGCTTCAATCGTGGGTATTTATATAGTCCAATATTAGCTTCAATTGTAGGTTTTTATATTGACCATTATTAGCTTCAATCGTAGGTCTTTATATTCACCAATATTCGCTTCAAGCGTAGTTCTTTATATTGACCAATATTAGCTTCAATCGTAGGTCTTTATATAGTCCAATATTAGCTTCAATTGTAGGTCTTTATATTGACCATTATTAGCTTCAATCGTAGGTCTTTATATTCACCAATATTCGCTTCAATCGTAGGTCTTTATATTGACCAATATTCGCTTCAATCGTAGGTCTTTATATTGACCAATATTAGCTTCAATCGTAGGTCTTTATATTGTCCAATATTAGCTTCAATCATACGTCTTTATATTGACCAATATTAGCTTCAATTGTAAGTCTTTATATTGACCAATATTCGCTTCAATCGTAGGACTTTCTATAGACCAATATAAGCTTCAATCGTTGGTTTTTATATTGACCAATATTAGCTTCAAGCGTTGGTCTTTATATTGACCAATATTAGCTTCAATCGTAGGTCTTTATATTGACCAATATTAGCTTCAATCGTAGGTCTTTATATTGACCAATATTAGATTCAATCGTAGGTCTTTATATTGACCAATATTAGCTTCAATCGTAGGTCTTTCTATAGTCCAATATTAGCTTCAATTGTAAGTCTATTAAAATCCAAAATTAGCTTCAAGCGTAGTTCTTTATATTGACCAATATTATCGTCAATCGTAGGTCTTTATACAGTCCAATTTTAGCTACAATAATAGGTCTTAATATAGTCCAATATTCGATTCAATTGTACGTCTTTCTATAGACCAATATTAGCTTCAATTGTAGGTCTTTATATTGACCAATATTAGCTTCAATCGTTGGTCTATATATATTCCAATATTATGTTCAATTCTTAGAATTTAAATAGTCTAACATTAGCTTTAATTGTAGGTCTTTAAAGCATCCACAATTTACTCCAATTGTGTGGAACCTAAAAAGTCTAACTTTAACTTTTTTCTGGCTATTTATACAGTCTAGCGTAAACTACAATTGTGGGTCTTTAAACCGTCTAACAGTAGCCCTCATTTCAGGTTTTTATACAGACTAAAATAAGCTTTAATTGTGGCTATTTTTTAACGTCTAACAAGGCTTCATTCTTTAGTTCTATATATACAGCCCCATTATGAAAAAAAATTCCCCGGGAGTTTTTTTCCCTTTTCTCATTTTTCCTATTCAAATTCTATGTTATTTTCCTATTCAAATTCAGTTGAATTTGTAGTTTTTATTTAATCTGAAATAAGATTCAATTGTAGGTCCTTTAATTGCCTATATTACCTTTATTATTTCTTTAAATTCCATAAAAATTATTTTCGTATCCCCTGCTGAAATTATTCTTTTAGTTTTCATGATTTTTATTTGACTGATTGATTTTGTGGCATACTTTTAGGCATAACTTTTAACAATTTAAATAACTTACAAAAATCTGGTGGCATACTTTTAGGCATAACTAAAGAAAGTAACTTAATTAAAAAACAGAAAAAAATCGGGAATAGATGAAAATAAATTATAGAACAATCTGTCTTATTTGAAATGACTGACATTTCAAGCAGTTTAAACTTAATTTTAATAAAAAAAAACATAAATTGTCTAACTTTCTTAAATCTCTTCCTTTTTTGTTAATATATAAATAATTTATTTTCTTAATTAATTAATATTTACAACAGTTCTTTATTTTTCAACCTCCAACAATTTAATAGATACAAATTTCTCAGCAAAACTTTTATTTAAATTTTTTTTCATCTTTACCTTTGTCTCCTCGTAATCTCTGTTTAAGATCAAATTACCAGCTATCATTTAAATTGCAAAAATAAAACACATTGTAGTAAAGCTTAGAGATAGAACTATTTTATTTATTTTGCAAAACAAACACAAAAAAGGCAAATTCATTAAATTAGTAATTTAATTTAAAAAAAAAACAAAAGGGGGACAAGATAAAAAAACAATCAAAACTATAACATATGTAAATGGGCAGGTCATGACAATTACATGGTGGTGATAAAACAAACACACACACCCTGTATAAATTTAACAGTGTTTAGTCTGCTATTTACATTTAACTTTATTTACTTTTATTTGCATGTTAAATATACATAAATGTTAGTTAACTTTATAATGTTACTGTTAAAATACATAGTTCCTGTTCTTGTTGCTTTGTTGTGACATTCAGATATAAACAATAGATTAACATGATTTTGGCTGCCATGTTGTTTGTTTTTTTTTCTTTCTGTCCAACAGCAATCATGTGTTGTGTGTAGGTTTGTCAAGGCGCTAATGTAATATACAAACAAACAACAACAAATAAAATATGCATACATACTTATTTATCACAATTTCCCCAATGATTTGTTTTGTTGTTGGTTTCCTTACATATTTCGCTAAATGTATATTTTATTTTTATTACAATTATTATTACCGCGACGGACAGACGACTGACTATGTTTTTATTATTTAAATTGAATTGTTGCACTGCTTTTTGCTGTGTTTATTTTCTTATTTTAAATAACGGTTTTATTGCCAACTCATTATTATACTGTTCTCTCTCTGTCTCGCGGCACACAAATAGAAGAGAGAGCTAATAAGAAATGTAAACAAGGAATAAAGTCCCGTTAATATCCTTATCATACATATGGCTATACACTTAGAGAAATTATTGTAAAGGCAGGGATATTTTTAAAGGAAAAACAGGAATTTTGGGAACAATAATTGCTTAAAAAGAGTTTATTAATGAAAATAGCAGCGTGTTTAATGTAAAATAACAAAAAATAAACAAATTTTAAAACACCAAAAGAAACTGAACAAACAAAAATTAATTTTATTAAACAAAATATGTACATTAAACATTTTAAATAGAAAAAAATACAAAAAACAAAATGAACAGAAATTAAGTGAAATTTAATGATAATGGCTAAAAGCCAAAAGCAATCTTCAACAAATATTAAAAAAATTCCCAAGAATTCTTAGTTTTTACGAAATTTTTAAACTTAAACAACAAAATTATTTTAATTCCCAAATATTTTTGTAAGGAATTACAAAAATAATGAATAGAAAAAAATAAAAAAATTTTAAAAATTTAGAAAAAAAAACAAAAATTTACTTGGAATTTCTAGAAAATGTTTATACGCCAAAAAAATTATCAAAGTAAAAATAGCTTTTTTTTACCAATATTTTTAAACTTTAATTTTAACAAAAAATTTAAATTCCCAATTATTTTTTTGAAATTATCCAAAATCCCCTTAGCCAGGGAAGCTGTAAGCTCAGTTAAAAATAAAATTATTTTAATTTTGTACTTAAATAATATAAAATTGAAATTCCCAAATATTTTTTTAGAAATTCTCCAAAATCCCCTTAGCTGGGGAAGATGTAAACTCGGTTAAAAAATGTTTAAACTTAAATTTTCACCTTATGTATTTTAATTTTGTACTTAAACAACATAAAATTTTAATTCCCAAATATTTTTTAGAAATTCTTCAAAATCACCTTAGCCGGGGAAGATGTAAACTTGGTTAAAAATAAAATTTTTAAACTTAAATTACAACATTATTTTAATTTAGTACTTAAACAACATAAAATTTTAATTCCCAAATATTTTTTAGAAATTCTCCAAAATTCCCTTAGCCGGGGAAGGTGTAAACTCAGTTAAAAATAAAATTTTGACTAATATTTTTAAACTTAAATTACAACATTATTTTAATTTAGTACTTAAACAACATAAAATTTAAATTCCTAAATATTTTTTTAGAAATTCACCAAAATCTCCTTAACTGGGGAAGTTCATAACTCGGTTTTAGCTGTAATTTAAAGTTTTTTTTAAAACTGCATTTTAACAAATTCCTGGAGAAAAGCGGAATTTTATTAATTCCTTGATTTTTTTAAGTGAGTCTCAGAATAGATTTCCATTTTGTTTGCTTTATTTCAGAAAACTAATTTATTATTTTAGTTTAAAAGCATAAAATTTAAATTTCTTAAAATCCCATTAACTCCCATTATTTTTACAGTACTTTTATGTCAAATTCAAAAGTCCCTTTAAAATTCCTGGGATCATGGGAAAATCTATTATTTTGGTAACCCTTGGTAAAGGAAGGGAAAATATTGCAAAAATTGTGCTGAGTTTGTGTGTACATGACAAACCTCATCACATCATCAACGTTATCACCCATCATCATCATCACATCCATCACCGTTTAGTTGGTTTGTTTTATTTTATTTACTTTAGTTTTTATTGTATTGTATTATTGTTGAATATTTATTATTGTATTATGTATTTAGTAACATTTATTTCAATTTCGTTGCTGTTGTTGTTGTTGTTGCATGTAGCTTGTTGATTCTGTCAAGTGGCTTTTTACTCAAATCAAATTAGACGATTTCTGTTGTTGTTGTTGTATACAGAGTAAATTCAGGCAATTGGCTACAAATGATATTTTTGGGTTAGACAGTATTATTAGTTATAGGAAAGGGTTTGCTTAAATATAAGAATTTTTTAAAAGAAAAGAATAATAGATTTTTATTCCAACACAACTCTTAGTTTAATATGAATTTACAGTTAAAATGTAAACAAAACAAGTCTGTCCTCTTTTACTTTCTTATATTTATACTCTAGCTCAATAATGTAACGGCATTTTTGTTTATTTAAAAAAGGTAAACAAAACATTGCTGGTCACTATTACTTTCTTATATACATATTAACAACTCTCTCGCTCAATATATGCCGCCATTTTGTTTTAGTGTAAAAGGTAAACAAAACAATCCTTGCCACTAGTATTTGTTACGGTGCTGCCAATGTAATTGTTTTAAGCGTTATTCTTTATAGAGAAAAGCAGGGTATTTTTATATTCGTTTTAAATTCTTTGTTTTTTTATATAGATTTAAGGTGCTACATGGGGACACATGTCTGTCTATATGTGAATACAAATGTATAACGGTTCAATGGTTATGGTTTAAATATATGTATGATGTGCTTATATACATACATTATATATATATTTTTTTTGTAACTCATCTAGAGCAAATGAGTTTTTCTAAATCACAGTTTTATTTGAAATACGACTTAAAGCACGCATAAAAACGGTTGAGGAAATGTCAAAAAAGTATTGAAAATTTGCTATATAAATAATGTAATAGAAATAAAACGTCAAAATTAAAAATAAAAGTAATAATTATGAAATCTATGTTTAAAAATTTAATTATAACAAAAAGAAACATAATTGCGCTGTTATTAATTAAACAATAGTGATTTTTAATAAAAAATGAAATGATTTAAATAAAAATTAATGAAAAATATATGGCGTAGTAAAATTTGTAAAGATTTTAATGGAAATTTTTGTAAACAAAAATGGCGTTTTAAAATTTGAAAATTTTATTTATGAGTTTTTTAATTATTTAATTAAATATTTTGTGACAAGTTGTTGAGTGTTGTTGTGTTATTAAAAGAAATATATTTATGTAATTAAAGGAATAATTTATTTGTGTGCTAAACTATTAATTATCTATATTTATAAAAAATGAACCTATTAGCCGATTTTCAAGTTTCTAGCTTTACGAGTTTGATGAATGAATGTTCAGTCTCAGTCAGTCACGTTACTCTTTTCTATATAAATATAAATAACATATTATTATAATAATAATTAAATTGTATACTTTGTGTAAATTCTGTAAACTACAAGTGTACTTTTTTTTTTGAAATTTTTGAATAATAAATATAAACAAGTGTTAATGGTTGTTATTTTATGTAATTAATAAATAAAAGTGCAAACAACAACAAATAAAATGTGATTGAATAAATTACAAAAAAAAAAAATAATTTTCAAGATTTTTTTTTTTTACAAAACAATTTTTAAATTCTGGAATATTTGCTAACTTAAATACAAGAAATTTTTTTTATAAAAAATTTTGATTTTCAAAAGTTTTGAAATTCTGGAAATTACGGAAACTCAAATAAATTTTCAAAATTCTTATACTCAAATACAAGAAATTATTTTACACATAAATTAAATACAAATTTTGGATTTCCAAATTTTAACAAAAAATTTTGAAATTAAGGAAATCTCGGGAACTCAAATAAATTTTCTAGATTCTTATATTCAAATACAAGAAATTGTTTAATACATAAATTAATTATAAATTTTTGATTTCCAAACTTTAAAAAAAAAAATTTTGAAATCTCGGGAACTCAAATAAATTTTCCAGATTCTTATATTCAAATACAAGAAATTGTTTAACCCATAATTTAATTATAAAATTTTGATTTCCAAACTTTAACAAAAAAATTTTGAAATTTTGGAAATCTCGGGAACTCAAATAAATTTTCAAGATTCTTGTATTTAAATACAAGACATTTTTTTACACTTCAATTAAATAAAAAATTTTGATTTCCAAACTTTAAAAAAAAATTTTGAAATTTTGGAAATCTCGGGAACTCAAATAAATTTTCTAGATTCTTATATTTAAATGTAAGATAAATTAATTATAAATTTTTGATTTCCAAAGTTTAACAAAAAAATTTTGAAATTTTTGAAATCTCGGGAACTCAAAAAAATTTTTCATGATTTTTATACTCAAATACAAGAAATTTTTTTACACTTAAATTAAATAAAAATATTTGATTTCCAGAACTTTTTCTTACCAAAAAAAAAAAAAATGTTGGAAATCTCGGGAACTCAAATAAATTTTCAAGATTCTCATAATCAAATAAAATAATTGTTTTTACACTTAAATTAAATAAAAAATTTTGTAATTAGAAATTTTGGAAATCTCGGGAACTCAAATAAATTTTCTAAATACTTATATTCAAATACAAAAAAGTTTTTTACACTTAAATTAAATAAAAATTTTTGATTTCCAAACATAAAAAAAACATTTTGAAATTTTTTTAAATTTCGGGAACTCAAAAAAATTTTCAAGATTCTTATCTCTAATACAAGAAATTGTTTTACATTTAAATTAAATAAAAATTTTTGATTTCCAAAAAGTTAAAAAATAAATTCCAGAAATCTCGGGAACTCAAATAAATTTTCAAGCTTCTCATAATCAAATAAAATATTTTTTTTTACACTTCAATTAAATAAAAATATTTGATTTCCAAACTTTAAAAAACAAATTTTAAAATTTTGGAAATCTCTCCAACTCAAATAAATTTTCAAGATTCATATACTCTAAAATAAGAAATTATTGTGTACCTAAATTAAACAAAAAATTTTGATTTCCAAACTTTAACAAAAAATTTTCGAAATCTCGGGAACTCAAATAAATTTTCAAGATTCTTATACTCCAATAAAATGTTTGATTTCCAAACTTTAACAAAAAATTTTGAATTTCTAGAAATCGGAAACTCAAATAAATTTTCAAGATTCTTAATTAAAATAAAATATTTTGAAACCTCTTCCGGACAGATTTTATTAAATCTAGAATTTAACATTTTTAACAAATAATAAGCCTGTCTAACTGTACAATTACCACATTTACATACTAAATATACATTTCCTTATTTCATTTCTTTATTTTCAATTTTGATTTCGTTCTTATTTTATGCTAGAATTCATAAACACTACAAAAGTAGTATTTTGAAAGCAACTGTACACAGTTAATTAGGCAAATGACCTACATTACCGGTTTTTTTGTTGTTGTTGTTGTACTTTCCTTGTCACTAACTGGATTAAACCGATTTAGGTTCAAGAAACCTTAATAAATTTATTCATTATTCATTCAAACTGGAAAAAAAATTAATGTTAAATAAAATATGAATAATTGAATTAAATAAAAATAATAAACATAAATTAAAATGCATAATAATTAAGATAGTAAACAATATTTGTTTTTAAAACAAGTAGCTAGTAATTTAAATTTTTTTTTTTATATTAAAAAACACCATAAACAATTTAATGATAGATGATGAAAGAAACTGCTGGTGAAATATATATGAATGCATTAATGCTAGTTACATATAATTAACATTTACTTAATAAGTAAACAGTTTTCTTTTTGAAATAAATATTGCGTTTTTTGCATAAATTATTATTATTATTGATAAAGTCTAGTGAACTTATTTAAAATACTTCCCTGAGAAACTGTACTAAATAAATTAACAAAAACAACAACAACAAAAAGACTTTAAATAAATATGATATGGCAACTTCAAAGGAAGAGAGTGGAAAACAAAATGGCGGCTTGTTAAAGTGTGGTCACATTAAAAAAACTAGGAAGTAACAAACTTTAAGTAAATATAATATGGAAACTTTTAAAGAAGAGAGAGGTACACAAAATGGCGGCTTATTAAAGTGTAGCCACATTAAAAAGACTAGGAAATTTTTGGCTTCTTTGAAAACAACAAAAAATCTATAAAAATATTCTTTAAAACATAAAAAATAATGAATTCCTACTAATAAAACAAGAATATTTATTGAATATTTACAATTTTCAAACCTAAATTACAAAAATATTTTCAGAAAATGTAAATTCCCAATTTTTTTTGGGAAATTTTCCCAAATTCCCTTAACAGGGGAAGTAAGGAAATCACATTTAGTAGGAATTTTAAACATTTAAAATTTTTTATTGGATTTTTATTATTTCTTTAGTATTTTTTTAAACAAAATCTTATTGAAATCAATTTTGTTCCTGATTCCTTACATTAGGAATTTTTTTATGCTGGGGACAATTATTTTTTGGTGAATTTCGACTGAACCAAGTTCTTTTAGCAAAAAACACACTTATTTTTTGAAAACTTACATAAAATCTTAATTCCCAAATACTTTTTTTAAAATCTCCCCAAAAATACAAATTTTCGCTATAATAAAGCATTAAAACTAATAAAAATTCATAAAAACGAAATTCCAAAATATTTTTTAAGAAATTCCCAAAAAAAAAACTCAAGTTTTAAATTGAGTTTTATAATTAATTTACATACAAATGTTTATAATATTTGTAATATATTGTGATTATGCCATTTTTCTTCATTCCCTATAGCTAAAATCTAAATTCCCAAATCTATTTCCGGAAATTCCCTTAACTGGGGAAGTTTTAATTACTGATTTCTAAGTAATATTGTTATTTTTATAAATAAAATTAATTTTTCTCCGTGACTTTGCTTAAAATTTAAATTCCCAAATATATTTCCAAAAATTTCCTTAACTGGGGAAGTTATAGAAATCAGTTTTATTGTTTAATTTTAAGAAACAAAGTTTATAATTTTAGTTTTAAAACATAAAATTGAAATTCCCAAATATTTTTTAAGAAATTCCCCAAAAATCCCCTTAACAGGGGAAGTTTTAAAGTCAGTTTTTTAATTAATTTTCATGGTAATTTTATAATATATTGCAGGTATGCCATTTTTCTTCATTCCTTATACTTAAAATCTAAATTCCCAAATATTTTTCCTTAAATTCCCTTAACTGGGGAAGTTTTAATTACTGATTTCTAAATAATTTAAAGTAATTTAATAGAGTTTCTAGTAGTTTATTGTTATTTATATAAATAAAATTAATTTTTCTCAGTGACTTTGCCTAAAATTTTAATTCCCAAATCTATTTCCGAAAATTCCCTTAACTGGGGAAGTTATAAAAATCAGTTTTATTGTTTAATTTTAAGAAACAAAATTTAAAATTTTAATTTTAAAACATAAAATCTAAATTCCCAAATATTTTTTAAGAAATTCCCCAAAATCTCCTTAACTGGGGAAGTTTTAAACTGAGTTTTTTAATTAATTTTCATGGTAATTTTTGTAATATATTGTGGTTATTAAATTTTTTCATTCCTTATAACTAAAATCTAAATTCCCAAATCTTTTTCCGAAAATCCCCTTAACTGGGGAAGTTATAAAAATCAGTTTTATTGTTTAATTTTAAGAAACAAAGTTTATAATTTTAGTTTTAAAACATAAAATTGAAATTCCCAAATATTTTTTAAGAAATTCCCCAAAATCCCCTTAACTGGGGAAGTTTTAAATTGAGTTTTTTAATTAATTTTCATGGTAATTTTTGTAATATATTGTGGTTATTAAATTTTTTCATTCCTTTTACCTAAAATCTAAATTCCCAAATATTTTTCCTTAAATTCCCTTAACTGGGGAAGTTTTAATTACTGATTTCTAAATAATTTAAAGTAATTTCATAGTGTTTCTAGTAGTTTATTGTTATTTATATAAATACAATTAATTTTTTTCCGTCACTTTATCTAAAATTTAAATTCCCAAATCCTTTTTCGAAAATTCCCTTAACTGGGGAAGTTATAAAAATCAGTTTTATTCTTTAATTTTAAGAAAACAATTTATAATTTTACTTTTAAAACAAAAAATTTAAATTCCCAAATATTTTTTAAGATATTCCCCAAAATCCCATTAACTGGGGAAGTTTTAAACTGAGTTTTTTAATTAATTTTCATGGTAATTTTTATAATGTTTGTAATATATTGTGGGTATGCCATTTTTTTCATACCTTATAGCTAAAATCTAAATTCCCAAATCTTTTTCCGAACATTCCCTTAACTGGGGAAGTTATAAAAATCAATTTTATTGTTTAATTTTAAGAAACAAAGTTTATAATTTTAGTTTTAAAACATAAAATTGAAATTCCCAAATATTTTTTAAGAAATTCCCAAAAATCCCCTTAACCGGGGAAGTTTTAAACTGAGTTTTTTAATTAATTTTTATAGTATTTTTTATAATATATTGTGTTTATTAAATTTCTTCATTCTTTTTACCTAAAATCTAAATTCCTAAAAGTTTTTCCAAAAATTCCCTAAACTGGGGAAGTTTTAAAATCAGTTTTATGTTTAATTTTAAGCAATTTCTTAATGAATTTCCTTATAAAGGCAAAATTTTTAAGTCAGTTGTGAATATTTTAGAACCTGTGTTTAGCTATTAATTTAGCTTTTCTATATTATTTCTATTTTTCAGCTTTAACGTCCATTTAATACTATTCTCACACAAAAAACAGCAATAATTTCCTTAAAAAACCTCAAAATTCTTTTGAATGGAAACATTGAATTCTACATTACTCTTACTATATGAGTTACATTTTAGTTGTCTGGTTATTTGTGAGTTCACTTGTCCAAGTAGTTGTGGTATTTATTGTTGTTATCAATATAGTACATTCGCTTATCACAATAAACAACAAAATCATCAACAGCAGCAGCAGTTGCAGTTGCAGCAGATTCCACAAAATTATCAAAACGCAAAAAATCAACGGCATCACCAACAGCAGCAGCAGCAAAAAAAACAACAACAACACATACAACTGCAATACCTATACAAACAACAAAAATATCACCAGATAATACCGTTACTTGTGGTGAAGGAACTAATAACGTATGTCCATGTATTTATGTTAAAAGATTTAATTTTGCAAACAAACAAAACTCATCTCCAATACACACGTTTTTATTTTATTGCTTTGATTTAAATTGAATTATTTTGTGAGCAAAAAAATCTACACAAATCATCATCATCTCTGTCTCACTTAAAAAAAACAACAACAATATCAACCATCATATTAAGGTGAGTATAAAAAATTTAATAGCGTTTTTTTTTTGTTGTGTTTAAAATATTTATTATTGTAATTGTATTTATAACATTATAAATATGATAATAAAACAAAATTAATCAAAAATTTTCGTTGCTCTTAGTAAGACTGGACCTGGAAACAATTTGTCACTTGTTTGAAATTAGTTTTGCTTGCAAATTGCTTTGAAACCTTAATAATTTACACTATTGTTGTATAGTTTTTGTTAAGTTAACATAAATTTATTAATTTATTGTTAGTTTTTGTTATATTTTGTTATAAATTTGTGCAAATTTGAAGTATATTCCTATTTGGCGTTTTTTTAGAGCAGACTTGGTCACACTGTTTGTAACCAAAGAGAGTTTTAATAAGGAACAAAGACTTGGTAACACTTTTTGTAACAAAAAGGAAGTACCGTTAAATAGCAGTGATGTCAATCATTAAAACAGGCTGCCATAGTTATTATAGTTATTATTTCAAGGATTTGTTGTAAAAGGAAGGTGTTAAAAGGTATTTTGAAGCATTTTAGCTTAATTATGCTTATAATTGCTATTCAAGATAAAATTTTAAAGCATTTGCCATAGAAATTAACAAAAGGTCTATGTGAATTAACTTTAAATCATTATTTTTAAAATATTTTATTACAAAATTAATTAAATAGATAAAAAAAAATTTAGCCTCATTTTGTTTAAAAATTTTAAATAATCCAGTATCTGCTCTAAATTCATATTAACTTTAAATTTTATTTATTTTAAAAAAATATTTACTTTTTTTAATGATTTATTAACACAAAACTTTAAACAAAACCTATAAATAAAGCAAAACAAAAGATAAGTTCAAGTGTAGAATGTTTTAATTAAAAAAATTGTTGAAAAAAATTACAAACAATTTTACAACCAAGGGCTAAAATATTAAAAGAATTATGGCACCATAAATGACAAACAAACAAAATTTATTTGTTAATGTAAATTATGAAGGATTTTTCAATTAAAAAAAAATGGGGTAAATTTTACAAATTTAATATGGAAATTTTTGTTTATAAAATAAACATTTCATTATAAATAAAAAAAACCTTAAGCAAACAGTAGCATTTAAAAATGTAATAAATATCCAGTACATATAAAAGGTTTATTTATCAACTGTAATCAAATTTGATTATTTAGGGATTATTACTTTTAATAAATAAATTTTTCATTTTGAAATCCTAAAGAAATATTAAGAATTCAAGAAATCTTAAAAAACTTTTTGAAATTCCTTTTAAAAGCTAAAATAGAAATTTCCCCAGTTAAAGGAATTTTGATAAATTTCTATAAAACAATTAAGAATTAAGATTTTATCACTATTAAAAAAAAAAGTTAAAAAAATTCAAAATTTTTTAAAAATTAATTTTTTTCCAATTGGGGATTTTCTAATTTTTCACTAGGAATTCATTATTTCCTTAGATTCAAATGATATTTTCAAGTATTTTTAATGGTTTTATAACACTATCAATTTAAAAATTTATTTTTCTTAAAAAAAATTTGAATTCCCAATTTCAAACTGAAAATCTCCTGTAGGGGGGATTTTTAAAAATTATTTGGGAATTCAGTTATTCACGCCGTTTAGTAAAAAAAATAAATATTTTTACAATAAAGCTTTATTTACTAGATATTTTTAGAAAATAAGGGCGTCTCCAGTAAAAAGAAAGTTCCCCTTTAAAGGAATTTGTTAATGGGAAGAAGGAATTTTAACAAACTTTATTTTTAAATATTTTTTAATGGTTTTATAACATTCTTAAAAAAAAATAAATTCCCAATTTCAAACTGAAAATCTCCTGTGGGGGGATTTTTAAAAATTATTTGGGAATTTAGATTTTAAGGTTATTAAGTAATAAAATTAGTATTTCTTATAATTTAAATTTATTAGCTGGATATTAGAAGAATATAAAAATGTGCTCGGATTAAAATAATTTTTCTCATTTTAGGAATTCATTAAAGGGGTGTTAATGAAAGTGGAAATATATTGATTTTATTTACAAAAAATCAATCAAAAACATTAGAGATTGGAAATATGTTAAGATACTGCTTAAACTTAGCTTTTAAAACCTAGATTACGACTTCCCCAGTTAAGGGGATATTGGAAAATTTTTAAAAAAAATTGGGAATTTAGAATTTTTGATTTTGTTAACAAAAAATTTTAAATAAAAATATTAAGAATTTAAAAAATTTTAAGCTAATGCCTACAATGTTAGCTAAATCTGAGATTATGACTTCCCCAGTTAAGGAAATTTTGGAGAATTTTTAAAAAATATTTGTTATTTAAGTGAAAAAATAATAAACTTTTGTAATTGGAAGATAAAAATTTTTAAAATTTAATAAAAAATTTTAAGGGTATTTTGGAGAATTTTTAAAAAAATTTTTTGGAATTTAAAAAATTACAAATTTATAAAAAAAATTGGAATAAAAATTTAAGAGATTTTAAAATACTACTAACAATTTTTGCTAAATCCAAGATTAACACTTCCCCAGTTAAGGAGATTTTGGAAATTTTTTAAAAAGAATTGGGAATTTAGAAATTTTGATTTTCTTTACAAAAATTTTAAGTAAAAATATTAAGAATTTAAAAAATTTTAAGCTAATGCTTAGAATTTTAGCTAAATCCGAGATTTCCACTTCCCCAGTTAAGGAAATTTTGGAGAATTTCTAAAAAATATTTGGGAATTATAGTTTTATGTTATTTGAGGGAAAAATAAAACAGTTTGTTAATTACAATATAAAATTGGTAAAAATTCAATAAAAATTTTAAGGGGATTTTGGAGATTTTTTAAAAAAATTTTGGGAATTTAAATTTTTGATTTTCTTTATAAAGAATTTTGAATAAAAGCATTAAAAATTTAGGTAATTTTATGATAAAACCTGGAATACGACTTCCCCAGTTAAGGGGATTTTGGAGAATTTTTAAAAAAATTTGGGAATTTAAATTTTTGATTTTCTTTATATAAAATTTTGAATAAAAGCATTAAAAATTTAGGTAATTTTATGATAAAACCTGGAATACGACTTCCCCAGTTAAGGGGATTTTGGAGAATTTTTTATAAAAATTTGGGAATTTAAAATTTTCTTTACAAAATATTCTGATTTTAAAAATTTTTATGATACTGCTTTAATTTTCAACCCCATATTACAACTTCCCCAGTTAAGGAAATTTTGGGGAATTTCTAAATAAAATTTGGGAATTAAAATTTTATATTTTTTAAAGGAAAAAATAAATATTGTTGTAATTTAAAGTAAAAAAATTCATAAAATTCAATAAAAACTTAAGGAGATTTTGGAGAATTTTTAAAAAAAAATTTGGGAATTTAAAATTTTTATTTTCTTTACAAAATATTCTGATTTTAAGAAATTTTATAAAACTGCTCTGCTTTTCAAACCCATATTACAACTTCCCCAGTTAAGGAAATTTTGGGGAATTTCTAAATAAAATTTGGGAATTAAAATTTTATATTTTTTAAAGGAAAAAATAAATATCGTTGTAATTTAAAGTAAAAAAATTCAATAAAAAACTTAAGGGGATTTTGGGGAATTTTTAAAAAAAATTGGGAATTTAAAATTTTGATTTTATTTAATAAAAATTAATATTGCTTGAAATGTGATTTGAAAATTTTGTTGATATTTAAGTTTCTATTACCAGTTTTAGCCTCTTAATTCTATTTAAACACTCTTCAACTCTATACTAATATTATTCTACTGTTTATTTACTTTTTCCATAAAAAACATTATAAAAAATAAAACGTTTCTTCTTAAGCTTTTTTAAATGACGCACTAATGATTGTAAAATACTTAAAATTTTATAGACATTATTTAATACAAAATGATGTTTAAGAAAAAAAATGTGTTTGAAACGTGATTTATTTTTAGGTGTCTTTAAAAAATTTAAAAAAATATCAAAAATTGAAATGATGCTAAAAAGAACAATTTCCTAAAAGAGTGTTGCTGACGTATTTAGTTTAGATAAGAAAAGGTGAGTTTGACAGTGTTTAAAGATCATAAATGAGTGTGCAGGAGCGAGTGAACATTTGACGTAAGTTTGTTCAGACAACAATTTTTAAGTAAATAAAAAATAATTTTCTTAGAGCAGAGATTTATCTAACTATAACATGATAAAATTACAAAACTTTTGCTTAGCTAGTTTCAAGAGTAAATAAATAAACAATTCTGGGTGTCTTTTACTTAAAAAAAATACAAAATATTTGGTTAACAAAATGACAGTTGATGGGTGTTGGGAAAATGAACATGCTGTCATTTTTGTCCTTAACAGATTTGATAAATATTAAACAAATGTTGTTTATATCACAAGATTTATTTACGTTTTTATTATATTTATTATTTTTTTAAATAAATTTGCTAAAAAAATTGTTTAATTTATTGTAAAATTACATTTTCTCATATAAATCAGCCATAAACAGGTTTTATTATGACGCCATTTTATCTCTTTCTCTCTTTGTTATTGTAAAATTACAGTTTCCCTTATAAAACAGGAGGCAGCCTTAAACAGGTTTTGTTATGACGCCATCTTGTGTTTTTTACTCCCTCTCTCTCCTTGTTATTGGTACAAGAGTGTGGCCAGACTGTGTTCCTTAGTTACATAGCTGTAATTTGCCATCTTGTGTTTTTACTCTCTCTGTCTCTCCTTGTTTTTGTCACAAGTGAGTAGCCAGACTATGTTCCTTAGTTACATAGCAAAATTGCCAGTCATTTGTCTGTGTATTAAGTTTTATCTTCCTATTTTGTTATTTAAATATAAAATAAATCATTTTAAAAGATTTTTACATAGGGATTTGTTACTTTATCTAAAACTAACTACGTTTCAGACAAACTACTAAACAAAATATTTATTTTACTTTAATTACGGCAAATATTAGTTATTTAAATAGTTTGTAAACAGAAAATTCCCAAATCCTAACTAAAGCAAAAATTATTTTTAATGAATTTTAACACATTTTAATGTTAAATTAGGAAAATCTTTTATTTTTTACTTAAAAAAAACATAAAATTTTAATTCCCATAAATTTTTTTAGAAATTCTCCAAAATCCCCATTAACTGGGGAAGTTGTAAAATAAATTCTTTTCACTTTTTAACTTTAAATTACAAAAACAATTTATTTTTTTGTTAAAAAAACATATAATATTAATTCCCAAATATTTTTTAGAAATTCTCCAAAATCCCCTCAACCGGGGAAGTGATAAAATTAGTTTTTATTGAATTTTTACTATAAATCTCAAAAGAATTAAAATGTTTACTTAAAAAAAAACTAAAATTTAAATTCCCAAATATTTTTTAGAAATTCTCCAAAATCTCTTAAATGGGGAAGTTGTAAAATGATTTTTTTCCTTTTTAAATTACAAGGAAAATTTTTTTTTCTTAAAAAAAACATAAAATTTTAATTCCCAAATATTTTTTAGAAATTCTCCAAAATCCCCATTAACTTGGGAAGTTGTAAAATTAATATTTATTGAATTTTGACCATTTTTAACCAAAAATTTCAAAAGTATTACCATTTTTTACTTTAAAAAGCATAAAATTTAAATTCCCATACATTTTTTAGAAATTCTCCAAAATCTCCTTAACTGGGGAAGTTGTAAAATTAATTTTTATTGAATTTTTACCATAAATCTCAAAAGAATTACAATTTTTTACTTATAAAAACATAAAATTTTAATTCCCATAAATTTTTTAGAAATTCCCCAAAATCCCCTTAACTGGGGAAGTTTTAAAATGTAATTTTTATTGAATTTTTGCCTTAAATTTCAAAAGTATTACAATTTTTTACTTAAAAAAAAACATAAAATTTAAGTGGGATTGTTTTTAACAGGGTTTTAGAGTAATTTTAGTCATTCTAATCCCTTAATTTAATATCCAAGATTCTTCTGAAAAGTTTCCTTTTCCACAAACTGTTTTTTTTTAAATTATTATTACCAACAATTTTCTTAAACAAATATTTATAAAATTTCAAATGCCTCTAAATTCATACTCTGTTCAGGGGACCCTCATAAATTCATCTTTATTATCAAACCAGTAGCTGAAAATAAATAACTTGACTGTTCTTTATCTTAATTTTTTAAATAAACATACAGAGAAAACGAGGAAAAAAAGTGCAGTATAATAAAGTAATTATTACGAGACGAAATAAAACTTTAATAATATTCATTAAATTATAAATTTTAAAGACAGAAGACGATGTAATTTTAAACAAATAAAATGAAATTCAAAAATTTAGTAACTGTCTGGCTAAAAAGAAATTCGTTTAAAGGCAATTTATTTAGTAGGATAGAAATTAAAAGGGATAAAAATGAGCTGAATGATATTTCTATAGAAAGAAAATTAAAGAAATTATTTTAAATTCTAAGCAAAGATCACAAAGAATCCTATTGAAAGTCCTAAAAGTGCATTAAATGCATTTAAAACCAAAAATAAGCGGATTTACAATATAGTAGTAGATCTACTACTTTTTTAAAATTCAATTTTTCTTGGCAATTCATAGCTAAATGTAAAAAACTTTTAAATATAAACAAAATTGAATATAAAAAAGTAAATTTTTTAATAGTAGTAAATTTACTACTATTTTGAAAAGTACGTTTCCTAATTGTTTTATAGCAAAATTGGTGCAAATCTTTGATAATAATTCAAAGGTACAAAATTTTATTATGATTTTTGTAAATTAAGCTAAAATTTAGAAATAGTAGTAGATTTACTACTTTTTTAAAAAGAAGTTTTTCTTAGCAATTCATAGTTAAATGTGTACAACTTTTTAATATAAAAAAAAATTTATATAAAAAAATAGGTTTTTCAATAGTAGTAAATTTACTACTATTTTAAAAAGTACATTTCCTAAGTGTTTTATAGCAAAATTGGTGCAAATCTTTGATAATCAATCAAAGGTACAAAATTTTATTATGATTTTTGTAAATTAAGCTAAATTTAAAAATAGTAGTAGATTTACTACTTTTTTAAAATTCAGTTTTTCATGGCAATTCATAGCTAAATGTAAAAAAGTTTTAAATATAAACAAAATTTAATATAAAAAAGTAGGTTTTTCAATAGTAGTAAATTTACTACTATTTTAAAAAGTACATTTCCTAACTGTTTTATAGCAAAATTGGTGCAAATCTTTGATAATCAAATAAAGGTACAAAATTTTATTATGATTTTTGTAAATTAACATAAATTTAGAAATAGTAGTAGATTTACTACTTTTTTCAAAAGTACTTTTTCCTTGAATTTCATACGGAAATATTTTAATCTCTTTAATATAAACAAAATTTTATATAAAAAAGTAGGTTTTTCAATAGTAGTAAATTTACTACTATTTTAAAAAGTACATTTCCTAACTGTTTTATAGCAAAATTGGTGCAAATCTTTGATAATCAAATAAAGGTACAAAATTTTATTATGATTTTTGTAAATTAACATAAATTTAAAAATAGTAGTAGATTTACTACTTTTTTCAAAAGTACTTTTTCTTTGAATTTCATACGAAAATATTTTAATCTCTTTAATGTAAACAAAATTTTATATAAAAAAGTGGGTTTTTCAATAGTAGTAAATTCACTACTATTTTAAAAAGTACGTTTCCTAACAGTTTAATAGCAAAATTTTAGTAAATCTTTGATAATCAATTAAAGGTACACAATTTTATTATGATTTTTGTAAATTAAGCTAAAATTCAGAAATAGTAGTAGATTTACTACTTTTTTAAAATTCAGTTTTTCATGGCAATTCATAGCTAAATGTAAAAAACTTTTAAATATAAACAAAATTTAATATAAGAAAGTAGTTTTTTCAATAGTAGTAAATTTACTACTATTTTAAAAAGTACATTTCCTAACTGTTTTATAGCAAAATTGGTGCAAATCTTTGATAATCAAATAAAGGTACAGAATTTAATTATGATTTTTGTAAATTAAGCTAAATTTAGAAATAGTAGTAGATTTACTACTTTTTTCAAAAGTACTTTTTCGTTGAATTTCATACGAAAATATTTTAATCTCTTTAATATAAACAAAATTTTATATAAAAAAGTGGGTTTTAAAATAGTAGTAAATTTACTACTATTTTAAAAAGTACGTTTCCTAACAGTTTTATAGATAAATTGGTGCAAATGTTTCATTAGTAATTAGTGGTATATATTATGTTTCTAGTTTTCCTATTAAGCTGCAATTAAAAATAGTAGTAGATTTAGTACCTTTTTAAAAAGTTGATTTTTCATTGAAATTCATAAATAATTTATTAAAACTTTTTAATATAAACAATATTAGCTACAAAAATTTAAGATTTTTAGTAGTAGTAAATTTACTACTGTTTTTAAAATTACTTTTTCTAAAAATTTTATGGCATATTTCAGTTAAATGTTAAAAACTGAATAAAAGAATAAAAATTTTAACATAATTTGTTACTAAGAAATTAAATAAAGCAAAATTATAAATACCTAGTAGAGTCTAGATTTAGTTAATATATTAAAATTACTTTTTTCTTTGAAACCTTTTAATATGTATAATAAAAACTTTAGTACAGAAAAGTGGGGTTTTAAATATAATTTCTAAGAATTTTATAGAAAATTCAATAATTAATTAATACTGTAAATGATTTTCTACTTAGAACTAAAATAATTAGTTTTTAATTTATTATGAAAATTTGTAATGATTGATTATTAAATAGAGGCATATTTTTTTATTGAGATTTCAAATTAAGTAGAATTTAGAAATAGTAGTAGTCGATTTAATACTTTTTTCCTTGCAATTCATAGGAAAATTGTTTCAACTTTTTAAAATAAACGATATTTGGTAAAAAAAAATTATGTTTTTCAATAGTAGTAAATTTACTACTATTTTAAAAAGTACTTTTTTATTGAATTTTACAGCAAAACTGCAGTAAATTATTAATAATTAAACCAAATTAAATATTTTGTCTTAAGATTCTTCACTAGAAACAAAGTTATTTAAAATAAATAAATAGTAGTGGATTTAATACTTTTTAAAAAGTAGTTTTTTCTTTGCAATTTATAACAAAATTTTTAAATTTTTTTAAGACAATTAAGAAATGGTACAAAAAATTAGGTTTCTCAATAGTAGTATATTTACTACTTTTTTAAAAGTAGTAAATTCTATGAATTTTATAGCACAATTGGTGTAAATAATTCATAATTAATCCCAAGTATACATTTTTATTGTGATTTTCTATTTATATTGCAAATTAAGCTGAATTTAAAAATAGTAGTAGATTTTACTACTTTTTTTAAAAGTTATTTTTCTTGGAAATTCATAGACAAATTTGTAAAACACTTGGGTATAAACCATATTTGGTACCAAAAAGTAGATTTTTTAATAGTAGTTATTTACTACTTTTTTTTAAAGCAATTTTTCTTTGCATTTTATAACGCAATTGGTGTAAATGATTGATAATATATTCGACGTATACATTTTTATTATGATTTTCTATTTATATTGCAAATTAAGCTGAATTTAAAAATAGTAGTAGATTTTACTACTTTTTTTAAAAGATATTTTTGTTGGAAATTCATATAAAAATTGTGAAAACTCTTTGATATAAACCATATTTGGTACAAAAAAAGTTGATTTTTTAATAGTAGTATATTTACTACTTTTTTTAAAAGTAAAGTTTCTATGAATTTTATAGCACAATTGGAGATAATGGTTCATAATTAATCCAAATTATAAATTTTTATTATGATTTTGTATTTAGATTGCAAATTAAGCTGTATTTAAAAATAGTAGTAGATTTTACTACTTTTTTTAAAAAGTTATTTTTGTTGGAAATTCGTATAAAAATTGTCCAAACTCTTTGATATAAACCATATTTGGTACAAAAAAAGTTGATTTTTTAATAGTAGTAGATTTACTACTTTTTTAAAAGTAGTAAATTCTATGAATTTTATAGCACAATTGGTGATAATGGTTCATAATTAATCCAAATTATAAATTTTTATTATGATTTTGTATTTAGATTGCGAATTAAGCTGTATTTAAAAATAGTAGTAGATTTTACTACCTTTTTTAAAAGTAATATTTCTTGGAAATTCATAGAAAAATTTTTAAAACTCTTTAATATAAACCATATTTGGTACTAAAAAGTATATTTTTAAATAGTAGTAAATTTACTACTATTTTAAAAACTAATGTTTATATGAATTTTATACCCAAATTCGCTTAAATGTTTAATAATTAATAAAAAATATTTATTTTTTAGT
Organism: Calliphora vicina; assembly: GCF_958450345.1. NCBI lineage: Eukaryota > Metazoa > Arthropoda > Insecta > Diptera > Calliphoridae > Calliphora > Calliphora vicina. The sequence goes on from NC_088783.1 coordinate 117,079,126, forward strand.
CATAATTTGTAGCTAGTTATAAAATTTAACAGAAATTTTAAATAGTAGTAGATTTAATACTTTTTTAAAAAGTTGTTTTTCTTAAAATTTTATAGAAAATTTGTGTAATTAGTTTTTAAGCCATTAAAAATATATAGTTTTTATTAAATAATTTGATATAAAAAATAGTAGTAGATTTACTACTTTTTTAAAAAAGTACATTTTCTTTGATTTGTTTTGAAAAATTTTAAAAACTTGTTAAAATAAATCAAATTTGGTAGAAAAAAGTTCAATTTTAAATAGTAGTAGATTTAGTACTATTTTAAAAAAGTAATGTTTATATGAATTTTATACCCAAATTCGCTTAAATGTTTAATAATTAATCAAAAATATATATTTTTTAGTCATAATTTGTAGCTAGCTATAAAATTTAACAAAAATTTTAAATAGTAGTAGATTTAATACTTTTTTAAAAATTTGTTTTTCTTTAAATTTTATAGAAAATTTGTACAATTAGTTTTTAAGCCATTAAAAATATATAGTTTTTATTAAATAATTTGATATAAAAAATAGTAGTAGATTTACTACTTTTTTAAAAAAGTACATTTTCTTTGATTTGTTTAGAAAAATTTTAAAAACTTGTTAAAATAATTCATATTTGGTAGAAAAAAGTTGATTTTTAAATAGTAGTAAATTTACTACTTTTTTAAAAAGTAATTTTTCATTGAATTTTATAACAAATTTTATGTAAATGGTTTATTTTTGTTAGATTTATAATATTATTAGTAAAAATTTTAATATAGAGCATAAAGTAAAAATAGTAGTAAATATACTACTTTTTTAAATTTTCATTAATTTTTGAGATTTTACTTTTTTTACTTTTTAATAATGATTTTTTTTCAATATTATCTTGTTTTTTTAAGAGATCAGTAGACAGTATGTTGTTTTTTATACAAATTTCTTTATCAATTTTGCTTAATTGTTAAAATTTACAATGATTTATGGCTGCCCTGAACCTTTTTATAATTTTTGTGGGTAAGTGAGTGAGTAACTTCGAATTTTAACGATTTTTTTTTTGTTTTTTGCCAACCTTATTTTCTGATAAATGATAAGCATCATTTGCAGCTTCTTTAGTTAATCAAATATGTATAATTTAATATAAAAAACTGATAAGCAGATTTGAGTACCACATACGTAAATAATTGTTTTAATCTTTGACAAAAAGAATCTCTTCAAATAAGAGAATCAGTCTTTTATTTTTTTAATTTTCATATAAAAAGCTGGGTAAAGCGTAAAAAAAAGTATTGTTTTTCGAGCTGCCAGGAGCTCAAAACCTCTTAAACCACTGAGTGTTAGATAAAGTTGTTAAAACCCAAAAGTTTTCCCCTAAAAACCTCGTCCAGAAGAGCAAAAACCATTCGTAAGGTTGCGAACAATACAAATTTTAAAAAAAGGTGCGTAAATAAAGGATTGGTTTAATAACTTCCTTTTTTAAAAAAAATTAAAAAAGAACATCTGTTCATCAAAAGTGAAAACAAGTTGTTGTTATGATTGTTACATCAGTGTTAATTTTATTAAAGTATTAAAAATTCTTTTCATTAAAATTTACATAAATATTTGTTTTTCTGTGTTAATATCTGCTAAAGAATTTAATAATTACCATAAAAACGTTTAAAAATACCTGATTATTTTTATTTATAATAAACAAGGAATTCCCAGCATATTAAATTAACAGCCTTTTTTGGAGACAAATAATAAAAAAAATATCAAAGAAAAGTTTTAATTACAAAACATAGTGCAAACAATTTTATTTCCTAGTTGTGCCTGAAAATTTTCTTTGTTTTTAAATAAAAAAAAAAAAATTTTTAAAAAAGTACTTTTTTTAAATAAATTATTTTTCCAAAAAGTACTTTTGGTACAGAATGTTTATTCCTTGAAAAACCTAATGCCAAATTTTTTATAAGTATTTTGTAAAAAAGTACTTTTTTGTAAAAAGGTACTTTTTTAAAAAAAACCTAATTTTATAAAAAAAATTCCATAAATTATGATTTAAATTTAAATTTGATAGAATTTCATAATTTGAACAAAATTAGTACTTTTTGTAAAAAGGTACTTTTTTAAAGAAAAACATAATTTTCATCAAGTTTTTTATCAAAATTTAAATAAATCTTGATAATCAAATAAAGCTACAGAATTTAATTAAGATTTTTGTAAATTAAGCTAAATTTAGAAATAGTAGTAGATTTACTATTTTTTTTAAATGCAGTTTTTCTTAGCAATTCATAGCTAAATTTGTACAACTTTTTAATATAAATGAAATTTAATATAAAAAAATAGGTTTTTCAATAGTAGTAAATTTACTACTATTTTAAAAAGTACTTTTCTAACAGTGTTGTAGCAAAATTGGATTAAAATCTTTGATAATCAATCAAAGGTACAAAATTTTATTATGATTTTTGTAAATTAACATAAATTTAGAAATAGTAGTAGATTTACTACTTTTTTATAATGCTGTTTTTCTTGACAATTCATAGCTAAATTTGTACAACTTTTTTATATAAACAAAATTTAATATAAAAAAGTAGGTTTTTCAATAGTAGTAAATTTACTACTATTTTAAAAAGTACTTTTCTAACAGTGTTGTAGCAAAATTGGATTAAAATCTTTGATAATCAATCAAAGGTACAAAATTTTATTATGATTTTTGTAAATTAACATAAATTTAGAAATAGTAGTAGATTTACTACTTTTTTATAATGCTGTTTTTCTTGACAATTCATAGCTAAATTTGTACAACTTTTTTATATAAACAAAATTTAATATAAAAAAGTAGGATTTTCAATAGTAGTAAATTTACTACTATTTTAAAAAGTACATTTCCTAACTGATTTATAGCAAAATTGTTGCAAATCTTTGATAATCAAATAAAGGTACAGAATTTAATTATGAATTTTTTAAATTAAGCTAAATTTAGAAATAGTAGTAGATTTACTACTTTTTTTAAATGCTGTTTTTCTTGGCAATTCATAGCTAACTTTGTACAACTTTTTAATATAAACAAAATTTAATATAAAAAAATAGGTTTTTCAATAGTAGTAAATTTACTACTATTTTAAAAAGTACATTTCCTAACTATTTTATAGCAAAATTGTTGCAAATCTTTGATAATCAAATAAAGGTACAGAATTGAATTATGAATTTTGTAAATTAACTTAAATTTAGAAATAGTAGTAGATTTACTACTTTTTTATAATGCTGTTTTTCTTGACAATTCATAGCTAAATTTGTACAACTTTTTTATAAAAACAAAATTTAATATAAAAAAATAGGTTTTTCAATAGTAGTATATTTACTACTATTTTAAAAAGTACTTTTCTAACAGTGTTGTAGCAAAATTGGATTAAAATCTTTGATAATCAATCAAAGATACAAAATTTTAGAGAAATTTGCCTAAAAACTTTTAAAAATGGTAGTTTTTAAAATAGTAGTAAATTTACTACTATTAAAAATCTTACTTTTTTATAGCAAATATTATTTATATTAACAAGTAGGAACAATTCTGCTATAAATTGCAAAGAAAAATGTGCTTTTAAAAATGGTAGTAAATCTACTACTATTTCTAAATTCTGCTTTATTTGAAATCTAGCCAAAAAATCATAATAGAAACGATGCCATTATTTAATAATAAAACATTTACTTCAATATTGCTCTAAAATTCTTAGAAAATTAACTTTTTCAAATAGTAGTAAATTTACTACTATTGAAAATCTTACTTTTTTATAGCAAATATTATTTATATTAACAAGTAGGAACAATTCTGCTATAAATTACAAAGAAATATTAACTTTTAAAAAAGGTAGTAAATCTACTACTATTTTTAATTTTGCCTTATTTGAGTTTTAAGTAACAAATTATGTTAAAATTTTTAAATTTTGCCATAAAATTTGTAGGAAAAGTACTTTTTAAAATAGTAGTAAATTTACTACTATTATATAACTTTTTTATAGCAAATATTGTTATTTGCTATGAATTTGCAAACAAAAATGGACTTTTAAAAAAGGTAGTAAATCTAAATTATGAAAAGTACCAAATACTTAAGATATTTGTTATTTCTATCCCCTAAATGCCAAACTCCTTAAACTTTTTTCTTGTTTTTTTAATCTCAATTTCTCTTATTGCTTCTATAATAAATTAAAATAATTGCATTTACTTTGTTTTCTTGTTGTCGCTATTTAAATAAAATTAATCTCTTGTTTTGTTGTTCTTTTATTCCAATTCCAATTTGTTGTTGTTATTAACGTTTAATGACTTTCTTTTTTTTGTTGTGGTTGTTTTTCAAAATGATGCTCTCATAATTTATTGAGTTTGTTTGTGTGTTTGTTTTAAAGTAGACAAAATAATTGTTTCAATTTCAATATTGTATTAAAACAAATATTATTATTGCTTTACAATTGTTATTGTGGTTGTTGTTGTAGGCTATTGTAAACAAAATTTAAATATTCTTTTGTTATGAAAATTTGTTTGTTTTTTTTTTTGTTCCACAATAAGTTTAGAATACAATAGAACTTTCAATTTTATTTTGAAATTAAAATTTCCAAACACTATCGAACGCTGTATGCATCACTTTGTTTTACATATTATTTATTTGTTTATTACGTATTTTGTTATTAAATAATGTTGAAATTTTAGAAATAGATTAATAATCAATTTGGCTACATTTCAGTTTAAATTCAACTATAGTTTTAAAATTATTATTTTTTTTAACCAGAGAAAAAAATGGTAACTTTTTCCTGAAAAAGTACTAAATTTTAAAAAGGTACTTATTTGGAAAAAAAGTACTTTTTTAAATAAAATATGTCTTGTTATATTAAAAGACTAAAATTATAATCCTTTTTCGAAAAAGTACTATTTTTTAAAAAAGTACTATTTTTTAAAAAGTACTAAATTTATAAAATGGTACTTTTAAAATTTTTTTTCAAACAATATCTTTTTTGTTTGACATTATTAATAAATTTTTTGTATAATAGAGTATGAAAATGGTACCATTTTTGAAAAAGTACTAATTTTAAAAAAGGTACTAATTTGGAAAGCCATACTTTTTTTAAATAAAATATGTCTTGTTATATTAAAAAATAAAATTTTACTTTTTTTGCAAAAAAGTACTAATTTTGAAAAAAGTACTTTTTTAAAAAGTACTAAATTTATAAAATGGATATTATAAAATTTTTGTTCAAACAATTTAATTTTTGTTTGACCTAATAATCACTTTTTTCTATACTAGGGTACATAAATGGTACCATTTTTGAAAAAGTACTAATTTTAAAAAAGGTACTAATTTGGAAAGCCATACTTTTTTTTAAATAAAATATGTCTTGTTATATTAAAAAATAAAATTATACTTTTTTTGCAAAAAAGTACTAATTTTGAAAAAAGTACTTTTTTAAAAAGTACTAAATTTATAAAATTTTTGTTCAAACAATATACTTTTTGTTTGACACTAATAATCACTTTTCCGAATACCAGGGTATAAAATGGTACTATTTTTGAAAAAGTACTAATGTATACAAAAAGTACTTTTGTAAGAAAAGAGTACTTTTTGTTAACTATTTAGTTTTTTTCCTATTAAAAACTAAAATTAGCCAATTTTTCAGAAAAAGTACTAAATTTAAAAAAGTACTTTTTTTAAAAAAAGTAAAACTTATTAAAAAAAAAAGTACTTTTCAAAAATTATTTAAAGACAATTCTTTTAATATAAACAAAAAAAACATTTTTTAAGCCAAAAACTAAAAATTTAACCTGTTTTCTGAAAAAGTACTAATGTTCACAAAAAGTACTTTTCTTAAAAAAGAGTACTTTTTATTAACTATTTTGTTTTTTACCTATTAAAGACTAAAATTAGCTACTTTTTCAGAAAAAGTACTAAATTTAAAAAAGTACTTTTTAAAAAAAAAGTAAAAATTATTAAAAAAAAAGTACTTTTCAAAAATTATTTAAAGAAACTTCTTTTATTGTAATCAAAAAAACATTTTTTAAACCAAAAACTAAAAATTTAACCTTTTTTCTTAAAAAGTACTAATGTTTACAAAAAGTACTTTTCTTAAAAAAGAGTACTTTTTGTTAACTATTTAATTTTTTCCTATTAAAAACTAAAATTAGCTACTTTTTCAGAAAAAGTACTAAATTTCAAAAAAGTACTTTTTAAAAAATAGTACAAAAAAGTACTTTTCAAAAATTATTTAAAGACAATTCCTTTATTATAAACAAAAAAAATATTTTTTAACCAAAAACTAAAATTTTAACTTTTTTTTGGAAAAGTACTTTTTTTAAAAAAGTACTAATTTAAAAAAGTTGTTATTTTAAAAAAGTACTTTTTTTCTCGAAAAAAAAACCAAATTATCAATTGTTCATTATTCATTCATTATTATTGTTTGTTTACCTCCACTGTTATCATAATGTTAAGTTTACAGTTTGCACTGTAAGCTTAAGAGAGATAGAGCGAAAGAGAGCCTGAAAATTACAGTTAAATTATTATGTACTCTTACAGTGTATTTGTTTTAGCTGTTGATATAGAACCAGCATTTTTAAACTGCTTTTTCTGTTACATTTTCAGTTAGTACTTAATTTGTAATTTGATTGTTGTAGTAATGTGAGACTTTTTTTTGTTTTTTCATTAAATCAATTTATTTCACTTTGACTCTTCATTGTATTTAAAGTCAAGTTTTAGACTTCAGAACAATTTAGCTGTTTGGCGCGTAAATACCTACAATTTGTTTTTAAACACGGCTTGTAATAAAAAAAAATCTTTCAAACTAAAAAAAGGAACAAATTCTACATGTTTTAGTTAACAATTTAGATTTTCTTTTACGTTTATTTTTAAATTGTGTGAAACGTTAATGTTTTCGTTAATTTACAAACAGTATCTTTATAATAATTTGCATTTGTTTAAGACTATACGTGGGAGCAAAAAAATTCTAATTTTTGTTTATTTATAACAGTTAATAAATTTGGAAAAAAAAAAATCTAGTTTTTTTTTAAGAAATCAAGTGTTAATTTTTATTTGAAAAACAAAAAACAAAAAAAAAATAACACACGACAACCATTAGTAATTAACCAAATATTAAAGGTAAATATTTCAATAAAAACAAATAAAATCACGTTTAAATTGATAAAAAAAAATTTGAAAAATTTTTTGGAAATTACGTTTTGTGTAAATAAAGGTAAAAACCCCTGAGAAATTAAACAAAAAAGGTTCAGTAACACAATAATTAGAAGGTAAAAAATCTTCAATATTTTATAATTCAAATTTTAAGATTCAAAATGAACCTCAACAGGATAAAAATTGGTCAAACTCAAAGGAAAGAGTAGTTAAAGACCATGATAGAAAAGTACCAATGAAATAGGTCTCTATATAAAAGGCCATAAAGAAGAATTTTTTAAATGTTTTCAATGAGAAGGCAAAAATTCAAAAACAGTCTTTAAATACAAGTTTTGAAATTTTGCTAGTTTTGGCGTTTTTCTGTGTTATTAGACAAATTTTAATGAAATTTATAGTAAAGTTTGTGGTTTTCTCCTAAATTATAGATTTTTTGTAAAATTTAAGGTTTTGATAAAGTTTGAGATGTTTTGGAAATAAAAGATTTTTTTTGTTATATTGGCGTTTTTTGTAAAATAAGTGTTTTTAATATAGAATCAGCGTTTTATTGTAAAATTTGTAATATTTTTAATAAAATTTTGCGTTATATTTAAAATTGCGATTTTTTTAAATTGGCGTTTTTTTTAATTTTTTTGATTTTTTAAAGAAATTTATTGTAAAATTTATGTTTTGTTGCTTAACTAAAGGCTTTCTGTGAAATTTAATGTTATGGTTAAGTTTGCTATTTTTTGTTATATTGGCGCTTTTTGTTAAAATAAGTGGTTTCTTAAAAATATTTGGTTTTTTTTTTGTGAAAATATTGATTTTTTTAAGAAATTAATTTAAAGTTTATGTTTTGGGGATAAACTAGAAACTTTCTGTAAAATTTAAGGGTTTTAGTAAAGTTTGAGATTTTTTGTTATATTGACGTTTTTTGTAAAATTAATGATTTTCTTTAAAATAAGTGTTTTTTATATATAATCATCGATTTATTGTAAAATTTGTTTATATTTTTAGTTAAATTTTGAGTTGTTTTTAAGTTGGGGATTTTTTTAAATTGGCGTTTTTTATAGTTTTATTGCATATTTTTAATTTTTTTTTTACAATTTTATGACTTTTTTAAGAAATTTATTGTAAAGTTTATGTTTTGTTGCTAAACTAGAGACTTTCTGTAAAATTTAAGGGTTTTGTTAAAGTTTGAGATTTTTTGTTATATTGGCGTTTTTTGTAAAATTAATGATTTTCTTTAAAATAAGTGTTTTTTTATATAGAATCAGCGATTTATTATAATTTTTTTATATTTTTAGTTAAATTTTGAGTTGTTTTTAAACGGGCGATTTTTTTTAAATTTGTGTTTTTTATAGTTTTATTGCATATTTTTATAGCAATTTTATTGTAAAATGTTGACTTTTTTAAGAAATTTATTGTAAAGTTTATGTTTTGTTGCTAAACTAGAGACTTTCTGTAAAATTTATGGTTTTGTTAAAGTTTGAGATTTTTTGTTATATTGGCGTTTTTTGTAAAATTAATGATTTTCTTTAAAATAAGCTCTTTTTATATAGAATCATCGATTTATTGTAAAATTTGTTTATATTTTTAGTTAAATTTTGAGTTGTTTTTAAACTGGCGATTTTTTTAAATTGGCGTTTTTTATAGTTTTATTGATTTTTACCTTTTTTTATAGCTATTTTATTGTAAATGATGACTTTTTTAAGAAATTTATTGTAAAGTTTATTTTTTGTTGCTAAACTAAAGAATTTTTGTAAAATTTAAGGGTTTTGTTAAAGTTTGAGATTTTTTGTTATATTGGCGTTTTTTGTTAAATTAATAATTTTCTTTAAAATAAGTGTTTTTTATATAGAATCATCGATTTATTGTAAAATTTGTTTATATTTTTAGTTAAATTTTGAGTTGTTTTTTAACTGGCGATTTTTTTAAATTGGCGTTTTTAATTTTATAGCAATTTTATTGTAAAATGAAGACTTTTTTAAAAAAATTATTGTAAAGTTTATGTTTTGTTGCTAAACTAGAGACTTTCTTTAAAATTTAAGGGTTTTGTTAAAGTTTGAGATTTTTTGTTATATTGGCGTTTTTTGTAAAATTAATGATTTTCTTTAAAATAAGTGTTTTTTATATAGAATCATCGATTTATTGTAAAATTTGTTTATATTTTTAGTTAAATTTTGAGTTGTTTTTAAACTGGCGATTTTTTTAAATTGGCGTTTTTTATAGTTTAATTGCATATTTTTAATTTTTTTAAACCTTTTTTGTGATTAGCTTTTTTGGTTTTATTGTTTAATTATTTACTATTTTGTTAGCAGTGATTTTTGTGTTATTTGAAACATTTTATGAATTAGCGATTTTTTTCGCTAAAATTTGATATTTGGCGATTTTTGTAAAATAAGTGATTTTTTATACTACCAACCTTTAAATGTAACATTTATGAGTTTTTCAAATCAAATTTCGCGAGTTTTTTTTAAATTGGCGTTTTTTTATATATTTTGTTTTATATTTTTTTTATATTATATATTTTGTGATTTCAGTGAAATGTTATGTATTGCGATGTTTTTCCAAATTAAGAATTTTTATAAAAATTATAATTTACCTGTGAAAAACATATTTTTTTTGTGTAAAATTCTCGGTTTCTTGCAAAATAAACGTTACTTTAAAAAAAAAAAAAAACTTTTTCAAATTGGCGATTTTTTTCAAATTAGCGATTTTTATAAATTTGCTGATTTTATCCAAAGATACCTAGTTTTGTGAAATTTAAGATTTCTTGTGAAATAAAAGTTTTTTATTTGTGAAATTAGCGATTATTATAAATTTGGCGATTTTATAAAAAAACGTTTTTTTTGGTAAATTTTAAATTTTTTGTGAAATTTAAGATTTTTCCCTAAATTAATAATTAACTTAATCTAAAAATCATTTATATTTCTGATATTGTCGTGTCTTGTGTTTAAAAAACAAATTTCGGAGAAAGAAAAAAAGAAATCAATTTTATTTTATTTAATAATTGCCGGCTTAATTACTAAAGATCAGTATTAAAAAATATCACACACATGATATTGTTTTGTGTGGATTTTTATTAAAACAACAATAACAAAAACTTGTCTTTTATTTTAATAATAAAAAAATAAATACAATAAATTTCTTGCAAATTGTCACGTGCCTGTTTAAAAAACATTCGCGTAAATGCTTTGAGTTGAGTTTTAACTTAAAAATTACCTTAGATAGCGTGAGCTTACACAGCTTCCCCCTTAATAGAACGTTTAATAATGTACGTGTTTTATTCAATTTAATTGTATTACTAAACCCACCATATTAACAAATAAAAATTCTTTTTATTATTTGAAAACTTTAGCTTTAAAAGGTCAAAGTTTATGTAAAATAGATATTGATTTGTTTAGCGATTTTTATAAAAATTTAAATTTCTGTAAAATTGAAGATTTTAAGCAATAGATTTTTAGTGATTTTTGTGAATTTTTGAAATTAGTGTTTTTTTCTTTTCTTTGTGGCAATTTTATGAATAATTACTGACTTTTATTAATTTGGCGATTTTTTTCCATATTAGCGATTTTTACTAAAATTTTAAATTTTTTGTAAAATAAATGTTTTTTTGTGTAAAATTGTAGATTTCTTGTAAATTTAAAGTATTTTTTTATTTTTGCGAAAATAGCGATTTTTTCAAAATGGCGATTTTTATTAAAATTATGAATTCTTTGTGAAATAAATATTTTTGTGTAAAATTGAAGATTTCTTGTGAATTTAAGTTATTTTTTTTGGCGAAAATAGCGATTTTTTAATTTGGCGATTTTTTTCCAAATTGGCGATTTTTATTAAAATTATCAATAAGTAAAAAATTTAGGTTATGGTTGTTTTTTGCTTATATCTATGTAATTTTTGAGCCAATTTATGAATTTTTTCCAAATAAGCGATTTTTAAAAAAATTTAAATTTCTTATTAAATAAATGATTGTCTTTTTTTGGAAAATAAACGATTTAAACTAATTTCGATGTATTCCAAATTGGCGATTTTTACGTTTTTTTTTTGCGAAATTAGCGACTTTTATTAATTTGGCGATTTTTTTTAAATTGGAGATTTTTACTAAAATTTAAATTTTTTGTAAAATAAATGTTTTTGTGTAAAATTGTAGATTTCTTGTGAATTTAAGTTATTTTTTTTTTTCAAAAATAGCGATTTTTTAATTTGGCGATTTTTTTTGCAAATTAGCGATTTTTATTAAAATTATCAATAAGTAAAAATTGATTTTTGAAACTAATTTCGATGTTTTCTAAATTGGCGATTTTTACGTTTTTTTTGTGAAATTAGCGACTTTTATTAATTTGGCGATTATTTTTTTTTTGGCAAATTAGCGATTTTTATTAAAATTTTAATTTTTTTGTAAAATAAATGTTTTTGTGTAAAATTGCAGATTTCTTGTGAATTTTTGTAGATTGTAGATTTCCAGCGATTTTTTCCAAATTGGTGATTTTTATTAAAATTATCAATTCGTTGTGAAATAAATATTTTTGTGTAAAATTGAAGATTTCTTGTGGATTTAAGTTATTTTTTTTGGCGAAAATAGCGATTTTTTAATTTGGCGTTTTTTTTCAAATTGGCGATTTTTATTAAAATTATCAATTCTTTGAGAAATAAATATTTTTGTGTAAAATTGGATATTTCTTGTGAATTTAAGTTATTTTTTTTGCGAAAAGCGACTTTTATTAATTTGGCGATTTTTTTTTCAAAATGGCGATTTTTACTAAAATTTTAAATTTTTTGTAAAATAAATGATTTTGTGTAAAATTCTGGATTTCTTGTGAGTTTTTGTAGATTGTAGATTTCTAATAATTTTTTCCAAATTGGCGATTTTTATTAAAATTATCAAATCTTTGTGAAATAAATATTTTTGTGTAAAATTGAAGATTTCTTGTGAATTTATGTTATTTTTTTTCCAAAATAGCGATTTTTTTAATTTGGCGATTTTTTCCAAATTGGCGATTTTTATTAAAATTATCAATAAGTAAAAAATTGAGGTAATTGTGGTTTTTTGCTTATATCTAAGTAATTTTTGAGCCAATTTACGGGTTTATTGTTGCTTATTGATGTATTGATGTACGGAAAGCTGATTTCAACATACAGAGGGACAGACAAGACATTTTTTATAATAAATAATGCCTTTTTATAATAAATATTTATTAATATTTTTTTTCTCTCTAATTATGCATATTTTATTCTTGATTGAATTCAAACATAACGAAATGGCGTTATAATTAAAATAAGTGTGCATAGTTTTAATTAATCAGATAGATAAAAACAATTTCTTGCTATTTATTGTTATTGTCGATTATTGCAAAAACCAAATGTGTAACAACAACAACTTGAATTTTATAGTTTTCTAAAATGCAGATCAAAATTTGACTTGTTTGTGCGTGCTTTTATTTTTAAGTGAAATTCAATAAACAGTTCCTGTTTACCTTCATTAACTAAGTTTAAAAATATATGTTTTTTTTTTGTGCGCTTAAAAAACACTCAAATTTTATGTGTTCATAAAATAAATGTCATTTATTACAAAATGACAGTTCAAGTTTAGAAAAAATGTTTACAAACATTTTAAGTTCTTGTAAAAAACATATTTCATACTTAACTTCAACATAAAAAACTACGTAGTTTGTGGTTATTTTCAAAACAAAATGAAATTTCTAACACGCAATTGTCAGTGAACACATTAAACGACTGACTCTTAGCATAATATGAACAATAATTTCATACATTCCAAAATGAAGGGCAGGAAAATAGATATTTTTTCTTAAATTTTACTGATATTTTATTTAGAATATGAAAGAAAAATTAAAATTTAGGAAATTATTTTTTTTGAAAATTATTCGGTAGTCGAATAATTAAAAAAAAAATATTCGAATAATTTAAAATTTTATTCGTTTTTTTTTCAATTAGTTTGCTAAATTCGTGAAAATGTAAATCGAATATTATTTTATTATTCGAATAATTAAAAAATTATTCGATTATTCGAATAATTTCAAAATGTATTCGAATAATTTCGATAATCATAAATTTTTTTAATAGCTTTGTAAAATTATTCGATTTATTTAATATTATTCGAAAATTTATTTAATAAATCGATTATTCGTTAAAATTTTAAATTATTCGAATATTTGTTTGATAGTGTAGATATTTTTTCTTAAATTTTGCTGAAATTTTGTATATGACAGAAACATTAAAATTTAGGAAATTATTTGTTTTGAAAATTATTCGGTTAGTCGAATAATTAAAAAAATTATTCGAATAATTCAAGCTTTTATTCGCCTTTTTTAATTAGTTTGTAAAATTATTCCATTAAAAATGTAATTCGAGTATTCTTTTAAAAAAATTAATTATTCGAATAATTTCAAAATGTATTTGAATAATTTCAAAATGTATTCGAATAATTTCTATAATTATATTTTTATTTTTTTCAATATCTTTGTAAAATTATTCGATTTATTTAATATTATTCGAATAATTATTTAATAAACAAATCGTTAAAGTTTTAAATTATTCGAAAATTTGTTTGATAGTTACAACAAATTGAAAAAAACGTATAAATTTTAGAATTATTCGAATAATTTCCATAGTCCTTCAGTACTATGGAAATTATTCGATTTAAAAAAAAATCGAAATTATTCGGTTAGTCGAATAATTAAAAAATTATTCGAATAATTTTAAAATTTATTCGTTTTTTTCAATAAATTTGTGAAATTATTCGATTAAAAAAATCCAATATTCGTTAAAATGTAATTCGAGTATTATTTTATTATTCGAATAATTTCGATAATTGAATCCTTTGTAAAATTATTCGATTTATTTCATATTATTCGAATACTTATTTAATAAATAAATCGATTAATCGTTAAAATTTTAAATTATTCGATTACAAAAATCAAAATTATTCGGTTAGTCGAATAATTTAATTCGAATATTTCCAAAATTATTTCGATTTTTTCCAAAATTATTAAATTTGTTTAAATTATTCAATTCAATCGAATATTATTTTATTAATCGGATAATTTCAAAATGCATTCGAATATTTCCAAAATGTATTCGAACAATTTCTATAATTATATTTTTTTTCAATAGCTTTTCAAAAATTATTCGATTTATTTAATATTATTCGAATAATTATTTAATAAACAAATCGATTATTCGTTAAAATTTTAAATTATTCGAAAATTTGTTTGATAGTTACGCCATCAGTACTATGGAAATTATTCGATTTAAAGAAAAAAATCAGAATTATTCGGTTATCCGAATAATTTAATTCGTATAAATTATTCGAATATTTAGAAAATTATTCAGATTTTTTCCAAAATTATTAGATTTTCTTTTAATTATTCATTTAAATCGAATATTATTTTATTATTCGAATAATTTAAAAATTATTCGATTATTATTTCCAAAATTATTCAGATTTTTTTCAAATTATTCGAATTTTTCAAAATTATTCAATTAAATTTCATAATTATTCGAATAAACTTTGTAATTTTTATTCGAATAATTTTGTTCGAATAATTGTTAAATTTTTAAATTATTATTTCTCTTAAAATTATTCAATTAAATCGAATATTATTTTATTATTCGAATAATTTAAAAATTATTCGATTATTCGAATAATTTATTTTCAAAATTATTTAGACTTTTTCCAAATTATTAAAATTTTTCAAAATTATTCAATTAAATTTCATAATTATTCAAATAAAATTTGTAATTTTTATTTTATTATTCGAATAATTTAAAAATTAATCGATTATTCGAATAATTTATTTCCAAAATTATTCAGATTTTTTTCCAAATTATTCGAATTTTCCAAAAATATTCAATTAAATTTCATAATTATTCAAATAAAATTTTTAATTTTTATTCGAATAATCGTTAAATTTTTAAATTATTAATTTTTTTTTAAATTATTCAATTAAATCGAATATTATTTTATTATTCGAATAATTTCAAAATTATTCGATTATTCGAATAATTTATTTCCAAAATTCTTCAGATTTTTTCCAAATTATTCGAATTTTTCAAAATTATTCAATTAAATTTCATAATTATTCGAATAAAATTTGTAATTTTTATTCGAATAATCGTTAAATTTTTAAATTATTAATTATTTTTAAATTATTCAATTAAATCGAATATTATTTTATTATTCGAATAATTTAAAAATAAAATAATAAAAATTTTTTTTTAAATCGATAATAAAATTATTCGAATAATTTAAAAATTATTCGATTATTCGAATAATTTATTTCCAAAATTATTCAGATTTTTTCTAAATTATTCGAATTTTTCAAAATTATTCAATTAAATTTCATAATTATTCAAATAAAATTTGTAATTTTATTCGAATAATCGTTAAATTATTAATATATTAAATTCTTAATACAAATTGTTCTTAGAAAAGATAGGATTTCTGTCAGCTATTTTAAGTACGTTTTATTTTTGGCATTGTTTTATTACTTATTTGAAAATTATTCGAATAATTTATTTCCAAAATTCTTCAGATTTTTTCCAAATTATTCGAATTTTCCAAAATTATTCAATTAAATTTCATAATTATTCAAATAAAATTTGTAATTTTTATTCGAATAATTTTATTCGAATAATTATATTCGAATAATTTTATTCGAATAATCTTTAAATTTTTTAAATTATTAATATATTAAATTCTTAATACAAATTGTTCTTAGAAAAGATTTCTGTCAGCTATTTTAAGTACGTGTTATTTTTGGCATTGTTTTATTACTTATTTAAAAATTATTCGATTATTCGAATAATTTATTTCCAAAATTCTTCAGATTTTTTCCAAATTATTCGAATTTTTCAAACTTATTCATTAAATTTCATAATTATTCCAAAAAAATTTCTAATTTTTATTCGAATAATTATATTCGAATAATCGTTAGATTATTAATATATTAAATTCTTAATACAAATTGTTCTTAGAAAAGATAGGATTTCTGTCAGCTATTTTAAGTACATGTTATTTTTGGTATTGTTTTATTACTTATTTGAAAATTATTCGATTATTCGAATAATTTATTTCCAAAATTATTCAGATTTTTTCCAAATTATTCGAATTTTTCATAACTATTCAATTAAATTTCATAATTATTCAAAAAAAATTTGTAATTTTATTCGAATAATTTTTTTTAAATCTAATATTATTTTATTATTCGAATAATTTAAAAATTATTCAATTATTCGAATAATTTATTTCCAAAATTATTCAGATTTTTTCCGAATTATTCGAATTTTTCAAAATTATTCAATTAAATTTCATAATTATTCGAATAAAATTTGTAATTTTTATTCGAATAATTTTTTTCAAATCGAATATTATTTTATTATTTGAATAATTTAAAAATTACTCGATTATTCGAATAATTTATTTCCAAAATTATTCAGATTTTTTACAAATTATTCGAATTTTTCAATTAAATTTCATAATTATTCGAATAAAATTTGTAATTTTTATTCTAATAATCGTTAAATTTTTAAATTATTAACTTTTTTAAAATTATTCAATTAAATCGAATATTATTTTATTATTCGAATAATTTAAAAATTATTCGATTATTCGAATAATTTATTTCCAAAATTATTCGGATTTTTTCCAAATTATTCGAATTTTCCATAACTATTCAATTAAATTTCATAATTATTCTAATAAAATTTGTAATTTTTATTCGAATAATCGTTAAATTATTAATATATTAAATTCTTAATACAAATTGTTCTTAGAAAAGATAGGATTTCTGTCAGCTATTTTAAGTACGTTTTATTTTTGGCATTGTTTTATTACTTATTTAAAAATTATTCGATTATTCGAATAATTTATTTCCAAAATTATTCGGATTTTTTCCAAATTATTCGAATTTTCCATAACTATTCAATTAAATTTCATAATTATTCAAATAAAATTTGTAAATTTATTCGAATAATTTTATTCGAATAATCGTTAAATTTTTAAATTAATTTTTTTTAAATTATTCAATTAAATCGAATATTATTTTATTATTCGAATAATTTAAAAATTATTCGAATAATTTATTTCCAAAATTATTCGGATTTTTTCCAAATTATTCGAATTTTCCATATCTATTCAATTAAATTTCATAATTATTCAAATAAAATTTGTAATTTATATTCGAATAATTTTATTCGAATAATTATATTCGAATAATTTTATTCGAATAATCGTTAATTTTTTTAAATTATTAATACATTAAATTCTTTATACAAAAAATTGTTAGAAATTTCTTTCAGCTATTTTAAGTACATGTTATTTTTGGCATAGTTTTATTACTTATTTGTTTTATATTGTTTAGTAAATGTAATTCAATAACTAATTTATTTGTTCTTTCTATTCTATCTACTTGCAGCCCTAACAACAGCCACTTACTTGTTGAAACTAGTCAACTAATAAATTACCACCTTTAATTTTTGATTAAATAGTTGTTTTTCTTAAAGGAAAAACTTTTCTAACAAATTTTTTATTTTTAATAAATTTGTTAATTTAAATTTTGCGGATTACGCAGCCACACAAAGTTAAAAAACAAAGCTACTTCATAGAATGGTAGAAGGTGACTCTCCAAAAGATACAAGTAATAGTAAGTTGCTTAAATAACTTGTGAAATTTAAGGAAATTTATTAAAAAAAAAATAAAAAATTCTTTAGTTTATAATGTAGATACTGGTGTACAGCCAAATAGCAATAACAACAACAATAGCAGCAACGGCAGCAATAATACAACAACCACAACAACAGTTGTTGATAATCGCTCGATATTACAACCCTACGGCCTAGGTTCGGACCACAAAGATCCTGGCTATCACATCAACGAAGCCTATGAAAACGACAAGAATGACATAGAGAAGGGCGGAAATGATGGCCGTTCTGGTGGCGGCCTTAAGGCCGGCTTTGAACAGGCCATAGAAATGTGCGGCTATGGCAAATTCCATTATATATTATTGGCCATTTGTGGCCTGGTCAGTACCAGCGAGGAAATGGATGTCATTTCGATGTCTTTCATTTTACCCTCGGCCCAATGTGATCTGAATTTGAATACGGAAACCAAGGGCTGGCTAAACTCCATCATATTTATTGGTATGATGGTGGGCGCTTACTTTTGGGGCAGTATTGCTGATTCGATGGGCCGCAAAAAGGTACTGATTGTTATATCGTTTATGAATGGTTTTTGCATTGTCGCCTCGTCATTTTCGCAAACTTACGAATGGTTTATGCTGTTTCGATTTCTGAATGGTGCTGCGTAAGTAGATGTTTTTGTTTTTATTTATTGTATGAATCATTTTGGTTAAAAGAAATATACATTAAGCTGTTAATTGGTTTAACAAAGTTTTCGAAAATAATAATAATAAATTCTTTACTGTAGATTGCAAGCCATTAGGAGCTTGCTAATTGATTTGCTAAATTTTTGTATATTAAAGTGTGCCGTTTAGGCTTTTTACTTTGAAATATAGCACCTTTTCATTATTATTACTGCAGTTACTTAACACCCTTGTGTTTGCTGCAAATACAATAAATCTGGGGGGCTTTTTATTAAGAAAATTCTTTACAAATGTAAATTTCCATAATTTTTCAAAAGATCTTTTACTCTCTCTCTCTTCTTCTTAATTATAAGGCTTTTATTCTCTTTATAACTCTTTCTCTCTCTTTTAACTTTTCTTTTTTTAGCCTGGGCGGCAGCGGTCCTGTCATCTGGTCCTATTTCGCTGAATTCCAACCGAAATCGAAACGCGGCTCCATGTTATCCTTCATGGCCGCCTTCTGGACATTTGGTAATCTATTTGTGGCCGGCTTAGCCTGGCTCATTATACCCACTGGCATTGGTTTTGTTACACCCCTCTTCACCTACAACTCCTGGCGTATCTTCCTAATGACCTGCTCCATACCCTCTTTCATAGTGGCCTTTTTGCTGTTCTATTTGCCCGAATCGCCCAAGTTCCTGCTGTCCAAGGGCAAACAGGACAAGGCCATGGCTATATTCCGTGGCATTTTTGTGACCAACACCAAGAAACCGGCTGAATTGTATCCCGTCACTGAATTGTATATCGATGAGAAGACATTGGCTGAGATCCAGGAAAATCGTGATTCCATTAAGGGTAAATACTCGAAAATGCTGTCAGGCATGGTGGATCACAGCAAGCAATTGTTTAGATCGCCTATCTTGAAGTTCACTTTGGTCTCCATCACCATTAATTTCACCTTCCATATTGGCTACTATGGCCTGATGATGTGGTTCCCCGAATTGTTTAATCGTTTCGAGGAGTACAGCACCAATTTCCCCAACAATCAGACGGCCGGTGTTTGCACCGTCACCAACTATGTGGTGGATAAAATTTCCCAAGAAGATGCTGTCTGCTCTTCTCACATACCCTCGGCTGTCTTTATGGAATCGTTGATCTCTTTGGCCTCCGCCTTGCCCGCCAATTTGATTGCCATTTTGGGTATGGATTTGTTGGGTAGGAAATTCTTTTTGATCTTTGGTACAATGACGGCGGGTGTCTGTTCGGCTGCCATGTATTTTGTATACAATTCCACCCAGAATTTAATAGTATCGGCTGTGTTTAGTGGTGCCATTTCGGCGGCCAATGCTGCCTTGGATTGTCTCATCACTGAGGTGTTCCCCACACACTTAAGGGCCACGGGTGTGGCTATTTCTATGGTTGCTGCTCGCATGGGTGGTATTATTGGTAATATTGTTATAGCTACGCTGTTGGATCAATATTGTCCGGCTCCTACATTTATTGTGGCTGTGCTGCTGATGGGTGGTGGCCTTATGTGTCTGCTGTTGCCCAATACCACCAGGAAGGAGCTGAATTAAGCAGAGAATGAAAGAGAGTTAAAGTCATAAATATACTCAGACAAGAAATTTACACTTACACACAGTTCCTCCCTCCCTCCTCCTTTCTCCTGCCCTTCCCACCCCCCACAAAATACACTTTCACTTTTCCATACACTTGAACCACAAACCCTTAACGCTCAGTCCTTTAACTAATGTTATTCTTTAGTGCTGGTTCCCAAACGTCAAGTTAACTATAGCAAGTCTTTAGATTGTAGATGAGAGAGGAGAGAAGATTTTAAAGATTTTCCTCTTTTTCTTCCTCTCTCTTCTATAAACTCAAGACTTGCTCTAGTAATGACTTTACTATTGCAATTCTTCAGTTTATAGATGAGAGCAGAGGAGATTTTAAAGATTTTCCTCTTTTTCTTCCTCTCTCTTCTTTAAACTCAAGACTTGCTCAAGTAATGACTTTACTATTGCAAATCTTTAGATTGTAGATGAGAGAGGAGAGGAGATTTTAGAGATTTTCCTCTTTTTCTTGCTCTCTCCTCTATAAATTCAAGACTTACTCAAGTAATGACTTTACTATTGCAATTCTTCAGTTTGTCACGAAGAGAGAGCAGAGCAAATTTTCCTCTTTTTCTTTCTCTCTCTCTTCTTTAAACTCATGACTTGCTTGCTCCAGTAATCATGAAGTTTGTCAACCATTTTCATTTCTTTTTCTTTGTCCCATAATTATGATTGATGAGTTCTTTCTTTTTAAATGTTTAATGCTTTTGGTAGATGAGCCTTTTTTTAAGTTTTTCTTTTTCTTTTAATTTTGTATTTTAAGTAAAAGCCGGCTCCAAATTCTTACACCATTTGGTATTTTATTTAATGTATTTTTATTTTATATTTTTTGTTCGTTAATATTTAGATAAAAATGTTGTAAATTATATAAGTATATAATAGAGATGTTATGTAAAATATAATATGAATTATGTATTAATTAATAAAACCAAACTAATGTATTAATTGTTAATTTTAAATAAAAAATAAATAAAAAAGATTCAAAACTAAAAAAAAAATATTTTTTGGAGTAAAATTTCATTTTAACTTACCCACTTTGGCTCATTTGACACGTATGTGCTCCTTGTAGTTCAAATGGAAGTCAATTGGTTACTTTATACCTCCCCGGTAATCTAGCGTGAAGACAATTGTCACTTAAGTGTCTCTAAGTAATCTAGAAGGTAGTCACTTTAAACGTTTATAATGAATTGGATTCATTTGGTTTCTTTATACTTCCCCTGTAATCTATCTTGTAGACAATTGCCACTTAAGTGTCTCTAAGTAATCTAGAGTGTAGTCACTTTAAACGTCTATAATGTATCCAGTATAGAAAGTAATTGTCACTAATATCTGATCTCTTGACTGACTCGAATTCATATATTTTGACTCATTTGACACTTATGTGCTCTTTGTAGTGCAGAGAGAAGTCAATTGATTACTTCAAACATCCCAGGTAATCTAGCGTGAAGACAATTGTCACTTAAGTGTCTCTAAGTAATCTAGAAAGTAATTGTCACTAATGTCTGTTCACTTGACTGACTCCAATTTATATATTTTGAATCATTTGACACTTATGTGCTCTTTGTAGTCAGGATAGAAGTCAATTGGTTACTTTATACCTCCCCGGTAATCTAGCTTGTAGACAATTGCCACTTAAGTGTCTCTAAGTAATCTATAGTGTAGTCACTTTAAACGTTTTTAATGTATTCCTTATAGAAAGTAATTGTCACTAATATCTGTTCAATTATATATTTTATATATTTTGAATCATTTGACACTTATGTGCTCCTTGTAGTGCAGAGAGAAGTCAATAGGTTACTTTATATCTCACCCAGATTGTGCTTTAATCGTCGTTTTATGTTGTCCCCAATTTGTGTTTCAATTGTGGTCTTCTCTAGTCCTTAATCTGTGCTTTAATCTTGGATTTATACAGTCCTCTGTTGCTTCCTGAATATCGTGGTTTCCTACAGTACTCCGGTTTACTTTTAACCATGAATTTCAAAAGTTCTCAGTTTCTACATTAATCGTGAATTCCTTTCTACGTTCTTCAGAGTCTGCTTTAAACGATAATTTATACAGTATTGTTTCTGCTTTATTTGTGGATTTCTACAGTCCTCAATATCGGCTTTATTTTTGAATTTCAACAGACCTCAGTTTCAGCTTTAATAGTGGATTTATACAGTCCTCAATTTCGGCTTTAATCGTGAATTTACAAAGTTCTAAGATTCATAGTTAATTGTGGATTTCTACAGTGGATTTCTTAAGTAATAAGTTTCTGCTTTAATAGTGATTTATTACAGATTTGCTTTATTTTCTACACTCCTCAGATTCTTCATATTTCTAGATTTCTACAGTCCTCAGTTTCTGCTTTAATCGTGAATTTATACAGTCCTCAGTTTCTGCTTTCATTCTTTTAGATTTCTAGCAGAGACTGCTTCAATAGTGAATTTATACAGTCCTCAGTTTCTGCTTTATTTTTCTGGATTTCTACAGTCCTAAATTTGTGCTTTAATCGAGGATTTATACAGTCCTCAATTTATAGATTTATACTTTCCTCAGTTTCTGCTTTAATCGTGAATTTATAGTCCTCAGTTTCTGCTTTATTTTTCTGGATTTCTACAGTCCTAAATTTCTGCTTTAATAGAATTCAACAGTACTCAGCTTCTTGGATTTCTACAGTCCTCGATTTCTGCTTTATTTGTGGATTTCTAGTCCTCAGTTTCTGCTTTATTTTTCTGGATTTCTACAGTCCAAAATTTCTGCTTTATTTGTGGATTTCTACAGTCCTCACGTTTAGCTTTAATCTTGTATTTCTATAGTTCTCTGTTTCTGTATTAATCGAGGATTTATAAAGTCTTCAGAGTTCTGCTTTAATCGTGAATTTATACAGTCCTCAGTTTCTGCTTTCTTTCTTTTGGATTTCTAACAGAGACTGCTTTAATGGTGAATTTATACAGTCCTCAGTTTTTGCATTATTTTTCTGGATTTCTACAGTCCTAAATTGCTGCTTTAATCGTGGATTTCTACAGTCCTCAATTTATGGATTTATACTTTCCTCAGTTTCATCTTTTTTTATGGAATTCTACAGTCTTCAGTTTTTCCTTTAATAGTAGAATTCTACAGTCCTCAGCTTCTTGGATTTGTGGAATTATACAGTCCTAGATTCCTGCATTATTTGTGGATTTCTACAGTCCTCGATTCCTGCTTTATTTGTGGATTTCTAGTCCTCAGTTTCTGCTTTATTTTTCTGGATTTCTACAGTCCTAAATTTCTGCTTTAATCGTGGATTTATACAGTCCTCAATTTATGGATTTATACTTTCCTCAGTTACATATTTTTTTATGGAATTCTACAGTCCTCAGTTTCTGCTTTAATAGTGGAGTTTTATAATCCTCAATTTCTGCTTTATTTCTGGATTTCTACAGTCCTCGATTTCGGCTTTATTTTTAGATTTCTACAGTCCTCACTTTTAGCTTTAATCTTGTATTTCTATAGTTCTCTGTTTCTGTATTAATCGAGGATTTATACAGTCTTCAGAGTCTGCTTTAAAAGGGAATTTCTACAGTCATCATATTCTGCTTTAATAGTGAAATTATACAATAATCAATTTTCGATTTATTTATGGATTTATACTTTCCTCAGTTTCATCTTTTTTTATGGAATTCTACAGTCCTCAGTTTCTGTTTTAATAGTGGAATTCTACAGTCCTAAATTTCTGCTTTAATCGTTGATTTATACAGTCCTCACTTTTAGCTTTAATCTTGTGTTTCAATAGTTCTCAGTTTCTGTGTTAATCGAGGATTTATACAGTCTTCAGAGTCTACTTTAAAAGGGAATTTCTACAGTCCTCAGTTTCTGCTTTAATAGTGGAGTTTTATAGTCCTCAATTTCTGCTTTATTTTTCTGGATTTCTACAGTCCTCACTTTTAGCTTTAATCTTGTATTTCTATAGTTCCCTGTTTCTGTATTAATCGAGGATTTATACAGTCTTCAGAGTCTGCTTTTAAAGGGAATTTCTACAGTCCTCAGCTTCTGCTTTAATAATGGAATTATACAGTCCTCAATTTTCGCTTTATTTATGGATTTATACTTTCCTCAGTTTCATCTTTTTTTATGGAATTCTACAGTCCTCAATTTCTGTTTTAAAAGTGGATTTCTACAGTCCTTAGTTTTTTTCAATCCTCAGTTTCTGCTTAATCTTTGAATTTCTATAGTCCTCAGTTTCTGCTTTAATAATGAAATTCTGGAGTCCTCAATTTCTTTATTTGTGGATTTATTTTGTCCCAAGTTTCTTATTTATTTTGTCTTAAGTTTCAATATTTTTATACCCTTCACCTTCATGAGTAGGGTATATATAAGTTTGTCATTCCGTTTGTAATTTCTACATTTTTAATTTTCGACCCTATAAACTATATATATTCTGGGTCCTTATAGATAGCGGAGTCGATTAAGCCATGTCCGTCTGTTGAAATCAATTTTCTGAAGACCTGATATCTTCGGGATCCAAATATTCAATAATTCTGTCAGACATGCTTTCGAGAAGTTTGCTATTTAAAATCAGCTAAATCGGTCCACAAATGACTGAGATATGAGGAAAAAACCAGGACAACCTCGATTTTTTACCTATAATATGGATATATAATAATAGATATTTCAAAGACCTTTGCAACGACGTATATAAAACCTTAGTAAGTTGGACCTGCAATGGGTCAAAATCGAAAAAAAATATTTTTTAACCCGAATTTTTTTTTACACCAAAAAAATTTAAAAAACAAAAAATTTTTTTTTAAAATTAAAAAAAATTTAAAAAAATTTTTTTCCACCAAAAAAAAATTTAAAAAACCAAAAAATTAAAAAAAATTTTTTAAAATTTAAAAAAAATAAATTTAAATTTAAAAAAAAAGAATTTTTAAAATTTAAAAAAAAAAAACAATTCGAAAATTTGAAAAAAAATATTTTGTTCACCAAAAAAATTAAAATTTTTATTTTGAAGTAAAATTTGGTGAAGGGTATAAAATATTTTTTAATCCGAATTTTTTTTTACACCAAAAAAAAATTTTAAAATTTTTTTTTCACCAATAAAAAATTTAAAAAACAAAAATATTTAAAAAATTAAAATTTTTTTTCACCAAAACAAAATTAAAAAAACCAAAAAATTTTTTAAAATTTAAAAAAAATAATTTTAAATTTAAAAAAATAATTAAATTTAAAAAAAAAGAATTTTTAAAATTTAAAAAAAAAACAATTCGAAAATTTGAAAAAAAAGATTTTGTTCACCTAAAAATATTTAAATTTTTTATTTTGAAGTATAATTTGGTGAAGGGTATAAAATATTTTTTAACCCGAATTTTTTTTACACCAAAAAAAATTTTTTTTTTTAAATTTAAAAAATTTTAAATTTTTTTTTCACCAAAAAAAAATTTAAAATTTAAAAAAAAAATTTAAATTTAAAAAAAAAAACGATTTGAAAATTTGAAAAAAAATATTTTGTTCACCTAAAAATATTCAAATTTTTTATTTTGAAGTATAATTTGTTGAAAGGGTATATAAGATTCGGCACAGCCGAATATAGCTCTCTTACCTGTTATTATATAATTTCGTCTCCTCTAACAACATAGATTAGTTTTCAATATTCTTCTGACTTTTCTGATCTCCTAGTATGCAGATAATGTTGAATTTTCTTTATCCTCAATACTTAATATCCATTAATAAAGCGGTTTTGCCAGTCAACACATAATTTTTGTACAATTTCTGTTCTCCTAAAGGCCCAAGTCTTAAATAATCATAGAAATTGATACTTTCTGTTTAAAAAAAAGAACTCAGGCAATTAAAAAAATTGGAAAGGTGATAGATTTGCTAAAATTTATTCAGCTCAATTATGAATAGAAATTCCCCGAGAGCTTTTTCGCTTTTCTCATTTTTCCTAATCAAATTCAATGGGGAAAAAACTGCTGGGGAATTTTTTATTTATAATTGGGCTGATTATTAATTTTAAACTCTGGTATTCAGAGTAAATCAATTCTGGATATTTCTGCTCTCCCAGAGAACATTTTTACAAATTCCTGCTCTCCCAGATATTTACATTTTGCAATAATCATAGAGATTTTTGTATTCCTAGTGGTCCATCCATTACATTTTGGAATTTTTCTTATTTTTATACCCTTCAGCTTCGTGAGAAGGGTATATATAAGTTTGTCATTCCGTTTGTAATTTCTACATTTTTCATTTCCGACCCTATAAAGTATATATATTCTGGATCCTTATAGATAGCGGAGTCGATTAAGCCATGTCCGTCTGTCTGTCTGTCTGTCTGTCTGTCCGTCTGTCTGTCTGTCTGTCTGTTGAAATCAATTTTCTGAAGGCCCCAGATATCTCCGGGATCCAAATCTTCAACAATTCTGTCAGACATACTTTCGAGAATTTTGCTATTTAAAATCAGCAAAATCCGTCCATAAATAACGGAGATATGAGCAAAAATCCGAGACAACCTCTGAAAATTTCATCAAAAAACACAATGTATTGCATGCTTTGACAAAAAAACAACAAAACGTATGTTTGGATGTGCAAGTTTTGTGTATTTTGTTTTTTTTTTGTGTTTTGTTTCTTTTGGCATTGTTGTTGTTTTTTATACAACTAAACGTTTGTTTGGTTGTGTGTTGGTTTTTTTTTACAAAAAAGCAACAAAACGTATGCTTGGTTGTGCATGCTTTGCGTATTTTGTTTTTTTTGTGTGTTTTGTTTCTTTTGGCGTTGTTGTTGTTTTTTATACAACTAAACGTTTGATTGGTTGTGTGTTGGTTTTTTTTGACAAAAAAGCAACAAATCGTATGTTTGGACAAAAAAGCAACAAATCGTATGTGTGTTTTGTTCAGGGTTTAAAATTAGTTAAACGTTTTTTACATTTGAATACCGACTGCGCAATAAATATGAATCGTTTTCATATTAATGTGCACAAATACTGAAAATATACAAACTATAAACCAATGCCATATATGCACAAGCTTCATGGTAGAAATATTTGTCGCAGTTTTTCCAAAAATATTTTGCCTTACAAAATATTTTACGTTGCAGCTAGAAGACAAAATGAAAATTTTTCATTTTTAAAACATTTGCTGCCTAAATATATGTATATTTTTGGTTAGCAAAAACAAATGAAATTGCTTGTGTATAATATACAAAAAATTACTACAAAAACATCATACATGCAAACAAATTGCAGCGTGAAAACCATAAACTGCAAACGATATGCGCAGTGAAAAATTCAAACAATGAAAATATGGAAGATGCTAAAAGTAGACTGCCAAACCATACGAAGTTGAAAAATGTAAAATACGAAATTGTGCAAAGTTAAAAATGTTTAAAGCGAAAATGTTTATTTTTAAAATATTTCCGCCGCATATATGGTTTTGTTTTGCCGCATATAGTCATTGAGTAGAAAAATGTGAAAAAAACTATGAAGTTGATTTGGGTGTACAAAATAAAAAATTGTATTGAAATGTGTGTTAATAAAGAATTTTAGTGCAATAAAATAGAAGTTTTATTTTTTGAGGTATGTAATTGTATGTATTGTGAAAGATAAATTAAATAAGATTCTGGACAAAGGATAGCTAGCGGAGGATATTATTATTGAATTTTTTGATTGATTGGCTTTTTTAATACGAATTCAAATGTATTTATGCTGGTGGTAATAGGAGTCCAGAAAATTAGTAAGAAAAAAAATAATTTTGAATGTAAAGCGGTTAAAAAAGGATATATAATGCAACAACAAAATGTGACAAAAACAAAATACCATAAATAACAGGATCATTCATTTTATGAATAAAATCTATCATAATAAACATTCAAATGTTTCCTTTCGTAAAATTTGTAACAGGAGAACAAACAAAAACATAAGCAGCATAGAAAATAATTGTGAAAGAACAATTTTATGTGTAAGATATAATGCAAAAAAGGCACAGGTATAAGTACAACAGGAGCAAAACGAAATTAACTGCAACAACATCAACTTATACACACAAGTAGGTAATTATGATATAAAATTGCTGTTTGTGTGTACATACAACAACAATTTATGCAAAAATCATAAACAAATACATAAATAGGTTCAATCGTGATCGTGAGTGATTTTGTAGTAGGAGAAAAAAGGATAAAGAGGAATGATAGAAAATGTAAGCATCAACAAAAGAAAGGAAAAGAGTTAAAAAGGGATAGAAAATGCAACAACCAGATTATGGAAGGACACATGCATGAAAGCAAGAATAATTTATCACTACAAATGAATACAAAGAGGTTATAAATAACAGGAGATAAGAAATTTAAGAAAGTTCCTCAAAATATAATTCTGCAATGAAGAAAATTTTACTGTATACAAATATCAAGTGAGAGCGTAAATGTTCATTCATATGTATCCATTCGTAGTATTTCTAACAGGAGAACAAAAAAACAAATAAGAAACAGAGAACAAATTATGCAACGAAGGCTCAACAAATTTTTTACATAGGCACGAGTGCAGCAGGAGAAAAAGGAAATACAACAACAACTACTTAACTACTACCTCAAGTAATTTTGAAATACAACTGTGGTTTGTGTTTCCTCTAGCTGCATAAAGCAACAACAACACATTCAAAAAATAGAAACAAATACAAAGCAAAGGAATTTCACAATGACAAGTGAACAAATAAAGGAATTACACAATGACAAGTGTACAAATAATAAAAAACAAATAAGCACAAAAATCCTTTACAAAAAACAACAATTCAGTGCACATGACAAAAATTCTGTAACGGTATTCAACAAAAATCAGTTCTACACAAACAATGCAATAATAATATCATCCGCTATCCTTTGCTCATAACCTTCTTGAATGTACTTTCACTGCATTCCTATCTTTCACAATACATATTTTTTTTTTAGCATTCTATACTTTTTTTTTATTTTACTCCTGTTACAAACGCTCAGCCAATCATACTCATTTGCATTTCAGATTGCACAAGTTGTTGTTCACTTTTTAATTTTCTACATTAACAGTAAAGAAACAACAAAATGCAATTAATTGCAACGGTACTCCACCACATGTCTAGAAGTTCCTTTGCTTTGTATTTGTTCCTATTTTTTGAATGTGTTGTTGTTCCTTTATGCAGCTAGAGGACACACATACAACAGTTGTATTTCAAAATTACTTGAGGTAGTAGTTAAGTAGTTGTTGTTGTATTTCCTTTTTCTCCTGCTGCACTCGTGCCTATGTAAAAAATTTGTTATGCCTTCGTTGCATAATTTGTTCTCTGTTGCTTATTTGTTTTTTTGTTCTCCTGTTAGAAATACTACGAATTGATACATATGAATGAGCATTTAAAAACACAAACAAAGTCGATCATATACGCTCTCACTTGATATTTGTATACAGTAACATTTTCTTCATTGCAGAATTATATTTTCAGGAACTTTCTTAAATTTCGTATCTCCTGTTATTTATAACCTCTTTGTATTCATTTGTAGTGATAAATTATTCTTGCTTTCATGCATGTGTCCTTCCATAATCTGGTTGTTGCATTTTCTATCCCTTTTTAACTCTTTTCCTTTCTTTTGTTGATGCTTACATTTTCTATCATTCCTCTTTATCCTTTTTTCTCCTGCTACAAAATCACTCACGATCACGATTGAACCTATTTATGTATTTGTTTATGATTTTTGCATAAATTGTTGTTGTATGTACACACATACAGCAATTTTATATCATAATTACCTACTTGTGTGTATAAGTTGATGTTGTTGCAGTTAATTTCCTTTTGCTCCTGTTGTACTTATACCTGTGCCTTTTTTGCATTATATCTTACACATAAAATTGTTCTTTCACAATTATTTTCTATGCTGCTTATTTTTTTGTTTGTTCTCCTGTTACAAATTTTACGAAAGGAAACATTTGAATGTTTATATAGATTTTATTCATAAAATGAATGATCCTGTTATTTATGGTATTTTGTTTTTGTCACATTTTGTTGTTTATATATCCTTTTTTAACCGCTTTACATACAAAATTATTTTTTTTCTTACTAATTTTTCTGGACTCCTATTACCACCAGCATAAATACATTTGAATTCGTATTAAAAAAGCCAATCAATCAAAAAATTCAATAATAATATCCTCCGCTAGCTATCCTTTGTCCAGAATCTTATTTAATTTAATTTATCTTTCACAATACATACAATTACATACCTCAAAAAATAAAACTTCTATTTTATTGCACTAAAATTTTTTATTAACACACATTTCAATACAATTTTTATTTTGTACACCCAAATCAACTTCATAGTTTTTTTCACATTTTTCTACTCAATGACTATATGCGGCAAAACAAAACCATATATGCGGCGGAAATATTTTAAAAATAAACATTTTCGCTTTAAACATTTTTAACTTTGCACAATTTCGTATTTTACATTTTTCAACTTCGTATGGTTTGGCAGTCTACTTTTAGCATCTTCCATATTTTCATTGTTTGAATTTTTCACTGCGCATATCGTTTGCAGTTTATGGTTTTCACGCTGCAATTTGTTTGCATGTATGATGTTTTTGTAGTAATTTTTTTGTATATTATACACAAGCAATTTCATTTGTTTTTGCTAACCAAAAATATACATATATTTAGGCAGCAAATGTTTTAAAAATTAAAAATTTTCATTTTGTCTTCTAGCTGCAACGTAAAATATTGTGTAAGGCAAAATATTTTTAGAAAAACTGCGACAAATATTTCTACCATGAAGCTTGTGCATATATGGAATTCGTAAATAGTATTTATATTTTTAGTATGTATACAATGAAATATTATCTTGTTAAATATTTGTTGCAGTTTTCATGTAAAATTATGAATTTTTTTGCAATTTTTTGACTAATATAGTAGTAATTTTAAACTCTGGTTTTGTTTCTTTTGGCGTTGTTGTTGTTTTTCATACAATTAACCCAGTCGGACTTTGAGTTAACTTAAAACTAACTAATGGTCAATCAGAAATGAGTCACAGGTGACTAAAAAACTAGCTCATTTCCCTTGTAAATCCCTATTCAGTTTTTCCATGTAGTGTCATCACAGCGAGTCAGTACTCACTCACTATGCATAAGTTTCAGCTAACCACAAGCTAACTCATTATGAGTTAGCTTGTGGCACATAAAGTATGAGGGCACTATAAGTTAGCTATGAACTGACTAATTAATGATTAGGTTTTACAAGTTAACTTATAGTTAATTTAAATAAGTCATTCTACATAAGTTTCAGCTAACCACAAGCTAACTCACAATGAGCTAGCTTGTGGTTAGCTGAATTTTTTTTTATCATTGTTTTATTTTATATTTTAATATTAATTTTTTTTAATTTATTTATATAGAAAAATCTAAGTACCCAGAAATTTTGGTTGAAATCGGTCAACCCGTTTCCGCAGTTAGTGTTAATATCAAAGTTTACACTTCTTTTTATATATTACTTTCGAGTGACTACGTTAATTTTCTACTTATCGTATAATTTAATAGATGCAGTTCGAGATAATGTAGAAGAAACCAGACAAAGTAATTAGAAATGTGCTGAAATTAATAAAAAGCGACATTTTAAAACCGTTTGCGTATGTGGTCTTCCTCAAATTTCTAGACAAACTGATTAAAAATATACACAAAACAAATATATACAGTTTTAACTGTCATGATCATGAAGAAAAAAAATATAGAACTTATTTTTTCTTATTTGCTTTTTACTCTCTTTAATGCTTGTTTATTTCTACATCAGCTTTGAGTGAGTCAAAAGTTAGCTTAATACTTATCGAGATGAAGTCAGTTGTTATAATAAAATAGCTCATCTATGCACAATTTTGCAGTTATGTTGCTATTTAATCTCGCTACTCTCTTTAATGTTTGTTGATTTCTGCATCAGCTTTGAGGGAGTCAAAAGTTAGTTGAATACTTATCGAGAAGAAGTCAGATGTTTTAAAAAACAAATAGCTCATCTCTGCATCAATATTGAGTTACTTCAGAAGTTAGTTGTAAATGAGTTAGCAATAAGTCAACTTGATTTTGAGTCAGCTCATAAAAGTCCGACAGGGAAACGTATGTTTGGATGTGTGTTGGTTTCATTGCCTTGCGTATTTTGTTTTTGTTTTTTCTTTTGGTGTTCTGTTTCGTTTGGCGTTGTTGTTGTTTTTTGTGTTCTTGATAAATTTAGGATGCTGTACGCTGAAAGTGAAATTATAAAAAATAATAATGCATCCACAACAAAGGTGAAGGGTATATAAGATTCGGCATAGCCGAATATAGCACTCTTACTTGTTTCTGGTTTGTTTTGTAAACTTTGAAATTCAAACAACATTTTCTTTATTATTTTTTTTTTTAATTTTTATACAATTTAATTTATTTTTTTTAATTTTTTTGTTTCTTTAAAGGTTTTTGTGTTTTTTTTTGTTGTTTTTTGTTTTATATTTTAAGAGAAAACTATTTACATTATTTTGTAATTAAAGCAACGAAGACTATGAAATTTGTTTATAATTTATAGCCCTAGGAAAATAAGTATGAAGAGAGTTGGCAGAGGCAGGGTTTGGGGGGGAAGGGACAAAAAAAAAGACATCATAATAATTGATTTTAAAACAAGGGTCAAGAATTTAAAATTAAAAATTAAAATTACTAATAATAAGAGTAAGAGTAAGTAAGTAGTAAGTAAGAGAAGAAAGCAAGAAAGAAAAAACTATTATTAATAAAATATTTTTAAGCTGTAATAATGTTTAATTTCTAGTTTTGTTTTGCCAGCTGTTATTTCTTTAACAAATTTTTTTTAATCACTTGGTGTGTCTAAAAACAAATCATTTTTTTTTAAATAATTTTGAAATAATGCTAAGCATTAATGAGTTATTAAAGGACTTATTAATTTTGGTTTTTCTTTTAAACATTTATAACATTTAATAATCAATTTTATCAGAATTCAAACTAAATATTCTTATAATTTTGTTAACCAAGTGATTTTTCTTTTAAAAAGGCTTAAAGATCAACAAAAAACCATTAAATTGTTTTTGTTTTTTTTTTTTAAATTATTATTATTATAATGTTTTTGTTGGCGTTTTGTTGTATTTTCTTATTTTTGTTTTTATTTTGTTTAATAACTATTATATTTTGTTTTATGCATAAGTTTTTTTTTTTTTTTTAAATTTTTCTGTTTTCTTTATAGTAAAATGTGTGGTTTGTTTCTGGTTTTATAATGAATTTCTTTTTATTAATTTATTACCACATCGCTTACGAGCCGTTGATGGAATATCTCGTCATTCCAAATATTCCCACCAATCTTTTTCATAGCCCTCATGTACATGATCTAAAAGTACTTTACGCCTTTTTTCACAGTATCTAAAAAATCAAAAAAAATTTAATTAATTATTAATTTCAAGTTTGAAGGGGGGCCATTTCATAAAATTCAGAAAAAGCCCCTTAATTTGTAGGAATTTTAAAAGAAACTTTTTTGTTTAAATTTCTAATAAATTGCCTGATTTGGCATACATTTTTACAAACCTGTATTTATCTTGAACTTTTTGTTTAATATCAGCTAAATTCTCTGATGTTATATCACGTTCCAAATATTCTGATAATTTCTCAGTGGCAGATTCTAAATCCTTTTGATTATCTTCGAATATCATTGATTGATTGTTCTTTTTCAAATAATACGCAAAAACATACGTATACATGAGTGTTTGGCGGCACTGGCATAAGATATCAACGGCCTTTTTCAAAAATTGCACCTGCAAAAGTAAAATTAAAAACATATTCAATAAAAACCCATTAATAAACCAGAGACTTAGAGATTATAGAATAAAAACTAGACTAGAGACTAAACTAGAGACTAGACTAGAGACTAGACTAGACTAGAGACTAGACTAGAGACTAGACTAGAGACTAGACTAGAGACTAGACTAGAGACTAGACTAGAGACTAGACTAGACTAGAGACTAGACTAGAGACTAGACTAGAGACTAGACTAGAGACTAGACTAGAGACTAGACTAGAGACTAGACTAGAGACTAGACTAGAGACTAGACTAGAGACTAGACTAGAGACTAGGCTAGGCTAGAGACTAGACTAGGCTAGAGACTAGACTAGGCTAGAGACTAGACTAGGCTAGAGACTAGACTAGGCTAGAGACTAGACTAGGCTAGAGACTAGACTAGGCTAGAGACTAGACTAGGCTAGAGACTAGACTAGGCTAGAGACTAGACTAGGCTAGAGACTAGACTAGGCTAGAGACTAGACTAGGCTAGAGACTAGACTAGGCTAGAGACTAGACTAGGCTAGAGACTAGACTAGGCTAGAGACTAGACTAGGCTAGAGACTAGACTAGGCTAGAGACTAGACTAGGCTAGAGACTAGACTAGGCTAGAGACTAGACTAGGCTAGAGACTAGACTAGGCTAGAGACTAGACTAGGCTAGAGACTAGACTAGGCTAGAGACTAGACTAGGCTAGAGACTAGACTAGGCTAGAGACAAGGCTAGGCTAGAGACAAGGCTAGAGACTAGACTAGGCTAGAGACTAGACTAGGCTAGAGACTAGACTAGGCTAGAGACAAGACTAGGCTAGAGACAAGGCTAGAGACTAGACTAGGCTAGAGACTAGACTAGGCTAGAGACAATACTAGGCTAGAGACAAGGCTAGAGACTAGACTAGGCTAGAGACTAGGCTAGGCTAGAGACTAGACTAGGCTAGAGACTAGACTAGGCTAGAGACTAGGCTATAGACTAGACTAGGCTAGAGACTAGACTAGAGACTAGACTAGGCTAGAGACTAGACTAGGCTAGAGACTAGACTAGGCTAGAGACTAGGCTATAGACTAGACTAGGCTAGAGACTAGACTAGAGACTAGACTAGGCTAGAGACTAGACTAGGCTAGAGACTAGGCTATAGACTAGACTAGGCTAGAGACTAGACTAGAGACTAGACTAGGCTAGAGACTAGACTAGGCTAGAGACTAGACTAGGCTAGAGACTAGACTAGATTAGGCTAGAGACTATACTAGACTAGAGACTAGAGATTAAGCCAGAGAATAGACTAGAGACTAGACTAGAGACTAGACTAGAGACTAAACTAGAGAATAGACTAGAGACTAGACTAGAGACTAGACTAGAGACTAGACTAGAGACTAAACTAGAGACTAGACTAGAGACTAAACTAGAGAATAGACTAGAGACTAGACTAGAGACTAGACTAGAGACTACACTATAGAATAGACTAGAGACGACACTAGAGAATAGACTAGAGAATAGACTAGAGACTACACTAGAGAGTACACAAGAGACTAAACAAGAGACTAGACTAGAGACTAGATTAGAGACTAGACTAGAGACTACACTAGAGGCTAGACTACACCCTAGTCTAGTTACCAATCTAACTGTCTAGTTATGACCTCATGTTTTTCCTTTGCAAATAAAGTTTTCCATTTCAAATTTATTTTTTTCAAATACTGACGAAGTTGATTCTATTTTAATTTTTTATTTACTCACTTCAATCCATGACATATTGTGTTGTTGCATTTCTTCCATTTTATGTTTAACAGAGGCATACAATTTACTTTCAAATTTTAAAGATTGCATATGATTCATATAACGATTATAATAATGTAAATATCTGCAAAAAAAAAAAAAAACAATGAAAAAACAAACAAATAAAATTACATTTCAATTAATTAAAAAAAAAACTTGTTAAATAAAAGCAAATAACTAGTTTTTACTACCTTGCTAATGATGATCTAAATTTCTCTTGAGCATGACGTGCTGCTTTGGCTTCATCTTCATCATAACGATTGCAATTGTACCATGACGAACCATGCGGCTCCCATGAACCCAAACACACCCAACAGAAATCGTGCTTACAATTTTGATTCTTGCAGACCATGTGATTGCAGCCGCCATCCTTTTCAATCGTCACATTGCACTTGGGACACTCTTTGGTGTTGGCCGCTATCCAATTGCTCGTCTCCGAATCATCGTCACACTTCTTAATCCATTTCTTCAGCCAACGGCACTTGACCGGATCATGCCAGTTTTCGCCGCAAGCGAAACAAAACTCATGATTGCATTTGCAGCGTACGGGTCGAGATTCGTAGTAGGCCACTTTGAGGGCATAGGTGCAATCGATGGACGGACACCAGCGTAACAATTGATTGCATTCGACAAAACTGTTTGTGATGAGCTGCTGGTATTTAACACGTACCCGGGCGTCTGTTACCAGTTTTGTTACGGTTACATCGTCCACTAATATATCACAGCCATGAGCTGCACACGAAATCGATTGACCCAGGCCCTCGCTAATGATTTTCGTTGTTAGATATTCACGCCAGCAGGTCAAACAAAAACGATGACCGCATTCCAAACCAGCCATGGACTAAAGAAATTTTAATATTAAATTAATGAATGAATGGAAAATTAGCTTTCAAATTAAATACTACTTACATCTGAGGGCAATTGTGAGAAACAAATTTCACATTCTTCTGCGGTATTTTTTGAATTCTGCAAAAAAGAAACCACAAGTTAGTCTAAGCTTTAATTTAAAATAAATATTTGTTTTGTTTTGTTTAGTTTTATACCTTTTGTTTATTAGCATTTGCCGGTTTATTAAAAGGATTCACAATATGTGCCAGTTTGAATAAATCCTCTGCATTGCCATCGAAATATTTTTCTAAAAGTCTTTCTTTGTCCCATTTAAAATGATTTAATAGCATTCGTGTTATGGTTGGTGGTAGCTGCAAATGAAAAGAACACAAACAAATGTAAATATTAAGCAAATGTTTATGTTAAACATAATTTAAATAAATAACAGCGAATTAATATAAAAACAAGCTTAAATAAATAGTAATTTAAACTGAACATTGCCAGAGAATGTAGCGATAAAAGGAATTATATAAAAGGAAATATAAAAAGTATGCAGAATACATTCAAGGACTTAAATTAAAAGGACTACAATATTGACAAAATCAGTTGAGTGAAAAAAATTCAGTTATTTCAACAGTAAAGCTTCTTTACATAGTCAGTTGGTTGGTAGAACCGAACAATTTGGTCATCACATTGAATCTGAATATTCTAACTTAAAGAAGAAAACTCATAAAGGAAAACCCGGAAACCCTAGTCTCAGTTCTAGTCTCTTTATTAGTATCGGGGCTAGTCTTTGTATCTGGTCTTGACTCTGTATTAGTCCCTAGTCTAGTCTCTCTATAGTCTAGTCTCCTTCTACTTTAGTCTCTAGTCCAGTCTTGTCTATCTCTAGTTTAGTCTCACTCTAGTTTAGTCTAGTCTCTCCCTAGTCTAGTCCCTCTCTAGTCTAGTCTATCTGTAGTCTAGTCTCTCTCTAGTCTAGTCCCTCTCCAGTCTAGTCATTCTCTAGTCTAGTCGCTCTCTAGTCTAGTCTCTCTCCAGTCTAGTCTCTCTCTAGTCTAGTCATTCTCTAGTCTAGTCTCTCTCTAGTCTAGTCCCTCTCTAGTGTAGTCTCTCTCTAGTGTAGTCTCTCTCTAGTCTAGTCTCTCTCGAGTCTAGACTCTATATCTAGTCTAGTCCCTCTCTAGTGTAGTCTCTCTCTAGTCTAGTCCCTCTCTAGTCTAGTCTCTCTCTAGTCTAGTCTCTCTCTAGTCTAGTCCCTCTCCAGTCTAGTCTCTCTCTAGTCTAGTCTCTTTCTAGTCTAGTCTCTCTCGAGTCTAGACTCTATATCTAGTCTAGTCCCTCTCTAGTGTAGTCTCTCTCTAGTCTAGTCCCTCTCTAGTCTAGTCTCTCTCTAGTCTAGTCCCTCTCTAGTCTAGTCCCTCTCTAGTCTAGTCTCTCTCTAGTCTAGTCCCTCTCTTGTGTAGTCTCTCTCTAGTCTAGTCCCTCTCCAGTCTAGTCTATCTCTAGTCTAGTCTCTCTCTAGTCTAGTCTCTCTCTAGTCTAGTCTCTCTCTAGTCTAGTCTCTCTCTAGTCAAGTCTCTTTCTAGTCTAGTCTCTCTCTAGTCTAGTCTCTCTCTAGTCTTCTCTGTCTCTAGTCTAGTCTCTCTCTAGTCTAGTCTCTCTCTAGTCTAGTCTCTCTCTAGTCTAGTCTCTCTTTAGTCTAGTCCCTCTCTAGTGTAGTCTCTTTCTAGTCTAGTCTCTCTCTAGTCTAGTCTCTCTCTAGTCTTCTCTGTCTCTAGTCTAGTCACTCTCTAGTCTAGTCTCTCTCTAGTCTAGTCTCTCTCTAGTCTACTCTCTCTCTAGTCTAATCCCTCTCCAGTCTAGTCTCTCTCTAGTCTAATCCCTCTCTAGTCTAGTCTCGCTCTAGTCTAATCCCTCTCTAGTCTAGTCTCTCTCTAGTGTAGTCTCTCTCTAGTCTAGTCTCTCTCTAGTATAGTACCTCTCCAGTCTAGTCAATCTCTAGTCTAGTCTCTCTCTAGTCTAGTCTCTCTCTAGTCTAGTTTCTCTCTAGTCTAGTCTCTCTCTAGTCTAGTCTCTCTCTAGTCTAGTCTCTCTCTAGTCTAGTCCCTCTCTAGTCTAGTCCCTCTCCAGTCTAGTCTCTCTCTAGTCTAGTCTCTCTCGAGTCTAGACTCTATATCTAGTCTAGTCCCTCTCTAGTGTAGTCTCTCTCTAGTCTAGTCCCTCTCTAGTCTAGTCTCTCTCTAGTCTAGTCTCTCTCTAGTCTAGTCCCTCTCTAGTGTAGTCTCTCTCTAGTCTAGTCCCTCTCCAGTCTAGTCTATCTCTAGTCTAGTCTCTCTCTAGTCTAGTCTCTCTCTAGTCAAGTCTCTTTCTAGTCTAGTCTCTCTCTAGTCTAGTCTCTCTCTAGTCTTCTCTGTCTCTAGTCTAGTCTTCTCTGTCTCTAGTCTAGTCTCTCTCTAGTCTAGTCTCTCTCTAGTCTAGCCCCTCTCTAGTCTAGTCTCTCTCTAGTCTAGTCTCTCTCGAGTCTAGACTCTATATCTAGTCTAGTCCCTCTCTAGTGTAGTCTCTCTCTAGTCTAGTCCCTCTCTAGTATAGTCCCTCTCTAGTCTAGTCTCTCTCTAGTCTAGTCCCTCTCTAGTGTAGTCTCTCTCTAGTCTAGTCCCTCTCCAGTCTAGTCTATCTCTAGTCTAGTCTCTCTCTAGTCTAGTCTCTCTCTAGTCAAGTCTCTTTCTAGTCTAGTCTCTCTCTAGTCTAGTCTCTCTCTAGTCTTCTCTGTCTCTAGTCTAGTCTCTCTCTAGTCTAGTCCCTCTCTAGTCTAGTCCCTCTCCAGTCTAGTCTCTCTCTAGTCTAGTCTCTCTCGAGTCTAGACTCTATATCTAGTCTAGTCCCTCTCTAGTGTAGTCTCTCTCTAGTCTAGTCCCTCTCTAGTGTAGTCTCTCTCTAGTCCCTCTCCAGTCTAGTCTCTCTCTAGTCTAGTCTCTCTCTAGTCTAGTCTCTCTCTAGTCAAGTCTCTCTCGAGTCTAGACTCTATATCTAGTCTAGTCCCTCTCTAGTGTAGTCTCTCTCTAGTCTAGTCCCTCTCTAGTGTAGTCTCTCTCTAGTCTAGTCTAGTCTCTCTCTAGTCTAGTCCCTCTCCAGTCTAGTCTCTCTCTAGTCTAGTCTCTCTCTAGTGTAGTCTCTCTCTAGTCTAGTCTTTCTCTAGTCTAGTCTCTCTCGAGTCTAGACTCTATATCTAGTCTAGTCCCTCTCTAGTGTAGTCTCTCTCTAGTCTAGTCTAGTCTC
This sequence comes from Calliphora vicina, assembly GCF_958450345.1. Lineage (NCBI taxonomy): Eukaryota > Metazoa > Arthropoda > Insecta > Diptera > Calliphoridae > Calliphora > Calliphora vicina. The sequence goes on from NC_088783.1 coordinate 117,118,802, forward strand.
TCTCTAGTCTAGTCCCTCTCCAGTCTAGTCTCTCTCTAGTCTAGTCTCTCTCTAGTGTAGTCTCTCTCTAGTCTAGTCTTTCTCTAGTCTAGTCTCTCTCGAGTCTAGACTCTATATCTAGTCTAGTCCCTCTCTAGTGTAGTCTCTCTCTAGTCTAGTCCCTCTCTAGTGTAGTCTCTCTCTAATCTAGTCCCTCTCCAGTCTAGTCTCTCTCTAGTCTAGTCTCTCTCTAGTCTAGTCTATCTCTAGTCAAGTCTCTTTCTATTCTAGTCTAGTCTCTCTCTAGTCTAGTCTCTCTCTAGTGTAGTCTAGTCTCTCTCGAGTCTATATCTAGTCTAGGCTCTCTCTAGTCCAGCCTCTCTCTAGTCTAGTCTCTGGTCTAGTCTCTGGTCTAGTCTCTGGTCTAGTCTCTAGTCTAGTCTCTGGTCTAGTCTCTGGTCTAGTCTCTGGTCTAGTCTCTAGTCTAGTCTCTAGTCTAGTCTCTAGTCTCTGGTCTAGTCTCTAGTCTAGTCTCTAGTCTCTGGTCTAGTCTCTAGTCTAGTCTCTAGTCTAGTCTCTAGTCTCTAGTCTAGTCTCTAGTCTAGTCTCTAGTCTAGTCTCTAGTCTAGTCTCTAGCATAGTTTAGTCTCTAGCCCAGTCTAGTCTCTAGTCTAGTCTCAAGTCTAGTCTCTAGCCTAGTCTAGTCTCTAGCCTAGTCTAGTGTTTAGCCTAGTCTAGTATCTAGCCTAGTCTAGTGTCTAGCCTAGTTTAGTCTCTAGCCCACTCTAGTCTCTAGCCCACTCTAGTCTCTAGCCCACTCTAGTCTCTAGCCCACTCTAGTCTCTAGTCTAGTATCTAGCCTAGTCTCTAGCCTTGTCTAATCTCTAGTCTAGTCTGTCTTTCGTATAGTGTCTAGTATAGTCTATTCTTTGTCTATTCATCACACAATTTATTATAATTATATTGATTTCTTAAAATAAAATAAATCTGTGGTAAATTTCTTATGACATATTTGAATAATATGATTTAATCTAATAGTTTTTATAGAAATTTTCTAATTTTTATTTTTAATTAACAATTAACACCTATAAAATGTGATAAATTATAACAATATCTTACAAGTTGTGTCATTTTCAAACACAAATAGAGCAAATTATTCAATAATTTCCAAGCAAATATATGAATCACTAATAATTTTAAAGCAGCAAATAATTTTGCTATAAAAATTAATGAAATTGTATAGAATTTTAAGTAGTTGTTCTAGATTATTGCAATATTTTTATTACATTTTTAGTTTTTTGTTTGAGGAGAAATAAAACCAAAAAAACTATTGCTAAAAAAAAGTGCAGCAGTGTGACCTTGTGTGGTAACAGCTACATTTCAATAATAAAACTAAATACAAATTTCTTTTGTAAAGTGAAAAAAAAATATAAAGAAAAACATCAATCAATTTCTGCCATTACATGGCATCATAATATACAGTAGAAATTTAAGGCTCCTTTCCCCGGATTTTCTTGGGTAAAAGCTGGTGCTGGGTACTGTTTGTATTTAGCATTATTATTTTATAATTATTACACAGAATACAAGTTTAAATATTGAAGGTTATTTTCTGTTTAAATAAGGGAAACTAAAATTGATTAAAACATGAATAAATTTATAGTAAAAAAAGAAGACATCAGCCTTGATGGAATTTTCATAACATTGTTAGAATTTAAAGGAAACAAATAGTTGCAAACTGTTGTTTGATAAAATCTATTGATTTTCTAAGCAAATCCTTAAAAATGTTTCTAAATTCAATGACAAGTTGCCATTAAAAACCTTCGCTTGTGGGGCTTAAAGCACAGGATATTAAAACAATACAGTTTTTTATGGAAAACCGAAAGCAAGACAACCCAGCAAACATAAATTTTATTAAAATAAGTTAAAAAATTATTCTAAACAAAAAAGTTTTTGAAATTTTTTTACAAAAAAATCCTTTGCAGATCCTCAAATGTCTCTATCTTTCTTTTAGGAACAAATCTTCTGTTTCTTTCTCATCATTTTCTTTGCTGGTTAATCAGAATTTGGTTTTAACCATCTATGCATGTAAATGTAGGGATACAAAACTAATAATACTTGAATCCACTCAACAAAAAAACAAAATACACAAGAAATAATGAAAGAAAAACATATTCATTCAAACTGTTACAGAACACAAACATACACAAAAAATCCTTGACCTAATTTTAAATTTGTTTACAATATTACAACCACAAAAATCCTTTCTACACATAATTCCATAGAAATTTTAAAATTTATAAGAAATTTTAATTAAGATTTTTGATTTTTATAAAAAAAAAATAAGAAAATCTTTGTAAATCTCTGAAATTACAGCAATTTTGCTTGCCTTTAGTGAAATTAGAGATATTATAAATTTTCAAAAAAATTTTAAAAATTCGAACTTAAATTCGAATTTCAATTTTTAAGCAAAAAATAACAAATTTGTTTCTGCTGATAAATTATTTAATTTTAAAATTTACAAAATTTTAAGTTTTCAATTAAATTTTGGGAAATTCGAACTTAATTCGAATTTAAATTTTTTAATTAAAATGTATAAAATGGCAAATTATCTCATTTTAAAGCATTAGCAAAATTTAAATTTTTCCAAAAAATTTTGAAAATTCGAACTTAATTTCGAATTTACATTCTTAAGCAAAAAATAACAAAAACTGGGAAATTCGAATTTACATTTTTTTTTAGTAAAAGTATCTAAAACGGCAAATTATCTCATTTTAAAGGAAATTTGCAAAATTTAAATTTTTTCAAAAAATTTTGAAAATTCGAAATTAATTTCGAATTAAAATTCTTAAGCAAAAAATATTAAAAACTTACTAAAATACAAATTTTGTTTACCAAAATATTTTTTAGGTTATAAATTATTTTATTTTGAAGCATGGATTTTGAAATTTACAAAAAATTCAAAGTTTTTAAAAAAAATTCAAAATTCTAACTCAAATTCGAATTTTAATTTTTAAATAAAAATAGCTAAAATGCCCTAAAATAATAAATTATATTATTTTAAAGCAATTTGTTAATAAAATTACCAAAATTTTAAATTTTCAAAATTCGAACTTAATTTCGAATTTAATTTTTTTAAGTAAAAGTATCTAAAACGGCAAATTATCTCATTTTAAAGCAAATTTGCAAAATTTAAATTTTTCCAAAAAATTTTGAAAATTCGAACTTAATTTCGAATTAAAATTCTGAAGTAAAAAATATTTAAAAGCAATTTGTTAATAAAATTAGCAAAATCTTAAATTTTCAAAATTCGAACTTAATTTCGAATTTGAATTTTTTAAGTAAAAGAGTCTGAAATGGCAAATTATCTCATTTTAAAGCAAATTTGCAAAATTTAAATTTTTTCAAAAAATTTTGAAAATTCGAACTTAATTTCGAATTAAAATTCTTAAGCAAAAACTAACAAAAGCAATTTGTTAATAAAATTAGCAAAATTTTAAATTTTTAAAATTCGAACTTAATTTCGAATTTGAATTTTTTAAGTAAAAGTGTCTGAAATGGCCTTAAAACGGCAAATTATCTTTAAAATTATTATTATTAAATTTTCTACTAAAATTTTCAAAATTTTAAATTTCCAAAAAATTTTACAAAATTCAAACTTAATTTCGAATAATTTTTTTTCCTTTTTGAAAGACTTTATTTTATATAAAAAATATGATTTTCCACTGATTTATAACAAATTATATGAAAATTAACTAAGTTTAAGACAATTTCGAAAATTCGAACTTAATTTCGAAAATTAATTTTTTAATTAAAAATGTAGCAAATTGCCCTAAACTGAAAAATATTTAATTTTAAAACCTTTTGTTTTTAAAATTTAAATTTATGTACTCATTTCAAGAAAATTTATTCGAAATACGAACTTAATTTCGATTTGCATTTTTAACAATTTCCTAAAAATTATAAAATATTTAGATTTAAAAAAAAAATTTACTTGCCTCAACAATGCCTTTAAGGCGCTGAGGCTAACTTATTGTAATGAAATTGAATTGAAAATAAAATTTATATAAAAAAAAAAAAAATATTTTGTAGTCAAAAATTTACTCATTTCATTTCAAGACAATTTTGAAAATTCGAACTTAATTTCGAATATTATTTTCATCTTTAAAAGTCTTAATTTTCCTTAAAATTATATAATTTCTTTGTCTCAAACTATTTATAAGAAAATTTAAAATTTAAGACAATTTCGAAAAATCGAACTTAATTTCGAATTTTAGTTTTTAAGTAAAAAATTCGCAAATTGACCTAAACTGAAAAATATTTAAATTTAAAACATTTTGTAGTCAAAAATTTAAAAAAATTTACTCATTTCAAGAAAATTTTTAAAATTCGAACTTAATTTCGAATATTATTTCCATCTTTAAAAGCCTTAATATTCCATAAAATTATATATTTTCTTTGTCTCAAACTATTTATAAGAAATTTTACAATTTTTTATTAAATTTAAGAAAATTTCGAAAATTCGAACTTAATTTCGAATTTTAGTTTTTAGTAAAAAAGTCGCATATTGCCATAAACTGAAAAATATTTAGATTTAAAACATTTATAAGAAATTTTGAATTTTGTTTTTAATTTAAGACAATTTTGAAAATTCGAACTTAATTTCGAATATTATTTCCATCTTTAAAAGTCTTAATTTTAATTAAAATAATATATTTTCTTTGTCTTAAACAATTTATAAGAAAATTTACAATTTTTTTATTAAATTTAAGACAATTTCGAAAATTCGAACTTAATTTCGAATTTAATTTTTTTAAGTAAAAATTTCACAAATTGCTTTAAACTGAAGAATATTTCAATTTAAAACCTTTTGTTGTCAAAAATTTAAATAGTAACTTATTTCAAAAGAATTTTGAAAATTCGAACTTAATTTCGAATTTGAATTTCTAGCATTAAATGTCTCAAAAGACCATAAAATGTTCAATTATTTTGTTTTAAAGCAATTTGTTATCAAAAATGGTAAAATGTAAAGATTTAAACCAAATTTTTAAAATTCGAATTTAAATTTTCAAATAAAATTAGCTAAAATTTCATTAAAATCATAAATTATTTAGATTTAAAACAATTTGTGGTATAAAATTTATTCATTTCAAAAGAATTTTGAAAATTCGATTTTGAATTTCTAGCATTAAATGTCTCAAAAGACCATAAAATGTTCAATTATTTTGTTTTAAAGCTATTTATAGCTATAATTAGCTCAATTTGTTTAACTTTACAATTGAATTACGAAAAAGAAACCCAGATTGTATTATACTTATAAAACTAAACTGTTTTTATAAAACTTTGAAATCTTCAATGGAAATTACAGCAGTTGGCCAATCACAATTTTTCCATTGAACTTCGAATTGACACATTTTTGGGTATTACTGGCCGTATGTCATGAATAACATGAAAAATGTTGGCCTCCAAGGCGTCAATTGTTGCAGAGCATAAACCAGCGAGAAATGAGTTCTATTGGACTTAAAAACACCCTTTTTCAGAACTCATATCTAAAAACAGATAAATAAGCTTTAAAAAAGGTTCCATTTGTATCAATTCCACTTAAAACTGTTCCAATTGAAATGTACTTGAACATACATCTGCTATTTAACACATGTTTTTCAATGCAAATCACATCCTATTAGAATTTCAATAAACCCTTTCCATTTTACCACAAAAATCTCCCCTATTTAATTCAAATTAACCTAAAATTCTATTAATAATTTAACCTCATTATGCTTCACCAATTTCTGTACCAATTAATCACTTAAATTAAAATCAAAACCACATTTCCTCTTACCTTTAAAACACCTTTGACCTCATCGATTATCTCCCTTTGATGCAAAACAATTTCATCTGTTGTCAATACCTCATAAATGTACTCATCATTATCTGCCTGGCGTTCGTGAACGGAAGGTATGTCATCCATGGGAAAATCATCGTCACCCTCATCGCCCGATGAAACATTGCCGGAATCAACATTATCTATTTCAAAGGAGTCCTCATCAGAATCCATAATGCGAAGAAGACGACAAGTGAGGAGGTAGCAAGCAACTCACTCAGAAGACAGCAAGAGGTAGGGCGAAGAAAAATGAAAGAGATTCAATTGCTAAAAGAAAGAAGAAAAACTATTTTAATAAAAGGGGTTTCTTTTTTTTATATTCATTATGGTAAATTTTATTTTTAATATTATGTATTGTTGTTTTTGTTAATTTAAATATAATAAAAAAAAACTAAGCAGCTGTTTTCTTCATGTTACAACAAAAGCCCTCAAAATGGTTATACAAAAACAAAATGTAAAGATATCTACAACAACAACAACTAAAAGAAACAATATAAACGTCACTTGACCTTGTTCAAGTTATTTATTTATGTGTGTTTGTTGTGTGAGCCGCCATTATTGGTCTATTGTTTTTTGTAAATTCTCCGCTGCATTAATTTTAAGCTAAACGTTTTATATTTATCAATTGTTTATTGTTTATTTTATAAGTAGGGAAGTGGGTATGTGTTGCAGTACTTTAAATTTAAAAATTAATTATTTTTTTGTAATATTTCCCTATAAAAAATAAACTATTACACTCCCCCCACACTTTCACTCCTCACTGACACTTAGCGGTATATTGGTACTGCCAATGTTAAAGAAACTGAAAAGTCGCTTGAAATCATTAAAGAATAAACGCCAGATGTTAAAACATTGATTATTTTGGGGAAGTCTTTAAATTTTGTTAAATAAAAGTAAATTTAAAAACTAATGATAGTTTAATAATTAAATATATCATTAACCACAGTTACAAGCGACAATACTTAATATTAATAGTTATTTGTCTAAAACTTGGATTGACAAACTCCAATTGAATTCATAATTATCATAAAAAACTGCCAAAAATGTTTGTGTTAGAACAAAATCTGACTATTTTGTTATAAATTCTGAAAAATTAGAATTCTTGTACATTCAAGAATTCTCTGAAGGGTTAATTTTAATGATTATTTAAAAAGTTTTGTTAGTAATATTGTTGGTAGTAAGTAGCAAGACCTGCGCAGAAGTGTGAGGGATTGAAATTCAATGTTTTCCATGTAGTTTACTAATATATTGCAATATTTTGTTTACTTTTTGCAGAGTAACATTTTCAATACTAGAAAGAAATTTTGCAGGTAAACAAAAGAAACGGATAAGCAAATAACAAAAATCGTTAACTTATTTTTTTTCTTTAACTTGATAAAATAAATATATTCACATTGACAAGGAATAATCAAAATTGTGAATATTTAAGTGGGTAATTGAATTTTTTTAAACAAATATATCAAATTTTTTATTAAATTTTGGGTTATAAAAAAGCTTTATAAATCAATCACCAATTTCTTGGGAAAAAAATCGCTAATTTTTCCCATATAAACCCACACTTAACCACACTGTCTTAAAAATAAATTAAGAAAATGGCACAAAAAGGACAAAAAAAACATAAATTCTTTAACAAAACACTAATTATTGTTAATTATAACATAAATAATAAGAAAACATTTAATTTTTAAACATTTTCTTGTAAATTTCATTAAAAAAAACCAACTAGACACATATAAACATACAAACATTCGAACAAGCAATCTTATACATAACCAACAACAAAGTTCAAGGCTATTTTAACAACAAATAAGGCCACAAAAGAAACACATACAAAATAATAATAACAAAAAACCTTCACACTTTGCAAACAAAAAAAACACACACACAACAATAACAATTTGTTTAAATAATTGTTAATTGATTTAACACTTTTTACTTTTAATTTCTGGCAAAAATATTTGGACAATAAATTTCTTGCCACAAAATGCTGACATGACAATTAACATTGCAACAACAACGCAAAATTGCATTAAACATACGAATAAAGGGCAGAAAGAAAAGGAGAGCCTTAAAGAATGCATTTCTCACTAACACTAACAACAACAAACACATATTACATATACTTGTATCAAAAAAACACTAGTTGTCTCTTTCTATTCCATGTTAAGCTTAACCATGAACAAAACTTATTGGATTTTAATGAGTTTTCATGTAAGCAAGAAAAAGAAACAAAAAAAAACAAAGAAAAACAAGTAAGAAAGTATGGTCGGTCAAGCCTGCCAGATAATACCCTACACTAAGTAAAATTTCAATAATTTATATTTTTGAGTGATTTTCGGAAGTGGGGTTATATGGTGGCTATGACCAATTATGGACCGATCACCATGAAATTAGGTCGTCTGATTTATGTCTATATTAAAGTTAACTATGTTGAATTTTGTGTGTTTACCAAAATTTTTAAGCGATTTATGCATGTTAAAGTGATTTTCGGAAGCGGGTCTATATGGGAGCTATGACTAATTATGGACCGATCGTAAAAAAATTTGGTGACATGAATTTTGTGTATACAAAACTAATTTGGAGCGGAATTTGTGGAGATACATATATAAATTAAACATTTATGACCGATAAAGTCCAATTTCGAGAGGACATATGTATGAGAGCTAGGTGAAATAATAGACCGATTTCAGCCAGTTTCAATAGGCTTGGCCCTTGAGCCAAAAAAATAATATGTACCAAATTTCATCGAAATATCTTCAAAATTGCGACCTGTACTCTGCGCACAAGGTTTACATGGACAGCCAGCCGACCAGACGGACGGACGGACATCGCTTAATCGACTCAGAAAGTAATTCTAAGTCGATCGGTATACTTTAAGGTGGATGTTAGACTAATATTTTTGGGCGTTACAAACATCTACACAAACGCATATAATACCCTCCCCACTATGGTGGTGTAGGGTATAAATAGTTATAGAACAAAAATTGGGAAAATTTTCCTAATTCCTTTAAAATGTTATAGCAATTTACCTTTTTTTCACAAAAATGTAGCAATATTTAAAAGTTTATGTTGATTTTTTCAGGGTTATAGCAACACTTAATTAAATTTTTTAGGTTTTTTTACTACGTCAATTTATTTTTCTTTACAACACAATAATTTTCTTCTTTAATTATTCAAATTGTTACACTTAATAATACAAAATTAATTTTTTATTTTACAAAATTTTCTTTGTTCAACTTTTATTATAATTTAAACACTTGCACGTTTTATTTGGCAATTTTTATTGGGTTTTTTCAATTTAAAACTTTTAACTAAAATTTATCTATTTTTTCATATTATTTATGCCAACAAAATTTCTAAACATTTATTTAAATTAGAAATTTTTTTTTTATTAAAAGTACAAAAGAAAATGTCCAGTTTTTCTCGCAACGAGAACGAACGTACTTTCTTTGTAAAATTTATAAAACAAATGATAATAAAAGAGAGAGTATGTGCAATTGGGAGAAGGTGAAATAGACAAGAATTCAATGAACGGCAAATATAATCATCTCTTTTTAACTAATTGCTGTGAAAGGGGCAAATCCGCAGGAGAGAAAGAGACAGCTAGTGTTGCGATTTTCGTTTAATAAGAATTAAGCAAAAGAAAATGAAAATAAAACAGAAATGTCAATAATCTAATATCAGCTGTGTTCAGTTGGTTTATTAAGCAGGGTTGTATTTAGTTAACAGAGTTGTGTTTAAAAGAAATACACTGGAAGAAATTTTACCTTTAAAATATAATTTCTTGAGATACTTGACTGACTCACTTAGATTTATTAAATTTAAAAGTATATATGTATATTTACAGCTTACCCTGTCTATACTTGACAAATATTTATCATAACAATAAATGACATTTGTTGTCAAGACAATGTTGTCTTATCAAAAGCACTAACAATTTTGTCATAACGAAGCAATAATACTAATAAATGGAGACTATACCTGATTTATCATGATACAAATTTATCAAGTGTAGACAGGGAGTTAATTTTTTTGCAAATTAATGCTCTTAACTTGAAAAATAAGGTTTTTTTTTAATTATTTTAATTATTTTTATTTAATATAAATATTGTACAGAGGGTTAATCACGAAATTTTTAGTATTAAATAAGTATTTATGAGATAATTTTTAAAGTATTTATGTTCTATAGCTGAAATTTCAATAAAAATCCTCTAGAGGAGTTTTGACTATAAAATTTTGGGGTAAAATTTTAATTAGGAAAAATCGATATTATGGAAATTAAAAATAAATAAGAATTCCAATTAAATTTTTGTCATATAATTGTTTTTAATTAAAATTCTCTAACATTTTCTCTCTCATAGTTTTTACTAAAGCATTAAATCGCCCTTTTGAATTTGTAATTTTCTGAACTTTCTACCTTTTCTTACTTAATTAAAACTATAAAAAATACATTACTTTCGTCTGCGCAAAAAAAACAACACACACACACAAAAAGAAATTCAAATGCAAAGAATTTCATTAAAAATTCTAGACTCGTTTGTTTTTTGACATTAATTTTTGTTTGTTTTGCATTTGAAAAAAGCAGCAATACGTTTCCAGTTTTTAATGAATTCCATTTGGCTTATGTACCCACAAATATTACATTATATACAAGACCATTGTTTTAGTAAATAAAGATCTCTCTGCTAACATTGACTGCAAAAAGAAATTATTATCAATTCCAATGAAAAACCATTTATCAATTTTTACAGCACCCCAGGGTTTTTAAGCGCGCGCTACAATAATATACACAGAGCCAGCTGGACAGACGTACATACACATATTTTTTGCTGACGCCAGAGAAATTGAGGAAAGAAAATAAAAACGACAGCAGCAGACGCAGCGCAGCATGTGTTTAAAGAAGGTCTTTGAATTTTCATTAGATGGTGTGGTAAATGGTTGTGTGGATGTATTGTGGTCATTATGGAAAAGCAAAATTAAAAGGAAACCATCATACAAAAAGAGAAATTGGCAAAAATAATGTCATGTTCCTCAATTTCCCTTGCCTTCTTTTCCCCCTTTCTCCTACAAAGCTGATTAACAGTAAATCAAGTCCAAAACATCTCAGTTCCAACCTTGTGAAATTTCGTTATGATATCTTCAATAGTAAATTATTATTTTTCAATAATTTAGAAATTTTCTAATTACGAAATTTATCTCTTTGGTTAGAGAAAAATCGATCAGCAAGTTCAACGCCCTAAATAACCATTAGAGCTCTATAATTTGCGCCCAATAAAACAACAACAAAAATAACGTTACCATAACAACAACAAATGTCATTCATTGAGTTTTCTTCGATTTGTTTTTCTTATTTTTTTATCATTGTTTTCACCATCTGGTATCATACCTATTGAAAAATATTTCTATCACATAATGTAACCAGCTGCTATTTATTATTGTTTAGAAAAATCAGCTAACCAATCTTATTAAAACAATTATGTACATGACTTTTAACTTCTATTTACTTTTCTTAATTCGTTTTGTCCCAAAAAAAATACAAATTTCCACACCCCCTTTTAAAAAACACTTTCCTTTATCTTGTTTGCTTTTCCTCTTACCTTCTTTCAGTTTTTAGCCTTTTCTTATTATTTTTCCTTTTATTTTCTTTATACTTTCTTTAATTTTCTTAATTGTTTCGCAAAAAAATCAATAAAATTTGTAATTTATATTGAAAACTATATAAAAAATGGAGGTTTACTGCTGAAAACAGTTAAAACACGCCATAATTATGACAGAGATGACAGTTAACACACAAACACATGTATAGATATGTATAAAGAAACAAGTTTTTCAAAAGCAAAACAAACTAAAAGAAAACACCGTTTCTAGAGAGAAAAACAAAGAGAGAGATATAAAAATAAACAACAACAAAGTAAAGAGCAATAAACCAAAATAATAAAAGCAATTACAACAATTGTAATGCTGGGTATACACGATACTATTTTTCGTACTAATCGTAGTATGAGTTGAAGTACGATTTTGTGATAGACGTTACTACAAATCGTACTATTTCCTTTGAAAAAAATGACAAGTAATAAAAATATCACAAAAATCAAAAATTTTTGATTTTCATACTTCGTTAGTACGACAACATGATACACGTTACTAATTTCATACTTATACGATTTATCGTACGACTTATCGTAACGTGTATACCTAGCATAATAAATAGAAAATAAAAATAATAATTCATACCAAAAATTTACATATATTTTGTGGTTTACACACAAATTTATCTTAGGCACAGTGTAATAATTGGTTGTTGTTCATTTATTCTTCTCTTATTTTCTTTATTTTGTTGTTTTTGCTGCAAAAAGTGTATGTATCTAAACATCAGGCTTGGAAAATGGTTATCTTTGTGCTTTGGTTTTTTAATTTTGAAAAATTGTATTTCAGTTCTTACAATATTGGTTAAATTTGGATACATTTTCTTAATTTAAGCAATTTAAAAGACTTTACTAATGTTTATTTTCGTAACAAGAAGCTTTTAACTCATTTTTGTGTTTGCTAGCAACAATAACGTTCATTTTCCATCCCTGAAACAGTGGATACATACAGAAAAACACAAGTGTAAACAAACCTACCTGCTGCATAGGGCGTTGGTTCAACGAACTCGATCAAATAGCTGGACTTCACACCAACTGATTACAATTGGATCGAACAACTGTCGGCTGATATACCAAACTATCCCCCCAGGCCTTTATTTCAAGCATTCAGTGAGTTTTTTTGTGAAAGTCGAAATCATGTCTCTGCCGGAGGACGACACATTGTGGCCGTATGCTTGAAACGGCTAAAATAGGACGAAAACAAAAGAATGTGGAGGCTGGATAGGCGTCAACTAACTCAACAAAATCTTTTAAAGCAAGCTAATTTAGTGGGCGACTTGCTCCAACCCGTGCAACTTTTGCGATTGGATACTAGAACATTTGAGGAGCTTTTGAGCCTGATTAAACGAGAAACAAAACACTCTTAAGCCTAATGCTACAACGGCAAGTGAACGTTTGTTAACAACGCTGCAATACCTGGCCACTGGTAAACATTTTGAGGATCATAAGGTAACTAGTGGTGCTGGAAACTTGAAAAAAACACCTAAAGGTTAGTACACCGAATTTCTTTTTAATTTTTATAACAAATTTTATATTTTATTGACTGCATTCTTACAAATATGTATGTACTCTTAAATTAAACTTAAAATTAAGTTCACAGTTGGTAGGTAGATAGATATTCTTTGTAAAGAAATAAAATAATTCACTATTTACAGGTTTCTAAATCCCAAAAATATCATTAGTTTCAATAGTAACGATTTCCTCCTTTGGCTCTGTAAACGCGGGTGAAGACTGTATGTGGTAGACGGTACCTATGTTGGTTAGACCAGTGTTTGTGTTGAGTAAGCCCAATTCAGCATTGAACATGACCTCGTTAATAACTCGTTCGGCAATTATACGTTGCATTCGTTCCATTTTTGAGAGCTTCTGACCCCAGACATTGGCCATTTGCTGGCTAGTATCTGGTGCGGTTGCTAAACTTGACGTAGCCTGTTTTACGGGTTCGATGGTAGGGTTGGGTTTCTTTTTTTTAGGTACTGGTGGCTCTGGTTGTTTCGGTTCTGGTTGTTTTGGTGCTGGTTCGGTCACCTAGAAAATAATAAAAGATAGATACGGGCTTAATATATTTTAAAATTGTGAATAAAAACAAATAAATTAATAAACATATATTGAAAACCCCCCCAGGAGTGGCGTTCTATCTCTTTCCCAATTGCATTCGTTAGCATTTTCCTACTTTGCTTAGTAAATGCAGACTCTAAATTTATATTGGTCGATTTTGAAGCTCTACGGCGTTCCTATGTAGGAAAGGCCCTCAAAAGTTAAAGTTTCTTCAAGAAATTTCTATAAAAAACAAAAGTTATCGATAACTTTTCTATAGAAAACAAAAGTAATCGAAAAATTTTGTAAAGAAGTTATCGATAAATTTTCTATAGAAAATAAAAGTTATCGATAAGTTTTCTATGGAAATCGAAAGTAATCGAAAAACTTTGTAAAGAAGACAAGTTATCGATAACTTTTCTACAGAAAACCAAAGTTATCGATAAATTTTCTATAGAAATCGAAAGTTATCGATAACTTTTCTATAGAAAACAAAAGTAATCGAAAAACTTTGTAAAGAAGACAAGTTATCGATAAATTTTCTATAGAAAATAAAAGTTATCGATAACTTTTCTATAGAAAATAAAAGTTATCGATAACTTTTCTATGGAAATCGAAAGTAATCGAAAAATTTTGTAAAGAAAACAAGTTATCGATAAATTTTCTATAGAAAACAAAAGTTATTGATAACTTTTCTATAGAAAACAAATGTTATCGATAACTTTTATAGAGAAAACAAAAGATATCGATTACTTTTCTATAGTAAACAAAATTATCGATAACTTTTTATAGAAAATTAATGTTATCGATAACTTTTCTCTATTAAACCAAAGTTATCGATAACTTTTCTATAGAAGTCTAAAGTTATCGATAAATTTTCTATTGAAAACAAAAGTTATCGATAACTTTTCTATAGTAAACAAAAGTTATCGATAATTTTTATATAGCAATCGAAAGTTATCGATAAATTTTCTAAAGAAAACCAAAGTTATCGATAAATTTTCTATAGAAATCTAAAGTTATCGATAAATTTTCTATAGAAACTTAAAGTTATCGATAACTTTTCTCTATAAAACAAATGTTATCGATAACTTTTCTATAGAAAACAAAAGTTATCGATAATTTTTCTCTATTAAACCAAAGTTATCGATAACTTTTCTATAGAAATCTAAATTATCGATAACTTTTCTATAGTAAACAAAAGTTATCGATAATTTTTATATAGCAATTGAAAGTTATCGATAAATTTTCTAAAGAAAATCAAAGTTATCGATACATTTTCTATAGAAAACTAAATTATCGATAACATTTCTATAGAAACCTAAAGTTATCGATAACTTTTCTCTATAAAACAAAAGTTATCGATAATTTTTCTAAAGAAATCTAAAGTTATCGATAATTTTTCTAAAGAAATCAAAAGTTATCGATAAATTTTCTAAAGAAAACCAAAGTTATCAATAAATTTTCTATAGAATCGAAAAAAAAATGATCACGATAAAAAAAATACAGATTTGTGTGTACTCACATTCAAACACCTCATCGAACTGACCGTTTCCACAGAGTTCACAACATTTACAGAGCAAGTGGAACAGTTCTCATTTACAGGCGTCAATTCAACCGAGTTCAAAAATGAGTCCAAGGCATTAAAGTAAAATAGCGATGGTTTGTAAGGTCCATTTGGATCGTTTTTTCGATTTAAAGTCCGTCTATATTCGCGCCTATAACAGGTACGCAATAAATTTATGCGCCTACGTAAATCATTTTTATCAGCATTTGGCTGAGATTCCCGGTATTTCTGCAATAAAATATTATATTGCACGTCTTTTATGCGGCGATTAGTATAATCCGGACTCCTTACATCCCACAGGGCGGGTAAGGTGCGATAAACTTCAATCAGTTCGAGAATTTGCTTTCTTTCTGGCATCGAAGTCATCTCGTGTCACAATCAACAACCGCACTTTTCAAAATACTCTTTTCAAATGAATGTTTGTTTCAAATTATCAAGCTTATGGCCCCCTTCAACACTCAAACATGCCATCAAGCATTCATTGTGAAATAAACAACAACAAAAAACAACAAGCAGAATTGTGTTTCCAGCATGGT
This sequence comes from Calliphora vicina, assembly GCF_958450345.1. Classification (NCBI taxonomy): domain Eukaryota; kingdom Metazoa; phylum Arthropoda; class Insecta; order Diptera; family Calliphoridae; genus Calliphora; species Calliphora vicina. The sequence continues at coordinate 117,134,444 of NC_088783.1, forward strand.
TGGCTGATGTTATTACGTAATTGCTGGCTGATATTCTGTATAGAATTTGGTATTCTCAAGCACTTGGTTATATGCTTGTCATACAATTTGAATGGTTGTTTTAATTTCTCTACTATAGTAGACACAAATGTGTGCTGTTTGCCATCATACTGTTTCTATTAAACGGGGCCTGTTTTGCTAAACATTTTCAATGTTTTTTTTGTTGGGTCTCTCTATCTCTGTTTTTCTTCTCATTCTCTGTGTATTTGCTTGTTTGAGACAGACGGGCAAAATAAAACAACACAATTGTGTATATACTATTAGGGTTACTAGGTAATTTTCATCGCTGCCCACTATCAAAATTAAAAATATCCCCAAAATTCCCCAAATATAGTTTTTCTTGCGTAAAAAGAGTCTTTACTATATAAAACAAAAATTATGGATCAATTTGCTATATAAAAATTTTTCTATAGAAGCAAAAGTTATTGATAACTTTTCTAATATAAAAAAGAAGTTATCGATAACTTTTGTATAGAAATCTAAATTTATCGATAACTTTTCTATAGAAAACAAAAGTTATCGATATTTTTTCTATAGAAAACAAAAGTTATCGATAACTTTTCTATATAAAACTAAATTTATCGATAACTATTCTATAGAAAACGGAAGTTATCGATAAATTTCCTATTTAAAACGAAAGTTATCGATAACTTTTCTATATAAAAAAAATAATTGATAAATTTTCTATATAAAACAAAAGTTATCGATAACTTTTCAATAGAAATCTAAATTTATCGATAAATTTTCTATAGAAAACAAAAGTTATCGATAAATTTTCTATAGAAATCGAAAATTATCGATAACTTTTCTACAAAAAACTAAAGTTATCGATAAATTTTCTATAGAAATCGAAAGTTATCGATAACTTTTCTATAGAAAACAAAAGCTATCGATAACTTTTCTATAGAAAACAAAAGCTATCGATAACTTTTCTATAGAAATCGAAAGTTATTGATAACTTTTCTGGAGAAAACAAAAGTTATCGATAACTTTTCTATAGAAATCTAAATTTATCGATAACTTTTCTATAGAAAATAAAAAATATCGATAAATAACTGTAGAAAACAAAAGTTATCGTTAACTATTCTTTCCAAAACAAAAGTTATCGATAACTTTTCTATAGAAAATAAAAAATATCGATAAGTTTTCTATAAAAAACAAAAGTTATCGATAATTTTTCTATAGAAAACAAAAGTTATCGAGATCTTTTCTATATAAAACAAAAGTTATCGATAACTTTTCTATAGAAAATAAAAGTTATCGATAACTTTTATATATAAAACTAAAGTTATCGATAACTTTTCTCTATTAAACCAAAGTTATCGATAACTTTTCTATAAAAAACAAAAGTTATCGATAACTTTTCTAAAGAAAACAATAGTTATCGATAACTTTTCTATAGAAAACAAAAGTTATCGATAACTTTTCTATAGAAATCTAAATTTATCGATAACTTTTCTATAGAAAACAAAAGTTATCGATAACTTTTCTATAGAAATCCAAAGTTTTCGATTATTTGTCTACATAAACCAAATGTTATCGATTAATTTTCTATAGGAAACTAAATTGATTAAGTAAAACTACTGTTATCGATAATATTGATAATTTTTCAATAGAAAACAAAAGTTATCGATAAATTAGTTATAGAAAAGAAATAATTTCTCTACTCACATTCAAAGAGCTACTACTTTGCGGAGAACATTTGGTCTCTGATTGCACAGATCTCAAAAAATTCAGTGCATCATAGTAAAATAGCGTGGGTTTGTAAGGTCCCTCCGGTGTGATTTCTCCATTCTTCACACGATTGTATTCGCGCCTGTAATTAGTACGCAACGAATTTAGTCGTCTTCCTAAATCTTTTCTTGTGGCATTTGGATGTGTTTCGCGGTATTTTTCGTATAAAATATTATATTGCTCGCTTTTTAGTTGGCGATTCGTATAATCCGGACTCCTTAAATCCCATAGGGCGGTTAAGGAGTGATAAACTTCTAACAGTTCGAGAATTTGCTTACGTTGTGGCAGCGAAGTCATCTCGTCAAAACAACCGCACTTTTCAAAATACTCTTTTGAAATGAATGTTTGTTTCAAATTATCAAGCGCATATACTTACTTACCCTTCAACATTCAATCATGATGGCGTCAAGCATTCATTGTGAAATACAACAAAATAAATAACTAACAGAATTGTGTTTCCAGCATGGTTGGCTGGCTGGTTGGCTGATGTTATAACGTATGTAGGTACATACATATCTATTTGTTTGTATGTTCTGTATGCATACATACTCTATATTGGGTATTTTCAAGCGTGCTTGGTTATGTGATTGTCATGCATTTTGAATGTTTTTTTGTTTAAAATAATTCCTCTACTATAGTAGACAAAATGTGTGTTGTGCCTTCATGCTGTTAGTATTAAACAGGGCCTGTTTTACTGAGTATTTTTTCATTGTTAATATTTTTCATGGGTCTCTCTCTCTCGGTCTTTATATTTTAATACTCTGCGTGTTTTTTTCTTTAAGAAAAACTTGCGGGAAAAATAAAACACTTAAATAAAATAATTGTGTAAATATGTACTCAGTACATACTGATACATACCTACAATAATAATTCAACGTCGAACAGCTGCAGTTAAAAATTGCAGGGATTTATATGCAAAGTCTCTCAATCATTATTTTTGTACTTTGCGCTAAGGTTAACTGTATTGAGGTACTGTTAAGTTATCGATAACTTTAGATTTTTTAGAGAAATGTTATAGATAACATTTCCTTTTGCTAAAAAAAATGTATCAATAACTTTGTCATCTCTAGAAAATGTATCGATAACTTTGGTTTCCTCTAGAAAAATCACTGATATTGTTTGTTTTCTCCGGAAAATGTATTGATAAATTGTATTTGATATAGAAAATTTGTCGATAATTTTAGTTTTCTTTAGAAAAGTTATCGATAACTTTTGGTGTCTGTAGAAATGTTATCGATAAATTTAATTTTTATTTAAAAGTTATCGATAACTTTTGTTCTCTATAGAAAAGTTATCGATAACTTTTGTTTTCTATAGAGAAGTTATCGATAACATTAGTTTTCTATAGAAAAGTTATCGATAACTTTAGTTTTCTATAGAAAAGTTATCGATAGCTTTTGTTTTCTATAAAAATGTTATCGATAACTTTTTTTATATAGAAAAGTTATCGATAACTTTTGTTTTCTATAGAAATGTTATCGATAACTTTTTTTTATATCGAAAAGTTATCGATAACTTTTGTTTTCTATAGAAAAGTTATCGATAACTTTAGTTTTCTATATAAAAGTTATGGATAACTTTAGTTTTCTATAGAAAAATCATCGATAACTTTTTTTATATAGAAAAGTTATCGGTAACTCTTGTTTTCTATAGAAAACTTATCGATAACTTTTATTTTCTATAGAAATGTTATCGATAACTTTTTTTTTCTATAGAAATGTTATCGATAACTTTTGTTTTCTATAGAAAAGTTATCGATAACTTTTGTTTTCTATAGAAAAGTTATCGATAACTTTTGTTTTCTATAGAGAAGTTATCGATAACTTTTGTTGTCTCTAGAAAAATCATCGATAACTTTTGTTTTCTATAGAAAAGTTATCGATAACTTTAGTTTTATATATAAAAGTTATCGATAACTTTAGTTTTATATATAAAAGTTATCGATAATTTTTATTTTCTATAGAAAAGTTATCGATAACTTTAGTTTTCTATATAAAAGTTATCGATAACTTTTGTTTTCTATAGAGAAGTTATCGATAACTTTAGTTTTCTATAGTAAAGTTATCGATAACTTTTGTTTTCTATAGAGAAGTTATCGATAACTTTTGTTTTCTATAGTAAAGTTATCGATAACTTTTGTTTTCTATAGAAAAGTTATCGATAACTTTAGTTTTATATATAAAAGTTATCGATAACTTTTATTTTCTATAGAAAAGTCATCGATAACTTTGGTTTTCTATAAAAAGTTATCGATAACTTTTGTTTTCTATAGAGAAGTTATTGATAACTTTAGTTTTCTATAGAAAACTCATCGATAACTTTTGTTTTCAATAGAAAAGTTATCGATAACTTTTGTTTTCAATAGAAAAGTTATCGATAACTTTTGTTCTCTATAGAAAAGTTATCGATAACTTTATTATTATATAGAAAACATCGATAACTTATTTTGCTATAGAAAATGTGTCGATAACTTTTGTTGTCTCTAGAAAAATCATCGATAAATTTTGTTTGCTATAGAAAAGTTATCGATAAATTTAGTTTTCTATAAAAAATTTATCGATAAATTAAATTTCTATATAAAAGTTATCGAGAACTTTTGTTTTCTTTTAGAAAAAACATCGACAAGTTATCGATATGTAAAAAAGATTTAAAATTTTGAAGATGTTTCCCTTCTCTAGCCATTGCTAAAAAAATCTTTATTTATTTAAATTTAAATTTATAAATTCTATAATAAAAAATCTAACTTAACCCCCTCACAAGCCTTAACATACATACCAGCTTCCAACTTCCACAATCTATTTAAAACGTGTTACCTTTACTATAGGTTACTTAGCTGCCAAAGGGATTCTTTGTATTACGCCCTTTGGCTATATATACTACGTAATCAAGTACGATAATCTATATAATCCAGCCACAGTCAAACCTATATAATGTAAACATTTACCAAAAACTTTAATTTAAAACATTTGTTTAAAATTTATTACTTAATTCTTTAAGTTTAGTGTTTAAATTTAACTATACAATAAAAATGTATTATTAGTTTTGTTATTTATTTTATCTACATTTTACTGTAGTTGAAAAATGCCACATATAGTGTGTTATATTATGTTAGCTGGTTATGTGCTATATTTTACATATGGCATGTAATCCTATTGCTTGTCAAACTCCCTACCACCCTCTTTCTCCTACCTAAACCAATACGCCTTTGGCTTTTCAATCATGTTTCCGTTTTCTGTTCAATTTAGCTGATTAATGTGGTTTTGAAAAAAAAAAAGTAAATCCCACAAAAAAAAAATAAAAAATTTCCGTTTTAAAGGGGATTTTTTTGTTTGGAAAAATATAGATTTATTAGAAATAAATTATTAAATAATATGTAAATTGTTAAGGAATTTCAAAGATTAAACAGTTTTTTATGATGAACTTGTAATTTTTAATTACTTATACATTGTATATCACCGTTTTTATTGAAGTTTAATAGTTTTTAATCTAAAATATATTTGCAGAAAAAATAGGAAATATTGCTATGAATCCGAGAAATTTTCTGTAGAAAATGTTTCTCTGAATTTCAGAGAAATTTTCTATAGAAAATATTGCTCTGATTCCGAGAAATTTTCTGTAGAAAATATTGCTCTGAATCCGAGAAATTTTCTATAGAAAATGTTTCTCTGAATTCCGAGAAATTTTCTATAGAAAATGTTTCTCTGAATTCCGAGAAATTTTCTATAGAAAATGTTTCTCTGAATTCCGAGAAATTTTCTATAGAAAATGTTTCTCTGAATTCCGAGAATTTTTCTATTGAAATGTTTCTAGGTAGATATTTGAATGAAAAAGGAAAAATGTATATTTTGATACCGAAATACACATTTTTCCTTTTTCCATCCCTGACCCAGCCATCATATAAAGAAAATGAGGCCAAAATAAGCAACGACCTGACAACACTTCGGCAATATTTTGTTTTGCAATCGTGTTAATTATAGAATAGAAATTTCTAGAAATATGTAAACAAAACAATGCTTGTACTCACACTCTCTCTCTCCCACACACACACTCTTTCCCTCTATACCACCTTCTTACGGTATTATTGATGTTGTGGAGAGTGCAGGCTATAAACAACAACAACAACCAAAATACATAAAACAGAACAGGACTTGCACAGAGTAAGTTTTTTTTTTTGTAAATATTTCTTGACAACAACAAAACAAACAATAATAAAATGAAATAAAAAGAAAAAAATACTGCTGTTTACAACTTGAAAGCAATTTAACTTTTTTTCAATAAAACATCGTCAATAAAAACAACTAAAAATGGTTGTTTAACTTAAAGTGATAGAAATAAAATGTTTTTTATTGCATTTTTCTCCACTTACCGTTTTAGTATTATCAACAGTTTTCCGCGTAACTAGCAATGCATCAAGAAATTTCATCTCATCATACCAAAAAACACTTGGTATATACACAGAATCGCCGCCAGATTTTTTGCTAGCTTCCACTTTGGCCTTTTCAGCACTGTAGGCTGTACGAAGAGATTTTATTTTTCTCCTCACCACTTCTACGGGCATATTTGTGGCCTCATTAATCGCTTCATACGCCTTCATTATACCCTTCACCTTCGTGAGAAGGGTATATATAAGTTTGTCATTCCGTTTGTAATTTCTACATTTTTCATTTCCGACCCTATAAAGTATATATATTCTGGATCCTTATAGATAGCGGAGTCGATTAAGCCATGTCCGTCTGTCTGTCTGTCTGTCTGTCTGTCTGTCCGTCTGTCTGTCTGTCTGTCTGTCTGTTGAAATCAGTTTTCTGAAGACCCCAGATATCTTCGGGATCCAAATCTTCAATAATTCTGTCAGACATGCTTTCGAGAATTTTGCTATTTAAAATCAGCAAAATCGGTCCACAAATGGCTGAGATATGAGGAAAAAACCAAGACAACCTCGATTTTTGACCTATTTTTTTACCTATATCTGGATTACTAAGACATTAATATAGACAATATGGATATCTAATGATAGATATTTCAAAGACATTTGCAACGACGTATATAAGACCATAGTAAGTTGGACCTACAATGGGTCAAAATCGGGAAAAAAATTTTGAACCCGAATTTTTTTTTTTAAAAAAAAAAATTTAAAAAACAAAAAAAAATTTTTTAAAATTTAAAAAAAAAAAAAATTTTAAAATTTAAAAAAAAAAATTTTTTAAAATTTAAAAAAAAAAAATTTTAAAATTTAAAAAAAAAAAAATTTTAAAATTTAAAAAAAAAAAAATTTTTAAATTTAAAAAAAAAAAAATTTTAAAATTTAAAAAAAAAAAAAATTTTAAATAACAATCGAAAAATTTTTTTTTCCAAAAAATTCAAAAAACAACTGGAAAAAAAGTTAAATTTTGTTTACCTAAAAATATTTAAAATTTTGAAGTATAATTTGGTGAAGGGTATATAAGATTCGGCACGGCCGAATATAGCACTCTTACTTGTTTTTAAATCATTTCGTCTATATTCCGGAATAATTATATTCCACAGAACTTCATGGCTTCTGTACAGTTCTATGAAACGCAACACATCATTATGCTTATTACGTTTATTCTTAAACATGTTTAATTTTTTTTTAAAAAAAATGCCAGAATATTTGAAAACTATGGCGCCAGAATATTTGCAAAAGAATAAACCACAAATTATTTGAAAAAAAAAAGAAAAAATATAATCTTCCGCTTTTCTGTATTGTATATTGAAGCACCAACTTGAAAGAGAAATTGACAGCAAGTTGGTTTCAATTTTGAAAGGTGTGTGTTGAATGCGCAGGCCACAAGCAATAAACCAAACAATTCTTGTTTTCACTGTTGCCAGATTTAGGCGATTTATTGAAATTTTAGCGATTTTTTATTGTAAAAATGACAATGTGTGATTTGCCAATTTCTGATGTGAAAATTACAAAGGTTTTCATAAAGATTAGAGCAGGAGTATCACAAGCACCATACCTCTATTTGATTTACACCTCAGACTTGCATACGAACGATATATTAACTCGCATGAAATTCCATATATACCATCTAGTATGCTAGATAGCTACCTAAGATGTGTGTAGACATTGGTTAAAAAAAATCCGCTTGCTAGACTTCTAACACACGAGTCAAACGCAGTCGAGGCTTCGTAGAGCACCCCATTAATTTAGGGCCCAATTGTCAATTAATGCTCTGGTTTGGGAGTAACTAGATTTAATTTAAGTTATAATATTTGACTACTTATTGTTAGGCCTAAGGAAATAAAGCAGATTCAATAAATAAATAAAATGTAAAAGAAAAATATCGACTCTCTGCTATATATAAAAATAGAAAACACCTAATTCGCATTTTTTTGAAATTCAGTTTTTTAATGATTCCAATAAATTTCACATAAAAATTTAATGCAAAAATTTCTATTAGGTTTTTGACTTCTCCTCTACCATATCAAATTATTTGAGTTAGGTCCTTCCTAAATGACACCAAATGTGTTGAAGGATATAAAAATGTTTAATTTAAGTTTGTTTATAAATATTAAATAATTCTAATTATTTAAATATGTAAATTCTTTATTGTTAGTTAGTATTTTCTAATAAAACTGAGAAATTTCAGGAAAACTCATGATTTTTCCGATTTTTTGATGATTTCTAAAATATTTTGCCGATTTAGGTGATTTTATAACAAAATTATGTGGCTACATTGCTTGTACTCGCTCTCTCTCTCACACACTCTTTCTTCAAAAATACTCCAGTGTTGCCAATTTGGAGGTTTTCCCATCAAATCTAGCGTTTTTTATTGCACCAATCGCGGTAAAAATTATTTTTGGAGGCTAGAATGTAATCTAGTGATTTTTTAAAAGCATTTGGTGGAACCCATAATAAATTTTAACAAATCAGAGATTTTTCTAATAGTTACTAACAAAATATACTCGTTTACATATTCATAATTTTAGGAGATATACTGTGTCAGTATAATTCAAAGCGTTTTATCTTGACATTTGAAAACTAGTTGCATACATCAATATATATCTGCTATAGTCCCGGTTAGGTTTGGTTTTAAAATCGAGGAAATCTGCCCACAAATGACTGAGATATATGGAAAAAATCATGACAACCTAGATGTTTTACCTATTTTTGATCTATATCTGGATTACTAAGTCATTAATATGGGCAATATATGGATATGTAATGATAGATATTTCAAAGATCTTTCCAGTTACGTATATAAGATTAGTTGGACCTGTAATGGGTCAAAATCGGAAAAAAAATTTTTAACCCGAATTTTTTTTTTCACTAAAAGTTTTTTTTTGCTAAATATTTAAAAAAATTAAAAAAAAAAAAACAATTCGAAAATTTTTTATTTTCAAAAAATTAAAAAATCAACTTTGGGAAAAAAATAAAACAAAAAATTTTTTTTAAAATTTAAAAAAAAAAAAAAAAACTGGAAAAAAAATAAAGTTTTGTTTACCTAAAAATATTTAAAATATTTAATTTGAAGTATAATTTGGTGAAGGGTATATAAGATTCGGCACAGCTCTCTTACTTGTTTTCAATAATAAATTTAAAAAAATGTTTAAATAAAAATGTTGAAAAAATTAATTTAAAAAAAAATGTTTGAAATGTTCAAAAAAGTATTGAAAATTTTTTTTTTTAATTTTGTTAAAAATTTGTCAAAAACATGAATAGAAAATGTTTCTCTGAATTTCCGAGAAATTTTCTATAGAAAATGTTTCTCTGAATTTCCGAGAAATTTTCTATAGAAAATATTGCTCTGATTCAGAGAAATTTTCTATAGAAAATATTGCTCTGATTCAGAGAAATTTTCTATAGAAAATGTTTCTGAATTTCCGAGAAATTTTCTATAGAAAATGTTTCTCTGAATTTCCGAGAAATTTTCTATAGAAAATATTGCTCTGATCCCGAGAAATTTTCTATAGAAAATGTTTCTCTGAATTTCCGAGAAATTTTCTATAGAAAATATTTCTCTGAATTTCCGAGAAATTTTCTATAAAAAATATTGCTCTGATTCCGAGAAATTTTCTATAGAAAATATTGCTCTGATTCCGAGAAATTTTCTATAGAAAATATTGCTCTGATTCCGAGAAATTTTCTATAGAAAATATTGCTCTGAATTTCTGAGAAATTTTCTATAGAAAATGTTTCTCTGAATTTCAGAGAAATTTTCTATAGAAATCAAAATATTTAGTTAGCAGTTTCTAGCGGTTTTTGTAGTGTGATTTTAGGGCAACATTGGAAATATGTCAACAAAACAATTCTTGTGCTCACTCTCTTTCTTTCTCTCTCACACACTCTTTCTTAAAAATACTATTTACATTTTGATTTAAAATCATGTCTTTTTATTTTGTTTCTCTTTTAGAACCCCTACGAAAATCCCCTTGCATTTATACGATGTCTTTTTTTTTTTGTAAACCATGTTTGCCTTTTTTTGGCATCATAAGGAAAGGACAATGTATCTACTTACCTCAAGTAAGTTTGACAGTGACTTTTTTATTAAGCAGTGCTCTTTCAAAAATTGCAACTTTTCAAAATAACACAGCCGTGGCACATAAACATCCTCAGCTGCCACAGCCCTCTTTTTGCTAATACAAATTTCACGATTTTCTTTGATGAACTGTGACCGCAATGTGTGTATTTTCTTTTTGATGTTCTCGACGGTCATGTCCTTGTTTACTTCCTTTAATTGGTTACAAATTGCCAACAAAGATTTTGAACGTTTCACCCTGTCTAAGTAACCAGGATTATTTACATTGTATAAGTTTGCATGTTGTTCATAATTTGTTATTAACAGTTCAACCAACTCTTTACTCCACATTGTAAAAAAATACAATTTATTTTACACTTCACCGTCACAATTTAAACAACCAATACGATAAGAGCTTAAAGCAGAATATCAAAAAAGGCATGAACAACAGAAAACATGCCTTTTTTTCGCTGTCACAATTTGCCAGTACAAAAAAACCCCATAGCTTTAAGTCACGACTTAATTTCATAAGTTCTCCCCTCCAGTATTGCAAATTTAGAGGTTTTCTTGTTAAATTTAGCGTATTTTTTTAATTTTTCCCACTAAATAACAAATTTAGCGGTTTATAGAGGTTTTTGTAGTGTGAAACGGTGAAAAAACTTTGGCAACATTGGATATATGTAAACAAAACAATGCATGTGCTCACTGTCTCTCTCTCACATACTTTTTCTCACCTCCCTCCCTACCAGCTTCTTCTTATATTGATGATGTTGTGTAGACAGCAGGGCATAAATAATGAAATGAAAAAACCCTAAAGACAAAAACAACAACAATCAAAATACATAAAACAAAACAGGGTTTGCAAAGAGTAGGTATTTTTTTACGTGTAAAGCTTTCTTTTCAACAAATATAAGTGTATGCAAAACAAATACTAAACAAAAACCTATATACACAGAACAAAGACAAAATTAACAATAATAAAATGAAATAAAAAGAAAAAAATTACAAATTTAGAATAAAAAACGAAAAGAAGGAAAAAAAATCTAGGAAAAAAATAGATTTCCCGGCAAATTTGTCATATTTTTAAACAGTATGAAAATAAATTATCTAAAAAAGATTAGCCAAAAGAAAAACCCATCAGATCATAGAAATTTTATGTAATTTATATAGAAATTCTTAAAACTTAGGTTTTTCACAACTGAGTTAGGTCTTTGGCAGCAGAGTTTCCCATCTATTACTGATTCTCTTTGAAGCTAAACAACAAAACCTTATCAGTAATTTTATTTACATGAATGAAATCGTCATATACATATGCAAACACATACAAGTAATATGTAAATAATAAAATACATAAAAACGCAAAATTTATTTTTATACAAAAATGTTTTTTTTTCTTGCTTAGTCTATGCTGGTCAAAGGGTCAGCTTTTATTCAAATAAGCAACAAAAAAGAAAGAAAACAACAAAAACCCACAATGAATAAATAAATAGAGGCTAAAAAAACCCATTAAAAAAACAGCCAAAGTAAGAAAATTAATGAAAATTGGTTGCCATGTAGACTGAGAGGCATTAAATAAAGGCAAATAAAAATGCTGAAATACAAGCAAAATCACTGAACAGTTTCAAGCTATTTTCAAAGAAACGGCTACGTTTTAAACAATTCTCAAAGAACCGTTTCCGTTTTGAGGCAATTCTCAAAAGAACGGTTCGGTTTTCAAGTTATTGCAGATTAAATGTTTCCATTTTTAAGCAATTCTTAAAGAAACTGTACCGTTTTAAATAATTATCAAAGAAACGGTTACCATTTTCAAGCTATTCTAAGTGAGCTGTTTCCGTTTTTATGCAATTCTAAAAGAAACGGTTTCCATTTTCAAGTTATATCAAATGAAATGGCTGCGTTTTAAAAAAATTTCAAAGAAACGGCTTCAATTTTCGAGCTATTCCAAATGAACCGTTTACGTTTTTATGAAATTCTCAAAGAAACGGTTTCCATTTTCAAGCTATTCCAAATGAAATGGTACTGTTTTAAACAATTCTCATAAAACCGCATTTTCAAGCTGTTCTAAGTTTCCATTTTTTATAAAACTTTCAAAGGAACGGTTCCATTTTCAAGCTATTCCAAATGAACGGTTTCCGTTTTTATGAAATCCTCAAAGAAACGGTAACGTTTTCAAGTTATTTGAAATTAAATGGTTCCGTTATAAACAATTCTCAAAGAACCGTTACCATTTTCAGCTATTCTAAGGGATTCGTTTCCGTTTTTATGAAATTCGCAAAGAACCGTTCCCGTACTAAAGCAGCCGTTTCCGTTTTTATGAAATCCTCAAAGAACCGTTCCCATTTTCAAGCTATTCTATGGGAACCGTTACCGTTTTTATGAAATTCTCTAAGAAACGGTTACGTTTTCAACTTATTTCAAATGAAATGGTTCCATTTTTAACAAGTTTCAAAGAAACGATTCCCAACTTAAGTTGGACCTACAATGGGTAAAAAAAATGTCTCCAAAGAAAAATTTTTTTTTTCAAATTTAAAAAAAAAAAAAATTTTAAATTTAAAAAATTAAAATAAAAAAAAAAAATTTCAAATTTAAAAAAAAAATTTAAAAACCAAAACATTTTTTTCAATTTTTTTTTAAAAAAAATTAAATTTAAAACAATTCAAAATTTTTTTTTCAAATTTAAAAATTTTAAAAAATAATTTTTTTTTTCAAATTTAAAAAATTGAAAAAACCAAAAAAATTTTTCAAATTTAAAATAACAATTCGAAAATTTTTTTTTTTTATATTTGAAAAAAACAACTTTAAAAAAAAATAAATTTTCTTTACCTAAAAAATACCTATTTGAAATTTTTATTTTGAAGTATAATTTGGTGAAGAGTATATAAGATTCGGCACAGCCAAATATAGCACTCTTACTGGTTTTTCATTCGATTCCAATTGAATCGGTTTAGTATTTATTCGATTCTAAATGAACCGGTTTAGTTTTGATTCGATTATAAATTCAACAGTTCAGTTTTCAGACGATTCAAATTGAACCGGTTCAATTTTCATTCGATTATTAATTAACCGGTTCAGTTTTCAGACGATTCAAATTGAACCGGTTTAGTTTTTATTCGATTCTTAATGAACCGGTTTCATTTTTATTCGTATATAAAAAGAACCGGTTCAATTTTCATTCGATTATAAATTAACCGGTTCAGTTTTCAGACGATTCGAATTGAACCGGTTCACTATTTATTCGATTCTTAATGAACTGGTTTCAGCTTTATTCGTATATAAAGATCCGGTTCAGTTTTCAGACGATTCGAATTTAATCGGTTCACTATTTATTCGATTCTTAATGAACCGGTTTAATTTTTATTCGTATATAAAGAACCGGTTAAATTTTCATTCGATTATAAATTAACCGGTTCAGTTTTCTGACGATTCGAATTGAACCGGTTCACTATTTATTCGATTCTAAATGAACCGGTTTCATTTTTATTCTATTGTAAATGAACCGGTTAAGTTTTCATTCGATTATAAATTCAACAGTTCAGTTTTCAGACGATTCAAATTGAACCGGTTCACTATTTATTCGATTCTTAATGAACCGTTTTCATTTTTATTCGTATATAAAGAACCGGTTAAATTTTCATTCGATTATAAATTAACCGGTTCAGTTTTCAGACGATTCGAATTCAACCGGTTCACTATTTATTCGATTCTCAATGAACCGGTTTCATTTTTATTCGTATATAAAGAACCGGTTCAATTTTCATTCGATTATAAATTAACCGGCTCAGTTTTCAGACGATTCGAATTGAACCGGTTTCATTTTTATTCGTATATAAAGAACCGGTTCAATTTTCATTCCATTATAAATTTATCGTTTCAGTTTTCAGACGATTCGAATTGAACCGGTTTAGTTTTCATTCGATTCTAAATGAATCGTTTTAGTTTTTATGGGATTCCAAATTAATTGTTTTAGTTTTCTTTCGATTCTTGCAATTATAAATGAACTTGGTTAGTTTTTATTCGAAGTTAACAGCCTAATTATGAATAAAAATTCCCTGGAAGTTTTATTCCCTTTTCATTTTTCACCATTGAATTTGAATAGGAAAAATGGGAAAAAAAACTCCCCGGGAATTTTTATTCATAATTGAGCTGTAAATGATTTGGTTCACTCACTATTCATTCGACTTTTTATTCGTTTCTAAATGTTTTGCTTCTCTATGTATTAGATTCCAATTTTAAAAGTTCAATATTTTCATTTGATTGGCTTTCTTGAACTGTTTCTGGAAATTTTCTGTCAATTTATTTCCTTAACTTGCCCACCTATTTCATTTACATAAAATTAAAATGAATTTCAAACAAGTACAAATAATATTCTAATTATTTTCTAATATTTAACAGAAATCGCCGTTTCATTTTAATTTTCTTTATGCTTTTTTTCATGCTCCCAAATCTTGTCTAAAACAATTATTACTCTCCAACAAGAGATACATACATACCTGCCTTCATATGTAGCTGCTAAATCCCGCAAAAAAAATAATAGAAAATAACACGAAAATTACCTAGGTTTTTTTTTGTTTTGTTGCTATCAGTAACTCTTTTACACCTCCCCCCCCTTACATGACCCCATCATTCCTCAAATACCCAAAATCAGCGAAATTCCATACGTATGTATGTTTGTACATATCTCTGTATGAAAAAAAACAACAACAAAAAATCCATTGAAAAAGCACGTTTTTTTCGATTTCGTTTTGTGTTGCTTTTTTTTCACTGTTTGCAGTTGTTGTCGTTGTCGGTCGTTTTTTCTGGTTGATGTTGTTGTCTTGACAAATTTTCGTTTCGTTGATTTTAGCTTGTTTTGTTTTAGTCGGTCGTTGTTCGGTTCGTAGTTCGTCGTTGTTGTTGGTTTGCTTGAATGGCTGGCTGGCTGACTGAATGGCTGACTGTTTGTCAGTGGTGTCTGCTTTTAATAACAGCGTCATCGTCATAATTGTGTACTAGTCGTTTTTCACAATATGTAAGTAACATCACTACGTACATATGTATGTAGTTGTTATTGCTATTATTGTGCATTTAAATTTGTTGTTGTGTATGGACTTGTATTCATTCTACATTACTTTGCTCTTCACTCTTCTTAAATTCCACTATAGATTTGTTAATGTTATGTTTATGGTGTTAAACACAATAGCAGCCACAAGCGGCCAACTATAAACAAATCATTTGTATAAAAATTGTAAAATAATTGCAATAAAATCGCTTAAATAAGCTAAACAATTTATTACTATTAAATGTTTGCCATAGCAGCATTGCCATCTCTGGTTTTAGTATGCAGGGTTGCATAATAAGTTATGTTTTAGCAATCAGCCTTGTAATAAAGCGTAGAGTAAACAAAAGATAACTGTTTTGAGAGAAATCTAAATTAAACTAAGAAAATACATAATTTTAAGCCACAATCAGTTTAAAATACTAAAATTGTTTAAAATTTATGCAAAAACAAACATAAATTCTTGCAGTTTGTGGTTGGTGTTTGTAATTGTGTTTATTTTAGTAGCATTGTGCAAAGTCTAAAGAGCACTCCCCTCTCAGTGGGTACAATGGAAAGTCAATTATTGTTGTTGTTGTTTTTATTTTTATTTATTTATTTTTATACCCACGTTTCGTGTGTGTGTAACTGTGTGTGTTGATTTTGGTTTTGTATTTCATTTCAATTCAATTTATATATTTTTTTCCCGTCTGTTTCTCTGTCGTCTGTCTGTCTTTCTTGCTCTCTCACACAAGTTGTTTGATAGTCTCGTGCCAGGGCCCTGCATAATAAAGTTAATTTTAAGTTAGCAGCAACAAAAAGCAATTTTGCTGCTGCTTATTTTTATTATTTGTATACGACTCACTCACTACATGGCTGTCGTTTGTTATTTTATACAGTGTTTTTTTTTTGTTGTTTTTGCTCAGTTGTAGTGTATTGAAAAAAAAACGACTCCTCTGCCCTGACTTGCCATGCCTTAACATTGCCTGACTGTGTCTATATATCAGACTATATGGATTTATGTGTAGATGTTTGTATAAGCATATAATATCGTACCATATCGTAACGTGGCATATAACAATAAAATATGTATACTATATTTTTCTTGCTATATACCTAGCTAGAAGCAGAGTGTATAGAAGGGGAATATGGCTTGGTAATAGGGGCGTTTGGTGGTAAATATATACAGATTAAGGCTAGAGTTATACATGAATTTTGGTACTACAGTGTTTAGATAACAAAAATAATATACTTTTTATTAAAAATTTTGAAGTTTGCTTAAAAATCTCAATGGCAAATCTTTTCTAAGATTACATTTTTAAAAATTTCGAAGAATTTTCATAATTTCCCTTATAAACAAAAATTTCCCTTATAGGGAAATTTTTTCAAATAAAAAAATTTTGACATTTTTTATTCAATTTTTAAGTACTTATTATTGCTGAATACAAATTTGGAAGAATTTTCAAAATTTCCCTTATAAAAAAAAATTTCCCTTATAGGGAAATTTTTTCAAAAAGGTAAATTCAATAATTTTTTATTAAATTTAAAGGTAGTTTTAACTTCTAAATACAAATTTGGAAGAATTTTCAAAATTTCCCTTATAAACAAAAATTTCCCTTATAGGGAAATTTCTTCAAATAAAGAAATTTTGACATTTTTTATTTAATTTATAAGTACTTTTTATTGCTGAATACAAATATGGAAAAATTTTCAAAATTTCCCTTATAAACAAAAATTTCCCTTATAGGGAAATTTTTTCAAATTAGGAAATTTTGAAATTTTTTCTTAAATTTAAATTTAGTTTTATTTAATTAAAAGAAATTTGTTATTATTTTGAAAATTTCCCTTATAAACAAAAATTTCCCTTATAGGGAAATTTTTTCAAATAAAGAAATTTTTAAATTTTTTATTAAATTTTTAAGTACTTTTTAATGCTGAATACAAATATGGAAGAATTTTCAAAATTTTCCTTATAAACAAAAATTTCCCTTATAGGGAAATTTTTTCAAATTAGGAAATTTTGAAATTTTTTCTTAAATTTAAATTTAGATTTATTTAATTAAAAGAAATTTGTTATTATTTTAAAAATTTCCCTTATAAACAAAAATTTCCCTTATAGGGAAATTTTTTCAAATAAAGAAATTTTGAAATTTTTTATTAAATTTTTAAGTACTTTTTAATGCTGAATACAAATATGGAAGAATTTTCAAAATTTCCCTTATAAACAAAAATTTCCCTTATAGGGAAATTTTTTCAAATAAGGAAATTTTGAAATTTTGTATTAAATTTATAGCTAATTTTGTTTAATTAAAAGAAATTTGTTATTATTTTTGAAATTTCCCTTGTAAACAAAAATTTCCCCTAAGGGAAATTTTTTCAAATAAAGAAATTTGGAAATTTTTTATTAAATTTATATGTACTTTTTATAGTTGAATAAAAATTTGGGGTAATTTTTTTAAATTTCCCTTTTAAAAAAAATTTCCCTCAAAGGGAAATTTTTATTTCAAAAGCAATTTAAATTTTTTTTTATGAAATTGAAGTTAATTTTTAATGCTAACTAAAATTTAAATGTTATTTACAAATTTTTGTTTATAACAAAAATTTCCCTTAAAGGAAAATTTTGTAAAATGCAAGAAGATTTACAAAATTGTTTGATATTTTCAAAATTTTTCTTTTAATCTGACATTTCCTTTCACAGTTAAATTTTATATTGCATTTGTATGAAATACTAGTTTAATTTTTGGTAATAAATTCTGTTAATAACTCAAATTTTCCTAAATAAAAATTTAACTTAAGAAGAATAATTTTTAAGAACTAATTTCTTAATTTTTAAGTTTGTATTAAAATTTTTGAAATTTCTTTTACATTTCTATAATTATTGAATTCTTATCCAGTTAATTACATATTTTCTTAAATATTTTGTCATTGTTTATAAATTCTATACTAACTAAACTATAATGCCTTGAAATTTATTTACTAAATTTTAGTTATCTTATTAAAACAGCCAAATTATATTACTATTCATTCGTACTTATCGTTATATTTTAGTAAATACAATAACAATTACACAAACTATAATAAGTACAACCACAGCTACAACGACGACGACGTCAGAGACACAACAACAAGAACAATAACGATTTGTATATAAAAAGTTCGAAATTATAATTCGCCTAAGTTCAGTTCATTGTGTTTGTTTGTTTGTTTTACTATTACTTTTGTTGTTGTTATTGTCTTGGGAATATGACTTGAGTTCATCATGTTGTGTTTTGTTGTAGTGTTTAGCTCTTTTTTTGTTCGTACTCTTTTTCTGTTTTTTTTTTGTTTTAAGTGAGTGTATGTGTTTGTGTGTATGTTTGTAGCCTGTTGTTGTAATTACTGCTAATTTTTTTGTTTGTTTTCTAATTTCAATCATTGTTGTTGCAATTCTGTATGTTTATTCATGGGATTTTTAAGATTCTGTTGTATTTTGTTGGGGGATCTGGTTTTTTTGGGGAGATTTAATAGAAATAAATTCAATTTTAGTTTTTAAACATAAGAAAATTATTTAATTTTGTAATTATGAAACACAAATACAAAAGCATTGTCTATAAATACCATAACTGGGGTCAAATTAAACAGTTTAAGGAAAATTTGTTTAAATTCTAAATGAAACTGAATTTATTTTAAAGACCTTAACTTTTTTCTTTATTTAAGTTCATTTTAAAACAACAATGAGTCATATTTGTTATATTTTTTCCATAATTTATGGCATGGAAAAAAACAGTTGTCAAAAGTATTTTTTAATCAAGATTTAATTCAAAGATTTTGAAGGTCTTTTTTTTTAAAAAAAAAAACTTTTACATGTGGTTTCTTAATATTAAATCAAGATTTAAAAACAATTAAATTTATGGCTCAGATTAAAGATAAATCAATTTAATTAAAAAACAAACATTTAAACTAAAATTTTGTTAACAGTAATCTTAAAAACAATAAAGGGATATTTTGTAATGTTAAGGGAAATTTTTGAAAAACTTGAATTTTTCATAATTGCTTTATATTAAAACCAAAAATAATAAAATTTTGGAAATTTATTTTTTAAATAAAATTTCCCTAAAAGGAAAATTTTTTAATGTTAAGGGAAATTTTTGAAAAACTTGAAATTTTTCATATTTGATTTATATTAAAACCAAAAATAATAAAATTTTGAAAATTTACTTTCTTAATAAAATTTCCCTAAAAGGGAAATTTTTTAATGTTAAGGGAAATTTTTAAATAATTTTAAATTTTTCATATTTAATTTATTTCAAAATCAAAAATAATAAAATTTTTAAAAAATCTGTGATAAATAAAATTTCCCTAAAAGGGAAATTTTTTAAAATAAAGGGAAATTTTTAAAAAACTTTAAATTTTTCATATTTAATTTATTTTAAGATCAAAACTAAAAAAATTTGTGAAAAATCTGATTTGTGAAAAATTTCCCTAAAAGGGAAATTTTTTAATGTTAAGGGAAATTTTTAAAAAACCTTGAATTTTTCATAATTGCTTTATATTAAAACCAAAAATAATAAAATTTTTGAAATTTATTTTCTAAATAAAATTTCCCTAAAAGGGAAATTTTTTAAATTCAAGAGAATTTTTTTAAAAACTGAAAATTTATCATATTTAATTCATTTCAGTTTCAAAAATTATAAAATTTTGAAAAAATCTGATCTAAATAAAATTTCCCTAAAAGGGAAATTTTTTTAATCAAAGGGAAATTTTTAAATAATTGTAAATTTTTCATATTTAATTTATTTTAAGTTTAAAACTAAAAAATATGGGAAAAATCTGATTTAAATAAAATTTCCCTAAAAGGGAAATTTTTTAAAATCAAGGGAAATTTTTAAATAATTTCAAATTGTTCATATTTAATTTATTTCAAGTTCAAAACTAAAAAAATTTGGGAAAAATCTGATTTGAATAAAATTTCCCTAAAAGGGAAATTTTTTGATGTTAAGGGAAATTTTTAAAAAATTTGAAATTTTTCATATTTAATTTATTTTAAGTTCTAAACTAAAAAAATTTGGGAAAAATCTGATATAATTAAAATTTCCCTAAAAGGGAAATTTTTTTATGTAAAGGGAAATTTTTGAAAAATTTAAAATTTTTAATATTTAATTTATTTTAAGTTCTAAACTAAAAAAATTTGGGAAAAATCTGATATAAATAAAATTTCCCTAAAAGGGAAATTTTTTTATGTAAAGGGAAATTTTTGAAAAATTTAAAATTTTTCATAATTAATTTATATTAAACTCAAAAATAATAAAATTTTGAAAAAATCAGTTATAAATAAAATTTCCCTAAAAGGGAAATTTTTTAATGTTAAGGGAAATTTTTAAAAAACTTGAAATTTTTCATATTTGATTTATTTCAAATTCAAAAATAATAAAATTTTGAAAAACTCTGATGTAAATAAAATTTCCCTAAAAGGGAAATTTTTTAATGTTAAGGGAAATTTTTAAAAAACTTTAAATTTTTCAAATTTTATTTATTTTAAGTTCAAAACTAAAAAAATTTGGGAAAAATCTGATTTAAATAAAATTTCCCTAAAAGGGAAATTTTTTAATATTAATGGAAATTTTTAAAAAACTTAAAATTTTTCATATTCAATTTATTTCAAAATCAAAAATAATCAAATTTTGAAAATTTATTTTCTAAATAAAATTTCCCTAAAAGGGAAATTTTTTTATATTAAGGGAAATTTTCCAAAAACATGAAATTTTTCATATTTAATTTATTTCAAGTTCTAAAATAGTAAAATTTTGCAAAAATTATTTCTAAAAAAAAATTTTCTTTAAAGAAAAGTATCAAACCGTACCTAAATAATCCCTTCAAGTTACTTTTTTTTTGCTAATGGCCATAATTTAGTAATAAAATCTCTTTGAATTGCTTACAAATCCAAAACTTTACATGTAATTTTTAAAGAACATAATTTTAATGTTTCTCAATTTCTTAAATCAAAAGTAATTATCTCTGTTTCTTAGACTCAAAGCTCCCTTTCTTTCCCTCAGTTCATTTAGTACCAAAAATTCGTTATTCAGCTTAACAATAAATAACATTTAATAAAAACCATTAGATTTGCTGTAACTAATAAATATAATTTCAAATATCAAACAAAACAATGTAAAAGAAAATGTTTATTATTATTTATTTATGTAAACATACATACATAAGTATGTAAACCCCTTTATATATAATATACTTACATTGCTTTATACATATATACAAAGTCTGATAATATTTATGTATGTATGTATGTTTTATACAGTTTCTGTAGACTGCTGCATTTTCCTCGTATTCGCCATCAAAACCATCCATCCATATACCACCGTGTCTATGTTAGATGAAAGTGCAAATTACCATCTCTATACCAAATTTTTAATAAACTGGTGGTGAAGGAACGTATGCACTCTATATACCACTATATTTGCACATAAACAGTATTAACAGTGGGACAAACAAGTAAATTTCTCAAAAAAAAAACAAGATATGCAAAAAACTTCTCAGAGAATCTAAAAAATTACATTGTTGACATGTTTTACACATTGTTTACATGATGTCATTTATGTAAATTTTTAGAATATTTTGTTTTTAATAATATTCTGCAAGAATTTTATAATTATCTTGAGTATTTCATATTGTTTACCTATTGTTTACATGATGTCAACAATGCAAGCACTATTCCATAAGATTTTTTACTTATGTCGAATATTTCATATTGTTTACCTATTGTTTACATCATGTCATTAAAGTAAATTTTTAAAAATTTTTGTGTTTAATAATATTCCGAAAGATTTTTTTATTTATCTCGAATATTTCATATTGTTTACCTATTGTTTACATCAAATATTCTAAAAATGTACGTTATTCACATCGTGTAAACAATAGGTAAACAATATGAAGTATGAAAGATAAGTATAAAATTCTTCCGGAATATTATTCTACATAAAAAATTCTAAAAATTTACATTGTTTACATTATGTAAACAATAGGTAAACAATATGAATTTTTTAAGAAATTGAAAAAATTCTTATGGAAAAAAATTATAAAAATTGACATTGTTGACATGATGTAAACAATAGGTAAACAATATGAAATCTTTAAGGAATTGAAAAAAATTTACATTGTTGACATGATGTTTACCATAAAAAATTCTAAAAATTTACTTTAATGACATGATGTAAACAATAGGTAAACAATATGAAATATTGAAGATAAATAAAAAAATCTTCTAAAATATTGTTCTACATGAAAAATTCTAAAAATTTACATTGTTGACATGATGTAAACAATAGGTAAACAATATGAAATAGTCGAGATAAGTAAAAAATTCTTCTGGAATATTATTCTACATAAAAAATTCTAAAATTTTACATTGTTGACATGATGTAAACAATAGGTAAACAATATGAAATATTGAAGATAAGTAAAAAATGTTTCTAAAATATTGTTCTACATAAAAAATTCTAAAAGTTTACATTGTTGACATGATGTAAACAATACGTAAACAATATGAAATCTTTAAGGAATTGAAAAATTGCTTATGAATTACTGTTTACCATCAAAAATTCTAAAATTTTACATTGTTGACATAATGTAAACAATAGGTAAACAATATGAAATCTTTAAGGAATAGAAAAAATTCTCATGGATTATTGTTTACCATAAAAAATTCTAAAAATTTACTTTAATGACATGATGTAAACAATAGGCAAACAATATGAAATAGTCAAGAACATAAAAAATTCTAAAATTTTACATTGTTGACATGATGTAAACAATAGGTAAACAATATGAAATCTTTAAGGAATTAATAAAATTCTTATGGATTATTGTTTACCCTAAAAAATTCTAAAAGTTTACATTGTTGACATGATGTAAACAATAGGTAAACAATATGAAATATTGAAGATAAATAAAAAATTCTTCTAAAATATTGTTCAACATAAAAAATTCTAAAATTTACATTGTTGACATGATGTAAACAATATGAAATAGTCGAGATAAGTAAAAAATTCTTACAATAATTCTACATTATTGACATGATGTAAACAATAGGTAAACAATATGAAATCTTCATGAAATTCAAAAAATTCATATGGATTATTGTTTACCATAAAAAATTCTACAAATTTACATAAATTACATCATGTAAACAATAGGTAAACTATAAGAAATCTTTAAAATATATACAAAATTCTTATGGAAAATTGTTGCTTTTTATTTTTTTGCCCCACTGTACAAAAGTATAAATATATATTTGTAAGTTTTGATGGTGTATACACCATACAGCTGTTAAATTTGGCTGATGGTTTTTTGTTTAAATTTTCACCCAAAGTATTGGGTGAGACACACGTATAATAACTACAACAACAAGCAACAGCAACAAACTTTTGCTAAAACTGTAATAAAATTGTTGTAAGTATGTAGTAGTAAGCAAACACCAACAAAAACAAAATAATGTTGTTGCTGCTGTTTTCTGCTACTTTTGCCAATAATGCTTGCTGTTGTTCTTTTTGTAGCTGCAGTTGTTGTTGCTTGTCATTATGACAAAAACAAAAAAATACCTACCATCCAACGATAGATACTTTGACCTTTTTCTTCTGTTTTTTTGTTGTTTTGGAGTGTGCAAAGCAGAATATGTGTATCTATACTTAGGTCTTGCATTTTGTATTACTCTAAGTTGGCCTCTATCTCCAGATCCCCCCTCCCCCCACTACCCAATTTACATACATACATACATGCTCCATTGACTCTCACCTCTGTTGTTGTGTTTTATAACTCTTCGCTACCTCTGGCTTTAAATGTGCTCTTTGTAAACAGAGTACAGATTGCCTCTTGCCCTCCGGGTTGCCTTTTGCTGGAACTCAACTCGGCAAAACATCGTCAGCATGACAGCCAGCCAGCCAACTCTGTTGAGGTCTAAAATGCAGTTTGTGTATTATCATCATTGGATTTTGTTGTTGTTGTTGTTGCTGCTGTTGTTTTATTAATGGTATTCTGCCACTTTTCACATTCCGCTGATTCGTTTTGTAGAGTATCTCCATATCTCCTCTTCGCAACACGTACAAGTACACGAATTTTTGTTTTTGGTTCAAATTTGTTGTTTTAGTTGTAGTTGTTGCAAGTTTGGGTTTTGTTTTTGTATGTAAGTTTTAAAATATAGGTACCTACGTGTATCTACAGACAGCTGCCAACAATACCCATAGATCGCCATAGATACATTGCAATATATGTATGTATGAATATCTAGGTATGTACTTGGCGTTGCATATACTAGATACAGATACATAATATGTATTTCCACAAACTCATTGTCGTCATTGTTCAAAGCTAGAAGAAAGCCAGAACCCATACACTAACCTCTCTACTCACACATACTCTTTTGTGTATCTGTGTATAGAGAAGTGCCAGTGTATGTGTGCAGTTTATTTGTTTGTATTGTATATTTAAGCTAACTTCTTGCGAATTCCCTTTAGCTGGCCCCTTGCCCTAACATCCAGTTCTATATATAGCAACAATTTCGCTTACTCTCCTTTGTTTACGATTGCACCACTCCGATTCCCTCTACCTCGTCGTGCAATTTCTTCTTTTTTTTTTTGGTAGTTTTAGAGTTTTTTCTTGTTAACGACGACACACTGTGTCCAGAGAATGAACTCACATTTCCAAAAACCGTTCGATTTGGGTTGTTTATCAAAAATTAACAAAAATTCTATAATAAAATTAAATTTTGATTATTTTTTAAACGGGTACCCGCTTGTATTTGCTATAACTAGAAATTATTTTGACCTAATTTTTGCATATTTTAGTAAAATTTGTGGTTCTAAATTGAAAATTAATGTTTTTTCTTTGATTTTTGCAATATTTATAAAAAGTAACCAATTTCCAAATTAATCGTTACTTTTTTTAAAACCTTTGGATTTAGTTTGTTTATCTAAAATTAACAAAAATTCTATAATAAAATTTAATTTTGATAACTTTTTAAACGAGTACCCGCTTGTAGTAACTAGAATTAAGCCATATAATGATAACATTTTGGCTAAATATGGTTAGAATTTGAATTTCCATTGGAAATTTAAACTTTTTTCTTACAATTTTTAATAATTAAAGAAAAGTAACCATTTTAGAAATATTTCCATTGGAAATTTAAACTTTTTTCTTACAATTTTTAATAATTAAAGAAAAGTAACCATTTTAGAAATATCTGGTTACTTTAGCAAAACTCATGTTATTTTATAAAGATTTACAGGATTTGTTTGTAGATAAAAAATATATTTAAAAATTTTACAATTTTGAAATTTGTAGCTTTTTTTCGTTGATTTTTTCAATATTCAAGAAAAGTAACCATTTCAAAATGAATCGTTACTTTTTTTAAAACCTTTGGATTTAGTTTGTTTATCAAAAATTTACAAAAATTCTATAACAAAATTAAATTTTTATAACTTTTTAAACGGGTACCCGCTTGTATTTACTAGAACTAGCAATTATTTTTAAAAAATTTTTGCATTTTTTGTTTAAATTTGTAGTTCTAATTAGAAAATTATAGTTTTTTCTTTGATTTTGTCAATATTTATGAAAAGTAACCATTTTCAAAATGAATCGTTACTTTTTTTAAAACCTTTGGATTTAGTTTGTTTATAAAAATTAACAAAACTTCTATAACAAAATTAAATTTTGATTACTTTTTTAACCCGCTTGTATTTACTAGATATAGAACCTATTTTGACAACATTTTTGCATATTTTGGTAAAATTTGTGGTTCTAAATTGATAATTATTGTTTTTTCTTTGATTTTGTCAATATTTCTAAAAAGTAACCATTTTCAAAATGAATCGTTACTTTTCCAAAAACCATTAAATTAAGTTTGTTTATCCAAACTTAACAAAAATTTTATAATAAAATTTAATTTTGATAACTTTTTAAACGAGTACCCGCTTGTATTTACTGGATATATAACTTATTTTGACCAAATTTCTGCACATTTTGCTAAAAATTTTGGTTCTAATTTGATAATTATTGGTTTTTCTTTGATTTTTGCAATATTTATAAAAAGTAACCATTTTCCAAATTAATCGTTACTTTTTTTAAAACCTTTGGATTTAGTTTGTTTATCAAAAATTTATAAAATTTCTATAACAAAATTAAATTTTTATAACTTTTTAAACGGGTACCCGCTGGTATTTTTTAGAATTAGGTCATATATTGAAAAATTTTTTGTCAAATATGCTTAACATTTCAATTTCAATTGGAAATTTGTAATTTTTATTAAGAATTTTTAATAATTAAAGAAAAGTAACCATTTGGAAAACAACTGGTTACTTTAGCAAATCTTATGTTTTTTAATAAAGATGAATAATTAAATTTAGACTCTGTCTATATAGCTGAAGTTGGAGCCAAATACCCCAAATATTTCCCTGATTGATCTAGAACTTTCTTTTCAGTTAAGTCAATATTTCTTTTGAGCAAATGGTGTAGTTTGGCTCGTTTATTATAACTATAGATACAGAAAATCATGTAGTACGAGTACATAAACCCGAGAGCCAAAGCATATACCTACTAGGTCTTCTATCAGATATATGTACATATAAAACGATATACATATATATGTATATACAGTTGTATATATCGTGTACATATGTATATCAAAATCGACTATGTATTGGTAAGAAGAATTGTAGCTCGTATAACATAAATGCATCTGCTGCATGCACCAACAGCTCAACAACAAAAACACAATAACAACAACAGCAACACCAATATCAGGCTTACATACATACTCACATAAGTTGTATATACATTTATATGTATTTTATTTATAAGTTTAAATAAATGTATAGATATGTTGCACATTATTGTAGTTGGTTAACAAAAAAAAACAAAAAAAAAACAAAACTGAACTAACTTTTTAAAAGTATTGCTTTTGAAAAATTTTTGTTGTTGTTGTTTTTTCCTTAACAAACTCATAAAATATGTATGAAAGCTGAATGAATGCAAGTAGTTTCGTTAAAACGAGTGCAGAGGAGTACAGGCGGAGGAGGAGGAGGAGTGTTTATTACCTTTTTGCTAGCCAACAAAATGGCACCCGCTGCTCTTTGGAAAAATCAAAATTTCCTCGCTCTATATATTAAATATTAAGTTGTTGTATATCTAGTATACAGAGGTAGTTATATACATATACACTTATACATACACTGGTAGGTAGTTTAGGGGGTTACTATATTTTAATACATAGAAATGCAGGGACTAAGAGTGTAGAGCAGTTCAGAGCATTAATTAAATTTAATTATTTGCAAAATATTTATAAAAAATGAGTTTTGCTATAGTAACCAGTTGTTTTTCAAATGGTTACTTTTCTTTAATTATTAATAATTTTAAGAAAAAAGTTTAAATTTCCAATTCAAATTCAAATTCTAACAATATTAAACAAAAATCTTGTCAATATATGACTTAATTCTAAAAAATACCAGCGGGTACTCGTGAAAAAATTTATCAAAATTTAATTTTGTTATAGAATTTTTGTTAATTTTTGATAAACAAACTAAATTGAAGGGTTTTTGGAAAAGTAACGATTAGTTTGGAAAATGGTTACTTTTCTTAAATATTGAAAAAATCAAAGAAAAATTATAAATTTTCCAATTAAAATCATAAATTTTAGCAAAACAAGCAAAAATTTTGTCAAAATAAGCTCTAATTCGAGGAAATATAAGCGGGTACTCGTTAAAAAAGTAATCAAAATTTAATATTGTTATAGAATTTAAGTTAGTTTTTGATAAACGAACTAAATCGAAGGGTTTTTGGAAAAGTAACGATTAATTTCGAAAATGGTTACTTTTCTTAAATATTGAAAAAATCAAAGAAATAACAATAATTTTTAAATTAGAAGCACAAATTTTAGCATAATGTGAAAAAAATTTGTCAAAATAAGCTTTAATTGTAGTAAATACAAGCGGGTACTCGTTCAAAAAAAGCTACAAATTTCAAAATTGTAAAATTTTTAAATATATTTTTTATCTACAAACAAATTCTAAATATTTTTATAAAATAACATGAGTTTTGCTAAAGTAACCAGTTGTTTTTCAAATGGTTACTTTTCTTTAATTATTAAAAATTTTATGAAAAAAGTTTAAATTTACAATGGAAATTCAAATTCTAACCATATTTAGCCAAAATGTTATTATTATATGACTTAATTCTAGTAACTACAAGCGGGTACTCGTAAAAAAAGTTATCAAAATTTAATTTTGTTAAAGAATTTTTATTAATTTTTGATAAACAAACTAAATTGATGGGTTTTTGAAAAAGTAACGATTAATTTGGAAAATGGTTACTTTTCTTAAATATTGAAAAAATCAAAGAAAAAATATAAAATTTCCAATTAAAACCATAAATTTTAGCAAAAAAAAGCAAAAATTTGGTCAAAATAAGTTCTAATTCGAGGAAATATAAGCGGATACTCGTTCAAAAAGTAATCAAAATTTAATATTGTTATAGAAAAATTATAAGTATTTAAATAAAACCACAAATTGAACCAAAACGAGCAAATATTTGGTTAAAATAAGCTCTAATTCGAGAAAATATAAGCGGGTACTCGTTCAAAAAAAGCTACAAATTTCCAAATTGTAAAATTTTTAAATATATTTTTTATCTACAAACAAATTCTGAACTTTTTTATAAAATAACATGAGCTTTGCTAAAGTAACCATTTATTTTCCAAATGGTTACTTTTCTTTAATTATTAAAAATTTTAAGAAAAAAGTTTAAATTTACAATGGTAATTGAAATTCTAGCCATATTTAGCCAAAATGTTATTATTATATGACTTAATTCTAGTAACTACAAGCGGGTACTCGTTAAAAAATTAATCAAAATTTAATTTTGTTAAAGAATTTTTATTAATTTTTGATAAACAAACTAAATTGAAGGGTTTTTGGAAAAGTAACGATTAATTTTGAAAATGGTTACTTTTCATAAATATTGAAAAAATCAAGGAAAAATTACACATTTTTTAATTAAAAGCACAAATTTTACCAAAAAGTGCAAAAATTTGGTAAAAATAAGCTCGAATTCATGTAAATATAGGCGGGTACTCATTAAACTAGTGGGTACTCGGGAAAAAAGTAATCAAATTTTAATTTTTTTTTATAGAAATTTTATAAATTTTTGATAAACAAACTAAATCGAACGGTTTTAAAAAAAGTAACGATTAGTTTCAAAAATGGTTACTTTTCATAAATTTGAACAAAATCAAAGAAAAATCATTAATTTTCAAATTAGCACCACAAATGTGACCAAAATAAGCAAAAATTTGGTCAAAATAATTTCTAGTTCTAGTAAATAGAAGCGGGTACTCGTTTAAAAAGTAATCAAAATTTAATTTTGTTGTACAATTTTTGATAAATAAACTAAATGGAATGATTTTTGGAAAAGTAACGATTAATTTGAAAAATTGTTATTTCTCTTGAGTGATGATAAAATGTTTATAATGCAGTTGGAGACTCTAATTGTTAGTTTCTGTCAATTTGATGGAGAACTTGGATGTTATTCCCTCCTGACGCCGCCTTGAGGATCCGGGTTTTTATTATTTGGCTCTAAATTAGTGGTTTTTATAAAGAGAATATCGCTTATGTTAACATGTAATGCACTTTCTTTCTCTGTTGCAGTCTGTCCAGCTATTTATTGCGATTTGTTTTGCTAATTTGTATGAACTTTGTTGACATTCATGTTGTTTAGGGTTAAAAAAAAGATTTGTCTTATTCTTTTTTAAAAAAAATCATTAAAATCGCTTTAAAATAGTGAAATTATCACAATATCTTAATTAACGGCGTTATTATTGTGTAACGTCGTTGTTTAATTAGGTATCTCGGTACTCGGTACTCTTCTACTCAGTTACCGTTATGCTCTCTCTCTACTGCATTGTTTACATTTTGATCAGTGTTGCTAACAGCAAATTATTGCATTGTTTACATTTTAACCAGTGTTGTTAATAGCTAAAAAGTAAGATTGTTCACAAAATCTCTAGTTTTTCATAGATTTATGTAAATTTTTAAGTTAAAACATAAATTTATGATAACAACTAAAGTAAATTTATAAATTTTAAAATAATTTAATTAAATTTTAGGAAAAAGGATTCAAAAATATATTAAATGACGCTTTTCAGTGGTTCAATGATCTCTTGATCTCCTCAGACTGCTAAAAAGTTGATGAAACCTAGATTTTAAGTCAGTTTCTTTAATATTTCAAACTTTATTTCCTTCAAGGAATGGAAAAAGTGTTTAATACCTACCTCCCTATATAGTAGAAACTGCAGTTTGTTAACATTTTTTTTCTTAAAGTTAGTTTTTTCCTTTATATACACATTAAAATTTATGGCATTCGATTTCTGTATTTCTTTTTTTTTAATGCATACAAACGATATTTATTATCTATATAGATATTTTCAACACTTGAAAAACGTTCATTTGTACCTCCTTACTCCCACCAGCCTTAAACAGTTTTTCATTATTACCCGGCTGCTTTTTAACTCAACACCTCCCACCCTTCCTCCTTGTTACCCCTACCCCTACTCCTCTTCTCATTTTCATTTGATATTTTTTTTTTTGTACATTTTCCTCTAAGAGTGATTTATAGAAAAAAACTGTTTGCCATGAAAATGGGTTCTAATGGGTTTTTTTTTCTATTTATTTATATTTATGTTATAAACGTATACATACACTGGGATATATCGGTATATAGCTGTATATACTTTGGTATATACATATGTATATAACAAAGAATTTTGTATATACATATGTATGTGGAGAGGAAACCTGACTATACCCAGATGTTGTATGTATTTCGATAATAAATTAAAATTTGAAATTTATAAAAATTTATGCATTTTCCCGCATAAATTTTCCAAGAGTCAGGAAAGGAGAGTGCAAAAAATCAATATTTGTTTATAAATAAAGGAATTTTAGAGCTAAAAGAAAAAACAAGAAAATGGTTTCGGTAAGAGGGAAGCTGAAATATATCTGGTAGTTGAAAATAAGTAAGAGGAACGGGGCTTATCTATTGAATCTAAGGACATAAAAGAACAGAACTAGAACAGAACTAGAACAGAACTAGAACAGAACTAGAACAGAACTAGAACAGAACTAGAACAGAACTAGAACAGAACTAGAACAGAACTAGAACAGAACTAGAACAGAACTAGAACAGAACTAGAACAGAACTAGAAACTGAAGTAGAACCGGAAGTAGAACCTGAAGTTGAACCTGAAGTAGAATCTGGAGTAGAATCTGAAGTAGAACCCGAACTAGAAGTTGAACCTGAAGTAGAACCTGAAGTAGAACCTGGAGTAGATCCTGAAATAGAGCTTGAAATAGAACCTGAAGTAGAACCTGAAATAGATCTTGGAGTAGAACCTGGAGTAGATCCTGAAGTAGAACCTGAAATAGAACCTGAAGTTGAACTTGAAGTAGAACCTGAAATAGAACCTGAAGTAGAACCTGAAGTAGGACCTTAAGTAGAACCTGAAGTAGAACCTGAAGTAGAACTTGGATTAGATCCTGAAGTAGATCTTGAAGTAGAACCTGAAATAGAACCTGGAGTAGAACCTGAAGTAGAACCTGAACTACAACCTAGAGTAGATCCTGAAGTAGAACTTGAAATAGAACCTGAAGTAGAACCTTAAGTAGAACCTGAAGAAAAACCGGAAGTAGAACTTGAAGTAGAACCTGGAGTAGAACCGGAAGTAGAACCTGAAGTTGAAACTGAAGTAGAATCTGGAGTAGACCCTGAAGTAGAACTAGGAGTAGATCCTGAAGTAGAACTTGAAGTAGAACCTGAAATAGAACCTGGAGTAGAACCTGAAGTAGAACCTGAAGTACAACCTAGAGTAGATCCTGAAGTAGAACTTGAAGTAGAACCTGGAGTAGAACCTGAAATAGAACCTGGAGTAGAACCTGAAGTAGAACCTTAAGTAGAACCTGAAGAAAAACCGGAAGTAGAACTTGAAGTAGAACCTGGAGTAGAACCTGAAATAGAACCAGGAGTAGAACCTGAAGTAGAACCTGAACTAAAACCTGGAGTAGATCCTAAAGTAGAGCCTGAAGGAGAACCTGGAGTAGAACCTGAAGTAGAACCTGGAGTAGAACCGGAAGTAGAACCTGAAGTTGAAACTGAAGTAGAATCTGAAGTAGAACCTAAGGTAGAACCTTAAGTAGAACCTGAAGAAGAACCTGAAGTAGAACCTTGTGGAACCTGAAGTAGAACCTAAAGTAGAGCCTGAGTGTAGAACCTGGAGTAAAATCTTAAGTAGAGCCTGGAGTAGAACCCCAAGTAGAACATGAAGTAGAGCCTGGAGAAGAACCTGAAGTAGAATCTTGTGGAACCTGAAGTAGAACCTTGTGAAACCTGAAGTAGAACCTAAAATAGAATCTGGAGTGGAACCTGAAGTAGAGCCTAAGGTAAAACCTTA
The DNA here is from genome assembly GCF_958450345.1 of Calliphora vicina. Classification (NCBI taxonomy): domain Eukaryota; kingdom Metazoa; phylum Arthropoda; class Insecta; order Diptera; family Calliphoridae; genus Calliphora; species Calliphora vicina. The sequence continues at coordinate 117,167,190 of NC_088783.1, forward strand.
AGTAGAACCTGAAGAAGAACCTGAAGTAGAACCTTGTGGAACCTAAAGAAGAACCTGAACTAGAACCTGAAGTAGAGACTGAAGTAGAACATGGAGTAGAACCTGGAGTAGAACCTGAAGAAGAACCTGATGTAGAACCTGAACTACTACTGCACTGAGTTCTCAACTAAACCATTCCGTTGCTTGTAAGAAGGTATCCAACCATCTGATGTTCGTCTACGACAAATTCGTGAGGTCGTGCAGAAAGAATTATGCCATGATTTTCAATATTTGGTCAGTAAGTGCCCGGCACTAGCAGAGAGGAATGTTTATCAGTGCTTTGGTTAGACGACAGTTATACTTAGACCATATGGCCCTTGTCGTCGCGCAGGTGGTCTCAAAGGACCATCTAGTTTGCACGCAATCATAGTGTAACCCACTGTAAAAATCGCTTTCGGTACACCAAACAATCGGTCAAGCTCATGATTCAAGAGCGAAACTATCCGTTTGGCCAATTATAGGGCACTGAACACTGCCTGTCAAAATGAGAAGTAGGAAACGGTAGGAACTAAAATGTTTCAGAATACTACTCTCCTTGGAGGAACTGGCACGGATTCTGGCTTCTACTCTTGTATGGCTTAACCAATCAGGAAACTCTTAAGGAGGTCACTTGCAGAGTAACACAATGACAGCCAAGTGAGCTGTTTTTTTTAGATTCAATTAATAACAGTATTGCCTGCAAAGTTTTAGAGATTTCAATGTCATCGATAGAGATGAAACGACGACTGCAGGAGGTTAAATGTAAGGAAAAGTGTTTGGATTACACGACGCTATACGACTGCAGAATTCACCCAAAGATGACCCGTTTTCTTTGACGTTCCTCAGCAAATAACCTAGACTTCTTTCATGTCCAGGAACCCAAAATTAATCGACATAAAAATTAGCCCAAAATGAGACGAATAATGAAGGCGAGACTACTCTCCACTTAGATGCAAATGCTCGTTGTCTCCAGCTCCAGCTTCCGTATTGGATAGTCTAAGATGTGGGAAAGGAGACTTCAGTCTTCCTAACTCCTTGAGCATTGGACCGTCTGAGCTGAGGACCAGACCGGAAAGACTTGTGAATTTCCTACCGATACTTTTGCCATGAATGTTCGTTATTTGCTGGCACTGGATGTTCATGAGATTCCAATGAAATGGCTGGTATAGACATGGAGTTCTTAGGTCGGGGTATGATACAAATCTGCCTTAAAATTTAAACAATTTTCACATCCCTTGGTTATCATCCTTTTAGGGTTTTGGTAATAACATTGGGTCTTGGAGAGTCTTAAAGGATCTATAAACAGAATTATCGCTCAATTAATTAAAGATCATTTTTATTTAATTAAGAAACATTGAGAATCAGTTAAGAGTTTAAAAAATGTTGCTGAAATTTTAGCTTCCCAATAAAATTGCTGGTTTTAACATTTTGGCATGGGAGAAGTTTTTGCTGGTGTCATGTTTTATTAAAATATTCATTAATCTTTTCGGTTTTTTTTCTTTTGTTGTTGTTGTGTTATATTTGGGTTTTCAGTGTGTGTGTGTATGAGTGAGTGTGATTTTTGTTTTAAAGTTTATTTTAATTACGCTGACCTCATACGTCAATTATTCATAAATTTTTCAGAAAAACACACAGTTCCATAAAGGAAAACATACAACTATACATTGAAGTACATATATCTGTATTTATGTACATAAATGTACTTAATTTTCTATGAATATGTACATGAAAAACATTCTCATGTATGTAAACTAGCACTGCCCGAGTATTGGTTTATTGCCTTGTAAAAAAAAAATCGCAAAAATAAACAAAAATGAATTGTAAAACAAGCAAAATATAAATAAAATTACAAACAAAATACACAACCAAATAAAAAAAACATATTACAAATGACCTCATAAAACATTAAAACGCATTTTACTTGAAAGAGCGAAGAGTAATTAAAAGTATTTGTTTAAGTGATTTTTGTTGAAATCATCAAGATTTGTTTGTAAAAGGAATTTGAACATTTAAATCAATAATGAAAGCTAAACTCTTGCTTTATGTGTTTACCAAGTTTTGTAGCAATTGTTTCAAAATATTTGAAGTTTGAGCATTTTGAAAATTTAACAAAATTTTCCCAAAAAATTTCAAACTTTTTTTTTGAACTTTGTTGAAATCATTTAGCTTTGTTTGTCTAACGAATTGGAATATTGAAGATTATAATGAAAGTTCAACTCTTGCTCTACGCTTATACCAAGTTTTGTAGCTATTGTCTTTGAATTTTTTAAGTTTAAGCATTTTGAAAATTTCGAATTTTCCCAAAAACCTTGACATTTTTTAGCAACTTTGTCGAAATCATGAGGATTAATTTGTGTAAGAAATTGGAATATTGACATCTATAATGAAAGTTTAACATTTGTTTTATGTGTATACCAAGTTTTGTATTAATTCCAACCGATTTTTTAAAGTTTGAGCATTTTGAAAATTTTCCAAAATTTTTCCAAAAATTTAATGACATTTTTTTTAGCGAATTTTGTTGAAATCATTTAGCTTCTTTTGTGTTGGGAATTTTAATATTCTAGTCTAAAATGAAAGTTTAACTCTTTCTGTATAAATATACCAAATTTTGTAGAAATTGCCACAGAATTTTTGAAGTTTAAGCATTTTGAAAATCTAAAAAAGTTTCCTAAAAATGTAATCACATTTTTTTAGAGAATTTTGTTGAAATCATTTAGAATTTTTTGTGTTAGGCATTGAAATATTCAAGTCTATTATGAAAGCTTAACTCTTGCTCTATCAAAATTCCAAGATTTGTATCAATTGCCGCCGAGTTTTTGAAGTTTGAATATTTTGAAAATTCAGAAAAAAAATTTCTAAATTAGAGAAATTTTCTTGAGAAAACCTACTGAATTAAGTTGAAATTATTTATATTAGTTGTCTTTGATCATAAAAATTAAATATTTTGTGCTTTAAACTCAAAATTTTTAATATTTGAAATTTAAAATTTTTAGGTTAGAATTTTTTAAAATCTAAATTAAACGAATTTTCTAAGAAAAACGTATAAGTGAATTTAGCTCAAGTTTATAGCTATTGCTTTTTATTATAAAAATTATAAATTTTATGCTTTAAAGGGCGAAATTTTCAATATTTAAAATAAAAAATTTTGAGGTTAGAATTTTTCAAAATCTAGATAAAAGATATTTTCTAGGAAAAAAGAATGGATAAATTTAGTTCAAGGTTATAAAAATTGTTTTTGATTATAAAGATTACATATTTTATGTTCTGAAGGCAAAATTTTCAATATTAAAAATTTTAAATTTTGAGGTTAGAATTTTTCAAAATCTAAATAAAAGATATTTTCTGGGAAAAACTAATGAAAAAGTTAGCTAAAGTTTATAGCTATTGCTTTTTATTATAAAAATTATAAATTTTATGTTTTAAAGCTGAAATTTTCAATATTTAAAATTAAAAATTTTGAGGTTAGAATTATTCAAAATCTAAATTAAAGAGATTTTGTGGAAAAAAGCTATGTGAAAATTTAGCTGAAGTTTATAGTAATTGTTTTTGTAATAAAAATTACATATTTTAAGTTTTAAAGGCGAAATTTTCAATATTTGAAATTTTGAGGTTAGAATTTTGCAAAATCTAAATTATGGAAATTTTCTAGGAAAATAGTATGGACAAATTTATCTAAAGATTATATCAATTATTTTTTGTTATAAAAATTATAAATTTTATGTTTTAAAGGCGAAATTTTCAATAATTAAAATTTTAATTTTGAGGTTAGAATTTTAAAAAACCTAAATTAAGGAAAATTTCTGGATAAAAACTATAGGAAAATGTAGATGAAGCTTATATCTATTGCTTTTGGTTACAAAAATTACATATTTTATGTTTTAAATGCGATATTTTCAATATTTAAAATTTGAAATTTTGAGGTTAGAATTTTTTAAAATCTAAATTAAGGAAATTTTCTAAGAAAAAAGTATAAGCGAATTTAGCTGATGTTTATAGCTATTGCTTTTTATTATAAAAATTATAAATTTTATGTTTTAAAGGGCGAAATTTTGAATGTTAAAAATTTTTAAGTTTTGAGGTTAGAATTTTTCAAAATCTAAATTTAAGGAATTTTCTACGAAAAAGTATGTGAAAATTTAGCTAATATTTATAGCAATTGTTTTTGGTTATAAAAATTATTAATTTTATGTTTTAAGGCGAAATTTTCCATATTTAAAATTGGAAATTTTGAGGTTAGAATTTTTTAAAATCTAAATTAATGGAATTTTCCAGAAAAAAAGTATGGTAAAATTTAGCTAAAATTTATAGCAATTGTTTTTGGTTATACAAATTATTAATTTTATGTTTTAAAGGGCGGAATTTTCAATATTAAAAATTTTTAAATTTTTGAGGTTAGAATTTTTCAAAATCTAAATTAAAGGAATTTTCTAGGAAAAAGTATGTGAAAATTTAGCTAAAATTTATAGCAATTGTTTTTGGTTATTTTTTTTTGTTTTAAAGTCGAATTTTTCAATATTTAAATTTTGAGGTTAGAATTTTTTAAAATCTAAATAAAAGACAATTTCTGGATAAAAACTATAGAAAAATTTAGCTAAAGTTTATAGCAATTGTTTTTGGTTATAAATTTTTATAAATTTTATGTTTTAAAGGCGATATTTTCAATATTTAAATTTTTACATTTTGAGGTTAGAATTTTTTAAAATCTAAATAAAAGAAATTTTGTGGATAAAAACTATAGGAAAATGAAGTTTATAGCAATATTTTAAATAATTAAAATTTTAAGTTTTGAGGTTATAATTTTTAAAAATCTTAATAAAACCATATTTTTAGGAAAACAGTATGCACAAATTTAGTTAAAGTTTAGAGAAATTGTTTTAGTTTTATTACAATTACATATTTAAAGTTTTAAAGGCTAAATTTTCATTATTTAAAATTTGAAATTTTTAGGTTAGAATTTCTAAAAATCTTAAATTAAGGAAAAAATCTAAGTAATTCTCAATACTTATGTCTTAAACTTTCTGTTTAACAAAATTTCTGTAAGAATTGTGGTAAAATTCTTAAATTTCAAGAGTTTTGAACAGTTTACAATGTAAAATTTACATTAAAAATTTCTACCTATACCTACAAAGTTTTATATTAAAAGAAAGACTTAGGAATATTTATTTTTATAACCTGTTGTTCCTTTATTTTTATTAAATTTTTTTGCCATTTCTATGAATTCTATTTAGTTCATTTATAGAATGCATCATTATGTTTGAAAAAACCTCTAAAAATAAAAGAAAACATGTTAAATAAAAATTATAAAAATAAAAACACTAACCCAAAACCTCCCACACATTTTAAACATTCTATATATACAATTCGCAATATAAAAGAAAAAGATAGAACGAAAAAAATAAAGAAAAATAATAATAAAAAAGAATTACAATGAAAACGTTAAAGCGTTTTAAAGTAATTTTAAAAATATATAAGACTTCTTCTTTTGATAGTTTTTAATTTTAGGATTTTAGATAATATTTTATAACCTAAGAATTTCTAAAACTTATTTTTTTTTCTCTTTATTGAGTTATTAATTATAGTTTGCTTTAAATTGTGGCCTTCGACGCCTAACGCTTTCATTGTAATTAAGCTGTTGCTTTTATTTTTTGTTGATGTTTGAAAATTACTGTATTAATGTTTTACTATGAGTGTGTGTTCAAGTGTCTGTGTTTTATTTATTTGCTTTATATTTTTTTTCGTAATTTTTGCATTTATTACACACAATGCCATTTAGAATGGAGTAAATAATGATGTTGCCAGCAGACAAGATGAACAACAACAATAACAATAATGTAAAAATGTAAACAAAACAAAAGCACATCATCTAAAAACAACAATAACATGCATACACTCGTACCATGAAAAATACGACAAAAAAAAAACACCTACGAGAAACCAATAATAGCAACAACAACAACAACACTTACAAGATAAACAAACGACATTGCACCCACTTGTAACATAAATGTATGCATGCATGTGTTTGCATCAGTGTGTTTGATTGTTTGTTTATTTATTTTTCTCTATAACAATTACTTACATTATGCTCTCTCTCTCACTTACTTACTCACTCTTCTTACTGCGAGATGTAAATAAGAAAAACTGTTAACTTTTAATATGGAGTTTTTCATCTCATCTTAAATACAAAAAAATGGCTACAAACATAACTACAAACTTGTATTAAAAAAATTAAGTTAAATTAAATAAATTTATATGAAAATAAAATGATAAAGGATATAAATATCAAATATTATATTCTTAGTTACTGAATTATAACATGTTTAAGTAAATTTTAATAGTTAAAGTAGATCTTTTTACAGAAATTAATTGTGTATTTTTTTTGCATAACTATTAAGATTTTGTTGTTGTTAATTCAGTGTTCCCATTTGTTTTTTTTTTTTTTTGCTTTAACCAAGAGTTGCATTTTTTCTATTTTCATAATTATTAATAATCTTTGATTTTTTTTAATTTTTATCTGTATTTTTATAGTTTTTTTAATATAATTTAATTTCTTTGTTCATTATTGCTCAAAAAAAAATACATATATTTTTATAACTTTAACAAAGCAAGTTCAGAAAACTGTTGTATAGTTGTGTATTTCCCGGAAATTTTTATTTATTTTTGTTTTTGTTATTTTTCCATGACTCATTTTTATATAATTATAAAATTTTAGCATGAAATTGTAATGATACATGTTGGTTGCTTGGTTGGTGGTGTTTTATTTTTTTATAATAGCTATACTACATTTATTGTATTATACTATATACATTCTATTTTTAGCCTTCAATAAATATGGCAAATAATGAAGGGGTTTTACAGTTTGTTGGTAAAAATTTAGGTTTTGAAAGAAAAAAGACAGAAAAAAAGAAATTTCGAAAACATAGAAACAACAAACCACCGAGAGAAAGCATTAAAACCTGCAAATATCTTCAAAGATTCCATCAGGAGACTCATAATTCACTATCACAATGCTGTATACTGCAATGAAGAGAAAAATGAGTAACAATGATGCTCCTAAAAGCTGAAAAAATAAATTTCGAAAACCTAGAAACAACAAGCCACCGAGAGAAAGCATTAAAACCTGCAAATATCTCCAAAGATTTCATCAGGAGACTCATAAATAATGTAATTCAGTTCCAAAATGCTGTATGCTGCTTTAATATACTCGTTTGTAATGAAGAGTAACAATGATGCTCCTAAAAGCTGAAAGAGTTCGTGCCTAAAGAGTAAGACCCAAATTAGCATCAATCTTGATAGAGTCTTTCATTAACCTGAATCTTAGGTCTTCAATTATATTCAATCGTAGGTCTTTATAGAGTCAAAGATAAGCATCAATCGTAGGGCTTTATGGAGTCAAACATTAGCTTTCATTTCGGAACTTTATAGAGTTAAACATTAGCATCAGTCGTAGGTCTTTATAGAGTCAAAGATAATCATCAATTGTAGGTCTTTATAGAATCAAACATTAGCTACCATTTCAGGTCTTTATAGAGTCAAACATTAGCAGCAATCGTTGGTCTTTATAGAGTCAAACATTAGCTTCAATCGTAGGTCTTTAGAGACTCAAACATCAGCTTCCATTTCGGGACTTTATAAAGTCAAACATTAGCTTCAATCGTATGTCTTTATAGAGTCAAACATTAGCTTCCATTTCAGGACTTTAGAGAGTCAAACATTAGCTTCAATCGCAGGTCTTTATAGAGTCAAACATTAGCTTCCATTTCAGGTCTTTATAGATTCAAAGATAAACATCAATTGGAGGTCTTTATAGATTCAAACATTAGCTTCAATTGTAGGTATTTTTGGAATCAAACATTAGCTTCCATTTCAGCTCTTTATAGAGTCAAACATTATCATCAATTGTAGGTCTTTAGAGAGTCAAACATTAGCTTTCATTTCGGGACTTTATAGAGTCAAACATTAGCATCAATCGTAGGGTTTATAGATTCAAACATTAGCTTCAATTGTAGGTATTTTTGGAGTCAAACATTTGCTTCTATTTCAGGTCTTTATAGAGTCAAACATTAGCTTTAATCATGGGTCTTTATAGAGTCAAACATTACCTTCAATTATAGGTATTTTTGGAGTCAAACATTAGCTTCAATCGCAGGTCTTTATAGAGTCAAACATTAGCTTCCATTTCAGGTCTTTATAGAGTCAAACATTAGCTTCCATTTCAGGTCTTTACAGAGTCAAACATTTGGGGCAATCGTAGGTCTTTTTGGAGTCAAACATTATCTTCCATTTCAGGACTTTATAGAGTCAAACATAAGCATCAATCATGGGTCTTTAGAGAGTCAAACATTAGCTTTCATTTCAGGTCTTTATGGAGTTAAACATTAGCTTCCATTTCGGGACTTTATGGAGTCAAACATTAGCTTCCATTTCGGGACTTTATGGAGTCAAACATTACCTTCAATTATAGGAATTTTGGAGTCAAACATAAGCATCAATTGGAGGTCTTTATAGAGTCAAACATTAGCTTTCATTTCAGGACTTTATAGAGTCAAACATAAGCATCAATTGGAGGTCTTTATAGAGTCAAACATTAGCTTCCATTTCAGGGGTTTATAGAGTCAAGCATAAGCTTCCATTTCGTAACTTTATAGAGTCAAGAATTATCATCTATCGTAGGTCTTTATAGAGTCAAACATTAGCTTTCATTTCAGGACTTTATAGATTCAAACATTAGCTTCCATTTCGGGACTTTATAGAGTCAAGCATTATCACCTATCGTATGTCTTTATAGAGTCAAAGATAAGCATCAATTGGAGGTCTTTATAGAGTCAAACATTAGCTTCCATTTCAGGTCTTTATAGATTCAAACATTAGCTTCCATTTCGGGACTTTATAGAGTCAAACATTAGCTTCCATTTCAGGACTTTATAGAGTCAAACACTAGCATCAATTGCAGGTCTTTATAGATTCAAACATTAGCTTCCATTTCAGGACTTTATAGAGTCAAACCTTAGCATCAATCGTAGGTCTTCTTAGAGTCAAGCATTAGTATCAATCGTAGGTCTTTATAGAGTCACAGGTTAACATCAATCGTAGGTCTTTATAGATTCAAACATTAGCTTCCATTTCAGGTCTTCATGGTCTTCTTTGAGTCAAAGATTAGCATCAATCGTGGGTCTTTATAGAGTCAAATATTGGCTTCCATTTCAGCATCAATCGTAGGTCTTTATAAAGACAAACATTAGCATCAATCGTAGGTCTTTATAGAGTTTTTATAGAGTCAAACATTAGCTTCAATCGTTGGTCTTAAGAGAGTCAAAAATAAGCATCAATAGTATGTCTTCATAGAGTCAAACATTAGCTTTCATTTCAGGACTTCATGGAGTCAAACATTAGCTTTCATTTCAGGTCTTTATAGAGTCAAACATTAGCATCAGTCGTAGGTCTTTATAGAGTCAAACATTAGCTTCCATTTCAGGTCTTTAGAGAGTCAAACATTAGCTTCCGTTTCAGGTCTTCATGGAGTCAAACATTAGCTTCAGATGTAGGTCTTCTTAGAGTCAAGCATGAGTATCAATCGTAGGTCTTTATAGAGTCACAGATTAACATCAATCGTAGGTTTTTAGAGAGTCAAACATTAGCTTCCATTTCAAGTCTTCATGGAGTCAAACATTAGCTTCAGTCGTAGGTCTTCTTAGAGTCAAAGATTAGCATTAACCGTGGGTCTTCATAGAGTCAAACATCGGCTTCCATATCAGCATAAATCGTAGGTCTTTATTAGCTTCCATTTCAGGACTTTAGAGAGTCAAAAATTAGCATCAATCGTAGGTCTTTATAGAGTCAACGATAATCATCAATCGTGGGTCTTTACAGAGTCAAATATTAGCTTCCGTTTCACGTCTTCATGGAGTCACAGATTAACATCAATCGTGGGTCTTTACAGAGTCAAACATTAGCTTCCATTTCAGGTCTTCATGGAGTCAAACATTAGCTTCAGTCGTAGGTCTTCTTAGAGTCAAAGATTAGCATTAACCGTGGGTCTTCATAGAGTCAAACATCGGCTTCCATTTCAGCATAAATCGTAGGCTTTATAAAGACAAACATTAGCATCAATCGTATAGTTTATAGAGTTTTTATAGAGTCAAACATTAGCTTCAATCATTGGTCTTAAGAGAGTCAAAATCAATCGTAGGTCTTCTTAGAGTCAAGCATTAGCATCAATCGTTGATCTTTATGGATTCCCACATTAGCTTCAATCAAATGTCTGCCATTCGCTTCAATCATTGGCTTTTAAGGAGTCGTACATTAGTTTCAATTGAAGTGTTGCTGGAATTCTAAGATTTTAATCGTAAGTCTTTATGGCATCACAACATTATTTCAATCGTTTTAATCTATTATTAAGTCCCAAATTAGCTTCATTTGTAGGTCCTTATGGAGTGCCACATTTAGTTTGCCACCTAGCTTCAAATTGTAGATCTTCCAGAAGTTCCAACTAAGCTTCCATGGTGTTCAAAATTAGCATCAATCTTGATTATCCTCATATCTTCCATTAGCTTCAATCGTAGTTCCTTAAAGAGTCAAACATTAGCATCATAGACCTATTATTGATGCTTCCTTTATAGAGTCTCACATTAGCCTTACTCATATGCCTTTCATTAACTTTAATTGTTGGCTTTATGGAGTTCAAATTTCTTAAAAAGACTTATGATTAACATTATGGTCTAAGTATCGCTAAATGATTTGTGTGTTATTTAGTACGTAAACAATCCTTACTTGGCTTCAACTTTTGTACTCCAGTATTTTAGCATGTTCTCAGAAATCTTTAAAATCTTTAAGTGGTTTTGATGATAAGTTTAGACTTGAATTGTTAAGCTATTAAAATAGAAAATATGTACCTACATATGTGGCTTAATATTAAAACAATTATATAAGAATCTAGGGTAAGTATTTTTTTAAAACAATTCATGATGAAACATGACCGTGAGTGTTAGAATGTTAGATACTTGAGAAATTCAGTTTTTTTTTGGGGGGGAAATAATAAAACCTCTCAAATATCTATTGCTTAGAGAAATAAACTAAACACGTTTCATTTCAAACTTTTACCAATAAATCCCAATAGAGAAAAAAATAAAAAAAGCAATTATTAACAAAATATTTGACACTCCCTTATCTACATACAGATATATACAATAGTATACATAAAAATACACTGAATTTCTGTACGAGTACTTACATTCAGACATACTTACATAAATAAATAAATATGTATGTAAGTATGTATCTAGAAATATGAATGTACCTACAAATCCCATGGTGAAATTATTATTGCTTGGAATAAAAGAGAAGTCTCTCTCTTTGAATTTCCCATACGTTTAGCAGTATTTGCAAACAGGCCTTGATTATATTGAAAATACTACAAAACTTGTTGTCTGTCGTCGTAAGTGGAATTTTGTTAAAAACACACACAACAACAACGCAATATCTGTCTGTAGCTCTAGCTCTGTAAAATAAATAAATATGTACCTACCAACGAAATGTAGCAACAAACAACCAGAAATCTTATTCTTCAAATAAATAAATATTTATTTGCCCGTGTGTTTGACTGAATAACTGACTGAATAACTAAAGAGTAGCGACCCCAGAGCCAGCGCTGTTTTACACTGAACAAGACTATGGCAGGCCTTGCTTGAGGAATTATTTTTCGCTTGGGTATTTATTCATTTACCAAAAAGGTTATTTGTATAGTTTCTTGGCTGCTAAATATCGTATTTTAATAGGTATTTCCAGCCAGTTCGAATTTACGAATTTAGGTCTGTATCTATACTAGCAGAACAAGAAGAAGCCATTTTGTTTGTATTTCAATCTTAAATTTAAACGTTTCGTTCTTACATACGTGCTTTTTTCAATGTAATGTTAAGTTTAGTTTTTTTATTTTATTTTTCTTCTCTTAATGTAGTTAGTCATAATCATTTATCATCATTACTTATTGAATTTTATATATGTATGAACTGCCAAGTCTTTTATGTATAGAGGAATGTTTGCTTTATCGAAAAAAACAAAACTAAAGAACTTAAAAGCGCAATAAATTTATTTACGCAAGAGTTTGTTTTCTTCATACGTTTGGGGGAGTTGAAAGAGGGGAGGGGGCGTCTGGCAGAATATTGAAGGTTTTTCTCAATAACTATTAAATGTACAGTTGAGTTGAGATTGAAAACTAATGAGAAACCTAATTTCTAAGCTAAAGTAAGAAGATTAAAGATTCATAAAGAGCTCATTTGAAGCTATTTTAGGGCTGCATACAAAATTTCTATTGAAGCTAAGTTGAAACTCAATAAAGTTCTAAGATTGAAGCTAAGTTGAGACTCCATAAAGACCTATAATTGAAGCTAAAAAGAGGCTATATTGGTACTCAATTAACCCTTACAATTGAAGCTAATGTGAGACTCCATCGGGACTCCATAAAGATCTACTATTGCAGTTAAGATGGGACTGCATAAATATCTGAAAGTTGAAGCTGATTTTAAAACTCCATAAAACCTACGACTGATACTAACTTTGAACTTCATAAAGCCTACAATTAAAGCTAATGAGAGGCCTATGAGCAAGGCTAATGTGAGACTCTATAAAGGAAGCATCAATGGTAGGTCTATGATGCTAATGTTTGACTCTATAAGGAACTACGATTGAAGCTAATGGAAGATATGAGGATAATCAAGATTGATGCTAATTTTGGACTCCATGAAAGCTTAGTTGGAACTTCAGGAAGATCTACAATTTGAAGCTAGGTGGTAAACTAAATGTGGCACTCCATAAGTTCCTACAAATGATGCTAATTTCGAACGTAATAGAGTCAAACGATTGAAATAATGTTGTGATGCCATAAAGACTTACGATTAAAATCTAAGAATTCCAGCAACACTTCAATTAAAGCTAATGTACGACTCCTTAAAAGCCTATGATTGAAGGGAATGGCAGACATTTGATTGATGCTAATGTGGGCATCCATAAAGACCAACGATTGATGCTAATGTTTGACACTATAAGAACCTACGATAGATGCTAATGCTTGACTCTAAGAAGACCTACGATTGATGCCAATGTTTGACTCTATAAAGTACTGAAATGGAAGCTAATGTTTGACTCTTTATAGACCTATGATTGAAGCTAATGTTTGACTCCAAAAATACCTACAATGGAAGCTAATGTTTGACTCTTTAAAGACCTGAAATGGAAGCTAATGTTTGACTCTATATAAAGACCTACGACTGACGCTAATATTTGACTCAATGAAGTCCTGAAATGGAAGCTAATGTTTGACTCTTTGAAGACATACGATTGATGCTTATCTTAGACTCTTTAAAGACCAACGATTGCTGCTAATGTTTGTCTTTATAAAGACCTACGATTTATGCTGAAATGGAAGCCGATGTTTGACTCTATGAAGACCCACGGTTAATGCTAATCTTTGACTCTAAGAAGACCTACGACTGAAGCTAATGTTTGACTCCATGAAGACCTGAAATGGAAGCTAATGTTTGACTCTGTAAAGACCTACGATTGATGTTAATCTGTGACTTTATAAAGACCTACGATTGATACTAATGCTTGACTCTAAGAAGACCTACGACTGAAGCTAATGTTTGACTCCATGAAATCCTGAAATGGAAGCTAATGTTTGACTCTCTAAAGACCTGAAATGGAAGCTAATGTTTGACTCTATAAAGACCTACGACTGATGCTAATGTTTGACTCTATAAAGACCTGAAATGGAAGCTAATGTCTCTATAAAGACCTGAGATTGATGCTAATGTTTGACTCTATAAAGTCCTGAAATGAAAGCTAATGTTTGACTCCATGAAGTCCTGAAATGAAAGCTAATGTTTGACTCTCTAAAGACCTTCGATTGATGCTAATGTTTGGCTCTATAAAGTCCTGAAATTGAAACTAATGTTTGACTCTATAAAGACCTACCATTGATGCTAATGTTTGACTGTATAAAGACCTGAAATGGAAGCTAATGTTTGACTCTCTAAAGACCTGAGATTGATGCTAATGTTTGACTCTCTAAAGACCTAAAATTAATGCTAATGTTTGAATCTATAAAGACCTGAAATGGAAGCTAATGTTTGACTTTATAAAGACCTACGACTGATGCTAATGTTTGACTCCATGAAGTCCTGAAATGAAAGCTAATGTTTGACTCTAAGAAGACCTACGATTGATATTAATGTTTGACTCTATAAAGTCCTGAAATGAAAGCTAATGTTTGAGTCTATAAAGACCCACGATTGATGTTTATCATTGAGTCTATAAAGACCTACGATTGATGCTGTTGTTTGGTTGTATAAAGACCAACGATTCAGGCTGATGTTTGACTCTATAAAGAGCTACTTTGCACCAGATTTTCCATAAAGTTCTTCATATTCTAGAGTATAAAGATCAACTCGTTTAAAAATTAAAGCTGAACTACTAGATCATGCAGCGAACGCTTATGTATAGGCTTTTTGATTTGTAATTTTTCGATTTGACAAAGTCAATTGGAAGTCTTTGGAATATTTTCTCTGGGCTCATTTGAGGGACAAAACTACTGCTGCTGCTCTGAAAATTGAGATAAGTCCCGGTCCACACTGTGAAACATTTGCTGCAAAACATTTGAGTTTGTTGATGAAAGGGGAAAGAGGAATGAAATATTTCATGTACATGAAATTTTTGTTGAGTATGTCATCCACATTTATTCGTTTGTATTCGTACTGTACAGAAATGTCAAAAACTGAAAAGCAAAAACTTCACTGTGTGGACACGAATGCAGTTTCAAAAGATAATTTAAAAATGTTTTGCAGCAAATGTTTTACAGTGAGGACCGGGACTATGTGAAGCGTTTTTGAAAAATTTGGTTCAAAAATGTTTAAATATTTCTACTTTAGTGCTGGTTTTCATACACATCAATATTACTGGAGCAAGTTTTGAGTTTATAGAAGAGAGTGAAAGACAAAGAGGAACATCTGTTCAATCTCCTCTGCTCTCTCTTCTATAAACTCAAGACTTTTTCAAGTAATCTTGATCTGCACTTTGCTATCAATAAAACAGATATTTGTGAAACAAAAAGTGAATTAAAATTTTCCAAATTCTATGAATAATTCTAAACTGTGTTTTTTGCTAAATATCTATTCGGATTTTTTTCAATTTGTTAATTATTCTTAAGGAATGGAATGTTATAATTCAAGCTTGCTTGTCTGCCTGCCAACCAAGCTAACTAAACAACTCAATGACAAAGTTCAAGCATACCATAATATTTATATAGTACATTCCTTCCTTGGCCTAACCTCGTCCCCCCATTCCACCCCGCCCCCTTAACCCTGTTAAGCTGCATGTGCAGGGTACAAACTACAAAAATTATACACCATTCAGCATTTGTTTTTGTAGTTGAATATGTAGAAAACATGATGTCGTTCGTCTTCTATATAATAAAATATATAAATAAATAAATATATTTTCTACATGCTGACTCGCTTACTCATCGTCATCATCATCATCATAATATTAGTTGTGTAGAGGAGTCAGGTTCGGTTTTGTTATGTTTTTGGTTCGTTGATAGCCGAATGAAGAATGAATGGTTGCTTTTGTTTTGCTTTGTTTTTCGTATTTTTTTTTTGGTTTGTTGGTTGGGTGAGTGTGTTTGTTTGTTCTCTCGTTCATACATCATCATCGTCATTACCCGGCCAGCAACATCGTGTTTATTTTTTGCCCATTATTTTCTTGTTGCTGTTGTTGTGTTAGTTGCTGTGTGTGTTCCTCCATTTATTATTGTTTTTGTAGTTGTTGTTTTGGTCTTCTCTTCTTTAGTTGTTTTTGCTGCTGCATGTGTATATTTGACTAGCATTGAGTGTTGTAGAGAGTGAGTATAAGTAGAGTGTGTGGGGATTGTGTGTATATTGTTGTTTTTTGTGTATTTTTTTCCATTTCGTAGTGCTGTAGTATAAAGTATAATAACGGTAGTCTCGTGCAGAGGCCCTGTTTGGTAAATGAATGAATGTGTTGGCTGGCTTGCTATTATTTGTTTTATACTCTTATAAGAGCGATGACGTCGTTAGCAGACTTTTTTTTTTGTATATTTTTGTATATATACAAGTAGACGCTGACTGCTGGCTGCTGTTATTGTTGTCGATTGCTGATGTTTTTTGCTTTTGTACATATTTATTGCTTAATTTAAAAATATATTTTTTTTTGAAATTAAATTTTTATTTAAAAAAAAATAATTTTTTTTTGTATAAAAATTAATGAAAGCAGAGAATTTTGTATAGATTTAGGGATTTTGTTGGCACATTTTCATAATAATATTACTAAGGTTGCTGTTGCTGCCACTGCCACGGTTACTGACAGCAGGGTCTGTCTCATAATTTTTTTTCTAATACATTTGATATGTATTGGCCTTTTTTTTTTGTGTGTGAAAACAAGCATAATACATCATCTTTTTCGTTATACACACACATTTTTTTTTTTGTATTTTTCGCAAAACATTGAACTTTTACGGGAGGAGGAGAGGCGAATAACATGAGAAATATGTACATAAAGGCAGAGTGTGTGTGTGAGAGAGAGAGCAAGTGAGGTGTTAGAGATATTTGAAAGCTACACTACAGAGTTCTCCATATTTATTTTACTTGATTAATAATGGCCTCGATAAAGCTATAAATACCTACTATACTATACATCTAATACATACCCAAAAACAATACATACACACATACATACACTTGTTTGATTAATTATAACTTGAATTATGAAATTTTTTTTTATAAACTTAAACAGAAAAATCTTTCCAAAATCTACAAAAAAAAAAAAAAAAAATAAAACACAAAAACTTTCCACACGTGAAATTAAACTTAAGACAATTAAGTTTAACAAAAAATAAAACCAAATAGTGTAAACAATGACCTACTTAAAGAACATTTACCCTATATTCATAGAAACCTATACAAAATAAATTCTTTAATTTATCATTAAAAATAGCTGGCAACTCTATATAATGGAATTAAAAACCACACCCTAAATAAACCAAAACTGCCTTTTTTTGCAAAATCAAAAAAAAAACACTATAAAACTAGGTACCCATAGAAATAAGCTAAATAAGAAAAAAAAATAGTAAAGAAAATTTCAAAATAAATTTAAAATTCCAAAAATTTTCCATTTTAAAGCTTTAGCTGTTCAATTTAACTAATTTTAATAAAAAATTTTGAATTTTTAAAAAGTACTTTTTCTACTACCTTTTTAAAATTTCTGCTTTTTTATTGAATAAATTAAGAAAAATTCTATTTTAAAGCTATAGCTGTCCAATTTAACTAATTTTAACAAAAAAATCAAAAATTTTCACATTTTTAAAAAAGTACTTTTTCTACTACCTTTTTAAAAATTTAAAAACTCTACTTTTTTATTGAAAAAATTAAGAAAAATTCCAAAAAAATTTAATTTTAAAGCTTTAGCTGTTCAATGTTGAAATTTTTAAAAAAGTACTTTTTCTACTACCTTTTTAAAAATTTAAAAACTCCACTTTTTTATTGAAAAAATTAAGAAAAATTCCAAAATGTTTCCATTTTAAAGCTTTAGCTGTTCAATTTAACTAATTTTAACAAAAAAAAATAAAAATTTTGACATTTTTAAAAAAGTACTTTTTCTACTACCTTTTTAAAAATTTAAAAACTCGCTTTTTTATTTAAAAAACTAAGATTAAATTAATTTTGCCTAAAAAATTAAAAATTTTGACATTTTTTAAAAAAGTACTTTTTCTACTACCTTTTTAAAAATTTAAAATTTCCGTTTTTTTATTTAAGAAACTAAGATTAAATTAATTTTGCGTAAAAAATTTTGAAATTTTTAAAAAAGTACTTTTTCTACTACCTTTTTAAAAATTTAAAAACTCCACTTTTTTATTTAAAAAAATTAAGAAAAATTCCAAAATTGTTGAATTTTATAGCTATAACTCTTTAATTTAATTAATTTTGCCTAAAAAATCAAAAATTTTGACATTTTTAAAAAAGTACTTTTTCTACTACCTTTTTAAAAATTTAAAAACTCAGCTTTTTTATTTAAAAATCTAAGATTAAATTAATTTTGCCTAAAAAATCAAAAATTTTGAAATTTTTAAAAAGTACTTTTTCTACTACCTTTTTAAAAATAATAAATTTGGTAGAAATTTTCAAAAGCAATAAATGTTTTTATATTTCTAACATAGAAAATTGAAAAACTCTGCTTTTTTATTGAAAAAATTAAGAAAAATTCCAAAAAATTTTCAAATAAAAAAATCAAAAATTTTGACATTTTTAAAAAAGTACTTTTGTTTTTTATTGAAAAAATTAAGAAAAATTCCAAAATTTTTCAATTTTAAAGCTTTAGCTGTTCAATTTATCTAATTTTGCCTAAAAAATCAAAAATTTTGACATTTTTAAAAAAGTACTTTTTCTACTACCTTTTTAAAAATTTAAAAACTCAGCTTTTTTATTTAAAAAAATTAAGAAAAATTCCAAATATTTAAAATTTTAAAGCTATAACTCTTTAATTTAATTAATTTTGCTAAAAAATTAAAAAAATTTGACATTTTTAAAAAAGTACTTTTTCTACTACCTTTTTAAAAATTTAAAAACTCAGCTTTTTTATTTAAAAAACTAAGATTAAATTAATTTTGCCTAAAAAATTAAAAATTTTGAAATTTTTAAAAAAGTTCTTTTTCTACTACCCTTTTAAAAATTTAAAATTTCCGTTTTTTTATTTAAAAAATTCAGAAAAATTCCAAAATTGTTGAATTTTAAAGCTTTAGCTGTTCAATTTAACTAATTTTAACAAAAAAATCAAAAATTTTGACATTTTTAAAAAAGTACTTTTGTTTTTTTATTGAAAATATTAAGAAAAATTCCAAAATTTTTCCATTTTAAAGCTTTAGCTTTAAAATGGAAAAAAGTACTTTTTCTACTACCTTTTTAAAAATTTTAAATTTCTGCTTTTTTATTTAAAAAAATTAAGAAAAATTCCAAAATTGTTCAATTTCAAAGCTTTAGCTGTTCAATTAAACTATTTTTAACAAAAAGCAATAAAAAATTTTGAAATTTTAAAAAAAGTACTTTTTCTACTACATTTTTAAAAATTTCCAATTTGGTAGAAATTTTCAAACGAAATAAAAACAAAATATTTTTATAAAGAAACTAAGTAAAAATTAACTAAAATATACTTTTTAAAAAGGTAGTAAATCTACTACTATTTAAAAAAAAACACATATTGATCTACTTTTTAGCTGTTAATTAATAGAAATGATTTATATTATCAATAGGGAATTAAAAAAATAATACATTTGTTATTTTTGAGATGTTTAAAAAGTATTAAATTTACTACTTTTTTAAAAATTAAAATTTTAATTATTTTTGTTAGAAAAATATAATAACAGACAATTTTTGTTATAAAAACCATAATCTTAAAAAAAATTTTAAAAAAGTACTTTACTACTTTTTAAAAACAAGAATTTTGGTAGAAATTATTAAAGTAAATTATAACAATAAATTTTGTTATAAAGAAAACTATATAAAACTTAACTAAAATATACTTTTCAAAAAGGTAGTAAATTTACTACTATTTTTCAAAAGCTATATTTACCAATTTAATGGCTGCTAATCAATAGAAATAATTTGTTTTATCATAAGAAATAAGAAAATAAAACAATTTGTGGTTTTTGTAGGGTTTTGAGAAAAATTAAAATAGTATTAAATCTACTACTTTTTTAAAAAATTAATTTTTCATTATTTCTAACAAAAAATTTATTTTTCAGCCTTAGTACTATAAAAATATTGAAAATTATATTTTAAATTAATAGTTTCCTACAATGTTCGAAAATTCGAAGTTAAGTTCGAATTTTCGAAAATCCATTTTGAGGGCTAAATATCAAAAAAATATGCAAAATTATATTTTAGAATAAGATTTTCATAATTTTTCAGTATATTTAAGTAAGTTCGAAAATAATTTCGAATTTCAAAATTTGGCCGAAAATCATTAAAACAGCCTATTTATCATAAAAACTAAAAAAATTTATTTAAATTTAAAATTTTTATGATTTTTTTTTTTATGTTCGAAAATTCGAACTTAATTTCGAATTTTCAAAATTCATCAGAAAATGCATTTTAAAGCCATAATATCATAAAAATATGCAAACTTACATTTTAAAATGAGATTTTCATAATTTTTGGGTATATTTTAGTAAGTTCGAAAATTCGAACTTAATTTCGAATTTCAAAATTTGGCCGAAAATCATCAAAACAGCATATTTATCACAAAAAATTTAAAATTTGATTCAAAATTAAAATATTTATGAATTTTTTTTATGTTCGAAAATTCGAACTTAATTTCGAAGTTCCAAAATTTTGCCAAAAATCATTAAAACAGCCTATTTATCATAAAAAATGTAAAATTTGATTTAAAATTAAAATATTTATGAATTTTTTTTATGTTCGAAAATTCGAACTTAATTTCGAATTTTCGAAATTTAGCAGAAAATGCATTTTAAGGCCTAAATATCATAAAAATATGCAAAATTATATTTTAGAATAGGATTTTCATAATTTTTAAGTATATTTAAGTAACTTCGAAAATTCGAACTTAATTTCGAATTTCAAAATTTGGCCGAAAATCATTAAAAAAGTTTGTTTATCATAGAAAATGTAAAATTTGATTTAAAATTAACATTTTCATGAATTTTTTTATGTTCGAAAATTCGAACTTAATTTCGAATTTTCGAAATTCAGCAGAAAATGCATTTTAAAGCCATAATATCATAAAAATATGCCAAATTATATTTTAGAATAGGATTTTCATAATTTTTAAGTATATTTAAGTAAGTTCGAAAATTCGAACTTAATTTCGAATTTTCGAAATTCGGCAGAAAATGCATTTTAAAGCCATAATATCATAAAAATATGCAAAATTACATTTTAAAATGAAATTTTCATAATTTTTGGGTATATTTTAGTAAGTTCGAAAATTCGAACTTAATTTCGAATTTTTGAAATTCAGCAGAAAATGCATTTTAAAGCCTAAATATCATAAAAATATGCAAAATTATATTTTAGAATAAGATTTTCATAATTTTTCAGCATATTTAAGTAAGTTCGAAAATTCGAACTTAATTTCGAATTTTCAAAATTTTGCCAAAAATCATTAAAAAAGTCTGTTTATCATAGAAAATGTGAAATTTAATTTAAAATTAACATTTTCATGTATTTTTTTTAAGTTCGAAAATTCGAACTTAATTTCGAATTTTCAAAATTCAGCAGCGAATTTCTATTATCTCATTTCTGATAAGAAAATCTAAAGTTCGAAAGTCCAATTTATTAATTTTATTTTATCTAAATTTTCTTTTAACGTTTTGTGTAATTTTGCAATAATTTTTTACATGATTTTTTTCAAAAGTATAGGGGAGAATGAGTGAGTGTAAATTTGAAACTATGATTTTTATGAATGGCGAGTGAATGAATATGTGTGAGTTGATAAGTCTATTTTGTAAGGTTTGGCGCCGTTTGAAGGGCATTTCAATTATTACAAGCTGTATAAACTTAAATACATACTTAAAAAAATAAATAAATTTTATTTATACTTTGATAAGACAGCAGCAACTTATTAAATTAGCAAATAAATTATTACGTAGCAGTTTGTTAATATACTAGATTTTTACAAACCAAAATTACAAGAAAATGCAAATAAACATTACAATGTAATAAGAGATTTTTTTTTGTAATTTTGCAGACGTTATTTAATACTTTTTGTTAAGAAAAATTAGAAGAAAAAAACAACCTTAAGTTACAATTATTATGGAAAATATCATGTTATAAATAAAGCCTTTGTAAAAAAAATTGAGATTTTTTCAAGAATGTGAGTTTTTTATTGTGTTAAATGTAAGAATGTCGTCAAACGGGTTTATAATTTAAAGATGTTTTATTAATGATGATTTGTTAAAAAGTCTATAAATCAAAACTTTCTTCTTAAATATTAAATGATAAAACCAGTTTTTTGTGCAAACGTCATATGGCATTTTATAATTCAGTTGCTAACTTCAAAATTGTTTAATAAATGTAATTAATATTTTGGATAACAAAAAAAAAAAACTAAACAATTTACAGGTGTTATTATGATCGAAATTTCGAACATTGGAAAAATTTATGAAAATATTAATTTTTTATATGAAAATTCTCATATTTTTATAGTATTAAGATCTTAAAATTGATTTTTTGCTGAATTTTGAAAATTCGAAATTAATTTCGAATTTTCGAACATAAAAAAATTCATAAAAATGTTATTTTAAAATAAAATTGTTTATAGTTTTATGATATTTAGCCTTAAAAATAGCTTTTCGACTGAATTTCGAAAGTTCGAAATTAAGTTCGAAATTTCGAACATAAAAAAATTCATGGAAATGTAAATTTTACATTAAATTGCTTATGTTTTATGCTATTTAGCCTTCAAAATTGATTTTCTGCTGAATTTGGAAAATTCGAAATTAAGTTCGAAATTTCGAACATCCTAAAAATTTATTAAAATTTTAATTTTTTTATGATTTTTTCATATTTTTATGATATTTATACTTTAAAATTGGTTTTCTGCGAAATTTTCAAAATTCGAAATTAAGTTCGAATTTTCGAAGATTGCAAAAAACGTATAAAAATTTAAATTTTGAAAGAAATTTTTACTTTTTTATGATTAATAAGCTGTTTTAATGATTTTCTGCTAAATTTTGAAAATTCGAAATTAAGTTCGAATTTTCGAACATTACAAAAACTTAAGAAAATGTTAATTTTCCACCAAATTTTTCTCTTCTTAAGATATTTAGCCTTCAAAATTGATTCTAGGATAAATTTCTGAAATTCGAATTTAACTTCGAATTTTCGAACATCTTAAAACCATATTAAAATTTAATTTGTTTATGATTTTTTCATATTTTTATGATATTTAAACTTTAAAATTGGTTTTCTGCTAAATTTTGAAAATTCGAAATTAAGTTCGAATATTCGAAGATTGCTGAAAATGTATTAAAATTTAAATTTTGAAAGAAATTTTTACTTTTTTATGCTTAATAAGCTGTTTTAATGATTTTCTGCTAAATTTTGAAAATTCGAAATTAAGTTCGAATTTTCGAACATTGAAAAAATTTCTTAAAATTAAAATTTTTAATGAATTGTTCATGTTTTTATGATATTTAACCTTCAAAATTGATATTCTGTGAAACATCGAAAATTCGAAATTAAGTTTTGAAAGAAATTTTAACTTTTTTATGATTAATAATCTTCGAATTTTCCAAGATTGCTAAAAATGTATAAAAATTTAAATTTTTAAGGAAATTTTAACTTTTTTATGATTAATAAGCTGTTTTAATGATTTTCTGCTAAATTTTCAAAATTCGAAATTAAGTTCGAAATTTCGAACATTGAAAAAATTTATTAAAATTTAATTTTTTTATGATTTTTCCATATTTTTATGATATTTAAGCTTCAAAATTGATATTCTGTGAAACATCAAAAATTCGAAATTAAGTTCGAATTTTCGAAGATAGCAAAATGTCATAAAAATGTTAATTTTAAATCAAATTTTACATTTTATATGATAAATAGACTGTTTTAATGATTTTCAGCTAAATTTTGAAAATTCGAATTTTCGAAATTAAGTTCGAATTTTCGAACTTTCTACAATATACTCAAAAATTATGAAAATGTTTATTTTTTTCATGTTTTTATGATATTTGCCTTCAAAATTGATTTTCTGTTAAATTTTGAAAATTCGAAATTAAGTTCGAATTTTCGAACTTAGTCAAATCTTATGAAAATATTATTTTGAAACAAATTTTAATTATTTTCATGATATTTAGCTTTCAAAATGAATTTTCAGCTTAATTCTGAAAATTCGAACTTAATTTCGAATTTTCGAAGATGAAAATATTTTATGAAAATGTTAATTTTTAATTAAATTCTTTTATTTTTGATGATATTTGGCCTTAAAAATTGTTTTTAGAATGAATTTCGAAAATTCGAACTTAATTTCGAATTTTCGAAGATTCTCTAAAACTTAAAAAATTTTCATTTTTTATAATAAAGATATTTTAAACCATGTTAAAGAAGTTTTTAGTAAATAAATTCAATCTCAAAGAGCAAATATCTGCAGAAATCTTATAAAATATAGAAAATATTGCTATTAGAAATTTAAATTCTATTGATTAGTACACAACAGATTATATAGAGCCCACTCATTTATCTGATATTTCTAAATATAAAATTATCAAAGTCACAGCTAAAAATACGCCCTCATACTTACTATATACTTAAGTTAGTAGTAAAATTATCAAAGTAAACCCACATAGAAATTATTATTAAAAATCTACACGATTTACAAGATACATACAAATTAATATTTGTACATAGTAAATGTACAATCTTGTATATATATATACAAATGAATGTATTATGTATTGTATATAAGAGAGAAAGAGCATGAACAAAGAGAGTGTCAAAGAAAGAGATACATAAATTATTGAAAGAAAGCCTTAGTTGAAAAACTGTTCAGAATTTCCAAACCCATAACAGTTACACAAATAGAAAGATTTCAGATTTGATTAGATAAATTACTATTGTAAAATTACCAGGTTATTGTAAAGATACCCACAAAAAAAAACAGGTAATTAGAATGTCTCGTCGGTTTAATTTGCAAAGACGTTGTTGACCTCTTTTCAACTAAGTAAATTAGCAAATTTGCAAAACCTTTATAAAAACATGTTTAACTTGAATTGATTTGCAAAAATACTTTGAAATTTATCTGCCTGCCAGCGTGTGTGTAAATGTCAAGGTGTATTTAAGAGATTTTTTTCAAATATATGGTCCATTATATATGAATAAATTTAATTTAAATTATAATTTAAGCTTAAAACATTAATGAGGAAATACTTTTACATACAAACTGCAATTTAAGCAAATTATATAAAGATAACCATCCACATTGTACATATCTACATATATAAACCGGAAACTATGGTAAGACACTCAGCCAGCCAGCCAGTCAGCCCGCCATATAACCATCAAATGAGTGGGAGGAGCAGGTGTAAGCTAAAGACTGAAAGAGAAAGAGTAGAGTGCAGAGAGGAACACGGCTGTGCTAGTGATTATGATGTTGGTGGCGGTGATGGTGGTGGTGGCAAGAAATCATTCAACGTTAATTAATGGGATTTTGTTGAAAAGAAAAACTTTGTTTTTCGTTTTTAAATAAATTAAATTTAAATTGTATGAATACAACAAACAGCTAGCAGGAACAATGCAAAATTGAAAATGAGTTTAAGTTTTTAAAAGCTACACAATTCAATTTAAGATTATAGGATTAAATCTTAAACTCTTTAAAGTTACAGAATTTATAAATATTTTGGGAAAATTCAAAATGTTTTTAGATGAAGCTATTCAATTATCAAGTTTTTTCCGAAAGAATCGGTGCAGATTTAAATCGATTTTAAAAGAACCGGTTAGTTTTTTGAGATTCTAAAAGAATCGATTAAAATGTTATTCGATTCTAAATGAATCGGTTAAAATTTTATTCGATTCTAAATGAATCGGTTACATTTTTATTCGATTTCAAATTAACGGGTCCGGTTTTTATTCAAATCCAAATGAATCGGTTAAGTTTTTATTCGATTATAAATGAATCGGTTCAGTTTTCATTTGATTCCAAATGAATCAGTTAAATTTTTATTAGATTCTAAATGAACCGGTTCAGTTTTTATTCGATTTCAAATGAATCGGTTTAGTTTTTATTCGTTTTCAAATAAATCGGTACAGTTTTTATTCTATTCCAAATTAATCGGTTCAGTTTTTGTTCGATTGAAATCAATCGGTTAAATTTGTATTAGATTCTAAATGAACCGATTCAGTTTTGATTCGATTCTAAATGAAACCGTTCAGTTTTTAATCGATTCCAAATTAACCGTTTCAAAGTTTATTCGATTTTGAATGAACCGGTTAAATTTTTATTCAATTCAAAATAAAACGGTTCAGTTTTTATTCGATTCCAAATGAACTGATTAAGTTTTCATTCGATTCAAATAAATCAGTTAATTTTAAATTCGGTTCCAATCAAAACGGTTCAGTTTTTATTCGATTCCAAATGAATCGTTTAAATTTGTATTCGATTATAAACCAACCGGTTCAAATTTCATTCGATTCTCAATTAATCGGCTTAGTTTTTAATCGATTTCAAATGAATCTGTTAAATTTGTATTATATTCAAAATGAACCGGTTAAATTTTTATTCGATTCCAAATGAACCGGTTTAGTTTTTATTCGATTCCAAATGAATTGGTTAAATTTTTATTCGATTATAAATGAATCTGTTCAGTTTTCATTTGATTCCAAATGAATCAGTTAAATTTTTATTAGATTCTAAATGAACCGGTTCAGTTTTTAATCGATTTCAAATGAATCTGTTAAATTTGTATTATATTCAAAATGAACCGGTTAAATTTTTATTCGAATCCAAATGAACCGGTCCGGTTTTTATTCGATTCCAAATGAACCGGTTCAGTTTTTATTCAATTTCAAATGAACCGGTTCAGTTTTTATTCGATTCCAAATGAATCGGTTAAATTTTTATTCGATTCAAATGAATCGGTTAAATTTTTATTCGATTCTGGAAGAACCGGTTCAGGTTTTATCCGATTCCAAATTTTATTCGATTATAAATGCATCGGTTAAATTTTTATTCGATTCCAAATGAATCGGTTAAATTTTTATTAGATTATAAATGAACCGGTTCAGTTTTTATTCGATTCCAAATGAATCGGTTCAATTTGTATTAGATCCTGGAAGAACCGGTTCAGTTTTTATTCGATTACAAATGAATCGGTTAATTTTTTAATCGACTATAAATGAAGCTTTTCAGTTTTGATTAGATTCAAAATTAACCGGTTCCTTTTTCATTCGATTCCATATGAACCGGTTCAGTTTTCATTCGATTACAGATGAATCGGTTAAATTTTTATTCGATTCCAAATGAATCGCTTAAATTTTTATTCGATTCCAAATTAATCGGTTAAAATTATATTCGATTATAAATGAATCGGTTCAGTTTTTATTCGATTCGAAATGAATCGGTTCAAGTTTTATTCGATTCTAATTTAACCGGTTCAGTTTTTATTCGATTCCAAATGAATCGGTTAATTTTTTAATCGATTATAAATGAAGCGGTTCAGTTTTGAGTAGATTCAAATTTAACCGGTTCCTTTTTCATTCGATTCCATATGAACCGGTTCAGTTTTCATTCGATTCCAAATGAATCGGTTAAGTTTTTATTCGATTCCAAATGAACCGGTCCGGTTTTTATTCGATTCCAAATGAAACGATTAAATTTTTATTCGATACTAATGAATTGGTTAAATTTTTATTCGATTATAAATGAATCGGTTCAGTTTTCATTCGATTCCAAATGAATCAGTTAAATTTTTATTAGATTATAAATGAACCGGTTCAGTTTTTATTCGATTTCAAATGAATCGGTTCAGTTTTTATTCGATTCCAAATTAATCGGTTCAGTTTTTATTCGATTCTAAGAGAACCGTTTCATTTTTCAGATTCCAAATGAATCGCTTAAATTTGTATTCGATTCAAATGAGTCGGTTAAATTTTTATTAGATTCTGGAAGTACCGGTTCAGTTTTCATTTGATTCCAAATGAATCGGTTAAATTTTTAATCGATTATAAATAAACCGGTTCAGTTTTCATTCGATTACAAATGAATCGGTTAATTTTTTAATCGATTATAAATGAATCGGTTCAGTTTTTATTCGATTCCAAATGAATCGGTTCAGTTTTTATTCGAATCCAAATGAATCGGTTCAATTTTTATTCTATTTGAAATTAATCGGTTAAATTTTTATTAGATTCTAAATGGTATTTAGTATTTATTCGATTCTATTTGTTCGGGTTCAGTTTTTATTCGATTCCAAATGAAACGGTTCAGTTTTCATTTGATTCCAAAAAACCGATTCAGTTTTCATTCGATTAAAAATTATCCGGTTGATTTTTGATTAGATTCAGATTGAACCAGTTCAGTTTTCATTCGATTTCAAATTAATCGGTTCAGTTTTTATTCGATTCCAAATTAATCGGTTCAGTTTTTATTGGATTCTAAGAGAACCGGTTAAATTTTTATTCGATTCCAAATGAATCGGTTAAATTTTTATTCGATTCCAAATGAATCGATTCAGTTTTTATTCGATTCCAAATGAATCGGTTAAATTTTTATTTGATTCCAAATGAATCGGTTAAATTTTTATTCGATTCTAAATGAATCGGTTCAGTTTTTATTCGATTCGAAATGAATCGATTAAATTTTTATTAGATTCGAAATGAATCGGTTCAGTTTTTATTCGATTATAAATATATATATATTAATTCCTGTTGTTCCTATAAGGAGCATAGGGCCGTTATAAATGAACCGGTTAAATTTTTATTCGATTCAAAATAAACCGGTTCAGTTTTCATTCGATTCCATATGAACCGATTCAGTTTCATTCGATTCCAAAGAACGGGTTCAATTTTGATACGAATAAAAACGAACCGGTTCAGTGTTTATTCGATTTTAAATGATTTTGTTTCAATTTGTATTCGATTCCAAATGAACCGTGTTATTTTTCATTCGATTCCAAAAAAACGGTTTACATTTATTCAATTATAAATATTCTGTTTTATTTTAATCGATTCGAGATTAATTGCTTCTATTTTCGGGTTTTCTGCAATTCTAAATGATCCTATTCAATTTTTATTCGCTTTAAAATTAATCGATTAAATTGTAATTTGATTCTCAATAAGGCTATTCTGTTTTTATTGATTTCAAATCATCTATTTTAGTTTGTTTACGATTATAAATAAAACAGTTAAAACTTTCCATTAATTTTGAAATTATTCAGTCACTCCTCTTAAAACTTATAAATCAATACATAGTCTCCCTACAATCATTAAAATTCGTTTGAGGGAGTTGGACCACTCCTAAAATACTTATGAGGTCTCTTACTATAATGACAAGATTAAAGGTCTGTTTCACAATATCGAATAAAAGATTTCGTTCGCATTCTAAGCGAAAGGAAACTGATTTTGATTTCCCCAACTTCATAATTATGTGACCTAATCTGTTTTCTTTCGCTTAGAATGTAAATGAAATCTTGCATTCGATATTGTGAAACAGGCTATAAAGATAGATCTCCCAGAATAAATCCTCGTGGAAGCGGTAAAAACCGACATTGAGCTCTGCATCTTTATATTTCTCTTGCGGTTTTCTATTAAAGCTCAGGTTCTATCGCTACTGATTTAATAAATTGAGGCTTAAACCTGTGTATAGAACCATGATAAGTTTTGTTGAATATTGGTTTTAATTTTAGATTAAAATTAAGAAAGAAATGCAGTATTTTTTGAATGCGTCTTAATATTAATTACCTAGAAAATTGCCTTCTAATTGGCTTGATATTGCTTATTTTTTTTATAAATTTTTATATAAAGAACAATTAAGTACAGTTTCTATTGTCTTCAATTAGTAAGAGAAAATTTATAAAGAGAGAAAATGAGAGAGACAGACAATAAAAGAAAACGAAGAAGAAGAAGAAGGCGTGGATAATATATAACTAGATTAACGGTTTAAAATTGGCAACGTTGCAAAAATTAAATGAAATGAAAAGAAAAAAAACGTGGTTTTACTTATTTTAAAGAATTAAAAGAACATTTCAATGTTTGAAACCAAATTTTAAACGAATTTTAGCTTGAAAAAAGTTTAAGCTAACAAAATGCTTTGTTTAAAGTTTAAAAATTAGTGTTTTAGAAATATAGAAAACAATTTATTGTTAAACAAACTGAATAGCTTCATTTTCAGTTAAAATTTTTACTTTCTTTGTTTTTTTTTAGTTACCGTAAATTACGTTACTGGATTATTAATGGTTAAGGTACCGTTTCTTTTTTGTCTTTGTTTTGTTTTGCTTTGTTTTTTTGTTGATGTTTATTCTTAGAATTCTTTTATTTATGAGAGATGCAATGAAAGAGATTGGAAAGAGGTTAAAGAGAAATGCCAAGAATTATTATTAATTTCTAATTAAGCAACAACAACAAAAAGAGGTGGTAATTATTAAAAGAAATAAAAGAATAATGAAAAGAAAAAGGAAATGGGGAAAATGATTACATACAGAGACAGACATAACAGAAAACTGTTTTATATATATGTAAATGTATGCAAGTGTTTGTATTGTATACATACAATTTTATGTATCTGTATATAGTATTTATGTACAAATGGATGTATTGGGTACATATATACATTGTTATTGAGGTTAGGTCACTCTCCATTTTGTTTTATTTACAGTAACTAGTTTTTTTCTTTGCAATATAAAGGGGAAATTCAAGTTAATCATAAATTAAATTAATTTTAAGATAAAAATTTTCTTTTAAGATGGTAATAATAGGAAAAATAATAATAATAGTCTTCAGCCAGGATTAAAGAAATAGGACAATTTGGGGAACAACTAAGCCCCATTTTCTCAATCTCTGTATTGAGATTTTCTTAACTGGAAGTATTTCGTTACGAAAAACAATAATTAGAGATTGAGAAAATGAAGCCAAGTGTAATTAAGTCATGATTAAGTCATGATTAATGAAATCTGGCATCACCGTCATGCAAGAGTAAAGTAAAAATTTGTTATTAAAGAAAATTTTTTTTGGAAAATAATTAAAATAAATAAATATTGTGGTTTTTTTACTCAAATGTAAAATAAGTTGCGGTACTCATATATATAAATTGAAGATACTTTTTTTTAAATTGCTGCATTGATTATATCAATAAAATATAAACCTCATACCTCATACAAGTGTGTATGTGCACCGGCAAAAACAAAATAAACAAACAAAAATTGCTACTGCTTCTTAAACAGCACAATCATCGTATATTTTTTATACAACATATTTTCTAATTATTAGTTGCATAAAAGCTAACTAATTAGAATTTGTTCCTGCTTTTATATTTCCTGCTTTGGACTGATTGACTCCAGGTGTGCATCGTCTACATTACCTTACGTAATATTGCTTGCTATAGTTATACTACATAATGGCGCCACAACATGAAACTTATAAATGCCCTATTTGCCAAAAAAATGTAACTAAATCGCAAAAGTCGGTAGGATGTGGTTGTTGCGGTTTATTTTTTCATATCACCTGTGCCAAAATTAGTCTAGATGAATTTAATTTTATGGTAAAACACAAAACATTAAAGTTCATTTGTGAGACTTGTCCAAGTTTGTCTCACACTGTCAATATACAAGAAGAGTTGAATAAAGGATTTTCTGCGTTGTCGACGTCGCTGGAGAAAGAATTTACATTAAAATTAGAGGAATATAAACGTGTCCTCCAAGAAAAATTGGATGTTGCTGTGAATGTCATTAAAATGCAGATTGATGAATTAATTAACCAATGTTTTGAAAATAAGTCAAAAATTAAAGAACTTAAATCTGAAATTAAAAACTGCTATAACATGATTAAGCAAGTTGATGATGCGACTGAAAGCAAAATACATAATTTGGAAATACAAAACAATGTAGACCAAAGACGTCTAAATAGGTCTAATATAATAATAAGGGGTTTACCTAAAAATATTACTAACTTGAGGGAACCTATCATCAAAATAGGAACAATATGTGATGTTGTCATATCAAACTCAGACATACAACACTGCACATACTTTGGTGGAGATAAAGCTGTGTTGGTGAAATTCAACTCTGTCCAGCTTCGGGACCAGATAATGATCAACTACCATAAAAATCGGTTAATTCTTCTTAAGGAAGTGATTGGAGGCAATATTGAGTCAAGGGTATATCTAAATGACCACTTAACTTCTGTTGCGAAAAAAATGATTGCTGTCTGCAAAGACCTAAGGGTTAAAGGGAAAATAAGGAAGTACACACATCTAAATTATGATATTCCAAAAGTTAGGGTTGAATTGAATTGTGGAGATGTAAAAATTTTCAACTATGATCAATGTATTAATATACTTAACGAGTCATCTGATCCTCTTTCATCCAATCAACCAGCTGTTGGTGAATTATAATATTCCTAATTTTTATATTATTTTGTTTGTTTAAAATTTATATATCACTGCGTAAATATTCACGATTGCCAAATTGAAATTGTATGAAGGTTTTTATTATTTTTATCTTCGTTATAATTTAATAACATTTAGTTGAAGTGGAAACTATAACTGTTCTTGAAAGATGGTAAATGGAATGTATTTCTTTGGAAGGTTGTTTTATGTGAGTAGTTTTTTCTAATATCAACGGTATATTCAATTTTTTGTAGAGATATGTGTGCGCACGTATATACATATGTGTAATGGGATGATTATGGATGGCAATCGAACTTCAGTTGTGTTGCCAGAGGGCAAACACAAATTTCTTGTTGCCAATTTAGCAACAGAAACTAAGAGCTGCCAATTGCCATCCGTAAAACCATTTAGGCAACTGACAACTTAACTGAAGTTCGGTTACCATCCATAATCGACCCATAAATGTATATATTTTTGTATATGCATGTCGTTTAGGGCTATAACATATTTCATAAACTTATAAAATAAAAATAATAATATATTAACAATTTTTGCACAACTTGCATTGAAGTTTGGAATGTAGATATAATTATTTTTATTTTTTTTTTTGTTATATATGCAAATATTTATAAATTAATCAAACTTCAATGTGATTAAAACCATACTTAAGATTTTGGTAACAATTGTAGTTTTTTTTAAATTTTGGGTTTTTTTTTCTTGAAATTTTTTAAATTATACATTGAAATTTGTTATACTCCTAAGACTTTATACATATATTCATGAACGTATACATAAAAAAAAAAAAAAAAAAAAAAAAAAAATTTTTTTGGTAGTTTTATATTTTGTGTATCTTATACAAACTTATTCAATGGGTTTTTTTTTATCTTATATATAATTGTCCAATTCACATCCGGTGTTGTATCGATGTACGTTGTATATTTTTTTTTTAAATGATGTTAAAATGTTTTTGCCTTATAATACTGCAACAATACAATGCAGGTTGTGAATTGAACAAATAATTAATTTGATGTTGATTTTCGGCTTCATATTATCTTATCTAGTAGCATTTACTACCCAGTTTTACATTTTAATACAACTTAAATTTTAACAACTTCTTAAGAAGTACTTCTTTTGCCTAGTTGCATTTATAAACATACAATATCAATTCGGCACTATTGAATTTTTAATAAGGAGCTATTAATCTTTATTTTATATTCCTCAAAAAAATGTTTTTTCTTTAATACATTAATGAAAAGCTTATTCATTTTTTTTTGCCAGAGAAAATTAAATTTCTTTTAGTTTATATTTTTTATATATTTTATTTTAATATTTTTTTTTCATATTTTACATGTACATACATACCTATAATGAATGCTGCTAATTTGGGTCCTATTTGCAGTAATAACTCTTTAATATGTAACAGTTTAAATAGTTTTAAAAATTTTTTAAAGATCGGACATTGGAATATTACTAGTTTCTGCGCATCTGCGGGTTCTGGTAAGCTTAATGAAATAAGGCATATTTTGGAAGGAAATTATCTGGACATTGTTGGGTTGAGTGAGACTTGGTTAGGGCCTTACGTTTTGTCACAGGTGATAAATATACCTGGGTATAAGATTTGTAGAAATGATAGATCGGATGGAAGAAGAGGTGGAGGTGTTGCTCTTTTGCTATCAGAAAGTCTCGAATACAAAACAATATTTAAGTCTGCAAGTGGTGACGTCTGCGAAGCATTGTTTGTAGAGGTCACTATACGGGACATTAAAGTACTTGTTGGTGTTTGTTATCTGCCTGATGGTGATTTGAGTGCGTTTGAGAGCTCTGTGGGTGATTTATTTGTCAGATATTCTCACTGTGTCGTGATGGGTGATTTTAACACGAATTTATTTTGTCCAATTGATTCACTTTTGGTCCGTTCTATGTGTCAACGCTTGGATTTGACTTACCATCATAATTCCATACCTACCCATTATCATGTTGGTTGCGATAGGACTTCATTAATAGACTTTTTCCTTTTGAGTAACACAGTTTCTTTAGGTATATCAGGCCAAATGCAATGTCCTGGTGTATCTCGACATTCCCTAATTTTTATGGCTATTGACATTCCAAATCCAGTTTGTCCGAAATTTGTATCATACCCAGATTATAATGCAGTAGCAATTGAGGATTTGGAGGCTGCTAGTTACGACTGTGATTTCAGTGGCATGTACTTGACCAATGATGTCAATATGCAACTCTCGATTTTTATGTCGAATATTAATATCTTACATGCTTTAGTTCCGATGGTTCGTCGCAGGGTGAGTTTGAGTAGGGATGATTGGTTCAATGATAGAGAAATTTGTTACCAGATTTCACTAAGAGATTTGGCGTATAACCATTATCTACTGTGTAGGACTCCACAGAATTGGAAAATCTTCTGTGGCTACAGGAATAGGGTTAAAAAAGTTATAAGGAGGCTCAGGAGGCGTGCTCACGAACAAATTTTTCAAGATTGTAGTCCGGATAATATGTGGCGCTTCTTAAAGAAAAATGGATGTCTTGAGTCTAGGGAACATTTATCGTTGTCTGACCCAGATGGTGTGAATAATTATTTTGCTGGTTGCCAAATACAAGACGTAGGGTGTTATAATGACTACATAGATAGTCAGTCTGGTAGCGGCTTTTCTTTCTCAGGTATTGGTCCTGATGTGTTGTATCAAGCATTTCTGAGAATTAAATCGAATGCTATTGGTCATGATGCCATGCCATTAAAATTTTTAAGGATTATTTTTTCGTTTATTTCATCACACTTGCTTCATCTTGTGAACACAATAATCACTACGTCATCTTTCCCTTGTAACTGGAAAATAGCTAGAGTTGTACCCATAATTAAGGAAGGACAGTCCACTGAATTGGATAATCTACGTCCTATTTCTATACTTCCAGTCCTTTCAAAAGTTGTGGAACATATATTAAAGGACCAGATGATTGAGTACATAGATTGTAGATCGTTGATTCATCCCTCACAATCGGGGTTTCGACGTGGCCATAGCACTACTTCTCTACTGTTATCCTTGACTGATTCGATCAGGCAGTTTTTAGATAGCCGTAAGAATGTTGTATTACTTTCTGTGGATTTTTCCAAAGCCTTTGATAGGGTAATACACTCAAAATTACTCTTTAAATTGTCTCATGATTTTGGGTTTTCACGTCATGCTTGTGACTTAATTAAATCCTACCTACAAGATAGACATCAGTATATATCCATTGGCACTTCTCTTTCCCACACTCTACGGATCACTAGTGGTGTTCCACAGGGATCCGTAATTGGCCCACTTTTTTTTATGATCTATATTAACGACCTCTTACTTAGGTTTAACGGCGTTTCCTGTTTGCCCTTTGTATATGCTGACGATGTCCAATTTGTTTGTTATTCTGATGCTGAATTTGTGGATGTGTTGGAGGAGGGTGTTAATTACATCATTCATAGTGTTGCATCATGGGCATCTGACAATGGTTTCCGTGTAAACCCAATCAAGACAAAGTTAATGGGATTTGGTTTTGATACTGGCAGTATGCATATCAGAATTAATGATGTTCCTGTTGAATTTGTTAGTAAGATGAGATGTCTAGGTCTTGTTATAGATAACCTATTGAATTTTTCTCCACATCTCAATTTGTTATCCTCCCGAATATCATTTATATTAAAAAGATTATATTCACTAAATATTCATTTACCTTGCTCAATCAGAAGACGAGTTGCTTCGGCTGTCTTAATGCCACATATACTATATTGCGCCGAAGTATTTTCGGGTACAGGGGCCCAGATACTAAGAAAATATAGACAGATTTTTAACAGGATTATCCGTTACGTTTTTGGTTTGAAAATACGAGATCATGTTACTCAGCATATATATAAGTTCCTTGGATCATCTTTTGATGATTTTATTGGTATTAGGATGCTATTATTTTTTTATAAATCAATTGTTAAAGGTTACCCTGGGTATATTGTTGGCATGTTTAATTTTTCTCGTTCGACCAGAAACACTCAGATAATTTTTCCCATTAGACACTTGAACTGCTTTCAGAAATCGTTTCAAATTCGTTTATCTAAAATTTGGAATGCCTTACCGAGAGAATTGAGAAAATTTTCTTATACACTTCCTCAATTAAAATTAAAATTATTAGAACTTGCAGAATCGCATGTTTATCTTAACGCGTAACAGATTTATAAAGATTATTTAAAACTATACTATGTACTGTTAAGCAATGAAAAACAATAAGAATCTTATCCAGCATTCATTATGGCTTGTTTTCACTTTTACTATTTATTGATCTCAAATCTTAATGATTACTTATTTTGTACTTTATTTACTATGTATAGTACTTTAAATTTAAATGTATATATTTTTGTTAATTGTAGTTTTTATATAGTTAGTAGCTTTTATTAACCATATAAGGCCCTTAAGGGCTCGGTTATGTAATTGAAGAATTAATAAAAAAAAAAAAAAAAAAAAAAAAATAAATTCTTCTCAGAAAATTTCATGGAATATGAAGAAATTTTATGACCATATGTGCCATATGTTCGCTTTATGCTAGAAAAACGATACATTTTCAAGGTTAAAGGTCAGTTAATGGAAATTTAATTCATTTTTCTTCATTAATAGAGGCACTAGTTCAATTTTCATTCGTTTTTAAATTAAACGCCTCAGTTTTTATTCGATTTTCTAATGAATTGGTCTCAATTTTCATATGATTCTCAATGAATCTTTCAGTTTTTATTCTTTTATAAACGAACTGTTTCAGTTTTATTTGATTTTATGAGGAAAATTTCAGTTTTCATTCGATTCTAAATGAAAAGTTTCAATTTTCATTCGTTTCTATGTTTTGAATCGATTATTTTATTCGATTCCAATTAATTGTTGCTTTTTTCATTTCAATATAATTTAAGCAGAACAGTTTTTATTTGATTCTAAGGGAAACCATCCAGTTTTTATTCGGTTCTTAATCGATTAAATTTTTATTCGATTAAGAACCGATTCAGTTTTTATTCGATTCCTATTAATTGGTTCAGTTTTCATTTAATTATAAAGTTTTTATTCGATTCTAAGTGAAATGATTCAGTATTTATTCGATTAAGAACCGATTCAGTTTTTATTCGATTCCAATTAATTGGTTCCGTTTTCATTTTATATTAAGTTTTTATTCGATTCTAGGTGAAACGATTCAGTATTTATTCGATTAAGAACCGATTCAGTTTTCATTCGATTAAGTTTTTATTCGATTCCAATTAATTTATTAAGTTTTAATTTAATTATAAAGTTTTTATTCGATTCTAGGTGAAACGATTCAGTATTTATTCGATTAAGAACCGATTCAGTTTTTATTCGATTAAGTTTTTAGTCGATTCCAATTAATTGGTTCAGTTTTAATTTAATTATAAAGTTTTTATTCGATTCTAGGTGAAACGCTTCAGTATTTATTCGATTAAGAACCGATTCAGTTTTTATTCGATTAAGTTTTTATTCGATTCCAATTAATTGGTTCAGTTTTAATTTTATTGTAAAGTTTTTATTCGATTCTAGGTGAAACGATTCAGTTTTTATTCGATTAAGAACCGATTCAGTTTTTATTCGATTAAGTTTTCATTCGATTCCAATTAATTGGTTAAGTTTTTATTTTATTGTAAAGTTATTATTCGATTCTAGGTGAAACGATTCAGTATTTATTCGATTAAGAAGCGATTCAGTTTTTATTCGATTAAGTTTTTATTCGATTCCAATTAATTGGTTAAGTTTTTATTTTATATGAAGTTTTTATTCGATTCTAAGTAAAACGGTTTAGTTTTTATTCGATTAAGAACCGATTAAATTTTTATTCGATTAATAACCGATTCAGTTTTCATTCGATTCCAGTTAATTGGTTCCGTTTTCATTTTGTATGAGGTTTTTATTCGATTCTAAGTGAAACGATTCAGTATTTATTCGATTAACAAACGATTCAGTTTTTATTCGATTAAGTTTTTATTCGCTTCCAATTAATTGTTTCCGTTTTCATTTTATATGAAGTTTTTATTCGATTCTAGGTGAAACGATTCAGTATTTATTCGATTAAGAACCGATTCAGTTTTTATTCGATTAAGTTTTCATTCGATTCCAATTAATTGCTTAAGTTTTTATTTTATTGTAAAGTTTTTGTTCGATTCTAAGTAAAATGATTCAGTTTTTATTCGATTAACAACCGATTAAAATTTTATTCGCTTAATAACCGATTAAGTTTTTTTTTTATTCGATTCAAAAAAAAAACTGTTCAGTCTTCATTTGAATATAAATTATTTTGTAATTTTAATCTTTCGGTTCAGTTTTTATTCGATTCTTAAAGAGCTAATTCATTTGATTATTAATTAATTGCTTCAATTTTCATTTCATTATAAAGTTTTTTATTCGATTTTGAATGAATCGTTTAAGTTTTTATTCGATTAAGAACCGATTAAGTTTTTATTCGATTAAAAAACGATTAAGTTTTTGTTCGTTTCCAATTAATTGCTTCAGTTTTCATTTGATTATAAAGATTCTATTCGATTTTTAATAAATCGTTTCAGTTTTTATTCGATTAATAGACGATTAACATTTTATTCGATTAGGAACTGATTTTTACCGAAGTTTTTATATGATTTTTAAAAAATCGTTTTAGTTGTTATTCGATTTTATGTTAAATGATCCAGTTTTGATTCGGTTAAGAACCGATTAAATTTTTATTCGATTAAGAACCGATTAAATGTTTATTCGATTCCAATTAATTGCTTCAGTTTTCATTTTATTATAAAATTTGATTCGATTTTTAATAAATCTTTTCAGTTTTTATTCGATGCTAAGTGATTATCCGTCGATTTAAATTTCAATTATATTCTAAATGAAAAGGTTAAATTTTATTTGATTCTTGAAAGATTATAAAGCGGAACCGATTCAGTTTTAAATCCAAATGAATTTTTATTTGATTTTAATAAGTTTTCATTAGATTCTATTTGAATTGTTTCAGTTTTTATTTGAATTCCAAATGAACGGAAAAGGAATATTTGAGGTTAAAAGGGATTTCTTTCTTTTGTTTTTGAGGTTAAAAATTATTTTTTTTTAATTAGCTGGTTAGAAAATTACAATTATTTAACTTTAAATAATGTTTTAAAGTATAAATAAAATAAATTAAATTTAAATGTTAAAGTTAAAAGGTCAGTATAGCAAAATAAAGCTAAAACTAAATTTGAGGTTAAAAACGATTTTTTTCTTATTTGTTTAGAAATCTATAAATTATGAACATAAACTAAAAGTAAATGCTAAATTCAATAAAATTGCTTAAATTTTTTTAATTAAAATCAATTTTTGTTTAAATTCATGAAAAATTTTAAACAAATTTTCAATTTTACTTAAATTTTATAATAAATCATGATACAAATTAAACTTAATGGTTTATAAAGACTTAAATGTATAAGTTTAAATATGTTTAAAGTGAAATCTAGCGAAAAAAAATTTGAGGTTAAAAACGATTTTCTCATTTATTGATTGGAATTGAGAAAAAATGTATGTTTTAATAGCGGGATAATTGTAATTAAACTTAATTAGTATTAAATATTAATGATTAATAGTTGATAGAGCAAAAATAAGCAAAAACTTATTTGAGGTTAAAAACGATTTTTTGTTTATTTGCAAAGAAATCTTAAAATTTTGAATGTAAAATAAAAGTAAAAGATAAATGAAAGCAATTTTGAGTTATAAATAAAGATAAATTAGTAAGTAATGGAAATTAGCTTAAATAAAAACAAGTTTTATAGGAAAATAAATAAAATTTTCTATTATTTTGTATGATTTTTATATGTATTTTGTAAAAAAAAAAAATTCTTTGTGCTAAAAAATACTGTTTAAATTTTTATATATTTTTTTCAAATAAAGCTTTAAATGTCAAATTCAGCTGTTTGCCAGTAAAGAGAAGAAAAACCTGAAACAAAACCAGTTGGCAGTTTACAAAAACTTTTGCAGAGCTCTTGAATTAATTTAATTTAAAGGTAATTATTAATGCTTTTTTTTTGCTTTAAGAAATTAAGAATTATAAAACAAAAACTTGGTATGTAATTTCGCTAAAAAAAATGTTCGTTAAAAAGAAGTTTTGGTGTATTTTTTTTTGCCTTTTTTTAAGCGCAAATTATAAACATACATACAAACTTTAACAAAAAAAAAACAGCCAGCAGAAAAGAAGTAGAAGCAAAAAAAAAAACCAATATGAATTGTACATAAATTTCAAGAGAAACATAAACAGCAGCAGCAAAAAAATCGTATAAAAAAAAACAAATTGAACAATGTATACCCAACACGAATAAAACGATTTCAAAAACGAAGCGGGGCCTGTCTACAGCAAATACAAGACATTTTATACACAAAAGCAACAAAAATACTTCAAAATTTTTGCTTGCTTAACGAAATTCGTGCGTTGACGACGACGACATCGTCGTCATCATCATCATCGGCACAAAAATTATATATATATGAGGGAATAACAACAAAAACAACAAGAAATAACATTGCTGGTGTTATTGCTTTTGCTTGAATCTGTGTGTTTGTACATATATATATATGTATGTATGTACCCATATATACATGGTTTTATGTATTGTTGTTGTTGGGTTTTTTGTTGTTTTACTTGCATGACTGGGGCTTGTATGAAATTTTAGTAGAAACAACGATCACACTCGTATACTGACTATTGAACGGTGAATGTGTACGTACGTGGTTATATTTTCAGAAAGCGCGTAATTTTTGTTATTAAACATTTTTTTTCCCAATTAAAACAACAAAAATCTAACACACCTTACCTTTACAAAAAATTAAATTAAATAAATTTCTTTAATTAAAGAAATCTATAAATTAAAAAAAAAAATTTCTCCTTAACGCGTTAAGTGTTTTTGTTTATATTAAAAAAATTTCACAAAAAATAAATAAATAAAAATTTATTTATTTACCCATAAAAGTATTTAATTTTTATTAAATATCAATAATTATAACATAAAAAATCAACAAAATAGTGCCAATAGTTTAAAAAAAGAAGCAAACACATTAATATTATTAACAAAATAAAAAAAAAAGTAATAAAAATGTATGCCTAATTTACTACAACTGTGTGTGTTTAATAGAAAAGTAGCAGCAACAACAAAACGGCCTTTCTTCCTTCACTAAAATCTACAACAACATCAATACAAGCAGCAGCAACAAAATCAACGTTATTTATTTGTATATGCAGAGAGTGTATATATGGAAAAAAATACAGTGTTTGTGTGTGTGTTTTAAATAAAAGTAAATGAAAGAAAATCAACAACAACAACAGCCGCACTACTATACAAAAATTAAAGCAAAAATAGAAACAACAAAAATGCAGTTACTTATTTTTGACAAATGAGTACAATAAGAAAATTAATAAAAATAGAGAGAGAGGCAAATATTAAATATAAAAAAGAAGAAAAGAGAGCAAGTGTTTATTAAAAAAGCAAAAGAAAACAGCTCCAATAAAACAAGAAAAATTATTAAATTAAATAGCAAAAAAAGCCTTTAAAAATAATTAAAATAAAAGGAAAACACAGTTTCTAACAACAAACAACAAAACAAATAAAATGAAAACCTATTAATAATAAAAAAAAACAAAAAGAAAATTTCCTCAAATCAAAGCTAAATTTAAATAAATTCCCCACAAAATCTGCAAAATTTACTGCAAAATACTTAAAATTTTGAATGTAATTTGTGTAAAATGTCAGCTGATATAGAAATTACCAGCGTTTTGGGCACCAATGGCCAGCCTTTACCCATACACGGTACCGGCTTGGGCTCCACCTGGGCGGCTCCCGTCAAACAAGAGCGACCCGATGATGCCGAAATCCAAGA
Organism: Calliphora vicina; assembly: GCF_958450345.1. Lineage (NCBI taxonomy): Eukaryota > Metazoa > Arthropoda > Insecta > Diptera > Calliphoridae > Calliphora > Calliphora vicina. Next base: position 117,209,228 of record NC_088783.1, read on the forward strand.
GTTGGCCGCCAAAATGAAAGAGGCCCAAAAAGATGCCTTAGCCAAACAGCAGCAACAGGCGGCCCAACTGGCCCTGCGCCAGGCCAATGGCGGCATGCAGCCTCCAGTAGCCGCCAATGGCCAAACCAATATACTCAACTACTTAAATCGCCCGCAAAAACCCGCCAATGGCTCCGTCACCTCCAATGGTCGTTCCTCCAGCACCGATGACAACAAGAAACCGCCCTGTGATGAGGAATCACAAAAGGGCCATTTCGGCTGGACCACATTTGGCAAAACCTATATACCCTATATATACCGGCAACAGGAAAAATACTGTTCGGTGCGCATGATAGAAATGAAACTATTGGGTAAATATCTAAATTGCCTGCATCCCGACATCTATTCCAGCTGCACTTGTGTACGTTCCTACTATATAACCGAGGCGGAGGCTAGACTGTTTATAGAAATCAATCACAAACACTGTGATGGTGAATTTGGCCGTGATATGTTTACGCAAAAGGATTTGGTGGTGCGTCTGTCGGATGCCACCAAATTCTATCAGTTCTTGGATATTTGCTATCGCAAATTGATATCGGGCAGCAAATCGCCCTCGGAAAAATGTGGTTTTATACGCATAAACAAAGAGTCGGTGGTGCCGTATACGGTGCGCAATGGTGAACAGGTGGTGCCTTTGTTTTATTTCGAAGGCGAAACTGAGAATCTTAAGCAAAAGGCCGACTTATTGTCCGGCTGGGATTTGGCGTATTTGAAGTTTTGCTGCAAGGTTCAGGGTATACGCAATGAACTGTTCTCCAGTGAAAATGTGGCGGTCATAAGCCTTACAGATATCAAAAGCTATTTTCCCAATGGCACAGAATTTGAGGATTATTGGCCCAGCAAAGTGGTGGACTCAAATTTGCTTATAGGCAATCGATCGAATGCCAATAATTCGGTGAATTGGACAAGGCAACCCTCACAGCCACCGCCAAAAGTTCTAACACAAACGAGTATGCAGCAAAAGCAGCAACAACAACAACATCCCTCAGCGGCCGCAGCAGCAGCGGCGGCAGCCCAACAGCAACAAATCATGAAACGTGGTCAGACGGCAGCAGCTGTAGCGGCAGCTGCCTCAGCATTTAATGCCCAAAATATTTTGCAACAGCCCAATGCGGCAGCAGCTGCAGCGGCTCATAGAATGCACTCGAATGCAGCTTTAGCAGCACAAGCTGCCACCGTACAGGTGCTTATAATTTGTTTTCCTTTTAAATTTATTCCAACAATTCCTATAAAGAACTGCTTTTATATGTTTATGTGTTTTATTTTTTCATTGTTATCATCACAGGCTATTGCAAATGGTTCCTGGATGTCTCAGCAACAAAATTCCCTACCTTTAATACATGCTCAAATGTTAGCTTCACAGGTCAGTGTTTTTTCTTTTTTTGTTTTGTTTGAAATTTATGTTTAATTTATATTATTTGTAACAAAATAGTGGCCTTTTTTAAATTAGCTTATTTATTATTAAACACTTTTTTTAAATTTTCATTATTTTCACTTTTTTTCCTTTTAATTTTCATTAATAAATCACTCAAGCCGCCTTAATTTACACTGTTGAATGAAATGTTAGTAAAATAGTAGTAGTTTTTTTAATAGGAAAACAGGAACAATGAACAGGAAGTTAAAAAAAGTGAAGTTTCTGTTTTAATAAGTATAGCATATAGACAGGGGCATAAAAATTAAAAGTGAGGTTAGGTTTAAGGGGAAATTTGTTGAGATTTAAAGAATTTAGTTTAATTAAAGTATTTGTGTAAAGAATTTAAAGGAAATTTATAAAATTAATAGAAAATAAAGGGGGGAATATAAAAACAAAAAGTTTTTGATGAGAATAATAAGATTTATGTATTTTTTCAATAAAAAAAGAACATGTTAAATAAAAATTAGGGAAAACTTCGAAAGATTTCAAAACTTTTAAAGTTTTTTGAACGAATTTAAATTATTTTTGGAATATAAATAGCAATTAAGTGGAAAGTAAAAAGACATTTAAGTTTTTTTTATAAAAAAATAGTAAAAATTGTTAAAAGCTAGCGTATTTTAAAAGAATTTAATATTTTTCTTGTATAAAAATTTCAGTTTTTGTTTATTTTCATATAAAAATATTAATTTCAACAATTTTTAAGGAGAACTAAGTTAAAGTTGACCAAACAATTTAAGAGGTATGCAGATTATTGTCATGTTTAATCAATAATTTAATTTTTATAAAGCTTAACTACAAATATTTTAGATATTGTTGGTTTACAAAGGATATTTAGCATAAAATTATTTTAGATTTTTAAAAACAAATTCTATTTTATTATTATTAGGGGCAGGGAAGAAACTGTTACTTAAGATTTCTTAACACAAACAGTCCATTATTGTTGTTAAGGCCAGGGAAATATTAAGTTTTATTTTTGCGGGGATATTTATATACATAAACAACATATGTATACAGTTGAGTCTGTTGTTTGTGTCATTGGCTTTTAATGGTTATGTTTATAACATCTTTGGCTAGGGCCTGGCAAGAGACTTATAAAGCCAATGTAATGTTATTATTGTGTATGTAAGGTCTCTTGCTGAAGGTTTTGTTTTTATCACTGCTGATGATTCAAAGCCATTTTGAGTCCATATTTAAGCATTTTTTTGATTTTTGAACCAACTGTTGAAGTGTCAACTTCATTTTTTAATATATTTTATAAAAAAATTGCAAAAAAGCTTTAAATTTAAATAGAAATTGTAAGATAGTATGAAAATCATTCATAAATTTTTAGAAATTTAGAAATTTTTTGGTTTTTTTCTTCCAAAAATTTGTAGATTTGTGATAATAGGTTAGTTTTTTTTTATAAATGAGAACAAATTACTCAAAATAGCTATCACCACTTAGGTTATTGACAATTGAGTTAGGTTTCATTGACAGGAGAGTTTCTGATCTATGTGGATTTCTCTATGCTTAGAATTTGCATGAAATCAAAACAAATTTTTGATATTTCATTTTTGTTTTCCTTATAAAGCCAGCAGGAAATGTCAATAGTGACACAGTCACCAGTACTAGGGACTTACTATATCCCAGACAATGCTATTTACTATAGATATCATTGGATGTTTTCTATTGACTAGGTACTTCTTTTGTTACCATATGTAAATATTGGAATCAGTGACTCACTAGTTCATTTTAGTACGAATTCATAAAAGCTGGAATGTCGTCTTTAAATTCAAGTTTTTCTTTATTTTTTTTGTCAAGGCTTCGCTGCCAAAACATCACCAAAATAGTTGACAAAACTAGGGAAACTATAACTTGTCGCCTGGATTTGGAAAATAGTGCCCTAAATATTTATTTTTATTCAGTACTTTTAGTACTTTTTTCAATAGTAAGAAAATGTTTCAATATTGAGCACCTTTTCAAATACAGTTTTCATTATTAAGTACTTTTTTTCAATATTGAGTACGTTTTTCAAAATATTTTGTGCTTTTTCAATATTTAGTACTTTTTCGATATTCAGTAATTTTTTCAAAATTTAGCACTATTTTCAATCTTAAGTACTTTTTAAGAACATTTTTTAAAATAAGGTAATTTTTTCAATATTGAGTACCTTTTTCAATTTAAAAACTTTTTTCAATATTTAGTACTATTTTCAATATTGTGTATTTTTTTCAATATTTAGTACTATTTTCAATATTAAGTAATTTTTTCAAAATTGAGTACTTTTTCAATATTTAGTACTTTTTTCTATATTTATTACTACATATTTTCAAAATTAAATACTTTTTCAAAATTGAGTACTTTTTCAATATTTAGTACTTTTTCAACAATGAGTACTTTATTTCGATTTAAATACGTTTTCGAATATTTAGTACTCTTTCGATATTTAGTATTTTTTCCAATATTTAGCACTATTTTCAATCTTAAGTACTTTTTTAGAACATTTTTTAAAATAAGGTAATTTTTTCAATATGAGTACCTTTTTCAATTTATAAACTTTTTTCAATATTTTGTACTTTTTACAATATTTAGTAGTTTTTTCAATATTTAGTACTATTTTCTAAATTAATACTGTTTTCAAAATTGAGTACTTTTTCAATATTTAGCACGGTTTTCAATTTTAACAACATTTTTTTAAAATAAGGTACTTTTTTCAATATTTAGTACTTTTTGCAATATTGAGTATTTTTTTCAATATTTAGTACTATTTTCAATATTAAGTACTTTTTTCAAAATTTGAGTACTTTTTCAATATTTAGTACTTTTTTCAATATTTAGCACTATTTTCAACCTTAAGTACTTTTTAAGAACATTTTTTAATATAAGGTACTTTTTTCAATACTGACTACCTTTTTCAATTTATAAACTTTTTTAATTTTTAGTACTTTTTCAACAATGACTACTTTTTTCAATATTTAGTACTATTTTCAAAATAATTAGTACTTTTTTCTATATTTAATACTATTTTCAATTTTAAAATAAGGTACTTTTTTCAATATTTAGTAATTATTTTAATATTGAGTATTTTATTCAATATTTAATACTATTTTCAATATTAAATACTTTTTTCAAAATTGAGTAATTTTTACAATATTTAGTACTTTTTTCAATATTTAGCACTATTTTCAATCTTAAGTACTTTTTAAGAACGTTTTTTAATATAAGGTACTTTTTTCAATATTGACTACCTTTTTCAATTTATAAACTTTTTTCAATATTTAGTACTTTTTACAATATTTAGTACTATTTTCAATATTAAATACTATTTTCAATATTTAGCACTATTTTCAATTTGAAGTACTTTTTAAGAACATTTTTTAAAATAAGGTACTTTTTTCAATATTAAGTACCTTTTTCGATTTATAAACTTTTTTCAATATTTAGTACTTTTTACAATATTTAGTAGTTTTTTCAATACTAAGTACTTTTTTCTATATTTAGTACTATTTTCAATATTAAATACTTTTTTCAAAATTGAGTACTTTTTAAAATTTTTAGTAATTTTTTCAATATTTAGCACTATTTTCAATCTTAAATACTTTTTAAGAACATTTTTTAATATAAGGTACTTTTTTCAATATTGACTACCTTTTCCAATTTATAAACTTTTTTCAATATTTAGTACTTTTTACAATATTTAGTAGTTTTTTCAAGACTGAGTACTTTTTTCTATATTTAGTACTATTTTCAATATTAAATACTATTTTCAAAATTGAGTATTTTTTTCAATATTGAGTACTTTTTTCTATATTTAGTACTATTTTCAAAATTAAATACTGTTTTCAATAATGAGTACTTTTTTCGATATTAAATACGTTTTCGAATATTTAGTACTTTTTTTTCAATACTTGATTCAATATTAAATCTATTTTGAATATAAAGTGTTCATTTTTTTCAATATTAAGTAAGTGCATTTCAATATTATGTATGAACTTTTTTCAATCTTAAGTACTTTTTAAGAAAATTTTTTAATTTAAGGTACTTTGTTCAATATTGAATACGTTTTTCAATTTATAAACATTTTTCAATATTTAGTACTATCTTCAATATTAAATACTTTTTTGAAAATTGAGTACTTTTTCAATATTTAATATTTTTTCAATATTTAGCACTATTTTCAATATTAAATAATTTTTTTTTTTTGCAAAATTGAGTATTTTTCAATATTTAGTACTTTTTTTCAATATTTAGTACTTTTTCAACAATGAGTACTTTTTTCGATATTAAATACGTTTTCGAATATTTAGTACATTTTTCAATACATGATTCAATATTAGATCTATTTTGAATATAATGTGTTAATTTTTTCAATATTAAGTACTTTTTAAGAAAATTTTTTAATTTAAGGTACTTTGTTCAATATTGATTACGTTTTTCAATTTATAAACTTTTTTCAATATTTAGTACTATTTTCAATATTTAGTATTTTTTTCAAAATAGAGTACTTTTTCAATATTTAGTATTTTTTTCAATATTTAGTACTATTTTCAATATTAAATAATTTTTTTTTGCAAAATTGAGTATTTTTCAATATTTAGTACTTTTTTCAATATTTAGTACTATTTTTCCATATTAAATACTTTTTTCAAAATTGAGTATTTTTTCAATATTTAGTACTTTTTTCAATATTTAGTACTATTTTTAATATTTAGTACTTTTTCAACAATGCGTGCTTTTTTCAATATTAAATACGTTTTCGAATATTTAGTACTTTTTTTTTCAATATTTGATTCAATATTAGATCTATTTTGCATATTATGTATGAACTTTTTTCAATATTAAGCGCAATATTTAGTACTATTTTGAAGATAGAGTTTTTTCATTATTAAATTTTTTTTAAAATTAAGTACTTTTTCAATACTTGTTTTCATTATTAATTACATTTTTCTATATTTAGTATTTTTGCTATAAATATCAGGTACTTTTGCAATATTTAGTACTTTTTTTTAATACTATTTCAAAATATTCTACTTTTTTAGAATTGAGAATATTTTGTATTCTTTTCAATATTAAGTACTTTTTTCCATTTAGTACTTGTTTCAGTTTTTAGTTTTCTTATTGATTTTATTTCTATTTCTATTTAATTTTTCTATATTACTTTGTGACCTCAAAACCAATTACCACTATTTTATTTTATTTTTTTCATCTTAAAACGTCATTTATTTGCTATTATTTGTTTTGGTTTTATAAATCTTTTAAATAAATCTCATAAATTCAATGAATAAACTTCGCATATGACGTGTCTGTCGTGTCGTTTCAAATGTAAAAACATACTTGAAGTTAAAAATGTACATTCATATGTACAACAATTTGCTGTTGTTGTTTTTTTTTAGCATAAAACAACGTTAGAAAGGCATTTAAGAAAAATAAAATGAAACTACAAAAGAAGTTGGCCTACTTATACAAAAACATCAAACTCACTTTACTCTAACTACTACTAGATACATTTGTAACTAACTATCTAAACATGCAGACGACATACATAGATAGATTTTTTTTTATATATAAACACAGCTAGCTACAACATCATTATTAGATTTTACTACAAATTGTTTTTATAAGTCATTCATATAGTCAGTCAGTCATACAGTCTGACTGGCTGCTACTACTTGTATTTAGTACTCTTGGGTTTATTCTACTCTTTGCATGCTTTTTTTTTTTGTTTTACTTCTCCTCTTGTAGACTCTTGTCATTACTATTGCTTCTTCTCTGTGAATGTGTGTTTTTTGTTTAAGAAAATAAACAAAAACAACTTTATTTTGTTGTTGTCTATATCTAAATACAAATAGATAATTTCAAACAACAATAATATTATAATATAATAACAACAGCAATGATTAAAAACAAAAACTATTTTATTTGTGATTTTAAGCTTCAAGAAGGGCCCCGGTTTTATTGTCAAATGGTACTAAAGGTCTTGTTTTTTTCTCTCTTCTTTTTTTTTACATTTTAAAATTAGTTGTGGTTTTGCTATGATGGTTGTTTTAATTGCCTTTTGTATAATTATAGCAATAGTAATGGTTCTTTTTATAAAGTTAATTCGATTTATTTTGAAATAGTTGTAATTATAGGAAAATTTTTAAAGAATTTATGATATTTTTATATAGATTTTTAAACAATTTCATAAATTATCAATGACTTTGTTTCAATATTAAGTCATTTTTTGAACTATTTTCAATATTTAAGTACATTTTTCAATATTTTGGTACTTTTTTCGGTATATTTCCAATATTAAGTGTTTTTATTAGTATCAAGTTGCTTCTCAATGTTAAGTACTTTTTTTCAATATTAAGTACTTTTTTCATTTTAGGTGCTTTTTACAATATTTAGTACTTTTTTCACTTTAAAGTAGTTTTTTCGATATAAAGAACTTTTTCAAATTTAAACACTTTTATTAGTATGTTTCTCAATGTTAAGTGCTTTTTTCAATATTAAGTACTTTTTGTAAAATAAACTACTTTTTTCAATATTAGGTACTTCTTTCAACATTTAGTACTTTTCCAATATTAGGTACTTTTTTCAATATTATGTTCTTTTTTCAGTACATTTTCCAATAAGTATTTTATCAGTATCAAGTTATTTCTCAATATGACGTATATTTTTCAATATTTTATACTTCTTTTCAATATTAATTTCTTTTTGTCAATATTAAGTTTTTTAGTATTATTTTTTTCCATATTAGGTTTTCTATTTAGTACTTTTTTCAATATTAAGTATTATTTTCAATATTAAGTACTGTTTTCAATATTAAGTACGCTTTTCAATATTAAGTAATTTTTTCAATATTATGCACATTTCTCAATATTATGTAATTTTTCTATATTAAGTACTATTTTCAATATTAAGTACTTTTTTCAATATTTAGTACTTTTTTCAATATTGAGTACTTTTTTCAATATTAAATACTTTTTTCTAAATTAAGTACTATTTTCAATATTAAGTACTGTTTTCAATATTAAGTACTCTTTTCAATATTAAGTACTTTTTCTAAATTAAGTACTATTTTCAATATTAAGTACTGTTTTCAATATTAAGTACTCTTTTCAATATTAAGTACTTTTTTCAATATTAAGAAGTTTTTTCAATATTAAATACCTTTTTCAATATTAAGTACTATTTTCAATATTAAGTACTTTTTTCAATATTAAGTACTTTTTCTAAATTAAGTACTATTTTCAATATTAAGTACTCTTTTCAATATTAAGTACTGTTTCCAATATTAAGTACTTTTTGTAAATTAAGTACTATTTTCAATATTAAGTACTGTTTTCAATATTAAGTACTCTTTTCAATATTAAGTACTTTTTTCAATATTAAGTACTTTTTCTAAATTAAGTACTATTTTCAATATTAAGTACTGTTTTCAATATTAAGTACTCTTTTCAATATTAAGTACTTTTTTCAATATTAAGTAGTTTTTTCAATATTAAATACCTTTTTCAATATTAAGTACTATTTTCAATATTAAGTACTGTTTTCAATATTAAGTACTTTTTTCAATATTAAGTACTTTTTCTAAATTAAGTACTATTTTCAATATTAAGTACTTTTTCTAAATTAAGTACTATTTTCAATATTAAGTACTGTTTTCAATATTAAGTACTGTTTTCAATATTAAGTACTTTTTTCAATATTAATTACTTTTTGTAAATTAAGTACTATTTTCAATATTTAGTACTGTTTTCAATATTAAGTACTCTTTTCAATATTATTAACTACTATTTTCAATATTAAGTACTGTTTTCAATATTAAGTACTCTTTTCAATATTAAGTACTTTTTTCAATATTAAGTAGTTTTTTCTAAATTAAGTACTATTTTCAATATTAAGTACTATTTTCAATATTAAGTACTATTTTCAATATTAAGTACTGTTTTCAATATTAAGTATTCTTTTCAATATTAGTACTTTTTTCAATATTAAGTACTTTTTTCAATATTAAGTACTTTTTCTAAATTAAGTACTATTTTCAATATTAAGTACTGTTTTCAATATTAAGTACTGTTTTCAATATTAAGTATTCTTTTCAATATTAGTACTTTTTTCAATATTAAGTACTATTTTCAATATTAAGTAGTTTTTTCAAAATTAAGTACTATTTTCAATATTAAGTACTTTTTTTCAATATGAAGTACTCTTTTCAATATTAGTACTTTTTTCAATATTAAGTACTTTTTTCAATATTAAGTACTCTTTTCAATATTAGTACTTTTTTCAATATTAAGTACTTTTTTTCAATATTAAGTACTTTTTTCAATATTGAGTACTTTTTGTAAATTAAGTACTATTTTCAATATTAAGTACTGTTTTCAATATTAAGTACTTTTTTCAATATTAAGTACCTTTTTCAATATTAAGTACTTTTTTCAATATTAAGTACTATTTTCAATGTTAAGTAGTTTTTTCAAAATTAAGTACTCTTTTCAATATTAAGTACATACTGTTTTCAATATTAAGTACTCTTTTCAATATTAAGTACTTTTTTCAATATTAAGTACTATTTTCAATATTATGTTCATTTTGTAATATAAAGTACTTTTTTCAATATTAAATCCATTTTTCCATATAAAGTTCAATATTTAGTACTTTTTTCAATATTAAGTACTTTTTTCAATATTAAGTACTTTTCTCCATATTAAGTACTTTTTTCAATATATAAGTACTTTTTTCTAAATTTTCAATATTAAGTACTTTTTCCAATATTAAGTACTATTTTTAATATTAAGTATTATTTTCAATATAAAGTAGTTTTTTCAACATTTAATACTATTTTCAATATTATGTACATTTTGCAATATAAAGTACTTTTTTCAATATTAAATACTTTTTTCTAAATTAAGTACTTTTTTCAATATTAGGTTGTTTTCTCCATATTAAGTACTTTTTTCAATATTAAGTAGGTTTTTCTAAATTAAGTACTATTTTCAATATTAAGTACTATTTTCAATATTAAGTACTTTTTTCAATATTAAATACTTTCTTCAATATTCAATACTTTTTTCAATATTAAGTACTTTTTTCAATATTAAGTACTTTTTTCAATATTAAGTACCTTTTTCAATTTAAATACTTTTTTCAATATTATGTACTTTTTTATTATTAGGAACATTTTTAAAAATTTTAATACATATTAAGTATTTTTTTCAATATTAAGTACTTTTTTCAACATTTAGTACTATTTTCAATATTATGTTCATTTTGTAATATAAAGTACTTTTTTCAATATTAAATCCATTTTTCCATATAAAGTTCAATATTTAGTACTTTTTTCAATATTAAGTACTTTTTCAATATTAAGTACTTTTTTTAACATTTAGTACTTTTTTCAATATTTCAACTTTATTCAATATTTTTTTCAAAATTAAGTACTTTTTTCAATATTAAGTATTATTTTCAATATTATGTACTTTTTTCAATATTAAGTACTTTTTCAATATTAGTACTTTTTTAACAATTAATACTTTTTTCAATATTTCAACTTTATTCAATATTTTTTCAAAATTAAGTACTTTTTTCAATATTAAGTACCTTTAGTACCTAAGTACTATTTTCAATATTAAGTACTTTTTCCAATATTAAGTACTTTTTTCAATATTAAGTACTTTTTTCCATATTATAATAATTTGTTTCAATAAAACCCTTAAATCATTAAATAAATAAATGGCCAGCCACCCTTTCCTCTCCTTTTTGTTTAGTAAGTAAAGTAGTTTAGTTTTCAAAATCCTGTATTTTTAAAATCGTTACGTAGTCTGTCTAGTCTAATCTAATCTAGTGTAGTGTAGATTATTGTATTGTTTTTCTGTAGTAGTGTTAATTGTTTGCTTGTTGCCTTGAAGTAATCAAACCTAAACAAACCAAAAAAAAAAAACTCAATATTAATTAGTTGTTTATCCATTCCAAAACTCACTCCCATTTATAGATGTATTTACATCAAGCCTATCAAGCCTCCCAAAACGTCAACCAACACCAACACAACAGCAACAACAGCAACAACTACACCACTACACACAGAAAACAATACACTACTAGTAGCTCACAATCAGGCCCGGCTGCCAATGGCACAAAACGTTCAAGACAAAGGAGATAATTCCAAGCTAAATCCAAATCCAAAAGACAAGCAAATTATGTACAGGACAAAGTTGTTTGAAACAAAACAATTAAAATAAACCAAAAAATATACTAAAATGAAAAGTTTAAACGAACTCAAGGAGAGACCCCCCCGCCCCTCAGGATATCATAAAACACATCATCTCTACTATATGCACTTTTTATAAAATATAACACAAACTCTATTTTTTTTAGTATTTTTTTTTTAAACTAGTTTTAATTTTAATATTTTATTCTAACTAAATACTTTTATTTGTGTTTGTCTTTTTTTTTAATTTTACATACTATTAAATTAGTGATTTAAGTTTGTAATTTATTTAATTTTACCTACTACTTACTACTTTTTTTGGTGTAAATTTTTTAATTAAACAAAAATAATTACTTTTTAAAAAAAAAACAAATTTTTTTAAATGCTGGTCATTTGTTTCTTTCTCTTTTAAATACGAGTACACATTTTGAAACTCTTAACATTTTAGCTTTTGATATAAATATATTTTTTTTTAATAATCTTAAGATCTTTCTTTAGTACTTTTACATAAAAGTGATACAGTTTCTAAATAAAACTAAATTCTAACAAAACTATTTATGTATTTTTTTATTTATTTAAGGGGCCACTATTTTGTTTAAAATATTTAAATAAATATATTTATAAAAATAGAGATTATTAGGTACTTTTTCAATATTAAGTACCTTTTTCAATATTAGGTATAAGTAACCACTTGCAAAATTGACGGGTAACCATTTTTTTTTTTGGAATATTTCATGTTTTTTGTAGATAATATTAATTACTCTTGACAGTGATATAATAATTTGATAACAAATATTCAATAACATTGTTTTAGAACGGGTACCCATTAAAAAATTAAAAGTAACCATAAAATTATTTTTAAAAAATCAAGTTTTTAATAATACTTTTGCATAATTAAATAAATTAAAGACAAAATTTTATTTTTTTTATAAGTAACCACTTGCAAAATTAACGGGTAACCATCGATTTCTTGGAATATTTCAGGTTTTTTGAAGATAATATTAATTACAATTAACAGTGATATAAAAATTTGATAACAATTATTTAATAAAATTTGATTTAGAATGGGTACCCATTAAAAAATTAAAAGTAACCATAAAATTATTTTTAAAAAATCATGTTTTTAATAATAATTTTGCATAATTAAACAAATTAAAGACAAAATTTAATTTTTTTATAAGTAACCACTTGCAAAATTAACGGGTAACCATCGATTTTTTGGAATATTTTATATTTTTTGAAGATAATTTTAATTACTATCAACAGTGAATTAATAATTTGATAACAATTATTTAATAAAATTTAATTTAGAACGGGTACCCATTCAAAAATTAAAAGTAACCATGAAATTATTAAAAAAAATCAAGTTTTTAATAATACTTTTGCATAATTAAATAAAATAAAGACAAAATTTTATTTTTTTTATAAGTAACCACTTGCAAAATTAACGGGTAACCATTGATTTCTTGGAATATATTAAGTTTTTTGAAGATAATATTAATTACTATTAACAGTGAATTAATAATTTGATAACAATTATTTAATAAAATTTAATTTAGAACGGGTACCCGTTAAAAAATTACAAGTAATCATAAAATTATTTTTAAAAAAATCAAATTTTTAATAATTCTTTTGCATAATTAAATAAAATAAAGACAAAATTTTATTTTTTTTATAAGTAACCACTTGCAAAATTAACGGGTAACCATAGATTTCTTGGAATATTTTATGTTTTTTGTAGATAATATTAATTACTGTTAACAGTGGTATAATAATTTGAAAACAATTATTAAATAAAATTTAATTTAGAACGGGTACCCGTTAAAAATTGCAAGTAACCATGAAATTATTTTAAAAAATCTGAGTTTTAATAATAATTTTGCATAATTAAAAAAATTAAAGAGAAAATTTAATTTTTGTATAAGTAACCACTTGCAAAATTAACGGGTAACCATCGATTTCTTGGAATATTTTATGTTTTTTGTATATAATATTAATTGCTATTAACATTGAATTAATAATTTGATAACAATTATTTAATAAAATTTAATTTACAACGGGTACCCATTAAAAAATTACAAGTAACCATAAAATTATTTTTAAAAAATCAAGTTTTTAATAATTCTTTTGCTTAATAAAAATAAATTAAAGACAAAATTTTATTTTTTTATAAGTAACCACTTGCGAAATTAACGGGTAACCATCGATTTCTTGGAATATTTTATGTTTTTTGAAGATAATATTAATTACTCTTGACAGTGATATAATATTTTGATAACAGTTATTTAATAAAATTTAATTTAGAACGGGTACCCGTTAAAAAATTTCAAGTAACCATAAAATTATTTTAAAAAATTTGGTTTTCAATAATACTTTTGCATAATTAAATAAATTAAAGACAAAATTTTATTTTTTTTATAAGTAACCACTTGCAATATTAATGGGTAACCATCGATTTCTTGAAATAATTCAGGTTTTTTGAAGATAATATTAATTACTGTTAACAGTGAATTAATAATTTGATAACAATTATTTAATAAAATTTAATTTAGAACGGGTAACCGTTACAAAATTAAAAGTAACCATAAAATTATTTTAAAAAATCTGGTTTTTAATAATACTTTTGCTTAATAAAAATAAATTAAAGACAAAATGTTATTTTTGTATAAGTAACCACTTGCAAAATCAACGGGTAACCATAGATTTCTTGGTATAATTCAGGTTTTTTGAAGATAATATTAATTGCTATTAAAAGTCTTATAAAAATTTGATAAAGAATATCAAATAAAATTTAATTTAAAACGGGTACCCATTAAAAAATTACAAGTAACCATAAAATTATTAAAAAAATCATGTTTTTTGTAGATAATATTAATTACTATTAACAGTGAATTAATAATTTAATAACAATTATTTAATAAAATTTAATTTACAACGGGTACCCATAAAAAAATTGAAAGTAACCATAAAATTATTTTTAAAAAATCAAGTTTTTAATAATAATTTTGCATAATTAAATAAAATAAAGACAAAATTTTATTTTTTTTATAAGTAACCACTTGCAAAATTAACGGGTAACCATCGATTTCTTGGAATATTTTATGTTTTTTGAAGATAATATTAATTACAATTAACAGTGAATTAATAATTTGATATTAAATATTCAATAAAATTTAATTTAGAACGGGTACCCATTAAAAAATTAAAAGTAACCATAAAATTATTTTAAAAAATTTGGTTTTTAATAATACTTTTGCTTAATAAAAATAAATTAAAGACATGTTTACAAAAAATTCAGAAATAGACTAGAGTAACCACTTGAAAAAAGAGTGAGTAACCATATTTAAATAAAATAAACAAATTATTTTTGAATATAAAAAACTTGATTTGTGTAAATTATGCAAAAGTAATACAAAATTTTGAAATAAGCTCAAGTAACCATTTTAAAAATAGCGAGTAACCACATTAAATTATTTTAAAAAAGCAAATTTTTGCAGTTAAATATCTTGAATTGTTTAAAAGCTGGAAAAAATTATACAAAATCTTGAAATAAACTCGAGTAACCACTTGAAAAAATTATAAGTAACCATATTAAAATATTTGAAAAACTGGGTTTTTGAAGATAAATATTATATACTTGAATTATATTTAACAATTTAGTTTGAATTGCTTTTTTCAACTTGTTTTCTTTTTATATTATGATTTTTCTAGCAGGCGGCAGCCCAACAAAATCATGCCGCCAATTCCCGCAATCAATATCGCAATCCCATGGAGAATCTCATTTTGAATAATCGCCAACCCTATGGAGCGTACAACAATGCCACCATATCAATGCAACCGGTGAATAGTCATGGCCAGGGTAATGCTCCACCTCCCCTAGTACGTTCGGCAGGACAACAAAATGCCAATCATATGTAAGTATTTTCCCACAGAAAACAAATTTCAATACTTTCAAAAAAAAAAGTTTTTTTAGTAGACAATCAATCATTTACAAAAAATAAAATATAATTTCTTCTTTGTTATATTTATTACATTCAATATATAATTGTGTTTTTCAAATTTAGTTGTAATTCGTTTTTTTTTCTCACTCTCTCAATTCTAAAAACAAAATCAATTATTTTGCGTAAAATGTAAGAAAACTTTTACAAAACTAATTGAGTAAAATTGGCTTTTAATTGTTGATAACATTATTGGTTTTGGTATACCATATATAAACACCCTAATTACATTTTTTAAAAAAAGGTGCCTTAAATTTGTTATTTTTAATTTCCTTTTGTTAATATAGTTTTATATTTATTAAATTGATTTTATTAAATTAGAGCACCTTTTTTTCAAATTCAAAATTTTATTGTTGATTTTTTTTTTTCAATTTTAAAAAAAAATTTTGTTGTGCACGCATTTAATTTAGTTCAAAAAAAAAAGTTTTTTTTCTTCTACTTTTATGGAAAACAAATTCATTATAAAATAAACAAAAAAATAAATTTCAATATTTCCCTTTTTTTATAAACATATTTTTTTTTAAAAATTCTTCCTTTTTTACTCATGTTTTTCGTATTGTTGTAGTTTTTAAATTCAATATTTTGTATACAAAAAAAATAAAATAAAATTCTTTTGTGCATGCTTTAATTTAAACAATAGGCAGGGAGTTTTAAATATTAAATGTATAGTTTTAGGCGTGCTATTGTTTTGCATACTTTTAGGCTGTTAAAAGAGAGACATTTAAATTTAGCAGAATTTTTCCAGGTTTTCCCCGAAAAACGTTTTGTATTTCTTTAAAAATGATCTTGTAGATCAATTTAGAACATGATAATAGTTTTTTTTTTAAATTCCACAAAAATTTTTTAAAATTCCCAAAATTACCCGACAGAAAAATTTAGAATTTCTTAAAATCAATCATGTTATTTATATGTAATATTAAATTTAAAAACAAAAACAGGATTTTTTAAATTCCCAAAAAGTTTTAGGGAATTCCCAAAACTTCCCCAGAAAAAAATTTTGGATTTCCCAAAAAGTAAACATGTGATTTTTTTAAATATTAATAATTTTTGGAAAAAACATGATTTTTTTCAAATTCCTAAAATTTTTTTCAAAATCCTCAAATATCCCCAGAACCATAATATGGATTTATCAAAAAAAAGAGTCATGGAATACTTTTAATTCAAATCAATCATGGGATTTCTACGAAATAGTAATTTTTTTTTGTAAAAAAACAAAATTTAATAAATTCCCAAAAAGTTTTTTGGAATTCCCAAAACTTTCCAAAAAAAAATTTTGGATTTCACAAAAAGTAAACTGTAATTTTTTTTAAATATTAAACATTTTTGCAAAAACATGATTTTTTCAAATTCCTAAATTTTTTTCAAAATCCCCAAAATATCTCAAAATTTCTTCAAATTTTTTTTCATATTTTGAAAGCAAACTTCAGGAATCATTGAATTTATTTAAAATATTATTTTTTTTTTGCTAAAAAACTAGTTTTTTTCAAATTCCCAAAAATTTATTTTAAATTCCCAAAATTTCCTCAAAATAAAATTTTGTATTTTTAAAAGAAAATGTCTGGGGGATTATTTTGAAACAATTTTGTTTGATAAAAAAATATTTTTTCTTTCAAAATTCCCAAAAAAAAATTTTCAATACCCAAAATTTCCTCAAAACAATTTTTTTATATTTTGAAAGCAAACTTAAGGAATCATTGAATTTATTTAAAATATTAATTTTTTTTTGCTAAAAAACTAGATTTTTTCAAATTCCCAAAAATTTATTTTAAATTCCCAAAATTTCCTCAAAATAAAATTTTGTATTTTTCAAAGAAAATGTCTGGGGATTATTTTGAAACAATTTTGTTTGATAAAAAAATATTTTTTTTTTAAATTCCCAAAAAAAAAATTTCAATACCCAAAATTTCCTCAAAACAATTTTTTTTTATATTTTGAAAGCAAATTCAGGAATCATTGAATTTATTTAAAATATTAATTTTTTTGCTAAAAACCTAGATTTTTTTTTTTTTCCAAAAATTTATTTTAAATTCCCAAAATTTCCTCAAAATAAAATTTTGTATTTTATAAAGAAAATGTCTGGGGATTATTTTGAAACAATTATTTTGAAACAATTTTGTTTGATAAAAAAATAATTTTGTTTTTAAATTCCCAAAGAAAAATTTCAATACCCAAAATTTCCTCATAACATTTTTTTTATATTTTGAAAGCATACTTAAGGAATCATTGAATTTATTTAAAATATTATTTTTTTTTGCTAAAAAACAAGTTTTTTTTTAAATTCCCAAAAATTTATTTTAAATTCCCAAAATTTCCTTAAAATAAAATTTTGTTTTTTATAAAGAAAATGTCTGGGGATTATTTTGAAACAATTTTGTTTGATAAAAAAAATATTTTTTTTTTAAATTCCCAAAAAAAAAATTCAATACCCAAAATTTCCTCAAAATAAAATTTTGCATTTTTCAAAGAAAATGTCTGGGGATTACTTTGAAACAATTTTGTTTGATAAAAAAAATTATTTTTTTTAAATTCCCAAAAAAAAAATTTTAATACCCAAAATTTCCTCAAAATAAAATTTTGTATTATTCAAAGAAAATGTCTGGGGATTACTTTGAAACAATTTTGTTTCATAAAAAAAAATATTTTTTTTTAAATTTGCAAAAAGTTTTTTTAAAATTTCAAAAATTTCCTAAAAAAAAAAATGGTATTTTTGAAAGCAAAATTCACAGAATTAAAAAAATAATTTTTTTTTAAATTCCTTTAAATTTCTAGTTGAGGGAGTCCTAAGTCTTGTATTTGTTGTAATATATATTTGTAAATGTCTGTGAAAGATTAGCATTTTAGAAGTCGTAATATAAGCTTTATTTTTTGTTGATTTTTTTCATAAATTTATTTAAAACAGTTTAATTTTTATCCAATAATTTACAAAAATTAAACATTTTTAATTTTTATATTTTATAAACAAAAAAATGCGTGTTACGACTATTTTTTTTTATTAAAAATTTTAAAACTTTTTAAACTATTTCTTATAACAAAAGCTTGTTACTGCATGCATTTTTAAAGCTTTCTTAGAATTTTTTTTTGGAAATCATAACTTTAAATTGTAGCTAAAGTTGTTTGAAAATAATATAAATAAATGTTATTTCCTTATAATTTATTTTATATACATATAAAAAAAAAGAACTACAACATTTGAAAAACATAATCTTTTTTTTTTTTTGTTCTTAAATTTAAATTTAACTTTTTGTTTTGATTTGCTATTAAAAAAAAATAAAACATGTTCTCTCTCTCTCTACTACTACTTTAAAACAAACTCCTTTACTATACGTACCACAACATTTGTTTTAAGTACATATTTGTTTGTTTTGCTGTTTAAAACTATTTATTTGAATATAAACAATTTTAAACCCAAACAAAATCAACAAAAAAATACTCTACTACTTACTATTTGTGTTTATTTTCTTGTTGTTGCCTTACGTACTGAAATACCATATTGAATTTTTTAATAAAAAATAATATAAAACTACAAACAAAAAAATACTCCTTTTACCAAAAACCAAACTCCCCACGGAAAATCTCAAATGAAATATATTTATATTTATGGTAATAATGAAATATATACTTTACGCCAACAAAAAAAAAAAAAGAAAACCAAACAATTCCTAGATACATTATATATAATGCGTGTACAAACAGATTTAAACAAAATAATTAAAATAATAATAATGATAAATAATAATTATTATCAAAAATATAATCACAATTTATTAAACCAAAAATCAATATAATAATCATTTTATAAAATATGTTTTATATAATAAAAGCGAATACAATTTTTTTATTTATAATCTCTACCACCTATAATAATAAATATTTAGCCAAAGAATATAAATCGTTTAGGTTTTTAGTTTTTAAGTTTTAAATGTAAATATTTTTGGATTAAAAGAGGCTGTGGTTTTTTTATTGTATATAAAATTTAATTCCTAATTATTTTCTAGTTCTGTTCTAGTTCTGTTCTAGTTCTGTTCTAGTTCTGTTCTAGTTCTGTTCTAGTTCTGTTCTAGTTCTGTTCTAGTTCTGTTCTAGTTCTGTTCTAGTTCTGTTCTAGTTCTGTTCTAGTTCTGTTCTAGTTCTGTTCTAGTTCTGTTCTAGTTCTGTTCTAGTTCTGTTCTAGTTCTGTTCTAGTTCTGTTCTAGTTCTGTTCTAGTTCTGTTCTAGTTCTGTTCTAGTTCTGTTCTAGTTCTGTTCTAGTTCTGTTCTAGTTCTGTTCTAGTTCTGTTCTAGTTCTGTTCTAGTTCTGTTCTAGTTCTGTTCTAGTTCTGTTCTAGTTCTGTTCTAGTTCTGTTCTAGTTCTGTTCTAGTTCTGTTCTAGTTCTAGTTCTGTTCTAGTTCTGTTCTAGTTCTGTTCTAGTTCTGTTCTAGTTCTGTTCTAGTTCTGTTCTAGTTCTGTTCTAGTTCTGTTCTAGTTCTGTTCTAGTTCTGTTCTAGTTCTGTTCTAGTTCTGTTCTAGTTCTGTTCTAGTTCTGTTCTAGTTCTGTTCTAGTTCTGTTCTAGTTCTGTTCTAGTTCTGTTCTAGTTCTGTTCTAGTTCTGTTCTAGTTCTGTTCTAGTTCTGTTCTAGTTCTGTTCTAGTTCTGTTCTAGTTCTGTTCTAGTTCTGTTCTAGTTCTGTTCTAGTTCTGTTCTAGTTCTGTTCTAGTTCTGTTCTAGTTCTGTTCTAGTTCTGTTCTAGTTCTGTTCTAGTTCTGTTCTAGTTCTGTTCTAGTTCTGTTCTAGTTCTGTTCTAGTTCTGTTCTAGTTCTGTTCTAGTTCTGTTCTAGTTCTGTTCTAGTTCTGTTCTAGTTCTGTTCTAGTTCTGTTCTAGTTCTAGTTCTAGTTCTGTTCTAGTTCTGTTCTAGTTCTGTTCTAGTTCTGTTCTAGTTCTGTTCTAGTTCTGTTCTAGTTCTGTTCTAGTTCTGTTCTAGTTCTGTTCTAGTTCTGTTCTAGTTCTGTTCTAGTTCTGTTCTAGTTCTGTTCTAGTTCTGTTCTAGTTCTGTTCTAGTTCTGTTCTAGTTCTGTTCTAGTTCTGTTCTAGTTCTGTTCTAGTTCTGTTCTAGTTCTGTTCTAGTTCTGTTCTAGTTCTGTTCTAGTTCTGTTCTAGTTCTGTTCTAGTTCTGTTCTAGTTCTGTTCTAGTTCTGTTCTAGTTCTGTTCTAGTTCTGTTCTAGTTCTGTTCTAGTTCTGTTCTAGTTCTGTTCTAGTTCTGTTCTAGTTTTGTTCTAGTTTTGTTCTAGTTTTGTTTTCAATCCTCAAATTTTATATTTTTTCAAATTGGATTCATTAAAACTATTTATTTTGTAGAAAAATTTTTTTTTCCAAATTCCCAAACTATTTTTCAGAATCCCCAAAATCTCCCAAAACAAAAATTGTGTGTTTTTTTTAAAAAAACATAATTGGATTCATTAAAACTATTAATTTTGTAGAAAAACTCATTTTTTTTCAAATTCCCTAAATGTATTTTAGGAATCCCCAAAATGCCCACACATAAAAATTTAGTATTTCTTTAAAAAAAAGTCATTGAATTATTGGATTCATAAAAACTATTAAAAAATTAAAAAAAAATTAATTTTTTTCCAATTCCCAAAAAATTTTTGGAAATCCCCAAAATTTCCTTAGACAAAAATTTGCTTATTTCTTGAAAAAAATGATTACATGTAATTAAAATTTAAAAACATTTCAAAAAATTTTTTTTTTGAAATTCCTAAAAAATTTCTAAAGAATCCCCAAAATGCCCACTTAGAAAAATTGTGTATTTATTGAAAACAATTCATGGGATTAATTGGATTCATGAAAAATATTAAAAAATTTAAAAAAAATAAATTTTTTTTCAAATTCCCAAAAATTTTTTGGAAATCCCCAAAATTTCCTAAGAGAAAAAATTAGTTTATTTCTTGAAAAAAATTATTACATGTAATAAAAATTTAAAAATATTGCAAAAAATTTGTTTCTTTTGAAATTCCTAAAAAGTTTTTGTAGATTCCCCAAAATGCCCACTTATAAAAATTGTGTATTTATTGAAAGCAATTCATGGGATTAATTGGATTTATGAAAAATATTAAAAAATTTAAAAAAAATATTTTTTTTTTTAAATTCCCAAAATTTTTTTAGGAATCCCCATAATTCCCTTATTTAAAATTATTTTTTTTTCTTAAAATGAAATCATTAGATTAATTTAATTAAAGTTTCTTAGAATCCCAAAATTTTTTGAAAGTAATTCATTGGATTTATTAAAATTATAAATTTTTTTTTTTGAATTCCCAAAATGGGGACATTTTAAAAATAAAGTTTTTTTTGGAATTCCTAAAATTTCCCCAAATAAAATTTCTTTATTTCTTAAGAAAAAATCATTAGATTAATTTAAAATCCAAAAAATTGATTTTTTTTAAATTCCCAAAAAGTTTTTGTAGAATTCCCAAAAGGCCCACTTTTAAAAATTGTGTATTTTTTGAAAACAATTCATGGGATTAATTGTATTTATAAGAAATATTAAGAAATTGTGGAAATATAAAGCTTTAATTGAATTCCCAAAAAAATTTTGGGAATCCCCAAAATTCCCTTTATTAAAATTTATTATTTCTTAAGAAAAAATCATTAAATTAATTTAAAATTTATAGAAAATGAAAGAAAATAATAGGTATTTTAAATTCCCAAAAGTTTCCCCTGCAAAAAAATGTGTCCCCATAAAAATAATTCATTAGTTTCATTTAAAATTTTAAGTAATTTATCAAGGAAAGGATTTCCTTTTTTATTCCAAAAAATCCTTAATTTTTATATAAATTCCCAAATAAATTTTTGAATTGCGGGGAAATTTTTTTTCCCCTGATAAAATTTTTTCATGTTTTTTTACATAAATTTAAGATTTCATTTATTGAAATTTATCAAAAAAAATAAATTTCTCAAATTCCCAAAAAGTTTTATAGAATCCCCATAAATTCCTTCAATTTAAAAATTATAAATTTCTTAAAAATATTATTAGATTCTTTTAAACTTTGTATTTATTTCAAGAAAATAAATAATTTTTTAAATTCCCAAAAGGTTTGTAAAGAATTCCTTGAAAAATGTTTTTCCCCAGATAAAAATTTTTCACTTTTTTTACACAAATTTAATGAATTGATTGTATATATTCATTTAATTATAAAGAAATCTAAGAAAAACCTAAATTTCTTAAATTCCCAAAAAGTTTTTTAAAATCCCCATAAATTCCTCCTGTCTAAAAATTATAAATTTCCTTAAATTTGACGAAATATTTAGAAAACCCTTCAAAAACATCTCTTGCGATCTTATTTTTAGGCAGCCCTTTAATTTTATCTAAAAATGTTGGTATTTTAAGTAAAAAAAAAACCTATTCGCTTTTATTATTTAAACAAATATTTTCAATAATTTGCCTTTTAAGAAGAAATGAAAAAGAAAAATTACAATTAAATTTGAAAAATTCTTTATAAAAACTCGAAATAATTTAAATAATTCAGAAAAAGATTAAAATTGTTTATTAAAATTACCACAAAAAAAAAAAAAAACAAAAAAGAAGAAAAAAAATCTAAATCAAACCAACCAATGTGTGTGATCATCATCCAACTTGTATATAATGTTTCTAGGTCTAGTATCGAGCAAACGTTGCTGCAACAACAACAACAACAAACACAACAACAGAGACCCTCCCAAACAGTAAACCAACAACAAAGACACATAAATACCTCCCTGAATCCCGTACATTCTCCCAATAGCTTGAGCAATCACAAACAATCACACTCTCCCTCCACGGCCTCGGCCTCTTCAAATGCCAATGCTTTGCTGGCGAATAATTTCAATTTAGCTGCCTCTTCGGCACCGGCCACGCCACAAGATTTCAATAATCTGGCTTTGTGGAATCAATTAACGCCCAGCCAACGTTTGGCTTTGACCCAGCAATTTAAAAATTCTGGCAGTTTATTGGGCAATAATGCTAAGAATCCTTTCCCTCCCTTGCCTTCTTTACCCCTGGATACAGATTTAATTACCATGTTGGACTACAATCCCAATAAGGCAAAATCCACAACGCCAAGTGCTAGTGCAGCCTCACCACAGGCTACTGATACAGCTGCACGCAATAACAATGGCCAGTTTACTAAGCCTCATGTGCCGCCCTTGATTCCCGTCAATAATTTAGAGGCTCAGCGTAAAGCTCAACGTCCCACTGCTGGCTCTGGTCCAGCGGCCAGTACAGTACCTTTAAATTCTTCCGCCGCCCTGGAAGATTTTGAAAAGAAATTCAAAATGAACGATGAAATGAGAGCGGTAGTTCAAAAGGTACTATCAAATCCAGATCTCTCTACGTTCATACAAACTAATGCCTCCAATACCTTTGTGCCTTTTATCTCGCCGCCCATATCACCGGCTAATGGGGCTTTGGGTGTTGGCGGCACTTCAGTGTCTATAGTACCTAATCCCCATGTAACCATAACGCCACAACTGCCTTCACACTTTGCCCACAGTAGTGCAGCGCACTCGCCTTCCTCCGCCTCCTCTAGCTCCTCCTCAACGGGAGGCAGCCGGCAAAAGAGTGTCATATGCTCCACAAATACGATGGCAGCTTCATTGCTGCCTTCACCCTCCACCTCTTCTTCATCGTCCTCCTCCTCCTCCCATTCGCCCTCGGCCGGTCGAACGAAACTGACTGCATACAACCACCACAACCACCACCACCTTAACCACAACTCGTACACTTCACAACCACAACTTTCCTCCTCTTCTACTACACCCACACCAATGGAAGTAATCGATTTATCTTCCCCCCGAAGGTCTCTGCAAGCTGCCTCAGTCTATTTGCAACAACAACAACAGCAGCAACAACAACAACAGCAGCAGCAGCAACAACAGGCGGCTGCCGCAGCCGCGGCCCAGCAACAAAGCCAACAGAGATTGGCGGCGGCCGCCGTGGCTCAACATCACTCGCAGCAAAATGGTCGCAGCTCATCAAACTCATCTGCCTCCTCCCAGGTCAACTCGGCCAGTATGCATTTACAGCGTCACGCCCTGGCAGCAGCAGCCGCGGCCGACAATGCCCAGCGCCTGAATGTTATACCCGAAATACCCGCCAACAATCTAAACATGCAGCCCTACAAAGTGCAAAAGGTCTATGTGGAGAACAATCTGGTGCCGTGTATCAATATGAAGGCCTACAATGACAATGAGCAGCTGATGACATTGACCGATTTCCAGAAGTACTTCTATCCCCAAGTACCTTTGGATCAGTGCAAGCGTTTGATCGAGGCTTTGGGTGTGGAACTGTACAAGGGCAATAGGTAAGTTTAAAGGATTAAATCTTCAAGTCAAGTCAAATCTTATTTTGTTTCTTATTTTTCATTATTCTCCTAGACACCAATTAAAGGTTTTGATGGAGCATGACCGGCAACACAATGAGAATATACCGCTGGTGCAAGTGCGTGACATTTTGAAATACATGACCCAACTGACATTCATGATAAGAAATCAAGAGCAACCACCCAATAAGAGATCGCGTATAAGCTAGGAATTGGGCTGGGGAGGACAACATGCACAAGCAGCAGCCGCAGCAGTAGCAGCTGCAACATCGGCAACATCAGCAACATCTCAAGAACAACATCACAACCACCACCAACACCAACCACAAACACAAAGAGAGTCTTCCTCTTCCAGACATCATTCCACAAATGGTGCTGCGAAAGCGGAAAACTCTATTTCTTCAGCTGCTGCTAATAGCAGTAGCAGCAGCAGCAGTATCAGTAATAAATCAAACGCAAATTCTAGCCACAAAACACCTTTAGCACCACCGCCACCTCACAATGCGCTTGATATGTTGTACTCCCCGTTGTCATCCTCATCCTCTACATCATCATCAGCCACCTCAGCTTCCTCAGCAGCCCGACAACATTTATTGCAACAGCAGCAAAATGCTTTGCAACAATTCCATCAGCATCAACAGCAACTCTTACAGCAACATCACCAGCATCAGCAGCAGCAACAACAACAACTACAACATGCTGAGAAAGCAGCAGCAAACCAAAGTAAAACCAGTTCAAGTTCTTCTGGCTCCCACTCGCATAAAACCAGTGGCAATAGTAGTTCCTCCACCTCCGCTTCCACTACGGCCAGCTCTGCTGCCCAAAGACTGTCGGCCGCCCATCAATTAGCCGCCGCTGCTGCTGCAGAAAGTGCAGCTGCTTATTATTCAGCAGCGGCGGCAGCTGCTGCCACCATGTTAAGTCCTCCCCTAAGTGCTGCGGCCGCCAATTCTACCTTGAGTGCCGTTAATCCATTTGCCAATCCCTTTGATTGGTTGGGTGCCTCTAACACAGCGGCCGCTGCCTCATCAGCTGCTTCAGCCGGCCACAAACGTTCCAGTTCTGCATCTTCAAACAACTCCAGTTCCTCCTCAAACCACCAGCGTAATGCTAATACAGCTCACTCTTCCCTGGCGGCCACCGCTAGTGATTTTCTGTCCATGTTTAGCAGTGGCCATGCAAACTCTTCTGCTAATCACAATAACACAGATAATCATCATCAAAGATCTTCGTCGAATGCCTCAGCCTCTTCGTTGGCTTCCAGCTCCTCCACAGCCACAGTGGGTAATAAATCCTCCAACTTTTCAGTGGCTTCTTTAACCTCAAATAGCAACAACCACAACAACAGCTCCACCTCCAGTAATAATGCAAACAATCATAACAGTGCGTCAGCAAATGCTGCCTCCACGGCCTCTGCCTCTTCGGCTACATTGGCTGCCCATGCGGCCGCCGCCTCGGCAGCTTTATTCGGTGTAGCCGCTCCCTTTTCAGCACCCGCTTTAGTTAATCCCTATCCTCCTCATCTGCCGGGAGTTGCGGCAGCCGGTGCCCATGGCCTACCCTCGCCCACTATATATCCACCCACACCACCGCCTTCGGCTCCTTGGATACATCCCTGGTATGCTGGTGACACTTTCTAAACGGAGAACTAAGTAAGATTATTTGTTTTTTTATTTATTTCTTGTACTGTAGTTAGTATTCATTTACGTTTCACTTTCAAAAATCTATTTGAAATTATTTCAAAGAAGAATAAATTAATTTGTTATTAAAAACTCTTATTGTTCTTAAATAAGAGTGTAAGTGTAAGAAAGTAAGAGTAAGGAAGCTGTAAGAGAATTTAGTTTACTGCAAGTTTCCCCAAAAAGAAAAACCAAATTTGGCTGAAAATTCTTTAAATTTTCTTTAATATTCTTTTTACTAAAAAGGAAATAATAAGAAGAGTAATTATTAAACCATAAAAAGCAAGAAATTTATTCAAAATTTAAGGAAAATAAAACAAGAGATTTAAAGGAGTAATGTATCAAAAAGAAAGTTTATTTTTCAACATTTAAAAAGAAAGGGTTTAGTTTATTTTACAAAAAAAAATAGAATTTAACATAAATGGCTTTAAAATGTAATGATTTCTTTATAAGATATCATTATAGGCAAGCCTTTTGTTGTATTTAACTTAAGTTAGCATAATATTTTGTCATCAAATTTCCTTACTGGGTAAAAAATTTCCAATTGCAATTGTCTCCTTGTTGTTTATAGTTGGCCGCATGTTTTTTGAACTTTTTTTGCTCCGGCCGGGATATTCAATACAATTATCCAAAGAATATCATTATAGAGAACACCTTTGTTATGTTTAGCTTAAGTTAGGAGTTTATTTTGCCAGCAAAGTTTCTTTCTGGTACAAAAATATCCAATTGCTATTGTCCCCCTGTTATTTACAGTAGGCCGCAAGTTTTTGGAAATTTGTTTGCTCCGGCCGGGATATTCAATACAATTATCCAAAGAATATCATTATAGACAAGACCTTTGTTATGTTTAACAGTTCATTTTGCCAGTTAGAACCCAAAATACTTGAAATATTTGTCCAGTTCGCAACGTTTTAATTTTATTTTTCTTCTTTGCATAAGTTGTCATTCAAAATAAATTGATATCCTGACAGGGATGGAAATTGCAAATATTGTTTGCTTTGACAAAAAATGTTAAAATAGAATATAATATATCTTCAGTTTACTCAAACTAAATGCTTTATTTGGTTATATTTATAAATATAATTATTATTATTAGTTAAAAATCTACAAAAATTCACTTAAGCAATTTTTTTTTGAAAAGTACTATTGCATTGACTTTTCCATCCTTGATGAAGGCATTTGACATTCGTTACATGGTGTCTCCACGCGCAATAATCTAGGAAATAAATATGTACTCAATTTCTTTGGTTCTGTTCTACTTTTGCAAAGTAAAAACAGAAATATTAAAAGAAAAAATTAACGTTTATGTTAAAACATTTATTGGCAAGGTGAATTCATATAAAGTGCTGGTAATTCTACAATAACTACAATTGGTCTTATCAAATGTCAAAAAACAGAAATGAAAGATTTAAAAAAAATTCGTTTTAAAACTCAACATAGAGAGGATAATTGAATAGTGGTGGTTTAAAACAAATATTTTGTTAATAAACTTAGAATATGTGTAGATATGAAATATAAAAACAAGCTTTGACAGAAGCTAGAACCAAACAAGCTGTCAGCTGTTTGAATGTGAATATGCCTTGATTTATTGGGAAATAAATGTCCACACACAAACACATGCGGTCTCCATGTAACATTTCTATATAAGCAATAGAATTTTATAGTTACGAACATAGAGTAGAACTAAAGGCGCAACTGAGAGTAAAAAATACTAAAAATATTTACTCTTTCCCAAATTGTATGGCTGACACAACAACAAAATACATGGCTTCCCATGTATTTTATTTCAATTATGTTGAAAGCTCTAAAATTTATGAATATTTGTGTTAAATTAAAACGTAAACATTAATTTTTTTATAGATTTATGATATTTTGTTAAATACACTTCCCTTTATAACTGCTGCAGTATGTTGTGAATTTGCACAAATTTATTTTGAGGTTAGAGTTGGTTAAATTGTTTATTTCTTTACAGCTTCTTCTTCTTAGTGATAGACATTCATTTACAGTGATGCCTTTGTTGATGTAAACAAAACGCTTCAATTAAGCCAAAAGCTCTAAAATGTTTAAATATTTGTGTTAAATTAACTAACCAAACTCTTTTTAAACGAAATGTTTAAAATTAAATTTTCTTTTAATAAAACACTACTCTCTCTTTTAAGATTTTTTACAATCTCTGTTTTCTTGCTACAACGGAGAAAGTTAAAGAATTACTCTTTTTTATTATTTCTTGCTTTACATTTGGTTTTCTAAGCTTAAGGGCTTTATTATTATAAAGTCCTTAAATTTTTATATAAAATTGTTTTCTATGAAAACTTTTTGTTAAGTTTTCTTTATTATTATTAAATTTCTGTAATTATTTTATACTTTATATTATATAAATATTTGTTTAAAAATTAGTACAACCAAATTAAAGGCTACAAAACAAATAAGGCTTATTAAATCTATAAATAGACATCATGACTCTTTCTTAAAATTTAATTAAATTACATAATTCCAAAATCTATACTTTCTATAAAACAACAACCAACAATATTAGCTTGCCAAAAACATAAACATTTTTTTTTTTAAGAAATAAAATATCAATAAAAACCAAAAACCATTATAACTGAACTTGAACAAATTTTGAGAAGAATCTTTAAACATAAAAAAAGAAAAATAAATTTAAACAGAACTGAAAGTATATTTAATAATAAAATTTATAAAAAAAAGAAATTATTATAACTAAATTAAATAGTTTATATTATTAAGTACTTAATAATAAAATGTGTAAATTAAATATTTAGACATTACTTACTCTCTACTTTTTTTTTTATAAAAATATCAAATGAAAATTAATAATTTGAGTTTTTTAATTTTTTAATTAAAAACATTAAATAAACATAAAATAAATGTATATAGGGTTATTTTTCCAAAAAAAAATATTAAAAAAAAATCTTAAAATAATAAAAAAAAATCAAAAGAAATAAAATTTCTAATAAATTAAACTTGTCTGTCTCTTTAAATATCATTTGTATATATAAACATTTTAAAAACATAGGTACTTTGTTAATATGTTTAAGTTTTTATTTTAAAACAAAAAATTTTTTATAGTTTTGATTTTTTTTTAAATATTTCTATTTCTATTTTATTTGAGTTTAATTTTTTTTTATATTTATAACTCCTAAATAAGCTTAATATTATTACAAAAAAAACTAAATAAATATATTTATCTTTAAAATATTATTATTAAAACATACATCTTAAAACAAATTAATTATAATTAGCTTAAAGTATTATTAATATTTAATTACTAAAGTAATTACTCAACGTTAAAAGCTTTAAGCTTTTCGTTTAATTCTTGAAATTACCACAAATTATAATAATAATAATATTAATTAAACAAAATCTATAAAACAAAACCAATCTTTAAACAAAAAAATGTTTCAAAAAAACATAAAAAAACCAGAAAATTCTTAAATAAAATTATAATTATTATAAAAATAATAATAATAAAAAAAAAACATAAAATCTGTATTGTTTTAATTTACTAACAGCTATAAATTTCTAAGAAATTGACTCTCTCTTGAACACTTAATGCTTTTGTGTTAATAAGTTTTAAGCAAGAGAGCTTTGTCTTACAAAAGTAGTTTTAAATATCTTTTATAACAAGGCGAATTCATTAGTATTGTTGAATCTCTGTAGTTGTCATTAGCAGAAACTTTGTGCTGTGTCTATGTCTAACTAATTTGTAGTTTTGCTCTAGTCTGTTTTTTAAACTTTTTTATTTTATGTTTTAGAATTGTGATCTGTATTTTAGTCTGGCTAATTAGTTGAGTTGTTCTTATCTCAACCTATAATTAACTCTATAAGGGAAAACTGTCATTCTGGAAACTTGAAATAATTTCAACAACTATATTTTTTAATATAAACTTTTGCTTGTTTTAAATAAAATCTCTTAAAAATTAAATATTTCTTGATCATTCAGAAATATAGTACATTGAGCCATAGATAAATACACACAGATCGGTAACTCTCTTGTCAAATACCTAACTCAGTTGTCAAAATGGTGAGATTTGTATTAGTGAAAATAACATAATTTTGAATAATTTTTTTGTTTTGACAACTGAGTTAGGTTTTTTACAACTGAGTTAGGTATTTGACAGGACAGTCCGATCTATATTTATCTATGGTCTTGACTTTATTTTAAATCTATTCCACTTCAAGTCTTACCACATTGTAGAATTTTCTTTAAAATGTTTGAACAAATTTTATTTCTTAAAATTTATTCATTTATTTTACATTTTATTCATTTATTTTCACTGCAGAAAACAGGTGTTTGTGTTTAGAGGTTAATTCCGCGTTAAAATTTTTGGTTTAATCCTTTAGTCAAATCGCTAAGTTGGCATTATTAGCCGCCATTTGCATTATCAGAGTTTGACGTTAAACAGTGATGCCAAATAATGGCTTTTTGCGCGCAAAAATTTTCATTATGCAGCAGTGATGCACTATTACGAATATAACCTATTTTGATGTTTAAAAAACTTTCAATACAATTTCGTCCTATTGAAGTTTGCAGAGAATTTAAGGCTTAACTTTTGGTTTTAGGCTTTTCAACTTGCTATGGCCAATTAAAATTCAAAATAAGTTATGCTTTTTGAAAACTATTTCGGGAACGCATTCTAAACGTCCAATTTTGGGTCAGATTTTCGAACAAGCCTTCAAGCGTAATTTTTTGCTGGTTTATCAGCATAAATCAGTAACTTCATGTAATATAGGTGTCAAATCGCACGACCAATTGACAGATCCATTTTTCGCAATCAATTTGTCGTCAAATTTTGATTTCAATAAATCGATGTTTGGGGTCGCCATATGGTACGTAGCGTCACAGTCCACAGTTACATCTGCTCATTTGTCTCTTTGTGATATCCTGAAGGATCATGTTCAGGTCCTCAAAACAGATCCTTCACAAGTCGGTGTGTAATTCTGTGCCGAATAAACCACACCATCTTTTCTAATATCCAGCCTCAATAGATCCGCAGAAAAGGATTGCTTAACTCGTGTGGAGTTGTCAGTCTCCCATCGAGCGCGTCCCCAGGTGGCGGATAGGGGGAGTTGTGTCAAGCCTAGTGATTATCAATTTAGTGTTAATTAATACCAAATTAATGATCACTAGGATTGGCATAGCTTAGGCCGTGTCTTGTCACTGCCCGCGGACCAAAACTGTCATTCCTCCCTAGCATTTTCCTTTCTCTATTCCTTTTCCTAAATCCACAATTCCCCCTCCCCCACTTGTAAGGTTAAGGTGGTTGGTAGCTGTGCCGAGAACCTGAATGGCTAGTTAGTGGTTAAAGAGGACTAGTCGCTAACAGCTCCCCTCCGACGTCAGGGCACGGGTCGGTTGTAAAACATTAGTCGCCTAGTCCATGTACGCCGTCACTGCATGGATTGTCCAAACCCTTACGTGCCAACTCGTGGGAACAAAATATGGAACAAAACAATTTAAAAACAAACACACAAACAACAAATCAAAATAATGCAAATGAGCAGCGTCCGGGACGCTCTAAGAGAAGGAAGTCCTATGGCGATATTATAAAGTCGCGCTATGCAAAAGCCTGCTTTATATTGGCGAAAATAGAAAATAATTCACGAAATGGTACGCCTCACGAAAATGATGAGAGCGATCGTCAAAAATTTCAACTGGTGGTTGATGAATGCCTAAAGTACCAGGAATCAAAGGCTGAAGTAAAGAAGGAGGTGAATGAGGCGCCCAAGGAGATGAAGAAAGAGACAACTGAGATCATTAGAGATGAAGTTAGTATGGCGCCAAATAAGGAATATGTGCCTAAGGATAAGAAGAACAAAAAGCCAACCAAGGTCATTACAGATGAACTGTGCATGGCTTTGGCTAACGAAAGTAATGGCCAGCTGAAGCCAGTGGTGGCCGAATGGCCAATGATAGAAAATGAAATGAGTAATATTTTATATAAATACCTGCTACACAATAAAAGCTGTCCAATTCCCCGCTATGATTCGGGTGAGATATATCGAGGCTTCTTTTTAATACAGTGCAAGGACACCTTCTCTAAGGACTTTCTCAGTAACTGTGTAACAAAGGTACGCGATGCATTTAAAGGTTTTAGCTTAACGCTTATACCGGCAGCGCAGATTCCGGAAGGGGGTTTTGATGATAAAACTTTCAACACATTAACAACTAATGCCAACACGAATATTGAATGTAAAGAGGAAGAGTTTATTGTAGCACCGCCGCCACCTACTTGGCAAAATGACACAGCTGAAACCAAGCTTGATATGGAAGACAGAAAGGAAGACATAGATAAGATAAAACTTCTTGATAAAAACGCTAATAACTGTTATCAAAATTACCTGCAGCGTTATCAATATTTTACTAATAAGGGCAAATTAAAAAGTCGAGACAAAAAAAAATTACGTAGATGTGAAAGAAAGATTCGTAATTTCGAAATACGTCATGGTATCAGAAAAGAAATAGACGACGAAATGAATACGCCACAACAAAACGAAGGCTTTCAACTGTCAGTTAACTATTTTGATACAGATGACGACAACCTTTCTAGAGATAGCATGGCAGACAATCCATTCAGACGAGATTTTCCTCAAACTTCCAGGTCAAGCTATGACCATGAGTTTGAAGGCCTAAATAACCAGCAGCCGGAGGAGGAGGAATGTTTTACTGGACGGCATATATCATCTAAAACCAAATCCAATTACAAGCGAGCTCTTCGCTTTTTGCGTAATCTGACTGAATTCACGGATTTAACGTATAAACAACAAAAGTACAAAAATAAATATCTGAAAATGATTAAAAGATATGAACAAATTTTGGGTATAAACAATGAAATGTTGGATTACCCAGAAACACAAACTTCAAACGATTTCAGGGGACAGTATAGTGGCTGGAATTACCACGATTGGGATGAAGAAAACTACAATGAAATGGAAAGAGATGGAGCAGAATTTCCGGAACTTGAACAAATGTCGGGATTTACACAAAATTCCAGTTCATGGAACTATGGTGAGCCGGAAGCAGCAGGTTACAATGAAATGAGAAGAGACTATACAACAATAAGGCAAAGAATTGAATGTACTTCAACTGCAAGGAATAACTTTGAGCCTGAATTGGAACAAAACTTTACCTCAAATAGACATAGAACAGCATATCCTTCTACTGAACAAATGTCACAACGATTTTCAACTGAGAGGAGTAACTTTGAGCCTAAATTGGAAACAATATCTGATAACTTCACCTCAAATAAACATGGAGCAGTATATCCAGCAACTGCAAGGAGTAAGATTAAGACGGAAATTGAACAAATGCCCCATAAAATGCCAAATAGTTCCTGGAACCATGAAGCAGCAGGCAATGAAATGAGAGCAAACCATTCCACCTCAAATAGACCAAGATCCGATTTTACTTCAACTGCAAGCAATAGTTTGATGTCCAACAAAATGTCAAATAGTTCCTGGAACTATGAAACAGCAGGCAATGAAATGAGAGGAAACCATTCCACCTCAAATAGACCAAGATCCGATTTTTCTTCAACTGCAAGCAATAGTTTGATGCCCCCTAAAATACCTAATACTTCCTGGAACTATGAAGCAGCAGGCAATGAAATGAGAGCTAACCAGTCCACCTCAAATATACCACGAGCAGAATTTTCTTCAAGCCACAGGTTTGAAAATGAGCCGAGACAAATACAAACATTGGTGACCAACAAAATGCCAAATAGTTCCTGGAACTATGGCCATCCGGAAGTCGAAAGTTACAATAAAACGAGCGGCAATTCAGGCCAAAGATCAGTATGGCCCCAAACTATAACAAGTCAATTTCATTCTGATGTTTCGAACCAAAATATAATGCGAAATAGTTCTTTAGTTGAGTGCGCTGCAGCTGGCCGATCACCATTGAATATCGATTTAAAAACTAAAGCAAACACTTTGGGGGAATCTAAAAAAACCATGTTGGAAAAACAAATTTATGATTTTCTTAATAACATAGGAGATGAAGAGGACCCAGAAGAGCTTTCCTACACTTCGGTGAAACCTTCGGTTGCAGCAGAACTTAAACGTAAGTCAGATAGTTCAAGAAAAAGTCCCGCCGATCGCTTTGATATTTGTCAGCCCAATAATGAAGACAAGCCAACAACTTCAAGCAGGAGGTGTGATCCTAGAAAAACCTTGACTTCATATCCTGTTACTGAAGAACTAAAACCTAAGTCGGATAGTTCAAGAAAAAGTCCCGCCAATCGCTTTGAAGACAAAACAACAACATTAAGCAGAAGCTCGGATACCAGAAAAACATCACATTCATTCACTTCGGCGAAAACTCCGGTTGCAGCAGAACTAAAACGTAAGTCAGATAGTTCAAGAAAAAGTTCCGCCGATCGCTTTGATATTTGTCAGCCCAATAATGAAGACAAGCCAACAGCTTCAAGCAGGAGGTGTGATCCTAGAAAAACCTTAACTTCATATCCTATAACTGAAGAACTAAAACCTAAGTCTGACAGTTCAACAAAAAGTCCCGCCAATCGCTTTGAAGACAAAACAAAAACTTTAAGCAGAAGCTCGGATCCTAGAAAAACATCACATGCATACACTTCCATGAGAATTCCGGTTACAGCAGAACTAAAACGTAAGGCCGACAGCTCAAAAACAAGTTCAAAAACCCCTCATGCCATGGAGGTCATTTCTTTATCGGATGACAGCGACTGTGAGCAGGATAGAGCCAGACAAGAATATTACAAAGCTCTGGGTTATTTGAGAAAGCTAGAATCCCTTGATCCCCATACACTCAGTGAACAAGAGACACGCTTTCAAGAAACCAGCCGTTTTATGGTGAGACAATTTGAAAACCAGTTTGGCTTGAAGGCCAACAAAAGCATGACCTCCACTGCACATGTCTCCAATGAGGAAGTCAGCATGGCTAGCAGGGAGAAGAGGAGTCGTCGGAGTTTCCCTACAAACTCTGATATGGTACCAACAACACAGAAGCCGGGCGAGCATAGTAGATCTTGGACATTCGAAAATACGAAAAGCTATCCACAAACTTCCAGCAGCTCTTGGCAAAACTCCAATGAAATGTATACGAAAAATCCAAGGGGAGATATGCCAGAATCTCCGCGATCCACAATTGACAATGATACCTATCCCACCATTACCAACAACCCTGATCTACAAATTGCCATCATCGATCGCAATGAAAAAGATTTTAAAATTCCCAAAATATCCTGGTCTAAAATCGAACAAGAATTGCTGCAAGCTTTAGTGCATGAGGTGGAGCGAACCAACAACACCAACATTGCCATGTTCGATGGTATGCATTGGAAGTATGGCATCAAAATTGTGCAATGTGAGAATATGGAATCATTGAATTTCATTAAACGTTTCATCATCAAACTGTCGCTGAAAAGCACAGGCGCGCAATACGATGTTATACCCGTAAAAGAGCTGCCACGGCGTTCCATTGTCAAAGTTTCAATACCGCCACCCAATTTAGATGATAACGCCATCTTTAAGATTCTAAAGGCACAAAATCATACGCTTTATACCTTGGACTGGACACTGATAAACAGCCGGGAAATGAGTAATAAAAATGGCAAAAATCTGTACATAAGTATTTCTTCCACATCACTGAGACGTCTCAGACAGATTAAAGGTGAAAT
This sequence comes from Calliphora vicina, assembly GCF_958450345.1. Lineage (NCBI taxonomy): Eukaryota > Metazoa > Arthropoda > Insecta > Diptera > Calliphoridae > Calliphora > Calliphora vicina. Next base: position 117,245,541 of record NC_088783.1, read on the forward strand.
ACGTTATGGCATAAATCGTCTGCAGGTGGAATTGCCACAGGAGGATGATGAGGCGAGTGGAGGAAATTTTGAATAAGCTTTTTAAGAATGTTTTAAAACATTCATTTTGCAGGTTTGTTTTAAAATTATATTTAAGATTATATTTTTTATTAAATTATTGTTTTTGCAGAAAGACTGAATTGTAAAACAAAATGCTGGAATACTTCCGAGGTTTTAACAGGAAATATAAGTGAATGTCCTAAGATACAAACTAAATTTCCTGGGATTATGAATTACCCTAAATGAAAGTAAAGGTTTGTTTTAATTAATTTTAATAAAATCTTAATGTTAAATTTAATCTTTATTACTCTTTATTACCTGTAGCATTGCTGTTATTGTGAATTGTTTATTTGTGAGTGTTTTTAGCTTGAATTTTCCCCCAAAGTCCAAACTGCCAACACTTTTGTTATAACCAGTGATCTTAAGATTGCCTTAAGCAGGTTGGATTAAGTGGATAAGGGACAAGTCAAGTCTTGACATTAAAAATTATATATATAAAGGAAATAGGTAAGTCCAAGTCAAACGTAGAATACAAGATTTACATGATGATTTTTTTTGGTGACTTTAAGAGAGTAAAAGCAAATGGAAAAAAGAATTACGAAAGTTGCCTGTCTGAAAAGTCACCGTGTAAATCTCTTAAAAGTATTTAGGTGTGTATATAACTTGAAGATAATGGACTTGATCACCTAGCAGCCCAATTATGAATAAAAATTCCCCGGGAGTTTTTTCCCTTTTCCCATTTTTCCTATTCAAATACAATGGAAAAAAACTCCCAGGGAACAAACTCCCGAGGAATTTTTGGAGTATATGGTTATGGGTCTTACAATAGGGACTTCAGTTGATAGGCAATATTGTCGAATTTGGGACGATACCAATCCATATGAGATCCAAGAGCTTAAAATGCATCCCGAAAAAGTCACAGTTTGGTGTGGATTTTGAGCTGGAGGCATCATCGGACCATATTTCATTGAGAACGAAATATGTCCAGGCCATCATCGTCAACGATAAGCGCTATATATCGATGATTACCAACTTATTTTGAACTGAACTGGATGATAAGAACACCTACGACAACGCGACGGCACTGCATGCCACACAAGAGTTTTATTTATTTATCGATTTTTGGTCAGAAATATGAGTGATCACAGATCGATCTGCTTTTCTTGATTAAACGCTTATTGGCCAAGTTATTAAAGAATTTAGATATTTTGAGGTTTTATATAAAAAAAATCGATTTTTGGCCAGAAATATGAGTGATCACAGATCGAGCTCTTTTTCTTTATTAAACGCTTATTGGCCAAGTTATTAGCGATTTTAGATATTTTGAGTTTTTATATATAAAAATAGATTTTTGATGAGAAATATGAGTGATCACAGATCGAGCTCCTTTTCTTGAATAAACTCTTATTGGCCAAGTTATTAGCAAATTTAGATATTTTGAGTTTTTATATAAAAAAATCGATTTTTGGTCAGAAATATGAGTGATCACAGATCGAGCTCCTTTTATTGAATAAACTCTTATTGGCCAAGTTATTAGCGAATTTAGATATTTTGAGTTTTTATATAAAAAAATCGATTTTTGTTCAGAAATATGAGTGATCACAAATCGAGCTCCTCCGCAAGTTTAAAAGAGAATCGAATGGACTTGCTTCAAGTAAACTTGCTGTGTCTAAAAGCAGACATATTAAATGTATAAAAGTCGTTAACTGTTTTTAAAAAAATACTAAAAAGCCGCCCGTGCTGACATTTTATAACTTCCAGGCCAAAATATTTATGTCTGCTGATGCCAGTGGAAATATTAAGGAACAAAAAAGGAAGCCAAGCAGAGCAATTTGTGCAAAATCAAGCAGTTTTATTTGTATTTTTACTTACCCCAAGGACACAGCATACTACAAATACGAAGCAATATTTACCCAGCTCAATCTGAAATAAAATGAATTTTTGTTTCGAAACCTCTCGCCAGATTCAGCAACAGCCGGGTAAAAATGCAAGATTTTTCTATCCAGAGATAAACTTAGAGCAACAGCAGTAATTTCACAAAATTTATCTACAATTTTTATAATTTTTTGTTAAGGGCATTTTAACAAAGTATAATTAAAGAAGTCATTATTTTTGCGTTAAAAATCAGGAAGTATATAGTGCTTTCTACCAGAAAACACAGTATTATTTTTTAAATAGAAAATATTTATGTTAAAACAAACAAAAAAAACAAATTTACTTTCAATGAATAAAAAATTTTAAATAAAATAAATTTTTCTGAAATACAAACCAAAAAATATGTGTTTTTTTCATTAATATTTATAAATAAACCTTTATACATAGATAAAATTAAAAAAAAACTTAAACCGGATTTAAAAACACTTCCTTCCGTTCTGCTGAACTATCATACACCGAGAAAAACATTGAATCATGATTTTTTCATGAAATATAATAATTTTTCTCAGTGTATAAGTTTTATTTATTAAACAGACATTAAGTAAAGTATATGAACTTAAATTCATGTTGTTTATTTAATAATTCACATTAAATTACTGAAATCAGTTTATTATAAACATTAATTGCTTAATTCTTATATTTTAAGCTATTATTTTTTCTATGTGTACTTCATATTCCTTTTCTTTTAACCGAACACTTCCTAAATCTTATTAGAAACAACAAACAGCTGTTTTACTGTTTGCTACCCTAAAACTACAACTCTGCCTCTGTTTTTTTTCTGCTTTTCTTCCACCAACTACGCCATATTGCCACAAAGAAAAAACGACGATTATTATCAATTGTGCTTTTCAAGAGGTTATATACTTAGCTGCATTGCAATCGTTGTGAAATAATTGCGAAACGTTTTTAAAAAGTTTATACAATTTCAAAATTTTCTGTGCATTTTATACAAATTTTATTTGTTTAAAACAGTGTTTTATTTCGTAAGAAAAAAAACGTTTACGTTTTAACTATAAAATCCAGGTAAATAAATGTAGAAAGGGAATTTTTTTCAAGTCGTTTCAAGAGATAAAGTGAGGTTAGACAAAGGCCAACAAGAATTGCAAAAAATAAAATAAAAAGAGCTTTGAAAGGTTTTTGCAATTTTTCATGATGGACTGCTTAATTTTAAGGCTAAGCGAATAAAATAAATGACGTGTTAAATATAGTGAAAAAAGTAATGTTAAATTGACAAAATTTTTTTGGAAAATTCGAGAAAAATTTGTAATTTTTCGTGGTGGAGAACGTGTCCAAAGGGAACAGTTCATGTTTTTTGTTGTTGTAGGGAAATAGTGGTGGTTTATGTGTATGTGTGTGTTTTTCTTGGTTTTGAAGTGTGTTTTTTGTTGTTTTTGCCAAGAAAAAAAATTACTAAAGTTAAGGGTTGCCAAGAAATGTAGACGGAAAAGTGGAAAATGGATTAATAAATTTTCTTTCTAAAAGAAAGGAGGATATATTTTACGAAAAAGATATAAAAAATTTGTATATTTTAAAGAATATCAAATGGAGTAACACCAATTTTCAAATAAATATTTCAAAAATTTTTTTTTGGCTAAAGTCTAGTTTAAGGGTTGCACTTTGATTCGTTACCAAATTTTTATTTTAGGGCCTAGACTCTAGGCCCTAGAGTGAAAATTTTTGTTAGTAATTTCTACACTTTTCATTTGTGACCCCATAAAGTATATATATTCTGGATCGTTATAGACAGGGAAATCGAACTAGCCATATCCTGTCTATATGTTGAAATAAACTTTCCGAAGTTACCAAACAACTTACATCCATGATTAATACATCAATATATCCGCTTAAATTCCTATTTAAAATCGAGAAAATTGGCCCACAACTGGCTGAGATAACCTATTTTTCACCCAAAATTATTTCAACAAATTTTTTTCACCAAAAATGGTTTTTAATATTTTTTTTATAATTATATTTTATTAATTATTCAATTTTTATAGGTAGATTTTTTTTTAATTTCAAAATTTTTATAGATTAATTTAATTATTCAATTTTTATAGGTAGATTTTTTTTTTAATTTCAAAATTTTTATAGATTTTTTTTTAATTTTAAAAATTTTTAAAATTTTACTTTTGGCAACTCTTTGTTTGTGATTGGTTTATTTTGCAAACGGGGAAAAACACCAGTAAAACCTAGTAAACACACATAATTGCATGCTTAGCAACAATACTGTGTCAGTTTTTCTTTTTTTTTATTTATACAAGTTTTATTTATATACATTTGAATACAATAAATAATTAATTCAATTTCAACACAATAACAAAAAATTGCAATTATGTACCTAGTTCTTCTTTCTTTATACTTGTTGTTGTTGTGTATTTATAATCCATATCATTGTCTTCTTTCTTATATTCATTTCTTGTTTTTTTTTCTCTTCTTTTTTTCTTTGCAGTTAATACAAATTTGTTAATTATTTATTTTTCTGGTACACACAAAAGCCACATATTTTTGTGCTGAGTGCAAAACCGAGATAAACAAAACAAAAAATTCCATTTGCAAAATAATCTATATATAAAAAAAAACTCTTCCTCATTTAGTTTTTCTTTTTATTTTGTTTGCAAACAAAAACCTTAAAAATTTTTTGTTTGTATTTCTTCTCATGAATTTCTAATTGAAATCTAAAAGCTGCTAAAATTGCTGAATTCATATAATTCTATTGGAATTTTTTTGAGTTCGTTTTTTTCTTTAAATTAAATTAACAAAACAATTATTACTGAGTGGATACAAATTTTGAGGAAACCCCGTGCAAAGGAATATATTTTTTATATGACTTTTGAAAGAATAACAGGTAAGTGTTAAATATACAGTTATTTTTTATGAAAGTTTAAGATATCCAATGATATAAATTTTGTGTTATCAAACACAGTGAATGAAAATACAAACATTCACACGGTCATGACAACAACAATTTGGTGTTGCCAGAATTAGTCTATATTGTTATCAATCACTGTGAATGACAATGCAGTCATCCATATAGGATTGATAACAGGGATTTTTTAATGATGTAACTCATTCACATAGATTGATAACAAGTTTTTACATAAATTACTAACAAAAGTAAAAGTACTTTTACAGATTGATAACATTCACAATATATCACTGGAAATCTTACAATGATTCAGCTAATATTATAAATGGCAATTGGGTTTAAAATTTATATTTTGTCATAATATTTTGTTGAACATTATACAAATTTTAGAGTAAATTATTTATTGATATTTCTAGCATTTTAATCATTTCCATTAAAAACTGCAATCTTCAATGTTTTTTTTTCTTTCACAAATTGTGTTTAATTTCCAAAAATGATTATAATTTTTTTTAATGTCTTTGTTTTTACTTGTTTTACCACCACACACACCCTCCTCCTCCTTCCTCTCTTAAGACGTGTGCATCATTGAAATGTACCCAACAAAAAAAAAACAAACAAAATACAACACAAAATCAGACCGGTTTTCTTCAATAAATACGCTCTGAACGATATTATTTAAACAAGTCGTTAAGACTACTAAAATAAATAAAAGCTGAGAAGCAACAAAAAAAAATCAACAAAATTTTGATTGTACACTGTTGAGTTTAAAAACCATTACTTTTTTTTATTATTTCATTGCTGCTACTAAGGTGATTTAATGTTGTAGTTTTTGTTTTATATTATAATGCATTTTAATTGTTTTTTCTTTTTTTCAATTTTGTTTAACTTGGTTGAGTTTGTTTTAGCTTCCAAGACAACGTCAACAGTAAAATATATGTACGATGTACATTTATTTTATTATTCATTTGCCATTGTGAAATACATAGTATTTATATTTTGTGGCTTAGTTTTGTTTATGAGAAAAGTGCATGATTTAGAGTAGAAATTCATAAGACTAGAAATGTTTAAGGAGTTTGTTACACTTAGATTTTAAAGATTAGTACTCATTCTAGATTGAAAACTTAACAGCTGTAGGTAATTTTTAGTATGAACAGATTTATATTATGGCCAGTTTTAAGTTTGTTAAGCATTTTAGGTTTTATAGGAATAAATGTACCTTTGAAAGCTTTTTTGAATTAATTTTAAAGTCTATAAGTGAAAAACTCACTATAGTGGACAATTGTCATTGAAAATTGCAAGAAAAATAGAATTTCTTTGTGATTTGCATCTGGCAATTCTTTATGTGAATTACAATGAGCATTCACTTGGATTTGATAACAAGCATTAACAGTTCATTCACTGTGAATGTCATTTGGTAAATTTGTATGGGAATTACAAAGAACATTCACTTAGTTTTAATAACACAATAATTTGTATATCATTTTAAATTACATCTTTCTAGGTTTCAGTTAATAATTAACTGGCAATTACCAAAAAATTCATATATTTAGAATTCTTTTAGAATTATCCCATGTTTTTATAAAAAGTTTAGCTGATTGAATTAGTTACAGTAAGTCCCGGTCCACACAGTGAAACATTTGCTGCAAAACATTTTTAAATTCTCTTTTGAAACTGCATTTGTGTCCACACAGTGAAGTTTTTGCTTTTCAGTTTTTGACATTTCTGTACAGTACGAATACGAACGAATAAATGTGGATGACATACTCAACAAAAACTTCATGTACATGAAACAAAGTTCCCTTTTTCATTCCTCTTTCCCCTTTCATCAACAAACTCAAATGTTTTGCAGCAAATGTTTCACAGTGTGGACCGGGACTAATGAAAGAAATTTTTGTTTTCGTCTTTACTAAAAGAATTTTACATTTTTTTTAAACGAAATTCTTTAAACATTTGAAATTTTGATATAAAAAATTTAAGAAAAAATAAAAAAAATTCTTGATTTATAAAAAAACCAAATTTATTTTATAAAAATCTAAATTGTATCTGAATTACAACGAACATTTACTTGGATTTGATAGCAAGCATTCCCTATAGAACATTATTTTATTCAATATTTTTTTAAAAATTATTTTTGTTTTAAAAATTGTTTAAATATGTTATTTTTTTTTACAAAAATATAATTTAAAATTTTTTTACAAAAATATTTTTTCAAAATTTTTGAAAAAATATTTTTTCTTTTAAATTTTGTAACTTTGGAAAAGTAATCGATAATTTTTTAAAGAAAATAAAAGTAGAAAATTTATCGATGTTTTCTATTGAAAAGTTATCGATAACTTTTCTGTAGAATATGAAAGTTGTCGATAACTTTTCTCTAGAAAATGAAAAGTTATCGATAACTTTTAGTTTCTATAGAAAAGTTATCGATAACTTTTAGTTTCTATAGAAAAGTTATCGATAACTTTTAGTTTCTATAGAAAAGTTATCGATAACTTTTAGTTTCTATAGACAAGTTATCGATAACTTTTAGTTTCTATAGAAAAGTTATCGATAACTTTTAGTTTCTATAGAAAAGTTATCGATAACTTTTAGTTTCTACAGAAAAGTTATCGATAACTTTTAGTTTCTACAGAAAAGTTATCGATAACATTTAGTTTCTACAGAAAAGTTATCGATAACTTTTAGTTTCTACAGAAAAGTTATCGATAACTTTTAGTTTCTACAGAAAAGTTATCGATAACTTTTAGTTTCTACAGAAAAGTTATCGATAACTTTTAGTTTCTACAGAAAAGTTATCGATAACTTTTAGTTTCTACAGAAAAGTTATCGATAACTTTTAGTTTCTATAGAAAAGTTATCGATAACTTTTAGTTTCTATAGAAAAGTTATCGATAACTTTTAGTTTCTATAGAAAAGTTATCGATAACTTTTAGTTTCGATAGAAAAGTTATCGATAACTTTTAGTTTCTACAGAAAAGTTATCGATAACTTTTAGTTTCTATAGAAAAGTTATCGATAACTTTTAGTTTCTATAGAAAAGTTATCGATAACTTTTAGTTTCTATAGAAAAGTTATCGATAACTTTTAGTTTCTATAGAAAATCTATAGAAACGAAAGCTATTGATAATTTAATTATAGAAAACAAAAGTTATAATTTTTCAAAATTTTTTTTTTCAATTTCAAAACTTTTCAAAATTCAGTTTTTACACAAATTATTTTTGTAAAAACTGTATATTTATTTTAATTCTTATTAATTTTTAAAAATTTTAAAAATGTTTTTGTAAAAAAATTTCAAAATTTCCCAAAAAAAATTTAATAAATAATGAAGAATTTTGTTTGTAAAAAAAAACTTTTAAATTTTGCAAAAAAAAATTTAAAAATGTTGTTTAGTTTTTTATAGCTTTTTTATTCCTGAAAATGCTTTTTTATTCCTAAAATTGAAATAAAAATTTGTATATAAAATACCTTAAATCAAATAATTATTATTAAGTAAAAAACATGATACAATAATTGTAAAAGGTAGAAACAGAGGGAGAGTTTTCAATATTTACCCCTATAACGTCAAACTTTGATTTTGATTTTTTCATATTTTTTATATTTTCTTTTGTTTGACGTTACAAGAATTGTATAATTGAGAGTTTATGTTTTACTGAGTGTACCTTATATTGTTGTATAATGGTAAAAAAATAACAATTTTATTTTTTTTAAAATTTCAGTAAAATTATTGAAAAATATTATTGTAATATTTATTAAACAGTAGCACCATATTTTCCTATCTTCTTTATAATAAATCACATAACATTTAAAAAACTAATTGCCTCATTCACAAAATTTATATCATGTGAGGTAACAACAACAACAATAATTTCTTTCATAAATTGCAAACAAAATAGATATCATACCTTCAATTTATCTTTGAAATAGCACGTGTCAACTGTTAAATATGTACAACAAAAAAACAAGAAAATGAGCTAATTAATCAAACAAACCTTTATGATAAAAAGTAAATAACTTTTAAAGAAAAATCTGCAGCAAAACTAAGTCTTTTTTATCTTAAATTTCATAAATTTTAATTTATTTACATATTTATTTTTTTTTGTGAAATGACGTAGTAGTACATATTTCTTTCTATATTTACATTTAATTTTTGTGTGTTTTACTTTGAGATTGAGTTGAGTGTTGTATATTGTGGGTTTTAGATTATTTTTCTGTTTGTTAGCTGCTTGCTTTTTTTATTTGTATGAAATTCAGAAAGAAAATAAAAAATAGAATTTGTTTGAGCATAAATTATTTCAATGATGACGTTGGTGTTCGGTGTTGTTCGTCTCTTAAATTGTATGAGTTTGCAAATAAGAAATAATACATTTTCAATCTTAAGTGTTTGCATACTAAAAAAAAAATAAAATAAAATAAAAATAAGATTTCTATATGTATGAATGATATTCACACATGTGAATATTTGCAAAATAAAAAAAAACCTTGAATAGTTTGTTGCTAGTTTGTGTTTTTTATTAGAAAATAACGACATGACATTCATTATAATGTTTTTGTAATAAGTATAAAGAAAAATCTTAAGAATAATTCATTAGCACCTAAAAAGGGGGGATGAGAAATTAATAAATACAGAGAAATTAGTTAACAGTTTAAAGAAAAACACTTAAACACGAGTTTAAACCTAAAAAGCAAATAATTTCATAGGAAAATCGTAATGTTGTTGTTATAACAAGAGGGATAGTTTCCTATAATTCGGTTTTAGCCGATTATAATGTTTGAATGACTTAAAAATTCGTAATTTTTAAAATTTTTAACTTTAATTCGATGACTTTTTTTCGCTCTTTCTGGTTTCGAAGCCAAAAGAACTGCTCATCTTTTGAGGCAAAGAAAATATCAAGCCAATTTCAGATATTATGTTCTAAGGTGAAGCGTATCCCAGAGAGAGCCTTCTGCTTCGATCAGAACAAATTGGCGGATGAGGCAAAATTTCGCAACTACTTCTTTTTAAATAGGTTTTACGTTTTATAATAAAGACTACGTCTTATAATAAAGACTACGTCTTATAATAAAGACTAGGTCTTATACTAAAGACTAGGTCTTATACTAAAGACTAGGTCTTATACTAAAGACTAGGTCTTATACTAAAGACTAGGTCTTATACTAAAGACTACGTCTTATACTAAAGACTATGTCTTATACTAAAGACTATGTCTTATACTAAAGACTACGTCTTATACTAAACCACTTGTGACTACGTCTTATACTATAGACTACGTCTTATACTAAAGACTGCGTCTTATACTAAAGACTACGTCTTATACTAAAGGCTAGGTCTTATACTAAAGACTACGTCTTATACTAAAGACTACGTCTTATACTAAAGACTACGTCTTATACTAAAGACTACGTCTTATACTAAAGACTACGTCTTATACTAAAGACTACGTCTTATACTAAAGACTACGTCTTATACTAAAGACTACGTCTTATACTAAAGACTACGTCTTATACTAAAGACTACGTCTTATTCTAAAGACTACGTCTTATAGATTACGTTTTATACTAAAGACTACGTCTTATACTAAAGACTAGGTCTTATACTAAAGACTAGGTCTTATACTAAAGACTAGGTCTTATACTAAAGACTAGGTCTTATACTAAAGACTAGGTCTTATACTAAAGACTAGGTCTTATACTAAAGACTAGGTCTTATACTAAAGACTAGGTCTTATACTAAAGACTACGTCTTATACTAAAGACTATGTCTTATACTAAAGACTACGTCTTATACTAAACCACTTGTGACTACGTCTTATACTATAGACTACGTCTTATACTAAAGACTGCGTCTTATACTAAAGACTACGTCTTATACTAAAGACTAGGTCTTATACTAAAGGCTAGGTCTTATACTAAAGACTAGGTCTTATACTAATGACTACGTTTTATACTAAAGACTAGGTCTTATACTAAAGACTAGGTCTGATACTAAAGACTAGGTCTTATACTAAAGACTACGTCTTATACTAAAGACTACGTCTTATACTAAAGACTACGTCTTATACTAGAGATTACGTTTTATACTAAAGACTACGTCTTATACTAAAGACTAGGTCTTATAGTAAAGACTAGGTCTTATACTAAAGACTAGGTCTTATACTAAAGACTAGGTCTTATACTAAAGACTAGGTCTTATACTAAAGACTAGGTCTTATACTAAAGACTAGGTCTTATACTAAAGACTAGGTCTTATACTAAAGACTACGTCTTATACTAAAGACTATGTCTTATACTAAAGACTACGTCTTATACTAAAGACTACGTCTTATACTAAAGACTAGGTCTTATACTAAAGGCTAGGTCTTATACTAAAGACTAGGTCTTATACTAAAGACTACGTTTTATACTAAAGACTAGGTCTTATACTAAAGACTAGGTCTGATACTAAAGACTAGGTCTTATACTAAAGACTACGTCTTATACTAAAGACTACGTCTTATACTAAAGACTAGGTCTTATACTAAAGACTAGGTCTTATACTAAAGACTAGGTCTTATACTAAAGACTAGGTCTTATACTAAAGACTAGGTCTTATACTAAAGACTAGGTCTTATACTAAATACTAGGTCTTATACTAAAGACGTATGTTACCCAATTTTTGTAGATATTTTAAGATTTTATCTGTTTGTAGGATGTTAATGAGTGTCTTTTCTTAAAACTAATTAAATTAATTTATACCCACCTTTCTAAATTACATGCTTTTACATTTTGTGATAAAATTTAAAGTCTTCTTGCTAATTTAACCTTAAATGAACTCTCTGGTTTATTAGCTAAATAATACCTAGGTTTTATTTAATTGTTATTTTTGCTCAAATACATTCTCCTTTTGCTAGGTGTCATAGGCACAATACAATACAGGCTGCTAAACATAATAAGGCTCTGCTGAAATACTCAACCTAGCATAATAATTTTTCAATTGTACCTTAACACTTTAAATACACACTCTAACCCAACTTTTTATGTTTACAACAAAACAGCTTCAACAGCAGTCCCGATGGCTTTTTAAAACATCTATCAGAAACACATCTTTTGAGGCAATACAAATGATACTTATAAAAGGGTTTTTTCATGGAATTTTATATAAACTATTAAGAAAATAGGATTTGTAAGGAAAAAGGCATGCGCTGTTATGGTTAATGAAAAAAGAGACAGAGAGAAAGAGTATAATATAAAGAAAACTTGTGAAATAGAGAGTAGAACAAGTATCTTAAAAAATAACTTATTATGACGTAAATTAAATATTTGTTTAGTGATAAATATTTATATAATTTAATACTCTAGAGCCTCAACATATGCTTTACTTTTTTTATATTTTTATAACCAGCCTAAAAGTACACAATACTTTTAAGAAATTTTAAAAGGATTAACTTCAAAAATAGAATAAAAAAACTGTGAGAAATTCTTGCATTCAGAGAAAATGAGCAAGAATTTTAAAGAGCGTAATATTTTTCAAATAGTTACTCTTGCTAAACCTAAAAGTATGCTTTCATAAGGACATAACTTTTAGTCTTTTTCAAGAGCTGAACCGTGCAACACCTAGAAAACTTTAATCAACCAAAAAAACACAAGTGGTTTTTGCTAATTACCAAAAGTATTATCATATACAGAAATTTTCAACAAACATAGACAGAAATTAATTAAAAAAAAAACAAAACGGAAGTGGAAATAAATTACTTTTTTTTAAACAAAAAAAACCCAGCAACTAAACATTTAAATTTCATTTAAGAAAAAAAAAAATATTCAAAAAATCTTTTTATTTAAATTAAACAAATTTTTCAAATTATTTTTATTAAATTTCTTATATTTTGTTTTAGATTTACAATTTGTGCTATTAATTGAAAACCATTAATAATTACTAACAATTTAAGAAGTATCTTATAAACCAGACAATTAATTAAGTGTACGCGAGTGCTTTTGATTATAATTTTCTTACATTTCTACATTTCTTCTTTCAATTACAAGCCTTTTTGTGAAATATCCTTAAACGTGTTGAATAAATTACATAAAAAACAAGAGCATCATCATCTTATGGTGGGCTCTTTAACATTATTACAATTTGTGGTGTCTTACGCCTACCATAAACCTAACACAAGTAAGTTTTTCAAAAATTCTTAAAAAAAATATTTTGAAAACAGCTTTAAACATCAAAAACCATTTTTTTTTAAATCAATACTTTATTATCTCAGGCAGGCATCTTCAATTATTTTTCTAGTTTCTGTTCTGTTCTTTTTTTGGATTTAATAAGGTTTCCTTTTCCTGCCTTGTTGTTCTGTGGCAAATACATACATACATTTTCCTTTCAAGTCTTAATACTTTAACAGTTGAGTTGGTCTTTTTCTTGTCTATTCTGCTTTATTTTCATCATTTCCTTTTTAGGGTTTTGTCGTCCTGTGTTTGGAAAATAAATTTTTGTATATCTGGCAGTTTTTAATGTCCTTCGTGTTTTAGTGCATATAGATTTAGGGCCATGAACGATAAAGCCGAGCTAAAAAGAGAAGGATTTTAAACCTAGAATTAATTTAAAAAATTTACAAATTTTGAATAAGTTTTTCATGGAAAATAGAAGCAGCCAATAATAATTTTCATAGAATTATCGATAACTTTTACCTAGAAAATAAATGTTATCGAAAATTATTCTAGAGAAAACAAAAGTTATCGATAACTTTTACCTAGAAAATAAATGTTATCGAAAATTATTCTAGAGAAAACAAAAGTTATCGATAACTTTTCTATAGAAAACAAAAGTTATCGATGACTTTTCTTTAGAAAACAAAAGTTATCGAAACATTTCTATAGAAAACAAAAGTTATCGATAACTTTTCTGTAGGAAACAAAAGTTATCGATAATTTTTAATAGAAAACAAAAGTTATCGATAATTTTTAATAGAAAACAAAAGTTATCGATAACTTTTCTTTAGAAAACAAAAGTTATCGATAACTTTTCTATAGAAAACAAAAGTTATCGATAACTTTTCTTTAGAAAACAAAAGTTATCGATAACTTTTCTTTAGAAAACAAAAGTTATCGATAATTTTTCTTTAGGAAACACAAGTTATCGATAACTTTTCTTTAGGACACACAAGTTATCGATAACTTTTCTTTAGAAAACAAAAGTTATCGATAACTTTTCTATAGAAAACAAAAGTTATCGATAACTTTTCTATAGAAAACAAAAGTTATCGATAACTTTTCTATAGAAAACAAAAGTTATCGATAACTTTTCTATAGAAAACAAAAGTTATCGATAACTTTTCTATAAAAAACAAAAGTTATCGATAACTTTTCTATAGAAAACAAAAGTTACTGATAACTTTTCTATAGAAATCGATAACTTTTCTATAGAAAACAAAAGTTATCTATAACTTTTCTCTTGAAAACAAAAGTTATCGATAACTTTTCTCTTGAAAACAAAAGTTATCGATAACTTTTCTGTAGGAAACAAAAGTTATCGATAATTTTGAATAGGAAACAAAAGTTATCGATAATTTTTAATAGAAAATAAAAGTTATCGATAACTTTTCCATAGAACTCAAAAGTTATCGATAACTTTTCTATAGAACACAAAAATTATCGATAACTTTTCCATAGAAAATAAAAGTTATCGATAATTTTTTCCTAGAAAATAAAAGCTATCGATAAATTTTCTATAGAAAACTAAATTTAGTGATAACTTTTCTCCAGAAGACAAAAGTTATCGATAACTTTTCCATAGAAAATAAAAGTTATCGAAAATTATTCTGCAGAAAATAATATTTATCGATTACTTTTCTCTACAAAATGAAGGTTATCGATAACTTTGCAAAATAAAACAAAAGTTATCGAAAATTATTCTAGAGGCAATAAATTATCGATAATTATCTAGATAAAATGAAAGTTATCGATAACTTTTATCGAGAAAATAAAAGTTATCGATAACTTTTCTATACAAAATAAATGTTATCGTTACTTTTCTATAGAAAACAAAAGTTATCGACAACTGTTCTCTAGAAAATTAAAGTTATCGATTACTTCTTTCTAGAAAATAAATTTTTTAGACAACTATTCTCTAGAAAATAAAATTTATCGATAACTTTTCTCTTGAAAATAAAAGTATTATTTTTCTTTTTTTTTGTAACAACTTTAAAAGTTTATACAAATGTTTTCATAATTATGAACGTAAAAACTATGCCAGCATAATATTAAATATAAAAACGAATTGCCATAAATCTTTGTGTAATACCCCACGAAACTATTTGCCAAAATCCAATTAAATCTTTTAGAAATCTGTAATTTATTGCGGAATAAACCAATTATATCAATTATTTATTTAATAATAATAATTTTCTTTATTTCTCTACATTGTTGCAGAAACACCAGTATACCAGAAAACACCTCCATCTCCACCTCAACGGAGCAAGCTAGTTAGTTCGTGCATGAATTCACATCGGCGTTATTTAAGTCATAGGTAAGAATTTGGTTCATTTGCTTGGTTTGAAACATTATAATTAAAATTTATCTGAAATACCAGAGAATAAACGTAAAATAAAACAATAACAAAATAGAACACAACACATGTTTTATAGTGGGGAACATTAACAAAACAACAACAACAACAAAAAATCAATAATGTAAATCGTTTTTCATTACATGCCTGCAGTCAGTCTAGCACCATGTTGGTTTATACCAAATAATTTTTTATTGTTTCTATTTCTATTATAACCTAAAACCCAACTGTTTTTAAACGAACCTATTTAATATAATAGGACAGTTTAGCTAAATTATATAGAAGAGTTAAGGTTATGTAAGCACAAACAATTTTGGCGCAGTGTTATAATGTTGTCATGATAAATGTCAAGGCATTTAACGGGAAATTTATAACTTTTCTACAGAATAATAACGTTGTCGAAAACTTTTTTTTAGAATTTCTACAGAATAGCAAAGTTATCGATAACTTTTCAATAGAACACAAAAGTTATCGATAACTTTTCTATAGAAAACAAAAGTTATCGAAACATTTCTATAGAAAACAAAAGTTATCGATGACTTTTCTTCAGAAAACAAAAGTTATCGATGACTTTTCTTCAGAAAACAAAAGTTATCGATGACTTTTCTTTAGAAAACAAAAGTTATCGAAACATTTCTATAGAAAACAAAAGTTATCGATAACTTTTCTATAGAAAACAAAAGTTATCGATAACTTTTCTATAGAAAACAAAAGTTATCCATTATTTTTCTATAGAAAACCAAAGTTATCGATAATATTTATATAGAAAACAAAAGTTATCGATAACTTTTCTATAGAAAAGTAAAGTTATCGATAACTTTTCTATAGAAAAGTAAAGTTATCGATAACTTTTCTATAGAAAAGTAAAGTTATCGATAACTTTTCTATAGAAAAGTAAAGTTATCGATAACTTTTCTATAGAAAAGTAAAGTTATCGATAACTTTTATATAGAAAAGTAAAGTTATCGATAACTTTTCTATAGAAAAGTAAAGTTATCGATAACTTTTCTATAGAAAAGTAAAGTTATCGATAACTTTTCTATAGAAAAGTAAAGTTATCGATAACTTTTCTATAGAAAAGTAAAGTTATCGATAACTTTTCTATAGAAAAGTAAAGTTATCGATAACTTTTCTATAAAAGACAGGAGTTATCGATAACTTTTCTATAAAAGACAGGAGTTATCGATAACTTTTCTATAAAAGACAGGAGTTATCGATAACTTTTCTATAAAAGACAGGAGTTATCGATAACTTTTCTATAGAAAAGTAAAGTTATCGATAACTTTTCTATAGAAAAGTAAAGTTATCGATAACTTTTCTATAGAAAAGTAAAGTTATCGATAACTTTTCTATAGAAAAGTAAAGTTATCGATAACTTTTCTATAGAAAAGTAAAGTTATCGATAACTTTTCTATAGAAAAGTAAAGTTATCGATAACTTTTCTATAGAAAAGTAAAGTTATCGATAACTTTTCTATAGAAAAGTAAAGTTATCGATAACTTTTCTATAGAAAAGTAAAGTTATCGATAACTTTTCTATAGAAAAGTAAAGTTATCGATAACTTTTCTATAGAAAAGTAAAGTTATCGATAACTTTTCTATAGAAAAGTAAAGTTATCGATAACTTTTCTATAGAAAAGTAAAGTTATCGATAACTTTTCTATAGAAAAGTAAAGTTATCGCTAGCTTTTCTATAGAAAAGTAAAGTTATCGCTAGCTTTTCTATAGAAAAGTAAAGTTATCGATAGCTTTTCTATAGAAAAGTAAAGTTATCGATAGCTTTTCTATAGAAAAGTAAAGTTATGGATAACTTTTCTATAGAAAAGTAAAGTTATCGATAACTTTTCTATAGAAAAGTAAAGTTATCGATAACTTTTCTATAGAAAAGTAAAGTTATCGATAACTTTTCTATAGAAAAGTAAAGTTATCGATAACTTTTCTATAGAAAAGTAAAGTTATCGATAACTTTTCTATAGAAAAGTAAAGTTATCGATAACTTTTCTATAGAAAAGTAAAGTTATCGATAACTTTTCTATAGAAAAGTAAAGTTATCGATAACTTTTCTATAGAAAAGTAAAGTTATCGATAACTTTTCTATAGAAAAGTAAAGTTATCGATAACTTTTCTATAGAAAAGTAAAGTTATCGATAACTTTTCTATACAAAAGTAAAGTTATCGATAACTTTTCTATACAAAAGTAAAGTTATCGATAACTTTTCTATACAAAAGTAAAGTTATCGATAACTTTTCTATAGAAAAGTAAAGTTATCGATAACTTTTCTATAGAAAACAAAAGTTATCGATAACTTTTCTATAGAAAACAAAAGTTATCGATAACTTTTCTATAGAAAACAAAAGTTATCGATAACTTTTCTATAGAAAACAAAAGTTATCGATAACTTTTCTATAGAAAACAAAAGTTATCGATAACTTTTCTATAGAAAACAAAAGTTATCGATAACTTTTCTATAGAAAACAGAAGTTATCGATAACTTTTCTATAGAAAACAAAAGTTATCGATAACTTTTGTATAGAAAACAAAAGTTATCGATAACTTTTGTATAGAAAACAAAAGTTATCGATATCTTTTCTATGAAATATCAAAGTTATCGTTAACTTTTCTATAGAAAACAAATGTTATTGATAACTTTTCTATAGAAAACAAATGTTATTGATAACTTTTCTATAGAAAACAAATGTTATCGATAACTTTTCTATAGAAAAGTAAAGTAATCGAATGAAATTTCACAATTTAATTTGTTTTCATTAATTTGCTCTTCTCTGTTCTCTATACTAAGGGTAAAATGTTGTGTGCTTTTTTAGTTTTAACGCCTAAAAGTGTGCTTTTCACAGACAAAACTTTTCGTTTTTAAAATAGTATGCATGTATGTATAGTAGGTATTTGATTTACTTGTTTTGTTGTTGTTTGTTTACAACTTTTCAAATAAATGACTTACTGCAGTAAATTTAACATTTCGTAATAATACTGCTGCTGTTGTTTTCCCCTCCTCTCCTCCTCTGTTTACAATTCAGCATTACGTGTTTCTAGTACATTTAAAAACATGGCAGCTGAAATGTAAATGAAAGAATAAAGAAAAAATGTTGTTGAAATGGAAATTCTTGCATGGTGGCAGCAAAATAACATGTTGCCAGGATGTGTGTATATGGAAATAATTATAGATTTTCAGCTATTTCAAAACTACTAAGCGGTCAAGGCTAAAAAGAAAGAGATTTATTATTTTAGAAAATAATTAAATTTTTAAGAATTGGGTTAAGGACTTTTTAAACTTAATTTTTAATTTTAAAAACCAATAATTAATTTTAATGATTTCTTTATATATTTTTTATTGCAGGACTTCAAAATTTTCTAGTAACAGACATCGGAAACTTCAACCTTTTAGAGAAACGTGAGGCTCTTATTCAATGAATTAAAAACGCGCCCTCGTTTGTCGAATTTCAAAAACTATTTTTTATAAATATAAATAATAAACCACAAATACCACATACACACAAAAAATATTAAACATATAAATGTAAAAAAAATTGATAAAAAAATTTCTAAAAAAAGCAAAACAAAAATTTCTAAAAAAATTAAAAACACATCCGCGTTAAACCCAAAAAAGGAGGAGTGTAAACAAACAAATCAAATCAAATAAATTCAACAAGAATTATTAAATAAAACAAAAATATAAAGAAGCCCTTATATAAAATCAATACAAAGAATAATCACAAGAACTTTATATTAACTAATTATAACTAAAGACAACAACAATATATATAAAAAAGGACATTTGAAACTAGTTACAGTTTCAAACAAACAGCAAATTAATTTCTAACCCTAAAAACCAACCAACCAACCAACTCGTTGTTCGTTCAATTTGAACTTTAAACCAAAGTCCTTAAAAACAAAAACAAACTTCATGAATTTACCAAACTGCATAAAACCATATAATAAATCAAAAAATAAAAATCTTAAACCTTTTATTCCAAACGTCACCTACAACACCCACAACAGCAACAACATACTGCAGTCGTCAGCAAACTGTGGCCAAGCAGAGGAGACCTACGATTCCTATTATAACTTAAACCAGTTGTTGATGTTTATTGAAAACGATTTTGTCGCCGCTGGTAATGAGGTTTTTTGCCCACACACACAACTATCTGAGCGTTATTTGAGTTAATTTCATCATCACAAAATAACAAACAGGATTAGACAATTTTGGATATCCTTTAAGGGACTAAAGAATTTGGATTGTTAACAAAAACGGCTTAAAGCTTTTACACACATACAAAAACACGCTAAAACACACAAACAAAGGAAATCTACGGAAATATTTAATTGTTGTGAACCTGAGACAGACTTTTATTCAAAATGGGTTCCGTTAATGTTAATCGCAATGTCACTGACATTTTCTATCGCTACAAAATGCCGCGCATTTTGGCCAAGGTCGAGGGCAAGGGTAATGGCATTAAAACCGTCATTGTCAATATGGCCGAAGTTGCTAGGGCCATTGGCCGACCAGCCACCTATCCAACCAAGTATTTTGGTTGTGAATTGGGTGCTCAAACTCAATTTGATTACAAGGTAAATTGAAGAATTTTCCCCAAATAAAATGTTTTTTTTTTTAATTTCCATTTTCAATTTTAAGAATGAACGTTTCATTGTGAATGGCTCCCATGATGCTGCCAAACTACAAGATCTCTTGGACGGTTTCATCCGCAAATATGTCTTGTGTCCCGAATGCGATAATCCCGAAACCGATTTAACTGTTTCGGCCAAAAATCAAACCATTTCTCAGTCTTGCAAGGCCTGTGGTTTCCATGGCCTTTTGAAAGTCCATCACAAGGTTAATACTTTCATTTTGAAAAATCCACCCACTATTAACCCGGCTGTCCAGGGTTCTTCGTTGACCGAGGGCAAGCGTGCTAAACGTTCCAAGGGTAAGAACGGTGAGAATGGTGATGCTAACAATTCGATGGGCAAGAATTCCGATGATTCGGATGGCGGCAATCAGGCCAGTCAAACGGAGGCAAAAATTAGTGCCGCTTTGCCGGAGAAGACTGATGACGATGAAGATTGGAGTGTTGATGTGTCGAAGGTGAGTGAGACAATTCAGAATTTCTTCATTAGTTCGTTTTAATCATTTTTACTAAAAACAAATCTTTATACCAAATATTTGATTTGAACAAAATTTCATATTTTTCTTTTCTTGGTATTAGAAATGTTAGCGATAGCTCTGCTATTCTATTTCGATAACTTTATTATTCGAATGAAAAGTTATCGATAACTTTATTTTTTTATAGAAAAGTTATCGATAACTTTATTTTTCTATAGAAAAGTTATCGATAACTTCATTATTCAAAAGAAAAGTTATCAATAACTTTATTTTTCTATAGAAAAATTATCGATAACTTTATTTTTTTATAGAAAAGTTATCTATAACTTTATTTTTCTATAGAAAAGTTATCGATAACTTTATTTTTCTATAGAAAAATTATCGATAACTTTATTTTTCTATAGAAAATTTATCGATAACTTTATTATTCAAAAGAAAAGTTATCGATAACTTTATTTTTCTATAGAAAAGTTATCGATAACTTTACTTTTCTATAGAAAAGTTATCGATAACTTTACTTTTCTATAGAAAAGTTATCGATAACTTTACTTTTCTATAGAAAAGTTATCGATAACTTTACTTTTCTATAGAAAAGTTATCGATAACTTTACTTTTCTATAGAAAAGTTATCGATAACTTTACTTTTCTATAGAAAAGTTATCGATAACTTTACTTTTCTATAGAAAAGTTATCGATAACTTTACTTTTCTATAGAAAAGTTATCGATAACTTTACTTTTCTATAGAAAAGTTATCGATAACTTTACTTTTCTATAGAAAAGTTATCGATAACTTTACTTTTCTATAGAAAAGTTATCGATAACTTTACTTTTCTATAGAAAAGTTATCGATAACTTTATTTTTCTATAGAAAAGTTATCGATAACTTTACTTTTCTATAGAAAAGTTATCGATAACTTTACTTTTCTATAGAAAAGTTATCGATAACTTTACTTTTCTATAGAAAAGTTATCGATACTTTTCTATAGAAAAGTTATCGATAACTTTACTTTTCTATAGAAAAGTTATCGATAACTTTACTTTTCTATAGAAAAGTTATCGATAACTTTACTTTTCTATAGAAAAGTTATCGATAACTTTACTTTTCTATAGAAAAGTTATCGATAACTTTACTTTTCTATAGAAAAGTTATCGATAACTTTACTTTTCTATAGAAAAGTTATCGATAACTTTACTTTTCTATAGAAAAGTTATCGATAACTTTACTTTTCTATAGAAAAGTTATCGATAACTTTACTTTTCTATAGAAAAGTTATCGATAACTTTACTTTTCTATAGAAAAGTTATCGATAACTTTACTTTTCTATAGAAAAGTTATCGATAACTTTACTTTTCTATAGAAAAGTTATCGATAACTTTACTTTTCTATAGAAAAGTTATCGATAACTTTACTTTTCTATAGAAAAGTTATCGATAACTTTACTTTTCTATAGAAAAGTTATCGATAACTTTACTTTTCTATAGAAAAGTTATCGATAACTTTACTTTTCTATAGAAAAGTTATCGATAACTTTACTTTTCTATAGAAAAGTTATCGATAACTTTACTTTTCTATAGAAAAGTTATCGATAACTTTACTTTTCTATAGAAAAGTTATCGATAACTTTATTTTTCTATAGAACAGCTATCGATAACTTTAGTTTTCTATAGAAAATTTATCGATAACTTTATTATTCGTAAGAAAAGTTATCAATAACTTTGTTTTTCAAGAAAAAAGTTATCGATAACTTTATTTTTCAAAAGAAAGAAACTGTTATTCTAAAGACAAGTTAATTGTTTACTAAAAACATCACCTAAATTTTTATTACTTTTAATTTTCATCAAAATGAGTATTCTTTCCAAACATTTTAAAATATTTGCATCCGAAACTTCATTTTCACCATCTTTCGCTCATTTACTAACAAATAATACAACTTGCGTTTTGTAGCGGCCCCCCTTATTGACCACTTTCATTTAACTCTCCCTTTATAGGAAGCCATACGTGCTCGTCTGCAAGATTTAACCGATGGCGCCAAGAGTATGACCATTTCGGATGACTACGATAAAACCGAAAAGGAACGCATTGACATTTTCTATGAAATTGTCAAGAAGAAGTTGGATGCTGGCCAATTGGAATCGGTGGCCGAACACAAGGATCTCCTGATCGAAGCCGAACGTTTGGACATTGTCAACAAGGCCTCTTTGGTGTTGGCCGAATTACTCTTCTCCGAGAATCTACCACAAGATGTGCGCAAACATCGTGTCTTACTATTGCGTTTCACTCATAACAATCAAAAGGCTCAGCGCTATTTGATTGGTGGCATTGAACAGGTCATTGCCTTGCACAAGGACAAACTTTTACCCAAAGTGGCTGGTGTCTTTAAGTTGTTCTATGATGCCGACATTTTGGATGAGAAAGTGATATTGGAGTGGTCGCAAAAGGTGAGCAAGAAGTATGTGTCCAAGGATGTGGCCACTGAGATACATGAAAAGACCAAACCTTTTATACAATGGCTTAAGGAGGCCGAGGAGGAGGATTCCTCAGAAGAAGAGGATGATGAAGATTCAGAGGTGGAGATTGAATATAATGATCGTGCTCGTGTGGAGCCTTTGAAGGCTGTTAAGCAAGTGGCCAAGAAGGTCATTGATGAGGACGATGATGGCGAGGAGATTGATATCGATGATATCTAAATGCAAACGATACTAACACACACTGGCAAAAGTCTTTAATTAAACAAAATAATAAGTCCTTTTTCTACTTTTTAACCAACAAATCCCAGACCTGCTACAACATTTATTGAAATATTAAATTTTTTTTACTTAATATTACCTTAATTAATATTAATATAGATTTTTTTTTTTAATTTTTTGATTTATTAAAAACCTTCTTCCTCTAATTAATTTTATTATAACGTTAAATTTTATTACTTGTTATATTTTTTCTTTTATTTTTAAACAATTCCATCCAAAAGGGCTTTTGTTTTTTTTTCGTTTTAAACTTTAACTCTCTCTCCTTTTTTTAAAAATGAAATAATTTAATATTTTTTTAGAAATTTTATTTTGCACAACAAAAAAAATGTATTGAAAAAAATTAATAATAAAAAAAAAATTATAAAACTTTGAAAAAACTGGTGGTATTTACAGCAAAGCTTTTCTTTTTCTTAATTTAAATTCAAAATTTATTGAATTTTCTTAACAAGTTTAAAAGTTTTGTTTACCATGGCCAAAAAAAAAACAAGTAACACATTTACAATTTTCATATAAACACCATTTATAAGATTTTCTTTATTTCATTTAAGCTTATATTTGTAGGGTTTTTTATTATTATTATTAATTCTATTATTTTAGTTTGTATTCCATTTATATAAAATATATATTCTATATTTTTATGCAATTTCTCTTCTACGGCCCCCCCGCCCCCATCTCTTTTTTCAAATAATATATAAATATATGCAATTTCAAGAAATAAAATTATTAATAAAAAAATATACAAAACAAAGTGTGCAATTTTTTCATTAAGGGACTAGGAGTTAAGCTACGTTTCCGCATACGACGTAATCGGCACCGAAAACGAAATTCCATACATTTGCACCGAAAAGAAGTTCGTTTCAGAAATCGGCAACGAAAATTGGAAACGAAATGGCACCGATCAGTAACGAAAAACCTGTCATTTGGGGCCGGAACGAAAACAACTTCAAGTAGGTTGTTTTCGGTGCTGTGGGAACGAAATTATTTTAATTATTTTTTTATTTCAAATCAAAATGAATAAAAAAATACATTTTCTTTATCGGAAGAGAAAAAAATAATAGATTTCGTCGAAAATAATGAAATTCTATTTAATGTGCGACATCCAAAATTAAAAAAACAATTTCGTTTCTGTTTTATGCCGCAAGACACCCAACTGAAACGAAAACAATTCAGAAACGTTTTTCAGTTTTCGTTATCGGCACCGATTACGGTGTATGCGGAAACGTAGCTTTAGTGGAAAATGTGAGGACCCCAAGGGGGCTGAATTTCTTAAATGACAGTTGCTACGTAATTCGAATTGTAAGATAAAATGTATGTATTAAAACAAAACTAGAGGGTTTTACTTATTTATTCATTGAACAATTGTATTCGAATCTAAACGGAATTACTGTTCTTCCCAATATAACAAAAATTGCCTTTGTTGTATTTGTAGCCGAGACGCTCTCACCTGATTACTACGCATTGGTTGAATAGTTTATTTAAATTCATAAAATTTCACATTCCAAACGTATGAAATAAAAGTAACCAAGGGGGGCTTATTGTGTTAAATGACACGTACTGAGGGTTTTCTAAGTAATCCAAGTAATGTTTGAGAATAAAAACAAACTTTACTAGGGGCTAATCGAATTCACTTTCTAATCCACTTGGGCACAAAGCCATTTTCTGTTTTTTTTAACTCTCCAAGTTCAGCTTTAAAATGTTTGACTTTAACTTTCATTAAGCAGTCCTTCATATTGTTACGAAATTGTACTTGAATTCAAATATAACGATTTTAAGGGCTGATTTAAAAGTAGCATAATGCTTTCAAATAACAGTGCTGTAATAGCAAACTGCTTTCAGTTGATTTGATCGTAAGTTGGCAACGCTGTATTCGAATTCGAATATTCAGTTAAAGAACATTGTAGAAAGCATAGAGAACATAGAGCGGAAACTCGAAAAAAACTCAAACAAAAAATTACTCAAAAAAGTTACACATACGAGTGTTGTTTTTGTTTTCACATAGTTTTTTCTACTAATACATTCTCACCACTTAGGTTTCTGACAACTGAGTTAGGTCTTTGACAGGAGAGTTTCCGCTCTATGTCTATTCTCTATGGTAGAAAGTACACCACAGATGGCGTATGTATTAGTAAGATCTAGAATATTCGAATTTTGACAGTTAAAGAACAATCTAGAGTGCAGATGGCAGTGTTATAAATAGTGACAGAGGTTGCAGTCGTGAGTGAGTTTATCAGAGTTAACATCAACTGAGTGCCTTAAAGTTTGCTGTGTTTTTCAATTGAATTCGTGTCCATTATAAAGTGTGTCTTTATTTCTGCGAATTTATAAACATGTATAAGAAAAACACTGAGTGACTATTTAATTCTGTTGTACATTTTAAATAAATAAAGAGTTGTTACAATTTTCAAACTACTAAAAACGCTTTTATTTGCAATCAAAAGTATCCGGTTTATTTAAAGAAAATAAACCAGCGTTTTAAAAAGGTTAAAATGTAACAATATTATTCAATTTCAATAAAACAAACAAACCAATTATGAAAAAACATTCCCCGGGTGTTTTTCTTTCCTTTCCTTTTTTTAACATTAAATTTGAATATCAAAAATTGGAAAATGGAAAAAGTGAACAAACTCCCGGGGAACATTTCTTCATAATTGGCCTGAAATTGAGTGTGAGATATTAATCGACAGCAAAAATTTACTTTTTCAGAATGAATTGGACGCTATAGGATCTCATATGGATTGGTAGCATCCCAAATTCTACAATTTTGTTTGTTGGCGTAACCATTCATCCACAAAATTGGCTTCACGGTCAAATGAGCGAAGCGCACTGAAAGTTGTCCGAACAGAAGACCCAATTCGACAGATGTAGCTTCAATCATATGATCGCTATCAACTTGCAAAGTTCGAAAGGCCCTATTCGAAGACCCTGCAGTTCTAATTAGAAGATCAAATTAGAGGAATAAGACCTAATTCAGTTCAATAAATTTAAATTTACAAAATAACCTAATCACCCAATAATCCTCTCAATGTGATTCATCCAATTTAACTTTCTAATCAAATTATACAGCCCAATTATGAATACAAATTCTCCGCCAGTTTTTCCCCTTTTCTCATTTTTCCTATTCAAATTCAATGGGAAAAAAACTCCCTGGCAACAAACTCCCGCGGAATTTTTTATTCATAATTGGACTGATAGAGAAAATCAAACATTTCTGATTGGACTCACATACAGCCCAATTATGAATAAAAAATTCCGCGGGAGTTTGTTCCCCGGGAGTTTTTTCTCATTGAAATTGAATAGGAAAAATGAGAAAAGGGAAAAAACTCCCGCGGAATTTTTATTCATAATTGGGCTGATAATATTAACCCGTGGTTTCCTTTTGAAATGCTTGATTTTAAACGAAAACATAACAAATACGATTTGTTTGAAATCGTAAACATTCGAATCTATTAAGGAATTGCTTTTATAATCTGTATGGTCCCCTGGGGTTCATTTTGTTTAAGAAGTATATTGTTCAAACTATGATGAAACACATTTTCAGTTTGTTAAAACTCATACAGTTCTGATTCGTCCAACACAATAACCACCCAAGGGGTGTGCTCATAATCATAAATATTCGAAATGAATTATGGGGTATCTCTCTTTATAGTTTGTTTTAATTGCAACTTGTTTTTAAGCTGCAGCTGCCCCAGGTGTTAAATTTTGTTTAAGAAGTTTTAATTTCAAGTTGACCAACATTTTCTGTTTGAAATAAACACAGTAGTTTCTTAAAGTTCGAACATTTTTGGTTCTACATGGCCCCCAGGGGTTCATTTTGTCTACGTTGTTTAATGTTCATACTATGGAGAAACTCCTTTTCAGTTTGTAGTGGATGACCCCTTCAATATGTTTTATTTTAAACGAAATTTGTTTGAAACTCCTTTTCAGTTTGTAGTGGATGCCCCGGGGTCCCCTTCAATATGTTTTATTTCAAAACAAAATTTGTTTGAAATCATAAATATTCGATTTGTATTATGAGGTATCCCTCTTTATAGTATTTCGTTTTATTCGCAACTTGTTTTCCCTAACAGGTCGACTAGCATTTTCTGTTTGAAAATAAATCAGTAGTTTCTAAAAGTTTGAATATTTTTGGTTTAAAATAGCGCTGAATTTAAATTCATAATCATGCATATTCGAATCGTTTTACGGAGTAGCTCCTCTTTCAGTTTAGTACAATTGATGCTGTACCCCTGGGGTCCATTTTGTTAAATTGTTTCCTTTGAATATTATTATGGAGTAGCTTCTTCTGTCAGTCCAGTACAATTGGGATTCTTTTTGTTCATTTGTTTCCTTTGAATCGATTTAAGCGG
Source organism: Calliphora vicina (assembly GCF_958450345.1). Classification (NCBI taxonomy): domain Eukaryota; kingdom Metazoa; phylum Arthropoda; class Insecta; order Diptera; family Calliphoridae; genus Calliphora; species Calliphora vicina. Next base: position 117,273,126 of record NC_088783.1, read on the forward strand.
TGGTCACCTGGGGGGCGAATCATTGAATGATGTAACGGAGTAGCTCACTTTTTCCTTAGATTTAATTCGAATCGATTTAAGCGGTGGTCACCCGGGGGCTTCGAATCCTTATTCGAAACTTCGAAACGAAGTAGCTAACCTTCCAGTTCTGTGCTATAACAACTGTATCCCTCTGGGTTTCATTTTGTTGAATTGTTTCCATTTAATCGACATTGGAACCCCTGGGGCGAAACATCCATATTCGAATCATATAACGGAGTTCATAAATTGTAGCTGTTACACCCTGGGGTTCATTTTGTTTAATTGTTTCTTTTGAATCCTTATTCTCTTTCAATCCAGTACAATTGGAATTCTTTTTGTTCATTTGTTTCCTTTGAATCGATTTAAGCGGTGGTCACCTGGGGGCTTCCTTTTTCGAAACTTATTACGAAGTAGCTACCCTTCCAGTTCTGTGCTATAGCAACTGTATCCCTCTATGGTTCATTTTGTTCAATTGTTTCCATTTAATCAAGATTGGAACCCCTGGGGCGAATCATCCATATTCGAATAATAGAAAAGAGTTCATAAATTGTAGCTGTTACCCCCTGGGGTTCATTTTGTATCCCTCTGGGTTTCATTTTGTTGAATTGTTTCCATTTAATCGACATTGGAACCCCTGGGGCGAATCATCCATATTCGAATAATATAACGGAGTTCATAAATTGTAGCTGTTACCCCCTGGGGTTCATTTTGTTTAATTGTTTGTTTTGAATCCATATTCGAGTGTTATTAAAGAGTAGCTTCCTCTTTTGTTCAGTACAATTGATGCTGTATCCCTCTGGGTTTCATTTTGTTAAATTGTTTGGCTGCTGTAACCCCCTGTTGTTCATTTTGTTAAATTGTTACCTTCGAATCGATTTAAGCATTGGATTCCTGGATGAATTCATAAATATTCGTATCATTTAAGGAGTTAGCTTTCCATTTACTTCGTAAATTGTTGCTGTAACACCCTGGGGTTTATTTTGTGCAATTGTTTCCTCTGAATCTCTTTTAGTTGAGAACAATGGATGCTGTAACCCTCTATAGTTCATTTTATTAAATTTTTTGCTTCGAATCAATTTAAGCAGATGACACCCGGGAGACCGTTAGTTCGAATTAAGAAATTGTCGTTATAAAATCAACTTGTCCTTTAATTCCGCTGTGAATGGCGCAGAAACCCCTCTGGAGTTATCCAAGTTAAAACGTTCCCAGGGCATAACTTTGTTAAAGGAAACATATTCGAGAGCATTTGAACATTTCTAAATCACTAGAACTAGAGAGAATGTTTTTGCTAAACGAAACGTATACGTTTTACTTTATGTTTGATCTGCTTAAAACGATTTAAAAGTGTGTGATTTTGCTCTAACTTTCCTAAAATTTTCTTTAAATTACAGGCATTCCAATTTATTTGAAGAATTGATTCAAGCTATATTTGATTTTAAACACATTATTGTGTAAGTCCCCCAGGGGTTCACTTTGTAAAAAAGCCTACAGAACTTATTTTTGTTCTTTCAGTTTCTCAAAACTCGAACCGTTTTCAAAACTATATCCCAGGGGGTTGATGTAAGTGAAGTCTGCATAGTAACCCAAACTTTTCACTTTAAATTAATTTAAATGCCTTCTCTCTAACTTAATGAAGTTTGTTTGTATAAAAACTTTAAACAATATTAAACCAATAAGGTATTTACGTACATTACTTTGTTGTTATCCTAAAAAAATATTCCATAACATTTTGACTGGTCTGTATTATATCACAATTAATACAAATATTTATTTAAAAAAAAAACTAAACATTAAATTAAAAACAGCTTAAAGTGGATATAAATATGTATTTAAAATATTAAATATTTAAACAGATGCTAGAGAAAACATAATGTTCAACATTTTTAGCTAAATCTTTAATTTTTCTATGGAATGACCCATACTTAGGATCCTTTTTAACAGTTTTCATTAATAAACTGCAGCCTAAATAAATTTTTATTCTGATTATTTAAAACTACAACCAAATTCATTGTATTTTTATACTCAATTAAATCGTAATACTGTTCTTCCCAATATAACAAAATTTTATACTCAATTAAATCGTTTAGTTTGCTGTCACTTTGACAGCTTAAAGTCTCTTAAAAGCCACTCTCCAATACCTTTACTATTAACCACCTTTTTTTTAATTTGTTGCCAAACCAGAAAAAACAAATAAATTTATAATTAAATATTTAACAAATTTAAACAATATCGAATTATAAACTAAATAAATAATAAATTTACTTGAGAGAGAGCAGTCAAGTACAACAAAAGTATAAATATTTGTGCATATCCAAAAGAAAATTTAGTTTCTCTTTAAACTTCCACCCATTAAGAGGTAAATTATATAATAATAAAACAATAAAAAATAATATTAATAATAACAAATAATTCATTATTACAAAAAATGTCAATTATGTGCTTCAGGCAAGCACAAAGTGTTTACAGTGAATTCAACACAAGAAAACAATTGTTATAAAAAAAAAAACATACGCGGCAAGTAAGGCATGACAGCTAGACATTTAAACAAATGGAAATATGAATAAAGTAATATATAACAAAAAAATACAGGGGTAACTTGTAAAGCGAGTTATAAGCTTGATAAATTTTAAGAAAATCATTTAAATGGCCTACAATTTTTCAAAAGAGGGACCATTTCCAATCGAATTTAAAAGCAGTTTTTCTTAAAGAAAATATCAAGTATAAGAGTTTTTTATTTAGAATTTATATAGAAAGTAATGAGTATAATAGTTTTTCCTTAAAATATATTGAGTATAACAGTTTTTTTATAAAAAATATTGTGCATAACAGTTTTTTTCTATAGAAAATATCGAGTATAACAGTTTTTTCTATAAAAAATATTGTTTATAACAGTTTTTTCTATGGAAAATATCGAGTGCAAAAGTTTTTCTATATAAAATATAGAGAATAACTGCATTTCTATAGAAAATATTGTGTACAACAGTTGTTTTCTATAGAAAATATTGAGTACAATAGTTTTTCTATAGAAAATATCGAGTATAACAGTTTTTCTATAAAAAATATCCAGTGAAACAGTTGTTTTCTATAGAAAATATAGAGTATAACAGTTTTTTCTATAGAAAATATCAAGTATAACAGTTTTTTATAAAAAATATTTTGTATAACAGGTTTTTTCTATAGAAAATATCGAGTATAACAGTTTTTTCTATAAAAAATATTGTTTATAACAGTTTTTTCTATTGAAAATATCGAGTGCAAAAGTTTTTCTATATAAAATATAGAGAATAACTGCTTTTCTATAGAACATATTGTGTACAACAGTTGTTTTCTATAGAAAATATCGAGTACAATAGTTTTTCTATAGAAAATATAGAGTATAACAGTTTTTTCTATAGAAAATATAGAGTATAAAAGTTTTCTCTATTGGAAATATCGCGTATAACAGTTTTTTCTTTAGAAAATATCGAGTATAACAGTTTTCTCTATAGGAAATATCGCGTATAACAGTTTTTTCTATAAAAAAAATCGAGTATAACAGTTTTTTCTTTAGAAAATATCGATTATAACAGTTTTTTCTATAGAAGATATCGATTATAACAGTTTTTCTATAATAAGTATCGAGTATAACAGTTTGTTTCTATAAAAATATCGATTTTAACCGTTTTTTCTATAAAAATATCGAGTATAACAGTATTTTCTATATAAAATATCAAGTATAACAACTTTTTCTTTAAAATATATTGAGTATAACCGATTTTTCTATAGAAAATATCGAGTATAACAGATTTTTTCTATAGAAAATGTCAAGTATAACAGTTTTTTCTATAAAAATATCGAGTACAACAGTTTTTTCAATAGAAAATATAGAGTATAACAGTTTTTTCTATAGAAAATATAGAGTATAACAGCTTTTTATATAAAAATATCGATTTTAACCGTTTTCTCTATAGAAATTATAGAGTATAGCAGTTTTTTCTATAGAAAATATCGAGTATAACAGATTTTTTCTCTAGAAAATGTCTAGTATAATAGTTTTTCTATAGAAAATATAGATTATAACAGATTTTTTCTATATAAAATGTCAAGTATAACAGTTTTTTCTATAGAAAATATCGAGTATAACAGTTTTTTCTATAGAAAATATCGAGTATAGCCTTTTCTTCTATATTAAATATTTTGTATAACAGTTTTCTCTATAGAAAATACAGAGTATAACAGTTTTTCCTATAAAAAAATAGAGTATAACAGTTTTTTCTTTAGAAAATATCGAGTATAAAAGTTTTTTCTATAGAAAATATCGATTATAACAGTTTTTTTCTATAAAAATGTCGATTTTAATCGTTTTTTCTATAAAAATATCGAGTATAACAGTATTTTCTATACAAAATGTCAAGTATTACAACTTTTTCTTTTAAATATATCGAGTATAACCGATTTTTCTATAGAAAATATAGAGTATAACAGATTTGTTCTATAGAAAATGTCAAGTATAACAGTTTTCTCTATAGAAAATATAGAGTATAACAGTTTTTTCTATAAAAAATATCGAGTATAACAGTTTTTTTCTATAGAAAATATCGTGTATAACAGTTTTTTCTATAGAAAATAGCGAGTATAATAGTTTTTGCGTTAGAATATATTAAGTATAGCAGTTTTTTCTATAGAAAATATCGAGTATAACAGATTTTTTCTATAAAAAATAGCGAGTATAACAGTTTTTCTATAGAAAATAGCGAGTATAACAAATTTTTTCGATAGAAAATGTCTAGTATAATAGTTTTTCTATAGAAAATATCGAGTGAAACAGTTATTTTCTATAGAAAATATCGAGTATAACAGTTTTTTCTATAGGAAATATCGAGTATAGCCTTTTCTTCTATATAAAACATTGTGTATAACAGTTTTCTCTATAGAAAATACCGAGTATAACAGTTTTTTTCTATACAAAATAGCGAGTATAACAGTTTTTCTTTAGAAAATATCGAGTATAACAGTTTTTTTTATAGAAAGTATCGATTATAACAGTTTTTTCTATAAAAAGTATCGAGTATAACAGTTTTTTCTATAGAAAATATCGAGTATAACAGTTTTTTCTTTAGAAAATATCAAGTATAACCGATTTTTCTATAGAAAATATTGAGTATAACAGATTTTTTCTATAGAAAATGTCAAGTATGACAGTTTTCTCTATAGAAAATATCGATTATAAAAGTTTTTTCTATAAAAAGTATTGAGTATAACAGTTTTTTTCTATAAAAATATCGGTTTTAACCGTTTTTCTATAAAAATATCGAGTATAACAGTTTTTTCTATATAAAATATCAAGTATAACAACTTTTCCCTTAAAATATATCGATTATAACCGATTTTTCTATAAAAAATATCGAGTATAACAGTTTTTTTCTTTAGAAAATATCGAGTACAACAGTTTTTTCTATAGAAAATATCGCGTATAACAGTTTTTTCTTTAAAAAATTTTTCTATAGAAAATGTCAAGTATGACAGTTTTCTCTATAGAAAATATCGCGTATAACAGTTTTTTCTATAAAAAAATCGAGTATAACAGTTTTTCTTTAGAAAATATCGGTTATAACAGTTTTTTCTATAGAAAATATCGATTAAAACAGTTTTTCTATAAAAAGTATCGAGTATAACAGTTTGTTTCTATAAAAATATCGATTTTAACCGTTTTTTCTATAAAAATATCGAGTATAACAGTATTTTCTATATAAAATATCAAGTATAAAAACTTTTTCTTTAAAATATATTGAGTATAAACGATTTTTCTATAGAAAATATCGAGTATAACAGATTTTTTCTATAAAAAATGTCAAGTATAACAGTTTTTTCTATAGAAAATAGCGAGTATAACTGTTTTTGCTTTAGAATATATTAAGTATAACAGTTTTTTCCTATAGAAAATATTGAGTACAACAATTTTTTCTTTAGAATATATCGAGTATAACAGTTTTTTATAGAAAATATCGAGTATAATTGTTTTTTGTATGAAAAATATCGAGTATAACAGTTTTTTCCTATAAAAAATATCGAGTGTAACAGTTTTCTCTATAGGAAATATCGCGTATAACAGTTTTTTCTATAAAAAAATCGAGTATAACAGTTTTTTCTTTAGAAAATATCGATTATAACAGTTTTTTCTATAGAAAATATCGATTAAAACAGTTTTTCTATAAAAAGTATCGAGTATAACAGTTTGTTTCTATAAAAATATCGATTTTAACCGTTTTTTCTATAAAAATATCGAGTATAACAGTATTTTCTATATAAAATATCAAGTATAAAAACTTTTTCTTTAAAATATATTGAGTATAACCGATTTTTCTATAGAAAATATCGAGTATAACAGATTTTTTCTATAGAAAATGTCGAGTATAACAGTTTTTTCTATACAAAATAGCGAGTATAACAGTTTTTCTTTAGAAAATATCGAGTATAACAGTTTTTTTTATAGAAAGTATCGATTATAACAGTTTTTTCTATAAAAAGTATCGAGTATAACAGTTTTTTCTATAGAAAATATCGAGTATAACAGTTTTTTCTTTAGAAAATATCGAGTATAACCGATTTTTCTATAGAAAATATTGAGTATAACTGATTTTTTCTATAGAAAATGTCAAGTATGACAGTTTTCTCTATAGAAAATATCGATTATAAAAGTTTTTTCTATAAAAAGTATCGAGTATAACAGTTTTTTTCTATAAAAATATCGATTTTAACTTTTTCTATAAAAATATCGATTTTAACCGTTTTTATATAAAAATATCGAGTATAACAGTTTTTTCTATATAAAATATCAAGTATAACAACTTTTCCCTTAAAATATATCGATTATAACCGATTTTTCTATAGAAAATATCAAGTATAACAGATTTTTTCTATAGAAAATGTCAAGTATAACAGTTTTCTCTATAGAAAATATAGAGTATAACAGTTTTTTCTATAAAAAATATCGAGTATAACAGTTTTCTCTATACAAAATACCGAGTATAACAGTTTTTTCTATACAAAATAGCGAGTATAACAGTTTTTCTTTAGAAAATATCGAGTATAACAGTTTTTTTTTATAGAAAGTATCGATTATAACATTTTTTTCTATAAAAAGTATCGAGTATAACAGTTTTTCTATAGAAAATATCGCGTATAACAGTTTTTTCTTTAAAAAATATGGAGTATAACAGATTTTTTCTATAGAAAATAGCGAGTATAAAAGTTTTTCTATAGAAAATATCGAGTATAACAGATTTTTTCTATAGAAAATATCGAGTATAACAGATTTTTTCTATAGAAAATGTTAAGTATAACAGTTTTCTCTATAGAAAATGTAGAGTATAACAGTTTTTTCCTTTAAAAAATTTCGAGTGTAACAGTTTTTCTATAGAAAAAATCGAGTAATATTTTTTTCTATAAAAAATATCAAGTATAACAGTTTTTTTTATATGGAAAACATCGATTATAAAAGTTTTTATTATAGAAATTTCGAATATAACAATTTCTTCTATAGAAAATATTGTCTATGACAGTTTTCTCTATAGAAAATATAGAGTATAAATGTTTTTTCTATAATAAATATTGTGTATAACAGTTTTTCTAAAGAAAATATAGTGTACAAATGTTTTTTTCATTAGAATATATCGAGTATAACAGTTTTTTCTATAAAAAATATGGAGTATAAGAGTTTTTCTATAGAAAATATCAATTTCAGACACATTTTGCTAAATTATAAACATTATTATTATTATGACCCAGTTTTTCGAGGTTATACTGTCTTTAAATCACACAAACTCTTGTAAATTTAATGACTTTATAATGGATTACACTTATTTGCACTTTGCGAGAGAACCTTATGAACAATAAAACAGCAAAACAAATATTTATTTAAATTAATTTAAAAATGAAACAAATTATTGCTCTAATAAAAGCACAGTGGGTACAATAGGGAAATAAAATATAAAGCAAAACTCAGGCCTTTTTATAAAACTACAACACATCTGTTTAAACATTAATCTGAAAGCTTATAAATTTTGCTCCACCAAATTTAGCGATCTACAGATCAAACACGATCAAATTGGAAGACCCTTTATTAATATGGATTTCTTATATATTTTTTAGGTTTCAAAACGTTTTGATTTATAAAATTAGACCCTTAATTTGCATTAAATCGTAACTTTTATTTATATTTCCTCAATATTATAGTTTGGATTTTTCAATAAATTTTTATTTTCACTATTACAATTTGAAACGGTGTTTTAAATTAGTACGGTAGTTTAGTTTCGAGATCATATTATAGAGTTTGGCTAATTTTGGAATGTTGAATTAAAGTTAACATCATTTGACTTAGACTGATGCATCTTTGAGTCTTCTCGCCCCCGCGTTTTAAAAAGTAGTTTTAAAGTTTATAGATTTATACAAATAATAATTGCTTAGCATTGAATAACAATAATTTAAGATTTAATCACAAATTAAAAAATATTTCTATTCAATTCACTTGCCAGCAGTTTAGAAACCGCTGTCTTATTTACCGTTATTTCATTAACACTGTCTTTTCTCTAACAGTTTTAAGATCACTGGTTTTAAATGTTCACAGTAGTTCGCCAACTAATATGAAATGTTTACATTAAAAAATATAGTTAAACATGTTTTATAAATAATTTTAAGTGCATTTAGAAACTATATAGTAAATTATCTATAATTTGGGAGACAATTTATAAAATCACAACCATTTAAGGTAAAAGTTAGTGTAATACAAACAAGTGCAAGCTAAATGTCTAAGCAGTTTTCAAACACTCTACTGTTGGAGAAGGGAATGTTAGATTTTGCAATAATAGAGGTGTGAAATTTTATATTTTTATTAAAAGTTTGAGTTTACTGAGTACTTCAGTTCTAGTTCTGTTCTAGTTCTGTTCTAGTTCTGTTCTACTTCTGTTCTAGTTCTGTTCTAGTTCTGTTCTAGTTCTGTTCTACTTCTGTTCTAGTTCTGTTCTAGTTCTGTTCTAGTTCTGTTCTAGTTCTGTTCTAGTTCTGTTCTAGTTCTGTTCTAGTTCTGTTCTAGTTCTGTTCTAGTTCTGTTCTAGTTCTGTTCTAGTTCTGTTCTAGTTCTGTTCTAGTTCTGTTCTAGTTCTGTTCTAGTTCTGTTCTAGTTCTGTTCTAGTTCTGTTCTAGTTCTGTTCTAGTTCTGTTCTAGTTCTGTTCTAGTTCTGTTCTAGTTCTGTTCTAGTTCTGTTCTAGTTCTGTTCTAGTTCTGTTCTAGTTCTGTTCTAGTTCTGTTCTAGTTCAGTTTAATGCATCCAAAATTCGTTTAATTCCTATTGTTTATATTTATTTACAACCAAAATTATCACATTTATATTGATTTTTCCACCGGCACCCAAACGTTTTGTTTTATCTGCAATAAAACTTATTTTCGATTAGATTTAACAACGTCATTTAGTTTATTTTAGGAAATCAACGCAAAAATATTAATAAAATTAAACAAATTGTTGTTAAAGCCATTCAAGTGGTCTCTTAAATTTCAATTTAAGGGAAACCTACTTTAAAAGCCACCATATTGATTTGCACACCATTTTTTTCTTTATACATTTTTCAGTAACGAATTTATTTTGATACATTTCTGTTTTAGTTTATTGCAAGTAATACGTGAGATAAAACCTTTTTTTTATACGAGTTTTGTTTGGTTTGCAATATAAAATAATTTAATTTCAACAGAGTTACAAGAGCATTAAACGAGATTTAAGAGTTCAGTTTACATTGGCTGGAGTTGAAGAACAGTTAAATGGTACGTAAGCACGGTAATTTGTTTTTGGTGTAAAAGATAATTAAAATAATTGTTTAAGTGTTTTATTAAATATGAAGTAAGCACGTGCTTAATTACTTTAAAGTGTTCTAGATTTAAATCAATAAAATTTGAAAAACGATCTTGATTCAATAGATTTAAAAAAAAGGTTAATCAGTGCAAGTGTTAGCTGTCAATCTTTGTTTAAATCATTCAATTATCATTTATTTTTAAAAAGATTATAGCATGCCTTTGAAACGTGAAGAAAATTGCTTTATTAAGCTAAAAAATTTATTGATTTGAACTTCATAAATAGGTCAGTGTGTAAATAATTATATCTGGAAGTGTTTAATGCAAGGTTGGTTACCAATTTTCGGTACTGTACGAAATGTTAGCAGTGCTTTATTAAGTTTGTTTTCATGAAGCAGAAGTAACTAAAACAGAACTAGAACAAAACTAGAACAGAACTAGAACAGAACTAGAACAGAACTAGAACTAGAACAGAACTAGAACAGAACTAGAACAGAACTAGAACAGAACTAGAACAGAACTAGAACAGAACTAGAACAGAACTAGAACAGAACTAGAACAGAACTAGAACAGAACTAGAACAGAACTAGAACAGAACTAGAACAGAACTAGAACAGAACTAGAACAGAACTAGAACAGAACTAGAACAGAACTAGAACAGAACTAATTTTTATTTTCGAATTTTTTTAAAATTTTTTTTTTGTTAAATTTGAAATTTTTTTTTTGAAAATTTTTCTTTTTTAATATTTAGCAAAAAAAAACTTTGTGAAAAAAAATTCGGGTTAAACAATATTTTTTCCGATTTTGACCCATTGTAGGTCCAACTTACTAAGGTCATTAGATATCCATATTGTTTATATTAATGACTTAGTAATCCACATATAGGTCAAAAATCGAGGTTGTCCTAGTTTTTATATCTCAGCCATTTGTGGACCGATTCTCGATTTTTAAATAGCAACCGAGCCGGAAGATTTCCGGAGATATTGATGTATGAATCGTGTATTAATGTTATTTGGGGGCTTCGGAAAGTTGATTTCAACAGACCGACTCCGCTATCTATAAGGATCCAGAATATATATACTAAAGTAGGGTCGAAAAATTATATTGTGGAAATTACAAACGGAATGACAAACTTATCCTTCACGAAGGTGAAGGGTATAACTAGAACTGAACTAAAACTGAACTAGACTGTTCAGTTCAAAACATATGCCACCTATTGTAAATCCCACATTTTTACAAACAAGTTTCCTTCAATTTTTCTTTAACAAGTTTTTAATTCAAACCTCAAGTTTTTCCCTTAAAAAATGTCAGTTTAAAATACTGTCTTAAAGCAGTTATCCTCAAACTGTGTTACTACAAACTCTATTACCACAAAACTGTTTTACCACAAACAGTTTTACCACAAAAACCGTTATAAAACCAGGGTTTTCATAACAACAAAGGGGTTTCTTTGAAAAGATTTATCTTGATTTCTCAAGATATGCTAAAAATACAAATTTGTTCTAGACATAGTTTACAGCATCATAAACTTGTTGGTTTGTTTTTTGGTAAAGAAAATATAATAAAATATTAACTTAATTATAAATAACCCAAATTATCACAAAATTGTTATCAATTGACAAATTTACATTCACATTAACTTTGAATTCTCTCAAAGGTAGGTATTTGTTAGTGGCAGCTCATAAAGATAAAGTAGTTATTAGTATGGAAAATAATACACAAATAATGATATACTACATACAATTGAAACTGTTAATAATAATGGTTCTTTCTTTTTGCTCTATATCTTATCTTATTTTAGCTTTAAATTTCATATGGTTATAACTTGCGAGAGAAGTTTTTGTTAAATAGTAAGTCGGATACATTTAAGAAAGAAACATCGACAAAATGACAGATCGCAAACGTATAACGGAGAACAGCAGCAGCAGCAATGTGGAACTGGATAACTATAGCCAAAGCTATAGCACAGACTTTAAGCCACCCAAGAAAAAGGTATACAAATCGAAAATCTTTATAATAGCCGTCTCATTTTCCGCCATTTTACTGGTGGTTATGACAGTGGGTTTTGTCATTCATCACACCATAAATGCCAATCATCCCATTAATGGTTTAATGGATGAGGCCAGAGCCTTGGTTATGGATCTGCCTATAGAACAGAATGAATGGTTTGAACGTGGCACCGAGGAGTTGCAAAAGGCTTTGAATAGAAAGCGTAACAAGAGAAGAGCCAAGAATGTGATATTGTTTGTGGGTGATGGCATGGGACCTAATACAGTGACAGCTGCTCGAATAATGGGTTTCTCTGAGGAGGGCTTAATGTCCTGGGAGGAGTTTCCCGATATGGGTTTGTTGAAGGTAAGTTTTTGTTTTAAATTTTTAAACAAAATTTAAAATTAAATGAAATCTTTCTTTATATAACAGACCTATTGTGCCAATAAACAAGTGCCTGATTCCTTTTCCACCGCCACCGCTTTGTTTTCGGGTGTAAAAGTCAACTATGAAACTGGTGGCGTGGATGCCAGTGTAAATTTAGCCAATTGTTCGGCTTCTTTGAATCCGGATCATCAGGTTAACTCTATATTAAAATGGGCTCAAGATGATGGCATGTTAACGGGTTTTGTCACCAATACACGTGTTACTCATGCCACCCCAGCCGCCTTATATTCCCATACCCCCGATCGCCGCTGGGAATGTGAGCAAAATATGCCTGCTTCGGCTCATACAGAGGGATGTAAAGATATTGCACGCCAGCTAATAGAAGATCTTACCGGACAAAACACTAATGTCATAATGGGAGGAGGCCGTCAAATGTTAATGACCAATGTGGTGGATTCACCCACAGATCCCATTGATACTTGGGCTTGTAAGTCCAAAGATGGCCGTGATTTAATACAGGAATGGTCTAATATCAAAACGGGACGTAATCAGCCTCATGCAGTGGCCCAAAACTCCGGACAATTAGAAGCAATTAATCCCTCGGAAGTAGACTATATTTTGGGCATCTTTGCCAATGGCCATATGAAATATGAATTTGAGCGTGACACCTCTCCCAGCGGCATGCCCTCGTTAAAGGAAATGGTCTTAAAAGCTTTGGAGTTTTTCAAAACTAAAGATCAGCGCTTTTTGCTGGTGGTGGAGGGAGGCATGATCGATCAGGCCCATCATAGAGGCACCGCTAAAAAGGCTTTAAGTGAGGTGTTGGCCTTCAATGAGGCCATTGATGCCAGTGTTAAATACTTGGATGACAAATTGGATGATACTATGGTTATTGTTACCGCTGATCATGCTCATACTTTGACCATAAATGGTTATGCTGCCAGAGGAGCAGATATATTGGGTGTGGCCGGCAATTCCAAGACAGAGGGCACTCCCTATACTACATTAACCTATGGCACTACGTATAAGGGCTTCCGAGCAGATGAGAATGGCTTAAGAAAAGATCCTACACAACAGGATACCACAGATTGGGAGTACATGCAACAGGGAGCCGTGAATACCGATGAAAATTATCATGGTGGCAGTGATGTGACCGTACATTCAGTGGGTAAGTGGCAAATGAAAAGATTGCAAAATTAAATATTCCTTTATTTTCCTAAACGTTTTCTGTTTTTTTCTATCTTATAGGTGCCATGTCTTATCTCTTCCATGGCGTGCATGAACAATCCTATGTGGCCCATGCTATATCCTATGCTTTGCGCATAGGCCGTTTCCGTGACAGCTCCATTGCTGAGTCAATAGCTGATATGTTTCCTTTGTAACCAATTCAATTGAACTCAAAACTGAAAAAGTCTTGAATAATTTTTGTTTCATCTCTCAGCTCTATAAAAAATTATCTCAATTAATGTGATATTAAAGTGCAATAGCTTTTAAAAATAATGAATTTTATTAATATAAATAAATATATAGTTTTTTAAACAAACCCAAGACTTATTTAAGCTTCAATTGTAGGTCTGTTCTAGTTCTGCTCTAATTCTGTTCTAGTTCTGTTCTAGTTCTGTTCTAGTTCTGTTCTAGTTCTGTTCTAGTTCTGTTCTAGTTCTGTTCTAGTTCTGTTCTAGTTCTGTTCTAGTTCTGTTCTAGTTCTGTTCTAGTTCTGTTCTAGTTCTGTTCTAGTTCTGTTCTAGTTCTGTTCTAGTTCTGTTCTAGTTCTGTTCTAGTTCTGTTCTAGTTCTGTTCTAGTTCTGTTCTAGTTCTGTTCTAGTTCTGTTCTAGTTCTGTTCTAGTTCTGTTCTAGTTCTGTTCTAGTTCTGTTCTAGTTCTGTTCTAGTTCTGTTCTAGTTCTGTTCTAGTTCTGTTCTAGTTCTGTTCTAGTTCTGTTCTAGTTCTGTTCTAGTTCTGTTCTAGTTCTGTTCTAGTTCTGTTCTAGTTCTGTTCTAGTTCTGTTCTAGTTCTGTTCTAGTTCTGTTCTAGTTCTGTTCTTGTTCTGTTCTAGTTCTGTTCTAGTTCTGTTCTAGTTCTGTTCTAGTTCTGTTCAAGTTCTGTTCTAGTTCTGTTCTAGTAGGGTGAGGGTGAAGGGTATAAAAATGCAAAAATCTGATTTCTGTTCAAAATTAAGATGCTGTTTAAAAACTGACATTAAACTTCTCTGACAAGCAACATCTCTAGAGATTATTTTAATCCAAATTCCACTTAAATAAGATTAATCAAAGACACATGCAGTTCTCTTTAATGGTGAATTGTTTTTGAAAACATTTCATTATTTGCTAAATAAAACAAACTCTTGTTTTCAACTAAGCCAAGGAAAAAAAAAACCCAAATTGATAAAATTTCTTTAAAAAACAACAAAATAATCAAAACATTTGTCAGAAATGACCCTCAAGGTCAGCAAAAAGAATCAGACAAAACATGCAGCTCTAAATTTAGCATAAAATACCTTAGTATTCTAACGCCTGCCTAACTTTTAATACGTACGAGTTTAAAAACGCAAAATGAAGACCTGTCGATTATTCCAATTAATTTTATTGAATGTTTTGCTGTTTAAACAAATCTCAAATGTGTTAACACTTAATAATAATATATTAAATACTTTGCTCATGCAATTTACACAAAATCCGTATAAATGGGAATCGAAACAGCCGGATTTTAAAAGCATTATCCTTAATGAACAATTGGTAAAGGCCTTGAACAATCAAGAGCCACCCATAACAGATATACAAGTTGTGTACAATAAAGCCTTGAGTTATATGTATGAAAAAATACCGGTGCAAGATTTGGTGGAACTATTGTGGAAAATCTATGAGAAATATTATTTGGAAAGTTTCATAATCATGACCAGGGCACAGTTGGCTTTATATTGGCGCTATAGATTGGATGAAATACAAGATCCTAATTATGTATTGCTGGCTGCCAATTGTTTCTATAAAATCAAGAATGATGTGTTTTTTACACGACTAAGCCCCAGCACTCAACATTTAGTTAACAGCACTTTACAAAGTCTACCCTCTTCTTTGCAGTATTTATTTGGCAGGCAAGAATTTTGCTTAAACAATCAGCTATACTCGGAGGTGTTATATCAAACGTTGGATCTTAAAATTAATGGTGATACCAGCCAGGTTTTATCAACAAATTGGAATAAAATTAATGCCGCCTATATGGGTCTTATACAGCCCGTGTTTGAAAAGACCAAGGAAGACAATTTGGAGGATTTGAATGTGGCTTTGGTTAGTAAACATTTAAAAGGCTATTTCCATAGATTGCCACAGTATGCAAATGCCATAGGAGCCAGTAATCTGAAACATAAATTAAGAAATTATATTTGGTCTGTGGAATTGGTGGATAATAATCAGCTGGTTTTTAGGCAGGATGATTATTTACTGTGTCGCCAGGATACAGGTGCCATTTATGGTCTTAGCAATAAAACGATATATGATGGCGAGTGTCAATGGAGTGCGGGCGATTGTAATTCCCCCCTAACATTATCTATTTATAGCAAGAATATAGCAAAAAATGTTAATAATGATTTAAAATAAGGTTTATTTTTTGTTTCAATAAAGTTTTAAAGTATTTTTTGTGAAATCAAATATATTGTTAAGTTTTTACCTTTTAAAAAGGGTGGTTTATTCCTTTAAATGCAGCTAATTCATTTGATTGCAAATAAAAGCAGTATAGTAGTTTAATTAAAATGGTAAAGCACTATGCTGATTATTATCATAAAAAAAATTGGAGACGGCAAGTTGTAGTCATAAAAACCAGGGTTTTTTGAAGAACATGAGGCAATTTTATGGCTCAAATGTTAAAGAAACTTAAAACCCATAAAAACTTATTGAAAATGAATAGGGAAGGACTTAAAGAACAAAGCTATTTCGAGAGTATAAGGCCATTTGGTTTTCTAAATGTTATGAAGTCTTAAAGTCTCCAAATACCTCTAAAATTGCAATTTTAGGGTTGAGGTTTTAGGGAGATACTATATATTTTCACAAAGAAACTTGAAAAAATTATGGGTACTTACCTATTGATAGTGCAGCTATTTTTGATATTGAGAAGCGATTTTCCATCCAGGATAATGATCAACGTCTTCTTTTTAAAAAAACAGATGTCTCATCATCAAATACTAAGGAGGTTTTCAAAGACAGATAAAATGCGCTATGTTTTTCGGCTGCTTTAAACTGGTACTGGCAGCTTTATTAAATGACAGCAATAATCCTCAAACTATAAATAAAGAAAGACGTTCAAACTGTTACATTAACAATGATCCTTAAACTTTAATAAACAAAACCAGCTAAAATTTGTTTTAATTAAATAAAACATCATAAATATAATTAATAATATATAAAATAAATTACTTTTTTTTAATATAAAACATTAATTATTAATAAAAATACTTGTTTATGTTACAATTTAATCTGGCAGCTTATTTGACATTTTATTTTGCACTCACTCTCTCTCTCTCTTTTGCTTTCTGCACAAAAGCTTTGACATTGCTGGCCAATGCTGGTAACTTTTAATTGTTAAAAAAAATCACAAAAACTTTTATTTTAAATCATAATATAAATAATTTATCATTTAATTTGTATATCTTTTAAACTATTGGTTTGATTGAAAAACAATATAAGTGAAAGTCATAGAGTAGGACTTAAGCTTTCAGTAAATTAAATTTTAACTAATCTGATGTTTTAATGGTCCAGCTACTGCTTGTCAAAGTTAACCACCTAAGATATGAAAAATCTTTGGATGCCCTTAACTTTTACAAATTTACACCGATTATGCTAAATTTAAATTTTATGTAAAATATATAGTGAAATAAATAGAATTTAACAGTTTTTTCTTTAAAATATTATTCCTCAAGTAGAAATATTGTTGAAAAAAAACAAATCTATTAAAAACTAAATAAAACTTAATTAATCCTAGTTTAGCTAAACTTATATAAACCAGGTTTAACTAAACGTAAGCAATGTTATTAAATATTGGTAAAATGTTGTTTAAAAAACATTGATCCTTTAAAAATTAAATTAAGTTAATCCAGGTTTAGCTAAACTTGTTTAAAGCAAGTTTAAGCTAAACTTATACAATTTATTTAAACCAGATTTAACTAAACGTAAAATGTTATTTTCAAAATTATTAATCTTTGAAAAATCAAATGAATTGTTGCAAATTGTTGTTTATAAATCTTTTAAAAATTAAATGAAACTAAGTTAATCCAGTATTCTAAAATATAAGTAAAATTATTATTATTATTTCTTTATTTTCATTGAATTTCTCTTAATATTGGTAAAATCAAAGAGTTATCTTTAAGATAACGTGACAAATTAAGCCAATATATCATAATTAATAAAATACCGTTACAAAATTTAAATAAAATAACGTTACCGTTAACTTTTACTACTCACTTTACATTAGCCAACCCTGGATGTCATACATTTGCATAAAAACCGCTAATATACTCACCAACAGCTAAAATAACCGCTAAATGGTTACAAAAATCGCCATATTGCCATTATGTTGCTGTCATTTGGAGAACAAAAAAAAAAACAGTTGTTCATTGAATTTGAGTGAGAGCAGATTAGTCACAGTGGCTGTTGGGTGAATAAAGTTTAATAAATTAGAAAAAAAATTCTTATGAATTTTAAAACAAATTAAACAAAGTGTTTGTGTTTAGCAAAGTGTTGTTGTTGTTTATAAGAAAATGAAATAAATACAAATTGCAAATAAATAAACAAATAAAAATAATTCCATGAATCACACACACAATATTGCACCGGGTCCTATAAAAAAGCTTTGAGTTTTAAACAAATACATAATTATAAATTAACAAATTTTATACATTGTAATACACCAAAAAAAACACAAGTAAAATATTTGTAATACTTTAGCCATATAAACAAAAATAAGTGTGGTAATATTTATTATTATTAGCTCATAGTTTAATAAAGCTGTAATTGTTAGGTAGTTTGAAAGTTTGCATCACAATTTTTAATTCTTAAGATTTTTTTTCCCCAAAAATAAAGCAGAAAAAAATGCATGACATAACCGGTCGATCACTGGATTCTTGTAGTTGTTGTTGTAGTTTTGATTTCGTTCTATGTTTGGGTGTAATTGTTACTTTTATACTTCTTTATTACTGGTCATGATTTTTTTCGTTTTTTATTATTTGTTACTAAAAGTCATGTGATTTTTATTTATCTCAATTACTACTTTACTATGCTTTTTAATTAATTTGTAGTTAGTTTCTATTGTCATGAAATTATTACCTAAAATTCATATCTTTTATTTTTTCCCTTGAAATATGTACTTTTTTTCTACAATATGCCGCATTTGACCCACTTTTTTCCTCTTATTTCTTATTTTTTGGTTAATGTCACTGTGTTGTTGTTGTTCTTGTAATAGTAATAATGTTTATTGCAAACTGTGTTTGTGTTGTTGTTTATTTTATGTTTGCTGGTTTTTTTCTATGCTTTTCATATTTGTTTAATGTTGATTTTATCTCTCTCTCTTTCTATCTCTTGTTTGTTGAAGCTCTCCCTTTTTACACCCCCTCATTTTGTTAAGCAATGATTTAACATAAGTGTTAACATTAAAGTCTGTTAAAAAACGCCTTAAAGTTTTACACAGAAAAAAAACGCTGATTTTTAGAAAATTGCAAAATTTAGGTTAAATTGGAGTATATATAAGGAAAATAAAGTTATAATAGTTTTAAGGTTTTATTTACACTAAATTTGTTGTGTAGTTTAACTAAAATAATTATTTGCTATTGATTTGTATACAACTTAACCTATAACAATAAAAACTTAACTTAAAGTTAGAAAAAGTTTAACTGAAATATGCCACATTATTTTTGCTAACACTAAATTCTAATTAAAAGCAACCACAAATATTATTTTGGTTAAATTTCAAATACAAGATTTGTAAAATTCTGACCTATAGTTAGTGTTAACTTTAAATTAAGTTAAGTATTGTTAATGAGAGTTAATCGTAAACAGGAAACATGAAAAAAAGCCAAAACAATATTTCAAAACTGATGATTTTCACACACAATTATAAATAAACTTTTTTATCGGCGTTTGAGTAAAAGCCATTCATCAAAAAACTCTTTGAGATAAAGATTGAAAATTTTTTTCTGGAAAAAAAATAAATTGTAAAATATTTTATTTAAAAAAAAAATTTTTGTAAATAAAACGGGTAAAAAATATGTTTCCCGAAATTCGGGTTAAAAAATATTTTTCCCGATTTTGACTTACTGTGGCCTTATATAAGAAGTTGCAAAGGAATTTAAAATATCTATCACTAGATATCCATATTGTCTATTAATGACTAAGTAAACCAGATATAGATAAAAAATCGACGTTGTCTTGGTATTTTCCCTATATCTCAGCCATTTCTGGGCCGATTTTCTCGATTTTAAATATCAATTAAAGCGGTTATATAAACGGATATACATATATACTGACCAATTATGAATAAAAAAATCACCTGGAGTTTTATCCCATTGAGTTTTAATAGGAAAAGGGAAAAAAACTCCCGGAGAATTTTTATTCATAATTGAGCTGAAACTTTATTTGGTGGAATTAATAAAACATTTTTAGTTAGAATTACAGTTTTTAATAGAAGTTATTCTATATTAGATTTAATATTTTTATCTAAACCACTTTTTATAGTTACATTCGTTTATTACTGCCCATTAGTCATTAATAAAGAACAATTTATAAAACAACTTTAGTTTTATCTTTATTTTCCTAACATTAATATAATTAATGGGATAAAATGTTTTTTTTTTATCAAATTCCTACATATCTTCAAACTAATAACAATTTTGATAAGATTTGATAAGAAAATAAATATTTTCAAATAGAAAACTTTACTGAATCATTAAAACATAAAGAAAGCTTTTGAAAAAATCGCTAATTAACTGCATTACATTTCAAACATTGGCAACATTCTCAACTTTTTGACACTTTTCTTTTGGTGTGTTGTTTTTGGTGTTTTTCTTCTACTCCCTCTAATTTGCTCAGCTTTTGGCGTGAGTGTTGGTTGGTTGTTTGTTGTTTTTGTCTTGTCATTGAATATTGTTTATTTTTTTCATTGCATTTTTGTTGTTGTAGTTTAAAGGGGTCAGCAACGAAAACAAATCGCACTTTTTATTTTCAATGTTACTAAAATGAAAATAAAAGTTTTTTAAGTAAAATGATTCGCTGCTGTTTTATTTTTTTTGCTATTATGCATGTAATTTCATTTAAGTTTTTATTTTATTTATTATTCTAAAAAGAAACGATCTACATATTAGAACAGTAATAAATTATTGTATTTAAATGTATATTGTGTGTTCGTTCGGTGACTTGCATGTGTATATTTTTTTTATTTTAGCGCAATTGCTTTTGATGACTAAATTGTTTAGTAATGTTTTTTCCATATGAATTTTATTTATTGATGTATATTGTTTTTAGCTGTTATTGTTCTTGTTGTTTTTGTATCTAAATTTGATTGATAATTGATTAAATTTGTATTGAATGATGCAGTCTATTGAGCAATTGTCTCGAGTATATTTGAAATTTTTATTTAAATGAATAAATTACAAAGGAAAGTGTATAGAAATTGAGAAAGAAGGTTAAATTTTGGTTTCGATTCTTATCAAATTTCTTCTTAAAGCATTAGTGGAATTCAAAATGTTTTTTTGAGTCTTTAAATCAATTTCGAACATAATTACGAAAGTGTTGAATTTGCCTAAAACAGAACAAAAATAAAATATGTTTATTTTCTTTATAAAATTATAAAATACTAAATTTTTATAATTCCAAATTTTTCGAACTTAATTTCGAGATTTTTGAAATTAATTAAAGTGCTATAAAATACCTAAATTCATAAGCTTTTGTCTTTCTTAAGCTTGAAAATACTATTTTAATGCTTAAAATTAATTTCGAATTTTTCGAACTTAAATTCGAAAATGTGAAATTTTCTTAAAATTTATAAATTTTGTTACATTTGTTGTAAAATATCAAGTTTTATAAAATAAAATTATGAAAAATTAATTTTTATGCTTTGAAAAATTTTCGAACTTAATTTTGAGATTTTCGAAATTAATTAAAGTGTGAGAAAATACCTAAATTCATTAGTTTTTGTCTTTTTAAAGCTGGAAAATATAATTTTAAGGCTTTAAATTAATTTCGAATTTTTCGAACTTAATTTCGAAAATCTTGAATTTGCTTAAAACAATACAAAATCAATAAAATATATTTATTTTCTTTCTAAAAAATCGTGTTTTATATAATAAAATTAAAAAAATTAATTTTTATAAATTCCAAATTTTTTCGAACATAATTTTGAGATTTTCGAAATTAATTAAAGTGTCATAAAATTCTTAAATTCATTAGTTTTTGTCTTTCTAAAGCTGGAAAATAAAATTTTAAGGTTTTAAATTAATTTCGAATTTTTCGAACTTAATTTTGAGATTTTCGAAATTAGATAAAGTGTCTTAAAATGTTAAAAAATATCTGAATTCCCAATTTTATGTCCATTTAAATTTTGAGAATTATTTTAAGGCTTAAAATTAATTTCAAATTTTTCGAACTTAATTTCGAAAATCTAGAAATGGCTTTACAATCAAACAAAATCAGTAAAATGTTTATTATTTGTTATAAAAATCAATGAATATTTTTTTTAAGGTTTAAATTAGTCTGTGAATTTTTCGAACTTAACTTCGAAATTTTCGAATATGTTTCAAATGACTCAAATGTTGTAAAAAAACAATTATTGTATAATGTTTTCTAAAAAAACTATTTTTTTTAATTTAAAAATTTTTCGAACTTAATTTTGAGATTTTCGAAATTGCTAAAAGTGTATTAAAATGTTTTCAAATAACAAAATTCATTAGGTTTTGGCTTTCTAAAGCATGAAAAAATTATTATAGGGCTAAAAATTAATTTCGAATTTTTCGAATTTAATTTCGAAAATTTTAAAGGCAATAAAAATTGCTCAAATATAAAATAAATAACTAAATTCGTTAGTTTTCGTATGATTTTAGGCTTTAAAATTAATTTCGAAAATTAAATTTTACAAAAAACCTATTAAATTTGTTAAGGTTTGTGGGACTTAAGTTATTTTTCAATTCCAATCCACTGTACTTTATAGTATAGGGGTTATCGTCTTCCAATGTACTACATATTGTTTTATTCCTATCTACATATGTATGTACTTTATTCTAAGCTTTGCTTTGTTAAATTGAATTGAATTCCTACTCTCGCCAACACGTGCTGATAAGCTGATATATCATATATCACTTAGCACTTCCTCTCTCTCTCGTTCACTAGCTAATGCTCTTTAAAGTTTTGATTGAATAATGATTTTATTAAATAATTTTTCTCAAAAATATGTAAAAATTGTTGGTTATAATACAGTATTTATTTTATTGTATGATTAAATAAATGCTTATCTTATCGTCTAGCTTTTATTATTATTTTGCCTGTCATTAACATTAATTGTGCTGTATTATAGCGTTTCTAGATGTTTTTGTTTTACAAATTGATGACTTCTTCCATAAAAGATAGTTAGATAAGAAACATTTGTTTTTGTTTTGTTGCTATTTTCATATTGATAGAATTCATTTAAAACAATTAAATATCTTTTATAACAATTATAAATAACAATTGATAAACATGAAAGCTGTTGGTCAATTGTGAAAAAAAGCTTTTTTTGCTGTTAGTTTGTTGGTTTTACTGTAGGGAGTGATAATAATAACAAAGATAGAGAGAGAGAGCAATATAAAAGAGAGTAAAATTTATTGTTCAAGTACTTTTGCACCTTCATAAATTGAAGTGAGATATATTTGTTGTTGTTCTTGTTTAACAGTAGTGACAATAGAAGGCGAAATTAAGCGTTTAAAAAAGGAAAAAACTCATAATATTAAAATTTTAATAAAAATGTTTTTAAATTGGAATATATAACTAAAAATGTGTAAAATATCATAAAAAAGTTTTGCAATATAATTTTTGGGCTCAAATCAGTTTTCGAAATGCGAAATTTGTAAGAAAATTAATTTAAAGCTTAAAAATTCTAATTTTAACCTTTAGATAATGTTTAAAATGACAAGTTATTTTGAAATTTGTATAAAAACCGTTATTTAAACGTTTAAAAATGCTATTTTCAAAGTTAAACTCAATTTCGAATTTTTCGAACTTAATTTCGAAATTTTCGAATATTCATAAAATGTCTCAAAACATAAAATTTTGTGACTAGAAAATGTTAATTCTTAGGGAAATCTCTATTAAAATGATAAAAACATGATTTTTTGTTTAATTTTTAACCTTTTTTGAAATTTAAAATTTTTCGAACTTAATTTCGAAATTTTCGAACATGCTTAAAATAACCTAAACTGGCAAAATATGATAGAAAATGAAGCACAAATATTTATAAAATCATTATTTATTGAAAAAAGAAGGTTATTTATAAATTTTTTTAGATTATTTTTGGAATTTAAAATTTTTCGAACTTAATTTCGAATTTTTCGAATATTCATAAAATGTCTGAAAACTTAAAATTTTGTATGGAAATCGTTATTTAATGAGAAAAAAGTAGCTTTATACATGTTTTAAACTATTTTTGGAATTTCGAATTTTTCGAACTAAATTTAGAAATTTTCGAACATTTATAAAATGTCCCAAAAATTAAACTTTTGTATGTAGTGACAAAAAAAGTAAGTTTATAGATTATTTTTGGAATTTTAAATTTTCGAAGTTTATTTCGAAATTTTTTCGAAAAAAAATATTTTGTATGGAAATCATTATTTAATGGCAAAAAAGAGGTTTATACATATTTTAAGCTATTTTTGAAATTTCGAATTTTCAAACTTAATTTCGAAATTTTCGAATATTCATAAAATGTCTGAAAACTTAAAATTTTGTATGTAAATCTTTATTAGTGACAAAAAAAGTAGGTTTTTATATATTTTAACCTATTTTTGGAATTTCGAATTTTTCGAACTTAATTTCGAAATTTTCGATCACTCTCCAAATGTCTAGAAATGGCTAAATTTTTAATGAAATCAGGAATTTAAATGTTTAAAATGCCTTCTTATAGGTTTAAATTAAATTTAGAATTTTTCGAACTTAATTTCGAAATTTTCGAATTTTATCGAACTTAAAAATTTGTATGGAAATTAATATTTAATGGCAAAAAATAAGGTTTATACATTTTTTAACCTATTTTTGAAATTTCGAATTTTTCGAACTTAATTTCGAAATTTTCAATGAGCTTAAAATCTTAGAAATTATTTTTTTTTTTAATAAACCATTATTTAAGAGAAAAATTTTATATTTTGTTTGTATTTTTTTTGTAAGAAACCCGCTTTATTTGCCACACTATCTTTTTTTTATACTGTATTATATTTTTTGGTTTATGAAGGTTGTATTAAATGCACAAATTGATAAGGGGTGTAATACTTTATCAGTGTAAGTTTAAAACTCAAAGCTAACGCATATCAACGGCAATTTTTTTTTTATGTATACAATGGAAAAATAATTTAAGAAAAACAAGACAACTGAAAGAAAGAATTTAATTATAAAATAAAAGAAAAACAATAATTTTTATATAAAACAAAGCAAGCATGTGTTTTTAAACAAAATTTCTTTTTATTTTAGCAACATCAAGCCAATAAAAATCTTAATAAAAATGTGTTAATTACTGTGAAAAGAAAAGTATTAAAAAGATAACCTTAAAATTCCCCCTTTCATTTTAATTTCTTTTCGGGCCTTTTAACAACAAAAAACAGCAACAGTTTGTTATTTGTCTGCTGATTAATAACAGCTGTTAACAAAATAACAACAACAACAACTAACTAACTAAAGAAATGAAAAAAAGACTCTCTTCAACACTCTTAATATAAAAGAAAACCTCAACAAATTACTCAAATAAAAGAACAGTTATATTAAAAACTTCCTTTAATAACTTCCTCTCTCTCTTTAGTGGGAAAATAAAGTAAATAAAACAAAACAAAGCACACACACACACACAATTACCCACGCACACACTCATCCAAAACACCTGCAAACAATCCCGTTTCAATATGGTGGCTGCTGGTGGTTTTAAACAACAATTGCGTACCAATCGCTGTTATGTCTCGTTAGCCTGTTCCATTGGCTCAATTAGTTTGGCCCTGGGCAGCCTGTTTCAAATACCCAATACCACGGATCGTATTTCCATGCAGCGTGGCTTGTTTCTAACCTCACTGGGCTTTATTTACTTCATTTCGTTGACGGATTTCTGCAATAAATATTTGTTGGAGACAAAACATGGCATTAAATTTCGCAAGAAATATCGTCTCATGATGTCGGATGTTATGGATATGACCAATAAGTAAGTACTGTTTAATATATTTAATAGAAATTGTTAAGAATTAAAAGAATTTGGAAGTTGTTTCTAATGAAATTTAAAGGAAAACCTAAACGTATGAGTTATAATTTGTTTAGCAGGAGTTTAATAATAATCATACGTTTAGGTGCAGGGGTCATATCTAAAATAGTTTCAAGTCATTTACATATTTCAATGCTTTACAATGTGTTTTCGAATAAAATTTGTGATCTAAGCAGCAAAATGTTTTGAAAAGCTTTGTTTTCTTGCTTAAACTCTTTAAAATTTAATATAGATTTTTTCGAACTTGATTAAAATAAATTTAAATGAATAAAAATTATAGAAAAACATTATTTATATAGATAAAATATGTTGAACTGGCCAATAAGTAATATTTTGGAATTTTAAAATTTTTCGAACTTTCGAAATAAGAAATAAAATATTAAAATTATATAGGAAAATTCGTATTTTCTTTAGTAAACAATTTTTTTTATCTTTGAAATGTAATTTTTAAACTTAAAATCAAATTTTAAAATTTTCGAACTTAATTTCGAAATTTTCGAACATGCTCAAATAACCATAATTGGCAAAATATAATATGAAATTCTTAAATTGAAGCATGAATGGCATTGAAATGCCATTTTTAGGCATAAAACTAATTTCGAATTTTTCGAACTTATTTTCGAACATGAGTAAAATAACCTAAACTGGCAAAAAATGATAGAAACTAATTATTTCATGCTACAATGGCATTGAAATGCTATTTTTGAACATAAAACTAATTTTTAAATTTTTCGAACTTAATTTCGAAATTTTCCAACATGCGTAAAATAACCTAAACTTGCTAAATATGAAAGAACTTTATTAATTTCTTGTTTCAATGATATTGAAATGCTATTTTTAGGCATAAAACTAATTTCGAATTTTTCGAACTTAATTTCGAAATTTTCGAACATGCCTGAAATAAATTAAACTTGAAAAATATAATAAAAAGTTATTCATTTCCAGCTTCAATGGCATTGAAATGCTATTTTTAGGCATAAAACTAATTTCGAATTTTTCGAACTTAATTTCGATATTTTCGAACATGCGTAAAATAACCTAAACTTGCTAAATATGAAAGAACTTTATTAATTTCTTGCTTCAATGGCATTGAAATGCAATTTTTAGGCATAAAACAAATTTTGAATTTTTCGACCTTAATTTCGAAATTTTCAAACATGCCTAAAATAAACTAAACTTGAAAAATATAATAGAAAATGATTCATTTCCAGCTTCAATGGCATTGAAATGCTATTTTTAGGCATAAAACTAATTTCGAATTTTTCGAACTTAATTTCGAAATTTTCGAACATGCCTAAAATAAATTAAACTTGAAAAATATAATAGAAAATTATTAATTTCATGGCATAGAAATTGAATTTTTCAGCTTAAAATTTAATTTTATATTTTTCGAACTTAATTTCGAAATTTTCGAACATGCGTAAAATAACCTAAACTTGATAAATTTTAAAAAAACATTATTAATTTCTAGCTGCAATCCCATTGAAATGCTATTTTTGAAAATAAGTCTAATTTCGAATTTTTCGAACTTAATTTCGAAATTTTGGAACATGCGTAAAATAACCTAAAATAAATAAATTATAGAAATCTCATGCTTCAATAGCATTGAAATGCCTTTTTTATGTATAAAACTAATTTCGAATTTTCGAACTTAATGTTTATAAATAACTAAAATATAAAAATTTACTACATTTTCCTATAAATTTGTAATCAAAAGTTCTTATAGCTAGCCAGTATTCGAACATTAATATTTATGTCTAACTTCTCTTTTGACATAATTTGTACAAAACATAATATTGTCAGCCAATAAAATGTTGTTTAAAATAATTACTCTTCCCAGAAAATTCATTTGCAACAAACAAAATTTCAATTTAATGATGCATTTTCGGTTGCTAACATATTTACATTGCTGACATATCTTACTGTAACAATTTGTCTATTTAGAATTTTTTTTTACAGTTTAAAGGTTTTTTTTTTCATCTGTCATGACATAATTTCTAGCAGACATAAATATGTCTAGCTATAAAAAATGGTCTTAGAAGCATTGTTTTTCTTAAAAAACAGTTTGCAATCAACAATTTTTGAATTTAGCGATGAATATTTCTATAAAAAAAACAAATTTATGTTGTAGATATAAATATGTCAGCTACAAGATTTTAATTGATTTTGACATTTGTCTTGACATAAATATGTCAAGTAATTAAAATTGGTTTAAAATAATAGTTTTTCTCAGAAAATTCGAATGTACATAATTAAAAATTGTTTAAATTTAAAATTAAATTTTTCTTATGACATAATTTTATTTAGTAGACATAAATATATCAACTCTCAGACATAAATATATCATGTCTTGACAGAATTTCATGTCAATTAAAATATTTTTTAAAATTTTTATTTTGTTTTGACTTGTTGCTCTTATAATTTATAAGTTAAAACATTTTGGCTTATGCCATAAAATATGTCTGACAGAATTTCTGCCAGACATAAAAATGTCAGGTAAAATTTTTCATTAAAAATTATAATATTCTGCAAATTAAAAAAACCCAAATTTAACATCTGTCTTAACATAATTTCTCTTAGACATAAATATGTCTTGACAGCATTTCTGTCAGACATAAAAATGTCATGTAAAATTCTTGTTTAAAAATTATAATATTCGAAAAATTAAAAAAAAATACATTTAACATCTGCCTTAACATAAATTCTCTTAGACATAAATATGTCTTGACAGAATTTCAAGGCAATTTAAATATTTTTAAAAATGTCAGGAAAAACTTTTCTTTAAACATTTTCATCTTCTTAAAATATTAAAAAAATACATTGACATAAATACATCTGTCTTGACATAACTTCTCTTAGACATAAATATGTCATGTCTTTAAAATATTAAAATTTTTTATTTTTTATTTTCAAAGTACTTTTTATAATAATTGAGACATAAATATCTTATGTCTTAAGTGAAATATGTTTTGTTCATTTCATTTACCATTTAGTTGTTTTTTTTTGTACGTCATCTCTAGTGCATTTCGTCCACTCCTGATTTAATCAATTTAAATTTTATTTGTTCTTTGCCTGAAGCTTAATTTGACCTTGACGCTGTCACGCCATAAGTCATGCCACGAGGACATTTGATAAAAGATAAACTATTAATTTATTTGATAAATAAATACAAACCCATGGTTGGAAAGAAAGCAGCCGCTATAACAATTTTTTATAACGATATTTTTACCAAAAACTTCATTAGCATTTGAACAATTCTAGTATTTTTTTTTGTTGAGTAAACAAATTAAGCCAAAAAGCTGAAATAATAAAAATAAATGTGGGTGCAACTCTTGTATGAATATGTAAAATTAGCCCGCACAAAAATCAATACAAGATAAATAGATAAAATAAATTGCGATTAAGTAGTTTTTGGGGTAAAATATAGTCAGGCCAAATGAGCTTTTGTGTAAACTACTATAGTCATTTTAAGTATTTAATAGTTTGAGTCATCATAAAAGTATTTTAGATAAGGATCATTTGAGGGTAAAAAGGTAATTAATCATTACAGAAAAAAAAATTGGATAACATTTATGAAAAGAATATGATGAAATGATAGTAAATTAATGATTTTTACTTGAAATTATGTTTAATTCATAGTTAGCGTGTCCCTATAAGCCGGCAACATTGTTTGATTCTTTATTTCTTTGTATTTACAGTTGTTTTGTTTATCTTAATTATGCTTTATTTACATACAGCATTACCTTACACACAATCATACATATAAAGTTTGTTTACATAATTTATGTTGTTTATAGCTGTCTCTTTCTGGCTTGTTAGTATGTCTGTGTGTGTTGTTGTTGTTATGTTACTCTAAAGGAGATCTTTTGTTTACATTTTGGTATTTAACTACGCCATTTTCTTAATCCCATTATATAGTGACGTCATTTTAATAGTTATCATGAAAGTTCAGTGTTGCTTATTTGTTAAATACGATGAGTATTTAATAATAATTAGATAATTTTGTTTATTATTAATGATTTCAAGTTAAAAATAAACAATCACACTAATTGAAAAACAATTTTAAATGTCACCTAAATTTATTAGTTAACTTGTTAAGGGTAAAATTGTTTTTCACAAATTTTCATACAATGTCGTTATCATGCGATTTAATGGCTTTTGTCATGCTCAAATGCTTAGAAAATACTTAATTTAACAAACTAGACAGTCGAAAGGCTATAAATTGAATACCAAAAAAAAGTAATTGAAACTATAATTTAAAAAACAAATTAAACTTAAAACTATAAAAAATTTAAACAAATTGAATAAAAAGAAATAGTTTTTTATTCAAAAATTAATTCCCACCTTTCTTTTGTTTTCACCTTGTATGCATAAATTCTTACAATTTCTTTGTAAATATGTTTAATTTGTATTTTTGCAAGTCATGTTCGATCACGTTTTGCTATCATTTTTAATCGTATTTACTTGTCTGTACTATTTTATAGCTTATCTTTGGTTTTTTTTTATTATTTTAGTCTGTTGTTGCTTTGTACTAAAAATTTTAATTATAATTAATTTAATTTGTTTCGATATGGTGTATGATTCAATACTTTTGGCACTGATTCAGTTTAAAATGACGTATTTTTCAGGCATTATTTTCAAATTGGCAGGTTTTGCTTGATAAAATAATCAAAATTTTTGAAAGGCTCTTTAATTTTTATTATTTTTATTGCAAAATAAAACAATGGCCTTAAAGCTTTTGAAAAGAAAAATCAAAATTACATTAATATCTTTAGAATTTATATTTTCCAAACAGATTTAAACTTAGCTCTTATAGAACTATAAATACAAACTAGTTTAAACAGCTCGAAAGCCATAGATTACTACTAGATAAGTAATTGAAAGCCAACAACCTAATTCATGAGAATGCATTGCCATAATGTGTGGAAAGAGAGGCATTTTTTTATTGACATTTCTCTCTTCTAGTCTAAAAAAGCGTTGGAAAATGTTTAA
Source organism: Calliphora vicina (assembly GCF_958450345.1). Classification (NCBI taxonomy): domain Eukaryota; kingdom Metazoa; phylum Arthropoda; class Insecta; order Diptera; family Calliphoridae; genus Calliphora; species Calliphora vicina. Next base: position 117,303,793 of record NC_088783.1, read on the forward strand.
TTTAGATTGAAATAAAAAGAAATGTAAAATTTACATTAGTATCTCTAGAATTTATATTTTAAAGTTTTTTTTTTCTGAAACTTTAAGTTTAAACTTAGATTTTATAAAAACTCTTAAAAAAAGCTTTGTGTTTTATTTAAGCTAAATCTTTTTTTTAAAAAAGCTTGCTTAAAACTCAATCTTTGTCCCTTAAATTTCAATATTTTTAAAGCTTTTTCTTACCATTAAGCTTCTTAAATTTTAAAGCTTTAATAAATAACCATAAAACTTTAAGATTTTGTAAATTTCTAAAGCTTATTTAATCATGCTTTTCTTAAAGCTTTTAAGTTTTAATCTTACTAAAGCTTTATGGTACAAAGCTTTTAAATCATAAAGTTTTTAACTGAAAACTTTAGAAATATTCTAGCTTTTTTTAAATCTAGTAAAGTTTTTTAGCTTTTTTTAAAAAAGCTTTTTAATCCTAAAACTTTTTGAATATTAAAGATTTTTAGAAAAAGTTTTTTTTAATTTTTAAAAGCTTTTATGTTTAGGTCTTATTAAGGCTTTATGCTACAAAGCTTTTTAATCATAAAGCTTTTTTAAATATTGTAGATTTTTTAGCTTTTTATTTCAAAGCTTTTTAATCATAAAGCTTTTCAAATATTCGAGCTTTTTTAAAACTTATTAAATTTTTTAACTTTTCCTAAAAAAGCTGTTTGAATTTTTTAAGCTTTTTAATCTTAAAACTTTTTAAATATTGAAGATTTTTAGCCAAAGTTTTTTTTAATCTTTTAAAGCTTTTAAGTTTAGGTCTTATTAAGGCTTTATGGTACAAAGTTTTTTAATTATAAAGCTTTTTTAAATATTGTAGAGTTTTTAGCTTTTTATTTAAAAGCTTATTGAAATTTTAAAGCTTTTTAATCATAAAGCTTTTCAAATATTGAAGATTTTTACACAAAGTTTTTTTTAATCTTTTAAAGCTTTTAAGTTTAGGTCTTATTAGTGCTTTATGGTACAAAGCTTTTTAATCATAAATCTTTTTTAAATATTGTAGAGTTTTTAGCTATTTATTTCAAAGGTTTTTGAAATTTTAAAGCTTCATAATCATAAAGTTTTTCAAATATTCGAACTTTTTTAAAAATTGTTGAGTTTTTAAACTTTTCCTAAAAAGCTTTTTGAATTTTTTAAGCTTTTTAATTCTAAAACTTTTTGTAAATATTAAAGATTTTTAGACTTAAAGCTTTTTTGAAATCTTGTAGAGTTTTTAAACTTTTTCTTAAAGCTTTTAAGCTTCAATATTTTTAAAGCCTTTTTAGATTTATAAAAATTACTTTTTACCAAAAAAACTTTTAGTTGAAACAAATAGTACAAAGCTTTTGGTATATTCATAGCTTTTAATTTAAAGCTTTTAATATAAATCTTTTTTTAAACTTTTTGAGCTTTATAAATCACAAAGCTTTTTAAATTAAATTTTTTTTACCCAAAAAACTTTTAATTGAGGCAAATAGTATCAAGTTTTCTCTATTTTTAAAGTTTTAATTCAAAGCTTTTAACTTTAATCATTCTAAATATGCAAGCTTTCTTAAATCTTGCAGAGATTTTTATTTTTATGTTTTTTTTTAGCTTAAAGCAATTATAAAAATGAAGCTTTATGAAGCTTTTTTAACCACAAGGCTTTTTTAAATCTCTTTTTTAAAGCTTTCTCAGTATTTTTGAAGTTTAAAGCTGATTTAGCAATAAAGCTTTTTCACTCTTAAAGTGTTTTCCAGCCAAAGCTTAAAGCTTTTTGGTATTTCAAGCTTTAATTAACCATAAAACGTTTTGTAAGCTTTCTTCTAAGTTTTAAGTTATTTTTAAATAAAAAGCTTTTAAAGCTTTTAACGATATTTAACCACAAAGCTTTTTCTAAGTTTAAAAAAGTAAATTTTGAAGTTTAACGCTTTTTTAGACTTTAGCAAAAGCTTAAAGCTTTTTTGTATTTCAAGCTTTAATTAGCCATAAAACGTTTTGTAAGCTTTTTTCTAAGTTTTAAGTTATTTTTAAGTAAAAAGCTTTTAACGATGTTTAACTACAAAGCTTTTTCTAAGTTTAAAAAAAGTAAATTTTTAAGTTTAACGCTTTTTTAAACTTTAGCAATACCATTTTTCGTAAGCTTTTTTTTAAATTTTGTTCATGCTCAAACTTTATTAGGTTTAAACCTTGTTTAAATCTACAAAAGTTCCAAAAAAGCTTTTAAAATACATATTTACCAAACTATCATTTTATTGCTAACTATTATTCCTATTCCACTGAAAGCTTTCTCACTTTCTTTCTTTTGCCTTTCAAAGCCTGTAAGCCCATATTTTCCAAAACTTTTAGGGGGTCTTTAGCAAATTCTAAATGCAGTTTGTTGATTTGAATTTTTGTTTTGGGTTTGCCTAAATTGGATAACATTTCTAAAGTTTTTGAGTAGCAGGAGCTAGTGCAAACTTTCTTAAAATGTGTTGTGGGGACAGCAGGTTTTTTAGTTGTTGAGTTTAAGCTTTCTGTTTTGTCTTGGGCTTTTGGAAGTTTCTTTATGTTGGCTGTTTCTTTTAATATATCCGACGTGTGGATTTTTAGATCATTTGAGCCGCTCATTTGGGCATAATACTCAACAATTGTGGCTGGTTTCTTTTGATAACTGTGGTGGGGTTTGTTGCAAGTTTCTTTTGGTTTCTTTTGTTTATAACTAACTTCTGGATATTGCTGGGGTAACATAGATTTCGGATATTTTTGTAATACAGGCTGCATTAATGAATTGTTTTGGTTTAAATTTGTTTTAAACTCTCTTAAGCTTTTAATTTTTTCTTTCTTTTGCTGTTTGGTTGATGTCTGTGCTAAAGAGCTTTTTATTAAATCACGTAGGCTTTTCAAATGAACTCTCTTTTGCTGTTGAATTTCGTTATCCGTAAGACAGCTGTTGTCGTTAGTTTCTGTTATATTTCTGAGCTGAATTTGGGTTTTATCAGAAGGATTATTGATTTCTTGGGAGCTTTTTATTTGCTTTATATTTTCTTGTTTGTTGTGTTTCTTTTTTTGCGAAATTTTGGAAGCTCTTAGCTGAGCTTTTGTTATATTTCTAATGTAGTGTATTAAAACCGAGTTTGTTTGTGGCAGAGGGTTTTCAAAATTAAATTTCTTTGTAGCTTTTTGCAATAAATTTAATTTTGAAAAGGATTTTGTGTTAGTTTCAGCTTTGAGGGGTATTTCCGGGAGAGAGCTTTTAGTTTCTTTGGGATATTTCTCTTTGGTTTGTAGTTGAGGGACAGAGCTTTCGGTTTCATCATTCTTTGAGGTTCTTGTTATAGAAACTTTGGATTTTTGTTCCAGTTTAATATTGATTTCTTGGCCAGTTTCAGCTGCTGTATAATTTATTGCATTAGAGCTCTTAAGCTTTAAGTTATTGTCTGTTTTGTTTAAAGAGCTTTTGTTATTTAATTTGGTTTTATCTTCAGACTGTTCTTGATTATTTTTAAAACTAAATTTCTTAAACTCCTTATTTTCTGGCACGACTAGAAAGCTTTTTGATTTTTGCTGGCTTTTTTCATTAAAAAGTTCGGGCTTTTCAATCAATGTTTGTTGCGAAAAGCTTTCCAACTGTTTGTTATAGTTTTCGTTTGATTTTATTCGCTCTTGAGAGCTTTCTGATTTTTCATTGAGCTTTACTTTTAAATTAGTCTTCTCTTTGGCTTGTTTAGTATGCAAAAAGCTTTTAATGTTGGAATTAACTTTTGCTTTATTAGATAATTGTTGCGAAAAGCTTTCGGTATCTTTTTGGCTTCTTTGGGAATCTTTAGTTTGTGATAAATAACAATTTGGCTTCTGAAAACTTTTTAAATTCCTTTGATTTCTGTATTTGGAAAAAGAGCTTTCATAACCTCTAAAGCTTTGGAGCTTTTGGGTTGCATTCCTGTTCATCAAGTGATGAGTTTCATGTTCAAGTTTCTTTCCTGGAAAAGTATTTGAATTTACTGTGTGGTTTTTTACATTTATTATTATTTTACGTTTGATTGGTGTCTTGGCTAAAGAGCTTTTGGTCACACGTTGTTTTTTTCCGCTTGTTTTACATACTTCTTTAGTTTTTAAAGGAGCTAGAAATGATTGGCATTTATCTGTCTCATTTGTAACAGTTTCATCTTCATGTTCATCTATAAACTTGGCTGAAGAGCTTTTGGTTGCGAGATCTTGATCTTGGGTTTCTAACCTCTTTAATAAAGAGCTTTTAGATTCGTTTTCTTTTTTTATATCCAACTTAAATTTCTCTAGGCTTTGTGAGTTAAATAAAGAAGTTTTACTTGCTTTATTTTCATTTACAACCAATTTACATTTATCTTCTTTCAATGCTTTCAAAGGGAATGTTTTAACATTTTTATACATGTCTTCCTTTAACGTTTGTATTTGAAAATTGCCTGTTAAATCCATATTAGAAAATTGAATTGTTTTTTTAGGCTTCATATGCCAAATTAATGTTTTATCACATTCCCCCGATTTAGTTCTCACCCAAAACTGTTTAGATCTTCTATAACTCCGGCGAAATTTATCCATAAATCTTGAAACCTTTTGATTTGTAGATTTTTCTTCATTAATTTCCTGTTGCCTTTTAAAAGGCTGCCAGTTAAATATGGAATCTTCTAAATATCTCCTGTTCTTAAGGCAATAATTCTCCCTCAATAAATCGTTTTTCCACAAACATTCACAGGTGGTCTTCTGACTTTGCTCACACAATTTGCAAGCATCCTGGCCAATTTTCTTTAAATGCGTTGATTCCAGCAGACGTATGGGTTTCTCATGACAAGATTTGGTGTAAATATTTTGTGGTATTTTCTGATGTTGACACAATGCTAGAGGCTGTGACTCTATGGCGTATAGAGGGTATACAAAAGATTTGGACATTACTGTTAATTTAATTTAGGAAATTTTAAAAAATTTGTTAGGAATTTTGTAGAGTTTTTTGAATGACTTGGATGACAAATTATAGGAAAACAGTGTTGGGAATGGCAAGAGATGCCACAGGTTTTGAAGGGAATTGTTAAAAGAACTAAACTAGAACCAGAACAGAACCAGAACAGAACCAGAACAGAACCAGAACAGAACCAGAACAGAACCAGAACAGAACCAGAACAGAACCAGAACAGAACCAGAACAGAACCAGAACTGAACCAGAACAGAACCAGAACAGAAACAGAACAGAACCAGAACAGAACCAGAACAGAACCAGAACAGAACCAGAACAGAACCAGAACAGAACCAGAACAGAACCAGAACAAAACCAGAACCAGAACAGAACCAGAACACAACTGGAACAGAACTAGAACAGAATTAGAACAGAACTAGAACAGAACTAGAACAGAACTAGAACAGAACTAGAACAGAACTAGAACAGAACCAGAACAGAACCAGAACAAAACCAGAACCAGAACAGAACCAGAACACAACTGGAACAGAACTAGAACAGAATTAGAACAGAACTAGAACAGAACCAGAACAGAACCAGAACAGAACCAGAACAGAACCAGAACAGAACCAGAACAGAACCAGAACAGAACCAGAACAGAACCAGAACAGAACCAGAACAGAACCAGAACAGAACCAGAACAGAACCAGAACAGAACCAGAACAAAACCAGAACAGAACCAGAACACAACTGGAACAGAACTAGAACAGAACTAGAACAGAACTAGAACAGAACTAGAACAGAACTAGAACAGAACTAGAACAGAACTAGAACAGAACTAGAACAGAACTAGAACAGAACTAGAACAGAACTAGAACAGAACTAGAACAGAACTAGAATAGAACTAGAACAGAACTAGAACAGAACTAGAACAGAACTAGAACAGAACTAGAACAGAACTAGAATAGAACTAGAACAGAACTAGAACAGAACTAGAACAGAACTAGAATAGAACTAGAACAGAACTAGAACAGAACTAGAACAGAACTAGAACAGAACTAGAACAGAACTAGAACAGAACTAGAATAGAACTAGAACAGAACTAGAACTAGAACATAACTAGAACAGAACAGAACTAGAACAGAACTACACCATTTCCAATTGTATTTCAGAAGTTTCTAATTGTATTTCAGAAATTTCCAATTGAATTTCAGAAATTTCCATTTATATTTCAGAAATTTCCATTTATATTTCAGAAATTTCCAATTATATTTCAGAAATTTCTAATTATATTTCAGAATTTTCTAATTATATTTCAGAATTTTCCATTTATATTTCAGAAATTTCTAATTGTATTTCAGAAATTTCCAATTGTATTTCAGAATTTTCCAATTGTATTTCAGAAATTTCCATTTGTATTTCAGAATTTTTATTTTATACTTAAAAAGTTTCCAATTGTATTTCAGAATTTTCCAATTGTATTTCAGAAATATCCATTTGTATTTCAGAAAATTCTAATAGCAATACCAATGGATATTTCTGAAATACAAATAGAAAATTCTGAAATACAATTGGAAAATTCTGAAATACAATTGGAAACTTTTTAAGTATAAAATAAAATTTCCGAAATACAAATGGAAATTTCTGAAATACAATTGGAAAATTCTGAAATACAATTGGAAATTTCTGAAATACAATTAGAAATTTCTGAAATATAAATGGAAATTTCTGAAATATAATTGGAAATTTCTGAAATATAAATGGAAATTTCTGAAATTGAATTGGAATTTTCTGAAATACAATTAGAAACTTCTGAAATACAATTGGAAATGGTGTAGAACAGAACTAGAACAGAACTAGAACAGAACTAGAACAGAACTAGAACAGAACTAGAACAGAACTAGAACAGAACTAGAACAGATCTAGAACAGAACTAGAACAGAACTAGAACAGAACTAGAACAGAACTAGAACAGAACTAGAACAGAACTAGAACAGAACTAGAACAGAACTAGAACAGAACTAGAACAGAACTAGAACAGAACTAGAACAGAACTAGAACAGAACTAGAACAGAACTAGAACAGATCTAGAACAGAACTAGAACAGAACTAGAACAGAACTAGAACAGAACTAGAACAGAACTAGAACAGAACTAGAACAGAACTAGAACAGAACTAGAACAGAACTAGAACAGATCTAGAACAGAACTAGAACAGAACTAGAACAGAACTAGAACAGAACTAGAACAGAACTAGAACAGAACTAGAACAGAACTAGAACAGAACAGAACAGAACTAGAACAGAACTAGAACAGAACAGAACTAGAACAGAACTAGAACAGAACTAGAACAGAACTAGAACAGAACTAGAACAGAACTAGAACAGAACTAGAACAGATCTAGAACAGAACTAGAACAGAACTAGAACAGAACTAGAACAGAACTAGAACAGAACTAGAACAGAACTAGAACAGAACTAGAACAGAACTAGAACAGAACTAGAACAGAACTAGAACAGATCTAGAACAGAACTAGAACAGAACTAGAACAGAACTAGAACAGAACTAGAACAGAACTAGAACAGAACTAGAACAGAACTAGAACAGAACTAGAACAGAACTAGAACAGAACTAGAACAGAACTAGAACAGAACTAGAACAGAACTAGAACAGAACTAGAACAGAACTAGAACAGAACTAGAACAGAACTAGAACAGATCTAGAACAGAACTAGAACAGAACTAGAACAGAACTAGAACAGAACTAGAACAGAACTAGAACAGAACTAGAACAGAACTAGAACAGAACTAGAACAGAACAGAACAGAACTAGAACAGAACTAGAACAGAACTAGAACAGAACTAGAACAGAACTAGAACAGAACTAGAACAGAACTAGAACAGAACTAGAACAGATCTAGAACAGATCTAGAACAGAACTAGAACAGAACTAGAACAGAACTAGAACAGAACTAGAACAGAACTAGAACAGAACTAGAACAGAACTAGAACAGAACTAGAACAGAACTAGAACAGAACTAGAACAGAACTAGAACAGATCTAGAACAGAACTAGAACAGAACTAGAACAGAACTAGAACAGAACTAGAACAGAACTAGAACAGAACTAGAACAGAACTAGAACAGAACTAGAACAGAACTAGAACAGAACTAGAACAGAACTAGAACAGAACTAGAACAGAACTAGAACAGAACTAGAACAGAACTAGAACAGAACTAGAACAGAACTAGAACAGATCTAGAACAGAACTAGAACAGAACTAGAACAGAACTAGAACAGAACAGAACTAGAACAGAACTAGAACAGAACTAGAACAGAACTAGAACAGAACTAGAACAGAACTAGAACAGAACTAGAACAGAACTAGAACAGAACTAGAACAGATCTAGAACAGAACTAGAACAGAACTAGAACAGAACTAGAACAGAACTAGAACAGAACTAGAACAGAACTAGAACAGAACTAGAACAGAACTAGAACAGAACTAGAACAGAACTAGAACAGATCTAGAACAGAACTAGAACAGAACTAGAACAGAACTAGAACAGAACTAGAACAGAACTAGAACAGAACTAGAACAGAACTAGAACAGAACTAGAACAGAACTAGAACAGATCTAGAACAGAACTAGAACAGAACTAGAACAGAACTAGAACAGAACTAGAACAGAACTAGAACTAGAACAGAACTAGAACAGAACAGAACAGAACTAGAACAGAACTAGAACAGAACTAGAACAGAACTAGAACAGAACTAGAATAGAACAGAACTAGAACAGAACTAGAACAGAACTAGAACTAGAACAGAACCAGAACTGAACAAGAACCATAACAGAACCAGAACAGAACCAGAACAACAAACAGAAATCTTCACTTTTTTAATAGAATTTAGAAATGTTTTATTTTATACTGCAAATGTTTGGCTTGAGATAAGCTGAAATATTTTGAGGCTTTTTCTGACCCCACAGTAGACATTCTCCTCAGACAATTTATTAAATCTTTAGACGAAATCTACATTCCCTATGCTTGCTATTAATTTGTAGCCTTTCCTCCAGTTATTGCTTTTTCTTGCCTCATTTCTTCACCAACTTGCCCTCCTTTATGCTGACAATAAAATTAAGCTTTTCCTGTCGTGGCTTTCTTTGCAAAAACTCCAAACGGATTGCTTTGGGGGGATAAGCGGCATCGAGTAAGCTGCGTTTTGTCTTGATCTCTTCAATGTGTAAAGGTTTAGTTTCGGCGGAATTTAGCAAAGGTATTTGCTTGATGCTAGCATTATACTTGGTGCTAGGTGAGGTCATTTCAAGAAATAATTTAAAAAAGAAACAGAAAATTTTGTAGATTTTGGTAACGAAAGAAAATTTGTTTGGGATTTTATTTGGGAAAAATTAAAATTTATTTGAGGTTTTAAAGTAAATTGATTAAAAAGGAATAAAACAAATTCAGGGTAGCATGTTGGAGAAGGGTTTCTTTTTATTGAGAAGAGATGTTAAAAGTGTTTCAAAAGGTTTAGAAAATTTGTCCTTTGCTTAGGAAGAACTTCTTTCCCTTTAAACTGCCTTTATTTCTTTTTCTTTCCTGCTTTTTTCTTGGAATTCTTGCTGGCTCTCTTAGCTGATTTCCTAGACTGCCTTTCATTAGACTCATGTTTAGTTCCATCTTCATATGTTTTAGCTGGTTCTGTTACAATCTCATTAGTTTTACTAGCTTGAACATCTGATTTCTCATTTATTGGACCCTTACTAGCGGGTATAACCAAATTAGTCACAACCCCTGCCGGATTTAAGGGAAGCTCAGCTACTTTTTGTATCAACTTTAATAGGAATTTCTTTTTATCTCTCTCCACTTTACCCAATTTCCCTGAAACTATAAAATGTTCTATATATTTCAAACGTTCTGTAGTCAAGACATTTGAGCTTTTTAAATTAATCAAATTCTCCACAATTTGATCTGCATGCACCAGCATTAAATCCTTGAGAAAGTTTTTCAATTCAGTTACCCTGACAATGTTCGGTATGCGAGTTCTCATCAGATGATACAAAGCCTTATCGATTACATTGTAGTCAATGTGTATTGCCAAAGGTTGGGACTTTACTTTTGTTGGTGGCTGTGTGTCTTCAACACAAGGACCCAGGTCCATTATTGTCAGCAATTCCTTGAGCAAAAGTTTTAGTTTAAGTTGTTCAAATCTTTTCGCTTTGCTAAGCATAAAAGCTAATAGAGTTTCAAACCTGGAAAAAGGCAATATTTTCTTGTTTTGCAAAGCTTTTAGATATTGTTCTCGTTTGTTGCTGTCCATAGCCTGCAATCTGTCTACAAATCTGGCCAAATACATAAATTGCTGAGAGTTGAGTTTGCCACTGTTAAGAAGCACGCTATTTAAATACTCCAATTCATAAGGATTAATTTCGTTTATAGACTTTAAGAAAATATGTTCTGCATTAAAGTAATTAAGCTTATCACAGCCATTAACTCGGGCCCTTAAGTTTTGTAAAATTTGTTGAAACTCCTTTAACTGCTTGTCATTTAAACCCGCATTGGGCTGCCTGGCCATCATTTCTAAATAGTTTAATAATTCCCCATTTAAAAAACCCTGATCCTGCAAATATTCCATATATTCCTGTTGCTTTTGAGGGGATACTTTCATTAGATTTAGCAGGAAACTTAACAAATAAAACATATCGGATTTTAAAAGACCTCCCACAAACGGCATATGTAATACCCGCTGATTTATAGATTCCCAAGACACGGGTTCTTTCTTCACCAATGTAGGATCTTTAGCATTTCCAAATATTTGTAGTTTATACACATAATTGGCCGTTGATTCTTGTTGAGCCTTTAGAAATTCACTCCAATATTTATCGATTTTTTCAAGATGTTTACATTTAATCTCTGGCATTTCTTTGTGTTTGTCTGTTTGACATGATTTATATTGACATTTTTCCATGGAATTCAAAGGAATTTGGCAATTTAGTTGTTGGCTGCATTTTAGTATTTGTTTGGTGGGTGTTAAAGGTTCCAGCTTCCTTTTGTTTAACATTTTTGTTTCAAGAGTTGGAAGAATTTTGAAATAAATTTTGTGCGGAAAATTTTTAGGTTTAAATTTAGAAAATTTTGTAATAGCCAGACAGAAATGTACTATTGTCAATAATTTGGATATGGTAAATTGAAATTAAAGTTTGATGGAGAGGAGCTTCGAATCGATAACTACATTGAGGGTGAACAGAACTAGAACCTGAACTAGAACCTGAACTAGAACCTGAACTAGAACCTGAACTAGAACCTGAACTAGAACCTGAACTAGAACAGAACTAGAACAGAACTAGAACAGAACTAGAACAGAACTAGAACAAGAACAGAACAGAACTAGAACTAGAACAGAACTAGAACAGAACTAGAACAGAACTAGAACAGAACTAGAACAGAACTAGAACAGAACTAGAACAGAACTAGAACAGAACTAGAACAGAACTAGAACAGAACTAGAACAGAACTAGAACAGAACTAGAACAGAACTAGAACAGAACTAGAACAGAACTAGAACAGAACTAGAACAGAACTAGAACAGAACTAGAACAGAACTAGAACAGAACTAGAACAGAACTAGAACAGAACTAGAACAGAACTAGAACAGAACTAGAACAGAACTAGAACAGAACTAGAACAGAACTAGAACAGAACTAGAACAGAACTAGAACAGAACTAGAACAGAACTAGAACAGAACTAGAACAGAACTAGAACAGAACTAGAACAGAACTAGAACAGAACTAGAACAGAACTAGAACAGAACTGGAACTAGAACAGAACTGGAACTAGAACAGAACCAGAACAGAACAGAACCAGAACAGAACCAGAACAGAACCAGAACAGAACCAGAACAGAACCAGAACAGAACCAGAACAGAACAGAACAGAACCAGAACAGAACCAGAACAGAACCAGAACAGAACCAGAACAGAACCAGAACAGAACCAGAACAGAACCAGAACAGAACCAGAACAGAACCAGAACAGAACCAGAACAGAACCAGAACAGAACAAGAACAGAACCAGAACAGAACAAGAACAGAACCAGAACAAGAACAGAACCAGAACAGAACAGAACCAGAACAGAACCAGAACAGAACCAGAACAGAACCAGAACAGAACCAGAACAGAACCAGAACAGAACCAGAACAGAACCAGAACAGAACCAGAACAGAACCAGAACAGAACCAGAACAGAACCAGAACAGAACCAGAACAGAACCAGAACAGAACCAGAACAGAACCAGAACAGAACCAGAACAGAACCAGAACAGAACCAGAACAGAACCAGAACAGAACCAGAACAGAACCAGAACAGAACCAGAACAGAACCAGAACAGAACCAGAACAGAACCAGAACAGAACCAGAACAGAACCAGAACAGAACCAGAACAGAACCAGAACAGAACCAGAACAGAACAGAACCAGAACAGAACCAGAACAGAACCAGAACAGAACAGAACAGAACCAGAACAGAACCAGAACAGAACCAGAACAGAACCAGAACAGAACCAGAACAGAACCAGAACAGAACCAAAACAGAACCAAAACAGAACCAAAACAGAACCAAAACAGAACCAAAACAGAACTAGAACAGAACTAGAACTAGAACTAGAACCAGAACCAGAACAGAACTAGAACAGAACCAGAACAGAACCAGAACAGAACCAGAACAGAACCAGAACAGAACCAGAACAGAACTAGAACAGAACCAGAACAGAACCAGAACAGAACTAGAACAGAACTAGAACAGAACTAGAACAGAACTAGAACAGAACTAGAACAGAACTAGAACAGAACTAGAACAGAACTAGAACAGAACTAGAACAGAACTAGAACAGAACTAGAACAGAACTAGAACAGAACTAGAACAGAACTAGAACAGAACTAGAACAGAACTAGAACAGAACTAGAACAGAACTAGAACAGAACTAGAACAGAACTAGAACAGAACTAGAACAGAACTAGAACAGAACTAGAACAGAACTAGAACAGAACTAGAACAGAACTAGAACAGAACTAGAACAGAACTAGAACAGAACTAGAACAGAACTAGAACAGAACTAGAACAGAACTAGAACAGAACTAGAACAGAACCAGAACAGAACCAGAACAGAACCAGAACAAGAACAGAACCAGAACAGAACCACAACAGAACCAGAACAGAACTAGAACATAACTGGAACAGAACTAGAACCTGAACATGAACTAGAACCTGAACTAGAACAGAACAAGAACACAACTAGACGAGAACAGAACTAAAACAGAACTAGAACAGAACTAGAACCTGAATTAGAACCTGAATTAGTACCTGAACTAGAACTAGAACAGAACTAGGACCTGAACTAGAACCTGAACTATAACCTGAACTAGAACAGAACTAGAACAGAACTAGAACAGAACTAGAACATAACTAGAACATAACTAGAACAGAACTAGAACAGAACTAGAACAGAACTAGAACAGAACTAGAACAGAACTAGAACAGAACTAGAACAGAACTAGAACAGAACTAGAACAGAACTAGAACAGAACTAGAACAGAACTAGAACAGAACTAGAACAGAACTAGAACAGAACTAGAACAGAACTAGAACAGAACTAGAACAGAACTAGAACAGAACTAGAACAGAACTAGAACAGAACTAGAACAGAACTAGAACAGAACTAGAACAGAACTAGAACAGAACTAGAACAGAACTAGAACAGAACTAGAACAGAACTAGAACAGAACTAGAACAGAACTAGAACAGAACTAGAACAGAACTAGAACAGAACTAGAACAGAACTAGAACAGAACTAGAACAGAACTAGAACAGAATATAGAACAGAACTAGAACAGAACTAGAACAGAACTAGAACAGAACAGAACTAGAACAGAACTAGAACAGAACTAGAACAGAACTAGAACAGAACTAGAACAGAACTAGAACAGAACTAGAACAGAACTAGAACAGAACTAGAACAGAATATAGAACAGAACCAGAACCGAACCAGAACCGAACCAGAACCGAACCAGAACCAGAACAGAACCAGAACAGAACCAGAACAGAACCAGAACAGAACCAGAACAGAACTTGAATTAAATTAGAACTTGAATTAAATTAGATCCATGATACAACATTCCCTTACTCCTTAAATCCAAGTGGAAGAGATACATCTAAAAACCTCTTTTTCCAAAATTTTATTGATTACAATTTTAATACCCAAACAATTTAGTAAATTCCTTTAAATCTTTGTATCTTTGTAACACAACTTTTATCCAGCACAGATAATAGTTTTGTTCAGGCAACATAATTAAACCATTTAGTCACAACAGAAACTGCAGTCTTTGCGTGAGAAAAGTATTGTAATAACATCTAATCTAAGGGCACTGCTACACGTTCAATATATATTGAATGGATCGCGATCCAAATCGCAGAATAACCTAATTATGCGTGATCCATTACAATGGATCGCGATCCAAATATCACAATATATATTGAACGTGTAGCAGTACCCTAATAGTGATCTACCAGAATTTGATGACCTAAAATAGAAATTAAACGAACGAAGAAACTTTCCTAAACATTTCCTTATTCTTCTCTTCCTATAATCTCTTGAATTTAGTTCTTCTTTTTCTTTATATCATCTGCTTTGTCCAGCTTCTTACTAAATTTTTTCCTGCTTTTACTAGCATCTCTTGCTTCAGTTGCTTCCACATGCAAAGAACTTTCACAACCACAGTTGCTATGAACTGGACTTGGGTGACGTAATTTCTTGTTATTCTCAACTTCTTTGTCTTCCCTTTTATGTTTTCCTCTTCTGTTTTCCGCATGCGAAGAACTTTCGCAATTACATTTTTTATGAACTGGACATGTGTCACGGACTCTCTTCATATTCGGATGTTCTTCGTGGTAATTTTTGTTATATTTATTTCTACTTGCTTTTCCTGTATCACTAGCTGAATGCGAAGGACTTGGATCAGGCTCTCTCTTCTTTTTGGCATCATCTGTGGCCTCCTTTTTCCTCTCTCTTCCCCGAACACTTTCAGCATACGAAGGACTTTCACAATCACACTTTCTATGAGCTGCACTTGCATCTTGAACTCTCTTCGAAGAACTTTTGTTAGGATCTGGACTTTCATCACTTACTCCCTTATTAAGCTCTTCTTCATGCTCCTCCTTCTTACTCAATTGATGATTTTCATCACGACTTTCTTTTCCTCCATCACTTTCAACATGCAAAGAACTATCAGAGACACAATTTTCTCCCACTCTCTTCGTGTGTTTATCTTGATAGAATTCCTTAGAGGGTTTCGCTTTGGGACAAGTCTTTCCCCATAATTTTTTGCGTTGTATAGCTAAACGATTTCTTTCAATTTGTTGTCTTCTAGCTGCATCCTGATAATTCTTGGGATAATTGGCTGTAACGCCCGACCAATAGTGAGAATCTTTGTAGCACATTTCATGATGTTTGGATAGATTAAGGGGCACTGTATATTTGGCTGCCGTAGGAGGTCTGGCAGGTAGTTTGCATTTATGCTTTTTTAGAACTATTTCCTCGTTTGGTGTTTCTTCAATGGCAACTATTTCTTCTTGAGTAGCTTTATCTTTGTTGGATTTGGCTACTTTTCTTTGGCTCATACAACATAGGGAATCCTTAAAGCTTAATTTTTGGATTTTCTTTGGCTTTGAAGTAATTGTTTGGGCTTCTTTAGCTTCATTGCTGTTTTCGTCATGTTTAAGGCTGGTATCGCTGTCAGAGGAACCTCTTTCGGGCGATATACAACACATAGATAACTTTCGCGGTTTGGTTTTGGCTTTTGTAGGTTTAGGAGTTTCGTTCGAGTCAAAGTTAGTAGAGGAACCTCCCTTAGATCTGTAAAGCTTTTTGGCTGGTATATCATCTTGACTGTTACATCTGCTGGAACTAGGGGAATCGTAGGGATTACAGTTGCACTGAGAGTCTCTAGAAGATTTGGAAGAGGAACTTCTGCTAGGTCTGTGTGAGAGTCTGGAAACTTGAGAGTCTATAGAGGATCTGGGAGTATCATTATCATAAGATTTTGAGCTGCTGCAAGTTTGTGCCCTACCTCCTCTTCTACTTTTAGTTCCTCTAGGCTCACAAGATCCTCTGGACTCTATAGGGGTCCTTTTATTACGAGAGTCTTTAGCAGATCTTCGATAATCATTGTCTTGGTTATTGGAATTGCTGCAGTGGCCAGCTTGAGCTCTATTTCCCGAGACTTTGCCTTGTCTAGCTTTAGAATCCCGGTCGGTTGTAATAGATTTTTTACAATTGGAAGTATTGCAACTACATTTTGAATTGTGTTGTCTTGTATCTTTAACACAGCTTTCACAAGATCCTCTAGATTCTATAGAAGATCTTGAATTATCATCATCTTGGTTATTGGAAGTGCTGCAGCGGCATGATTGTGCTTTACTTGTGGAAGCTTTAGACCTACTATCGTTATCTCTTGCCCAAGGTAGACTCTCAGTTCTGTTAGATCTGGGCGATTCCCTTCTACTTTTAGTAGCTTTGGAAGAACTTTCACTATCTAACCATTGTGGTTTACTGCCAGAGACTTGTTGTGTATTGTATTTGTATCTATAGTCCGCCCATTTGCTTGACATCTTAAAATCACTGGGATCGTTTGCTTTGTTTTGTGTTGGCTTTGTAAGCTTCTCACTTTCTATAGTCCTTTGGGAACGCTGGATTCTGCTAAACAAATAAATAGTTTTTTCACTTTCCAAAGATTGTCTTTTATTACGCGAAACTCTAGCCGTCTGAAGAGCATCATAAGCATAGGATTTGGTTGTGTAACGAGTGGATGGCTGATTGTTGGTTTTTTGGCAAGTGCAGGTATCAGGCTGGGCTTTAGTCGGATTTTGAATAGAGCTCGATTTTGGTTTTCTGTCACAAGCATTAGCAGACGCCTTTTTGCAACTTTGTTTAGAAGATTTGCTTTTGTCTTTTTCACAGGATTTAGAGGAGTTACAAGTGCAAGAATTCTTATTTTCGTTTGTGTCTTTAGAGCAGGTTTCCGTGTCAGAATTTTGGCAAGCACAGCCATTGCTAGAGTCAGCATTGCTATTAGCTTGACAATTTTTAGTAGGAGATTTTTGCTTTCCTTTAGAGAATTGTCTTTTTTTCTGGCAAGAACAAGCTTCTTGTACATCTTGCTGGTCCTGGACAGATTTTTGTTTTTTCCTATTGGATTTTGTGGCTTTGCAGGAACAAGAATCTTGTTTCATATTTTCAGTCTCAGAATTTCTCTCATCATCTTCGGATTTGTTGCATGAACAAGTTTCTTCTTCATCACAGATTGGAGATTTCTGGCAAGTACCAGTTTCCTGTAGGCCCTGCTGCTTTCGTTTCTTCTTAGTGTCTTTGGTGTTTGATTTTTTAACGGAACAAGATTCCTCTTGACCACAACGAGTTTGTTCTTTTCTTTTGTCGTTATTGGATGGAGATTTCTGGCAAGGACAAGTTTCCTTTACGTCCTGTTGCTGGCAGTTGCCAGAAAGAGATTTTTGTTTTCTTTCAGAGTCACTGGATTTAGATTTCCTGTTGCCAATGCAAGATTTCTGTTCTTCCCGCTGCTCATTTATATCTTCTTTGGAAAATCTTCTAGATTTTCCTTTTCTGTCATCAGAGGATTTAGATAGTTTACACGAACAAGAGTCCTGTTCACTCTGCAGCTCAGATCTCTTAGATCTTTTGCGGGAACAATCTTCCTTATATCTCTCATAATCACTGGATTTAGATGCTTTGCAAGGACAAGGTTTCTGACGACCAGAACGAGGTTCAGTCTGGCTCTCATCATCGTAGGATTTAGATCCTTTGCAAGGACAAGCTTCCTGTTGCTTATTTCTAACGTCCGTGCCGCAGTCACATCTAGACTGTATTTTTCTTTCATCATATGATTCTCGCATTCTCTCAACATCAACATCATCATTGGATTTAGATGGTTTGCAAGGGCAATGTTGCCTATTTCTGTAGGAGTTTGAACGAGATTGTGCTGTTCTCTCATCATAGGATTTTGATCCTTTGCATGGACAAAGATCCTCTACATCCTGTTGCTTATTTCTGTAGCCGTAATGTGATTTCAGTTTTGCCTCATCATCATTGGATTTAGATTGTTTGCAAGGACAGGGTTCTTGTCGACCAGAATTAGCTTTTCGTCTTCTATCATCATCGTAAGGATTGGGCTTCATATTGTTATCGTACTTGTAGTAGTTGAAGCGAGATTGACGTTTTCTCTCATCATCATAGGATTTAGTTGCTTTGCAAGGACAAGATTGCTGCTGATCATTTCTATAGTCATTGAGGTATCCGGAACGATATGCTTGTCTGCTCTCATTATCATAGGATTTAGCATCTCTGCAGGGACAATGTTCTTGAGTTATATTTCTATCGTCCTTGTGGTAGTCAGATCGACTTTGTCCTGTTCTCTCATCATCATAGGATTTGGTAGCTTTGCAAGGGCAAGAATCCCAATGCATGTTGCTATAGCGGTTGCCGTAACGAGATCCTTGCACGTCCTGTTGCTTACTTCTTTGCCTTTGATGCTCATCATCATGGGATTTGGTTGGCTGCTGCTTATTTCCCTCATAATCTAAGTCTAGAGAGTTCCTGCCATAATCTTTGGAGAATCTTCGACCTTGGTAAGGTCTATAGTCCTGGCAGTAGGCTGCAAAAGCACAAGCTTCTAAAGACGGTCTTCTATTGCGTGAGTCTATTGAGGATCTGGTTTTATTTTGAGCATAGTAATTGCTATTACTGTTAGGAGGTATTGCTTGGTTGTCAGGCTGTTGGCAAGAGCATGTTTCCTTAGGATTCCTGGAATACTGTTGTGTTAGTGGCGTTTTGTTGTCATTAGTTAAAGATTTCCTTATAGTTTCTCGGGCCTTTAAACTGTTTTCAATTGAAGGTTTTCGGGTGATAATGGCTGAACTGGAAAAGGTTTTATTTTATTATAAAAGCAAAAAGAACACAACATACTCTACTTAGGCTCTTTAGGCGGCTGTATGGTTTCTATATATTTGGTTTTAATGGAACTTTTTCCAGAGTTTTCCTGACCCAATACATAATCTGCTTTGGGGCTCATAAAAGAAAACCATTTCTTTGGCTGACCCGATTGTCTGGCTTCTTCTGGTAAACTATAGGCATCCGCATTGGGATCTTCTAGGGGTATATGTATGCGCGGTCTATAATCCTTTATATCTACATTTGATTCTCTCATTTCTGTGGCATTTAGTTTGGTCCAAATTTCCTGCAAAGAACTTTTGGATGACAAATCATTGAGCTCTTGTATTCTAGGCGGTAGTTGAGCATCTGAGGCACCCGCCTGAATTCGTTTTGCTGAACGTTTAGTTGTTAAAAAAGGTTTAATTTTGGTGGTGTGCATTGGCTTGGCAGAGGGAAATTGTTGCACTGTTGTTGGCTTAAAGATACGAACTCTGGGAGTGTAGTCTGAATTCCGGGACTTGTTTTGCTTTAACGATTTTGTTTCAGTTTCTTGGTTCATTTGCTGGCTGGTGGTGGTGGCTTCTGTAGGCTCTATTTCTTTAGCAAGTTTTGGGGGTTTAATTTTATCTGTTGTGGTCTTATAACGTTGACGATAGCGTGGTTTTAAGTTCATAAGTTTTATGGGGTTTTCAGCTGCTTCCAGAGAATGTTTTTCTTTAGTTCTTTTCCAAACATTTTCAAATACGTTTCCTTCTTTGGGAGGAGGTCTTTTAACCTCTTCCTTCAAAGGTTTTTGAGCAGGTTTTTCTGCAGGTTCTTTAGGTTTTTTAAGCTCTTCCTTAAACGATTTTTCTGGCGGTTTTTCAGCTGGTCTTTTTAGAGCTTCGTTTGCTCTTTCTTTGGGAGATTCTAAAGGTTTTTCTTTAGGGTTTTCAACATCTTTTGCCAAAAGTTTTGGGTGCTTTTCTTTAATCTTTGGTTCGAAAAGTTTTTTAGGTTTTAGAAGCTCTTCTGCAGGAAGTTTTTCCTGTTTTGCTGCTGGCTTTCTTGCAAACAAATTTTTAGGTTTCTGAACTTCTACTGGAAAAGGTTTGCGGGGTTTTTGAGCCGGTATTTTCAAAGAAGAAGGCTTCTTTTCCCGCTCATCTGCACATCTACATTCCTCGAATTCTTCTAAGGACTCTTGGTGTTTACTACAGCAACTCCAAGCGCATAAACTCCTGCATTTTTTAGCCCTTTTCTTAACATCAACTTGATCTTGAACCAGTTTAGAACAACTACATATAACATGCATTTGCTTTTCTGTAACAATTTCCTCTATATCGGGAGTTTCTAAATTCTCTTTGGCTGGACGTAAACGTCTTCTGGTATAGTCTCTGGGTAAATAATTCAAAATACATTTTTCACGCATACGCTCATCATGTAGCCTCAACAACTCCTGAAATTCCGGGGAAATGTAAGAGATAAAGGCATTCAATTCCTTCCCCTCCTTAGGCTTTAAATCTCTAATGGCTGGCTTTAAATGCAAATTAATCTCTGATAAAGCCTTGATTGGTCCCCTCATCATTTCTTTTTGCCTTTTATACCAGTCGGTTGCCTGATCTTCAATGTAACAACATGATTTAGAGGCTGCCACACACATATCATGCTGTAATTGCTCGCAAAGCTTAAATTGCTTGTTTTTTAAATGTTTAAATCTTTTGGATTTTCTATAACGCCAGGGTGTCTTATCTATGGGGGGATTAAGAAAATCACCACATCTGTTTGTTGCTGCTGCTACTTCCATAAGAAAATTTAATTGGCTGTAACTACTTTTGACAGGGAAAGTTTTCATTTTACATTGATTTGAGTTTGTCCGCTTAAACTTTGTTTAAAATTGCCATACATTTGCAAAGTTTTTAGGAAATTTATTTGATTTTTAAGAATTTTGCTAATTTTTTTGTGTTTAATTTTAGAATATTTTAGGAAATTTTGTGTTTTTGAGTTTAAAATTTTGATAATACAAAATTCAAAATGTAAGAAAGTCATTTAAAATAGAAAATTGAAGGGTTTCCTTAAAGGGAAAAAGTTTAAGGAACAGAGCTGTATTTAAAACTAAACAAGTTGCCCCTGTTCTGGTTCTGGTTCTGTTCTGGTTCTGTTCTGGTTCTGTTCTGGTTCTGTTCTGGTTCTGTTCTGGTTCTGTTCTGGTTCTGTTCTGGTTCTGTTCTGGTTCTGTTCTGGTTCTGTTCTGGTTCTGTTCTGGTTCTGTTCTGGTTCTGTTCTGGTTCTGTTCTGGTTCTGTTCTGGTTCTGTTCTGGTTCTGTTCTGGTTCTGTTCTGGTTCTGTTCTGGTTCTGTTCTGGTTCTGTTCTGGTTCTGTTCTGGTTCTGTTCTGGTTCTGTTCTGGTTCTGTTCTGGTTCTGTTCTGGTTCTGTTCTGGTTCTGTTCTGGTTCTGTTCTGGTTCTGTTCTGGTTCTGTTCTGGTTCTGTTCTGGTTCTGTTCTGGTTCTGTTCTGGTTCTGTTCTGGTTCTGTTCTAGTTCTGTTCTAGTTCTGTTCTGTTCTAGTTCTGTTCTAGTTCTGTTCTAGTTCTGTTCTAGTTCTGTTCTAGTTCTGTTCTAGTTCTGTTCTAGTTCTGTTCTAGTTCTGTTCTAGTTCTGTTCTAGTTCTGTTCTAGTTCTGTTCTAGTTCTGTTCTAGTTCTGTTCTAGTTCTGTTCTAGTTCTGTTCTAGTTCTGTTCTAGTTCTGTTCTAGTTCTGTTCTGGTTCTGTTCTAGTTGTAGTTCTGTTCTAGTATTTTTTTAATGTAAAAATATTATTACATTCTAAGTTATTTGAAATTCTAACTCTTCTCATTGTTGCTTTTAAAATCTCTAAACTGCGTAATGATGACATACTTACAATCTAAAGCCTTGAACCTTTTATTGGCATAAATCCAATTTTCATGCTAAAAAAAAAACAAATCAACAACCAACGAAAACAAATGCAAATCTTACGCATTATTAAATCCTGGAAAAAATTGCAATAGTTTACAAACTAACAACATGATTTACAGCATCATAAAAAAAACACCATAATAACTTGATTTTTTTCTTTCACTTTGCAGAATTGTCTCCGCCATACAGGCTTCATTTTCATTCCTGGTTGGTTTAATTGTTTGCAAATCAACCTGCAGTAAAACATTCGTTTATGCTTCCCACTGCCTGATGGAGGGCTATGGTTGGTTCGGCACCGCCTACTTCATGTACGACATCTGGTCCATGTATCAAGTGCATACACAAAAAATCGCCGATAAATTGAAACTCATGAAGTTGACCTCGTCGGCCTCCTTCACACCCAAACCGCTAGTCGGCCAAAGTAATGGCGGGCTTTATGATAAACATATTGCGCGCACCTTTAATACCAGCGGCCAGCGTTTGGTGGCCTTGGACGATGAATTCGCTAATGATTTGGATGTTAGCGAGGACATGCAACATGTCCGCCATCATGAGGATGAAATCTATGATTATGATGGTGAAACGGTGCAAATTCCAGAAAATGGTAAATGGGGTTTCCTTAAATATGTTTTCACCCATCCTGTCATGATGATACATCATATATTTGTGGGCACCGTAGGATTTTTGGTAGTCACTGTAAGTATTTAAATGAATTACTTGTTTATATTTATTTTTAACTATATTTTTGTTATTTCTTTGTAGTACATACGCGGCGGCGGCCATTGCATTTACAGCTACATGTTTATGATGGAATTCTCTACGCCATTTGTCTCGTTGCGCAGTATTTTAAGCACATTGGGCATGAAGGAATCCCAACCCTATATTGTTAATGGTTTGGTTATGTTGGGTTCATTTTTCGTGTGTCGTGTTTTAATGTGGCCTTATGTAATGTGGCGCTATAGTATTGAGATAAATGCCACAATATGGCAGGCCATTTCCGGTCTACCTATTGGCTGTATTATTGGCATTTTAATATTATTTTTGCCACAAATCTATTGGTTCTTTTTGCTGATTAAAGGGGCTATTAAGGTAGATATTTATTAAGTATTATAATCCTTAAAAACAAATTAAGGAAACATTTTTAATTTTAACAAAAATAAAGATAATTTCTATAGAAAAGTAAAAATAATATATAAAAAAAAATATTTTTCCAAAAATTCAAAATATTTTGGTTAAACATTTTTAGTTATAAACTTGATAGCAACTACAACTTATATAAAATAAATGTATTATTATCTCCTTAACTTATTAACCTTAAAATTTATAAAATTGAAACAACAACAAAAAAGTTTTCCTAAGCAAAGAAAAAACACTAAAATTTTGTTCAAGAAATTTTTTTTAATATTTTTCTTTTATTTTAAATCTTCTAAATAACTATGTTATTAACTAATGCTTATAGTCAATTAATGCATCAAAGTCTCCTAAACAAAATTACCAAAAATTGTTGTAATAGGAGCAACAACAAAAAAGTTCCTCTAACAAAACTAAAATCAACTTTGAAAATTTTTAGGTCAAAAAAATGCAAAATATTTTGGTATAAAAAATTTTACTTCAAATGCCGATAGCAATATAATAAATAAATGTATTATTGTGTGCTTGACCTAACTGCATTACAATTTTTAAATTTGCAGCAACAACAAAAAAGTTTCCCTAAGCTAAGAAAAAGCTCTAAACATAAGTTTAAATAAAGTTTTTCATATTTTATTTTTTATTCAAAAACTGGCTTTTAACAGCATTATTAAATCATGCATATAGTAAATTAATGCAATACAGTCTGCTACATTTAATTATTAAACATTTTTGTAATTGCAACAATAACAAGAAAATTTTTCTAATAAGAGTAAAGAGAAAAATTCTTTCAAAAAATTTTCAAAATACTTTGATTGAAAAATGTTGCTTTAATAGCGATATTAACTACTATTTATAGTATATAAATAAATTATTGTCTTCTAAACTTAATTACCAAAAATTGTTGTAATTCCACCAACAAAAAAAAGTTTTCCTAAGCATACAAAAACGACTTGAACATTTTTTAAAGTACAAATTTTTCTATAAATATTTTGTTTAAGAAATTGGTTTTAATATGGCGATATTAACTATTATTCATAGTAAACAAATAAATTATTGTCTCCTAAACTTAATTACCAAAAATTGTTGTAATTGCACCAACAACAAAGAAATTTTTCTAACAAAAATAAAATCAATTTAGAAAATTTGTAGTTAAAAAAAATGCAAAACATTTTGGTATCAAAAAATGTATCTTAAAATGTCGATAGAAATAGGAACTAAGTTTAAATAAATGTATTGTAGAGTCATTGACTTAATTACATTCAAATTGTTGTAATAGCTACAACAAAAAAGTTTTCTTAAGCAAAGAAAATTTTTGAACAAAATTTTTTTCTAAAAATTTTGATTAAAAAATTTAGTTTATAATGGGTATATTAACTAATACTTATGGTAAATAAATAAGTTATTATGTCTTTAACGTAATCCCCAAAAATTGTTGTAATTGCACCAACAACAAAGAATTTTTTCTAACCAAACTAAAATCAATTTGGAAAATTTGTAGTTAAAAAAAATACAAAACATTTTGGTATAAAAAAATGTATCTTAAAATGTCGATAGAAATAGGAACTAAGTTTAAATAAATGCATTATAGTGTCATTGACTTAATTACATTCAAATTGTTGTAGTAGCTGTAACAACAAAAAAGTTTTCCTAAGCAAAGAAAAACAGGTTTAACATTTAAAAAAAATCATGGTTGCCTAATATATTTCTTAAAAAAAAACTTTTAATGGCGATATTAACTAAAACTATTAAGTAACAAATAAACTAATGTCTTCTGAATTTAATTACCAAAAATTGTTGTAATTGCTTTAACAACAAAAAAGTTTCTTTAAGTAAAGTAAAATTAGAAATGAAAATTTTTTGGTTAAAAAATTTCCAAAAAATTTTACTTAAAAAATCTTAGTTCAAATAGCGATAGTAAAGGGAACTTACTTTAAATAAATGTATTATGGAGTTGTTGTTTTAATTACACACAATTTTTTGTAGTTGCTTTAACAACAACAAAATTTCTTTAAGTAAAGTAAAATTCATAATGAAAATTTTTTTCATGAAAATGGCAAAAAGTTTTTTCATAAAAAATGCTTTTTCAAACAGCGATAGCTTTGGGAACCTACTGTTAATAAATGTATTATTGTGTGCTTAAAATAATTACTTAAACATTGTTGTAATTAAACCATTAACAAAAAAGTTTCCTTAACAAAAGTAAAAATGCCTAATTTTATTTTTCCAAAAATCAGTTTATGTTACAGCGATAACAACTAAAATTTATGATTAATAGTTAAAACAGAAAGTCATTAACTTGAATATGGAAAATATTTAATATTAAACCAACAATAACAAAATTAAGTTAAGCTAAGGAAATTCTTTATAGGAAAATATTGCTTATTTTAAGTTTCAATACTTTTTTTTGTGCTAAATAATTGAAATAATTGTTTTATTTTTTTTACAGGTCTTTTTCCCGCCATCTACTACAACGAAAAAATCTCTAGCCGATGGCCAGGACTCCAACAATACAAACGGTAGTTTGAAAGCCTCGGTCTCCTCAAATTTATCGAATGGCTCTTTAACAACAACAACAAATGGCAATGGTTCTATACCGTCTTTAGTAAACAAAGCAAAACCCTCCTAAACATTGAAACTTTTAAATTAATATTGTTAAAAACCTATATAAGTTAAACATTTATTTTGAGAAAAAAACAAAAAGAAAAACGCAAACATAAACAAATATTTAATAACAAATTTAACTGTTAAATCTAATAACTAACTATAAATTTAGTCATTTAGTTAAATGAAAACATACACATAATTACATAAACAACAAAACACACACCATCCCCCCCATAAACATTTCTAACTTAGAATGTATTTAATTTTTTGTTGAGTTTTTTTTTAAAGAAATTTTTCTATTTTCATTTTTTTAACTAGCGTTTTGAAATTCATTTAAACGCATTTAGAAATATGCCTTTATTTTTGCCTCAGTTGTTTAAATTGTTAATTTAATTTTAAAAAACCACAAAATACTTTCAATATTTTTAATATTTAAGGCATTAAAAAAGACAAGACGTTGTTTTTAATACAAAATAGACATCAAACTTTATTTTAGGAAAAAACCATATTTAAAGTTAAGGTTTTGGAAACATTACATTTCTCTCCAGACCTTAAAATCAATCATTCAAATCACCAACTATAAAACAAATTAATAGAAAAACTCCTAGAAACAAAAATCAAAATTTAAATAAAATCTAGAAAACAGAGCTTATGCTTAAATTGTTAAAGTTCTTTAATATAAAAATAAGAACTCTACTTCCTACTACAACCAAATAGGAAAACTATTGTTATATTAAAACAAAATTGTGGTAAAACTCTTACTCCACCACTCTCTCATACCATTAAAATAAAACTTCCATATAAAAAAAAAAAAAACATTTTAAAACAACTAACAAAAACGAATAAAAAATTAACTAGCAAAAACAAACAAAACCCAGCACAAATTAAGATTGTGTTCTGAATTATATTAAAAAAGAAAAACAAAAAAAAATTTTACAACAATTTTGTTTTAAATGTTATTGCAAAAAATAAACATATATTAACTTGTATAAAAATATATATTTTTTAAAAAACAAGCAGCTTTTTTTTTTGTAAACTGTTATACAAAACTGTTATATAAACTATTAAAGAGAAAAACAAATTAAACAAGAAATATATGCTCTAATTGTCTATGTTTAAAACCAAAAAAAAAATATATATATGAAATTTAACGAAAAACCAATCAACCAGATTTTAAATTATTATTGTATGTCTTAACTCTCAACCACTAACAACAAGGAATGAAAAAAACAACAAAAAAACGAGTACAATTTGTGAAAAAAAAAGTTTTAAATAGGAAATTGAAGAGAAAACCATAATAACAACTAAAAGAAAACTTATAAAAAATATATATTAAAACAACAAAACAGGAAATATTAAACAAAAAACTAAAAAAAAACAAACTTGGATTTTTATTTGAAAAAGAAGGAAAGAATTATAAGCCTATTGAAATTAAAACACATAAGAATCAGCTGAATCTTAAACCCTTCACCAAATTTTAAATATTTTCAGGTAAATAAAATAAAAAAAAAAATTTAAAAAAACTTGTTTTTTAAAAAAATTTTATTTCAAAATTAAAAAAAAAAATTGATGACAAATTTTTTTTCAAAATTTCTTTTTAATTTTTTAAAATTTGTTATTCGTTTTTTCCATTATTCGTTTAAATTTTGTAAAAACACTACATATTTTTACTAATTTTCTTATACTATTCTAGAAATATGAAAGATTCTTCAATTAATCGTATTATCTTTTAAACAGTTTTCCGAATAATCGTTTAAATTTCAGTTTATATAGCAAATATTGGATTAAATATCTATAAATACAGCTACAAAAGAAAATTCTACAAAGTTTTCTATAAATTCTTAATTTTTATTCGATTAATTTTTTAATCGATTATTCGGTTTTTCTATTATTCGTTTAAATTTTATTAAAAATTTCATTTTTTTTACTAATTTTCTTATACTATTCTAGAAATATGAAAGATTCTCCAATTAATCGTATTATAATTTAATCGCTTTTCCGAATAATCGTTAAAATTTCACATTATATTGCAAACATTTGGCTTTATATCTGTAAATATAGATATAAAAGGAAATTGTGCAAAATTTTTCTACAAAATCTTCATTTTTATTCGATTCATTTTTTTAATCGATTATTCGGTTTTTCTATTATTCGTTTAAATTTTGTTAAAAATTTAAAATTTTAACTAATTTTCATATAGTATTTAGGAATTATGAAAAATTTTCCAATTAATCGTATTATCTTTTAAACGGTTTTCCGAATAATCGTTAAAAATTCAGTTTATATAGCAAATATTTCGATTAATATCTGTAAATCAAGATATAAAAAGAAATTCTTCAAAATTTTTCTATAAATTCTTTATTTTTATTCGATTAATTTTTTAATCGATTATTCGGTTTTTCTATTATTCGTTTAAATTTTGTTAAAAATTTCATATTTTAACTAAATTGCTTATAGTATTCAAGAATTATGAAAAATTTTCCAATTAATCGTATTATCTTTTGAACGAGTTTCCGAATAATCGTTTAAATTTCAGTTTATATAGCAAATATTTGGTTAAATATCTGTAAATATATCTATAAAAAGAAATTCTGTAAAATTTTTCTATAAATTCTTAATTTTTATTCGATTAATTTTTTAATCGATTATTCGGTTTTTCTATTATTCGTTTAAATTTTGTTAAATATTGCATATTTTAACTAATTTTCTTATAGTATTTAAGAATTATGAAAAATTTTCCAATTAATCGTATTATCTTTTAAACGGTTTTCCGAATAATCGTTAAAAATTCAGTTTATATAGCAAATATTTCGATTAATATCTGTAAATATAGATTTAATAGGAAGTTCTGCACACTTTTTGAAAACAATTGTAATATTTATTCGATTAATTTTTTAATCGATTATTCGGTTTCAAACGTTGTCTAGCTAGCCTAAGCAAAATTTGTTGCAATTATCCAAAATAAAAGATTCAAAATACATACAAATATCTAAAAAAATATCTCTTTATTTTTGGGTACTTGTCTTTATTTCTTGGTGTATAGACCTGTAAGAGAATCCTATAAATTTTCTTTATTGGATGAGGAAAAAATAATAGATTTTGTCAAAAATTATGAAATTCTATTTAATATGCGACATCCAAAATTAAAAAATAATTTCGTTTCTGCTTTATGCCGCAATGCACCCAACTGAAACGAAAACAATTCAGAAACGAGACGGTGACGAACACCAACGTTTTTCAGTTTTCGTTATCGGCGCCGATTACGGTGTATGCGGAAACCCAGCTTAAAAGTATGAAATTAACACGATTTTTACTGATTCTCTGTTATGTTAACATTATGACACACTGTTATCTTAGTTTTTATGTAATAAATTCATTTAAGCACGCTGCTACCATGTTCACTGCTTTATTCTAAGTTTAA
Source organism: Calliphora vicina (assembly GCF_958450345.1). Taxonomy (NCBI): domain Eukaryota; kingdom Metazoa; phylum Arthropoda; class Insecta; order Diptera; family Calliphoridae; genus Calliphora; species Calliphora vicina. Next base: position 117,332,753 of record NC_088783.1, read on the forward strand.
ACTGCAATGTTTACTTTATTGCACTGTGTTATCTTTTAAAATCCTGCATTGCCTTCATTTAGTTCTGCTGTTACCATTTACACTGTATTATCTTCTATAGTAAATTGCTGTAATATTAATGGTAAGGCAGTTATGGTTGTCGCATTTTATTCCCAAATCAAAAGCAAATAATCCCCAAATGTGCCATTTTGCTTAATATTTGTTAAATAAATGTAATAAATCTAATTTTTAAGTGTTAAGTTTTCATGTTTTCTTTATTTTAGTATGAGAGAAATATTAATAATTAAAATTACATAAATAAATGTGATAAATTTTAAGCTTTCTTTATTTTAGTAAAGCAAAAAGATTAATATCAGCAAAATTAGTAGCAAATAATTGAAAAAAAATTAACAAATTACTTAACATAAATAAGATTTTTCGATTCTTAATTAATTTTTTGAAAACTTTAATATTTGAGTTAAATAAAAATTTGTTTTTGAGTTCTTTTTTTGGTTTTGTTATTCTATACTTACATCTTTATTTGATGTCTTATATAGAAAAGGAGAAATTACAAATTCAAAGTAAGAAAATTTCAACAAAAAATAAGGAAAACGTGTCCATTCATGGATCAGATCTAGCGTTAGTACCTTTGTAAAGGCGTGAATACAGGGAGAGGGGTGAAATAAATTAAAATTATTTTACCTTTTTCTTTTTATTAGAGTATTTTGTGAATATAAAAACAGCTATATTTCGGAAACGCGAGCTGACTGAAAAACAAGTTTAACGTAATACTGAGAATTCATCAACTCGTACAAAATGTAAAAAAATAACCAATTTTGGTTATAAATATTCAAAACGGCAACACTGATTTCAAATTAAATACATATTTATAATTTCTGTTTAGCATTTTGCAATTTCTAAATAATTACCCACACGATAAAACAGTATTTGCACTTAGTTACCTACAAAATCGCCAACTACAAAGAAAAATCGGCAACAGTGTGCCGTTGTAGTTTTCTGACATTATGCCTTGCTCCCCTGTTCGTACAGAGTTGTATTTTGCATTTGTTTTTGACAATTTCCACGACTGGAAACGATTGGAACGGCAGCGAACATGCTTCATGTTTGTCAAACAGACTCGTCAAACACCCCTATCTAATTTACATGGCGGTTTGACAAACATTATTAAGCAGGGATATTTTACTCGTCAGACATGTAAGGATTACACGTGACTCGTTGTATGACTGTTTGAAGGGGTTTTCTGTCGCAGAATTTGTTTTTTGTGAGCAGACCAAACCAAAAAAGAAATGAAAGGAAAAAGATAGAAGAACAAAAACAACAACAAAAGAAAAATTCTTTATAAAGTCAGCATGAAATTACAATTCTTTTTCATTTGTGCGGTAATTTTTTAACTGGTTGGATGTGCCAGCGGGAATTTGTGATATAAAAAAAACGTGCGGTAAAAAGAAGAAAAAATACAAATAAAAACGAATATATAGTTGGAAAAAAGCAACAACAATTGAAAATAATACAAGTGAATGGAGTAGCAATAAATATATAAAAACAAAAAGAAAAAATATTAACAAACAAAAGTTAAAAAAATAATTATTGGCAAACAAAATACAAAAAGAAACCAAACATAGAAGTCAGTAGAATAGAAATTTCTACATATTGACTTTGTTTATTAAAGCAAAGAATTTGAAACAAAAAAAATTTTTAAAGAAATAAAAACAATAGTCATCATCTAGCTAACATTATTCTTAGTGAAAAATTGTGTTAACAAATAAGCATTAAGTTGGAAAACCCACAAGGGTTTTAAGAAAATATAAAAAAAAATAATACAATTTAGCTCAAGTCTGGGTTTTAGTGATAAAAATTTGTGGCCGATTATAAATCCTAGCAACAAATTGTTGTTTCCCCCAAAAGTTTTAAACTTTTCAGGCAGCAAAATTAATAATATTATAAAATGGTAAGTTGTTTTACGTGATACATTTTACGTAAAAAAAAAAATTTTTTTTCGTTCATATGATTTTGGCTTTTTTTATTTCCTGAATTTTATACTCTATTGCGCCTTTAATTATTGCTTATTATGGTGTAATTTTGTTATTTATTGTTTTTAGTTTATTAATTTCTATAATTTAATGGTTTAATTTAGGTTTTAAGTTGTTAATTTCGTTTTTTAAATAAAATTTTCTGGTATAATTCTTTAGTTTTTTTCTTCTTTGAACTCTTTTTTTCTTGTTGTTTTTGTTGCTTTTTTTCTTTGCAAATTTTCTCACTTCTCGTTTGCTTTTCAAGCTGTCAAAATGTTGGTTTAGCTATAGTTGTCTCTTTTACTCTGATAGTAAAGTTACGTATAACGTAAGATTTTGATTCAGCTGGTTGGGCACAGTGGTTGCGAAACATGTGAAGCCTCAACAAAAACATGTGTTTTGGTCTTCACGTTTTATTCATGCTTTTAGTAAATTGTTTTACATGCAGGAAATTTGTTGTTTTTTTATGGAAATTGTGAATTAATGTTTAGAAACAGATAATAATTTAACAAATTATAATTTTCTTTATAAATTTTGTTATTTATTATGATAAAAATGTTAAAAAACGTAATTTTTATTAAACGTTTTATATTTTTTTTACACAACTCAACAAAATTTTATATTTTTATATAGGTATTTATTAGCTTTTTACACATTTTGTTTATAACAATTCATAATTTTGACATATTTTTTTGGGTTGTAAAGCATGTTTTATTGAATTTTTGTAATCTTTTATTTGTCTTACATTCCTATACACGTTTTTTGACTCATTTTTTTAATTTTAATTATACTGAAGTTTGCAACAAGTTTTTGTTTGTATCACGATTTCATTTTTAAAATGTGTGTGATGAAAAATATGCCAATAGAACTTGAAATTGTAAAAATTTAACAAAAAATTAAATTTTAATAAAACAAAACTTTTTATTTGAAAGTTTAATACATTTGAAAATGATTTCGGAGATAACCATGGCTGTTCTTGATAAAGCGTATTCTGGACGTCCAATTTTCGCACACTTTTTCGAGCATTGCTGGTTGTATTTTGGCCTCAAAGATGTCAATTCGAGGCTAATTGACTGTTCCATTTCTCAATAAATCTATATGGCACGCTACGTGCCATCCTGTTAAACCATATTTTGGCCCTTAGTTGAAGTATGTAATTTTTTTTACTAAATTTAAACGATAAAGTAAAACCGAATAATCGATTAACAAATTAATCGAATAAAAATAAAGAAATTTTTGGAAAAATTGTACAGAATTTCTTATTATATGTAAATTTACACAAAATAATCCAAATATTTGCTATATAAACTGAAATTCAAACGATTATTCGTAAAACCGATTAAATGATAATGCGATTAATTGCAAAATTTTTCATAATTCTTAAATACTATAAAAATATTAGTTAAAATATATATGGTTTTTACAAAATTTAGACGAATAACTGGAAAACCGAATAATCGATTAAAAATTTAATCGAATAAAAATAAAAAATTTATAGAAAAATTGTGAAGAATTTCATATTATATCTAAATTAAAAGGTTTTAGGCAAATTGTTAGCTGTATATCCTGAAATTTTAACGATTATTCGGAAACCCGTTTCAATAAATAATCGATTAATTAGAAAAATTTGCAACATTTGAGAATAGCATAAGAATATTAGTTAAAATATGTATGGTTTTTACAAAATTTAAACGAATAACTGGAAAACCGAATAATCGATTAAATATTTAATCGAATAAAAATAAAGAATTTATAGAAAAATTTTACAAAATTTAGTATTATATCTAAATATATAGATATTAATCCAAAAAATTTTGATATAGACTGAAATTATAACGATTATTCGTAAAACCGATTAAATGATAATGCGATTAATTGCAAAATGTTTCATAATTCTGAAATACTATAAAAATATTAGTTAAAATATGTATGGTTTTTACAAAATTTAAACGAATAATGGGAAAACGGAATAATCGATTAAAAAATTAATCGAATAAAAATAAAGAATTTATTAAAAAAATCTGCAAAAATTTATATTATATCTAAATTTACATACATTTATCCAAATATTGGCTATATAAACTATAATTTTAACGATTATTCGTAAAACCGATTAAATGATAATGCGGTTAATTGCAAAATTTTTCACAATTCTTAAATACTATAAAAATATTAGTTAAAATATGTATGGTTTTTACAAAATTTAAACGAATAATGGGAAAACCGAATAAAAATCGAATAAAATTAATCGAATAAAAATTTAGAATTTATAGAAAAATTGTGCAAAATTTCATATTATATCTAAATTAAAAGCTTTTAGGCAAAATGTTAGCTGTATACCCTGAAATTTTAACGATTATTCGGAAACCCGTTTCAATAAATAATCGATTAATTGAAAAAATTTACAATATTTGAGAATAACATAAGAATATTAGTAAAAGTAAGCAAATTTTTACAAAATTTAAACGATTAAGGGGAATTCCGAATAATCGATTAAAAATTTAATCGAATAAAAATAAAGAATTTATTAAAAAAATCTGCAAAAATTCATATTATATCTACATTTACATACATTTATCCAAATATTGGCTATATAAACTATAATTTTAACGATTATTCGTAAAACCGAATAAATGACAATGCGATTAATTGCTAAATTTTTCATAATTCTTAAATGCTTTAAAAATATTAGTTAAAATATGTATGGTTTTAACAAGATTTAAACGAATAATGCGAAAACCGAATAATCGTTAAAAAAATTAATCGAATAAAAATTATGAATTTATTAAAAAAATGTGCAAAATTTCATATTATATCTAAATTAAAATGTTTTAGCATAATATTAGCTGTATACCCGGAAATTTGGACGATTATTCGGAAACCCGTTTCAATAAATAATCGATTAATTGAAAAAATTTACAATATTTGAGAATAACATAAGAATATTAGTAAAAGAAAGCAATTTTTTACAAAATTTAAGCGGATAATTAGAAAACCGAATAATCGATTAAAAAATTATTCGAATAAAAATATAGAACTTTATTAAAGAAAATTGCAAAATTTTATAATTTATCTAAATTAAAAGGTTTTAGGACAAATGTTAGCTGTATACCCTGAAATTTTAACGATTATTCGGAAACCCGTTTCAATAAATAATCGATTAATTGAAAAAATTTGCAATATATGAGAATAACATAAGAATATTAGTAAAAGTAAGCAATTTTTTACAAAATTTAAACGATTAAGGGGAATTCCGAATAATCGATTAAAAATTTAATCGAATAAAAATATAGAACTTTTAGAAAAGTTTTACAGAATTTCGTATTATATCTAAATTTAGAGACATTTGTCCAAATTATTGCAATTTTTTTTAAAAATTCAATTAAACTCTTCAATTCAATCCTATTTAAAGCTAAATTTTCTATTAAATTGCTAGAATTTCATATTAAATTGTGTATTTATTTTAAATTCTTATACATTTTATATCTTAATTTCTGAACTAAAGTTTGAAAAACTCATGCACACAGTCAAACAATCTCTACATAAATCCCATACAAAAAGTATTTATCACAAATTTCATCAGTTTCCCATGAAATTCGCATAATTTATGTATGTTTATTTGTACAAAACGCAGTGTATGGGGCAAAATCTGAAGCTACTCCCACTTTGTTGATTAATACAGACTAACAGAGAATTATAATAAAGCAAAATTTGGTCCGTATGTAAACCCCAGGGTCCTGGTATATAAACATAGCGCAGGCGTTTGAGAAAAAGAAAACAACCCTTGCAATATGTAGGATTCTCTTACAGGTCTATACACCAAGAAATAAAGACAAGTACCCAAAAAAAAAAAAAATATTTTTTTAAATGTTTGTATGTATTTGAACCATTTATTATGGAAAATGCAAACCGAATAATCGATTAAAAAATTTAACGTATAAAAATTACAATTTCATTCAAAAAATGTGCATAATTTCCTATTTATCATCTATATTTACAGATTTTTAGAAATTTTCGCTATATAAACTGAAATTTAAACGATTATTCGGAAAACCGATTAAAAGATAATACGATTAATTGGAAAATTTTTCATAATTCTTAAATTCTATAAGAAAATTAGTTAAAATATGAAATTTTTAACAAAATTTAAACGAATAATAGAATAACCGAATAATCGATTAAAAATTAATCGAATAAAAATTAAGAATTTATAGAAAAATTTTGCAGAATTTCCTTTTATATCTATATTTACTGAAATTAATCGAAATATTTGCTATATAAACTGAAATTGAAACGATTATTCGGAAAACCGTTTCAATGAATATTCGATTAATTGGAAAATTTTTCATAATTCTTAAATACTATACGAAAATTAGTTAAAATATGAAATTTTTAGCAAAATTTAAACGAATAATGGAAAAACCGAATAATCGATTAAAAAATTAATCGAATAAAAATGAAGAATTTATAGAAAAAATTTGCAGAATTTCCTTTTATAGCTATATTTACAGATATTTATCCAAATAGTTGCTATATAATGTGAAATTTTAACGATTATTCGGAAAACCGATTAAAAAATAATACGATTAATTGGAAAATTTTTCATAATTCTTAAATACTATAAGAAAATTAGTTAAAATATGAAATTTTTAACAAAATTTAAACGAATAATAGTAAAACCGAATAATTGATTAAAAAATTAATCGAATAAAAATAAAGAATTTATAGACAAATTTTACAGAATTTCCTATTATATCTATATTTACAGATATTAATCGAAATATTTGCTATATAAACTGAAATTTTAACGATTATTCGGAAAACCGTTTAGAAGATAATACGACTAATTGGAAATTTTTTCATAATTCTTAAATACTATAAGAAAATTAGTTAAAATATGAAATTTTTAACAAAATTTAAACGAATAATAGAAAAACCGAATAATCGATTAAAAAACTAATCGAATAAAAATTAAGAATTTATAGAAAAATTTTGTAGAATTTCTTTTTATAGCTATATTTACAGATATTTAACCAAATAGTTGCTATATAATGTTAAATTTTAACGATTATTCGGAAAACCGTTTGGAAGATAATACGATTAATTGGGAAATTTTTCATAATTCTTTAATACTATAAGAAAATTAGTTAAAATATGCAATTTTGAACAAAATTTAAACGAATAATAGAAAACCGAATAATCGATTAAAAAATTAATCGAATAAAAATGAAGAATTTATAGAAAAATTTTGCATAATTTCCTTTTATATCTATATTTAAAGATATAAAGCCAAATGTTTGCCATATAATGTGAAATTTTAACGATTATTCGGAAAAGCGATTAAAAGATGATACGATTAATTGGAAAATTTTTCATATTTCTTGAATATTATAAGAATATTAGTTAAAATGTGTAATTTTTTTTACAAAATTTATTCGAATAATGGGTAAACCGAATAATCGATTAAAAAATTAATCGAATATAAATAAAGAATTTATAGAAAAATTTTAGAAAATTTTCCATATTTCTTGAATGTTAGTTAAAATGTAATTTTTTTTTACAAAATTTAATCGAATAATGGGTGAACCGAATAATCGATTAAAATAATCGAATAAAAATTAAGATTTTGTTAAAAAATTTTGTTATTACATCTATATTTACAGATATTAATTCAAATATTTGTTGTATGAACTTCAATTTGGACAATTATTCGGAAACCGAAGTAAAAAAGAGTCTTAAAAAATCTACAAATAATAGAAATGAGGAGAATATGACTTGAAATGCAATGCATCTCATACTTTTACACCCTCTTTAGTATTATTTCTATCTAAAAATCTCTTCTTATATCATGTAAGAGCATTTTTTTTTACATATTCGTAAAGTACTTGTATGTATGCATATTTGTTTAAAAAAAAAAATTCTCTATTTTTTTTCTTCACTTTTATTTTTTTGTACTTTTCGTATGTTTTAAAGGTGCATACAATACAGTTGTTATTGTTTCATCTCTATATAAAAATTGTTTTTGTTATAATTCTCTTTTTGCTGGGAAATTTATCAAGATTTTTTTGTTTTTATTTTTATATTCTTTAAAGATTTGAGCTATTTTTTTTTTATCTCTGTTTTTATATTCTACTTCTGCAATTGCAGACAAACATATGAACATGATTTGTGTACATTTTTATAAATAAAAAAAACTCTCTTTCTAACTTTGTATGGGAAAATAGTAAATGTAAATTGTTGTGATTTTTTCGTGTGTTTAGAATTTGGTTTAGCAGGACATGTTAGTTTTGTTGAGTGTTTTCTTTTACATCCACATTTATTTAAATATTATTTTTGTTTTGGTTTTTCTATTTTTTTTTTGTTGCTGTCCTGATGTCTTTTATATTACAAGGTCATTTGTATTGCTTTTATTATTTTCCATGTCAATGGCATTTTTTCGTTTGGATTGGTATTGTGAGTGTGTGTGTAAATTGAGTGTTTTGTTTAAAGGACTTTATTTTTATTTTTAGTTTCCTGTTTAAATTTGTTAAGAATATTTAATTTTATTAAAATTTCTTGAATACTATAAGAATACTTGTTAAAATACAAAATTTTATAAAAAATTTTAATGAATAATGGGAAAACCTAATAATCGATTAAAGAATTAATCGAATAAAATTAAAGAATTTATTCAAAAATTATGCAGCATTTAATTTTAAATTTTTATTCTAATTATTCATTTATAAATGGAAATTTAGACGATTATTCCGAAACCCTTTTAAATTAATATTCGATTAATCGAAAAAATTTGCAATATTTGGGACTAGCATAAGAATATTAGTTAAAATTTGAAATCTTTTAAAAAATTTTAAACGAATAATGAAAAAACCGAATAATCGATTTAAAAATTAATCGAATAAAAATTAAGAATTTATTTAAAAATTGTGCAGAATTTCATTTTCTATTTATATTAAAAGATTTTATCAAAAAAAATTGTTATATAAACAGAAATTTAGACGATTATTCGGAAAACCGTTCTAATAAATAATCGATTAATTGAAAAAATTTGCATTATTCGGGAATAGCATAAGAATATTTGTTGAAAAACAAGATAATTTACAAAATTTAAACGAATAATGAGAAAACCGAATAATCGATTAAAAAATTAATCGAATAAAAATTAAGAATTTATAGAAAAATTTTACAGAATTTCCTATAATATCTATATTTACAGATATTAATCGAAATATTTGCTACCTAAACTGAATTTTTAACGATTATTCGGAAACCCGTTTAAAAGATAATACGATTAATTGGAAAATTTGTCATAATTCTTAAATGCTATAAGAAAATTAGTTAAAATATGAAATTTTTAACAAAATTTAAACGAATAATAGAAAAACCGAATAATCGATTAAAAAAGTAATCGAATAAAAATGAAGAATTTATAGAAAAATTTTGCAGAATTTCTTTTTATAGCTAAATTTACAGATATTTAACCAAATGTTTGCCATATAAACTGAATTTTTAACGATTATTCGGAAAACCGTTTAAAAGATAATACGATTAATTGGAAAATTTTTCATAATTCTTAAATACTATAAGAAAATTAGTTAAAATATAGAATTTTTGACAAAATTTAAACGAATAATGGGAAAACCGAATAATCGATTAAAAAATTAATCGAATAAAAATTAAGAATTTATAGGAAAATTTTACAGAATTTCCTATTATATCTATATTTACAGATATTATTCGAAATATTTGCTATATAAACTGAATTTTTAACGATTATTCGGAAAACCGTTTAGAAGATAATACGATTAATTGGAAAATTTTTCATAATTCTTAAATACTATTAGAAAATTAGTTAAAATATGAAATTTTTAACAAAATTTTAACGAATAATAGAATAACCGAATAATCGATTAAAAAATTAATCGAATAAAAATTAAGAATTTATAGAAAAATTTTGTAGAATTTCTTTTTATAGCTAAATTTACAGATATTTAACCAAATATTTGTTATATAAACTGAAATTTAAACGATTATTCGGAAACCCGTTTAAAAGATAATACGATTAATTGAAAAATTTTTCATAATTCTTAAATACTATAAGAAAATTAGTTAAAATATAGAATTTCTGACAAAGTACTATAAGAATACTTGTTAAAATACAAAATTTTATAAAAAAATTTAATGAATAATGGGAAAACCTAATAATCGATTAAAGAATTAATCGAATAAAATTAAAGAATTTATTCAAAAAATTTGTAGAATTTAATTTTCAATTTATATTTAATGATTTTTATTCAAATTATTCATTAATAAATGGAAATTTAGACGATTATTCGGAAAACCTTTTCAATTAATATTCGATTAATCGAAAAAATTTGCAATATTTGGGACTAGCATGAGAATATTAGTTAAAATTTGAAATCTTTTAAAAAAATTTAAACGAATAATGAAAAAACCGAATAATCGATTAAAAAATTTATCGAATAAAAATTAAAAATTTATTTAAAAATTGTGCAGAATTTCATTTTCTATTTATATTAAAAGATTTTATCAAAAAAAATTGTTATATAAACTGAAATTTAAACGATTATTCGGAAACCCGTTTCAATGAATATTCTTTTAATTGAAAAAATGTGCAAAATTCTGGAATAGCATAAACAATTTTTTTAATTTAGAAATTTTTTACAAAATTTAATCGAATAATGAGAAAACCGAATAATCGATTAAAAAATTAATCGAATAAAAATGAAGAATTTATAGAAAAATTTTGCAGAATTTCCTTTTATATCTATATATATAGATATAAATCAAAATGTTTGCCATATAAACTGAAATTTTAACGATTATTCGGAAAACCGTTTAGAAGATAATACGATTATTTGGAAAATTTTTCATAATTCTTAAATACTATAAGAAAATTAGTTAAAATATGCAATATTTAACAAAATTTAAACGAATAATAGAAAAACCGAATAATCGATTAAAAAATTAATCGAATAAAAATTAAGAATTTATAGAAAAATTTTGCAGAATTTCTTTTTATAGCTATATTTACAGATATTTAACCAAATATTTGCTATATAAACTGAAATTTAAACGATTATTCGGAAAACCGTTTAAAAGATAATACGATTAATTGGAAAATTTTTCATAATTCTTAAATACTATTAGAAAATTAGTTAAAATATAGAATTTTTGACAAAATTTAAACGAATAATGGGAAAACCGAATAATCGATTAAAAAATTAATCGAATAAAAATTAAGAATTTATAGAAAAATTTAGCAGAATTTTATTATATATCTACATTTACAGATATTAATCCAAATGTTTGCCATATAAACTGAAATTTAAACGATTATTCGGAAAACCGTTTAGAAGATAATACGATTATTTGGAAAATTTTTCATAATTCTAAATATTTTAAGAAAATTAGTTAAAATATGAAATTTTTAACAAAATTTAAACGAATAATAAAAAAACCGAATAATCGATTAAAAAAATTAATCGAATAAAAATTAAAAATTTATAGAAAAATTTTGTAGAATTTCTTTTTATAGCTAAATTTACAGATATTTAACCAAATATTTGTTATATAAACTGAAATTTAAACGATTATTCGGAAACCCGTTTAAAAGATAATACGATTAATTGAAAAATTTTTCATAATTCTTAAATACTATAAGAAAATTAGTTAAAATATAAAATTTTTGACAAAATTTAAACGTATAATGGGAAAACCGAATAATCGATTAAAAAGTTAATCGAATAGAAATGAAGAATTTATTCAAAAATTGTGTAGAATTTCATTTTCTATTTATATTTAAAGAATTTATTAAAAATTATTGCTATATAAACGGAAATTTATACGATTATTCGGAAAACCATTTGAGTAAATTTTCGATTAATCTAAAAATTTTGCAATATTCGGCAATAGCATGAGAATGTTAAATAAAAAATGAATTTTTTTTTGCAAAATTTAAACGAAAAATTGGAAAATCGAATAATCGATTAAAAAATTAATCGATAAAAAAAAGAATTTATACAAAAATTGTACAGAATTTCATATTATATCTATATTTGCAGATTTTAATCAAGATTTTTGCCTACATGAATTTAAATTTTAAGGATTATTCGCTTGCGAATTCATTATGTTAAATTTTATACATTCATTTAGAACCATAAACTATCATTGCCACACCACAAACTGTCACAAACTAAAAGAGTTGGCTTGCTCCCATTCATATTTCCCTGGCTGTTATGTGCCAAAGTGGTTAGAAAAGTATTTTAGCCAAACTTTCTGAACACAACCCCTTTTAATTATAATTTTAAAAAACATAAATTTGTAGTTTAAAATGAGAGAAGGGGTAAGGGAAACTTCTAAAAAATGGAAAATATTTTGTTAGTTCTTGGCTAATATTCAGGGTGTAAAACCTTTTTAATTGTGATGATGCACTAGATCTCATAAGTGTTCATGATGAGTAGCAAAACTTTTGCATACAGTGTTGCACCTTTTCAAGTAAACAACACCTTTTTCTTCCTACAACCATTTATATATTTACCTCTTCTACATTTAGAGTAAACATTCAGCTCTATCTACATTTAAAGGTACATTTGCGTATCCTTTTGTGCCGTTTCAGGTTTATTTTTGCGTACATGTGTTTGTTAGTGTCCTGTTTTCCGTTTTTGTATTTTGTTTGTGGAGAAAAATAAGGGGTTGTTGCTGCTGTTCCCCCATTTTCCTTTTGTTGTTTATGTTCGTTTATGTCTGGTTGTGTGTTTTTGTTGTTGTTTCTGTTTACTTTTGCCTCTTTGCTTTGTTTTCTCTGTGCGGGGGTTGCCAGTTGTAAGGTTTACACTAAAATCCACTTAAATTGTTTTGGGAATTCAACTATTATGCGATTTTAAAGGGAAATATTAAATAGGAAACATTTGTAATAGGATTTATTAAATAAATTTGTATATTTAAAAGATTTTTAATATTTTGTTTTTTCGAAAACAAATTTCAATATCTACAAGTAAAAATGAGCAAATAATTTTACTCCATAATTAACTAAGCACTGATTTAGGGGTGTAAAAGTTATTACAAATATGTCGCGTGACAAATCATACTAAAGGTTATAAAACAAAAGCCAATGCAGACATTTCAACAACACAATTCTCAATTTAATATAGAAAAATCGTTCAACAAATTATGTTCCAATTAGCTGATTTTTGCAATTTTATAGAAAATTCGTTATATTTCTTGTTCCGTTCGGTATACCATGATTATTGCTAAACAACTAATCGACAAAACTTATCTTTTGCACTAAACATAGAACTATAAATATGATATTGAAAAATGTAAATAGAAAAACAAAAATTATTCAGATTTCATTATTTTTTTTCGCTTTAAAGACTTACGAATGTCGCGTTCGGGATCGTAGAAATGCCCAATATATATATTTTTTTTAAATTTAATCTTGTGTAGTAATAAATTTATTGCTTATTTTCTAATTTCCATGTTTTTTTTTTTGTTAAAGGCATACGAATGTCGCGTTCGCTACCAATATTTTTTTTAATATATTTTTTTTGTAAAAATTAATTTTTTTCTTAAATTTAATCCTCTGTAGTAATAATTTCCATATTTTTTTTTGCTTTAAAGGCTTACGAATGTCACGTTCGCTACCAATATTTTTTTTTAATATATTTTTCTTGGAAAAATTTATTTTTTTCTTAAATTTAATCCTCTGTTATAATAAATTTATAGCTTTTTTATAGTTTACATATTTTTTTGATTAAAGGATGTCGCGTTCGCTATCAATGTTTTTTTTTGGAAATTTCTTTTTTTTTTGTTTTCTTAAATATAATCTTCTGTAGTAATAAATTTATTGCATATTTTCTAATTTCTATGTTTTTTTTGCTTTAAAGGCGTACGAATGTCACGTTCGCTACCAATATTTTTTTAAAAAAAATTTGTTTCTTAAATTTAATCCTCTGTACTAATAAATTTATAGCTTATTTTCTAATTTCCATATTTATTTTTGCTAAAGCTTACAAATGTCGCGTTCGCTACCAATATTTTTTTTAATATAATTTTTTTTTGGAATTTTTTTTTTTTTCTTAAATTTAATCCTCTGTAGTAATAAATTTATAGCATATTTTTTAATTTTAATTTTTTTTTTGTCGCGTTCGCTACCAATATTTTGTTTATATATTTTTTTTTGAAAAATTAATTATTTTCTTAAATTTAATCCTCTGTAGTTATAAATTTATTGCTTATTTTCCAATTTACATATTTTTTTTGCTTTAAAGGCTTACGAATGTCACGTTCGCTACCAATATATTTTTTTTGGAAAAATTAATTGTTTTCTTAAATTTAATCCTCTGTAATAATAAATTAAATTTATAGCTTATTTTCTAATTTATTTTTTTCCTTTAAAGGCGTATAATGTCGCGTTCGCTACCAATATTTTTTTTATATATTTTTTTTGTTATAAAAATTATTTTTTTTTTCTTAAATTTAATCCTCTGTAGTAATAAATTTATAGCTTATTTTCTAATTTACATATTTTTTTTGTCGCCTTCGCTACCAATATTTTTTTATATATTTTTTTTTTTGAAAAAATTAATTGTTTTCTTAAATTTAATCCTCTGTAATAATAAATTTATTGCTTATTTTCCAATTTCCTTATTTTTTTAGCTTTAAAGGCTTACAAATGTCGCGTTCGCTACCAATATTTTTTTAAAAAAAATTTGTTTCTTAAATTTAATCCTCTGTAGTAATAAATTTATAGCTTATTTTCTAATTTTCATATCTTTTTTGCTAAAGGCTTACAAATGTCGCGTTCGCTACCAATATTTTTTTAATATATTTTTTTTTTTGGAAATTTTTTTTTTTTCTTAAATTTAGTCCTCTGTAGTAATAAATTTATAGCATATTTTTTAATTTTAATATTTTTTTGTCGCGTTCGCTACCAATAATTTTTTTAATATAATTTTTTTTTGGAAATTTTTTTTTTTTTTTTCATAAATTTAATCCTCTGTAGTAATAAATTTATAGCTTATTTTCTAATTTTAAGGTTTTTTTTTGTCGCGTTCGCTACCAATATTTTGTTTATATATATTTTTTTGAAAAATTAATTGTTTTCTTAAATTTAATCTTCTGTAGTAATAAATTTATAGCTTATTTTCTAATTTCCATATTTTTTTTGGCTTTAACGGCGTACGCATGTCACGTTCGCTACCAATATTTTTTTTAATTAATTGTTTTCTTAAATTTAATCCTCTGTAATAATAAATTTATTGTTTATTTTCCAATTTCCTTATTTTTTTTGCTTTAATGCCGTACAAATGTCGCGTTCGCTATCAATATTTTTTTTATATATATTTTTTTTGGAAAAGTTAATTTTATTCTTAAATTTAATCCTCTATAGAAATAAATTTATTGCTTATTTTCTAATTTACATATTTTTTTGTCGCGTTCGTTACCAATATTTTTTTTATATATATTTTTTTTTTTTGAAAAATTTATTGTTTTCTTAAATTTAATCCTCTGTAATAATAAATTCATAGCTTATTTCCTAATTTCCATGTTTGTTTTTACTTTAAAGGCGTACGAATGTCGCGTTCGCTACCAATATTTTTTTTAAATTAATTGTTTTCTTAAATTTAAACCTCTGTAATAATAAATTTATTGCTTATTTTATTATTTTCCATATTTTTTTGCTTTAACTGCGTACGCATGTCACGTTCGCTACCAACATTATTTTTACATATTTTTTTTAGAAACATTTTTTTTTTCTTAAATTTAATCTTTTGTAATAATAAATTTATTGATTATTTTCCAATTTCTTTATTTTTATTTGCTTTAAAGCCGTAAAAATGTCGCTACCAATATTTTTTTTTGAAAATTTATTTTTTTCTTAAATTAAATCTTCTTTAGTAATAAATTCATCAATTATTTTATAATTACCATATTTTTTTTTAGTTTTGAGAGCGATTATTCATTCTGGCATCACTAATTAATGTTTCTCATTTTATGATTTATAATTACTAGTACCTTTTTACGGAATACACAAACCCACACATAGCCAACTAAATACCAATGGAGTACCACCCATTTACTCCTCTAACGATTAGTTTGTCCCCTTCAAAAAGTTGTCCAAGTAGCATAAAACAACAACCAACCATGTACCCCTAACATGCAGACAAACCAGCAAATTACCATATCACTCACATACATAAAAATTTATGTATGTCGGTCTGTCTGTATGTTCTATGATGCTTTAAATATAGTTCTCAATTCTCGTCCTTTTTATACTTGTTCTGCTGCCTTCTCTGCGAGTCTTCCTTTTCATGGCATCCTTTATTAACAGTAGTGACTGTCTTGGTGTGTTTTCGTCGTGTGTTGCCATTTTATAAATGATAAAATTGTTTTCAGAGCTCCAGTGTTTTTAGCGCTAGACTGAAATTGCCAGTTATAAAGAGCTGTAGGTGTTGTAAAGACATCAAACCAAAAATTTTGTGTGCCAACCGAGTTTGAAAAACAAAACAAAAAAAAGTGTTTAATAATAAAAATCTAAATTTATTTCAATCATTTTTTAAATTTGATTTTCTTACAAAAAGTAAGCAATTTTCATAAAGTAATTAATAATATTAACTAAATCTTTAATAAAAGTACAGGATTTAAAGGATCAAACGAAGAAATGTGTTGAAGTTTCAGTTGAAAACTGTGATGTGATGTGTTTGGCATCCGAAAACTATTGATTTTTATGTGGAAAATTGTTTTACTGTTTCTTATGATCCTTAAAACCAACTATATACAGGTTTTTCTTTTACAGGAAATCGGTATTTTTGTTGAAAGAAAAATAATATTAAAGTTTCCTTTAGATAAATAAAAAATAAAATTGTTAAAATGAAGAAGTAAAATTTTAAATTGATTAAATATGACAAAAATTTCAATATAAATCGATCTATTAATAAATTTTATACCCTTCACTCTGAGTTGAAGGGGAATATATAAGTTTGAAATTTCTACATTTTTCATATTCTGGATCGTTATAGATAGTGGAGTCTATATAATCATGTCTGTATTTCTGTCTGTATGTTGAAATCAACTTTTCATAGTTCTCAAATAACTTACATTTATGATTCATACATCAATATATCCGCTATAGTTCCGGTTCTGGTGCTATTTAAAATCGAGAAAATCGGCCCATAAATGGCTGAGATATAAGCAAATAACCAAGACTACCTCGATTTTTGACCTATTTTTTATGTATATCTGGATTTCTAATAACAAAGTCCTAAATATAGGCAATATGGATATCAAATGATAGATATTTCAAAGACCTATCCAACAAAGTATATAAAGCCATAGTAATTCGAACCTTTATGGGGTCAAAATCGGGAAAAATATTTTTTAAACCGATTTTTTTTTTTCATAAAAAAAAATTTTTTTCTATAAAATTTTTTTTCAATCATATTTTTTCAGTAATTAAAATTTTTAAGCAGAAAATAATTTTTTTTTATCAAAAAAAAAAAAAAAAATTAAAAAAAAATTTTTTCACCAAAAATATTTTCAATTTTTATCTTAAAGTATACCTTGGTGAAGGGTTTATAAGCCGAATATAGCCCTATAGAAAATGTGGCTAGACTAGACTAAGATTTTCTGTGGAAAATGTGGCTAGACTAGACTAAGATTTTCTATAGAAAATGTGGCTAGACTAGACTAAGATTTTCTATAGAAAATTTCTCTAGACTAGACTAAGATTTTCTATAGAAAATTTCTCTAGACTAGACTAAGATTTTCTATAGAAAATTTCTCTAGACTAGACTAAGATTTTCTATAGAAAATTTCTCTAGACTAGACTAAGATTTTCTATAGAAAATGAGGCTAGACTAGACTATGATTTTCTATAGAAAATTTGTCTAGACTAGGCTAAGATTTTCTATAGAAAATTTGTCTAGACTAGACTAAGATTTTCTGTAGAAAATTTCTCTAGACTAGACTAAGATTTTCTATAGAAAATTTGTCTAGACTAGACTAAGATTTTCTATAGAAAATTTGTCTAGACTAGACTAAGATTTTCTATAGAAAATTTGTCTAGACTAGACTAAGATTTTCTATAGAAAATATGTCTAGACTAGACTAAGATTTTCTATAGAAAATATGTCTAGACTAAGATTTTCTATAGAAAATTTGTCTAGACTAGGCTAAGATTTTCTATAGAAAATTTGTCTAGACTAGACTAAGATTTTCTATAGAAAATTTGTCTAGACTAGACTAAGATTTTCTATAGAAAATGTGGCTAGACTAGCCTAAGATTTTCTATAGAAAATTTGTCTAGACTAGACTAAGATTTTCTATAGAAAATGTGGCTAGACTAGACTAAGATTTTCTATAGAAAATGTGGCTAGACTAGACTAAGATTTTCTATAGAAAATGAGGCTAGACTAGACTAAGATTTTCTATAGAAAATGTTTCTAGACTAGACTAAGATTTTCTATTCAAGCGTTTGAAAATTCCATTGAAATTATGTTTTTAATCTCTATTTCATTTCTTACATACATTTTAATTAAGCAATTGTTATATTCATTTCTCTCTTACAGACTTCCACAAAACGTTCAAACGTTGATTTTGACGGGGTCGAAGATTTTGATGAAGATTCCGGTTCAGATTTCGATGAAGATGAAGATCCAGATAAAATAGAAGTGCCAGGTATGTTTTCAAATTGTTAAAATATTTATAGACATAAATTTTGTTATTAAAATTTCATTTTACAACCCTTAAGATATTTTTCAAAATTTTTGATTTGTTTTTTATACAAACTCAATTAAAATTTTTTAAATACCAACAAAAAATAATCAAAGCAATGGAACAAACTACTGCTTTTGCTCTTTAAAAGTCTCTCCCTTAACAGTATTTATCCACCCCCTCCTTCCATTACTCTTTTGCATAAATTTATAACTCTTTTTCTGTTAGAGAGTGAGTGAATGAGTGTCTCTTTAACTATAGATATAAATACTTTTATATAAAATTAGTTTTTCGTACTTGGTTTTTTAGGAAAAGTTTTTTGTTAGATAAATCCTGTTTTTTTGTTGGGCCCCCATCAACCATCACAGGAATATAAAGTTATTTTCCTGTGAGTGCAGGAAAATAAAACAGAAATGCTTTCATTTGGTAAACACAAAACAACAAATACTTTTATTTTAGTTTATAAAATATATTAGAGATTGGTTAAGAAGGTTGGTAAAGAGGCTGGGGTGGTGATATTGTGGTTTTAAACTAAGAAGTTTGTCTTTCAATTGCTAACAGTACCAATTTAGTTATTTGTTTAAAAAAAACATTCACAGATACTAGAATTTTGGTAAAAAATTTAAGTAATTTAAAAGCATTCATTTATAGGAAATGTTAGTCTAGTCTAGACACATTTTCTATAGAAAATCTTAGTCTAGTGTAGCCACATTTTCTATGGAAAATCTTAGTCTAGTCTAGCCACATTTTCTATAGAAAATCTTAGTCTAGTCTAGCCACATTTTCTATAGAAAATCTTGGTCTAGTCTAGACAAATTTTCTATAGAAAATCTTGGTCTAGTCTAGACAAATTTTCTATAGAAAATCTTGGTCTAGTCTAGCCACATTTTCTATAGAAAATCTTAGTCTAGTCTAGCCATAATTTCTATAGAAATTCTTAGTCTCGTCTAGCCATAATTTCTATAGAAATTCTTAGTCTAGTCTAGCCACATTTTCTATAGAAAATCTTAGTCTAGTCTAGCCACATTTTCTATAGAAAATCTTAGTCTAGTCTAGACACATTTTCTATAGAAAATCTTGGTCTAGTCTAGACACATTTTCTATAGAAAATCTTGGTCTAGTCTAACCACATTTTCTATAGAAAATCTTAGTTTAGATTCATTAGCATGCTCTTAAAAATTATTGTCACTACGACTCTGATTCTTTTAAACTTATCTGACCAGAAAATAACCAGACATGTAAAAGTTTATGGAAATATGCTTTATATACAGCTGGATCAACTATTGACCAAACAACTAACTACACAATTTTGTGGGCATAATCAATCTTATTACAAAATGGTCTACTCCCTATAGTATTCTCCAACAGTTTTGAGTCCAACTTCTAGTGATTTAAAACTCATTTCCATATTGTTTGTAATGGACACAACTTTACCTTATCATGCCACTCTTTAGTGTAACTGACTAGAGTAGAGTTGGTGTGGGGTTTTCTGTTGTGCTGAATTTAGTAGTTTGTTAAACCTTGAGTTTGCCAAATAAAAGGGGTACATGGCATAAATTTATATAGCTGCGAACATTTGATAGGAACATTGCTAAAGTTTATGTAAAATTTTCATGTACCTACAATTGTTATATACTTGGGAACGTATAAAACATCTATAACAGGCATATAAATGAACAGTGGAACTCTAATATAATCAACTCATAGAAGACCATATCTTTAATGACTTTATATTTTCCATTTTAGCTAGAAATTATAAAAATTAATTTAAATTGCTTTAATATTACAAATTTTCTATTTATATTGTTTTTTTTAAGGTTCCACTGTTTTGATATATTTGCTTTTCTGTAGAATTATTTCTGTATTTCAGAGCTTAAACTTATTGCTCGCACTCTTTTTGCTTCAAACAACTATTTCCCATAGATTCATAATTATGCAAATGTAATTATTTACTTACATACCTACAGTGAATAAAACATTTGTAACATTTGTTGTTTATACAAAACAAACACAATTTACTCTATAGTAACACCATTCTCCTTAACCCAAAACCCTCAACCGCCCCCATTTATAGATGGACATGACTCTATTTTAATGCCAATAAATACAATAACGAAAAAGGAACAACGTTAGCGTTATTAATGCATTAAGGGTTATTTGTGAGTAAAGGCGAAAACAATACCTTACCTTACATTACTACTTTATACAGATGAAAAGATAGAGAGAGAGCGAGAGAGGAAGAGGGAGCATGTAGGAGACAGAGTTATACATGGAGATGGGGGAAAAGGAGTGAAGTTCATTAGTACTATGGGGTGTGTTTTGTAATTTTAAAGTCTAATAATTTACTGGCAGTGCTTTAAATGCAAGAAAACTTAAAAAATTACTAAAATAGTTTCATTAAATTAATGAAATTGTTTCATTAAATTAATGAAATTATTTCATTAAATTAATGAAATTGTTTCATTAAATTAATGAAATTATTTCATTAAATTAATGAAATTGTTGGAGAGATTGATATATAGATAGAGGGAGCTATAGATTGATGGACAAATAGATGAATAGGTAGATAAATTAATGAAATTATTCATTAAATTAATGTAATTATTTCATAAAATTAATGTAATTATTTCATAAAATTAATGTAATTATTTCATTTAATTAATGAAATTTTTTCATTAAATTAATGAAATTGTTTCGTTAAATTAATGAAATTGTTTCATTAAAGTAATGAAATTATTTCATTAAATTAATGAAATTGTTTCATTAAATTAATAAAATTATTTCATTAAATTAATTATATTGTTTCATTAAATTAATGAAATTGTTGGAGAGATTGATATATAGAAAGAGGGAGATATAGCTTGAGAGATTAATATTTGTCCATAATGATGAATTTTTTTTAATTTTTTTTTCACTAATAAATTTATTCATTAAATTAATAAAATTGTTTCATTAAATTAATGAAATTGTTTCATTAAATTAATGAAATTATTTCATTAAATTAATTAAACTATTTCATTAAATTAATTAAATTATTTCATTAAATTAATGAAATAGTTTCATTAAATTAATGAAATTATTTCATTAAATTAATGAAATTGTTGGAGAGATTGATATATAGATAGAGGGAGCTATAGATTGATGGACAAATAGATGAATAGGTAGATTTTTTTCACTAATAAATTTATTTCATTAAATTAATGAAATTGTTTCATTAAAGTAATGAAATTGTTTTATTAAATTAATGAAATTGTTTTATTAAATTAATGAAATTGTTTCATTAAAATAATGAAATTGTTTCATTAAATTAATGAAATTGTTTAATTAAATGAATGAAATTATTTCATTAAATTAATGAAATTGTTTCATTAAATTAATGAAATTATTTTATTAATTTAATGAAATGGTTTCGTTAAATTAATGAAATTGTTAAATTAAATTAATGAAATTATTTCATTAAATTAATGAAATTATTTCATTAAATTATTGAAATAATTTCATTAAATTAATGAAATTATTTCATTAAATTAATTAAATTACTTCATTAAATTAATGAAATTATTTCATTAAATTATTGAAATTATTTCATTAAATTATTTCATTAAATTATCAGCTTTTCTTTGGATCACATTTCCAGTGAGAATCATGAGAATCGTAGACTCCAGTAACACGTGTAATCACTAATAAATTTATTCATTAAAGTAATGAAATTGTTTCATTAAATTAATGAAATTGTTGGAGAGATTGATATATAGATAGAGGGAGCTATAGATTGATGGACAAATAGATGACTTGGTAGATAAATTTATTTCGTTAAATTAATGAAATTGTTTCATTAAAGTAATGAAATTGTTTTATTAAATTAATGAAATTGTTTCATTAAAATAATGAAATTGTTTCATTAAAATAATGAAATTGTTTCATTAAATTAATGAAATTGTTTAATTAAATGAATGAAATTATTTCATTAAATTAATGAAATTGTTTCATTAAATTAATGAAATTATTTTATTAATTTAATGAAATGGTTTCGTTAAATTAATGAAATTGTTAAATTAAATTAATGAAATTATTTCATTAAATTAATGAAATTATTTCATTAAATTAATGAAATTATTTCATTAAATTAATGAAATTATTTCATTAAATTATTGAAATGATTTCATTAAATTAATGAAATTATTTCATTAAATTAATTAAATTATTTCATTAAATTAATGAAATTATTTCATTAAATTATTGAAATTATTTCATTAAATTAATGAAATTATTTCATTAAATTATCAGCTTTTCTTTGGATCACATTTCCAGTGAGAATCATGAGAATCGTAGACTCCAGTAACGCGTGACAGTAAAAATTAACATGTATTTGAAACGGAGTTAGTAGCGTAACAAATTTTCCGGACTAATTTCCCAACTACATTGCAATTCTTTGACCATTTTAGTCAACATCCAACCTCTTTACTAGCGTATTTAATTAAATAATTCCTTCAAATCCTTGGCAAAATGCAAATCTAAATGATAATTAAACAAATTCCTAACTCAACCAAACCAACGCCCACAACACTTGTCCCTTTAGCCAGCAACCTCATCGAGCATAGTTGAGTACATACTCTAATATACACGCGAATAATTATACATAATTATATAATATTTGAGATGTTAGCTAAAATCTCAGGGATATAAATACATAAACACACAGGCACTCACAGCATCATGAATTTCTCAGATACACAACTTGTTAAATTTTGCCAAAAACAAAGCAAATACATAGCTGACCAATTCAATGTCTTAGGCATCATTTTATAACTCTCTCATTTCAAATAATTTGGGAAACATATGAGGTATTGTTAGGGAGTTATTTGAAGATGCAGAGCTATTCTAGCTTTGCTTTGAAGTTAAGACATAATTTCAATCATAATTTCATTATTATTGCAAAAGTAGAAACATTTTGTTAGGGAATTCCTCAATGAAGTCTATTTGAGGATTCTTCTTGCTCAAAAAGGTTTTAAAATCCCATAAGGTTGTTTTTGAGGTTATGACACGATCCCTCTCTCTTTACGTCCATTTACACATCTCAGTCTCTTAATTAAATTTCTCTCTAATTTGGACATATCCTTGATCTTCAAAATGCAACTTTCACATCGTCTGAAGTTCTCGAGACACGAACCCTCCATCTCTCTTTACGTCCGTTTACACATCTCAGTCTCTTAATTAAATTTCTCTCTAATTTGGATCCTTGATCTTCAAAATGCATCAATTCACATCGTCTGAGTTCTCATATCAGTTGAAAGTGTGTTCAGAATAGAAACAGAACAGTACTTTTATAGTTCTCAAAAGGAAAGTCCACTACCAATCCCAGAAGGATCAAAAGTTCCGTTTTGGGAAATTCGATACTGATAGCTACAACTTGTTAATCGAGTCTGTTATATTTAAACATTAGTAAATGTATCAGTTTCTCGAAAGTTCTTCATTGATTAAAATAAGAGAGTTGAAAAATTCATTTGAGATTCGCTTCTCATTGGTTAGTTGCAACAAGTCTCGAAAACTACCTTCTATCCTAAAAGAACTAAGCAAATGAGCTGGGTATAGTTTGTATTCCTCATTAGTACCACTCGAGTTCTTAAGAATATCTTCCAGTTTATAAAACTATCGCTAAATTAACAATATTTGTTCTTGTAATCCTTACTGGATTCATATTCCTCGCTTTCATTGAGTTAACCATCTTTGTCCGATTGAGACTAATTTAAAACCGGCTGCTGTAGGTTCCGATGAACATATTTATTCGTTTCTCATTTGTTAGTTGGAACGAATCTTGAAAACGTGCAACTATCCTAGAAGAACTTCCCAAAATGTGGTGGGAGAGTTTGTATTCCTCATTAGTTGAATGTTTTGTTCTGGAGAAAAGCTTCCTGTTTTTTGATTTTCAAAGTTCTTTCCTAAAGGAAACATTGAATTGATTCAGCTTTGGCTGAGTTTTTAACGCCTGAGCCAAGGATAGCCCCAATTTGTGTAACTAGTTGAGGATTTCCTGTGAATTTTTCTTTTAGGAAGGAAGTTCTTTCCTGAAGAAACATCGAATTGATTTAGCTTTCGCTGAGTTAATATTCTTTGACCGCATGAGTCTAGGATAGTCCAATTTATTAGTGTAATATTGACATCGCTCTAAATGCATTGTAAAGGATTCTAATTCCTCGGTTCGATTCCTGGAAAAAAAGCCTTCCTGTTGATAAAACTATCGCTAAAGTTTTTTGATTTTCAAAGTTCTTTCCTAAAGGAAACATTGAATTGATTCAGCTTTGGCTGACTTTTTAACGCCTGAGCCAAGGATAGCCCCAATTTGTGTAACTAGTTGAGGAGTTGCTTTGAGGATTTCCTGTGAATTGTTCTTTTAGGAAATTCTTTCCTAAAGGAAACACGGAATTGATTCAGCTTTCGCTGAGCTAATATTCTTTGACCGCATGAGTCTAGGACAGTCCAATTTATTAGTGTAATATTGACATCGCTCTAAATGCATTGTAAAGGATTCTTATTCCTCGGTTCGATTCCTGGAAAAAAACCTTCCTGTTGATAAATCTATCGCTAAAGTTTTTTGATTTTCAAAGTTCTTTCCTAAAGGATTCAGGAATTAATTCAGCTTTGCCTGAGTTTTTAACGCCTGAGCCAAGGATAGCCCCAATTTGTGTAACTAGTTGAGGAGTCGCTTTGAGGATTTCCTGTGAATTTTTCTTTTAGGAAGTTCTTTCCTGAAGAAAACATCGAATTGATTTAGCTTTCGCTGAGTTAATATTCTTTGACCGCATGAGTCTAGGATAGTCCAATTTATTAGTGTAATATTGACATCGCTCTAAATGCATTGTAAAGGATTCATATTCCTCGGTTTGTTTCCTGGAAAAAGCTTTCCTGTTGATAAATCTATCGCTAAAGTTTTTTGATTTTCAAAGTTCTTTCCTAAAGGAAACATTGAATTGATTCAGCTTTGGCTGAGTTTTCAACGCCTGAGCCAAGGATAGGCCCAATTTGTGTAACTAGTTGAGGAGTTGCTTTGAGGATTTCCCAGTGAATTTTTCTTTTAGGAAGGAAGTTCTTTCCTGAAGAAAACAAACAAACGAATATTCTTTGACCGCATGAGTCTAGGATAGTCCCATTTATTAGTGTAATATTGACATCGCTCTAAATGTTTTGTAAAGGATTCATATTCCTCGGTTCGATTCCTGGAAAAAAACTTCCTGCTGATAAAGCTATCGCTAAAGTTTTTTGATTTTCAAAGTTCTTTCCTAAAGGAAACATTGAATTGATTCAGCTTTGGCTGAGTTTTTAACGCTTGAGCAAAGGATAACCCCAATTTGTGTAACTAGTTGAGGTGTTGCTTTGAGGATTTCCTGTGAATTTTTCTTTTAGGAAGGAAGTTCTTTCCTGAAGAAACATCGAATTGATTTAGCTTTCGCTGAGTTAATAATTTTTGACCGCATGAGTCTAGGATAGTTCAAATTTTCAACATCTCATACGCTTGGAATTTGTTGAGGAACATGTTGAGAAGGTATTTTAAGGATGAAATGTACTCAACGTTTCTTTCAGGAACGTGTGCCTTTTCCTATGACGGCTATTGATGTTTTTTAGGAGGAGAGTAATCCTCCTTAACTTCCTTCACTCTTTTCGGTTTTCTTCTCTCCTGTTAGTAATTTGCAGATGGACAAAGACTTTGGGAAATAAAGGAGAAGCAGGAGTTCTTTGAAATATTTAAAATTTGATTTTAAAATTATATTCTTAGTATTCATTCATTCGCTTGGAATTTGTCAAGGAACATGTTGAGAAGATATTTTAAGGATGAAATGTACTCAACGTTTCTTTCAGGAACATGTGCTAGAGTTTGATTAATTGACTCTTTTCACATGTCTTTCGGAGAAGTTTCACCACTATTTGAAATTTGCCGAGGATGAATGTTTAATTAAGGATTATCGAGGAAATGTTTTGTGGAAGAATGTCTTTAAAAGCTTTAATTAACTCAATTCGTTGTCAGATTTCCTATGATGGAGTCTTTGGGAGTTTACACAACTCATCAAAGGATTAATCTTTTACTCCAAGCCTTCAGGAGGTTTCACTGAAGTCCAGTATCAAGAGATCTCTAATGATTGGCAATTTTATGGTTGCAAGTGATCTTGTTTCTAATTCTAATTCAAAATTCACTGCTAGAGAAAACATCTAGATGATTCTTAATCATTTCTGTTTAGGATTATGGTGAAAATGTTTTGTGGAAGAATGTGTCGTAAGAGTTTTTAATCAATCCCTTGTCATTGTCTAGAGATGGAGAAGCTGCAATATCTTGAGATCTCAAATTCTTGTTATAATTCAAAATGCACTGCTATAGAAAACCTATTGACTCCTGATTCTTAAAAATCATTGTTCAAGAGTTCTACAACTGGGAATTGAAGCAACTTTGATACTCTTGGATCTTCTTTGGACTATTACTTTACCAATTATCCTAGAATCTCCATCAAAGGGGAGCATGAGTCTAGGATAGTGGAAATTTTCACAATCTCATTCGCTTGGAATTTGTTGAGGAACATGTTGAGAAGGTATTTTAAGGATGAAATGTACTCAATGTTTCTTTCAGGAACGTGTGCTAGAGTTTGATTAATTGACTCTTTTCACATGTCTTTCGGAGAAGTTTCACCACTATTTGAAATTTGATAATCCTTTAGGATTATCGAGGAAATGTTTTGTGGAAGAATGTCTTTAAAAGCTTTGATTAACTCAATTTATTTTCTGGTTACTTATGACCGAGTCTTTGCAGCAACTTTAATACTCATGGATCTTCTTTGGACTATTACTTTACCAATTCTCCTAGAATCTCCATCAAAAGGGGAGCAACCTTAATTATCACATACATCCATCCTCCCCTGGTCAATTTTCATTACAAATCTTATTATATAAGCTATATATACAATCACTAACATAAAATTAATTATATTTATGTACTTCTTGCTCATTATAACTGCAATACATAACCAAACAAATACATTTAAAGGTGGTATCTACAATAATATATACAGATGCAGCACATGGAGAGTATGTACTCGTGTATCTTGCAATCTTATTAATATATAATGTTGAAATATGCGTAAATGCTTGAGTATGTGCAGCCATTTATTTGTTATACATAGGTAGGTTTTTGATATACTTGGATTTCCTATTACCATTTTAATAATAATGCGTTTGCTTAGCTATACAAACATGCTTGACGTAAATGTTGTGCGAGAAAAACCAATATTTGTCTCCTCATTTCAGTTATGACTACAACATTAGACAGGCCACTTTATAACGCCTTCCAACCCCACATTGCCAGTCTCCTATATTCTGTTTTAAATGTTTCTCACATGTATTGAGGTGCGTGTCTCTTCTTATATGTCATTATCCTTAGTGTCGTTCGATTTATACACCTGTCCAGTTTTAAAATATATGATTAACATAATAATTGTGTAACTAAGCATATGTTAAGGAATAAAGTTAGGGGTTAGTCAGGAGGAGCTTGGAGGAAATTGTGATTTTCAAATAACTTCCTTAGTATCAAGGAAATGGACAAAGACTTTGGGAATTAGAGGAGAGGAAGAAGTTCTTTCAAATGTTTCAAATTATTCATATGGACGCTAGACTTTTATGGAAATTGGGATTTTCAAATAACTTTGTTTGTATCAAGGAAATGGACAAAGACTTTGGGAATTAGAGGCGAGGAAGGAGTACTTTCAGATGTTTCAAATTATTCATATGGCTTTCATGGAACTTGTGATTTTCAAATAACTTCCTTAGTGTCAAGGAAATGGACAAAGACTTTGGGAATTAGAGGCGAGGAAGGAGTACTTTCAAATGTTTCAAATTATTGGGATTTTTCAACTTTGTTGGTATCAAGGAAATAGACAAAGACTATGGAAATTAAAGGCAAAGAAGTAGTTCTTTGACGTGTTTCAAACATTTTCAAAGATAAATATTCGAAGAATTTTGTTCCCATTAATCTCCTGATCCTCATTGTTCCTTTCTTTATCACAGCTATTAATGATTTTAAAATGCACTCTTTCTGTTTACTTCCTTGTTAGTCATTTGCAGATGCACAATGATTTGGAGAGTACTCCTCCTTAACTCCCTTCACTCTTTTCGGTTTTCTTCTCTCCTGTTAGTAATTTGCAGATGGGCAAAGACTTTGGGAAATAAAGCAGAAGCAGGAATTCTCTTTAGAGTATTGAGGACATGGACAAAGACTTTGGGAAATAAAAGAGAGGAACAAGTTCTTTGAGATGTTTCATATTATTCTTATTGGTCCTTAAAGTCTCTTTACTTTTTTTTAAAGACTTTGTTAATCATCAATGAAGAACATTGGAAGTATTAAGGTAATAAATTCCTAGACTTGTTCCTTTCCCTATGACGGCTATTGATGTTTTTTAGGAGAAGAGTACTCCTCCTTAACTTCCTTCACTCTTTTCGGGTTTCTTCTCTACTGTTAGTAATTTGCAGTTGGGCAAAGACTTTGGGAAATAAAGCAGAAGCAGGAGTTCTTTGAGATATTTAAAATTAGATTTTCAAATTATATTCTTAGTATTAAGGAAACGGACAAAGAGTTTTGGGAAATTAAGGGGAGGAACAAGTTCTTTCAGATGTTTCAAATTATTCATATTGGTCCTTAAAAGACTTTGTTAATCATCAATGAAGAACATAAGAAGTATTAAGGTAATGAATTCCTAGACTTGTTGCTTTCCCTCCTCAACTTCCTTCAGTAATTTCGTTTTTCATATTTCCTGTTAGGAAACTTTATATAAAATAACGACTTTGAGAAGTAAAATGAATTATGTCTTACTTGCTCAGTATCAAGGAAAGTGACAAAGACTTTTGTGAAATAATGTCTCAAATTAGTCGAAGTATTTTGTTCCCATTAAGTTGATGACCTCCTAGACTTGTTCCTTTTCGTACGATAGCTATTGATGTTTTTTTTTAGAATGATCTTGTCCTTAACTTCCTTCAGTCTTTTCGGTTCTCTTCTTTCCTGTTAGGAAACTACAAATGGATAAAGACTTTGGGAAATAAAGAAGATGTGGGTGTTATTTCAGATGTTTCAAATTAATCACGTTGCTCCTTAAAGTCCTAGAAAATGTACAAAGACTTTGGAAAATAAAGGAGAGCAACCAGTTCTTTGATATGTTCTTTGTTAAATCTTCAATGAAGAACATTCAATATATAGACTTGTTCCTTTCCCTATGACGGCCATTGCGGTCTTTGTTTTCTAAAGTAGACCTGAAGAATCTTAAGATCTCTAAAAAAGTGACAAGTTTCTTAATGTGTAATTCACTAGAAAATAAATCAAATAAGTTTTCATGAGAGTATTGTAAAGTGTATTTATTGATGTTCCAATTCCAATTGTTGGGCTCCTACTGAAAAGTGTTTCAGAATTCCCTTAATCGTATATCCTAAAGTGTTCCATGAAGGCATTGTAAAATGTATTCATTGACCTTCGAGCTCCTATTGGTTAATAATGAAGTAAACATGTACTTCAAAGAACGTTAAAGGTTTGGTAGAGTGTCGGACTTTGACTAACTCGAACCGTTTTCTTACTAATACTGAGGAGTCTTTGGAAATTTCATCAACGAATGGATTGATCATTGATGTCAAATTCTTCCACTATGGGGCATTCCAATTCCTATTGATCTAATAATATTATAAATACTTCGAAGAACGTTAATGGTTTGGTAGATTGGTCGGACTTTGACTATCTCGAACAGTCTTTGGAAATTTCATCAACTGAACGAATGATTGACATCTACGATCGTCAAAATCTTCTGCAAATTTTATTCATTAGTCTTCCAATTAATATTGGTCTAATAATGAAGTTAATACCACGAAGAATGTTAAATCTTTGGTAGAGTGGTCGGATTTTGACTAACTCGATCTCTTTTTTTCATTAACCAATCCTCAGTCTTTGGAAATTCCAACAACTGAATTAACATGTCTAGCTTTTAAGATGTATAATTAAAAGTTCAGTTTTTTGAGATCTCTAATGAGAGACAATTTAATGGATCATCTTGATCTCGTTGCCTACTGTAATTCCAAGTCCACTTTTGGTTAAAACATGGAATTGATTCGACCTACACTGAGTTAATAAACTTTATACGAGTGAATCTGGGATCGACCAAATTGTGATGGAGATACTCCAATTTTTTTCTACAGAAAAATATCTGGCTGGTACTGTTTGGACCGAGTAAACAACCACTGTTCAAGAGAGTCTATGGTAAAGTTGTCTATATTGGTTTATGTGGGACCTAAAATCATATTCCTCATTGGATCCGATTATTTTAGCAGTTAAGCTTTTATTGATGGTTCTCTTTTAGGGATTTGAAGTTGAAGTCAACAGTTTTCGCAAATTCTTTCCTTCAGAAACAAACCTAGTTGATATCGCTATCGCTGAGTATACAACCACTGTCCAATAGAGCCTGAAATCGTTTAATAATTCGTATTCCCGACAAGTATTTACGTGTGGCCCGAATCATATTGCCCAATGGAGTCTATTATTAAAGTAGGACAGTTTTAGGGATTTGAAGTTGAAATGTGAACTGAGATTTTTTGAAACAATTGACTCACATTGTCTATAGTTAAACTAAAGTCTAGAATAATGAAATCTCTAGTGATTTGAATGATAATTAAACAGTGTTTATGTTTAACTCCCCCCTAAAAGTCTCTCAATCGTATACTAAAACTCCTTCCTATACGAATACTTTTCTTTAACACTATTCAAGTAAACAAATCAATTTTATCAGCTACACTATATTCATCCAAATAATTATCGTATTACTAATGTTTAAACAAAAAAAATATAGAAGCAAAATATTTATTTAATAAACTGGTTTTATTTAAATCACTTAAATGATGTGTATTGTATACAAAAATTAAA
Source organism: Calliphora vicina (assembly GCF_958450345.1). Classification (NCBI taxonomy): domain Eukaryota; kingdom Metazoa; phylum Arthropoda; class Insecta; order Diptera; family Calliphoridae; genus Calliphora; species Calliphora vicina. Next base: position 117,364,430 of record NC_088783.1, read on the forward strand.
CAGAAAACATGATAGTTTTTTAATAACTTTCGATTTCAATGAAATTTTTATGCTTGTAGACGAAATAAATATGTATGTACTTATTGTGTATTTTAAATATTTTAGGGCATTAATAGTTTGACCATATTAAGGTCTGTGAAATGAATACTAACATATGTTAGGGACAAAAAATCATAAAAAACACATGGTTTGCTCATACACAAGTTTGGTTAAAAATATAAATTACTTTACACAGCGACACAAATATCATAAATAAATAGAGTTTAGTTTAATTATTTTAAATATTTTGTTTAGGGTAGAGAAATAATTAAAACTATTTTTAAATATTTTAAAGACCTTGATTATAAAACAAAATTTTGAGACAAATATGTATAGAACAAGTAACAGAGCTATGTATATTCGGCTGTGCCAAATCTTATATACCCTTCACCAAATTATACTTCAAAATACAAATTTTAAATATTTTTAGGTAAACAAAATTTATTTTTTTAATTTTTTGTTAAAAATGTTTTTTTGAATTATTTTAAATTTTAAAATTTTAAAATTTTTTCAATTTTAAAATATTTTTTTTTTAATTTAAAATTTTTTAAATTTTAAAAAAAATTTGTCTTTTTTAAAATTTTTTTTGGTGAAAAAAAAAATCGGTTTAAAAAATATTTTTTCCGATTTTGACCCATTGTAGGTCCAACTTACTATGGTCTTATATACGACGTTGCAAAGGTCTTTGAAATATCTATCATTAGATATCCATATTGTCTATATTAATGACTTAGTAATCCAGATATAGGTCAAAAATCGAGGTTGTCCTGTTTTTTTCCTCATATCTCGGCCATTTGTGGACCGGATTTTAAATAGCAAACTTCTCGAAAGCATGTCTAACAGAATTATTGAAGATTTGGATCCCGAAGATATCTGGGGTCTTCAGAAAATTGATTTCAACAGACAGACGGACAGACAGACGGACATGGCATAATCGACTCCGCTATCTATAAAGATCCAGAATATATAAACTTTATAGGGTCGAAAATGAAAAATGTAGAAATTACAAACGGAATGACAAACTTATTTATACCCTTCTCCCGAAGGTGAAGGGTATAAAAATATATAAATTTCTTTTTAATTAGTTGAAAAATACTTTATTTAACAATTTTTAGGCAATTGTTTCAATATTTGTTATATTTTTTATTAATTTTCCTAGTTTTATTTAAATTATTAAACAATTAATACTTTCATTCACAATAACGCTATAAAGACAACGTCATTGTTGTTTACATGCCAGCCTTGTAAATAGTTGTATGCATTAAGTACTTAAATGGGCAACTGTGCCTCAAAATAAACTCCTTTTTTTTGCAATGTTGTTAGGGTAGCCATTTTTTTGGGAGATTAAGGAAATAAAAACAAAAGTTAAAATCTTTAAATAATAAAGTAATTTTAGGTTTTTTAATAAGATTTATATATAAATTAGGTTTGTTATAACAAATTTTGGAGACTTATTTAAAAAAAGAAGCTATTAAAATTAGAAAATAATCAAGTATCAAATGTTTAGCTTTAAATTTATTCATGGCCAAAACTTTGTTGGCCATGACCTTTTCCCATCTTTGTGGCAACATTTTGGATTTCTCCCCAAAAGAACTGCTTATCTTTCCACAAATCAAGCCAATTTCGGTTACTCTTCGAAGTGAATCATATTCCAGGGAGAGTGTTCTGCATCGATCGAAACAACAAATATTAGTTGGACGGTGCAAGGTTGGGACTATAAGAGGGGTGAGGTAAAACTTCCCAAGCACTTCTTTCTAAATTGTTTATAACAGTTATTGCACCATGTGGCCTAGTGTTGTCATGATGGAATATTACAGTTTCATGTTTGGGCGTTTTTCGGCCAATGTTCGCTTTAAACGAATCATTTGGGTTCGGTACAGGTTCTCTGTAATGGTCTGGCAAGATTTCAGCAGCTCATTATATATAGGACCCCTTTGCTCCCACCAAATACACAGCATTACCTTAGCGCCATGGATAGGGTGCCCCGATAGACCAGTGTGCTGAACTATTAATCTGAAGGTTGCGGGTTCGATTCCCGCAAGAGACTCTGGGTGTAACTGCAGACAAGCAAAACGCTTCGCAGTTTGTGTTTAAAAAAAAATTTGGCTTTGGTGTCGATTCGGCTGGTTGTTCGGGCTGTACTTGCGATTCCCTACGCTTCGGATTATCGTAATGAATCCAATTCTCATCGCTAGTAATGATTCGCAGCAAAACTGATTTTCTTTTATAGCGTTCAAGCTTGCAACGTCATCTTTGAAGGTCTCTCGGTTTCAATTCATATGGTATCCAATTTCCCTGCTTTTGGAGGAAGCCAGCTGCTTGCAAACGTTTTGAAATTGCAGATTGAGTAGCTTCCAATAACTTTACCAGCTCTTGTTGAGTTCTAAAACAATCTTCATGGAGTAATGCCTTCAATTCTTGGTCTTCAAACTTTTTTTGGCTGGCCTGGGCGATCTTTTTTGGCTTCCATGTCAAAATCTCTACTTCAGAACCGCACAAAACATCTCTTGCACGTTGAAATCGATGAAATTCATTCACCATAAGCTTTGGTGAGCTTCAGCGGCACTTTTTTTTTCAAATTAAAGAAGTGAAGGAAAACTTTCCGCATATGACGCTTTGTTGCCACAAAATTCGAACTTTTCGAAGCAAAAATGAAGAGTAGACTCGCATGCAATTCGTAATAACAACTACACAGAGAAAGCTGATTAATTGTAGCAACCGAATTGGTTGCCTATCAAATAATTCTGCCTTGGTGACCGAATTTTTCAGTTGTGGCTACAAAATTTTAAAAGGAGTAACAAAAGTTTGGTTGCTTCAATCGAAATTCTTCTTTATTAATTGATTTTCTGTTGCTAGAACCGAAAAATTCTATGTGTGCAAGCGAATCATTCGATTGGCAAGAAATTCGTTTGCCACTACGAATCTGTATAGAGATCAGTATAAATAAGAGCTCTATGGCTTAGTGATTAGGGCATTTGACTATAAAACGAGAGGTTATGAGTTCAACCCCCCAACTCTCTGAAAATGTAATGCTGAATGTGGTCGTTCGTGTTTTCGTTCTCACTAATGATGCAGAAAATGCAAAAATTGAGAATAGACTCGCATGCAATTCGTAATAATAGTAGGGATCAGTATAAATAAGAGCTCTGTGGCTTAATAATTAGCGCATTTGAGTATAAAGCAAGAGATTAAGAGTTCAATCCCCCGCACAATTGAATTTGAAGTGAAATTTTAAGCAAAGTGTTCCAATTGGCCACCTGCAATGACATTCCCATGTTAAATTTACCAGACAATAATGTTGCCAGTGGTTTGAAAATTCAATAGTAGTAGTTCTCAATGGCTAACTAATTTGTCATGGCGGATTTAGTTCAATGAACTGCAGGGTTATATTAATTTAAAAACAAAAGCGATTAAGATTAGAAAATAATCAAATAATATTAATACTTTTAAAAGAGAAAGCAATTACATAGTACATATTTTATTAAATTTAGATAAAGATTAGTTTTATTAAAACAATTTGTCAAGTCTCATTTAATTTAATTTATTTATTTTCTTTAAATAGCTAAAGGTACAAAGTATTTGTAAAGCTTGTATTAATTACATTTCTAGCTATCTAAATATTTATACAAATGTTTCATTGTAATTAAAAGAGTTCATTTTGCCGGTTACTGGCACAACCACGTGTTTTATAATTTTCGTTTTTTCTTTTTTTTTTTTTTTAAACACACAGTTTTTTTGGTATACAAAGCTTTAGCAGCCAAATTCCCCACTAGATTACCTTCAAAATCAAATCTCTGACCGCATCTACAAATATTAATGTTGTAGCACATTTTTGTCATTATTCAGTTCAAATTTATTTTTTTTTAGCTTTCAAACAGCCTGCCATAAAAGTAACCAAACCCCAACTGATAATGAACTCTAAATGAATACGTCATATGTGTGTTAGGAATAACGGCACCAACTATTTACAATCAAACAAAATAAAAAATTTTAAAATTACCAAACAAAAAAAAAAAATAATACAAAACAAAGCATTTCGATCATTAACTTTTTTTAAATCAATTTAAATTAACAACCAAATTTAGCTGGTCTTATTTATGTTTTATTTCACACACAAAAAAAACCATTAGCTACCACAACAACTATAACAACAACAATGCCGTCTAAATATGTATATATTACAACAAACACACAAAAAAAAAACGAAACAAAAACTTGTTGGATGACCACGTGCTTTTTTATTTTGTTTCTGGCTCAACAAAAACAAAAATATATGAATACATACAACCACCATCCATTCACCACCTACCTCTACCTCCTTCTTCTTTCTATTCCAATAAGCACGTTTTTTTTTAGTTTTTGATTTTTTCTTTTGACTCTCTTTTATAAACAAACCAACAAACAAAAAAACTATATGTATTTACCTTAAAAAAAATCTTCTCATTATAGCGGAAATAGTAGACATTTTTGTTAGAATTCTTCTTCTTGCCCCCTCCCCCCAACTGAGAGGAAGAGTGAGTGTATTTTTCTTGTTGTGTTGAGAATTTTTCTGTTACTTTTTTCTTCTTTTTTTTTTCTTCAAATATTTGCATATTTTTGTGGCAATTTCTAAACATTTAATGGCGGAATAAAGGGGAAATCTGAAGTAAAACATATTTTACATTCTTTTAAAAATGTATTACAACATAGATAAATACATATGTACATATAATTTCTTTTTTATATATGTAACTGTAGTATTTAGTGTTTATACATAATAGTGTTCATATTTTTTTTTCTTTTAATTTATTGGCTGTTTCATACAATGTCAAGGTTATTGGGGTAGATTATTTTAGGTTGATGACTTTATTTAGCATAATTTTTAATAGATTTCTTAGTGATTCATAAATTTGTATAAAATATGTAATTAATAATGGCGATAAGAAAAGAGTTTATTTTTTTATGTTAAAGATTTTAACACTTGAGAACAAATTGATAGATTTAAACTAAATTTTAAAAATTTTTTAAATTTTAGTTTTTTGTTAATTGACTTTCAAAATTTGCTAATTTAAGAAAAATTTTTAAAAAAATATTGGCGATTTAGATACAAATTTTGGGGAATTACAAAACTAACAATATAAATTCTTACTATAATATTAATTTTGTATTCCCGTATAATTCTTGATAAATTTTTTTATTTGATGCTGTTTGATCTTACAAAACACTTGTAAGAGTAAACAATGTCAAACAAATTTGTGCTAAAAAAAAGTGGTTACGCTTTTTTGTGTAAATATTTGCCTCAAGACTAGACTATAAGACTATATAAATAGCAACGATTGAAGCTAATGTGGGGCTGTATAAAGACCTACGATTGAAGTTACTATGGGAGCTAATGTGGGGCTTTATAAATACCTACGATTGAAGTTAATGTGGGGCTATATAAACACCTACGATTGAATCTACTATGGCAGCTAATGTGGGGCTATATAAATACCGACATTGAAGCTTCTAGGGGGCTATATAAATACCTACGACTGAAGCATACCGATAACTTTACTTTTCTGTAGAAAAGTTATCGATAACTTTATTTTTCTATAGAAAAGTTATCGATAACTTTATTTTTCTATAGAAAAGTTATCGATAACTTTTGTTTTCTATTGAAAGGTTATCCATAACATTGTTTTCTATAGAAAAGTTATCGATAACTTTACTTTACCAGAGAAAGGTTATCGATAACTTTACTTTTCCAGAGAAAAGTTACCGATAACTTTACTTTTCTATAGAAAGGTTATCGATAACTTAACTTTTCTATAGAAAGGTTATCGATAACTTTACTTTTCTATAGAAAAGATATCGATATTTTTACTTTTCTATAGAAAAGTTATCGATAATTTAACTTTTCTATAGAAAAGTTATCGATAATTTAACTTTTCCAGAGAAAATTTATTGATAATTTAACTTTTCCATAGAAAATTTATCGATAACTTTACTTTCCTATAGAAAAGTTATCGATAACTTTACTTTTCTATATAAAAGTTATCGATAACTTTTGTTTTCTATATAAAAGTTAACGATAACTTTTGTTTTCTATATAAAAGTTATCGATAACTTTTGTTTTCTATAGAAAAGTTATCGATAACTTTTGTTTTCTATAGAAAGTTATCGATAACTTTATTTTTCTATAGAAAGTTATCGATAACTTTATTTTTCTATAGAAAGTTATCGATAACTTTATTTTTCTATAGAAAGTTATCGATAACTGAACTTTTCTATAGAAAACTTATCGATAACTTAACTTTTCTATAGAAAACTTATCGATAACTTAACTTTTCTATAGAAAACTTATCGATAACTTTATTTTTCTATAGAAAATTTATCGATAACTTTATTTTTCTATAGAAAAGTTATCGATAACTTTATTTTTCTATAGAAAAGTTATCGATAACTTTATTTTTCTATAGAAAAGTTATCGATAACTTTATTTTTCTATAGAAAAGTTATCGATAACTTTATTTTTCTATAGAAAAGTTATCGATAACTTTATTTTTCTATAGAAAAGTTATCGATAACTTCATTTTTCTTTAGAAAAGTTATCGATAACTTTTCTATAGAAAACAAAAGTTATCGATAACTTTATTTTTCTATAGAAAAGTTATCGATAACTTTTGTTTTCTATAGAAAAGTTATCGATAACTTTTGTTTTCTATAGAAAAGTTATCGATAACTTTTGTTTTCTATAGAAAAGTTATCGATAACTTTTGTTTTCTATAGAAAAGTTATCGATAACTTTTGTTTTCTATAGAAAAGTTATCGATAACTTTTGTTTTCTATAGAAAAGTTAAGGATAACTTTTGTTTTCTATAGAAAAGTTATCGATAACTTTATTTTTCTATAGAAAACTTATCGATAACTTTATTTTTCTATAGAAAACTTATCGATAACTTTATATTTCTAAAAGTAAAGTCAAAAAACAAAAGTTATCGATAACTTTTGTTTTCTATAGAAAAGTTATCGATAATTTTAGCTGTGAAGTTTTTTTTTAAATCAAATTTTTTTTATTTTTTTTATATAAATTAATTTGTTTTCCTTTTCTTTTATTATTAGGAGGTGGTCGTGACTTACAAACAGCTGTCACTTACGCTAAAAATAGCACCATACAAAAACAGGGTCACAGCAACAGTAATTCATTACTAATAACAAATCAGCCAGGAGCAGTCTCAGCTCCCAGAATAAATAATAATATGCCGAAAAAGACAGCAGCTTCATCCTCTGGTAAGTTTAGCAATTAATTAAAACAAACTAATTGTAAAAATAACAAATATCTATCTATACTAACCCTTATAACGCTACTAAATATAATTTAAAATAAATTGTAATGAAACAAACCAAAAAACATATGCTGTATTGGAATGTAAGCAGCTGTAGCCAGTAGTTCGTCGGCTGCTGCTGCCGCTACCACAGTAGGACCATCGGCCAGTGGTTTTGCACAACTGGGTATGCCACCCTTCAATACAAGCCAGCTAATGGGTATGGCGGCTCTAGCGGCCGCTGGTGGCCTACCACCTTATTTCAGCACCAATAGTAGTAGCAGTAGCTCTACTAAAACTAGTAGTGGTAGTGGTAGCTCCACAAAGTCTAGTGCTAAAGCAGCAAAAACGGCCGCCAACTATTTGATGAGTGGTAGTCTAGCACCTCAAGCCGCTAATAGTTCACCATCAACAGCAACAACTGCAAATAGTGGAAATAGTGCAAATAGTGCCTCATCGTGGTATCAAGCTAGTTCTAATTTTAATATGGCAGCGTCTGTATTGGCGCAGAGTAAGTCGAGTAATGTTGGTAACAACCAAAATTTTTGTTCTCTGTTCAATCTTAAAATGCTTTAAGATGTGCATAAGTGTGTTGAATATGTTTCCCCCCTGTATAAAAAAATAAGTATAATTTTTATTTAATAATTTATAAAAGAAAAAGTTTTTATTTTTTTACAAACACAAAATTATAACACTTCAAAATAAATTTCACATATAAAAGGGTCTTCCAGTTGGGACTTCTGAACTTTGACAGTTAATAACGGTCATATTGTTGAAGCTACATCTGTTGCATTGGCTGTCATTTATTCAGGTTTTTCTGTCAAATAAAACTTAAAGATAGGAAGCACTTAATGAAATACCCTTTAGTTATTAAATTTAATAAAATTTCTTGGCAGTCACACATAAATTATTTATTTTTCTGTTTTCACACTTTGTTGTGTTTTAAATTTACTTACCTTAAAATGTCAATTATAAATTTGTCCTAAACAAAATGATTACATCATAAATATTTGTAAACAAAGAATTTAAATTATTGTTTTATAGTTTTACTTCTTAAATCTTTTAGAACAAATTCTAACCACAGATCTGAAACTCTTCTGTCAAAGACCTAACTCAGTTGTCAAAATCCAAAGTGGTGAGCATTTAATAGTAAAACAAACTATGTGAAAACAAAAACACTCGTATGTGTGATTATTTTGAGTAATTTTTTCTAGTTTCCGATCTATGTGTATTTATCTATGATAGAAACCTAGATTTCCAATTTTGTTTAAATTTTGTAAATATTGAAAATTTAATTAATTTTTTTTTTTAAAATTGTTGCTTTACACTTTATATTTTTCTTTAAACCAAACATTACCACAACATTTACTCTTTACTCTACTTAGTTTCAACTCTTTACATTTCATAATTTTTTAAATTTTTAGTTTTTTTTTTATTGTTGGTTTTTTTTAATTAGTTTCTAAGTTCCTTTACTTTTGAATACACTATTTATCTTGTGATTTTTCTATTTTTGCTTTTATTTTTCTCAATTCGTTGCTTAACTAAATAAAGTGAGCATGGGCATGGGTTATGATTCTCAACCGTCTTCCACCAATTCCGCCAACAGCGGTTTATCCACACAGTCCAAAATCAACGCCATGGTATTGCAAAAGATTCAGGCTTTGGTGGCGGCCAATCCACAGTTTTTAACCAGTGGTATACCAAATCAATTACTGTCACAATTGCTAATGCAGCCAATGAAGGTGAGTTTAAAAAAAATATATAAATAAAATTAAGGAAGATTGAGAAATTTAAACATAAATCATACTTTTCAATAGAAAAGTTATCGATAACTTAACATTTCTATAGAAAAGTTATCGATAACTTAACTTTTCCATAGAAAAGTTATCGATAACTTAACTTTTCCATAGAAAAGTTATCGATAACTTAACTTTTCCATAGAAAAGTTATCGATAACTTAACTTTTCCATAGAAAAGTTATCGATAACTTAACTTTTCTATAGAAAAGTTATCGATAACTTAACTTTTCTATCTATTAACTTATCGCTAACTTTACTTTTCTATAGAAAAGTTATCGATAACTTTACTTTTCTATAGAAAAGTTATCGATAACTTCAATTTTTCAAAAAAAAATTTTCGATAACTTTAATTTTTCAGAGAAAAGTTATCGATAATTTTACATTCTGTAGAAAATATATCGATATTTTTACTTTTATATAGAAAAGTTATCGATAACTTTTGTTTTCTATAGAAAAGTTATCGATAACTTTTGTTTTCTATAGAAAAGTTATCGATAACTTTTGTTTTCTATAGAAAAGTTATCGATAACTTTTGTTTTCTATAGAAAAGTTATCGATAACTTTTGTTTTCTATAGAAAAGTTATTGATAACTTTTGTTTTCTATAGAAACTTTTGTTTTCTATAGAAAAGTTATCGATAACTTTTGTTTTCTATAGAAAAGTTATCGATAACTTTTGTTTTCTATAGAAAAGTTATCGATAACTTTTGTTTTCTATAGAAAAGTTATCGATAACTTTTGTTTTCTATAGAAAAGTTATCGATAACTTTTGTTTTCTATAGAAAAGTTATCGATAACTTTTGTTTTCTATAGAAAAGTTATCGATAACTTTTGTTTTCTATAGAAAAGTTATCGATAACTTTTGTTTTCTATAGAAAAGTTATCGATAACTTTTGTTTTCTATAGAAAAGTTATCGATAACTTTTGTTTTCTATAGAAAAGTTATCGATAACTTTTGTTTTCTATAGAAAAGTTATCGATAACTTTTGTTTTCTATAGAAAAGTTATCGATAACTTTTGTTTTCTATAGAAAAGTTATCGATAACTTTTGTTTTCTATAGAAAAGTTATCGATAACTTTTGTTTTCTATAGAAAAGTTATCGATAACTTTTGTTTTCTATAGAAAAGTTATCGATAACTTTTGTTTTCTATAGAAAAGTTATCGATAACTTTTGTTTTCTATAGAAAAGTTATCGATAACTTTTGTTTTCTATAGAAAAGTTATCGATAACTTTTGTTTTCTATAGAAAAGTTATCGATAACTTTTGTTTTCTATAGAAAAGTTATCGATAACTTTTGTTTTCTATAGAAAAGTTATCGATAACTTTTGTTTTCTATAGAAAAGTTATCGATAACTTTTGTTTTCTATAGAAAAGTTATCGATAACTTTTGTTTTCTATAGAAAAGTTATCGATAACTTTTGTTTTCTATAGAAAAGTTATCGATAACTTTTGTTTTCTATAGAAAAGTTATCGATAACTTTTGTTTTCTATAGAAAAGTTATCGATAACTTTTGTTTTCTATAGAAAAGTTATCGATAACTTTTGTTTTCTATAGAAAAGTTATCGATAACTTTTGTTTTCTATAGAAAAGTTATCGATAACTTTTGTTTTCTATAGAAAAGTTATCGATAACTTTTGTTTTCTATAGAAAGGTTATCGATAACTTTTGTTTTCTATAGAAAAGTTATCGATAACTTTTGTTTTCTATAGAAAAGTTATCGATAACTTTTGTTTTCTATAGAAAAGTTATCGATAACTTTTGTTTTCTATAGAAAAGTTATCGATAACTTTTGTTTTCTATAGAAAAGTTATCGATAACTTTTGTTTTCTATAGAAAAGTTATCGATAACTTTTGTTTTCTATAGAAAAGTTATCGATAACTTTTGTTTTCTATAGAAAAGTTATCGATAACTTTTGTTTTCTATAGAAAAGTTATCGATAACTTTTGTTTTCTATAGAAAAGTTATCGATAACTTTTGTTTTCTATAGAAAAGTTATCGATAACTTTTGTTTTCTATAGAAAAGTTATCGATAACTTTACTTTTCTATAGAAAAGTTATCGATAACTTTACTTTTCTATAGAAAAGTTATCGATAACTTTACTTTTCTATAGAAAAGTTATCGATAACTTTACTTTTCTATAGAAAAGTTATCGATAACTTTACTTTTCTATAGAAAAGTTATCGATAACTTTACTTTTCTATAGAAAAGTTATCGATAACTTTACTTTTCTATAGAAAAGTTATCGATAACTTTACTTTTCTATAGAAAAGTTATCGATAACTTTACTTTTCTATAGAAAAGTTATCGATAACTTTACTTTTCTATAGAAAAGTTATCGATAACTTTACTCTTCTATAGAAAAGTTATCGATAACTTTAATTTTCCATAGAAAAGTTATCGATAACTTTAATTTTCCATAGAAAAGTTGTCGATAATTTTAATTTTCCATAGAAAAGTTATCGATAATTTTAATTTTCCATAGAAAAGTTATCGATAACTTTACTTTTCTATAGAAAAGTTATCGATAACTTTACTTTTCTATAGAAAAGTTATCGATAACTTTACTTTTCTGTAGAAAAGTTATCGATAACTTTACTTTTCTATAGAAAAGTTATCGATAACTTTACTTTTCTATAGAAAAGTTATCGATAACTTTACTTTTCTATAGAAAAGTTATCGATAACTTTACTTTTCTATAGAAAAGTTATCGATAACTTTACTTTTCTATAGAAAAGTTATCGATAACTTTACTTTTCTATAGAAAAGTTATCGATTATTATTTAATGATTTTTTAATTTTTTTTTTTTTTCATTTCTTAGGTTACCACACCCGTAATGCAGCATGAAGAGGATGAGGCGGATTATGAAGAAATGGGTGTAGCCGAAACTTATGCCGAATATTGGCCAGCCAAATGTAAGATTTTTCTATTTCTTTAATTAAGTAAAACGTAAACTTATCAATAATCCATAATATTTTTTAGTAAAATTGGGTAAAAAGCATCCCGATCCCGTGGTGGAAACTGCTTCCTTATCATCCGTAGAACCCTGTGATGTTTACTATAGATTGTCCATACCTCAGGACACCATACAAAGCGGCCAATTGAGTGCTTTGCAATTGGAGTCCATCACATATGCCTCGCAGGCCCATGATCATCTATTGCCCGATGGCAATCGTGCTGGTTTTCTTATTGGCGACGGTGCTGGTGTGGGTAAAGGCAGAACTATAGCGGGCATTATCTATGAGAATTATATGAAAGGACGCAAAAAAGCTTTATGGATTTCGGTATCAAATGATTTGAAATATGATGCCGAAAGAGATTTGGGAGATATTGGGGCAGCCAAAATCGAAGTGCATGCCTTAAATAAGGTGGGTTTTTTTTGTTGTAATTATTATATTTTTGTTATCAATATTTAAAGATTGTTTTCCATTGTTTCTCAGTTTAAATATGCCAAAATCAATTCGGATATTAATAACAATTGTAAAAAAGGTGTTATATTTAGCACTTACTCTGCTTTAATTGGAGAATCGAATAATAAGACTGGTAAATACAAATCAAGACTTAAGCAACTGCTGCAATGGTGCGGCGAAGACTTTGACGGGCTAATAGTGTTTGATGAATGTCACAAGGCCAAAAACTTGTGTCCCGTGGGCTCCGGCAAGGCCACCAAAACCGGTCTAACGGTATTAGATTTACAAAATAAATTGCCCAAAGCTAGAGTGGTTTATGCTTCAGCTACGGGTGCTTCTGAACCTAAAAATATGGCCTATATGGTGCGTTTGGGTTTGTGGGGCCAGGGTACAGCATTTCCTACATTTAATGACTTCATAATGGCTGTGGAGAAAAGGTGAAAAATGAAAACTGAAATATATTTAGCTCAAACTGACAGAAATTTTGTTTATTTTGCAGAGGTGTGGGAGCTATGGAAATTGTTGCCATGGACATGAAATTGAGAGGCATGTACATTGCCAGACAGCTAAGTTTCCATGGTGTTACTTTTAAAATCGAGGAAGTCTCGCTGTCTAAAGAGTTTCGCAAAATTTACGATGAATCTGTGGATTTGGTAAGTAATACAATTTTAAATTACAATAATTTGTTTGTTAATTGTTCCATTTCTTTAGTGGGTAGAGGCCATGAAAAAGTTTACCGAGGCTGCTGAATTAATTGATGCCGAAAGTCGCATGAAAAAGACCATGTGGGGTCAATTTTGGTCTTCCCATCAAAGATTCTTTAAATACTTGTGTATAGCGGCCAAAGTAAATCATGTAGTGCAGGTGGCCCGTGAAGCCATTAAATATGGCAAATGTGTGGTCATAGGTTTGCAGTCCACGGGTGAGGCACGCACACTCGAACAATTGGAAAGAGAAGATGGTGAATTAACCGATTTTGTCTCAACTGCCAAGTAAGTAGAGAATAATTGATTTTATCTGTAACATTTTTTCTTAAACATTTGTTCTTTTTAAAAGGGGCGTCTTTCAATCTCTGGTGGAAAAACATTTCCCTGCCCCCGATCGCAATCGTATCAATCGCATTCTAGGCTTCACCACCGTTCCCTCTGAAGATAAAAAGTCCTCTTTACAGTCCATTATAGCTGAAGTTACAGCTGCTAAAAATAAAATTAAAGAAGAACCACCCTCCTCCTCTGCCAATAAACGTAAATCCTCGCGCCAGGAAATACGCACCAATAAAAAATCACGCAATAACACGTGGCATGATTCCGATGATGATAACGATTCACAAAATGAATCGGGCAAGGAATCCGACTACAAACAATCCAATTCCGAATCAGAAGAATCTGATGCGGGCAATCATAGTGACAGCTATGAATCCTCCGACTTTAATCCCTTCTGCAGTGGCTCAGATTCCGATAATGATCCCTGGTTGGCACGAGCCAAAAAGAAGAAATTGAAAAAGAAGACAAAAGCTAAGGAATCCACAGCCTCCAATAATAATAGTGTCAATAACAATAACAACAACAACACAAATAACACCTCCAGTACCACCACAATTAACAACAACAACAACATTGTCTCCTCAACCGATTTGGCTGTTACAGTATCGCCGCCCAAAAAGAAACCTCCCCAGTCTACGCAAGACAAAATCCAAGATTTATTGCAAAAGAAACAAGAACTCAAGGGCACAGTTACCCAAATTGGTGTACACGGTGTACGCTTGAACTATGGCCCTCCACCCAAAGATGCCATTGAGAGAGCCTGTTCCATGAAGGAGGAATTATTGCGTAAAATTGAAATGTTGGGTGATCGCTTGCCGCCCAACACTCTGGATCAGTTGATCGATGAATTGGGCGGACCCGACAATGTGGCCGAAATGACGGGTCGCAAGGGTAGAGTGGTACAGTCCGATGATGGCTCCATACAATATGAGTCACGCTCTGAACAAGATGTTCCTCTAGAAACTTTAAATATCACCGAAAAACAAAGATTCATGGATGGCCTAAAGGATGTGGCCATTATATCCGAGGCCGCTTCCAGTGGTATTTCGTTGCAAAGTGATAGACGTGTGCGCAATCAACGTCGTCGTGTCCACATAACCCTCGAATTACCCTGGTCAGCTGATCGTGCTGTACAACAGTTTGGTCGTACTCATCGTTCGAATCAGGTCAATGCACCCGAGTATATATTTTTGATCTCCGATCTGGCGGGTGAACGACGTTTCGCCTCCACCGTGGCCAAGCGTTTGGAATCTTTGGGCGCTTTAACACATGGCGATCGTAGGGCCACTGAGACGCGTGATTTGTCCCAATTCAATATCGACAACAAATATGGCCGTACGGCTTTAGAAACTGTGATGAAAACAATAATGGGCTATGAACAGCCTTTGGTACCACCACCCACCGATTATCATGGTGATTTCTTTAAGGATATTGCTGGCGCTTTGGTGGGTGTGGGCATTATTGTGAATAGTGATTCGAATCCGGGCATTTTAAGTTTGGACAAGGACTACAATAATATATCAAAGTTTTTGAACAGAATATTGGGCATGCCGGTGGAATTGCAAAATCGCCTGTTTAAATATTTCACCGACACCCTGACGGCCATTATACATCAGGCCAAAAAGGGAGGACGTTTCGATTTGGGTATTTTGGGTGAGTAAAGAAGGAGAAGTTAAAGAAGTTATAGTTTTTAAATAATAATTTGTTTAATTTAGATTTGGGTGCCGCTGGCGAAAATGTTACCCGTGTCAAATTGGTGCGTTTCTTGCGCAAACATGCCACCGGCAAAGCGCCCACTGAATTACATACCGTGCGCGTAGAAAGAGGCATGATTTGGCAGGAGGCTATTGACAAGTAAGTTATTGGTTTAATGAATTAAATATAATTTTTGTTATAGAACATTTTTTGGATCATTTTTTTTTTTATTATTAATTTCATTAAATTTTTTATATTTTTTTTCAAAAATTTTATTTAATTTTGTTTCCAAAATATGTCATTCAATATTTTTTCCATAAAAATTTCATACAATAAAATAAAATTTTTTTCTAAAAAATTATTTATTTAAAAAAAATCATTTTAAAATTTTACTAAAAAAAATTTATTTTCAAATTTTTTTTAAAAAAAAATTTATTCAAAATTTTTGAAAAAAAAATTATTTTCAAAGATTTTTCTAAAAAATTATTTTCAAAGATTTTTCTAAAAAATTATTTTCAAAGATTCTTCTAAAAAATTATTTTCAAAGATTTTTCAAAAAAAAATTTTCTAAAAAATTTATTTCAAAATTTTTTTTTAAAAAAAAATTATTTCAAAATTGTTAGTTTCCTTTTTTTTTTAAAAAAAAATTTCATTTATACCAAAATTTATTTTCAAGTTTTTTTCTAAAAAATTAAATTAGTTTTCAAAGAGATTTGAAAAGTTTTTTTTTTTTTGTATTTTCCAATAAAGTTATGTAAACACATTTCATTTCATTAGGAAAATACGTATTAAACGAAATTAGTTGCAAAATTGTGCTTAAAAATGGATTTGTTTCAAAACTAATCTTTTTGAACAGATAAACAATTAGCAATTTTAAAACTTCACTAAAAGCTCATTCCATTATTGTGAATGATATTAACTTTAAAAAAATTATTTCAACATTTTTTTAAAAAAAAAATTATTTTCAAAGATTTTTCTAATAAATTTATTTTCAAAATTTTTTCTAAAAAATTTATTTCAAAATTTTTTTTAAAAAAAAATTATTTCAAAATTTTTTCCTAATTTTAAAAAAAAATTTGTTTTCAAAATGACCAGATTAACTAAAAAAAAATTATTTAAAATTTTTTTAAATTTATTTTCAAAGATTTTTCTAATAAATTTATTTTCAAAATTTTTTCTAAATAATTTATTTTCTAAAAAAAAATTATTTCAAAATTTTTTTCCTTATTTTTTTTAAAAAAGAATTCATTTAATAACTAAAATTATTTTCAAAATTTTTTCTAAAAAAAAATGTATTCAATATTTTTTCCTTATTTTCAAAATTTATTTAAAAAAAATTATTTCAACATTTTTTCGTTATTTTTTTTTTTAAAAATTCATTTAATAACTAAAATTTATTTTCAAAATTTTTTCTAAAAAAAAATGTATTTCAATATTTTTTCCTTATTTTCTAATAAATTTATTTTCAATATTTTTTCTAAAAAATTTATTTAAAAAAAAATTATTTCAAAATTTTTTCCTTATTTTTTAAAAAAAAAAATTCTTTTAATAACTAAAATTTATTTTCAAAATTTTTTCTAAAAAAATGTATTTCAATATTTTTTCCTTATTTTCTAATAAATTTATTTTCAAAATTTTTTCTAAAAAATTTATTTCAAAATTTTTTCCTTATTTTTTTAAAAAAAAATTCATTTAATAACAAAATTTATTTTCAAAATTTTTTCTAAAAAAAATTATGTATTTCAATATTTTTTCCTTATTTTTACTCAATGTTTATTGTTTTTTATTTAAAAAATTTTGGAAATATTTTCTTAAATTTATTTCTTTATAAAAATTCATACAAAATATATTTTTCTTCGCCCAGATACGCCGATTTGATTAGCAACAATGACGGTTTCTATTTGTCCCATCAAGTACGCAACAGCAAACGTACCGCCATCTTAGCCGTAGAAATTGAAGCACCAACTGTGCCACCACAACAACAACTGACTAACAAAAAGAAAGATAAAACAGCCAGCAAAAAAGATATTATGTTCCAAATCTATAGACCCAATACAGGTCTACAAGTGCGCCACGAATCTTTGGCCGAAATCGAAAAGAAATACAAAAAAGTGGGCATGACAGAGGCCGAAACGCACTGGACTCAGCAATACGATGCTTCGGTTAACACATGCTCTCATGCCTATTGGAATGGCAATTGTCGTAATGTTAATATGGGCTCTGAATGTGAGGTAAGTTGGAACAAAAAAGGGGTTATATAAATGGTTACTTAAGAATGAATTTTTGTTTTCAGGTGGGTTTACGTCAACGTTTGTATTATGTTTTATCCGGTTCGGTTTTATCGGTCTGGACTAGAGTAGAACAAATATTGTCCATGCGTAATGCCAACAGTAAAATGCAAGTTATACGCATGAAAACCACTGAGGGTGAGAAAATTGTTGGTACTTTAATACCAAAATCATGCCATGAATTGCTTTTGCAAGATCTTAAGTCTGATGCTGAGAAAGTCGAAGAAGTTAACTTTTAAGAGAGAGGAAAATTTATTTAAATTTTTTGGCGAAATTTAAAGAAATCAATGTTGAAATCACTATAATATTTAAGAGTTATTAATGGGTATAGAAAATAAAGTTTTCTCTGCCCTTTTTTTTAAACCAAAACGACGCTTAATTTATGGACTTTTTTTTAAATGTTTCTTAAGTTTTTTTTTGTTTATATTATTCTTTAACTTCTTCAAATTACTAACTAAACATCTAATATCTTTGATTAAATCTTTATAAATAAATTATAATTAATATTTAATTATAATATTAAATATATTATACCATATAGAACTATAAAAACAACTATACTATACATATAAAACTACAATTATAAATCCCCATACAAATTATCATTATTTTTAGTAACTAAAAATCACTAAACTTTAATTATTAATAAATAACAAATCATGAAAATTTAAAAAAAAAGAAATCATTTAGAAAAAAAAAAACACTCTATACTATAATCTATATATAAAATATATTAATAAAATAGTTATGAAAGAAGAAAATAAAATACTTTAATTTAAAATTATATATGTATTCTAAGAAAAGAAAATAGTTTTCTTAAAAGAATTTGTTTTTTTCTTTATTATAAATGTCAAAATTAAAGGTTTTTTAAAGAATTTTGGTTATGTTTTTTAGTAGCAAGGAAAGAATTGGCTATAAATAAAGGGTGTCTCAGTAAGAATGCACTTTTTAATTTTAAAATCAAAACACATATTTTTTGAGATAGTTGTGTTCCGATTAAGTATGGAATAAAATATCCCTCAAAGGGGGGACCCACGGCACAAAAATAAATTAAACTAAATTTAAGAAGAACACTCTGAGACACCCTTTATTTTATTTAGTAAAAACAAGAGTTGAAGTGAAATTTTTATTTAAAAATTGTATATGTTTGTTAAGAATTTCGGACCTGTTTTATTATCAGCCCAATTATGAAAAAAATTCGCCGGGAGTTTTTTCCTGGGGAATTTGTTTTATCGGAAAGCGGGCTGTATATAAGTGATTGTGAGTATAAAAGTTTAATTTAGTGAAAATTTCATAAATTTGTTTCTAAAAAGTTTCACAAATTTCGCAATTTTTTTAAAAAAAAAATCTCAGAATAATTTTTTTTTCTTAAAATAAATTTATGTAATTTTTAAGAAAACTATTTTTTCGCTTTAAAATATTTTTGTTCTAAAAAAAATTTTTTTAAATTTTATTTTATTCTAAAAAAATTTTCATTTTTTTTTTTCTAAAAAAAATTTTAATAATTTTTTTTTCTAAAAAAAGTTTTAATTAATAATTTCTTTTTTTTCTAAAAAAAAATTTAATAATTTCTTTTTCTAAAAAAAATTTTAATAATTTCTTTTTCTAAAAAAAATTTCATAATTTTTTTTTTTTCAAAAAAAATTTCATAATTTTTTTTTCTAAAAAAATTTCATAATTTTTTTTTCCAAAATTTTCATAATTTTTGTTTTCCAAAAAAAATTTCATAATTTTTTTCTAAAAAAAGAAATTACAAAAAATATTTTTTTATTAAAATTTCACTGATTTATTTCTAAAAAATTTTGAAATTTTTTTTGAAAAAAATTCATAATTTTTTTTTTCTAAAAAAAATTTTAATAATTTCTTTTTCTAAAAAAATTTCATAATTTTTTTTTTCTAAAAATTTCATAATTTTATTTTCTAAAATTTTCATAATTTTTTTTTTCCAAAAAAAATTTCATAATTTTTTTTTTCTAAAAATTTTATTTTCTAAAATTTTCATAATTTTTTTTTTTCCAAAAAAAATTTCATAATTTTTTTTTTCTAAAAAAAAAATTACAAAAAAATATTTTTTTATTAAAATTTCACTGATTTATTTCTAAAAAATTTTGAATTTTTTTTTTCTAAAATATATTAACTTCAATTTCATTGCTAAAATTGTTCTGCTAATTGAAACTATTTCGCTATTTGTTCATATTTTTATATGGCCATCATTTGGAGATAAATTCTAAAATTTCTCTTTAAAATTTATTAATTTTGGTGGCTTGGTTCAAGTCATTCACAATTGTGAGTGGTGTTATTGTGAATGGCAAGGAAACTAATCTTTTATTTACAAATGATAAAATTTACCCCAAAAAATCGTGTATTTAAAGATATTTTCAAATATTTCTACTCTTGATGGCCATTGTTATTGTGAATAATGAAGTTTAAAAATAAAAGCCATTTGTTTTTTAACGTTATTATAAACTATAATAGACTAGACAGACTTTGGTGAATTAACCATCGATTGTTTTAAGAAATTTCCCGGAACTTTTGCAAAAATTCCAGTTTTAGAAAATATTGAGGTTTTTAATAATAATAATAACAACGTTTCTTGAAAACTTTAATGGCGATTGTTCATGTGAGCTAAAAGTTTGCTTTTTGAAACTGAACTATTTTCAAGTCCAATTTCTCAGCTAAAGCCTTAAAAACATTATTTCGCCTTAGGTTATCTTACCCAAGGGAATCATAAAGCCACTAACAGCCTTTATGTATCTCGGTTGCTTGCGAAAATGTCACTAGGCAACAAAGATGCTTTTATATTTCGCTTTAGTTAAGCTGGCCATTATTGTGAATGAGTTTTTAATGAAGTTTTGAAATTTGCTAATTGTTTAACTGTTCAAAAAAATTAGTTTTAAAACAAACCCATTTTTAAGCACAATTTTGCAACTAATTTCGTTTAATAAGTATTTGAAATGTTTTTACATAATTTGATTGGAAAATACAAAGTAAAACTTTTCAAATCTCTTTGAAAACTAATATTTTTTTAAAAATATACTTCTTTCATAAATTATTGAATAGTTTCCATTAAAACTTAATGCAAATTTTATTTCCTTTTATGTTTTGTTAAAAAAAAGAACCAAAATTATTTTAGCAACTTTATTTTTTTTATTAATTATTTAAACTTGAAATAAAAACCTAATTTAATTAATTTATAATTTTTTTAAATATAAATTTATAAGTCTGTAGTTTGTAGTAGTTGCTTAGAATTATAGTAAATAAAATAATGAAAGTAATTTTATGTTTTGCTGTATATTATAAATAAATATAAAATAATTAAAAAAAAATAAAAATTCTAAAAGGTTTTAAAATGAAACAACAAAAAAAGTAAAAAAAATAACTTTAAATATTATTTATTTGTAAAAATTTATTAGAATCATAGAAAAACCCAAAAAAATTATTTGAAAACTGAGTAAGGTTGTGCTTCTAAAACACGGCCATAGAGAAATATACATAGAGAGTATTGTTTTCACATAGTTTTTTTAATAATACATTCCCATCGCTTAGGTTTTTTACAACTGAGTAAGGTCTTTGACAACTGAGTTAGCATTTTATTTAGCATTTCCCACAAATAAAAATTCGAAAAAATCGTTTTTAAATTAGTTTTTATTAAATCGTTTGTTTATCTTATACAAATTCTAATACAATAACATTTTGTACATTAAATAACATTTCTTAATACATAACTACAAAGGTTACAACTTAAAACCAGAATGAATACTAACAACACCAAATGATAAATTCTCATAACGAACCATTTCGAAGCCAGCCTTTTCAATCATACACTTAAAATCCTCTTGTTTAGGAAATTTACGTATACTTTCTACTAAATATTGATAAGGCTGCCATTGGCCGGCCAATATTTGACCCATGGGTGGTATGACTTGAAAGGAATATTGATCATATAGCCATTGCATGGTATCATTTTCCAAATGGCTAAATTCCAAACACATGAAACGACCGCCTGGCTGCAAAACACGATAAGCTTCACTTAAAACCTATAAATAGGAAAAATGTAAAATGATATAATCTTGTTATGTATTAAGAAATATTAGTGTTCCAAACCTTGTCTATGTGTGTGCAATTTCTTATACCAAATGCAATGGTATAGGCATTGTAGGTATTATCGGCAAATGGTAACTCCTCAGCATTAGCACATTTCCATTCTATGCTAACATTAGGTAATTTCTCTTGGGTTAGACCCAAACGTTTGGCTCTTTCCTCGCCCACATCCAGCATATGTTGGTTAATATCTGATACAGTAACATGACTTTGTTTTTGCTGGGGATTGGCTTGATTTTGTAAATATTTTAAATATCTAAATGAAATATCACCAGTACCACCCGCCATATCCAATAAACGAGTGCCGGGTGTGGGTCCTAATCTCTCTATAAACATATCTTTCCACAAACGGTGTATGCCCATGGACATAGCATCGTTCATGAGGTCATAGGATTTGGCCACATCTTCAAAAACTTTGTGCACTAAAAAAAATAATTGTCCAGCCATTAAATCATTTTATTTCGTCTGTTTAAAAAATAAAAAAAAACAAACCTTTCTGTTGCTTTTCCTCCTCTTTAACAGTTTGGAAACCAAAATGTGTGGTACCCTCTTTAGAACTTTCTGCCGTGTTGGCGCTGTGACTAGCTAATCTTAAACTTGCTACATATTTAAAGGAATTTGGTGTAAAGTTTTTAAATAACTTTAAATAGCGTGTTACATTCATTTTTTAAGAAAATTTAATAAATTATGAAATTTTATAAAAAGAAACGTTGTAAGACACAGCTGTTTAACTTAAGCTATTACTTCCCATAGCATGTCTATATTTAGTTAACAGCTGTATGTTAAATGTTATCACTTTATGGGGCATAACATTTGCAATTGGAATTTTTTTTATTCATTGTTTGTCGATAATACCGTTCCATTCCTATTAACCATTGTGATTGGATTTTACAACAAATGCCAAGAAAATCGGGAACAGCTGCAATAATTTTTGTTGATATCCACAAAATTATATTTTTTTGTAATTATTTTTACAAAATAGTAATTAAATTTAATGTAAAAAGTGAAATGTTTTAGTGGCTAGTGTTATACAAAACAAAATGTCTAGTGATTTATTGTCCAAATGTCGCACCTGCCTAAGTGCTGGCCACAACAATTACCATCAATTGTTCGATTATGTGGAGGAAAATTATAAAATCCTAGAAATGTTGGATGGTATAGTGCCCCAGATAGATATTAAGACCACTTCGCAATTTTCCTCATTGGTGTGCCAGCCGTGTGTGGATAAATTGCTGACGGGCTATAAGTTTCAACAATTGTGCATAGAAACCAATAATCGGCTGCATGATTTGCTGGGCATTGCTGTCTTCGAGACAGAGCCAAAGTTGGAGAAAATCTTGGATCCTTTGACGGGCGATGGCGATACGAGTTTTAAGATGAAACAGGAAATTGAAGAAGATGCTTGTTTTGAATGTGAAATACAACCGGATGAGATGGAGGGCCCCATAGCGTCGGATAATGATAATGACTGGGGACCGGGTGGAGGAGGAAGTGATTCAGATTCAAGGTATGTTTAGAAAGGAAGTTGTGGTAGCAATCTAAATGCTTTAGGTCATTACTTATAAGATATTTTAGGAAATGACTTCAAAAAGTAAAAAATAAAAAATTACTCCTACGAGTGTTGTTTTTGTTTCAACATAGTTTTTGTTCCTAATATATTTTCACTACTAAGGTAATTGAAAACTGAGTTAGGTCTTTGACAGCAGAGTTTCCGATCTATCTGTCTGCAAGGAATTTTTTTAGTTTCTATATCAATTATCCAAAAGAAATAAAACATTCTTATTCAAATTTCCAAAATAAAAAATAAAGTTTATTTTTAAAATCTATGATATTTAAGTTTTTTTTTATATTTTAAATTTAATGTATCCTTTCTACAATACAGCAATGAAAAACTATCAGTTTTAAAACAACGGTCTGCCAAAAAATCACCTTTAAAAGTTGAACATTTTGAAAAGTAAGTTTTTACAATATTAGATTCAAAATTTATTAAAATTACTGATAATATTCTTCTGCCAGGCCTAGAAAACTGAATCGTTTTAAAGGCAGCTTTCCTTGCTCGGAATGTGGCAAAGAGTTTAGTAGTTTAAATCGCCTGAAACAACATACAGCTATACATGAGAAAAAGCGGGCTTATTCATGTAAAATTTGTCACACAAGTTTTATTGGTGAGAAACCGTTTAAAGTTCATATGTTAACTCACACAAATGGTGAGGTGGCTAACAACGAGGAAGGTGCTGGCGAGCAAACTAACAGTATTGAAAATAATGACAGTAAAAATGAATTTGAGTCCCAAGAGTTTATTGAGGAAACTACAGCAACTGAAAAGAATGTAGCTGATAATGAAAAAGAAGAATGTATAGATTCAAAGGATATGCTAACATTTAAATGTCCCGACTGTCCGAAATGTTTTGAGAAAAAAGCTTCCCTGTCGGCTCACTATAAAGTGCACAAGAAAAAGGATTTTATTAAAAATAATAAATGCAAAAAGATTGAGCCAGAAATGTTAGAAAAAGAAGATGAAAATGTCTGCAATATTGTGGGGGAGGATGCAAATAATGTTGATGATAAAGTAACTAAAGTTATGGTAAAAGAGGAAATTGAAATCACACCACAAATTTTTGAAGAACCCATGGATGGAGATTTTGAGGCCAGCGCTGAATGGTTTAATAATGATTATGAGGATTCAGAGTAAGTAAAACTATTTGAAAATGTATTAAATATATAATAATTCTTAACATTTTTTAGTGACAATTCGGATAAGGATTTGTTTGGCAAGCATGAAACAAAAGAAACTAAAAATATTGATTTTGTGGACACCGGCATAGGGGAAATTGAAAAGTAGGTATAATTCTAATGTTAATAGCTAATTTTTTTAACTAAAATTTGTATTATTTCTTTAGGCCCAATAGCAGCAATAAACGAAGTGGCAG
Source organism: Calliphora vicina (assembly GCF_958450345.1). Classification (NCBI taxonomy): domain Eukaryota; kingdom Metazoa; phylum Arthropoda; class Insecta; order Diptera; family Calliphoridae; genus Calliphora; species Calliphora vicina. The sequence goes on from NC_088783.1 coordinate 117,389,023, forward strand.
TTTCCCTTGTGAGATGTGTGGCAAAGTATTCGATCGACCTTATCGCCTGAAACGTCACAGTTCCGTGCATTCTCTGACAAGACCACACGAATGTGAAATCTGTAAATATCGTTTTGCCACCGTTAATATCCTAAAAGCCCATTTGTTTCAGCATGAAAACGAAACAGGTGGCAATTTTAACTCACAATCACGTCCAGAAGGCTTCAAATGTCCCGATTGCCCACGACGTTTTGAAAAACAAGCCTCACTCTCAGCCCATCGTCAGATACACACACGTAATGCCTCGGAAGCCAACTATCCCTGTATGGTATGCCAGCGCAATTTTATGTCCGTACGGTCCTTAACCGAACACATCACCAACAAACATCCCGAGGTGGAGAAACACAAATGTGATCAGTGTGATAAAACGTTTGTTTTGCATGCCCATCTGGTGGAACATTTAAACCGGCACAAAGGCAACAAAAATCTGGTGTGTCTCATATGTGAGAAAGAATTTGGCTATACGAATACGTTGAAGGAACACATGCGCACACACAGTGGCGAAAGTCCTTATCTATGTCCTCAGTGTGGCAAAACATTCCGCAGTGCGAGTAATTTACGGCAGCATATGGAAAGGCATACGGGTTTGAAAAAATACCAGTGTCCAGAGTGTCCCAGTCGCTTCAACTGTAGATCGGATCTAATAAAACATGCATCAACACATTCGAACGCTAAGCCTCATGTCTGTGATATTTGTGGTTCTCGTTTTACGAGAGCATATTCATTGCAAAAACATAAGCTATTACATTCGGGAGAGAGACCATTCAAGTGTGATCAATGCAGTATGACGTAAGTAATTGTTATGTTTAATATTTATAATAGCTCAAAAAACTTTCCAAAAAGATCAGGTTGTGGTGAATTGAATGCTACTGTACTTTATGAATACAAAAATATTTATAGAATTTTATTTACCTCTTGCCATTTCTTTAAAATTGAATATTCCTCTTACAGTTTTGCTATAATTTATCACTTACGACGCCACATGCGCACCCATACCGGTGAGAAACCCTACAAATGCAAATACTGTGAACGAGCTTATGCCGAAAGTGGAGATTTAACTAAACACTTGCGAACGCATGTTGGTGAAAACACCTATATGTGCGATCAATGTCCAATGGCCTTTAAATATCAAGCTGAATTGAGGCAACATCAATCTCAACATTATAAAATGGCCCAAAAGCTGTTGCAACAAGCCCAAAAAATGTCCGAAGAAGCACAACAACATGAAATAACCGAACAAACACAGCCAGATCAACAGCATTTGCAGCAAACGCAACCACAACAACATGAGCAGCATCAACCTATACAAGAACACCAACATAATCAACAATTATTGAAAACCGATCAAATACAACATTTACCCATAGGTATAACGAGTTATCAGCAAATACCCTTAATAGATCATAGACAGCAACTAAACACCATAGTGGAACAACAGCAGCATCATGCAAAAATTGAAGATGTTGCTGTAGCACGACAACAGCAACAAGACAATTTAGATATAAATAATCTCAGTAATTAAAATTAGTTATAATTTTATTAGTACATATAGGTTCTTGTACTGTATAACTTTAGTTATATATTTAGTTAAAAACATAAGCATTTTACTTATATACTTATTATAGGAAGTTGAGTAATACGAATAAATTGTATATTTAAAGAAATTTTCAAATTTATGCCAGGAAGACTGATTTTTTTTAGAACTTTGGATATTTTGAAACAAAATCTAATTGTTTGGGCTGATAACGTATAATTAATAATTAATTGGCCGGACGTATAATTAATACCAAGATGTTTACCCCTTGGGTATCACAATGGGATCAGTTTTGAATGGACCCAAGTGAGCTGCTTGAAGAGTGGCTACCCATGGAACCTAACCTAACCTTGGGCTGATTTGCTGCAAAAGTGTACGAACAAACCTATTTTAAATAAGATTGTTTACATTTATCGCCCACACTAACTATTGTGAATGATTTTTATATGATAGAAGATAAAGCAGTGTTCTATTTGTTATTTATTATGAATGATTCTTATTGACATAAAATAATCGATAAAGCAGTGCTTTGTTTGTATAGTATTTTTTTACAATTGTTTATTTACATCTATTGATATCTGAATTTAATGAATGTATTCCTTATAATACTATATATAATCTGAAATTCGTTTTCTAACTGGACCGTAAGTTCTAGAATAATATAATTGTTTAATTATTAATTTTGTTATTCAAATGCACATTGTTTATTTGTTTTTTTTTTCGCATATTGTCTCAGTTACCACTTCTTGTAATTGGTGACTTTAAATTGTTTTCAAAGCCTTTTGAAAATCTGTGTTATTAAAACTTTGAAATGGATTCTTTACAAAAAACATGTTTAACTTGCCTTGGTAAATCCACCGAAGCAAAAAATCTCAATCAAATTCTACTAGATGATCTTAAAATATTGGAAATACTACGCAAAATTGTTCCCACACTTTGGGAAAATCCAGAAATCTCAATGCCGGAATGGATATGTGCACAATGTTTGGATAAATTGATCATATCTTATACATTTCAAAAGCAATCTTTGGAATCGCTACAAAATTTATATAAATTGTGTTCGGAAAATTATGCAAAAAATGAGAGCCAGGAATATGTATATAAACAGGAAGTCAAAATCGAATGTAAAGAAGATGTTAGTGATGCCGGAGATACAGAGGGAACACTAGCCGAAAATAAAGATTATCTAGAAATACAAATTGATAATGGAGAACACAGTTTAAATGAATTGAATGAGACAAAGGAAAAAGTGTAAGTCAAATTATAGAAATTTTTAAATAAAATTTAAATACATATTGTAAAATATATTGTAGATCTGAAAACCAACTAATATTAACTCAGTCCGAAAATATAACCGAACCAAAAAATGACTCAATACCACCAATGGCATCAAATCAATGTAGATTATGTAAAAAACTATTTAAAAATCCTCAAGGATTAGCTTTACATGAAACTAAAGCACATTTTAAAAACTTTCCTTACAACTGTGATAAATGTGACAGAGGTTTCGATTCAGAGGAATTCTACATAAAACACCAAAATCGACATTTGGGTATAAAAACGTATAAGTGTCCCCAATGCGGTAAAGGTAAGATTTTGATCTTATATTTAGTTTTTTCTTAACTCTGTAAGTTTTTCATTTTAAATCTCTCTCTAGCTTTTGATGCGAATAGTACCTTAAATCAGCATTTAATCTCCCATTCTAAAGCCACTCCTCATCTCTGTACAATTTGTGGCAAAAGTTTTAATCGTTCTGGTACCTTAAAACAGCATACTCTACGACATGGAGACGAAAGACCCTTTCAATGCTCAGTATGTCCCAAAAGCTTCAAGTGTCTATCCGACCAAATTAAACACATGTCCAAACATAAAGAGGAAAAGCGCTATGAGTGTGATATTTGTGATGCACGCTTTGCCACACATACTTCGCTGTCGCATCATAAACTTGTTCACACGGGTGAGAAACCTTTTAAATGTGATCAATGTGATAAATGGTAAGCAAGAATAACAATATTAAGTACCTTATTTTCTAATAAATATCGTTATATTTTAGTTTTAATTCCGTAGCTAACATGAGACGCCACCAGAGATTGCATACCGGTGAAAAACCTTATAAATGTCAATATTGTGAGAAAGCTTTCTGCCAAAATAGTGATATGAAAAAACATACAAGACGTGTGCATAAAAACGAAAAATCTGAGCCAGGTGAAGAAATATAAGAGCAGTGTTCTGAGTTTTAGAACCAACGTAATTTTAAAATATAAGTATTTTACTTTCATACTGGGAATAGGAAAATAATTAAAAATTATTTATGATTTTATATGACAATTTTATACTGCTAGAAAGTTTTTTTAATTTTGATCTAAAAGTGTTTGAATTGAAATAAAACATGCAGTATAGTGCTAAGAACTCACCACATTTATATGCAATTATAATAGATTCATGATATTCAATGGTTTCAAATCCTGCAAGTTTTTTTATTTGATTATAAATAAGATGTTTAGAGCATAACTGCAGTATTTTCTATAGAAATTCTTCTGTATAACTGTGTTTTCTATATAAGAGCTTGTGTATAATAGTATTTTCAATATATAATCTTCTGTTTAACTGTATTTTCTATAGAAAATATTGTATATAACAGTTTTTCCAATAGAAAATATTGTGTATGACAGTATTTTCAATAAAAAATCTTGTGTATAGCTGCATTTTCAATAGAAACTATTTTCCAAAGAAAATTTTTTATATATCGGAATATTACATAGCATTTTATAGTAGATTTATACTTCGGTAGTATGAAATAAGTAAAAAGAAAATTTTAGTACTCGGGGGGGTGAAAAAAAGTACTAATTGAGTATTTTGAAGCCGAACATTTCCATCCCTGTTCTATGCGATAAAAGTTTGTTTACATTTATTCCATACACTAACTATTGTGAATTATTGTTATTGACACATGTTAGTCGATAAAGCAGGACTTTATTTACAAGGAGTTTTTGTTTACATTAGTTTATTTACAACTTTTGATATAATTGATAATTATTTTCCTTTTATTGGGGGAATCTAAAGTGAATTTGATCTGTATCGCATACATAATTGTTTAATTATTTACTTTCGCTAAGTATGTATGTTTGTTTTTACTAGTATTTGTATTGAATATGTTTTGTTGGTTTTGCCTTACAGTTGGTGTGTCCAAATCTTTGTGATCGTTTTAAATAATTTTCTTAAATTAAATAATGAATTATCCACATAAAACATGTTTAACATGCCTTTGTAAATCAACGGAAGCCCAAACCCTTAATCATATTCTACTGGATAATCTTAAAATATTGGAGATACTATACAAAATTGTTCCCATACTTTCGGAAAGTCAAGAAATCACACTGCCGGAATGGATATGTACACAATGTTTGGACAAATTGGTAGTAGCTTATACATTTCAAAAACAATGTTTAGATTCGGTACAAAGTTTATATGATTTGTGGACGAAAAATCCTACACAAAAGGAGAGCGATGAACATGATGTATATAAACAGGAAGTTGAACTTGAGGATAAAGAAGATCTTAGTGATGATGAGTATAAAATTAAATCACTGAACGAAAATAAAGATTTTGCTGAAATACAATTTGAAGAAATTACAATGCAATCTTTACCTGAAACTAAGGAAGATCTAGAAATACCATTTTATCAAAGTGATGATGAAGAAGACAGTTTAAATGATGAATTGGAAAGTAAAGAAAACGGGTAAGTTGAAATCTAACTCTCATTTGAACAACTTTATTAAAACTTTGTTGCAGATCTGAAAGCCCACTAACATTACAGCAAACCACTCAGTCCGAAAATATTGATGAGCTTAAAAATGACTTACTGCAATCAAATGAATCAGTTCCATGTAAAGTATGTAAAAAAATATATAAAAATCCTCAAGGATTAGCTTTACATGAAACTAAAGCCCATTATAAAGATTGTCCATACAAATGTGACAAATGTGATAAAGGTTTTGTTACCGAGGAATTCTACATAAAACACCGAAATCGTCACTTAGGCATAAAAGCTTTTAAATGTCCCCATTGCGATAAAGGTGGGTATGAAAATGGTTACATACCTACTTTGTATTATATTTTTTGTATATTAATTTTTTATTATTCCTAGCTTTTGATGTGAATAGTACCTTAAATCAGCATTTAATCTCCCATTCTAAAGAGACTCCTCATTTATGTACAATTTGTGGCAAACGTTTCAATCGTTCTGGCAATTTACAACAGCATATGCTGCGCCATGGAGATGAAAAACCCTTCCAATGTTCAGCATGTCCCAAAAGCTTCAAGTGCTTAACTGATCATATTTCTCACATGCGGATACATGACAAACATAAGCGTTATGAATGTAATATTTGTGGTGTACGCTTAGCCTCACATACATCTATGAAGCATCATAAACTTGTACACACGGGAGAGAAACCCTTCAAATGTGATGATTGTGATAAGTGGTAGGAAGAGGAAGCAATTTCAAATTTAATTTGTTTATTAAATCAGCTTTATATTTTAGTTTTAACTCCATAACTAACATGAGACGCCACCATAGACTACATACTGGTGAAAAACCCTATAAATGTGAATATTGTGAAAAAGATTTTTGCCAAAGCAATGATCTGAAAAAACATAAAAGACATATGCATAAGAATGAAATTGTAAGTGAGAAAAAAGAGGAAAATAATGTACAAAAGCAGAACCAGCAAGTTAATTTAAAACAGGAATCTAAGGACGTTGAACACAACGAAAATGAAGATCATAGAAAGGATGAAGAAACAATCGAAAGTCTAACTAAAATTAAAGAAACTACTGAAATACCCTTGTATCAAAGTGAAGGTGTAAAAGAGAATTTGGAAAATAATAAAAATGGGTGAGTGCAAATATACTTTGTCTCCCGTCTCCACGTGTAATTTTTATTTCATGACATAACAAATAACGTCGGCAGAATAACGGATATTTATTGCCAACTTTATATTTCTGTTCAAGGGGTTCATTTAAATTTTGTAACAACATTTTTAAATTTGTTTCAGTATGGATAACCAACAACAACTAATATTACTTCAAAACACCCAGTCCGAAAATATTAAAGAACCTGAAAATGAGTCCATGACGACATCGATGAAATCAAATCAATGTAAACTATGTAAAAAAGTATTCAAAAATACTCATGGACTAGCTGTGCATAATAAGAAAACACATTTAAAAAAGCATTTATACAAATGTGATAAATGTGATAAAGGTTTTGATTCAGAGGAATTCTACATAAAACACTATAATCTTCATTTAGGTATTAAACCTTTTCAATGTAACCAATGCGAAAAAGGTGTGTATGGAAATAAGCACAAGAATATAGTTTTCCTTAATATATAAATGTTTTTTTAGCTTTTGAATCTAGGTATTGCTTAAAGCAACATTTAATCAGTCATTCTAAAGAGTCTCCATATTCATGTACAATTTGTGGCAACAATTTCCGTCGTAAAAGTATTTTAAAACAGCACCACCAAAGAATACATATGGGTGAAAAACCGCATAAATGTCGCCATTGTATTCGAGCTTTTAGTCTAGAAAGTGATCTGAAAAAGCATACGAAACGTGTACATAAAAATGAAAAGGGTGAAGAATCGAGTGATGATAATGAAGAACAGTATGCTCAGCATGTTGAACTTGCTGGAAATAAACAATATAGTGAAGAAGAAGATACTAGGGAATCTCTAGCTGAAAATAAGGAAGATGTTAAGAAAGAAATTGAAAAAACTGAAGCTAGTGAAGATACATTAAATGATGTATTGGATGATAATGAAAATGAGTGAGTGAAAATCAATTCAAACTAGTGAAAGAAATTCTAACCATAAATTATTTTGTTACAGATCTGACAACCAACTTCTTATAGAGCTAAAAACGGTCCCAAAAACCGCCAAAGAATCACATCAATGTAAACTATGTAAACAAATATTTAAAAATCCCCAAGGATTAGCGGCGCATAAAACTAAAGCACATTTAAAAAAATATTTATACAATTGTGATAAATGTGAGAGAGGTTTTGATTCGGAGGAATTCTATATAAAACACAAAAATCGCCATTTGGGCATAAAAACTTTTAAGTGTCCCCAATGCGGTAAAGGTAAGTTTGAAACATTTTTTGTTTTTTTTCCTAACTCTGTAAGTTTTCCTTTTAATCTCTCTAGCTTTTGATGCGAATAGTACCTTAAATCAGCATTTAATTTCCCATTCCAAAGAGACGCCTCATCTCTGTACAATTTGTGGCAAAAGTTTTAATCGTTCTGGTACCTTAAGACAGCATATACTACGCCATGGCGATGATAAACCATTTCAGTGCTCATTTTGTCCTAAACGTTTCAAGTGTCTCTCCGATCAAATTATACATTTGTCGATACATAAAAAGGAAAAGCGTTATGTGTGCAAAATTTGTGGTGTACGCTTGGCTACCTCTACATCCATGTCCCATCATAAACTTGTTCACTCGGGCGAGAAACCCTTTGAATGTGATCATTGTGGTAAATGGTAAGCAAGTTAAACAAACATTAATTTTTTGAAATGTCATTTAACATGTGGTTTAAATTACAGTTTCAATTCCCTGTCTAATATGAGAAGCCACAGGAGAATACATACGGGTGAAAAACCTTATAGTTGTCAATACTGTGAGAAAACGTTTCGCCAAAGCAATGATCGCAATAAACATGCCAGACGTATGCATAAGAAGGAAATGGGCCTTACGAAATCTGAGTTCAGTGAAGAGAACGAAGAGCAGAAAGCATAAGACATGGCTGGTAAGTTTGTTTTTGTGTAGTAAAAGTTCTTACTTAAATATAAATATTTATTTTTAGGTAATAAATTTTACTGAATGGATAACATTTGTTCAGCTTTATAAAAGAAAAGTTTTATAAAAATATGATACATTTTAAGTTGGGTTTAGATAAAACCAAACCTTTCAAATTCATTTTAAAGACGCAATCCCTTATTGTTCTCAATACAAAATACATAACATATATATTATATATTCTAAATGCCCAAAAGCTAAGACGCTAGTTTAGTACAATGACCTAATATTTGTCTTACCATTTTTGAAAACGTCAAAAGAAACCAATTTAATTTTCAAATTTAAGAATGTAATAACAGTATTTTTATTATAAATGAAATAGATGTAGAAATATATTGAATTTAAAGTGCGTTAAAATTAAAGCTCAAAGTTAATCCGTAAAATCATTCCATTATTTTCATTGACTTTTTAATAATTGTCCTGTTGTCTTCGGTGGCCACCATGTACTGTATGACGGCTGGCATTTTCTGCAGAAGCAATTAATTGCATAACTTGTCCGGTGGCACGGCCCACACAATGTCTATCCAATTCGCGACCATTAGGTTTCATGCATTTTTCCAATTTTTCATTGGCCAATTTATAAAGATTTTCTTTCAATTGCGACATACCCGACAAATCGCTGGAGTTCTTTATACGATGTGTTACTTTGGATTTAAACGAACTGGCCTCGGGCAAGGATGCAGCTGCTGACTGCCAATGAGTGGAGGATTCCATTCCGCTAGACATTAAGAGCTCATTTATTTCTCTTTGAGCATTGCGATTTCTAGATTGTCTGCTGTCCTCTTCCGAGGAATCCAAATAATTAGCATAATTCTAAAAATGTATTTTAAATTTTTTAAAAAATCTATCATGTTTAAATTAGAAGGAAAATTTACCTGAGCCACTAAGGCCAATATCACAACAACGAATAATTTCATTTTCAGTTTTGACTGTTTGTTTTGAAAGTAGAAAAGTAACTACATGTTTTGTGTAGAAATTGATGGGGTTTTTATAGTAATAATTACAGATTAGTTTAAATCATATTATGTCTAAATCATCAATTTATTTGCTTATCTTTTTTAAGAAAGTGATTAGTTCTCTGTTGTTTTGTAGTTACTAGTGCAATAATCTATTGATGAGTTATTGAACTTTATTGTTTGTTTAGAGATCTAAGTTTAATAAAAAAAAACTTTTTTATAAAACTTATGATTTATTCAATTCGTCTGAATAAGGAATGTAAATTAGAATTAAACATTTATTAACTTTCTGAATAAATTATAATTACTTTTTTTCAAAGTTGTTTTTTTCATTTTTGGAAAAAAAATGTTTCGAATTTTATTTTTATTCTTTTTAAATTTAAATTTTAAAAAATGATTTCATCAGACAGGCGGGCATGGCTTAATCGACTCCGCTATCTATAAGGATCCAGAATATATATACTTTATAGCATTGGTAGGCAAATAGAGGCATTTAATTTGTGTGCTTTATTGGGTAAAAAATAAAATATCCACAACAACATCAAGCAACTGAATGAAATGTGTGTATTTTTACGCTCTTTTGTTCACATTCGGGTTGTTTGACGAAAATCATCGTAAACTGAATAATATGAACGCCTACCATGGCTTTATAGGGTCGGAAAATTATATTCAGCCCAATTATGAATAAAAATTCCCCAGGAGTTTTTCCCTTTTCTCATTTTTCCTATTCAATGGGAAAAAACTCCCGCGGAATTTTTTATTCATAATTGGGCTGATTGTGGAAATTACAAACGGAATGACAAACTTATATATACCCTTCTCACGAAGGTGAAGGGTATAAAAATACATAACGACTTAAATGAGGCAAATTTTCAAATAATAGGGTATTTTCTGACCATCCAACTATATTTCCACCAAACAAAACTCGGCCACCCTGCATTACAATGAATGTCAGTCAGGCAACAAAAGTTGGCATTATTGTCGATAATACAGTTTACTATTGTTTACATATCTTAAGGGTAGAGAAAAATCACAAACATTAATAGTAATTTTTGTAAATTAATTAGATTTTAAAACATTTCCAACACAATTTCCATCACAAAGTCTTGCTAAATATGTTAATACTTGAAATATATGGACGGGTGTGTCGAGTGTGCATGTGTAAATCGAATAATTTGCATGATTTAAATGACACTACCGAAGAGTGTCTCACCATGAATGAAATGTTGACAAAAACTGTCTCCGGCATACATGCCAACATCGAATTTCCAGTGCCTCAAGAGATTTGTGATCTATGCATGGAGCATTTACAGATTTCCTATAGATTCCAACAACTATGTATGAACACCAATGAACAGATGCTGAAAATCTGGGAACAGTCCCAAAAGGCAGAAGTTAAACAACAATCATTAGCGGGAGAAGTGGAGAATGAAGACGAACCAGATCCCATTAAAGTTGAATATGATATGGTAGAAGGCGAAGAGCAGAAATTTGATAATGTGGACATTTTAGAGGATTTTGAAAATGTGGAAAATGGCAATAAATGGGAGAATGATACGGATGATGAAGCACCGGATAAAGATGAATTGTAAGTGTACATATGTAGAGCGAGTGTATTACAAATTAATATTTAATTGTTAATATTTAAGGGCCTGCCAAGATACTTCTTTAAAATCAGCCTCTTCAACAACATCTGGTCGTCCTGCAGCTGGTCGGTTTCCTTGTCTAGAATGTAAGGAAACATTTGCAAAACATTCTATATTGAAACGTCATCGTCGTAAACATGAGTCAACGCATCCGTTTGACTGTCACAAGTGTACACAACGTTTCAAAACGAAAAGTCTATTGCAAAAACATTCGAAAAGCTGTAAAAAAGACAAGAAAAATGTGGTCAGTAAAAGCGATAGTGAGGATGAAGATGACGATGAGGATATGCCTCTAAGTTCTTTAAAGAAAACCGAAACTGATAATGAAAGGTAAGTGTTAGTTTTGAATAGATTTTTATTTTTAATAAAAAAAATTTAATTAAAACATAAAATCATAGAGAATTATACATAATGACGAGACACTTCCTTTTGTACATAGAGGAAATATACATAGAGCGGAAAATAGAATAGAACTGAAACAAAAAAATCACTCAAAAAGACAGCAGAGTTTCCACTCTATGTATATTACTCTATGGTTTTGTACATTAACTAACATGTATTTTGTTGTTGCGAGAGTTAGGTTTTTAAAAATTGCCAGTTGCCTAAATTACTTTACAATACATTCTTTGAATAAAAATTAACATGAGCTAGTTAATAAATTTATTCTTATATTAAAATGAATAATTACAATTTCTAAAATTTAAACTTTCTATTCGAAAGGGTTATTTGCGCCATTTAGGCTTAATACTAATTAATGAAATTAAATAAATGTTTGGTTAAAACTTCTCCCATTCAGTGATGTCTCCAAGGAAAATAATAATAAAAAGAAACGAAAATCTGTAAAAGCTGACAAAAAGACTCCCTATCATTGCTCCAAATGCGATAGCTATTTTAAATACGGCTATCAGCTAACAAAACATCGTTGTAGTGAAGAGGATAATGATTCGCATTTGAATAAATGCGAAATATGTAGCAAGACATTTACCACAGAGAATATGTTGCAAAAACATATGAGTGGCAAGCATAAAGACAACAAAACCACAAGCAAGACAGAGAAAAAGACTTCAGACAAAAGTAAAGCCTCTAACAACAGCGATAATGATGATGGCAATGGTGATGACCGACCCGATGGCCAGATTGAAGAAGTGGATATGGATCAAGACAATGACAATGATGATAATTGGAATGATGCGAATCAGGGCGAGTCATCGGATGACAGTGATTCAGATTATGCTGAAAAGGAGAAAACCACAACAAAGGCCAAACCAGAGCCGGCCGCAAATCAATTTAAATGTAATGAATGTGATGCCGCATTCAGATTTGAAAAACAACTCGCCCGTCATATGAAAAAACACACAGAAAACCATCGTTTTGTGTGTGCTCTGTGTTGGGATCGTTTCAAGTATCCACATATGTTGCAGAAACACATGGAAAAACATCATCCCGAAGATAATCCCAATCCCAAAGTGGCGGAGGCAAAACCGGAAAATGTAGAAAAGACACATGTTTGCAGTTACTGTCCATCGGCCTACTCGAATGTGGGTGGCTTGGCCCAACACATGAGTAAGAAACATCCGGAAATTAAGCCCTTCAAATGTGACAAATGCGACAAGACTTTTGTGGTAGAGGAACATTTGAAAATACACACAAATCGTCATATGGGTATTAAAAATTTTAAATGTGATCTTTGTGATAAATGTAAGCAAGCACAGCCTAGAAAATTCCAATTTTATAATTAATTTCTTTTAAAATTTTTAGCATTTTCGTTTAAATTTGCCATGAAACAGCATATGCGCATACATACAGGAGATTTGAATTACTTGTGCACCTTGTGTGGCAAGAAATTCTATAGACCCAGTAATTTACGCCAGCACATGCAACGTCATGGTGATGATAAACCCTACACATGTCCTCACTGTCCAAAACGTTTCAAATGTCCTTCGGATCGTTATATACATTTAATGTCACATCAAGAGGGAAAAAATCATGTATGTCAGACTTGTGGTGCAAGGTTTTCTCGAGTGGATACTTTACATCAGCATCAAATTTTGCACACGGGTGAAAAACGCTATAAATGCGATCAATGTCCTATGGCGTAAGTTTATTTATTTTGTGTAAATTAATAACAGTTTGTTCTATAATAAAATGTGTTTTTCCTAGATTCCCCCGTTTAATGAATTTAAATCGTCATTTACGCACTCATACCGGTGAGAAACCGTACAAATGTAAATTTTGTGAAAAAGCCTATGCACAGAGTAATGATTTGAACAAACATTTACGCACCCATGTGGGTGAGAACACTTATATGTGTACCCAGTGTCCGGCCGCCTATAAATATCAGGCGGACTTAAGGAATCATGAATGGGAACATTATCGCTTACAAAAGGAGGCCGAACAGAAAGCTAAAGATGAAGCGTCCGCCTTAAAAATGAAAGAAGAACAAACTGTTATGGAAGTAAATGTATAAATAAATATATTTATTATTTTCGTTTAAGCAACTATACTAAAAAAACATTTATTATGTATGCTATTAAAAAAGGATTTTTATTTAAACGACAAAAATAAAAAATTCCATATGTAATTATAATTGCCTTTACTAATAATATTAAGATAAGCTTATTAAAAATAGTAGTTTTTCAATACAAAATGACTTTAAATTAATAATATATAATTATAAAATCACTAAATTAGGTTTTTAAGTTAATTTTAATACAGAAGATAACACTGTTTTAGCTAAGCATTAAAAACGCTACATTAGCTCTTACTTTGAACTGTACTACCAGCAATCAGTCGATTTTATAGTTTACTCAGCTGTTTATATTCGATTTTGATATCATTCTAGGCTGAATGGCATTTATATGAAGAAGAATGATGTTTTGCTTTGTTTACATTAATTTGTTATAAATTAAATTGTATTTTTTTAAAAGAAAAATGACTACAATTCTATTGGGTCGTGTATGTCGTACCTGTTTAAAAAAGTCCAACGATATGCATAAATTACGCGAGTTCATCGAAAATGATTTACAAATAGAAGATATGCTAAACCAATCCATACCGAGTTTTGATCTAAAAATGGATGATGTACCTTTGCCGGTGGAGATATGTGTAGAGTGTTTTAGAATATTACAAAAAACTTATGATTTTGTACAAATGTGTTGGAAAAGCAACCAGGAATTGAAGAATATTTTGAATCAACAGGAGCAAGAAATCGAAGCATCGATGGTGGGGGTCACAGCAGATGTAAATCCAAAGGATATTTTAGAAGAAACCGACATACTAATGGATAATTTTAAAATAGAACCTTATGATGACAACTCCATTTGTTCATCTCCAAAGAGACTTGTTAATGATACTCAAGTTACAAGACAAGATTACCAATTTAAGGGAGTTAAACTTGAAGTTGAAATGATAAATGAAAGTCAACATGAAGACTCTAGTAGCTCGGTGGATTACTGGCCTAATAATAGTAAAGAGGATAGCGAGAGGTATGAGCACCATATTATTTATAAATTTTTATCTTAAAATCTTACATTGTAGCAATTCTTCTAAAAATATGTCAAAAGCTCTAGATATTAAGTCTAAACGAAATGGCTGTAGGAAACGTTCTAGCACTAATATTTGCCTTCATTGCAATAAGTCCTTTGCCAAAAAGAAATATTTAAGCAAACATTTGTTGGTGCATGATCCAGTCTATGAATTTGTATGTGACATTTGCAGCTATCGCTTTTCCAGCGAGAGAAAACTAAGAAATCACATACAAGATGATCATACAGATAAACAAACATGTTTAGATGATGGTCCATATGCCTGTCCAGACTGTCCCATAATATTTCAACAGAAACTTGAATTGACTGTACATCGTGCTATGCATCGAGAAAAGACATTTAAATGTCAGGAGTGTAACATGAGTCTGAAAACCTTGACTGACGTTAACACGCACATGAGTAGTAAACATCCCGATGTTTTGCCCTTTAAATGTCACGTATGCGAAAAGGCTTTTCGGTTAGAAAATCAGCTTAAATATCACATTAACGAGCATATGGGTTATAAGAATCTTAAATGTGATTTATGTATAAAGAGTAGGTCCAGTTTCAGTTTCAGTTTCACCCATTCGGGGGAAAAACCTCATATGTGTAAATTTTGTGATCGTGCTTATGCATCCAGTGGAGATTTGGTTAAACATTTGCGCACTCATGTGGGCGAAAAGACCTATTTTTGTGACCAGTGTCCGGAAGCATTTAAATATGCAACCGATCTTAAGGATCATAAACTTCTACATTATAAGGAACAATTAAATTTACAACAAAATAATAATGAAACAGCCGAGCTATCAAATGAAACAAAAAATACAGTAGTTACACCGTAAGCATTTAATATGTAGATATATTAAAGTATAAATAATTATGTACATATATATTTAATAAAATAATATTTGAATTCGCACTATAACAATAACTAATAAGAGTCCAGAATGTATTATACTTTAATTTAAGCCATTTGTGGGCAACCGTATATTGAGTTATTTGGGGGAGTCATTTGGGTCAACAGACGGACATGGCTATATCGACACCACTCATGCTGAAGGATATACAAATATATAGTTGCTAGATTTATTTATGAAAAAACGCATTTTATGAAATTTCACCATTTCGCAGGCGTGAATCGATGATATATGGAACATAAATTATAAGTTTAAAAACGTTAATATTTGTACTTACAAAAACGCCATATTAGCCTTACGTTATACAGTCTATAATATAATTAAAAAACCGCTACATTAGCTTATACTATTTATGTTGTGCTAACCATTTTCAGTACCTGTCTTACTTCAGGCATCAACTGTCGATAAAACAGTATTATCAGCTGTTTATATTAAAAAATTCTTCACATTCGCTTTGTTTACAAGCTGTGCGCATTAAATCTGAATTTATTTTTTCGAAATTAATTTACATACGCTTAAAAAATGACTTCAATTCTGTTGGGTCGTATATGTCGTACCTGTTTAAAAAAGTCTAAAGATATGCATAAATTACGTGAGTTCATCAATGATGATCTACAGATTGAGGAGATGCTAAATCAATCCATACCCAATTTTGATCTGGGTATGGATGAAGTACCTTTGCCGGTGGAGATATGCGAAGAGTGTCTTTATAAGTTACAAAAATCCTATGATTTCGTACAAGTTTGTTTAACAAGCAACAAGGAGTTGAAGAATATTTTGAATCAACAGGAGCAAGAAATCGAAGGGGCACTGATAGCTTGCACAACAGATGCAAATCCAATGGATATTTTAGAGCAAACCGACATACTAATGGATAATTTTAAAAAAGAACCACATGACGAGAACTCTAACGCCAGTCGGGGACAAGTTAATGGTGGCGTCCAAGCCATGAGCCCAGATCATCAATTTGACGCGGTTAAACTTGAAGTAGAAATGCTAAATGATAGTTTCCATGAAGACGGTAGTAGCTCTGAAGAATATTGGCCACATGATGATAAAGAAGATAGTGAGAGGTAGGTTTAAATAATATATTAGCTAAACTAAATGGTCTTTAACTTGAAACCTTATTTTCTGCAGCAATTTCTTTCAAAATATGGCCAAAAAAGCTTCTCTAGATGTTAAGCCCAAACGACAATACCGCAGAAAAGTACCTTTAAAACGTGTTAGCAATAAAGTTTGTCTACACTGCAATAAGGTGTTTGCCAAAAAGAATCTTTTAACCAAACATTTGCCTGTACATGACCCGGACAATGAATTTGTCTGTGACATTTGTAATTATCGTTTTTCGAGTGAAAGAAAACTAAAAACTCACGTAAGTGGTAAACATACGGGTGTAGAAATAAGTTTAGCTGGTGGTCCATATCCCTGTCCTGATTGTCCCATGATATTTCAACAAACACGTTCTTTGGCTGCCCATCGTGTCATGCATTCAGAAAGAGATTTTAAATGTGAGGTTTGTAGTATGAATCTTAAAACAATGGCTGCCGTTACCAGACACATGAATTGTAAACATCCCGATGTGTTGCCCTATAAATGTAATATATGCGAGAAGGCTTTTCCAGTGGAAAATCATTTGAACGATCATATCAATGAGCATATGGGCTATAAGAAACATAAATGTGATTTATGTGAAAAAAGTAAGTTCAAATTCAAATCAAATTTTAAAAAATCTAAATAATTTCAAAATTTTTTTAAGGTTTTCCCAATACTACTGCCCTAAAGGATCATGTACGCATACATACTGGGGAATCACCGTTTTTGTGCCCACATTGTGGCAAAGCCTTTAAAACGGCCAATGTTTTGCGCCAACATTTACAAAGACATGGCGAGAAAAAATTCCATTGTCCCGAGTGTCCCATGAAATTTTTCGTCAAAGTCAATCTGACCAAACATATGAGCTCACACACTAAGCTAAAGCCACATGTTTGCGATATATGTGGTTCAGCATTTACCAGACAGGATTCATTAAAGGCTCATAAGTTTAAGCATTCCGGGGAGAGGCCTTTCAAATGCGAGGATTGCAATATGAGGTAATTACTCATTTATATGTTTTCCATTAATATATTTACAATATTTATTTATTTTAGCTTTGTATTTAAACGCCACTTGAAAAGACATAAAATCACCCATACCGGCGAAAAGCCTCACATGTGCAGCTTTTGTGATCGTGCTTATGCCGCCAGTGGAGATTTGGTTAAACATTTGCGCACTCATGTGGGCGAAAAAACCTATTTTTGTGACCAGTGTCCGGAAGCATTTAAATATTCGATTGATCTTAAAGACCATAAAGTGATGCATTACAAGGAAAAATTAAGTTTACAACAACCAGTTGATATTCCACACGAAAACCCGGTAAATGTAACAAATGTAACCAATGAAACTATTTTGATAGAAACAGAAACTGCAGTAGTTACTTTAGAAGAACTATATGAAGTTGATAAAAATCTTGATGAATAAAAGAAACCAATTTTTTTATGAATACGTTATAAAGTGTAGATATGTATGTAATAAAATTAAAGCATGGACATTTTGGATGGATATTTGTATTAATAAATTTAGCAATAAAAGAGTTATTGATAAAAAAACAAATGATTGCAAGATTTTATATTTTCCAGCTAACATTGCATTACTAAAAAAGAAAAACATTGAAGCCATTTACAGTTCTGGATTAAATAATGCACTTATGTTTGGGTTTTTTATACATTTTGTTATAGTTTCCAACCCTGCTTATATTCTATGTTATCGCTTCATAGTGAATGTCAATAAAAGTAAGAAGATGTCATTTTTGTAATAGTTTTTTTACAATTGGCCGCGTAAAATGTTTGCAAAATAAGTGTACTATTATAAATATATAAAAACTGTTACAAATCGGGAAAATTTTCACGGGAACTACTTTCAATATTCTTTATACATTTTATAGGTAAGTTTCCTTCTTAAAATTATTATTATAAGTATTATCTTCGCACAGATAAATGATATTAATTGTAATTTGTTGCCAAAAGAATTTACATAACCTCATTTTTTGTCACCCCGACAAAAAAATGTCTGCCGTCAACAGAAAAATTCAATCATGTAGTGCAAATCATTTGATTAGCAATAAATTCGGTTATCATAACGCCAAGTAAACTAAAAAATCTTGAAATTAAGTGGTAGGTAGGTGATTTTGGGAAACAAACATTTGTTTAAGGGTCCATATTTTATGAGTGATGAGCCTCTGAAATTAAAAGGTAACTTTTATCATATCTTTGATACATATTTGTTATCGGATCGCAAGATTTTTTATATCATTTGAAAGCTTTTCATTCCAAATTATTTACATATTTAGACCCAATTCCGGATTTTCGATCCGACATTTTTTTATTTCAAAAATTACCGTAATAATGGTAATATACAAGGCGTATCTAATAAGGTGACGTCGAAAAGCCAGCTGACTATTTTTTGCTCAATTTGTTTTTTCACTTCTAGCTGTCAAAGTTTGTTTACATTTCTTTATTAATTTAAATTAACGTTTTTGTTTCTTTTAATAAAAAATATAAAATAGTAGAAAAGAGAATAATTGATAATATAAAAGTGAATGGAGTACTTACTGAAAGTAAATTTCACGTATTTATTTATTTTCACCCCTGTTTTTGATTTTTGCAGTCTGCTGTTGTTTAGCTGTTTGACAGCTAGCAAATAATTTTACAAAAACAAGGTACATGTTGTTTTTGGTAAAGTTGTATTTGTTGTAGAATTGGGTATACCTGTAAATAAATTTGCCTTGGGTAATATATAACTTTTAAAGTTTTATTGGTAGTCGAAAAGTGGTTTCGCATAAAATAGTTCTCTTGACTGTAAGCCTATGAACGGGCGGTGGGGTTTTAAAATTTGTGGTATGTCGAACATCGGCTTCGCATAAAATAGTTTTCTTGATAGACGTCATACGTTCCGCCCGAACGGTTTTTAACTTTGCATAAAATATTTTTTTAATGACCCATCATAACTCGGGTATAAGAAAGTAGGATACATTAAATGAATGCCTGAAGTCTTGTGAATAAAATTATTATAATACAATGCATGCCTTTAATCTGACATATTTTAAGTAAACAGATCTGGGGGGTTATTATGTAATTCGATTCTAATCGAAACACTTTCGAAATACAATGTATAAAGTATACAAATTCGAACGAATTTCTTTTCGAAAGGAGTTACATAATAACCCCCTGTTTATTCAGGTTACAGAACAACTGATCCTACATAGATTACAAAGATACTGTATGTTATCAGTTACCTTACTGTTTACTTGAGTACCTATATAGCTAGCTATTTTAACAGGTATGTGTCCTAGGCCGAAGTAAATTGAACCATTCCTAGTATGGTACTATAAATCGTCATTATCCAAAAAAAAAAATCATCTTAACTGACAGAAGTTCTTAAAGGTGGAAAAAGTCGATTTTACGGTTTGTTCAAAAATGATTTAAGCCTCGATAGATTTTATTTTAATTCCAAAAAGCGGTAAAGTTGGCTACCGTTACCGATCGATTCCGATCGATTTTGTTTAGCTTCTTCGGATTCCATTTTTAATTTTACCTTTTTTTAATTTATGTATATTAATACAAATCAAGTTTTTGGTAAAGAAATTTAGAAATCAAATAATTACCAATTATTATCAACACCCCTTTAAAAATTGAAAGTAGTTTTATTGTGTGCGTTTTACTTTTTCTGAAGCAAAATACGAAACTAATTCCACTTTCGATCAGAATGAAATTCTGTTACAGGGGGGTGGGGTATATATATTTAAGATTCATATCTCATGTAAAATGTATTTTTAAAAGCTATCAAATGACGTACATATATATTGACCAAATCGGATAAAAAAACAAAACAAAAATACAACATATCCAATATTCGAACTTTGGAGGCACATATCTCAGGAACTATGGACTGGCGACAAAATGTTCATATTCAGCATAAAACGATGTAAAAATTTGGTAACGATTCCGAGTGGCGCCCATCAACTAGGGTTTAACTAAAAAATTTTTGGTTTTTGGCTTAATTTAGTATTAAAATAGTATTCACCATGAGTGGCAAGGGCAGGCGCGGATCCAGATGGAGTGAAATAGAAATCCCCCCAAAACCAAAAAGTTTTCATATAAAAAAAAAGAAAAATGTAGAACAAATTTTTATTTTTTGCCCCACTAGATCAGCGCCTGGGCAAGAGTCATTCCGTTTGTAATTTCAACATTTTCCATTTGCGACCTCACAAAGTATATATATTCTGGATCTTTATAGATAGCGGAGTCGATATACCCATGTCCGTCTGTATGTTGAAATCAACTTTCTGTAGCCCCCAAACATTATTAATATATCAATAAATCCGCTATAGACCCAATTCGGTTGCTATTTAAAATCGAGAAAATCGGTCCATAAATGGCTGAAATATAAGGAGAAAACAAGTGCAACCTCGATTTTTTATCTATATCTGGATTACTAGTCATTAATATAGACAATAAGGATATCTAATGATAGATATATCAAAGACCTTTGCAACGACGTATATAACGCCATAGTAAGTCGGACCTACAATGGGTCAAAATCGGGAAAACTATTACTTAACCCGATTTTTTTTTTCACCAAAAAAAATTGGTGAAAAAATTCGAAAAAAATATTAAAAAAAAATTCTATAGAACATTTTTTTTCACCAATTTTATGTCATAAATTTTATTCTCCATTTTTTGGTAATATTTATTTGGTGAGGTTGTATAGTATTGAGCTACTAAATCATTACCATACATAATATGGATATCTTGATAGACATTTTGGGTATGAAAAAAGGAACCCTAGAAAAATTCTTGTTGTAAATCCTATAAGAAAAATAAATACAACTTGTTTTTTTTTTTTTGCTTTTAGTGTTATCAACAAAGAAATCTTTATTTTGTTATTAATAAATAGATTTTTCTTAATGGGATTTTATTTTTAAACTAAATTTTTCTTTTCAACTTAAAACTAACAATTTAACAAAAATAATAAGAGTTTAATGATAAAAGGACTACTCTCGATTTTCGATAATTTTGATATGATTCAAAACTAATTGGGCTACAATTAATTAGCCAAATTACTAAATTAAACGACTAATAAAATTGATATAGCATATAAACTATATTTCAATAAAATGAATAGTTTTAAAAACTAAAAAAAAAAACAGCAATAAAGCGATATTAAGAAATAATAATAATAAAGCAACATTAACTTAATAACAATACGATTTGTTCAATGGGGGTTTAGATTAGAGAATTTCTAATACATTTTTTTTTAACATTAATTAACAATTTATATATTCATTGTGTTTATTATTTCGTTAACCTACTACTAAGCACAAAATTTTGTTTTATTACATTACATATAAACAGGGTTTTCTTTTTACTTTAAAGATGATTTAAATAGTTAAAGGACTTATAAATTTAAAAACAAAACGAGTTAATAAAATAATAAAAAGGTCTGTTTTTGTATGCAATTAACAAACATGTTGTGTGAGAAGGGGGAGAGGGGGTGTAGAGATTGTTGTATGCCGGTTAAAAGTCTTAAAAACTAAACAAAACTAATAAATTGATTTTAAAATAATATTTATATAAAGTAATTATATAGTTAATATATATATATAGGAAACTAACTATCGACTTAAATTGTTAATATACAAAGCATGTAATTCAGTACGCGGTGTATTTTCGAACAGGGCGGCACGATTTTGACCCTCACCCTTCTTAACCCAATGGCCATACACTCTAAAGGCACAGCCATCAATAACCTAAAAGAAAAAAAAAACAAATTAAAGAAATTTATTTAATATAAAATTATGTTTTAATTCAAATACAAACAAAAATACTTACTTTACGCAATACTTTAACTCTATAAGGATCACGTATAGCCTCTTCGCAATGTAGAGGTTCTGCGGTATAACGTAGTCTTCTAATACGTATTACAGCTCTCACCACTAATATGGCAAATTGGAATTTCTTGCGGGCATTAAAACGACACGATTTGCGTAGCTGCTTAAATATATGGGAAAAAAAGAAACACAATTTAAATTGAATTGTTTTTGTGGTACACAAAAAAGAAATCTACATTGTCATAATTTTAAAGCAAATAAAAATAAACAAAAATCTGTAATATCATTGAAAAATTGTGTTGGGAAAAGTTTGGCAAGTGAAGTTTTTGTAGCAGAACGTTTTTATGAAAGCTGAAGCAGCAAAACCAGAATGTAACGAATTAGAATATACGATTATTTTCACTTTCGTAAAATGTCTGTGACAGACCTGATTACATATTTCTAAAAAAAACGTTGATATTTTCATAATTTCGGGCATCTTTCTATGATTTCTTTGAGTTTAATTTAATTTCTATCATAAAATATATTTAGAAAGCAATACAATACAATAAACATTGTTGAAAAAAAGACAGACACATTTTAATACTTAGATTCTATCATGTCTATATAGAATACTTAGGTAGTATACCTGTTTAAAAATCAGTCAAAATGTCCAAGGTTTTAATAGTTACACTATAAATAAAACTTCCGAGATGTGTGCCTTAAAAAAATTTCTTATTAATTACGAAAAACTGAAAGAAGACAATTTTTTTTCGTGAGAATTAAATGAATACCAAAATAAGGTGATCAAAAATAGCTTCTAAACATTATTAAAAGGATATCATTTTATATATTTAATGAAAGTACATAAATAAATATGTAAATGAATTAGTTTATCATTTGTTTGTAAACAAAAGACCATTAAAACGCTATCAGTCTTCAGTGAGTGGCACTTACAAGTAAACGAACTAAAGCTAAACAACAGACAAACAGAAATGTCGTAAGAATTCAAGAAATTATAAAATAAGACGTTCAATAATAGCTTCAATACACATTAAAAGGACATAATTTAATATTGTGCAATATTTTTACGAATAAATAAATGATTTTGTTCATCATTATTTATTTGTAAACAAGAAACGGTTTATCCCGCTATCAATCTTAAGTGAGTGGCATAATAAAAAGAAGCTGTAGCTAAATAACAGACAAACAGCAATTTCAGTTGATTACAAAACAATTATGATTTAGCTTTTTATAATATTTATAGCATTTTCACAAAATTTGTTTTATTTTTTTTTTAATATTTATGTAATATCTAAATTATTACAAAATTTTTCAATGATTTTTTTCAGATTTTGTTTTGTTTAAGCTTTTTTCATACAATTAACGTTTCACTACTAAATTTATATTTTATAACATCATAAGTGAGTAAAATAAAAAAAACACCCATACTAAATAATTATAAAATTCACACAACATGCATTCAATAAAAAAAAAACATAAGATGTTAGTACATATAAATGATAATTTTATAAATTAATATTTTAAACCATTAACCTTAAGCCATATATTTTAATAAAGCTTATAAAAAAAAGTTACAAAACAATAAACAATTCCAAAACTTAAGTAAAGCAATTAGTGCAGCTAGAATTAAAGTTCCCCTCAAGTAGCCTAAATGTTAAAGGTTTTTTAAAAATTTTGAGATAATCTAATCATTAACAATCTTTATAAGTATTCTATCACTTTTTTAAGTAACTATTACAACTAACTTTATCTAAACTTTCACTAAATTTAGCATTTATTACAAAGAGAAAATCCTTACTATCATAACTCAGAAATTTCCACAGAACTATTGTAAATTACTACAGCATTTACAATTAACTTTTTGACAATACCTTTTGGTTTGCTAAATCTTATATACCCTTCACCAAATTATACTTTAAAATATAAATTATAAATATTTTTATGTAAACAAAATTTAATTTTTTTTTTCGAATTTTTTTTTTAATTTCGAAATTTTTGTTTTAATTTAAAAAAAAAAATTTAAAACTTTTTAGTGAAAAAAAATTTTTTTGGGTGAAAATAATTTTGGGTTAAAAATATTTTTCCCGATTTTGACCCATTGTAGATCCAACTAACTATAACCTTATATACAGACATCGTTTCAATGGACTTTGAAATATCTATCATTATACCCTTCACCATGAGTGGCAAGGGTAATTATAAGTTTGTCATTCCGTTTGTAATTTCTACATTTTTCATTTGCGACCCCACAAAGAATATATATTCTGAATCGTTATAGATAGCGGAGTCGATATAGCCATGTCCGTCTGCCCGTCTGTGTGTTGAAATCAACTTTCTGAAGCCCCCAAATAACTTACATACACGAATGATACATCAATATCTCCGAAATTCTTCCGGCTCGGTTGCTATTTAAAATCAAGAAAATCGGTCCACAAATGGCTAAGATATAAGGAAAAAACCAGGACAACCTCGGGTTTTGACCTATTTTTTACCCATATCTGGATTACTAAATCATTAATATAAACAATATGGATATCTAATGATAGATATTTCAAAGACCTGTGCAACGACATATATAAGACCATAGTAAGTTGGACATACAATGGGTCAAAATCGGAAAAATATTTTTTAACCCGAATTTTTTTTTTCTCCAAAATTTTTTTCACTAAATATTAAAAAAAAAAATTTAAAAACTAAAAAAATTTTTTTTTTTAAATTAAAATTAATTATTAAATTTAAAAAAAAAATTTTAAAAAACAACTGGAAAAAAAATTAAATTTTGTTTACCTAAAAATATTTAAAATTTTTATTTTAAAGTATATTTTGGTGAAGGGTATATAAAATTCGGCACAGCCGAATATACTACATAGCTCTCTTACTTGTTAAATATACATTTGTCTATATTAATGACTTAGTAATCCAGATATAGATAAAAAAAATAGGACAAACATTTTAGATTGTCCCGGTGTCTACGAGAGTTGATTTCAATATACAGACGGAGATGGCTATATAAACATCGTTATCTATAACGATCCAGAATAAAAATACTTTGTTGGATCGCTCATATATACCTAAAAGGTAACCAGACATTAATTGCAAATCAATATAGATATCCAGTTGTTGAAATTACAGAGATTAATCATTCAAGTTTTTCTTAATTCAAATCCATTACAAAATAGGCTAATTCATTTCTTTTCAATTAATTGTTTTAAAGGATTCAAATCAATTTGTATTAACAAAAGAAAGAAATTTTATTATGAAGAATAACATTTTGGCTGTGAATTTATGGAAAGAATGGCTGACATTTTTTGTTTAAATCTGAATTATGATTTTAGTAAATTAAGCAGTGTCTCGACGTAAATTTTGTAAAAAAAAAAATTTGAACATTTTCGGAAATTAACGCCCGCATAGGGGTTAGCTTATTTTTGTAAATCTTTCAGCACTCTATTAGGAATTCTTTATATAAATTTTCAAAACATTTACAAAATGAATGGCTACAACTAGGCAATATTCAATTTTTATTTTGTTATCTTTAAAAATATGTAAACAGATTTCTTATTTCAAAGCCCTAAGAGGTTTAAAAACCGATTTTTTTTGTAAAATGGTCTTTATTTTCAAGACCTAAGCGGGCTAAAAACCTAATTTTTGTAAATTGTTTAAATTTTTGGCTATAACTATTGCATAGTTGAATTTGGGTTTTGTTATCATTTAAAACGTGATATTTAATTTGAGAACAGATATCTTGAAAACCAATATTTTATGATACGTTCAGTATGATGTAGTAATTTTGCATCACTGCATCTTCAAAATCGCACATTTGGCATCATTGTTATAGGTCAGCCATTTTGTTAAGACAAATCAATGATAGTGATGCCACACATTTTGTCAACACAGCTTCAAAACAAAGCTTTTCACCATAATATCTAAATTCTAAAAAATACGATTTGAAAGGGTTGCTATAAATTTACAGCAGAATTATAAAAAATTTACATTTGATTCTAATTATGAACATTAACTTTCAGTATTTTCCCTAAATCTAAAAAAAAACTTTTGAAAACCGCTATTATTTATACTTTAAAAGTAAACCAACACCTTTTATATTCATATAGGCAATAAAAATATATATATAGTAGCTAGATATATACACACATTTACAAATATACACACAATTTTACACATAAGTATATATATTTCATAAAAAAGGTGCATATAAAAGTATTTAAACATACCAAAAATATTAAAATTATAGATAAACAACAATTCAAAATTTAAATTTAAATTATATACAATAAAAACAGTGCAGCCAAAATGTATATTTATATATGTAGTACTATATAAAGACATAAATAATATTCTTTTAAAACAACTATAAGGCTAATTTGTTCAAAACCGCTAGGAAATGATAAGTGTAATAATAAATTATAAAAAAAATAATGAAAAAAAAACCTGCCTGGGGATATATAAAATCAGATGGTGTTATTGGTACAGAACAATTAGACATTTGAGAGGAGGATAATTGGTGATGAGACATTGCAGGATGATGATGTTGTTGATTTTGAGGCTGATTTTGTTGAGTAGTAGTAGTATTATTGCCCATATTATTATTATAATATCCCGATGTTGTGCGTTCTGCTGGGCCATTATTATAATCCATAAAATTGCCATTTGTAATAGATGTGGCTGTACTATGGCAGTTGAAGTTGTTGGATGATGGATTAACTTGTGAGGCACAAAACATACTTTCAATTTGAGACAAGGAGTTATTTTGTTGATTTGGTTGAGATTGATTATTACTATTAGCCGGACCAGCCGGTGTTAGGAAGATTGAGGAACTATGTGCCGATTGTCCATGATATTGCTGTTGTGAGTTTATTAGATTATTGTTGTTAGTGGAATTATTTTTGTTTGTTTGATAAAATTTGGAATATTGTCTCGATGTGTGTATGCTTTGTTGACGCAAATGATAAGTAGTTTTTTGTCCATCTAACGAGGGTTCAGGCAATAAAACCTAAAGCATTTTTGGGATATTTTTTTTTGGTTTGTGGTGTTGGGAGGTTTAAAAAAAAGAAATTTGAAAAATATAAAAAAAATGATAAAATGAATATTTTTTTTTTACATATTTATGTTTAGATAAATATATAATAAAAATAATTTAGAAAATTGTTTTTTTTTAATATTATATATTACAATAGCCAATTATAGTAATGAAATATTGCAGTGAAACCTAACATTTTAAAGACCTTTAATAAAAACCTAAGTATAAAACAAAATCTAACCTTAAAATTTAATAGACATAACCTAAAAATACCTACATACTTAGTTATTCTAATGATTTGAATTAATGTGTATTTACGATTTTGTTTTGTTATTAATTAAAAAAATTTCGCTTTATATGCACCTTTGTAAAACACACAAATTTTGTTGTTTTGTAAATAGTAGAGAAAATAAAAGAAAAAAAAATATAAATAGTGAAAGACATGCACAAACATGCTAAGACGTAAAGTATAGAAAAAATTTTAAATAAACGAGATATAAAATTAATTAAAAATAAAAATAACAAATTTTATAGAAAACAAAACGTGGGCACAAACAAAAATTAAATTATTAAACAGAATAGAGCTGTGTGTGTATGAAGGCAATAAAATTTATTAAATATTTTGTTGGAAAATTAAAATTGTGAAGAAAAAATCACTTTAAAAATAGTATGAATTTTTATAATAACAAGGAGTTCAAAATGTTTCAATATTGTTAAAAATTTCCAGTTTTTTCAGACTTTTGATTTGTTAATTAGCAAACAATCGTAAAATGGAGTTATTTTCGTTTTAGTGGCATATTTGACAATTTAGAAAAAGTTATTGGCGTTTTTTGACAATATGGCATCACCGCCTGTTTGTTGACATTCTTCTTCTCATTCCTAAAATAGCCGCTAATTGGACAAAGTGATGCCAATTGTTTGCAAATACTTAACAAAATCGCCAATATTTTTAAATATATTTCTTGATTATTTTAAATAATCACTTCATTTATTTTTAACACAATATTTAATAAATCTATTGCCATTTTTAATACACAATTCTTTCTATAATAATGAAGAAGAATTTAGTTTATAAATTTATGTATAAATAAATTAAAAATATTTCACAATCACTCGTTTGGTTATGTTATTGAGACAGTAGGAAACATTATGTTTAATCCAAGAATAAATCGTTACCATTGCTATTTCAGTGATGCGACTCATTCTCCTAGACTTGGTGGAAAGACTGCGTTTGAGACCGTCAATATTTTGCTCGAACAACTTTATTTTTTTTTTTAATTTTTGTATGTATGTGTTTTTTTAAACAAAATGTATATTAAACGAGTTTAATTTTTGAAACAAGTTTGAAATTAAAAAAAAGAAAATGAAATAAAATATGTATTTAAAACCAATTTGTGTAATTAAAGGAAAGAAAAAGAATAAAATATTATAAAATTTAAATAAAAAAAGTATAAATATAATAAAAATAATTAAAATTACAGTAAAACTAAAAATAAAAAAACATAAAGTTGGAAAAGACAACCTTATTTTTCTCAGACAAAAAGCAATACTAGGTCTACCACTTAGGTTTTTCTTTAAGTGTCTGAATTATATAAATTTTAAATAACTAATTAATAACAATTAAAAATAAATGAATTTCTCAAATGCAGTTAAAAAAAATTAAAGTTAATTTTGAAAAAAAATTTAAAAACTGTTTATTTTTAAATACAAATGTGTGTAATTTTTTAAAAAAAAAAAAAGAAACATGAATATTCAAGTGAAAATTGAGAGAGACAGAGAAAGTAGTAGAAAAGTAATAGAAACATTTTGTGTGTTTGTATTTTTTAAGAATGATAAAATGTAATGTAAAAAAATATATATATATATAATCTTACCTAGTATTGTTTTTAAGTAAATACTAAAACTTACCATTTGATTGAAGAATGGATGATGTAATACTTCCTGGACTGTTATTCTTTGAGCTGGATCGACGACTAGACATTTACGTATAAGATCTTTGGGATCCTCTATAGAAGTGTAAAGAAATAAAAATACAATAAATAAGTTATGTATAATGAATAAATAATACTAATTTGTCACAAAGACTAGAGGATTTTAAAGCCAGCTCAATATTTAAAAATCAAAAACAAGTAAGAATCTTATACACCCTCATCAAATAAATATTGAAAAAAAAAATTTTTTGAAAAAAAAGTTAATGAAAAAAATATTTGGTGAAAAAACGCCAAAAAAAAATTAAAAAAAAAAAAATTTGGTGAAAAATTTTTAGTGAAAAAAAATTTGTATGAACAATTTTTTGGTATAAATGTTTTTTGTTGAAAAAAAAGTTAAGTAAAAAAATTTTTGGTGAAAAAAATATTAATTAAAAAAAAATTGGTAAAAAAAAATTTGCAAAGAAAAAAATTTTTCGTGAAAAAAATTTGTTGAATTTTGGTGAAAAATATGTAAAAAAAAAATCAAGGTAATCCTTTTCTAACTGCCAAATATTATTATAAGCCCACCGCCATTTATTTAAAAATCAAAAACAAGTAAGAATCTTATACACCCTCATCAAATAAATATTGAAAAAAATATTTGGTGAAAAAACTGACAAAAAAATTAAAAAAAAGTTGGTGAAAAATTTTTAGTGAAAAAAAATTTGTATGAAAAATTTTTTTTGTATAAATGTTTTTTGTTGAAAAAAAAGTTTAGTAAAAAAAATTTTTGTTAAAAATATTTGTGAAAAAATTTTGGTTTAAATATTAAGTAAAAAAAAAATGGCGAAAATATGATTGGTAAAAAAAATTTGGCAAAGAAAAAAATGTTGGTGTAAAAAAATAATTTGTTGAATTTTGGTGAAAAATATGTAAAAAAAAACTCAAGGTAATCCTTTTCTAACCGCTAAATATTATTATAAGCCCACCGCCATTTATAATTGCCTTAAGGTATGCAATGTATTTAGCATTAATTGATTTTAATCTTCATTACCAAGGTAAGCATGAAACATTGTAGTCAAACACGTGCTTTTTCCCATTGAAAAAGAATATTTCTTTTAAATTTTAATCTGAAAAGTGTTTTTTTTTTAATTTCAAAGTTTAGTTTTTTTAATAAACCCACTTTAATATTCACAACAGACTAAGGCCGGGTAACTTATTAAAATTTTAAACATAGTTAAGCTTAAGCAATGTTTAAATATTTTTTTTTTTTTTTGTATGAAAAAAATATATTTAAACATTGATTATGCCTTAACTATATTTAACATTTTGATAAGTTACCCGGCCTTAATGTAATATTTACTTTAAGGCCAGCATTAAATTTAAAAGAATTTTCATTCATATTAAAGGTTTTCTACAGTCAGGGTCCAATAAAAATTACTATTTTTGTGGTCTTGGAAAATATTCTTAAAATTTATAATTTAAAATTAGTTTTAAAATTATTTCTATTTTAAAATTGTCCTGAGCTAGCTTTAAATAACTCACCCGATATATCAGCCCATTCTGGTGATGTAAAACTATATTTGCCTTCCATAATATTACGCAGCATAACCATTTGTTTGCGATGCCAAAAGGGAGGACAGCCTACCAATAAAGTAAACATAACAACACCACAGGCCCAGCTAAAAGTATATTTTTTTCATTTAGTTTTAATTTAAAAATTTAATTGATTTGTAAACAATTTAAAACTTACATATCAACTTCACGGCCATAACCAGGACTTCCCTCAAACATATTACATTTAAGCGTTTCGGGAGCCAAATAACCGGGGGTACCACAAAGATCTAAAAAACGAAATAGATATATTTAAATTTGTTTTTATTATGGCCTAACATTTTATTTACCCATTAATTTTTCGCCTTCTTTTAGCTGTCTCGCAAAACCGAAATCGGTTATTTTAACATTATGATTTTCATCTAATAAAATATTTTCAGGTTTTAAGTCTCTATGTACAATATTTTTCGAGTGTATATATTCAACACCCTCAAATATTTGCCTCATAATGGTGCGGGTCTTTTTCTCTGACAATGTTACCACCGATGTCAGGTAATCGAATAATTCACCCTTGGGACACAGTTCAAAAACCAAAAATACAAAAGCATCCGATTCAAAAACATCTTGTAGGTCAACTGTAAGGAAACAAATATAAACAAACAAATAAGAAAATTAATAATAGTTTAATGTATTATAGCTAATGACTCACTTATATAGGGATGTCCCATAACTTGTCTGAGTATTGAGATTTCTTGTCTGGTGGCTTCTAGCATATGATAGGGATTAGTATCACCCGTTTCCGTGCCTGCCCCTAAATCAATAATTTTGGCGGCAAACTCTTTGCCCGTCTCCTTTTCAATACATCTACGCACGGTAGAACTAATACCTCTGCAACGAGAAAAAATAAATAATAAAATAAATAAACTATAAAATTAGCTCAATAATAATTTATAAATATAAAATTGAAAACAACATTTGTTTACACAGTTCACATTGTCAAGTTTAATTAGTAGTAAAAGCATCAGCAAACTATTTATCGTTTCTTTTATCTGAAATATGTTTGAACACGAGAACAACAATTTTCCTATATTATACTATGTAAATTATTTAAGTAAACTACTACTACGTATCTTTTTCTAATATTTCTTTTCAATAATTATCTAAATTACTAACAATAAATATAAAGAAAGTCGGCACATTTTACACTGTATTGACATAACTTAAAAATAACTTGGTAATAATCATATATCTAAATAATAAATAAAAAAAATAGTAAAAAATAAATA
The DNA here is from genome assembly GCF_958450345.1 of Calliphora vicina. Classification (NCBI taxonomy): domain Eukaryota; kingdom Metazoa; phylum Arthropoda; class Insecta; order Diptera; family Calliphoridae; genus Calliphora; species Calliphora vicina. Next base: position 117,421,217 of record NC_088783.1, read on the forward strand.
CTTAGTAATACAAATATTAAATATTTTCCACAATTTTTTTTTTATAGATTTTTTATTGTAAATTTATGGCCAGTTCTATAATAAAAAGATTTATTACGCCATAAAAAATCAATGCATATATTTAATAATAAAATTAAAACGCGTTTAATTAGCTGTTTTAGAACTAAAGTGCTAATTTGGGGTTAAAAAATTATAATATAAATTTCACACTTTTAATTTTAAAACTGGAATATTTTCTCATGTTTTATATTTACTAAATTTTCCTATAAAAATTAACAAACATAATAAATGAAACTGCTGAATAGGTTAAAGAAATGTTTTTTTTTTAATATTTCCACCTCTAAACAACATTAAAAATAATAATCTTATGTTTTACAGCATACAATTGACATCACTGGTCATAATTGTAAACAAACTATTAGTTCTTTGCCATTTACCGTTATTTTTAAATTGAGAAGAAGAAAATGTCAACAAACATTTAGTGATGCCATATTGTTAAAGGTTTGCAAAATAACGGTATTAAAAAGCAAAATAAAGATAAAATAAACTATTTATACAAAATTTTGCAGGTTTCAGTGTATAAAATAGTAAAAATATGTAAATTGTATTTTATATATTTTTTAAAATTAAAAAACACAAAGTGAAGAATAAGGAAGAAATATTTAAATAATTTTAATGAAATTTTTTAAATAAAAAATTTAAAAATCACTAGGATTTGTTAAGCTGTAAAAAGAATAAACAAAACTTATAACTTAAAAAAAAAAATATCAACAACTATAAAGTGGTGGTAAAATTAAAAGAAAACTCACTAGAGAGCTGTGCCCCAGAGACCTGCTGTAGGCCGGCTGAGCCAAATATCCGCCATTTTTGATAAAAGTTCCTTAGTAATTTCAAAAAATGTTCAGTCTTTTAAATTTTTAATTATTTAGAATTTGAGTAGTTATACTTATATAACCCTACCATTCTTGAAGAAGGGCATAATAAATAACTTTAAAATAATTTTTACAAATTTATAACACTTTAAATTTTTGATATTACATTTTTGAATAAACTAAACACAATCCCTTAATACAAATTAGCCCTCATTTTGAACACATAAGATCCGGAAAATCCTCTTAAAATAGAATACAAGATATCAAAAAGTAGTTTTCTTATCATCAAACAAATACCAAATGATAATAATGATTTTTTCTAGTTCCTTGTTTATCTTTTAAAAACAATAATAAATTTCTAGCGTTCAAGTTCTTTGAAAAGTCCTCTAGACTTAACATGAGCCCACTAAATGTTGCATGTTTTTTTGTGTGTAATATTTATTGTATTGTTTTCCACAAAACTATAATCGTTGTGTAAATATTTGTTATAATTTCTAAGATACTTGCTATAAGACAATAAGAAGTTTGTTGATTTTTTCAAAAAGCAAATGTCATTTTATTACTATTTACTACCATGTCTTATAAATAGTATATAGTAAAGTTTTCTGTAAGGCAATAATAATAATTATTTGTTTAAAAGAAACGTAATTTTTGGAACAAAAAAACCAATAATAAAATCACATGCATTTTACATGCATTAAACATTTAATAACTGAATGGTTTTATTGGTATTTGTAGATTATTTGTAAGCGATTTAATATTTTTTCGTAAACGTCTTAAATGGTCTTAGTATGAAAAAATAATGTATTTAATACTCTTATCTAGTTGGGTTGTTTACTTTTTTGGAAAGGTAATTAGTCATAAGCCTTTATTGTTTTAATTGTTGTAAAAATGCCATAAATTACAAGAAAAATATTTTTGCAGTTTGTATAAAAAAAATGGTGCAATAATAAAAAAATTCTAAAAAAAAATAACAAAATTGCAGCAAATTAACTTCTAGAAAAATATATATTTTTTTAAAAATTATTCATTTCACAAAAATGGAGTTAAAAAACATTCAAAAATATTTAAAAAACAGACTAATGTTAAAAATGATTAAGCAATTATGGAATGGCATTAATATACAACAAAAACTGTGTAATAATAATTAAATTTTAATTTCAATGTCACTGAGACTTACAATTTTACTAAAAAACTACTTTTTAATTTAAATACACATATAGAGTTTATTTAAATCTACCTTGTGGCATCACTGTTCACATTTGTAAACAAACATCACAATTTACCGTTATTTGTGAGAAGAGAGAAGTTGCAAGAAAATGTCAACAAACATGCAGTGATGCCCATACTTTTGAAGTAAAAAAGCCTAGATTATATAAAAATGGCCACAAAAAATTAACAAAACATTATTTTTTATTAATATTAATAAAAACCTAAACAACTAATGTAAGACCATATTTCATTTAATATTTTTTACGTTTTTCCAATAAATTCTTTTGCAGTCAGGTGTAAATTTTTTCAGACTTTTTACATCATAATTGATTATTAATTAAATGATATAAATACTATATGAGTGTTTAATAGACAGCTGGAAGAATGTTAGAATCATAGAGGAATACACATAGAGCGGAAACTAGAAAAAAAAACTCACACATACGAGTGTTGTTTTTGTTTTTACATAGTATTTTACAATTGATTTAGGTCTTTTTTTAATAAAATAAATTCAAACAAAAACAGAAATAAGTACAATATCATTATGAGAATTAAATATAAAAGAAAATCAATATTTGCCTTTAAGAAAATGGGTTAACTGAGAAATGTCACGTGTCTTTTAAGTTTAAATAAATCTAATTTATATTTCTATATAATCTTTAATATTGAGATTAAACAGAAAAATCAATAATTATTAAAAGTAAATTATAAAAATCTTTCTTTGATGATTAATACTTTTTATTTGTTTAAAATAAATATACAATATTTAACTGAAAAATTAGCTGATAACATTTCTGATATGTCTAATTAAATTTATTGTTTAAATTCCCATTACTTATTCAATTCATAGTGAAGTGTAGCTGAGAAAAGCAAATAATCCCTATCGCTTTTTTTTATATTATTTATTTTATTCAAATTCACATGTCTATAAGGTGTGCTCCCACACTCGTTCATAAGTTGTAAGTTGATAAAAAAATATTAGCATTTTATTGGAAACAAAATTATATAACTTATTTTAAAAATCTTTAATTAAAACAAAAAAAAAATGCTAATTGCTTAGTAGTACATTGAAATGTTGTAGAAAATATTACGCTGTTAGAAAGTTTTACAACAAATAAGGTGTTTGTCATACAACAAATATTTAAATAGTTTTCTAAATGGTGTATAAATTACTAAGTAGGGATTAGAATTATAAATAGGTATATATATCGCCTACACTTTTATTTCGCAGTGAAAACTTATACGGCGTAATTGATCAATAATAAAATATTTAATTAAAATAATTTTTTAAAAATTTACATTTGATTTTTAATGGATTTTTAAAATAAATACTAACACAACGATTATATAGTAATTTAATATAGTAGATTAATTAAAATGTTTATTATACATTCTTTATAAAGTTGCTATAACTTTTAAAATCAACAAAAAGGTGTGTAGCGATATGATGGAACAAGTTTAACGATTTTAATGAAAACATTTATTTAAAAATCTTAATTTAAAACACATTAAAAAAAACTAAATATGTATTGCATAAACTAGACAAGTGTACACAAATATTAAAAGGAAATTTGAACAAAAAAATAACTAAAACTGTGTAATAATTATTTGTTTTTGATTCAAACAAATCTAAAGAGCTTATTTAAATCCTCCAAATGGCAACACTGTTCACAATTGTAAACAAACATCACAAATTACCGTTATTTGTGAGATGAGCGAAATAACAAGAGAATGTCAACCAACATGCAGTGATGCCCATACTTTTGAAGTAAAAAAGCCTAAATTAAATAAAAATGGCCAACAAAAATTATAAAAACATTATTTTTAATAAAAATCTAAACAAAAAAACTTTTTAATTAAAATTAAACATTTAATTAAAATATTGTTGGGCTACAACCAAATTCTTGACATTAAAATAAATTAATAATTTTGTATGCAAAGTCCGCTATAGAAAGTGAAATATGTGTACGAGGGTGGTACATCAAATTATTATAAAAATTTTTAAATTTTATTATAAAAATTCTTAAATTTTACCATAAATCGATTTTTAAACTGAAATACCTTTAAAATTTACAAATATATGCTGTTTTTTTTTAACAAGTTTTCAAAAAGAAAAGGAAACTCCCTTATGCTAGAACTTTCAGAATAAGCCTCGTATATATGGTATGGTATACATGACCTTGATTAGAAATTATACATATTTAAAGAATATACTGTATGTTTATATATTTTTTTTTTATGTTTTTCCCCCCATAAAAATTCTTTGGCAAACATAGTTTGACGCGCGTAAAAAAAATGTTCAGAAGAGGCTCGTTTATATACTGTAGTATACAAACATAGCTATAGAAGATTGCATAAAAAAGCTTATATATTTAGACAAATAAATAATACAACGTAATTTAATAAATTATACGATTTATGTATGTGTACATTAATTTGTCATAATCTATGTATAAGTGAGTCAACAGTTAACAGCTAGAGCTAGCTAAACAAAAAATATGTACATTTTTATTTATTATTATTATTTTTTTTCTTAAAACATTTAAAAAAAAATCTGACTAAAGTACAGGGAAAATTTTGACAAAATTTGGCAGCTAAATAAGAATGTATAAGTATGTTTAATACTTAAATTTTATTAGAATAATGATTAAATTAAAATTAATTAATGTTTATAAATATGTATCAGGTTTCAGTGATGTCATCAGTGACAAGCGGAAGATGTCTCATCTGTAAACACGCGTACTTTATGGAGTTGTAGATTTGAGCAAAAATAATATAGCTTCATAGGCTTTATCTGTTATTGTTTGACGTTATCAGGAATTGTTTGGCAAAGTGTCAAGTGCTTTATCAGCAACTCGTGTTGGTACACGTTTGATATTGTATATCAAAAGTAATTTTTTTAAAGTCTTATGTCTGACAAAGAAAGTTACTTCTTAAGAACCTACACTTATACATCTCGTATCAAAACCCTACAATAATTTTATGTTTTAAATATTTTAAAACTTTTTTACTTAAAATTTTTATTTTCTTTTTATTTAAACGCTTTCCTATATAATTTATTCCACTTTTACACTTTTTTATGAAAATACTGTTATATTTACGATTTTTATACATTTTTGCTATACTGGCATCACTGTTATTTATGTCATCGGAGGACATGTTTTATTATCGTTTTGATTGGTCAGTTTTTTTGTTGTTGTTTTGTTTACTCCATTTTGTCTAAAAAACAGTAATGCCAACTATTTAAAGGTTATAACATAAATAAATAATCAAAATAATAAAAAAACCACACCATTATCAACTGAAAGCTGCTATTGCAAGTAAATTATTTAAAAACTTCAAATAAAGGAGGAATAAGAAACCTATATTATTATTGATAATAAATTTTAGTAACATTTTAATTAAATCTGCATGTAAAAAAAATTCCCCCCAAAAACTGTCATTTTAAATTAATCAGACAATAAAAACTAATTCAAACAAATTTAAATAAATATTTTTTATTTAGTATTTAAAAACAAAAAAACAAAAATATGTACACAAAAACTATGATAGAATTTCAATAATACAAACAAACAAACATAAATAAATAAACATTTTAGCAAATAACCGGCCTTGACTAGAAATTAAGCAAACGAAATATAATAGATTTTTAAGAAAAAGCCAACATAAATGAACATAAAACTTTTAAAAAACTAACAACAACCTTGTGACAAATGAAAAAAATAAATAAATTAAGGAAACTGAATATTTCACAAAAAAAAAAAATATAAAAATAGTTTCAAGAAAGTTCAATGTATTTGAAGGGGGGCCAAAAATTTTTTTTCAAAACCAAATACATAAATACATTAGGAAAAGTTATGGGAAAGTAAAAGTGACGCAAATTGTAAACACATAGGCATATTATGATTCTGAACAGTCATTCTATTAAATTAATTTAAAAACAAATGTTTAATTATTTCAAATATTATCATCAAAATTTAATAAAAAAAATAAAATTCAGACAAAATTTTTAAAATGACACTCCCTCTAATTGGGAAAAGACTTTGGTACTAAATATTAGTCTAGTTAAAAAAATTATTTAGAGATTTAAAATATTTCTTAAGATGCTTCAAAGTTCATATTCTCATATTATCAAAAATTCAGACGAAACTTATTACACTCCCACTTATTGAGACATTTTAATCTATATTCTAATTAAAATATTAATAAACAAATTTGACATTATTTTTTTTAAAATTGATTCTAAGTTCAATGTTCAGTTGTCTTATCAAAATTTTGAAAATAATCCACACAAAAATTAACACACCTCCTTAAAAAAGACATTAAATAAAAACAAAACTTAAGATTATAAATAAAATATCCATAAAAATCAAGTAATAAACAAATAAAACAAGTTAATTTTTTTTTTATTTCTATTTGATTTTAAAATATTTTATTAAGGTCCTGATTCAAAACAATTTTCTAATTTTAGCATGAAAAACACAAAAAAATTATTTAAAAACTGAGTGATTTTTCATACAAACATTTCAAAATTGTTTTCCTGTCGTGTTTCTACTTCAGGCCCTAAAGCGTATCCCTTAATTTTATCGTTTTTATGAAATACAGTAGGCAACACTGATTCATAAAATGTCAACAAACTGTTTTGTTTTGATAAATGACCGTTATTTCTAATTGAGAGCAACCAGAGCAATGATGCCAACTTAGCGTTTGTTTACTTAATTTAGCTGAGTTTGAGAGCAACTAGATATCAACTAGGGTATTGTTTATTTAATTTAGATGTTTTTAAACGCCCCAAATGCTAAATTAAAAATGAAATAAATCTAATTTAATAAAATTAGAATTAAAGTATCTATATTGTCTTTAATTAAAATATTAATTTAGAAATTTAACATAATTTTTATAAATTATTTCAAAGTTTATAATTTTCTCATCAAAAAACAAATGAAAAGCATTAGAAAATGTCACTCCTCCTCTTGAAAAAAACAATGAGGGAATTATTTGATTTTCTGTTACAAATAACAACGAAAAAAATTTATGTTTAAAATATCAACAAAAATTTTATTTCTGGAATCAATATAAAAATAAAAAACAAACAAGTATTAAAAGATTTTTTTTTTTTTAAATTTTCAAGTCAATAAACCTTTATATTTTTACCACAATCTTTCAAAACAACTAAACATGAATGAAAATTTTGCTGATATTTTCACAAATTTATTATTTATTTAATATATAACTAAGGGACATGTTAACAATAATTGTAAACATATTTTAAGCCAAATAGGCAATAAATTAATATTAATTTGCGCTTAAATTACAGCGTGAGAGAGTTTGGGTTATTGAACTGCTTGTTTTTCCCAAAAAAATAAAAATTATAGTTTTGTTTAATATAAAAGGTTAATGTCCCTGTATTATTATTAAACATAATACAATGACCCAAACTAAACTATTGCATGTTATTTCCATTATATTGATATATAGTAAGGGTGGAGGGGAGTACTAAGAACGTCAACAACAATAAAAAATTGCGCCTTAATATTTGTTTTTCATTTAATAGGCATTTCCGGAAATATGTTGAAATTGCATTAATTTCGTTCAAAACAATACTTTACTACTTATAACAAAACTTAAACATATGTATGCTAAAGTTTAAACACCTTTAAGTGGTGTTTAATTACCTTAGGCTTGGACATTTTGTTTTCGTGATTCCAGGAAATATGTATTTATTTTTATCAAAAAAAAACTTTTTGTTAATTTAGCAAAATAATTTTTACATACATATTAAATTAATTAATAAATTAATGTTATTGGCTAACCAAAAAAAACAACGGATATTGTATAAAGATCACGTAATCATTATTAAAATTAATTTTGTATTAAACTTAAGATTTAGAGATAAACCAATTTTTAAATTTGTCAAAGGTTTATAGAGCAAAATTTCCCTACAATATTTGTTTTATAAAACTCTGATAAATTTAAAAAAAATGTTTATGAATAAGGTCTTTAAGTTTTATTATTGTAGTATTTAATTTCTTTAATTTTTATATTTAAAAACTAACGTTAAACCTTTTCTCTTAATTTTATCGTTTTTTATTCAAATTTAGTAGGCAACACCGTTTCAAAAGTGTCAACAAACTTTGTTTTGATAAATTACCGTTATTTCCAATAGAGAACAACTAAAGCAATGGTGCCAACTTAGCGTTTGTTTGCTTAATTAAGATGGTTTTGAGAGCAGCTAGAGTAGTGATGCCAACTGGGGACTAGTATGACTTGTTATTTTTATTCAAATAAAATGCGTGATTAATTATTTATGCTATTTAAATAATTATTATTGCTTTAAAATTATTTTATAACTGTTTCTATTAATAAATAAAATGAAAGAAGAAAAAAAAAAATTTAAAACACTTATTTATACTCAATCAGTAAGTAAAACGAATTTTTATTGATAATTATTAACATAAGCAAACGATTTAAATGTAAAAAAAATGAAATTACAATAGAGGTATTCAAAACAAGAATAAAATAGGTACTAGGTACTTTTTGTTGTTTTGTTTTTGTTTGATATTTTCCGATATTTTGAGTTTGTTTTGGAAATAAACTGAATTCAAAAAAAGAAGCGGAAAAGTCACTAAGTATCTTTTTTACTAGCTTAAAATTTCATCATCTTGAATACCCCTAATATTTCTTGCTCATGTACTAGTACTTACAGATAAAGATGGGTCAACGTAAAATTTCTATACTAGGTTTTCAAAATCCATATAGTACTCGTAAATATTTTTTTTGTTTTTGAGTTTATTTCACATACGCACAAATATTTTATTGTTCACATACAATTAATATAATTGTTATTTTTTGTAAATTTATTTATTTACTCACTTCATGATTATGGCAAACTCAATACAAAAACAAAATATTTTTCGTTTAGTATGATAGATTTTTAAATGTTTTTTTGTGGCCAGAATGCTATACAAATTAAAGAAAATATTGCAACTTAAGACAAATTTATGAAAACATTTTAAACAAACTAAATGTTTAATAAGATACAGGTGTTATATATGGATGAACCAATAATGACTGGTTTTCATTACTTTTGAAAGTGTGACAAAAGTTCTCAGAGAATTATTATAAAATAAAATTTTGGTAAAACATGTCAATTTAAAATCTAAATTTAAAGTGATAAATTGCAATTAAAGAATAAACATGTAAAAGTATTACATTCGGCTGTGCCGAATCTTATATATCCACCACCAACCTAATACGGAAGTCGACTTTATATGAGATCTATTATGGGCCGATCTTTATAAAATTCGTCGCGACAATTTTTATATATATCAAGATTTAATTTTTTTGAATTTTAAACGTAGTGAAACGATAAATATTGAACATGTAGCACGATCCATCAAATCATTAGATTTACAGAATTTTATAAGGCTCATGTTTTATACTACATTGTTTTGTATATTATTATTAAAAAAAAAACGTCGTCATATAAACAATTTATTCATTCATTTAATTATAAACAGATAGATTGAAATGACTTGTTGTTGCACACCACACTTTTTGCACGTGAAAATGGCGTGAAATATTGATTTGCTGCTTGCCAGTACAAACGACAACTGTGTGCCAATTCTTTATTTGGAAATTACGCTTTTTGTGAACTTTGGCAGTTAAAAAACAAAAACAAAATAAGAAAAAGTAACAGATTCTGTTTAGATATTTAGCAAGAGAAAAAAGAAATTTTTGGGTAAAATATAAGTAAAAAAAAGGAATAAAAACAATTATTTCGTTTACAAAATCGACATTATTCCAAGAGTATTATATGAATTGAAGCCGAGAGACCTTGAAATACGATTGATTTTGCATGTCTGAAATGATGACTTTTAGTTGAATAAAGCATCACTGCAGCATAATAAAAGTTTAGCGTTAAAAACAGCTTGTTTGGCATCACTGATTTACCGTTAAACATTCTCTCTGACAAATGGTTGGCAGTGATGCCACATCTGCAAATAATTGCAGTGATGCACCAATTTATATAATTTTAAAAAAGCACCAAATTTTAAAATGTTCATTTACATTCTAATAAGTCCTACAATTCAAGTATTTCTTTGCATAACCTTAAAGGTTGGCCATGACTGAATGAAAAACTATTTAACTCACCCTTATTTTAATTTACAATGCTTCAATGTAATTAAAAAAGACACACACACCTGTCTTTTAGCCATAAGCAGTTTACTTAACTATATTACCTGTGGCTAAACCATTTGTTATCTTTGTCTTATGATTCATGCTAAGGGTTTTAAATTTCATTCTAAGCTGTTTTTATAATGATGACCTACTGTTGGGTTTAAGACATTAAACAATGCTTAAACAAATAGTAATAATAAAAGGTGTTAAAAAGTGAAATTTCCTTCTACATTGTTATGTTTAGTATGTATTATATAATTCCACCTAAAATGACCTCCACGGTCAGTGCCTTCTTCATCAAAGCAAATAATGAAAAGTGTGCTAAAAAGCAACACAATTAAATTCTTGAATAAAGGTATTTGAGACATAAAAATTCGAAAACAAAAACAAATATTTTAAGGAATGAACAAGATACAAAAATAAACAAAAGATTGTTCCGAACGTAATATAGTATATTGTATGTGTATATAAATAAAATAAAAAGAAACAAATTAAATGTTTAAAAGAAATAACACTTCAAAAAGAGAGCAAAGTACAAATGTTTGAAGTCATACCTCAAAAGGTATGGCTTCTTCTGAAAAAAGGGAAAAAAAATAAATAATTAACCAGCATTAAGCAACTACATTTCCCTTATAAACATTACATAAAACTTTTCTGTGGTAATAAATTTCATTGACATTGAAATTTATTTTTTATCATATATGGAACATTTCCTAACTAAGTGTTTATATAGTTGGTAAACAATAGTAGACATACTTAAGACATTGTTTTTAATATCACTGTAAATATAATAAAACCATAATAAATAAATAAAATGTCATTCACTATTCAAAAGCAATAAATATAATAATAATACTAGACATGCTGTTAATAAAATGTTTATTTAAAGAAAGCAAGACGTAATATTGATAAAGAAGTTGTAAAATTAAGCGCCTGCTTAAGACAGCAAAAATGCAAAACTTATCGTGTAAGGCATTTGCGACCCCATAAAGTTTAAATATACTAGATCGTTATAGATAGCGGAGGCTGCTTAAAAACAGCAAAATTAAGTAAACAATCCCCTAGTTGGCATCATTACTCTAGCTGCTCACAAAAACCAGCTAAGTTAAGTAAAGAAACGCTAAGTTGGCATCATTGCTATAGTTGCTCTCAATTAAAAATAACGGTTATTTATCCAAAACAAATAAGTTTGTTGACATTTTTGAAGCGGTGTTGCCAACTAACTATTTAAATTCGGGAAAGATACTAGCAGTTATAATACAGGGAAGGCTTCAAATTAAAATGGAGAACAATCTGCCAGATGAACAGGCAGGTTTCCGGCCAAACAGGAGCTGCATAGACCAGGCCAACACTCTACGAATTATAATAGAACAATCCCTAGAATGACGTACTCCCCTGTACCTATTCGTAGATTTCAAGAGAGCCGATACTTCGATACCATCAGACGGACTGCCATATGGAAAGCATTGAGAAGAAAAGGAGTTCACCAGAAAATAACTCGAATCATCAGAACTATGTACAAGGAGACGGAACTATCAGTTCTTCACAATGGGAATGTAAGGAAAAAGAGTTAGGTTTTTGACAACTACGTCTCTTCTTATCACTTGTTACCCTATGATCTTGATATTGGAAATCGGCATTGGAATATAGTATAGAAACAATTTGGTTTATAGTTGGCTTAACTTTTGAACGCGGTTTTTTGTTTTTAATAACTTATATGTCATTTTGAAGGGTACATATCTGTCATTTATTCTCACTTAGTTATTGAACATTATACTGTAAACAACAAAAGTTTTTTTTGCTTCGAAAATATTTAGTTTTGTACCAACAAAGCGTCATAAGCGGGAAGTTTTGCTTTACTTCTTTAATTTGAAAAAAAAGTTAAGTAATGAAACGATAAATTGGCATCATTGCTATAGTTGCTCTCAATTAGAAATAACGGTTATTATCAAAAACAAATAAGTTTATTGACATTTTTGAAGCGGTGTTGCCAACTAACTATATCGGCTATTTAAGTTCGGGAAAATCGGGAAAGATACTAGCAGTTATAATACAGGGAAGGCTTCAAATTAAAATGGAGAACAATCTGCCAGATGAACAGGCAGGTTTCAGACCAAACATGAGCTGCATAGACCAGGCTCTACACATTATAATAGAACAATCCCTAGAAGGACGTACTCCCCTGTACCTGTTCGTAGATTTCAAGAAAGCCTTCGATAACAATAGACGGACTGCCATATGGAAAGCATTGAGAAGAAAATGAGTACCCCAGGAAATAACTCGAATCATCAGAGCTGAAGTGGTAATTTTAACACTGAAGACAAAGATCGCCCAGGCCAGCTAAAAAAGTTTGAAGACCAAGAATTTGAGGCATTACTCCATGAAGATTATTGTAAAGCATAACAAAAGCTAGCAAAATCATTGGGAGCTACTCAAGCAGAAATTTCAAAATGTTGGCGAGCAACAGGATTCATTCAAAAGCAGGGAAATTTAGTGTCATACGAATTGAAGCCGAGAGACCTTGAAAAACGATTTTTTATATCGGAAAATAAGATTGAACGCTATAAAAGAAAATTATTTTTGCACCGAATAGTTACTGGCGATGAAAAATGAATCCAGTACGGTAACCCAAGTGTAAGAAATCGTATGTGATGTCCGGCCATCCAGCCAAATCCGCACCAAAGCCAAATATGTATCCATGGCGGTAAGGTAATTCTCAGGATTTGGTGGCAGCAAAAGGTTCCTATCCATTATGAACTGCTGAAATCTGACCAGACCATCATAGTGAAAGAGAACAGGAGGAGACTATGTCCCACCAATTCTGCCAATGCCCAAATCTGACAAACTTGAGGGAACGTTTCCTTGGAATCCAATTCGTATCGTGTTTAGTTGAGCTATCAAGGATGAATCTAAAACGAATCCAGGCCTTCATCAGAGAATCTGATTGGTTCACCTCGGAGACAATGGATGTATTATAAATACCCTGCTATTTACCTCTTGGTTATCAAAATGGGGTCAGTTTTGTATGGACCCAAGTGAGCTGCTAAACGAGTGACTGTCCATGGAGACCTAACCTATTATAGGGAACATGTACCGAACGCAATTGATTCATTTAAAGCGAGCATTAGCCGAAAAACTGCCAGAATATGTGGCCAGACCGTAATATTCCATCATGACAACACCTGGTCACATGTTGCAATAAGTGTTAAAAATTATTTAGAAAGATGTGCTTGGGAAGCACTCAGCTCTCACCGCTTTATAGTCCATATCTTGCCCCGTCCGACTACTATTTGTTTCGATCGCAGCAGAAGGCTCTCTCTCTGACATATGCTTCACTTTGAAACAGAGTATCCAAATTTGGTTTGATTTGTTTTTGGTCTCAAAAGATGAGCAGTTCTTTTGGCTCGGAATCCGAAAATCAATGTTTCACATGAAATATTTTCCCTTTTCCCATTTTTAGTTCATCAACTTTGTTAACGTGAAATAATTCTCCATGTTGTGAAATTTTTAGTGGGAATTTTGTAAACAATAAACAGCTGTTACGAACAAAATCAACTATTGTGAATGAAAATTTCATGGCAATATCACAATAGCAATTTTTCCTTCGAAGGAACATAAATTTCACATGTTAATGACGATAGGGGAGCATATAACAATGGCCAGTATGTTCAATAAATTTTATAGATTGTTTGAAAACATTTCCGAATTTTTAAGTCATAAAGCCAATATTTATAAATCTATTAAACAAATTCCTTAACATTACAAAAGAGAACTAACTATTTAAATGAATTTATAAATGATTAAGTTTGCCATGAACAAATGTTTTGTCGATAATAAATCTACAATAGCTATTTCTTGTTATATTTGTGTAAATGAATTAGTTTTTTTTTTATTTAATAACAATTTCATGTAATACACTAGAAAACTATTTTTAAAACAATTAAAAGTAATAAAGAAAATGATGATAAAGACGTATGTAGTTAATACGATACCAGCAAGACAATTTAAAGAGGGGTGCTGAAGCAAAGGAAGCTCTACTAAAGAGGTGTGTCTCGCAAAACTCTGGGTAATTAATAAAAAAGCCATATAAAACAGTGTTTATTTATATAAATAACATACTTAAAAAATGGCAAAGAAGAGAAGATAGGTATAATAAGATATAACAGCAAAATGAAATGAGAAATGAGCAAAAATTTATAGGAATTGCAAAAAAAAAAAAAAAAAACTATAAACACGCGATTTTTCATTTCATACACATAAACTAAATACAAACAACGTATGTATGAATATATAAAATAATAAATACCACAGCCAGACATTGACAGAGTATGTTAGCCAAGTCAACTAAAAATATAAACAATAATCTAGCAGCCGTTAGTGCTGAGCGCCTGTCTAACATTTAATGTTGTACAATATACAAACAAGTAAATATTTACAACAAAATTTTATAAATATAGACACGACGACTCTTTGGTTCTCAAAAGAGAAACCAAAACAACAGCTGGTTTATGGTTTCACTGAGTTTTCCCCCATTTACCACTATAACGAATAGTTTTTACAGTTCTAACCCTCCCTCCCTCTCTCTTATTCATCAATCTTTATGGTTTTTAAAGTTCTATTCGTTAAATTAAATATCTAATAGCTGGTCTATCATCAATTAAATGTAAACTACAATATATATATAAAAAAAAAATAAATGATTTCGTAAGTTGTCATACAACTTTACGTGCCAAAAACACTATACAGACCAGTTAGTCAGTCGAGCCCCATAGACAGGCCCCTATATTATTGTTGTATGAAATACAAACAGAAAAAAAAACCGAAGAACTAGAAACAATAAAAACTTTTAAAACAAAATAAAAATTCATTATTTAAATGTTATCGACTGAGACGAGGTTATTCCTAGCTGGTCAAGTGACCGTCAAGTGGTGAGACCGTAAATCAATGGAAAATTTTCTAAAACTATTGACAATATTCAATATAGAAAAGCACGTTTTTCACGTGTTTGTATTTAGATTAGTTTTTAAGACCTACAAAAACTACAGACATATTGAAATAAATTGAATGCTTTAACAGTAATAAATTGTTAATTAGAGTTTGTTTTATTAACATATAACTATAATCATTGATTGATTAATTTAGCACCTTTATTTTTAGTACTACTGAAAATTATTAGCAAATGTCTTACAAAACTATTTAGCAAAATGATTTATTTGATAAGACAATAAAAAAAATACAGATTTTTTGTATTTTAATTAAAGTTTAGTTGTTAAAAAATATTAATTCCGCTTCGTTAGAATAATGAAATGATTAGTTTCTAAACTGAGACAATTCAACAAATAAATAAAATTGAAAAGCACTAAACTCTTGACATTCTTTAAAAAATATTTCATCCTTATGAACTTAATTAAGATCTAGAGATCTGTTGGTTTGTCTGTAACATAAATTTTTCAAACTGTTTCCATTTTTTCCTATGTTTTGTGAAATAATTTAAATATAATTTAGTTTTCTTCCGAAAATAGTCTGATATACTGATAATAATACAAACAAGTAAGAGTGCAGAATCTGATATTCCAATTACTAACGTAAACTTAAAATAAATTAAAAAAAAATTAGGTTGAAAAAATAATTTTAGGTGAAATCAAGTAAGACTACTTTATTCAAGTATATCTATATCTTTATATATAAAAATGAAATGGTCCATGTATGTAATGTCGACACGTGAGAACGGCTGGAGCGATTTGGGTGATTTATTTATTCGATTCGAAATTTTCAGGAGATGGTTTCTAAAGAAAAAAATTAAAAAATTCCGGCTAAAATTCGGATTTTTTTTAGTCCCGTCAACTGCAATAAAAAAGCTCCCTAAAGTATGCAGTACAAATTTAGATATTTTATTTGCAAATAAATAAGAACAGTGGGTTGCAGAAACTAGAAGAACTAACATTAGTAAATGCTACCGGGCGAAGCCGGGCGGTCAACTAGTTTTAAAATAAATATTAAAAATTATTTTTGCTAAAAAAAATTTTAGTGAAAAAAATGTGAAATCAAGTAATACTGCTATATTCATGTATATAAAATAAATAAAAATTAAAAATTATTTTCGGTAAAAAAAAATTGGTGAAATTTTTTTGGAAAAATTTTTGGTGAAATAAAATTTTAGTAAAAAAAATGTTTGTGAATAACATTTTTAATGAAATAATCAAGATAGTCGCTGCTCGCCCATTTATGGCCAAATTTCCTCGATTTTAAATAGCAAAAGAAGTTGACCTATAGCGAATATATTGATTTATCAATCATGTATGAAATGTATTTAGGGCCTTCGGAAATATGATTTCAACAGACAGACGGAAACGATCCTGAATATAGTTATTGGGTGTATGCGGGATTTTTTAAATTTTTATCTTTTATTTTAATACATTTGTACAATATAAATTCACGCATAATATAACCCATTCTTAGCTATGACCTTTTCCCCATCTTTCTGGCAACATATTGATTCCGAGCCTAAAGAACTGATCATCTTTTGAAGCCAAGAACGAATCAAGCCAATTTCGGATACTCTGTTCTAAGGTGAAGCGTAAGCCAGAGTGTGTTCTGCATCGATGGAAACAAATAGTATTCGGACGGGACAAGGTCTGGGCTATAAAGCGGCTGAGAAAAAACTTCACAGCCACTTCTTTCTAAATAGTTTTTAACAGTTATTGCAACATGTGGCCGAGTGTTGTCATGATAGAATATTTCATCTCTGGCCGCATATTCTGGTCGTTTTTCGGCCAATGCTCGCTTAAAATGTATCAATTGCGTTCGGTAAAGGTTCCCTGTGATAGGTTAGGTTTCATGGTCAGTCACTCCTCAAGCAGCTCACTTGGGTCCATTCAAATAATGTTTCCATTGTGATAACCTAAGAGCTAAACAGCAGGGTATTTATAAAACGTCACTTGTCTCCGAGTTGAACCAACCACATCTCAACGCGATAGGAATGGTATTCCTAGGAAACGTTCCCTCAAGTTTGTCAGTTCTGGGAATTGGCAGAATAGGTGGGACACAGTATCCTCCTGTTCTTCTTTCCCTGTGATGGTCTGGTAAGATTTCAGTAGCTCATAAAAGATAGGACCCTTTTTGTCCCACCAAATACAGAAAATTACCTTAGTTCTAAGGATATTTGGCTTTGGTGTCGATTCTGCTGGTTGGTCGGGCTTCACATAAGATCTCTTACGCTTCGGCTTATCGTAATGGATCAATTTTTCATTGCAAGTAATGATTCGGTGAAAAAACGATTTTCTTTTATAGCGTTCAAGCATTATTTCTGACATGCAAAATCGTCTTTCAAGGTTTCTCAAATTCAATTCGTATAGAACCCAATTTCCCTGCTTTTGGATGAATCCTGCTGCTCTCAAATATTTTGAAACTGCTGCTTGAGTACCTTATAATGATTTTACAAGCTCTTGTTGAGTTTTACAACAATCTTCATGGAGTAATGCCTTCAATTCTTGATCTTCAAACTTTTTTTCGGCTGGCCTGTGCAATCTTTGTCTTCCGTGTTAAAATCACCACTTCTGAAACGCACAGACCATCTCAAGCACATTGAAACCGATGGAACACATTCACCATAAGCTTTGGTGAGCTAACGGTGTGCTTCAGCGGCACTTTTTTTTACAAATTAAAGAAGTAAAGCAAAACTTCCTGAATATGACGGTTTGTTGGTACAAAATTCTACATTTTCGAATCAAAAAAAACTTTGTTGTTTACAGTTCAATAACTAAGTGAGAATAAATGACAGATATGTAGCCTTCAAAATGACATATAAGTTATTAAAAACAAATGCTGCGTTCAAAAGAAATAATATGTAAGAAACCCTGTAAAAAGGATCCATGTTTAACGATGTTTCAGATAGATCGCAATTTACGGACTCAAAATTATACCACAAAAAAAATTTTTAAATTGTTTGAATATATTTTCATTTTTAAACGTAATAGAGGATAAAAAATAAATAAATTTAAAAACTTACCTTCCCAATATTTCTTTGGGCTCATATTTAGCATAGAAACCCTTGGCGGCATCCTTATCGGGCAATAAATCATCTTCTTCGTCTTTAGCCATTTGTATTGGTGGTATTTTGATGTTGCCGGACAAAATTTACACTATATGAAAGAAACAGCCCACAGTAAAATATGTTTGGCAATCACTGTATAATAATGTTTGTCAAAACAAACATAAAAGAACAAAACAAAACAACAACAAACAGACAGACGAGGTTAATGAGAGTTGTTTATGTTTATGTGGGGCGATGACGTCGTATGTTGGCGATGATGTTTTTTTTTCTTCTTGTAAAAGGTTGTTGTTTGTTGTTATTATTATAGTTGTTGTTTACAATACAAGGGGAGCATAAAATAAACAACAATCTCTATACAAGTTTATGGTTGATGGAAATTATTATGCGTACTCTGGTTTTTCCACAATTGTTGTGTATTTTTATTTTTGGAGGGGGTATGATGGATATATTTTTTTAGTAGTAAGCTTGTTTATGTTTAAAAGCATAAAGTTGTATGATGTAAAAAGTCGCGTGTGGATTTGCACGTTCGTCAATTCTTGTTTGTGTTATTTTATATTTGGGTTATTTTGTTAAAGTAGAACACAATTTTTTTTTTAGTTACAACGATAAAAGTCAGCACGCAATACAAGAAAACTTTTTCTCTAATTAATCAATTTTGTGATATTTTTCGCATGTAAATTGATTACACAACAAAAATATATATAAAAAAGATTTTTATAAATTATTTTATATATATTTGTTAAAGCAAATTTTATTTTCACTTTCTTACACTGAAATTCTTTTATCAATTTATTCTCTTGCTTTAATTAAGTTGAAGTTTATATTTTATTAATAAATATGTCGTCAAGAACTTTAATTTTCTTAATTTATTAAATACACCGTATGAATTTTTTATTATAAAGCTACTTGTTGTTTTTGTGAAAATCACTAATTTTCTTCACTGTATATGAATTTTTTTTATTTAGCGAATGTGCCACTTTTATTTTTCTTGTCTGTCTTCCGTTTTGCCCGTTTGTGTCTTCTGCTTTGTTTAATGTCTGCCTGCCTCTTTTTGTTCAATGTCAAAAAAGGTTACAAATTTTCTTCACGAGCCGCTTTTGTGTGTGCGACTGGTTTTTTTCTTTTTTCGGTTTGAATTTGCACTTTTTTAATGTCATTTATTTAATTATATTATTTGTTTGAATAAATTTATTAGATTTTTATCAGCTCTTGAGTGATTTGTTCGGATTTTATTCTTTAAATTGAATTTCTTTTTGCCGATAAAAGCACTTTTGAAGTTTTGTTTTGCACCAAACGAAACAAGATTCACGAATGACCAGATTTTTAGCCGTATTGTCAGTGATGGTAATTTATATACTCGACCAACTTGGCGATTTTGACAATAATTTAGCGGTGGCAACAAGTATTTTAGCGATTTGTTCGGTGTTGCCATGCTGTTTTATAAAAGAGCGATTTTTAGTAGATGGTTGGAATTTTTTTCGAAAAAATTAAAATTTATAGAAATTCTATCGATATATGAGGTATTTGTTCGGCAAAACTCTAGTTTATGTGCAACAGATAAAAAAATCGCCTTCCAAATTGCAAAAGAGTCCTAGATAAAAATAAAAAAAAAATTGAGGCAATGCCTGACCCTAACTCTTCCTATAACAGACTTCAATTTATTCTGGGATGTAACCATCTTCCAAGGCGCCTCTACTCTTAAATAAGCCCTGATAGCAAAATTTGTATTTTCTTTAGCAACGCATACTTCCCTACGCTCCATTCAATTGCATTTCTGTCCCAATATTGCCGAGTGACAAAATTCAATCTGAAAAGTATTATATACATAAATTTTATTATTTATTTATGGCAATTTATAGGTTTTCTTGTTGCGGCCTTTAAAAAATTTATTTTTTGATTGAAAATATAAGATTTTGCAAAATAACATACGGCAACACGGTTTTTTGTTATATTATGGAACATTCACAATAGTTGTAATGAGACTGTCACAGAGTTGCTTAATTTCGTATATGTTTTTCCATAATTGTACCATATTTAGCAACTGTTAGTAATTATTGTGCATTGATTAGTTATGATTCTAGTTAAAAAGACGTTAATTTTCAAAACAATAAATATTAAGTGAAGCACTATTTTATTTAGTTATTGGATTTTATGCTAAAAACACAATAAAAATTAAGTACTCCCTTTATTGGTGTACTGAGCAGAGTAGTTTACCAACAATTTGGGAAAATATGTTGATAAAAACGTTAAGTTAAATTTATATTTGAAATTTGTTAATTAAGCTTGTTAAAGTTTAGGTTTTGTTTAAGACAAAGTTGTGATAAACATTATTAATTGTATTAGATAGGTATTAAAAGCATTTAAATAATTAGGTTTTGAAAATTGAACCAGAAATTACTAAATGTAAGGGATTTTGAAACTAAAATGTTTTATTCACAATATAGAATGTCTAATTCACAATATGTATGGTGAATTTTACAAAAAGGAAACGTTTTTTTAAAAATCGCGTCAAAAGTATTCCCTTAAATCCATTTAAATTAAAAATCTTTATATATTTATTTGTTTGTATAAAAAGCGCATATATTTAATATATATATTTTTTTCATTTTAAGTAACTAATAAAATTTTAAATTTTGTTTTGTAATTTTTGTTTATATATTTAAGAAATTTATATATATGTCAAATATTAGTTAATGTATATATATTTATAGCAATGTAAAAAAAAGAATCGATAGTATATATATTTTTTTATATTTAAATATGTAGATTTATATTGATATTAAAAAGAAGTTATAACCTAAAAAAAAGCACAGTAAATGTAAATTTGAAAGAAAATTGCAAAATACGATTAAATTAAAAGGTAAAATTATTTAAAAAAAAGACAGTATATAATACATAAGGGAATTAAAGCAAAATTAGTTAGAAAAAACTAGAGTTTTTAAAGGTATGTATTATAAGGTTTACTATTTAATTAAGTTTGATTGTTTTAATAAAACCATGAGCATATGTTTAAATATAATTAGGAATTAGGTGTTGTTAGGACGTAATTGGAATTTTAAATTTCAAATTTAATTTTCTATTTTTCATATAGTTATGTAATAGTAAATAACAAGTGTTTAACAAAGTTAAAGGTGTTTTTTTGTGAGGTTTTTTTAAAGGCCTTAAATAGGCTTTGAAATGTGTTGGATAAGTGTTTTGTAATATGTAGGTGTAAAAAGTAAGATATATCCCCTTAAATTGGAAAAAAAACTTGTTGGAATTTAATATTTTTTTTTTCTTTAAATTTTAATTCGTTATAATTTTACAAAAATATATGTTTATATATGTTTATTTTTTTTAAATTTAAGAGATTTTTAGAGGCCAAAATTAGTTATGATAACTTAAATTATTTTATATAAAAAAAAGTAAAAATAAAAATTCTAATGAACTAATAAAGTTCAAAACTTTTTTTTGAATAAAACAAAAAATCGGCACCATTTTTTTTTAAGTGTTTCGTTTTTGTTTTCTTTAATAATAAAGTACTTAAAACTAACAAAAAGGTGCTGGTCTATATATAGTGTTTGTCAAACTGTTTACTCTATTGCTGCGCTTGCATTTTAGCCTGCATTTGGTTGAGCATTTCTTGCATGCGCCTAAGTTCGGCTTCTTTCTCCTGCAATATCCGGTCTTTCTCACCCAACATACTACTGTTCGCCATAATTTGGGTGGGCACTAAAGAGTCACGTTCGGGTTTAATGCCATTCTCCTTGTTCTTAATGCCCTTGGCCAAACGATCCGAACGATAGTTTTCATAGTGTACCTCTTGGGTGACCTCTTGCAGGTCCTGCATGTGGGTTCTTTAATAAAAAAAAATAAAATATTAATGATTTGTTTATCACCCCTCGAAGGGAAATTCCTATTGTGATATTCCCATGAACTTTTCATTCACAATAGTTGATTTTGTTCATAACAGCTGTTTATTGTTTACAAAATTCCATCTAAAAATTCCACAACAAGAGGAATTTTTCACGTGAACAAAGCAGATGAACGATAAATTTGAAAAGGGATCACATTTCATCTGAAATATTCACCCCTATCGGCAATTACATGTGAAATTTATGTTCCCCTGAAATATACTTGCTATCGTGATATTCCCATGAACATTTCATTCACAATAGTTGCCGTTGTTTGTAACAGCTGTTTATTGTTCACAAAATTTCATATAAAAATCTCACAACATGGGGAATTTCTTCACTTAAACAAAGTTGAAGAACAAAACATAGGAAAAGGGAACATTTTTCCTTTAATTTAACTTACATCAACATGGTTCTCAATTTAATGAAATCACAATGTTCTGGATTTTCCACTTCAACCACACCCCAGGGATATAAACGGCCGCGGACCTTTTTGCCCTTAACTTCTAGCAAAGTATTGGCACCACACACGGCAAAGGGCACAGCGGCTTTGAGTTGTTTAACCTGCTCTTTATAGTCTTCATCCTCATCGGAATCACAATCGGGCAGTGGATAGATTTTAATGCCATGATCTTCGATTTCTTGCATAATGCGGCATTTTAAACGCAAGATTTCCTTTTTAGTCAGACAGTCAGCTTTGGCAATAACAGGCACTATGTTCACTTTGGAGTGTAGTTTCTTCATAAATTCCACATCCAAAGGTTTTAAACTAAAAAAATAGAAGAAAAAATTATAAAATTTTTAATAAAAAAACTGAAATCTCTGTTAATCTCACCCATGACCAAATGGTGATATGAAATAAAAACAGCAGTGTATACGATTGTCCACAATATTGCGACGATTTAGGCCGCTCTCATCGCGCAAAAACCGTTCATATTGCTCATCAATATACTCCAGTATGGCACTAAAACTATCACCATTATCGATGGCATCACCAAAGCCCGGTGTATCCACCACCGTTAAACGCAGCTTAACACCACGCTCCTCAATCTCCACCGTAGAGGCTTCCAGTTTAACCGTTTGTTTTTGTTTCTCTATAGCATCGGGTATAACACGTTCCGGATAGAGATCTGTTAGGAACAAACTATTCACCAAAGTGGATTTGCCCAAACCAGATTCGCCCACCACCATTAATGTAAATTCGAAACCTTTTTTAACCGATTTACGATGCACCTGATTGGGTAGATTGGCAAAGCCCACATAGCCAGGAGTTTCAATGCTGGAAAACTGCAATTAAATTAGAGAAATACAAACAAACAAAAGTAAGTAATTGCTCAACAAATTAACAAAACAATTAATCAAGTGTTTTTCTTAATTTATTCTTTTCTACTCGCTACGGAAATGCAGGTGCTGCAGCTGCTGCTGGTGTCGCCGGCACACCCCTTCTCTTGTCTGTCTCCATCAAATACACACTATACAAATGCGAAACGTGATGCCACTTCAAATGTAAATCATACTACAATACACATGTGGTTTGGCTGACTTTTGTGGCCACCACCACAGGTACACCACCTAGCTCACAAAAACACTCGGTTAAATCAACTACGCTGCCTGTAACTGCAGTGTAAAGGTGTTTGCAATGAAAAGAAAATAAAAATTGGAATTGAAAGAGAAAGAGAACAGAACAGGACAGAGAAAAAAAATAAACAACGTTTCTTTCTACCAGCAGCAGACAGACAAATTAATAAAATTTTTCCCCATTTTTTTTTAGTTGGTTCTTCTAAAGAAACGTGTGCTGTTTGTGTTAAACAAATAAGAAAACGGCATAATGGAGGGTATAATGGTGCAACACAAAAATAGGTCTATAAGTATATGCCACAACAGTGGATGGGTATAAAGAAAAGGAAGGCATTAAAAACTAGTTACTCTCTAACGAGAGCCTTCATGGATAAATGGCTCTCATCGTAACAGGGTGGTAGATCTGTAATACGAAGCCTTATTCGGGCATGTCTCAGGCAATTAATGGCAACACTGTAGTCAGATTTTTGATTTTCTGTCTGTGGGCGGATGGGCGTGGCAAATTTTCCGGGAATATTCAGAATTGCCCAGAGGGTAACACTGTATAGTCAGATTTTTGATATTCGGCCTGTGCGCGGAGGGGCGTGTAAAAATCCAATTTCGTTCGTTGATAATTGCATCAGTTGAGAACGGCCGGACCGATTTAGAAAATTTTTTTAAAATGTTGGTCATAGTCCAACTCAGGTTCTTACGGAATGAAAAACTGACCAAGCCCACCTTTACGCCCACTTTTTACGATTTATCCAAAATCGGAAATCGGCCCCGATTTGGCTAATTTTTTGTTTCAATGTTCATAGTAAGCCAATTTAAGTTTTTACTGAAAGAAAAACAGGACGCCTTATTAAATACATTTGCAAAATACATCAATCTGTGATCACTCGTTTTTCAGACCAAAATTCGATTACTTATATAAAAACTCAAAATATCTTAAATTAATAATTGGCCAATAAACGTTTAATCAAGAAAAGAAACTTGGCCAATAAGCGTTTAATCAAGAAAAGGAGCTCGATCTGTGATCACTCATATTTCTGAACAAAAATCGATTTTTTATATTAAAACTCAAAATATCTAAATTCTTTAAAACTTAGCCAATAAGTGTTTAATCAAGAAAATAAGATCGATCTGTGATCACGCATATTTCTGATCAAAAATCGATTTTTTATATAAAAACTCAAAATATCTAAATTCGCTAATAACTTGGCTAATAAACGTTTAATAAAGAAAAGAAGCTAGATCTGTGATCACTCATATTTCTCAACAAAAATCGATTTTTAATATAAAAACTCAAAATATCAAGAAAATAAGATCGATCTGATCACTCATATTTTTGACCAAAAATCGATTTTTTGTATAAAAACTCAAAATATCTAAATTCTTTAATAACTTGGCCAATAAGCGTTTAATCAAGAAAAAGAGCTCGATCTGTGATCACTCATATTTCTCAACAAAAATCGATATTTTATATAAAAACTCAAAATATCTAAATTCTTTAATAACTTGGCCAATAATCGTTTAATGAAGAAAAAGAGCTCGATCTGTGATCACTAATATTTCTGACAAAAAAATCGATTTTTACATAAAAACTCAAAATATCTAAATTCGCTAATAACTTGGCCAATAAGCGTTTAATCAAGAAAAAGAGCTCGATCTGTGATCACTCATATTTCTGAACAAAAATCGATTTTTTTATATAAAAACTCAAAATATCTAAATTCTTTATCTGTGATCACTCATATTTTTGACCAAAAATCTATTTTTTATATAAAAACTCAAAACATCTAAATTCTTTAATAACTTGGCCAATAAGCGTTTAATCAAGAAAAAGAGCTCGATCGGTGATCACTCATATTTCTGAAGAAAAATCGATTTTTTATATAAAAACACAAAATATCTAAATTCGCTAATAACTTGGCCAATAAGCGTTTAATCAAGAAAAAGAGCTCGATCTGTGATCACTCATATTTCTGACCAAAAATCGATTTTTTATAAAAAAACTCAAAATATCTAAATTCGCTAATAACTCGGCCAATAAGCGTTTAAACAAGAAAAGAAACTCGATCTGTGATCACTCATATTTCTCAACAAAAATCGATTTTTTATAAAAAAAACTCAAAATATCTAAATTCTTTAATAACTTGGCCAATAAGCGTTTAATCAAGAAAAGCAGCTCGATCTGTGATCACTCATATTTCTGACAAAAAATCGTTTTTTAATATAAAAACTCAAAATATTTAAATTCTCTAATAACTTGGCCAATAAGCGTTTAATCAAGAAAAGAAGCTCGATCTGTGATCACTCATATTTTTGACCAAAAATCGATTTTTAATATAAAAACTCAAAATATCTAAATTCTTTAATAACTTGGCCAATAAGCGTTTAATCAAGAAAAGGAGCTCGATCTGTGATCACTCATATTTCTCAACAAAAATCGAGTTTTTATAGAAAAACTCAAAATATCTAAATTCGCTAATAACTTGGCCAATAAGCGTTTAATCAAGAAATGAAGCTCAATCTGTGATCACTCATATTTCTGACCAAAAATCGATTTTTTTATATAAAAACTCAAAATATCTAAATTCGCTAATAACTTGGCCAGTAAGGGTTTAATCAAGAAAAAGAGCTCGGATCGGTGATCACTCATATTTCTGACAAAAAATCGATTTTTTATATAAAAACTCAAAATATCTAAATTCGCTAATAACTTGGCTAATAAGCGTTTAATCAAGAAAAGGGCTCGATCTGTGATCACTCATATTTCTCAACAATAATCGATTTTTTATATAAAAACTCAAAATATCTAAATTCTTTAATAACTTGACCAATAAGCGTTTAATCAAAAAAAGGTGCTCGATCTGTGATCACTCATATTACTGACAAAAAATCGATTTTTTATATAAAAACTCAAAATATCTAAATTCTTTAATAACTTAGCCAATAAGCGTTTAATCAAGAGAAGGAGCTCGATCTGTGATCACTCATATTTCTCAACAAAACTCGATTTTTTAATATAAAAACTCAAAATATCTAAATTCGCTAATAACTTGGCCAATAAGCGTTTAATCAAGAAAAGCAGCTCGATCTATGATCACTCATATTTCTGAACAAAAATCGATTTTTTATATAAAAACTCAAAATATCTAAATTCTTTAATAACTTGGCCAATAAGCGTTTAATCAAGAAAAAGAGCTCGATCGGTGATCACTCATATTTCTCAACAAAAATCGATTTTTTATATAAAAACTCAAAATATCTAAATTCTTTAATAACTTAGCCAATAAGCGTTTAATCAAGAAAAGAAGCTCGATCTGTGATCACTCATATTTCTGACAAAAAATCGATTTTTTATATTAAAACTCAAAATATCTAAATTCGTTAATAACTCGGCCAATAAGCGTTTAATCAAGAAAAGGAGCTCGATCTGTGATCACTCATATTTCTCAACAAAAATCGATTTTTTTATATAAAAACTCTTCTATCAAAATTTTATGGTTAGGATGGCCAGCAACACATTATGTTGCCTGACAGACTGCATCCTGGTTTCCTTATGTAAGTGATTTGTCATCTTGACACATTCGGAGTGCATTGTTTTGTATTGTCTGTAATACCCCTCAGTGTGGTCCATATGGAAGCTGCGTAATTAAGGAGAAAGCCACCAATTGCTTTATATGTCGCCGTTATTGTCTCTTTGTCTAAGACCTCAGAGATTTATTTTAATGAATAAAGATAATCAGAACAATTATGAATAAAAAATTCCGCGGGAGTTTGTTCCCCGGGAGTTTTTTCCCATTGAATTTGTATAGGAAAAATGAGAAAAGGGGAGAAACTCCCGGGGAATTTTTATTCATAATTGGGCTGAATATTTATAATGCCTAAACTGTTGAAAAAACGATGTAATCGTTAATTTAAACAATACATTTGTTTACTTTCTTGGTTATTTACCGCTATTTTCTAATTTGGAGAGAAGAGTTGCCAATTGCGTACAAAAAAACATATGGTAGCTCTGTATATCTATGCCACAGAGTTGTATACACCAGGGATGTGTAATATCAATTAATGTAAGAATTTTTAATGGTTATGAATTCAAATGCTCTTTAAAATTTAAGAATTAATATAATTAACAACAAATTAGTTTATTTTTCATAATTTTTAAAGACTTAATTTAACATTTTAACTAATTAAAAAATAAATTTAAGGGAAAAATTTCAACATTTTCTTTGAAATATTTTTTTTTTCTTATTTTTCTTTTATGCTGTGCCTATTTCAATAACCCTTTACTGTTCATATTTCACCTCTTTGCCAAGAAGTAACATTAATGTTTATTTGGATTTCATATGTGAATGAGGAGTGAATGAATGCAATTCCGTATAGCGAGTTGGTTGGTGCTGATGTATTTGGGGAGGAAAGTAAGCAGGCGGCTTTACAGCAAGCTGCTTTGTTGTGGCTGTGTTAGCAATTAAAATTAATTCAATTTTATTGTAATTTAATTTTTTTTTTTATTCAAAAGTCTTCGTTAATTTTGTTTATGCACTTGCTGTAGAATAGAAAACTGACTTAAGGTTTTTTTTTATTTCTTATTTTATTTTTTGTACAAAGTTTATATTACACACTGAGGATTGAGTGGAAGGAGAGAGCGAGAGAGGTATTGAAAAAGTATTAAGTCAGAATTGAGTTTGATTATCGGACGTCTGATGTGTGAGTTGTTCATTCTATTCAGAAGGTTTAATGATTCATAACGTATACACATTTGGTTTTCATTTGAATTGTAATTAATGTTTTGAAATGATTTTAATGGAATTTGAAATAAATAAAAAAAACAAAAATAAAAGCAATAAGGGAAAGAATACTCAATGGAGTAGTGATTGCATGAAATGAACCAGGGCAAAAAAAATGTTCTAATTAATTTTGTATTAAACAAGTAAGAAAGCTTTATTCGCCTGTACCAGTCACCAAAGTATACTTTAAGAAAAAGATTGAAAATATTTTTGGTGAACAAAAATTTTCCTAAAAAAAATTTTTTTGTTGAGAAATATTTTTTTAGTGAAAAAACAGAGGAAAAAAATTTTATGTTAAAAAAAAATTTTATGAAAAAAAAATTCGGATTAAAAAATATTTTTTCCGATTTTGACCCATAGTAGGTTCGAATTACTATGGCGTTATATACATCGTTGGAAAGGTCTATGAATTGTCTATCATTAGATATCCATATTGTCTAAATTAATGACTTAGTAATACAGCTATAAATAGATCAAAAATAGGTAAGAAATATCGAGGTTGTCGTGGTTTTTTCTTTATATCTCAGCCATTTGTGGGCCGATTTTCCCGAATTTAAATAGCAAACGAACCGGTACTAAAGCGGATATATTGATGTTTAAATCATTTATGTAAGTCATTTGGGGGCTTAGGAAATTAGATTTCAACATACAGAAGGGCATGGCTATATATTAACTAATTCCAAATACTACCTTTATTTGCTTTAAATTCCCATTTATTTCGCTAAGAATTCATTCCTTAATTGAAATGTTAATAGAAATTCAATGTATGCATTTGCAATTGTTTTATAAAGTGTTACAATGAATGAATGGATATTGACGTAAACGCTATGAGATTAAAATAACTTTATAAAACAAAACTATGTTACACTTTTTTGTATTAAATGGAGATAAAATCTTGAAGTATTAAAGGTAAGTGGTTAAATATAATTTAAAATATCTGAGGCAACATAAATAATATAAGAAGAATGTGGTCAGACTTTAGCCACCTCCTTAGATTGCTATAAAATTCCTAAAAAAATGCATTGCGCCCTAGGCGAAATTAATCTAAAGCACTTGTATAATAAATTAAAATTATTGTTTAGAATAGAATTATTTTAATCTTGAAATTCTGAATTATATTTCATTAGTAAGTAAATCTATTAAAAACCAATGAATGAATCACTAATATTGATCATATAATAATGATCAATATTAAAGGTATAACTAAATTTATTTACTTTATTGAATGTTACCGCTATTTTTGTATATAATATGGGGTCTCCACAAAAACAAATTTCACGAATACGTGTTCTCCGCCCCTTCTACATAAACATAGAGTTGGAAATAAAGTTTCGTTATTCTGCCGACGTTATTTCTAATGTTAACTAACCCTAGGTCTCCACGTAGCAATATTTATTGCTGCAATTGTCAAATTTGATTGCGTCGATGAAATTTGCGAGTGTAGACCGCAAATTGCCATACGATGGAAACTTAAATACAGAAATTAAAGTTCCTGGCAAAAATGAAAATTCTAAAGTTCTGACTGTTGTTGTTGTAACAAGTTAAACTATACAATTTTCTAATCTCGGGGTTCTTTGGGGTCTATGGCACTGACCACATGGTGTTCATACATTTGGGACGGCATGATCTATGCGCGACCAGTAGGTATTAATCTTGTTCTTCTTCCCGAGCTCAGCTGTGCCAGAAGTACTCTTATTTATCGTGGCAGGATTTTCTGCTATGGTCGGTGGGAGTCCTCCAACTACGACATTCATGCGTTATCCTGTATCCGCACTATTGATGGAATCTCTATGAATGTCATTCAAAGCTGTCTCGTTGCGATCCAATGGATATAGCACATACCTTTGTATATTCTCCTAGTATACACGAAGGACCTTCCTGACATGCCTCGGGGAAGGCTCCACTTGTGTGATGTTAAAGCTAGAATGTTTTCTCCCATGATATCCCAGAAGAAACTGTTGGCAACATGACGTTTACTTTACTGGAATAACCTTTGTTTCCTCATGTAGATGGTGTTCCGATATAATTTTCTTGCAGCCTGCATTTTGGCAGCTTTGAAAATTTCTCCACTGGGTATCACTACTCAACGAAGATGACCACACTGAAGAAGCAAAATTCACCATTGACCGACCAATCGTCTTGCAGCATACTTGACTATTGACCCACCAATCGTTTTATACGTAGCCAACAAGGTTCTTTATTCTGTGCCTCCGGCTAACGTTTTGAGAACCTTGGTTCTACTTCGGAATTTGTGTGTGATTGCAGTGACATGAGCTGAGGAGATAAATAGGCTGGGATGTTAAAGGGGACCACCAAAATGTTTGGCCATCACGATAATACTCAGTCGTCCGCATACAATATCACTTCCACTCCTTGTGGAGGTGATGGGAGTTTAGAGATGTAGTATAAAGAGGAGTGTTGACCTGAGGAACTCTTCGTTTAACTCTACGGCTTACTGATCGTTTACGTCAAATCTCTTCAAGTTGTTGGGCATTGATTATTGCAAAGTATTTTAGAAGAGTATAGAAGACCTTGTAGCCCCTCGAGGTTCGTACTTCCACAATACCTCAGCTGGTTTAAGTCTTGTGATATCTGGGTGACAATGGCGGTAAATGCTGCGGTTGTGTTATTCATTTTATGGAATTTATGTTGGTGGTGAGCTGTTGGTAGATGGCGGGTCAGCTGAAGGAGGAGAACAGCCTCAAGAGCCTTCGGAACAGGTAACAAGACCGATATCGGCCTTAACGATTGTCCCTCAGTCGGGTCCTTTCCTGGTTTGAAGATTGTGATGACGCTACTCTGTTCCTTAGCCTTAGCCTCCTCACTGACAGCATAAAAACAGTAATCGGGCACTGAATTCCTCGCTCGCCAAGGTGTTGCAACACCAGCCTGGATATTCCTTCTGGGCCAATTGCTTTGGATGGTTTGACCTCTGCATCTTCAGTGTCCGAGACTGGAAGGTTGTGTAGCTTGCGAACAACACATCGTTTCACCTTATCTTTCTCGGGTTGCTCAATGAAAAGCCAGCAGAATGCTCGCGGGCACTGTTCAGGGTCGTATATGGTGGCTACCGAAAACTTAATCAATCTCCTCACTGGCAGAATAAAAACCATTGTCAGGTACTCAAATCCTCGCTCACCAAGGTGATTTGACTGCATAGATGGCCTCTACAACTTTAGTGTCTGAGATTGGAAGGTTGTGTAGCTTGCGAACAGCACTTCTTTTCGCCTTACCTCTCTAGGTGATCAGTAAAAAGCCAGCATAATGCACGGTTGGAGAGAGAGCGAAATGTACACCACAACTTACCAACTCCTGAACTTAAGTTGCAGTTATTCAGATTATCTAACCATTTTTCCAGCTTATTCTCATTTACCAACATGCTGACATCACGATTACTTTGCTCAGTTATCTGAGAGTCCCGCTTTTTTTTGCGGGATCGGCTCCTGCTGTGAGGTTTTCGCGGAACTTCCTCTCTGCTTAGTGTACGTTTGGAAGACCGTTGAAGACGCGATCGGTGAAATCTCTGAAGTCGTGCCAATCGGCTTTCTTCTGGTTGATATGAATACGTCGTTCAGAGACGATGTAATCGTTGGTTCGGTCCAGGTAAATGGAAACAATTGGCGGCCCCACAAGAAGTTCATCTGGTCGGGGTCCTGTCGCCACTCCTGTTTAACTACTAAATATCTAAGCTCCCCGCACCATCACAAGAAGTGGAATATTCCTAGAGAAACTACTGCTCGCCAGGTTGCGTAGTTGATCAGACTCGGACTCGCTATTGTGATGTATAGAGAGCTTGCGCAGTTATCCATACTCCATGAGGGCACATTTAGTGTGCAGAAGATGGATTAGTCGCGGATTATTACGCGAATGAAGCACTCTCAGGTCTTCTCCTAGGTTAGAGTGTCAGAGCTGATAGTTTGATTTTAAGTGCTTAGGACCAGACTCTTATCACCGTCTAAAAGGGTCCTCATATGGGGACGGTAGCCTGTAGTACAGCTGGCTACTGGCGGTATGTACACATTCAGCCCAATTATGAATAAAAATTCCCCGGGAGTTTTCTCCTTTTTCTCATTTTTCCTATTCAAATTCAATGGGGAAAAACTGCCGGGGAACAAACTCACGTGGAATTTTTTATTCATAATTGAGCTGATTCTAAACCTCTATATTCGTCTCCACCGATCTGACCGCAAAACCTTGGGCTTCAAGCTATTGGTCTCTAGTGTCAAGATCGAGAGAAACCTTGGACTTCAAGCTATTGGTCTCTAGTGTCAAGATCGACAAAAACAGCTCTAGAGTTTTGCATGATAAAGGCGATGCCTCCAACGTTACCTCTAGTGCGGTCTATTCGCAGAAAGTTGCACCCATTACAACTATGGAGATATGTTACAATTTTGGCACATATTTTAACGATGATTAAAGCTATTAAGAATATGTTTTAATCATCTGAATACGACGGAGACCTGGCGGAGACATAGATTTCCTATGTGGGATTCCGTTATCCAAATGCAAGCTACAAATTAGTAACTTCTACTATGAGCTCGCTCAGACAAGATGGGGATGTGAACCCACATGCACTATAACCAGAACGATATGGCCCCGATTTTTCATCTTCTTTGTCACTGTTCGGCATTAGGAGATCTATGCTTAAGGTTTCTGGGTCACCGTTCCGTAAATAATCTTTCTGAGCTCTCGAATATGAGGCTTGAGGGCATTAATACCTTTATAAGGAGAAGTAATTG
Source organism: Calliphora vicina (assembly GCF_958450345.1). Classification (NCBI taxonomy): domain Eukaryota; kingdom Metazoa; phylum Arthropoda; class Insecta; order Diptera; family Calliphoridae; genus Calliphora; species Calliphora vicina. The sequence goes on from NC_088783.1 coordinate 117,454,517, forward strand.
GTTAAAAAGACCAGACATGGGGATCTCTTTAGAGTAAACCAATTAACCGCAGACTCATTGGCACGCAACTTTCCTTTTTTTTATATCTCCTCCCTGTCTCTTTCCTCTGACATCTACTTCTTAACTTTTTCAATCTTCTCCTTCTCTCTTTTCACTTCCATCTGTTTTTTCTACTTTCATGAACCAAAGAGACCATTGCTTGGACCCACGTGAGCTGCTATTCATTTATTTAATTTCGTGGCTGCCTGGAAACCTAACCTATCTGAATACGAAACCATTTGGACATCTTGGTGGCTCAGGAAACTATATAAATATTGAAGAGCAATCTCTTTGTGGCACAACGATTATTATGTTGTGATATTTGGAATTTTGACCTTTGAACTGAACAAACAACTTTTACTGCCATAGTTGGAATAGGAAAGATTAGAAATTTTGACCAAAAAATTATTAATTTGAAAAAAAAAAATAATGAGGAACTTTTTATCTATTTATCTATTTTTAACTCCAATCTGTTCAAATTTCGTTAAATAGGGGTTTTGGAAACATTCGTTTAAATCAATTAATAAACGAATTGTTTAAACAAAAAAGCTTAAATAATTACTTAAATAATTGCCTGCCTCTTCCTGTTATAAATATTAAACAAAATTATTCTAATTTTTCATTTCATTCACAGAACACAGTAAAATGAAAACAGAAAATTTAAAATCAATGGAATATAAAAAGTAGATTTATATAAATTAATACAATATATGTAAATCAACAACTAACTAATAAATACATACATGTTTAAATGAAACCTACGGAAAAAATAAAATAGAAAAAAAAAGAAAAACATTAGATAAAATACTATAAAAAACATTAATGACCTAGAAAAATTAAGCACAAAGAACCAAAGAGTAGCCAAGCCAGGCAGTGAAAACAAGTCACACATTGGGTGGTGGTAAGAGTTGTACTTACTAAAGGAATGAAGCAAAAATAAAAAATTAACTTTATCACCAGCGTCTAGTTGAAATTTATTATGCAGTGGCAATAAATATAAATATAAAATATATTGTACAATAATAATGTATGTATATTAATAATAGCTTATTGTTTTATTTTAATAATATAACGGGCGATAATGGCAGGCAAAGAAATGATTATTAATTACGATGTTAGTGAAAATTAGTATGAATAATTAGAAATGCATAAAGCGTAAAAACCATTTAGCAAAAAGAAATAAGAATTATTCATGCAAAAACGTTTCAAGATGCCATGCGGTTGGTTTTTTTTTTTTTTTTTTTTTTTTTTTTGCAGCATAGAAAAGATCAATAAACTGTTTTTGTGTTTAAGCAAACTATTTATATTATTTGCTACTGTTGGAAATTAAGATATAAAGATAATAAAGCCTTCCAATAAGGACTTCCGAAATTTGACAGTTGACAGCAGCCATATTTTTAAAGCATCATCTGTCTAATTGACTGTCATTTATTTAGTTTGTTTTGCCAAATCCCCATGGATGGGTAAAACGTTCAACATTACGTGTAAATAATAAAATTGTTTTATCAAATTGGATTATCTGTTAGGACAACGTCAGCGAAATAATGCAGGCGGCGCAAGGTGACCTCTCAATCTTGGCCCATTTGTCTTGGCCAAGACCTTGGCCTGACCTTTTCGATGATGTTATCCTCTTTTCCAGGTGGAGGAGTGGTCAGTGGGCTTCTTGGATGGATTGTTTAGAGGGAGGTTAATTTTTAAAAACTCGAAAACCATGGTTTAAGTTTTTCGTCCTCTGCCACAGGGATCGAACCTGGGGTGCTTGGTTTTGTAGGCAAGCACTTTAACCACAACACCATGCCGAGTTGGAAGTGTTAATTTGCCGAAAATAAAAAGCGTGAATTTATCAGAGGGAGTGAAGTATTTAGGCATCTTCCTTCAGAATAAATTATCAAATAAGAAGAATACTCAGCAAAAGCTTAAAAGGGATCTCAATGCCCTACTATACTTTCAGGAATTCCATTGGTAAAAATTGGGGACTACGACCAGGCGTGATAAACTGGACTTACACATCGGTTGTAAGGCCCATTGTTACTTATGGTAGCACGGTTTTGTGGTGGGAGGAAAAAGAAAAAGATAAAGTTCAAAGTTGTGCTTCCATTGGTATAACTGGTGCCAACGTTAGCACACCTCAGGCAGCATTGATATAATCTTTAACTTACTGCCAATTGGGAACTGTGAGGCAACTGTGAGGGCTAGGAACTTGATTAGACTCATTGAGTCTCCTCTGGTAGGACCAAAACGGGTAGATTACATTAAAAATCCTAATAAATCCTTAACATACTGCCAATTGGGAACTGTGAGGAGCTAGGAACTTGCTTAGATTCATTGAGTCTTCTCTGGTATGACCAAAACAGTTAGGTTACACTACAATTTTGTAAGAGCTAGGTCTAGTTGGTCAGCCTGCTGGGATTCTGAACCATAGATTAAAGCTTTCACCCCCAATTGTGTTTCCAAGTAGGTACGAGCGACTTGGATCTGGACAGCTGTTTGAAGGGGATGCAGTTTTCACTGAAGATTCCAATATGGAATCTGGCACTGGAGCCGGAGTTTATATAGTAGATCGGGACATCTAAGTATCATACAGACTCCCAGAGAAATTTAGCGTCTTCCATGCAGAGATTCTAGGATCTGGAAAGTCACGGATTTGATAATGGAAAAACGTCACAGAGGAGACAAATATTCAAAGCTGTCAAAATGCAGCCTTAAGGACCGTCACAGGCTGTCTTCAAATTACCTCCGAACACACGAGGAAACTAAGGTTCTACTGGTCAAGGAACACAACGTCATGTTGACGCAACTGTTCCTTCTGGGATGTCACCGGAGGAGCCATCCAAACTTCGATATCACACGATGAAACACCCAAGAATTTTAGTGGTCACCTTTGACAGCCCAGACTATTAACCTCTTCAGCTCAAGCCACTGCAATAAATCACAAATTTCGAATTAGAAACGTGCTTCTTAAAGGAGAGAAATATTCAAAACTGTCAAAATGCAGCCTTAAGGACCGTTACAGGCTGTCTTCAAATTACCTCCAAACACCACCTTCATGAGGAAACTAAGGCTCTACTGGTCAAGGAACACAACGTCATGTTGACGCAACTGTTCCTTCTGGGATGTCATCGGAGGAGCCATCCAAACTTAGACATCACACGATGAAACACCCAAGAATTTTTGTGGTCACCTTTGACAGCCCAGACTATTTACCTCTTCAGCTCAAGCCACTGAAATCAATCACAAATTTCGAGGTAGAAACGTTGTTCTTAAAGCGTTAGCCGGATGCACTGGATAAGTGCACACTTTACAGAGGAGAGAAATATTCAAAGCTAAAGAAATAGTCACAGGCTGTCTTCAAATTACCTCCAAACACCACCTTCACGAGGAAACAAAGGTTGTACTGGTCAAGAAACACTACGTCATGTTGACGCATCGGTTGCTTCTGAGATGTCACCCGAGGAGCATTTCAAACTTCTACATCACACAGTGAAATACCCAACAATTTTGCTGGTCACCTTTGACACACCAGCCTATTTATGTGTTCAGCTCAAGCCAATGCAATCACGCACGTGGTTCTCAAAGCGTTAGCCGGATAAAGAAACCTGGTTGACGAAAGATCGGTCAAAGTTCAATTATGCTGCTCCAATGTGGAAACCTTTATTGACAGAATGCTGCCATAAGTCTGCACGCAAATTACATCGAAAAACCGTCAACACGAGGAAACGAAGCATCTTCCAGGAACTGAACATAACGTCATGTTGCAAACGATTGTGGGATGTCATCGGAGGAAACATCCTAGCTGGAGCTTCCACCGAAGCATGTCAGACGAGAAGAACATACAGAGGTATGTGCAGACGCTATCAATTCCGCGGTAGCAGCACACCGTAAGAATGTCGTGCAAGAGTCGTTCTGGCACAACTAATATCAGGATTGAGCTACAGGATTAATGCCTTTTGGTCCGCATAGACCGTGCCCTCAAGTTATGCCCAGCAACATGGGGTCAGGGTCCTCATGACAACCCCCACATATTCAACTGGCCAACCAGCCCTACTTCACTACATTAAGGGGATTTATAGACTCCAACCAGCCCTACTTCACTAAATCCAGTGAATTTATGGACTCATCCTGTCGAAGTAGCACAATTCCTTGGACTCGAATATTGTAAAATCGTTTATGCAGCATCTGCAACACGTCGAAGGAATGTGCGTTCTGAGGTCAGCATTTTTCCTGTTATACGTGACATATGTAGGTCAGCAATTGTCGAAAAAGTGGACATCCAGATTGCGCTTTTTCAAGCTCAGCCGCGGTGGCCATATGCCAGAAATCATTTTCAAATGTTATTTTTTTACAATTCCAAGATCTATCGTGTGCGCCCTATATATATGGGAATAATTGCTCATTCACGGTTAGCGAATAGTGCGGGATGCAAGCTGCCGCAACATTTGCCAAACATCGTCAATAGCAGCAGTTTTACTATGTCCCCTTTTACAATGCAGAAATTGAAAGGCAGACATTTTTCTCATTCTCTTTTGAACTAACCTAAACCTGTGTAATACACACTCTACCTCTTCAACCACACGCCCACAAACTTCGTCTGTCTGCTTTAAATTTCTGCATTGTAAAAGGGGACTATTAATTAATCGATCCCGTAGCGTATTGCGTAATCAAAGCGAATGAATTTGTAGATGATCACAAACCGATCGTTGGGCTCCACAGTTCCTTAGCAGGCTCATTATTTGATTTAGACAGCCCAACATTCAAATGATAGCCAAAAATGTCTTAAACTCTTTTAGAGTGATTGTTTTCCATTCCATTTTCTTCGTAGCATTTGCCGAATTCCATACAGTTGTTATTTCCTTAGCTTTTCGATTAGTTACCCGTCTGATAATATACGACATATGTATCTTCGGTGGTGATCGTGTGGGATCTTATGTGTCTTTCATTGGCCCTGTTTTTCTTCTTAAATAGTCGATCTTTATGATCACGAATGCGATTTCTTCTACAAATAGTACAAGTTCCGTAGGAACCTTTTCACGTTATTAAACCTCAATTAAATGTAAACTACTGATCGTATCGGTTGAACTCCAGATTTAATCGATTCAACACATATTTTTCTTGGAATACATGTACGATTCAGGACATGTACGGACAAGGAGAAATAACTAGAATAATCAATATTCTTAATGAAACAAATTAAGATTAAAAATTCCCTTCTTTTGGCCCATATTCTCCAGAATTTTTCCTAATATTCTTTTGTCTAACCGCCTGTCAACATCACTTTAATAAAATCTTGTTAAAAATAGTTCAAAGTTTTCTTTCATTAATTAATCCCAGTCTTTAAAAGAAAAACACTCTACACAACAAAGCCAAAACATTCATTTGTTTGAAAATCACAATAATATAAACCACAAGAAGAAAAAAAAAAAGCAAACACTGTAAAGCCTATTAAATAAAATAGGGGCTTTGCTGTAATTAAAATTCAGCCATAACAATGAAAAAAAGAAGAGAAAAAAAAAACTGAATGAAATAAAAGAAAGAAAAACTCATGGCATACAAATAAACAAAGTATTTAGCTGGTAGTATTTATGTTTATCATCATCCACTAGAACGTGCTTTATTAATTGATTTATGTGTTTTTTTTTCTCATTTTGTATTTAAATTAATTTTGAAGAGATTTCTAGTAAATGATTTCGTTTTTTTCTTTTTTTATTGTAGGGTAAATAATACAGTAGCCAGTCATAAAGCTAGCTGGTCTGTATGTAGTTTGGTTTGTGTAACATCATTCATATATGTAGTACCATGTTTATTATTATTATTAATAATAAAATTGTTACAATATAAAAATATTGTGTCACTGCATACAATAGAAAGTCTGTCGTAGTAGTGTCTTTTTTTAATTCAACCAGAATAATTGAAATGCTAGGCGCGCATACCATTTTATTTGGACGTCGTTAACGAAAATACTTTCAATTGGAAAATATTTCTGTGTAGTAGGTATAAATGATAAAAAAAAGAAAGTGGGGGAAACATTTTCAAAATTTCTAAAATATTTATTTAATGTTTCTCCTAAACAGGTTAAAAAAAAAATTATTTTCGGTAACAACATTAAATGAAAACTATTATTTTTAATCTATTTTTAATTTGAAATTATAATTCTGTTGAAATTAACTTTAAAAACAGAAGAAGAAGAAAAACAGCTAAATAAATAAAAATTTGGCAATCCTGTCTGTTTGTTTACATTTTGATAGACAGAGTTACCAGATCATACTCCTTGCGTAGAAGACGTAACAGTTGTTTAAAAGAGTGTAATCAACAAATGTTTAAGAATATGTAATTATTTCCCTCCAGCTTCTAAATTTTTCATTTGCGACCCCAAGGCGAATTTATACACAAGATGGTGTTGGTGGCGAATTCAGATAAATACGAGCGAATTCATTAATTTTTTATGTATAGAGTTTGACATTTGAAACAACTCTCTCATTGTTTCGAATGTCAAACTCCATATATAACAAATTAATGAATTCGCTCGTATTTGCCTGAATTCGCCACCGACACCACCTTGTATATAAATTCGCCTTGTGCGACCCCATAAAATATCGTTATTGATATCGAAGTCTATATAGCCTTGTCTCTATGTTGAAATCAAGTTTCGAAAGCCCCCAAATAACTTTCATACACGATTGATACATCTATATATCCGCAATAATCCAACTTAAGATGCTATTTAAAATCGAAATTGAAAAATGTTTTCCAGAAAATTATGAAGGGTAATCACCTCGAGTTTGTCATTCCATTTTTAACTTCTAAAGTTTTCTTTTGCGACCCCACAAAGTATAATACACCAAATCAGCAAAATCGGTTCACAAATAGCTGAGATATGAGGAAAAAATCAAGACAACCTCGATTTTTGACCGATATCTGGATTACTCAGTCCTTAATATACAACCCAATTATGAATAAAAAATCCCCGGGAGTTTGTTCCCCGGTAATTTTTTCCCATTGAATTTGAATAGGAAAAATGGGAAAAAACTCCGGGGGAATTTTTATTCATAATTGGGCTGATAGACAATATGGATATCTAATGATAGATATTTCAAAGGCCCTTGCAACGATGCATATAAGACCATAGTAAGTTGGACCTACAATGGGTCAAAATCGGAAAACATATTTTTAAAGCCGATTTTTTTTTCACCAAAAGTTTTTTTTAGCTAAATATAAAAAATTTAAAATTTTAAAAACAAAAAAAAAAAATTTAAAATTTAAAAAAAAAAAATTTAAATTTAAAAAAAAAAAAATTTAAATTCAAAAAAAAAATTAAAAAACAATTCGAAATTTTTTTTTCCAAAAAATGAAAAAACTAAAAAAAATAAATTTTGTTTACCTAAAAATATTCAAAATTTTTATTTTGAAGTATAATTTGGTGAATGGTATATAAGATTTGGCACAAACGAATATAGCTCTCTTACTTTTTTTAAATTCTCTAAATTTTTTTCAACCAAAATCTTATCAGAAAAAATTTTTTTTTTTCTAATTCTTTTCTAAATTTTTTTTAGATTAACAGGTAGCCTTCCAAATATTTCCGTCTTATTTACAGCTCACGTGGCTCTATTTCGTTGTTCCCTTTGTGTTAACTGCTCAAGAAGAAACTAAAGAAGAGTAGAGAGCGATAAAAGAAGCGGGAGGTCGATAAGTTAAATAAATTATAGGTAGAAGTTAGAAAAAACAAGAAGTCGAAGTGCGAAAACCACCCTACAACGGACAGGGGGTCATTCTGAGGTTCTATTTTCATATCCGGACTTACTAGCCACCTGTCTTTTCCTAATAAAGGCATCTATGTACCTTAATTATTTCCTAGATAATTCGGAGAGCTTGCTAAATGAGCGTTTCCCTAAAATGCCAGTGCCGGGCAATTGCAAAAGAAGTGCAAAATGATCTCTTCCTCCTCCTCATTTAAACAACTCGTATAGAAATCATAGTGAGGTAGCCCAAGTCTTGCAGCATAGATACCAAAAGTGCAATGAAAGTGAAGAAACTAAAGAAGAGAAGAGAGCGAGAAGTAAAAGAAGAGGGAGCGCGATAAGTTAAATAAGAATATAAATTATAAAAGAAGAGCGAAAATCACCATGCAACGGATAGGGGGCCACTTTGAGGTTCTATTTTCATATCCGGTCTTACTAACCGCCTGCTTTTCCTAATAAAGGCATCTATGTATCTTAATTCCTTCCCAGATAATTCGGAGAGGTTGCTTTAATTCGGAGAGGATCTTTTCCCTAAAATGCCAGTGCCGGACAATTGCAAAAGAAGTATAAAATGGTCTCTTCCTCCTTCTCATTTAAACAACTCCTATAGATAGTAAGGCAGCCCAAGTCTTGAAGCATAGATACCAAAAGTGCAATGAAATAGAAGAAACTAAAGAAGAGAAGAGAGCGAAAAGTAAAAGAATAGGGAGCGCGATAAGTTAAATAAGAATATAAATTATAAAAGAAGAGCGAAAATCACCATGCAACGGATAAGGGGCCACTTTGAGGTGCTATTTTCATATCCGGTCTTACTAGCCACATGCTTTTCTTAATTAAGGCATCTATGTATCTTAATTCCTTCCCAGATAATTCGGAGAGGTTGCTTTAATTCGGAGAGGATCTTTTCCCTAAAATGCCAGTGCCGGACAATTGCAAAAGAAGTATAAAATGGTCTCTTCCTCCTTCTCATTTAAACAACTCCTATATATAATAAGGCAGCCCAAGTCTTGCAGATGGGTACCAAAAATGCATTGAAAGAGAAGAAACTAAAGAAGAGAAGAGAGCGAGAAGTAAAAAAGAGGGAGCGTGATAAGTTAAATAAAAATGTAATTTATAATAGAAGATCGAAATTCCCCATGCAACGGACAGGGGGTCATTCTGAGGTTCTATTTTCATATCCGGTCTTACTAACCGCCTGCTTTTCCTAATAAAGGCATCTATGTATCTTAATTCCTTCCCAGATAATTCGGAGAGGTTGCTTTAATTCGGAGAGGATCTTTTCCCTAAAATGCCAGTGCCGGACAATTGCAAAAGAAGTATAAAATGGTCTCTTCCTCCTTCTCATTTAAACAACTCCTATATATAATAAGGCAGCCCAAGTCTTGCAGATGGGTACCAAAAATGCATTAAAAAAAAGAAACTAAGGAAGAGAAGAGAGCGAAAAGTAAAAGAAAAGGGAGCGCGATAAGTTAAATAAGAATATAAGTTATAAAAGAAGATCGAAAATCCCCATGCAACGGATAGGGGGCCACTCTGAGGTGCTATTTGCATGTCCGGTCTTACTACCCACCTGTATTTTCCTAATAAATGCATCTATGTATCTTAATTCCTTCCCAGATAATTCGGAGAGGTTTGCTAAATGATCGTTTCCCTAAAATACCAGTGCCGGACAATTGCAAAAAAAGTATAAAAGGGTCTCTTCCTCCTCCTCATTTAAGCAACTCCTATAGATAGTAAGGCAGCCCAAGTCTTGAAGCATAGATACCAAAAGTGCAATGAAATAGAAGAAACTAAAGAAGAGAAGAGAGCGAAAAGTAAAAGAATAGGGAGCGCGATAAGTTAAATAAGAATATAAATTATAAAAGAAGAGCGAAAATCACCATGCAACGGATAAGGGGCCACTTTGAGGTGCTATTTTCATATCCGGTCTTACTAGCCACATGCTTTTCTTAATTAAGGGTTCAATGTATCTTAATTCCTTCCCAGATAATTCGGAGAGGTTTACTAAAGGAACGTTTCCCTAAAAACCTTGCTCTCAAATCACGAAGTGCCGGACAATATGCAACATGAATACCAAAAGTGAAATTTTCCGTCCAACGCAAGCCATATAATCCTCGTAAAAGCACAAGTGGATTCATTAACCCACCTTGTCTAAGCAAGTCCATAATACGCATTATTTATCCATTGTTTACACGTCGACAACGAAATGCCACATAGGAAGTCTATCTCATATTCCGATATCAAGTCTCCTCTTCTCACCAAGTTATCAGCAATACAATTACCTTCATTATCCCTGTGTCCAACTATCCAAGTGAATACAACTATTGAATGTCTTGCCTTTGCTAGGCCTGAAGTATACTACATCCATTTGGGAGACTAAAGGACATCCTTATCCCAACTTCAGGAATATAGACTCCTCCGTCCACTCTATCTCCCTTTTTGGACCCGCGTGTAGATGTTCCATTATATCAAGTAAGATACCATAATCTAGTAGTTCCATAATGGAGGGGTTGATTCTCGCCAATTTATCAGCAATACAATTGCCTTCATTATCCCTGTGTCCAAGTAACAAAGTGAGTAGAACTGTTGAATGTCTCGCCATCTCATTTAAGGATACACGACATTCCTGGACTATACTTGATGTTGTAGAAACATCTATCAGGCATTTAATTGAAGCTTTACTGTCAGAATATATACGAACATCCCTACCAGATACCCTATAGTATCTGAGCCAATTGGTCTCTCTTCTTATAACCGAAACCTTGGCCTGAAGAATACTACATCCATTTGAGAGTCTAAAGGACATCCTTATCCCAATTTTAGGAATATAGACATATATTGCCATTCTGTCCCCTTTTTTGGACCCATACGTATAGATGGATAGTCCCAGTATAACAAGCGAGAGACCATCATCTAGTTCCATACTGGAAGGGATTGAAAACCGAAGTTCCTCAAGGAAAAGGGTCTATGAATGCAGTAATCAATATGATCGGGAAGATTTCGAATACTTCCAGTTAATCTAGCATGTCCATAAGATCTGTAATTTCATGCGTTAAAGGTCGAGAATAGTATCATGGGATACCCGCACGTATATATAGTGGTCCAGTAGACATTAAACCTGTTTCACCATCCAGATCTTAGTTGTGCCACAACTACTTTTGTTTACCTCGGTAGTGTTTGTTCAGGATCTGAAATAGGCGGTGGGTGGCCTACAAGTACGATATTCATGAGGTAACATTCAACCTATGTCTGTTCTGCATCTCTATTGCCATCGTTCAAAGATCCAACGTAGGAAAAAAGTGGTTCATGTAAATATCCATAAAGGTAATTTTCATACAGACGAAAGAAGATATTTTCTGATATGCCTGGGGGTAGATTCCAAATCGGTTATGTAGATGATGAGATGGTTCCTCCTATTGTCGTGGGAATAAACAACTTCCGGTTGCTATAACTGCCTCCTATTTGACATTATTTATCAGATATTTAAATTTAAATACTTATTTAAACAGTAAAATAAAACTTTCCCCAATTATTTATAAACATTTATACCAGGTTATTGCCCCAACCACCTCCCAACACAGTTCCGGACAAACAACCCTTTTTTTCCAGCATTTCATTTCAGTTCATGTGCCAAACGAACATGTTCATTTAAATGTTTATTAACATTTATTTATTTCGAACAAACAAGGGGATAATAATACAGTAAGTACATTGTAGATTTGTATACAAATATTTTATTTTTTTTTTGTGGAATACAGCTGCTTACTCACAACATACCATCCCATCCCAAACCATTATTGAACAAACACACAAGTATGTTTTGACTAACGTTTTTATGGATCAACGTACATGTAATATTGTTGAGAATTTTTATATAAAAAAAAATATTTAAAGTGTTTTATTCAAGTGCTAATATATGCAAGCATGATCTGTGGATGGAGGGGGTGGTGTTGGTGACAAGATAAAAAAAAAATATTTGTTGTGCAAACAAAGGACTAAAAAATCTGCTCTAATGAACACCAAGTGCTAATGTCGTCATTGCTTATACTTCTCATTCCATGCCTTGCCTTTCCTTTCATTTTATATTACATCTCTAAAGTTGTCTTTAAAAATTAATGTTTTGAAAGCATGTTTAGAAAAAAAAGCGTTTATTTGTAGGTGTAAAAAAAGTTTATCTAAAAACAAAGAGTTTGTCACACTAGCAGCAGTAGCCACCATTTAATATTCTGCTTTTTGTCTTCTTCGTTTTTGTTTTGTTTACAAAATTAGTTTTTTGCATCACTAGCTGTAAATATTATCGTTGCTGTTGTTGTTGGCACTATGTATGCATATCGTAAGTGTATTTTATGAGTACTACTTCATGATACCCCTTTAGCTATAACGGTTTTAATGTAGTCTCTTTTTTATATATAGATGGCTGGTTTTTTTTTTTGTTGCTGTTGTTGCTAGCTTACAAGTAATTTAAATAAAGAGTTCAATTGACTTTAAAGAGTGGAGTATGTTGTTGTAGTTGTACATAATATGTATGCATGTTGTTGTTGTTAAGTTTTCTTTATCACACAATTGTTTTTATTTGTAAATTAAGAGCATGGGAAAGATGGTGTAAATAACATGCTTTATGATACACTTTGCCTTTGTTTATATTTCAAGTTTTCTTTTTTTTTTTGTATATTTTATTGTGATAACAATTGTGGGATGGTTGTAGTGTAGGAATGAATGAATAGCAAGGCATTTTATTTTTAAGAAAATAAATGGAATTTTAAAGTGAACTGAATCATTTTAAGTAGTTTTTTGTTTAAAATAAATTTGAGTAAAAATTTCAATATAGTTTTTACATAAATATAAACAAAATCGGAAATCATTTACATTCCTAACTCTCTCGTAAATATCTTCTAAAATAATTATTCGATATTAACCCTCTTTATTCATAATACATTTTTAAATTTGTTTTGTAAACATTTGATAAATAAGGACTTAAACGTTTTGATGTAATTTTTCAAAAAATTTATGTGATTTAATTTTATCAAATTTTTGGAATTTTAAAAAAATAAATTTAAACATTTTTTTAATTTTATTTTATAAAAATTTTAATTTCAAAAATTTTAAAGGACTTGAAATGCCAATAACGTTAGATATAATTATGAAAACTGTCTTTATTTATGAATTATCAAATATCGGTGTATCGGTGTATTTTTTTAAAAAAATTTCATTAAAAAAATTTATTTTTCCAAAAAAATCTGTGATTTAATTTTATCAAATTTTTTGAATTTTAAAAAAATAAATTTAAAAATTTTTTAGATTTTATTTTATAAAAATTTTAATTTCAAAAATGTAAAATTTTCAAATTCATTAGAAGGATATAAATAAAATTCCATTTAAATTAAGGTTAATTTTGATTAAAAAAATAATTTTAAATTCTAAAAAAAATAAATTAAAAAATTTATATTCTTAAAAATTATTTTTTTTTAATTTTTTAGTTAATTATTAAGAAATAAAAAAAATAATTCGATTTCACTTAAATTTTGTATAAATTTAAAAAAAAAATTATTTTGATTTCATTTATATTTTGTTTAAATTTAAAAATTTCGTACATAATTTTATTTTATAAAAATTTTAATCTCAAAAATTTAAAATTGTCTAGTAATTACAAAGATATATAAGAAAATCCATTCAAATTACGGTTAATTTTGTTTAAAAAAAATAATATAATAACAATTTTCAATTTTTAACAAAAAATAAATTTAAAAATTTTTTTCTTGAAAATATTTTCTTTTAATTTTTTAGTGAATTATTAAGAAATATAAAAAAATCTTTCGATTTCACTTAATTTTGTTTAAATTTTAAAAACAAATAAATTTAAAAATTTCTTAATTTCTTAACAAAAAAATTAATTCGATTTCAGTTAAATTTTGTTTAATTTAAAAAAAAATTTACCTATTTAAAAATTTCTTAATTTTATTTTAAAAAAATTTTAAATTGTCTAGAATCTAGATAATTACAAAGATATATATTAAAATCTATTTAAATTAAAGTTAATTTTGTTTAAAAAAAAATTAATTTAGGTACAATTTTAAATTCTAAAAAAAAATAAATTTAATTTTTTTTTCTTGAAAATATTGTTTTTTAATTTTGTAGTTAATTATTAAGAAATATAAAAAAAAATCTTTCGATTTCACCTAAATTCTGTTAAAAATTCTCAAATACATTGAAAAAATTTAAACATTTAATCAAAAAACTCAATTTGTTTACAATTATCCTATATTAATCTGGCCACCCAACAAATGAATACATTCTTTTACCGTTATGACACATGACGATCCTTTTTTTGATTTTGCTTTAGCACAACAAAAACAAACTGACAACAAAGACAGAGTTGTATTTCAAGGAGAAAACATTGACACGGCGAATATAATAAAACAACAACAAAACACGTTATCCAAAAATAAAAAAGCACAAAAAAAATAAAACAGGAGAATCCCAAAACCAATACACAGACACATAAATGAACAGCAGCAGGCAAAAAAACGCAACAGTAGCAAATTTATGGCAAAAAAAGATAACCGCGCCCTTGACAAAATATATATATTTAGTTAATAAAAAATAGCAAATAAGTTATAAATTATTGTGTTATAATAAATTAAATTAGCTTTAAGAATAATCCAACAGGATAACAATTAATACTTACACTTTTTGTTTCAGACATATTTATTTTTAGCTTAAAATTTCTTTCTTCACTTGCTTGCTATTTACTGCTTTGTTAAAATATGATATTTTTATACAATAAAAATTTAATGCTGATTCAATAATTGTTATTGAAAACGTTGAAAATAATAAAAGAAATTCTGTTAAAACGGTAAAAACAATTAAATACTTTTGTTGTTGTTTTTTTTGTTACTCTTCTTTTTGTTTCAAGAAAAGCATAAAACGTAAGTCACAAAACACACACACCAACCAATAAGAATGTAAGCAGTACTGCAACAACAACACGGGCTACGTTATAAACGATGACACACAATTTTGTTTTATCAGAAAACAATTTTTTCTTTATTTTCTTGCCGTTTTTTGTTTCACTTTATTTTTTTTTTGTACAATTCTATTTAATGTTTTAGTATTGTTGCTTTAAAGATAAACTACAACAGAATTTGTTTAACATGAAAATAAATGAAGCGTATTAAAGAATTGTGTTAGGTTTTCTTATTTTTTTTTTGTTAGAGTTGTTTACACTTCTAAAACAATAACATGAGCAAATATGTATGTTTCTTATTAAATTCCTTTTCTTTGTTAAATGACCGGCTTTTTTTAAGTTTTTTTCTTATTAAAATTAAATAAAATCTCACAAAAAATTATAATTCAATTGTTACAATAACAGCGCTTTTACAACCAATCACAATGAATGCATTTTCTCAACTGTTTTGCTAATTCGCCTTAGCTCTCCTTAAAGGCGAATTAATAAAGTAGCCAGATGTATTAAATAAAATTAAAATGATACTATTCTTATAATTTCGATAAATTTATCTTAACAAATCACTTTAAATGTAAAATTTGTTTAATTTCTGCTTATTATTTATAACTTTTATGTCTAAAATTTCTTTAAATTAAAATTCGCCTTAATATTTGTTTTATATTCCTACTCTGGCATCTCTAAAGTAAATGTTTTGTTGCTTCTTCTTGTTTTCATTTTACTCACCTGGAACTATTAGCCCAGCTGTTTGTTTTTTTTTTTTTTATTTATTAATTTTTTTGTTTTGTTATGTGACTTCTATACTAGCTAATTATTGTTAATTATATTAACTAAATTTAGTTTAATTTAAATAAAATTTGTATATAAAAATGCGTTTTACACAATTAATGCGTATACGCTGTAAATATCCAGAATGGTCGGCTGTCAAACAGCAATATGTACCCCAACACCAGCCCGTCTTAGAGGAGGATGTTAAAAAATTACAGGATTTCCTTATGAATAAGCCCAATATTGTGGTTTTAACTGGAGCCGGTATTTCAACGGAATCAGGTCATATTTTTAGAGTTTATTTCTTAAAATTTATAATAATATTTCCATTAATTCTTCTCAAAACAGGCATACCAGATTATCGCTCTGCCGGAGTGGGTTTATATGCCCGCACCAATCACAAACCCATACAACATATGGAATTTGTTAAATCTGCTCATGTACGTCGCCGCTATTGGGCGCGTAACTTTGTGGGTTGGCCCACCTTTTCAGCCACCGAACCCAATGCCACCCATCATGCTTTGGCCCGCTTTGAACGCGAGGGTCGCCTTCAGTGTGTGGTAACACAGAATGTGGATCGCCTGCATACAAAGGCGGGCACCAAAAATGTTATTGAACTTCATGGTTCGGGTTATGTAGTGAAATGTTTGACCTGTGACTACCGCATTGATCGTCATGAATTCCAAACGATTTTGAATACCGTTAATCCTGAATTTAGAGATGCCCCTGATATGATACGTCCCGATGGTGATGTGGAAATACCTCAAGAATATATCGATAATTTTCGTATACCTCCGTGTCCTCAATGTGATGGTCATTTGAAACCAGAAATAGTTTTCTTTGGTGATAATGTGCCCAAGGATCGTGTTAATCGTATAGCGGAAATGATTTATACTGGCGATGGTCTATTGGTATTGGGTTCAAGTCTTTTGGTGTTTTCCGGTTATCGTATGGTTCTGCAAACAAAAGATTTAAACCTGCCGGTGGCTATAGTCAATATAGGTGAGACTAGAGGAGATCATTTGGCTGATATAAAACTATCGGCTAAATGTGGAGATGTTATACCCAAATTGTTTGATTTTAGAAAATAACGACAAGGAGCATAGAGAAATACACATAGAGAGGAAACAGTAAAAAACTCAAGCATACAAATAACCACTAATACATTCTCAGCACATAGGTTTTTGACACTTGAGTTAGGTCTTTGACAGGAGAGTTTCCGATCTATTTGTATTTATCTATAACTGGGAGTATGTGTTTGTTTTTGTTAAAGTAATAGCTAAAATTATTTTAAATGATACAAAAAATAATTAATATATATAAAATTTTAACAATTATTTATATTTCTAAATAAATAACAAAAAGTTAAAAATAGATTTAAATGAATTAACGTCTTTTTATTGTCAAAAACAGAATCTAAAAAAATATATTTTTTGAAATAAATTTATTAAATTAATTTTATTATAGGAAAGATTTTCAGAATTAATTTGGTTTATATGATTTTTTATGCCAATTTTTAAATAATTTTTCAATATTTTTTATATTTATCAAAAATTTATTTTTTTAAATGATTTTTAACAAAAATTATAAATATTGTGGAGATTTTTCCCTTTTAGTATGGCAACTTTGAAAGCTGACATCACACTATCATAACATCTGGTACTCTGTTTATATCTTCTTCTTCGTACAACTGCCATTCAGCCTAGAATGATATCTTGAGGAATTTCTGTTTTTGACAGCTGCAGCTGTTCTTTGTGGTTTTTATTTTAATACGCATCGACACAAACAATACGAAATTTTAGGAAAATTCTGAACAATTTTTAACAAAAAAATTGTTAAATTCTCATCAAAACAGGTAAAGCTTAAATATTTTTAAATAGTTTAAAGAAAATATGTAATAAAACTGGTATATTTAAGCAGTTTTTCAATGAGAATCTTTCAACCATGACGAATTTTCCTCTATATTTTCAGAAATAAATACCCAGCATAGAAAAACTACGCGAATGATTATCTAATACAACACAAAGGCCAGGAAAACAAGCAATACCCTTAAAACAAAACAACCAAAACAAACAATTGTTTGAGATTTTCCCATTTGTTTGGGGAGGGGTGTCAATGTTTTGCCTAGAGCAAGCCGCAAAAAGCGGTGATAATTGCAGCAAATAAGAGATAAAACATTCAATAAATTAAACAAAATTAAATACAAATAACAACAAAAGGAACATCAAACACACAAATACATAGGGGTGAGTGTTAAAAATATATAATATACAACATGATTTTTATTATTTTGAAACGCAATTAATATTTTTTTTCGATTTTCTCTAGAGGCTGTTGCTTAGGACAGTGGTGTTGCATTAAATTTGTTGTTTGTTAGGGAGTTGCCAAGGCATTATGTCTGTACGTTTGTTAACCACACGACTAGTCAAACATGGTCGTTATTTACTTCAGACCTATTGGAAACGAGATATACACACCAACATTTTGGAACAAAATCAAACAAGAAATACACGCCAACAACGTCTACCATCTGTAGCGGCAGCAGCAGGAAGGGTAAGTGGAAAATGTGAAAAATAAATTCAAAGAGGGAATAAAAACGCTGCCAAACAAATTAGAAAAGCTTGTAGCGGCTTAAATTTAGTGTGTTAGGGTCAAATACCTAACTCAGTTGTTAAAAACCTAAGAAATCTTTTTTCTTTAATTTTCCTTTAAAACAAACGAATTACTTCCGGCCTAGTTTTAGAATTTGTAAATAGATTTTCTAACCTCAAAACAATTCAATGATCTCTTTAGAATTTTCCTTCTTAATCTTTTTATTTTCAATACTAAACTGCTACTACTTATTTCCTTTATACAGAAATGGGCTGCTAAGAATGCCTTAAACTCTCTGGGAACTGCACCTGGCTCTGCAACTGCCACCGGGCAGTTGGCTGCCAGTGTGCCACGTTCGGCTGGTATTTTTCGTTTTGGTCAACAGGCACGTAAATTATTCATTGATAATATTTTAAATCGTGTTACCACCACCTATTCGGCCGAATTACGCACTCAAGCTACTAAAAAACTATTCTACGGCGACTCGGCACCCTTTTTCGCCTTAATAGGCGTAAGTTTAGCCTCGGGCGCTGGTGTATTAACGAAAGAAGACGAATTGGAGGGAGTTTGCTGGGAAATACGTGAGGCGGCTAATCGTTTGCAGAACGCTTGGAATTATGATGAAATTTCGGATACTTTAGACTCGAGCTTTAGTATTGATAAGCTGTCGATAGGGCCGGCCATAGCTAAAGGTTGTGCGGCTGTGGTTTATGCTGCAGCTATGAAAAATCAAACGCAGTCTATGGATTCATCTGCAGAAACTTTAAATGATTCAGTAGCTTCTTCATCAGCACACTTTAAGGTGGATGCAAACTCTCCGGAACGTAGACAACCTTTACAGCAGCAGTCTTTTCGGCCAGAACTAATGTCTCCTTTGCAGAATATGTCTAGATTTGTGCATAATTTCGGTGGTTCGGTAGATAATGTGCAGTTGTTTAGTCAAACCTCGGCCGCCACACAATTTGAACAGATTCTGCTTAAGCAAGAACATCAAGATCAACAAAAAGATTTCAAATTGTTATCAAATGAACAGCAAACATTTTCCGGAGTCAGCAGTGGTTTAGCTGGAATGGTAAGTTATAATTTGTTTTTAATAGAGAAAACCATAGTTTATAGTTTCTTTTTATATTTAAAGCAAACCTTGGACACTTCCACTAATGCCAGTATTCGCCGCTATCCTTTGGCCCTGAAAATGATGTTTAACTATGACATACAAAGCAATGCCATGGCTATTTTAAGGGCCATGTACAAGGAAACTGTACCCGC
The DNA here is from genome assembly GCF_958450345.1 of Calliphora vicina. NCBI lineage: Eukaryota > Metazoa > Arthropoda > Insecta > Diptera > Calliphoridae > Calliphora > Calliphora vicina. The sequence goes on from NC_088783.1 coordinate 117,473,876, forward strand.
TAGACAGCGTTACATTAATGATGCCGCCGAAGCTTGGGAGCAGCATATACAAGATCAAACTTTAATTTTACCACCCCATCCCAATATTGTTTGCATGTATGGCTTCTTTTGCGATGAAGTGGGTAATTTTCCCGATGGCCATCTCTTGTATCCCATTGCCCAGCCCCAGCGCATTAATCCCAATGGTTATGGCCGCAATATGTCTTTGTATTTGCTAATGAAACGTTATGATTACAGTTTAAGGGCATTTTTGGACTCGCATCAACTTACCACCCGCACTAAGTTACTGTTATTGACCCAATTATTGGAGGCGGTGGCCCATATTAGTCGTCATGGCATAGCCCATCGTGATTTGAAATCGGATAATATTTTAATAGAGCTAAATGATGATGATTCACCTCCGATATTGGTGTTGTCAGATTTCGGCTGCTGTTTGGCGGATAAAGTTCATGGCCTGCAGGTGCCTTATACTTCTTATGATATAGACAAGGGCGGCAATGCCGCTTTAATGGCTCCCGAGATCATTAACAAAATGCCGGGTCCTTTTGCAGTGTTGAACTATAGCAAGGCTGATTTGTGGGCTTGTGGCGCCATTGCCTATGAAATCTTTGGCATGCCTAATCCTTTTTATTCTTCAAGTGGCGGCCTTAATAAGGCCAAGGGACAGCAGACATTTTCTTTGCGTAATTCTGATTATAAAGATGAAGATTTGCCCGCTTTAACCGATGAATGTCCGGCCTTAGTACAGCAATTGATTTATAATATTCTATCACCCAATCCTTCGAAACGTGTTAGTCCCGATATAGCGGCCAATGTTATGCAGTTATTTTTATGGGCTCCCTCTCAGTGGCTGAAATTGGGTGGCTTGCCCAATAGTCCAGAAGTATGTTTTAATAGATTTTCAAGAAAAACTGTAACTAAATGTTTTCATTTTCTTTTCTTTAGATCTTACAATGGCTTTTATCTTTGACCACCAAAATTATGTGTGAATCGAAATCTGTTAATGACAAAAACTCTTTAGGCTCCTCTTCCTTTATGTACCAACAAGCGGGACGCCGTACTTATGTGGAGTACCTGTTGATAAGCAGTTTTCTTTCACGGGCCCGTTTGCGTCGCATTAGAGGAGCCCTTAATTGGATACAAAATGTGGTCTAAACGATTGGAACCTCTTAATAACTCTCCACGAGCTGAGTTTATCTCTTTATTATACCTACTACTCTATATTTCTTATTTTATATATTTTTTTTTATTCAAAAAAGAAAACTTTATTTTCTTACTAAACGAAAAGTTTAAGAAAAAAAAAATTGAAAAAGAAAGAATGAAACTGAAAATAGAATGAAAAAGTTTAGATTTGTCTGAAAACAAATGTGTGATATCTTTGGAAAATATAAAACAAAAATTATCCTACTATTCTTACTAACCAAAATTATATGTTTTTTTAGATTGATTTTTTTTTTGTATAAATTAGTTGCTCTATTCTTTAATTTAAAAATTTTCTTTTAAGAAATATTCATACATTAAGAAAACGTTGAAAATAATTTACGTGTTTTTTTTTTGGTAAAACACAAACAAAAGTTTTTAAAGCTTAATCACTAAAAAAATGCTTTGAATTTGATGGCAAAATAATATATGAAAGAAATAAATAAAAACTACTTAATGGAAATTGATGAAAGGAGTTTTATTCAATTTTTGTGTTAAAATTTCCTTTTTTTAAAAACTGGGATTCTAAATAGATTCCTGGGATTTTTGTTTAATTCCTGGGAATGGTTAATTTTTGTGGGAAATAATAAATTTATGCTTTTTAACACAATTTCTTAACTTTTTTGTAGATTTTACGAATTCCCATTTTCTTTTCAAAAATCCCTTCATTACAAAATGTTTCTTTTGAAGGGGAATTCTGGTTTATTTTTAAAAAAAAACTTAATATTGTCCTTAACTCTCAATTTTTGTGTTAAAATTTCCTTTTTTGAAAAACTGGGATTCTAAATAGATTTCTGGGATTTTTGTTTACTTCCTGGGAATTGTTAATTTTTATGGGAAATAATAAATTTATGCCTTTTAACACGATTTCTTAACTTTTTTGAAGATTTCGCGAATTCCCATTTTCTTTTCAAAAATCTCTTCATTACAAAAGTTTTCTTTTGAAAGGGAATTCTGTTTTTTTTTTAGGAAAATCAAGTAATATTATCCTTAACTTTGTTAACTCTCAATTTTTGTGTTAAAATTTTCATTTTTTTAAAAACTGGGATTCTAAATAGATTCCTGGGATTTTTGTTTAATTCCTGGGAATTGTTAATTTTTGCGGGAAATAATAAATTTATGCTTTTTAACACAATTTCTTAACTTTTTTGTAGATTTTACGAATTCCCATTTTCTTTTCAAAAATCCCTTCATTACAAAATGTTTCTTTTGAAGGGTAATTCTGGTTTATTTTTGAAAAAAAACTTAATATTGTCCTTAATCTCAATTTTTGTGTTCCAAAATTTATTTTTTAAAAACTGGGATTCTAAATAGACTTCTGGGATTTTTGTTTAATTCCTGGGAATTGTTAATTTTTGTGGGAAATAATAAATTTATGCTTTTTAACACGATTCCTTAACTTTTTTGGAGATTTTATGAATTCCCATTTTCTTTTCAAAAATCCCTTCATTACAAAAGTTTTCTTTTGAAAGGGAATTCTGTTTTTTTTTAGGAAAAACAAGTAATATTGTCCTTAACTCTCAATTTTTGTGTTAAAATTTCCTTTTTTTAAAAACTGGGATTGTAAATATATTCCTGGGATTTTTGTTTAATTCCTGGGAATTGTTAATTTTTGCGGGAAATAATAAATTTATGCTTTTACACACGATTTCTTAACTTTTTTGTAGATTTAACGAATTCCCATTTTCTTTTCAAAAATCCCTTCATTACAAAAGTTTTCTTTTGAAGGGGAATTCTGTTTTTTTTTTAGGAAAAACAAGTAATATTATCCTTAACTTTGTTAAATCACAATTTTTGTGTTAAAAAGAGTTACCCCATAACCTAAAAAATCTCTTAGTTTTAAATTTCTGCGACTTGATTTTCATCTCTCTTACGGCCATTCTCACAATGTACGATTAAAAGTTAACGTGAACTTTAACCGCAAGTTAGGCTAATTTGAATTTCACAATGTACGATTAATTCTTAATTGACACTATTTAACAACAAAGTTGCTGTTAAATATAACCGAACAAATTTCGCCGGTTAGCATCTTATTTGTAAGAAATATAATAAAAGAACATGGAAAAACATTTATATTTTTGTAATATTTATAATTTTTAAAAGTGTAAAGCGAAGAAAAGTAAATTTTGCACGGGGTGATCCATATACCTCCCAGATATTGCACTTACAAACCAAACAACAAATGTGCAATTTTGCTTGTTGGTTTTCAGTGATTGTTGTTCAGTTTGTTCTGTAAATTTTACAGTTAGGTACCTTAATATTTTTGAGTTTTATGCGTTTTTTTTATTATACCACTAAGAAAACACAAACTATTATTTTTTATGCCGTCTTTTAGACAATTTTTTATATTTCAATCTTTCATTACACTATTTTTCGTAAACAAATGTATGCATTATTGCCATACTTTCTACTGAATGCTTTGGTTAAGTAATCAAATGATGGTGAAACGTAAATCGGTAACCGTTGGTTAAATGGTCCCCGTTAAACAAACCGACAGTTAGTTAATTTTCCGGTTAAAATGAAATAATCGTACATTGTGAAAATGGCCGTTAAAGAGTGAATTTATTACTTATCGGTTTTTGTCCCTGCTTTAATAAAGGTTTGTGTCATGACTTTTACTAAAACACCAAAAACTGTCATATTATTTTTAGACAAGGTTTTGTTACCAAAACTAGTCGATTTAAATAAACACCCTTAACCCCCGTTAACACGAAGTCTGGTTATACCTTAACTAATAGTTATACTGTCGGTTAAAATAATTTTTGTATGAAAACTGTCAGTATAACTATTAGTTAAAACATAACCAGACTTCGTGTTACTGGGGGTAAGAATAATAAATATTCTCTACAAAAAAACCCTTATTTTGGATAATTTTTACATCAATTCACCAACAATTTAATATTAAGGTTCACAACCTTTTGAACTTTAGTTCCGCAATTGACAGTTAGAGGTCACATTAGATTATTTGGAAATGTGAACGTTTTCAATTTTAATTGTTTTATTTATTGTCATTAAAATGTTATAAATTATTGGTTTAATGACTCATTAATTTCAAACAAAATGCTATAAATAAACAAAATTTCAATTAATGAAAATTTCTAAATGGCCATAAACGATTTGTTGTTTATTTTTGTTTAACGTGATTTCAGCACAAAAACAAAACAAACAAACAAACATGCAGATGGCTGGAAATGTGAGAAAGAAATAAAGAAAATATACATACATATATAAAAAAAATTTAAATAAAATTTAATAGACTATTGAGTGTTTAAATATAAATTTAGCAAAATTAAACAGTAAAAGCTTTAAAGAAAGGAGTGTTGAATCTCTATCTATATCCTTATCTCTATCTCTATCACTATCTTTATCTCCATCTTTATCTCTATCTCTATCTTATCTCTATCTCTATCTCTATCTCTATCTCTATCTCTATCTCTATCTCTATCTCTATCTCTATCTCTATCTCTATCTCTATCTCTATCTCTATCTCTATCTCTATCTCTATCTCCATCTCCATCTCCATCTCCATCTCCATCTCCATCTCCATCTCCATCTCCATCTCCATCTCCATCTCTATCTCTATCTCTATCTCTATCTCTATCTCTATCTCTATCTCTATCTCTATCTCTATCTCTATCTCTATCTCTATCTCTATCTCTATCTCTATCTCTATCTCTATCTCTATCTCTATCTCTATCTCTATCTCAATCTCTATCTCTATCTCTATCTCTATCTCTATCTCTATCTCTATCTCTATCTCTATCTCTATCTCTATCTCTATCTCTATCTCTATCTCTATCTCTATCTCTATCTCTATCTCTATCTCTATCTCTATCTCTATCTCTATCTCTATCTCTATCTCTATCTCTATCTCTATCTCTATCTCTATCTCTATCTCTATCTCTATCTCTATCTCTATCTCTATCTCTATCTCTATCTCTATCTCTATCTCTATCTCTATCTCTATCTCTATCTCTATCTCTATCTCTATCTCTATCTCTATCTCTATCTCTATCTCTATCTCTATCTCTATCTCTATCTCTATCTCCATCTCCATCTCCATCTCCATCTCCATCTCCATCTCCATCTCTATCTCTATCTCTATCCTATCTATCCTATCTATCCTATCTATCCTATCTATCCTATCTATCCTATCTATCCTATCTATCCTATCTATCCTATCTATCCTATCTATCCTATCTATCCTATCTATCCTATCTATCCTATCTATCCTATCTATCCTATCTATCCTATCTATCCTATCTATCCTATCTATCCTATCTATCCTATCTATCCTATCTATCCTATCTATCCTATCTATCCTATCTATCCTATCTATCCTATCTATCCTATCTATCCTATCTATCCTATCTATCCTATCTATCCTATCTATCCTATCTATCCTATCTATCCTATCTATCCTATCTATCCTATCTATCCTATCTATCCTATCTATCCTATCTATCCTATCTATCCTATCTATCCTATCTATCCTATCTATCCTATCTATCCTATCTATCCTATCTATCCTATCTATCCTATCTATCCTATCTATCCTATCTATCCTATCTATCCTATCTATCCTATCTATCCTATCTATCCTATCTATCCTATCTATCCTATCTATCCTATCTATCCTATCTATCCTATCTATCCTATCTATCCTATCTATCCTATCTATCCTATCTATCCTATCTATCCTATCTATCCTATCTATCCTATCTATCCTATCTATCCTATCTATCCTATCTATCCTATCTATCCTATCTATCCTATCTATCCTATCTATCCTATCTATCCTATCTATCCTATCTATCCTATCTATCCTATCTATCCTATCTATCCTATCTATCCTATCTATCCTATCTATCCTATCTAACCTATCTGTCCTATCTGTCCTATCTATCTTAACAAATTTGTCTCTCCAATTCTTAGAGTTTTTCCTGTTTTTCAAATATTTGCTTTCTATTTATTGAAAATTTCCTTTCCATTAATAAATTCACTTTTAAATAAATAGAAATATTTTCATTTTTTTTTTTTTTTGATGAAGGAAATTCCCCATTCAAAATTTTGATTGCATTTTGTAATAAATAGTATTAATTAAAAACACCAACAAAGTAAAATATTTATAGGAAAATGTGTTTAAATTAAAATTTAGGCAAATTTATGAACAAAATTCTAAATTTTATTGATGTGTAAAGAAAATTGTTGATTGAAATAAAGATTTCTGTGCTCCATAATAAATGTGTTAAATAAATTTTGATTGAAATTAAGATTTGTTTCCAAAAATAAATAAGAAAATGATTCAAATAAAAAACAAGTAAGAAAGTATGGTCGGTCAAGCCCGACCATATAATACCCTACACCAAGTAAATGAGTAAAAATATTTTTCTTTTAAAATATCAATAATTTATATTCATGAGTGATTTTCGGAAATGGGCCTTATATGGGAGCTATGACCAATTATGGACCGATCACCTTGAAATTAGGTCGTGTGATTTATGTCTATATTAAATTTAACTATGTTGAATTTTGTGTGTATACCAACATTTTTAAGCGATTTATGCACGTTAAAGTGATTTTCGGAAGCGGGTCTATATGGGAGCTATGACTAATTATGGACCGATCGTAACACAATTTGGTGACATGAATTTTGTATATATAAAACTTATTTGGAGCGAAATTTGTGTAGATACATAGATAAATTAAACATTTATGACCGATAAAGTCCAATTTCGAGGGGACTTTGTATGGGGGCTAGGTGAAATAATGGACCGATTTCAGCCAATTTCAATAGGCTTGGTCCTTGGGCCAAAAAAGTAATATGTACCAAATTTGATCGAAATATCTTCAAAATTGCGACCTGTACTCTGCGCACAAGGTTTACATGGACAGCCAGCCAGCCAGCCAGCCAGCCAGCCAACCAGACGGACGGACGGACGGACGGACATCGTTTAATCGACTCAGAAAGTGATTCTAAGTCGATCGGTATACTTTAAGGTGGGTGTTAGACTAATATTTTTGGGCGTTACAAACATCTGCACAAACGCATAATACCCTCCCCACTATGGTGGTGTAGGGTATAAAAACTTAGCAAGGTTAAGGTTAGTTTGTTTTTGATGAAAATGATATCATGATTTAGAATATTTTGATGGGTATAATAAAATAATGTTTAATAACATAAAACAATTTGTTAAAAAGCAATAAAATAATTTGTATAAATAAACAATAATTTTAAAGACTTTTTTGAAGAGAAAATTCTGTAGGAAAAATTCATTCATGCTAAATATTTGATTTGTTAAAATATTTTTATATAAAACAAGTGCTATATTCGAGATATACTTTAAAAACTGCTATTACTATTTACTCTTCCGAATTTAACATGTTTCTTTTCGAAATTTTGAATTTGAAACGGGCAACAGTGTTGCAATAATGTTATTTTTCTATACAATTTGCCACGGTGTAAATCTATTCAGTAATAATAGTCATCAGTGGGGTTTAAAATTTAAAAAAAATTATTATTTCCTTCAAAACAAAATAATTTATTACTCAACTTAAACAACCACAAATTAGTTTGCTAAAATATAAATTGTAATAAAAATTTTAAAATAATTTTAATATTTATTACCTGTTTTACTTAAATATGATACATTGTTGTTAAAATTCATCGATATAATTACTTTAATTTGCTTTAGATTAAGAGATTTTCATATTTAATTTTTCTTCCAAATCTTTCTACTCTTAAGTTTCATTTTATAACAGAATAAAACGAACTTCTCTTTAAAACATACTCTTAGAAATTATTGGAAATATAATCAAGTATAAAAGCTGTTAACAATTGTAAAGATATTTTAGTTTTATGGCGGCAAGGATACGTGAAACATTGTTAATATTACACGGATAAAAAAAACTCGTGTTTAAAAAGAAACAAAACAACAGAAAAAAACAATTTATAAAGTAACGGTTTCTTAACAAAAAATATAAACAAAACAAACCTTTTTCTTACTTTACATTTTGCAATGTACCGTTAGTTATTATAACAAGCAAAATGAATAAAAACAAAACAAACTCCTCAGCAGAGAAAGAGAAAGAGAGCAGCATATTTACTGCTATGTGTGTGTTTGTGACAAAGTGTCTGTGAATTAAACAGAACAGAGTAATAACAATAATAATACTACAACAACAAACACAAACAATAAATAAAAGAAAATAATACAACAACTACAGCTACACTTGAATAGAAATGTAATTGAAAAACAACAACAAATAAATGAATGATATACAACAGGGATTTGTGTGTTTGTGCAACAAAAAAAAAAGTTTTATGAAGTGTTAAAAGTGATTGTGATGATGATGATGACTTACTGACAGACAGACAGAAGAGTGAGGCAAGGAAAGAAATAGGGTTGGTAAACAAACAGCATGCAAGTGCAGGTTTATGCATGCAAATGACACTTATACTCGGTAGTACTGGTTACTGTTTAAAACACTAGGGACAAATACATTTTTACATACAACAACAAGTGCATAAAAAAGGGTAAAAATATAATAAGGTTTCCATAACAATGGCAATATTTAGTTAATAGAAATAATAAATTGAATTAAATTGCAAATGAATTAAAGAAATAGTAAGAGTTTACAAAATGGAAATAAAGTTAAAATAAAAGCACTTTTTAAACAAAATAAATCACAAAATGAGGAAAATATAAGAAATTTAATAAACATTAATAAAAATCAATTAAAAGAAAATATAAATTTAATAACGATTAGTAAAAATCAATTATAATTATTAATTTATTAAAAACAATGCAACAGTTTTAAAAATTATGAAATAATAAAAGAAAGTTTTTTTATAAAAATTAAAGAAGAGAATAAATTAAGAGTGAAAACAAGGAAATTTATTTTATTGAAAACCGATTTTTTTTTTTAAAAAATAAGTATTAACACATCAAAAAGTTAAGCCATATAAAAGTATATACATATATATAAAAAACTTTAGACATGTCTGTGATTTGAAACAAAAAAATAAAGGCAGGCCTTTTTCACGATGTCGAAAGAAAAATGATTCGAACCAATTTGTATGAAAACTATTCGAAAGAATTTTAAAAACTGAGTTTTTTTTTATACAAAATTTTTCGACTGATTTTTCTTTCGACATGGTGGAACAGGCATTAAAATTAAGTAAATAAAAAAAATATAGAAAATTTTCGAGTTTAAATTTTTAAATTTAAAATTTTTTAACATAATTTTCATATTTTTAAAAAAGAAGTACTTTAGAAATGAAGAAAATAATCAAAATTTTTGAGTTGTAATTGAAATTTCAGGTTAAAATTTATTCAAAAAAAAATATAAAAAAAATTATTTAAATTTTAAATACATTTTAAAATTTTAATTTTGGTACCATGTTTTTAAAAAGTACTTTTCAAATCAGGAAAATTATAAAGGAAATATGTGAGTAGCAATAAAATGTTGATAAAACATGTTTGGTACTTTTGAAAAGTACTTTTCTAAAAATAAGAAAAGTACCTTATAAATGTATAAAAACCAAAAATATTAATTAAATTTTAAATAAATATTTAAAATTTACTTATGGAACTTTTTATTAAAAAGTACTTTTTTACGTACTTTCATAAATTTCTAAAAACTACATAAAAATTAGGGAAAATATAATGAAAGTATTTAAATATTAATAAAATTTCCATAAAACATGTTTGGTACTTTTTTAAAGTTAGGAAAAGTACCTTATAAATGTATAAAAACAAAAAAAATAAGTTAAATTTTAAATAAATATTTAAAATTTATTTCTGGTACTTTTTATTATAAAGTACTTTTTTATGTACTTCCATAAATTTCAAAAAACTACATTATAAATAAGGAAAAATATAAAGGAAGTGTTAACATGGTAATAAAATTTTGATAAAACATGTTTGGCACTTTTTTTAAAAAGGTACTTTTGAAAAGTACTTTTATAAAATTAGGAAAAGTACCTTATAAATGTATAAAAACTAAAAAATTAAGTTAAATTTTAAATAAATTTTTAAAATTTATTTATGGTACTTTTTATTATAAAGTACTTTTTTATGTACTTCTATAATTTTCAAAAAACTACATTATAAATAAGGAAAAATATAAAGGAAGTATTAAAATGGTAATAAAATTTCCATAAAACATGTTTGGTACTTTTTTTAAAAAGGTACTTTAGAAAAGTACTTTTCTAAAAATATAAAAATTACGCTATAAATGTATAAAAACCAAACAATTTAGTTAAATTTTAAATAAATTTTTAAATTTTATTTATAATATTTTTTAATAAAAAGAAAAAATTAAAAAAAAGTTTCATTTTGTTACTAAATTTTAAAATTAAACTTCTGGTACTTTCTTAAAAAAGTACTTTTTCTTAAGTACTTTACTGAATTGCTAAAAACCAAGTTTAAATGATGTAGGAAATAAGTAAACTATTTTAGTTTTAATAACAAGTTCATTAAACATGTTTGGTACTTTTTAAAAAAGGTACTTTTCTAGAAATATAAAATAATCTATTATATTATACTGCAAAACTTTTAGTTGTTATTAAATTTGCAAAATTTGACTTTTGGTACTTTTTTTTAAAAAGTACCTTTTCTTAAGTGCTTTAATGATTTCATTAAACCACTTTTAAATGAGAAAGAAAACAAGGAATCTGTTTGAGTCTTATAAAAATTTTTAATTAATTATGTTTGGTACTTTTTCAAAAAGGTACTCGTACTTAAGAAAAAGTACTTTGTTAAATGTATGAAAATTAACTTGATAACCAAAGTTTTAATAACATTTGCAAATTATATTTTGGTACTTTTTTTTAAAAAAAAAAAACATTTTCAGGGGATAAATTTTGTACTTAGCACCATTTTTGTGAAAACAATTGAATTGAATTTCCGATTTTAAATTGAAATTTTTTAAATTTTGTTTGAAAAGCATTCTGAAATTGATTGAATTTTATAGAAATGTTAAAAATAAAACTGTTTCTTTGGTTGTGAATCTGATCCAAATACCATTTTATAAATATATGTATATATTTTTTCAATATTCTTAGGAAGCAATATTAAAAATTTCTTTGAATTTTGAACTCCTCTAACTTTTAAATAAATTTATAATCATGGCAAATTGATTCTAAAAAGTAATTTATTTCATTTCCTTTCCTTTACAACAAATGTTAAATAATTCCTTAAGCTTTACGTTTTTATTAACATTTTAATTAATTTAATAGTCACTCCTTTAATAACTACCTAAAAAGAGTAGTAAATTTACACTTGTACTGCCATATTAAATTACTCGTTAAATATTTGTTATGTGATCCCCCACAGCGTATGAGTGTTTTTTAATTCATTTCCATATGAACAATATTAATCATACGCCCACAATTGAATTGATGTTTGCTCGTTTACTCCTTACTTCTTCTACTTCTCCTTTCTTCTTTCCTTCATTTCTTTAAAGTGTAACAGTGCATTGTATTGTAGTGTAGTGATGATGATAAATTAAATTTGTGCCAACATATGGTAAATTTTTTAACAAAGAAATAAATTGAATACAACGTTAATGCGCATTAAGCAAAAAGTAAAGTAAACATTTAGCAAACAAATATAAAAAGGAAGACATTTATTTAATATAATTTCTTTGCAGTTTTAACGTTTTTCTTTCTTTTTTTTTGTTAAATGAGTGACATTAAATTAAAGAACACATTTCAATAGAGTATTTAACTTTGAATGACATGTTTAAGTAGGTGGAATACATTTTCCACATCAAATAATACAAGAATATGCTTCAATTAAATGATATTTCAGAAATAATTTTATGAAAAAAAATCTAGTTTAAATAAAAAGTGAAGAAAAAATTGGCAAACATTAAATTTTGAAATATTTTCTGATTTCAAAAGGCAAATAGAACATAATATAGACTGACTTACTTTTTATATTTTTGGAAAAGAACTTTTCAGAAGTACCTTTTTAAAAAAGTACCAAACACTGAATTTAAAAATTTAGAATCAAATAAAATTAATTTGTTTTTAAAAAAGTAGCAAAAGTAAAATTTGTAAATTTAGTAATTTTTTTTAATATTTTTTAGTACTTTTTTATATTTTTAGAAAAGTACTTTTTTGAATGCATTTTTAAAAAAGCATTAAACATAATTAATTAACATTTGATTAAGCCTTAAACAGATTTCTTGTTTTCTACTTCATTTAGGCTTGATTTTAATGAATTCATTAAATTACTTAAAAATAGGTACTTTTTAAAAAAAGTACCAAAAGTAAAATTTTGCAAATTTAATAACAAATAAAATTAGTTTTTAATTTTTATTCGTTTGTAATGCAGTTTTTTAATATAATAAAATAAATTAATTTATATTTTTAGAAAAGTACTTTTTAAAAGTACATTTTTGTACAAAGTACCAAATATTTTTCATGAACATGTTATTAAAACTCAAATACAGCCCAATTATGACAACAAATTCCCCGGGAGTTTTTTTCCCTTTTCTCATTTTTCCTATTCAAATTCTATGTTTAAAAAACGAAAATGGAAAAAACTCCCGGCGAATTTTTTTTCATAATTGGGCTGTATTTGAGTTTTAATAACATGTTCATGAAAATATTTGGTACTTTGTACAAAAATGTACTTTTAAAAAGTATATTATTTAAGAAAAAGTACTTTTTTAAGAAAGTACCAGAAGTTTAATTTTAAAATTTTGTAACAACTTTTATCTTTTTTTTTAATTTTACATTTATAAGGTATTTTTCCTATTTTTAGAAAAGTACTTTTCAAAAGTACCTTTTTAAAAAAGTACCAAACATGTTTTATTGAAATTTTATTAATATTTAAATACTTCCGTTATATTTTTCCTTATTTATAATGTAGTTTTTTGAAATTTATGGAAGTACCTAAAAAAGTACTTTTTAATAAATAGTACCATAAATAAATTTGAAAAATTCATTTAAAATTTAACTAAATTTTTTTGGTTTTATACATTAATAAAGTACTTTTTTATTTTTGGAAAAGTACTTTTCAAAAATACCTTTTTAAAAAAGTACCAAACATGTTATATGGAAATTTTTTTACTATTTAAATACTTCCGTTATATTTTTTCTTATTTATAATATAGTTTTTAGAAATTTATGGAAGTACCTAAATTTTAAAAATTTATTTAAAATTTAACTAAATTTTTTGGTTTTTATACATTTATAAGGTACTTTTTTATTTTTGGAAAAATACTTTTGAAAAGTACCTTTAAAAAAAAGTACCAAACATGTTATATGGAAATTTTATTAAATTTAAATACTTCCGTTATAGTTTTCCTTATTTATAATGTAGTTTTTAGAAATATATGGAAGTACCTAAAAAAGTACTTTTTAATAAGTAGTACCATAAACAAATTTTAAAAATTTATTTAAAATTTAACTAAATTTTTTGGTTTTTATATATTTATAAGGTACTTTTTTTATTTTTGGAAATAATGTTACATCATTTTGCATTTAAGGTGACGTTATAGACGAGACTAGAGTCTAGACTAGAGACTATAAATTAGACATGTTCTTGTGAACGTATGAGTAATATTTTGTAACTAAATTGTAAGCTTTAAGAAAAATTCAATAATTTATCAAAATATTGCTTCTACTGTTTAACTAAAAAAGTAATAAATCACAAATCTCTGAAAATATATATCACAAAAACCCCTTAAATTTACAAAACCATCAAAATAAATTGCAATTTATAGCAAAATATTTATAGATGAGTGTGTGTTCCACTAATAAACTAACTCCTTTACAATTGTTTCCATATAAATTTAATTATAAAAACACAACAATAAAATAAACAAATCATAAAAAAATCCAAGCTTAAATCCTTAAAATACACCAATGACTACAAGCACAAACATAAAAATCAACAGTAAATCCTAAAATATGACATTTAAAATGAAATAAAATATAAAAAAAATGAACAACAACAAAAAACATTAGTGCTGAATAATGGAAAATAAGAGGAAAATGAAAACCAAACAAATGTCAATATAAATCAATACAAATGCAACGACAATATATCAAAAGAAAAAAACAATAAAACGATACAGCTAACACAGTAATAACAACAACAACAACTACTATAATAATAATAATAACGGCATCAACATAATCTCTCAAAAATAAAAACAAAAACAACGAAGAGTAACAGCACAAACATTATTATTGTTATTATTATATAGAAACAGTAAACTACAAGAAGAAGAAAGAGTAGAGTAGGAAAATAAATAATGCTGCCACCACCCATAACCACATCAACAATGGATGACGCTATAAACACAAATAAAAGTCTGGCTACAAAACAACAACAACAACAGCAAACAAAACATCATCAATCTGCCTTATTTTCAAATACTTCTACGACAAATACGACAACTAAGGATATTTCTTCAACCGCCACCAATTCCTTTCCAACTGTACCATTTAATACCAGCAGCATCAAGAATTTTTTCAATAAAACTTTAGCCAACGTGGCTAAAACAAATCTAAGTGATTATACAGCTCAATATTCCTCAACTTTGTCTAACTCGGCACCAGCTTCCTCCTCGTCCTACTCCTCCACCTCTTCCGCTTCCACCCAGGCTTTAACAGCTGGGGTTTATGATGGTCTTATAGGTGGCAAAACGGTGGGAGGTGGTGATAGTGGCGGCAGTGTTGTTGAGCAGGCGAATGGTTTTGGCAGTTATGCTGCTGCTGCCGATATGGCTGTATCCTCATTATCGAATGGCAGCCATCATTTGGAAACAACAACTGCCTTTCCAACCGCCCAAACGGTGGCAACTTTTATAGCCGGAAATAAAAATCGTGCCACTACAATAATTGTTTATCCCACAGGTAAGTTGAAGGTGGTAATAAATTTAAATGAATGTTTATTAAGACAGGGATACAATTTCTAAAGAAAAAATTATTGTTATTCAAAAAGAAAGTCAGTTTCTCTAAGGCTTCTCTCTTTAAAATTAACTTTTCTAGCTTAAAAACGGCTTTTGTGCTGAAAAATTCAACATAACCTCAAAAATATTTTTCTGAAAATCCATTTAAATCTATCAAAATTTAAAGTATTTTATAGCCTAAAGAAATTATTAAATGATTTAAATTTAAAAATTTAGTTTTTTGTATTAAAATATGACAAAATTTAACATAATGTCAAAATTTTCAACATAACCTAAAATTAATTTTCTAAAAATCCAATTAATTCTATCAAAATCCAAAGTATTTTATAGCTTAAAGAAATTATTAAATGATTGAAGCTTAAAAAACTAGTTTTTTGTATTAAAATATGACAAAATTCAACATTTTCATCATAACCTCAAAAATAGTTTTCTAAAAATCCCTTTAAATCTATTAAAATCCAAAGTATTTTATAGCTTAAATAATTTATTAAATGATTTAAACTTAAAAAACTATTTTTTCTTTAAAATAATACAAAATTCATTATAATATCAAAATTTTCAACATAACCTCAAAAATATTTTTCTAAAAATCCATTTAAATCTATCAAAATTAGATTAGGTAATAGTCTAAAGAAATTATTACATCATTTAAGCTTGAAAACTTAGCTTTTCATTTTAAAATATCACAAAATTCAACATAATGTTAAAAATGTTCAACATAACCTCAAAATTAATTTTCTAAAAATCTAATTAAATCTATCAAAAACCATTGTATTTTATAGCTTAAAGAAATTATTAATGATTTTGAGATTAAAAAACTAGTTTTTCTTTAAAATAATACAAAATTCATTATAATATCAACATTTTCAACATAACCTCAAAAATAATTTTCTAAAAATACATTTAAATCTACCAAAATTTAAAGTATTTTATAGATTAAACAAATTATTATATGATTTAAGCTTAAAAACTGAGTTTTTTATTTCCAAATATGATAAAATTCAATATAATAACAAAATTTTCAACATAACCTCAAAAATATTTTTCTAAAAATCCATTTAAATCTATTAAAATCAGATTTATATAATAGTTTATATAAATTATTTAATGATTTAGGTTTAAAAAATGAGATTTTCTTTGTGTTTAATAACTTTATTAACATTTAAGAAATATTTCAATAATTAAAGCAAAACAATTATGCTTTGATTACTCTATATATGTATAACAATGACGTATTTTCATCTCATTAATCATACATACAAAACACATCATTTATTCATATATGTAAGCATTAGTATTTGTCTTAAATGACCTTTATTTTGGTGACATTAAGATAAATAACTGTAACTAAATATAACTAACATGTGTTTTATGTATTAAACTAAATCTACAATATCGTCACATAAAATGAAAAACAATGTAACATCATTCCAAAATAAAAATAAAATTAATTTATAATATTTGATCTGTAAATAGAATGACAAACACATTTTCACACAAAGATTTAGCATCTTCTTTATTATTTGTTAAGCTATTCATTATTATCAGTCAATTATTAGAGTTTGCTATTTTTGCTGTTACGATGTTTTGCATTTTAGATGGCGATATGTTTATACATATGAATTTTTGATTAACTCACCATGATTAGTTACTTTAAATGTGTGTGTTTGTGTGTGCTCTGGTACAAAAATAACAAATTTTGACCTTTAACTTATTGCCTTGCTTTGTTTTACTTTAATTTGTTGTGTTATTCTTTTCTTCTTCTTTGTGTGTTTGTGATGTTATTGTTAGTGATGCTTTTACAGTTAAATCTCCTGAGGATAAAAGGTCTCTCTCTGTAGACATATTCACTCACACTCATTATAAAAGCAACATACTCCCCCAATGGGAGTGTGTGTGATTGTAAAACTGTTTTTGTTTGTTTGTTTACATTTTAATGTAAACACTATTTTTAGATTTGTAAGAAAGTGTTAGTTGCTGTGTGTGTGATTTGGTTGTCATTATATTGTAAATAAAAATGGCCGCACTGGGTTGCCACTAAAACTCTTAGAATTTTTAAAGGGTTTAGGGAATTTTAACGTGTTGGCTAATTATTTTTAATTTTAAACTTTCAAAAATCGTGCTACAGTCTACAACCCGTTAATATTATTTAAATTAATTTTTTTTCCTTTATCCTAAGTTACGATTAGTTGTCCCGGAGATAAACCATTCTAAGGTCCATCATTAAAATTACTCAAAAAGCAAATATGTAATGAAAATGTAAATTCATAAGTATAAATTTATTTACATTATTTTAATTCATCAACATTATTATCATCAACATCATTTTCCGTTTTTTTTTTATTATTATTTTTTTGTATGATTATTTATGATGATGAAGTATTTATGACAGAAACATGTATACGACTGCAAATGGAAATAAACATAAAGATGAATATGTATAAATAAATGTAAGGAATGGAATGTACCCTAAAGAATAATTTGTTTGTTTACTAGGGGTGGGAGGGGGTTGTATGTGTACGTGTAATCTTACGTATATGTAGTTTTATATATTTAAATGCCTTAGTGTTTGGTTGTATTAAACATAATTGTATGTTTGCTTAAGCAAACACTGAATATGAATTCAGGTTTTAACAGTTATGTTAAAATGTCCTAAGTTACAATTTTGAAACATAACAAAAATTTGCTTTCCAAAATATCAAACCAATTCTATCAAAATCAGTAGCATTTAATAGATTCAAAAAAGTTATGATATGATTTAAGCTTAAAAAGTAAAATTTCCTTTAAAAATATGAAAAATTTAACAATTTCAATATAACCTCAAACATATTTTTCAAAATATCATATCAATTCTATCAACATCAGTAGAATTTAATAGATTCACAAAAATTATAATATGATTTAAGCTTAAAAAGTAAAATTTCCTTTAAAAATATGAAAAATTTAACATAATTTAAAAAATTTCAACATAACCTCAAAAATATTTTTCTAAATAACAAGCTAATTCTATCAAAATCAAAAGCATTCAATAGTTTAAAGAAATTAGTAAATGATTTAAGTTTAAAATTTTAATTTTTCCTTTCAAAACAAGAAAAAATTCAACATAACCTAAAAATTTTCACATAACCTCAAAAATATTTTTCTAAAAATCAAACTAATTCTATCAAAATTAGTACTATTTTATAGATTAATGGAATTGTTAAAAGATTTAGGTTTTAAAAATCTGATTTTCCTTTTAAAATATGACAAAATTCAACATATTCACAAAATTTGCAATATAACCTCAAAAATATTTTTTTAAAATCCATCTAATCCTATCCAAAACAAGAAAAATTTATATATTAAAGAAATTATTTAATGATTTAAGTTTCAAAAATAAATTTTTCCTTTTAAAATAAGAAAAAATTCGTTATAACCTCTAAAATTTCCACATAACCTCAAACATATTTTTCAAAATATCATACCAATTCTATCAAAATCAATAGAATTTAATAGATTCACAAAAATTATGATATAATTTAAGCTTAGAAAGTAAAATTTCCTTTAAAAATATGAAAAACTTTACACAATTTAAAAATTTCCAACATAACCTCAAAAATATTTTTCTTAATATCCAACTGAATCTAAAAAAAGCAGTAGCATTTTGTAGCTTAATGAAATTTTTAAATGATTTAAATTAAAAAATAAGTTTTTCTTGTTAAAATACTTAAAAAATCATTATAATGTCTAAATTTTCTAAATAACCTCAAAAATATTTTTCTAAAAATCATAGTAATCCTAACGAAATTGAAAGTATTTGGTAGCATTAAGATCAATATTAAAGAATTTAAGCTTAAAAACTAAATTTTTGCTTTCTAAATAAGAAAATTTTCACAAAAACTGACAATTTGTGGCATAACCTCAAAAATATTTTTTTTAAAATGCAACTAATTCTATTAAAATCAGGATTATGCTATAGTTTAAAGACATTATTAATTGATTTGGGTTTAAAAAATTTGATTTTGCTTTTAAAACACGTAAAATTCATTTGTAATGTCAAAATAACAAAAATATTTTTTTAATATAGAATTAATTCTATTAAAATCAGGATTAAGAATTTTTTAAATGATTTAGGTTTAAAAAAGGTGCTTTTCCTTTAAAAATAAGAAAAATGTAGGTCCTTTTTCAAAGCACGAAAACGAAATCCTTTCTTTATTAAATTTTGTTATAAACTTTCTTCTTTGTTTTTTTTTTTGGGTAAATAAATTTTTTACAACTACAACAGAAACAAAAGCCCAACTGAATTATATTTTTCTTTATAAATAAATATAAAATATTAAAAGGAAAATACTTATATTTATACACATAAAAATAAAGCAAATTAAGAAAGCAAAATTTATTTATTTATAAAAGATTTTGCTTTGTGTGTTTTTGCTCGACATAATTTAACAAGTATCCGGACAAAAAATATTAAAGGAATACTCGTAAACGAGAACCACTGGAACTAAATTATATTTAATGATTGTATATATAAAATATTAAACAATAGAGAAAGTAGAGTATACTTTTAGGATGCAAATTCAAAAGAAAAACTCCTTAAAAAAGGCTAATTATTTTAAATAAAGAATAGAAAAAGTAGAGTATACTTTTAGGCTAATTAATTTAAATAATATAAAAAATACATATTAAAACGTTATTTAAACATTCTAAGAAAAAGTTTATTTAAACCTCATTAAATACTAAAGAAGAAACAAATTGTACAAATTTACATTTATAATAAATATTTAATATGTTTAATACTATAGCCTACTTTTAGATGCTCAATTATTGTACTAATTATATTTATTTTCTTTTATTTACAGTTTCACCCGAATCCATTGTGATACCCATAGTATCGTGCATTTTCGGTTTCCCCATATTGGCATTTATTGTCATCTGCTGTTTAAGACATCGCGCCAAGCTGGCGAGAGAACGTGATCGCAGACGCAACTATGATATGCAGGACCATGCTGTTAGCCTGGTCAGATTTAGTCCAATACATAGGCTTAGTGAGTTTGAGTGTTGTAATGTATTGTTTTGTTTTTTTGGAATGTTATTGAATGAAGAACTTTTTTTTAAAGAATGAAACTTATTTAGGAATGAAACTTATTTATGATAAAGAAACATCAATTAATTTGATAGCAACATATGTTAGAGGTCTTTTTCATTAACTAATCATAAAGTAATTGCATTAAAATTAAGCTTTCAATTAGATTTTTAGATTTTTTTTAAATTAAAAAATATTTTTGAACATTTTCTGATTTTTTTTTATAATTTCATATTTACAAAGGAAAATTACAAATTTCAAAACTTAAATCATTTTATAATTTCATTAAACTATTGCATGCTTTAAATTTTATTAGAATTTGTTTGATATTTAGCAACATATTTTTGAGGTTATGTGGAAATTTTTGAGATTTTAACGATTTTGTTCTTATTTTAAAGGGAAAATATTATTTTTGAAACTTAAATCATTAAGTAATTTCTTTAATCTGTAATTTTTTTAATTTTTTAATAGATTTAAATGGATTTTTAAAAAAATATTTTTAAGGTTATGTGGAAAATTTTGAGGTTATAACGATTTTTTTTATTATTTAAAGGGAAACATTGATTTTTGAAACTTAAATAATTAATAAATTTCTTATATCTGTAAATTTTTTCAGTTTTTAATAGATTTAAATGGATTTTTAAAAAAAAATTTCAGGTTATGTTGAAAATTTTGTGAATATGTTGAATTTTATCTTATTTTGAAAAGAAAAATTAAATTTTGAAGCTTAAATCATTCAATATTTTTCTAAGCTATTAAATGCAACTAATTCTGATAGAATTTAGCAAAAAATAAAGAAAAATATTTTGAGGTTAATGGAAAATTTTGAGGTTATGTTGAGTTTTTTCTTATATTTGAAAGGAAAATTAATTTTTGAAATTTAAATCAAACAATAATTTATTTAAGCTATTAAATGCAACTAATTTTAATAGAATTTGTCAACAAATAAAAAATTAATTTTTGAGGTTAGATGATTTTTTTAAATTTTTAAAAGGAAAAATTCCATTTTTAAAACATAAATCATTCAATAATTGATTAGTCTATACAATTATTTTGGTTTTGATTGAATTAAATTGATATTTAGAAAAATATTTTTGAGGTTATATGGAAAATTTTTAGGTTATGTTGAATTTTGTCATATTTTAAAAGGAAAAGCTTAATTTTTAAACCTAAATCATTTAATAATTGCTTTAAACTATTACATACTACCGATTTTGATGAATTTAAAATAATATTTAGAAAATTTTTTTGGAGGTTATGTGGAAAATTTTTGGGTTATGTTGAATTTTTTTTTTATTTTAAACAAAAAATCCAATTTTAAGTTGAAATAATATAATAGAATTTAATTACTAAACTATATCATTAATTTATGGAATGCTATTAATTTTTTTTTAGAATTTTTTTTTATAGTTTTGAGATTATTTACAAGTTTTCTTAAATTTTAAATAAAAATTACCTTTATCAAAATTAAATTACTTAATAATAATCAAATTTATTTGTTTTATTAAATAATTAACAGATTTTTCTCTTTTAAATTTAATTTATATAAAATAGCATATTAAATTCCTTTTCATTTTAATATTTATAATTAATTTAAAGCCTATTTTTAGGCAAACATGTATTTTCATTTTAATTCCTCTTTTATTTTTTCCCAGCACATCAACAACATCAAAAAAAAAAATTTTACAATTAATTTATTTCATTTGCATTGAATTTCAAGCATACTTTATAAGCATATTGTGTTGATTGTTTGAGCACAAAAAAATAAAGCATACTTTTAGGTTGTTTCATTAAATTCAAGCCCAAAAACCTTGGCTACGGTGTAGAAGCATGAGAATTCATTATACTAATGATTGATTTATTTAATTTTTCTACTATTTTTTCTGTTAAGCTTAAAATTCTTTAATTTGTTTTTTTGTAAAATGTCTGTTTATTAATTTTAATAATAAACATGTGTGGTAGCTAGCAATTTATTTACATAAACATTATAATAGCATACTTATGAGAGTAATTTATTTGAAATATGGCACAATTATTATTTAGGACTTACAATAATAATGTAGAGATAAAGTTTTCTTGGAAATAAAAACATTATTTATAAAATAATGAGTTGAAAAATAGAGTATATATTAAGGCTGGTAATAATTTTAAAGGAAATTTAAAAATTTAAACTATTTTAAAGCCTACTTTAAGGCTTAACTTGTTTCAAAACCATTTAGAATTTCTTTTTAGTTTGTTGTACTTTCTTTTCATTGTAATTTTCTTTCCATTTTTTTATTAATTTATATTATTAATGCTGCCTTATAACTTTTTTCTACTTGTTCATTCATTTTGTTTTTGGATAATGGCTATCTTTCACACTTATTATCATGATTATCTATGCACAAGTGAAAAAAATTGCTCATGACAGCCAGGAATTTATGAAGTTTTATTTCCTGTTGGCAGCACAATCATAAATGAGATGAAGTCGGCACAGTGGTTTTAACCTTTTATACACAATAAAATCATTTTAAAACACAATTGTTTTTTAAAATTTCAAGGAAAGCGTTAAACAATCATTTGGTAAAATTTTTAGGAAAAAATCTAAAATTCGAAATTAAGTTCGAAAATTTTAAATGCAACAATTTACTGCAATTCTTTCCAAAATCCAAAAATTATTAATAATTTTGTTAGAAAATATTTTAAAACTTATTTTCTGAACTTTTTAGCTAATGTTCGAAAATTCGAAATTAAGTTCGAAAATTTTAAATGCCGCATTTTTCATGCAAATTTTCACAAAATCCAAAAATTTGGATAGAAAATATTTAAAATGCCGCATTTTTCATGAAAATTTTCACAAAATCTAAAAATTTGGATAGAAAATATTTTAAAAATGATTTTCTGAACTTTTTAGCCAATGTTCGAAAATTCGAAATTAAGTTCGAAAATCTAAAATGCCGCATTTTTCATGCAAATTTTCACAAAATCCAAAAATTTGGATAGAAAATATTTTAAAAATGATTTTCTGAACTTTTTAACCAATGTTCGAAAATTCGAAATTAAGTTCGAAAATATAAAATGTGGCATTTTTCATAAAAATTTTCACAAAATCCAAAAATTTGGCTGGAAAATATTTTAAAAATTATTTTCTGAACTTTTTAATCAATGTTCGAAAATTCGAAAATATAAAATGTCGCATTTTTCATGCAAATGTTCACAAAATCCAAAAATTTGGATAGAAAATATTTTAAAAATGATTTTCTGAACTTTTTAACCAATGTTCGAAAATTCGAAATTTTAAAATGCAGCAAATTTACTGAAAATCTTTCCAAAATCCAAAAATTATAAATAATTTTCATAGAAAACATTTTGAAATTTAATTTTTGAACTTTTTAGCAAATGTTCGAAAATTCTAAATTAAGTTCGAAAATCTAAAATGCCGCATTTTTCATGCAAATTTTCACAAAATCCAAAAATTTGGATAGAAAACATTTTAAAATGTATTTTCTGAACTTTTTAACCAATGTTCGAAAATTCGAAATTAAGTTCGAAAATTTTAAATGCCGCATTTTTCATGCAAATTTTCACAAAATCCAAAAATTTGGATAGAAAATATTTTAAAAATGGTTTTCTGAACTTTTTAGCCAATGTTCGAAAATTCGAAATTAAGTTCGAAATTTGAAAATGAAGAATTTTACTGAAAATCTTTCCAGAATCCAAAAACTTAGCTAGAAAACATTTTGAAATTTATTTTCTGACCTTTTTAGCTAATGTTCGAAAATTCGAAATTAAGTTCGAAATTTTAAAATGCAGCAAATTTACTGAAAATCTTACCAAAATCCAAAAATTATAAATAATTTTCATGGAACACACTTTGAAATTTCATTTTTGAACTTTTTAGCCAATGTTCGAAAATTCGAAATTAAGTTCGAATTTTCGAAAATCACTTAAAAATTACTTATTTTAAACGAGCTTCATAAAAATTACACAAATTAACCATTTAAGCTTAATTTTGAGTAAAAAATCTAAGTTCGAAAATTCAGAATCATGCATTTTTTTGGAAAAATTTCTCAACATCTATAAATAATGAAAGAAAACGGTCTAAAATTTATTTTCTGAACTTTTTAAATGATCCTTATAAATAGTCTCAACCAGGGTTTAATATTCAGCACCAAAATAAATAGCCTCATGTAACGACTGAACTGAAAAAAGTTTAAGTCTTCAATTTCAACAATTTGCTTACTGAAAACAGTTGACTGTGCACACACATTACAACAGCAAGCAGCAATCGATTTTGTTTTTTTCCAGCAGCCAAACGAATCAGCAGCCGCCATGTTTCAGTTTTCAACTCTACCGAACTGATTACACGACTTCAGCAGCAAAAACATTTCTGTGTGTGCTGCTTACGCATTGTCAGTTTCGAGTTTTGTTTTTCGTACTACGCAGCGTAACAAAAACTGCTAGCTCGACTGAATAGTACGACTGGCTAGTTTGGCTGGTTGTATAAAATGTGTGTACAACAACACACACTTTATGAAGCTAGGTTGAATCGTATGATTTTTTGGTTTTTGTGTTTACATATCACAGAGGAAATTTAAATGTTATTATTGTTAATAGAAATAAATAGGAAATTCTTATATTTATTATATCTTAATTAAAAATACTAAAAAATAAATTTAATAAAATTATTAATTAATAAATTTAGAATAAACAAGTAAGAGTACTATATTCGGCCGTGCCGAATCTTAAATACCCTCCACCTAAATATGATGGTATAAAAACTGAAATAATATAACAATTGTTAGAAAGACTAGTTTACGCAGAAGATATTTTATTTCAAATGTACAAAAAATTGTATCTAATTCAGCAATTTATAACTGAAATTCCTATTAGAACGTATGAAATTTAACAATATATACTTAATAATTAGTTAATACGTTTGGATCAACATTTTTCCCTTTTAACCTCAAGTGAAGATACAGAGTATAAAAAAGGGTATACAAATATATTTAGACAAATTTCAAAATATTTGGTTGTGGGACTTATGTGGGAGCTATGACCTATTATGATTCGATTGTCATAAAATATTTGAACGTGCCTGTTATGTATTTATATGAGAGCTGTGGCCAATTATGGACCAATATTCACAAAATTCAGTATTATGATTTTTGAATACAAATTACTGATCTGTGTACTATTTTGGTTTAATATATGTAAGCTATGACCTATTATGGTCCTAAGTATTTGAGAGCTATTTTTGTAGAATTTCATATAAACAACGCTATTAACAAGAGTGGACCTTATATGGGAGCTATGCCGAATTATGGACCAATATTTAAAAAATCTTCTAGTACGATTCTTGGATACAAATTATTGATCGGTGTAAAATTTTAGTTCAGTATACATTTTTTTGGATATTTGTTCAGGTTAATTTGTTTTCCTGAAGTGGTTCTTATATGGAGGCTATGAATAATTATGGGCCTATCAGCATAAAATTTGGTACATCGATTTTTGTACATATTGAATAAATTTGTTTCGAATTTCAACCTGATATCTATATTTGTAACAAATTTATTGGGATTTTAGTGATTTTCGGGAGTGGACCTTATATGGGAGCTATGGCTAAATATGGACCGATATTCAAAAAATTCAGAAGTATGATTACTGGATACAAATTACTGACCTGTGCGTTATTTCATTTTGATATCGATATGTTTTAAATATTTTTTAAGGATAATATCTTTTTCGGAAATAGGCCTTATAGGGGAGTTATGACCAATTATCGGCCAATCTGCATACAATTTAGTACAGTGATTTCTATGTATATGAGTATTATTTTTGTCGAATTTTAGCACGATATAGATATTTATAAGAGATTTATGAGTACTTAACTGATTTTCGGAAGTGGACCTTATATGGGAGCTATGGTCAAATATGGACCGATATTCACAAAATCCTGTACTATGATTTCTAAGTATAAACTATGGATCTATGTAAAATTTTGTTTTGATATTGATATTTTTTAGATATTTAAGTAGGTTATTGTGTTTTTCGGAAGTGGTTCTTATATGAGAGCTATAACCAATTATTGGCCGATCTTCATAGAATTAGGTTCAACGATTTTGGTATATATGGGGATTATTTATGTCGAATTTCAACTTAATAGCGATATTTATAAGACATTTATGCTTATTTAAGTGATTTTCGGAAATGAAATTTATATGGGGGCTAAGGTCAAATATGGGCCGATCCACAAAAAATTTGGGGTTGTAATTTTTTTAAGCACGATACTTTTTTCTCCTGAATTTTGTGTGGATACTGCAATTTTGTAGGCATTTACAGTCCTAATAACCATATTTCGGGAAGAAATTTGTATGGGGGCTAGGAGAAATCATGGACCGATTCTTATAATTTTCGCCAGAGTTAGTCCCTTTAACATAAAAATAACGTGTGTGCAATTTTATGGTATTATCTGCAATATATTTGCACAAATAAGGAAAACTATGTTAAAATTATCATGTTTTTTTTTAGATTGTCTCACATTTTGGTTCATAGCTCTGGTTCCACTGAACCGATTTTGCTGATTTTCAATACCAAATTGCTTAGGAGAACAATAAATATTTTTTTTGCAAGTCTACCAATTTTGTTTGCCTATTTTGGACGTGAGCGTGTTTTACACAGACAGACAGACAGACAGACGGACAGACAGACGGACATGGCTCAATCGACTTAGAATTTCACAAAGATCAATAATATATATACTTTGTTGGGTCTCAGATGAATATTTCTCAATGTTACACACGGAATGACAAACTTATATATACCCTCATTCACCACTTATGGTGGTGGAGGGTATAAAAATTATTGATATTTTTTTATTATATTTTATATTGACTAACACAGTACAACATTTTTCAGTCCATTGCTTTGGGACTCAATTCTGACAATTGCACGTGAAAGTAGCCCCAAAAATAAGGACTTCTGTATCATTAGTTTTGTCAAGTTGGCTGCCATAATAATTTAATGGCCATACGAATTTTTTTCCTCAAGGTGGATTTTTATCACTTTTTCTATATTTTAGCACGGTTATATCTCGTATACCGTACGGAATATCTCTTTTGTGGCTGAAGCAAAGTTGTATATATTGAATAGTAGAAGAAAAGTACGGAACATACCTACCCGAAAAAGTTGCATCCAGTGCCTTAAAAATCGTAAAAATGAAAATTTTTACCAATTTTTCACCTTTTTTGCTCAATAACTGGATTACAAATCCAATTATGGACCGAACACCATGAAATTAGGTCGTGTGATTTGTGTTTATATGAAAGTTATTTATCATGAATTTTTCTTGTATACCATAATTTTTAACAGATTTATTCACTTTAAAGTGATTTTCGGAAGCGGGTCTTATATGGGAGCTATGAATAATTATGGACCGATCATAAACAAATTTGGTACATATAATTTTCTCGGCACAGGGACGAAGCCTGTTGATGTTGGCTGAAATCGGTTCATTATTTCACCTAGCCCCCATACAAATGTCCTCCCGAAATTGGACTTTATCGGTCATAAATGTTTAATTTATATATGTATCTACACAAAATTTCGCTCCAAATAAGTTTTATATATGCAAAATTCATGTCACCAAATTTTATTATGATCGGTCCATAATTATTCATAGCTCCCATATAAGACCCGCTTCCGAAAATCACTTTAAAGTGAATAAATCTGTTAAAAATTATGGTATTCAAGAAAAATTCATGATAAATAACTTTCATATAAACACAAATCACACGACCTCATTTCATGGTGTTCGGTCCATAATTGGATTTGTTATCCAGTTATTGAGCAAAAAAGGTGAAAAATTGGTAAAAATTTTCATTTTTGCGATTTTTAAGGCACTGGATGCAACTTTTTCGGGTAGGTATGTTCCGTACTTTTCTTCTACTATTCAATATAACCGTGCTAAAATATAGAAAAAGTGATAAAAATCCACCTTGAGGAAAAAAATTCGTATGGCCATTAAATTATTATGGCAGCCAACTTGACAAAATAGCCCCTTATTTTTGGAGCTACTTTCACGTGCAATTGTCAGAATTGAGTCCCAAAGCAATGGACTGAAAAATGTTGTACTGTGTTAGTCAATATAAAATATAATAAAAAAATATCAATAATTTTTTTTATTCTAAATTTATTAATTAATAATTTTATTAAATTTATTTTTTAGTATTTTTAATTAAGATATAATAAATATAAGAATTTCCTATTTATTTCTATTAACAATAATAACATTTAAATTTCCTCTGTGATATGTAAACACAAAAACCAAAAAATCATACGATTCAACCTAGCTTCATAAAGTGTGTGTTGTTGTACACACATTTTATACAACCAGCCAAACTAGCCAGTCGTACTATTCAGTCGAGCTAGCAGTTTTTGTTACGCTGCGTAGTACGAAAAACAAAACTCGAAACTGACAATGCGTAAGCAGCACACACAGAAATGTTTTTGCTGCTGAAGTCGTGTAATCAGTTCGGTAGAGTTGAAAACTGAAACATGGCGGCTGCTGATTCGTTTGGCTGCTGAAAAAAAACAAAATCTATTGCTGCTTGCTGTTGTAATGTGTGTGCACAGTCAACTGTTTTCAGTAACCATGTGATCAAAAACTGAAACTAGTTACTTTTTTTTAAGCATGAGACTGTAAAAAGTCAACTATTCAGTAAAATGCGACTGCTTTTAGTAGTTCTTCGAAACCCTGGTCTCAACAAAAATTCTTCAATTTAATAAATTTTTGGAAATTTTTACACCAAAATTTTAGTTCAAAAATTGGTGTGAAGTTTCGAACATTGATTTTATATTGAAATTTAAACAAAAAAACTTTAATTTATGGAATTTTTATAAAGTTCCCTAATAATTTCAAATTTTTAAGCCAAGTTCGAATTTTCGAACTCAATTTCGAATTTTCGAACATTAGCAAAAAGTGTCAAAAATTACTCATAATTAATTTTAAGGATGTAATCTGTTTCTGTTAACTGATTTTGATATAAATTTCAACGAATTTCATGTAAAAAACTGCATTCTGAATTTTCGAACTTAATTTCGAATTTTCGAACATAAACAAAAAGTGTCAAAAGTGCCTCATAAATAATTTCAAGCATGTGATTTCTTTGTTTTGAGTATATTTTAGTTACTTTTCAGAGATTGTTAAAGATTCTGAATTTTCGAATTCAATTTCGAATTTTCGAACATAAACAAAAAGTGTTAAAAATTGCTCATGAACAATGTTTTTTATATATAGGGGTTTTTTATATAAATTTCAAAGATTTTCAAGTAAAAAATTGCATTCTGAATTTTCGAACTTAATTTCGAATTTTCGAACATTAACAAAAATAAGCAAAAATTGCTCAAGAACAATTTTAAGTAAGAGATTTCTTGGTTTTTTATATAAATTTCAAAGATTTTTCCAGTAAAGAACGGCATTCTGATTTTTCGAACTTAATTTCGAATTTTCGAACATTAACAAAAAGTGTTAAAAATTGCTCATGAACAATGTTTTTTATATAAATTGGTTTTTCATATAAATTTCAAAGATTTTCAAGTAAAAAATTGCATTCTGAATTTTCGAAGTAAATTTCGAATTTTCGAACATTAACAAAAATAAGCAAAAATTGCTCACGAACAATTTTAAGTAAGAGATTTCTTGGTTTTTTATATAAATTTCAAAGATTTTTCCAGTAAAGAACGGCATTCTGAATTTTCGAACTTAATTTCGAATTTTCGAACATAAACAAAAAGTGTTAAAAATTGCTCATGAACAATGTTTTTTATATAAATTGGTTTTTCAAGTAAATTTCGAATTTTCGAACATTAACAAAAATAAGCAAAAATTGCTCAAGAACTATTTTAAGTAAGAGATTTCTTGGTTTTTTATATAAATTTCAAAGATTTTCCAGTAAAGAACGGCATTTTGAATTTTCGAACTTAATTTCGAATTTTCGAACATTAACAGAAAGTGTCAAAGTGTCAAACAAACAATTTTAGGGTGTGTTGTAATTGTTTTAAGTGTTTTTTATTTTCCAGGAAATCCACTGTTTAGTTTTCATCATTATCTCCATATTGGTTACATCAAATTAGCTTTTTCAATTATTCTTTTTTGTCAATTTTCTATTTCGATATTCTTTGGTGCTATTTTGTTAAATTGTTTTCAATAAAATTCTATTCTATAAGATTATTTTGTTTTCCTTTTCTTTTACTTTCTCTTTATAGTCAAAACTTTGTTTTTATACTCGTACACAAGTCGTTTTATTTTCTTTATAGTTTTTTTTTTGGGTTCCTTATTGCTGTAACAACAATTCAGTCATTTCAATTTCAATCATTTTCGTCTGTTCTAAACGATAATGATGATTGGTTTTTGCATTTGCATCGATTTGTCATTTTGGCATGTTGTTATTGATTTGAGGATTGGTTTAGGGTAATAGAGATGAGCATAAGTGGAGGATATTTGGGTAGTTTAATTGGAAAAGAAATAAAAAACAAACTATAAAATGTTTTCTTGGTGAAATATAGACAAATAATATAAAGTTTTCAAGGAAAAACACCATGAAATTACATGAAACCCTTTTAAAAATAATTTTCTGACATTTTTAGAAAATCTTGGGAAATTCGAAATTAAGTTCGAATTTTCGAAAACAGTAGAAATCTCACAAAAAATACTTAAAATTAAGAAAGAACATCCTTAACATGATTTAAAAGTGATTTTTAACAATTTTTGTTAATGTTCGAAAATTCGAAATTAAGTTCGAAAGTTCATAATGTTGTTTTATACTTGAAAAATACCTAAAACGTAGAAAGAACATTATTAAATAAATTTTTAAGCTCAGTTTTACAATTTTTGTTAATGTTCGAAAATTCGAAATTAAGTTCGAATTTCTAGAAAAGGCTAGAAATTCCTCAAAAACAGGTAAAACAAAGAAAGAACGTCCCTAAAATTATTTTATAACTCATTTTTAGACTTTTTGTTAATGTTCGAAAATTCGAAATTAATTTCGAAAATCCAAAATGCAGTTTTTTACTTGAAAATCCTATAAATTTAAACAAAAATGAATTTAAATATGGAAAATAAAGCATTTAAATTATATATTAGCCATTTTAAATCGATTTTGTAAATGTTCGAAAATTCGAAATTAAGTTCGAATTTACAAAAACTATAGGAATTTAACAAAAAATAACTAAAACATAGAAAGAACATTATTGAATTTATTTTTAAGCTCAGTTTTACAATTTTTGTTAATGTTCGAAAATTCGAAATCAAGTTCGAAAATCAAAAATGCTGTTTTTACTTAAAAATCTTGGAAATTCAAACAAAAAACATGTAAAACAAAGAAAGGGCATCAATAAAATGATTAAGAAATCATTTTACAGACTTTTTGTTAATGTTCGAAAATTCGAAATTAAGTTCGAAAGTTCAGAATGTTGTTTTATACTTGAAAAATACCTAAAACATTGAAAGAACATTATACAATTTATTTTTAAGCTCAGTTTTACAATTTTTGTTAATGTTCGAAAATTCGAAATCAAGTTCGAAAATTCATTATGAAGTTTTTTACTTAAAAATTTTGGAAATTCAAATAGAAAACATGTAAAACAAAGAAAAGACATCAATAAAATGATTAACAAAACATTTTATAGACTTTTTGTTAATGTTCGAAAATTCGAAATTAAGTTCGAATTTCTAGAAAAGGCTAGAAATTCCACCAAAACATGTTAAAAAAAGAAAGAACATCCATAAAATTATTTTATAACTCATTTTTAAACTTTTTGTTAATGTTCGAAAATTCGAAATTAATTTCGAAAATCCAAAAAGCTGTTTTTTACTTGAAAATCCTAGAAATTTAAACAAAAATCAATTTAAATATGGAAACTAGAGTATTTAAATTATATATTAGCCATTTTAAATCGATTTTGTAAATGTTCGAAAATTCGAAATTAAGTTCGAATTTACAAAAACTATAGGAATTTAACAAAAAATAACTAAAACATAGAAAGAACATTATTGAATTTATTTTTAAGCTCAGTTTTACAATTTTTGTTAGTGTTCGAAAATTCGAAATTAAGTTCGAAAATTCATTATGAAGTTTTTACATAAAAATCTTGTAAATTCAAATAGAAAACATGTAAAACAAAGAAAGGGCATCAATAAAATGATTAAGAAAACATTTTATAGACTTTTTGTTAATGTTCGAAAATTCGAAATTAAGTTCGAATTTCTAGAAAAGGCTAGAAATTCCACAAAAACAGGTAAAACAAAGAAAGAAAGTCCCTAAAATTATTTTATAACTCATTTTTAGACTTTTTGTTAATGTTCGAAAATTCGAAATTAATTTCGAAAATTCAGAATACTGGTTTTTACTTGAAAATCCTAGAAATTTAAATAAAAATCAATTAAAATATAGAAAATAGTGTTTTAAATTGGATTTTGATAATGTTCGAAAATTCGAAATTAAGTTCGAATTTTAAAAAACTCTAAAAATCTAAAAAAAAACACCTAAAACATAGAAAAAACATAATGAAATTTATTTTTAAGCTGAGTGTAACAATTTTTGTTGATGTTCGAAAATTCGAAATTGATTTCGAAAATTCAGAATGCTGTTTTTTACTTGCAAATGTAAAGAAAAATTACTTAAAACAAAGAAAGGACATCCTTAAAATGAATTAGAAGCCATTCTTGGCTGTTTTTATTAGTGTTCGAAAATTCGAAATTAAGTTCGAAAATTCAGAAATCAACTTTTTTCTATAAAATCAGATAAATTTAAACAAATAACATTTAGAATTATGGAGGGATGGATTTAAAAATTTTTTTAAGCTTCATTTTATATTTTTTTAATGTTCGAAATTTCGAAATTAAGTTCGAATTTTCGAATTTGGGCTAAAAATTTTTAGTTTTCAAAGAGCTTGATAAGAATTCTATTAATTAAAGATTTTTGTTTAATTTAGAGCTTAAAATCAAAGTTCGAAAATTCAAAAAATTAATTTCAAAATTTCGAACATGAAGTTAAAAGGTGAAATTTTAAATAAGAAACAGAAATTAAGAAATTTTGTTTAATTCAGTGTCCAAAATAGAATGTCGGAAGTTTAGAAATTAGTGGAATGACAACTTTAAATAGTTTTTTACAACTAGAAGTAGACTTTAGCTATTTTATTTAGCTTCAAAGAAACAGTTTACAAAAGTTTTTTATAAACTCTCCCTCTCTCTCTCTTTCAGATTACCGATCGTCGCGAGCTATCAGTCTACGTCCTGAACGAAGCCTAAGCCAGGGCTTTACCTCGCTCGAACTCGATACGGTGGTGGAGGAACGCTGCAGCGATGTTGAGCAGACACAAACGGAAATCCTACATCCCGAATCACCCATGGAATCCTCTACCAATTCCTACAAAATGTCCTTCTCTAGCAGCTAGCAAATGCCCCTGAAAATAGCCAGTCCTATAAATACAACTACCACAGTCTTGTCCTCAACGTTAACAACAATAACAACAACCGAGCTGCCCCTGCCCTCTACGGCAAATCTGAAAACATCTACTCGCTCGCCCTCCCTAACGCTGAGTTCGAAATCCAAATCAGCCGATAATACGCAAAGAGTTAAGGTGAAATATTTACAAACACAACATGAATATCCCATGACTACCTTAAGTCCAAGGCAGTTTACCTTGAAGCGGCAAAAGCGTATCGGAGAACAACGACCGCTGAGACATAAAAGCAATCCAAGGGCCTCGTCTATGCGCAAATCACGTTCTCTCGATGCCGAGCACAGTTATTCGTTAGCCAGCATACAGTCGCCATTGTGGGTGACACTCACCAATGCCAGAACCATAGAGGAATTATCGAGAGAGCAAATTTGAACTCTTAAATAAATTTTGTATTTTAGAAAACTTAAACGAAACGAACGCTTTTTAAAACCCGATCATAGACCAATCATAATTAATTTAAACTATAATAAATGTTTAGTTTTAAATGAAATTTATGAAATAAATTAAAAATTATTAGCATAATAAGCCCAACAAAACACAGAGTTTCAAAACAAATTTTTTAGATTAAGATTCATATTCTCTCTAGTCCATGTTAAATATGTACTTTTGATTTGTATGTATGTTTATAAATTTATCATTATTTATTTAGTAGAAAATTAACATTTCAATTAAAAATATTGAGAGAAAAACGTGTAAGATAAAAGAGTTTTATTTGGGGTGGAATACTAAAATAAAGAAACTAAAGAAAACTTCCCTAGTGATCTAACTTCACAGAAATCTTTTTGTGTTCCTCAAAGACTCCCTCAACCTATTGGTTTCTAAAGCAAACTGCCCTAGTGATGGTTTTAAACTCAACTATATCATTCTTTAACCGGAAGTTGCCAGAACTTTATGCTTTTGTAATGGTTTAAGGCTTTACTGAACTTGTGAAATTGATGACCGATGGCTGTATTTGTCCGTGGCTTCTAAAAGCAACTTTCCTAGTGATGATTTCTAACTTCAGTTTATGTTTTTAAAAGGCTCCAGTGCTTTTTAAAGCAAACTTTCCTAGTGATGGTTCTAAACTTAACTATATTAGCAAACAGATATACATTTCCTGTTAAACTAAGGTTTAAGTATTTGCTAAACTTAAGAAATTCATGCCTTGCTCCTCAATGGCATATAAAGGAAACTATCCTAGTTACGGTTTCTAACTTCACTATATGACCTAACAGAAATATTTTTGTGTTCCTCAAAGCCTCCGTCTAGTGTTTTTTAAAGGAAACTTTCCTATTGATGGTTTTGAACTCGACTATATCAGCAAAAATAAATAGCAGAGACACATTAGCAATCAAACTATAATTTAAGGGAACTTTGATACAGCTTTGTGAGGGTTTATGTCTTGGCTATACTTTAGAGAAATTGTTGGCTGAAAGAAAGCTTTACAAAGACTCCATCTACTGTAAAACCAAGGAAAGTTTTACAGTGATGGTTTTCAACTGGACTATATCTCCTTTTAAAGGTTATTATTTTTGCCTTTAAGGGATTTGGAGAAAACTTTAAGCACTTTTGATGGTTTTGTGACTTTGATAAATGTACTAAATTAAAGAAATTAGTGGAAAATAATAAAATTTTCAATAAATTTTAACCAATAATTAACATTTTCAATGAATTTAAACAAAGTACTACATTTTTCATTATAAAAAATTAATTAATTTATGGATTAAAATTTTTAATGGATTCTGAATTTATGAGTTGTCAGAATCCATTAAAAATTTTAATCCATAAATTAATTCATTTTTTATAATGAAAAATATAGTACTTTTTTAAATTCATTGAAAATGAGAATTTTTGGTTAAAATTTATAGAAAATTTAATTATTTTACTCAAAATTTCATTATTTGATAAAAAAGTACTAAAAATCGTACTATTTAAAAAGGTACTAAAAATAGTACTTTTTTAAAAATCAGTGGAAATGCGAATTATATTCAAAATTTATATAAAATTTGATTGTTTTAATAAAAATTTTACTATTTTAAAAAAGTACTAAAAATAGTAGTTTTTGAAAAATTATTAAATATGGGAAATTTATTTAAAAAACAATTAAAATTTCCATATTACACTAAAAATACAAACATTTCAAAAACAGATATGAAAAATACTTTTTATAAAAAATAGTAGCTTACTTTTACTACTTTTTTTAAAACCCGTTGAAAATAAAAGTTTATTTTCTAATTTCAATATTTTACTATAAAATTGTTATAAAAGTACAAAAAATTAAATTTTTTAAAAAAGTACCAAAAATACTACTTTTTTTAAATTGATTGAAAATGAGATTTTTATTTAAAATTTCTTTTATCATTTACTATTTTACCAAATTAGTACATTTTTTTAATAAAAATGCTATAAATACTACTTTTTACAAAAGGTACTAAAAATACTACTTTTTTAAAACTCGTTGAAAATTAAATTTTTTATTTCATTAATTGTTAATTTGTATGAAAAGTAGTATAAATACTACTTTTTATAAAAGGTACTAAAAATACTACTCTTTTAAAAATTGTTGAAATGTTATTTTTACTGAAAATTTATTTACAAATTTCAATATTTTACCATAAAATCTTACTTTTGTTATAAAAAGTACCAAAAATTATTTTTTTAAAAAATACTAAAAATACTACTTTTTCTAAATTGAATGAAAATGAGATTTTTATTTAAAATTTCTTTTAACATGCGATATTTTACCAAATTAGTACTTTTTTAAAAAGGTACTAAATATACTACTATTTTTTAAAATTGATTGAAAATGAGATTTTTATTTAAAATTAATTTCACATTTCTTTTATCATGTAATATTTTAGCAAATTAGTATATTTTTTTAATAAAAATGCTATAAATACTACTTTTTCCAAAAATACTAAAACTACTACTTTTTTAAAACTCGTTGAAAATTAAATTTTTTACTTCATTAATTGCTAATTTTAATGATAAGTAGTATAAATACTACTTTTTATAAAGGGAACTAAAAATACTACTTTTTTAAAAATTGATTTGATTAAAAATTACATTTTTATTTAAAATTTATAAAAGGTACTAAAATACTACTCTTTTAAAAATCTTTAAAATGTTATTTTTACTGAAAATTTTAACATAAAATACTACTTTTATTATGAAAAGTACCAAAAATACTATTTTTTAAAAGGTACTAAAAATACTACTTTTTTAAAAATTGATTGAAAATGAGATTTTTATTTAAAATTAATTTCAAATGTCTTTTAACATGTAATATTTTAGCAAATTAGTAAAATTTTTTAATAAAAATGCTATGAAATGTACCAAAAATACTATTTTTTAAAAGGTACTAAAAATACTACTTTTTCTAAATTGATTGAAAATGAGATTTTTATTTAAAATTTCTTTTAACATGCGATATTTTATCAAATTAGTACTTTTTTACAAAAGGTACTAAAAATACTACTTTTTTTAAAATTGTTGAAAATGAGATTTTTATTTAAAATTAATTTCAAATTTCTTTTATCATGTAATATTTTAGGAAATTAGTAGGAAAAGCTATGAAAAGTTCCAAAAATACTTTTTTTTGAAAGGTACTAAAAATACTACTTTTTTTAAATTGATTGAAAATGAGATTTTTATTTAAAATTTCTTTTAACATGCTATATTTTATCAAATTAGTACTGTTTTAAAAAGGTACTAAAAATACTACTTTTTTTAAAATTGATTGAAAATGAGATTTTTATTTAAAATTAATTTAAAATTTCCTTTATCATTTACTATTTTACCAAATTAGTATATTTTGTTAATAAAAATGCTATGAAAAGTACCAAAAATACTATTTTTTAAAAGGTAATAAAAATACTACTTTTTCTAAATTGATTGAAAATGAGATTTTTATTTAAAATTTCTTTTAACATGCGATATTTTATCAAATTAGTACTTTTTTACAAAAGGTACTAAAAATACTACTTTTTTAAAACTTGTTGAAAATTCAATTTTTACTTTAAATGAATTTCAAATTTCAATATTTTACTAAAAATAGGGCATATATTGTAAGAAAGTACTAAAATACTACTTTTTAAACAGGAAGCAGTGATCTGCTTGAAACTAATGATTGTCTTAGTTCTTAGCTTCAATTTAATTTAAAACATGTTTTTATTGAATTGTAGGGTCAATTTATCATTTGTTTGTGTAATTCATTTATTTTTTTTTATTTATTGTATGAAAAGAAATCTCCACAAGTGTTGACAGCAAACATCCCCTGTTTGGTTCTTTTTTTTTTGCCCTTATATAGTTCACACTCTCTTATCACTCCTTTTAACAAAAAAAAGGCATCTTTTTAATCCCCACAATTAATAAAATTCAATGTAGCTGATTTCCTGTTTATCGGCGTGTGCTAATAAACCAGTGCAAATCCTAATGACACTGTCATAAAAAAAGAGGCGTTGCAAAAACATGGGAAGGAGTATTAAAAAAGGAAAATTGTTTTTTATTTTTAAAGGGAAAATGTGGAAAAAAAGGTTTTAATTAGAAAATTAATACAATTGTTTGGAGGTCAGAAGCTGTGGGAAAGAAAAGTTTTATGAAAAAAATTAAAAACAAGGAAAATTTCTATGCTTTTTCTTAAAGATTTTCCAGGATATTTGTAAAGTTATGCTTATTTAATAAAATTGTTAAAAAAATTAAGTTTAAGAGAGCTATATTCGGCTGTGACGAATCTTATATACCCTTCATTAAATAATAATTAAAGATAAAGATTGAAAATATTTTAAATTTGTTTGATGAAACAAATTTTATTAGTGAAAAAATATTTAAAAAAAAAAAAAATTTTTTTGCTGAAAAAAAATTTCGGTTTAAAAAATATTTTTACCGATTTTGACCAAGTGTGGGTCCAAATTACTATAACGTTATATACATCGTTGGAAAGGTCTTTGAAGTAGCTATCATTAGATACCCATATTGTCCCATATTAATGACTTGGTACTACAGATATAAATAGATCAAAAATAGGTTAACAAAATCGAGGTAGTTGTGGATTTTTGCTTATATCTCAGCCATTTGTGGGCCGATTTTCTCGATTTTTAAAAGCAACCCAACCGGGACCATAGCGGGTATATTGATGTATAAATCAGGTATGTAAGTTATTTGGGGGCTACTGAAATATGATTTCAACATACAGAAGGATAGAAGGTCATGACTATATTTTTCAAAGTTCAGCTAATTTTATTAATTTTTAATCTTTAAATAGAATATTAACTAGACACTTTTAAATTAAAATAAAATTTGCCTTGTCTCTAATCATATTCGAAATATTTTTCAAATCTTAAACAATCCCCAAGATTCTGTTTCAATTTTTAATCGTTTTTTAAAATTATCTTTAACAACACGTGCTTTTTTCTATTGCATTTTCTAGCACGTGTTATTATTGATCATTTACTGTCATCTTTTTTTATCACAATATATCAAACACTTTCAAAATCCTTCAATTGTTTGTAAAACTGAAACTAAACCAATGAAAAACCTACCCTGTTTTTTGAGTTTGTGGGAAGTTTTACTGGTATTTATTACTAATTTGATTTTGATTTTATTTTTTTGTCATCTCCTGAAGAGATATTTAATCCTATTAGTGGCACAATTATGTGGCATAAGTCAAAAGAGCAGCATGCTGTCAAAATATCAATTTAATTTAATCTAACGTGTGACTTTTTCTACGTACGTAAATTTATTTTGGGTCATAATTGCGGTACTTTTTTTCAATATCTCTGTAATCTTGTATCTCCTCTCTCTTTCTCTTTAGCTGAGAGCTGAGTTTTTGTTTACATTTTCATTATTTATTCATTTAGAAACGTTACTTTTTGACTGTGATTTAGCTTAACAGCAGGTTCTCATGCCACAAATATGTACGTAAAGTAGTTTCGTGGCTACTGTTTGTTATTTATTTTAAATTAGTTGTTGATAGAGGGTGACAAATTTCTGTTGAAGTGTTATACATATGTATATGGTAGTTTAAAGGATGTAAAGGATTTGAAATGAAGTTTTTCGGAAGGAAAGTTAATGAATAATAATATTTTAAGACACCTTTTGGTATCTTAAATGAGCTATATTGTATTTGAGAAATTAAGGATCAAAGATCATTCGGTTTGGCGCGATCATTTGCCCAATTTTAAAACACCTTTCTAAGAACCCAATGCTCTAGTTCATTTGAAAATATAAGAATCAAAAAGATCCTTCAAATCGACAAAACTGATCTTCAGTTTCAGCAGGATCCCTGTCGATCTCTTGCGCACTATGTTCACTAATGGGAGTAACAGCCGTCTTGGTGATTTCAATTGGCCTCCGGAGCTACTTTTTTAAAACCCGTTGAAAATAAAAATTTATTTTCTAATTTCAATATTTTACTATAAAATACTGATTTTGTTATAAAAGTACAAAAAATTAAATTTTTTTAAAAAAGTACTAAAAATACTACTTTTTCTTAACTGATTGAAAATGAATTTTTTATTTAAAATTTCTTTTAATATGCAATAATTTACCAAAGTAGTACATTTTTTTAATAAAAATGCTTTAAATACTACTTTTTACAAAAGGTACTAAAAATACTACTTTTTTAAAACTCGTTGAAAATTAAATTTTTTTACTTTATTAATTGTTAATTTGTATTAATAGTAGTATAAATACTACTTTTTATAAAAGGTACTAAAAATACTACTTTTTTAAAAATCGTTGAAATGTTATTTTTACTTAAAATTTATTTAAAAATTTCAATATTTTACCATCAACTACAACTTTTATTATGAAAAGTAGCAAATATACTGTTTTTTAAAAAAGGTACTAAAAATACTACTTTTTTTAAAATTGATTGAAAATGAGATTTTTATTTAAAATTTCTTTTAACATGCGATATTTTATCAAATTAGTACTTTTTTTAAAAGGTACTAAAAATACTACTTTTTTTAAAATTGATTGAAAATGAGTTTTTTTATTTAAAATTAATTTCAAATTTCTTTTAATAAGAATATTTTACCAAAGTAGTACTTTTTTTAATAAAAATACTATAAATACTACTTTTTACAAAAGGTACTAAAAATACTATTTTTTTAAAACTCAATGAAAATTAAAATTTTTACTTTATTAATTGCTAATTTGTATGAATAGTAGTATAAATACTACTTTTTACAAAAAGTACTAAAAATACTACTTTTTTAAAAATCGTTGAAATGTTATTTTTACTAAAAATTTATTTACAAATTTCAATATTTTACCATAAAATCTTACTTTTGTTATAAAAAGTAACAAAAATACTGTTTTTTAAAAGGTACTAAAAATACTACTTTTTTTAAAATTGATTGAAAATGAGATTTTTATTTAAAATTAATTTAAAATTTCTTTTAATATGCAATATTTTACCAAAGTAGTACTCTTTTAATAAAAATGCTATAAATACTACTTTTTCAAAAGGTAATAAAACTACTACTTTTTTAAAACTCGTTAACATTAAATTTTTACTTTATTAATTGTTAATTTTCATGATAAGTAGTATAATATTACTTTTTATAAAAGGTACTAAAAATACTACTTTTTTTAAAAATCGTTGAAATGTTATTTTTACTGAAAATTTATTTACAAATTTCAATATTTTACCATAAAATCTTACTTTTGTTATAAAAAGTAGCAAAAATACTGTTTTTTTAAAAAGGTACTAAAAATACTACTTTTTTAAATTGATTGAAAATGAGATTTTTATTTAAAATTTCTTTTAACATGCGATATTTTATCAAATTAGTACTTTTTTGAAAAAGGTACTAAAAATACTACTTT
Organism: Calliphora vicina; assembly: GCF_958450345.1. Lineage (NCBI taxonomy): Eukaryota > Metazoa > Arthropoda > Insecta > Diptera > Calliphoridae > Calliphora > Calliphora vicina. The sequence continues at coordinate 117,515,391 of NC_088783.1, forward strand.
TTTTAAAATTGATTGAAAATGAGATTTTTATTTAAAATTAATTTAAAATTTCTTTTAATATGCAATATTTTACCAAAGTAGTACTTTTTTAATAAAAATGCTATAAATACTACTTTTTATAAAAGGTACTAAAAATACTACTTTTTTAAAATTCGTTGAAAATTAAAATTTTTACTTTATTAATTGTTAATTTGTATGAATAGTAGTATAAATACTACTTTTTATAAAAGGTACTAAAAATACTACTTTTTTAAAAATCGTTGAAATGTTATTTTTACTAAAAATGTATTTACAAATTTCAATATTTTACCATAAAATCTTACTTTTGTTATAAAAAGTAGCAAAAATACTGTTTTTTGAAAGGTACTAAAAATACTACTTTTTTTAAAATTGATTGAAAATGAGATTTTTATTTAAAATTTCTTTTAACATGCGATATTTTATCAAATTATTACTTTTTTTAAAAAGGTACTAAAAATACTACTTTTTTTTAAATTGATTTCAAATTTCTTTTATCATGTAATATTTTAGCAAATTAGTACATTAAAACAGTCTTACCATTTTTGTAAGGTGACAGTCACAGATTTAAGACAATTGCAGCTGAGCGGTCAATCTTAGGCCCCCATTGCTGGAAGGTTGCCAACGTCCAGCCAATCCCCAACACCAATCCGGATAATAATCGCCAAATTACAGTTTGTTTGAAGGTAATGAAGAGCATGTTAATCTATCACCTTGCCAATTATTTAGAAACGAATAGACTTCTGAATGAACAGAGACAATATGGCTTACGCAGTCTTCGTTTAACTGGGGACCAATACACCGCATGGGAGAGAGTAAGGTAGTCGCGCTCGACCGTTCGAAAGCCTTTGCAACAGAGTGCATTAATGTTGATCTCGTTCGGTGTCCGGGTAAAATTTTCTCGTCTTATTTCTAGTTTCCTTATTAGACTCAATATGGGGACAAATACACCGCATGGGAGAGAGCTATATTTGATATAGCGAAGAAAACTTTTAGGTGCTTGGGTCTCTTGAGACGTTGTCGGGCATATTTCTCCCCTTCTGACCTACTTCGTGTATACATTAGCTTCATTCGTCCAAAAATGGAATATAATTTCAATAATTAACTGCTCAAAAATAGTTTTCTAGAAATCCAATTAATTCTATCAAAATCCAAAGTATTTTATGGCTTAAATAAATTATTAAATGATTTAAGCTTAAAAATCTAGTTTTTATTTAAAATAATATAAAATTCATTATAATATCAACATTTTCAACATAACCTCAAAAATATTTTTCTAAAAATCAATTTAAATCTATCAAAATTAGATTAGGTAATAGTCTAAAGAAATTATTACATGATTTAAGCTTGAAAACTTAGCTTTTCCTTTTAAAATATCACAAAATTCAACATAATATCAAAATTTTCAACATAACCTCAAAATTAATTTTCTAAAAATCTAATTAAATCTATAAAAAACCAATATATTTTATAGCTTAAAGAAATTATTAAATGATTTAAGCTGAAAAACTGAGTTTTTTATTTTAAAATATTAAAAAATTCATCATAATAACAAAATTTTCAACATAACCTCAAAAATATTTTTCTAAAAATCGATTTAAATCTATCAAAATCCTAAGTATTTTATAGCTTCAAAGATATTCTTATATGATTTAAGCTTAAAAACTGAGTTTTTTATATTAAAATATTAAAAAATTCATCATAATAACAAAATTTTCAACATAACCTCAAAAATATTTTTCTAAAAATCGATTTAAATCTATCAAAATCCAAAGTATTTTATAGCTTCAAAGATATTCTTATATGATTTAAGCTTAAAAACTGAGTTTTTTATATTAAATTATGACAAAATTCAATATAATAACAAAATTTTCAACATAACCTCAAAAATATTTTTCTAAAAATCCATTTAAATCTATTAAAATCAGATTTATATAATAGTTTATATAAATTATTTAATGATTTAGGTTTAAAAAGTGAGATTTTCTTTGTATGGAATAACGCTATTAACATTTAAGAAATATTTCCCTAATTAAAGCAAGTCTAAAGCTACAGGATCGGGTTGAAAGAAGGGCGGTTGATCTTATAGGTGATGATACTCGACCACATGACAATTTAAGTCAAACGTCCACAAGCACTACTCCCTCTTTGCTAACATCAACCCAATGTTCTGCCTATAACTATAGGAGAGTGTTGGATATACAAAAAAAAAATTCCTTTAGAAAATCTCCATTTCAAATCCTTGCATCCTTTAAACTTTCATATGACCTTTTCGAGATCAATACTTGCGGCTGACATAGCTGCTGGTGAGCTGTCAAATCGTCTCCTTTGATCATTGTCGAATTTGCATTGAGAGTAAGATTTAGAATGTTCTTTATAAGACTTGAGTTGGTTGGAAATTATTCTTCTTAGGAAACTTTGAAAATCTTTAGGAAATAGTTGGACATGAGACGAAATTGTTTAGGAATATTTCAATCTAGTTCTATTAATTTAATTAAAAAATCTTCATTTCAAATCCTTGCATCCTTTAAACTTTCATATGACCTTTTCGAGATCAATAGTTGCGGCAGACATAGCTGCTGGTGAGCTGTCAATCTTAGGCCGAGTGAAATTCGCTTCATTCCGGAACGACGATATAATTTTCGTGGAAGTGACTTCTTGTGGTTAATAAGTTGTTCTTCTTTTTTTGACAGACATCTTTAAATCGTTTGTCTCCTTTGATCATTGTCGACTAAGCATCAGGAGGAAGATTTAGAATGGTCTTTATAAGACTTGAGTTTGTGTGGAAATATTCTTATTAGGAAACTTTGAAAATCTTTAGGAAATAGTTGGAATTGATCCGAAATTGTTGAGGAAAATTTCAAAGAAGTTCTAATAATTTAATTAAAAAATCTTCATTTCAAATCCTTTCATCCTTTAAACTTTCATATGACCTTTTCGAGATCAATACTTTCGGCTGGCATAGCTGCTGGTGAGCTGTCAATCATACGCCGAGTGATATTCGCTTCATTCCGGAACGACGATATAATTTTCGTGGAACTGACTTCTTGTGGTTAATAAGCTGTTCTTCTTTTTTGACAGACATCTCTAAATCGTCTGTCTCCTTTGATCATTGTCGACTAAGTATCAGGAGGAAGATTTAGAATGGTCTTTCTAAGACTTGAGTTTGTTTGAAAATACTCTTCTTAGGAAACTTTGAAAATCTTTAGGAAATAGTTGTTCTAATAATTTAATTTGAAAATTGGTCAATAAAGTTCTTCGAAGAGTAGAGGAGTAATCATTTATACAGATTTATTTATAAAGAAATCTCACACTGAACTAAAAATAAGTAACCCAGCAAAATAAAATGAATTTTCTAAAACATTTGGATTGCATTTCAAGGTAGTTTCCTTTAATTTAATTTAAAGACAAACTTTTATGATTTTTTGCTGGGTTATTAATAAACAATTAGGGGTAGTTTCCTTATCAGCATCCAAACACTCGTTTGTGAGTTAATATTGACACACACACTTATGCCAAGAATAAGCTCCGCCCTTTTTAGGAAAAAAAGGGGGGTGGGTATCGGAACTATTGTATAAAAATGTAACATACACATGAGATTTAAGGACACTATAAAAATTGCACTACAACAGGAAGGTTGTCAAAAAGCGCAAGGAATAAATTTAAATTCTATAAGATGGCCTGGTCGGAAAGTGAAAATAGACAAGTTAAAAAAGACCTAAATATGGAAACCAATAAAACTGATGTAGGAGCTGAGTCTTTGGATAAGCAAACGGCAAAAGATAACGCTATTGAAAGAGTTTTATTACCCATGAGATCTGCGGGCCTAAGAGGAAATCCCCCTGCCTTGATCAGAGGTGCAACAACTCATGCATTTTTAAATCCTAAAACTGAAAGTCTATCGGATGCTGAATTATCGGATTTTTCTTTAAATGATACCGAGGAAGATGAGGAAGAGTTTCGCAATTGTGTTTTACTAAATGGTTCCCACAATGAAGGTAGATTTTAAGGAAACTTAAGAAACTAAAAATGAAATTTTAATAAAGATATGTATCTCTCCTAAGGTAATTCTTTAAGCAATCATAGTACATCCTCTCGAGGCTTGCCTATGGCAAGCTCACCTTCAAACAGCCAAATGGGGTCCAACACCAACGAGGTCTTGGGCAGAAACGGGTTTCCCTTGGTACGCAAGGTGTTCACCAACACCCGCGAGCGATGGCGTCAACAAAATGTTTCCAGTGCTTTTGCAGAACTAAGGAAACTAGTACCCACCCATCCTCCCGATAAGAAGCTTTCGAAAAATGAAATTTTACGCTCAGCCATAAAATACATAAAACTATTGACTCGGGTCTTGGAATGGCAAAAGGAACAAGATGATAAACAGGAAAATGAGCCCAATAACAATAATCGCATCACTTTAAATGGTCACATAACCCAAAGTTCCACAACCACCCATAACCTTAATGGTTCCTTGGACAATAAACGTAATGTTAAGCAACAAATTTTAACCTTTAACCACAGTTCCCAGGCTGCTAATAACAATTTGCTTATGATAGCTCCCAGCAATATGATGGCACAGCATTACATCAAAACGGAACAGTTGGAAAGTTCGGAGGTCTTAGGAGGAAATAATAGAGATACAACAGCATCTATACCCTTGATTGCGGTAAGAAACTCCAATAGTTCCAGAGGAACTAAGGCCAATAAACGTAAGGCTACAGAGGAGAGTGTTTCAAAGGAAGATAAGAAACGTAAAAAGGAAGTAGTTGGAGCTAATGGAGCTACTAATTCCAATAATCGTATTTAAGTTGAGCAATAATTTATCTTTAAGATGGGTGTAGCAATGTAAGTGGGACACTTTAAGTGGAGAAAAATAAAATTTAAAATAAAAAAATAAAAGTGAACTTTAAATTCTGTTTAATAGCAAAAAAATTGAATCTAATTTTCGAACATAATTTCGAATTTGCCAGAAAATATTTTTAACCAAACTTTAACATCAAAATCACATGATTTCCTTAAATTTTTTTTTTATTTTAGTATTTTGGAAAATTCGAACTTAATTTCGAATTTTCGAACTTAAAAAAATTTCCAAAAAAAATGCCTAAAATGATCTTTAAAAACATATAATCCTGTTTTGCTTAAAATTTTTGATTATTTTAGGACTTTTGGAAATTTCGAACTTAATTTCGAATTTTCGAACTTCCATAAAATCTAACACAAAATATTTAAAATTATGTTTAATAATAAAAATACTATTTTTCCATAAAATGTATGATTTATAGGGCATTTTCGAAAATTCGAACTTAATTTCGAAATTTCGAACATGAAAAAAACTAGCAAAAAATGCCTAAAATAGATCTTTAACAACAAAATATTTAGATTACCTTGAAATTTTTAATTATTTCAAAACTTTTAATATTTCGAACTTAATTTCGAATTTTCGAACTTAAATAAAAATAATAAAAACTAGCAGAAAAAGCTTAAAATTAACTTTAATACCATAAAATCATAGCTTTTCTGTAAAATTTCGAATTTAAAGCATTTTCGAAATTTCGAACATGATTTTTAATTTTCGAACTTAAATAGATATTAGCAGAAATTGCTTAAAATGCTATTGAAAGTTGTAGAAAATCTTTAATATCACAACAAATAGGATTTTCCTGAACATTTTTCCATTTTTAAACTATTTTCGAACTTAAAAAAAAACTAGCAAAAAATAGATCTTTAACAACGATAAAACAGTTTTCCTTGAAATTTTTGATTATTTAAAAACTTTTGATATTTCGAACTTAATTTCGAATTTTCGAACTTAACTAAAAACTAGCAGAAAATGCTTAAAATAAACTGTTATTAAAGTTTATTTTCAAAAATCATAGTTATCCTTTAAAATTTCCATTTTGAAGTATTTTCGAAATTTCGAACATGATTTTTAATTTTCGAACATAAATAAAAATTAGCAGAAATTGCTTAAAATGCTATTGAAAGTTGTAGAAAATCTTTGATATCATAACAAATTGGGTTTTCCTAAACTTTTGTCCAATTTTAAACTATTTTCGAAATTTCGAACTTAATTTCGAATTTTCGAACTTAAAAAAATTTGCAAAAAAAAATGCCTAAAATGATCTTTAACAACAAAAAAACAGTTTTCCTTGAAATTTTTGATTATTTAAAAACTTTTGATATTTCGAACTTAATTTCGAATTTTCGAACTTAACTAAAAACTAGCAGAAAAAGCTTAAAATAAACTGTTATTAAAGTTTATTTTCAAAAATCATAGTTATCCTTTAAAATTTCCATTTTTAAGTATTTTCGAAATTTCGAACATGATTTTTAATTTTCGAACATAAATAAAAATTAGCAGAAATTGCTTAAAATGCTATTGAAAGTTGTAGAAAATCTTTGATATCACAACAAATAGGGTTTTCCTAAACATTTTTTCATTTTTAAACAATTTTCGAAATTTCGAACTTAATTTCGAATTTTCGAACTTAAAAAAAATTTGCAAAAAAAAATGCCTAAAATGATCTTTAACAACGATTAAACAGTTTTCCTTGAAATTTTGGATTATTTCAAAACTTTTGATATTTCGAACTTAATTTCGAATTTTCGAACTTAAATAATAATAATAAAAACTATCAAAAAAAGCATAAAATTAACTTTAATACCATAAAATCATAGCTTTTCTGTAAAATTTCCATTTTAAAGCATTTTCGAAATTTCGAACATGATTTCCAATTTTCGAACTTAAATCAAAATTAGAAAAAAATGCTTAAAATGCTATTGGAAATTGAACCAAATCTTTTAAATAATCTTTAATAACCAAAAATTTTGATTTTCCTGAAAAATTTACCATTTTTAAACTATTTTCGAATTTTCAAACTTAATTTCGAATTTTCGAACTTAAAAAAATTTCCTAAAATGATCTTTAACAACGAAAAAACTAGTTTTCCTTGTAATTTTTGATTATTTCAAAACTTTTGATATTTCGAAATTAACTTCGAATTTTCGAACTTAACTAAAAACTAGCAGAAAAAGCTTAAAATTAACTTTAGTACCATAAAATCATAGCTTTTCTGTAAAATTTCCATTTTAAATTAATTTCGAATTTTCGAACTTGTTAAAAAATGTTCCGAAAATGCCTTAATTAAACATTAATAACAACAAAATATGTTTTGTCTTTAAAAATGTTCATATTAAAGCAGTTTGGATATTTCGAACTTAATTTCGAATTTTCGAACTTAAACAAAAATTAGCAGAAAAAACTTTAACCATTTTTATGGCATTTTCGAGTTTTCGAACTTGTACAAAAAACCTTCAGAAACTGCTTAAATTAATCTCAGCTAAGATAAAAGTAGTTTTTAAATGTTTCTTTCCAATTTTTAAGCATTTTTGAAATTTCGAATTTTCGAACATAATTTCGGATTTTCGAACATGTCCAAAAACCATTAGAAATTTCCTAAATTAGCTTCAGTTGGCACGAAAACATGTTTTACTTACATTTTGTTAATGTTTAAGCATTTTCGAAATTTCGAACTTAATTTCGAATTTTCGAACTTGAGCAAAAACCATTAGAATATGTTTAAATTAATTTCAGTTGTTATAAAAACATGTTTTACTTAAATTTTTCCAGCTTTCAAGCATTTTCGAAATTTCGAACTTAATTTCGAATTTTCGAACATGGCCAAAAACCATAAAAAAATAGCTTAACTTGAAATTTATTAACAAAAAAAACTTAGTTTCTTAACATTTTTCCAATTTTTAATCATTATCGAAATTTCGAACATTATTTCGAATTTTCTAACTAAGCCAAAAACCCTCAGAAAATGCTTAAATTAATAACAGTTAACAATAAAACTATTTAATTTTAAAAATTTTATTCTCTTAATCATTTTCGAAATTTCGAAATTAATTTCGAATTTTCGAAGTTGTTCAAAAACCATCAGAAATGGCTTAAATTAATTTTAGTTGGTAGAAAAACGTGTTTTAGTTAAATTTTTCCATTTTTTCATTTTCCATTTTCGAAATTTCGAACTTAATTTCGAATTTTCGAACATGGCCAAAAACCATAAAAAATAGCTTAACTTGAATTTTCTTAACAAAAAAACTTATTTTCTTAAAATTTTTCCAATTTTTAATCATTTTCGATATTTCGAACTTAATTTCGAATTTTCGAACTAAGCCAAAAACCCTCAGAAAATGCTTAAATTAATAACAGTTAACACAAAAACAAATTTTTTATATTTTTAATAATTTTCGAAATTTCGAACTTAATTTCGAATTTTCGAAGTTGTTCAAAACCCATCAGAATATGTTTAAATTAATTTCAGTTGTTATAAAAACATGTTTTACTTAAATTTTTCCAGCTTTTAAGCATTTTCGAAATTTCGAACTTAATTTCGAATTTTCAAACTTAGCCAAAAACCCTCAGAAAATGTTCAAATTAATTGCAGTTGGTAGTAAAACTATTATTTTTCAGAATTATACCAATTTTTAATCATTTTCGAAATTTCGAACTTAATTTCGAATTTTCGAAGTTGTTCGAAAACCATTAGAATATGTTTAAATTAATTTCAGCTGTTATAAAAACATGTTTTACTTAAATTTTTCCAGCTTTTAAGCATTTTCGAAATTTCGAACATAATTTCGAATTTTCGAACATGACCAAAAACCATCAAAAATAGCTTAACTTGAATTTTCTTAACAGGGAAAACTTGTTTTCCTAAAATTTTTCCAATTTTTAATCATTTTCGATATTTCGAACTTAATTTCGAATTTTCGAACTAAGCCAAAAACCCTCAGAAAATGCTTAAATTAATTGCAGTTATCAATAAAAAAATTTATTTTTAAAAATTTTATTAATTTTTAGTCATTTTCGAAATTTCGAACTTAATTTCGAATTTTCGAAGTTGTTCAAAAACCATCAAAAATTGCTTAAATTAATTTTAGTTGGTAGAAAAACGTGTTTTAGTTAAATTTTTCCAATTTTAAAGCATTTTTGAAATTTCGAACTTAATTTCGAATTTTCGAACTTGAGCAAAAACCATAAAAAATAGCTTAACTTGAATTTTCTTAACAAAAAAAACTAATTTTCTTAAAATTTTTCCAATTTTTAATCATTTTCGAAATTTCGAACTTAATTTCGAATTTTCGAACTAAGCCAAAAACCCTCAGAAAATTCTTAAATTAATAACAGTTAACAATAAAACTATTTATTTTTAAAAATTTTATTATTTTTAATCATTTTCGAAATTTCGAACTTAATTTCGAATTTTCGAAGTTGTTCAAAAACCATCAGAAATTGCTTAAATTAATTTCAGTTGGTAGAAAAACGTGTTTTTGTTAAATTTTTCAAATTTTTAAGCATTTTTGAAATTTCGAACTTAATTTCGAATTTTCGAAATTGAGCAAAAACCATCAGAATATGTTTGAATTAATTTCAGTTGTTATAAAAACATGTTTTACTTAAATTTTTCCAGCTTTTAAGCATTTTCGAAATTTCGAACTTAATTTCGAATTTTCGAACATGACCAAAAACCATAAAAAATAGCTTAACTTGAATTTTTTTTAACAGGAAAAACTTGTTTTCCTAAATTTTTCCCAATTTTTAATCATTTTCGAAATTTCGAATTTTCGAACTTAGCAAAAACCCTTAGAATTTAAGCATTTAATTATTTAAAATCATAACGATTCTTGCAGATTTTCATAAAACCGATAATAGAATATCTTGTTGGTTAGGCTATTTTCGCTGTTAGGGCTGGATAAGAAAAGTAAAAATTAACGATTTTGTTGGTTAAGCTATTTAAACTGTTAAGGCTAGATAAAAAATAATCAAAGGGAATTGCATTATTAATTTTAAAGCTTTAAGGTTATAAATCAAATTATTATATCAAATTTCCAATTCATAAAATTGATTAAAAATAGTATTTATAATATTATCTGTACAAATAACTTAATGAATATAAAGAAAAACAAAACTGAACCTGGTAACTATTATTAAATATTTGATAATACTAATAATGGCCACTAGCAATGGTTAAAAGCCTATAACTATTAAAGTTTATTTTCAAAATAAGCTAAAGATCTCAATGTCCAAGAGATAAGTTAAGAAAATTTGTTTGCAAAATCAAATACTAAGCAATTCTTATCGATAAATTTTGTGGTGAAAAGAAATAAAAAAATCAAATAAAAAAGAAATCTTATCTAGGAAAAAATAAAACAGAAGTCAACATTTTTTTATATAGAAGATTAAAGACAAGAAAAGAAGCACACACAAACCTATGGGAATAATAGGAATACAAGGTTTATTGGGGCTGCCAGTTTCAAAAGCCAATAACTTGAATATTCAGTCTTCTATAGACGTTAAAGCAGACAAGTCGAATTTTGAGGAAAACAATGGCTGATATAGTAGTGGCCTCTTTTGGCACCTTTGGAGTGTTTTTTGGTTTGCTGATTTTGGTATTTCTAATACTAAGACATCGCTCCAGTTTAATCTTTGGCATATATCCACGTAAATCTTTGTTTTATCATTTAAAATATGTGATAGCCTTAATAGTGTTGAAACGTTTGCGTCATCGTTTCTATTCTAAAACTGAAAAACATACGGAGGAAGTAATGCTGGAATTGGATAAACCTCAGACCCTTTCCGACAATCCCAAATCTTATGATGTGGTTTCTTTTATGGCGGCCAATGCCAAGGGCCAAAAGCTGATGGTCAGTTTGGAAAGAAGACGCAGAGGAGTTAATCGTGCAGCCTTGTATCTGTGGCTGCCCGAATATGGGCTTTTGAGTTCCCCCAATTTACCCGATATGTTGTATTTCACCACCGATGGTGAAAAGGAAAGTGAGGAGTTTAAGGGCAATGGTTTTCACATTTATCCCAAAGAAGCCATGAAATTGTGGTGCATAAAATACGAAGGAGAACTTAAACTGGCTTCAGAGGAAAATCAAGTGAATTTGTTAAAAGTTAAATTGGATTTGGAATTCCACTCTGAAACTAGCCACTTTGATTATAATCGCGATTTAAGTCCCTCGGTTATAGCCGATTCTATAGCTAGAGAAGCCTGGAATGAATCTTTCTATATGATGCTCAAAAGTGTGGATACAATTTTGGAAAAACGTACTCACTACGAACAAAGTGGTGTTATTTCGGGAGATATCAAGGTAGCTGACAAACTTACTGCCTTAAAAATGAATGGCTTTAGGGATCACAGTTTCGGCACCGAAAGATGTCTCTCCACCATCAATCGTTATGTGTATTTTGCTTTATTCCTAGAAGATGGCACCAGCATGGTGGTGGGAAATTTATCACAACCCTCTTTCTTCCTATCCTCCCTCAAAGTGGGCTATATTTGCTGTAAAAATGGCATTTACCAGCCCATAACCAAATGCAATTTCGAGCTATATTCCTATGGTGAAAAGGGCACTCCGCCCAAACATCAAAATTTCATTGTACACACGGATAAAGCCAAGTATTTTGTGCAAATTAAACAGGAGGACAGTGCTTTGCGTTATGTGGGCGGCAACTGGGAATCCAAGGTCTTCAATCAGTTTGTTTCCTGCACAGTAAATGGTGTTCAGGGACAGGGTATTACCGAATACCTGTACCGCCATAATGCAGGGCGTCCTGAGGAAGTATGTGAAAAGGATCCGGAATGGTATCAGCGCATACGTAAATTTGAAAGAAGTTTAAGTAATTTTGAGAATACTGAAGACACTGAAGCGTTTTTCTTTTGAGCAGAAGCAGAACTAAGGAAAAACAAAATTTCCAAAAGATAAACAAAATTTAGAAATGTAAGTTTATCATACAATTAAACAGAAAAAGTTTAATTTAATTTCCAAATCAAAAGATAAAGTAAAATTTTAAGAATAATTTAGAAAATAAGGGACTGAAATTAATATAAAATCATAAATAACAAGTGTTTTTTTAACAACAAAAATGATATAATTTAAACAAAAATCATTTAAAATTTCTCAAATGGTCAAATTTAAAAATATTTAGATTTAAAATAAAAAACTAAAAATGTTAAAAAGTTCAAAATATCAGTGTCTGAATGGTAATGAAAATAAAAACAGTGTTAAATGGTCAATAAGTGCTTCTAAATTAAAACAATTTCTTTAAAAAATCATACAAAATTATTTTGTATAAAATTCTTAAAAACAATTTCGTAAAAAAAAATTTTTCTGGAACAATTTTTTAATTTTTTTATGGACATTTTATGAAAATTTTTCGATTTTATTTTTGTATGGAAATTTTATAAAAAATTGTTGATTAAAATTTATATTTTTTTATGGAAATTATAAATTTTTTTTGAAAATTTGGAAAAAATTTTTATTGAAAAATTTTCGATTTTATTTTTTTTAAATTTTTTTATTAAAAAAATTTAGATAAAATTTCCATAAAAAATTTAAAAAATTTTTGTATGGAAATTTTATTAAAAATTGTTTATCAAAATTTATACTTTTTTTATGGAAATTTTATATTTTTTTTTAAATTTTTTCAAATATTTTTATTGAAAAATTTTGGAAATTTTTTTCATAAAAAATTTACATAAAATTGGAAATTTTATTAAAAATTGTTTATCAAAATTTATACTTTTTTTTATGGAAATTTTATATTTTTTTTTTTAAATTTTTTCAAATTTTTTTATTGAAAAATTTTGGAATTTTTTTTTTTAAATTTTTTTTTTTTAGATAAAATTTCCATAAAAAATTGAAAAAATTTTTGTATGGAAATTTTATTAAAAATTGTTTATCAAAATTTATACTTTTTTATGGAAATTTTATATTTTTTTTTAAATTTTTTCAAATATTTTTATTGAAAAATTTTGGAATTTTTTTTTAAAATTTTTTTCATAAAAAATTTACATAAAATTGGAAATTTTATTAAAAATTGTTTATCAAAATTTATACTTTTTTTTATGGAAATTTTATATTTTTTTTTTTAAATTTTTTTATTGAAAAATTTTGGAATTTTTTTTTTTAAATTTTTTTCATAAAAAATTTACATAAAATATTTGAAATAATTGAACAAATTTTTGATCAAAATTTATACTTTTTTTATGGAAATTTTATTTTTTTTTGAAAATTTCGAAAAAAAAAAATTTCTGGAAAATTTTTTTCAATTTTTTATGGAAATTTTTTTCAATTTTTTATGGAAATTTTATGAAAATTTTTAGATTTTTTTGTATGGAAATTTTATAAAAAATTGTTGATCAAAATTTATATTTTTTTTATGGAAATTTTATAATTCTTTTTGAAATTTTTTCGAATTTTTTTATTGAAAAATTTTCGAATTTTTTTATTGAAAAACTTTCGAATTTTTTTATTGAAAAATTTCTGGAAAAAATTTTGATCAAAATTTATACTTTTGTATGGAAATTTTATAGTTTTTTTTTTGAAAATTTTTTATTGAAAAATTTTCGAATTTTTTTTAAAAAAATTTTTCATAAAAAACATCGGTTTTTTTTGGAAATTTTATAAAAAATTGTTGATCACAATTTATATTTTTTTTATTTAAATTTTATAGTTTTTTTTTTGAAAATTTTTCGAAAAAATCTTTATGGAATTTTTATAAAAAAAATTTTAAATTGGAAAATAACAGAAAGTTTGCCAAACGCTAATAAAAAACATCGGTTTTTTTAAAAGATTTTTAATCCAAAGTTCTTATATACAAAGCACCTAATCAAATATTTTAAAATAAAATTTGTTTCAATATTTCTCAATTAAGGGTCTCATTTTATAAAACGAAACGACAAACGTTAAATAAATTTTGTATGGAAAATATTCAAGTTTCAAACCCTTTTCCCAGTAATCTTCATACAAATTGCTTAAGTTTCTGAACACTTCGTTTTACAAAATGAGGCCCTAAGTTCTTAATTTTATCAAATTTTTAATGAAAGTTATAAATTTTTTTTGGAAATATTTTTATGAAAGTTTTTTTTTTAATTTTTTCGAATTTTTCAAAATATTTTTATGAAAATTTTATCAAATTTTTAATGAGAACTTTTCTATTGTTTTCGAAATATTTTTATGAAAATTTTGTAAATTTTTTCGAATTTTTTATGCATTTTATCAAAATTTTTTAAATTCGAAATATTTTTATGAAAATTTTATCAATAAATTTTTATGAACATTTTTTTTATCAAAAATTTTCGAATTTTTTTTTAAATTTTCTAAATAATAGTTTTCAAAAAGCTTTATTCTATAAAATAATTTTAAACCATATTTGTTTAAAAGTTTTTAAATCCAAAGAATTCTAAATCAAATATTTTAAAATACTTTTAAGAAAAGCTTTAAAAATCTTCCTAAGCTTAAATTTTTATGAAAATTTAATAAAAAATTTTTATGGAAAATTTCTAAATAAAAGTTTGCAAAAAGTTTATGAAAGCTAAGTTCTATAAAAGATTTTTAAACCAAAGTTTTATAAAAGTTTTTAAATCCAAACAAAGCATTCTAATCAAATATTTTAAAATACTTTTAAGAAAAGCTTTAAAAATCTTCATAAGCTTAGAAAAGCTTAAAATTAAATTTGTTTCAATATTTCTAAATAAAAGCTTTTAAAAAGTTCTTAATTAAAAATATAAAATTATTTTGAAAATGCTGAAACATTTTTAGATTTTTTTATGAAAATTGTTTCGAATTCGAATTTTTTTTATCAAAATTTTTGTATGGAAATTTAATAAAAAATTTTGTATGGAAATTTAATAAAAATGTTTGTATGGAAATTTAATAAAAAAATTTTAAATTAGAAAAAAGACTGGTTTTTCGAAATAATAGTTTGGTAAAAGCCATATTCTATAAAAGATTTTTAAATCCAAATCAAATATTTTAAAATTTTGTATAATTTTTATTATGAACTTTTTTAAAATTTTTCGAATTTTTTTAAATTAATAAAAAAAATTTGAAATTTATAAATTTTTTTAATGAAAATTTTGTCTAATTATTTTAATATTATTCGATTTTTTATAAATTTTTTATGAAATTTTTTCGATTTTTTTATGAACATTAAACACATTTATGAAAATTTTATAAAATTTTTGTTTGAAAATTTGTCGACTTTTTTTTGAAATTTTTAAATCCAAATTAAATATTTTAAAATTTTTATTATGAACTTTTTTAAAATTTTTCGAATTTTTTTAAATTAAAAAAAAAATTTTGAAATTTATACTAAAAATTTTATCATATTTTTTTAATGAAAATTTTGTCTAATTATTTTTATATTATTCGATTTTTTTATAATTTTTTTTAACATTTTTTTATGAAAATTTTATAAATTTTTTTTTTTGAAAATTTTTCGATTTTTTTTTTGAAAATTAAAAAAAAAATTCCATGAATTTTTTTTTGGAAAATTCTTGTTTTTAAAAAACGTTTTGTTAAAAAAAATTTTTTTGGTCAAACAACATTAAGAAAAAAATCTATTCAAATCAAGAACTATTATAATAAAATCAGGAAAATAATGATTGAACAAAGGACCTGATATATCAAATTAATGGAAATTTTAGTTCGATATGATTATCGTTTTAAAATTTAGGGTCTCATTTTATAAAACGATAACGACATTTTATAAAACGCAATTTTTCTGAACGCTTCGTTTTATAAAATTATTATTATCCTGATTTTATAATAGTTCTTGATTTGAATAGATTTTTTTCTTAATGTTTTTTTAAACTTTATTAGGAAGGAAATTTGTTTGACCAAAATAATTTTTGTTTAGCTAAACGTTTATTAAAATCAAGAATTTTCAAAAAAAAAATTAAATTTTTTTTTAAATTTCAAAAAAATCGACAAATTTTCCAAAAAAATGTATAAAATTTTCATAAATTTTTTTGCTATAGCTTACTTATACAGCAGTTTTTAAGCAAATTTTTTAATAATTTTTTTAAGAAAAATTTTCTTTTGTTTTAAAAATTTTTCCAATTTTTTTTTATGAAAATTTTCGAATTTTTATTGATTTTGTCATTTTATTTGTAACATATTGAAATATTGGCCGTAGTACCAAAAAGTATATATATTCTGCAACCTCATAAGATTCTAAGACGATGTGGCCAAACAAAACTAGATTTTTCCTAAAAAATAAAAATTCAACTTAAAAACTTTGAAATTTTCTTTAAAAGAAAAAAGAAATCTATCTAATCTATTCAAATAAAAAAGTGTGTTTAAAATTAATAAATACAATATCATCAACTTAATGATAAAAGTTAGTAGTAAAATTGACCTAAATGTTAAAACGATAACCAACCATATCAGGAAATTGATTTCAAACTAAAAGAGATTTGAAAGAAATTATATTATTTCCAGAAAATAATAAAATTTTGAAATTCCAGGAAACAAATTTTCAGACTTTAGAACGAATAGATTTGATGCCGCAAAAAACTGCTTCTATATGCATATTTACTCTGTGACTAAAAGCTTTTGATAGCTTTCTAAATAAAAGTATTCTAGAAGTTTCCAGAAAATCCTTTTTATTTAGAGTTTCAATAACATTTATCACATAGATAAATTTTAATTATTTGAAACCATCAAAGAATACTTATTGTATCAATACTGAATAGATAGTTTCAGTTTTTTTTTTTGGAAATTTGTAAGATATTCCAATAAATTCTAAATTAGTTTCTGTTTAACACTTTATTTTAAGCAAAATTGGGCAAGATTTCCTATTTATTGTATTAAATTTAATGATTTTTTAGTTTAAGTTTATTTATTGACCTATTTGTGTATCAATCATTTAAATAATTATTTAAATAAAAAAAACAATTATAATAAACAAATCATGTCTACATTCCTTTCGCAAACACAGACAAGTCTGAATTCTGTCCAAAGAGCTCAACGTCATTTAAAATCATTATCTTTTAAAAAAAAAAAAATGCAAAAACAAAACATAATAAAAAGAATTCTTAAATATAGACGAAATTTGATTACTGGCATAAACGTAAATCAAGTCAGCAAAATGTTATCTTTAACTTTATAAGGTTTGATTTTAAATTATTTTGTGGTTGAAATTCAAGACTAAAAATATTTAAACAATCAATGAATATTGCAGAGAAGCAGGGAGACAAAGAGAGACAAAGTAAAACTCCATTATATTTTGTTTTTGTGTTTGAGTTTGTTTTGTAATTTATTTATCAAAAAAATGGGGAGAGAGATTATGTTTTTTCTTAATCATAAATTGTTAATATAATTTTTGTTGTATTGTTGGTTGGTTGTTTTGTTTTATTTTATTTTTCTTTGCATTTCAAGCAATTAAACTTAAAAACTAATTTTCTTAAATTGTGGCAAATGTATTTTTGTTTCATTTCTCTGTTAAAGAGATCAGGATTGGTTTGTATTTTATTATTCAATTCAATTATTCATACATTTTAACACTACTTAATAGATCTAAATGTAATATGATTTCAAAATTGCAATTGCAGTTTCAGTTCATTCTAAAAATTATGCTATATTGAGATTGATAAGATTAGGGGCGAATATTAATATGATTTATTAATTTAAATATATAATACAAAAGAGAAAAAGTTAATTCAAGTTAGTAATAACAAACAAAACAAAACAATAAAATCAAAATTTAATTTTGAAAAGGAAATGAATAAAGTGTTAGATAATAACAGATAATAACATTTGATAATCAGTTATAGAAATACCAATATTTAAAGTATTTAATATGGAGTGCTATTAATCGTTTAAAAAGATTTTAGATTATGTTAAACCTATTTGAATGCATATTAAATAAAATATAGGAAATTTTTGAGATTTTTTTTTTAGAAACTAAAACCAGATAAAGCTAAACAATTTTTATATTCAAATAAAAATATCTTTAAAAGGTTTTAAATAAAGAATACTGAATGTTTTTGGAAACTTTTCAATATAATTTTGTAATTATATAACTATGTTAAGCCTTAATTAATAACAAATGAGTTTGTAAAACATTTTTAAACAAAATTTTATATGTTTAGCTAATAAATATTGTTCTAAATACTAAGAAATCAAAAAAAAACTCTTATAGAATTATATTAGTGATTTTAAAATGCCTTAAAAAAATGCTAACAATCTAACCTAACATCCTAGAAAAATTTCTAAATAAATGTTTAAAGAAATCATTAACAAGAAAATTTTGTTTAGATATTTATATAAAAAACGATAGGTAAAAAAAAATTTTATAAAAATATAAAACAAATTCAAAATTTTTTTTAAAAAAAATAATATAAAATTTAGCAAATAAATTTAAAACAAAAAATGTTCACATTTCTTGATAACTTTAAAATTTCCGACTAAAAATCTAAACTTTTTGGTCCTAGACTTTATAAATTTTCGAAAAATATTCGAAATTAACAAACATTTTATATTGATTTTGAAGGAAATATTCCAAAAAAATCGATAATTTTGAAATTTTTTATCGATAACTTTAAAAAAAATTCTACAGTTATCGATAACTGAAAATTTTCTATGAAAATTTTTCCAGATCTCGATAACGATAGCTAGAAATAAATTTTATAAAAATATAAAACAAATTCAAAATTTTTTTCAATAATTTTGAAATTTTTTTTTTAAAAAATAGATAAAAAATTTATTTTATAAATAAAAAAAAAATTACACATTTTTTGATATCTTTAAAATTTAAAAAAAAAATCCGACTAAAAAACTAAAATTTTCGAAATTACCAAAAATTTTAAATTGATTTTAAAGGAAACATTCCAAAAAAAATCGATAAATTTGAATATCGAAATCGATAACTTTAAAAAAAAATTCTATAGTTATCGATAACTGTGAAACTGAAAAATCCATAATTTTGAAATTTTTTATCGATAACTTTAAAAAAAATTCTACAGTTATCGATAACTGTGAAAATTGTCTATGAAAATTTTTTCAGATCTCGTTAACTTTGAAAATTTTCTAAATAAAGTTATCGATAACTGAAATTTTTCTATAAAAATGTTTAGAGTTATGGATAACTGTGAAAATTTATATTAAAATTTGTTAGAGTTATCGATAACTTTGAACATTTTTTAAAATAATTTCCTTAGTTATCGATAAGTTTTGAAAATTTGAAAATTACCTATAAAAAAACTTGCAAAAATTTCTACTGTTAGCGATAACTGAATAACTATGACAATTTTCTCCAGAAATATTTTCAGTAATCGATAACTATGAAAGTTTTCTGAAAAAAAATTAACAAGTTATCGATAACTTTGAACATTCCCAATAAGCATTTTTACTGGAATTCAAGTTGAAAGCAAGTGTAATTCAAGGCTTGAATTATAGTCAAGCAATTGAATTACACTTTATTTCAATAGCATTCTCCAGTAAAAAGGAAACATAAATTCAAACCATATGTTTTTTGTTTGAAAAATAAATAAATTTTCAAAAATATGTTTAAAGTATAATTACATTTGCATTCAAGTCAAATTCCAACAAATTGTTCAAGTGCTTGAAATTTTGAGGCTTTGGTGTTACTGGGTTTCCTCCAAAAATTTTCTTAGTTAAAAAATCCTTAAAAAATGTTCTAAAAAATGTTAATTTTGAAAATATTCTAAAAAAATCGATAACCTTGAAAATTTTCCAAAAATATTTCTTTATTTTTTTTTATTTACTGTAAAAATTTCTCCAGTTACCGATAACTGTGAAAATTTTCTATAAAAATTTCTCCAACTATCGATAACTGTGAAATTTTTCTATAAAAATTTCTCCAGTTATCGATAACTGTGAAAATTTTCTATAAAAATTTCTCCAGATATCGATAACTGTGAAAATTTTCTAACAAAATTTCTTCAGTTATCGATAACTGTGAAAATTTTCTAAAAAAATTTCTTCAGTTATCGATAACTGTGAAAATTTTCTAAAAAAATTTCTTCAGTTATCGATAACTGTGAAAATTTTCTATAAAAATTTCTCCAGTTATCAAAAACTGTGAAAATTTTCTATAAAAATTTCTCCAGTTATCGATAACTGTGAACATTTTCTATAAAAATTTCTTCAGTTATCGATAACTGTGAAAATTTTCTATAAAAATTTCTCCAGTTATCGATAACTGTGAACATTTTCTATAAAAATTTCTCCAGTTATCGATAACTGTGAAAAATTTCTATAAAAATTTCTCCAGTTATCGATAACTGTGAAAATTTTCTATAAAAATGTCTCCAGTTATCGATAACTGTAAAAAATTTCTATAAAAATTTCTTCAGTTATCGATAACTATGAAAATTTCTATAAAAATTTCTCTAGTTATCGATAACTGAAAAGTTTCTATAAAAATTTCTCCAGTTATCGATAACTGTAAAAATTTTCTATAAAAATTTCTCCAGTTATCGATAACTGTGAAAATTTTCTATAAAAATCTCTCCAGTTATCGATAACTGTAAAAATTTTCTATAAAAATTTCTTCAGTTATCGATAACTGTAAAAATTTTCTATAAAAATTTCTTCAGTTATCGATAACTGTAAAAATTTTCTATAAAAATTTCTCCAGTTATCGATAACTGTGAAAATTTTCTATAAAACTTTCTCCAGTTATCGATAACTGTGGAAATTTTCTATAAAAATTTCTCCAGTTATCGATAACTGTGAAAATTTTCCAAACAAAAAGTCCTTAGTTATGGTAACTATGACAATTTTATCTAGAAATGTTTAACTGAAAATTTTCTAAAAAAAATTTACTCAGTTATCCATAACTTTAAAATTTTTATTAAAAAATGTTCTCTAAAATAAAATTTTCTAAAAAATTTTAGTTATCGATAACTTTGAAAATTTTAATTTTCAATAAAAGTTTCCTTAGTTATCGATAACTTTGAAATTTGTCTAAAAAAATTCATAATTATCGATAGTTTTTAATAGTTGTAAAAATTGTTCTGTAGTTATCGATAAAAAAAATCTTTAGTTATCGATAACTTTGAAAATGTCCTAAAATAATTCATTAACTATTGAAAACTTTTAAAATGGTTTAAAAAAGTCAATCATTTTAAATAAGTGTCTATAAAAATTTCTTAATTATCGAAAGTTTTTAATAGTTCTAAAAAATGTTCCTTAGTTATCGATAACTTTGAATATTTTATATAAAAGTTTCCATAGAAATCGATAGCTTTGAACATTTTCTAAAACAAAAATTCCTTAGTAATCGATAAGTTTAAAATTTTCCAAAAAAAATTTCCTCAGCAATCGATAATATTGAAAATTTTCTAAATTTTAAAAATTTCCTAACAATTTTCTAAAAAAAATATTAAAAATTTTGGATAATATATATTTATCTACCTATTGTAGTTACCTAGAAAATTTCTTGAAATGTTTTTTATTAGATTAAGGTCAATACTGCGGGTCTTGAAAAGTTTTCTGAATATCTAAAGTTTATATAGTTTTGAACTGAGTTTGCTTTAGCTATAAAAAGTTAGTAAATAAATGTTTCAAATAAATAAAGATGAAATAAATATTTTAAAACTTTTAAATAAATAAAATAATTTAAAATAAAGATTTTTTTTCAAAAAAAATCTTAAAATAAAGTTAGAAAAAATAAAAATTTCGTTTTGTGCTAGGGGGGGAATGATGGTGGTGGTTTGGGGGAATTTTTGTAGTTTATGTTGCACTTAATAAATACTTGGAGAGATTTTTAAATAATTTAGTTTTGAATTTAGTTCAAAATTTAAGTATAAAAGCCTTTTTGTAAAAGTTTTTTAGCTGGATTTAATATGAGTTTGTTTTGGTGTTTTTTTTTTAATCTAAAAAGATTTTGTTTAAAAGGGAAGGAAGGGAATTTTAAGAGATTTCTAAAATGTTTTTTTCTAAATACTATAAGCTTAATAATATTAATATATAAATGGTTGTATAATAATGAAAGCATCAATGCCTTTTTTGTTTTAGAACTTACTACTTTTTTTGTTGTTTCTTTTTTGTTTTGTAAAATGCTTATTTAAAATATTTGATGCTATGTAACGATTATTTCTTGTTCAGTATCAATTAAAGAGGCCATAAAATACTGATCTAATTGGTTGTCATTGGTGTTCGATGTTGCTGAGGGCACCAAAAACATATTGGTGGTCTCATTGGTCACTAAATTCAAATCATGTTCACTAGACACCAAACCATTTAATGCCAAAGCATTCGAGTTTGTTGCCTCATGAGCAGCTGTAGCAAATATGTTACACAATTGATCATGATGATGATGATCAACATCATCATCCACCATTAGATTGTGGTTAGAAATGGAAGTAGAGTTGGTATTTAAATTAGTACATTTTGTGGGTGTTAAACAAGATGTTGAAGCTGCTGTAATGGATGCTGTTAATAATGAAGTTGTAGGTGATAGAGATGATGAGGGCGATGAGACTGATGATAAGCTTGTTAGAGATGTTTGTGTTTGCAGTTGATTACTGTTTATTGCAGCATTTAAAGTTTGAGATGATGATGTGGGTGGCAGTTGTGGTGAAGTTTTTGCTAATTGCGTTTGTTGTTGTTGTGTTTGTTGAGTATTAAGTAAATTAAACGAGATTTGTGTAATATCATTGTTATTATTAAGTAATTGAGATTTATAATAGTTATCAGATTCACCAGCCAATTCTACATCAATTTCGGCCCGATGTATTTTACGTAAATGAGCTGTAAAACGGAAACAAATTTTTGTATAGACTTTTTTTATGCCAAAAATAAATAAAAACAAATCTTACCTGTTAATTTTTGCCGGGTAAATTGCTCATGACAATATTCACAGGACAATAAACGATGTTTGTGACGTATGTGATCATTTAAAGCCTTTTCATTTTTACACGCATAATCACAACCATCTTCGGTGCAATGCACATTGATTTCTAAACAAACACAAAGAAATAAGACGATTAAAAAGGCACATTTTTACAAAAAGTAGTAAATTTTTTAAAAAAACGTGTTTAATTTTTAATAGATATTTTAAAAATATTGATTTCATAAATTTTAAAAATAGTAGTAGAAATACTACTTTTTTTAAAAAGTATTAAATTTACTATTTTTTTGTAATTAAAATATTTCTTTTATAAATTAACTTTGTGAAAACACAATTTTTATTAAAAATTTTCCTATAAGTAAAAAATTATCTACTACTTTTTTAAAAAATGTAACAAATTCATTAAAATTTTGTATTAAATTTGTTAAACGTTTAATAGAGATTTTAAAAATAATGATTTGAAAAATTTTAAAAATAGTAGTAGAAATACTACTTTTTTTAAAAAGTATTAAATTTACTAATTTTTTGTAATGAAAATATTTCTTTTATAAATTAACTTTGTGAAAACACAATTTTTATTAAAAATTTTCCTATAAGTAAAAAATTATCTACTACTTTTTTAAAAAATGTAACAAATTCGTTAAAATTTTGTATTAAATTTGTTAAACGTTTAATAGAGATTTTAAAAATACTGATTTGAACAATTTTAAAAATAGTAGTAGAAATACTACTTTTTAAAAAAGTATTAAATTTGCCATTTGTTTTTAATGAAAATTATTCTTTTATAAAATAACTTTGTAAAAACATAATTTTAATCAAAAATTTTCTTATGTATAATGAATTATCTACTACTTTTTTATAAAATGTAAAAAATTGATTAAATTTTTTTATAAAACCTGATAAATGTTTAACAGAGATTTTAAAAATATTGATTTCATCAATTTTAAAAATAGTAGTAGAAATACTACTTTTTTAAAAAAGTATTAAATTTACTAATTTTTTGCCATTAAAATATTTCTTTTATAAATTAACTCTGTGAAAACACAATTTTTATTAAAAATTTTCCTTAGTATAAAAAAATAATCTACTACTTTTTTAAAAAATGTAACAAATTCATTAAAATTTTGTATTAAATTTGTTAAACGTTTAATGGAGATTTTAAAAATATTAATTTTATCAATTTTAAAAATAGTAGTAGAAATACTACTTTTTTTAAAATATTATTTTTTTTTTAGTTTTTTTTAAAGAATATAAATCTTTTAATAATTTAATTTATGGAAACACAATTTTTCTTTAAAATTTTCTTATAAGTACTAAATTTTCTACTACTTTTTTTAGAAATATAATAAAATTAGTAAAATTTTGTACTAAATATGTTAAATATTTAACAGAGATTTTAAAAATATTGATTTCATCAATTTTAAAAATAGTAGTAGAAATACTACTTTTTTAAAAAAGTATTAAATTTAGTAGTTTTTATAAAGAATATAATTCTTTCAAAAATTTAATTTATGTAAACCCAATTTTCCTTAAAAATTTCCTATTTAGTACTAAATTATCTACTACTTTTTTAATAAAAATAAGTAAAATGTCATTAAATCTCACCTGCATGAAATAGCATATGATCTCTTAGATCTTTCTTATAGCCAAAAGATTTACCACATTTATCGCATGAAAACGCCTTGATATTCAAATGGGCCACATTTACATGCTGCTTCAATTCGAAAGTGGTGCGGCAACGCATCACACACTGTTCGCATTGAAAGGGTCGTAAACGAGCGTCATGTGTATTTAAATGTTTGTCCAGTTGTGACCTCAAGTGGAAACGTCTGGGGCAATGGAAACAAGGAAATACACCCTGACGCTGAAGTTTACGACGCTCCTGTTTGTTGCACGTGGTATACAAACAATTGCCGTTCTTATCGCGACCCAAAATCAAATGATTCTGTAACTTTAGCAACGTTTTGAAACCCTCATTACAATTCAGACAAGTGTGTTGCAGCTCAGTGGGCGAGTTGTTGGATGATGACGATGCTGTGGATGAGTTGTTATTGTTATTATTGTGATTTTTTGCCAAGTCTGGATGAAATTTATTCATGTGTCGTTGTAGAAAAACATGCGAAGAAAAACCTTTATAGAATAGAACAATAGTGGCAAAATGAAAACAGAAACAAAAATCATTTTAATTGCAATTTATACCTTTATGGCAAAATTTACACTTGAGAGGGGCCTCAGCACTATGTTGTTGATATTTATGACGTTTTAGCTCATAGTCATCGACAAAACCTATTAAACACAAGGTTAATTTAATGAACAATAAAGCAATGTAATCGATATTTGTTGAATAGAAAAAACAACAGTTTTTTTTAATGAGATTTCTTGATTTCACTTACTGGCTTTGCATATGTTGCATGTGTGCGCGCACTGTACTTCGGCCTTGTGCATCCTTTGATGAGCTTCCAAGTTGGCTTTTCTCATAAATGTACGTTCACACAAACGGCACTTGAAATGCTTGATGCGTTCGTGATGACGCTGATGCAAGCGAAAACGATAGAGTGGTGTATTGGGGAATTTCTCCTTGCAGTGTTGACACTCCCAGTCGCCAACATATTGGCAATTGTATTGATGCACATCCGTGGAACCTTTCAAACGTTTCTGGCAATAGTTACACGTTTGTATCTCGGTGATTTTGTGTATAAGTCTTACGTGATTGTCACGCAACAATTGAGTCTTGTACGATTGTGGGCATTTGGGGCAAGTGTAGGGGCGATTGGGGTCGTGTATGTCGAAGAAATGCTGCGAGAGAGCATCTTCATTGGGGAAGACAAGATGTTCGATGGGTCCAGTTTCGGGACAGAAGCAATAATGGCAAGCATAAGATTGACCCTTTAAACGGGCATTCATGTCAGAGTCGTCGCATTCAATGTCGGAGTTGGTGTCCTCGCGATTTAAGAATGTTATTGTGGTATTTTGATAGTCTGGAAAATGAAAAATTATGAAATTTTAACACAACTTCGGAATTTTCTTAAAATTATTGATAATTTTGGAAATTTGTATAGAATTTTTTTTTAATTATCGAAAATTTTATAAAACGTTTTTGTAGAAAATCGATAAATTTGATATTATTTTTTGAAAATTTTTGGAAATGTCAAAGTTTTCGATAAATGTGGATATTTTATGAGAAAATGTTTCAAGTTATCGATAACTGGAGAAACTTTGTTACAAAATGTTCAAAGTAATCGATAACTATGGAACTTTTTAGAGAAATTTTTCAATGTTATCGATAAATATGGAAATTTCTAGAGAAATTTTTAAAAGTTATCGATAACTGTGGACATTTTTAAAAGAAAAAATTATCGATAGCTAAAGAAATTTATAGAGAAAGTGATAAAAATTAACGATAAGCTAAATTTGTATAAAATTTTTTCCAAGTTATCGATAACTGGGGAATTTCTAGAGAAAATTTTCAAAGTTATCGATAACTAGGGATTTTTTTTTAATTTTTAAAGTTATCGATAGATGGAGATTTCGTTAGAAACTTTTCAAAGTTATCGATAACTTGGTAAATTTTTAAAGAATATTTTCCAGTTATCGATAACTGGAGAGCTATTCAGAGAGAATTTCAAATGTTATCGATAACTATGGAAATTTCTGGAGGAAACTTTTTAAGTTATCGATAACTGCAAAACATTTTTCAGAAAGTTATTATAGTTATCGATAAAGAAAATTTGCAAAGTTATCGATAACTGGAGAGCTATTCAGATAGAATTTTCAAAGTTATCGATATCTATGGAAATTTCTGGAGAAAATTTTCAAAGTTATCGATATCTGGAGAAATATTTAAAGAAAATTTTAAAAGTTATCGATATTTTGGGAAATTGTTAAAGAAAATTTTCAAAGTTATCGATATCTAGAGAAATATTTAGAGAAAATGTTCATAGTTATCGATAACTATGGAAATTTCTGTAGAAAATTTTCACAGTTATCGATAACTGGAGAAATTTTTTGCGAAAATTTTCAAAGTAATCGATATTTTGGGAAATTTTTAAAGAAAATTTTCAAAGTTATCGATAAGTGAAGAAATATTTAGAGAAAATTTTCAAAGTTATCGATAACTTTGAAATTTTTTTTTAACAATTTCCCAAAATATCGATAACTTTGAAAATTTTCTCAAAAAATTTCTCCAGTTATCGATAACTGTGAAAATTTTCTACAGTTATCGATAACTTAGAAGATTTTCTCCAGAAATTTCCATAGTTATCGATAACTATAAAATTTTCTCTAAATATTTCTACAGTTATCGATAAGTGAAGAAATATTTAGAGAAAAGTTGCAAAGTTATCGATAACTGAAAAAATTTCTTTAGTAACTTTTCAAAAATTATCGATAACTAAGGGAATTTTTAAAGATAACTGGAGAAATATTTATATAAAATTTTCAAAGTTATCGATAACTATGAGAATTTCTGGTGATAACTGGAAAATTTCCGAGAAAAAATTTATAACGAGAAATTTCTGTAGAAATGTTCAAAGTTATCAAGAACTAGAAACATTTTTATAGACAATTTATGAAATTAACAATAACTATGGAAATTTCTGAAAAATTTTTCTAAAATATCGATAACTGACAAATTTTGTAGAGAAATATTTAGAGAAAATTTTATAGTTATCGATAACTATGGAAATTTCTGGAGAAAATCTTCTAAGTTATCGATAACTGTAGAAAATTTTCACAGTTATCGATAACTGGAGAAATTTTTTGAGAAAATTTTCAAAGTTATCGATATTTTGGGAAATTGTTAAAAAAAAATTTCAAAGTTATCGATAACTTTGAAAATTTTCTCTAAATATTTCTTCACTTATCGATAACTTTGAAAATTTTCTTTAAAAATTTCCCAAAATATCGATTACTTTGAAAATTTTCGCAAAAAATTTCTCCAGTTATCGATAACTGTGAAAATTTTCTACAGTTATCGATAACTTAGAAGATTTTCTCCAGAAATTTCCATAGTTATCGATAACTATAAAATTTTCTCTAAATATTTCTACAGTTATCGATAAGTGAAGAAATATTTAGAGAAAAGTTGCAAAGTTATCGATAACTGAAAAAATTTCTTTAGTAACTTTTCAAAAATTATCGATAACTAAGGGAATTTTTAAAGATAACTGGAGAAATATTTATATAAAATTTTCAAAGTTATCGATAACTATGAGAATTTCTGGTGATAACTGGAAAATTTCCGAGAAAAAATTTATAACTTGAGAAATTTCTGTAGAAATGTTCAAAGTTATCAAGAACTAGAAACATTTTTATAGACAATTTATGAAATTAACAATAACTATGGAAATTTCTGGAAAATTTTTCTAAAATATCGATAACTGACAAATTTTGTAGAGAAATGTTTTAAATTTCTCGAAAAAATTGTCAAAATTATGAAAATTCCTAAAGAAAATTTCTAAAATTCTCAATTTTTTGTTTTTCACTTACCATTCCTCCCTCTCATTCCATAATTATTACCACAATATGGTTGTTCAATTTCCTTTTTAATATGCTGTTCCAACTTTATGGTCATTGTGTTGCCAGCAGCACTAGGCTGTTGATCTCCGCTTAAATTAGGTCTTTGCTGCTGTTGTTGTTGTGTTAATTTGGTTGTAGTTGGTATAATACTGCGTTGTAACATATCTTCGAGATCTTGTTTAATGCTAATTTCCTCAGCGCCGCCTGTCTTCTCCTGGAGAATCTCATTCATCATGGACGTACTATCAGTCTCAACTAATGGCAGTGTAACCGTTGAGGGTGGTTCGGCAGTCTCAAATGTAAATAGGTTTTGTGACGGTAAAAAGCCCAATTCTTGGGAGGTATCTGCTGCTATAAGATTGCTATCCAGCAAAGTGGAGGAGGTATCCATTAGAGCAGAATTGTCGAAATGTGAGAATTGCTGATCAAAGACGGGAAAATCATTGAGAGACACATCCGATTGTGTTAAATTTACGGAAGAAACTAAAACATTGTTTCTGGAATCTAACACCACACTGCTGCCCGACTCATAATTACCCATTAAGGGCAAGGGAGGCTCGGAATTTTTAATAACATTTTGTTGCTCGTTATCATCAGTTGTTGTGTTTTGTTGCATTAATGTCTCAATTAGCTTTTCCTGTGAGGCCTCACATTCCTTACGAAACGCCTCAATGCTGCAGAATTTGGCAAAACAATTTGCACAGATGCGTTGTGGCAGCCCATCATCGGGTTGGATTTTCAATTGCCACTGGCGTATTTCGTTTTGTATGAAATCAAGTTCTGGCTGAAATTCTTCATTGGGTTGGAAGATATTGATAAAATCCATTTCTTGTAGGGGAAAACAGGTTACACAAATACGACATGCTTCCAATTGTTCCAGTTGATCCATAACTCCATTTATTTTACAAGTTTTTTTTTTGTAAAAATTACAGATTTTTATCAATTGGTATCAAATTCTTTTTTTGTTCTCATTAAAACACTTTGTTTATGACATTTGTTTGGTTTTTCTTTCTTTTTTTGTTGTTGTTTATTTAAAACTTGTTTATGTACATTTGTTGTTTTTGTTTTAATTTCATTTTATGCTCTTCTTGTTTAATAAATAATTTTTTTTCACACACTAATAAAATTGTTGTTGCTGCAAAATATATAGAAAAAGAATTTTACACTGATAATGACGATTGATGATAAATGCGCAAAACAGCTGTTACAACAACAATAATTTTGCCATGACAACTCTGTTTTGCTTTGTTTAACTGATAAGGCAGGGTTGTTTAATTTAGTAGTAGTGGGATTTCTGTGGTTGTTGGTATTTGTATGTAGAGTATTGCCAGATGTGATTGAGGGAAAAAACGGTTATATTTGAATATTTAATGGATTATGTTCTGAAAGAGTGAAAAATGGGGATTTGAGGAAAAAAAATATTGGAAATTATAATAAACATGATTACTAAATTGTTGGATAACTAGTGTAAAAGTAAAAAATGATGAGCATGGACATATTATGATTGAAATTTCTATAAAATTTAATAAAAATGCTTTAATGCGAGAAAGTTAAAAATAGGATATAGTTTTTAGAAAACATGCACATATTTAACATACATATTTAAATATGAAAAAAATCAAATATATAAATTGTTATAGAATTACGATAATTAAACGTTTACTTTTAAAATTTTAAAAAGCTTTTGAAATTTTTATTATTTCATTCGGAAAAATTTTCCAAAATCTTTAAATTTTTACAGAGTCTTATTTAAATTTAAAACAATTTACTTAAAATTTTCAAAAAATATATTTTTGTTTTTATTTTTCTGCAAAAGTTAATTTTTTAAGCAAAATATTATTTTTTTAAACTTAATTCGTTTAGCAATTTGTTTAAGCTATTAAAATCTTGTAATATTGATCAAATTTGTTTGTTATATCAAAAAATCATTTTGAGGTTATGTTGAAAATTTTAGTGTTCTATTGAATTTCTTCACATTTAGAAAGAAAAGCTTAATTTTTTATGATTAAATCCGTTAAGTTTTTCTTTAAGCTATAGTATTCTTCTTATTTTAATAGAATTTGTTCGTTATTTTAAAAAATAATTTTGAGGTTATATTGAAAATTTTTAAGTTTTATTGAATTTCTTTACATCTTCAAAGGAAAGCTTAATTCTTTAAGCTTAAATCAGTTAAGTTTTTCTTTAAACTAAAGTATTCTTCTTATTTTAATAGAATCTGTTTGTTATTTCAAAAAATAATTTTGAGGTTATGTTGAAAATTTTTAGTTTTTATGGAATTTCTTTACATTTTGAAAGGAAAGCTTAATTTTGTAATGATTAAATCATTTAAGTTTTCTTTAAACAATATTATTTGTCTAATTTTAATAAAATTTGTTTGTTATTTCAAAAAATATTTTTGAGGTTATGTTGAAAATTTTAGGGTTTTATTGAATTTCTTTACATTTTCAAAGGAAATTTTCATTTTTTAAGCTTAAATCAGTTAAGTTTTTCTTTAAACTAATGTATTCTTCTTATTTTAATAGAATTTGTTTGTTATTTCAAAAAATAATTTTGAGGTTATGTTGAAAATTTTAGGGTTTTATTAAATTTCTCGCATTTTGAAAGGAAAGCTTAATTTTAAAGCTTACATCCATTAAGTTTTCCTTAAACTGTTGCATAATTCTAATTTTTATAGAATTTGTGGGTTTATTTAAAAAGTAATTTTGAGGTTAGGTTAAAATTTTTAAGGTTATGTTGATATTTTTCTTATATTAAAATGAAATATAACATTTTGAAGCTAAAAATCTAGTTTTGATAGTATTATGTGGTTATTAATAAGCCAGAGACGATTCAAAAAAATATAATTTACCATAAAAAATTACAAAAAAAAAATCATATTTCTTTAATAAATTTTTACTGCTTAAATTTTCTGAGTAGTTTTCATTTAACATCTCTGTGTTAGAGCTGCATTCCATAACTATATCTTAGCTGGCAACACTATGCTATTATTTACATTGCACTCGGTGTTTTTTTTTACAACAGATAAGAACAAAAAACAACACACTTTACATTTAATCTTGAAATAGACAGACAATTATCAAATTTAGTTGTTAACAGTAACAAATTGTAATAAATAAGCTAAAGTAGTGTTTTGTAAATTAAAACTTTTCCAAAAATTCTTCCAAACAGGTAAGAAAAATTTAATTAAACTATTTAGAAATTGAGGGACGGAAGAATGACGTGTTGTGTTGTTGGCGTTTAATTGATTTGCAATGTCAAATAGATTTAGCTGAGCTGCAGTGTGGGCAAATTAAATTGCTAATAAAAAGCGTTAACTAATAAAATAATACATTTTTAAAAATTTTGTTAAATAATAAAAGTTTTATTAAAATTCGATTAGGGTATTTTAAGCAATTTTGTTTAAAACTGCACTTTTTTTTAAACAATACTAAAATTGTTTGTTTTTTTTATCTACAAGTATTTTTTTTCAATTACTATACTTTTTATTTAAAGAATAACAATATTGTTGAAGTTTTTAAAGACTGTTACACTTTTTGTATTAATTTCTGTGTTTAAATCGCCAAATATTTTAAAATATTGGCATTACTGTTAAGCAAAATAAACAGAGTTATTTTTATAACGGTAATCCTGTTTATTCTCTCTCTCTCTCAAGGCGAATCTATAGAAGGTGACGACAGATTTAAAAGAAATACAACAACAGGTACATTGTTTTTGTTAAAAGATAATTGAACTGTGAAAGTGTCCTGTTGTTGTAGTTTTTGTCACAACAAACACAAGTGAATTGATAGTTCAATTATCTAAACAAGTGAAGACAAAAATAATCAGCTGGTCTACACCAAGGCGAATTTATAGAAGGTGACCTTAGAAGAACAACTGATTATTTTGTTTTATTCAGTTTTTTAGATAATTGAACTTTCTATTCACTTGTGTTTGTTTAGGCGACATTCATTAAACTTTCCGGCAGGTAATGCTTTTAGTAAGGATGTCTGCTGCCACGTCTTCAGGACGAATGTGGTTTATTTGTAGATAATTCTTAATTCCAGAAATTGCATCGAAATTAGATAATGAAGAACGACGATTATCTAAATTATTTGCCTAGTCCGCATCTGCTAAACCCAGTAACTTCGGGTGTGTTCGTAAATTCAGTATGATTGCATCACTGCAGCAAATTAAAAGTTTAGCGTTCGAAAAAGCATATTTGTGATTATTGCTTTACGTCAAACATTTTTTAATGCAAATTGTTGGCAGTGATGTCGCAAATTTGTGCAACCAATGCATCATTAAGTTATATGTTGCAAAAGTTTGCAGGTCGTGGCATCAGTGATGCACAAATTTACTGCATTTACGAACACACCCTTCATCATCTGACTGTTTGGAAAATTCAAGTTTTAAATTTATGGTATTTTTTAAATATCTGAACACATGTTTAACAGCAACCTAATGTAGGATCTTTATTAAACCTAGAAAGTATGGCTTTCTGTCCTGCATACAGAAGACTTCCTACAGCTTCATCATTTCATTTTTATTTTCTTCAGAACTTGGAGACAATTTGAATAATAGCTTTTGATTGCAATCTAGTGGTGTACTAACTCCTTTGCTTTCTGTCATATTTAATCTTTTTAGTAGGTCTTGCAAATATAATTCTTGATCAATCTACAGCTTTTTGTTTTCTCTTTCCAAGTATATATTCAGGAAATTGCATATAAATTGCTTCTTGCTAGTCAGAATGAGAGAGTTATTTCAAATGTCAAACTCGATACATAAAAAAATAATGAATTCGCTTGTATTTGCCTGAATTCGCCACTGCCACAACCTGATATATAAATTCGCTTTATTTTGCTGTTTGTTCTCTCTCTCTCTATTCTCATCTCTCATTTATGTACACTTAAAGAAATTTTTAATTTTCTCTCTCTTTTACAGCTTTTAATATGGCGTCTAATCATGAAACCTACATAGAAAAATACTTAATACCAGAAATTGTATCGCAATTAGATAATGAAGAATTGATTTCGTTTAAAGCGGAAAATTCTGGAGGCTTAGATGGTTTTATGTCCACATTGTATAATATACAGCTGAAAACTAAAAGCGATAAGGGGTAAATTTTATAATTTAGGCTTAAAAATTAAAATATTTATATTTTTTTAATCTAGCGATAAGGAACGTTTGTTAATAGCCAAATTTATGCGTGGCGATGTGGCCTTTAGAGAATCCAGCAAATCCTATATACAATTTGCCAATGAGATCTATATATATGGCACGGTTTTGCCTTATTATGAGAAATTTTTAAAGGATATGAAAATTACTTCCATAAATATCATGGATTTAGTGCCTCCCACTTATATAGCCAAGTTTGGTTATATAGAGGGTAAGTTTTATATTTATTTATATGTATTTTCTTTTTATTTAAAATTACTTATTTAAAACCAGGTTTAAGCTCTTCCCCTAATGAAAGAGAGGCTTCTTTGGTCATGGAAAATCTTAAGCCCTTAGGCTATCAGCTGGGTCCTAGACTAGTGCTTAATCGTGATCATCTGCTAGCCATGTGCAAACCTTTGGGTCAATATCATGCCATGTCCTATGCCTTAAGAGCCTTAAACAATAGCCAAATGGAGCGTTTGAAGTCAGGCATTATAACGTTGCCCTTTATCAATGACAATGATCCTAATGATGCCAATAATAATCTTTATCGTGTGTTATATCGCTGTGCCTTTGATCGTTTGTTTGAATTTTATGAGCGTAAATTGGAGACTAGTACGTTTGATAGGAAATCTACCAAGGATTTAAAACTTATTGAATGTTTGCATAAACTAAAGCACAAATACTTTGAGGAGCCAACACGTCTAATGGAAAAACTAAGAACCAAGCTGGAGGATAATGATTTGGATCGATATTTTGGCGCTATTTTGCATGGTGACTACAATCGTAACAATGTTTTGTTTAAATACAAAGCTTCTAAGGAAGGCAAGGGTGAAGAGGAGAAATTAGTGGAAGATATGAAAATGATAGATTTTCAGGTATTTTATTATGAATTAAATTAAAAAAAAGACCTTTTTTTAAATAATTTTTTATATATTAGGAACTGCGCTATGGCTCTCCTTGTTTGGATTTGTCTTTCTTTATGTATTTCAATACTGCCGAAGAGGAGAGATATGAAATCTGGGGTAATTTATTAAAAGCCTATCATACTTGCATGTTTAATACCTTGTCGACAATATTAAAAGCTTCCCAGAAATCCAAACATGATATAGCGGAAATTTTACATCATTATAGTTTTGAGAAATTTCAAACACATTTTTCCCGTTTCGCTTTTTATGGTTGCATGATTTGTTTACATTTTCTTCCTTGGATATTGTGCACGGAGGAGGAATGTAGCCGTCTTTCCCAAACATTTGAAACGGATTTATATGGTGAAGAGTTTCGTAAGCTGTCTTTGGAGGCGGGCGGAGATGAGGTGACCATGCGTATGCTGACGGTGATTAGACATGCCTGTGAAATGGGCTATATGGATGATTTGTAACATGATTTGGGTTTAGAGTTATTTTTAATTTAGTAAATTGATTTTATTATTTTTTATTTTTTTTGGGTAAATTGGTTTTTATTGAATAAATATGAATTTAAAATATAAATGATAATTTCTTAATGATTCTTATTATTGCGGTTATTTTCCACTGTTTTTTATTGGGCTAGTGTATTTCTTATAACAACCCTGTGTTATCTCTGCTCTTTATTAATACTTTTCATCCGGCAACACTATTTAATATATATTTTATAACAACCCTGTGTTTGCTTTGCTGTATATATTGATACGGCAACACTATTTAGAGCATTCCAAGGCGAATTTATTACAAAGTGATGTCAACTCTACAATATTTACAAAAAAGCCGCAACAAACACTAGTAAATTTGACAGCTCAACTATCTACTAAATAAAAAAATAATCAGCTGGGCTGTCGACATCACCTAAATTCGCTTTCGTGCATTCATTGCTCACGGTGTTTACTAGTGATAAAAGCGAGATAAATGTTATAATTTTGAATCCAAAGATAATACTAAAATTAAGATAATGCCAGTAATAAATGTTTAAAAAGTGTAAAGTAAGTACATAGTTAAAACTGTTTAAAAACCTGATGAGAAATATTTAAAAGAAACTGATTTAGACCTAGGGGAACAAGTATTAAAGTGTGATTTAAATTTAATTGAGGCTGAAAAATGACTAAAGGTTTGTTGCTAAATTAAAAGGTGTGAAAAATCTTTTAAAAGTGAATGAATTTTGTATTTTAATAGCTTTGAATTTACCTATTAAATCTCAACGTTTTTTTGTTTTTTTTTTTTGCAACCAAAACTTCATATTTTTACACATGGACATCACTGCTAATCCTGGCCTCTCTGTTTTTGTTTACATTTCCAGTACACTGCAAGAAAAATTTTGTTTTGTTTTGTCTTTAAGCCTGCAATATGACGTCTAAACTGGAGATCTATATAGACAAATATCTAATACCGGAAATATTAAGCCAATTGGATAATGAGGAATTAATTTCATTTAAGGCGCAGAGCTTGGACAGTTTAGATAGTTTTATGTCCTGTTTGTATAATATACAGCTGAAAACTAAAAAGGATAAACAGTAAATATTAAATTCCACAATTATTAATATTCAGAAACTCAACCGCCAACAATTTTAAAATTATTGTATGAAAAACACTCAAAAATTATTGGAAATCTAAGGATTTTTCATATAAAAATTGTGTTTCTGAATGGGGTCCTTAATAATTTTAATCTTTTAGAGAAAAAGAACGCTTATTATTTGTGAAATTTATGCGGGGCGATACAGATTTTCGAGAATCTAGTAAATCCTATACACAATATGGCAATGAAATCTATACCTACAACACAGTTTTGCCTTTATATGAGAAATTATTAAAAGATATGAAAATTACCAGCATAAATGTAAAGCAGTTAGTGCCTCCCATCTACATAGCCAAGTTTGGTTATATACAAGGTAAGCTAATTAATAAATTTATTTAAAAATCTATATTAAACCGTTAATAGGTTTAAGTTGTACACCCAACGATAGAGAGGCTGCTTTGGTTATGGAAAATCTTAAACCTTTGGGCTATCAATTGGGTCCACGCCTACAACTGAAACGTGATCATCTTATAGCCATGTGCCAGCCCTTGGGCAAATTCCATGCCATGTCCTATGCTGTAAAAGCCTTAAATCCTTCACAATTCGCTAGTTTAAAAAAGGGCATTATAGATTTCCCCTTTATTAATGAAGAGGATCCCAATGATGTTCACAATAATGTTTATCGTTATCTACATCGCCATGCCTTTGATCGTTTGTTTGAATTTTATGATCGTAAAATTAATAGCAATCTTTTTAATAAGAAATCAGCTAAAGATTTAAAATTAATAAAATGTTTGAATAAATTGAGAGAGAAATATAACCAGCAGCCTTCTCGATTGCAAGAAAACTTAAGGATCAAAGTAAATGATCGTGAAGAAGATAAATATTTTGCGGCTATTTTGCATGGCGACTACAATCGTAATAATGTTTTGTTTAAATATAAATCCAAAGCAGATAAAAATGCCCAACAATTAGTAGAAGATATAAAAATGATAGATTTTCAGGTATTTAAAAGTAACATGATCATAAATTAACTTTTTCCTAAATTTAAATATTATTTAGCAACTTCGTTATGGTTCTCCCGCTCTGGATTTGTCTTTTTTTATGTATTTCAATACTGATGAAACTGAACGTTATGAAATATGGCAGGATTTATTAAAAACATATCACAATACCATGTTTTCTACACTTTCCATTATATTAAATGCTTCCAGCAAATCAAAACAGGAAATTTCGGCTATTTTACAGCATTATAGTTTTGAGAAATTTCAAAAACACTTTTCCCGTTTCGCATTTTTTGGTGTTATGATCTGTTTACACTTTTTACACTGGATGCTGTGCAGTGAGGAGGAGTGTGCTCGCATATCGGAGTTATTCGCCACAGATATACGCGGAGAAGAATTTCGTAAGATGTCTTTAGAGGTGGGAGGGGATGAGGTTAATATGCGTTTGTTGGCGGTGGTTAGACATGCCTGCGAAATGGGCTATATGGATGATTTGTAAGAGGTGGAATAAAAGGGATTATTTTAGTACTTTTTTTTATTAATTTTTTTAAAAAAAAATATTTTAATTAATGTAATGCATGAAATTCCAAGAAAAATTTTTTTAATTCGAGTTGTTTTTCAGCATAAAATCATCTTTTACCATAAACTCTCTTACTTGTTTAAAGTATGTTTATTTAAATACCATAAAAATTATAAAACTTAAAAGAAAATAATTAAAACCCTTTTAAATATGTTTATTTTTATTTAAAATCAATAAAAAATACTAAAATTTCCTTTAAATTTGCATTTTATTAGTATTTTATAACAAATTTCTATTTTATTTCTTAAGAAACATCCTAAATGTAAACCAAGGCGAATTCACTTTACAGCTGCTTCGTTTTTCTTCATTTGTTTTGTTTGCGAATACTACAACAAACGTTATAGCAACAAAAACAACAGCCAAACATAAACAAAAACCAATTGCATGTGGTTTTTGTTTATGTTTGGCTTGTTGTAGCATCACTCTCACTCTTGTAATGAATTCGCCTTGATGTAAACATTGCATTACCGTTATTTGAGAGACAGTTGTTTGGAGAATTTGTTTTGGTTCAGTGTTGTTGTTGTGTTGTGATAAATAAATGGCGGCTTTTGTGTTTTGTATGAGCAAACAATGGAAAGGTTTAGTTTTTTTGTTAATTTTTCTTGTTTTTTATGTTTAAATAATAAAAAATGACAAAGTAAATAAAACTTTAAGCATATTTCTATAATAAAACCATGTAAGTTATTAATTTCTTATGATTTTTAGAGGAAACATTTGCAATAAAGAAGGTTTGCTTATTTTTCCTAGAGAGGCAGTAGTTTGGAGAGTTTGTTTTGGTACTGAAAAACCGTTAAAAAACCAACTAAAACCTATTTTTATTCTAAAAAGTCTGAGGAAAATGCAATTTTGCCTTATGTGCCAAAAAATAAATAATTTCTAGCTGTTTTAGTTTGAATTTTCTATTCATATTTCAAATTTGTAATAAACCTTGACATAATTTCTTAGATTATTATAAAATAAATTTAAATGCAACACTGAATACCTTCAAAATAACCCGCTCTACTTGTAAACTAAGATTATTACTGAGTTTTTGAAGATAAATTATGTTAAGAGACCTTCAAATTTCTATAAAATATTTACACAAGTGTTTTGTTTGAAATTTATCTTCATGTTCATATTAAACATATAAATTCTAATGTTTTATATAAGCCAGCAGTAGTAACAAATTAAAAATCATTAAGAACACAACTTGTTTTAGTAGAAATATTAAATAAAAGTTTTAAAAATGAAATTCTTAGCCTTATTAATGGTAATTTTAACCATTTCCTCACAAACTAAAGCCTCTTATCGGTATAATGTGATTTTTGAAGACTCTAACGAATCGTCTGCCTTGGCCAAGTGTGAGGAGCGAATTTGCTCGCGTATTTATCGCCCTTTATGTGTTGCCATTGATGGCATACAAACCACTTTGCCCTCTCGCTGTCACATGGCCAAATTCAGATGTGATGCCATGAAACGTGGTTTAAATAAGGGACCCATTATAAGGGTAGTGCATAATGGTGGTTGCTATGAGAAGCCCAAGAGAAGACAAAATTCTAAATGGATGAAAATTCCCGAGGATGGCAAATACAAGGGACGCTATTGAGGAGTGAAGAGGAGTTTATTTTTTAAATTTTATTTTTATAAGAAAAATGTAGTTTATATAATTTATTTAGGTTTAATAAAATGATAGATATTTAAAGAAATTGTTTAAAAAAATAAAATTTATTAAAGGCTTATGGATTTAAAGGGGTTGCTGAAATTTAATTTTGGCAAATTTGCAAAGAATTATAAACCAAACCGGTTGCTTAAAATAAAAACTAAAAATTTTAAATAAAAAAAATCCTTTGCAAAATGTTGCTAAACTGAAATTTGCTGATAATTTAACAAAATATTCTTGGCAACATGTTGCTTATCATAAATTCTAAAAATTATTGCATAAAATAAGTTGCTCAAAACAAAACAAGTAAAGTTTCTTAACAAAAATCATTTTTTAACATGATATTTAAATAATTTCATACTGTAGCAACATGTTGCTGAAATTAAATTTTTGCAAATTTACTGAAAATTGTATACAAATCAGGTTGCTTAAATTAAAAACTAAAAATTTTAAATAAAAAATTCCTTTGCAACATGTTGCTAAACTGAAATTTGCTGATAATTCTAGAAAATATTCTTGGCAACATGTTGCTTATCATAAATTCTAAAAATTATTGCATAAAATAAGTTCCTCAAAACAAATTAAGTAAAGTTTCTTAACAAAAACCTTTTTTTGAAATGAAATTTAAAAAATTTCATACTATACAGTAAATTACAGTAAATTGTAGACAAATCAGGTTGCTTAAAATAAAAACTAAAAATTTTAAATAAAAAATTCCTTTGCAACATGTTGCTAAACTGAAATTTGTTGATAATTTAAAAAAATATTCTTGGCAACATGTTGCTTATCATAAATTCTAAAAATTATTAGATAAAATAAGTTCCTCAAAACAAAACAAGTAAAGTTTCTTAACAAAAATCTTTTTTTAATATGAAATTTAAATAATTTCATACTGTAGCAACATGTTGCTGAAATTAAATTTTCGCAAATTTACAGTAAATTGTAAACAAATCAGGTTGCTTAAAATAAAAACTAAAAATTTTAAATAAAAATTCCTTTGCAACATGTTGCTAAACTGAAATTTGTTGATAATTTAAAAAAATATTCTTGGCAACATGGCAAAAAAAAGATGGAGCCAAAATGAATAAACCTAAATATCTCTTCAACTAAAAGAGACAAGCTACCCATGTAAGCATATTTTTGTAGATCTTCTTAAGGACTATTTATATTTTAAATTTCAGCTCGTTTCGTTTATAAATAAATTTTTGGCGATTTTTTAAACAAAATTTATACCCGAGTGACCAACTTTGAGGGGCCATGCACGGGACCCCATTAGCGCTAGCAAGCTGAACAAATAAAAATCAACTAGAAAATACCTCAGCTCCAACCATGTGAAATTTCGTAATAATATCTTCAATAATTGCCGAGATACAGAATTATTTCCAAAAAAATAAGTTTCTAAATCACTGTGTAATGGGAGAGAGAGTTTGTTTTGTTTTGGTTTTGTATTGATGTTTGTTGTTATTATAAAAATGGCGACATATGTATGAATGTGTATTGTATGAGAAAGAGTTTGTTTTGGTTTTGTGTTGTTGTTTGTTGTGTTGTATGAAAAAAACACTTGAAGAGATTTGTTTTTGTTATTTTGTTGTTATAAAAATGGCGAATTTGATTGTTTTTGTGAGAAAACTGTTGAAAGGATTGCTGTTTTTGAAATGTTACTGGTTTTTTAAGGCGAGTTATTAATTTCTTATAATATTTAGGAGGGGAAAAAGGATTTCATATATTTTTGAGAGGAAACAGAAATCAGCAGAGTTTGTTAAGGAAATTTAAGTAAAAATTTACTTTCTTCTTTAATTTTTAAATAAAACTCTTTGATATTTTATAAATTGTTTATACATCTTTATTTTTTTCATATTTTTATTGTTTAAAATATTTTTTTCTTTTATTTTTTCAATTATTATTGTGGTTTCATTTACAGGATATAAGTTGGTTTACATTTTCTTTTTTTTTGTTTTTGTTATTAAATTTGTAACATTTGTTTTAAATTTGAATTTTTTTCATTTTGCAATTTTATTTTGGGAAACATATCAAATTGGAACAATTAATGTAAGAGTGAATAAGGAAAAGAGAAATATAAGTTGAGGAGAGAAAAATAAAAGGATTTTATTTGAATTTATTGTGATTTATTTAGGGATTGTAATGTTTAGTTTGTATTATTATTATTTCTTTTATGGAAAACACATATAAAATTTGTTAGTTTTTTGTTTTAAAGAAATTATAGTTTAAAGTTATAGAATTTTGTTTTGTTTTATTTTTATTTATTAATAAATTATAAACTTATTTTTTATACATATGTTTGTTTATTGGTGGGTTAAATTTGTTTATTTTTTTTCTCTTTGTTATGATATTTTTGTTTAAGAAAAAAATAATTAATTAATTACTTTTTTTGTCATATTTTATTTTGGTTTGTTAAATATATTTATTTGTTCTTAACTATTT
Organism: Calliphora vicina; assembly: GCF_958450345.1. Taxonomy (NCBI): domain Eukaryota; kingdom Metazoa; phylum Arthropoda; class Insecta; order Diptera; family Calliphoridae; genus Calliphora; species Calliphora vicina. Next base: position 117,556,889 of record NC_088783.1, read on the forward strand.
TACGCACACACATTTTGATGAGCTGTTTGGTTTTTGCTTTAATTGTTAAAAATAAAAAAAATAAGTTTTTTAAAACAATTAAAATTTAATTAAAATTACAGCATTTAAAGAAAATATAAAACAATTTTTATATAAAATTTTATAGATTTTTAATATTTTTTTTTTAAACTTTTTTAAACAATTATTTTTTTTTAATATTGCTAAATGGTTTTTTGTTTGTTTTTTTTTATAATAAAGTACCTAAGCAGTATCAAAACATTTAATTTTATTTTTAATTTTGTAACATATTGTTTTTCTGAGTGTATAATTTTTAGTTTTTTTTTTTATAATTTATTTAGTTTGTATTATTTTTTGTATATAAATATCTATATATAATTTATTATATAATTAAATTCAATTTGTTTTTAAATATTTTTAACTAATTTTTTTTTTTTTTCAAATTTTTTTTTGGTTTATTTTTAATAAATTTTTTTTCTTCTGGGTTTTTAAAATCTATTTAACATTTATATATATATAGTTTAATTTAACTAGGTTTTTTTTATATATAATTTTTTACAAATTTCTGTAACTTTCAACATTTAAAAAAGCTTTTTTTTTAATTAAATAACTTGTTTTGTATTTTAAATTATTTTTACAAAGTTTCTTCTTTTTTTCTTGGTAAGTTTACAAATGCAGCTGGTAAAACAATTTTTAGTTTTGTTTTTTAAAATTAGTTTAATTTATTAATTAAATTATTTATACAATAATAAGGAGAATAGTTAGTTTCTAAAGTGGCAAACGCTAGCTAAAAAAAAGGGGAAAACTAAAGGAAATTCTCTTAATTTCACTATAATTCGAAATTTATAAAAAATAACTTTTTTTTTTTGAATTCCCAAAAAATTTTTAAAAATCCCCTAAAATGGGATTTTTCTAAAAATTATTTAAAACAAGGAAATTTCCTATTTTTCAAAAGCAAATGTTTGAGAAATTCGAAATTTATAAAAAAATAACTTTTTTTTGAATTCCCAAAAAATTTTTAAAAATCCCCTAAAATGGATTTTTGTAAAAAATATTTAAAACAAAGAAATTTACTATTTTTCAATAACAAATGTTTGAAAAATTCGAAATTTATAAAAAAATAACTTTTTTTTTGAATTCCCAAAAAAAATTTTAAAAATCCCCTAAATGGGGATTTTTCTTAAAATTATTTAAAACAAGGAAATTTACTAATTTTCAAAAACAAATGTTTGAGAAATTTGAAATTTATAAAAAAATAACTTTTTTTTTGAATTCCCAAAAAATTTTTAAAAATCTCCTAAAATGGGATTTTTCTAAAAATTATTTAAAACAAGGAAATTTACTAATTTTCAAAAACAAATGTTTGAGAAATTCGAAATTAATAATAAAAAAATTTCCTTGAATTCCCAAAAAAAAATTTCAAAATATGGGATTTTTGTGATTTTTTTTCTAATTTTCAAATTGTAGAAAATTATTTTTAAAAATGATCTTGTTTTTTCGGGGAAGTTTTTCCCCGTATTCCGATTTTTTTTTGTTTCAAATATTTATAACCAAAAATCCCTTTTTAATCTAAATATGCAAATTATTAGTCTAATTGCAAAAATTCGATATTTTGGAATTCCTAAACTATTTTTCAAAAATACCCATAAATCCCACTTTATTAAATACGAAAATTTTAAATTTTTTTTCAGAAATTTTTAGCTTTAAGATGGCTAAAAGTAAAGTAAAAACTTTAAAATTTTTAAAAACAAAATTTTTAACGAATTCCTAAATAATTTTTCAAAAATCCCACTTTTGTCAAATAAAGAAATTTTTAATTTTTTTTTAAGAAATTCTTAACTATAAAACTGAAAAGTAAAGCAAAAACTTTAAAATTTTCAAAAAGTAACTTTTTTGTTGAATTCCTAAAATTATTTTCAAGAATACCCAAAAATCCCACTGTCTTAAAAATTAAAAATTTTGGTTTTATGAAGTATGTTGATATAAAAAAAACAAAATAATTTTGAAAAATTAACTTTTTTGTCGAATTCCTAAAATAATTTTCAAAAATACCCAAAAATCCCACTATCATTGAAATGAAAAATTATTTATTGTTTCCAATAAATTCTAAACATAACATCAAAATCTATTCAAATGAAAGAAAAAAATCTTAATCTTTTGCAAAATAAGTTATCCCCGAATTCCTAAATTATTTTTCAAAAATACCCAAAAATCCCAATGTGTAAAAAATTAAAATTTTTCTATTTTTTTAAACTAATTATTAAAATAGAAATCAAAATCTTTAAAAAAATTTTTCCCCGAATTCCTAAATTATTTTTAGGAATATTTTTCAAAAATTCCCCAAAAATCCCAATGTGTAAAAATATAAATTTTTCTGTTTTTTAAACTAATTGTTAAAATAGAAATCAAAATCTATCAAAATGAAAGTAAAAGTTTTCATTTTTAAAAACCGAATTCCTAAATTATTTTGCTAAAATCTCAATGTGTAAAAATTTAATTTTTTTTTCATTTTTTAAACAAGTTGTTAAAATATAAATCAAAATCTTTAAAAAAAATTTTTCCCCGAAATCCCACTGTCTTAAATGTGTAAAATTTTCTATTTTTCCAACAAACTTTAGGAATAAAAATGCAAAAATTAAATGCAGAACATGAAATTTTTCAAACAGGAAGTTTTTCCCTGAATTCCAAAATTTTTCAAAAATACCCAAAATACACATTGGGATTTTGGAATTCAAATTTTTCTATTTTTTGTGAACTAATTGTTAAAATAGAAATCAAAATCTTTAAAAAAAAATGTTTCCCCGAATTCTTAAATTATTTTTGAAAAATACCCAAAAATCCCATTCAATAAATTGTTATAAAAGTTAAAATCTATTGAATATAATTTTTTTTTTTACATTACCACAATTTTTCAATAATACCCAAAATACCTTTAAAGAATTTTAGGGGGGAAATAATCGAATTTTAACTTTAATGTTTCAGAAAACCATTTCTTAACCTCTTAAATACTTTAAATTCACGAAAAAAACTTTTCCCCAGAATTCCCAATTTTTTTTTTTAAATATCCAAAATTTCCTAAAAAAGAAGAAAATTCAATATTTCCTCAATTTATGTAAAAATAATTAAAATTTCTTTTAAAATATTTGTTTAAAATCAAAATTTTCTTTTCCCCTTTTTTTAGCTTGCTGTAAATTACCCCTTTCTGTGGTGTGTTTTTTTTTAATATTTTACAAAGTTTTATTTCTTTTTTTTTAGTTTTTTTTATACAATTTATTTTTTGGTTTTTAGTCTTTATTATTTCCAGTAAGCGTAAGTTAAGATTTTATAGAATTTCAGTTGTTTTTTGTTTGTTTTATCAAAATTTCTATCTATAAAATCTTGGTTTTCATAAAAAAAGTCTAGATTTAGGATTTTTTATTTTTTTTATAATTTTTATGTTTTTTATTTTAATCAAGGGGTGGATGTAACAGTTTAAAAATTTGTTAGTAACAATATTGAAGGAGGTCTTTTGTTGAGATTCATTAAGAAGGAGGGGAGTCTTTAATAAGAATTGTGAAAAAGGAACAATAAAATCCCAGAGGAAAAACAAATAGTTGGCAATGCGGTAAATAAATTGCAAGATTTACAAAAGTTTTGAAATTGTTAAATTTTCTTTAAAAAACTGGTTGGCAATGCGAAATTATTTTGGAATTTCAGTAAATCTAAGAAATTTTCCAAATCAATGGAAACAAAACTTTTGGTTGGCAATGCGAATATTTTTTTTTATATTATTTTAATAAATTTTAAATAAATCTTTCGTAATATAAAAATTCTATAGAATACAATAAAATTTTTTTGTTGATTAAGCGAAAAATTTTGTAAAATTTTGAAAAAATTTGGCAATGCGAAATTTTTTTTTTTATATTTTCTAAAGAATTCTACAAAAATCTTTCGGAATATAAAAATTCTATAGAAAACTATAAAATTTTTTTGTTGATTAAGCGAAAATTTTGTAAAATTTTGAAAAAATTTGGCAATGCGAAATTTTTTTTTTAATTTCTAAAGAATTTTAAAAAAATCTTTCGGAATATAAAAATTCCATAGAAAACTATAAAATTTTAAGTTGATTAAGCGAAAAATTTTGTAAAATTTTGAAAAAAAATTGAAAAATTTTGGCAATGCGAAATTTTTTTTTAATATTTTCTAAAGAAATTTACAAAAATCATTCGGAATATAGAAAATTATAAAAATATTTGTTGTTTAAGAGAAAATTTTTAAAAAATTTGGCAATGCGAAAAATTTTGTAAAATTTTTAAAAAATTTGGCAATGCGAAATTTTTTTTTTTCATATTTTCTAAAGAATTTTACAAAAATCTTTCGGAATATAAAAATTCTATAGAAAACTATAAAATTTTAAGTTGTTTACCGAAAATTTTGGCAATGCGAAAATTTTTTTTCATATTTTCTAAAGAATTTTAAAAAAATCTTTTGAAATATAAAAATTCTATAGAAAATTATAAAATTTTAAGTTGATTAAGCGAAAAATTTTGAAAAAAATTTGAAAAATTTTGGCAATGCGAAATTTTTTTTTTAATATTTTCTAAAGAATTTTACAAAAATCATTCGGAATATAAAAATTCTATAGAAAATTATAAAAATTTTAGTTGTTTAAGCGAAAATTTTTAAAAAATTTGGCAATGCGAATATTTTTCTTTCATATTTTCTAAAGAATTTTAAAAAAATCTTTCGGAATATAAAAATTCTATAGAAAACTATAAAATTTTAAATTGATTAAGCGAAAATTTTGTAAAATTTTGAAAAAAAATTGGCAATGCGAAATTTTTTTTTCATATTTTTTAAAGAATTTTAAAAAACTATTTTGGAATTCAAAAAGTTTTGGAAAATTCTCAAATTTTAAAAAAATTCTATAGGTTGGCAATGCATTAACTGATAATAGTATAAAAATTTAGTTGGCAACACCAGGAAATTACTATGAAAATATTAAATTTGTTGGCAATGCGAGAATTTTGAAAAATTCTAAATTAAAAAAAATAAGTCTTTATAGTTTGGCAAGGCGAAACATTTAGTTGGTTACTCCAGAAAACTTAAATAAAAATGTTTGCTTGAAAAATTTTCAAAGGGAAGGGTTTCATTATTTAAACTAGAATTTTTAGAATGACTCTATTTTACAAAACCCTAATATTTCTTAACCACACTACTACTGCCGCATTCACTACTACCCGCCGACGAACCATCGCCCGCCCAACGACGCCGTCTAGCCTCTTTGGCCGCCTGCATTTGGGCCGCCACCCGACTGGTCGTAGGAGTTGCATCAAAATCATTATAAAATTCCACTTCATCATCGGCCGTGGAATCGTAAGCGTTTGAAACATCTCCACCGCTGGCACCACTGCCACCGCCACGATCAATATCGAAACTAACATTCTTACTATCTCATCCACCCCTGTGCACCTGTACCGTGGCCTCCGCCGACTCCTGGCTGCGCAATTGCTGCCGGTATTCATCCAGCTCCTGCATGCGGTACGTGCCCAAATTCACCTGCATCATTAGGGTCTCCATGATGCGTTCGTTCTTCAAGGCCTTGGAGGGCAAGACAATGGCCAGCAGTTCGGAGGGCGAAATGCGACATAGATTTAGATCGCGTGTCAGTCTCTCCATAATGCACTCGAACTCGAACTGGGTGTCTCTGTTGGGTTGGATTTTCATTTTGGAGACTTTGTTGCGGGCCCAGGCCAGCATGGCCTCAAATTTCCGTATCTCGGGACATTGCAGTTCACGGCACATGATCATTTGCACCATGGACTCGGAAAGATTAAGGAACTCAGGACATTTAAACAGGCTATGGGCCTTATTCTCCACAAATGATAATATCATATTCACCAAGTCCGTGGCGGAGGTGTAACGCCAGTAATAGTTCTCCAAGGAAATCAGCATGGGACACACCACCTCTATGCGCAGAAACTGTTTGCAATGATGAAAACAAGCCTGCAGTAATTCGGGCAAATCGTAATGCTCAGCGGCACACAACAGGCCTTTAACAAATAAAACAAAATTTAAGTCAAAAAAAGTTAAAGTTTTAATTCTCTTCCTGAACTTACCCGGTATTGATACACAGGTCAAAGGACACGTCCCCGTATGCAAATAATCCAATAGCACTCGAAATGTATCCGGATCAAATTCTATTATAGTGAATTCAGTTTGCGCCAATTTCGCTCGATCCACCTTTTGAGCATCGGCACACACCGACAGTCTGGGCACGCCCAAATTATTGCCCGACCTATCTTTGTCTTTATCTTTGCTATCCCTGTCTATAGATTTGTTGTTGTTGTGTTTTTAATTGAGCAACACGAAACAAAAACAAAAAAAATTGTAAACAAAATCATAATAGCAAATTATAATAAAAAAAAAAATTGAAAAATTCACCCCCGATCCAAGGTGTTTAGAAAAAATGTCATGAAGAGATAAAAATGAGAATAATTTGTTTTAGTTTTGTTTTTTTATGAGTTCACAAAAGTTTAACGAGCACACAAAACGAACAAGGCATGAGAGAGAGTGAGAGAGAGAGTAACAATTGTTGAGTGTGTAAGAGAAAATATGTTGAAAAGGTGAGTAAAAAAAAGGAAACAAAAGGTGAATAACATTTAATACAGATTTAATGAACAAAAGAAAACATCAATATGAAATTAGGTGAATATGGAGAGTTTAGAATTTAGTTTTGTAATTATGAATTTTTTAATATTGTAAAATTTAATTAGAACTCAAAGAAATAGTTTAGATAATAAAAGAAGAGGTGAATTTTATGAATTTTATGAAATTTCATAAATATTTGAAAATGTGGTGAATTTTTTTTTAGGCAAAAATAAATTTTCAAAATAAAAAAAAAAAAATTTTTGAAGTGAATTTGTTTTTGTTAAATTTGAAATTACATTTTTGTTGAATAATTGTTAAATATTTATTTGAAATCAAATTTTTGTTGAAGATTTATGAAATTTGTTTGAGTGGTGAGTATATTTTTGTTAGTGGTGAGTTTAAAAATGTTTAAAATAGTCAGTTTTTTGGTGGAAATTCATGAAATTTTTTGTAAGTTTTCAATATTTTTGGTGTGGCGAATTTGTTTTTGTTGAATTTATATAAAAAAAATGAATTTTTTTAAAATGTTTATGAATTTCGGGTGTTGTGAATTTGTTTTTGTTAGTGGTGGGTTTTGAATTTTTGAGAAAAGTTGGATTTTGTTCAAGATTTATTTCAAATAGCCAGAATTGGGGTGTGGTGAGTTTATTTTTGTTAGTGGTGAGTATGAATTTTATATGAAAAATACATTTAGATCAAAATTTAAAAAATGTTTAAAGCATTTTGCATGTGGTGAGTAAATTTTGGGTATGGTGAGTTTGTTTTTGTTAGTGGTGATTATGAAATTTATCAGAAAAAGTTCGTTTTTGTTTAGAAATTTTGAAAATTTGGTTTAATTATACAGATGTTTGAAAAATTTAGGATGTGGTAAATAAATTTAGGGAGTGGTGAGTTTGTTTTCGTTAGTGGTGAGTATAAAAATGATCAGAAAAATAGTTTTTCGTTTGGAATTCATAAACATTTTCAAGATTTTTTAAGAATTTTGGTGTGGTGAGTTTATTTTTGTTAGAGGTGAGTATAAAATTTATCAAAAAAGTTTGATTTTGTTTAGAAATTTTAAAAATGTTAGTTGATTTAACAGATTTTTGGTGTGGTGAGTATAAAATGCATGAAAATGTTAGATTTTGTTCAAAATTTTGGTAATTATGCCAGAATTTTGGTGTGGTGAGTTAATTTTTGTTAGTGGTGAGTATAAAAATGATCAAAATTGTAAATTTTTGTTTGATATTCATGATATTTTTTGGAAAATTTTCAATAATTTTGGTGTGGTGAATTTATTTTTGTTAGTGGTGAGTAAAAAAATTATCAAAATATTAAATTTTTGATTAAGATTCATGAAATTTTAGAAAATTTTTCAATATTTTTGGTGTGGTGAGTTAGTTTTTGTTCGATATTCATGAACATTTTGAGGCATATTTAATATTTTTGGTGTGGTGAATATATTTTTGTTAGTGGTGAGTAAATAAATTATCAAAATATTAAATTTTTGATTAAGATTCATGAAATTTTAGATAATTTTTCAATAATTTTGGTGTGGTGAGTTTATGTTTGTTAGTGGTGAGTATAAAATTTATCAAAAAAGTCCATTTTTGTTCATGATTTATGAAAATTTTAATATTTTTTGGTGTGGTGAATTTGTTTTGTTAGTGGTGAGTAAGAATTATTTAAGAAAAATTAAAAATTAAAAAAGATTCATGAAATTTTAGAAAATTTTTCAATAATTTTGGTGTGGTGAGTTTATGTTTGTTAGTGGTGAGTATGAAATTTATCAAAAAAGTCCGTTTTTGTTCAAGATTTATGAAAATTTTAATATTTTTTGGTGTGGTGAATTTGTTTTGTTGGTGGTGAGTAAGAATTATTTAAGAAAAATTAAATTTTAATGATTATTTAACAAATTTAGTTCAAATTTAAAAAATTAAATTTCCACAAATGAAAAATTTAAATATGAATGATAAATTTTGTTAATTTTAAAACAAGCCAATCCATTTAAAAGGTTTTTTTAAGGAAGAACGATTTGAATTTTTAAATAAAAAAATGTTAAAAACACAAGCCAATTTTTGTAAAAATACCATTAAACAAGCCAAGAACATAAAAGAAAAACCATAATCCAATAAAAAGTTTTAAATTCACAATTGTTGCAACACATCACATTAGTTTTTTACAAGGACATTTTATACACCATATTTTATACAGGGCAAAGTCAAAGTACAAAGGACACGTAACGTAACGTAGTGTTTGGTATTATTTTGAATTTTTGATTTTGAATAAAAGGAAACATAAAGAAGACGAAAAAAAAAAGAACACACATCGATATATTTGTATTTATAGAAATTCAAACTCTTACTCGAACAATCTGTGGATGAAATCCATTTCTTTTTGTCTTCCGGATTCAATTGATTGGCATTCTTATTGCGTATGGAACGACCCCAGCCAGCAGTGATGGTGCCGAGGCGTGAGAAGGCGCGCTTAACCATGGGCGAGGAAGGAACACTTTTCGGTCGTATCGAATCGGAATCGGGTACGGTGAGATAATTATTACTTTTGGGTTTTTGATTTTGTGGTGAAACCAATGAAGGCGCCGGACGCGCAAATATTTCAGCAACTGGTATTTGTGGTGAACCGAAACCGGTTTGGATGCCATAAAGCATTTCCTAAATATTACAATATTACATAAGAAAATTACTTCATGTAGACTCTATGTATGTGTGGGAAAACTTACCTGAAACACTCTACTGCGAACACCCAGTATCGCTCGCACGCCTATAAAGCGTGCTTTCTGTTTTGACTGTCCCACCAGAAAGGTGACATCAAATAAATGAGCATTTGTTAGGCACGATGGTTCTAGATTTAAGAAAACTCTAGTAAAATCTTTTGCCAACTGTTCGTAATCTTCAAACTGATCACGCACAGAATCCAGCAAAGGTGATGATGGTCTCATGTGGCCTAATGGAAAATTTCAAATTACATAAATAAAAAAAATATTATTAAGGGTTCTGATTTTGTATGGATAGGGCTGTAAGAATGAGCTACAAACATGTATGCATGCATTTCATAGCAAAACCAATTATTTGTTTGTTTTTTTTTTCAGTATGCAAATGGGAGGGACCACTTTTATTTTTCAGATGTAGATTTGGAAATGACAGAAAATGTGAAAAAACGGAAATATTATAAGAAAAATGTATATGTTTTAATTGAATTTGTGTTTTCAGAATTATTTACAAGGAAATCTATTCAAAATAAATGAAAATTCGATAACTTTGAGGTGTGGTGAATTTTGTTATGTTAGTGGTGAGTTTGTTTATCAAGTATTTTATGTAAAATAACTACTTTTTTACCATCAATAATGAAATTTAGAAGAAAATTTGTAAAAATTTTGCTGTGGTGAATTTTTATTTGTTAGTGGTGAATATATATTTTTTTAAAAATGAATTTTTAATAAGAATTTTTTATGTTTTTAAAACTTTTGCTGATTTTTAATCTGAATTTACAAAATTTTTGGAAAATATTAGAAATTTTAGGTGTGGTGAATTTGTTTTTCTTAGTGGTGAATAAAATTTTTATAAAAGTAACTCATATTTCTGAGGTATTTTTGAAGTATATAGGAAATATATAAATTTTTTGGTGTGGTGAATTTAGTTTTGTTAGTGGTGAATATAAATTTTATAAAATAAGTAGATTTTTGAGGTAAAATTAAAGAATTTAAATTAAATTCTATATAAAAAAGCTTATTTATGTTAATTAAGTATTTATAAAATATATTTTCTATCAGAATTTCCAAAATTTTTGGCAAATATATGAAATTTTAAGTGTGGTGAATTTCTTTTTCTTGGTGGTAAATAAAAAATTTATAAAACTAACTGATATTTGTTAAGCATTCATGAAATATATGAGAAATATATTAAATTTTTTGGAGTGGTGAATTTATTTTTGTTAGTAGAGAATATACATTTTTTAAATGTTTTTATTTTTCCGTAGTTTTTAAGCAATCTTTGAAGAATTCTTGAAATTTTTGTAAAAAGTACATTTTTTATCAAAATTTATAAAATTTTAGGTGTGGTGAATTTCTTTTTCTTGGTGGTGAGTAAATATTTTCTAAAAGTATCACATATTTGTTAAGTATTTATAAAATATATGCGAAATATGAAAATATTTTGGTGTGGTGAATTTCTTTTTGTTAGTGGTGAATACAAATTGTATCAAACGAATAGATTTTTCGGAAGTTTTTAACAAATTTTAAAACATTTTAAAAAATGTATGTAAAAAAGTTAACTTTTCATTATTAATTAAGAAATTTTAGGTGTGGTGAATTTAGTTTTGCTAGTGGTGAATAAAGATTTTATAAAATTAACACATTTTTGTTAAGTAGCTATACAATTTATAAGAAATATATTAAATTTTTGGTGTGGTGAATTTCTTTTTGTTAGTGGTGAATATAAATTTTATAAAATTACTAACTTTTTGAGCCAAATTCTTCATATTTTTGTAAAAAAGTAAATTTTGTATGAGTTTTTATAAAATTTAAGGTGTGGTGAATTTCAATTTGTTAGTGGTAAGTATAAATATAATAAAAATAACTGCATTTTGTTAAATATTTATGAAATATGTGGCAAATATAGAAATTTTTGCTGTGGGGAATACACAATTTATTAAATAGGTAAATTTTTGAGCAGAATTTATGAAATTTTTAAAGAATTGATGAATATTTACAAAATTTTAGGAGTGGTGAATTTCTATTCCTTAGTGGTGAGTATGGATTTTATAAAAGAAACTTATTTTTGTTAAGTATTTATTAAATATATTGTAAATCTATAAAAATTTTGGTGTGGTGAATTTCAATTTGTTAGAGGTGAATATAAATTTTATAAAAAAATCATATTTTATAAAATAATTTATAAAATATATGATAAATATACAAATTTCAAGGTGTGGTGAATTAATTTTTGTTAGTGGTGAATATAGATTTTCAAAATATGTAAGATATTTAAGTAAATTCCAGCATATGGTGAGATTTCTTTGTAATTCTTTTAATCTCTAGTAATTTGTCAATATAAATTAATATTTTGTTTTAGATTTTCCTATTTGCAATGTCATTCAAACATGCCTTTTCATATGCACTCAACTATTTTGCCACAAAATTCTTTTATATTCAGATTTTAAGGCAATTTATCTGCCATAAATTTCTAAATAAGTACAAATATTTTTCTAGAAAGTATATAAATTTACCATTTGATATTAATTGACATAGAAACATACATACTTATATTAAATTTTAATCTCTAACCATATTGAATTTGCACTTAAAATTACTCAACCATAATACTGGTCAGTCAGTACATTTGCATTAATCAAATATTGAAAGAGAAATCAAATATTTTTTGTGGCTAAATCAATTTTGTATGGACGTACTAGTATTTGAATTTACCAAACGAACAAAAAAAAAATCAAACTGATAAACTGATTGTTGGTTGTACAGGAAATGTAACACAATTGTAAAATAAATACCAAAAATATTTTTACTTGTAGTGGTTTGTTTAATGCTTGTAGTCAGAAATCCAGAAATTGAGTATTAAAATCATATTTGTTAAACAAATACTCGTACTATGGATTTACCACAACCTCCTCAATATCCCATTACCAGCACTCTTTTTGTTTGTTTATAAACAAGTATAGTTTTTGAAGGTAAGTTTAATAAAATTTATATGCAAGCAAAAGATAAATGTTAAGGATCTTTGGAGTACTGTCTTCTGACAGCAGTTGTAATATTGAAATAAAAAAATTGAAATTTGAATGAAAAGGAATTTTACAGATTTTTGAAAAACTTTAAACTCCGGTTGGAATATGGATCTCAGAAGCTCTGAAAAATATGGCAAACTCTTCTACTCAAACGTTAAGGTTCTTTGGAGTACAAGCTTCTGATAGCACTTGGAATATTGATATCTCAAACAGGAATTCTAAATGTTTTTGATATTTATATTAATAAAACTGGAAGAAAGGAATCTTTTAACACTAAAATCAATGAAATTAAATTAAAAAAATTATTTTTTTTTTGTGAGATTTTGAAAATCTTCAGTCTGCACTTGGAATATTGGGACTCCTAACTGGATTTTAAGATGTTTTGGAGAATTATTTTAATAAAACTAGATGAAAGGAAGATTTTAACAATGAAATCACTAAGATAATTTACATTTTTTTTTAGTAAAAATTAAAATTTTCTTGGAAATTTCAAAGATTTTGGACATCTTCAGGTTAAGTTAAGGAATATTGATATCTTAAATCAATTGTTGCTAAATTTTGTTACTTTATATTAGTAAAATACACAGAATTAAAGCTTTGTGTTTTGAAAATTATGCCGAAACTCTTCTAGTTAAATTTTAATGATCTTTGGAGTGGAGCCATCTCCTTCTGACTGCACTTGGAAAATTGTGATCTCCAATAGAAATTTAAGATGTTTATGGGATTTATTTGAATAGAAATAAATAAAAACAAGTTTTTCATACAAAAATCAATACTTTACTTTACAGGTCGTGTAGGAAAAAATTTGAATTTTGCTGGTAATTTTGGAAATTTTCAAGTTAAGATTGGAATATGGATATCTTAAATCAATTGTTGCTTAATTTTGATACTTTATTTAAGTGTAGAAAATAAAAGGGAAGCTTTTTATATTGAAAATTTATAACCAAATTCTTTTAGACATGGCAAACTTTACCAGTGCAATATTATAGATCTTTGCTGTGTAGCCTTCTGATTGCCCTTGGAATATTGTGATCTCAAACAGGAATTTAAGATGTTTTTGGGATTTATTTCAATAAAACTAACTGAAAACAAGCTTTTAATATTAAAATAAATAAAAGATTTTACACTTTGTCTAGGAAAAATTTTAATTTTGTAGGGGTTTTGAAGATTTTGGAGACCTTCATGGAATATTGTGATCTCAAACTGGAATTTAAGAGGTTTTTGGGATTTATTTCAATAAAACTAGCTTTAAATATTAAAAGCAATGAAATAATTTACACTTTGTCTAGAAATTTTTGGAGTTTTGAAGATTTTGGAGATCTTCATGATAAGGTTGGAATATGATCAATACAAATCAAATATTGCTTCATTATGATATTTGACTTTGGTGTAGAAGAGGAAAGAAGAGCTATTTGTATTGCAAACATTATTGAAACTCTATTCATTAAATTGTCAACAGTCTTGGATTGTAGAGTCCCTACTACACAAGGAATATTTTGGATACCTTCATGTTAAGGTTGGAATATGAACATCTGAAATTAATTATTGCTTCATTATGATATTTAATTTTAGTGTAGTAGAGAAAGGAGAAGCTGATTGTATTGCAAACATTATTGAAACTCTCGTCATAAAATTATCACAATCTTTGGAGAGCAGAGTCCCTACTTCACTAGGAATATGTTGGAAATCTTTAAGTTAAGGTTGGAATATGAACATCAGAAATTAATTATTGCTTCATTATGATATTTGATTTTCGTGTAGAAGAGGAAGGAGGAGCTTTTTGTATTACAAACATTACTCCTTCATTAAATTGTCACAATACTTGGAGTGCAGATTTCCTACTACACATGGAATATTTTGGAGATATTTAAGATAAGGTTGGAATATGAACATCTCGAATCAATTGCTGCTTAATTTTGATTAGTCTAATGAACAGATTAGAAGTATTCAGAAAATTCCATCCAAACTCTTCTAGTCAAAAGTTAAGAATCCTTGGAGTACACTTGGAATATTGTGATGCCAATCTGGAATTTATGATATTTTTGGGATTTATTTTAATTAAACTAGAAGAAAGGAAACTTTTAGTAATAAAATCACTGAAATATTTTGCACTTTGATGAAATTTTTTTTTTGAAAATTTCGAAATTTTCAGATCCTCAATTGAAAGTTGGAATATGGACCTCGAAAATTGATTGTTGGTTAATTTAGCCAATTGATTTTAGAGAATAAATAAAAGGAGAAGCTTTTTATGTTGCTAAGGTTACAAAAAATTCTCTTTAGTGGAGAGTCCCTATTACATATGGCAAAATTTTAAAATCTTCAAGTTAAGATAGGAATATGGACATCTGAAATCAATTGTTGATTAATTTAGCCAATTGATTTTAGAAAATAAATAAAAGGAGAAGCTTTTTGTATTGCTAAGATATGGCAGGATCCTTGGGAATGTAAAAGAGGAAGGAACATCTCTAAGTTATATAGAAATCACTGTGTTGTGGAGCTGCTGATATAAACAGTGTTCAATAGGAGTATTAAATACCTTTATAAGTCATCATAGGCATATTATGATACTTCCTTTCCAATTTTAATACGGCTTTATATAATTTTCTTTTTGAGAAACACGTAAACAAATCTGTCATAATTTATTTACACACATGGAAGTAGGAGTTAGGAGACAAAATCTTTTAAAACATATTTCGTGCCTTTAAAAAAAAACAAGGTATTTATGCCAAACATGTAATAGCTACTCGCTCCTTTAAAAAAAAACAAACACATCCTTGCGCTTAGCTGTATCCAAATACATGAAGATAGAAAATGGAGAGTTGTATTGGATGTCTGTAAAATTTTACTTTGTAATTTCTGTTTAAATTGAAAATATATGTAACGCTTTTACAGATTTCTTTAATTTTTTTTTCACACATATCCTTTTAAATGTATACATTATTGTAATTTTTTTTCTTTTTAATGCTTAAGGACTTTCAGATTGGGTTACAAAAATCCTTGTGAGTTTGAGTTTATAAATTTTGTGTATTATAGAGGGAGTTTGGGTGTATGTTTTCCTCATTCCTTGGATGGTATTGTAATGGTAGTAAGTATTTATTTAAATGGAAATTTAATACTTGAATTTATGTGTATTAATGACTTTTAAATAGGTGTAAGAAAGTGCTTAAAATTACTAGATTAAGGTCCAAAGAGAGTATTAAACATAAAGAATTTTTGTAAAGAAAATTTTATATTTTTGATGCATTTAAAGGGAGAAGAGGGTTTGGGTTAATAAAGACATGTGCTTGAGTAACTTAGATATTAAGAATATTGAGTTTATAAGGTCTTTAAAATTTGTGTTATGTATCCATTTGACTACGACCTTTGTGAACATCCTTGGAGCATCCTTAGAATTATTGAAATATTTTGGAGAGCTTCAAGTTAAGGTTGGAATATGGACGCATGAAATCAATTGTTGCTTAATGTTGATACTTTATATTAGTCTAATAGACATAGCAGAAGTTTTTTGTTGTGAAAATTTTTTCCAAACTCTTTAAATTTTTTTTTAAGATTTCCTGATTTTGAAAATTTTCCAGTTAATGTCAAGTTAAACTTGGAATATGGACGTATGAAATCGATTATTGCTTCATTTTGCTAATTGATTTTATTGTATAGGAGAAAGGAGAAGCTTTTGGTATTGCAAACATTATTGAAACTCTATTCAAAACACTGTTAATATTCTTGGAGTGTCCCTGAAATAAAAAAAATATTTTGGAGATTTTCAAGTTAAGCTTGGAATATGGAAGTGTGAAATCGATTGTTGCTTCATTTTGCTAATTGATTTTATTGTAAAAGAGACAGAAGAATCTGTTTCTATTGAAAACATTATTGAAACTCTATTCAAAACACTGTTAATATCCTTGGAGTGTCCCTGGAATAAATAAAATATTTTGGAGATTTTCAATTTAAGCTTGGATTATGGACGTGTGAAATCGATTGTTGATTCATTTTGCTAATTGATTTTATTGCAAAAGAGATAGGAGAAGCTTTTGGTATTGCAAACATTATTGAAACTCTGTTCATAACATTTTTAACATCCTTGGAGTGTCCCTAGAATTAATGAAATATTTTGGAGATCTTTAAGTTAAGCTTGGAATATGGACGTGTGAAATCGATTGTTGCTTCAGTTTGCTAATTGATTTTATTGTAAAAGAGGCAGGAGAATCTGTTTCTATTGAAAACATTATTGAAACTCTATTCAAAACACTGTTAATATCCTTGGAGTGTCCCTGGAATAAAAAAAATATTTTGGAGATTTTCAAGTTAAGCTTGGAATATGGACGTATGAAATCGATTGTTATTTAATTCTTCCAACTGATTTTATTGTATAAGAGTAAGGAGAAGCTTTCGTTGTTACAATCATTATTGATTGTCATGATATTCATGAAATTGTTAACATGCTTTTAGAGTACCTAGTCCCTAAACTAGGATCTCTGAGATTTCTGCTTTTCTTTTGGGATCTCTTGTATGTTCCTGTAAGCATTACTTATTCCCCTTTCCTTCAAGTCTAGTTAATACATCACTTTGATAAAGGTTTCGTCGTTGACTAACGTCCAAAGTTAAATTCTTTTCTTATCGTTCCATTCATTTTTCATGCCTGTCCAAGATAACAACTAATTTATGCCTGCATTTAAATGAAGCAATAAAACTGTTTGTTTGGTTTTTTAACATTTAGCTTAAAGAGGAAATCAATATTGTTAAACAAATTTCATGTTGCTGTCACCGGAAGTTGTTACCCACATCCCCACAAGATCTACGATACTCTGACAATGTCATTGATAATCATGTTGAAACATTTGATGATGTATGTGGCCAAAAAGGATAACAATGAAAATGGCTTTAAAAAAAAAATCTGTAAAAAGAAACAGCAATGGCATCATTTATTATACACCAAGATTAACAGCACAACATTAAGGCGTTGAAAGGGATATAAAATCATGAATGAAAGAGAGCAAAGGGAGAAAGAGTGAGTTAGAGAGTAAGGAGGGAGGGGAATATGAGAGTATGAGTAGTTTTTAACTGCAAGTGCTTTGCAGCGTTTACCTCATAAAACCATTAATCACATTGACATGTGATTGGATTTATTTCCCACGAAAAAACCAGCATAAATTTTAAGACATTTATGGTTAGACATTAAAAAAACGGGGGGAAATGAATTTTGGTTAACATAAACAATATAAAGGGAATCTTTAATACGCCTTTAAGGGACATGTACTTAAAGTTAATATGAAAAGCAGGGCATAAGGAAATATATAAAGCTTTTAAAGGGTTCAATAAAGGGGGTTTCCAAAAAGCTGTAATTGTAAATAAAAACATGCCTAAAAGGTTGAGACACTTTTATTTTTTTAGCTTAAGGTTTAATTTTAAAGCAGGGGAGATTCTAATCTGGTCTATATGCAACAAACCAAAATAGTAAAATTACGAAAAGTTAGCGAAAGTAGTGGAAAAAAAAGTAGTGACAAGTAGAAGAAATAAAGGGTCTCACTCCCAAAACTACATACTATGCTTAACACACAGTAGCACACAGCACACTTCAACGTCCAACGATGACGAGAGAGGTGTGATTGGCGCATTATTGGCTAAAACTCTTGCATGCAACATTTTTCTATATTCTTCCTCACCAATTGGTCGCCATGAGCCGCGTCGATAGGGTTTTGGTATTTGGCCCGTCTCAGCGTGATTGGATAAATTCATTACCAAATCCTCTAACATTTGTGAGCGGGTGCGTTCCTGCATGCGGGCAAATTTTGGCGCCGAATATGAGGCACGTTCGCCATTCACGATTTTCGTTAAAAGCCATTCTCTATTAATAAGAGAGAAAGATATATTTATAGAGAGAGATAAAATGTTAAAATATTTAAGAAAATTAAAATTTCTGCTTACCTAAACATTGGTCCTTTCTCGAATACCGATTGTTCCCACAAATAGGGTTTGTAGGCGCCCACTTCGTCTCGCGTCACTATCGACACTTCGTAGCGGGTGGGTTTGTGTTTTATTCGGGCCGAGACTCGCACCTGTAAGGAAATTAAGAAACAAACAAATTCCAAAAATTCATTTCAAAAGCTTTTTATAAAAAATAAAATTTCGTATAAAATCTTCAAAAGCTTAACAAGTTTGCAAGCCTTACAAGCTTTTGATAAAAGCTTTACAAGCTTTACTAGCTTTTGGTAAAAGCTTTACAAGCTTTTGGTAAAAGCTTTACAAGCTTTTGGTAAAAGATTTAAAAGCTTTTAACAAGAGCTTTAGAAGCTTTTTTATAAAAGCTTTACAAGCTTTTTATAAAAGCTTTACAAGCTTTTGATAAAAGCTTTACAAGCTTTTGATAAAAGCTTTACAAGCTTTTGATAAAAGCTTTACAAGCTTTTGATAAAAGCTTTACAAGCTTTTCTTAAAAGCTTTACAAGCTTTTCTTAAAAGCTTTACAAGCTTTTCTTAAAAGCTTTACAAGCTTTTGGTAAAAGCTTTACAAGCTTTTGGTAAAAGCTTTACAAGCTTTTGGTAAAAGCTTTACAAGCTTTTGGTAAAAGCTTTACAAGCTTTTGGTAAAAGCTTTACAAGCTTTTGGTAAAAGCTTTACAAGCTTTTGGTAAAAGCTTTACAAGCTTTTGGTAAAAGCTTTACAAGCTTTTGGTAAAAGCTTTACAAGCTTTTGGTAAAAGCTTTACAAGCTTTTGGTAAAAGCTTTACAAGCTTTTGGTAAAAGCTTTACAAGCTTTTGGTAAAAGCTTTACAAGCTTTTGGTAAAAGCTTTACAAGCTTTTGGTAAAAGCTTTACAAGCTTTTGGTAAAAGCTTTACATGCTTTTGGTAAAAGCTTTACATGCTTTTGGTAAAAGCTTTACATGCTTTTGGTAAAAGCTGTAAGAGCTTTTAGCAAAAGCTTTATAAGCTTTTAGCAAAAGCTTTATAAGCTTTTAACAAAAGCTTTACTTTTAACAAAAGCTTTACAAGCTTTACTTTTAACAAAAGCTTTATAAGCTTTTTACAAAAGCTTTATAAGCTTTTTACAAAAGCTTTATAAGCTTTTCAAAAAAGCTTTAAGAGCTTTTCAAAAAAGCTTTAAGAGCTTTCTATAGTTTTTCTTTAAAGTTTAAATCATAGCTTTTTTTCATAATATTACTTACCAATATAAACGTGTGCAGAAAATGACTCTTTATGCAGGCAGGACTAAAGCGGGTATTATCAGCTTCCAGAAACACCACACAAACAATATCATTGCCAATGTGACGTTTTCTTTGCAGCTTTTGAGGATCATGACGTTCGTAAGGCAATAACGTTGAGACATGAAACATTATCTCAATATTACGCCAATTTGTATATACAGAGTACAGACCTAAAACAAAACAAAAAAAAAAAGGTTTTGAAAAAAAAGCTTTTTCTTTATTCACAATAAAAGTTGTCAAACCTGTCAAGTCATGCACTGTATCAAGGCCACCTTTGTATTTATCGAAACCCTTTAAACGAACACGATCACCTAAAAGGGTTAAGAACTCATCGAAGAGCAGGGAATTTTCATTATTGTCTAAAATTTGCTCCTCCGTATATTGATCCTCTTTAACAAAAATAACACCAACTTTTAACTCAGATTTAATAAAAACCTACAAACGATTTTTAATTAAATAAATATCTAATAATGTTAAACAAAAAACCTACTTGATCTAATTTCAGTAATTCCTCTGGGGTATCAGGCAATTGGCCCAAGGTTAAGGGAGGATTTAAATTAACTTCTTTGCCCAAAGATCTAACCACTTCCTCGCGGTTATATCTATAAGTTATAAAAGAAGATATTATTTACAAAAAATTCATTTAAATTATGATAAAATTTACCTGTCGGCAAATACACAAGAGGCGGGTATCAGACCATGTACTGTATAGGAACCAGCTCGCACCAATATCCGAAACTGATCGCGCCCATTAAGCGTCTCCTGCTTAATGGACAATATCACCGGACCCAAATCTTCGTCGCTGGTAAAATAGTTCCAGTGCTCGCAGCCAAAGAAATACTTCTCGTACGTTTCCTGTTCCACGGAGATCAGCTCGAAGGCGCCATTTTGTTCCCATTGTTCTTCGATTGTTGTCTTTTTCCTAGGACTTAAACATTCGCATAAAAATACAACAACAGGGGAAGGGAAGCATAATCAACCAAACAAACAAATAAATAAACTTAAACAACAACAATGGAAATGGCAGATGTCACAGAAGGTGGGGAAATGTTTCAATGCAAAGAACTCAACCCAAATGAAAAGAAAAGCAAACAAAAAAAATGTAAAAGAAAAAAACCTAAGTAGGATTAAATGGGTCTACCAACACATACCTGGGTGTGGCCTCAGAGTCTTCATCATCCTCATACAGGTCACTGCACTCACGCTCCAAATAGGCATCACTACTATTGCCGCCTCGTATGTCCTCATGTTCCGAATCACTTTCATCCCAAATGGTGTGTGTGGGCGGCATACTGATTTTCTGTCTCGAACACTCAATCCAATAGCCCGGGGTGGGCATTAAATTATGAGGATATTCTTCACAAATCTCATCTGGAACAGAGAAATTTAATTGAAAATATTAGTTTAGACTTTTGAAATAAAATGAGGCATATTTTTGGGGTTTAAAAGGGGCTCAAAATAATTGCATTTAACAGGAGATAATTGGAAAAGTTCAAGAAATAAATCTATAATAATTATAGAGATGTTTTCTTATTCTTAATTATGAAGAATTCTTTATTAATTCATGATTTTTTAAAAAGTAGTAGATTTACTACTATTTTTAATAACATTATTTTACAAGCAAATTACAGCCAGACATCATGTAATCAAAATACAATTTCAAAAAAAGTACTTATTACAAATTTTTAAAAAGGTACTTTTCTACTACTTTTTTAAAAACATAAATTTTTGCGTAAATTATAAAATAACAGGCAGATATTGGTTTCTTATAAAGAAAATATAACAAAATTTATGCAAAAACACTTTTAAATCTTTATTAAGCGATATTTTTATAAAAAAGTAGTAGATTTACTACTTTTTTTTTAAAACATTATTATATAAAATAATTACTCTCAAATAATATGTAATAAAAACAGAATTTCAAAAAAGTACTTTTCAAAAGTTTTTGAAAAAGTACTTTTCTACTACCTTTTTAAAACTTAAATTTTTGAAATTATTTTTTAAGAAAATTACTACCAAACATCATGTAACTAAAACATAATTTCAAAAAAGTACTTTTTACAGTTTTTGCAAAAAAATACTTTTCTACTACCTTTTTAGAAATTAAAAATTGTAACGAAAATTATAAAATAACTTGCAGATTTTAGATTTTAATTAAGGAACTACCTTAAAACTTATAAAAATATAAATTTAAATGTAAATTATATCTTGTTTTTTAAAAAAGTAGTAGATTTACTACTATTTTTTACAACATTATTTTACAAGAAAATTACTACCAAAAATCATGTAACAAAAACACAATTTCAAAAAAGTACTTTTTACAGTTTTTGCAAAAAGTACTTTTCTACTACCTTTTTAAAAATTTTAATTCGTAGCGAAAATTATAAAATAACTTGCAGATTTTAGATTTTAATTAAGAATGTACATCAAAATTTATAAAAATATAAATTTAAATTATATCTTGTTTTTTAAAAAAAAGTAGTAGATTTACTACTATTTTTTACATTATTATTTTTTAAAAAAATTACTACCAAACATCTTGTAACAAAAACACAATTTCAAAAAAGTACTTTTTGAAGTTTTTGCAAAAAGTACTTTTCTACTACCTTTTTTAAAAATTAAAAGTTGTAGAGAAAATTATAAAATAACTTGCAGATTTTAGATTTAAATTAAGAAACTACCTTAAAATTTATAAAAATATATTTTTTAAACTAAATTATATCTTGTTTTTTAAAAAAGTAGTAGATTTACTACTATTTTTTACAAGATTATTTTAAAAGAAAATTACTACCAAACATCATGCAACAAAAACACAATTTCATAAAAGTACTTTTTACAATTTTTTGGAAAAGTACTTTTCTACTACCTTTTTTAAAAATTTAAATGTTACGAAAATTGTAAAATAACTTTCAGATTTTAGATTTTAATTAAGAATGTTTATCAAAATTTATAAAAATTTAAATCTAAATTATATCTTGTTTTTAAAAAGTAGTAGATTTACTACTATTTTTTACAACATTATTTTACAAGAAAATTACTACGAAACATCATGTAACAAAAACACAATTTCAAAAATGTACTTTTTACAGTTTTTGTAAAAAGTACTTTTCTACTACCTTTTTTAAAAATTAAAAGTTGTAGAGAAAATTATAAAATAACTTGCAGATTTTAGATTTAAATTAAGAAACTACCTTAAAATTTATAAAAATATATTTTTTAAACTAAATTATATCTTGTTTTTTAAAAAAGTAGTAGATTTACTACTATTTTTTACGACATTATTTTACAAGAAAATTACTACCAAACATCATGTAACAAAAACACAATTTCAAAAAGGTACTTTTTACAGTTTTTGCAAAAAGTACTTTTCTACTACCTTTTTTAAAAATTTAAATTTGTTGCGAAAATTGTAAGATAACTTGCAGATTTTAGATTTTAATTAAGAATGTTTATCAAAATTTTTAAAAATATAAATTTAAATTTAAATCTAAATTATATTTTGTTTTTTAAAAAAAGTAGTAGATTTACTACTATTTTTTAAAACATTATTTTACAAGAAAATTACTACCAAACATCTTGCAACAAAAATACAATTTCAAAAAAGCACTTTTTGAAGTTTTTGCAAAAAGTACTTTTCTACTACCTTTTTTTAAAAATTTAAATTTGTTGGGAAAATTATAAAATAACTAGCATATATTTGATTTTAATTGAGAATGTACATCAAAATTTGTGTTTTTAAAAAAGTAGTAGATTTACTACTAATTTTTACAATATTATTTTATAAAAAAACTTACTACCAAACATCATGTTCTGTTACATAACAAAAACACAATTTCAAAAAAGTACTTTTTACAACTTTTTGAAAAAGTCTTTTCTACTACTTTTTTAAAAACTTGAAATTTTGCTGTAAATTATAACATGACAGGCAGATATTAGTTTCTTTTAAAGAAAATTTGTAAAAATTTATAAAAATATATTTTTAAATCTTTATTAACCAATATTTTTATAAAAAGGTAGTAGATTTACTACTATTTTTTAAATCATTATTATATAAAAAAATTAATTTCAAATATCACGTAACAAAAACACAATTTCAAAAAAGTACTTTTTACAACTTTTTAAAAAGGTACTTTTCTACTACCTTTTTAGAAATTTAAATTTTGTCTTAAATTTGTAATATAACTTTCCGAGTGTTTTCCTAGATTTACCAGAAATTGTACCTAGAACTTGATTTCTTTTGTTGCATATTTTTAGGCTTATATAACAACTTGTTGCTGGCTTCAAAATGTATTCATTAAACCAACTTCACCAGCTGGCTAATTTTATTTATTTTTATTTTCACTTTATTAATTTCTAGCATACAAAACGTGGCATATTTTTAGACATTTCATTAACATTTACATAAATTATGTTTGGCACGTTTTTGTTTGTTTCTTTGTTTGTTATTAGCTGCATAATTATTTAACAGTTGTGTTTATTTGCTAATTAATTAATAGTGTAAATAATCTATATAAAAATAGCATTGCAATGATGTCTGTTATTATACAATTAAAAGAATTTTCTAGGCATACTTTTAGGCGTTGCTATCTTAATTTGTTTGAGTGTAGGTATATTTTTAACCAGGCCATATGTTTTTTTTTCGTTTGCCTTCAAGCTTTTATTGTATAATAAAGTGAGAATGTTTATTGTTTGTTATATTTTTTAGTTGATTTTTATTTATGGCAAACATTTTATGTGGAAATTTAATTAAATAAAATTAATTAGTTCTAGTCAGCAGCAAAAAAGAGCTGTCATAACAAATAAATTATTATTAATTTTAAATGTAAAAATAATTGATTTGTGTTAAAGAAGTAAAATATTTTAAATTATTTGAAATTTAAGCAGTTTAGTTTTAAAATTAAGGGAAATATTTAAATTTTTTATAGAATAAACGATTTTTTCATTAAAAAATATGTTGCCTACTTTTAGTATTTTGTATTAAACAAAAAGTGTTGCCTAATTTTAGGGGTTCAATTGTTTTGTTTATTTTGGTTTTTATTGAAATTATTTGTATATTTAGCATTTTTTTCTATAAATTTTATCTAGACAAACATTTGTTTATAATTTCCAATAATCAAGTACCAATTTTAGATTTATTTAACAGAAATATGAAGAGCAAAGTCTTGTCCCTCATCATATTTCTAGCTTGTTATTTAAATTTGTACATTTTCAACATTATTTTACATTTACATTTTACCTAAATAAATAAATTTGAATGCCTATTTTCAGTTCTATCCTCACTTATTTACTAAAAAGCTATGCAAAGAAATGGAAAAAAACCGAAACAACAAATATTTAACTATACATTTGACTACCTTAAGGCCATCAGAAATAAATACATTTAAAACATCTTGTTGATTTGTTTACGCCTCCTCACTACCACTACCCTTATCATTACCCATAAAATTCCCAGAATTTCTGTGCATCTGAAAGCGTAATTATGCTAAATAAGTATTCAGCACAAAAAAAGGTAAAATTCTAGAAAATATACTCAAAATTATAATCACATGATTGAATAGATAAGCATCACTTATTTTCTACATTGTTATTGGCAACTACAAATAACTGAAGCATATAATTAGGCTTGTAGATTAAAATAAAACGAAAAAAAGTATAAAATTAAATGATTAAATTTAGCTAGTTAATACAAATAATTGGTTTTATTATAAGAAATTAATTTTGCAAAGTTTTTAGAAAAATTTAAAAAAAGTATTAAATCTACTACTATTTTTAAAAGAGCTTTTCAAATCATTTCCAAAACAAAAACTTAATAATAGCATAATTTTATTACTTCAATGTTGTAAAAACTAAATTTTTTAATTTTTTTAAAAAAGTACTTTTCTACTACCTTTTTAAAACGATGAATTTTGTTAGAAATTTTAATGGAAATCATTAGCATAATTTTTTTATTTAGAAAAATATCTTAAAAATAACTAAAATTTACTTTTTAAAAAAGGTAGTAAATCTACTACTATTTTTAAATAGTTATATTTACCTAAATTTTAACAGATATTTAACAGAAATAATTTGTTTTATCTTAAGAAATTAAAAATTTTAAGAATTTCTTTTTTCCTAGGGTTTTTTTGAAAAAATTAAAATAGTATTAAATCTACTACTTTTTTAAATTATATATTTTTACACAAAAATATTAGAAGCGTAACTCGTTTATGTTTAAATAGTTTTTTTTTTTATAAAAAATCATAATTTTTGAAATTTTTAAAAAAGTACTTTTCTACTACCTTTTTAAAATTATGAATTTTTTTACAAATTTTAATGGAAATCATTAGCATAATTTTTTTATTTAGAAAAATGTCTTAAAAATACCTAAAATTTACTCTTTAAAAAAGGTAGTAAATCTACTACTATTTTTAAATAGTTATATTTATATAAATTTTAACAGATATTTAACAGAAATAATTTGTTTTATCTTAAGAAATTAAAAAATTTAAGGATTTGTTGTTTTTGTAGGGTTTTTAGAGAAATTTAAAATAGTATTAAATCTACTACTTTTTTAAATTATATATTTTTACACAAAAATATAAGAAGCGTAACTCGTTTATGTTTAAATAGTTTTTTTTTTATAAAAAATCATAATTTTTGAAATTTTTTAAAAAGTACTTTTCTACTACCTTTTATGAAATTATGATTTTTTTTAGAAATTTTAAGGGAAATCATTACCATACATTTTTTTCTTCAGAAAAGTGTTTAAAAAATACTTAAAATTAAATTTTTAAAAAGGTAGTAAATCTACTACTATTTTTAAATATTTATATTTACCTAAATTTTTACAGATAATTAACAGAAATAATATGTTTTATCTTAAGAAATTGAAAAATTTAAGGGATTTGTTGTTTTTGTAGGGTTTTGAGAGAAAAATAAAATAGTATTAAATCTACTACTATTTTAAACTACATATTTTAAATTAATTTCTAACAAGAAAATTGTTTAAATTAATTTTTTTATAAAAAATCATAATTTTTGAAATTTTTAAAAAAGTACTTTTCTACTACCTTTTTAAAATTATGATTTTTTTCAGAAATTTTAATGGAAATCATTACCATAAATTTGTTTGTGTAGAAAAGTGTATAAAAAATACCTAAAATTAACTTTTTAAAAAGGTAGTAAATCTACTACTATTTTTAAATACTTATATTTACCTAAATTTTTACAGATATTTAACAGAAATAAGTTTTTTATATTAAGAAATTAAAAAAATTAAGGATTTGTTGTTTTTGTAGGGTTTTTAGAGAAAAATAAAATAGTATTAAATCTACTACTTTTTTAAACTACATATTTTAAATTAATTTTTAAAAAAAAAAATGTTTAAATTCATTTTTTTATAAAAATTAATAATTTTTTAAATTTTTAAAAAAGTACTTTTCTACTACCTTTTTAAAATTATGATTTTTTTAAGAAATTTTAATGGAAATCATTACCATAAAATTGTTTGTGTAGAAAAGTGTTTTAAAAATACCTAAAATTTACCTTTTTAAAAGGTAGTAAATCTACTACTATTTTTTAAAAATTATATTTACCTAAATTTTAACAGCTATTTAACAGAAATAATTTGTTTTATCTTAAGAAATTAAAAATTTTAAGAATTTCTTTTTTCCTAGGGTTTTTTTGAAAAAATTAAAATAGTATTAAATCTACTACTTTTTCAAATTATACATTTTTACACAAAAATATAAGAAGCGTAACTCGTTTATGTTTAAATAGTTTTTTTTTATAAAAAATCATAATTTTTGAAATTTTTAAAAAAGTACTTTTCTACTACCTTTTATGAAATTATGATTTTTTTTAGAAATTTTAATGGTAATCATTACCATAAAATTGTTTGTGTAGAAAAGTGTATAAAAAATACCTAAAATTTACTCTTTAAAAAAGGTAGTAAATCTACTACTATTTTTAAATAGTTATATTTACCTAAATTTTTACAGATATTTAACAGAAATAATTTGTTATATCATAAGAAATTAAAAAAATTAAGGATTTGTTGTTTTTGTATGGTTTTTGGAGAAAAATAAAATAGTATTAAATCTACTACTTTTTTAAACTACATATTTTATATTAATTTTTAACAAAAAAATTGTTTAAATAAATTTCTTTTATAAAAAATTATAATTTTTGAAATTTTAAAAAAAGTACTTTTCTACTACCTTTTATAAAATTATGAATTGTGTTATAAATTTTAATGGAAATCATTACCATAAATTTGTTTCTTCAGAAAAGTGTTTAAAAAATACCTAAACTTAACTTTTTAAAAAGGTAGTAAATCTACTACTAATTTTTAAATAGTTATATTTACCAAAATTTTTACAGATATTTAACAGAAATAATTTTTTTTATCTTAAGAAATTAAAAATTTTAAGAATTTCTTTTTTCCTAGGGTTTTTTTGAAAAAATTAAAATAGTATTAAATCTACTACTTTTTTAAATTATATATTTTTACACAAAAATATGAGAAGCGTAACTCGTTTATGTTTAAATAGTTTTTTTTTTATAAAAAATCATAATTTTTGCAATTTTTAAAAAAGTACTTTTCTACTACCTTTTTAAAATTATGATTTTTTTTAGAAATTTTAATGGTAAACATTACCATAAAATTGTTTGTGTAGAGAAGTGTATAAAAAATACCTAAAATTAACTTTTTAAAAAGGTAGTAAATCTACTACTATTTTTAAGTAGTTATATTTACCTAAATTTTTACAGATATTTAACAGAAATAATTTGTTTTATCTTAAGAAATTAAAAAAATTTAAGGATTTGTTGTTTTTGTATGGTTTTTAGAGAAAAATAAAATAGTATTAAATCTACTACTTTTTTAAACTATATATTTTAAATTAATTTTTAACAAAAAAATTGTTTAAATAAATTTCTTTTATAAAAAATTATAATTTTTGAAATTTTAAAAAAGTACTTTTCTACTACCTTTTATAAAATTGTGAATTTTTTCAGAAATTTTAAGGGAAATCATTACCATAAATTTTTTTCTCCAGAAAAGTATTTAAAATATACCTATAATTAACTTTTTAAAAAGGTAGTAAATCTACTACTATTTTTAAATAGTTATATTTACCTAAATTTTTACAGATATTTAACAGAAATAATTTGTTTTATCTTAAGAAATTAAAAAATTTAAGGATTTGTTGTTTTTGTAGGGTTTTTAGAGAAATTTAAAATAGTATTAAATCTACTACTATTTTAAACTACATATTTTAAATTAATTTTTAACAAGAAAATTGTTTAAATTAATTTTTTTATAAAAAATCATAATTTTTGAAATTTTTTAAAAAAGTATTTTTCTACTACCTTTTTAAAATTATGATTTATTTTTGAAATTTTAAGGGAAATCATTACCATAAAATTGTTTGTGTAGAAAAGTGTATTAAAAATACCTAAAATTTACTTTTGAAAAAGGTAGTAAATCTACTACTATTTTTTAAAAGTTATATTTACCTAAATTTTTACAGATATTTAACAGAAATAATTTTTTTTATCTTAAGAAATTAAAAAATTTAAGGATTTGTTGTTTTTGTAGGGTTTTTGGAGAAAAATAAAATAGTATTAAATCTACTACTTTTTTAAACTACATATTTTAAATTAATTTTAACAAGAAAATTGTTTAAATCAATTTTTTTATAAAAAATCATAATTTTTGAAATTTTTAAAAAAAGTACTTTTCTACTACCTTTTTAAAATTATGAATTTTGTTAAAAAATTTAATGGAAATCATTAACATAAATTTGTTTCTTCAGAAAAGTGTTTAAAAAATACCTAAAATTTACTTTTTAAAAAGGTAGTAAATCTACTACTATTTTTTAAAAGTTATATTTAACTACATTTTGGCTACTAATTAATACAAATAATTTGTTAAATCATAAGAAATACGAAAATTAAAAAATTGTTGAGAAATATGGCTTTTATTATTAAAATTTCTGTGATTTATTAAAAAAGTACAGCATACTTTCAGGCTTACAAAGTTAAATTTTTACAAAATTTACCTAGTTTCTTGTATTTTAATAACAAAATTTATAGCTTGACTTAAAAGCTTAATTTGTAGGTTTTTTGTTGTAGCCTATTCATGGGCTTATAATTTATATTAAAAATGATTGCCTATTTTAAGGTCGAAAAAGTAATAACCAAAATTTAAACATCATTTTTGTTTATGAACACAAACACACACATATTCATTTCATTTATTCATTTAGCTCTTTCACTCATGTCTCTGAACTTTTGACTAACTCAAGCAGCAGCAGCACATGAAAATCATTACCCCAAATAAAAAGAGTTTTTTGTGGATGCTCGTTTGGTTTTAAATGGAAATGGCTGCTTATTTTGTTCTAATATTTACAGCAGCATAATTAA
This sequence comes from Calliphora vicina, assembly GCF_958450345.1. Taxonomy (NCBI): domain Eukaryota; kingdom Metazoa; phylum Arthropoda; class Insecta; order Diptera; family Calliphoridae; genus Calliphora; species Calliphora vicina. The sequence continues at coordinate 117,586,857 of NC_088783.1, forward strand.
GTCTATATGGAGGGCTTTAGAATTGAAGCTAAAAACGTGTTAGTAACAAAAAAAAAAGTCAGGCTATTGTTATAAAATGAAAAATATGTTAAAGGCAACATGTGTTTAAAAAGCCTATATTTAGGCAACATTTGTTGGCAGAAAAACATAAACACAATTACAATTTGCTTAATAATATGGCTGTAGTTGTTGCTGTTGTAAAAACTTTTAGGTTTTTTATTAATTTGTTTTAAAAGAGAGCGTGAGGTTAAAAGGGGTTTTTAATTATTTTAAAATAAAATATGATTGCCTAAAAGTATGCCTTGTCATTTTCAACAGAAAATAATAGAAAATTAATGGAAAGTTTTGTAATTGTGTTTTCTAATTGTACTTAATGTAGAAAAGCAAAAAACGCAATTATGAAATTTGTAAATGACACACACTACAAGTTGATATACAAAGCTAATGAAGTTTATTCCTGGAATTGTTAAGGTTTTAAGGCTAAAAGCAGGGTTAAAGTGAAATTAATAAAGTGGCTTTGAAAGTAAAAAAAATAAACAATTAAAACAGTACTTTTAGTAAGTAACTTTTAATTAATAATTTAAGGCTGTAAAGTAGTTTTTAAATGTTAAAGATTAAAGTGAAGGGAAACAATTTAAAAGTTTGTTGAATAAATTTAATAATTAAACGTTTTCAAAGTCTTTAAAATATTAAACTAAAGTAAACATTGTAATAAATAGGGAGTAATTCCAAGGAATTTTAATAAATTTAAAAACCTTCCTAAATCTTGTTAGCTAAATGTTACTTTTATAAACTTCTTATTATGATACAAAAATATTTAAATAAGCCTAAAAGTAGGCTTTACTTTTAATAGAACAGACAGTCTTCAATAGATGCCCACATAAGGAAAAATACTTTTCAATAAATCCCCTAAAATCATTCTATTTAGCTGAAGAGTATTTACTTTGAGACCCTAAAGTAGGCTTTAGATGTTTTTAGCAAAATTTATTGTTAAGAAGTAAATAATTGCAATAAAAATGTAATAAAAAAAAAATTTACTTTTAAAATAGTACAAATCATCTTAATTAAATCATATTGAAAAAAGTAGTAGATTTACTACTATTTTTTCCAGCATTATTTTGTAAAAAAAATATTGCCAAACATGTTGTACTAATATCGGAAATTCAAAAAAATAATTTTTACAAATTTTCGAAATAGTACTTTTCTACTACCTTTTTAAAAACTTAAAATTTTGCTCTAAATTATAACATAACTAACAGACTTTATTATTAAAACAAATTTACTTTTAAAATAGTACAAATCATCTTAATTAAATCATATTGAAAAAAGTAGTAGATTTACTACTATTTTTTCCAGCATTATTTTGTAAAAAAAATATTGCCAAACAGTTTGTACTAAAAGCGGAAATTCAAAAAAATACTTTTTACAAATTTTTGAAAAAGTACTTTTCTACTACCTTTTTAAAAACTAAAAATTTTGCCCTAAATTATAACATAACTAACAGTTATTATTATTAAAAAAAGAATTTACTTTTAAAATAGTACAAATCATCTTAATTAAATCATGTTAAAAAAAGTAGTAGATTTACTACTATTTTTTCCAGCATTATTTTGTAAAAAAATTATTGCCAAACAGTTTGTACTAAAAGCGGAAATTCCAAAAAATACTTTTTACAAAATTTTGAAAAAGTACTTTTCTACTACCTTTTTAAAAACTTAAATTTTTGCCCTAAATTATAACATAACTAACAGATATTATTATTATTATAAAGAAAATACATTAAAATTCTTAAAAATATACTTAATATTTATTAAATCAAGTTTTTTTTTAAAATAGTAGTAGATTTACTACTTTTTCAAACAACATTATTTTATAAAAAAATTACTTTCAAACATCATGTAAGAAAAACACAATTTCAAAAAAGTACTTTTTATTACTTTTTGAAAAAGTACTTTTCTACTACTTTTTTAAAAACTTAAAATTTTGCTGTAAATTATAACATGACAGGCAGATATTAGTTTCTTTTAAAGAAAGTTTTTAAAAATTTATAAAAATACACTTTTAAATCTTTATTAAGCCATATTTTTACAAAAAAGTAGTAGATTTACTACTTTTTTGAAAATGATTATTATTTGGAAAAATTACTATCAAACATTATGTAACAAAAATACATTTTTAAAAAAGTACTTTTTATTACTTTTTGAAAAAGTACTTTTCTACTACCTTTCTAAAAACTTAAAATTTTGCTGTAAATTATAACATGACAGGCATATATTAGTTTCTTTTAATGAAAATTTGTAAAAATTTATAAAAATATACTTTTAAATCTTTATTAAACGATATTTTTATAAAAAGGTAGTAGATTTACTACTTTTTTTTACATCATTATTATATAAAAAAATTAATATCAAATATCACGTAACAAAAACACAATTTCAAAAAAGTACTTTTTATAACTTTTTGAAAAAGTACTTTTCTACTACCTTTCTTAAAACTTAAAATTTTGACTTAAATTACAACATGACGGGCAGATATAAGTTTCTTTTAATGAAAATTTGTAAAAATTTATAAAAATATATTTTTAAATCTTTATTAAACGTCATTATTATATAAAATAATTACTATCAAATATCACGTAACCAAAACACAATTTCAAAAAAGTACTTTTTACAACTTTTTGAAAAAGTACTTTTCTACTACTTTTTTTAAAAGTACTTTTCTACTACTTTTTTTAAAATGTCCAATTTTGCTTTACATTACAACATATTATGGAAATATTTGTTTCTTATGAACAAATAACATAAAATTTTAAAGAAAATTCTAATTAATCATATTTTTTAAAAAAGTAGTAGATTTACTACTTTTTTTTACATCATTATTATATAAAATAATTACTATCAAATATCACGTAACCAAAACACAATTTCAAAAAAGTACTTTTTACAACTTTTTGAAAAAGTACTTTTCTACTACTTTTTTTAAAATGTCCAATTTTGGATTAAATTATGATATTTATAATAAGAAATTAAAAAAAATTAAGGATTTTATGTTTTTTTGTATTTTTTTTTTAGAAAATTTTTAGAAATTTTAAAAAAGTACTTTTTTACTACCTTTTTAAAAAATGAATTTTGTTAGAAATTTTAATGGAAATCATAGCTATAAAATGGTTTGTTAAGATAATTGTAGTTTTTTTTAGAAAATTTAAAAATTTTAGAAATTTTAAAAAAGTACTTTTTTTTTCACATAAAATTTACTTTTTAAAAAGGTAGTAAATCTACTACTATTTTTCAGAAGTCATATTTTTGGATGCTAATTCATAAAAATGATTTGTTTTGTCATAAGAAATAAGAAAATAAGGCGAGTTGAGACTTTTGTAGGATTTTATAGAGCAAATTTAAAGCAGATTAATGAAAATTATTCATCTTAAAGCGAGCAGCAGCTGTATAAATACAAATTAATATTCTTATTTTTTCTATGTATTTTGCAAACAAACAGAAACAAGAAATTTTATAAAACAACAAGAATTGCCTACTTCTGTATCAAAACAGAAAAGAAACTTTTCAAAATGTTTAACATTAATTAATTCCACCAAGAGTAGCTAAATAAAGCAGTGATCTATTGCAACATTTCATTGACAATAACCACAAACCTACATATATGAGCAAAAATTCTTTACCACCCTTCCTTAGCCTATAGAGATTGTAAGAAAACAATGTATAAAAGTGAAACTAATTTCTAACGATACGATGCCAAGGCTTAATGAACTGTCAAATGTTAAAATGACAGGTTGAGATTTGTTAAAATAAAAGCAAGCAAATCCTTAGACACACAACCACAAAACTTTCCCCCACTCCCCAATTCATCTCACAAAACTAAAATAAAGTTTTTTCAAGTAGAATTTTTGAAATGAACACAACACATACATACCTAGTTTGGTAAAGTTAAGCCTGCTGCAAATAGCAAAATTGTTAGAATAAACCTAAACTGTTATACCAGAAAAAATCTTCTTCGGCATTATTTTCGATTTGATAAGTTTATCTTAATTAAAGCTTATAATGTTTAAAGATTTCTATTTTTTTTTGGGGTATTTCTACTCAAAAAAAGAAGAAAAAAATAACAACAAAACTCTAGACCACAACAATTGTATGGTTTGTTGCATACTTGTGGGAGCACAAGAGGAATTAGGCCCAAAACAAGTATCTACTGCCTATTAAAGTTTTCTAAATGTTTATTTTTTTCATTTCCCCCCTCAAATACATGTTTGGGTTTTTTTTTTGTTTAGCAATTTACAGTTCGTTTACTTTTTTTAAGTTCTTGTCGATTTTAGAGACTCCTAAAAGTATGCTGCTCTTTATTATTTAATTGTAGGCTGTTGTGTGTGGTATGGGTTGTTCTTGTTGTTGTTGTTGTTATTTTTATTTTGTTATTGTTTTGTAGAAAAATTCTTGTTTTATTTAGCCAACTTATACAATTAAATAACAATTACATTTGTATTCAAGTCATAAAGAATTTATTTAATAAATGTAACAGCATACTTTTGGGGATTAAAAAGATATGCCAAAAAGTTTTCACATGAAAAGAAATTTTTTTCAACTATTTATGCTGAGCAGAGGAGAGAGGTTTTAAAGTAAACACAAACTAAGTGAAATGGAAAAAGTAAGTTTCTTATAAATTTTCTGTTTAATTTTAAGATTTCTATTAAAATTGCCTAAAAAATCAAATGTTTTCGAAAGGTAATAAAATAAGTACATTTTTAATAGTAAAGTGTTTTTTCGGCTCAAATTTTAATTTTTTTTAAAAGGTAGTAGAAAAGTACTTTTTCAAAAAGTTGTAAAAAGTAATTTTTTGAAATTGCAATTTTGTTATATGATGTTTAGTAGTGATTTTTTTATAAAATAAAAATATAAAAAAGTGTAGTATTTCTACTACTTTTTTTAAAATGTGGAAATATATGGTTTTTTTTTGGCAAAATTTATTTCATTGTTCATTTTTAATTGTAATATGGTAAAAAAAATTGCTTTTAGTGCTCAAATTTAAAGTTTTAAAAAGGTAGTAGAAAAGTACTTTTTCAAAAAGTTGTAAAAAGTACTTTTTTGAAATTATGTTTTTGTTTTATGAAGTTTGGTGGTAATTTTTTTATAAATTATTAAAGTAAAAAATAGTAGTAAATCTACTACTTTTTTAAAAAACAAGAATTTTTTAAGATTTTTGCTTAAATTTATAGTAATTCTTGCATAAAAGCAAATATTTTCATTTAATTTTATAATTTAAAGCCAAAATAGTTATTGTCAAAAAGGTAGTAGAAAAGTGTTTTTTCAAAAAGTTGTAAAAAGTAATTTTTTGAAATTGCAATTTTGTTATATGATATTTTGTAGTAAATTTTTTATAAAATAAAAATATAAAAAAGTGTAGTATTTCTACTACTTTTTTAAAATTTTGAAATATTTGATTTTTTTTTTGCAAAATTTACTTTATTTTACATTTCTAATAATAATGTGGTTTTAAAAAGTGCTTTTAGTGCTCAAATTTAAATTTTCAAAAAGTTGTAGAAAGTACTTTTTTGTAATTATGTGTTTGTTTTATGAAGTTTGGTGGTAATTTTTTTATAAATAATTAAAGTAAAAAATAGTAGTAAATCTACTACTTTTTTAAAAAAAGAAGATTTTTTAAGATTTTTGCTTAAATTTATAGTAATTTTTGGATAAAAAAAAATATTTTTATATAAGATTATAATTTTAAGACAAAATAGAGATTTTCATAAAGGTAGTAGAAAAGTACTTTTTCAAAAAGTTGTAAAAAGTACTTTTTTGAAATTATGTTTTTGATGGTGGTAATTTTTTTGTATAAATTATTTAAGTAAAAAATAGTAGTAAATCTACTACTTTTTTAAAAATCAAGATTTTTTTAAAATTTTGGCTTAAATTTGAAGTAATTTTGGCATAAAACCAATATTTTTATATAAGGTTATAATTTTAAGACAAAATAGAGATTTTCAAAAAGGTAGTAGAAAAGTACTTTTTCAAAAAGTTGTAAAAAGTACTTTTTTGAAATTGTGTTGTTGCTACCTGATGTTTGGTAGAATTTTTTCATAAATTATTGAAGTAAAAAATAGTAGTAAATCTACTACTTTTTTAAAAATCGAACATTTTTTAAAATTTTGGCTTAAATTTGAAGTAATTTTTGCTTAAAAACAAATATTTTTATATAAGATTATAATTTAAAGAAAAAAAAGAGATTTTCAAAAAGGTAGTAGAAAAGTACTTTTTCAAAAAGTTGTAAAAAGTACTTTTTTGAAATTGTGTTATTGTTTTATGATATCTGGTGATAATTTTTTTATAAATAATCAAAGTAAAAAATAGTAGTAAATCTACTACTTTTTTAAAAATCAAGCATTTTTTAAAATTTTGGTTTAAATTTGAAGTAATTTTTGCTTAAAAACAAATATCTTTATATAAGGTTATAATTTAAAGACAAAATAGAGATTTTCATAAAGGTAGTAGAAAAGTACTTTTTCAAAAAGTTGTAAAAAGTACTTTTTAAAAATTGTGTTATTGTTTTATGATGTTTGGTGGTATTTTTTTTATAAATAATTAAAGTAAAAAATAGTAGTAAATCTACTACTTTTTTAAAAATCAAGCGTTTTTTAAAATTTTGGTTTAAATTTGATGTAATTTTTGCATAAAAACAAATATTTTCTTATTGGATTATAATTTAAAGACAAAATAGAGATTTTCAAAAAGGTAGTAGAAAAGTACTTTTTCAAAAAGTTGTAAAAAGTACTTTTTTAAAATTGTGTTATTGTTTTATGATATTTGGTGGTAATTTTTTTCATAAATTATTAAAGTAAAAATAGTAGTAAATCTACTACTTTTTTAAAAATCAAGCGTTTTTTAAAATTTTGGTTTAAATTTGAGGTAATTTTTGCTTAAAAACAAATATTTTTATATAAGGTTATAATTTAAAGACAAAATAGAGATTTTCAAAAAGTTAGTAGAAAAGTACTTTTTCAAAAAGTTGTAAAAAGTACTTTTTTAAAATTGTGTTATTGTTTTATGATATTTGGTGATAATTTTTTTATAAATAATTAAAGTAAAAAATAGTAGTAAATCTACTACTTTTTTAAAAATCAAGCATTTGAAGTAATTTTTGCTTAAAAACAAATATTTTTATATAAGGTTATAATTTAAAGACAAAATAGAGATTTTCAAAAAGGTAGTAGAAAAGTACTTTTTCAAAAAGTTGTAAAAAGTACTTTTTTAAAATTGTGTTATTGTTTTATGATATTTGGTGATATTTTTTTATAAATAATTAAAGTAAAAAATAGTAGTAAATCTACTACTTTTTTAAAAATTAAGCATTTTTTAAAATTTTTGCTTAAATTAATAGTAATTTTTGCATAAAAACAAATATTTTTATATAAGGTTATAATTTAAAGACAAAATAGAGATTTTCAAAAAGGTAGTAGAAAAGTACTTTTTCAAAAAGTTGTAAAAAGTACTTTTTTGAAATTGTGTGGTTGCTATCTGATGTTTGGTAGTATTTTTTTTCATAAATTATTGAAGTAAAAAATAGTAGGAAAAATACTACTATTTAAAAAATGTGTAAAAAATATTTTTTTTTGAATTTTGTCGTTGCTACTTGATGTTTGGTAGTGGCTTTTTATAAAATACAAATATAAAAAAGAGTAGTATTTCTACTACTTTTTTAAAAAATCTAGATTTAATTAAGATTTTTGACAAAAAATCAGCTTTTTTACATTAAATTTAAGTTATTTAAAACATGATTTATTTATGTAATCATATTTTTAAAGGAAATCGTTAAAAACCTTAATGATTTTCCTGGAAATTTTTTAACTAAATTATGTAAATTTGGTAGGTTTCTTTTACCCAAAAAATCTTCTATTAAAAAGCAATTTGCTGTTTTTTTTTTGGTGGTATGTACTAATTTAAATTTACATTTAACCTAATTGTTTTGTAATAAAGCTGAACACAACATAATAAGCCTAAAAACATAACCCTTTTGTTTTACAAAATAAAGCCTTATTTTCAAAAATTATCAAAAACAAAAAGAACAATATACAACAACAAACATTTAATTAATTTTCATTTTGTTACATTTTTAATATTACTTTACTTAGCTCTACCTATTTACTCCTCTTACAAATTATTTTAAATGTAAAAGTTTTCAAGAAATTTTTAACACAGCAACAAAATATATGTATGTATATTGTACAAACAAATATATAAATGCATATTTGCAGGCGAAATGTCAAAAACTCATGTGTTCAACTTTTCACTGGAAAAAAAATTAAATAAAAATATACACATACATGAATAAAATAATATAGAATTGTTTAAACAAAAAACAACAGCACAAATATAAATAAAAAAATTTTGACTTGACTTGGCTCGGCTGCCAGTATGCTGCTCAAAAGTATGCATTGAATTATTTATGATGGAAAAAAGCATAGAGTGTGTCTGTCTGCAGTTGTTGGGTGTAAAAGGGAGCATGAAAATGTTTTCATTTTATTTATTTATTTTTTTTGCAGTTAGAGAATATGGAAATGTTTAAAGTTTATACGAGCTGATGAAAAGTGTTACAACAAGACAGACATCAACAATAGACAACGCCTTAAAGTATACACTAAAGAAAACTACACTACACTTATATTAAAAAAAATATACATATGTAGATATGTATGATGATTGAAAGCAACAAAAAATAAAATAAAATAATATTTTCACTTTATACAACCTAAGCTAAAATTACTTTTATCTAAGTAAACTTGGAAAAAATCATGAAAATTTAAACACTTTTAAATTAATTAAATTTAAAGCATAGTTTTTTTTTTAATACAATTCATTTATTTTAATTAATTTTTAATTACTATTTTCATTTAACATTAATCTAAAAAGGCTGCTGCTTCATATATAATACCTTTTGTCATTCTGCTTTTTAACAAAACCATAAAGTAAATTACAAAAAACTGCAGCATACTTCACAGCTCATTGTTTAAAAGCATGAGCAGTTTTCATAGTTATGACTTGTTAAGTTGTTATTAAGGAAAAATAAGCACTCAAAACAAAGGTGTAGACCATTGTTATACTCAAGACATAAACAATTAAGCAGAATTACAAAATAAAAACTATACAATACATTTAAGGGTTTCAAGAGAAAAGGAAACTTAAACTTAATGCAATAAGTTTAACAAAGAAATGGGGTTTAATTTAACAAAAAATTAATTATATAAAGTGAATTATCAAAGTTTTTTTAACCACAAAAGTTTGTTTTTATTTAAGATTTATATTTTGAAAATAGTAGTAAATTTACTACTTTTTTGAAAATATTTAAAAATCGAAAACAACTACTAAAAATGCTGTAAAATGTTAAGTTTCGAAGAAAAATAAAAATTTTAAAATTTTTTAAAAAAGTAGTAAATTTAGTACTATTTTTAAAATGTTTAATTTATAAATAAAAAGTTCAAGATTTATTTTTTTCAACCAACAACTTTCATTCTAAGCTATTTTTACAAAAAGTTCTTCAAAAATCCTAATTTTAAAAATAGTAGTAAATTTAATACTTTTTTCAAAAAGTTAAAAAAATCAAAACTACTCAAAATGCTGTAAAATATAAAGTTTCTAAAAAAAAAAAAATTTTAAAATTTTTTAAAAAAGTAGTAAATTTAGTACTATTTTTAAAAACTATAATTTCTAAATAAAAAGTACAAAAATTAGTTTTTTATCCCTAAAACTTAAAAGTTCTACTACTATATACTACTATTTTAAAAATAGTAGTATATTTACTACTTTTTTGAAAAAGTTAAAAACACATTAAATAACTACTCAAAATGCTGTAAAATTTAAAGTTTCTAAGAAAAATACAAATTTTAAATATTTTTAAAAAAGTAGTAAATTTAGTACTATTTTTAAAAACTATAATTTCTAAATAAAAAGTACAAAAATTAGTTTTTTATCCCTAAAACTTACATTCTAAGCAATTTTTAAAAAAAATTTTAATTTTAAAAATAGTAGTATATTTACTACTTTTTTGCAAAAGTTAAAAACACATTAAATAACTACTCAACATGCTGTAAAATTAAAAGTTTCTAAGAAAAATACAAATTTTAAATTTTTTTAAAAAAGTAGTAAATTTAGTACTATTTTTAAAATGTTTAATTTATAAATAAAAAGTTCAAAATTTATTTTTTTCAACCAAAAAATTTAATTCTTAGCAATTTTTACAAAAAGTTATTCAAAAATCCTAAATTTAAAAAAGTAGTATATTTACTACTTTTTTGAAAAAGTTAAAAACACATTAAATAACTACTCAAAATGCTGTAAAATTTAAAGTTTCTAAGAAAAATACAAATTTTAAATTTTTTTAAAAAAGTAGTAAATTTAGTACTATTTTTAAAATCTATAATTTATAAATAAAAAGTATAAAAAATAGTTTTTTACCCCCAAAACTTTTATTGTAAGCTATTTTTAGAAAAAGTTCTTCAAAAATCCTAATTTTAAAAATAGTAGTAAATTTACTACTTTTTTGAAAAAGTTAAAAACACATTAAATAACTACTCAAAATTAAAAGTTTCTAAGAAAAATACAAATTTTAAAATTTTTTAAAAAAGTAGTAAATTTAGTACTATTTTTAAAATGTTTAATTTATAAATAAAAAGTACAAAAATTAGTTTTTTATCCCTAAAACATACATTCTAAGCAATTTTTACAAAAAGTTCTTCAAAAATCCTAATTTTAAAAATAGTAGTAAATTTACTACTTTTTTGAAAAAGTTAAAAACACATTAAATAACTACTCAAAATGCTGTAAAATTTAAAGTTTCTAAGAAAAATAAAAATTTTAAAATTTTTTAAAAAAGTAGTAAATTTAGTACTATTTTTAAAATGTTTAATTTATAAATAAAAAGTATAAAAAATTGTTTTTTACCACCAAAACTATTATTCTAAGCTATTTTCAGACAAAGTTCTTCAAAAATCCTAATTTTAAAAATAGTAGTATATTTACTACTTTTTTGAAAAAGTTAAAAACACATTAAATAACTACTCAAAATGCTGTAAAATTTAAAGTTTCTAAGAAAAATACAAATTATAAATTTTTTAAAAAAGTAGTAAATTTAGTACTATTTTTAAAAAGTTTAGTTTATAAATAAAATATACAAAAATTGGTTTTTTATCCACAAAACTTTTATTCTAAGCTATTTTTACAAAAAGTTCTTAATTTTAAAAATAGTAGTAAATTTACTACTTTTTTCAAAAAGTTTAAAAAAACCAAAATAACTACTCAAAACGCTGTAAATTGTAAGTTTCTAAGAAAAATAGAAATTTTAAAATTTTTTAAAAAAGTAGTAAATTTAGTACTATTTTGAAAAACTAGATTTTCTAATTAAAAAGAATACAAATTTGTTATAAACCCCTTAACTTATCATTCCAAGCAATTTTTAGAAAAATTTGTTCAAAAAATCCTAATTTTAAAAATAGTAGTAAATTTAATACTTTTTTCAAAAAGTTAAAAACATCAAAATAACTACTCAAAATGCTGTAAAATATAAAGTTTCTAAGAAAAATACAAATTTTAAAATTTTTTAAAAAAGTAGTAAATTTAGTACTATTTTTAAAAACTATAATTTCTAAATAAAAAGTACACAAATTAATTATTAACCCCTTAAATTATCATTCCAAGCAATTTTTACGAAAAGTTCTTCAAAAATTCTAATTTTAAAAATAGTAGTAAATTTACTACTTTTTTCAAAAAGTTTTGAAAATGAAGAAAATGTTAAAAAGTTCTTATTTTTTTTTGCAAAAAATAAGTTTGACGCCAAAATTTAAGATTTTTAACAGAATTTTATAAAAAACATACTTTTCAAAATAGTTTTATAGAATTTTTTAAAAAATTTATGATTTTTTTAAAAAAAATTTCTACAAAAATTTTTTTTTTTAAATAGTAGAATAATTTAAATACTATTTATTTCAGCAAAATTTCACAATTAAATGATTTTCTATAAAAGTACTTTTTTGAAAATAGTAGTAGAAAAAGTATTTTTTGTAAAATTAAAAAAATATTAGTTTTATAAAAACTTTTCTTAAATTTTAACAAGATTTTTGACTTTTAAAACAATTTCCTGTTCGTTTTTCTTTTCAGAAATAGTAGTAGAAGAAGTACAAGCATAAAAAATCAGTTAAATGCGAAAATTTCAAAAGAATTTTCACAAATAAACGTTTTTCTATAGAACTTTCTACAAAAATTGCATTTATAAAAATAGTAGTAGAAAAAGTACTTTTTGTACAAATAAAAAAATATTATTCACAAATCAACAAATTTTCAAAAATGTTAACATGAAAAAATTTCCTAAAAAAATTACATTTTAGAAATAGTAGTAGAAAAAGTACTTTTTAAAAATCCAAAAAAATTTATTTTTTCTTAAAGATTTTTTCAAATTAATGATTTTCAACAGAATTTTTAAGAAAAATGATTTTTAGAAATAGTAGTAGAAAAGTACTTTTTGAAAACTTAAAAAAGATAACCGTTTTATAACAAAATTTCTAAATAATTAACAAAATAAAAAATCCTTATCATATATAACAGAATTTTCTAAAAAAAATAAGTTTTTGAAATAGTAGTAGAAAAAGTACTTTTTATAAATCCAAAAAAAAATCATTTTTTCTTAAAAATTTTCATAAATGAATGATTTTTTTAAGAATTTCCTAGAAAAAGTACTTTTCTGAAATAGTAGTAGAAAAGTACTTTTTGAAAACTGTACAAAATTTCTAAATAATTATCGCCAATATAAAATCCTTTATCATAATTTTCAAAAAAAAAATAAATTTTTGAAATAGTAGTAGAAAAAGTACTTTTTAAAAAATATAAAAAAATTGACTTTTTCTTAAAAATGTTCTTAAATTAATGATTTTCAAAAGAATTTCCTACAAAAAGTACTTTTCTGAAATAGTAGTAGAAAAGTACTTTTTGAAAACTTAAAAAAGATAACCGTTTTATAACAAAATTTCTAAATAATTATCGCAAATATAAAATCCTTTATTATAATTTTCTTAAAAAAATAAATTTTTGAAATAGTAGTAGAAAAAGTACTTTTTTAAAAACCAAAAAAAAATTGATTTTTTCTTGGAAATTTTCTCAAATTAATGATTTTTAAAAGAATTTCCTACAAAAAGTGCTTTTCTGAAATAGTAGTAGAAAAGTACTTTTTGAAAAATTAAAAAAAAATCCGTTTTATAACAAAATTTCTAAATAATTATCGCCAATATAAAATCCTTTATCATAATTTTCTAAAAAAAATAAATTTTTGAAATAGTAGTAGAAAAAGTACTTTTTAAAAAATATAAAAAATTTATTTTTTTTTAATTTTTCGCAAATTAATGATTTTCAAAAGAATTTCCTACAAAAAGTACTTTTCTGAAATAGTAGTAAAAAAGTACTTTTTGAGAAATTAAAAAAGAAGTCAGTTTAATGCCAAAATTTAAAAATAATTAATACAAATATTAAATCCTTTATCATATATAATAGAATTTTCTACAAAAAATAAATTTTTCAAATAGTAGTAGAAAAATTACTTTTTAAAAATCCAAAAAAAATTAATTTTTTCTTAAAAATTTTCTAAAATTAATGATTTTTTAAAGAATTTCCTAGAAAAAGTACTTTTCTGAAATAGTAGTAGAAAAGTACTTTTTGAAAACTGTACAAAATTTCAAAATAATTGTCTCAAATATAAAATCCTTTATCAAATAAAATTGAATTTTCTAAAAAAAATACATTTTTGAAATAGTAGTAGAAAAAGTACTTTTTTTAAAAAAAATAAAAATATATTTTTTCTTAAAAAATTTCTCAAATTAATGATTTTCAACAGAATTTTAAACAAAAAGTACGTTTCTGAAATAAGTAGTGTTAAAAAGGTACTTTATTAAAAATTAGCTTTGATTTTCTTTAAAAATATATTTATGGGAAAATTTTATGATTTGTTATTTTTAAGGAATTTTCCCCTAACTGTATGCTTTACATTTTGTTCCCTTTATAGTTTAATCACTTGCCATAATGTTAGTTATTAAATAATGTTTGTATGTAGGTATTATTATGGTTCAATCGTTTGCGGTTTTTATTATTAATGTGGTATTTTATCACCATTAATTATGCACGCACAAATTGTTTTGTAAGGTAATAAATGCCTGAAAATATGCCACATATCACGTTTAATTAATATTTCCGTAATAAGTCTCATGATAATGATGAAAATACATACATGTTAAAAATGTATTACAATTAAAGGTTTTTCAATTTTCCTTTAAAAAAAATATTTAAAAACAAAGTATTTTTAAGCTTTTTCTGGGGCTTTACTTTTTTACTTTAGCCACAAACTTCGATACTTTTTTGAGTCGTGCCTGCTGTTGCTCTTCGATTGTTTGGCATTTTACCTTGAATAACATACTTTTGGGGTTTTTCTTTTTTTGATTTTCTTCTTATTTTTGTTGGTTTTTTGGGGGGTTTATAAGAAAACTTTTTTTCATTGTTTTACTTTTAATGGTTGTTTTTAATACAATTCATTTTAAAATATGTGTTTTCTTTCATCTGAAATAAACTAGATACTACTGGTAGGGGGTGAATAAGTTTTTTGACAGTTGTAAAAATAAAGCCAGAAAAGTGAAGAAAACAAAGAATTTCTGATAAAAGTAGCAGATCAACAATTTCATAAAATATATTGATATAGTTTATGAATTCCTAAAAGCCAATGAAAAATAATAAAATATATGAAAAAAAAAAATCCTTGAAAAATTATACAAAGTTTGTTTAATACAATTTTGTTATAAATAAATAATTTAAATTGGAAAAGATAAAATTCAACAAGAAAAGGTAAAACTAAAGGTGAAACTAGAGCAATATTTACCAAGTAGAAATGCAAAAATGAATTTTTTGTTAAATTTTTTTTTTAGAAAATATCTTAATTTTACAATAAATTGGTTTTAAATGCAATTTTTATGATTTTTCCAAAAAGTACTTTTTCTACTACTATTTATAAAAAGTACTTTTTTTTTTCTTAAATTTAGCTGAGAATGGTTTATTTGTGAAAAGTTTTGTTATGAAACCAATTTTTTTAAATTTTTCTTAAACTACTTTTTCTACTACTATTTCAAAAATTAAATTTTTGTTAAAATTTTTTTAGACAATATCTTAAATTTATTGTAAATTGGTTTTAAATTAAATTTTTCCAAAAAGTACTTTTTCTACTACTATTTTTAAAAAGTACTTTTTTCTTAAATTTAGCTGAGAATGGTTTATTTGTAAAAAGTTTTATTATGAAACCGATTTTTTGAAGATTTTCATAAAGTACCTTTTCTACTACTATTTCAAAAATGAAATTTTTGTTAAAATTTCTTTAGAAAATATCTTAAATTTATTGTAAATTAATTTTAAATTAAATTTTTTAAATTTTTCCAAAAAGTACTTTTTCTACTACTATTTTTAAAAAGTACTTTTTTTTCTTAAATTTCGCAGAGAATGGTTTATTTGTGAAAAGTTTAGTTATAAAACCAAGTTTTATTAAATTTTTCTTAAAGTACTTTTTCTACTACTATTTCAAAAATGAAATATTTGTTAAAATTTCTTTAGACAATATCTTAAATTTATTGTAAATTGGTTTTAAATTAAATTTTTTAAATTTTTCCAAAAAGTACTTTTTCTACTACTATTTTTAAAAAGTACTTTTTTTCTTAAATTTAGCTGAAAATGGTTTATTTTTGAAAAGTTTTGTAATGAAATCGATTTTTTTTAAGTTTTTCATAAAGTACTTTTTCTACTACTATTTCAAAAATTAACTTTTTGCTGAAAATTCTTTAGAAAATATCTTAAATTTACAGTAAATGCTTTTAAATAAAATTTTTTAAATTTTTCCAAAAAGTACTTTTTCTACTACTATTTTCAAAAAGTACTTTTTTCATAAATTTGGCTGAAAATGGGTTATTTGTG
Organism: Calliphora vicina; assembly: GCF_958450345.1. Taxonomy (NCBI): domain Eukaryota; kingdom Metazoa; phylum Arthropoda; class Insecta; order Diptera; family Calliphoridae; genus Calliphora; species Calliphora vicina. The sequence continues at coordinate 117,602,846 of NC_088783.1, forward strand.
AAAAGTTTAGTTATAAAACCAAGTTTTTTTTAAATTTTTCTTAAAGTACTTTTTCTACTACTATTTCAAAAATGAAATTTTTGTTAAAAATTCTTTAGAAAATATCTTAAATTTACAGTAAATTGCTTTTAAATTAAATTTTTTTAAATTTTTCCAAAAAGTACTTTTTCTACTACTATTTTAAAATAGTGCTTTTTTTCTTAAATTTAGCTGAGAATGGTTTATTTGTGAAAAGTTTTGTTATGAAACCGATTTTTTCAAGATTTTCATAAAGTACTTTTTCTACTACTATTTCAAAAATGAACTTTTTGTACAAAATTCTTTAGAAAAAATCTTAAATTTGCATTAAATTGCTTTTAAAAGAAATTTTTTAAATTTTTCCAAAAAGTACTTTTTCTACTACTATTTTTAAAAAGTACTTTTTTTTCTTAACTTTAGCTGAGAATGGTTTATTTGTGAAAAGTTTTGTTATCAAAACGATTTTTTTTAAGTTTTTCATAAAGTACTTTTTCTACTACTATTTCAAAAATAAACTTTTTGCTGAAAATTCTTTAGAAAATATCTTAAATTTACAGTAAATTGGTTTTAAACGATTTTTTTTTTGATTTTTCCAAAAATTACTTTTTCTACTACTATTTTCAAAAAGTACTTTTTTCTTAAATTTTGCTGTAAATTGTTTATTTGAGAAAAGTTTTGTTATGAATCCGGTTTTTTCAAGATTTTCATAAAGTACTTTTTCTACTACTATTTCAAAAATGAACTTTTTGTACAAAATTCTTTAGAAAAAATCTTAAATTTGAATTAAATTGTTTTAAAATTAATTTTTTTAAATTTTTCCACAAAGTACTTTTTCTACTACTATTTTTAAAAAGTACTTTTTTTCTTAAATTTTGCTGAAAATTGTTTATTTGTGAAAAGTTTAGTTATAAAACCAAGTTTTTTTAAATTTTTCTTAAAGTACTTTTTCTACTACTATTGCATAAAACCTATTATTTTATTTACTACTTTTTTCAAAATATTAGTTTTTATTGTAAATTCCAATAAAAAATTATAAATTTTGTTTTATTTATTAGTTTTATTAGGTTTTTGAAAATTTTTCAAAAAAGTATTAAATTAAGTATTCATTTTTAAAGTTTTTAAAAAAGTATTAAATCTACTACTATTTTAAAAACTTGTTTTTTAATAACTTTAAATGTTATTATAAAATTATAGCATAAAATTGATTAAAAATTACGGGTTTAAAAAAAGTAGTAGATCTACTACTATTTTAAAAAAGTAGTTTTTCGCTTATTTTATGTTATAAATATATTCAAACTTAATAAGTCTTTATTTTTTATAATTTTTTTAATGGTTTTAAAAAAGTAGTATTTTACTACTATTTTAAAAATGAGCTTTTTTGGTGATTTTATTAAGGAATTTAAAAAATTTTATGTTTTAAAGCATTTACATAATTTTTATTTAGTTAATTTTATTTTTTTTAACATTTTTATTCGGATTATTTACGCCTATGTAAATAATTTAAGCTCTTGTTAGCTATTTCTCAATATTTGCCCAATTTATTAAAGCAATTTACACTGTAAAAGTCCTTTGAACTGTAATGGCTTTATGCAACAATTGAATTGAATAAATCCAAAATCTCTTAGTAGTATTTATTTACTTATATTTTTTCCCAAAAACATATTTAAGTTATGAGGGTCATTTAAACAAAAAAAGAATCATAATGAATATAATATTTTCCAAGAAGCATATTACTTAGTTCTTTAGAAACATTTTAAACAAAGTATATTTATTTAATATTTTTTTTCGTTTGTTTCCACTTGACTTCCTAAAACAAACCTTGAATATTTGATTTCTTTTCATGTCCAACAACAAAAAAAAAAATCGTAGGAATAATGTTACTGTAGTAAAAGGTAAATAATCAATTCAGATTTCGTTTTTGTTGTTTCCAAAAAGCTGTAATTAAAATTTTTAAAATCAATAAATTTTAAAAATTTAAACAAATAAAGGCTGATTGTGTTCGTTGGTTTCAATAGAAATTCTATACAGTTCTATTGTATTAGAATTTTATGCAACCAATTTCTAGGGGAGAGTGAGTCTGTGTGTGTTTCAATACTCTTTTATACGAAAAAATTTAATAAAAATTGTAAAGCAATACTTTAGCAATACTATGACAACACATACATACATTGACATATAAACACACTCAACCAGCACGTGTTCAATATTACAATAACAACTACAATAAAATAGAATTGATAAGTTTAAAAAAATACCTCATACCTTGTTTTATACTACATATATATTTTAAAGGTCAGGAGTTTGAAAGAATTTCCATACAAATTAGATTTTTGTAAAGTTTTTGCATAAAAACCTGACATTTTTAAAAAGTAGTATTTCTACTACTTTTTTATTTTTCAATTTGTGCTAAGAAATTATTTAAAAAAATGTATTTTTATTAGTGTTATTCATGAAATTGCAAGAAAAATTTATTTTTAAAATAGTAGTAAAAATACTACTATTTCTAATTTTTACTTTAGAGACCAAATATTGTTTAAAATGTGATATTTCGATTGCTTATAAATTAATTTGACTAATTTTGCTATAAAATTCCAAGAAAATGTACTTTTTAAAAAAGTAGTAAATTTACTACTATTTTTAAATAATTCTAAATTTCAGTTTCAGGCTTCAAATTTTATAAGGAATAATATATTTCGTTCCCTTTTAAACTATTTTGGAAAATTTTGCTATAAAATTTATAGAAAAACTAATTTTTAAAATAGTAGTAAATTTACTACTATTTTTAAATACTTACTAATATCAGTTTCAGGTTTCAAATTGTTTTACAAATAGTATATTTCGATGCCTTTTCATCTATTTTGGCAAATTTTTCTATAAAATTTATAGAAAAACTACTTTTTAAAATAGTAGTAAATATACTACTATTTTTACTATGGTTTTTTGTACCAAATATTGATTTAGTCATAATGATGTAAAAATTTTGCCGTGAAAATTCCATGAAAAACTACTTTAAAAATAGTAGTAAATCTACTATTATTTTTAAATTCTACTAATTTTTAGTTTTTGTTACCAAATTTTTTTAAAAATTTTATATTTTCGATTGTTAATAAATAATTTAGTTAATTTTGGTATAAAAATTCGTATAAAACGATGTTTTTGAAAAAGTAGTAAATTTGCTACTATTTTTAATTTCAATTTAATTTTAGTTCTGATGAACTAATCTTAATGAAAATATTGTTGTCATGTTAAAAATTTTGTAAGTTTTACAAAAATTGTACTTTTTTTGGGATTTTCCGGAAAAAAATTAAATTTACTACTATTTTGAAAATCATAATTTGAGCTTGTTCTTTAAGGAATTGAGTCTAGAAGTGGGGGTTTAGGCTTGAAAACCTGATTTTACAACATTTTAAAAATAGTAGTAGATTTACTACTTTTTTAAAAATTAAAATTTTTGTCTTTTTATATATTATTTATTTTTTTAAAAGAGAAAAGAAGGATATTTTTGTTATGAAAAGTTACTTTTTGAAATTTAGTGCAAATTTTTACTACTATTTTTTAGTGAAAAGGTAGGATTTTGTAAGATTTTCCTCTTTTTTGTAATAAAATTAGTTTAAATAATTATTTTGTGGCTTAAAAACAGAGTTTTAATGATTTTTGAAAATAGTAGTAGATTTACTACTATTTTTTAAATACCCATTTAAGTCTATTTTTGTTAACTGGAGGCTGTAAAATGTAAAAACAGGATTTTAATGATTTTTGAAAATAGTAGTAGATTTACTACTTTTTTTTTAAATGTCTATTTTAGTCTATTTTTGTTAACTGGAGGCTGTGAAACTTAAAATCCGGGTTTTAATGATTTTTGAAAATAGTAGTAGATTTACTACTATTTTTTAAATGCTTATTTAAGTCTATTTTTGTTAACTGGAGGCTGTGAAATTTAAAATCCGTGTTTTAATGATTTTTGAAAATAGTAGTAGATTTACTACTTTTTTTAAAATGTCTATTTTAGTCTATTTTTGTTAACTGGAGGCTGTGAAATTTAAAATCCGGGTTTTAATGATTTTTGAAAATAGTAGTAGATTTACTACTTTTTTTTTAAAATGTCTATTTTAGTCTATTTTTGTTAACTGGAGAATGTAAAATTTATAAACAAGGTTTTAATAATTTTTGAAAATAGTAGTAGATTTACTACTATTTTTGAAATGCCCATTTTAGTCTATTTTTGGTAACTGGAGAATGTAAAATTTAAAAACAGTGTTTTAATAATTTTTGAAAATAGTAGTAGATTTACTACTTTTTTTTTAAATGTCTATTTTAGTCTATTTTTGTTAACTGGAGGCCGTAAAATTTAAAAACAAGATTTTAATGAATTTTTAAAATAGTAGTAGATTTACTACTTTTTTTTAAATGTATATTTTAGTCTATTTTTGTTAACTGGAGGCTGTAAAATTTAATTGTTGCCATAAAATATAACTTTATTTTTTTATACAAAAACTTGTATTTGTTTTATGATGGTTTAACTTAATTTATTATATGCAAATTTTGTTTATTTTAAATTTGATACTTTTTTTTTAGCTATTTCTATATTTTATTATTTTTTTATATTTAAGGAAAGTACTTTATTTAACAGTTCATACCTTTACTTATTATATTTTTTATTTATAACAAAACTGAAATAAATTTTACAATATACATAATACATACATACGTATTTTACATAACCTCTCCCACCTTTATATGTTGTTATTGTTGTCAAAAAAAAAAAAAATATAAAAACTGTATGTGACAATGTAATGGTTGTATAGCGAAACAAACGACGTAACAGAAGACTCCCTAGAGGCCCACCATGAAAAATATACACACAGTTATTTTTGATAAAAAAAAAATTTAAATTGAAAAAAAAAGAAGAACCCACTAAGAAAACTGAACTCAACAGCAGTACGAATAACAAAAATAACAACAACAAATGTTATCAATACTACTGTTATTGAATGAATTTCCCAAGAAGAGTGAAAAAAATAAACATCCCAACACACACCATTAACAATAATGCTTTTGAATAACAAGGGAGCAGTACATTACTCAACTACACACTACAGCAGCAACAACAACAACAGCAAGAAATAACAAGCTCTACTTACGCAACTCAACTCTCCATACAATGACAACAACAACCTGCCGAAAGCTTTAACGAATGTAAGCAAGTTGGTCGTGTGTTTGAAAAAAGAAAATAAAACAAAAACGATGGAGCAAAAACAAGAGTATGAGTAAGAGAGAGTGGGTGTAGGATTAACTTAAGGTGGGTGTGTGTGTATGTTGCTTTTGTTTTTCTTTGTTCTAGCTGTTGCCGTTATTTGTATAATGTAGTTGTTGCTGTTTTTCCTGCTGTTACCCAGCTCTTAAGTAAATGTTGCGTATTTGTTTACAACATTTACAGTTCCGTTATGTTGACGTTGTTGTTCTTGTCACTTTAAATTAATCATGTATCATTGTTGTTGCTGTTTTTTGGTTGTTTTTGCTTGATTGGTTGGTTAAAGAGTGTTGTTGTTGTTGTTTTTTCTTCTCATACTTCCACTACTTACTTACGCAATGAAGTGAAAGTGATAGACGAGTAAGGATACTAACTTGTTTGCTTGCTACTATAACTTATTTTGGTTGGAACATTCAATGTCAATCAATCATTTGAAAGAATTTTTTTTTTATTTTTTTTGTAACCACATACACAAAGGAAACTTGTATTTATGTTAGAATGAATGTGTGTTAAACAACAAAATATATCAATTTCTAAATAAATATGTTAGACAGGCACCATAAGTATGTGTTTCCTTATCAATTTAAAGGAAATAGTTTTTTTTTTTAAGGAATTTTTTTTTAAAAATGGCTTCATAATTTTTTTATATGCTATATTTTTTGGTTTTTTAATATATATTTTCAAAAGTTAGTTTTTATTAACAAAAAGGGTTTTAAATAAATTATAATTTGTATAAAGTATCTTTATGTTACTTTTAAATTGTCAATGACAATAAAATTTTCAAAGAAAATTAAATAAAACATAAAAATTTAACCAATTTAGAAGAAAAAAATTTTAATTTTTTTAAGATTTTTTAAATTTTCTTTTATTTATTTGAAATAAATTTCCTTAAAGGAAAATTTTTTTATAAGGAATTTTTAAAAATAAAAAGTAAATTCTGAGTGAATTTCTTAAATTTTAAAACATTTTGAAATGAAATAAATTTCCTTAAAGGAGAACATTTTTTTATAAGGAATTTTTAAGAATTTTATGAGTTTTGTTGTAAAATCTGAATTTTTTATAAATTTGAAAACATTTTGAAAATTTCCTTTTTTCAAATATATTTCCTACGGAAGGAAATTGTTGTTACTACGAATTTTTTCAAAATTTGTTTTCTTTTGTAGTATGTAATGAGTAAGTAATGCAAATTTCCAAGAATTTTTGAAATTTCCCTTTTTTGAAAAAATTTTCCTGGTAGGGAAATTTTTGTTAAAAGAGATTTCTTTAAATTTTTTTTTAATTTTTTAGTATGTGATGAGTGAAAATTACAAATTTAGCAAAATTTTTTAAATTTCCCTTTTTTGAAAAAATTTCCCTCATATGGAAATTTTTCTCAAAAGAGGTTTATTTACAATTTTTAAATTTTTTGGGTAACTAATGTATAAAAATAATTTTTTTGACAAATTCTTCAAATTTCCCTTTTATGAAAAAATTTCCCTCGGAGGGAAATTTTTGTTAAAATGAATTTTTTAAAAATGTGTTTATTTTTGTGGTCTATAATGAGTAAATATTACAAATTTGTAAAAATTTTTGAAATTTCCCTTTTATGAAAAAATTTCCCTCGGAGGGAAATTTTTTTCAAAAAGATTTATTTAAAATTTTTAATTTTTTTGGATAAAATTTTAAAATTTCTTGTTATTGAAAATATTTCCCTGAGAGGAAATTTTTGTTAAAAGAGATTTATTTACAATTTCTAAATTTTGAAAATTTTCTTTTTTTGGAAAAATTTCCCTCGGTAGGAAATTTTTGTTAAAGGAGATTTTATCAAAATGTTTTGAATTTTGTACTTTATAATGAGTAGATATTGGAAATTTCCCTTTTAAAAAAGATTATTTTTTTTTTTTTTTAATTTCTCCTTTTTGAGAAAAATTTCCTTTAAGTGAATATCTTAGCCTTGTTATTTCAGATATATTTCCTGTTTTTATAATTTTTTGCATATTTTTCTTGCTAGTAATTTAACGCCTGTGTCATTTCATTATTTATTAAACCATGTTGTTGCTATTGCAAAAAAAAAAAGAAAACTTAAAAAAAAATCATTATAAAACTTTTTAAATAATTTCTACTCTATTTTCTTTTCTTCAGTAGCTGTATTTATTTTTTTTTACAACTGATCCTTTCAACATTATTAACATTGAAGGCAATTTTCATAAAGTATAAAAGAAAATACAAGCTACAAAAAAAAACTGTATTTGTTTGTAACTACCAGTCAGCCAACCCAACCTTCACTTTCAATACTTCATAAACTTTAAAAGCTGCATTATTTTCAACCATTTTATCGTGTTGCTTTTGCATCTTTAATGCAACAACGACGCATTTCCCTCGAAAAGGACTCCCCAATGACTGGCTATTAATGTTAAAGCATAAAAACCAACAACACCAACCAACCAGTAAAGACAAGAACTAAAATAAAAGCGAAAAACAAGTTGAAGGTTTAATGGCACAACCACTAAATTGACTAGAGTTTGGAGTAAATAGAAATAAAATGCAAAACTACCAAGATTACACTTTGAGAAACATCTATATTTCGTTTCAAAGTAAAAAAAATAAAGGGGCAAGGTGTAAAGATCTTTAAAACTCATAGAGAGATCTCTATTGAAATTTTTCTAAAAGTAAAAGTAATAAAGGGGCTAGTTGTTATGAATCTTATTGAATCTTATGTAAAAAATTTTCATAGCTTATAGTGAGATCCCTCATAAAAGTTGTTGAACTGTGAAAGTTTTGAAAATATTCTAAATGTTAAATGGATAAAGGGGCCAGTTGTAAAGATGTATCTTCTGTTCAGAAACTTTTTTTAAATGTGCAAATTTTTCTTTTAAATCTTTTTTTTTTGTTACTGCCTAAGTATTGCTTATTTAAACCCTTATTTTTTATGTTGGAAAATATTTATTAAAAAACTTAAGTGCTTAAGGTGTTAGGAATTAATAATTTCTTTATGTTTTTCATGAATTTTTCATAAGGTATTAAATATTGTTTTATTTATGACGTTTTTGTTTTAAAACTTGCGTTCTTTAAAGATGAATCATTATATAATGGGTGTAGTTTTGGTATCAGGAAATTGATGGCTACATATTACCTGAAAGTAAAAAGAGAGAAAATTTAAATTAAATGTTTATAAGAAAAATTTCCAACAAATGTTAATTTTTAATTTTTTTTTTAATTAAAAATTTGTTAGTATCTAATTATTTTCTAAATTAATAAGATTCGAAAACAAATTTTGATACTTTTTTTATTTAGTACCAAAATATTTTTAGGTACTTTTCAATTTAGTACCAAAAACTTTGAAATACTCAAATGTAAATATTTTACACAATCTAGATAATTAATTAATTTGCAATTAAAATGTCAACTTTTGCATAAAAGGAAGAAAAGGAAAATTTGGAACTTTTTTAAATGTTTATTTCCTTAAATTCTGAAAAATTATGTATTTGAAAAATTTCCTAAATGTATATTTTTATGCCATTTAAGAAAAAGTAAAACATTTTTCGTATTTTTTTTTTTAATTAGTACCAAAAAAATTTCTTGGTACTTTTTTATTTAGTACCAAATTTTTTATACTTGCTTCTACAGTTATAAATTTGTGTTAAATAACTTAATTGTTTGTTTGTTTTAAATTAAGAAAATATTAATAATTTTGGTACTTTTTTACAAGGTACCAAAAAATTTTATTTGGTACTTTTTTATTTAGTACCAAAAATAGTTTGAACTTTTTTATTTAATTGCTATTTTTTACTTGTTATGTAAAACAAAAATAAATTTTGGATTCAGTTAAGGAATTAAAAAATTTGGTACTTTTTTTATGAGGTACCAAAATGTACTTTTTTTATTTAGTACCAATTTTTTTGCATTTTCTAATTTAGAATCAAAAATAAGTTTTTACTTTTTTATTAAGTAATTATGTATAGTTAAAAGGTAATTATGCATATTATATACATATTTATTTCCTTAAATTCTGAAAAAAATATTTATGCTTTTTAAGGAAATTGAAGGAATTGAAATTTCATTTATAAAGTAGCTTCAGTTTTCTTTAAGAAAAAGTAAAAAAAGTATTAAAGTTTTTCTCTAGTACCAAAAAAAGGTTGGTACTTTTTTTGAATTAATAATAAAAAAAGTTTTTGGTACTTTTTTTTGAATTAGTACCAAACAAATTTTTGGTATTTTTTCGAAATTAGTACCAAAAAATGTTTTAACATAATTATTTAACGATACAAAAAAATATTTTCGTACTTTTTAATGAGGTACCAAATTTTTTTTATTTGGTACCTCATATTTTCTACTTTTTATTTAGTAAAAAATTTTGAGAAAATTTTATTAGATACCAAATATTTTTGTTAACAAATTTTTAATTGCTACAAAAAAAAGTACCAAATATATTTTTGGTACCTTTTTGATTTAGAAAAAACTTTTGTTTAACTTTTTTAATTAAATGCAAATTATTATATTAAATTGAAAAATAATTCTTTATTTAGTTTCAAAATTAGTTTAGTACTAATTATTTAGTACCCAATATTTTACATTTTTATAAATATTTCTGTAGCTACTAGCTAGTGGTAATACTTTATTCTGAGTATACTTCTATTCTCTTTTTTCCTCTTCATACTTTATTTGCCGTAAATCCCGATTGTTTGGAAAAGAAAAAAAAACTTTAGCTGCGTTACTTTACTTTTTAGAACGTACAGAGAAATGCCTGAAAGTCTTGTAATACAAGACACATAAAATCTATAAAAATTTACGTGCCTGATGAAATCGAAACAAAAATGGAACAAAAAACAATTTTAAGCTTAGGGAGGAAAACACCCACATACATTATAAAACAAGAGTTTTTAGCACTTTTGCTTTTACATTAATACAAACATAATCCTAATATAACAGGAACCACAAAAATACACAGAGATAAACAGGAAAACTTGGCATTTATTGTAACTTAATGTAAAGAAATTTCTCTCAGTGTTTTTGCTATATTAATGGGATGATGATTTTATTTATATTTTTTCTTTTTTGCATTTAAAAGGATTTTTTTCTTTGGCAAATAAATGAAAAAGTTGTTGGAATGTTAAGGAATTTTGTTTTTTCCTTTGTAAATCAATGAGGAAAAAAAGTGGGATTTTCTAAGTATTTTTTTTGCTTTACTGCTGCTTTTATTAATTCAAATATTTAAGCAAGGATTTTAATGAGGATTTTTTTTCTGTAAGACCTTATGACTGTTCTCTTAAAGTGTGTTAGACTAAAGTTTGTTGTAGTGTAAGGCTGATTTTTTATTTGTAGTTTTTCTTCCTTTGCCCCTTTTTTGTTGTTGTTTTGCAGCACATTTATATGTATTGTTAAGCGTGATTAAACATGCTTAAATACAGTATGAAATGATAACAAATAAGAAAACATCCTGCTAAATAGAAATAGGAAGAATAAATAGTAGAGATCAACATAAAAGGGATGCTTTTAATAAATAACTAAATTGAAAAGGGGGAATTTCGATGCCATACTTTAAAGGGGTTTAATTAGAATGAGAAAAGTAACTTCTATTTTAAAAATTAAAAAAAATGTAGGGACTTTTTCTTTTAGGTAACACCAAAAATTTATTGTTGACTTTTTATTTAGTATATTTTTTGTAAAAACTAAATTTTTTGATTTATTTTAGGAAAAAAAAAATTTGGTACTTTTTTGAAAATGTACCAAAAAGTACTTTTTTATTTAGTACCATTTTTTCTTTTTTTTTTATGTTTTATTTAGTATCAAAAATATATTGTTACTTTATTATTAGGTACCAAAATTTTGATAAAAAGAAACATGCCTTTTACAGAAATATTTATTTCCTTAAATTCTGAAAATTTTGCAGAAATATTTTTTTATTTCCTTAAATTCTGAAAAATTATTAATTTGAAAAGGTACCAAAATGAAATTCAAAACATGCTTCGGTTTAATTTAAGAAAAAATAAAACATATTTGGTACTTTTTTCAATTATTACAAAAGAAAAAATATTGGTACTTATTTATTTAGTACCAAATTTTTTAAAAATTTTCTGTAAAATTTTAAATTTGTATTAGTAACATAATTAATTGTTTTAATTTAAGAAAAATAAAATTTGGTACTTTTTTGAAAGGTACCATCAAATTTTATTTGGTACTTTTTTTATTTAGTACCAACAAATTTATTAGTAATATATTATTTAGTTGCTTTTTTGTTAGATTTTATCTAAAAAGTAAATTTTTAAAATAATTTAAGCAAAATATAAATTTGGTACTTTTTTGTAAAAGGTACCAAAAAAGTACCTTTTTATTTAGTACCAATTTTTTCCTTCTATTTTATTTAGTATCAAACATATATGGTTACTTTATTATTAAGTACCAAAATTCCCATAAATATAAATATACATTTTAAAAAAATAGTTTTGTATTTCCTTAAATTTTGGAAAAAAATCTCCATTAGCAAAAAGTATCAAACAGTACTTTTTTATTTATTACCTTGTTTTCGCATTTTTTTAAACAGTATTAATAATATTTAGCTTTGTTATAAAGTACCAAAATTTGAATAAAAATAAATATTAATTCTATAAAAATAAATTTGTATTTCCTCAAATTTTGGAAAAATCCTTTTTATAAAAAAGTTACAAAAAGTTTATTTTTTATGCCATGTAATGCTTATATTATTCTCATTTAATTTAAAGCCAAAATTTATTTGGTACTTTTTGCTTTAGTACCAAAAAATGTTTCAGGAACTTTTTTCATTTAGTACCAAATTGTCCATCTACTTGTTCTCCCCCCATTTTTTTAGCTTAAATATAAAACAAAGATTTATATTTCTGTTTTATATGCAAAACGTTCAAGATTTTTCACTTTAATGTTCAGTTTATAAAAGATTTAGAATATTTAAAAGCATATTTTTTTTTTGCATAATAAATTTAAATTTGTTTATAATGTGCTTAATTTGTTTCACACTACATTTGCTGCAGACTACTAGCCCAGAAAGCCAGCAAAAAAAATCTGAGCAAAAAACACGTTTAAAATTTCCATGCAGCAGCACGTTTAAAGTAAAATCAACTTGTAGCTTTAACACGTCTAACCACCCATACTAACAGCAACAAAAGAAAAAAAAAATACATGAATACACAACATTTGCTAAGAGCAAATCTTACATTTTATAGGGACACCCACATTTGTACATGAGATTACCGTATGTAGAGGAAAATAGGAAAAGTCTTGGCAGCGTTATAACATCTTTTTTTTTGTTACCAAATTGCGTGAGTGGTTTTATATTTTTAAGGGTTCTACGGCTCATAGATTTCGTGCGTTTCTTGGGGAATGAAATATTTTGTGGATTTTTTCTGTGTTTCTTACAACCAGATTTATGTGTGATTTTCTTTATAATGCAGAAAGCAAGCGTAGGAAAAAAATCTTTTTAATCTACATACAACATAAATGTAAGTAAATAAATGTGTTTGTATATAATCGCTAAAAGTGAGTGAACATGAGTACATTATTTGTTTAACTTCCGGTGGTAAAAACGGAAATCCTTTTTTCTGTTGTTTTTTTTCTTTTGGTATTAAGGCAACATATCGGTATATAAAAACTCAGTAATATATGTAACCAACCAAACGTACTTGTGTGCTTCATTAAACATTTTAATCTTTGGTTATTTGTGGCATAAAAAGACAGAAAAATAAATTTTGCGAAAACAAATCAATTACAGCTTGATTGCAGAGCTAAAACTACAAGAAAAACTAGCATGACACAGAGAAATTAATCTAAAAGAAACTTTAAGAACATTTTGAAAATTTCCCTTTAAGGGAATTTTTTGTTTTCAAAACATTTTTCGGTAAATTTAATCATTTTTATGCTTTGTAATTTATTAAAACAAAGAATTTGATAATTTTGGAGAAATTTCCCTTGTTTAAAAAAATTTCCCTTAAGGAAAAATTTTACTTAATACAAATTTTTTGTAAATAAAACCAGTTTTTTTTAAGAAGATTCTGTTCATTAATGATATTTAAGCAAATTTGAAGAATTTCCCTAAAAGGGAAATTTTTAAAATTTTAGAAAATTTCAAAAACTTAGCTGAATTTGTAATTAGTTTTAAATTTAAACTAAAAATTTTTGAGATATTTGTAATAAACTAAATTTTCCTAAAAGGGAAATTTTCAAAATTGTGCAGAAGAGAAAAAATTTAGCTAAATTTTGAATTAGCTTCAAATTAAAAGTAAAAATGTGTTAAAATTCTTCAAAAATCTAGACTAAACAAAATTTCAAAATTTTGAGAAATTTCAACAATTTTCCAAAATTTATAATTAGCTTTGAATTTAAAGTAAAAATAAATTAAAATTTTTGAAAAAGCTGTGCTAAATAAAATTTCCCTAAGAGGGAAATTTCCAAAATTGTGGAGAATTTAAAAAATTTAGCAAAGATTTTAATTAGCTTCAAATTAAAAGTAAAAATTTGTTAAAATTTTTCAAAAATCTAGACTAAACAAAATTTCCCTTAAGGGAAATTTTCAAAATTTTGGGAAATTTCAACAATTTTCCAAAATTTATAATAAGCTTTAAATTTAAAGTAAAAATAAGTTTAAATTTTTTAAAAGGCTCTGCTAAATAAAATTTCCCTAAAAGGGAAATTTTCAAAACTTTGAAAAATTTCAACAATTTAGATAAATTTGTAATTTGCTTTAAATTTGAAGTAAAAATGTGTTAAAATTTTTCAAAAATCTAGACTAAACAAAATTTCCCTTAAAGGGAAATTTTAAAAATTTTGAGAAATTTCAACAATTTTCCAAAAGTTATAATAAGCTTTTAATTTAAAGTAAAAATAAGTTAAAATTTTTGAAAAAGCTGTGCGAAATAAAATTTCCCTAAAAGGGAAATTTTCAAAATTTAGGGAAATTTAAAAAATTTAGCTAAATTTTTAATTAATTTTTAGTTAAAAGTAAAAATGTGTTAAAATTTTTCAAAAAGCTAGACTAAATAAAATTTCCCTTAAAGGGAAATTTTCAAAATTTTGGGAAATTTCAATAATTTTCCAAAATTTATAATAAGCTTTGAATTTAAAGTAAAACGAAGTTAAAATTTTTGAAAAAGCTGAGCTAAATAAAATTTCCCTAAAAGGGAAATTTTTAAAAATGAGAATAATTTTAAAAGTTTTCCAAAATTTATAATGAGCTTTAAATTTAAAGTAAAAGTAAGTTAAAATTTTTGAAAATGCTCTGTTGAAAAAAATTTCCCTAAAAGGGAAATTTTTAAAATTGAGGATAATTTTAAAAATTTTCCAAAATTTATAATAAGCTTTAAATTTAAAGTAAAAATAATTTGAAAAAGCTCTGCTGAAAAAAATTTCCCTAAAAGGGAAATTTTGAAAATTTTTTCAAATTTTTAAAATCTGGACAATTTATTATTTAGAATTTAAATTTGTTAAAAAAAAATTTCCCCAAAAAGGGAAATTTTAAATATTTTAACAAATTTATGTTAAACGCTAGGAAATTTGTTAAATTTGTTTTGAATCTTTGGAAATTATTTTTTCCCTGTTTTCTCTTTTTATTGTAAAAACTGTTGCTTTTCTTGTTGTTAAAATTTTCCTTTTTGTTTGTGCCATTTTCAAATTATTGTCACGTAACACTTCTCTGGTAATATACAATTCTATATTTTTTTTTTAATACTTTTTATTTCATTTATTTCTTTATGCTTTATAGCATACAAACATGTCTTTACGTTTAGCTTGTTATTTTTTTTTTTTTCAAAATAGTCTTTTATTCTCATACATGAACACAAAAATATAATTTAGAAGAGTAGAGTAGTCTTCACTTTTAAGGAAAGGGCAGCGCAGATTACATATAACAACTTTAAGTATCCATGTCTGTGTCTTTCAGGTTGACAGTTTTATTTGTCAAACCATTGTATTAATTTTTTTTGTTCGAAAATCAAATTTTGAATTCAAGTCTGAACATGTTTTTCTACTTTATGTCTGATTTTAATTTTATGCTAGTTATTGTTGTTGTTGTCTTTGTCCATATATATTTTGTTGTTGTTGTTGTTGTATAGTATAAATGACGCTGCTGAGTTTTATTAAATTCATTTCATGATTGAGTTGGTTGTAATGTTGTTTGTCTGTAAATATATTTCCTTTGGCAAGTGTTACATTGTCATTTCCGTTTCCTTTATGTTTTATACTACTGTCTTTCGCTTTCGAAACTTCAGCTCTATCTATTGCCAAATGCCGTTGTTATTATTGTTGTATTGTTATTGCTATAACGATTTAATGAGTAGTTTATAATGTCAACATTATTTTCTAATTTTCATCCTTTTATTCAATTAGTGAGTGTCTGTAAGTTTGTCCGTCCGTCCGTCTCTCTGTCTGCCTGTGTTGAGTTATATTTTTTGTTACGAAATTTTCAGTTTGTGGAAGTGATGCTAATGACAGTGATGTTGAATGTGACGATGATGATGATAAGTACATAAAAAGGGTTGTGTTGTTATTGTTTGTTTTAATTCTTAAAATGTCAATTATTATTTATTATTTAAATGAAAACAGGCAAATGACTATAGTATGGAAAATATCACTTAAAAATATTTGTAATAATTAAAACAAATTATTGAAATTCATAGTTGTTTACATTAATGACATTGTGTAAACAATTAAAATTTCTTTAGCATTAAGCAATTGCACAAATTTACAAAAAAAAAAAATTGTGAAAATTTGTAAACACAGACTTTAAATTACATTGTTTACATAAGGTAAATTTGTAATTTCATGTAAAATATCATACCAAAGCAGTATATGAGTCTTAAAACTTTGTTAAATTAGTAATATTATGAAAATTCATATTGTTTACCTAATGTCAACAATGTAAACAATTAATTTTTTTCATTTAAATAACTTCTGAAAGCAGCTAAAGTGCTTAAAAATCAGTTTTAATACTAATTTTCAATTGTTTACCTAATGTCAACAATGTAAACAATTAATTTTTTCATTTAAAAAATTTTTTAAAGGTGGTAGGATGGCTTAAAATCTGTTTTAATACAAATTTTCAATTGTTTACCTAATGTCAACAATGTAAACAATTAAATTGTTCACAGTATTTTTTACATTTATGAACGCAGAGAGCCTTAAACTATATTTTTGTGTTATTTTTCAATTGTTTACATTATGTCAAGAATGTAAACAATTAAAATTGTCTTAAATTCTAACATTTTTTAAAAGCTTAAGAGCCTTAAAATGTGATTTAATCGAAATTTTCAATTGTTTACCTAATGTAAACAATGTAAACAATTAAATTTTTCACAATATTAACCATATTTATGAATTTAGAGAGCCTTAAAATATATTTTTAAGTAGTTATTCAATTGTTTACCTAATGTAAACAATGTAAACAATTAAAATTTTCTAAAATTTTTACATTTTTAAAAGTTTAAGAGTCTTAAAATGTGATTTAATCACAATTTTTCAATTGTTTACCTAATGTCAACAATGTAAACAATTAAATCTACCCCAATACTAGCCTTTATTGGGATGTAAAAAGCCTACCAATGCATTTTTTTATTAAATTTTCCCTTGTTTACCTAATGTCAACAATGTAAACAATTAAATTTATCCAGTATTTTACCATTTTCAAGATTTAAAGAAACTTTAAAATGCCTTTGAATGTAATTTATTAATTGTTTACCTAATGTCAACAATGTAAACAATTGAATTTTCCTCAATAATTAATTTTTTAAAGAAGAAAAATTACAAAAAAGCTTGTTAAACTTTTAATTTTAATTGTTTACATTGTTGACATTATGTAAACAATTAAATATCTTGTTATATTTTAGCTTTTTAAACATTTTTGATAGTTAAAATATTTATTAAAATTGTTTTGTTATGATATGTTATATTTTACACCATGTAAACAATGTTAATTAAATGTAAAATTAAAATTTCCTTTAATTTTTTCCAAAAGTTTTTTTCAGTTTTTTTTATTTTATTCATTCTGTTATATTTTACACAATGTAAACAATTTTTTAGAGGTAAAAATTTTTTTTTTAAATTTTTCCAAATTTTTTTTAAATTTTCTTTAATTTTTTTTTAATTTTTTTATTTTATTCATTCTTTATATTGTTTATATTATGTAAAAAAACTTATTTTTAAAAAAATTTATTTGATTTTTTTAATATTACTATCTTAAATTTTTTATTTTACCCAATTTTTACATAGTTGACATTATGTAAATAAGTTAATTTTTTAGTACATTCTATTATAAACCAGATTATATAATAATTTTTCCTAAATTCCTGCCTTTATTAATGAAAAAACTAAATTTAAAATATTTGTTAGGGGTGACGTATGATTAATATTAATTATTGACTATTTTTAGGAAAATCTCTATAACTTTCGTCAGAAAAAAGATATTGTTAAGCAACAAAAAGCTTAAGAAAGTAAACACTTGTAGGAAAACGTAGAATGTTTACAAATTTTAGTAAGTGTGACAGATATTATCAAAAAATAATGGTAAACATTCGAATGAAATTAAAATCTATAAAAAAATTTTGTTTACTAGGTTTTTCTCTCTTGATATTATAGCATAATGGGTATTTTCTGTAATAACTTTTTTATATAACAGTTTCTCCCAGTTTAATTATATTCAGTCCATTAAAAACGTATGCTTAATTTTGTAGTTTTTTTTTTTGCTCACAATTTTAATTGATACAAAGAACAAACAGTTTTTAATGGAACAACATTTTATGACACTTAATTTGTTTAAACATGCAGAAAATTGCACAGTGATTCAGTGGAAAAAATGCAGCAGAAATGAATTTTAAACCAGAAAAGTAATGGAGATTTCCAAGCAGTGGCCAGGCGAGAGACAATTGCTTTTAGATGAGTTTTTCTGTTCTGTTACTTTTGCACAAAGCCACCCTTTTTGGCAGGGAATGAAACGCGCGCCATTTAATCTTATTTGCATTACAGTTTTCATTTCAAAAAACCATCCCTCCCCCCAACCTTTGATAGCAATAGTCAGTCATACATTTTAATTTTTGCTATATGATGCTTGTTTTTAAAATTTACTTTACATGCCGGGGAGTATGTAAGCTGTATACGAATAATCCTTGCAGTGGTTGCACTACAATGTGGTTTAGTTTGCTACTAAAAGTAGCTGCCACAGATTGTAATTTTGGGTTTCAACTACAACCAAGGATTTATAGTTGTCTGGTGCTGTAAAAGGAAAATGAATGATGATGATTGTTGTATTTTTTTATTTTTTTTGTAAAGTAAAGTACTCGTAGTTGAGTAGATTTCAGTTGCTTAAACAGCTACTTGAAATTTCACAGAACATTGCAGCGCAACTATTTGTATTTTAACTGCACAACCTAAAATCATCACAAAATGCAAACAAATTTTTTAGCATTAAAAACCCACCACAAAATAAAATGTAAATGAGCTTAAATAAAAGGGTAAAACTACCATGAGTTGCTCTGTGCTTCTAGCTTTTTTTGCAATTCTCCCTTTTTATTTAGTTTGCAACTCTGCTTGCTAGATAATAAAAAAATGGGGTAAAAAAAGGTCAAGGGAATCTAGTAATTGTTACATATGAAGTTCATTTGTTTATTTCAACACCTTTTGCCGCAAACAGCACACAGCAACAGAAGTGAAAAAACAAAAACTTAAATCTGTATAATGCTGGCTTGCGTAACAAATAGCATGGAAATAATTTAGTTTCCTTAGAGGTTAAAAAAATAACACAAACTTACAGCTAAATAAATATAAAAAAAAATTCCCAAGAATTTCAAAAAACAAAGCAAAATTAATGCAATTTTAACTACAAAAAAGTAAAAAATTAAATAAATTACACTAATTGCAAATAACATAAAGATATGCCTTGATATTCTTAACAAAATTTATGACACACAGTTCTTTTTAATCCCTTTTAAGCACTTTGATGAAGGGCGTTAAATAGAAACTAAAAAAAAACAGCCTGAGGTTATGCTTCGTTTTATTTATATTTTTCTTTTCTCTCTTCTGCTTTTGTGTTTTGTTGAAGTTTAAATTGAATACAATTTAAATGTAGTGACGGCTGCTGCAGTTGTTGTTGTTGTTATTATTGTATTGTTTTGTATTTGTTTAAGGATGCATAAAAGGCTGCACTACATTACATTCCACATACTTAAATTCATACAATGAATAAGAAAATCATCATGTTCACGTCATCTTCATCATCATGAACAACATTCCACTTGGAAATACTTGCTATTCCATGTGAATACTAATGAGTTAAGAAATTATGTTTCAAAATTACAAAAAAATATAATGTGAAGAAAAATTTAACCTAAATATTTAACCAAGAAATAAGAAATATTTTAAATGTTAATGTAAAAAGAGAGAGGGGAATAGCAAATTGAACTTTGTAATTTAAAATATTCAAACATATTGTGGGATTTTCTAAGATGGCCCTGAATCAATGGTTGGAATAATGAGAAATGTTTAATGAGATCAGCGTTAATGTAAATTAGTTATACAATATTATTAACTAGAAAGCTATTAAGAATAACTGCTGCATACTTTTAGGTTTAATAAACTAAAAGTTAAATATTGTTGTACTCAGTATCTACTAAAGTAAAAACTGTTAAACAAAAACTGTTTTACAGACACATTTCTAAAAACAAACTGTTATAAACACTTTTCTTCATAGACAAAATTTTGTATAACTGTTATACTGTTATTTTTTCTAATTGTTATACTGAAATTTTTCTACAGAAAAAACTGTTACACTGGAAATTTGTGAATAGAAAAACTGTTATACTGAAATTTTTTCTTTAGTAAAACTGTTACACTGGAAATTTGTGAATAGAAAAACTGTTATACTGAAATTTTTTCTTTAGTAAAACTGTTATACTGAAATATTTTTTTAGAAAAATTTGTTATACTGAAATTTTTCCATTTAATAAACTGTTGTACTGAAATATTTCTAAAGAAAAAACTATTATACTGAAATTTTTATAGAAAAGCTAATATACTGAAATATTTCTATTAAACAAAACTGTTATACCGAAATATTCTTGTTGAAAAAAGTTATACAGAAATTTTTCTGTAGAAAAAACTGTTATACAGAAATTTTTATGTTGAAAAATCTGTTATACTGAAATTTTTCTGTAGAAAAAAACTGTTATACTGAATTTTTTTTAGAAAAAACTGTTATACAGACATTTATTCTATAGAAAAACTTATGTATAACTGTTATACTGAAATAATGAAATTGTTATGTTGAAAAAACTGTTATAGTTAAATTTTTCCTTAGAAAAAACTGTTATACTGAAATATTTCTTTAGAAAAAACTGTTATACTGAAATTTTTCTGTAGAAAAAACTGTTATACAGACATTTATTCTAGAGAAAAACTTATGTATAACAGTTATACTGATTTTTTTTTAGAAAAAACTGTTATACTGAAATTTATCTGTAGAAAAAACTGTTATACTGAAATATTTCTAGAGAAAAAACTGTTATACTGAAATTTTTCTTTAGAAAAAACTGTTATACTGAAATTTTTTATAGAAAAACTAATATACTGAAATATTTCTATTAAATAAAACTGTTATACTGAAATATTTTTTTAGAAAAAGCTGTTATAGTGAAATTTTTCTATTGAATAAACTGTTATACTGAAATATTTCTGAAAAAAACTAATATACTGAAATATTTCTATTAAATAAAACTGTTATACTGAAATATTTTTGTTGAAAAAAGTTATACAGAAATTTTTCTGTAGAAAAAACTGTTATACTGAATTTTCTTTTTGGAAAAAACTGTTATACAGACATTTATTCTATAGAAAAACTTATGTATAACTGTTATACTGATTTTTTTTAGAAATATTTCTTTAGAAAAAACTGTTATAATGAAATTGTTATGTTAAGGAAACTGTTATACTGAATTTTCTTTTTAGAAAAAACTGTTATACTGAAATTTTTCCTTAGAAAAAACTGTTATACTGAAATGTTTGTTTAGAAAAAACTGTTATACTGAAATTTTTCTGTAGAAAAAACTGTTATACAGACATTTATTCTAGAGAAAAACTTATGTATAACAGTTATACTGATTTTTTTTAGAAAAAACTGTTATACTGAAATATTTCTAGAGAAAAAACTGTTATACTGAAATTTTTCTTTAGAAAAAACTGTTATACTGAAAAATTTCTGTAGAAAAAACTGTTATACAGACATTTATTCTATAGAAAAACTTATATATATAACTGTTATACTGATTTTTTTTTAGAAATATTTCTTTAGAAAAAACTGTTATACTGAAATTTTTCGTTAAAAAACACTGTTATACTGAAATCTCCTGTAGAAAAAACTGTTACACTGAAATATTTCTTTAGAAAAAACTGTTATACTGAAATTTTTTAATAGAAAAAACTGCTATACTGAAATTTTTTAATAGAAAAAACTGTTATACTGAAATATTTCTGAAGGAAAAACTGTTATACTGATGTTGTTCTTTAGAAAAAACTGTTGTACTGAAATTTATATGTAAAAAAAACTGTTATACAGACATTTATTCTGTAGAATAACTTATGTATAACTGTTATACGGAAGTTTTTTATAGAAAAACTAATATACTGAAATATTTCTATTAAATAAAACTGATATACTGAATTTTTTCTTTAGAAAAAACTCTTATACTGAAACTTTTCTTTCGAAAAAATTGTTATACCGAAATATATTTTAGAAAAAACTGTTATAAATAAAGTTTTCTTTAGAAAAATCTGTTATACTGAAATTTTTCTGTAGAAAAAACTTTTACACAGACATTTTTTCTATAGAAAAACTTTTGTATAACTGTTATACTGAAATTTTTCATTAGAAAAAACTTTTATATTAAAACTGTTTTGTAAAAAAATTGTTATACTGAGATATTTCTTTATACTGTTATACTGAGATATCACTTAAGAGAAAACTGTTACACTGAAATTTGTCTGTAAATAAACCTGTTATACTGAAATTTATCTATAGAAAAACTGTTATACTGAATTTTCTTTTTGGTAAAAACTGTTATACAGAAATTTTTAAGTAGAAAAAACTGTTATACTGAAGAATTTCTGTAGATAAAACTGTTATACAGACATTTATTCTATAGAAAATTTATGTATAACTGTTATACTGATTTTTTTTTAGAAAAAACTGTTATACTGATATATTTCTTTCGAAAAACTATTATACTGAAATTGTTATGTTGAAAAAACTGTTATACTGAATTTTCTTTCTAGAAAAAACTGTTATACTAAAATTTTACGATAGAAAAAACTGTTATACCGAAATATTTCTTTAGGAAAAACTGTTATACTGAAATTTTTCTGTAGAAAAAACTGTTACACCTATATTTTTCTATAGAAAAAACTGTTATACTGAAATATTTTTTTAGAAAAATCTGTTATACTGAAATATTGTTTTAGAAAAATCTGTTATACCTAAATTTTTCTATTGAATAAACTGTTATACTGAAATATTTCTGAAGAAAAAACTATTGTACCAAAATATTTCTTTAGACATACTGACATTTTTCTTTATAAAAAACTGTTATACTGAAATTTTTTATAGAAAAACTAATATACTGAATTATTTCTATTAAATAAAACTGTTATACTGTAATATTTCTTTCGAAATAAAGTTATACAGAAATTTTTCTGTAGAAAAAACTGTTATACTGAATTTTCTTTTTGGAAGAAACTGTTATACAGAAATTTTTATGTTGCAAAATCTGTTATACTGAAATTTTTCTTTAGAAAAAACTGTTATACAGACATTTATTCTATAGAAAAATTTATGTATAACTGTTATACTGATTTTTTTTAGAAATATTTCCTTCGAAAAACTGTTATATTGAAATTGTTATGTTGAAAAAAACTGTTATACTGAATTTTCTTTTTAGAGAAAACTGTTATACTGTTATACTGAAATTTTTCTGTAGAAAAAACTGTTATACAGAAATTTTTTTATAGAAAAACTGATGTATAACTGTTTTTTCCTTAGAAGAAACTGTTATACTGAAATATTTCTTTAGGAAAAACTGTTATACTGAAATTTTTCTTTAGAAAAACTGTTATACTGAAATTTTTCATTAAAAAAACCCTATTAAACTGAAACATTTCTAAAGAAAAATCTGTTGTACTGGAATTTTTCAATAAAAAAAAACTGTTATAATGAATTTTTTCTTGACATTGTATGAATGTTTAAAAATAAAAGCTAAAAATTAGAAGAAATAAACCCACATTATTAAGTTATAACCCAATACAAATAAATTTCCACCATTTAACAAATATCATATAAATTTTCTTTAAGAAATTTATCAATAACTTTAATTTTATTTAAGAAATCTATAAAAAACTTAAATTTTTATTAAACTTTCTTCATTTTTATTAAATATTCTTGATTTATTTAACCGGATAATGTAAACTTAATTTAAGGTTTCATTCTGTTTGTAGTTACGCTCACTGTCTCTCTTTCTCTGCTTGGCTGTCTGTTACTGATAAAAATCATTGCCTACTTTAAGGCTTTTTTATATTATATGTATATTTTTTTTGTTAAATATGACCATTAAATGTTGTGATTTTTATATTTTTGACAGCACCACTTTATTTTAAACATTTTATCTTTATTTGTTACACAATTTTTGTTCTTCGTTATTATTACAGTTTTTATGTGGCTGGTCGACAACATTCGCCCAGCAGTCACTGTAAGAAGTAACACCAAGCAATAGTCAAAATTGAACAAGTCACAGCTTTGTTGCTACCGTCTTACAGGAACTGACAGGGAATTGTAAGCAAAAAAGGGATGCTTTAAAAAAATATTTACAAACGTACGCACTTTTTTAGAATTTATTTTTCATAGTTTTTTTAAACACCATTTATTTAAACACTTATTTGGTTTTTTAAACACTTTCTGCGTTTTTTTAAATTTTTTTTATTGTATTAATTTAGAGTCAACAACATTTTTTAATTAAAACTCGTTTTGTTTGTTTTAAATTTTATATCTGAATGCTAACACTTATTTTTTTATTTTTGGCTGTTTTAAGTTTTATTTGATGTCATGTGGCTGCATAAAGTCAACTTATTAAAAATGTTTCACAATTTTTATTTAATTTTTTTGGGGTTATATTAAAAATTATTTAATCAAACTGGTGGGGGTTGAACATTTGGCTTCAAAAGTCTTATTTTCCTACAAAAAACCTCCTTTTTCCAACTATTTAAATTATTTCTTAAAACTCCTAAATGTATGCTTTAGTTTTTATAACTGATTTTTTAAATTTATCGCTTATTCATCAAAATTTGTTTATTTGTTTTTTATTTTAATAACGAAATCTTTTATTTTCAGACAATATATTAACCTCTCCACTAAATTATAAAATTTTGCCCATAAGCCTAAAAGGTATGCTATGATTTTTTGGTATAAAAGCCTACAATTTTAATAATATCAATTTTATTTAAAAAAAATTGTATATTTTTATTAAATTCTTTTCATATTATAAAACAATAAGGCACAATTTTTTCATTCTCTACCTCCGTTTTTGTCATCATTCATTTTAAAAATTCGCTTGGTCGGTCAAGCTTTAAAAGACTTTATTTAAAAAAAAAAAACTCAACCTATAAACACCAACCAACGACATTTACCTTTTGCCAATACCAATATGGCACAATGGGCCACAAAAGAAACGCCATATAATTTGTTTGTATTTAATTAATTACGCGGTTACAGTGTTTTAAACACAGGCCTCACAGTAAAACAAGTTTGAAAGCCATGACACAGTATATAAGAGAAAATATATGTATGTAAATGTGTGTGTGTGCTAAAAAAAACATTTAACTATTTTGTTGCTGCTGTTGTTGTTTAACATTTAAAACGTTTTGGTGTTCCGCTAAATTTAATTTTGCTGACAATCAAACTATAAAATTTACCACCAGCCTAAAAGTATGCACTAAATGTAACAAACTCTATTTAGTTTGTTTGTTATGCTTAAAAGGAACTGTATAATTAGGTGTGAAATTTATTTTTTATTTTTTTTGTTGCTATGAAAGTTTGTCTGCTTAAAAATAACATAAATGCGGAAACATAATTATAAACAAGAGACTTTGACAGGGAAAATAAAAAAGGGTTGTCTAAAGCCAAATGATATGCGTAGCATTTAAAGGGCGGCAGCAAATTATAGATAAAAAACATTAGGGAACAAAGGGGTTAATAAACTTAACAAAAAAATGCTGCCTGCTTTTAGGCCAAAGAGAATTAAAAATGAACAAATGAGAAAATAAAAAAATATAAAATTACAATAAAGTAAAGAAAAAAGGAAGTCTAAAGGGTTTAATATTTTTAAATTATAAAAGAAATATAATAATTTTGATAGAAGTAATTAAGGTTTTACAGAAATTTTCTTTAAAAAATTTAAATTAAAGACAATTTTTCTCAAATAAAAGAGTATAACCCATTTTGCTAGAGAAAAATTTCAGTATAACACCTTTCTCAATAAAACAAATTAGAGTATAACAGTTTTCTCTATAGAAAAATTTCGGCATTAAACATGTTTCTATAATAGAATGTATTATAAAAGTTTTTTTTCTATTGAAAAATTTCAGTATAACAGTTTTTTCTTTAGAAATATTTCAGTATAACAGTTTTTTCTGTTGAAAAATTTCAGTATAACAGTTTTTTCTTTAGAAATATTTCAGTATAACAGTTTTTTGTATAAAAAAAAATGTCAGTATAACAGTTTTTTCACTAGAAAAATTACAGTATAACAGTTTTTTTAGTAATTTCAGTATAACAGTTTTTTTTATTGAAAAATTTCAGTATAACAGTTTATTCTATAGAAATATTTCAGTATAACAGTTTTTTCTATAGAAAAATTTCAGTATAACAGTTATTTGTATAGAAAAATTTCAGTATAGCAGTTTTTTCTGTTAAAAAATTTCAGTATAACAGTTTTTTCTACAGAAATATTGCAGTATAACAGTTTTTTCTATTGAAAAATTTCAGTATAACAGTTTTTTTTCAGTTATATTTTAGTATAACAATTTTTCTATAGAAAAATTTCATTATAACAATTTTTTCTCCAGAAAAATTACAGTATAACAGTTTTTTCCATAGAAAAATTTCAGTATAACAGTTTTTTTTTTGAAAAAAATCATTATAAGAGTTTTTTTCATAGAAAAATTTCAATATAACAGTTTTTTCTATAGAAATTTTTCAGTATAACAGTTTTTTTAAAGAAAAATTTCAGTATAACCGTTATTCTATAGAAATATTTCAGTATAACAGTTTTTTGTATAGAAAAAATTTCAGTATAACAGTTTTTTCTATTGAAAAATTTCAGTATAACAGTTTTTTTCAGTTATATTTTAGTATAACAATTTTTCTATAGAAAAATTTCATTATAACAATTTTTTCTCCAGAAAAATTACAGTATAACAGTTTTATTATTGAAATATTTCAGTATAACAGTTTATTCTATAGAAAAATTTCAGTATAACAGTTTTTTCTATAGAAAAATTACAGTATAACAGTTTTTTCCATATAAAAATTTCAGTATAACAGTTTTTTCTATAGAAATTTTTCATTATAACAGTTTTTTTAAAGAAATATTTCAGTGCAAATGTCAAATTAAATAATAAATTTCAGTATAACAGATCAGTATAACAGTTTTCACTAAAGAAAAATATCAGTATAACAGTTTTTTATGTAGAAAAATTTCAGTATAACAGTTTTTTCTAAAGAAAAGTTTCAGTATAACAGTATTTTAAAGAAAAATTTCAGTATAACAGTGTTTTCAAAAGAAAAGTTTCAGTATAACAGTTTTTTAAAGATAAATTTCAGTATAACAGTTTTCTCTAAAGAAAAATTTCAGTACATCAATTTTTTCTAAAGAAAAATTTCAGTGTAACAGTTTTTTTGTATAGAAAAAATTTCAGTATAACAGTTTTTTCTATTGAAAAATTTCAGTATAACAGTTTTTTTCAGTTATATTTTAGTATAACAATTTTTCTATAGAAAAATTTCATTATAACAATTTTTTCTTTAGAAAAATTACAGTATAACAGTTTTTTTATTGAAATATATCAGTATAACAGTTTATTCTATAGAAAAATTTCAGTATAACAGTTTTTTCTATAGAAAAATTTCAGTATAACACTTTTTATAATGAAATATTTCAGTATAACAGTTTTTTCTATAGAAAAATTTCAGTATAACAGTTTTTTCTATAGAAATTTTGCAGTATAACAGTTTTTTTAAAGAAAAATTTCAGTATAACAGATCAGTATAACAGTTTTCACTAAAGAAAAATATCAGTATAACAGTTTTTTATGTAGAAAAATTTCAGTATAACAGTTTTTATAATGAAATATTTCAGTATAACAGTTTTTTCAAAAGAAAAGTTTCAGTATAACAGTTTTTTAAAGAAAAATTTCAGTATAAAAGTTTTCTCTAAAGAAAAATTTCAGTACAACAATTTTTTCTAAAGAAAAATTTCAGTATAACAGTTTTTTTGTAATAGAAATATTTCACTATATTAGTTTTTCTACAAAAAAATTTCAATATAACAGTTTTTTATAAAGAAATATTTCATAACAGTTTTATTTAATAGAAATATTTCACTATATTAGTTTTTCTCTAAAAAAATCTGTTTTCTACAGAAAAATGTCTGTATAACAGTTTTTAATAAAGAAAATTTTCAGTGTAACAGTTTTTTGAGGAAACATTTCAGTATTACAGTTTTTTCTTCAGAAGTATTTCAGTATAACATTTTCTTCTATAGACAAATTTCAGTATAACAAAAAATTCGGTATGATAATTTTATCTTGAGAAATATGTCAGTATAACAGTTTTTTATTATGAAATATTTCTGTATAACAGTTTTTTCTTTGGAAATATTTCAGTATAAGAGTTTTTTCTTTAGAAATATTTCAGTATAACAGTTTCTTCTACAGAAAATTTGCAGTATAACAGTTTTTTTATGGAAAAATTTCAGTATGATAATTTTTTCTTTAGAAATATTTCGGTATAACAGTTTTTTATAAAGAAATATTTCTGTATAACAGTTTTTTCTTTGGAAATATTTCAGTATAACAGTTTTTTCTTTAGAAATATTTCAGTATAACAGTTTCTTCTATAGAAGATTTGCAGTATAACAGTTTTTTTGATTAAAAATTTTCAGTATAACAGTTTTTTTTATTAAAAAATTTCAGTATAACAGTTTTATTT
Source organism: Calliphora vicina (assembly GCF_958450345.1). NCBI lineage: Eukaryota > Metazoa > Arthropoda > Insecta > Diptera > Calliphoridae > Calliphora > Calliphora vicina. The sequence continues at coordinate 117,631,351 of NC_088783.1, forward strand.
ATTGAAAAATATCAGTATAACAGTTTTTTCTATAGAAAAGCTTCTGTATAACTGTTTTATTTTTGTAGCATATTACTTTGTGTTCAGTTACAAAAATTTAATTGCCTGCTTTTAGGCTTCAACCCCAAAATAACTTCTGTTTTCAACTATTCCCATTACTCTACAACTTTTTCGTTTAATTTTCATGGGTTTTCTTTAATTTAGCCTTGACATATCATGTTTATGAATCATCATATGTCTTTTAGTTCCCCCTTTGTTTGCTCTATAGACTTCTTTTGTAGTTATTTTTTTTTTTTTAGAAATTTTATTAAAAAATCTTCTCACGTAGTTGGTTAAATACTTGTTAGCATAAAGTTTTCATGTCGTTACCATTTTTTCATGTTTATGTGTGTCTATTTATTTAAGAAAACTTGTACGAGTCTTCATATTTGAATGTTCTGGGCTTAAAATGATTTTGTCCCTTCCCCGGCTTAAACCATACATGCCGGGTTATTTATTTATAAATTGCTGTTTGTTGTTTATCCCCTTCTGTTGGATTTAATATATTTAGTCTCCAAAGTGATGACATTTTAAATCATATTTCCACACATCTATGGTAATGTGTTGTTTAAATAATAGAGTGTGTTAGATTATCATATTATTGAGTTGAAAAATTTTTCCACGTTTTGTGCTGTTTTTTATGACTTTCTTGCTGTTCCAAGAAATGTTAGCATTGTTGGCTGTTTGCGCCATAATTTCTAATATTTATTAGAAAATAAATAAATATGCAGCAGAAAACTTTTGCTTTGAATAATAATAATATTAATAGTCATAAAAAACAAACAAACAAATAACGTGAAATTGAAAACTATCAAAAGCCATACATAAATAATAAAAGGCAGCTGCAAATAATAAACTGGGTGTTGCGCCAGAAAATATGCAATAAATTAAAAAGTTATATCTTTAGAGCAAAAAAAGATTACAGAGGATAAAGTAATTAAATGTTAGCTTTAAGCTGAAAGAAACAAATCTGTTGTATTGCAATTTGTTTTGTATAGAAAAATTTTTCTATAAAGAAAACTGTTATATATAAATTATGCTTTAGAGAAAACTGTTATACACATTATTTTTTAATAGAAAAATGTGTTATACACATATTTTTCGTAAAGTATTTTTCATTCAGCTACAGAAAAAACTCTTATACAATATTTTTTCTATAGGAACAACTCTTATACAACATATTTTCTATAGAAAAACACTTATACGCGCGTTTTCTTATGAAATTGTTTAAAAAAAAACTCGTATACAGCATATTTTCTATATAAAAACGCGTATATATGTAAAACATAACTCTTCTACACATTATTTCCATAGAAAAAACACTTACACACAATTTTGTCTATTGAAAAACTCTTATATACAACCGTTTCTACAGATAAAAATTTTATTCACAGATTTGTCTATTCAAAAACTCTTATACACAAATTTTCTATAAAAACAAACTCTTATACTTAATGTTTGCTAATGAAAAAATCGTATACGAAGTTTTTGCTATAGAAAATATTTTATATTTGTAAAAATAACTCTTCTACATGTTTTTTTGTATAGAAAACAACTCTTATACACAATTTTATCTATAAAAACAACATTAATATGCAATTGTTTCTATAGAAAACACTCTTATATATGTGAAAATAACCCTTATACACAATTGTTTCTGTAGAAAAAACTCTTATACACATTTTTGTGTATTGAAAAACTCTTATACACATTTTTTATATAGAAAACAACTCTTATACTTATTTTTTCTATAGAAAAACTCTTATACAACATTTTTTTTAAAGAAAAAACTCTTATATATTTATAAATATCTCTTATACATATTTTTTTAGTTGGAAAAAACTCTTATACAGAATTTTTTCTATTGAAAAAACTTTTATACACAATTGTTTCTGTAGAAAAAAACTCTTATACACAATTCTGTCTATAGAAACATGTTTAATATGCAATTGTTTCTATAGAAAACACTCTTATACTGCTTTTTTTTCTATAGAATAAACTCTTATACTTAATTTTCTATAGAAATAAATCGTATATATGTGAAAATAACCCTTATACACAATTGTTTCTGTTGCAAAAAACTTAGAAAATACTCTTATACTTAATTTTTTCTATAGAAAAACTCTTATACAACATTTTTCCTAGAGAAAAAAACTCTTATATATTTATAAATATCTCTTATACACATTTTTTTCTGTAGAAAAAAACTCTTATACACATTTTTTCTATTGAAAAAAATCTTATACACAATTCTGTCTATAGAAACATGTTTAATATGCAATTGTTTCTATAGAAACCACTCTTATACTGCATTTTTTCTATAGAATAAACTCTTATACTTATATTTTCTATAGAAATAAATCGTATATATGTGACAATAACCCTTATACACAATTGTTTCTGTAAAAAAAACTCTTATACACAATTTTTTCTATTGAAAAAACTCTTATACATAATTCTTTCTGTAGATAAAACTCTTATACACAATTCTGTGTATAGAAACAAGTTTAATATGCAATTGTTTCTATAGAAACCACTCTTATACTGCATTTTTTCTATAGAATAAACTCTTATACTTATATTTTCTACAGAAATAAATCGTATATATGTGAAAATAACCCTTATACACAATTGTTTCTGTAGAAAAAAACTCTTATACAAATTTTTGTGTATTGAAAAACTCTTATACACAATTTTTCTATAGAAAAAAACCTTTAAATGCAATTTTTTTTTTATAGAAAACACTATTATACTTATTGGTTTCCAAAGAAAAAATCTTATCAAAATTTTTTGCTATATAAAAAGTCTTATATTTGTAAAACTAACTCTTATACACATTTTTTTGTATAGAAAAAACTCTTAAACTTATTTTTTTTCCTATAAAAAAGTCTTATGCTTATTTTTCCTATAGAAAAAAAACTCTTATACACATTTTTTTGAATAGGAACAATCTCTTATACTAAGTTTTTTCTTTAGAAAAAAACTTATCTGCAGAAAAAAACTCTTATACTTATTTTTTTCCATATAAAAGAAGTCTTATACTTATTTTTCCTATAGAAAAAAACTCTTATACACATTTTTTTGAATAGGAAAAATCTCTTATACAAAGTTTTTTCTTTAGAAAAAAACTTATCTGTTGAAAAAACTCTTATACATATTTTTTCAATATAAAAAAGTCTTATACTAATTTTTCCTATAGAAAAAAACTTTTATACACATTTTTTTGAATAGAAAAAATCTCTTATACAAAATATTTTTTTAGAATAAAACTTATCTTTAGAAAAAACTCTTATACACATCTTTTAATAAAAAAAAACTCTTATACAAAGTTTTTTCTTTATATAAAACTCTTATATAGATTTTTACCTATAGAAAATAAAGCTCTAAATCTCGTATACTCAGTTTTTTCCATAGAAAAAATTCTTATACTCAAGTTTTTCTATAGAAAAAACTGTTATACAAACGTTTTTCTGTAATACATAATTTTTTTTATAGCAAATATTATTTTTCTTTTAAAAAAGTTCATTTACCTTAAATTATCCTCAAAATATCCTTTTTGCTTTTTATTATTTAAAAATGTTCTTTTAAAATTCACTCCCCTTAAGTATGCTAAATTAATGTTTGTAATACACAAGTGTATTTGTATGAACCCCAAAAAGTATACTTTAATTTATACTTTATTAACATTTATAACCCAATAATTTTAGTGTATCAAGAGTTTTTTGACTTTTCAAAAGTGTCTGGGATCTATAAATTTGTAATTTTTTTTTATTTTTTTGTCAACAGACTCTTGCCAAATGGAAAATTATGTGTCTCGCTGCCAAAATTTATGCATAAATATGGTATTGTTATTATTATTTAATAACAAAAAAAAAAACAAAAGGCAGCCTAAAAGTATGTTTTAGATAAAATAAGACACTTTTAAGTTCAATGTTAAAAGTCAAGACGAAATTTTAAAGTGTTTTAGGTTGAAAATTGTTCATTATTTAATGCATTTAATTAGGCTTGATAAATTATTTCAATTCACCCCTAAAAGTATTCTGTGCTTTAATAATTTTTATTTAAATTTCCGTTTTATTAGCTGCTTAACAAATAAATTTTTTGTTTATTTTTGCTAGCCATGCTTATTTCCCTAATAATATTCGTTTTATAGTTTTGGCAATAATTTTTATTGAAATGTCTTTTACGAACCTACACAAGTGCTGTTTATGTTGCCTAACCACTTCCACAATGACTCTAGTCTTTTGCTCTAAGTTTGGCTCTCTCCATTTTAATATTATTTATGGAGTGTTAAGGATATGATAAAGTAGTTTTAGCTACTATTAAGTTCTGTTGCTGGCTCACTCTCTTTTTTTTTTATTTAGAATTTATGAAAGTTTTGTTATTGTTCTAGTTGTTGTCTTACAAAAGGACCCTTAAAATATGCTTCACATAAAAGTTTTTTTTTTGTTGTGTATAAAAAAGCCTGAAAATAGGCTAAAAAGTTACAGTTTGTTTTTTTGTTTAGTGTGTGAAACACTTTAAACTTTATTTTTTGTTTATTATTTTTCTTTTTTTTTCTCCAAAGCAACAAAGTAAGTTGAGTCCTCCCATATTTTGCATATTATTAAATGTTCGTTAAAAACAAACTTTTGAACTTTTTATAATTTAAAAATTTTCTTTTTTTTTTGTCCTTTTTTTTTTATCAATATCGTTGAGTTTGATGATGAATTGATTGAGTAGGGTAATCGAATTTTTCAAGAGGAGTCTTAAAAGGCATAAGGTTTTGCTTTAAAATATACAAAAATTTATTTAGTTCGAAAATAAAAGATTGTTTAGCTACTTTTTTTCCAAAAATTAGTTTTATATAAAATTTTTTCTTAATGAGAAATTTTTAAACGAATTTTTTTTATATAAAACTTTCTTTGGAAAGGTTGTACTTTTCTTTTAAGGCTTAAATATTTGTGTGCTTTAGGATTCCACAAGAATAATTTGCAAATCTTGGCTGGTTTCTTAGCAATTTAAGAAAATCTTAATTAATATTAATCATACGTTCTCAGGTTTTTGATAAAATTTCTGAATATTACCTTTAATTTTAAAGTTTTTTAAGGTTTATAGATAAAAATGCAATTATTGTATAAATTATTGTTTTAAAATTGATTTTCTTTAATAAAAAATTTGTTTATTCAAAAAATTTTCTGCACAAAATTTTTAGTTTTAATGAAAATTGTATAATTTCCTTTCAAATTTTATCTATTCTTTTTAAATTGCTGTATATTAAGTTGCATTTAAAATAAATGATTGCTTTGTGAAATAATAATTGAAGAATTCCTGCTAGTTTCTAAGATATTTAAGAAAATCGTAATTAATATTAATCATACGCTCTCAGGTCTTTAATTGAAATTGTTAATATGTCCTATAATTTGAAGGTTTTGGAAATAGTTTTTATAAAACATTAATTATTGTTTAAATGGCTGCTTAAAATGTGTGTTTTTACCAAAAAATAAAATATAAAAAAAAATTTTTTAACAAAATTTGTATCTTTAAAAAAATTTATAAATTTCTTTTCGCAGTTTAACTTTTCTTTTTTAAATAACTGTATATAAAGTTGCATACAAAATGGATGATTGCTTTGCAAAATAATAATTGAAGTATTCCTAATAGTTTCTGAGATATTTAAGAAAATCTTAATTAATATTAATCATACGCTCTCAGGTCTTTAATTTAAATTGTTAATATTTCCTATAGTTTGAAGGTTTGGGAAATAATTTTTATAAAACATTAATTATTGTTTAAATGGTTGCTTAAAATGTCTATTTTTACCAAAAAAAAAAAAAAATATAAAAAAAATTTCTTTTTCACAAAATTTTTATCTTTAAAAAAATTATAAATTTCTTTTGGCAGTTTAACTTTTCTTTTTTAAATAACTGTATATAAAGTTGCATTTAAAATGGATGATTGCTTTGTGAAATAATAATTCAAGAATTCTTGCTAGTTTCTGAGATATTTAAGAAAATCTTAATTAATATTAATCATACGCTCTCAGGTCATTAATTTAAATGATTAATATTTCCTATAATTTGAAGGTTTTGGAAATAGTTTTTTTTATAAAACATTAATTATTGTTTAAATGTCTGCTAAAATTATAACTTTAAAAAAAAAAAATTTTTTTAAAAAAATTTTATATTTTTTTTTTTAAAAATATAATTTTTTTTCGAATTTTAACTTTTCTTTATTAAATTAATGTATATTTGTTTACATGCTTTACGACTTCTAAATAATAATTGAAGAAATCCTGCCAGTTTCTTAGTTATTTAAGAAAATCTTAATTAATATTAATCATACGCACTCAGTTTTTTTATATAATTTCTTAATATTAGCTTTTATTTGAAACTTTTTTAAGATTTTTAGTTTAATAGGCAATTATAGTATAAATAATTGTTTAAAAACATAGTTTTTTTTAATAAAAAAAATTATTTGTTCATAAAATTTTTATTTTGAAAATTTTTTAGAAAATTTCCTTTTGAATTTTATTTTTTATTTTTAAATTAATGTATATTAAGTTGCATTTAAAATGCATGATTGCTTTGTGAAATAATAATTGAAGTATTCCTGCTAGTTTCTGAGATATTTAAGAAAATCTTAATTTATATTAATCATACGCTCTCAGGTCTTAAATTGTATTTGCTAATATTTTCTATAATTTGAAAGTTTTGGAAGTAGTTTTTAATATTTCCTTGATTAATGATATTTCCTTGATTGATTTACCTTGTACTTTTGTCAATCAATCAAGCCTATCAATCATAAGCCGTTACTAATAAAAGTAACATTTTAAAGCTAAATTTTTAAAGACAAATTTTAGCATAACTTCTCTTTCTCTATTAAAAAATACTAACAAGAAGATATTTAACAGAAAATATGTTTGAGTTATAAATAAATATTTTCAGGGGGACAGGGGGATATTTTGTGTTGTTTAACAAAAGCTGCCATTTGTTTAAATGTTATTAACGTCTCAAAGAAAAGTGGCTCATAAATCATATAGCAATCACAATACAAATTCTCTATGAAATATTTTTGAGTAATGAAAATAAATAAATAATATTTGTGTGCAGTAACAATGTGAGAATAAAATACAAAGTAGCGATTTATTATGTGTAATTTTAAATGTATTTTTGTCTTGGCCTTAAACCTGCCACCTTAATGGTGAAAATATTTAGCCAGGGCAACAGTGAAATGTTAAGTTGTCATAAAACTACCCAAAAAATACTTGAGATTAACTAACTATGTACTTGGTATTTGTTTAAGGCATTAAAAAACACTAAAATGCTTTTTATTTAAAAAACAGCCTAAAAGTAGGCAATAATTCTTGCTGTTGATAAAACCATATTGAATGACAGCGTTAACAATAGGGTAAGAGCTTTTAAGGGAGGCAAGACAAGAATAAACACAAACAAAAGCATTTTTCATACAAAATAAATAAATAAATAAAAAAATAAACATTTGAAATGCCATTTAACTGTCACTTTAGTAAGACTAAAGCCAAGCTAAAAAGTAGACAAAAATTTTTTTATTTTTTTTTTTAAAACTGAAACAAGTAACGCTTAGGCTTTTTATTAAACAGCAACAATGAATGAAATTGTCATAAAAAATGGCGTCATTATGGTCAATATGAAAATAAAGACAGTTGCAAACAAAACAAAAAAATTTAATACAAAACATCATCATATTCTCTCTATATTGCTGTCTGCTTCCGTTTTCCCTTAAAACCAACAAAAAAAGTCCTTATCTGGTTTACACTATACAATAAAAAGAAGGAGAGGAAGCAAAAGAGATAGAGAGAGAGAGACACACAGAAATCCCCCAACAAAGAGCTGTTTATTGTTATTGCCGTTATTATGAGTAGTAGTAGTGGTCCTTGTACTTATTGTGGTAAGTGTTTGGCCTATAGTTGCCTTAATAATAACACAACTTTTCCAATACTCCTAGCAAATGTGTTAGAAAAAAAAAGCAATAATGCCCAAAAAACAAATATACATACTTATATGACATTTTTCACAAGATTTTTTATCGCTTTTTATCGTATCTGCCTGTGAAACAAAAATGAAAACAAATTTTTCTTTAACCTAAGGCAACAAAAAAACAAGCATCTCTTTTCAATAGTGATTGATTTGTTTTTAAGCACAGGAGCAAGAACAGAAAATAAATATGATACAACAAATATTAAAAATTCTTGGGAAAATATTTTTGTGTTTAACAGCCCGGGCAAAGGGAAATGAAAATGAAATGCAATAAAGCTTTATAACATACTTTATACGGTGATGATTTAATAAAAAAACTTCTTTCTTTTTTTGAGGCAACACATTTTTAAGAGTTTTGAAAAAGAAAAGTTTTTTTTCTATTAGAAATTATTGTTAAAAACAGAAAGAAATTAAAAATTTATTACAAGAAATTAACAAAAACACCCAAAATATTTATATTACAGTGAAAATAAAGAAATTTAATTTAAGACCTGAGAGCGTATGATTTATATTAATTAAGATTTTCTTTAATAACTAAGAAACTATTAGGATTTCTTCCAGTATTATTTAGCAGTCTCAAAGCATGCAATCAGTTATACATTAATTTAAAAAGAAAAGTTAAATTTCAAAAAGAAATTTATAAATTTTGTTGAAAAAAATTTTTTTTGAAAAAATTATTTTTACAAAAAATTTTTTGTTTTTGTTTTTTTTTTTAAAAGATGCATTTATAACAGTCATTTGAATAGTAATTAAGGTTTAATAAAAACTTCTTTTAAAACCTTAAAATTATACACAATATTAGCAAATTAAATAAAAATTAACTGGGAGCGTATGATTAATATTAATTAGGATTTTCTTAAATATCTAAGAAACTAGCAGGAATTCTTTAATTATTATTTTACAAAGCCATCATGCATTTTAAATGCAACTTAATTTACATTAATTTAAAAAGAATAGATAAAATTCATAAGGAAATTTTCCATTTTTCTTTAAAAATAAAAATTTTTTAAAGAAAATTTTTGGATAAATCAATTTTTTTATTAAATATATTTAATTTTAAACAGTATTGCTTAACAAAAATTTCATATTTAACTAAAAACCTTCAAAAAGCTTTCAAAATAAAGGCAATATTAAGAAATTATATGAAAAACCTGAGAGCGTATGATTAATATTAATTAAGATTTTCTTAAATATCTCAGAAACTAGCAAAAATTCTTTCATTATTATTTTGCAATCTTAAAACATGCAACGTTTATTTAAAAGAAAAGTTAAAATTCAAAAAGAAATTTCTTAATTTTTTTAAATATAAAATTTTTTTTTAAAAAAAAAAATTTGTGAAAAAAATTTATTTTTTTTTGTTGAAAATTGACGCATGTAACAGACATTTGAACAATATTTAATGTTTTATAAAAAATATTTCCAAAACCTAGCTATTATAGGAAATATTAACAAATTAAATAAAATAAACTGAGAGCGTATGATTAATATTAATTAAGATTTTCTTAAATATCTAAGAAACTAGCAGGAATATTTCAATTATTATTTTACAAAGAAATCATGCATTTTAAATGCAACTTAATATACATCAATTTAAAAAGAAGAGATAAAATTCGAGAGGAAATTTTCCAATTTTCTTTAAAAATAAAAATTTTGTGAAGAAAATTTTTTCGATAAATCAATTTTTTTATTAACAATAATTTCATATTTAACTAAAAACCTTAAAAAATTTTCAAATTAAATGTAATATTAAGAAATTATATCAAAAACTTGAGAGCGTATGATTAATATTAATTAAGATTTTCTTAAATTTCAGAGAATTTATACAGATTTTTGCAATTATTCTTTAGAAAACTTGAAATATATAATAGAATTTCCATTAATTTAAAATAAAAAGTAAAAATATAAGAGATAATTTTTTCAAAATTTCTTTAAAAATATTTATTTTTTTATAAAAAAAACCAATTCTTAATTAGCTATTTGAACAATAATTAAAAATTTAATTAAAAATCTTAAAAATTTTCTAAATATTAAGAAATATTAAGAAATTATATCAAAAACCTGAGAGCGTATGATTAATATTAATTAAGATTTCCTTAAATTTCTCAGAATGTAAAACAAATTATGTAAAATTTCTTTCACTAACATAAAGCCAAGCCTTATACCAATTATATAACCATAAATTTTAAATAATATTTCAAAAATTTCAAAGAAATTTTCTGTTTAGAAAAATTTATCCAAAAAAATTAATAACCAAAAATTGCTTTCTAATTTGCTTTATTACTTTTTAATATAACATCCCTTTGGTGTTATTGTTTTAGTCATGTTCGCTGTATATTTCCCTCATACATATGATTTCTTTATGTCTTTTTTTTCAGGAATCATATTTCATTCAACCACAATATAATCAATCATTCTATCATGCTTCTTTTTTTCTAGTTAGCATTATTCTGGCTTGCTAGTAACCCTAACAGCTACCGTAAAGTTTCCCCATTTCAATGTCATAGTAAATCAATTAGTAAATTGAGAGTGTTTGTCTCTGTTAGTGGGCGTAGTAGAGAGGAGTTGGAGTGAATGGTAGAATAAATGGATGATGGAGTGCGTGTTTTGGGGTATACAAAGCGACAACCAAAAATTACAATTTGACAATTGAATTTTTAGACATTTTAACAAGGGAACAAACAGGAAATAGTAAAGTGTCAGGGGATATAAATGAAAACAATCAATAGCAAAAATATTCAGCAAGAAAAGTTATTTTGGTTTCTTCTTTTGAGTGTCATTAAAGTTTTATAAAGAAAAAGTTTAATATAATTAGATGAGCTATGAATCATTTTGTATATAAAAGTTTTAAATGAACTAGTGAGTAATCAAGAAAACTTTGTTTTAATTTGATTTTTTGAGACATTTTTATTTGTGTTACCTTTATATGTGTGATTATCATTAACTAATTAGTTTATAGGACAAATAACAGTTTAAAGTAAACGAAATTTGTATTGGTTTCTAAGATATTTAAGAAAATCTTAATTAATATTAATCATACGGCTCAAAGTGAAAATTTTATTTTTTTAAAAACCACTAATTTATGCATAATTTTGTTTTTAATTAAATAAGAGATGTTTTGAAAAACAGTTACCTAAATAAATTTACAGAAAGGAAAAAAAAAATTTCAGAAATTTAAAATTTTTTCTAAAAAATTTAATTTTTTTCTCAAAAATTTAAAATTTTTCTTCAATATCTTTTGAAAATAAACATTTTTAAAAACATTTATAGAATTTTAAAAAAATAAACAAAATTTTTTTTTGGAAAATTTTTAGGAAAAATTTAATATTTTTAAGAAAAAATTTTAAATTTGTTGCTAACATTTTAGGAAAATTCCCTTTTAAAAATATTTACATAAATTTAAAAATTTTTTTTTTTAGAAATTTAAAAATTTTTCTCAAAAATTTAAAATTTTTCTTCCAAATCTTTTGAAAACTAAATCACTTTGATTACCTTATTAAGATTTCCTAACAAATTTTTTTAAAACCCTGCTAAATTCTAGGAAATTTAAAAAAAAAATTATATTACTCATACGCTCCATGCCTATTTCTTCAAAATTGTACTATTACCCCAAAATTTATTTAAGTAATAAGTGAATTTAAATTCTTTATTAAAGTGGCCTACAAATAATTCACAAAACCCTGCTTAACTTTTAGAAATTAATAAAATTTGTATTAAATATTAATCATACGTCTCAAAATTTAAATAAATTTTTACAATTTCTTACAAAATCTTTTAAAATTTCTAAAAAATTTAAGGCTTTTTATGAAAATTCTATAAAAAAAATCAAATAATTTCTCTTAATCCAAAAAATTTGTAAAATTACTTTGACGTTTAAATATCAATATTTTTTTTATTATATTATTAGAATTTGTAATAAATTCTTAATGCATTTTGCTTTAAATCCTATTAGTTTTAAGAATCTTAAATAATATCTCTTATAATTCGCTTTATTAAACGAAAATTTTAAAATTTAAAATTTTGATCATCTCAACGTATGAGTAATATTAATTAAGATTTTCTTAAATATCTTGGAATTTAGCCAGATTTTCCCAGGAAAAATATAGTTTTTTGTTATGCAATAGATTTATTTGTCTATAATTAAGCAGTTTGCAGTAAAAATTCTAATCAAAAGCATTGATTTTTTCATTTTATAAAAAATTTCAAAAAAATTCCCAGAGAAAATTTAAAAAAAAAATTTAAATTTTCTTTCCCATAATGAGTTTTATAATGGAAATTAACCTTAATTGTACCTATTAAATTAACCTTAATTGTACCTATGATTAAAATTAATTAAGATTTTCTTAAAAATTTCAGTGTTTCAAAGTGAGTTTACTTGAACGTATGATTAATATTAATTAAAATATTCTTAGATTTCTAAGAAATTAGCTGGATTCGGTTGGAAAATTGTTGACCATTGTTATATAATTATTTAATTGATTTCATATTCAATAGATTTAATTAAAAAAATTGAGTTTACTTGAACGTATGATTAATATTTAAAGAATTTTTTTAGATTTTCTATGAAAATTTTTCACATTTGTTATGTACAAAATTTATTTGTTTATAATTGAATAAATTTCAGGACAAATTCATGCATGTGCGAGTATTTAAAGTATTTTTATAATTATTTTCAAATGCAATTATATTTATTTTTCTTTTTGTAATACTTAAACCATTTTGTTTTATATTGATGAAATCTTCTTATAGATTTTACAATAATTTGAAGATCTATGTAACTGTATTAAAAGAAAACTATAAAATCTCTGTTTTTGTTTTGTTCTAAATCCTTTATATTTTTTATTTGGCAATTAAGATTTCAACAGAAATTGTAACACACAAACAATTACAAGAAAACAATTAATACGAAATTGTATTAGAACCAGTACAAACAACACATATGTATGTATAAATACTATCAGATACAACTAACAACAAATTATGATACAACTGTTGAGCAAGCTGTGTGTGCCACTTTATGTGGCAACATCACCACACAACAACCAGCAACCAACACTACAACTTAACATGTTAAGAATAAAAATTAAGGTGGCTTCAAAAAAAAAATGGTGCATGTTTTCAACTAAAAAGAAAGTGGAATTCATTCTAAGTTACAGTTTGTCTAAATTTTGCTGATTTTAGTATTTGAAGGGAGAAAAAGTTTCTTTTTTAATGTTTTTATGTTGGGACACCTGGACGTATGATTAATATTAATTAAGATTTTATTGAATTGCAAAGAATTTAGCAAGATTTTTTAGGAAATTTTTTAGCCTTTGCTATGTAAGAAATTTATTTGTTTATAATTAAATATAATTAAGTAAAAAATTTTATCAGAAACCTGAAGTTTTCATCTTGACAAAATTTCAATGGGAAAAATTTATGAGTTTTTTTATGAAAACTGTTTAAATTATCATAATTTTATATAATTCAAAACAATATTTTTGATTTTTAAATATTAAAGTTTTTTAGTTTGAAAAATATTGACGTATGATTAATATTAATTAAGATTTTTTTAAATTTATAATAAATAAAACAGATTTTTCAAGAAAATTTTAATTACAGAAATAGAATTACCTTACTGGTTTGTTGTTAAGCGGATTTGGTACAAAAATGTGTAAAATTCATCGAACGTATGATTAATATTAATTAAGATTTTCTTAAATTTCGAATAATTAGGCCTGATTTTACAAGAAAGTTTTAGTTGCAGACATAGAATTGCTATACAGGTTTACTGTTAAGCGGATTTTGGTAGAAATGTGTCAAAATTTCCATGTTTTAATCAATATTCCTTGAACGTATGATTAATATTAATTCAAGTTTTGTTTAATTTTTAAGAATTAACCAAGATTTTGCTAGAAAACTGTTGTGTGCTGACTTGTAATTACCTTAGTTGTCTATTATCTATCAGATTTTTGTAAAAGAACCCAAGTTCTAACATTTCAAATTTTAATTATTTTATCGTATGATTAATATTAATTAAGATTTTCTTAAATTTCTGAAATTAGGTGCAATTTTTCCAAGAAAGTTTTAATTACAGGCATATAGTTGCTTTTGTGGTTTTTTGTTAAGCGGATTTTGGTAGAAATGTGTTAAAATTTCCATGTTTTAATCAAGATTCCTTGAACGTATGATTAATATTAATTCAAGTTTTGTTTAATTTCTAAGAATTTAGCTAGATTTAAATAGAAAATTGTTGGTTATTGAATTTTTATAACTATTTTGTTTATTATTGCAATGATTTAATTGCATGAGTCAATAATTTCAGTGTTTAAAATTATCATTTGTTGAACGTATGATTAATATTAATAAAGATTTTCTTAAATTTCTATTAATTTAGCAAGATTTTATTGGAAAATGTTTGGCTTTCAAATAAAGAGCCTTCATTTGTTTATTATTGATGCAATTCGAGTAAAATTTCATAAATTTCAATATTTCATATTAAGATTACTTGAACGTATGATTAATGTTAATTTAAATTTGTTTGAATTTATAGGAATTAATCTAGATTTTGTTAAAAAACTGTTGTATGTTGACTTGTATTTACCTTAGTTGTCTATTATTTATCAGATTTTAGTAAAATCACCCAAGTTTCAACATTTCAAATTTTAATTATTTTTACGTATGATTAATATTATTTAAGATTTTCTTAATTTTCTGTGAATTTAGCAAAGATTTCAATGGAAATTAGTTGGCTATTGATTTCTTATTATTCTAATTGTTTAATATTGCAAAGATTTAATTAAATAGTTCAATAATTTCAGTATTTCAAATGGAGATTTGTTGAACGTATGAGTAATATTAATTACCATTTTCTTAAATTTCTATGAATATAGCTAGATTTTGTTGGAAAATTTATAGGTTTCACATAAATAGCCTTCATTTGTTTATTACTGATGCAATTAAAGTATTGTTTCTTAAATTACAATGTTTCATATTAAGATTATTTGAACGTATGATTAATATTATTTAAAATTTTCTTGATTTTTTGGAAATTTAGCAAGATTTAGCATGAAAATGATTGGCTATTGTTATATAAATACATTATTTGTTTAAATTTAATGAGTTTAGTTGAAATTTTTTAAGAATATTAATATTTTAAATTGGGATTAATTGAACGTATGATTAATATTTATTAAAATTTGATTGAAATTATAGAAATTTAACAAGATTATATAGAAAAATTGTTAATTGCTGTCATGTAATTACTTCTAAAGTTTATTTTTTATCAGATTTAGGTGAAATCATTAAAATTTCTACATTTCAAATTTAAATTATTTTTACGTATGATTAATATTATTTAAGATTTTCTTGAATTTCAGAGAATTTAGCAAGATGTCAATAGAAATTAAATGTCTATTGAATTGTAATCACTCTAATTGTTTAATATTGCATAGATTTAATTAAATAGTTCAGTAATTTTAGTATTTCAAAAGTAGTTTTTTTGAACGTATGATTAATATTAATTAAGATTTTCTTTTTTCATGGAATTTCTAAGAATTTAGCAAGATTGTCTAGAAAATTTTGTTTATAACTTGCATGATATTGCTTTATTTGTCTTATATTATAAGGATTTAATTAAAAATGTAAAAAAATTTAGGACGTATGATTAATATTATTTAAGATTTTCTTAAATTTCTAAGAATTTGGCAAGATTTTAGTGGAAAATCGAAAGCTAAGTTATTATTATGAATATATTTGTTAATTTTAGAATGAGTTTAAATATAATCAGGGGCAGCATAATGTTTGTATGTATGTTGTATATAGACAAGAGACTAGTACCACTACATGACTATATGTATGTGTTGTATTGTTGCTACTTCATGTTATAAAATAACAACAACATTGATAACATATTTAATTGTATGCATGTGTTCCTTGTTTATGTATTTACCCATATACACATGTATTTACTCCCATATGTATCCATGTTTATTGCAACATTCTCCAGCGTATATGTTTGCATTTGTTTGCACTTAAATTGTTTTCTACTAGTTTTTGCTTGCTATACTGTTAATATTTTTATTATTGTGAGGAGTACACTCTGTATATTCCTCAATTTCTATATATTATTTTAAACAAGTACATTTTGCTTTAGTTTGTTAATACTTTTTTAAGTAGATTTTCTCATTTATATTCAAAATATTGAGAAAAACAAATAAACACAACTTTTAGCTGCAAAAATTTTATGGGAATTAAAATATGTTGCAAGAAAATTAACAGAAAAACATATAAACTATAAGCAAATGTTTTTTGAAATTATATAAAATAAAGAATAACATAACATATTTAATATGAAAGTTGTTAAGTTTTTAAAAATTTAAATTTTTAAAACAGTTCCATTGAATTTTCTATGTTAAATCCCTTAAATAATAAACAAATAAGCTCATTGCCTACAATGCGCTACAATTTTTTAAGAAAATCTTGTTGAATTCTGAGAAATTTAAAAAAATCATAATTAATATTAATCATACGTTGAGATGGTTTATAATTTGAAATTTAAATTTGAGCCATTATTTGACTATAATTTGATAAATTAAAACAAATAGAAACATTACATGGCAACAGTTCTTAATTTTTGCTAAAAATTTTGTTACATTTTTGAAAATTTAAGAAAATCTTAATTAATATTAATCATACGTTGTAAATTTTTTTTATTATTATCCATTTTTTATTAAAACCTTATAATGAAAAAGCAAATATATGCAAATTATAAACAAGTTTTTTATACAATCTAGCTAAATTCTTAGAAATTCAAGAAAAATAGAAAAATCTTAATTAATATTAATCATACGTTCAACAAATCTCCATTTGAAACACTGAAATTGTTGACCTTTTTATTTAAATCAATGCAATAATAAACAAATAGAGTGATTACAATTCAATAGCCAACAAATTTATATTGAAATCTTGTTAAATTCTGAGAAATTTAAGAAAATCTTAAATAATATTAATCATACGTAAAAATTATTTCAATTTGAAATGTTGAAATTTTGGTGATTTTACTTAAATCTGATAAATAATAAACGTCTTAGGTATTTACATGCCAGCAATTAACAATTTTCCTACACAATTTTGCTAAATTTCTAGAAATTTAAACAAATTTTTATAAATATTAATCATACGTTAAACTAATCACAATTTGAAATATTAATATTCTTAAATATTTTGCATAAAACTCTTTAAATTTAAACAAATAATGTAATTATATAACAATAGCCAATCATTTTTAAGGAAAATCTTGCTTGTACCCAGAAATTCGAGAAAATCTTAATTAATATTAATCATACGTTCAATTAATCTTAATATGAAACATTATAATTTAAGAAATTATACTTAAATTCTATCAATAATAAACAAATGAAGGTTCTTTATTTGAAAGCTTTAAAATGTTGCCACAAAATCTGCTAAATTATTAGAAATTTAAGAAAATCTTAATTAATATTAATCATACGTCTAATATTTCTCAATTAGACATATTTATATTTAAGAACTTTTTTTGAAATTCTTTAAATTTGAAACAAATGAAGTAATTATACAATAACCTGAAGAAATAATGAGAGTTTTTTAATTTTTTATTTTAAATTTCATATGCGTATGATTAATATTAATTAAAAATCTCTTAAATTTCTAAGAAAGTAGAAGAAAATTTGGCTTAATATGTTTGTATAACTAAAGCTATCAGTAAAACTGTTTATGAGTAAACCATTTCGGATTATTTAGTCTAATTTTCATAGAAAATTTTTAAGTTTTTGTGAAATTTTTTAAAAAATTTAGAAAAATATTTTTGGAAAAATTATCAAACTGTAACAAAATTATGTCCAAATTGAGTTTATTTTATTAGCTTTAAAAAAAATTTCTTTTTTGACAAAAACTTATGAAATAAGCAGAATTTTTATTCATAAAATTTTTGGAATTAATATTAATTCAGATTTTCTTAAATTTCTAAGAAAGTATCAAGAAATTTGCTTCAATGTGTTTTTATAATTAAAGCAGTCATTAAAACTGTTAATTGTTTATGATTTCGGATTAATTACTCCAAATTTTGTAGAAAATGTTTAAGTTTTTGTGAAATTTTTTAAGAAATTTAAAAAATATTTTTGGAAAAATTATCAAACTTAATAAAAATTATGTCTAAATTGAGTTTATTTTATTAGCTTTAAAAAAAATTTCTTTTTTGACAAAAACTTAAGAAATAAGCAGAATTTTTATTCATAAAATTTTGGGAATTAAAGGCGTATGATTAATATTAATTAAAATTTTCTTAAATTTCTAAGGAAATATCAACAAATTAGGTTCAATGTGTTTTTGTAATTAAAGCAGCCAATAAAACTGTTAATTGTTTATGATTTCGGATTAACTCGTCCAAATTTCGTGGAACATTTTTAATTTTTTAAGAAATTTTTTAAAAAAATAAATTTTTTTTTTGGAAAAATTTTTAAGCTGTAACAAAATGATATATTAATAAAGTTTATTTAATTAGCTTTTACTACATTTTTTCTTTTTGGCAAAAACTTAAGAAATAGGCAGAATTTTTAATAATTAAATTTTTAAGTTCATGGCGTATGATTAATATTAATACAGAATTTCTTAAATTTCTTAGAATGTTGAAGAAATTGTTGTTTAGTAGGTTTGTATAAATAAGGCTAACAATGAAACAATTAATTTAATAATGTTATTGGAGTATTTAGTTTAATTTTCAATGATTTTTTTTTAATTTTTGTGAAATTTTTGTAAAAAATTTTAAAAAATATTTTAAAAAAATTTATAATACTCTAAGAAAATTATGTTAAAATTGAGCTTATTTTATTTATATCTTATAAAATTTATTAATTTTTGAAAAAAACTTGAGAAATAAGGCATATTTTATAAAAATAATTTTAAAGTTCAAGGCGTATGATTAATATTAATTGAAATTTTCTTAAATATCTCGAATACCAGCTAAAATATTACTGTTATTGTTTAGGTTTTAGGAAAAAGAGCAGAAAATAGACTATTTCTATATGTTATGAACAAAATCCTGAATTTATTTGCCATAAAATTTTGCTTTAGTTTGACAAATTTACGCTTTTAGACAAAGGAAATTAAATTTTTGTTGATTTTATGTCCCCCCAAAAAAAGCATAAAACAATATTGTTTGCTGTTAATAAATATTGCTAAAACAGGTAGCAAATTGGTACTAAGGATCAGCCATGTTAAACACGTTTTGCCAAAGTTATAAAAAAGCAATTGTTTAACTAAAAATATTTGCCAACAACAAATTGAAATAAAACAATAGACAATAAAACATACAATACAAAAGAAAATTATGACAAGAATGATAATAAAATGTTAAAGAAATAAAGACATGACCATTTATTTATGAAAAGCTATAAAATAAAGGAAATGCCAACGATTTTAGTGCAAAGAAAAGGGAGGGGTTTGAAGTACTAAAGTAAAGAAAACAAACGTGACAAAATTTGAAATATACCCCCCTAGAAGTTAGGAATTTTGTTATAGATTTAGATTTTAATACTTTTATATATTAAAGCTGTTATTTGAAAAACCACCCTGTACGTATACTTAATATTTAATTAAATAAAAAACATACGTCATATTAAACACAGGACGTATGAGTATTACTAATTATTTTTATTTAAAATTTAATGCCTTAAACTCTAAAAATATATATCATTTGTAATAAAACCTAGTTCAAATTTCTTTTCTTTATTTGCTCACACATTTCTGCAGCCATTGCCTTAAACTAAATATCCTTTATCCTATAATTTTAAGTAAATAATCATTATCGTTGTCAACATTATAATTTTTTTTTATCATCCATAACATAATGATGATTATGATAATAATTCCATATGGCTTTAATTATCTATTACACACAAAAAGCAACACGAACACAGAACCAGAACTCTTTACTATTCAGTTTTATACATCAAGTCCTTTGAAGACACAGACCCAGTCACATTTACCAGGATAATGAATAGGAATGTTACTCAATGCACAAGTAATATAATAAGTTTGTGTGTTCCCAAGCATTTTAATGTTTTCTAGCTGGTCTTCTCTACTTTTACCCCAGCAAAACTTTATCTATCTGTGTCTGTGGATATAACTATGAATTTGTTTACTTAGTAAATTATCCTTGAAATATGATACTATGTAAAACACATTTAGCTTGACTTTGCTGTAGAAATTATGAAAAATTATTTAACTGCATAACAGTAAGTGTGTATTTTTGAGTAATTTAAATTATAATTATTTCTGTGACATCCTCTATATACCCTTTTACAAATAAACGCTTAAATTTCTTTTTGAAACTTGAGTATATTTAACAGCACATGCTAGTGTAACTCATTTTCTTTCAACTTAACCCCTTAGTTTCAAATTTCCCTTATTTTATTTCCTAATTTTGGGTTTCTGTGCATGACCCCCAAAAGTAGGCAGTGAATTTTGTTTTAGTTTTATTTGAATTTTTCCTAACATACTTGGGTTTTTTAGCTTTTGCTTACCTGAACATGCCTGTGGTGGCAGTGGAAATATTAATGTTGTGGAACTTTTACGACGGGCAACAGCACAACCTAATGATTGGGGTTTAAAGCTTCTCAGCTGTTGCATAAAATCGGAGCACTCCATTAGGGCAACGTCTGCAAAATGCAGGTCGCAAAGTATTTGGTTCTAGGAAACAAAAAAAAAATTAAAAAATAAATTTTAATTTACTAAAGAAAAGTTAAAGATAACTTTAATAGAACAAATTAACATAATCTTAGAAAAGTCAATGATCATATAGAAATTGAAAGTTATCGATAACTTTTCCATAGAAAAGTCAAGTTATCGATAACTTTTCTATAGAAAAGTCAAGTTATCGATAACTTTTCTATAGAAAAGTCAAGTTATCGATAACTTTTCTATAGAAAAGTCAAGTTATCGATAACTTTTCTATAGAAAAGTCAAGTTATCGATAACTTTTCTATAGAAAAGTCAAGTTATCGATAACTTTTCTATAGAAAAGTCAAGTTATCGATAACTTTTCTATAGAAAAGTCAAGTTATCGATAACTTTTCTATAGAAAAGTCAAGTTATCGATAACTTTTCTATAGAAAAGTCAAGTTATCGATAACTTTTCTATAGAAAAGTCAAGTTATCGATAACTTTTCTATAAAAAAGTCAAGTTATCGATAACTTTTCTATAGAAAAGTCAAGTTATCGATAACTTTTCTATAGAAAAGTCAAGTTATCGATAACTTTTCTATAGAAAAGTCAAGTTATCGATAACTTTTCTATAGAAAAGTCAAGTTATCGATAACTTTTCTATAGAAAAGTCAAGTTATCGATAACTTTTCTATAGAAAAGTCAAGTTATCGATAACTTTTCTATAGAAAAGTCAAGTTATCGATAACTTTTCTATAGAAAAGTCAAGTTATCGATAACTTTTCTATAGAAAAGTCAAGTTATCGATAACTTTTCTATAGAAAACAAAAGTTATCGATAACTTTTCTATAGAAAACAAAAGTTATCGATAAACTGTTCTATAGAAAACAAAAGTTATCGGTCAATTTTCTATAGAATTTTTCGATAACTTTTTTTAAAAACCGAGAAATTTATCGATAACATTTCTATAGAAATCGAAAGTTATCGATAAGTTTTTTATAGAAACCTAAATTTATCGATGAATTTTTTTATAGAAATCGAAAGTTATCGATAACTTTTCTATAGAAAACGAAAATTATCGATAATTTTTTTTATAGAAA
Organism: Calliphora vicina; assembly: GCF_958450345.1. Classification (NCBI taxonomy): domain Eukaryota; kingdom Metazoa; phylum Arthropoda; class Insecta; order Diptera; family Calliphoridae; genus Calliphora; species Calliphora vicina. The sequence goes on from NC_088783.1 coordinate 117,653,162, forward strand.
TAGAAAGTTATCGATAACTTTTCTATAGAAAAGTGAATCATTTACTTTTGTTTTCTGTAGAAATATTACTTTTCCATTGCAAATAAGTATTTTGAAAATTCACTTACTTTGAATCTCCTGGCCCGCTTCTGATTTCGTCCAGTCAAATTCAAACCGCAGGAATTGCAGCGTAAACATTCTTCATGATAATGATTGTTATCATAGAGTGGTGAGGGTTCTACAGAAATAGAAGAAAACAAAATTTAATATCATCAAAATTGTTATAAAAACTGTATAAAAAAATAAGAATAATTTTTAGAACTACTGAAAAATTGCTTATAAATTTTATTTTATATCTAAATAAACTTAGTTAGTATTATTAAAAGAGTTTGAATTGAAAATACATTTTCCAAGTAAAACTCCTTAAAGTATGAGTAATATTTAAATAAATTTAATTAAATATAATCATACGTCTGAGGGGTATTAAGAGATAAATATCAATCATATGTCTAGGCGTAATTTTTTATCATATTTAGGCAGTTTATATCGCAATTCAAAGAGTAGTTGGTATAATTTGATACAAAGTTGTTAGGTTTATTAAGTTTTGTTTTATTTAAAGTTGATGTTTTATCAAGGACTCATTTCTGATCAAATTATTTTGTATTTGTTCCCTTATAGAACCCCAAAATTATTGTTTTCTATACCATTCAGATTATTCCAGTCTCTACAATTTTTTTTTTATTTTCTAAATGATTATAAAAGTAAATATGAAACACATACCAGCTTTTACTTTTAAAACCACAACATTTACTCTCTGCAATACAAATAACGACTACATGTCATCAGCAGTAAAAACAAATCCTTTTTATTTAACCATGATCTCTAATATTCCCACATATACGCCATTCATTAAAATATGATATAAAAGGGGCATCAAGGAAAGCACAGGCATGGTTATTTTCTCCATGTTTCATTCTTTTATTATTATTTTATTTGTGCCATCTAATTTATAGTTTAATCACAAACCAACATGCTGGTTTCCATCAACGCCAGCTGGTTTTTTGAAAATGTTTTTCTTGTGAATCTTTCATAACGCAGTTAAATAGAAACATGTTTTTAAATCACAAACATATGAATGATTCTTTCATCAGAGTCATCTGAAATAATAAACAATAGCAGGGTGAGTATGGTTTTTTATTACTTTTTCTCTATTTTTTTTGGGTTGAAATTAAGGTAATAACGCCCAAGCAATTTTTCATATATAGGCAGATTTTATGAGCTGAATTTTTGCTTAATTATCATTCTATGGTTTCGTTATTGATGTAATAACTTTAGGGAATAAGTTTTAATAAACCATATGATGATGATTTGTTGAAATAGTCTAAGCAACCCTTAGCCATATGGAGAACATTTGTGGGGATAATTAATATTTTGTAGGAAATGAAATTAATTCATAATTTTTTCTTTATTTTTATAAAGCAATTAAGGAATGTGTATTGATAACTTAAACTATGTATAGACATTTTAACAATAACTTTAACTTTCTAGAGGAAATAAATTTAATTTTCCAAAAATTCATAATAGAAATTTTTAGTTTTTCTGTTCTCAAATCTGGAAACTTTCTAGAATGAAAGGCAAGAAAGGTAGTGGAGACAAAATGAAATGATAAGGCATCGTATGAAAAAGTTAAGGCGTCGTTAAAACTTCGAAATCGCTGTCAGGTTCATCCGAAAGAACTTTCACAGACAACCATCTCATCAACTAATTTGTTTCTTTATTTTTTGACCAGTGTTGACCTAATAATTTAATTTTTCCATAGAAAAGTTATAAATATTTTAATATTTCTTTAGATATGTTATTGATATTTTGTCTATTCTATTTTCTATAAAAAAAAAATACCGATTACTTTAATTTTAAAGGAAATTTATAGATTACATTTGTATTCTATAGAAAAGTTATCGATAACTTTACTTTTCTATAGAAAAGTTATCGATAACTTTACTTTTCTATAGAAAAGTTATCGATAACTTTACTTTTCTATAGAAAAGTTATCGATAACTTTACTTTTCTATAGAAAAGTTATCGATAACTTTACTTTTCTATAGAAAAGTTATTGATAACTTTGCTTTTCTATAGAAAAGTTATCGATAACTTTGCTTTTCTATAGAAAAGTTATCGATAACTTGACTTTTCTATAGAAAAGTTATCGATAACTTGACTTTTCTATAGAAAAGTTATCGATAACTTGACTTTTCTATAGAAAAGTTATCGATAACTTGACTTTTCTATAGAAAAGTTATCGATAACTTGACTTTTCTATAGAAAAGTTATCGATAACTTGACTTTTCTATAGAAAAGTTATCGATAACTTGACTTTTCTATAGAAAAGTTATCGATAATTTGACTTTTCTATAGAAAAGTTATCGATAACTTGACTTTTCTATAGAAAAGTTATCGATAACTTGTCTTTTCTATAGAAAAGTTATCGATAACTTGACTTTTCTATAGAAAAGTTATCGATAACTTGACTTTTCTATAGAAAAGTTATCGATAACTTGACTTTTCTATAGAAAAGTTATCGATAACTTGACTTTTCTATAGAAAAGTTATCGATAACTTGACTTTTCTATAGAAAAGTTATCGATAACTTGACTTTTCTATAAAAAAGTTATCGATAACTTGACTTTTCTATAGAAAAGTTATCGATAACTTGACTTTTCTATAGACAAGTTATCGATAACTTGACTTTTCTATAGAAAAGTTATCGATAACTTGACTTTTCTATAGAAAAGTTATCGATAACTTGACTTTTCTATAGAAAAGTTATCGATAACTTGACTTTTCTATAAAAAAGTTATCGATAACTTGACTTTTCTATAGAAAAGTTATCGATAACTTGACTTTTCTATAGAAAAGTTATCGATAACTTGACTTTTCTATAGAAAAGTTATCGATAACTTGACTTTTCTATAGAAAAGTTATCGATAACTTGACTTTTCTATAGAAAAGTTATCGATAACTTGACTTTTCTATAGAAAAGTTATCGATAACTTGACTTTTCTATAGAAAAGTTATCGATAACTTGACTTTTCTATAGAAAAGTTATCGATAACTTGACTTTTCTATAGAAAAGTTATCGATAACTTGACTTTTCTATAGAAAAGTTATCGGTAACTTGACTTTTCTATAGAAAAGTTATCGATAACTTGACTTTTCTATAGAAAAGTTATCGATAACTTGACTTTTCTATAGAAAAGTTATCGATAACTTGACTTTTCTATAGAAAAGTTATCGATAACTTGACTTTTCTATAGAAAAGTTATCGATAACTTGACTTTTCTATAGAAAAGTTATCGATAACTTGACTTTTCTATAGAAAAGTTATCGATAACTTGACTTTTCTATAGAAAAGTTATCGATAACTTGACTTTTCTATAGAAAAGTTATCGATAACTTGACTTTTCTATAGAAAAGTTATCGATAACTTGACTTTTCTATAGAAAAGTTATCGATAACTTGACTTTTCTATAGAAAAGTTATCGATAACTTGACTTTTCTATAGAAAAGTTATCGATAACATTCGATTTTTAAAGAAAAGTTATCGATAACTTTTGATTTATTTGGAAAAGTTATCGATAACTTACGATTTCTATATCAAAGTAATCGATATCTCTCGATTTCTATAGACAAGTTATTGATATTTTCCTCTTCTATATAAAAGTTTTCGAAATTTTGACATTTATACAGAGACGCAATTGATATTCTGATTTTTCTAAACAAAATTTATTGATAGTTTTAATATTCTTTAAGTATTTTTTATATTTTGCAATTAAATCGAGCTTAGTGTAAAAATTTGTTTTAAAAAGAACTTTATTTCTAAAATCATCTTTATATTTATTGCTTTATTTAAAAAAAAACACCTTAACAATTGTAATTAGTTTTTACCCTGTTTTTAGTAGCTAACATAAAAATGCAGTTAATTGTCGCTAAATCCCGCTCTACTTTAAAAAGAAAGCAACAAAAACTTTTATAACCAAAAGTAACACACAAAATAACAAATTAAGTTTCATTTATGTTTAAAAAAATAAAAAATAAAGTTAATTTTTCTATAAAGGTTTCCATTTTGTTGCTTTACAACAAAAGTAATTAATGATTTTTATGCTCTCACATGTAGCAGCACTTACTCGCACTCTCTCTCTCTGTCACTCTCCTGTACAGTTAGAAATATATAAATGCATAAACTGGCAACAGTTGAGACAGTTGGGAAAAACGAAATGTGTTGTTAAAATTAATAGAGCATAAAAAGAGCAGAATTTAATTTTATCTAATAGATTTGTTTTTAAAACGTAATAAAATAATTAAAACAGCGTAATAAAAACCAACAAAACAAATTGCATAATGTACAGCACAAAAACACACTCTCGCACTAATTTAATGAGAGCAACTTGTTGTCTATAAAGTGCAATGATACGTATGAGTGATATTTAATTGAATTGAATTCAAGATTAAGTATACGTCGTGGTATTCAATAGGTGAAGAGGAGAGAATTAACAGAAAAACCACATTCCTAATGAGAATTGTGGTTAAATGAAAATACTGATCGGAATGGAAATATTGCATAGAAATTGAAATCAAAATTATTTAAAGCAAAATTCAAAGAAAAATGTTTAATTTTCTTATACATATTTTTGATATAAAGTTCGTTTGTAGAAATTCTTAAGCTTTAAAATTTTTATTTTATTTTTAACAATCTTTAAAGCTACCTAAACTATGGTTTAACCATAATTTAATATTTATTAAAAAACTGAATCTAAACAACAAGCAATTAAATCATTCTCACATAAACACCAAGAAACTTTCAATGTTATGTGTAAATATGTTTTTTTTTTTATTAATGTACATTCATACTAAACATAGTAGCCAAAACCAAAAGGGGAGCCAAATTGTACACAATTTAGAAAACATTTTATTAAGTTGAAAACGGATATGAATTTCCTGTTATAAAGTTAAACGAAAACCCCCCAAAAAAATAAAATGAACAAAATAGATACACAAAGCAGATGAACAAATATTAACTCAACTATTTTTCAATACAGTAACCAAAATTGTTTAAAAAAACTAGGAAAATAACTATAAATTTCAAAAAAAAAGACCAAAAATTTCTAAATTTTTTCAAACTTCAAATTAAACAAAAATTATTTTAAATTTAATTTGAAAATATTTTTTTTTATATTTATTGTCGTATAAATATGTATGTATATGTATTTTGTGCCATGATTTTTTATTGCGAAATAATTTAAAAGCAGCAAAAACTCAAATAAAATTTTATGTTTTTTTTATGCTGTGAAAAATACCCTACATAAAACAGAGATAAATATCCAAGAGTACAAAAAAGTTTTCTATAGGAAATTAAACATCGATATTGATAACTAAAGTAACGTCAAAATATTTGTAAATTTTCAAAGCCAAAATATCCATGACTTTTATATAGAAAAGTCAAAGTATGGATGACTTTTTTTATAGGAAAATTATAATATTGATGACTTTTGTACAGAAAAGACAAAATATCGAGACTTTTCTATATAAAAGTCAAAATATTGATGACTTTTCAATATCCGTCTGTCTGCCTATTTTTCCAACCGTCCCTCGGTATGTTGAAATCCCCCCAAATACCTTACATACAAGCTGAGATATATCTAAAAAACCGAAACTTCCTCAATTTTCGATAACTTTAATTTTCTATAGAAAAGTTATCGATAACTTTCGAATTCTATAGAAAAGTTATCGATAACAATACTTTTCTATAGAAAAGTTATCGATAACATTACTTTTCTATAAAAAAGTTATCGATAACATTACTTTTCTATAGAAAAGTTATCGATAACATTACTTTTCTATAAAAAAGTTATCGATAACATTACTTTTCTATAGAAAAGTTATCGATAACTTCTCTTTTCTTTAGAAAATTTATCGATAACTTCTCTTTTCTATAGAAAATTTATCGATAACTTCTCTTTTCTATAGAAAATTTATCGATAACTTCTCTTTTCTATAGAAAATTTATCGATATCTTCTCTTTTCTATAGAAAATTTATCGATATCTTCTCTTTTCTATAAAAAAGTTATCGATAACTTCTCTTTTCTTTAGAAAGTTTATCGATAACTTCTCTTTTCTTTAGAAAATTTATCGATAACTTCTCTTTTCTATAGAAAATTTATCGATAACTTCTCTTTTCTATAGAAAATTTATCGATAACTTCTCTTTTCTATAGAAAATTTATCGATATCTTCTCTTTTCTATAGAAAATTTATCGATAACTTCTCTTTTCTATAGACAATTTATCGATAACTTCTCTTTTCTATAGAAAATTTATCGATAACTACTCTTTTCTATAGAAAATTTATCGATAACTTCTCTTTTCTATAGAAAATTTATCGATAACTTCTGTTTTCTATAAAAAATTTATCGATAACTTTCGATTTCTATAGAAAAGTTATCGATAACTTTCGATTTCTATAGAAAAGTTATCGATAACTTTCGATTTCTATAGAAAAGTTATCGATAACTTTCGATTTCTATAGAAAAGTTATCGATAACTTTCGATTTCTATAGAAAAGTTATCGATAACTTTCGATTTCTATAGAAAAGTTATCGATAGCTTTCGATTTCTATAGAAAAGTTATCGATAACTTACGATTTCTATAGAAAAGTTATCGATAACTTTCGATTTCTATAGAAAAGTTATCGATAAGTTTCGATTTCTATAGAAAAGTTATCGATAACTTTCGATTTCTATAGAAAAGTTATCGACAACTTTCGATTTATATAGAAAAGTTATCGATAACTTTCGATTTCTTTAGAAAAGTTATCGATAACTTTCGTTTTCTGTAGAAAAGTTATCGATAACTTTCGATTTCTATAGAAAAGTTATCGATAACTTTCGATTTCTATAGAAAAGTTAACGATAACTTTCGATTTCTATAGAAAAGATATCGATAACTTTTCTTTTCCATAGAAAAGTTATCGATAACTTTTCTTTTCCATAGAAAAGTTATCGATAACTTTTCTTTTCCATAGAAAAGTTATCGATAACTTTTCTTTTCCATAGAAAAGTTATCGATAACTTTTCTTTTCCATAGAAAAGTTATCGATAACTTTTCTTTTCCATAGAAAAGTTATCGATAACTTTTCTTTTCCATAGAAAAGTTATCGATAACTTTTCTTTTCCATAGAAAAGTTATCGATAACATTACTTTTCTATAGAAAAGTTTTCGATAACATTACTTTTCTATCGAAAAGTTATCGATAACATTACTTTTCTATAGAAAAATATCGAAAGCTTTTGTTTTTCAATAGAAAATTTATCGATAATTTTTATTTTCTATTGAAAAATTATCGATAACTTTCGATTTATGTAGAAATCATATCGATTATTTTGATTTCTATAGAAAATTTATCGATAACTTTCGATTTCTATAGAAATCATATCGATAACTTTCGATTTCTATAGAAAAGTTATCGATAACTTTCGATTTCTGTAGAAATCATGTCGATAACTTTTGATTTCTTTGGAATAGTTATCGATAACTTTTGATTTGTATTGAAAAGTTATCGATAACTTTAGTTTTCTATAGAAAAAATATCGATAACTTTAACTTTTCCATAGAAAAGAAATCGATAACTTTACTTTTCTATTTCTTAACCTATTTATTCACCGAAATTATTGTTTAACTACAAATAGTTTTCATAGTGTATTTTGTGTATTTTGGTGAAGTGTGTATAAGATTCGTTACAATCGAATATATGAAGCATGTCTTTCTTACATGCTTTTTTTAGTTAAGTAAAGTTTCAGCTGATATTTTTTTTAAAGTATTTAAAATATTTGTATTCGTCTATTATGTTTCAGTTAAATAATATTTTTTCTTTGAATTTTTTTTTTGTGTGGCAAATATTCTGTGTTTATTATTGTAATGTCAACAAAACTGAGATTTTTATAAAAAAAACATATATTCAGTTTATTTTGCTGTTACACTACCAATTTTTATTTCTTTCTGTTCCGTTGTTATTTTTTATTTTTACACATGTTCAAACAATCTACAGAGAGAGGGAGAGCCTGTATATTTGGCCAGCCTTTGAGTATGCTTCCTAGGTTGATATGTGTGTGTATGAGGTTTTTGTGAGGTTCATGTAACTACATTTTACAATAAAAAAAAAAAAAAAATATTTTTGCTAAAATTGCATGCCTGTTAACTTTGGTTTAATGTTATGGCCGTTAGTTGTTTTTAATTGCAATTATAATAGTAAAACTGTAACACAACAATGCTACAATAAAAATATAAAAATTTATACAACAAATTGCTGGTCATATAAAAGTAGACACTTTAAATTGACATTTTTAACACATGAGTGGTCGGGGTAACAGAAAATTGCAAATGTAAATGGAAAATATGATGATTGCTATTAGAAAATAGTAAAGGAAGTTTGTGAATATCTTTTCTTTTACAAAACTTTATTAATTTAGAGAATTTTAATTAAAAAATTTATTTAAATAAATCTGGCACGTGTAGCTTTATTAGTTGTGCAGAAATGAGCCTCAAAGTAGGCTTTAATTTATTTAAAAAAAATTAGCCTCAAAGTAGGCTTTATTTAAATTAGCCTTGCTTGTGCCATTTCATAGGTAGTGCTGTAGTGAGCCTAAAAGTAGGCTTTAATTTGTGTTTACTTAGTAAGTGTTAAAAAAACCATTGCAATTTATTTATATTTGTTTATAAATCAATGTGAAGTAATGAAACATAAATAACAAAAGCTTATTTTTATCAATACAATTTAAGTGTGAAATTTATGGCTGCACAAAACCATTTTAGGCTTAAAAAACAATTTAAATTTGTTGGCTCTAACAAAAAATATCAATAAATTATTGAATATTATTAACAGATACAAAAAATAAACAATTTCTTAACTGCTGAGTAGGAAAATTGTATTTAAAATAAAGCTTTGGTATTCCCTTCTCCCTTATTAATGTTAAAAAGAGATTTTTTGTAAAAGTAAAGCATACTTTAAGGCTTGTTTTTTGTTAGCATTTCTCTGGAAGTTTTTATGATTTTTTGCTTCATTATATTTCTATTTAATTAATTGACTTTGATAAATTACTAAGCTTGTAATGTTATTAACTATGACTTCTGGTTTTTATTGTTTAACACAATGCTGCAAATATAGTTTTCTTAAGAATTTGTTTTAAGTTCTTTTTTTGAATTGTAATTCTTGTTAGTCTCCTTATTTTCTTTACATTTTTGCTGCTGCAGGAAGTAAATAGCCAGTAATTACAATTTTTCATATTTTTGTTGCATACTTTTAGGCTGACATAAAGAAAAACTTCATGAATTGCAGGAACTTCAATTAAATGCTCTGCCTTGTTGAATTTTATTTACTGGCAAACTCTTTATGCATAAGAATAATTTATGAAGCTTTCATAAATTATTGTTTAGAAATTTTAAATGTTGAAATTGACAAAAATTTAATTTAAACTTCTTTTTACATCCAACTGTTGCCTTTCAAGTTTCCTTGAATTAAACTTTCCAGCACGTTCTTTTTAAACTCATTTGCAATTGTAATCAATCATCAGCTTAAAATCCTTTAAATACCAAAAATACAAAACAACTTTTGTCTCTCAACATTTTAAATAATTTTCAACAAATGTCTACGCAACGCATTTCTGAAAGACAGAAATTACAATAAAACAAATAGAAAAAGTGGAAAATTGTAATAATTATAGACGTTAGAATGAACATTCGCACATTTGTTTTTCTTTTTTTTTAGTCATTTGTTAGACAGTCTTGTGCTGGGTTGAAATCTTCCTGTTTCATTTGTCAAATGTTGTGTTAACAGAATAAATGGCCTAAAGGTTTTAATGCCAAGACAGCAAGTGAAAAATTTGCATAATTTATAATTTCTTTTATATAGAGCCTAAAACTAGGCAACACAATTTGTTAGAGTTGGAAAAAGCAGCTAGAGAGATCAAAATATACTTTAAAATGTGTATGTTTCCTATAAAACTCCCGTCTTAATCTCAAACTGAACCTAGTCCCTATTGGGCAACATCTCCAGCTTTAAAAATTCTTAAAATTTTTTCCAAAATTATATTTCCACCATTTCTTTATAAACCAATTGTTTATATGTCCTTTTCTCCTCCCCTATTCTTCTTAGTTTTATTATTTCCCCAAATAGATTAATGAATATTTATGACACATACACACATATTTTAAACTATAGCTTGTTTCCGCTTGAACCCTCCCTATAAAACAACATAAGACAGCATTAACAATGCCAAACGTTTTTCATATTCAACCAACACCCTGCTGTAAAATAGTAAAGAAAGAAAGAAAAAAAACATTCCATTCGAATAATATATTCATTCATATTTAAAAACATGAAAAAATATGCTGAAAATCTAAAAGATGGCAAATTATAACAACATTTTTCTTTTTGCCGGAATTTCATACCACTTACATTCGTGTCACTCTAAACGTATGAGTAATATTTTTTATGAAATAATTGAAAAAATGACTCATACGTGACGTGGCTAGGTGGGGGAAAATGCCATGATAGATGTAAATTAATGGGTGTGAGAATTGAAGCGGTAAGTGTAAGAAAAATTTGTTGAAAGGTTTTACAAACATAATGGTAGGGTATTAGAATTTTATCTAATCTCCGGTCTAATCTCTGCTTATTCACTGGTTTAGTCTCAGCTCTAGCCTCGTCTATGTTCTGGTCCCATTGTCTCTAGTTGTATCTGATATAGCCCCTGGTTTAAACCCTTGACTAGACTCTAATCAACTCTCCGGTCTAGTCCATGCTCTACTGTCTGCACGATTCAATGGTCTAATATGTGCACTAGCATCTGATCTAGTCTCTGGTTTATTCTCTAGTCTAATCTGTACTCTTGTTTTGGTCTAATAACTGATCTAGTATTTGTATTGTCTCTGGTCTAGTCTCTGATCTAGTCTTTGCTATAGGCTCTGGTTTAGTCTCTAGACTATTCTCTGCTGTAGTCTCTGGTCTAGACTCTCATCTAGTCACTGGTTTCTGGTAAAATCTTTGATCTACTCTCTGGTCTAATAACTGATCTAATATTTGATAATGTCTCTGGTCTAATCTCTGAAATAGTCTTTGCAATAGTCTCTGGTTTAGTCTCTAGTCTAATCTCTTCTGTAGTCTCTGGTCTAATCACAGGTTTCTGGTGTAATCTTTGCTCTACTCTCTGCCATAATCATTGGTCTAGTCTCTTTCCTAGTCTCATCTAGTCTCTGTTCCAATCAATGCTCTAGCATCTGGTATAGTCTCTGATCTTGTCTCTTGTCTAGTGTAATTTCTGCTATTTTCACTGGTCTAGTCTTGCCTAGTCTCTCATTTAGTCTCTGGTCTTGTCTTTGCTCTAGGCTCTGGTTTAGTTCCTAGTCTAATCTTTGCTGTAGTCTCTGGTCTAGTCTTTCATCTAATCACTTGTATCAGGCATAATCTTTGGTCTAATCTTTGCCGTAGTAACTGATCTAGTCTCTTGTCTATTCTCTGCATTAGCATTTGGAATAGTCTCTGATCTGGTCTATTCTCTGCTTTTTTCACTGGTCTAATCTCTGATTATTCTCCAGTCTAGTCTTAGTCTTATTCTCTCTGATTCAATATCTGCTCTAGAATCAGGTCTATGGTCTGGTCTATGGTCTGGTCTATGGTCTGGTCTATGGTCTGGTCTATGGTCTGGTCTATGGTCTGGTCTATGGTCTGGTCTATGGTCTGGTCTATGGTCTGGCCTATGGTCTGGTCTATGGTCTGGTCTATGGTCTGGCCTATGGTCTGGTCTATGGTCTGGTCTATAGTCTGGTCTATGGTCTGGTCTATGGTCTGGTCTATGGTCTGGTCTATGGTCTGGCCTATGGTCTGGTCTATGGTCTGGCCTATGGTCTGGTCTATGGTCTGGTCTATGGTATGGTCTATGGTCTGGCCTATGGTCTGGTCTATGGTCTGGTCTATAGTCTGGTCTATGGTCTGGTCTATGGTCTGGTCTATGGTCTGGTCTATGGTCTGGTCTATGGTCTGGTCTATGGTCTGGTCTATGGTCTGGTCTATGGTCTGGTCTATGGTCTGGTCTATGGTCTGGTCTATGGTCTGGTCTATGGTCTGGTCTATGGTCTGGTCTATGGTCTGGTCTATGGTCTGGTCTATGGTCTGGTCTATGGTCTGGTCTATGGTCTGGTCTATGGTCTGGTCTATGGTCTGGTCTATGGTCTGGTCTATGGTCTGGTCTATGGTCTGGTCTATGGTCTGGTCTATGGTCTGGTCTATGGTCTGGTCTATGGTCTGGTCTATGGTCTGGTCTATGGTCTGGTCTATGGTCTGGTCTATGGTCTGGTCTATGGTCTGGTCTATGGTCTGGTCTATGGTCTGGTCTATGGTCTGGTCTATGGTCTGGTCTATGGTCTGGTCTATGGTCTGGTCTATGGTCTGGTCTATGGTCTGGTCTATGGTCTGGTCTATGGTCTGGTCTATGGTCTGGTCTATGGTCTGGTCTATGGTCTGGTCTATGGTCTGGTCTATGGTCTGGTCTATGGTCTGGTCTATGGTCTGGTCTATGGTCTGGTCTATGGTCTGGTCTATGGTCTGGTCTATGGTCTGGTCTATGGTCTGGTCTATGGTCTGGTCTATGGTCTGGTCTATGGTCTGGTCTATGGTCTGGTCTATGGTCTGGTCTATGGTCTGGTCTATGGTCTGGTCTATGGTCTGGTCTATGGTCTGGTCTATGGTCTGGTCTATGGTCTGGTCTATGGTCTGGTCTATGGTCTGGTCTATGGTCTGGTCTATGGTCTGGTCTATGGTCTGGTCTATGGTCTGGTCTATGGTCTGGTCTATGGTCTGGTCTATGGTCTGGTCTATGGTCTGGTCTATGGTCTGGTCTATGGTCTGGTCTATGGTCTGGTCTATGGTCTGGTCTATGGTCTGGTCTATGGTCTGGTCTATGGTCTGGTCTATGGTCTGGTCTATGGTCTGGTCTATGGTCTGGTCTATGGTCTGGTCTATGGTCTGGTCTATGGTCTGGTCTATGGTCTGGTCTATGGTCTGGTCTATGGTCTGGTCTATGGTCTGGTCTCTGGTCTGGTCTGGTCTGGTCTGGTCTGGTCTGGTCTGGTCTGGTCTGGTCTGGTCTGGTCTGGTCTGGTCTGGTCTGGTCTGGTCTGGTCTGGTCTGGTCTGGTCTGGTCTGGTCTGGTCTGGTCTGGTCTGGTCTGGTCTGGTCTGGTCTGGTCTGGTCTGGTCTGGTCTGGTCTGGTCTGGTCTGGTCTGGTCTGGTCTGGTCTGGTCTGGTCTGGTCTGGTCTGGTCTGGTCTGGTCTGGTCTGGTCTGGTCTGGTCTATGGTCTGGTCTATGGTCTGGTCTATGGTCTGGTCTATGGTCTGGTCTATGGTCTGGTCTATGGTCTGGTCTATGGTCTGGTCTATGGTCTGGTCTATGGTCTGGTCTATGGTCTGGTCTATGGTCTGGTCTATGGTCTGGTCTATGGTCTGGTCTATGGTCTGGTCTATGGTCTGGTCTATGGTCTGGTCTATGGTCTGGTCTATGGTCTGGTCTATGGTCTGGTCTATGGTCTGGTCTATGGTCTGGTCTATGGTCTGGTCTATGGTCTGGTCTATGGTCTGGTCTATGGTCTGGTCTATGGTCTGGTCTATGGTCTGGTCTATGGTCTGGTCTATGGTCTGGTCTATGGTCTGGTCTATGGTCTGGTCTATGGTCTGGTCTATGGTCTGGTCTATGGTCTGGTCTATGGTCTGGTCTATGGTCTGGTCTATGGTCTGGTCTATGGTCTGGTCTATGGTCTGGTCTATGGTCTGGTCTATGGTCTGGTCTATGGTCTGGTCTATGGTCTGGTCTATGGTCTGGTCTATGGTCTGGTCTATGGTCTGGTCTATGGTCTGGTCTATGGTCTGGTCTATGGTCTGGTCTATGGTCTGGTCTATGGTCTGGTCTATGGTCTGGTCTATGGTCTGGCTTATGGTCTAGTCTATGGTCATTTGATTTTGTTAAAGTTTAGAAAATTGTGTATTTAATCTTTGCTCTTTTATGTTTCTCCCTTTCAATGGCAAATAAAAAATGTCCTTTAGCTCATAATTAAATAAAATGTTCTTCTTAATTTTCATTACTGCCTGCCTTTGCTCTACTCGTAATCTAGTATTTGTATGTTTGTACGTTTGCTGATGGCTGATTCATGTTAATGGTATTCATGACAAGAAATATTATACAAATTTGTGTAGGTTTAATACTCTAGTGTAATATATCTATAGTATTTTTTGTGTGCCTGCCATTTGGAATGCAATATAATTGTCACAGGGAAAATTCTTGCAAGTCTACGACAACTCAATTTGTATGGAACGCAGCACAACTATAAAAAAATGTCATTGAAGTAACTGAAATTCCAGCAGACGAGTTAAAGTATTGAGTTAACGGCAAATAAAATAAAAAAAAGGAGAACAAAGATGAAAGCTTCATTGAATTACTGGCAAAATACTGGCAGTAAAAGGGGTAGAGGGATTGAATTTTTATCCTTTCTTTATTTTGATATTTTCTAAATGAATTGTGGCTTAGAGATGTTGTTAATATGGTTAGTTAAGATAGATTTGCAAATATTTACACAAATTTTAAGCTGATGTTTGCAATAAATGTTAGTTTAAGCAATGATTTTCTCTAAAATTTCCTTTAATTATTAAAAATAGTAAAATATTCCTGTGGATTTGCCATTGATGTTTTTACTTTTAATTTTAGTTCACTTCCCTTAAAAATTTCCATACAATTATTTAAAGATTTTCATCTCTAAAGACCTGCTGAGTTTTTGTAGTTGTGGTTGGTATTTGCTGTGTTTTTATTATTATTTTTTTTTTATTTTTGGCCAATAAACCACATAAAAGATTAAAGTCTTTTAATTAAAATAGACTGGCTGTCTGTGGATGTTTTTGGTCAAATAAAAATCAAATGTTTACCAACTGAGATTACAAAGATGGAGGAGAATTTAAATTCATTTTTAAATATAGAATTGAATGAATTGCTGTAATTTTGTTGTTTTCCAAAAGTTAGGGGGTTGGAATTTAATAGTATGGTTGATAATTATATGTGTGACATTGTAAGAATCGATAAACCAAATAAGTATGTTTTACATTTAAATATAGAGGTCAAACGGATACCTGGGTATTATAAACGCAGTGGAGTATTAAATAAAATAGGAAGGGAGGAAATGCTTAAGAGAAAGATTGTAGTACAAAAGAAATAAAATGAAAATGGAATACTCTGGTATAAAGTTCAGTTCTAGTTCTGTTCTAGTTCTGTTCTAGTTCTAGTTCTAGTTCTGTTCTAGTTCTGTTCTAGTTCTGTTCTAGTTCTGTTTTAGTTCTGTTCTAGTTCTGTTCTAGTTCTGTTCTAGTTCTGTTCTAGTTCTGTTCTAGTTCTGTTCTAGTTCTGTTCTAGTTCTGTTCTAGTTCTGTTCTAGTTCTGTTCTAGTTCTGTTCTAGTTCTGTTCTAGTTCTGTTCTAGTTCTGTTCTAGTTCTGTTCTAGTTCTGTTCTAGTTCTGTTCTAGTTCTGTTCTAGTTCTGTTCTAGTTCTGTTCTAGTTCTGTTCTAGTTCTGTTCTAGTTCTGTTCTAGTTCTGTTCTAGTTCTGTTCTAGTTCTGTTCTAGTTCTGTTCTAGTTCTGTTCTAGTTCTGTTCTAGTTCTGTTCTAGTTCTGTTCTAGTTCTGTTCTAGTTCTGTTCTAGTTCTGTTCTAGTTCTGTTCTAGTTCTGTTCTAGTTCTGTTCTAGTTCTGTTCTAGTTCTGTTCTAGTTCTGTTCTAGTTCTGTTCTAGTTCTGTTCTAGTTCTGTTCTAGTTCTGTTCTAGTTCTGTTCTAGTTCTGTTCTAGTTCTGTTCTAGTTCTGTTCTAGTTCTGTTCTAGTTCTGTTCTAGTTCTGTTCTAGTTCTGTTCTAGTTCTGTTCTAGTTCTGTTCTAGTTCTGTTCTAGTTCTGTTCTAGTTCTGTTCTAGTTCTGTTCTAGTTCTGTTCTAGTTCTGTTCTAGTTCTGTTCTAGTTCTGTTCTAGTTCTGTTCTAGTTCTGTTCTAGTTCTGTTCTAGTTCTGTTCTAGTTCTGTTCTAGTTCTGTTCTAGTTCTGTTCTAGTTCTGTTCTAGTTCTGTTCTAGTTCTGTTCTAGTTCTGTTCTAGTTCTGTTCTAGTTCTGTTCTAGTTCTGTTCTAGTTCTGTTCTAGTTCTGTTCTAGTTCTGTTCTAGTTCTGTTCTAGTTCTGTTCTAGTTCTGTTCTAGTTCTGTTCTAGTTCTGTTCTAGTTCTGTTCTAGTTCTGTTCTAGTTCTGTTCTAGTTCTGTTCTAGTTCTAGTTCTGTTCTAGTTCTGTTCTAGTTCTGTTCTAGTTCTGTTCTAGTTCTGTTCTAGTTCTGTTCTAGTTCTGTTCTAGTTCTGTTCTAGTTCTGTTCTAGTTCTGTTCTAGTTCTGTTCTAGTTCTGTTCTAGTTCTGTTCTAGTTCTGTTCTAGTTCTGTTCTAGTTCTGTTCTAGTTCTGTTCTAGTTCTGTTCTAGTTCTGTTCTAGTTCTGTTCTAGTTCTGTTCTAGTTTTGTTCTAGTTCTGTTCTAGTTCTGTTCTAGTTCTGTTCTAGTTCTGTTCTAGTTCTGTTCTAGTTCTGTTCTAGTTCTGTTCTAGTTCTGTTCTAGTTCTGTTCTAGTTCTGTTCTAGTTCTGTTCTAGTTCTGTTCTAGTTCTGTTCTAGTTCTGTTCTAGTTCTGTTCTAGTTCTGTTCTAGTTCTGTTCTAGTTCTGTTCTAGTTCTGTTCTAGTTCTGTTCTAGTTCTGTTCTAGTTCTGTTCTAGTTCTGTTCTAGTTCTGTTCTAGTTCTGTTCTAGTTCTGTTCTAGTTCTGTTCTAGTTCTGTTCTAGTTCTGTTCTAGTTCTGTTCTAGTTCTGTTCTAGTTCTGTTCTAGTTCTGTTCTAGTTCTGTTCTAGTTCTGTTCTAGTTCTGTTCTAGTTCTGTTCTAGTTCTGTTCTAGTTCTGTTCTAGTTCTGTTCTAGTTCTGTTCTAGTTCTGTTCTAGTTCTGTTCTAGTTCTGTTCTAGTTCTGTTCTAGTTCTGTTCTAGTTCTGTTCTAGTTCTGTTCTAGTTCTGTTCTAGTTCTGTTCTAGTTCTGTTCTAGTTCTGTTCTAGTTCTGTTCTAGTTCTGTTCTAGTTCCGTTCTAGTTCTGTTCTAGTTCTGTTCTAGTTCTGTTCTAGTTCTGTTCTAGTTCTGTTCCAGTCTATATTCCTGTGATTTATAGTCGACTTGTCTATGGTATTGCATGTAGTCTTTCAAACATTTTAAAATCTCGATTATAAATTTAATGTTTTCCCTTTCATTGATACAATTTTGGGCTACTACCGTTTACTCAAATTTAATTGGTCGATTTTGTTCGTTCCCTTTTGCCCTTAAATAATATTTTTTCGGCGAGTGTGTACACAAAAATCAATAAGTGATTAAATATTATTAAGCTCCTTAAAATATGTCATAAATTGTGTATTTTATCGTCGGCAACATGCTTAGTTGCCATAAAATATGCATGAGTTTTTAAAATTTAATAACACACTCATTCTCCACAGTCGATGGAGTATGCAGTGGCTGCTAACGATTTTTGGTTTTCAGAGGATTGTTGTAGTTGTGGGAAGGTGTTGTTTGTTTTAATTTGTTTTTAATTTTCGAAAAGCATGTTGATGCATATCACATGCATTTAATTAAATAAATGATATTTAAAGTACACACACATACACACAATAGCACAGAGCATATGTGTGCAGACAGTGAACTGAATGGGAAATGCTTTCTACAAACAAAGTACCATTTAGGCTTAAATATACACACATTCAGCACATTACTCACGTTTGGTAAAATAGTCAGTTGCCAGTGACTGCTGAAATACACCTACACTTTGCAATGTGACTGTGTATTGCGGCACTAATATTCCCTTATTTCCCTGCTCCCTGTCTCTTCCTTTTCGTTACAAACTTATTTAATAGACCGTTTATAAAACATTCAAAACAAATATTTTATTTCTAAAGCCTGTAATTTATGAAAAATACGTTAAAACAATGTTCAAGCACGTGCTGGTACTTGCTGGCATCGGAATGTATAAAATAAAATAGAAAACATAGAACTAAAATGAAAAATAATGTGGAGAAAAACTTATTTTGTTAAAAGATTAAAATGCAAATAATAAAAAATGGGCATGTGTTGGTTGGTTGGCTGGCGCGCCTGTAATGTGGCTGTGCAACCCGGCTGTGTGTGAAAACTTATATTATTAAAATAATAACAAACATACACAACATCATTTGTTTATTATAAATAAATTTTATTTATTAAGTAATAATTTACTTAATTATTATCGGACATATAAAACACAGTTTACACTACAATGTATTTCAAATAAAATAAAGCATACTTTAAGGGATAGAACTAGAACTAGAACAGAACTAGAACAGAACTAGAACATAACTAGAACAGAACTAGAACAGAACTAGAACAGAACAGAACTAGAACAGAACTAGAACAGAACTAGAACAGAACTAGAACAGAACTAGAACAGAACTAGAACAGAACTAGAACAGAACTAGAACAGAACTAGAACAGAACTAGAACAGAACTATAACAGAACTAGAACAGAACTAGAACAGAACTAGAACAGAACTAGAACAGAACTAGAACAGAACTAGAACAGAACTAGAACAGAAGTAGAACAGAACTAGAACAGAACTAGAACAGAACTAGAACAGAACTAGAACAGAACTAGAACAGAACTAGAACAGAACTAGAACAGAACTAGAACAGAACTAGAACAGAACTAGAACAGAACTAGAACAGAACTAGAACAGAACTAGAACAGAACTAGAACAGAACTAGAACAGAACTAGAACAGAACTAGAACAGAACTAGAACAGAACTAGAACAGAACTAGAACAGAACTAGAACAGAACTAGAACAGAACTAGATCTTATATATCACCAAATTATACTTTAAAATAAATTTTTTTAAGTATTTTTAGGTAAACAAAATTCAATTTTTATTTAATCGTTTTTTAAAAAGAATTTTTTTTTTTTTTTTAAATTTCAAAATCGGGAAAAATATTTTTTAACTCGAATTTTTTTTTTTAATCAAAAAAAACTTTTTCTCTATAAAGAAAAAAAAATTTAAAAAAAAATTTTTAACAAAAATTATTTTAAAGTGATGTTTTTATTTCTGTTTCTCGCAACTATTAAAAAAAAATTTATCTTTTAAATCACTTACAAAAACTGATTTTGAAATAGTTAATTGTTTTTCAAATTTTTGTAAAATTTTTTTTTGAATTTTTTTGAAAAATATTTTTCTTTTTTTAATTTTAAATTTTTTTTTTTTTGGAAAAATAATTTATGACAAAAAATTAGTTTTCAAAATTTTGTTAAATTGATTTTTTTAGAAATTGTTTTTAATTTTTTTTTAAAATATTTTTTTTTTTTCAATTTTCAAAATCGGGAAAAATATTTTTTAACTTGAATTTTTTTTTCATCAAAAAAACTTTTTCTCTAAAAACAAAAAAAAATTAATATTTAAAAAAATTTTAGAAAAATTTTTAAAAAAATTTAAAAAAAAAATTTTTAACAAAAATTATTTTAAAGTGATGTTTTTATTTCTGTTTCTCGCAACTATTAAAAAAAAATTTATCTTTTAAATCACTTACAAAAACTGATTTTGAAATAGTTAATTGTTTTTCAAATTTTTGTAAAATTTTTTTGAAAAATATTTTTCTTTTTTTAATTTTAAATTTTTTTTTTTTTGGAAAAATAATTTATGACAAAAAATTAGTTTTCAAAATTTTGTTAAATTGATTTTTTTAGAAATTGTTTTTAATTTTTTTTTAAAATATTTTTTTTTTTTCAATTTTCAAAATCGGGAAAAATATTTTTTAACTTGAATTTTTTTTTCATCAAAAAAACTTTTTCTCTAAAAACAAAAAAAAATTAATATTTAAAAAAATTTTAGAAAAATTTTTAAAAAAATTTAAAAAAAAAAATTTTAGAAAAATTTAAAAAAATTTTTTTAGAAAATTTAAAAAAAAAAT
Organism: Calliphora vicina; assembly: GCF_958450345.1. Taxonomy (NCBI): domain Eukaryota; kingdom Metazoa; phylum Arthropoda; class Insecta; order Diptera; family Calliphoridae; genus Calliphora; species Calliphora vicina. Next base: position 117,673,271 of record NC_088783.1, read on the forward strand.
TTAGAAAATTTTAAAAAAAATTATTTAAAAAATTTATTTTAAAGTATAATTTGGTGAAAGGTATAATTATCTCTAACTTGATTTCATTTCTGTTTCTCGCAACTATTAAACAAAATTTTATCTTTTAAATCACTTAAAAAAAACAGATTTTTAAATGGTTAAGGCTGAGAAATTATTTACCTTTGAAATGAAAATTTAGGCTATAAAAAATAGTACAAAAATAGCACTTAACTAGAGCTATAAAATTCCTTTTTATTATTCAATTTCGCTTTAATTCCTTCCTTATATTTTATTCATTAACACAAATTTTATTAAATATTTTCATTAAACCTGAAATTTTCTTGCACAAATTGATGATATTTTATGGCTCTGTGATTTAAAGGTCTAATTAATTTAACAGAAATTAATCTCTCATGCTCTCACTCTTTCTCTCTCTCTCCCAACATTTCTCTGTTTAATTCAGCATTGCCCCTTAATTTATGCTTTAACTATCACTTTAATATTGTCCACACTATCAATATTAATTTTATTAATGGTCTGGCTGTTGTTGTTGTTATTGTTGTTGTGTGTATCTAACAATGCTCAGGTCTAAAAATAATAAATTTCGAAAAGGAAAACACACCGATAGACAGACTTGGCTACAAATTTGTATTTGTTGTTGTTCAGTAAATGTTTAATACAAATAATTTTCAATTACTTGAGTTTTGTTGTTGGACTAAGACAAATACAGTCATACATAAGTGTGTCTACGTAGGAATGAGAGTGTGTTAGCCTGTTAGAATGTTTGTTTTTTCATTATTTTTCCTTTAACTAAGTAATTTAAGACCATAAGGTCATTTCTTTGCGTTTTATTGTGCCAGCTACAGTCGGTTTCATAAGTTGATTGTATGTTTTCCTTGCAACCTTTATCCTGTTCTCCCTTAACACACATGATGTATCAGTTTTCCCTAGTCTCTAAATGGAATGGTTACATATAACGCAATATGTATGTAGTTTTCTTTTTTGTTTACCTTGAGACATCATCAATGACTTTATAAAGTTTATGATTATAAACATGAAATACACGATGAACACGAAGCTTTAAGTATATAAGAAGACACATATGTACATCATCATTAATAAAAAACAAAACCAAAGACATAAAGGAATTAAAAATTAAGAAATGAACATCATGTCAAAATAAACCAGGAGAACAGAGTAGCTCTCCCTTAAATGTAAAGAAAATATTTTAAAAAAACTCTCATATGAAGAGATTAGAAAACACATATGATGTGAAGAAAAGCTATGGCGTACCTGGGGCGGATACTTGTATACTATTAACATCAATGTTTCAAAAGTAATGTTTTGCAAAAACTGTCAACAGAAATCTAGATTTCCACAAACTCAACAAGGTGTTGCCTACTTTAAGGCATTAAATGCAATGAAAAAACATCTCACTAGTCACAATTTTTATTAAAAATTCTAAAAACAAGTAATTTTTAACCACAAAACAAATTCTTTATAAAACAAGTAAGAGAGCTATATTCGGCTGTGCCGAATCTTATATACCCTTCACCAAATTATACTTCAAAATACAAATTTTAAATATTTTTATGTAAAAAAAATGAATTTTTTTCTTTTCAAAGTTGTTTTTTTATTTTTTTGGAAACATTTTTTTTCAAATTATTTGAAAATTTAAATTAAATTTTGAAATTTTTTTTTTTAAATTTTAAAAAAAATTGTTAAAATTATCTTTTTTTAAATTTAAAAATTTTTTTTTGTTTTTAAATTTTTTTTTTGGTGAAAAAAAAAATCGGTTTAAAAAATATGTTTTCCGATTTTGTCCCATTGTAGGTCCAACTTACTATGGTGTTATATACTTCGTTGCAAAGTCTTTGAAATATCTATCATTACGTATCCATATTGTCTATATTAATGACTTAGTAATCCAGATATAGGCCAAATATCGAGGTTGTTCTGTTTTTTTCCTCATATCTCTGTTATTTGTGGACCGATTTTGCTGATTTTAAATAGAAAACTTCTCGAAAGCATGTCTGATAGAATTATTGAAGATTTGGGTCCCGAAAATATCTAGGGTCTTCAGAAAATTGATTTCAACAATTTTTTAGTGAAGAAAATTTATGGCAAAAAGATAAATTAATTCGGCTTAAAAATTTAAAAAATTTTTTATTTAAATTCTTTTCGAAATTTTTTTTTTTAAATTTTTAAAAATTTTTTAGTGAAAAAAGTTTATGCCAAAAGATTTTTTTTGGGGAAAAAAAAATTCGGCTTAAAAAATATTTTTACCGATTTTGACCCATTGAAATATCTATCTTTAGATATCCATATTGTCAATATTAATGACTTAATCCAGATCAAAAATAGGCCAAAAATCTAGGTTGTCCTGTTGTTTTCCTTATATCTTAGCCATTTCTAAGTAGATTTTTAATTAGCAAGCAATTGAAATATCTATCTTTAGATATCCATATTGTCAATATTAATGACTTAATCCAGATCAAAAATAGGCCAAAAATCTAGGTTGTCCTGTTGTTTTCCTTATATCTTAGCCATTTCTAAGTAGATTTTTAGTTTTTTTTTTTTTAAATAAAAAAAAAAAAATTTTTAGAAATTTTTTTAAAAAAAATTAAAAAACAATTTCGAAAGAAAAAAATTTCAAAAGCAATTTTGAAAAGAACTATCGGTAAATTATTTTTTTTAATTAAAAAAAAAAATTTGAAAAAACTTTTTTAAAAAAACAATTTCAAACGAAAAAAAATTGAAAAGCTATTTTGAAAAGAACTATCCGTAAATTCTTTTTCTAAAATTTTTCTTTTTTTAAATTAAAAAAAAAAATTTGAAAAAACTTTTTTTAAAAAAAATTCAAAAACAATTTCGAAAGAAAAAATTTTGAAAAGAAAAAATTTAATTTTTTTTTTACCTAAAAATATTTCAAATTTTTATTTTAAAGTTTTATTAATTTTTAATTTTTTATGAAAAAAAAAATAGTTTTATTAAGTATTTATCAATATTTTCGAAAATTCTGCACAGGCCCACTGTGCAGAATTTTCGAAAATATTTAAATAATTATTTTTAATTATTAATAAAATTTTTAATGTAGAAAACTCTTTAAGGTTTTTAAAATTTATGTAAATTAGCCTTTTTAAAATTTTAAAAGTCAAGCACAGTGGGATGTTAAAAACAAATTTTATTAAAAAAAAAAATTTCAAATATTTTTTTTATAAAATCTGTTTTTCTAATATTTTTCCTCTTTTTTCTATTTTATTTTATGTATTGCTCCCAGAAAAATTACTAAAACTTTCACAAAAATTCCTTTTCTTTATGGAAATTCTTTATAAGCTTATCATAAACTAAAACTATGCCTAACCTGAGGGTTATAATTTCTCAATATTTCCATAACTTTTAGTTTGTAATTTGCATATAGACCAATACTTGCTTAATGGCCATTTTATTAAGCCAAACGGTATTAAATAAACTACAATTTCTGGTTGGTTCTTGTGATTTACAATAATGTCTAAATGACCAGCCATAAACAAAATTGGAAAAAGTTATAACAAATAAAATAAACAATATACAGGCACTCGCTTAGACAAATAGAAAAAAACAAATGAAACGGGATAGAAACGTAAGAAAGGAAACTGAATATAATGAAAAACTCATACAATAACAAGGCTAAAAGGTAGGAGGGGAAACAAAACAAAGCAAAAGTATTGAACATAAAGAAAAAACACACACACACAATCATTAAGACATACATATTAAAGTAATGAATGTTTCAAATAGTTTTTCATTCATACAGTTCTGGAACACACAAGACATATGACACACCTCTGCTAACTATCGTACATAGCTTCTCACTAAGACCCTGAAAGTCTATTACTAAATTACTTGAGACCCAACTACCACCTTCTACACCTACACTTTCTGCTTTACTAATGCTATTTTGCAGCTGTGTTAACTGAGTCTGCGACTGACTGAGTATTGACGACAATAAAATAATTTATATTAAAAGGTGTTGAATAGTTTATTTGCCGCTCTTGTCCTAAGTCCAAGTATTAGCTGTAGAATTAACTAACTACCCACAGTTGGAGGAAAGTAGAGGAAAACAAACACGGCAAAATTTTCAACACAAATATAAAAATAAATTGTAATCCAAGAGATTTACAACACAATGACAGTTAACACATGCTGCTACACAACCACCCACACACAGTCAGAGAAGAAACAATAACAACTACATTAATATTGCTTGAAATTTAATTAAGTTATATATTTTTAACAAATTGCTTAAACACTAAAGGAAATATAAAACAGCGCAGAAATGAGAACACAGGAATTTATTCTGAAACAAGTAATCTTCGGCTGTTCTGAATCTTATATACCCTTCACCAAATTATACTTCAAAATACAAATTTTATATATTTTTTGGTAAACAAAATTTATTTGTTTTTTTCATTTTTTGGAAATTTTTTTTTGCAAATTGTTATTTTTATTTTTTTTTTAAATTTAAAATTTTTTTTTTAAATTTTTTTTTGGTGCAAAAACTAATTAGATTGTAATGAAAATAAAATAAACTAACCATGCTTGAGCTCTAGTTTATATTTCAGAAATTGGAAAACAAAATTTGATGAAAACTTTAGAATTTTTTTTTTTTGGAAAAAAACGAAAATTCTTTTTTGTTATGATGCTTTTTTGTAAATGTGCTTGATTAAGCAAACTTTCAACATTCTTTATAAGTAGACCTAAATGTTCTCTAAAGTTTTTTTTTTATTTATTCTTGATTACTGTCATAGTTCAAAAGTTATTAAGGGAACTATAAAATAACTTCAAAAGAAATATTAATCATACATTTTGTTAAAAAATATAAAATGTAAGAAAATTCTGAATTATTTTTAAAAGTTTTGTAAAGGTTTTTGGAGAAAATTAAAGGTACTTAAAATAGGAATTTTATAGAGTTGATTATAATAATATTAAATTTGAAATTTGTCTAAAATTTAAAAACAAAAATATTTTTTTTTTCAATTTTAATCCAGAACCTTTTTATATCATCAAATTTTGTTAATTAAACACAATTTTTAAATCTACGCTGAAATAGCCTAGAATGTTTACTAAAAGCTGCCATTTAAATCTTTTTGATTACTGTCTTAGTTTAAAAGTTATTAAAGAAATTATAAATTATGCCATAATTAATATTAATCATACGTCCAGTACTTCAAAAATATAAAAATTCATAAAAATGCTGATTTCTGAGCAAAAATAAATTAGTTTGAGGTGAAAATGGCATAAACCAACATTTATACATTTATTTTTGAGAAAAAATTTTTGATGGAAAAAAAAATTTATGAAAAATTAGTGAAAAATCAAAATTTTTTGGAGAAAAATAATTTTATTTTTAAAAAACAATCTTGGATTTTGCTTATTTATTAGAAATTTCTGGTTCGCTTTTACAATAAATAGCAATCTACTATAGCGTATAGATTGATGTATCCAAATTTTTAAATAAATTGGTGAAAAAATTATAAAAAGTGGTGCAAAAAAAATTGTTAATGAAAAATTTCTTGGAAAAAAATGTTTGTGAATAAATCGAGCCATTGTTTCCTTATATGTATCTTAGTAACTTTGTGGGCTGATTTTAAATAGCAATCCAAGTTAGACTATAGCGGAGACATCATGTATAAAAGCTATTTGGTTGCTTCGTAAAGTTGATTTCAACAGACAGACGGACAAACGGACATGGCTATATGAACTCCGCTATAAATAACGATTCAGAATACACATATACTTATACATTATGGTGTCGCAAATGAAGGATGTAAAAATTACAAACCGAATAACTTGCCATTCATGGTAAATTTAAAAATGCAAAATTGGACGGTTTAATTTTTTTTCTTTGCACAATGGGTCCAATAAACTATATTAAATGAAAACTAAATAAGATGATGTAACAGACCGTAATGTGTTTCGATTATTCTTAGTTCAAAAATAAAAAAAAAACAAAAAATTGTTGCACAATGGATCGATATTTTTTTTTAATATAAAAAATTTTATATTTTTTTTGGTTCAAATTGAAATGAGTTTAAAATGATTTATCGAAAGAAATTAGTTTGCACTATGGGTCGAAAAAAAATTCTTGCACAATGGGTCTTAACTTTTTTAATTTGAAATTTTTACGTTTTTTAATGACTATCGGTAAAAAAAAAATTTCTTGTACAATGGATCGACAATTTTTTGATTTGAAATTTATCTGGAAAAATGTACTTGGTCAACAAAAATTATTGTTGCAGATTTGGATCCCGAAGATATCTGGGGTCTTCAGAAAACTGATTTCAACAGACAGACATACGGACATGGCTTAATTGACTCCGCTATCTATAAGGATCCAGAATATATGTATATACTTTATAGGGTCCGAAAATTATATTGTTTAAATTACAAACGGAACGACAAACTTAAAATTTGTTTAAGAAAATAAAAGATTTGTATTAAAAACAAGTAAGAGAGCTATATTCGATAGATATAGCTTCAAAATTATTGCCGCTATCAACTGTTAAGGTTCGAAAGTCCCTGTTGGAAGACTCTTTAGTTTGTGGTGTCGATATAGCCATGTCCGTCTTTCCATTTGTGTGTTGAAATCAACATTCCGTAGCTCCCAAATAACTTGCATACATGATTGATACATCAGTATATCAGTTATTGTATAGCTTAGGCAGCTTTTTTAAATTCGGGAAAATCGGTCCACAAATGGCTGAGTTATAAGCCAAAAACCTAGAGTACCTCGATTTACCTAATTTTTGGGCTATATGGATTACTAAGTCATTAATATAGACAATATGGATATCAAATGATAGAAATTTTTAAAAGTAGTCTCCAATAAAAAATATAACAACTCAGTAGTTGGGGCCGAATGGGTCAATATCGGAAAAAATATTTTTTAACCCGAATTTTTTTTTCACAAATTTTTTTTTTTTTTTAATTTTCGGAAATTGAGAATTTACTAAAATTTAACAAACAAACTTTAGAAAAATATTGTATTTTCTATTTTCAAACTTTGCAAAACTCAAATTTCTGTACCATTTTTGAATATTTATAAAGAAAATTGCCAGCTAGCTATGATTTCCTATTCAATAATGCAAATATTAATTTACACAACCATAAACATTTATTACTATTTGGGTATTGAACTCTTGCATCATTGAATCTGGCAATTTTTCATACCCCTGGAGCCACCAAATCATTTAATGATGCTTATTTGTTTTCAGCAAAAAAAAATTAATTATTAATAAGTTTTTATAACTCTGAAGCACACAAACACCCCAATAATATACATATTTTAATGCTTATTACCACTCTACATAACAATGGATGAAATAACACAAGCTATAGCATACTTGCAGGCAGACATGTATATGATTTTTACTTATAATGCGCAGCAAAAAAAATAACAAAAGCCAATTAAATTTCATTTTTATTAAACAATAATAAAATGAGGAGCATCTAGAAAATATTGAAATATGAATGAAATACTCGTATCAGTAATAAACTTCATAAAATTTTATGTGTTATTAGCAGCCACCTAAAAGTATGCAACAGAAATTGTAATGCACGTACTACAATATATATGAATGATAAAGGAAAATTACAAATGGAATTATTTAAGTATTTTTGTTTTGTAATCCTAACAGAAAGTTGAGAAACCAAGAGAGTTAAGCCAACAACAAGTTTTTACACATTGGGTCCTTGTTTCACGCAAACGTTAAATGATATAAGATAAAAAATATAATTAATATCCATATATACTATTTAGCAGTAATTTCAATTTAGAAATTGTTAAAATAGTGGCTTAAAAAGCCTTAAATGTTTATTAAAACCTGCCATTTAATACTTGTTGATTATTGTCTTAGTTTAAATGTTATTAAAGAAATTGTAAAATTTATCATAATTAATATTAATCATATGTCCAGTATTTCAAAAATATAAAAATTCATAAAAATGCTAATTTCTAAGCAAAAATTAATTAGATTGTAATGAAAATAAAATAAACTAACCATGTTTGGGCTCTAGTTTATATTACAGAAATTGGAAAACAAAATTTGATGAAAACTTTAGATTTTTTTTTTTTGGAAAAAAACGAAAATTCTTTTTTGTTATGATTCTTACGTTAGATATGGTTGCTTAAGCAAACTTTCAACATTCTTTATAAGTAGAACTATATGTTCTCTAAAGTTTGTTTTTTACATATTCTAGGTTACTCTTATGGTTTAAAAGTTAATAAGAGAACTATAAAATAACTTCAAATTAAATATTAATCATACGTTTTGTTAAAAAATATAAAATGTAAGAAAATTCATAATTAGTTTTAAAAGTTTTGGAAAGATTTTTGGAGAAAATTAAAGGTACTAAAAATAGGAATTATATAGAGTTGATTATAATAATATTCAATTTGAAATTTGTCTAAAATTTAAACATAAAAATATTTTTTTTTTCAATTTTAATCCAAAACCTTTTTATATCATCAAATTTTGTTAACTAAACACAATTTTTAAATCTATGCGGAAGTAGCCTTGAATGTTTACTAAAAGCTGCCATTTAAATCTCCTCGATTACTGCCTTAGTTTAAAAATTATTAAAGAAATTGTAAAATCACCCCATAATTAATATTAATCATACGCCTAGTATTTCAAAAATATAAAAATTCATAAAAATGCTGATTTCTGAGCAAAAATAAATTAGTTTGAGGTGAAAATGGCATAAACCAACATTTATACATTTATTTTTGAGAAAAAATTTTTGATGGAAAAAAAAATTTATGAAAAATTAGTGAAAAATCAAAATTTTTTGAAAAAAATAATTTTATTTTTGAAAGAAACAATCTTGGGTTTTTGCTTATTTATCAGAAATTTCTGGTTCGATTTTACAATAAATAGCAATCTACTATAGCGTATAGATTGATGTATCAGAATTTTAAAATAAATTGGTGAAAAAGTCATAAAAAGTGGTGCAAAGAAAATTATTAATGAAAAATTTCTTGGAAAAAAATGTTTGTGAATAAATCGAGCCATTGTTTCCTTATACCTTAGCAACTTTGTGGGCTGATTGTAAATAGCAATCTAAGTTAGACTATAGCGGAGACATCATGTATAAAAGCTATTTGGTTGCTTCGTAAAGTTGATTTCAACAGACAGACGGACAAACGGACATGGCTGTATCAATTCCGCTATAAATAATGATCCAGAATACACATATTCATATACTTTATGGTGTCGCAAATGAAAAATGTAAAAATTACAAACCGAATAACTTGGCATTCATGGTGAATTTAAAAACGCAAAATAGGATGGTTTAATTTTTTTTCTTTGCACAATGGGTCCAATAAACTATATTAAATAAAACTAAATAAGATGATGTAACAGACTGTAATGTGTTTCGTTTATTCTTAGATCAAAAAAAAAAATTATAAAATAAAAAAATTGTTGCACAATGGATCGACTTTTTTTTTAATATAAAAAAATTTTATATTTTTTTTGGTTCAAATTGAAATGAGTTTAAAATGATTTATCGAAAGAAATTAGTTTGCACTATGGGTCGAAAATAAAAATTCTTGCACAATGGGTCGTAACTTTTTTAATTTGAAATTTTTACGTTTTTTAATGACTATCGGTAGAAAAAAAATTTCTTGAACAATGGATCAACCATTTTTTGATTTGAAATTTATGTGGAAAAATGTACTTGGTCAAAAAAAGTTATTGCTGCACAATGGGTTGAATTATTTAATTTTAAAATTTTGTTTTTTTTGTTGGTTATAATTGAAATTAGTTTAAAAAGATTTATTGGAAGAAATTTGTTTGCACTATGGTCGAAAAAAATTCTTGCAAAATTTTGTTAATTTGAAATTTTTCCGTATTTTTTATGATGATTTATGTGGTAAATTATAAATAAAAATTGTTGCACAAGCACTGAAAAATTATTAGTGAAATTTTTTTTTTTTTTGAAAAACTGGTGCAAAATCGAAATTTGTACGAAAAAAATTTTGTTAAAATGAAATTTTATGAAATGAGTGAAATATTTGTAGTTCAAAAAAAATAAATAAAAAAATGTGCACATTGGGTCGAAAGTTTTTTAATTTTAAAATTTTTAGTTTGTTTAAATTTAATTGAGTTTGGAAGAAAATAGTTAAATTCCATTACTTCTTCCAAACTCAATTAAATTGTAACAAACTAAAAATTTTAAAATTAAAAATCTTTCGACCCAATGTGCAATTTTTTTTTTGAACTAAAAATATTTCACTCGTTTCATAAAAAATTTTTTTAACAAAATTTAAAAAACTGGAAAAATGGATCGAAAAAAAATTTCTTGCACAATGGGTCGTAACTTTTTCAATTTGATTTTTTTTTTTTAACGGCTATAGAAAACGAATTTCATGGACAATAGAAAATTTGAAATTTATCTGCAAAAATGTAGATACATACATATGTAATTGGTCAAACAAAACTGTTGCACAATGGGTTGAGGTTGGTTTAATTTAATTTTTTTTCTTTTTTGTTGGTTATAATTGAAATGAGTTTAAAATGATTTATTGGAGGAAATTAGTCGGAAAAAATTTTTGCACGATGGGTCTAAACTTTTTCAATTTTAAAATTTTCCGTTTTTTTTTAACTATGATTTATCTGGTAAAATTTGCTTGTACAAAAATTAGTCGGAAAAAAATTCTTGCACAATGGGTCGTAAAATTTTCAATTTTAAAAATTTCCGTTTTTTGTTTTTTTAAACGATGATTTATATTTATCTGGTAAAATTTGCTAGCTCAAAAAATAAATTATCTAATAAAAATTGTTGCACAATGGGCCGGTTTTTTAATTTTAAAAATTTTAATTTTTTTTGGTTAAAATTGAAATGCATTTAAAATGATTTATTGGATGAAATTACTTGCACTAGGGTCGAAAAAAATTTCTTGCACAATGAGTAGTTTTTTTATTTTTAAAATTTTTAATTTTTTTTTTGGTTAAAATTGAAATGCAATTAAAATGATTTATTTGAAGAAATTAGTTGCTTTAGGGTCGAAAAAAAATTTCTGCACAATGGGTCATAAAATTTTTAATTTAAAAATTTGTCATTTTTGGTTTTTTCTGGAAAAATTGTCTTGTTCGAAAAATGTAAACTTAACAAATACATTTTTTTTGGGACTATAAATTATAAAAATAAACTTGAGAGTTATTGCCTTAAAAATATATTTTCTGGCTTACATATACATACATATTTGTTTGATAAATATGTTTAAAGCTTTTATAATTTCTAACGTTAGAAAGAAAAACATGGTTTCTGTTGATTTTTTTATGGAACTGCAACAAACTGTTGCATATTTAGACATGTGTATTCAAATTGTTTTTAAAGCATACTTTTAGGGTCTAAGAAAAACGTTTTAATCCTAAAAAAAACATTTAAAACACTGAGAATTTTTTGAATTTTAAGCTTGTAGCTTTGAATATAAAGCAAAAAATACAAATATTATCACCTAAACTTCCCTCCATAATCAAGGAGCTGAAACCAGAGCCTATACTAAGAATGAAAGAATGAAATATTTGTGACTCAAATAACAAAGTACAAGCAACATTCATTCATCTTTAAAAACCAACCAGGAATTTATAGTATATGAAAACTCATACACTTATAAACACAAAACAATACATACAAACAAATTCATTCATGAAAATTAAGTATACATTAAAGATAACAAAAACTATAGTAGGAATTAAGGGGCCTCAAACTAATTCATGACTCATACAGACTTTTTTTTTCAAAAATTTTATGTTAGAATTGTTATTTTTATTATTTAAAAAACTTAAATTTATTTATTTAAAACTTTATGAAAAAGAAAATGTATAAAAACCTTAAATACGTACTAATTTTAAACGGCGCATGCTTTGTAAAATCCGCAATTTTGATGGTTTCGTAATTTTGGGAAATTTTGCTTAAATTTCTGCTTAAATATTAAAATAAAATTAATTTGATTTGTTTTTACAGGCAAATGTTTCTTTAGACTTTTTTTGTTTAGCTTCAAATAAAGCAAATCTGTTTTTTGAAATTGTTTTTATTTTGAGGCTTTCAAATATCCAATTAATGTTTATTTTATGTTGTTTGTTTTTGGTATCTTAAATGTTTGTTAAAATTTTACAGCAAAAAAAATTCCAAGCACTTGTTAACATCACTTGCCACAAATTACACACACACACTACACACAAAATTACACTCACACTACACGTTTTATTTCAAAACCATTAGAACATTAAATAAATAAATAATTAAAGCATACTTTAGGGTTTGAACTATTTTAAAAAATTATTTTAATAATTTTAGGTTTTGAAAGAAATTTCTTCTTTTTTTTTAAAGTAAATTTTAAATAATCTTTTAAACAATTTGTTGTTTTTTTATCTTTATAAATATTTTGTTTTATATTTTTCTTTTTTTTTTATTGAACTCCTCAATTTAAGTGTGTAACGTACGCGTTTTGTTTAACAACTGATTCCTTTGTTACACCAGCAAAAGTCAGTTTAGTTGCTTTTCACTTTTTGATTTGTTGTACATTTTCAAAAAAACCCCTAAAATTTGCCTTTAAGAGAGTACAACTGTCAAAATCTGTTATATTTCTTAATGTTTCAATACTCTAGGAGAGTTTGTTTAACATGTTTATGTGTCAACTTATCATCTTCTTTCTTTTTACTTTCTGTTCTTGTTACTACATTTTCTATTTTATTATCCTTTCAGCATTTTGTCCGCCTAGTGCGCGCGCATTGTTTTTGTAGTTTAATCTTTAGTACTTTCTTTTTGCTTAACCTATTTATTTTTCCCTCTTTTTTTTACGTTACGTCCTTTTTTTGTATGTGTAGAGGCTAGAAATTTGAAATGTGTCAGTAGTATCATGTGTTGAATTTCAAGAGAGAGAGAGAGCGAGATAAATTATTAAAGAGAGCAAATAGTTAAGTTAAGAAACGTGTCAAATAACTTGGTCAAATGTCAAAGTAGGAATTATGTTACAAAAAGTCACAAGGAGGCAGCAAAATTTTGATTTAAATAACAGGATGCTACAAATAAAGCAATAAACAATACTTTTATTAACGCAAGACACCAATTTGTAACACTTTATTTTCAAATTTCTTGAAACAAATTAAAAAAAAAAATTCTGACAATAAGACTTTCATCTCAAACTTGTACAGTTTAATTAAATTTTGTAATATATTAAAAAGTAGCCTAATATGTTTACTAAAACCTGCCATTTAAATCATCTCGATTACTGTCTTTGTTCAAAAGTTATTAAAGAAATTCTAAAATTTCCCATAATTAATATTAATCATACGTCTAGTATTACAAAAATATAAAAATTCATAAAAATGCTGGTTTCTAAGCAAAAATCAAGTAGTTTTTAATGGAAATATAATAAACTAACCATGATTAGGCTCTATAGTTTATATTAGAGAAATTGGAAAGCAAAATTTGACCAAAACTTATATTAATCATACGTTTTGTTAAAAAATATAAAATGTAAGAAAATTCTTAAATATTTTTAAAAGTTTTGGAAAGTGTTTTGGAGAAAATGATACGTACTAAAAATAGGAATTATATAGAGTTGATTATAACAATTTTAAATTTGAAAATTGGTTAAAATTTAAAAAAAAATATTTAGATTTTTCAATTTTAATCCGGTAAACCTTTTTATATCTTAAAACTTTGTTAATTAAACAACATTTTTAACACTATGATGGAATAGCCTTATGTGTTTACTAAAACCTGACATTTAAATCTTCTTGATTACTGTCATTGTTTAAAAGTTATTAAAGAAAGTCTAAATTATGCCATAATTAATATCAATCATACGTCTAGTATTTCAAAAATGTAAAAATGCATAAAAATAATTGTTTCTAAGCAAAAATCAACTAGTTTGTAATGGAAATATAATAAACTAACCACGATTAAGCTCTATAGTTTATATTACAGAAATTGGAAAGCAAAATTTGACCAAAACTTTAGAACAAAATTTTTAAAAAATATGAAAATCCTTTTTGTTATGATTCTTACATTAAATGTGGCTGCTTAACCAAAATTTTAACATTATTTATAAGTAGACCTAAATGTTCTTTAAAGTTTGCTTTTTACATATTCTTGATTACTTTATGGTTTAAAAGTTAATAAGGAAACTATAAAATAACTTCAAAAGATATATTAATCATACGTTTTGTTAAAAAATATAAAATGTTAGAAAATTCTTTATTATGTTTAAAAGTTTTGGAAAAGTTTTTGTAGAAAATGAAAGCTACTAAAAATATGAATTATATAGGGTTGATAATAATAATATTAAATTTGAAATTTGTCTAAAATTTAAATTTTTTTTTTGTTTTTTCAATTTTAATCCGATACCTTTTTATATCTTCAAATTTTGTTAACTAAACAAACTTTTTTAAAACTATGCTGAAATATCCTTATGTGTTTACTAAAACCTAACATTTAAATCATCATGATTACTGTCATTGTTTAAAAGTTATTAAAGAAATTCTAAATTATGGCATAATTAATATTAATCATACGTCTAGTATTTCAAAAATATAAAAATGCATAAAAATTATTGTTTCTAAACAAAAATCAATTAGTTTGTAATGAACATATAATAAACTAAACATGTTTAAGCTCTATAGTTTATATTACAGAAATTGGAAAACAATATTTGATGAAAATTTTAAACTTTTTGTTATGATTACATACGTTAAATGTGGTTTCTTACCCAAATTTTCAATATTCTTCATAAGCAGACCTAAATGTTCTTTAAAGTTTGTTTTCTATTTATTCTTGATTACTGTCATGGTTTAAAAGTTATTAAGGGAATTTTAAAATAACTTCAAAATAAATATTAATCATACGTTTTGTTAAAAAATATAAAATGTAAGAAAATTCTTAAATATTTTTAAAAGTTTTGGAAAGTGTTTTGGAGAAAATTAAAGGTACTAAAAATGGAAATTATATAGAAATGATTATAATGCTATTAAATGTGAAATTTGACTAATATTAAAAAAAAATATTTAGTTTTTTCAATTTTAATCAGAAACCTTTTTATATCTTAAAATTTTGTTAACAAACAACAGTTTTAACACTTTGATGAAATAGCCTTATGTGTTTACTAAAACCTAACATTTAAATCTTCTTGATTGCTGTCTTAGTTTAAAAGTTATTAAAGAAATTCTAAATTATGCCATAATTAATATTAATCATACGTCTAGTATTTCAAAAATATATAAATGCTTATTTCTAAGCAAAAATGAAGTAGGTTGAGGTGGAAATAAAATATGCTAACCATGTTTAAGCTCTATGGTTTATTCTATTAAAATTGAAAAACAAAATTTGGACACAACTTTAGAAAAGCTCAATAAATTAAAATTTTAAATAATTTTTTTTTTTCATTACCAATAAGATTTGCACTGAAAATTAATTAATCTAATAACAAATAAAAATTATTTTAAAATTGCTTAAAATTTTCTACAAAAAATTATGTTTTTTTTACAAAAAATATTTTTGAAGGCCTTTAATTGGAAAATTTGTTAGCTAACCAATATTTTGTAAAACAATCGTAACAAAGACTTAAGTGTTAGCTAAAACCTGGCATTTAAATCTTTTTAATTACTAACATAGTAAAAAAGTTATGATAGAAATTCTAAAATTATCCCCTAATTAATATTAATCATACGACCTGTAGCTCAAAAACATAATTCATGAAAATTTTACGTATTCCTTTAATATTTCACTTAATTTTATAGAAATTTTATAAAGAAATTACTGTTAGCCATTATAAGCATTCGCCATAAAACACAAACTTTAATTTGAACTTTCATTAAACACAGCAACTGTGCCAGTAGTTAAAGCAACATTAACTGCCAACGATGCTTGAAATTTTAAACTTTTCATTAGAAATACAAACAGTAAGAAAAATATTACTCAGGACTTATCTCTTACATTTAAAATATCATAATTTTCTAACCTCATTCCAAAACGTTTAATAAGACTCCTTTGTAAGAATAATCAAGCTTTTTTTTCTTACTAAAATATGCATTTTGTTTGAACATTATTTGTATAAAGTAGCTGCTACTGCAAGTAAAAGTTTTATCTGATTTTCTTTTACTTACTTATAAAGTAAACTAATTGCTATAAGATTTAATCATAATTATGAGAAAAATAACAATTTTAAACATATATTTGTGTTTGTTAAGAAAGTTTTTTCTTCGTTGCTTTTGTTTTAAAATGCAAAAAAAGGAAAAACCCAAGTTCATTAAGTCTGGCAATTACTGCAACTAAAACTACTTATATTACTGTTGCCACTTTTAGCACACACACTCACATACAATTTGGCTCAGAGAGATCAAGAGCGGTGACTGTTAACTATTAAAGGATTTGTACACCATTTCCAAATTGTAATATAAAATTACTTAAAAGAAAGTTTGTCAAAATCCTTTCAAAATTGTAACTATTAATATATTTTATTAACACAGTCTTAATTATTCTTATTAATTTGAATAAAAGCTTTAAGCTTTATACGACTGAAAGTTTATAGAAAGTAATTTTGAAAGCTTTTAAATATTTTTAATTTAAATAAAATCTTATATTTGAATGCTTTAATTAAAAAGCTTTCTTTTATTTTTATACCAAAAAGCTTTGAAATGAAAGAAAATAATGTTTTAAAATTTATAATTTAAAAAAGCTTACTAAATCTTATACTTGAAATCTTAATTAAAAAAGCTTTCTTATATTTTGAAAATAGCTTTTTAAAAGTTTCATTTCAAAAAGCTTTTTTATATTTTTTTCCAAAAAAAATTAAATTTTTCGAAAGCTTAATTTCAAAAAGCTTTCTTATATTTTTATTACTTTAAGCTTCAATTTAAACCAAATATTATATATTTTAAGGCTTAATTAAAAAATTATTTCTTCCTTGGTATAAATTTGTAAAAGTTTAATTTTGAAAATCTTAAATTTTAATTAAGAAAGCTTTCTTTAATATTTATTTCAAATGTTCATAACAATTTTATTTCAAAAAGTTTTCAAATAGTTTTTTAATTGAAAACCATTTAAATGTTCCATATTTTTAAACGTTTCAGAAAAATTAAAAACAATTTAGACAGTATTATTTGAAAAAGCTTTAAAATATTTTTGAATTAAAACTCTTTTTAGCATTTCGGAAAGTTTACAAATATGTTTTATATGAAAAAGCTTTAAATTTCCTAATTTTTGTGGCTTTTCAAACAGTTTCAGTAAAATAGAAAAATGTTCAGAACATTTTATATAGAAAAGCTTTTAAATAGTTGTCATTTAAAATTTCTTTGTTTTCATAGCTATTTTAAATGTTTCTGAAAGCTTCATTTAAACACAGTTCTATTGAAAACAGAAAATTCCTAGTTTTCAGAAAGATTAATTTAGCTTTTTAAAAAGTTAAGCAGTTAGAAAGTTTAATGAAAATAAGCTTTTAAGATTTCTTAGGTTTACAGGATTCTTACATAAACATAGTTTAAGAAAAGTTCAGAAAAATATAGTTAAAAAAGCTTTCAAATATAATTTTGAAAATTCCTAAGGTGTTAACAGCTTTTTAAAATATTTTATCAATAAGAAAAAAAAGCTTTTACGTAATTTTAATTGAAAAGCTTTAAATATTCGCAACTTTTTAAAAAGGTTGTAATTTTGTCAGTTTTTAAAATTGAATTTTTGAAAGTTTAATTTAAATAATTTTTCATTTAGAAAAGCTTAATTTTTTTTATTATTTAAAACTTTTTAAAAATACTGTAGAAAGCTTAAGTGAAATAAAAACGCTTCCTAAGCTTTTAAGTTTCATAAAAAAAGTTTAAATTATTTGTTTAAGGAGAAAGCTTTAACTTTAAAAGCTATCAAAGAGCAAAAATACTAAAAGCTTGTTAATAAATTAAGCTTTAAAAAAGTTCTTAGAAAGCTTAATTTAAAAATGTTCCATAAAACAAAGCTTTAACTATATATTTAAGGAGAAAGCTTTATCATTAAAAGCTTTCATAGAGAAAAGTATCTTAAAGCTTTTTAATTAATTAAGTTTTACAAAAGGAATATGAAAGCTTAGTTAAAAAAATCGTTAAGTTAAAAAAAAACTTTGTAATAAAAACGCTTCCTAAGCTTTTAAGTTTCATAAAAAAAAGTTGAAATTATTTGATCAAAAATACTAAAAGCTTGTTAATAAATTAAGCTTTAAAAAAGTTCTTGGAAAGCTTAATTTAAAAATGTTCCATAAAACAACGCTTTAAATATATGTTTGTTTAAGGAGAAAGCTTTAACATTAAAAGCTTTCATAGAGAAAAATTTCTTAAAGCTTTATAATTAATTAAGCTTTTGAAGAGGTATTAGAAAGCTTAGTTAAAAAAATCGTTAAGTTAAAAAAAAAACTTTCTAATAAAAAGGCTTCCTAAGCTTTTAAGTTTCATAAAAGAAAGTTTAAATTATTTGACAAAAATACTAAAAGCTTGTTAATAAATTAAGCTTTAAAAAAGTTCTTAGAAAGCTTAATTTAAAAATGTGCCATAAAACAAAGCTTTAACTATATATTTAAGGAGAAAGCTTTAACATTAAAAGCTTTCATAGAGAAAAATTTCTTAAAGCTTTTTACTTAATTAAGCTTTTAAAAATGTATTATAAAGCTTAGTTAAAAAAATCATTAAGTTAAAAAAAAATTTTCTAATAAAAAAGTTTAAATTATTTGACAAAAATACTAAAAGCTTGTTAATAAATTAAAAGTTTAATTTAAAAATGTGCCATAAAACAAAGCTTTAAATATATGTTTAAGGAGAAAGCTTTAACATTAAAAGCTTTCATAGAGAAAGTTTTCTTATAGCTTTTTAATAATTAAGCGTTTAAAAAGGTATTAGAAAACTAAGTTAAAAAAATCGTTAAGTTAAAAAAAAAACTTTCTAATAAAAAGGCTTCCTAAGCTTTTAAGTTTCATAAAAAAGTTTAAATTATTTGATAAAAATACTAAAAGCTTGTTAATAAATTAAGCTTTAAAAAAGTTATTAGAAAGTTTAATTTAAAAATGTTCCATAAAACAAAGCTTTAAATATATGTTTAAGGAGAAAGCTTTAACATTAAAATCTTTCATAGAGAGAAATTTCTTAAAGCTTTTTAATTCATTTAGCTTTTAAAAAGGTATTAGAAAGCTTACTTAAAAAAATCGTTAAGTTAAAAAAAATTTCTAATAAAAAGGCTTCCTAAGCTTTTAAGTTTCATAAAAAACTTTTAAATTATTTGATAAAAAATACTAAAAGCTTGTTAATAAATTAGGCTTTAGAAAAGTTCTTAGAAAGCTTAATTTAAAAATGTTCCATAAAACAAAGCTTTAACTATATATTTAAGGAGAAAGCTTTAACATTAAAAGCTTTCATAGAGAAAAATTTCTTAAAGCTTTTTAATTAATTAAGGCATTAGAAAGCTTAGTTAAAAAAATCATAACAAAAATGTTGGACAAGCTTTTAGATTCCATAAAGAAGCTTAAAATATATGTTTTAGGGGAAAGCTTTAACATTAAAAGCAATCAAAGAACAACAATACTAAAAGCTTGTTAATATATTAAGCATTAAAGGACATCTTTCAATCATATCTTTCAAAAGCTCATCTAACATTTAATTGTTAAAAAATTCTTCTAAAAGCTTTTTTCTCAAAAGGACATTTTCTTTTGTTTTCAGTGTTTTTCTAACTTTTCTAAAGAAAACTCTATCTCTACATAGTCAATTGGGAATTAGTTTCTCTTTGTTGGCACATAATTTTTTTCATTTACTTTCAGTCACTTACTTTCCATACAGTTTGTTCTACAAACTAGAAAATATTAAGATGTCTGTCATAATAATGCTTAAAATAATATAAACAATTTAAACTTTACACAACAAATTATTAAGTTGTGCTGCTAAGAGAGTGTTTTAGCAAATGAGCGTGTGGGCATTAAGGAAAAGTTTTTTTTTTATTTGATTTTCATATAACAGCTGCAATTGATTAACAGGTGTTTGATTTTCAGAGATTAGCTTAACAAAATACAGCTTAAGAGTAAAAACTTACCCGTTTGTGTGCTGGAATCAAAAAATGTGCTGGTGGTCTCCACCGTCATTGTGGCTAAAGTGCCATCACTGATTTGAGCACAGGAGTCTCGGCGACCATGAAAGCTGGCACTATAACTAAAAAAAAATATCTATAGAAATGCATTCCTATGAGGATTTCCAATATACTTACCGAGCATCATCACTTTGAGAACTCTGGCGCCGAAAATTACGACATCTGATCATTTCCTCGGTGGTGGATTGTCGGCGAAAGCCTCTGGCTATTAATATTTCTTCAGTAGTCGATTGTCTTCTTATGGCCGGCCTACTACTGCCCTGCTCCACTATAGGCAATGGCGGAGCCCGGCCACAGGGACTGGCATCTCTAGAGGAACATTGACTGTTGGAGTCGGGAGATCTAGAGGTACGAGCAGCCGAAGAGCTTTGTCTTCTCAAAGTGTGTCTACGATGAGGACTGCCCTCACGTTCATGGCTACGATCGGGTGACAAGTGAGTACGAGAGTCTCGTCTACCGCCCCGGGAAGCACTGTCTGGACTTAGGGAGTCTCGGCGTGAATTACGCCTTTGACCGTCCTCGGGCGGATCAGGACTTAGAGCTGGCTGGGAACCTCGACGACTGCCACCCGGCAAAACACCTTCATCAAATGCCGTAGCCTGTCGCTGTAAACGCTGCAGCCTGGGAGCCCTTTCAGGACTAATGCCCGTCTTGGCGTCTCTACGAGTGCTGCGACCACACTGGGTAGTTGAATCCCTTCGGCCCTTGGGAGCCGTGGGACTAGTAGCTGGTGGTGTTACTGAACTCATGATAATGGTGGGCGGTGGCAGAGCTTGACACGATGAATCGACCTGATTGTGAGAAGAATATGAGTAAAGTGGCATAGAATCAGAACCAGCCGAGCTGGTGGAAGGACGCTGTTCATGGCGGAAATTGGGAAATTCGGGAGCAGCCAGGGAATCTCTTTTCACTGCACTAACACCAATGCGTGGTGGCGGCGGTGGTGTAGTTGAGGGTGTTATAATACGACCTATAGAGCTGTCGCGACGACTGGAATGATAACTTTCATCCGAATCGCGACGAGATCCCTATTAAGGATGGTATTTTAAGGGAAGCACACACATAAAACGAAGTATATACAAAAGAGTGGCATTATTTACAAAGAGAAAAGGTAAATTTATGCAAATATATACCATGTAAATATGTATTTAAAAACATCCTTGACTTACCCCTCTAGAAGGCTCCACCACAACATTGACCGCCACAATGGTGGGCTCATCTACAGTACTTTCTCGGCGATTCCAATGTTTCACAAACTCTGCTGTATTGGAATCACGTCTGGTGCGTGTGCTGCGCAAGCCAGATTCAGCACTTGATTCACGTCGTTTGCGTGGTGCCACATAAGTGACACCAGCACTGGTGGCAGCATCTGATACTGAGGTACGCCAGGGTAAACTGCGCGCCAAATCAGCCAAAGTCTCACGTCTATTTAAGGGAGCCTTGCTGGATCTTTGCTGCTGTGAATTTTGATGTTTAACACCACCACTCCATTCTCTTAGAAGATCGGTTAGTTGGGCCAAGGAACTGCGCCGACGGCGTTGCATGCCTGTAGGGAAGGAAGAACAAATAATGAAATTCAATGAAAATTCTAAAAGAAATCTCATAATCATAGAATTTGTTTAAAAATAAAAAA
Source organism: Calliphora vicina (assembly GCF_958450345.1). NCBI lineage: Eukaryota > Metazoa > Arthropoda > Insecta > Diptera > Calliphoridae > Calliphora > Calliphora vicina. The sequence goes on from NC_088783.1 coordinate 117,695,043, forward strand.
AAAAAATTTTAATTTTTTAACTCAAGTTCTGCTTCTTATATCTCAGCAAAATTTTCTATAGAATATATTATAAATGGAAGCTACAAATGGGCCTCTAAGTTATTTGCAAACTTAGGAAACTTGATTTAAACATACATACAGATTTCCCGGGAGTTTTTTTCCCATTGAATTTGAATAGGAAAAATGGGAAAAGGGAATAAACTCCCGGGGAATTTTTATTCATAATTGGGCTGATTAAGATTACAAATTATTAAAACTTACCCGGCGGTGGCGATGTACTAGGAGGTGTATTGATTTGTGCAGCTGAATCTCTTCTGCCGCCCAGTCTTTGTCTGATGGTAGACTCCTCCAGCTAAATATTTATTTTAAAAAAAGTTAAAAATGTTTTAGTTTAAGACTCTTTATTAATTGCCATTTTCTTTCCATAATTACCTGCTCTCTTACTAGATCATCCCAACCATTGCCCCCCGACCACACCAGTCCCACTTGATGTGACAGTATGGGCAGGTTGCAGACGAAACATACTGCTGTCATCGTCCTAAAAATGTTTTTTTTCATTTGTTTTGTTTGTTTATATCAAAGGAAAAGAAAAAAATGAGAGAAAGAAAAAGAAAAAAGAGGCATGCCACAAAGAAATATATTTAGTATTTAGTTGTTTTTGTTGTTTCATAATAACAGTTTTTTTTTTAATTTTAAATTATTAAGAAATATTATAATGTTTACATAAAGAGAGTTGAAGAAGAAATTGTATTATAATTTTAGGCTTAAAGGCATGCTAAATAGTAATGGTCCATAATGTCATCACATGAGAACGGCTGGAGCGATTTGGCTCATTTTTTTTATTCGATTCGAAATTTTCAGGAGATGGTTTGTAAAGAAAAAAATTAAAAAAATGCGGGTAAAACTCGGAAATTAGGGTCCAGTCAACTGTAATAAAAAAGCTCCCTAAAGTATGCAGTACAAATTTAGATATTTTATTTACAAATAAATAAGAACAGGCAGGTGTATGTGGGTTGGAGAAACTTGAAGAACTAACATTAGTAAATGCTACAGGGCGAAGCCAGGGCGGTCAACTACATAGTTTTTTACATAAAAATGCTGTGGTATTTCAATTTATTAATTAATTATATATTGTGTTAAAAAAGAGATGGAGAAATTTTACGTGGGCGTAGCCAAGGAGCATTCGAGTTTAAGTTATTAAAATCGGCCATACAAATGGTCCAGGGGCGTCGATATGGGGGCTCAAATATGGGTACCTTCGACATGTAAAATTTTTAAAAATTTTTCAATGATTTTAAAATTTTTGAAAAGCGCTGGGCTAGTTCTTCAAAAAACATTTATCTCTTCTAATTTTCGAGTTACAGGCATTTAAAAATTTAAATTTTAAAATTTGGCCATACCTTGGCCCGCTCTTTTAAAAATTTATTGTGAAATTTTTTACCGAATGGACTCGAATTTTTTGTGTTAGTTAGACAACTAAATAAGTAATAATATACAAAAGATTTGAGATCAATATCTATTATGGATCAAAAATAAATGATTTCCAATTTAAATATTAAAAACAATAGTAGATTTTTGGTTTTTTTTTTGGGCGAAAAGGTGACTTAACTCTTTTTTTTTATTAAAAAAAACTTTCTTTAAGAACATATAACAATTTTATGTTTTTCAGTAAGCTATCTTTAAACAGAACATTTTGTTATGAAAAACATGTAAAATTGTTTAAACATGTCTCCCCTAAGCCCTTTGGAATTTGACCTATTTTTTTTATCAAAAATTCAAATTTGGGCCAAATGTTCTAAAATCCCAAAGCTGGGATCAGAAAACAAAAATCGTCTTTGGAAACCTTGATGTGTTCCCTATTTATTGCCAAAGTATTTTCCCAGCTCCGAAAGAAATGTGGTCAAAATAGGCAAAATTGTAAAAATACCATTTTTGGGATTTGCTCTCCAATTTTTAGGAATTGCGGGATTGTCTTTGACCATTTAACAAGTTTTTTTAAACCATATTATTTAGAATGACAAACATAAAAAACGTTAAAAATTTCATTGAGTTTCGTTAATAAATAAAGATTTTATTACATATTACATATTCATTGAGTTTCTAAAACTAAAATTTATATCAAAATTTTAATAGGATTGCAAATATTAGGAGCAATTTGATCCACATTTATTTTGAGCTCGAGGAGATCCTGTTGGCGTAGGTGTCTACATTCGGGAATTCGACAATAGGTTATCTTTTAGACTTCCAAATGAATGTAGCATTATTCAGGCTGAAATGTCAGCCATCAAAAGGGCGGCTAACTGGCTTAGTTATAACAAGATATCAGACAGGGATATTCGTATATATACTGACACAACATCTAATATAGTCCAGGAATGCCGGGCATCCTTAAACAGGATGGCGAGACATTCAATAGTCGTACGGGGATACTACGGGCAACTGTGTTGCTGATGATCTGGCGAAAAAAGGCGCCATGTTACCAGACGGAGACATAGATTTCCTATGTGGGATTCCGTTATCCAAATGCAAGCTACAAATTAGTAACTTCTACTATGAGCTCGCTCAGGCAAGATGGGGTTGTGAACCCACATGCACTATAACCAGGACGATATGGCCTCGACTGAATCGGGGACGAACAACACATCTGATTGGCTTTACACGTTCACAATTGAGTTGTGTAGTGGCGGTCATAACTGGACACTGTACCTTTGGTAACCACGCTAGGAGACTTGGTTTGCCATAGTTGTCAAAACGAGGATTAGGAAGAGACTATCTTTGTCATTGTCCGGCATTAGGAGATCTACGCCTAAGGTTTCTGCGACATCGTTCCTTAAATAGTCTTTCTGAGCTCTTGAATATGAGGCTTGAGGGCATTAATACCTTTATAGGAAGTAGTAATTGGTTAAAAAGACCAGACAGATGTCTTTAGAGTGACCTAATAACCGCCGACTCATTGGCACGTAACTTTAAAGATCTCCTCCCTCTATCTTTCTTCAGACATCTCCTTCTTAATTTTTTCAATCTTCTCCTTCTCTTTTTTCACTTATATCTGTCCCTATTTCTTCAGTTTTCTTCTTCTTTCAGGTAACACAAAGGGACCATTGCTTGGACCCATGTGAACTGCTCTTCTTTTTCTTCATTTCGTTGCTGCCTGGAAACCTTACCTTACCTTATTCCGAGCTATATTGTTTTGCTTAGATAAGTAAATTTTTGGTCTTACGAAAAAAAACAATCTCGTCTATAGTCTCGTCTTTTGTCTCGTCTATAGTCTCGTCTTTTGTCTCGTCTTTTGTCTCGTCTATAGTCTCGTCTTTTGTCTCGTCTATAGTCTCGTCTATAGTCTCGTCTATAGTCTCGTCTATAGTCTCGTCTATAGTCTCGTCTATAGTCTCGTCTATAGTCTTGTCTATAGTCTCGTCTATAGTCTCGTCTATAGTCTCGTCTATAGTCTCGTCTATAGTCTCGTCTATAGTCTCGTCTATAGTCTCGTCTTTTGTCTCGTCTATAGTCTCGTCTTTTGTCTCGTCTTTTGTCTCGTCTTTTGTCTCGTCTTTTGTCTCGTCTATAGTCTCGTCTATATTCTCGTATAGGGTCTCGTCGAGAATATGGAATTTGGTCTATATTCTCTCCTAAAGTCTCGTCTATAGTCTCGTCTTTTGTCTCGTATTTAGTCTTGTCTATAGTCTCGTATCTACTCTCGTCTCTAGTCTCGTATAGGGTCTCGAAAATAGTTTCGTCTATAGTCTTGTCTATAGTCACGTCTATAGTCTAGATCGGGACAGTAGATTAAACTATAAATGGACAAATCGATAGTCGAGACTATACATGAAAGTGGCTACGAGACTTCAAATGAGACTATATTAGAAATTAAACTTTAAAGGAGAATTTTGACGTGGCTACTAATGAGACCATGTTGGTTACTATAAACGAGTATGTAAAGTAGACTATAAATCTATAAAGTGTTTTTTATTAATTTGTAAAGGAGACTACATATAAGACAGTAGACGATACTCTACAGGACTAACGACGAAACTAAGGAGAACTCTTTAAAGTTAATAGTCGAGTAAGTATATGCTAATCTAAAGACGAGACCATAGAAGAGTCTTTAAAGGAGACTGTTGACGAGTCTATAAAAGAGAATATAGACGTAATGGGACTGTAGTCCTGTACTATAGTCGAGACTATATATGAATCTATGGACGAAGCTATAGACGAGTCTGTCAAGGAGACTGTTATCGAGTCTAGAAGAGTTTATAGGCTTTACAAGATTTTAAATGAGACTGTAGAAGACTCTTAACAGGACTGTATTAGAGAAAGTAGACGAGATTGTCGACGAGCTTCGCAAACTACTAAGCATTTCTGCAGATATATCCAGATTCTCAGGCAGGAATCGAACCCAAAACCCTCAGATTGATAGTCCAGCTCATTATTGTCTAGTCTATCTGGGGACGAAGATATAGACTATTGTTTCGGACTATTGTTTATTGACAAAAATATAGACGAGTCTATAAAGGATTCTATAGACGAGATTATAAGGAAAACAATCGATGATAGCAAAAGGCCAAATGATAATTCGATTAAGAGAACTCAGATGGTAGGCAGCCAAAGAAAAGAAACATTTAAAAAAAAGCTTTGACACAATTTTCTTGTCATGAAATAAGTTACCAGACAGACTCTTGAGGAATTACTACACCATTTTTGCACATATTTATTGCAAAACTCGAATGAAATGTTGAATTTGTAATGTGCAAAAAATAAGTTTTTCATACCCCTAAATACAGCTTTTTTGTGCTAAAGCAGAAGATGGTTTAAAACCAGGGAGATTATATTATTAAACGCAGTGGTAAAGTATGTTGAAAAGCGGTTTGAAATTGTTAGTTCAAAAGCTGTTTAAACATTTGGGTAAAGAGCTTTTGATGGCAAGCATAAATATGGGGAAATGTTAATAACAGGGAATAGAGGAAGATGTGAAACATAATGTTAACAAGCTTTTGTTAATTTAAAAGGAAATATGTTAGGAAAATTAAAAAAAAAAATGTTAGTTTAGCAAAACAGTTGGAAAATAAATTTAAGTTTTTGGAAAATGCTAAAAAAAAGATATGTCTGGGGTTAAAGGATACAAAAAATAGACAGATATAAAAAAGGAAGATATTAGTAATGGAAGATTGCAAAGTTGAAATTATGGTAAATATTAGAAGGTAACAAATTTTGTAGAATAAAAAGGTTAGAAATAAAAGGTTAAATTAAATAAAAGAGGTTAATAAAAAAGCTTTATATAGAGCTTTAGCAAAAAAGGAAAATTCATAGGATGTATTATTTCAATGTTATAATAAAGATATAAAGAAAATCATGTTAAAATATTAATTATAAAAGAGCTTTTTTTGATAAATAAATTGCTTTAAAAGACAGTAAAAGTTTCTTCAAAAATTTAGGGGTTATTTTTACATAAAAGCTTTCAACATACAGGCAACATGCAGTATATAAACCAAAAGCTTTAATAAAAGCTTTTTACTAAAAAAAACTGTTATTTTTAGTTTTCAAATTTAAAATAGCAATGAAAACATGCTTTAAGAATATAAAAAAATGTAATAACTTTTTTCTTATCGTCGTCGAGGAGGGTTGATCCAGGGACATATATTGCCTCAGTTTTGGCATGGCGCATTATTGTTGTTTATAACGGCAGCAGGTAATAAAACAAGTTTTCTATTTTTTTAGGCACAAAACCTTAAAGCACAAAAAAGCTTTTTTTTTGCTGTTTACTGCTCCCCTAAACAAACCTGTTGTTGTTGTCTTTGGTTTATTTTATTGTTGGAGAGGGGATATTTGAGGGGTTGGATTTTTTTCATTTGCTGTTGTTGTGGTTGTTGTTTTTGCCTTAATTATCTTCACATTTATACAAACACTTAAACATATTGAGCTTTAATCAAAATAACTACTTTTATTATTTTTAAGGGGATTTTTGTTAATTTTTTTTTTGTTTTATTATTATTGAGGGGTGGGGAACAAATTTGTAATTTTGCTACACATTTAGACACACTGAAAAAAAAGAAATTGAAAAAATGAACAGATAAAAAATTTGTTGGATTTAAGCAAGTGGGGGGGAATGTAAGTTTTTATGAATATTTATAAATATAAACATGGTTAATAGCAAAAAAAACAGAAAACTATAAAAATTATACAAAAGCACACACCATAAAATTTTTATGGAATTATTGCAAAAAAATTTTATTTAAATTTATGAAAACTTTACTACGGCATGCAATTTGTTTAAAAATATACTTAGAAATAACTTAAGCTTTAAAAAAATCCTGATTATGTGCATAAAAATTTTAAATTTCAAACATTTGTTTAAAATTTCTTCCAAATATTCCCCAGAAATATTATTTTTGAAACAAAAAACCTGAAAAATTCTTGATAATTTTCTACCATGTTTAATGGCCTTCTAAAAATGCTTGCCATTTCCCTTTTTTTTTAATTTCTAAAAGTTTGAGCAAAAAAGTATTATTTTTTGCAACCGTTTTTAATTAACCCCCAGCTAGCATTCGAAGAAATGCCACTTTTCTCGCAAATAAACTCCTGCAACAAAAACGCTGACATAATGAAAACCCCAAAATTGTTTTATAAGTTTATTAGCAAATTTCCAAAGCTCTATTTTGTACTAAAACATTAATTGCTGATGTCAGATTGAGAAAGTAAAAAGAATAAGCAAGAGTCTACAGATGCCCAGCTAAAGTTCAAGTATTAATTTATCTCAAAGCATAAGAAACAAAAAAATTGACAACACAAAATCTTTATTAAAATTTTGCTCACATACTCCCCTCACCACCCCTAGAAAGTTGTCCTAAGCCTTCGCAAAAAGGATTAACTCTGCCAAAAAATAAAAGCAAAGACCCCAACATAAACAAATGAAAAGAAATGAATAGAATAAAAAGCAAAAAAAACAAAAAAGAAAGGTTTTCCAAGAGTCACGCAAAAGGTCAAAGGATGTTGAACACACAGGTATTTAAAGTACAATTAAATTTGCATAATTTGTTTTTAACAAACTCCAAGACAAAGATAATTTTAAGGAAATTATTATGTAGGTTTTTGGAGGAAAATAAAAAAAACAGTTGGAACGATACTACAGAGGATATTATATAAGAGAAAGACTAGAGACGAGACTGGAGACAGCCTACAGGCGCGACTGGACAGAAGAGACTAGAGACGAGACAAGAGACGAGACTAGAGACGAGACTAGAGACGAGACTAGAGACGAGACTAGAGACGAGACTAGAGACGAGACTAGAGACGAGACGAGACGAGACGAGACGAGACGAGACGAGAGACGAGACGAGACGAGAGACGAGACGAGACGAGAGACGAGACTAGAGACGAGACTGGAGACGAGACTGGAGACGAGACTGGAGACGAGACTGGAGACGAGACTGGAGACGAGACTAGAGACGAGACTGGAGATGAGACTGGATACGAGACTAGAGACGAGACTAGAGACGAGACTGGAGACTAAGACTAAGACTAAGACTAAGACTAAGACTAAGACTAAGACTAAGACTAAGACTAAGACTAAGACTAAGACTAAGACTAAGACTAAGACTAAGACTAAGACTAAGACTAAGACTAAGAATAAGACTAAGACTAAGACTAAGACTAAGACTAAGACTAAGACTAAGACTAAGACTAAGACTAAGACTAAGACTAAGACTAAGACTAAGACTAAGACTAAGACTAAGACTAAGACTAAGACTAAGACTAAGACTAAGACTAAGACTAAGACTAAGACTAAGACTAAGACTAAGACTAAGACTAAGACTAAGACTAAGACTAAGACTAAGACTAAGACTAAGACTAAGACTAAGACTAAGACTAAGACTAAGACTAAGACTAAGACTAAGACTAAGACTAAGACTAAGACTAGAAACGAGACTAGAAACGAGACTAGAGACGAAACTAGAGACAAGACTAGAAACGAGACTAGAGACGAAACTAGAGACGAGACTAGATACTAAACTAGATACAATACTAGACCAGAGAGGACACTAGAGACAAGACTAGAGACGAGACTAGAGACGAGACTAGAGACAAAAGTAGAAACGAGACTCGAGACGAGACTAGAAACGAGACTAGAGATGAGACTAGAGACGAGACTAGAGACGAGACTAGAAACGAGACTAGAGACGAGACTAGAGACGAGACTGGAGACGAAACTAGAAACGAGACTAGAGACGAGACTAGTGACGAAAGTAGAAACGAGACTCGAGACGAGACTAGTGACGAAAGTAGAAACGAGACGAGACTAGAGACGAGACTAGAGACGAGACTAGAGACGAGACTAGAGACGAGACTAGAAACGAGACTAGAGACGAGACTAGAGACGAGACTGGAGACGAAACTAGAAACGAGACTAGAGACGAGACTAGAGACGAGACTGGAGACGAGACTAGAGACGAGACTAGAGACGAGACTAGAGACGAGACTAGAGATGAGACTACAGACGAGACTAGAGACGAGACTAGAAACGAGACTAGAAACGAGACTAGAGACGAGACTAGAGACGAGACTGGAGACGAAACTAGAAACGAGACTAGAGACGAGACTAGTGACGAAAGTAGAAACGAGACTCGAGACGAGACTAGTGACGAAAGTAGAAACGAGACTCGAGACGAGACTAGAAACGAGACTAGAGATGAGGCTAGAGAAGAGACTAGAGAGGAGACTAGAGATGAGACTAGAGACGAGACTAGAGACGAGACTAGAGACGATACTAGAGATGAGACTAGAGAAGAGACTAGAGACGAGACTAGAGACGAGACTAGAGACGAGACTAGAGACGAGACTAGAGACGAGACTAGAGACGAGACTAGAGACGAGACTAGAGACGAGACTAGAGACGAGACTAGAGACGAGACTAGAGACGAGACTAGAGACGAGACTAGAGACGAGACTAGAGACGAGACTAGAGACGAGACTAGAGACGAGACTAGAGAAGAGACTAGAAACGAGACAGTGTCTATAAACGAGACTATAACAGAGTCTATAGACAATGCTGAGTTTTTATAAGAGGATATAGAATATCCTATAGACTAAAGACGAAACTAGAAACTAGACTAGAGGCTAGACTAGAGACAGGACTATACAGAGAAAAAAGATTCGTGATAGCAACCGAATTTGTTGCCAATCGAATGCTTCGGTTGCAAACATCGAATTTTTCGGTTCTGTTAACAGAAAGTCAGTTGATAAAGAAGAATTTCGGTTGATAGCCACAACTGTAAATTTCGGTCACGAGGGTTGAATCATTCGATTGGCAACAAATTCGGTTGCTATCGCGAATCTGTTATCTCTGTGTACAGACGAGCTGGATTAGACTAGATAGACGACGGAACTACTGATGAGTTTAGAGACGAGAGGCTACAGATGAGTTGATTGAAAAGATGAGAGATGAGGCTTGGATGAGACTAGAGACGATTGTATGGGCGAGACTACAGATGAGACTGTATATGAGACCATAGATTAGTCTAGAGACAAGACTGTAAATGAGTCTAGATAGCCGAGTATATAGATCAGTAGCTATGGTTATATGGACGAGATTACCGAGGAGTCTGTATATGAGATATAAGTTTAGAGACTTGACTATAGATCAATCTAGAGGCAATACATGAGCCTATAGACTTGACTATAGATGAGTCTCTAGATAAATCTATAGAAGAGTCAATAAATGCTTCTGTAGATGAGTATCTTGATGAGTTTATCAGATCAGTCTATAGATGAGTTGAGTCTCTAGATGAGTCTGTAAATGATTCAATAGATGAGTCTCTAAATTAGTCGATAAGTGAGTCAGTAGACGGTTCTCTAAATGACTCAATAGATAATGCTCCAGATGATACTGTTGTCACTCCTATGAGTCTGTAGATGAGTGAATAGATGGGTCTCTAGTTGAATCTCTAGATGAGTCTGTACCCACACCTTTTGTTTCCTATTGGAACCCGGCATTAAGATATATTTAAAAACAATTTTTCATTGATTTAACCCAGGAATCCCTTTATAAAATAGTCAGTATTATTTGTTAAGGTAAACCATTTTGGCCGTCACGAGTAGTTTATTTTTTGGCCAAATCGCCATAGTAACGGCAGAGAAAAAATAAAAATACAAATGTACAATACACAGCAACTGTTGCCCATGGAAATACTATAAAGTGGGGTAAAAAAAACAAAATAATGATGGAATTTTGACATCTAAAATTTTTCTCGATATAAGGGGGAAAAACAAAAGTAATGAAAAATAAGAATTTATTTTATAATTTGTTTTTCAGTTTATTTTGGTATTTTAAGTCTGTTGGCGATAATTATATTTGTTTGCGAGCAATTTTATTTTTTTCTTGACACATTTCTTGATACAATAAATAACATTGTCTGTGGATTTTGTGGAATTCCATAATTTTGTCATTTAATTTAAGTATTTTTTTTTTATTTGTCAACAAGTCAAGCTTAAATATAAATATGTACGAATATATTTGCTTAGTGACATTTAATGCATGAAAAAGGCAAAATTGAATTGAACAATTTTGCTACACTTTCCGCGCCAAATTTAAATATTTAATCATTTTTGAACAAATTTTCACAATTTTCTTTATCTGCTTTCAACCGTATCAATATAATTTCACTTTCACCGCGTCACACACACTCACAAATTTACTCGAGCAAAGAAATTTAAGAAGACATTTTGCATGCCAAGCACGTTTTATCTTTCACCATTTCCGAACATACTTGTTGTTATTTTAGTTGATGGTGTTGTTGCTATCGTTGCTGTTGTACTTTTAACGTGTACACAAGCCATCAGTCACACACTTTTATACAACACACACTCCTCACACACCAGCACTCTTTGCAAACAATCAAGCGGATGGCTTTGCAAGGATGGACGGACAGATGGACAGACAGACAGACAGTCACTCAGTAAGGATTTGTTTTTTATAGACAGAAGGACACACAAATAAACTGCTGCCAGCAGAATGCAAAAGGAAAGAGAAACCCCTCAACAATACCAAAAAAAAAACGAAAGAAAAACTTGACACAATATGTCAAAAATCTACAAAATGGTGGATTTGCTGCTGCTGATGATGTTCGTTGGACGTGTGACGCAGGAAATGCAAACACAAATGATGGCCTGGAAATCAAGAGATATCGTCGTTGTATGTTGCCAATATAAGCAAGTGAAAACAAAAAAAAACAAAAAAATTAAAAAAAATTGTGGGAAAATTTTTTAAGAAAATATTCAAACAAAAATGTTCTGTGATAAAAAGAAAAATCAACCATGACAGCAAAATAATTTCCGCTGACAACATTGTCAACATTTCATAAGAAACTTGAGCAACATTTTATTACATTCCACACAAAAACAGCACAAAATTAAACTTCTGTGCAAGAATATTGTAAGGAAAGTGTCGACACACCGAATAGCCACAGCTTGATTTACACAAACTGAGAATTTTATCGAAATTCAGTGAAAGAGACTAGAGACGAGGCTAGAGACGACAGTAAAGGCGAGGCTAGAGACGAGACGAAACACGAGACTAGAGACGAGACTAGAGACGAGACTAGAGACGAGACTAGAGACGAGACTAGAGACGAGACTAGAGACGAGACTAGAGACGAGACTAGAGGCGAGATTAGAGACGAGACTAGAGACGAGACTAGAGACGAGACTAGAGACGAGACTAGAGACGAGACTACAGACGAGACTAGAGACGAGACGAGACTAGAGACGAGACTAGAGACGAGACTAGAGACGAGACGAGACTAGACTAGAGACGAGACTAGAGACGAGACTAGAGACGAGACGAGACTAGAGACGAGACTAGAGACGAGACTAGAGACGAGACTAGAGACGAGACTAGAGACGAGACTAGAGACGAGACTAGAGACGAGACTAGAGACGAGACTAGAGACGAGACTAGAGACGAGACTAGAGACGAGACTACAGACGAGACTAGAGACGAGACTAGAGACGAGTTTAGAGACGAGACTAGAGACGAGACTAGAGACGAGACTAGAGACGAGACTAGAGACGAGACAAGTGAAGAGGATAGAAACGATAACAGAGAAGAGACTAGAGGCAAGACCAGAAACGAGAATAACGATGAGACTAGAGGCTGGACTAGAGACGAGACTAGAGACGAGACTAGAGACGAGACTAGAGACGAGACTAGAGACGAGACTAGAGACGAGACTAGAGACGAGACTAGAGACGAGACTAGAGACGAGACTAGAGACGAGACTAGAGACGAGACTAGAGACGAGACTAGAGACGAGAGTAGAGACGAGACTAGAGACGAGACTAGAGACGAGACTAGAGACGAGACTAGAGACGAGACTAGAGACGAGACTAGAGACGAGACTAGAGACGAGACTAGAGACGAGACTAGAGACGAGACTAGAGACGAGACTAGAGACGAGACAAGTGAAGAGGATAGAAACGATAACAGAGAAGAGACTAGAGGCAAGACCAGAAACGAGAATAACGATGAGACTAGAGACGAGACTAGAGACGAGACTAGAGACGAGACTAGAGACGAGTTTAGAGACGAGACTAGAGACGAGACTAGAGACGAGACTAGAGACGAGACTAGAGACGAGACAAGTGAAGAGGATAGAAACGATAACAGAGAAGAGACTAGAGGCAAGACCAGAAACGAGAATAACGATGAGACTAGAGGCTAGACTAGAGACGAGACGAGACTAGAGACGAGACTAGAGACGAGACTAGAGACTAGAGACGAGACTAGAGACGAGTTTAAAGACGAGACAAGTGAAGAGGATATAAACGATAACAGAGAAGGGACTAGAGGCAAGACCAGAAACGAGAATAACGATGAGACTAGAGACGAGACTAGAGACGAGATTAGAGGCTAGACTAGAGACGAGACTAGAGACGAGACTACAGACGAGACTAGAGACAAGACTAGAGACGAGACTAGAGACGAGACTAGAGACGAGACTAGAGACGAGACTAGAGACGAGACTAGAGACGAGACTAGAGACGAGACTAGAGACGAGACTAGAGACGAGACTAGAGACGAGACTAGAGACGAGACGAGACTAGAGACGAGACTAGAGACGAGACTAGAGATGAGACTACAGACGAGACTAGAGACAAGACTAGAGACGAGACTAGAGACGAGACTAGAGACGAGACTAGAGACGAGACTAGAGACGAGACTAGAGACGAGACTAGAGACGAGACTAGAGACGAGACTAGAGACGAGACTAGAGACGAGACTAGAGACGAGACTAGAGACGAGACTAGAGACGAGACTAGAGACGAGACTAGAGACGAGACTAGAGACGAGACTAGAGACGAGACTAGAGACGAGACGAGACTAGAGACGAGACGAGACTAGAGACGAGACTAGAGATGAGACTAGAGACGAGACTAGAGACGAGACTAGAGACGAGACTAGAGACGAGACTAGAGACGAGACTAGAGACGAGACTAGAGACGAGACTAGAGACTAGAGACCAGACTAGAGACGAGACTAGAGACGAGACTAAAGACGAAGCTAGAGACGAGACTAGAGACGAGTCTAAAGACGAGACAAGTGAAGAGGATAGAAACGATAACAGAGAAGAGACTAGAGGCAAGGCCAGAAATGAGAATAACGATGAGACTAGAGACGAAACTAGATACCAGACTAGAAACGAGACTAGAGGCTAGACTAGAGACGAGACTACAACCAAAAGTAGAGATATGACTAGAAACGAAGCAAGATTAGAGACGAGAATGGACACGAAATTAAAGACGAGACCAGACTGTATACGAAAAAAGATTAGAATCGAAATAAGAGACGAGATTAGAGTTGAAAATATACACAAAACAAAAGACGAGACCAGAGAATAGACACAAAATTAAAGACGAGAATAGAAAACTCTCTTGTATTTTCTACTGTCTCCTCTACATTATATTCCACTGCATTGTCTACTGCCTTGCCTTCTACCTTGTTTGTAGTCTAGTCCACTGTCTAGTCCACTGTCTAGTCCACTGTCTAGTCTACTGTCTAGTCAATTGTCTAACCCTTGTGTTTCCCTGTCCATTTTTCCTCATTGTCTCCTTTTGTGTTCCTTCATGTGATTTATTTTTAATATTCTATTCTTCTTAAACACCACAACAAAATCTTGCATGTCTTAGGTCATGTAAAAGTACAATTTTAATAACATTTTCCTAGTTCTTGCATTTCTGCTAACACTTCCATGATATTTATCCATTAACTTAGTGGCCATTAGTTTTTATAGAAAATCAAACTTGATGGTAGTTATACGATGAAGAAAAGATGGATATAAACTATAAAAATGAATCCCACACAGGAAAATAATGTAGCTGCATGAGCTTTTGTTTTAAATTAAAACAAACTACCGCAATGAGTTTAATAAACTACTGAGAGAAGGGAAGGACTCAACATCTTAATATGTGGAAAAAATAAAACGTTAAATGGATGAGAAGAGCTATTTGCTTTTTCATATAAATAATGTAAAGTTTTAGTTGAGATTTTCATTGCTTTGTTTCAGTATGCCTGTCTTAGGGTTCTGTGTTTTTTTGTGACACAATGTTGGCTGCTGCATTTGCTTTTTAAACGCTACTTCCGCTTTGGGTTTATTGGTTTTGTCTATGGCTGTTGTTCATCATACTTCCGGTACAATAAATTAATTTTGTTGCTGCCTGTCACCAGCTACTTACTACCAGAGTAAATAGTAGTAGCTACTGCTATTGCTTCTGCCAAACTGCCATTGTCGATAAGAATATTGCTACTGCTGCTATTTTTTGTGATTTAACTTTTCTTACCGCTGCTGTTACCCTGTACGAGTGTTTGTATATCTCTGTGACATTTAAAGTTAAGCCACACAACGCCTTAAGCCAGGCAACATGAAGAAACAAGCACTCAGTTAATTGAAATTGATTTATGAGTGTAAACAAAATAAAATAAAAAAATAAAAAATAAAATAAATATAATATTACTTTGCTTTTAAGATTTCTATGCTTAAGCGAAAGTTTTGTCAAATACAGCAGAAAAAAGAACAGCATTGTTAAAATTAAATTATAAGTAAAAAGGGGGAAAGTAAGTTAAGATTTCTTTTCATTGTGGTTTAGCAGCAGAAAATATGAAATAGAGAATGAAATGGCAAACGGAAGCCTGTAATATGCGGCAATTTCCAGTAAAAGGCTTTTGTTTTAAAAATTTCTTTATTTAGCTGTTTACAGCTATTTAATTTGTTTAGTTTATAGAGCTAAATTACAAGGATTGTGGTTAAAAGCATAAAAAACAATGCCATTGTTTTTAAGGGATTAAAAAAGATTTAAAGAAAATATAGCATAATTTTAGGGAGACTAAAAGATGTAAATTACGCATTTTATAAAGTGCACACTTTTCCACTTTACAATTCAGTGGAAGACAAGACTAGACTCGAGACTAGAGACGAGACTAGAGACGAGACTAGAGACGAGACTAGAGACGAGACTAGAGACGAGACTAGAGACGAGACTAGAGACGAGACTAGAGACGAGACTAGAGACGAGACTAGAGACGAGACTAGAGACGAGACTGGAGACGACACTAGAGACGAGACTAGACTTAAGACTAGAGAAGAGATTGGAGGCGAGACTAGAGCCGAGACTACAGACGAGACTAGAGACGAGACTAGAGACGAGACTGGAGACGAAACTGGAGACGAAACTGGAGACGAAACTGGAGACTAAACTAGAGATAAAACTAGAGACGAGACTAGAGACGAGACTAGAGACGAGACTAGAGACGAGACTAGAGACGAGACTAGAGACGAGACTAGAGACGGGACTAGAGACGAGACTAGAGACGGGACTAGAGACGAGACTAGAGACGAGACTAGATACGAGACTAGAGACGAGACTAGAGACGAGACTAGAGACGAGACTAGAGACGAGACTAGAGACCAGACTAGAGACGAGACTAGAGACGAGACTAAAGACAAGAATAGAGACAAGACAAGAGACTAGACTAGAGACGAGACTAGACTAGACTAGACTAGACTAGACTAGACTAGACTAGACTAGACTAGACTAGACTAGACTAGACTAGACTAGACTAGACTAGACTAGACTAGACTAGACTAGACTAGACTAGACTAGACTAGACTAGACTAGACTAGACTAGACTAGACTAGACTAGACTAGACTAGACTAGACTAGACTAGACTAGACTAGACTAGACTAGACTAGACTAGACTAGACTAGACTAGACTAGACTAGACTAGACTAGACTAGACTAGACTAGACTAGACTAGACTAGACTAGACTAGACTAGACTAGACTAGACTAGACTAGACTAGACTAGACTAGACTAGACTAGACTAGACTAGACTAGACTAGACTAGACTAGACTAGACTAGACTAGACTAGACTAGACTAGACTAGACTAGACTAGACTAGACTAGACTAGACTAGACTAGACTAGACTAGACTAGACTAGACTAGACTAGACTAGACTAGACTAGACTAGACTAGACTAGACTAGACTAGAGACAAGACTAGAGACGAGACTAGAGACGAGACTAGAGACGAGACTAGAGACGAGACTAGAGACGAGACTAGAGACGAGACTAGAGACGAGACTAGAGACGAGACTAGAGACGAGACTAGAGACGAGACTAGAGACGAGACTAGAGACGAGACTAGAGACGAGACTAGAGACGAGACTAGAGACGAGACTAGAGACGAGACTAGAGACGAGACTAGAGACGAGACTAGAGACGAGACTAGAGACGAGACTAGAGACGAGACTAAAGACAAGAATAGAGACAAGACAAGAGACTAGACTAGAGACGAGACGAGACTAAAGACAATAATAGAGACAAGACTAGAGACGAGACTAGAGACGAGACTAGAGACGAGACTAGAGACGATACTAGAGACGAGACCAGAGACGAGACTAGATTCGAGACTAGAGACGAGACTAAAGACAAGAATAGAGACGAGACTAGAGACGAGAGTGGATACGAGACGATACTAGATTCGAGACTGGAGACGAGACTAAATACAAGAATAGAGACAACACTAGAGGCGAGACTAGAGACGAGACTAGAAACGAGACTGGAGACGAGACGAGACTAGAGTCGAGACTAGAGACAAGACTAAAGACAAGAATAGAGACTGGTCTGGTCTATGGTCTGGTCTATGGTCTGGTCTATGGTCTGGTCTATGGTCTGGTCTATGGTCTGGTCTATGGTCTGGTCTATGGTCTGGTCTATGGTCTGGTCTATGGTCTGGTCTATGGTCTGGTCTATGGTCTGGTCTATGGTCTGGTCTATGGTCTGGTCTATGGTCTGGTCTATGGTCTGGTCTATGGTCTGGTCTATGGTCTGGTCTATGGTCTGGTCTATGGTCTGGTCTATGGTCTGGTCTATGGTCTGGTCTATGGTCTGGTCTATGGTCTGGTCTATGGTCTGGTCTATGGTCTGGTCTATGGTCTGGTCTATGGTCTGGTCTATGGTCTGGTCTATGGTCTGGTCTATGGTCTGGTCTATGGTCTGGTCTATGGTCTGGTCTATGGTCTGGTCTATGGTCTGGTCTATGGTCTGGTCTATGGTCTGGTCTATGGTCTGGTCTATGGTCTGGTCTATGGTCTGGTCTATGGTCTGGTCTATGGTCTGGTCTATGGTCTGGTCTATGGTCTGGTCTATGGTCTGGTCTATGGTCTGGTCTATGGTCTGGTCTATGGTCTGGTCTATGGTCTGGTCTATGATGTAGTCTTTAATAAACAAAAACTGTTGCCTACTTTTAAGCTTAAAACACTCTTCTTGTTCCCCAAAATTGTATTTCTGTTTAATTTAATTTAAATCCTTATTGTTTTCAGGTTTCTGCTGCCAAGCAACAGTCAAATTTTATCTGCCATAAATGATAATCATCATTAGTATAGTCATTATCAACATTTGTTGAAATAGCAAAATGTCTATCTGGGGTAGCTGAGTTCCATTGAATTTAAAATAATGAATAGAAAAAGCATAAAAACAGTTGAATAGTTAAGTACAACGATGATGATGATGTGCAAGCTGTTGCTGTTTTTAGAATATTCTTTATGTTTTTTTTAATGTTTTTGGCGGTTTGTTAATACAGCTGGTGTTTTTTCTTTAGACAAATGCCCTTGGTATTTTCAGTTTTAGAAATGTGTAGGTTGGAGTAGATGAAATGAAATGAGTAAAAAAGTATGTTTGTGTTTTTCTTGTTGTGTTGTGTTCAGTTGCGTTCAAATATGAAGTATACTTTAAGGCTGCCTGTTATTTTGTTTAGAGTTTGGTTGTAGTTTCTTGTGCAATTTTCTGGTTTTAATTGATGGTTATGGTTGGGAAAAGATTTTCGTTTATATATTTGATTTGATGTTTCATTTTGTATGTTTATGATTACCTGTCTAATTGTGTCTGTCTTTATTAAAGAGGGATGTTAGTTGGTTTTTAAAGTTTTGTTTTGAAAATAGGAAAATGTTTTTCATAAAAAAGTCTAGAAACTTTTGTTTTTATTTTTAAAATATTTTATGTGTTTAAGGGTCATTTTGTTTAAGTTTTATAACCCTAGGCCTTAAACATCAAACCATTGCCTAGCTTTTGTGGAATATTTTTTATTTTTAAACTAAAGGCCTTAACCTTTTAACACTTTTATTTTCATTTTTCCATGATTATAATTCAAAGCAGCCTTTACTGTCTTTTCTTTTGTAAAAAACACATCTTTATGACCTTTTTCTTTAACAACTTTTCTAATAATTTTATGTTTTAAACCCACAGGGTTGTTGTTTAGCCCAAAAGTAGGCCACAAAAAATTTGTTATTGCCATAAAATGAGTTTTGAATACTTTGTGATCATGGTAAGAAATGTTTCACAGTGTTTAGCAGTTTTGTTTATGGTGGTGTTAAACATAAAATTATTTGTTATGGCCATTTGCCATTTAACAAGCATGAATATTGATTTTGACATAAAAGGGAAATATAAAAAGAAATTTACTGAAAACTGTTGGCGCAGTTAAACACTCTGAAAAAGCGGAAAACACAGCTTGTTAAAGGTGTTTTACATTATTTTATTACAAAAGTACAAAAAAAAAAGATAACCTAGAAGTGTTTTATGGTATTTTGTAAAAGCGGAAGTCTTAAAGTATGCTGCGGTAATTAAATGGTGTAATAAAGTATTATAATTTAATATGAAACGGATGTAATAATAATATATTATTAAAATTGGGCATAAAATTTAAGTTACTTTGGCATAAGTTCTGGGTAATTTGCTTTGAATTAATATATAATAAAAATGTTGAACAAAAGTATGCTTTAAATTAGTTAGTTTTTAATGGGCTTAAAATACAAATTACAAATTTTGTCCTTAATTAAGCTAACAAACAAATGTTTGTAGGAATAACTTAAAGCCTGGAATTTTTTTGAATAAATTAGCAATTTTTGGCAAAATAAAATTCTTTTTACTAAATTACTTAAGATTATTTTTCCAAAAATAATTTGTTTGTATTCTTTTAATGGATTTTTATTGCTCCTTTGTATAAATTTGTACGTTTTTCATATTTGGTACCTTTCTGAAAAAGTACTTTTTTTTGTACTTTTAAGTTTTCTACCTTTTTCCTACAATTTTGTACACAAGCGTTTAGTTTTGGTCATAAAAAATTAAATTCTAATTTGTTTTTTGCAATTTATAGCTATTTTCGTGGTACTTTTATTAATTTAGTTTTGGTACTTTTCGGAAAAAGTACTTTTTGCAATTTTTTGGTATCTTATCGATTTTTTAATGGAATAACATTTTAATTTTAAACATTTGGTAGGTTTTTGTAAAAAGTACTTTTTTGGTACTTTTTATTTTTTGTCTGTTTTTTCAATACAATTTGGTCCAAGCAAAGAAAATTCTTAATTCTTTGGCTATAAATTGCTTTTCTGGTGGTACTTTATAGAGAATGCGCTTTTGGAACATATTTTTGAGATTCATCGGGAATTTTTAGTTTCGGTACCTTTTTGAAAAAGTACTTTTTTATGATATTTTTTTTTCTTAAAATTTGTACACAAGAGTTTAGTTTTGGTCCTAAAAAAATATAATTCTTATTTTTATTTCGCAATTTATGGCTATTTTCGTGGTAATTTTATTAATTTCGGAAAAAGTACTTTTTGATTTTTTTTTTGGGTTTTAATCGATTTTCTATGGAGCAAAATTACAATTTTAAACATTTCTTAGCCTTTTGAAAAAAGTATTTTTTTTGGTTTTGGCCCAATTTTAAACATTTCTTAGCCTTTTGAAAAAAGTATTTTTTTTGGTTTTGGCCCTAAACAAATAGAATTCTTATTTTTTTTTTGGCAATTTATGGCAATTTTTGTGGTACTTTTATTAATTTAGTGTTGGTACTTTTCGGAAAAAAGTACTTTTTGCAATTTTTTGGATTTTAATAAATTTTCTATGGAACAAAATTTAAATTTTAAACATTTGGTACTTTTTTGAAAAAAGTACTTTTTTGGTACTTTTTTTATTTTGTTTGTTTTTTAAATAAAATTTGGTGCAGTCAAAGAAAATTCTTAATTCTTTTGAAATATATTGCTTTTTTGGTGATAAATTTTGGAGAATGTGCTTTTGGAGCATATTTTTGAGTTTCATTGCTTTTAGTACCTTATTGAAAAAGTACTATTATTTGGTAATTTCTCTATTTTTATATTTTTCCTTAAATTTTGTATCCAAAAGTATTGTTTTGGTCCTAAACAAATAAAATTCTTATTTTTGTTTTGCAATTTTTCGTTATTTTCTTGGTACTTTTATTAATTTAGTGTTGGTACTTTTAGAAAAAAAGTACTTTTTGCAATTTTTTGATTTTTAATCAATTTTCTATGAAACAAAATTAAAAATTTAAATATTTGGTAGCTTTTTGAAAAAAGTACTTTTTTGGTACTTTTTATATTTTGTCTGTTTTTTCAATACAATTTGGGCCAAGCAAAGAAAATTCTTAATTATTTAGCTATATATAGATTTTCTGGTGGTAATTTTTAGAGAATGTATCGCTATTTTCGTGGTATTTTTATTAATTTAGAATTGGTACTTTTCGGAAAAAGTACTTTTTGCAAATTTTTGGTTTTTAATCGATTTTCATAGGAAAAAAATAAAAATTTAAACGTTTGTTACACTTTTGAAAAAAGTACTTTTTTTGGTACTTTTTATTTTTATAGTTTATTCCTTAAAATTTGGATGCCAGAAGATAGTTTTTGCACAAAACAAAGAACGTTTTTATTTTTTGCTTTTTACTTTGTTCTTTTATCATTTTTCTATTGGTCCTTTTTTTAGAAAAATAAATTTTTGTACTTATTTTTAGTTTATCATGGGGTTTTGTATAAAAATATTGAATTTTTCAACATTTGGTACTTTTTTAAAAAATATTTCTTTAAAATTTATAGTATTGTTTTGTTCCTAAAAAGAAAAATTTTTAATTTTTTATAATTTATCGTTTTTTTCCCGGTACTTTTACTAATTTATTCCTTGTACTATTTTCTGTATATCTGAATTTGAAAGTAGGTAAATTTTGCTACTTTTTTAGCAACATCTTAAACTCGAAAATTTCTAAGAATACCTTGTGTAATTTTATTTTTAAATATTATTTATGTTTTATTTCAATTCTTTACAAAAAGAAAATAAATCATTATCATTTACACCATTTCTTTTTCTCTCCTTATCACACAAAATGTTTGGCATATCTTTTGTTTAACCAATTCCTAAAGAAAAATACCTTGAATAACTTTTGTTTATTGTTCAACCGGAAATGAAAATTTGGTTATAGAAACAGAGACAATCATTTGATTAAATGATTTATCATGTTTATGCTCCCATGCTCACATTTTTTTCACACAAAAATATTAATCAACGTAAAAAGCCAGCAAGAAAAACAAAAACAAACAAAGAAACAGCAACAAAAATAATAATAAACAGGTTTTTTTTAGTGTATGTAGGTATATTTGTTATGCTCACTCTCATAGTTAAAGAAAATACAGCTATTTCTTACTCTCTTGCACTCATGGAAACAGTTGGGTATGAAACAGGGATGGGAAATTGAAGGAATAAAGTGTTACTCAATGATATGTTAAGCATTTTAATTAACTTTATGCTCTAAGCGATAAATACGGATTAATTTATTTCTATGGAACTTACTACAGCTTTTACTCAATAAATTTTTTAGTTAAAATTTCTTTAAAACTAAAATAATGTATTTCATTAAGAAATAGTATTGTATTATCCAGCCCTGTTATGAGAGTACTCTCTTTTTACCGTTAAACTACATTAGCATAATCATTATTTACTTGTTGATATTGCTGTTGTTGTTATTGTTGTTGCCTCAGCTGCAGTTGTTTGTTTACATTTTTTTTTGTGTGATCTGCTCTTAATGTAACAGTGGAGTATGTATTTTGAGTATAATTGTTTTTGTAAAGAGACAACGATATATTACACAGTCCTTAGAGTGTTTTAAGTAATTGTGTGATGTTTTAATGCAAATATGTTTAAGCATGTTAGTTTTTTACATATTTATATACATTTTTCTAATAAATATTTAAAATGACTGGGACCATGTTACAAAGTAGAAGGAAAACTTTAGCTCATAAGCGAAATTTTTAAAATTTTACTGAATTTAATTTATATTTAAAGCTCTAATTAAAAATGTGTTTAAAAATATGAAAATTTCCTTAAGAAAAAACTTCCCTTTAAGAGAAATTTGTCACTAAGAGGGCTATTTCTAAACTGTTATTAATATCACATTTAATATTAAATTTTTTCTAAGAATTTTTTTTAAAAAAAATTAAAATTCTGTGATATTAAAAATTTCCCTTGAGGGGAAATTTTCAAAAACATACTAAATTTACATTAGGTGTAAAAATTTTAATAAAAAAGGGTTTAAAATGCGGAAATTTCCTTTTAGAAAAAATTTTTTTTAAAGGAATTTGTTTTAGTAAATGGCAAATTTTTAAAATGTTTTAAAATTTCTTGTTTTATATTAAAATCTTTTTACGAAACTGGAAAAAAAAATTAAAAATTCTTTGAAAATAAAAATTTCCCTTGAAGGGAAATTTTTGCTTATAAGGGAAATTTTAAAAAAAGTTCCAAATTTGCATTTAGTAAGAAAATCTTACTGAGAATTTTTTTCAAATGCGGAAATTTCAGCTTAGAATAAATTTCCCTTAAAGGGAATTTTTTTAGAAAAGGGAAATTTTAATTTTTTTTATCATTTTCTCGTTTTATTTTAAAATTGTTTTACGAAATTGGAAAAAAATTTAAAAATTCTTTGAAAATAAAAATTTCCCTTGAAGGGAAATTTTTGTTTATATGGGAAATTTTAAAAATCATTCCAAATTTGCATTTAGTAAAATAATTTTACTAAGAATATTTTTTTCAAATGTGGAAATTTCAGCTTAGAATAAATTTCCCTTAAAGGGAATTTTTTTTTAGAAAAGGGAAATTTTAAATTTTTTTACAATTTCTCTTTTAAATTAAAATAAAGTTCCGAAATTGGAATAAAATTTAAAAATTCTTTGAAAATCAAAATTTCCCTTGAAGGGAAATTTTTGTTTATAAGGGAAATTTGAAAATTTTAATGAATTTTTTTTACATTTAAAGCTTAAATTAAAAATTTGATATTAAATTAATATGGAATTTTTTTTAGGAAAAATTCCCTTATTGGGAATTTTTTTAAATATGGGAATTTTTGAATTTTTTTGAAATTCTAATTTGATATTAAATTTTGTTTCCGAAAATGAAAAAAAAAATTAAAATTCTTTAAAATAAAAAATTTCCCTTAAAGGGAAATTTTTCAAAATTTTTAAAAAATTTCCTTTTAAGGTCATATTGGAAATTTAAAAAATTAAGGGAAACATTTTTGTTATGGAAAATTTTAAAAATTTGGCCAAAATTGCTTTCTAAATGCTTTAAAACTCATATTTATGTTTGTCCCTAAATGTACACTACTTTATTCATGACCAGACGTATGAGTGTTATTAAATAATTAGAAAATAAGTATACGCTCTGATAAATCTACTTTTTACCAATATATTACTTATGGGTGTTACTTTGCCTCATTCAAAAATTAACATAATGTTAGCAAAAAGTAGACATATTATATATCACAAGATAGGAAATTATGTCTTCTTTGCCAATATGAAATAAAATTTTCATTGTCTTAAAAACTCGTATAAGATTTATGCAAAAAAAAACATTATGATGAATTTTTTATTTGAGAGTTTTTTGAAAATGTTTCTTAATTCTTAGTAAAACTACGAATTAAATGGTTTCCAAATGCTTTAAAACTCATATTTATCCTATAGAACATTTTTAGTTATAAAAACAATTTGAAAATTTTATTGATTATTAAAGAAATTAGTCTTTTCCACTGGCATTAGAAATTTACCCTGTTGATTTTATATTTCTACTTTTTTCTTATATGTAAATTGTAATGTTTATTTTATATTATTGTTGTTGTTACAGAAATTATATATTATTTCTCCTAAGTGAACATTTAAATATTTATATTATTTATTTATTGTTGACTTTACCTGCTGTGATCAAAAGGAATAACTACATTTTAACAAACATACCTACACTCTGTTTTTCATATAGATTTACTTAAAACCTACAGATACATACATATATATATGTACTCAAGTATATTTGTATATGTAAACTAGGTAATTGTATGCAGACATACATATGCTTATAAATATTTATGTAGGCGTTGCTTTCTATACTTTATTTATGGATAAAAGAATGTGGACTTTGTAAAGCCAACAATCCTAAGAGTATTTATACTGGACCTTAGACAGCAAAAAAATGGAAACAAAATGAAAGAAACATATTTGAAAAGCCCACACAACTTCGCAAAATAAACTAAAACTGAACAATAAACCTGCACAGAAACTAAGTTTATATTTTCCTTCTATAATTATTCATGATTCCTTTCATTTGTGGTATATATTGCTCTATTAATTTCAAATGTTTTAAATCCATCCATGACAAACAATTTGGACTTTATGGCAAGATAATATAAAAGTCCATACTTGCTTATTTCTAATTTAATATAGTGAGATTATGTTGTCCCCTTCCTGTTACTTTATATCCAAACAAAAACTGTCATTCAAATCCTTGATATTTCTCCAAATTGGCGTTTTAATTAATCTGAAATCTTGTTACATTCTGGTTATTTATTAACATCCCTGCTATTCTTGCTTACTACATGACAATTTTATTTATTAACTAACAAACAAATAACATCCTTTAACTTAGATTTTCATGTTGGTATTAATTTATTTGCTAAAAACAACATTGACATAAATAAAAGTTAAAAAAGTTGTAGTTGCTATATTCAAACATAAATTTTATATTGAGCTAGTCTTTTCAAACTTTTATTCAAACAATACTTACATACTTACCTACTTACATTTATATTTGCCCCTAAATATACACTACATTATTCATGACCAGACGTATGAGTATTATTGAATAATTAGAAAATAAGTATACGCTCCCATAAATCTAGTTTTTACCATAATATTACAGCTTAATGTTACTTTGCCTCATTAATACTTAAACATAATAAAGGTAAAAAGTAAACATTTTATATATCAAAAGATAGGAAATTATGTCTTCTTTCTTAATAAGAAAACAAATTTAATTAGATAAAACCTCTAACCAGATTTATGCAAAAAACCCGTCATGATATAATTTTTTCTAAAAAATTTTAATACAAATGTCTTATAGTTTGTCATTAAGAAAAAGCTTTATATAGACATGTTATATATCATAAGATAGGTAATTCTGTTTAGTTTTTAAAAATCTTTAGTGAATTCCAATATTTGACAAATCGTTTAAGACTTTTAAAAAAATTGTGTTAAGGCCTTTTATTTTAAGATATATTAATTTCAAAGTTTTATAGCTTGCTATATAACAATGTCTAGTTTAATATAATACAAATCATAAGATAGAAAATTATGTCTAGTTTTCTAAACTATAGTTTCTTTACCAAGCGTATGAGTAATATTAAGTAATTATAAAATAAGTATACGCTCGCATAAATCTACTATTACTAAAATGTTACAAATTGCTGTTACATTGACTTCTTATATATCACGTGATAGGCAATTATACAGCCTTATATGTTATGTATAAAGAGTTTAATTATTGGAAAACTTTTAGAACAGATTTCTAAAAAAAAACTGTGAGATGGTTTGCTCGCTTTAGATGTGTCGATTTTGAAACGAAAAACAAAGATCACCCAGGCCAGCTAAACAAAATTGAAGACCAGGAAGCTTGCAAAATTATTGGGAGCTACTAAAGCAGCAAACTTTAAGCCCCACCTTGCCCCGTTCGACTATTTATGTTTCGATTGATGCAGAATGGTCTCTCTGGGAACAGAATAACCGATATTGTAGGTAGGTCTTTAGATAGTATTATTTAAGCTGCTACTAAAGGTCTTTAGATAGTCCTATTTGGGCTTCTATTGAAGGTCTTCATATAGTCTTATTTGGGCTGGTATTGAAGGTCTTTAGATAGTCTTATTTAGGCTGCTATTGAAGGCCTTTAGATAGTCTTGTTTGGGCTGCTATTGAAGTTCTTTGGATAGTTCTACTTGGGCTGCTATTTAAGGTCTTTAGATAGTCTTGTTTGGGCTGTTATTGAAGGTCTTTAAATAGCCTTGTTTGGGCTGCTATTGAAGGTCTTTAGATAGTCTTATTTGGGCAGCTATTGAAGATCTTTAGATAGTCTTATTTAGGCTGCTTTGAACGTCTTTAGATAGGCTTATTTGGGCTGCTATTGAAGGTCTTTAGATAGTCTTATTTGGGCTGCTATTGAAAGTCTTTAAATAGTCTTATTTGGGCGGCTACTGAAGGTCTTTAGATATTCTTATTAGGGCTGCTATTGAAGGTCTTTAGATAGTCTTATTTGGGCTGCTATTGAAGGTCTTTAAATAGTCTTGTTTGGGCTGCTATTGAAGGTCTTTAAATAGCCTTGTTTGGTCTGCTATTGAAGGTCTTTAGATAGTCTTATTTGGGCAGCTGTTGAAGGTCTTTAGATAGTCTTATTTGGGCTGCTATTGAAGATCTTTAGATAGTCTTATTTGGGCTGCTATTGAAAGTCTTTAAATAGTCTTATTTGGGCTGCTATTGAAGGTCTTTAGATAGTCTTATTTGGGCTGCTATTGAAGGTCTTTAAATACTCATATTTGGGCAGCTATTGAAGGTCTTTAAATAGTCTTGTTTGGGCGGCTATTGAAGGTCTTTAGATATTCTTATTAGGGCTGCTATTGAAAGTCTTTAAATAGTCATATTTGGGCAGCTATTGAAGGTCTTTAAATAGTCTTGATTGGGCGGCTATTGAAGGTCTTTAGATATTCTTATTTCAGCTGCTATTGAAAGTCTTTAGATAGTCTTATTTGGGCTGCTATTGAAGGTCTTTAAATAGTCTTGTTTGGGCTGCTATTGAAGGTCTTTAAATACTCATATTTGGGCAGCTATTGAAGGTCTTTAAATAGTCTTGTTTGGGCGGCTACTGAAGGTCTTTAGATATTCTTATTAGGGTTGCTATTGAAGGTCTTTAGATAGTCTTATTTGGGCTGCTATTGAAGGTCTTTAAATAGTCTTGTTTGGGCTGCTATTGAAGGTCTTTAAATAGCCTTGTTTGGTCTGCTATTGAAGGTCTTTAGATAGTCTTATTTGGGCTGCTATTGAAGGTCTTTAGATAGTCTTATTTGGTCTGCTATTGAAAGTCTTTAGATAGTCTTATTTGGGCAGCTGTTGAAGGTCTTTAGATAGTCTTATTTGGGCTGCTATTGAAGATCTTTAGATAGTCTTATTTGGGCTGCTATTGAAAGTCTTTAAATAGTCTTATTTGGGCTGCTATTGAAGGTCTTTAGATAGTCTTATTTGGGCTGCTATTGAAGGTCTTTAAATAGTCTTGTTTGGGCTGCTATTGAAGGTCTTTAAATACTCATATTTGGGCAGCTATTGAAGGTCTTTAAATAGTCTTGTTTGGGCGGCTATTGAAGGTCTTTAGATATTCTTATTAGGGCTGCTATTGAAAGTCTTTAAATAGTCATATTTGGGCAGCTATTGAAGGTCTTTAAATAGTCTTGATTGGGCGGCTATTGAAGGTCTTTAGATATTCTTATTTCAGCTGCTATTGAAAGTCTTTAGATAGTCTTATTTGGGCTGCTATTGAAGGTCTTTAAATAGTCTTGTTTGGGCTGCTATTGAAGGTCTTTAAATAGTCTTGTTTGGGCTGCTATTGAAGGTCTTTAAATAGCCTTGCTTGGGCTGCTATTGAAGGTCTTTAGATAGTCTTATTTGGGCTGCTATTGAACGTCTTTAGATAGGCTTATTTGGGCTGCTATTGAAGGTCTTTAAATAGCCTTGTTTGGTCTGCTATTGAAGGTCTTTAAATAGTCTTGTTTGGGCTGCTATTGAAGGTCTTTAGATATTCTTATTTGGGCTGCTATTGAAAGTCTTTAGATGGTCTTATTTGGGCTGCTATTGAAGGTCTTTATATAGTCTTATTTGGACTGATATTGAAGTTCTTTGGATAGTATTATTTGGGCTGCTATTGAAGGTCGTTAGATTGTCTTATTTGGGCTGCTATTGAAGGTCTTTAAATAGTCTTGTTTGGGCTGCTATTGAAGGTCGTTAGATTGTCTTATTTGGGCTGCTATTGAAGGTCTTTAAATAGTCTTGTTTGAGCTGCTATTGAAGGTCTTTAGATAGTGTGTTTTGGGCTGCTATTGAAGGTCTTTAAATAGCCTTGTTTGGGCTGCTATTGAAGGTCTTTAAATAGTTCTGTTTTCGCTGCTATTGAAGGTCTTTAGATAGTCTTGTTTGGACAGCTATTAAAGGTTTTTATATAGTCTTATTTGGAAGTTCTTTGGATAGTTCTTTGGATAGTATTATTTGGGCTGCTATTGAAGGTCTTTAGATAGTCTTGTTTGGGCTGCTATTGAAGGTCTTTAGATAGTCTTGTTTGGGCTGCTATTGAAGGTCTTTAAATAGTCTTGTTTGGGCTGCTATTGAAGGTCTTTAGATAGTCTTATTTGGACTGCTATTGAAGTTCTTTGGATAGTATTATTTGGGCTGCTATTGAAGGTCTTTAGATAGTCTTATTTGGGCAGCTATTGAAGGTCTTTAAATAGTCTTGTTTGGGCGGCTATTGAAGGTCTTTAGATAGTCTTATTTGGGCAGCTATTGAAGGTCTTTAGATAGTTTTATTTGGACTGCTATTGAAGTTCTTTGGATAGTCTTATTTGGGCTGCTATTGAAGGTCTTTAAATAGTCTTGTTTGGGAGGCTATTGAAGGTCTTTAGATAGTCTTATTTGGACTGCTATTGAAGTTCTTTGGATAGTCTTATTTGGGCTGCTATTGAAGGTCTTTAGATAGTTCTATTTGGGCTGCTGTTGTAGGTCTTTAAATAGTCTTGTTTAGGCTGCTATTGAATGTCTTTAGATAGTCTTATTTGAACTGCTATTGAAGGTCTTTAAATAGTCTTGTTTTTGGCGGCTATTGAAGGTCTTTAGATAGTCTTTTGGCAGCTATTGAATGTCTTTAGATAGTCTAATTTAAGCTGCTATTGAAGGTCTTTGAATAGTCTTATTTGGGCTGCTATTGAAGGTCTTTAAGTAGTCTTATTTGGGCTGCTATTGAAGGTCTTTAGATATTCTTATTTGGACTGCTAGTGAAGGTCTTTAGAAAGGCTTATTTGAGCAGCTATTGAAAGTCTTTTGATAGCCTTATTTGGTCTTTAGATATTCCTATTTAAGCTACTATTGTAGATCTTGAACGTCTTATATACTAATCTAGAAGCTTTAAATTTTGCACATTTTTGGTTTTATTTAATTTATCCTAAACACTATACATACATAGCTTTAGTTCCAAACGTAAATACTAATTAAATCTTAATTTAATTATAATGAATTATAACAAGGGACCCTAACAGCAGCAAAAACAAAAGCTGGGTTAGAAATCATCAACAGCAGCAACATCATGGTGACTCTCATTATCATTAGTTTTTGTATGAATGAATGAATGAAGAAAGCATCATACTGTCATGTTAGCTAAACATGACAAGGCATGTTTATTCATACCGAAACATGTCTGCATGTGTTTATATAAACATAATCATTTGTAGAATCTAATAAAACAGCAAATGACCAAATAAGGATATAAATAAACAAATAATTGTGTGTAGGTTTAATATATACTTGGATACAGGGTTTAAATTACAATCAAATACACAACTTGTTAGAGTTATTATGGTAACCACTAATGATTTGCGAAGGAGGTTCTAATTTTGCATGCATTATGAAAACAAAGGACAGACGGATTTTCCTAGAAACAGTCCATTTAGGAATCTTGTATTTCGTTGCATTAAGTAAATGAAATATTACTTTAACTAATGTAATTGATTGGCATTAAAACAAATCTTAATGAACAAACCAAAATTGAGCAATTACTTTTGGGTAGAGGATAAATAATTTCCTATTTCAATTCATACATTATTCTTGCAACTATTTTGAGAGTTAAACACAGAAAAACACAGCTAATTTTAAAAATTTATTTTTTTGTCTATATAAAACACTATTTAAACCAATTAAATTGGTCAATTCGGCTGAAACTTTTTTTCCATTTATAGTGTTTCTTTACAATTTAAAATTGTCGATTTTTGGAGTTTCTTTCAAAAGACTTTGTTTGCTTTTCAAGTGAAAAATAAAGAAAAAAATGATGGAAAATTTAATGCTGACCTGTTGCAAATTCCTTCTTTCTTCTTCTCTCCAAATTTTTACTGGAAAAACAAACAAAGTTTTTAACAACACAAAAACAATTTCTTTTAAAGTTCGCTTCCCAAAAAAACAAATGAATACTTACAAAAATAAACAAAACTGTTAAAAAGAATTTTGTTTTTTTATTCAAAAAAAAAAAGAAATAAACTCTTAAAAAATGTTTTCTTAAAAGCAAGAGAAGTAGAAGTGGAAAAAAACTTTCAAAATTGTTTAAAAGTTAGAACTTTCTAGAATATTATTAATAATTTTGTTTTATATTTTTTTCATCCCAAAAATATCTGTCTGTCTGTTATTTACCTTTAATTGGCTTTTAAAAACAACAAAATGCTTTTCATCATTTTTTTGTCGATTTTTCCTGATAAATTAGTAAATTATGTTTGTTTCTTTTAAGCTACTCCTTGGAGATTTTTTTTTCCTTAGTTCAAAGCTAAATTATATTTATTTTTTTCTGACCCTCTAACCGTGTTTAGTTATAATATATGAAATTTAAATTGCTTTTTTTAAAAAAAAAAATAATATTGTTGCCATAGAGCAGCAAATCAAGAAAAAAGGAAAAAAAATCATTTTAAAAAACAAATTATTTACCGGCCTTAAGTATTAAAAAGTTTTCTCCAAGGATTAGCTAATATTTATTTGCGATATATTTTATTTCATTTAATATTTCAACATAGAATTGTGAGGACGATTAATAAAATAAAATTAGTTTCAATTGTAGGTCTTAGCATACCCTACACTACAATTGCAGAGAGGGTATTATGTGATTTCACTGATGTTTTTCATTTCAAAAATTAATAGTCTTACTGCTTGACTTAAAATCACTTTCTGAGTCAATTTAAAAATATCCGTCCGTCCGTCTATCCATCTGGCTGCCTGGCTATCAATGTAAACTTGTATGCACAGGTTGCAATTTCGAAGATATTTCGATAAAATTTGGCAAACGTATTATCATCGGCCCAAAGACCAAGCTTATTGAAACTAGCTTAATATAGAATTAAATCACGGCACCAAATTAAACGTTTCAAAATGGGTCATAGTTCCCATATAAGTCTTAGTCTCCTATCGAAGGTGTTTCTATAGGCCAACTTATGCTTCAATCAAAGGTCTTTCTATAATTTAAATTAAGCTTCAATTGAATGTCTAAACACAGTCTAAATTAAGCTTCAATAAAAGGTCTTTCTATACTCTAACTTAAACTTCAATTGTAGGTCTTTTTATAGACTAAACTAAGCTACAAGCAAAGAACTTTATAGAGTTTAAATTAAGCTTCAATCGTAGGTATTTATATAAAGTCTAAATTAAACTTTAATAGTAGGTCTTCCTATAGTCCAAATAATGCCTCAATCAAAGGCATTTATATAGTCTAAATCAGGCTTCAAACAAAGGTCTTTCTATGTTAAAATTAAGTTTCTCTAGTCTCGTCTCTAGTCTCGTCTCTAGTCTCGTCTCTAGTCTCGTCTCTAGTCTCGTCTCTAGTCTCGTCTCTAGTCTCGTCTCTAGT
The DNA here is from genome assembly GCF_958450345.1 of Calliphora vicina. Classification (NCBI taxonomy): domain Eukaryota; kingdom Metazoa; phylum Arthropoda; class Insecta; order Diptera; family Calliphoridae; genus Calliphora; species Calliphora vicina. The sequence goes on from NC_088783.1 coordinate 117,727,376, forward strand.
CTCGTCTCTAGTCTCGTCTCTAGTCTCGTCTCTAGTCTCGTCTCTAGTCTCGTCTCTAGTCTCGTCTCTAGTCTCGTCTCTAGTCTCGTCTCTAGTCTCGTCTCTAGTCTCGTCTCTAGTCTCGTCTCTAGTCTTGTCTCTCTAGTCTTAGTCTTAGTCTTAGTCTTAGTCTTAGTCTTAGTCTTAGTCTTAGTCTTAGTCTTAGTCTTAGTCTTAGTCTTAGTCTTAGTCTTAGTCTTAGTCTTAGTCTTAGTCTTAGTCTTAGTCTTAGTCTTAGTCTTAGTCTTAGTCTTAGTCTTAGTCTTAGTCTTAGTCTTAGTCTTAGTCTTAGTCTTAGTCTTAGTCTTAGTCTTAGTCTTAGTCTTAGTCTTAGTCTTAGTCTTAGTCTAAGTCTTAGTCTTAGTCTTAGTCTTAGTCTTAGTCTTAGTCTTAGTCTTAGTCTTAGTCTTAGTCTTAGTCTTAGTCTTAGTCTTAGTCTTAGTCTTAGTCTTAGTCTTAGTCTTAGTCTTAGTCTTAGTCTTAGTCTTAGTCTTAGTCTTAGTCTTAGTCTTAGTCTTAGTCTTAGTCTTAGTCTTAGTCTTAGTCTTAGTCTTAGTCTTAGTCTTAGTCTTAGTCTTAGTCTTAGTCTTAGTCTTAGTCTTAGTCTTAGTCTTAGTCTTAGTCTTAGTCTTAGTCTTAGTCTTAGTCTTAGTCTTAGTCTTAGTCTTAGTCTTAGTCTTAGTCTTAGTCTTAGTCTTAGTCTTAGTCTTAGTCTTAGTCTTAGTCTTAGTCTTAGTCTTAGTCTTAGTCTTAGTCTTAGTCTTAGTCTTAGTCTTAGTCTTAGTCTTAGTCTTAGTCTTAGTCTTAGTCTTAGTCTTAGTCTTAGTCTTAGTCTTAGTCTTAGTCTTAGTCTTAGTCTTAGTCTTAGTCTTAGTCTTAGTCTTAGTCTTAGTCTTAGTCTTAGTCTTAGTCTTAGTCTTAGTCTTAGTCTTAGTCTTAGTCTTAGTCTTAGTCTTAGTCTTAGTCTTAGTCTTAGTCTTAGTCTTAGTCTTAGTCTTAGTCTTAGTCTTAGTCTTAGTCTTAGTCTTAGTCTTAGTCTTAGTCTTAGTCTTAGTCTTAGTCTTAGTCTTAGTCTTAGTCTTAGTCTTAGTCTTAGTCTTAGTCTTAGTCTTAGTCTTAGTCTTAGTCTTAGTCTTAGTCTTAGTCTTAGTCTTAGTCTTAGTCTTAGTCTTAGTCTTAGTCTTAGTCTTAGTCTTAGTCTTAGTCTTAGTCTTAGTCTTAGTCTTAGTCTTAGTCTTAGTCTTAGTCTTAGTCTTAGTCTTAGTCTTAGTCTTAGTCTTAGTCTTAGTCTTAGTCTTAGTCTTAGTCTTAGTCTTAGTCTTAGTCTTAGTCTTAGTCTTAGTCTTAGTCTTAGTCTTAGTCTTAGTCTTAGTCTTAGTCTTAGTCTTAGTCTTAGTCTTAGTCTTAGTCTTAGTCTTAGTCTTAGTCTTAGTCTTAGTCTTAGTCTTAGTCTTAGTCTTAGTCTTAGTCTTAGTCTTAGTCTTAGTCTTAGTCTTAGTCTTAGTCTTAGTCTTAGTCTTAGTCTTAGTCTTAGTCTTAGTCTTAGTCTTAGTCTTAGTCTTAGTCTTAGTCTTAGTCTTAGTCTTAGTCTTAGTCTTAGTCTTAGTCTTAGTCTTAGTCTTAGTCTTAGTCTTAGTCTTAGTCTTAGTCTTAGTCTTAGTCTTAGTCTTAGTCTTAGTCTTAGTCTTAGTCTTAGTCTTAGTCTTAGTCTTAGTCTTAGTCTTAGTCTTAGTCTTAGTCTTAGTCTTAGTCTTAGTCTTAGTCTTAGTCTTAGTCTTAGTCTTAGTCTTAGTCTTAGTCTTAGTCTTAGTCTTAGTCTTAGTCTTAGTCTTAGTCTTAGTCTTAGTCTTAGTCTTAGTCTTAGTCTTAGTCTTAGTCTTAGTCTTAGTCTTAGTCTTAGTCTTAGTCTTAGTCTTAGTCTTAGTCTTAGTCTTAGTCTTAGTCTTAGTCTTAGTCTTAGTCTTAGTCTTAGTCTTAGTCTTAGTCTTAGTCTTAGTCTTAGTCTTAGTCTTAGTCTTAGTCTTAGTCTTAGTCTTAGTCTTAGTCTTAGTCTTAGTCTTAGTCTTAGTCTTAGTCTTAGTCTTAGTCTTAGTCTTAGTCTTAGTCTTAGTCTTAGTCTTAGTCTTAGTCTTAGTCTTAGTCTTAGTCTTAGTCTTAGTCTTAGTCTTAGTCATAGTCTTAGTCTTAGTAAAGATCTTTATATAGTCTAAATTAAGCTTCAATCAAAGGTCTGTCTGTAGTTTAAATTAAGCTTCAATCAAAGGTCTTACTATAGCCTAAATTAAGTTTTAATTTCAGATCTTTCTATGGTCGAAATTATGCTTCAATCGTACATCTTTATATAGTCTGAATTGAACTTCAAACGCAGGTCTTTCTATAGTCTTAATTAAGCTTCAAACGCAGGTCTTTCTATAGTCTAAATTAAGCTTCAATCAAAGGTCTGTCTGTAGTCTAAATTAAGCTTCAGTCAAAGGTATTTCTATTGCCTAAATTAAGATTCAATTTTAGATCTTTCTATAGTCTAAATTATGCTTCAATCGTAAGTCTTTATATACTTAGTCTAAATTTAACTTCAATCATAGGCCTTTGTATAGTCTAAATTAAACTTCCATCAAAGGTTTTTCTATAGTCCAAATTAAACTTCAATCAAAGGACATTATATAGCCCAAAGTAAGCTTCAATCAAAGGACTTTCTATAGTCTTAGTTAAGCTTCAATCAAAGGTCTTTAAATAGTCTAAATTAAGCATCAATCAAAGGTCTGTCTGTAGTCTAAATTAAGCTTCAATCAAAGGTCTTTCTATAGCCTAGATTAAAATTCAATTTCATATCTTTCTTTAGTCTAAATTATGCTTCAATCGTACTTCTTTATATAGGCTAAATTTAACTTCAATCAGAGGTCCTTGTATAGTCTAAATTAAACTTCAATCAAAGGCTTTTCTATAGTCCAAATTAAGCTTCAATCAAAGGACTTTTTGTAGTCTAAATTAAGCTTCAATCATAAGTCCATATATAGTCTAAATTAAGCTTCAATCAAAGGTCTTTCTATAGTATAAATTAAGCTTTAATCATGGCTCTTTCTATAGTTTAAGTTAAGCTTCAATCAAAGGTCTCTATATAGTCTAAATTAAGCTTCGATCTTATGTCTCTCTAAAGTCTTTATTAAGCTTCAATCAAAGGTCTCTATATAGCCTCTACTTAGCTTTAATGTTAGGTATTTCTATTCTTATTTAATCTAAACTCATAGGTCTTTGAATTCTCCTATCTTTTCTTTTGCACGCTGCCACTAATTACTCATAAACTTAAATGATTTTGCCAAAATATTACATTAAATGAAAAGCTTAATAATCTAGTAATTTAACTAAACAGTTTAGGATGTACAAAAGAATCATAAACAAAATCTCATATTTAAAATACAACTTTGATGTTTAAGTTAACAAAGAACTAATTTACTTTCTTCCATAGTTCCCCACCCCCACAACCAAACATTTATTAGAGATTAAAAATCATGGGTATGAGAAAATGTTAATGAAATTCCTTGTTATATAAACATTATATTTAAGACAGCTTGTTGTTTTAACAAATTATCATAAGTAAATTTGTATAAAGTAATGGAAAATGTATGCTCGCTCTACTTTGAAGGATTTTGTTATAATTCCAACTCCTACTCCGGCTAGATTTAGGAAAAAGTAAACATTTCTTTTAAAACAGAAAAACATTAACAGCAAATAGATATCTTTGAAGCGGTTAATGATTTAAGTAGGTAGGTAAAGACTTAAAGAAATTGTAAATAAACAACGAATTTATGAATACATTTCTAGTGTTTCTGGTATAATTCATTATAAAGTCTAAAGACATTTCTTTATTATAATTAAGAAAATATGTTAGTTTAGAGAGATTATAAGGAAATTGTTTAAAAGCTGTTAAAATGATTAGAGATAAAGAAAAATTAAAGTTATTTCAATTAGAATTTGGAAATTTAGGAAACCTATTGCAGGAAATTTAGGAAACCTATTGCAGCTAAATGAGAACCTGTGATTAAGTCAGAAATTCTAATATTTTGTAGAATTTTGTCTCTGAATTTTCAATATATAATAATTTTTCAAACAAATATCAATTAAATGTTAAAACCTCTATTATTTTAAACATGATTTTTCAGGTCATCCTAGCATAGTTGTTGATTGTATAAAATTTAATACTTTTACTAAAAAACCTTTTAACAGTTGGCCTTAGCTACACACTTAACCAAACAAATTCAATTAAAAATAATAATAACTCAAGCTCATGCACAAATCAAAAACTGTAACTGACAAACAAATTATAATTGAAATTAATAAACTTTTAATATTATTATTATTACAAAATAATATTAAATTTGCTATACAAACATGTAAACTTAGATACGTGTGCAGTAAAATAATTGTCTATGCAAATAAGTTGCTATAGATATAAACATTAGTGGTCTCCTGAAATTTTTTGTGAAAAAATTTTTAAGGAAAAAATTATTTTTCCCGATTTTGACCCATTTTAGGCCCGAATTACTATAGTGTTATATACGTCATTGGAAAGGTGCTTAAAATACCTATCATTAGATATCAATATTGTCTATATAGTGATAGTAATACAGATATAGTTACAAATAGTTTAATTATCGAGGTAGTCATGGTTTTTTGCTTATATCTCAGCCATTTGTGATCCGATTTTCTCGATTTTAAATAGCAACCTAACCGGGACTATAGCGGATATATTGATGTATGAATCATTAATGTAAGTTATATGGGGACTACTAAAACTTGATTTCAACATACAAATGGACATGAAGAAAATCATGAAAACCATAAAAAAGTTACTTTTTGAAACAAACTTTTTTAGAAATGGTACCCTCAAACAAACTTAACCCTGAATTTAGTTGGTAACGTCGACAACATATTTTTCCTGCATACCAACAGGGCCAGCCTAATGTACATGATTCTATATGCACAAATAAAACTTTAGAAATATGATATTTATACAAATACATTTCGACATTTACTATTTGTGAATGTTTTACGATTTGTGAATGTTTTTCCCCCAATTAAATTTGTTAACAAATATGAGTAAATATTTTAATGAAATATTGCTGCTGGCAAAATTATTTATTATAAATATATAATTTACATAAATTGTTTGTTTTGTACAATATTTGAGGCAATGAGAGTGTTTAACTTAATTTCAATTTATTAAACTATGTATTTAACAAATCAGAAAAATATATTCGGCTGTGACGAATCTTATATACTTTAAGATACATATTAAAATTTTTATTTTGTAAAAAAAATGTTTGGTGCAAAGTTTTTTCAAATGAAAAATTTCAATATAACAGTTTTTTCCAACGAAATATTTCAGTATAACAGTTTTTTCTATAGAAAAATTTCAGTATAACAGTTTTTTTTACAAAAAATTTCAGTATAACAGTTTTCTCTACAAAAAAAATTGCAGTATAACAGTTTTTTAACGAAAAATTTCAGTATAACAGTTTGTTATAAAGATAAATTTCAGTATAACAGATTTTTCTAAAGAAACATTTCAGTATAACAGTTTTTATGATGAAATATTTCAGTATAACAGTTTTTTCCTAAGAAATATTTCAGTATAACAGTTTTTTCAACAAAAAAATTTCAGTATAACAGTTTTTCTAAAGAAAAATTCCAGTATAACAGTTTTTCTAATGAAATATTTCAGTATAACAGTTTTTTCTAAAGAAATATTTCAGTATAGAAGTTTTTTCTACAGAAACATTTCAGTATACCAGTTTTTTTAAAGAAAAATTACAGTATAACAGTTTTTTCCAAAGAAATATAACCGTTTTTTCAACAAAAAAATTTCAGTATAATAGTTTTTTTTAACGAAAAATTTTAGTATGACAGTTTGTTCTAAAGATAAATTTCAGTATAACAGTTTTTTCTAAAGAAACATTTCAGTATAACAGTTTTTCTAAAGAAATATTTCAGTATAATAGTTTTTTCTATAGAAAAAATTTCAGTATAACAGTTTTTCTAATGAAATATTTCAGTATAACATCTTTTGCTATGAAAACATGACAGTATAACAGTTTTCTCTAAAGAAAAATTTTAGTATGACAGTTTTTCTACAGAAAATTTTCAGTATAACAGTGTTTTTTTACTGAAACATTTCAGTATAACAGTTTTTTTTAAAGAAAATTACAGCATAACAGTTTTTTTCCAAAGAAATATTTCAGTATAACAGTTTTTCCCAAAGAAATATTTCAGTATAACAGTTTTTTCTGCAAAAAAATTTCAGTATAACAGTTTTTTAACGAAAAATTTCAGTATAACAGTTTGTTTTAAAGATAAATTTCAGTATAACAGTTTTTTCTAAAGAAAAATTTCAGTATAACAGTTTTCTTAATGAAATATTTCAGTATAACAGTTTTTTCTAAAGAAATATTTCAGTATAGAAGTTTTTTCTATAGAAAAAATTTCATTATAACAGTTTTTCTAATGAAATATTTCAGTATATCAGTTTTTTCTAAAGAAATATTTCAGTATAGAACTTTTTTCTATAGAAAAAATTTCAGTATAACAGTTTTTTTCAAAGAAATATTTCAGTTAACAGTTTTTTCCAAAGAAATATTTCAGTATAACAGTTTTTTCTAAAGAAACATTTCAGTATAACAGTTTTTCTAATGAAATATTTCAATATAATAGTTTTCTCTATAGAAAAAATTTCAGTATAACAGTTTTTTCTATAGAAAAATTTCAGTATAACAATTTTTCTAATGAAATATTTTAGTATAACAGTTTTTTCTAAAAAAATATTTCAGTATAATAGTTTTTTCTATAGAAAAAATTTCAGTATAACAGTTTTTTCTATAGAACAATTTTAATATAACAGTTTTTCTAATGAAATATTTCAGTATAATAGTTTTTTCATCTGAAATATTTCAGTATAATAGTTTTTTTCCTAAGAAAAATTTCTGTATAACAGTTTTTTCCTCAGAAATATTTCAGTATAACAGTTTTTTCTATAGAAAAATTTCTGTATAACAGTTATTTCTTAAGAAAATTTTCAGTATAACAGTTTTTTCTATAGACAAATTTTAGTATAACAGTTTTTTCTTTAGAAACATTTCAGATAACATTTTTTTTCTACAGAAACATTTCAGTATAACAGTTTTTCTATATTAAAATTGCAGTATAACAGTTTTTTCTATAGAAAAATTTCACTATAACAGTTATAATATCAATATGACAGTAGTTTCTATAAAATATATTGAGTATTTCATTGAGCTTTTAGTTTATTAAACCTAAAAGTATGCAGCAGTATGCAGTCCTAGCAATTTGTTTGAAAAACATCTCAGTTATGTTGAGAATTTTCTTTTAACAAAAGTCTTTAAAGTGTTTTCGAATAACGAAATGTTTTTGACATTTCTAAAAACTACACACAATTACCTTTCTAACGATATATAATATGTCTTTGTTGGCTTTTTTGCTTGTAAAAATAATGAAGGGTCAAAAGTAGCTTTAGGTAATATTATAGTTTATCAGAGCGTATACTTATTTTCGATTTATTAAAATAATACTCATACGCCTTGGTATTTCGCATATAGTTCCTTTTAAATGTTTTTACACTGGTAACATTCTTTACCAGTGTAAACAATATATAAAATGGTCATACCGTTTGCAATTTCTGCATTTTTCATTTCCGACCCCATAATGTTTATATTTAGCCATGACCGTCTTTAAATTTGTATGTTGAAATCATGTTTTTGTAGCCCCCAAATAACTTAGAGACATGATTCGTACATCAATATATCCGCTGTAGTACCGGTTGGGTTCCTATTTAGAATCGATAAAATTGGCCCACAAATGGCTGAGCTATAAGAAAAAAACCAAGACTACCTCGATTTTATACTTTCTTTTTTCTATATCTGGATTAATAAGATAATATAGACAATATGGATATCTAATTATAGGTATTTTAAAGACCTTTCCAACGACGCTTATAAAACCATAACAATTCGGACCTATAATTGGTAAAAATCGGGAGAAATATTTTTTAACTCAAACTTTTTTCTCAAAAAAAAAAAAAAATTAAAAATTATTGAATGTAATTTTTTATCATTCATAGTTTTTCACTGATAAAATTTTTCCAGAAAAAAATGTTTTTGGAAAAAATTTTTTTTTTTTCATTTTTGCACAAAAATCTAAAATTTTTATTTATTTGATTTTTTAAAAATATGTTTTTCTTTATTTAAAACAATTTGGCAAATCTTTTACATATTACAAGCCCATAATAATAAAATAAATCTAATAATTTTTTTGTTGATATTTGCTGAAATGAGTGTTGATTAGTCTTCTTTTTAAACATATTAAATCATCACTTTATGAACACGAAAATAAATTTAATATTTATAAGCTAACAAACAATCTTTAACATTAAAATATGAAATTGAATTGCTTCACAATCTTTGATGTTTCTCTTTTTTATGATGTTTTGATAGAATTTTATTAAAATTTTCCTTTAACTTCCAGCAAGGAAAAGCACGTTAAAGGTAATTTGAGGAAAGTGCTAATAAACAGTAAATCTTGTATGTGTTTGATCAAAGTGTAAAGAAATTGCGTTCAGCTTTATGTTACAGCAGAGGTAATTACTTTTATTATTTTACCTTACAAACATTTACACTTCAGCAACCGAGTAATAAGTAGTAATCATGATGATGGTGGCTGGGTTATAATGATTTCTTATGAACATGTTGAAAGATTAATAATACAAGAAAAGGAAAAAAGAAATAAATGTAAGAAGGAGGACTTTGACAGGCCTATAGTAAGCTAAGTCGACTTCCAGGAACCGTAAATTACAGAAAATATTGTTAATAATGCAAGACAATTCTTAATATAACAGCTTTAAGAATTTGTATTCACAAAAGACCTACTTAAATCATTTAACAAACTCTTTTTATTAATTTCGTTAAAGATTTATGAAAATAAACTCAAACTTCTAAATCTAAAAAGCTTAAAATAAAAGCAGTTTATTTCCCTCCAAAAATTATATTCTATTTTTAGCTTTACACTCTCTGCCTTATTTATAGCTAAACATAATGCTAAAAACCTACTTAATATAGCTTATACCTTCCCATAAGTAGGTAGAAATTTTTGCATAAAAAGCACCTTCAAAGTATGCTTTACTTTATACATATTCATGTATTATAAATGGCTTCGTATTGTCGTGTGTGTAAAAGAGAAATATATAAGCATATTGCTGCTGGATGAGTGGTTTATAAGTAAATAACAACCAAATACACATACATCAAAAAAAAAACCCAGCAATACAGACATTCAAACACATACATTTACTCTTAACACTCATACTGCCACTCAGTTGTCATAAGTTTGTTTTTACCCCCCAGTTTAATACACCTTGCACAGTGTTTGAAAAACAAACAGAAATGTATGCAGCAGAAATGAATTGTTGGGTTAAGGGAAATGATATTTCTAAAAAAAAACAAAACTGAACTCAAAAGAAGTAGAATACAAATAATTGCCCAAAGAAAAATAGTAGTAAATTTACTAATTTTTTTTAAAAACAACTAAAATATTTTGTTTGTGTTTTAATTTAAAGGAAAATACTAAAAAAATGTAAACAAATTTGTTTAAAAAAATAGTAGTAAATCTACTACTTTTTTGAAAAAAGTAGTAAATTTAAAAAATATCTCTAAAAGTTTAATTGTTTTATTAATTTAAAGACAAATTTTAAAAAATATCAAAAATAATTTTTTTTAAAAAAGTAGTAAATTTACTACTTTTTTAAAAAAGTACTAAAATGTTTAAAATTTGTCTTAATTTAAAGTAAAATGTTAAAAAATAATGAAAATACAATTTTTCCAAAAAGTAGTAAATTTACTACTTTTTACAAAAAGAATTAATATATTAAAATTTTGGCTTTATTTGAAATAAATTCATAAAATGACCAAATTTTGCTTTCAAAAGGCATTAAAAGTTTAAACTAACTTATATTTCTATTTAAAAAATAACTAAATTTCATAATATTAAAAAAGTTCATGTTGAATTTACTACTTTTTTCGAAAAGTACTATAAATCTTAAATTGTTGCCTAATTTAAAATAAAATAATAAACATCATTAGATTAACAAAATTTAGCTTTAAAAATGTATTAAATTTAAAAACTAAAATAGTATTAAATATACTACTTTTTTAAAAAGTACCAAAATGTATAATTTTTGGCAAAATTTAAAGCAAAATGTTTAAAAATAGCAAAAATTAAATTATTTCAAAAAAGTAGTAAATTTACTATGTTTTTAAAAGGTAGTAGATTTACTACTTTTTTTAAAAAATTGTAAATTTTGTTTACATTTGAAAGAAAATTTTCAAAAGTCTAAAAAAAATTAATTTTCAAAAAAGTAGTAGATTTACTACTTTTTCAAAAAAGTCCAAATTTAATTAAAATATTACTTAATCTAAAGGAAAGTGTTCAAAGATCAACAAAATTTCATGTTTCAGGAAAAAATTTAAAAAATATTAACTTTTGAAAAAGTAGCAGATCTACTACTTTTTTAATAAATTTTAAATTTGTTTATATTTTTAGTTAATTTGAAATAAAATTTTCAAAAATAAAAAAATATTGATTTTCAAAAAAGTAGTAGATTTACTACTTATTCAAAAAAGTCCAAATTTAATTAAAATATTACTTAATCTAAAGAAAAGTGTTTAGAGATCAACAAAATTTCATGTTTCAGGAAAAACTTTAAAAAATATAAACTTTTGAAAAAGTAGTAGATCTACTACTTTTTTAATAAATTTTAAATTTGTTTCTATTTTTAGTTAATTTGAAAGAAAATATTCAAAAATCTAAAAAAAAATAATTTTCAAAAAAGTAGTAGATTTACTACTTTTTCAAAAAAGTCCAAATTTAATTAAAATATTACTTAGTCTTAAGAAAAGTGTTTAAAGATCAACAAAATTTCATGTTTCAGGAAAAAATTTAAAAAATATTAACTTTTGAAAAAGTAGCAGATCTACTACTTTTTTAATAAATTTTAAATTTGTTTATATTTTTAGTTAATTTGAAAAAAAATATTCAAAAATCTAAAAAAAATTAATTTTCAAAAAAGTAGTAGATTTACTACTTTTTCAAAAAAGTCCGAAATTTATTAAAATATTACTTAATCTAAAGGAAAGTGTTCAAAGATCAACAAAATTTCATGTTTCAGGAAAAAAATTAAAAAATATTAACTTTTGAAAAAAGTAGTAGATCTACTACTTTTTTAATAAATTTTAAATTTGTTTATATTTTTAGTTAATTTGAAAGAAAATTTTCCAAAATCTAAAAAAAAATAATTTTCAAAAAAGTAGTAGATTTACTACTTTTTCAAAAAAGTCCAAAATTAATTAAATTTTTACTTTATCTTAAGAAAAGTGTTTAAAGATCAACAAAATTTCATGTTTCAGGAAAATTTTAAAAAATATTAACTTTTGAAAAAGTATTAGATCTACTACTTTTTTAATAAATTTTAAATTTGTTTATATTTTTAGTTAATTTGAAAGAAAATTTTCAAAAATCTAAAAAAAAATTATTTTCAAAAAAGTAGTAGATTTACTACTTTTTCAAAAAAGTCCAAATTTAATTAAAATATTACTTAATCTAAAGGAAAGTGTTCAAAGATCAACAAAATTTCATGTTTCAGGAAAAAATTTAAAAAATATTAACTTTTGAAAAAAGTAGTAGATCTACTACTTTTTTAATAAATTTTAAATTTGTTTATATTTTTAGTTAATTTGAAAGAAAATATTCAAAAATCTAAAAAAAATAAATTTTTAAAAAAGTAGTAGATTTACTACTTTTTCAAAAAAGTCCAAAATTAATTAAAATATTATTTAATCGTAAGAAAAGATCAACAAAATTTCATGTTTCAGGAAAAAATTTAAAAAATATTAACTTTTGAAAAAGTAGTAGATCTACTACTTTTTTAATAAATTTTAAATTTGTTTATATTTTTAGCTAATTTGAAAGAAAATATTCAAAAATCTAAAAAAAAAATTATTTTCCAAAAAGTAGTAGATTTACTACTTTTTCAAAAAAGTCCAAAATTAATTCAATTTTCACTTAATCATAAAAAAAGTGTTTAAAAATAAACAAAATTTTATGTTATAGGAAAAAATTAAAAAAATATTAACTTTTGAAAAAGTAGTAGATCTACTACTTTTTTAATAAATTTTAAATTTGTTTATATTTTTAGTTAATTTGAAAGAAAATATTCAAAAACCTAAAAAAAATTAATTTTCAAAAAAGTAGTAGATTTGCTACTTTTTCAAAAAAGTCCAAATTTAATTAAAATATTACTTAATCTAAAGAAAAGTGTTTAAAGATCAACAAAATTTCATATTTCAGGAAAAAATTTAAAAAATATTAACTTTTGAAAAAGTAGCAGATCTACTACTTTTTTAATAAATTTTAAATTTGTTTATATTTTTAGTTATTTTGAAAGAAAATATTCAAAAATCTAAAAAACATTAATTTTCAAAAAAGTAGTAGATTTACTACTTTTTCAAAAAACTCCAAATTTATTTAAAATATTACTTAATCTTAAGAAAAGTGTTTAGAGATCAACAAAATTTCATGTTTCAGGAAAAAATTTAAAAAATAGTAACTTTTGAAAAAGTAGTAGATCTACTACTTTTTTAATAAATTTTAAATTTGTTTATATTTGTAGTTAATTTGAATAAAAATATTCAAAAATCTAAAAAAAATTAATTTTCAAAAAAGTAGTAGAAAAAGTAGTAGTTCAAAAAATTCCAAAATTAATTAAATTTTCACTTAATCATAAAAAAAGTGTTTAAAAATAAACAAAATTTTATGTTATAGGAAAAAAAATTAAAAACTAGTTACTTTTCAAAAGGTAGTAGAAATAGTACTTTTTTAAAAAAAATACTTTTCAAAAGTGGGATATTTGTAAAAATTTTTAAGTATGTAATGATATGTCAGAAAAATTCATGTTTCAGGAAAAAATTAAAAACTAGTTACTTTTCAAAAGGTAGTAGAAATACTACTTTTTTTTAAAAATTGTAAATTTGTTTGTAATTTTAATTTATTTGAAAGTAAATGTTCAAAATTTAAAAAAAAATTACATTTTAAAAAAGTAGTAGATTTACTACCTTTTCATAATGTCCAAAATTTAATCAAATTTGTATGTAATCTTAAGAACAGTGTTTAGAAATCAACAAAATTTCATTTTCCAGGAAAAAGTATAGAAAATAATTACTTTTGAAAAGGTAGTAGATTTACTACTTTTTTTAAAAAAATATAAATTTGAAAGAAAATGTTAAAAAATTAAAAAAAAATCAACTATAGTAGATTTACTACTTTTTTTTAAGTAAATCTACTACCTTTTGAAAAGGTAGTAGATTTACTACTTTTTTAAAAAAATTTTAAATTTGTATATACTTTTAATTCATTGGAAAGAAAATGCTGAAAAATGTAAAAAAAATTCAATTTCAAAAAAGTAGTAGATTTACTACTTTTTTTGAAAGTGCTTAAATATGTTGTAAATTGAAGTAAGTATGTAAAAAAGCTGTATGTTCAACTTTTAGATACATTTTGTTGGCATGTCTTATCAGTCAGTTTGTTTACTATGTACTTAAAAGGACTAAGTCATATTAATTATTTCGCAGAAATCTTAAAGTAAACTTTGAAACTTGAATGTCATTATTTTGTGCTTAAACTTTCTCTACCAACTGCTCTCTCTCTCTCTACCTCCCTTTCTCCTGCCCTATAACATATTTCAGTGCCTTTTTTTCTGCAGTTTTGTTTGTACATTTTTTTCAATATTTATAAAAGAGAAATATAAATATTAATATATGTATTTTATGTCAATATATTTGAGTATGTATACATATATATATGATACTATATCTACATAAATATGAGTGTGTGTAAATGTATTTGTTTTACAAGTATTTTTTTGTACTTTGTATGAGTATTAAATTATGAAATATTACACATCATATTTGTAAATATTTTAATGTAAATTTGTGATATTTATGTTTTTCTTTTGTTTTTTTTTACTTTTTTTCCAGCAATAATTTAATTTTTTTTACATGGAGGAGAAAAAGCATCAACCTACAAATTATATACATACATAAATTGACAATGATAAAAGATGATGAATGACTTGCGTAACATGAATGGAGGGGGGGGGAGGGATGAGTAAATAAAGTTTTTACATAAATTTAAGGTTTTATTTAAAAACAATTTACAAAATTTAAGGCATTTTTGTAAAGATTTTGTTAAATTAACTAAAAGTGTTTCAAATACGAATAGTTCTATGCGCAAAAGTTTTTAAATTTTATTAATATTCTGCTTTAAACTTTAAATATAACACATATGGTCTATTATTATCTCATTTCCTTATGATAAAGTAGTTTCTGGTTGCCTCAAACTACCTTTTAATCAATTACATTATGGCTAAAATCAAGTTAAAACTGGCCTTGGTTTAACGTTTGTGCTTCAGTGTGTCTTTGTAAATAATTTTAATCCCTGACTCATACAGCTCAGCTCCTTGTCCTTACAATGAATTGCATTGTATGTTAACTTTGCTGTGTTTGAGCATTCATAACTATACTTAAGTTATTAAACATAGAAGTCTTGATTTCTAAGAATTAAAAGGTTTTCTGAAAGTCTTCCCCCAACACCATCATGCATTAATACCTCGTTTATTGTTTTGCGACAGCATGTGAAAATGTGTTGAAATGCAGTTGCTTTAAAAGGCTGCCTGTTGTTTTACAGAATTTTGAAATTTCTTTGAAGGTTTCTTTATCGAAAACTTCATTAAGTTTAAATCCTTATGATGAAGAAAACTTGGCGATATTACAACAAAAGTTAGCTTTAATAATTTAATTTTGTGATAGTAAATTTGGCGAATAATTGGTTTATTGAAAAAAGTAGTATATTTATCAAAAATATTGTTCAGTTATTTAAATTGTTGCTTAATTAAAACCAAAATTTTATTTTACAAAAAAAGTACTGAAAATACTACTTTTTTAAATTTTTATAATTTGTTTTATTAAAAATCCAATTTTTGCTAAATTTTGTGAAAAAATTAAAAAAAAATATATTTTGAAAATAGTAGTAAAAATACTACTTTTTTAAAAAACCCGTTTTCTTGATAAATTTATATAAATAATTAATTTTATTTCTTCAAAATTAAATTTTTTGCTAAATTTGAACAAAATTTCCAAAAATAATATTTTTGAAAATAGTAGTAAAAATACTACTTTTTTAAAAACCCGTTTTCTTGATAAATTTAAATAAATAATTAATTTTATTTCTTCAAAATTCAATTTTTTGCTAAATTTGAACAAAATTTCCATAAATTAATATTTTTGAAAATAGTAGTAAAAATACTACTTTTTTAAAAAAGGCGTTTTCTTGATAAATTTAAATTTTATTTCTTCAAAATTCAATTTTTTGCTAAATTTGAACAAAATTTCCAAAAATAATATTTTTGAAAATAGTAGTAAAAATACTACTTTTTTAAAAACCCGTTTTCTTGATAAATTTAAATAATTTTATTTATTCAAAATTCAATTTTTTGCTAAATTTGAACAAAATTTCCAAAATTAATATTTTTGAAATTAGTAGTAAAAATACTTTCTTCTTGATAAATTAAAATAATTTTATTTCTTCAAAATTCAATTTTTTGCTAAATTTGAACAAAATTTCCAAAATTAATGTTTTTGAAAATAGTAGTAAAAATACTACTTTTTTAAAAACCCGTTTTCTTGATAAATTAAAATAATTTTATTTCTTCAAAATTCAATTTTTTGCTAAATTTAAACAAAATTTCCAAAAATAATATTTTTGAAAATAGTAGTAAAAATACTACTTTTTTAAAAACCCGTTTTCTTGATAAATTAAAATAATTTTATTTCTTCAAAATTACATTTTTTGCTAAATTTGAACAAAATTTCCAAAATTAATGTTTTTGAAAATAGTAGTAAAAATACTACTTTTTTAAAAACCCGTTTTCTTGATAAATTAAAATAATTTTATTTCTTCAAAATTAAATTTTTTGCTAAAGTTGAACAAAATTTCCAAAATTAATATTTTTGAAAATAGTAGTAAAAATACTACTTTTTTAAAAACCCGTTTTCTTGATAAATTTAAATAAATAATTAATTTTATTTCTTCAAAATTTAATTTTTTTAACAAGATTTCCAAAATTAATATTTTTGAAAATAGTATTAAAAATACTACTTTTTTAAAAAAGCGTTTTCTTAGTGAAATTTAATAATTTTTTTATACAAAATATAATTTTTAATAAATTTTAATGAAAAATGTACAAAAATTATAATTTTGAAAATGGTAGTAAAAATACTACTTTTTTATAAAAGTGTTTTCTAATTAAAATTTTCTAATTTTTATTAAAATGCAACTTATTCTCTATTTGAATGAAATAATTAAAAAATTATGAAAAAAAAATCGAAAAAAAGTAGTATTTTTTTTTTAAACAAATTTCTAAAATATATATTAGAATATATTAAAATATGTGTCTAATTTATTCAGTAATAACAATTTAAATCGTAGTACTAAAAATATGCGAAGAATTAAATTTTTGAAAAAAGTAGTAAAAAACTACTTTTTTTAAAAAAAGTCCTAAAATGTTAAAATGTGTATCGAATTTATTTCGTAGAAGCTGCTTAAATATTTAAATTTATGTCTTAATGTTAATAATTTTCTTAAACGAATTTAAGCCATTCTGTGTTGTTTCCTTTTCAAATCTCAAATCACTAAGGCGTATGAGGAATTTGCCACTTCAATTATATTCTACAAATTAATCATACGTGCTGCTGTTCATAAGAATTTTAAGACTGAAATTAAAATGACCTTAATATGTACTTGATAGCTGTTGATTTTAATCCATAATTGTTTAACATAATCAGCTATACATACATATGAAATCATTTATTTAAAGGATATTTAACAAAGAAATTTAATATAATTGGAGAAAAAAAAAATATTAAAATTTCACAACCATCAATCAAATTATGTAGGTGTATTTTCATGTTTTGTCTATAATTACATTTTATTACATTTTAATTAAATTGTTTCTGTGTGTTTTTTTTATATAAAACAAAACTTTATGTTCATGTGCAAAATCATTGTTTAAAGGATGTAAGTTTGTTGTTGGGAAAAAGCATCAATATGTGGAAAATATTGTTATAATAAAGTTAAATGGACATTAACGGCAAACAAATTTGCATATGGACATGCATACATACATATATAATTTAATATATAATGAGTATTTAAATACTGCTGCTATATGTATTTAAATACATATTTTTGAATTAAGTATTAAAAGTATGGCTGGCGTTGTGTAAACAATAGTGTGTGGCATTGAAATTATATTAATTTTGTAAAGGTAAAAAGCGGAAAAAAGGGGTGACCAATGAAGTAAAATAGAATAATAAAAAAATTACTGAAATTATAAATTTTTAAAAAAGTAGTAGATTTACTGCTTTTTTCAAAAACTGTTAAAATGTTTTCAATTTATCTAATTATGAAGTAAAATAATAAAAACATGAAAATTCCGGCATTTTTAAAAAGTAGTAATTCTACTACTTTTTTAAAAAAATACTAAAATAATTAATTTGGATTAGATTTTGTTTATAATTTGTTTTAAAATTTCTTAAATCATTTAAAATTATAAAAAAATTACTTAAATTATGATTTTTAAAAAAGTAGTAGATTTACTACTTTTTTCAAAAACTGCTAAAATGTTTTAAATTTATCTAATGATGAAGTAAAATGATAAAAACATGAAATTTAAGGCATTTTAAAAAAGTAGTAGATTTACTACTTTTTTTAAAAAAAATACTAAAATAATTAATTTGGATTAGATTTTGCTTAAAATATGTTTTAAAATTTCTTAAATCATTTCAAATTATAAAAAAATAACTAAAACTATAATTTCTAAAAAAGTAGTAGATTTACTACTTTTTTTAAAAACTGCTAAAATGTTTTCAATTTATCTGAAGATGCAGTAGAATGATAAAAACATAAAAATTAAGGCATTTTAAAAAATTGGTAAATCTACTACTTTTTTAAAAAAAATTTAAAAATATTAAATTTTGATAAAATTTTGCTTTTAAATTGCTTAAATTACTTTAAATTATAAAGAACAACTAAAATTATAATTTTGAAAAGCTACAATGTCTTCAATTTATTTAAACCTGAAGTAAAATGATAAAATACATGAAAATTTAAAAAAGTAGTAAATCTACTACTTTTTAAAAAAATACAAGAATAATAAATTTTAATAAAATTTTGCTTTAAAATTGCTTAAATCGTTTAAAATTATAAAAATGAACTAAAAATATAATTTTAAAAAAAGTAGTAGATTTACTACTTTTTACAAAAACTATTAAAATGTTTCCAATTTATCTAAAAATGAAGTAGAATGATAAAAACATGAAAAAAGGCATTTTAAAAAAGTAGTAAATCTACTACTTTTTTTTAAAAATACTAAAATTGCTTTAAAATTTCTTAAATCATTTAAATTAATTATCTATTGGGTTTAGAGAAGCCTACATTTGAAGTGGCCACCCTTTAAGGCTTAAATTCACATATACATATGTACAACATTAATTATTGTATTGAACTGCTGCAAAACACAATAATAATAATAGGTTGAAATAATCATTATTTAAATAAGCTTTAATTACTTATTGTAATTCATGGTATTCAAATTTAAAATGCCCAACATGTTTTACAATTTTAATAAAATTTAAAAAAAGGAAATTTTAAAAATTAAATTGTTATAATAAGCCATGATGAGTTTCTTAAAGTTTAGCCATAATTTAATTGGTTTCAGTTTGATTTTATTAAAGTGACAGTTGGAAAAATACATAATAGACTTAGACAAATTAAAAGATATGTCCTTTTATTAATAATGAGAAAAAAAACTATTGAAATATTATGAAGTCAGTAATTTGAGTATTTCCCCTGCAGTATGTAGTGGTCGTATGAGTAATATTTTTCAAATTAATATCAATCATACGTCCTGTATTAAATTGCATGGTAAATTCAAAGGCTTTGAATTGGTTATTTTTGCAACAAAAATTCTGTTAATTAAAGTTCCCTTTCGCCTATAATTACTGTAACTGAAAATGTTTAAGTTCAAGTGTACTTCATTCACTTTCATTTTAACCTAGTTTCTCTGCCATCATCTTCCTGTTAATTTAAACATTGCTTTTATGCATAAGTTCAATTGTATATTGGTACTTCAGTCTGCCTTCTAGACCATTTAACTGGTCATTTGCTTAGTCTGTCATTTCACTTTACAACTGGAAATGACATTCAATTAATGTAATAGCTATTTAATTGTTCATTTCGTTTGTCATTGACTTTTCGTTTCATTAGAATGTGTTTGATTTGGTTACTTTCTGGTTATGTCCAAATTTGTGGTTCTAAAAATGTTTCAATTTAGTTGTAGTTTTTACTTTATTCATGAGAAAGTTTTAGAAAGTCTTTAGAGATTTGATTCTAATAATAAAATTAGCCATTAAATTATGAAATTTCCCTAATTGAATCAAACAAGAAATAAATATATAGAAATCATTCGCATTTCACTATTATTTTTGTAGTTTACTAATATAATCGTTTATTTTTAGCATTAGCAGGGTTTTTAACGCCTTTAAATTAGTTTTAGAAAAAAGAAATTTAGGCGTATGATTGATATTTATTTAATTAATAACAATCATACGTCTTTAATCGTTAAAGAAGCTTATGATCGCAATTATTATTTGTAAATTATTGTGGGAATTTATGGGGATCTTTACAAATTTATTTTATATTGTTTTCATATTGTTTAAAATGATTTTTATGATATTTTGGCAATTCCCAAAATCGAAAGTCAAAATTCCAATTTAAATTTTTTTTAATATTTTTTTGGGAATTAAAGAAATTTCAATTTAATTATATTGAATATTTTAATATTAAAGTTTTATAATAATTGTTAGCAATTTCCCTTAATTTTAATTGAAATCCCCACTTTGGGTATTTTGAAATTTTAGTGGGAATTTGCGGGGAACTTTAAAAATTTTATTTTCTTAATTCTTATATCGTTTTAAAGGTTTTGCAGGTAAAATTTAAAATTCCCAAAAATAAATTCAAAATCTCCTCTAAAGGATTTTTTTAAATTGATGGGTAATTTAAGAAATTTTATAATGATTTTCTATATTATAATTTGTTTATATATTTTAATTATTATTTTTCAAATCCCGTAACTTTTTTTTATAAAAATCCCCTGTTGGGAATTTTGAAATTTTAGTGGGAATTTGCGGGGAACTTTAAAAATTAAGTTTTCTTAATTCTTATAGCGTTTTAAAGGTTTTACAAGTAAAATTTCAAATTCCCAAATATAAATTCAAAATCTCCTTTAAAGGATTTTTTAAAATGATATGTAATTTAAGAAATTTCATAATGATTTTTATACTATAACTAGTTTATTTATTTTTATTATATTTTTTTTAATTTTCAAGTCAAATCCCCAATTTGGGTATTTTGAAAATTTAGTGGGAATTTGCGGGGATCTTAAAAAATTGTGTTTCCTTAATTCTTATACCATTTTAAAGGTTTTGCAAGTATTTTTTCGAATTCCCAAATATTAAATTGAAAATCTCCTCTCAAGGATTTTGTTAAATTTAATGGTAATTTAAGAAATTCCTTGTTTTTTTATAACATTACAATTTGTTTATTAATTTTTAATATCATTTTCCATTTACCCTTACTTTTTCACAAAAATCCCCTGTTTGGGTATTTTGAAATTTTAGTGGGAATTTGCGGGGATCTTTAGAAATGTGTTTTTTATATATTTTTTTGTATGTTATTTAAAAGGATTTTTAGTATTAATAGGGTTTATGAGCCTTTAAATTAGCTTTAGAAAAAAATACAAATAATGCAGCACATAGGCTTATGATTGATATTTATTTAATCAATAATAATCATACGCCTTCAATCACTACTGAAAGTTTTTATCGCTAGTTTGGCCTTTGAAATAATAAATGTAGAGTATTCTTATCTTTAAAAAGAATATACAACAAAAAAATCTTGAAAATTGTATAACTTTAAAGTGCATGTTTTCAAAATTAATATTAATCATACGCCTGGATGGTAAATTACAAAAAAAAAACAGTTTTTTTTGTTCCTTTTCATTTTAAATTCTCTATTTCATTTATATAAAATATTGAAGGCCTTAATTAAGTGTGTTTAACACCAGCCAGTCTGGCCCCAACTCAGCACTTGCTAATACCCAAACAAAATAGTATGTATCTATAATAATTGTGTTTCCCACATTTCCATAAATGTTTTTTTTTATATATTTTAACATGACAGAGGCTGGATATTTCAAAGTATAAAATAGACTTTCAATAACACTATGAAGGCTGTGTTACCCAACAACAATGTGAACATGATGAAATGTGAAAAAATTGTGGGAACAAAAATATAAATAATTGAAAACAATGAAGCAGTAAATTAAAAAGAAATATTTATATGAATATTTTTTCAATCTAAAAAAAAACTATACTTTGTTTAACAAAAGGTTTTTCATATGTAAAATAGTTTATTGAAGGCAATAGTAACTTTATTGCAATTTTATTGTTTGTGAATTTCTGAAAACCATTTGATAATTCAGTTGTCACTTTGTTGGTAACAAATATTGGAGACAATTATTAGATCATAAAACCATAATGAATTTAAAACTACTCAGAGTTGACTGCTTGCAATAGTTTCCGCAATTTAGATGACTCTAGGAGGCAGTATAATGAACACAAATTTAGTTAAAAGTTAAAGAAAGAAGGATACCCAAGGAAAACAGCTAAAAAGATTTGAAATTTTAGAAACATAAATATTTCTCTTTTCTTACCATGCATAATTTTCCAATAGTTTGAGTTCAAATTTGAATTTTTGAAATTTCGATTTTTGTTAATATTACAAAAAAAGGATATTAGGCTAACTTTTTTGTTATTCTTCAAAAAAATACGAAATTTATGGAAAATATTAACAACATTATAAGGCATTCCTTTTGATAATTTCAGGAGATATAAATAATTTTTATAGATTTTAAAGCATTTTATTTAAACAAATTTTAAAACAGAAATTTAATTTACTTCAAAAATTACTTTCCAGACTTTCTGGTTTATTTCTACATAATATTTGTGATGATTTATATGACACACAGAAAAAGGATATATGGACAACTTTTTTGTCTTTGCTCAAAATTTTACCAAACTCCTTGATTATATTAAAAACATGTTCTTACATCCTTTTTCGCGGTTTCAAATAACTGTACTTATTTTTGTAGAAGTTATGACATTTTCTGATAAAAATAAAATTAATTATATTAAACGAAAATGTTTAAAAACAAGTAGAAACTATAGTGGTTGATATTTTTGCCAATATTTACAAACATTTGTGTGAATTTTGTTTAATTCCCAAAAAAGGATATTCAGAGAGCTTCCTTAAAGTTTATCCAATATCAATAAAATTTGAGTTAAATATAAAGGACATTAATTGCCAACCCTTTTGATGATTTCAACTGATATTAACAAATTGTATGGATTTTAAAATAATTTTTTATAAAAAAAATTTAAATCAATATTTATTTGTTTGTAAGTTTTATTTGGTTCTTGTTTTAAAAGCTCTCTATAATATTTTAATTTAATTTTAAGCAGATTTGAGTAACATACAGAAAAAGGATATATGGGTAACTTTGTTTTCTTTGCTGGAAATTCAACCAAATTTCTTTATTACATTAATAGCATGGTCTTACACCCCTTTTCGCAGTTTCAAATAACTCTATTGATTTTTGTAGAAATTATGAGATTTTCTGAAAAAAATGCTTATTTATTTGGAGGAATTCATTCCCTTTATTTTTTTTTAGAGTGAACTCTTCAAAGTCTATTTTGAAAAACTTTCTATTTTGCTTTAAACTGTTGTTTTGCCAACATATTGTGTATGTTTTTATACTCCTTTTCATGGCTTGTGTTATTCCCAGTCTCGTTATTGTTTAATATACTCAAATGTCTACCAAAAGTTTATTATAGATTATGACTACAATAACAGCTACACACAGTGGTAGTAGTATGTATCACAAGTATAAATATATTTATATGTAAATACTTAAACAACAATATCAAGGAAAAAAACTCAACAAAATCCCTAGAAAGCTGCTACAAACTAAATTACATTTAACTCTGTTACATGCTTATATGAAATAGTTGTTTTTTTATATATTCGAGTTTGTGTTTACGAATGTGTGTATAGCAGAATACTTTGCTTAGAAACATAAAATAATCGTTATTGTTTGTTCTTGTACTTCTTTTTTTTCTCTTTTTTTCATGCCAATGTTTATGTATGCAAGAGGTCCTGTATGTAAGTTTGCCAGTGACATGATATGCCTTTAAGCTTAAATGTTGTGTATTTGCTTATGAAAGTTAGTCTGTGTAGCTGGTATATTGAGCAGTATGTGCTTTAAACTGTTGCCTTGTTGGCCTTATAAGCTGTTGATGGTATGTAGCATAAATTGCAAAACATGTTGGTAGGATTCATAATGATGTTTGCCATTGTTGAGGCTCTATATGCTAAACTTTTCTTTTTTTTAGTGAAGATACTTCCTTATGCTTTTTATAATTTAAACTTCATTGTTGTAAAAGAGTTTGTGTTATGGCTTGTGGTCCCCCTAGGGGACCATCATGTTTGCTGTTAAAGCATACTTTTACCTAAAGATTTATATGCGTTTTTTTTCAGTTGTCATTTTAATATTGAGTTATTTCTTCTCGTAAATATTTGTTTTTTTTCCACAACTTTTTTGCTTTACCAACATAGGTATTTTATTTTGTTTTTATGTATAAAAAATCATGTATTTCCCATACATATTTTAGCCTCATTGTTTACAGCCCAGAAGTTTTTTTGTTCTAACTAAGTAAAGTTTAAGGTCATTTCAAAATCATTTAAAATTTGTTTAATATTTTCTTTTACAGGAAATTTTTTTATATAAAATAGACAGCAACTAGTTAACATAATTTTAAACTAAGAAGGATTTAAAGCTTCCTTTCAATTGTAAATTCAAAATCGTCAGACCTGGCGTATACTTAATATTAATTCTCTAACATATTTTATTTATTGCTCATACGACCCTTAGAAATCTGTCTACGTTTGAAATAAAATGTGTAACCAGCCACCTTAAACATTCTCCAGCCTTTGCCATATTAAACTAACACAAATCTTTAATATTTTTAGCAAAAATATTATAAATAATGTGAGAAGGTTGCGTATACTTAATATTTATTTAATGCATAATAATCATACGTTTAGAAGTCCTTCACAAATTGAAGTTTATTTTCATAAACTCTTTGAAGGTTTTTCTTCTTTTTTCTTTTGCTCAAATTAAATATGATTTAGGATTGTTATATAAAAAATTCTACAAGATCAAAGAGCTCTCAAGTTATAAATTCATGGTATGTCTTTGTAATACATGTCAAAACATCAAATAAATCATAAATTTTTTTATATAAAACACAAAACAATGAAAGAATATAAATCTACAGTTAGAAAAAAACAATAATTTAAGGCATAACCATAAAACAAATAAATAAAAAAGGTAAAAGGTAATAAATAAAACCATCCTTAAATAAAAACTAAGAAGAACATTCTCTAAATGCTTTGGAAATCTTGAGCTGTTGTGTATAAAGTATTAAAAAGTTCCTGCCTTTGTTCACTTTAATTTAACATAAAATAAAGTATTGTTGAGAAAAAGGATATATGGACAAGTATATTGTTTTTCAAGCAATATTATTCTAAGTTTTACAAATTGTTTTTGGCATCAAATGCTGTCCTTATACTAAACTTTAAATGATTAAGATTAGTTTTTCATAAATTATGAAAATTTTTACTTTAGTAATAAAACTGAAAGCATAATTTTTGGCTTTAATCAACATTAAATTAAGCTACTACCTAATATCTTTAGATTTTTCTAACATATTACAAATTTTAAACTTTTTACAAAAAAAGGACATTCTAGATGCAGTCTTAAAAATAAAGGAAAATTTATTTAAATTCATAACAGATACTAAGGACACTAATTAGCGTTCGAATACTAAATTAGAAGACAATCGATAAAATTTTAAAAATTTTACTAGGTTTTGTTAAAAACTTAAATTAAATTTTTGAACAATCTTCAGTTGATATTTCATTTTCCTTTCTATTTCTTATATTTTTAGCTTAAATTTTGCAAATTTGAAAACATTACAGAAAAAGGATATATGAACAACTTTCTAGTTACAGCTGGAAAATAATCAATTAAAATTTGTAAATGTAAAAGATATAAAATGACATTCGTGTAAGGAAATTGAAATGATTTTAAGAATTTTTGAAGAAGTTATTTTGTTTTCCAAAAAAAAATTTTTTTCAAAAAATTTTGTATAATTCCAAAAAAAGGATATTCTGAAAGCTTCCTTACAGTTTATACAATATCAATAAAATTTGTGTTAAATAACAAGGACATTAATTGGCATCCATTTTGATGATTTCACCTGATATTAAAAATGTTTATGGATTTTAAATTATTTTTCATAAAAAAATTTGTACTAAATTTTAATAGTTTGATAAGGTTCTTGTTTTTAAAGTTTTCAAATCTATTTTAAACAAGTTTTGAATAGATTTGAGAGACTTATAGAAAAAGGATATATTGGCAACTTTGTTGCCTTTGCTGGAAAGTCAACCAAATTTCTATATTACATTAATAGCATGTTCTTACATCCTTTTTCGTAGTTTCAAAAAATTCTAATAATTTTTGTAGAAGTTATAAGATTTTCTGAAAAAAAAATTTTAAATCTATTAAACGAAAATACTTGAAAACAACTAGACACTTTACTGGTACTTATTTATGCCAATATTTACAAACATTTGTGTAGATTTTGTTAAATTCCCAAAAAAGGATATTCTGAGAGATTCCTTACCATTTAACCAATATCATTGAAATTTGTTGTTAAATATAAAGGACATTAATTGCCATTCATTTTGATGATTTCACTTGATATTAATGAAATTTATGGATTTTAAAAGATTTTTTATAAAAAAAATATCGACAAAATTTTAATAATTTTATTAGGTTCTTGTTTTTAAATCATTCTGATATATTTTAAATAAATTTTGAGCAGATTTGTGTGTCATACAGAAAAAGGATATATGGGCAACTTTGTTGCCTTTGCTGGAAAGTCAACCAAATTTCTATATTACATTAATAGCATATTCTTACATCCTTTTTCGTAGTTTCAAAAAATTCTACAAATTTTTGTAGAAGTTATGAGAATTTCAGAAAAAATATTTTAAATCTATTAAACGAAAATACTAGAAAACAACTAGGCTCTTTGCTGGTACTTATTTACATTGTGTAAATTTTGTTAAATTCCCAAAAAAGGATATTCTGAGAGATTCCTTACAGTTTAACCAATATCATTGAAATTTGTTGTTAAATATAAAGCACATTAATTGCCATCCATTTTGATGATTTCACCTGATATTAATGAATTTTATGGATTTTAAAAGATTTTTTATAAAAAAATATCAACAAAATTTTAATAATTTTATTAGGTTCTTGTTTTTAAATCTTTCTGATATATTTGAAATAAATTTTGAGCAGATTTGTGTATCATACAGAAAAAGGATATATGGGCAACTTTGTTGTTTTTGCTGGAAATTCAACAAAATTTCTGTATTACATTAATTGCATAGTTTTACGTTATTTTTCATAGTTTCAAACAACTCTGATAATTTTTGTAGAAATTATGGTTTTTTTTTTTAAAAAAAATTATTTTGTTAATTGAAATCTTTTGAAAAAAAACTAAAAACTTTTTGGTTAGAAATTTTGAATGTTTTGTTAAACTCCCAAAAAAAGATATTCTGAGAGTTTCTTCAGGGTTTATCCCAAATTAATGAAATTTGTGTTAAATCTGAAGGACAGTGTCTGTCATTTCAAAGGTTTTTATCAACTTTTGTAGATTTTAAAGCAATTTTACTAAAATATTTGTAATACTGCCTGAAGCTTTTTGTAATATTTTGTATCCTTTATGATCTAAACACTTGCCTTTTGTTGGTTATGATTTCCCTACACTTGTAGAATATATTTCATTATTTCAAGGAAATATCCTTGAAATATTCTTTAACTTTCGTTTTAAAAATAAAAATAATTTTGCATTCAAGAAGAATTTTTATACAAAGAAAACCTCAACAAACCACAACATGCTCATAAATAAAACTGAAAAAAGATTTAAGTGAATCACAGGTATCACACGTAAGATGGAAAGAAAATCTTTTTATACAAAAAAGGGGAAGAAAATATGTTGCTCTTGTTGCTCTATAACTTCCGGCATATTTTTTATATAATAAATTATATTGTATAAGGAAAAGTAAAATAAAATACAAAATGAAAGCATGAGTTGTGAAATAACTTTTGATATACATATGCCAGTGGAGATGTGTGTATTAAAACAAGCATAAAATATGTTTCAATTGCTGCTTTTGGTTTTTTTTGTTGCTAAAGCAAGAGGTTATACAGTATTTAAGTATGATTACACACATCTCCTTAACCACAAACGTTTTTATTGAATTCTTATATATTTCTCTACAATATTGTTTGCTCTATTTACTTTCAATTTATTTTTCTGTTCTGGGTATAAGAAATTTATTTTATTTATATTTAATAATAAAAATATTTTTATAAATAAATAATAGAAAAGGTTTTTCCATAATTTATGACAGCTAGAATAAAGTGCTCTTAAAGTACACAATTTTCAAACACAAAAGAATGAAAACATTTGAATTGACATACCACAACGTATGAGCAATAAATAAAATTTATTGGAATTAAATATTAAGTATACGTCTTTTCATATTATTTAGAAAAAACTTTAATAAATGCAAAAATTACTGGCCAATAATTGAAACAAACAGATATTCGACTTCATAGGAATGTAATGAGAGAAAATCGTTTAAAACAATTAAACTCCAATGGACATAGAAGTAGTAAGTGAAGTTTATAGAATTAAATATTAAGTATACGCAGTTTAATTTTCGACAGTCAATGCTCCAAAGTCCCCATTTGAAGACCCTTTATATAGCTAAAAATGTAATTAAAATGAAATCCATGTAAAAAGCTTCTCTATGTTAAGGATGCTCTACAGATTAAGTGTTAAAATATTAAAACCTTAAATGCCAAGTTGTGTTTTTTAAATCCTCAAGAGGAATGAGTATAAATTGTGTTGGCTTTTGTTAAACACCCTCCCAATTTAACTTAAATCATACATGAGTCGGTATTTTGTAAAAAATTTAACATTAATGGTAAATTGATTAATTTACTTAAGGGTTTCATACAAAGGGGGTGTAAATTTGCTGCTCTACATCCAATTTATTTTCTCTTTCACTTTGATGTTAGATATCAGAGAATGATGTGTCTGAATGTGAATTTAATTACATCATTAAGTGGTGTAAATAAATAATTTTGGAAAATTGAATTTGTACCAGGAATTATATTTAGCAATTTAACAAAATAATTAAAATGAATTTAAATAAAATGAACAAAAAATTTCCAGAAAGTTTCAATGAAAAACTATTGATTTTAAAATGTATTTTGTTTACTATTTTTTTTAAGATATTTCCATTGAAAACTATTACTTTTGTTGTTAAGACTTTTTAAAATTCTTAAATTATTTACAATTATTGTTAAGTCGTTAGCTTACAATTGCTATCAACATTTATTTAGTTTTCAAGGCTTTACTTTTCCTATGAAATACCAAATGAAACCAGGAAACTAAAATAGTTGTACAGATGCAAAACCAAAATAAAGTTTTTCTAACTATAATTAACAACACTTTTGTCTATGCTAAAGTAAAAAAACAGAAACAGTTTGGGTTATAATCTACACAACAGCTGGAACCAGTAAATAGCAACAAAAACTGGAACAATTATACTTGTTTATATTTAGATTAAACAAAAATTTAATTAATTCGATTTTAAATGAAAAAAAGTTTTGTGTCTGCTTTGGTGTTGGTAGATATTTAAATATTTATTAAATAAATAGTTAAAATAACAAAAATGGCGACAACTTTTCAATACAAATGGAAAGTTATCGATAATTTTTTTTATAGAAATCGATAGTTATCGATAACTTTTCTATAGAAAAGTAAAGTTATCGATAAGTTTTCTATAGAAATCGAAAGTTATCGAAAACTTTTCCATAGAAATCGATAGTTATCGATAACTTTTCTATAGAAAAGTAAAGTTATCGATAACTTTTCTATAGGAAAGTAAAGTTATCGATAACTTTTCTATAGAAATCGAAAGTTATCGAAAACTTTTCCATAGAAATCGATAGTTATCGATAACTTTTCTATAGAAAAGTAAAGTTATCGATAACTTTTCTATAGAAAAGTAAAGTTATCGATAACTTTTCTATAGAAAAGTAAAGTTATCGATAACTTTTCTATAGAAAAGTAAAGTTATCGATAACTTTTCTATAGAAAAGTAAAGTTATCGATAACTTTTCTATAGAAAAGTAAAGTTATCGATAACTTTTCTATAGAAAAGTAAAGTTATCGATAACTTTTCTATAGAAAAGTAAAGTTATCGATAACTTTTCTATAGAAAAGTAAAGTTATCGATAACTTTTCTATAGAAAAGTAAAGTTATCGATAACTTTTCTATAGAAAAGTAAAGTTATCGATAACTTTTCTATAGAAAAGTAAAGTTATCGATAACTTTTCTATAGAAAAGTAAAGTTATCGATAACTTTTCTATAGAAAAGTAAAGTTATCGATAACTTTTCTATAGAAAAGTAAAGTTATCGATAACTTTTCTATAGAAAAGTAAAGTTATCGATAACTTTTCTATAGAAAAGTAAAGTTATCGATAACTTTTCTATAGAAAAGTAAAGTTATCGATAACTTTTCTATAGAAAAGTAAAGTTATCGATAACTTTTCTATAGAAAAGTAAAGTTATCGATAACTTTTCTATAGAAAAGTAAAGTTATCGATAACTTTTCTATAGAAAAGTAAAGTTATCGATAACTTTTCTATAGAAAAGTAAAGTTATCGATAACTTTTCTATAGAAAAGTAAAGTTATCGATAACTTTTCTATAGAAAAGTAAAGTTATCGATAACTTTTCTATAGAAAAGTAAAGTTATCGATAACTTTTCTATAGAAAAGTAAAGTTATCGATAACTTTTCTATAGAAAAGTAAAGTTATCGATAACTTTTCTATAGAAAAGTAAAGTTATCGATAACTTTTCTATAGAAAAGTAAAGTTATCGATAACTTTTCTATAGAAAAGTAAAGTTATCGATAACTTTTCTATAGAAAAGTAAAGTTATCGATAACTTTTCTATAGAAAAGTAAAGTTATCGATAACTTTTCTATAGAAAAGTAAAGTTATCGATAACTTTTCTATAGAAAAGTAAAGTTATCGATAACTTTTCTATAGAAAAGTAAAGTTATCGATATCTTTTCTATAGAAAAGTAAAGTTATCGATAAGTTTTCTATAGAAAAGTAAAGTTATCGATAACTTTTCTATAGAAAAGTAAAGTTATCGATAACTTTTCTATAGAAAAGTAAAGTTATCGATAACTTTTCTATAGAAAAGTAAAGTTATCGATAACTTTTCTATAGAAAAGTAAAGTTATCGATAACTTTTCTATAGAAAAGTAAAGTTATCGATAACTTTTCTATAGAAAAGTAAAGTTATCGATAACTTTTCTATAGAAAAGTAAAGTTATCGATAACTTTTCTATAGAAAAGTAAAGTTATCGATAACTTTTCTATAGAAAAGTAAAGTTATCGATAACTTTTCTATAGAAAAGTAAAGTTATCGATAACTTTTCTATAGAAAAGTAAAGTTATCGATAACTTTTCTATAGAAAAGTAAAGTTATCGATAACTTTTCTATAGAAAAGTAAAGTTATCGATAACTTTTCTATAGAAAAGTAAAGTTATCGATAACTTTTCTATAGAAAAGTAAAGTTATCGATAACTTTTCTATAGAAAAGTAAAGTTATCGATAACTTTTCTATAGAAAAGTAAAGTTATCGATAACTTTTCTATAGAAAAGTAAAGTTATCGATAACTTTTCTATAGAAAAGTAAAGTTATCGATAACTTTTCTATAGAAAAGTAAAGTTATCGATAACTTTTCTATAGAAAAGTAAAGTTATCGATAACTTTTCTATAGAAAAGTAAAGTTATCGATAACTTTTCTATAGAAAAGTAAAGTTATCGATAACTTTTCTATAGAAAAGTAAAGTTATCGATAACTTTTCTATAGAAAAGTAAAGTTATCGATAACTTTTCTATAGAAAAGTAAAGTTATCGATAACTTTTCTATAAAAACTGAAGTTATCAATAACTTTCCTATAGAAAACAAAAGTTATCGATAACTTCTCTATAGAAATCGAAAATTATCGATAACTTATCTATAGAAATCGAAAATTATCGATAATTTTTATATAGAAATCGATAGTTATCGATAACTTTTCTGTATAAATCGAAAGTCATAGATAATTTTTCCATAGAAATCGAAAGTTATCGATGACTTTTCTATAGAAAAGTAAAGCTATAAAAAAGTAAAGAATTATTTTTAAATTAAATTTTATTAAATTTATAAAAACCCAAACAAATTGAAGAATTTAAATGTTTTAGTTTACTTGTATTTATCTAATCACACCTTTTTCGTGTTAAAAAATATATAACTAGTCTCTAAATAAACCAATAAAACCTGTACCTTACTTGAAGGTACAATTTAGAACTTACAAAACCAAACGATCAACAAGTAGTAGTGTAAATATTGTTTTTATAAAAAAAAATAAAATAAACATTAAACGCCTACCAATATGCTTTGAAAAACACAGTTAGAAACAATGTTTCAGCTACTGTGTAATTTGCTGTGGAAGCATAGACACCCACAATAAAATGAAAAAAGTGTTTGGACACATTAAAAAAATAGTAGGGATAATGGAGAATACAAAAACAAAACTTTTTTTATTCCTTTTATGTGTGACAGTTGGTGGCATTTGAAATATTTCTTTACTGCAATATGGAAGTAGTTTTTAAGCTTTAGTGTTTTCATTTAGGATTTGTGACCATACAAAAGTATTAATAAATGCTTACAGTTGTGACACAACTCAGCTCTCAAAATAGTATCAGACCTTTTATGCTTTAAACAAAAATTCATCTGAATTTTCAAATATTTAAGTATGGAATTGTAGAGGTGTTGTTGTAGTTTTAAGCTTAAAAGTGATTGCAGCCATCGACTGGCTTAACTGCTGGTTGGTTTGACATGACTTTTGAGCATAAATATTTTTCAGGAAAATATGCCAACTATTTTTGGTACAAATCTTTTAAAAATATTTGTGACCAAATTCATGACGACTGTTTAGTACTATTAAAAGAATTTCTCATAAATCTTATGAAGGAATGTGTCTTTTAGTAGAAAATTATTATACTTTTTATAGAGAAATATAAAATAATTTTTAATTCATTTTCATAAAACTACAACAAATTTTTTATTAGCAACTTCAAATCAAGGCATTGAATTAATTTATTTATATAAAATTTTTCACACCCATTTCTAAGGACAAATGTCTGAAGAAATATGGTGTGAGCAATTGACTTACAAAACCTTGGTTTTGACCAGTGATTTCTGAAGAAAAATGGGATTTTCTACTGCAATCTGTTTGCAGTTTACTTATTTTGTTTACATGTATCTCTGTCTAATATGTCTGTTGCCATTGGCTGTTGTGTCTGTTCATGGCTTATTTTGTTGCTTACTTATTATTGCCTACTTTCAGGTGTTATGTTTATTTTATTTGTTTAATCAACATATTCATATTTAATTAATTTATTTTGCCTTGGGATAATTTTCCATAATGTTTTTGTGGAAAGAATTAATTAAATTTATAATTGCAATTTGCATTCACAAGTTCAAATATATTGAATTAATGGTCAACTTTTCAAAAATTTATTTTACAAAATTACAACACTTAATTAGTTTTAAACTCTTAAATGTAATTTACTAAAGTATTCTTAAAAATTCTGGGAAATTTACAAGTCTATTGATTACTGTTTATGTTAGAAGTTTCAGCAAAAATAAGTTTTTCCAGAGAAATATGTATAACAAAACAAATTAATGTTATTAATTATAAGTATATTGCCTATAAGTAGGCAATAATTTGTGTAAGTTCTTATTGAAAACAAAAATATAGGCCACAAAATGTGTATAAATATTTAAAGGACAACAATTTTCAGAAATGAAATGTTATGGATAACAGTTGTTTTCTTTAAAAAAACTTTAATAACAATTAATTTTATCAATAATTTTAAATTTCTGTAGAAAAAGTATCGATCACTTTTGTCTTCTATAGGAAATTTATTGCTTACTTTAAATTACCATAGAAAATTTATCAATAACTTTAAATTTTCATGGAAAAGTTATCGATAACTTTTGTTTTCACAGAAAAGTTATCGATAACTTTCGATTTTTATAGAAAAATGATCGATAACTTTCGATTTCTATGGAAAAATTATCTATAACTTTTTGTTTCTATAGAAAAGTTATCGATAACTTTACTTTTCTATAGAAAAGTTATCGATAACTTTACTTTTCTATAGAAAAGATATCGATAACTTTACTTTTCTATAGAAAAGTTATCGATAACTTTACTTTTCTATACAAAAGTTATCGATAACTTTATTTTTCTATAGAAAAGTTATCGATAACTTTACTTTTCTATAGAAAAGTTATCGATAACTTTACTTTTCTATAGAAAAGTTATCGATAACTTTACTTTTCTATAGAAAAGTTATCGATAACTTTACTTTTCTATAGAAAAGTTATCGATAACTTTACTTTTCTATAGAAAAGTTATCGATAACTTTACTTTACTATAGAAAAGTTATCGATAACTTTACTTTTCTATAGAAAAGTTATCGATAACTTTACTTTTCTATAGAAAAGTTATCGATAACTTTACTTTTCTATAGAAAAGTTATCGATAACTTTACTTTTCTATAGAAAAGTTATCGATAACTTTACTTTTCTATAGAAAAGTTATCGATAACTTTACTTTTCTATAGAAAAGTTATCGATAACTTTACTTTTCTATAGAAAAGTTATCGATAACTTTACTTTTCTATAGAAAAGTTATCGATAACTTTACTTTTCTATAGAAAAGTTATCGATAACTTTACTTTTCTATAGAAAAGTTATCGATAACTTTACTTTTCTATAGAAAAGTTATCGATAACTTTACTTTTCTATAGAAAAGTTATCGATAACTTTACTTTTCTATAGAAAAGTTATCGATAACTTTACTTTTCTATAGAAAAGTTATCGATAACTTTACTTTTCTATAGAAAAGTTATCGATAACTTTACTTTTCTATAGAAAAGTTATCGATAACTTTACTTTTCTATAGAAAAGTTATCGATAACTTTACTTTTCTATAGAAAAGTTATCGATAACTTTACTTTTCTATAGAAAAGTTATCGATAACTTTACTTTTCTATAGAAAAGTTATCGATAACTTTACTTTTCTATAGAAAAGTTATCGATAACTTTACTTTTCTATAGAAAAGTTATCGATAACTTTACTTTTCTATAGAAAAGTTATCGATAACTTTACTTTTCTATAGAAAAGTTATCGATAACTTTACTTTTCTATAGAAAAGTTATCGATAACTTTACTTTTCTATAGAAAAGTTATCGATAACTTTACTTTTCTATAGAAAAGTTATCGATAACTTTACTTTTCTATAGAAAAGTTATCGATAACTTTACTTTTCTATAGAAAAGTTATCGATAACTTTACTTTTCTATAAAAAAATATCGATAATTTTGGTTTTCTATACAAAAGTTATTGATAATTTTGGTTTTCTATACAAAAGTTATCGAAAACTTTACTTTTCTATAGAAAAGTTATCGATAACTTTACTTTTCTATAGAAAAGTTATCGATAACTTTACTTTTCTATAGAAAAGTTATCGATAACTTTACTTTTCTATAGAAAAGTTATCGATAACTTTACTTTTCTATAAAAAAGTTATCGATAACTTTTGTTTTATATAAAAAAGTTATCGATAACTTTTCTTTTCTATAGAAAAATTATCGATAACTTTTGTTTTATGTAGAAAACACTTAGATAACCTAACTTTACTAAAGAAAATCTTTCAATGTAAAGAATGTTTTTATTTCTATGATGTGGCCAAGAAAATGTATGGGCAGCAGGGAGGAACGCATGAAATAATACAAATTAAATCAACTAAGAAGGAACGACAAATAACTTATATTTATTTATACCTACTAATCTATGCTTGTGTTTCATTAAACAA
Organism: Calliphora vicina; assembly: GCF_958450345.1. Classification (NCBI taxonomy): domain Eukaryota; kingdom Metazoa; phylum Arthropoda; class Insecta; order Diptera; family Calliphoridae; genus Calliphora; species Calliphora vicina. The sequence continues at coordinate 117,762,868 of NC_088783.1, forward strand.
AATAAAATTAAGTTATTATACCCACAAGTATCTGGAGCTGAGCTCTGCTTAATCCATTATCAAATATCAACAAGAAAAACAACATTATCGCCATCATCAATAAAACTGATTTTAACCAATATATTACGCCCTTTCCTACGTCTCTCTTCAACACTTTCAGACCATTTAGCAACTACTATGAACAGCGGGAGCAGAACATCAAAATAAAAGGACTTCATGTTTAATTATTAACTGTGTGTGAGTAAAACTACATGTGAGTAGTTGTGTGTTGTGGTAAAGCGATTAACCATTTTATACGTAATTGAATTTTGTTGTTTTTTTTTCCTTAATATTTCAACAGATATACATACATACCTACAGCCACATATGGTCAGAAAAACCAAATCGACATGTTTAAAACTCATACTGTCCCATGCACTGGAAGGCAGTACACAGAAACTGAGAGAAAAAAATTAACCTATCAAAAGAAATCAAACCGCACAGCAACGCTCAATGAACAATAAACGCCTTAAGCGGTTTTAATATTTTCGCTCAGAAAAAGTTGATGAAGAAGAAGTAGAGGAAACATGCTGCGAAAGAAACTACAAGCAAGTGAAGCTTGGAAAGGGGGACATTTTACACGGTCAATGCATTTATGTGATTAATATGTTTGTATTGGCAACTGCATATTTGTATTTAATAAAAATATACACACACAGAGAACTAATACTATAATGACACACAACTACAAATAACATTTCAGTAGAAATCAGAAATATACCCAACAGCAACGACCACGCAAACTATTAGGGTGATACTCTTCTATATTGTTTCTCCTCTTTATAACGACTCCACTGTGAGGTCATTCATTTGCAAAAAATAAAAAGAATAAATTTGAAATTCCATACACAAGTATCAAAAAATAACAGAATTTGTTAACATCTGTAATCATTGGAAAAATCTGTGTAGGTGGTGGATATATATAAGCTTAACATTATTATCGCATAATATCCTCTTGGGTTGCCCCCAAAAATATGCAAACATTTACATAAACTCAGCATTGAAATAACCAGACCAGGTCAGGCCAGCCACATGGTCAATATCATCATCATCACCACCATCATCATCGATTTGTAACATCGTCAAATTGATGCCATGGCTTGGGGTCAAATAGTTGTTTGTTGGTTTTTATATACATATTTTTTCCTGTTTCTTGTTTATTCCAGCATATTTTATAACAAATGCTGGGATTTTTATTACTCTTCATTGCGATTCAATTCACAAGCAGGAAAACCTTGAATTCATTTACATTTCCCAACATTAACAATTTCCGCAATAGAAATAATAACAAAAACATCTCCTTCCACAAAAATACTTATATTTTTGGTTGAATTTTTTTTTTTACTTTTCTCATTTTAAAATAAACCATTTTAACCCTTAAGGGTAAAAATACCCCAGCTCTAAAATAAAATTTATCATCACCACAATCACTGATCACAGCTACACACCTTTGAACAAAACACACACCTAGATAGATACATGAATCCCTTTCCTGTATCATTTTCAACAACCACCAGTAATACTCCTGGCCGCCTCCATACATACCACACACTTAATGATGTTTGTATGAAATTCGATTAAAATGGTTTTTTAATATGCTGGCAATGTTGTGAAAACATTTAATTGTTTATACTTCATCATGGATGGCTGTTGTGTTATTTTCCACTCAGCTTCATAGTGTATTATGTCATCATTGCCACGTGTAAAGTATTTAAACACAAATATTTTTTGGTAATTCGAATATATTTTGTGCGAATAATGTTTCTTTGGCAAAATAAAAAGCATTTGAATTTTTTTCCCCCGTTTAGCCTAAAAATATGCAAATATTTTTATAATGTTATTCAGGATTTTTTTCTACAATTCTATAAAAAAAGAAAAAAAAAATTATGCAAAATACTGTTAATAAAATGTTTGAAAAACATTAGAGAGTAAAGAAAAATCAAAACAATTGCTTATTTGTAATGTAGATTAATTTGAAGTATGTTTAATTAATAGCCTGAAAGTAGGCTTTAGAAATGTTAAACATGTTTTTAATGTGCATAGTAATTGGGGTAGAATTAAAACAATAAATAAAACAGCAATTATAAAAAAGAAATAAGAAAACAAATGTTATAAACCACTTTTCTATAGAAAACAAGAGAAATCGATAACTTTTCTATGGAAAACAAAAGTTATCGAAAACTTTTCTATGGAAAACAAAAGTTATCGAAAACTTTTCTATAGAAAACTGAAAATATCGATAACTTTTCTATAGAAAATTAAAGTTATCGATAACTTTTCTATAGAAAATTAAAGTTATCGATAACTTTTCTATAGAAAATTAAAGTTATCGATAACTTTTCTATAGAAAATTAAAGTTATCGATAACTTTTCTATAGAAAATTAAAGTTATCGATAACTTTTCTATAGAAAATTAAAGTTATCGATAACTTTTCTATAGAAAATTAAAGTTATCGATAACTTTTCTATAGAAAAATAAAGTTATCGATAACGTTTCTATAGAAAAATAAAGTTATCGATAACTTTTCTATAGAAAAATAAAGTTATCGATAACTTTTCTATAGAAAAATAAAGTTATCGATAACTTTTCTATAGAAAAATAAAGTTATCGATAACTTTTCTATAGAAAAATAAAGTTATCGATAACTTTTCTATAGAAAAATAAAGTTATCGATAACTTTTCTATAGAAAAATAAAGTTATCGATAACTTTTCTATAGAAAAATAAAGTTATCGATAACTTTTCTATAGAAAAATAAAGTTATCGATAACTTTTCTATAGAAAAATAAAGTTATCGATAACTTTTCTATAGAAAAATAAAGTTATCGATAACTTTTCTATAGAAAAATAAAGTTATCGATAACTTTTCTATAGAAAAATAAAGTTATCGATAACTTTTCTATAGAAAAATAAAGTTATCGATAACTTTTCTATAGAAAAGTAAAGTTATCGATAACTTTTCTATAGATATCGAAAATGATCGATAACTTTTCTATAGATATCGATAGTTATCGATAACTTTTTTATAGAAAATTAAAGTTATCGATAACTTTACTTACAAAGTATAATATTTTTGTACTTTGTTGTTAAAATGGTTCTATATTTAGTCCCTTTTTGAATGCTTTGCTGTGCTGCTTTTTTTACTTAAATTTGTTGTCATGTTTATTTTTCCTCTGTATGTTTCCGTTTATGAATTTTAATATTGTATGTATATTTAAAGTTCTCGTTTTTTCGGTGTATAAATATGCATCATTATAAATTTCACAACATGTGCTGAAGTTCCCAAAAAAAATATGTTGGAAAAACGAGAAGCATAATTTTCGAAACAAATTTGGAGTTATGCTAAAGTAAATGTTGTGTTATGAAAATGAATATTTAGTTAATAGAGCAGCAACTGATAAATATTTATATAGGATGCATAAATAATATTTAAATTTTGAGTTTGAAAAGATATTTAATTAAGATGAAGGTAAGTTTTTATAAAACTCTTGAAAAATATGTGTAAACATCGAGGTAGTCGTGGTTTTGGGCTTATATCTCAGCCATTTTAGAACCGATTTGCTCGATTTTAAATAGTAATCTAATTTAGACTATAGCAGATATATTGATGTATAAATCAGGTGCGTAAGTTATTTGGTGGCTTTGGAAAGTTGATTTCAACAGACAGATTGATATGGTATGATACGCTATCTATAAAGATCCAGAATATAAATGAAAAATGTGGAAATGCCTCTCATGACATCAGATATAATTTTCAGCCCTCCTAAGACGATGGAGAGCTATTGTCGTTTATACATTTTTTTGTTGTTATTAGATTCCAGTTTCTAAAGTATTGTTAAGGGAAATATTACAGCTACTTATGGGCTTAGGGGATTTTTAAGGTTTTTTGTACTGATATTATTAAATATGAATAAATGAAACATTATCTTTATATCTATGCTTAAAATTGAATTAATTTCCACCAACTTCAGTGATACTTATGTCATCCTTCTTCATTATTTTAACATTAAAACCTGATTAACCTGAAAAAAACATAGTATCTTCTATATTGACATTGAGACTTTGTTATTATCTGAGCAAACAAAAAATATTATTTATGAGCTTTATGAAATAATAACTCAGTTGTTGTAAACGAACTTTTATTTAAATTGATACTGACAAGGATAGCTTTCAAAAACGTTAATAAAATTACTGGTTTATGATTACCAACCAATATCGTTTTACATTTTTCCCCACAACAAATTGAGCAGAGTGTGTTTTATTTTTGCCAAATTTTCTTTCACAAATTAAATTATTTTTTTAATGAATTATTGATATGAAGTTTAATAATTCAAAGGAGATAGGTTAAATTTTGAAAAAGGAAATATAAAACTTGTTGTTGAATAAAATACCAAACAGAAATATAACTCAAAAAACACAAACTACAAAATACCAAGTTGTAATAAATAGCCTGCAAAATATATTGCCTAATTTTAGGGCAGAAATTCCCACTTTTATTTTCTTTACATGTAAAAGCATTTTTATTTAATTTAACCCAGTTTTTCAAGCTTCAAAAGGCAATAAATAACTGAATAGAATTTATTTCCTGATAAACAACATAAAATCTTAAAAATGTTGCCTAGTTTTTGGGGAAAAATAAATTAAAATTCAATTGGAATGTAAACTATTCAATTTTGTAAGTTAAATTGTTAGATCTATTAAAGGTAAGAGTAATTATTTCATAAATAAAACATGGATTATTTATTTATGAAATAATGAAAAAACAAACATACTTTTAGGGGGCTTTAAGCAAAACATTTGCTTAGCAAGTTGGTATATTTTGAGGGTTTTAAGACCATTATAAATAGTGTAGCATACAGTAGGGGGATTTGAAAATGAGAGTTGCTTTAAAATATTATTTTTAAATATAAATAGAAAAAGCATTAAAAGCTTGTTAATACCATTTTAATATTTAATGGAATTAAGGATTAAAAAAAACATTGCCTACTTTTAGGATGCATGATTTATTTTTTCTTATTTAGAGAGGATTTTGAACACTTAGAAAATTTTTAAAGAATAACTTAGATTTTAAATTGAAAAGATAAAAATAAAAATGAATATATATGTATTGGTCTAGGGTAGAGGAGGGGGTTTGACTCAACACCTAATAGCGCACTGAAAAATTAACTAAAATTTTTGAAATTTTGGGGAAAATTTTGGGGATTTTTAAATTTATTTTGGGAATTCAAGTGTTTTCCTATGCATACATATGTATTTGGTAATAAATTGTTAGCTACAAGTTAATTTTATTATAAGAATTCTGTTTAGGGGAAAGTTTTTTTAAAACTAGCAATAATTTGGAATTGGAATTTTGGGGATTTTGAAATTTATTTTGGGAATTTAAGTTTTCTCTTAAATATAGTAATATAATTCATAGCTTTAAGGCAATTTGGCCGTTTTGGGAAAAATTTCTTTAAAATTAGGAAGATTTTGGAATTGGGATTTTGGGGATTTTTAAATTTTGTTTGGGAATTAAAGTTTTCTCTTATATATAGTAATATAATTCATAGCTTTAAGGCAATTTTGACTGTTTAGGAGAAAATTTCTTTAAAATTAGGAAGATTTTGGAATTGGAATTTTGGGGATTTTTAAATTTAATTTGGGAATTCAAGTTTTGCATGTATATGGTAGTAAATTGTTAACTTTAAGTTAATTTTGGTATAAGAATTTCGTTTATGAGAAAATTTCATTCAAATTAGAAATATTTTGGAATTGGGATTTTGGGGATTTTGAAATTTATTTTGGGAATTAAAGTTTTTCTTGTATATGGTAAAAAATTGTTAGCTGTAATGCAATTTTGACTGTTTAGGGGAAAATTTCTTTAAAATAAGGAATATTTTGGAATTGGGATTTTGGGGATTTTTAAATTTATTTTGGGAATTAAAATTTTCTCTTATATATAGTAATATAATTGTTAGCTGTAAGGCAATTTTGACAGTTTAGGGGAAAATTTCTTTAAAATTAGAAATATTTTGGAATTGGGATTTTGGGGATTTTTAAATTTAATTTGGGAATTCAAGTTTTTCATGTATTTGGTAATAAATTGTTAACTTTAAGTTAATTTTTGGTATAAGAATTCCGTTTAGGGGAAAATTTCTTTAAAATTAGAAATATTTTGGAATTGGGATTTTGGGGATTTTTAAATTTATTTTGGGAATTTAATTTTTCTCTTATATATAGTAATATAATTGTCAGCTGTAAGGCAATTTTGACAATTTAGGGGAAAATTTCTTTAAAATTAGAAATATTTTGAAATTGGGATTTTGGGGATTTTTAAATTTATTTTGGGAATTAAAGTTTTTCCTGTATATGGTAATAAATTGTTAGCTGTAAGGTAATTTTAGTATTAAAATTCCATTTTGGAGAAAATTTCTTTAAAATTAGGAATATATTTGAGATTGGGAATTTTGGGGATTTTTAAATTTATTTAGGGAATTCAGTATTAAAGAAAAGTATGATATAAACCGTCTTTCATATAGCTTACTTTGATAAATTCAAGCTTGATTTGATTCTAAATGCTTTCATAAATATTTTCCAGGTATTTCTCCTCCCCTTTCCTTAATTTTGCACCTTATTTATCAAAGAAAATCCTGCAAAATAAAACAACTTTAGTTTTCTGAGTAAATATTACTAGACCATAGACTTATATATTTTCGCCAGCTTATTAAGGCCACTTACAAATACAAAACAATTGTGGACCATCAACTTAAGTGCAACAATTTAAGTATCAATTCCATTTAAGGACCTTCATTGTATAAACGAATGAATTTTTCATAAGGACAACAACAGCAAACAGCCTGAATGAATGTGTGCGAATAAAACAGAATAACACGAAATGAATTTTATACATAAAAAAAGAAAACAAAACAAATGAAGGGAAGGGAAGTTATAAAAAAAGAAAATTGAAAATATCAAGCTAATAAACAATAAAATGTAAAGAAAACAACATTGTCATAATATAGAGGGGGGTCAGTTGAAAAGCAGGACAATAAAAAAATATACAAACATGATAGAGAAATACAAAATAATACAACATTTTAACAAGGTACACAAGTGGACTTGTTATAAGTAATGGAAAAGGAAACAATCAGCACTTAGACGAAAAACAAGTGCCCTGTAAATAATTGTATTAAAGAAAGGAATCATTTTTACAAGGAAATTTAAGATAAAGCCAACAAAGTAACAGAATTATTAAAAAAATTTCAAGATTAAAAGAAAAATTTCGTTGCATTTAAATCCAATACATGTTACTTTTCTGTTTTGATTATCATTACAGACTATAAACTTAATAGCATACTTAGTTTTCTTAAAATAAATAAAATTTATAGCATACTTTTAGAGCAAAAATAATATTTTTATGAATATTTCGAATTAGTTATCAAAACGTATCTTTAATAGCCACATGCTTACTTTAACTACAATTTCAGTCAGGCAGCTTATTTTATACATTGTAAAAAAGCTATAAAAAAATTGTCATAAACAAGAGTTTAATAAAAAACAAGTAAGAGTGCTATATTCAGCTGTGTCGAATCTTTACCAAACTATACGTAAAAATATGAAAAACAATTTTGGGTAAAAAAAAAAATTTTGAGGAAAAAAAATTTGGTGAAAAAAAATTTTGTGAAAAAATTTTGTTAAAAAAATTTTTGGAAATAAAATTTTGATGAAAAAAAAAAGTTTTTAAAAAATGACAAAAATCTACAAACATATGTAAATGTGTCCAATTAGTGTCATTAATGTTAAGCCTTAAAGGTTGACGTCTTTGCCTTATTAAGAAAAAAGTTGGCAGAATATCCTTTTTTTAGTTTAACTTGAAAAAGTGGTCTAAAATCTACAAAAATGATTGAAATCACTTGAAATTAAGAATACGAAGGTTAATTAGTATCTTTAGTGCTTGATTAAAGTAATGCTGATATTGCTTTGAAAACAAAAAAGTAGGTAGAATATCCTTTTTTTTAAATTTTAAAATTTACTCAGAATTTTGTGAAATTTTAACGAAACTACACTTAGTTATGGCAAAAGGAAACGTAAATGAAAAAATAAAATTCTTGAGCTCCAAAGTTTCGGCAAAAAGTGACATAAAAACTACAAAAACTAATGAAATCACTTGAAACTATGAATACGAATGTTAATTAGTATCCTTAATGCGTGATCCAAGTAATGCTGATATTGCTTTGAAAACAAAAAAGTTGGAAGAATATCCTTTTTTAACAATTTTACAATTTGCTCTGAATTTTGCGAAATTGTTATGAAAATACACTTAGTTATGGCTGAGGGAAACGTTAATGGAAAAATAAAATTCTTGACTTTTAAAGTTTCGGCAAAAAGTGACATAAAATCTACAAAAAATAATGAAATCACTTGAAACTAAGAATACGAATGTTAATTAGTATCCTTAATGCGTGATCCAAGTAATGCTGATATTGCTTTGAAAACAAAAAAGTTGGTAGAATATCCTTTTTTAAAAATTTTAAAATTTGCTTAGACTTTTGCGAAATTGTTATGAAAATACACTTAGTTGTGGCTGAGGGAAACGCTAATGGAAAAATAAAATTCTTGACTTTTAAAATTTTAGCAAAAAGTGACATAAAACCTACAAAAATTATTGGAATCTTTTGGAACTTAGAATACGAATGTTAATTAGTATCCTTAATGCGTGATCCAAGTAATGCTGATATTGCTTTGAAAACAAAAAAGTTGGTAGAATATCCTTTTTGAAAAATTTTAAAATTTGCTTAGACTTTTGCGAAATTGTTATGGAATTACCATTAGTTATATCTAAGGGAAACGTACATGGAAAAATAAAATTCTTGAATTCCAAAGTTTCGGCAAAAAGTGACATAAAAACTACAAAAATTATTGGAATCACTTGAAACTTAGAATACGAATGTTAATTAGTATCCTTAATGCGTGATACAAGTAATGATGATATTGCTTTGAAAACAAAGAAGTTGGTAGAATATCCTTTTTGAAAAATTTTAAAATTTGCTCAGAATTTTGCGAAATACACTTACTTATGGCTGAGGGAAACGTTAATGGAAAAATAAAATTCTTGACTTTTAAAGTTTTTGCAAAAAGTGACATAAAATCTACAAAAGATATTGGAGTCACTTGAAACTAATAAATCGAATGTGAATTAGTGCCCTTAATACGTACGTTAAATATAAATGATTTTGTATAATAAACAAAAAAGTAACAAGAATATCCTTTTTTAGTTAGCTTAAGAAAAATAAAATGTATAGCATAGTTTTAGGGCAAACGCTTAATTAAAATGTTAACCCTAATTTCATAACAATATTTGCTGCTTAACATTTTTCTACATGCTCTAAACTATGCTACACTTTTCTCGTTTAAATTAAAATTGTTAAAAATAGTGCCAAAACTTCTAACCAAACTTGGCAGCTGTTTTTAAAAAACTAAACTTTGGTTTATGAAAAAAATATACACATTTTGTATTCCAATTTTATTTTAGACACCTGTATTTAGCTGGATAGATAAAAACCTGTCATAACTGGTTAAAAATTCATATAAACAAAAAAGAAACATTTTTATTTGTTATTTTTTTTGTGTTATATATTTTTGATGAAACCCACAAAACAAATTGATTGCAGATTACTAAAATGTTTGTTAAAAAAGCTCTTTAGTTTATGAAAATTTGCCACATTTTAATGATGAAGCCTACAAAGCAAATTGATTAGAGATTAAAAACTTTTTATGCAAAAAAAGTTAATTTTTTTTAAAAATGCCATAAAATCTACAAAAAATAATTGAAATCACTTGAAACTAAGCAGAAGAACGTACATTAGGGTCCTTAATATTAGGTATAAATATTGATAATTTTTAATGATAAAGAAAAAAGTAGGTCATATATCCTTTTTTCGTATATAAAATTTTTTTACAAAATTAATCAAATTTTTGCTATAGTTTTGATGCCAGAAAATTGAAAAGTTAAATTCTTAAATATTATTGAAATCGCTTGAAAATAAGAAAAAGGACGAAAATTTGTATCCTTAATTTATTGTGTAAATATTGATAATTTTCCATAATAAATAAAAAAGTGCCTCATATATCCTTTTTTTCATATATAATTTTTTTTACAAAATTAGGCAAATTTTTATAGAAATATTTTATTTTAGTGTTGATGCCAGAAAATTAAAAATTAAATTGCTAAGTAAAACTTTTTTTTTTTAAAAAATGCCATAAAATCTTTAAAAATTATTGATATCGCTTGAAAGTTAGCACAAGAACGGATATTAATGTCCTTCAAATTTAGTATAAATATTGACAATTTTTCATAATAAATAAAAAAGTAGTTCATATATCCTTTTTTTCATATATAAAAATAGTTTACAAAAAAAGGCAAATTTTTATAGAAAAATGTTTAGGTTTTGTTTTGATGCCAGAAAATTAAAAAAAAAAAAACATTCCTAAAACATTTTTTCAAAAAAATGCCATAAAATCTACAAAAAATTTTGTAAATACTTGAAAAAACCAAATAAGAAGGGAAATTGGTGTTCTTAATATTTATTAAAAAAGCAAGGACGAAAAACCTTTTAAATTTATTACCTTTAAAAAAATTAAAAATATTTTAAAATGTTTTTAATTTCTTCTGATTCGAAACTTTTGCTCAATTATTTAAATAAAGTCTGATTCATTTGTAATGATAGCAGATATAATTTTTCATTTTTTTTATCTCAATAGACCATTAACATGATTATGAGTTTCTACATTTCATATTTGCTTAAGTTAAACAAGGTGTACAAGGATAAAAAAAAAATTGCAATGCAGTAACATACGTCTGTCTAAAACATATACAGACAAAATCCAAACAAAAGCAACAAGTATTTGATATTTTAGTCACGTACAAAGCAAACAAAAGGGATGTAATAAAACGCACACATTTAAACTTATTTTAACGTATGTGTAAGGAAACATATTAAAATAGAGCAAGAAATTTAAAAAAAATAAAATTTATCTGTCAAACATTGTTTTCAAAAATTGAAAAAAGTAAAAAAAAAATGTAGTAAACCAGCCGTATGAATGACAATTAGTGTCCTTAATATAAGCCTAAAAGCTTGATGACTTTGCTATATTAAGAAAAAAGTTCGAAGAATATACTTTTTCTAGTTTAACTTGACAAAGTGATCTAAAATCTTCAAAAATAATTGAAATCACTTGAAACTAGAAATACGAATGTTAATTAGTATCATTAATATGTGGCCCACGTAAAGCTGATATTGCTTTTTAAATCAATAAGTTGGCAGAATATCCTTTTTGAAAAATTTTAAAATTTGTTAAAAATATTACAAAATTATTATGAAAATACATTTAGTTATGTCCAAGGGAGACGTAAATAAAAAAATAAAATTCTTAATTTCCAAAATTTTTCCGAAAAGTGACATAAAATCAAAAAAATATATTGAAATCACTTGAAACTAATAATACGAATGGGAATTAGTGCCCTTAATATTTATACTTAATATAAATGATTTTGCATAATAAACAAAAAAGTTGCCAGAATATCCTTTTTTTGAAAATTCTGAAAATTTGCTTAAAATCATGAAAACTACAATGGAAGTGCATTCAGTTATATTTTAAGGAAACGTAAATGGAAAAATAAAATTCTTGGCCTTAAAACTTTTCCCAAAAAGTGTTGTAAAATTTACAAAAATTATGGAAATCACTTGAAACTTATAACACGAATGGGACTTAGTGTCCTTAATATTTATACTAAAAATAAATGATTTTGCATAATAAATAAAAAAGTTGCCAGAATATCCTTTTTTGAAAATTTTTAAAATGTTTATAAAATCTTGGAACCTAATATGGAAACGCATTCAGTTATATTTTAAGGAAACGTAAATAGAAAACTAAAATTCTTGGCCTTAAAACTTTTCCCAAAAAGTGTTTTAAAATTTACAAAAATTATGGAAATCTCTTGAAACTTATAAAACGAATGGGAATTAGTGTCCTTAATATATACATAAAATATAAATGATTTTAAATGATAAACAAAAAAGTAGCCAGAATATCCTTTTTTTGAAAATTTTTAAATTTGTATAAAATCTTTTTATTTAAAAGAAACGCAATTTTAAAGAAACGCAAATGGAAAAATAAAATTCTTGGCCTTAAAACTTTTCCCAAAAAGTGTTACAAAATTTACAAAAATTATTGAAATCACTTGAAACTTATAATACGAATGGCAATTAGTGTCCTTAATATATACATAAAATATAAATGATTTTAAATGATAAACAAAAAAGTAGCCAGAATATCCTTTTTTTGAAAATTTTTAAAATTTGTATAAAATCTTGGAAACAATAATGGAAATGCATTCAGCTATATTTTAGGTAAACGTAAATGAAAAAATAAAATTCTTGGCCTTAAAACTTTTCCCAAAAAGTGTTGTAAAATTTACAAAAATTATGGAAATCATTTGAAACTTATAAAACGAATGGGAATTGGTGTCCTTAATATTTATAATAAATATAAATGATTTTTCATAGTAAACAAAAAAATTGCTAGAATATCCTTTTTTGAAAAATTTTAAAATTTTTATAAAATCTTGGAACCTAATATAGAAACGCATTCAGTTATATTTTAGGAAAACGTAAATGGAAAAATAAAATTCTTGGCCTTAAAACATTTCCCAAAAAGTATTTTAAAATTTACAAAAATGATGGAAATCACTTGAAACTTATAATACGAATGGCAATTAGTGTCCTTAATATATACATAAAATTTAAATGATTTTAAATGATAAACCAAAAAGGAGCCAGAATATCCTTTTTTTGAAAATTTTAAAAATTTGTATAAAATTTTGGGAACTATAATGGAAATGCATTCAGTTATATTTTAGGCAAACATAAATGGAAAAATAAAATTCTTGCCCTTAAAACTTTTCCCAAAAAGTGTTGTAAAATTAACAAAAATTATGGAAATCACTTGAAACTAAGAAAACGAATGGCTATTAGTGTCCTTAATATGTTAACAGAGTAATGATAATGTTAAAATATTAACAAAAAAGTGGCAAGAATATCCTTTTTTTATATATTTTTGAAATTTGATTTTCTATTTTATTATAAAATTGTGGTACATAATTGTTTTTGATTACTTAATGTTGCGAATTTGTATTTAAGGTTTATTTTCCATTTTCTTTTCCTCTACTTAATGCACATTTAAGGCATCAAGTTTTGAGGTTAAAGTTCTGTAATAAACAGAAAATAAATGAACATATATAAATATATAAATCTTAAATATTTCTATTAAAAAATCTCTACTATCTCATTTTTATGCCACAAATCAAAAGTGTTGAAAACATTAAACCAAATACCTATAACTCTGGCATTTATATGAACAAAAGTTGTAGCTTAAATAACACATGTCTTGAATTTATTTTACTGTAACACGAGGGTTGTTTTTAAAGTTCAAGGATTCGTTTATATTTTATCTTACTATCACCTTCAACCTTTATGTTTGTTTGCTCTTATTATTTTTTATTTGTTTATGTGTGTGGTTATCCACACATTTTTATAATTGCTGTGTTCAAAAGTATACAAAATATTAACTAAAACCATAAAAAAGCTATTTAAAAAAAGAAACAGAAAGCAGCAGGGGCAACAACAGTAGCAACAATAACAATAACCCTGTGTGTGTTTTTTTTCCAAACACAAGACCATTAAATGCAGTTGAATAGTTAAGCTAAAGCAGGGGTTATTTGCAAGAAAATTAATCTAAAGGATATGGTCAACATACAGAGGCTGTACATAACTAACAAAACAATTCAAGAAAGGCATATATTTTATCTTCTTAAAGGCAAAGATTTCAATTAAAAAATTTGAAAATTGCAAAGAAAATTATGAATGAAATTTTTGGTCAAATACTTTTACAAACAATATTTTAAAAATTAAGAAAATCATGCAAATGAATCAAAATCGCGAGAAAGAACTTAGAATTATGTCCTTTAACTGCCAACCAAAAATTATTAAAATTAAGTCCATGACTTAAGTTTTCATCGAATATCCTTTTTCTACAAACAGCTAAAAAATATTTAAAATAGCTACCAACTTTGCATTTAAAAACAATTAGCTCTATTAAAGCAAAAAAGGATATCATTTCATATATCCTTTTAACATAAGGTGCCTTAAAATCTAGGAAAATGATTGGAACTAATTGAAATTAACAGAAAGGATGTAGAATAATGTATTATTATCTGTTTTACAAAAATTATTAAATTTGGAACAAGGACTCAAAATAGCTTCATATATCCTTTTTATAGTAAGTATTATTAAGGCTAGAAAAATTCTTGTAATGCTACGTAAAAACATATTACTTGAAACAAATTAAAATTTTTTTGAATTTCGAAAATTCTTGTTATAAAAAAAGCCTTAAAATCTAATATAATCCTGTGAATGCTTTTAAATTAAGAAATTGAACGTAATTACATGTCTTTTGTAAAGTACACCAACAATTATTAAAAATGAGGCAAGGACTCTAAGTATCTATGAATATCCTTTTTTATTAAATTTAGCAAAAATTCGTAAAAAATATTAGAATGTTACCAAACTCCAATAAATACAACAAATAAGCTTAGTTTTTTAATAAAAAAACTTTTTTGGAATTTATAGTTTTTACTAAACGTAACATAAAATCTAGAAAAAACGATGGAACACTACCAAAAGTAGAGAAAGAACGTAATTACATATCTTTTTGAAGTTGCACAAAAAATTATTAAAAATTAAGCAAGGACTCTAACAGGCTATGAATATCCTTTTTATTAAATTTAGCAAAAATTCATAAAAAACATCAAAATTGAACAAAAATCCTATAAATAATAAAAATATATGTAGATTTTTAATAAATAACATTTATGGAATTTATAGTTTTTACTAAAAGTTACATAAAATCTAGAAAAAATGTTGAAAGTCTTTCAAATCTGGAGAAAGAACGTAAAATAACACACTTTATCGTTGTACAAAAATTTGTTAAGTTTCAGTTAAGGACTTAAGAGCTATTCATATATCCTTTTTTATATAAATTCTAAATTTATTTAAAAAAAACACACAAATGATTGAAAATTATTAAAAAATATGTAATTGCTTTTCTAGAATTTTTTCTTATGAACTTTTCTGTTCAATTGTGGATTTTTTCAACATAATCTATATAAGGAAAATTTCTTTTCAATTTATTTCTCAACTTATTCCTTAACCTGTGTCTTATAAAACCTATTAGATTTTTAACAAGGTCTAGGAGACTCTAAAAGATTAACACGAAAATATACTAAATGATAAACACACATATGCCAGTCAAAGGAAGCAGAAAACAAAAAAAAACCTTCAACATTTTTTAATACTCACACCTGGTATACACCCCAGTATATTTATACTTTTGTTGCTATTTACTTGTTTTATTTTGTGGGTTTGTATTTTATATGATGAAGGAAGTGGTAGTGGTTTTTGTTTGCCTGTTGCTGACACTTGAAATAATTACAAAATTTCAAATAAAACCTTTAAAAGGTAAACAAAAAAAAAAACAAATAAAATGTTACAAAAACCAACATTTACACATGTGTACGAATTAATACAAACTGTACAACAAAAAACAAAATGTAACAAAGTGGGGAGCAAAGAAAACATGCATAAAATTTCATTAAAATAAAAATATGAATTCAGCAATGTTTTCCACTTTCTCTACCTCACTCTTGCTCCATGTATTTATGTTTGCAAGTACACAGCATATGAAATTATGAAAATTGTTGAGTAAAACAAATAAAAATTTCATACAAATTTTTATTAAATACTAAATACAGGAATTTACAATTTCATTTAACGGTAAATTAAAAAAAAATTTCATTTGAAATAATTGGCAGGAATTTAAAAATTTATACATTTCAGTTAATCAATTGAAATAATTGTTAGGAATTTTAACCTTTATACATTGCTACAAATTTAATAATTTTTGCATAAAATGTTTGTAAAAAGGCTAACTGAAGCTTTAAGAATTTTAATAAACGTTTAAAATGCATGATAAGTTGCATTTTCCTTTGTTTTTCAGACTTTTTCATATTTTTTAAAATAAAGGATATATGGAGAGATCTTGAACCAGTGCAGCTATTTTGACAATTTTTGGTACACAGATATATAACACTATTCTACATTCATTGTCTTTATTTGGAAACAATGCAATGATATTTCAAGATTTTAGAGCCAGTTTAAAAAATTATTAATAAATCAGTTCAATATTTTTTTTTTAAAAACCTCAATAAATCATGTTAAGTAGCATTCCAATGTATTATCCAGACTTAATCACACTTTTCAAAATAAAGGACATATGAAGCCATTTCAAGTCCTTGCAACAAATTTTTAAAATTTTGGTATGCACATAAATTTCATAATTCTACATTCATTCTATAATTCTGCAAACATTTCAATGATTTTTATAGATTTTAGAGCACTTAATTTAAAAGGAGCCAGTGAGCCTCTCAATAAATCTCTTTCAATTGTCTAGTATTTTCTCTTGTCATATACTTTAAATTCCTGCTTAAAATTGATATCAAAACATTGCTTAACAACTTTTCTCATTTCCTTTTTCGCATAATATTTTTCGCTAATTCTTTTGCAAAAATATTATTAGAAAACCAAAATTCCATTCGAAAAATTCTTTATACAATCCATTAATATTGTTAATTCTATCAGCTCATCTTTACTCAGTTAACTTTTTACATTTTCCGTTTACATTTTTGCTATTCATCCCTAAGTTATGCCATTTAAATGGTTAAAAAGTTTTCTACTTAAAGTATGCTATGGAAAGTTAAAGTTTTAAGCAAAAAAAACTGTTACATATAAAAAATATCATTTTGTATTCAAGTATATGTACAGGATTTTGTATTTATTAGCAAAGAATTTGAATGCAAGACTAGAAAGTTTTGAGGCGAAATGCAAATAAGCCTAAAAGTATGCAAAGTATTTTGTAATAATGTTAAAGACAGTTAAAACTAAGAAAATAATGAATATTTTGCAGAATTTTGTGAAAGAAGACAATAAATTGTTAACAGAATGTTTTAGTTTGATCTATTTTAGTAAATAGCTATAACAATTCAAAATAACTTTGAATGAAATGTTCCATTACTTTTCAATTTTAATTTTTTATGATTTTGCTTTTAATAATTTAATAAAATAAAGTTGTTCTCAACCATAATAGTTGTAATTTCTTTTAAAGTAAGTATGGTACAAACTTATTACCTTCTACTTATGACCATTAGATTTTCACCCCCTCCCCAAAAATCATTTCAATTATATAGAGATTTACTTGTAATCTTATTTCTGCTACAAATATTTTATATTGATTATTTAAGCTGACAAAATGTCACTTAAAAAATAAATATATAAGAAAATTCAATGACCTATTTACTCATGCAGAAACAAAAGAATAAATGGACATTACACAGCTAATACTTTAAAATATATACTTATTTATTGTTTTAACTTAACAGGAAAATTGTCCAATAAATTGTGTTATATCCGAACAACAGCAAACAAGAATTGCGAAACTTAAGCCAAATTTTTAACGCATACATGAACATATAGTAAAGAAACAAACTCAAATAACCAGAAAAAGCAAAGCATCCAGCAGGAAGGAAAAAGTAACAACAAATTTATACGAAGGAAACTCGAACAGACAGAAATACTGGGTTAGAGAATAAACAATAGCAATATCGGAACGATGTTAAAGCAATAAATGTATGTAAAAGAACGTGCTAACGTTATAAGAACAAAGGATATATGGAGCCATTTCAAGACCCAACAGCAAAAAATTTTGTGGATTTTGCGGCACTTTTCGTTAAAAGAACATATAAATCTGTCTTAATATATCTCCAAAACATCAATTTATCATAATGTAAAGCATTGTGGTATGATTTCAAGTCTTTACGACACTTTTGCAAAAAAAGGATATATGAAGCCCTTTGAAGTCCTTGCACCAAAAGCAAACATTTTCGTAAATACGCATAAATTATAGCATTCTACGTTCATTGTCTAAATTTGAAAACATTTAAATTATTTTTGTAAATTTTACAGCACTTTTTGTAAAAATATATAAAAAATCCTTTATAAATTTTCTTTAAAAAATCAATGAATAATGGTGTGAAACATGATGTTATGTGTTTAATGCCTTATTGCATTTTTCAAAATAAAGGACATATGTAGCCATTTTAAATCCTTGCTCTAAATTTTAATATTTTTGGTATACACATACAGTACATCATTCTACATTCATTATCTTTATTTTAAATCGTTTGAATAATTTTTGAAGATTTTAGACTACTTTTTGTAAAAAGAATGTAAAAATCAGTTATAAGATTTCTTTAAAACATAAATAAATCACGATGTAAGGGATCCTAGAATGATTTAAAGGTTTTACTAGAATTTTTCAAATAAAGGATATATGGAGCCATTTGAAGTCCTTGCTCCAAATTTAATAATATTTTGGTATACATATAACTTACATTATTCTACATTCATTGTCTTCATTTTAAATCATTTGAGTAATTTTTGTAGATTTTAGACTACTTTTTGTAAAAAGGATGTGAAAATCAGTTATAAGATTTCTTTAAAACATCAATAATTCGTGATCTAATGCATCATAAAAGGTTTTTAAGGCTTTACTAAAACTTTAAAAATAAAGGATATATGAAACCATATAAAGTCCTTGCTCCAACTTTAACAGTTTTTGGTGTAAACATAATTTACACCATTCTATGTTCATTGACTTCATTTTAAGTAGTTTCAGTATTTTTTGTAGATTTTAGAGCACTTTTTCTTAAAAGGATGTAAAAATCAATTAGAAGATTTCTTTAAAACATTAATAAATCACGATGTGAGGCATCCTAGAATGGTTTAAAGGTTTTACTAGAATTTTTCAAATAAAGGATATATGGAGCCATTTGAAGTCCTTGCTACAAATTAAAAAATATTTTGGTATAAATATAAATTACATTATTCTACATTCATTGTCTTCATTTTAAATCGTTTGAGTTATTTTGTTAGATTTTAGAGTACTTTTTCTAAAAAGGAAGTAAAAATCAGTTATAAGATTTCTTTAAAAAATCTTTAAAACACGATGTGAGGCATCGTAGTATGATTTTAAAGCTTTACTAGAAATTCCCAAATAAAGGATATATGAAACCATATAAAGTCCTTGCTCCAAATTTAACAGTTTTTGGTGAAATCATAAATTACACCATTCTACGTTCATTGTCTGCATTTGAAAATGTTTGAGTTATTTTTGTGGATTTTAGAGCACTGTTTTCAAAAAGGGATGTAAATATCAGTTATAAGATTTCTTTAAAACATCAATAAATCATGATGTGAGGCATCCTAGTATGATTTTAAGGCTTTACCAGAATTTTTAAATAAAGGATATATGAAGACATTTGAAGTCCTTGTTCCAAATTTAAAAATTTTTCGTGTAATCATATATTATATCATGCTACGTTCATACTCTTAATTTGGCCTCATTTCATTGACATATCTGGTTTCTAGAGCACTTTCTGTAACAAGGACAAATTTGAGAAATTTTTAAAATAACAGATATTCATATTAAGAAGCATTCAGATATATTTTCGTCATTTTGAGCTATATTTCACTGTTATAATTTGTATTATGTAGCCTTGTTAGTATCTGTTTACAAAGGATAGCTACATGTACAAATACAATTTCAATTTATTGATAACTTTAACAACAAAACACGGCACAATAACCAGCACTTACTTTGTAGTTGTATAAAAAGGACTTGTATAAATACCCTACCATTCTCTTTCTACCTTAGTAGTTATAGTATTTTTGCACCATAAACACAATGATAATGGTAAAGTAAAAAAAATATATCTTTTTTGGTGTTTGTTTACCAACCTGTGTAAGAGTTTGAGTCTAGGTCTTTGTGGGAGTCTGAACATGTGTATACAAGTGTGCGTGCTTACTTTGGTATTTGTGTTAAATAAAGGCTGTTGTATTTTGCTGCTTTTTAATAAATAAAGCCAACTATGAATGGAAGAGCTCTACTACTACTACTACAACAACGACTGTCTGTTATTTTATTTATACAGAAAAAAATCTCTTCCACTTATTACTTTTATTAGGTCCTTTTTCCTATACAGTTGTGTATATATGTGTATTGTAAGTGTGTGAGTGCACGGTTGTGTGTATTAATGTGTATCTATGGTTAATTTTATTTGTGCTGTGATTTTTTTTGTATTTTGTCTTCTTTTTTTTTGTTTGTATTTGCTATATTAAGTCTTAAAAGCGTAATTGAGTGAAAATTTCCATCGAAGCGTAAGCGTCACATAACTAACTAAAGCATGTTAACCTAAAAACACACAAAATACATATATAACAGTATGACAGTAAACTAGAGAGTTTAACAGACATTATATAAGTCTTGGGGGAACGTTTAAACGAGAAATATAGATAGATTTTGAAACCAAATACTCCATTTTTGATGTAAAATACTACTTATCGTATTATTCATTCTTAAAAATTTATCAAAAGCAAAAAAAAGTACTATTTTATCACTTTTTAAAAAAGTACTATTTTATTTATCACTTTTTAAAAAAGTATTATTTTATCACTTTTTAAAAAAGGACTATTTTATCACTTTTTAAAAAAGTACTATTTTATCACTTTTTAAAAAAATACTATTTTATCACTTTTTAAAAAAGTACTATTTTATTTATCACTTTTTAAAAAAGTACTATTTTATCACTTTTTAAAAAAGTAATATTTTATCACTTTTTAAAAAAGTACTATTTTATCACTTTTTAAAAAAGTACTATTTTATCACTTTTTAAAAAAGTACTATTTTATCACTTTTTAAAAAAGTACTATTTTTACTACTTTTTTATGTTTTGACTCAAACAGCTTTAAAAATTTACAAAAATTGGGAAAATATACTATTTTATGTACTTTTTTAAAAAAATAGTATTTTTACTACTATTTTTTAAAATGTAATATTTATGAAAAATTTTTATATTTGGAATCAAACTGCCTTAAAAATATAAAAAATTTTAAAAAAAGCGACTTTTAGTATTTTCTAAAAAAGTAGTATTTTTAATATTTTTTTTAAAAAAGTAGTATATGTGTAAAATGATCATATTTTTAAACAAAAATCCTTAAAAATATAAAAATTGGCAAAGCATACTAATATTACTTTATTTTAAAAACGTAGAATTTTGACTACTTTTTTTAAAAAGTAGTATTTTTTTTAAAAAAATTTATATTTTAATAAAAGTTCAAAAATGATCAGTTTTTAATCAAACATTCATAAAAAAATTAAAGTCGGTAAAAAATACTAATTTTACTACATTTTAAAAGTAGTATTTTTACTACTTTTTTATAAGAAGTAGTATTTATGTAAACATTTTCATATTTTTAATAACTATCTTAAAAATATAAAAAAATTGTAAAACATACTATTTTTAGTACTTTTTAAAAATGTAGTATTTTTACTACTTATTTTAAAAAAGTAAAATTTTCATATTTTTAATCAAATTATTTTAATAATATAAAAAAATGGAAAAAATACTATTTGTAGTAATTTGTAATTTTGAAAATGTAGTATTTTTACTGCTTTTTTGAAAAAATGCGATAGTATTTGTATAAAATTATCATATTTTGAATCAAACATTTTTAAAAGTATAAAAGTTGGTAAACATACTATTTTTACTATATTTTAAAAAAGTAGTATTTTACTACTTATTTAAAAAAAAGTAAAATGTTCATATTTTTATTAAAATTTCCTTTTAGTACTTAAAAATTGGTAAATTATAAAATTTTGAGTACTTTTTAAAAAGTAGTATTTTTACTACTTTTTTCAAAAAAACAATTTTACTACAATTTTATAAAAAATTAGTATTTAAAATATAAAAATTGTTAAAATAAACTATTTATGGTACTTTTAGAAAAAGTAGTATTTTTAATACTTTTTTAAAAATGTTAAATTTAAAAAAATTATTCATATTTTGAAACATATTTCTTTAGATATACTAATTTATTTTGACAAATTCTGGTTTTACATATTTTCTTGTTGTTTTAAGTTTTACTACTTTTAGTTATTTCCACAATTTCCTCCTTTTAACCACATGTATTTTAGAGCAGTATTTGTTTTAGCAGTTTTAGCCACATTTGTGTCTAAAATATGGCCACTGTTTTAACACACAATTTCATTTACTTTTATGTGGTTTCCCCTCTTTGTTGTAATATGAGTATGTTGGGTTTTATTTTCTGGTTTATGGAAAAACCCCAATATGTCTGTCTTTATATTAGTAAAAACTGTTCATTGATTTTATGTCCCCACTTGTCTAAAAATAACATTCTCATTAAGTAAGTTTTATTTCCAGATTATTAAAGGACTATTTAAACCTAAAGGCAACTAGGAATGTAAAACAAGGAAATCGGCTGCCAAAAATACAATAACATGATGTTTTACAGGAAATTGTGTAACATAATGTTTAAAGAGAGGAAATCAGTCATCTCAAAAGCATTTATATAAAGAGATGAATGCTTTATGTTATATAAAATGGGTTAATGTTATTTAAGACATAATTTTAATTTTTATACAAAACTATTCTCTGAAGTAAAAGTTAACAAATACTAGTTTTTACTAATTATTTAAAAATATATTATTTTCGAAAATTGTTCTAAAATCTAAAATAATCGTTAAAATGATTCCAATTTATTAAAATGAATGTAGACTGATGTGTTTTATATAAATGCCAAAAATTGTTTATCTCAGTCCAAGGGCTTAAGATGGCTCCATATGTCCTTTATTTTGAAAAGTGTAATAAAGTCTTGATAACATAATGGAATGCTACTTATCATGATTTATTGATGTTTTAAAGAAAAATCTTAGGCTCATTTATTAATGATTTTTTTTTAACTGGCTATAAAATCTTGATATATCATTGCAATGTTTCCAAATAAATGTAATGAATGTAGAATAGTGTTATTCATCTGTATACCAAAATTTTTCAAAATTGCACTACGGACTTGAGATGGCTGCATATATCCTTTATTTTAAAAAGTATTATAAGGCCTTACAAATATACCAAAATATTATATATCATGATTTATTGTCATTTTAGAATAACATTAAATTTTCTGCATTTATTCTGTTTACAAAGTGTGCTTTAAAATCTAGAAGAATCATTGAAATTATTCCAAATAAAGAGAAAGAACGTATAGTGATGTGGTTTATCTATATGCCAAAATTTGTCAAATTTGTTGGAAGGGTGTAAGATGTCTCCATATATCCTTTATTTGAAAAAGTATTATAAGGCCTTGCAAATATACCAAAATACTTTATATCATGATTTATTGTCATTTTAGAATAACATTAAATTTTCTGCATTTATTCTATTTACGAAGTCTGTTTTAAAATCTAGAAAAATCATTGAAATTATTCCAAATAAAGAGAAAGAACGTATAGTGATGTGGTTTATCTATATGCCAAAATTTGTCAAATTTGCTTCAAGAGTGTGAGATCGCTCAATATATCCTTTATTTGAAAAAGTATTATAAGGCCTTACAAATATACTAAAATATTATATATCATGATTTATTGTTATTTTAGAAAAACATTAAACTTTTTTCATTTATCCTGTTTAAAAAGTGTGCCTTAAAATCTCTGCTTTAAAATCTAGAAAAATCATTGAAATTAATTCAAATAAAGAGAAAGAACGTACAGTGATGTGGTTTATCTATATGCCAAAATTTGTTAAATTTGCTTCAAGGGTGTAAAATCGACCCATATATCCTTTATTTGAAAAAATATTATAAGGCCTGACAAATATACCAAAATACTATATATGATTTATTTTCATTTTAGAATAACATTAAATTTTCTGCATTTATTCTATTTAGAAAGTGTGCTTTAAAATCTAGAAAAATTATTGAAATTACTCCAAATAAAGAGAAAGAACGTATAATGATGTGGTTTATCTATATGCCAAAATTTGTAAAATTTGCTTCAAGGGTGTAAGAGCGCTCAATATATCCTTTATTTTAAAAATTATTATGAGGCCTTAAAAATATACCAAAATATTATATATCATGATTTATTATAATTTTAGTATAACATTAAATTTTCTGCATTTATCCTGTTTACAAAGTGTGCTTTAAAATCTTGAAAAATTATTGAAATTACTCCAAATAAAGAGAAAGAACGTATAGTGATGTAGTTTATCTATATGCCAAAATTTGTCAAATTTGCTTCAAGGGTGTAAGATCGCTCAATATATCCTTTATTTGAAAAATTATTATAAGGCCTGACAAATATACCAAAATACTATATATCATGATTTATTTCCATTTTAGAATAAAATTAAATTTTCTGCATTTATTCTGTTAACAAAGTCTGCTTTAAAATCTAGAAAAAGCATTGAAATTATTCCAAATTAAGAGAAAGAACGTACAGTGAGATGGTTTATCTATATGCCAAAATTTGTCAAATTTGCTTCAAGGGTGTAAAATCGCCCCATATATCCTTTATTTGAAAAAGTATTATAAGGCCTTACAAATATACCAAAATACTATATATCATGATTTCTTGTCATTTTAGTATAACATTAAATTTTCTGCATTTATCCTGTTTACAAAGTGTGCTTTAAAATCTAGAAAAATTATTGAAATTACTCCAAATAAAGAGAATGAACGTATAGTGATGTAGTTTATCTATATGCCAAAATTTGTCAAATATGCTTCAAGGGTGTAAGATCGCTCAATATATCCTTTATTTGAAAAAGTATTATAAGGCCTTACAAATATACCAAAATATTATATATCATGATTTATTGTCATTTTAGAATAACATTAAATTTTCTGCATTTATTCTATTTAGAAAGTGTGCTTTAAAATCTAGAAAAATTATTGAAATTACTCCAAATAAAGAGAAAGAACGTATAGTGATGTGGTTTATCTATATGCCAAAATTTGTCAAATTTGCTTCAAGGGTGTAAGATCGCTCAATATATCCTTTATTTTAAAAATTATTATAATGCCTTACAAATAAACCAAAATACTATATATCATGATTTATTGTAATTCTAGAATAACATTAAATTTTCTGCATTTATTCTGTTTACAAAGTCTGCTTTAAAATCTAGAAAAATCCTTGAAATTATTCCAAATTCAGAGAATGAACGTACAGTGAGATGGTTTATCTATATGCCAAAATTTGTTAAATTTGCTTCAAGGGTGTAAGATCGCTCCATATATCCTTTATTTCAAAAAGTATTATAATGCCTTACAAATATACCAAAATACTATATATCATGATTTATTGTCATTTTAGGATAAAATTAAATTTTCTGCATTTATTCTGTTTACAAAGTCTGCTTTAAAATCTAGAAAAATCATTTAAATTATTCCAAATTAAGAGAAAGAACGTACAGTGATATGGTTTATCTATATGCCAAAATTTGTTAAATTTGCTGCAAGGCTTTAAGATGTCACCATATATCCTTTATTTTAAAAAATATGATAATAATTAGAAAACAAAGAAAAGTGTTTGTTATCATGATTTCTTTTCTTTTTAGTGTTTTACTTAAATTTTTATTTTATTTTCATTAAGTGATTTGTTCAAAAATATTTTATTTTTGAACTTTATTTTATTAGTTTAATTTAATATATTCTGTTTTTAAATAGCCATTACCCAGAAATTTTTTGTTTCTAATGTTTGAATTTACTTTAAATTTTTTATGTTTATGTCCTAAAAATAAAACTTGCTGCCTGAAAATTCATTATCATGGCCATTTATTTATTTTAGGGCAAGAAAAATTCATATAAAACATTTTAAAATGACATAAATTAATCAACCTAAAAAACTTTATGGGATTTTTTACAAATTTAAAAGTTGTGTTTAATGTTATTCATTTAAATGAAAAACTTTTGTAATAAAATGAGATTTAACAACGTTTTTAGAATAAATGTAGATTGAACCAACATAAAATAAAATCGATTTTTAAAACTTTAATCAATGAATAGCAATGAATGAACTGCAACAGGTGAGAAGTTAGCAGCAACAACAAAAAACGCCCCCAAATAATCATAAAAATCACTTTTATTAAAACCTCTAAACAGTGTAAATATAAATTACAGCCCCAAAACATTAACTAAAAATAGGCAACAATATTAGCAGCCATAAAAAGCCAAAAAAAAACCCACGTACAATTAGACACCCTTGACTAGAATCTAGAGACTCCCTGACTCGTATTTTCAATATACAGCTTCTCCCAAAGCTCCCTTGCTGTATAAAGGACACAACAACAAACAACCTTTAGGCTATGAACAACAACAAAAACATGTTCGTATATAGTATGAGAAAGCACGAGTTCAGCTTCGTTTGCTTATGTGTGTCACAAGAAAATTTAATAACAACAACATCATTCCTGCTCTTCTCTTAGTTTTTTTTTCTCTATAACTGGTTTTTGTTTTACAACACGCATTCAAACAATAACAACAAGTATTAGGTTTATTGCTTTTGTTTTGTATTACTTCTTGTTGTTGCCTTAACTACAGAGCGAGTATATATTTTATGATGCTGTTTAAGGTTGGAGGCATACTTTTAGGCGTTTGTTAGAATATTTACCAAACTGTTGCTGGTGCTACATTTAACTAAATAGAAATGCGTTGATATGCCTAAAATGTATAAAAGAAGACAGTTGTAATGAAATTAAAAGCAAAGAAATCAATTTAACCATATTTAGTGGCATTTTAACAAACAATAGAAAACCCATTTCGAGAAAAAGTTTGTTTCACTTAAAAACAAAATTGTTTTAATTTGGTATTTAAAATGGAAACTTCTTTTCTATTTTTGAAGGCAACATGTGTTAGAGTTTTTTCTTTTTATTTTAATTGTCTACAACAAAAGAAACGTTGTCATGGTGAAATGATGCTTTTGTCTGAGTGGGTTTCAAACAAGAGGTTTTATTTGATAATGAATGAATATTGTAAGGATGCTGTATGAATGAAGTTAAAGAAATTTCCATAACTTTTTGTAGCTTAAAAATTTCAATAATTTATTGTCGTGGTTACAATTCAGTAAATTAAAAAGAGATAAAAGCTTATATACCCTTCACCAAATTAGACTTTAAAATGAAAATTTTAAATATTTTTATGTAAACAAAATTAAAAAATTTTCAAAATTTTTTTCAAAAATTTAAAAAAAAAAATTTTGAAAAAAAAAATTGGAAATTTATTACTGAAAAAAATTATTTTTTTTTAAAATATTTAATAGAAAGTAATATTTTTAGAACGTCTGCAACTGTAACGTATGAGTAATATAGAATTCCAATATCTAATTATATATAAAAACTATTGCCTACTTTTAGCTGTTTTAGAAATTATAATAAAATTCCACAATTTTCTTTACTTTATTACATAAATTGCTACATCAATCTTAATTAAGCTTGCTTTTGTTAAGATTTGTTTATCCACAATCTACTAAATTATTTTTCTATTAGTTATGCATCATAAATTTTGCCAGCTGATAACTATACATACTTATTTAATTGTCACACACATGTTACTGATGATGATTCACACCTTAATTTTATAATCTACCAAGAGGACATTAAATTCATACCCTTTTGCTTTCCAAATTATAAGCAAAAGTTAATGAACGTCTTAGTAATTAAGATCCATCAACTCATGTTGTTTATTTGACAACACCTTAAAGTATGCAAGCTTTTTTGACAGACATTTTTATTTGGCTATTAGGTTTAATGGCTGGCTGTTGCTTAATTGTCAGGGAAAAATTTATAAAAACACAAGTAAGAGAGCTAAGTTCTTCTCCACCAAAGTATTATTTAAGATAAAGATAGAAATCAATATTAAAAAAAAAAATTCAAATATTATTTTTAATTTTTTGTAAAAAGTTTTTCAATTTTTTTTTTATTAAAAAGATTAGTGATAAAAAATTTTATGGCGAACATTTTTTTAAAATTTCAAAATTTTTTTTTTTAAAATTTCAAAAAAATTTTAAAATTTTTTTTTAAATTTTAAGATAAAGATTGAAATCAATATTAAAAAAAAAAAAATTTCAAATATTTTTTTGATTTTTTGTAAAAAGTTTTTCAATTTTTTTTTTAATAAAAAGATTAGTGATAAAAAATTTTATGGCGAACATTTTTTTTAAAATTTCAAATTTTTTTTTTTTTAAATTTCAAAAAAATTTTTCAAATCTTTTTTTATTTATTTTTTTTTTAATTTATTAGTTCAAAAAATATTATAAATATTTTTTTTTCTGTTGAAAAAAAATCTCGGGTTAAATTTTTTCCCTATTTTGACGCATTGTAGGTCCGAATTATTATGGCGTTATACATCGTTGGAGAGGTCCTTGAAATATCTATAATTGGATATCCATTTTGTCTATATTAATGATTAATGAGTAATACAGATATTGAACTAGATATAAAATAGGGAAACTATATTTTAACCCGATTTTTTTTTTGCCATAATTTTTTTTGCTAATAAAATTATTACAGTGGAATACTATAGGAACTTATATCTGTTAGAATATAAGACTAGTAGTATTTAAAGTCTGTCTTTTTATATAAAAGTATGAAAGTATTTGTATGCTTTCATTTATTCAGTCACTCACTCAGCTGTCCTATTAGTTTATAAATCTATTGCTGCTATAGCCTATTATTTGTTTTAAAGTTTATAAATATCACATCATCTCTAGCAGCCATCTAAGCAACCTGTTGGATGGATTAGTATTTGCTGCAAAACAGATTCAAACTTTATTGTCCTTCACTAGATCTGTATCACAAAATGACACTCATTAGCAACTATTACAATATTGTTGCATTTATTAGGTTATGTCTAAAAAGTAAGCCAAATGCTGGAAGCATCATCATAGTTTTCAAACAATTTTGGGTGAAAATTTTAAACAAACTAGCATTTAGTAGAGCACTGAATTTCCATTCAATAGCAATTTGAATTCTAAATGGATTAAAACATAAATTTTGGGTAGAATTCATACCTTCAGTATTCTTTTAAAAAAGTAGTAGATTTATTACTTTTATCAAAAACTGCTAAAATGTTTCCAATTTGTTTAAAGCTGAAGTAAAATGATAAAAACATGAAAATTAAGGCATTTTAAAAAAGTAGTAAATTTTGCAAAACTCCAAAGCAATGTGCAAAATTTGATACAAATTTAAATATTTTAATATATTTTTAAAAAAGTAGTAGATTTATTACTTTTATCAAAAACTGCTAAAATGATAACAATTTATCTAAAGGTGTAGTAAAATGATAAAATCATAAAAATTAAGGCATTTTAAAAAAGTAGTAGATTTACTACTTTTTCCAAAAACTGCTAAAATGTTTCCTATTTGTTGAAACATGAAGTAAAATGATAAAAACATGAAAATTAAGGCATTTTAAAAGAGTAATAGATTTAGTACTTTTCAGAAACTGCTAAAATTTTTCCAATTTAAAAAAGTAGTAGATTTATCTAAAGATGAAGTAAATTGATAAAATCTTCAAAATTAAGGCATTTTAAAAAAGTAGTAGATTTAATACTTTTTTCAAAAACTGTTAAAATGTGTCCAATTTATCTAAAGATAAAGTAAATTGATAAAATCTTCAAAATTAAGGCATTTTAAAAAAGTAGTAGATTTAATACTTTTTTCAAAAACTGCTAAAATGTTTGCAATTTATGTAAAGAAGAAGTAAAATGCTAAAAACATGCAAATTAAGGAATTTTAAAAAAGTAGTATATTTACTACTTTTTTCAAAAACTGTTAAAAAGTGTACAATTTATCTAAAGATGAAGTAAAATGATAATAACTTAAAAATTAAGGCATTTTAAAAGAGTAATAGATTTAGTACTTTTCAGAAACTGTTAAATTTTTCCAATTTAAAATTTACTACTTTTTTCAAAAACTGTTAAAATGTGTCCAATTTATCTAAAGATGAAGTAAATTTTGAAAATCTTCAAAATTAAGGCATTTTAAAAAAGTAGTAGATTTAATACTTTTTTCAAAAACTGCTAAAATGTTTGCAATTTATGTAAAGAAGAAGTAAAGTGATAAAAACATGAAAATTAAGGCATTTAAAAAAAGGTAGTAGATTTACTACTTTTTTCAAAAACTGCTAAAATTTTTATAAATTATCTAAAGTTAAAGTAAAATGCTAAAAACATGCAAATTAAGGAATTTTAAAAAAGTAGTATATTTACTACTTTTTTCAAAAACTGTTAAAATGTGTCCAATTTATCTAAAGATGAAGTAAAATGATAAAAACTTGAAAATTAAGGCATTTTAAAAGAGTAATAGATTTAGTACTTTTCAGAAACTGCTAAAATTTTTCCAATTTAAAAAAGTAGTAGATTTACTACTTTTTTCAAAAACTGTTAAAATGTGTCCAATTTATCTAAAGATGAAGTAAATTGATAAAATCTTCAAAATTAAGGCATTTTAAAAAAAGTAGTAGATTTAATACTTTTTTCAAAAACTGCTAAAATGTTTGCAATTTATGTAAAGAAGAAGTAAAGTGATAAAAACATGAAAATTAATGCATTTTAAAAAAGGTAGTAGATTTACTACTTTTTTCAAAAACTGCTAAAATTTTTCTAAATTATCTAAAGTTAAAGTAAAATGATAAAAACATGCAAATTAAGGAATTTTATAAAAGTAGTAGATTTACTACTTTTTTCAAAAACAGCTAAAATGTTTTCAATTTATCTAAAGATGGAGTAAAATGATAAAAATATAAAAATTAAGGCATTTTAAAAGAGTAGTAAATCTAATACTTTTTGAAAAAACTAAAAAAAAACTCGATTTTCTTAAATTTCGCAGAACTCTAAAGCAGCGAGCTGCAGTGAGCTCTCAAATGAGCTCTCTTGTTTTTATTTTCACATGTACGCAAGCACACACATTGTATAAAAACAGTCAGTCTCGCATGAGCATTGATAGAAGCAGGTTGTGTTACGCTTTTATGTTTGTTTATTTCATTATTTCAGCTATTTGTTTTTGTTTTTGCCAGAGAATAATTCTCAGCTCATACAACTACAATATCTAAAAACTGTAGTGGTGTGAGTTTGCATTTCGCTGCTCTAAAGCAATGTAAGCAAAAATTGATAAACATTTTAATATTTTTTTAAAAAAGTAGTAGATTTACTACTTTTTTCAAAAACTGCTAAAATTTTTCTAATTTATCTAAAGGTGAAGTAAAATGATAAAAACATGAAAATTAAGGCATTTAAAAAAAGGTAGTAGATTTACTACTTTTTTCAAAAACTGTTAAAATATTTGCAAATTATTTAAAGGTGAAGTTAAATGATAAAAACTTGAAAATTAAGGCATTTTAAAAAAGTAGTAGATTTACTACTTTTTGCAAAAATTAAAATAAAACTATCGGGTTAAAATATTTTTTCCCGATTTTTTTTTTGCCATCATTTTTTTGCTAATAAAATTATTTTTTTTTTAATTTATTTTTAAAAAAAAAAAAATTATCAAAAAATCAATCAATCAATCTTTTTTTAATGTATACTTTGGTATACATTTGTTTTTTTAAGCATTTACTTTTACTTAAATATTTATTTATACTTTAAAAATATATTGATTTGAAGACAACAAACTCATGTTTCTTATTTTTATATTAAAACCTCACAATATATGACATAAATTCAATTTTCTTCTTAATTTATATATTATATGTCCTAAAGGATGAAGAAATATATAAATACTTATAAATAAATTGAACAAATCAATACAAGAAGCAGTAGTTTGATGTTAAAAGCCACTTGAGGGCATAAACAAAATACTTAAAAACAGGTAGATATTTGAAAAATAAGAGCTTGTCTTTAAGTAATACATATTTGAAAACATTTTTTTTTTTTAAATATTATCAAGAAAACTTGAAATAAAATGATAAATGTTTAGCAATTAAATTGCAATAAACGAAAGCTTAAGATTTATTATACATATTTCATACGTATGAGTATTATTAATTATTTTGGTATTAAATATTACTCATACGCTCAAAGTACAAGCAAAATATAGGAATTTTTTCTTTGTATGTAGGTTGTTTTGTCAAGATTTTTTAGGAATTATCTACTAAAATATATCACTACATTGCTTAAGCATCATACATTTTTGCAGCTCATAAATATAGTTATTTAATTATTACACTTATGTTGTTTATAACGCTTCAAATCTTAATTTTATAATCTTTCAAAAATAAATAATTTGCTTTCCCTTTTTTTCTTATCAAATCACAAGCAAAAGTTAATACACTTCTTGGTAATTAAGTTACTTTTACCCCAATTGTATGCAAGCTTTTTTGTTAGACATTTTTATTTAAGATGAATTAGAAGCGTATACGTAATATTTAATTTCAACAAATTTTATATTAATCATACGTATTGGTATTTAAAAGTTAATTGCACTGATATTCCTAAATTTAGTATTAAAATGATATTAAAAAATCTTCAAAATGTTTTTATAAAAGGAAGCCCCCCATATCAAACTTTTTTAAAGTTTTTTAAGCAACAGGCAGCCATAAAACCTAATGACTAAATAAAAATCTCTGCCAAAAGAAAAAAAAAGGAAGATTCCATACCAGGTGGTTTTTAAATGAGTATTCTGGGAAAAGTAACTAAATTGCTAAGACATTCATTAACTTTTGCTTATAACTTAAAAATAAAAAGGAGAAAATAATATAATTTACTTAACTTTTGGAAGATTAGAAAATTAAGGTTTGTAACGGCATAGGCAACATGTGTGTGACAATTAAATAATTATATTCATGATGGATAACTACAGACGAGTTATAATTTAGTAGATCTTATATATAAAATAATCTTAACAAAAAAGTCATACAAACAAAGCAAGCATGATTAAGATTGATGTACAAATTTATAAAAGAAAGTAAAGAAAATTTTGTAATTATAACCTACAACGCAATAGTGGGGAGGATGTATTAGGTTTATGCAGATGCTTGTAATGTGCAAAGATATTGCAAAAATTGAAAAAACTAAGAAAAAACTTGATTTTTCTAAATTTTGCACAACTTAAAAACAATGTAAGTTAAATTTGATTAAAATTTAAATATTTTAATATTTTTTTTTAAAAGTAGTAGATTTACTACTTTTTTAAAATCTCTTAATTTTCATATTTTTATCATTTTACTTCATCTTTAGATAAATTGGAAACATTTTAGCAGTTTTTGAAAAAAGTAGTAAATCTACTACTTTTTTAAAAAAATATTCAAATATTTAAATTTTTATCAAATTTAGCTTAAATTGCTTTTAAGTTGTGCGAAATTTAAGAAAATCAAGTTTTTTTTAGTTTTTTCAAATAGTAGTAGATTTACTACTATTTAAAAATGCCTCTAAATTTCATATTTTTATCATTTTACTTCATCTTTAGATAAATTGCAAACATTTTAGCAGTTTTTGAAAAAAGTAGTAAATCTACTACTTTTTTAAAGTTCCTTAATTTTCATGTTTTTATCATTTTACTTCAGCTTTAAATAATTTGCAAACATTTTAGCAGTTTTTGAAAAAAGTATTAAATCTACTACTTTTTTTAAAATGCCTTAATTTTCAAGATTTTATAATTTTACTTCATCTTTAGATAAATTGGACACATTTTAACAGTTTTTGAAAAAAGTATTAATTCTACTACTTTTTTAAAATGCCTTAATTTTGAAGATTTTATCAATTTACTTCATCTTCAGATAAATTGGACACATTTTAACAGTTTTTGAAAAAAGTAGTAAATCTACTACTTTTTTAAAATGCCTTAAATTTCATGTTTTTATTATTTTACTTCACCTTTAAATAATTTTTAATTATTTTAGCAGTTTTTGTAAAAAGTATTAAATCTACTACTATTTTAAAATGCCTTAATTTTCAAGTTTTTATCATTTTACTTCACCTTTATATAAATTGGACACACTTTAACAGTTTTTGAAAAAAACGTAGTAAATCTACTACTTTTTTAAAATGCCTTAATTTTCATGTTTTTATCATTTTACTTCACCTTTAAGTAATTTGCAAACATTTTAGCAGTTTTTGAAAAAAGTAGTAAATCTACTACTTTTTTAAAATGCCTTAATTTTCAAGTTTTTATCATTTTACTTCATCTTTAGATAAATTGGACACATTTTAACAGTTTTTGAAAAAAGTAGTAAATCTACTACTTTTTTAAAAGAATACTGAAGGTATGAATTCTACCCAAAATTTATGTTTTAATCCTTTTGGTATTCAAATTGCTATTGAATGGACATTCAGTGCATTTCTAAAAGCTAGTTTGTGTAAATTTTCACCCAAAATTGTTTGAAAAAGCATTCCAGCGCTTTTATTCGCATTTGGCTTACTTTTTAACCTAATAAATGGCAACAATATTGTGATAATAACGAAATGTTGCTAATGAGTGTCGTTTTGTGCTACAGATCTAGTGAAGGACAATAAAGTTTGAATCTGTTTTGCAGCAAATACTCATCCATCCAACAGGTTGCTTATATGGCTGCTAGAGATGATGTGATATTTATAGACTTTAAAACAAATAATAGGCTATAGCAGCAATAGATTTATAAAACTAACAGGACAGCTGAGTGAGTGAGTGACTGAATGAATGAAAGCATACAAATACTCTCATACTTTTATATAAACAGACAGACATTAAATACTACTAGTCTTATATTCAAACAGATATGAGTTCCTATAGTTCTGGTGGCTAGAAAAACCAAAAAATTAAAATCAAACTCAAAAAAAAAACTTCTACTTTTAGGCCATTGGTGCGTATACTTAATTGTTGGTTACTGGTGCGTATACTTAATATTAATTATGTGATACTTTCCAGTTTCTTCTATAGCTTTAATCATTTTGAAGCTGCTTACAAATTAAGCTACATTTTGAACTACAATTAAAGCTGAAATTCCTCTTCATAAAGACTTTCAGTTGAAGTTAATTTTGATCTATGTAAAACCTCTCAATGATAGCCTTGCTTAGGCTTTAGAAAGACCAACAGCTGGTGCTAATAACACCAACAATTAATGATCATCCTGTAACATTTTAATCAGTTTGTTTGGAGCTCTTATCTTTTAAAATCAAGGTCCTACAAAAATTTTAATTTTTTAGCCAGTGGTGCGTATACTTAATATTAATTATGTGATATTTTACAAATTCCTGCATAACTTTAACAATTTTGAAGCTAGAGACAAACTAAAAACACAAAAATATACTAAAGAAGTTTGGGTTTCTTAAGCGTTAACTAGTTTCTTCAAATATTTAAATTAAAATAGATATTTATGCCAAAGTTTTTCAATAATTTAATAAGATGAAGTTTTAATAAAAGTTTTCTATGTCAGTTACTTGTTTGAGGTACCCAAAAAAAGGGGTTTATGTTGCCACAAAGTACTAACGGTTTTAAATTACTTATGAGAGTGTCCTTTGCTATCTATAGATGTGTGTATTTATAGTCCTTCGGTCTCCAATTGCCATCGAGTGTGTAACAAAGTTATCAACAAAATTTAACTGGTACATTTTACGTGCAGTTAGCTGCAACAACAACGGAAACTACTTGGTTACTGTCCATAAACATACTGCCATCTACAGGCTATAGTAGTCCCCAACATAACGACCTTTCACAATCGTACAAAAGGGGAATGAACGTAAGAGTTAGATTGTATAGAATCATGAGTGAGTGTGTGAAGGAAACTGAGTGAAACTAGCAGCAGATGTAGGACAACTTATTTATAATATTCAACATCCGTTAGACTTCTGTAGGTTTTCAAACTACATGTACTTTGAACATAAAGAATACAAGAAGTATAATGCAATTTAATAAAAACTAGAAAATATTTTATTTTTGCAGTCAGTAACATTTATATAGAGTTAAGCTTGACATATGAATACCTACATAAATTAAGACATTAGTAAAACATTATATTTATGAATTTTCTGTAAAAGTCCTTAAGAATTTATAGAAGTATGGATGCAGCTGTCTCCAAGTCTTATAAGAAATTCTAAGCAGCTTGTTTGGGGTTTAAAATAGTGCTTCATTTTTACTACTGTTTTTTTTAAAAGTGTTTAGAAATACAAACATTTGTTCCTAAGCTGCTTGTTAACATGATTAAACAATAATATTTCCATTTATGTTATTTTCTTGCAACAATTGTTGATGTTGTTATTTATTTGGTTTTTCTAGTTTAGTAATTTTATTTTGAAAAATTTCAAAAACATCAACTTCAATAAGTTTCGTTTAGAAAACAAAATTTATTATTACATTTTCATTTCTATTTTGTGTACAGATTCCTGTTGCATTATTAGATATTTATTACAATTTTTGTGTTGTAGAATTTATAACCACTTGCTTGTTTTATTTACATATGTGTTCAACATGGAAAATGTCATTGAAAAATCAACAACATATGATATTCATCAAAATGTATGTCATTATCCTAGACAACACACAAGTATTGATTACTTTAACAGCATGTGTAGATTTGAGGTTTTTTTTCAAATTATTTTCATGTTCATCAAACAATTTTTAATTATAATGATACTTGATGTTTCTTTCTATCATAGATGCAATTGGAAATTTATGGAAACAAACTTTTTATGCACTTTGATGTTTTTAAACAGGATTTTTTTCTTAAATTTGATACTTAAATAGAAATTAGAAAACTGAAATCCTTGAAATAAATTCCTAGGTAACCAAATTTTGAGATAAAATTGTTTAAAGGAAATGACTGCATAACTAAATGAAATCTAAATAAAAAACCTATATTTTGAGGTTTTAATTATTGATTAAAGGAGAAATGTTTAAGATATGTAGTTGGCTTTTCATATACATATTACCACTAAAGTCTGCTTTAAATTGCCATCTGAGTTTTTGCTCTAGCTTTAAAATGAGGTCACGTTCCACATGGATTCCACTTCCTGTAAATCAAATACTAGCTCACATTTCAGGGCAAAACCAAATTACGTTTACTGTTTTAAATATTACAGTACCAGATAAATATAAAATTTTTTAAAAAATTTGAATTTTATAATTTTTTTTTGATTATAAAATTAAAGAAAATTAAATTTTGAGAAAATTTCTTAAAGAAAAGTACTTTAATAACAAAGATTATAATTCATTCTAGAAGTAAAATTTATTGTTGTTTTATATTACATATTACTACTAAAGCCTGCTTTAAATTGCCATCTGATTTTTTGCTCTAGCTTTAAAATGAGGTCACGTTCCACATGGATTCCACTTCCTGTAAATCAAATACTAGCTCACATTTTAAGGCAAAAACAAATTAAGTTAACTGTTTTAAATATTAGTAAATCTAAAAAATATAAAATTTTAAGCAAATTTTAATTTTATAAATTTTTTTTTTAAATTTTTTTTAAATTTAAAAAATTTTAATTTTAAGAAAATTTCTTAAACAAAAATTCTTTAATGAAAAAGCTTATAAATCATTTTAGAAGTAAAATTTATTGTTGTTTATTTGCCATTAATATTTTTAAGCTAGCTTTAAAATGAAACCATGATCCACATGAAATCCACTCCACAAATTTGTTGTAATATACAATATTTTTACACCAAAACTGCTATGTAAATCTAATTTGATAAATTATATTATAAAGCATACAATAAAATTGGAAATTTTTGAAAAAAAATTTTGAAATTTTTTTAATTATGGAAAAATTTGGCCTTAAAAAATTTTAGATTTTTTAAAAAATGTTAAACGAAAGTGCTTAAATGAAAACTATTAAAAATGTTTGCAGTAAAACAGGATTGAAGCTTTCATTTGCTATCATTATTTTTAAGCCAGCTTTAAAATGAGGTCATGATCCACATGCAATCCACAAGGAAAATTTTGGCAATATATAAGAAATTTTTAGATCAGAACTTTAATTTAAATCTAATTTAATGGATTATGTAACAAAAAATGCAATAAATTGAAAATTTTATAATAAAAGTTACAAAATTTTTTTACACATTTAAAAAAAAAAATTAGTTTTATAAAAAATTTTAAACAAAAATGCTTAAATGGCAAATTTAAGACAATGCTGTTATAAAACAAGATTGTATCTAGCATATGCCATCATTATTTTTAAGCTAACTTTAAAATGAGGTCATGATCCACATGTAATCCACAAGCTAAAATAAGGAAATTATAAACATATGGCCGGCTAATAATATAATTTTATTAATTTCAATTGGCTTCATATTTAGTACAATCATTAACCTTGATTTTTTAAGAGATTTCAGAAAAAAAAAATAATTTTGGAAGCTTGATAAAAATTAATATTTTTACTTTTTTTATTAAACCAAAATCTTAAACTTATAATTTTATTGAAAGCCAATTATAGCTAATGGATGCAGCTTTGATTTGAAATTAAAATTTTTAAGCTAGCTGTAAAATGAGGTCATGATCCACATGCAATCCACAAGCTAAAATATGCGAGATTTTAAGCTTAGTAAAATAATTTTATTGAGTGTAATTAAGAGATCAATAAACATAATTTTTTTAAAATATTTTAGGAAAAAAAATAATTTTTTGAACTGGATGAAAATTACTATTTTTCCTTTTTTTATTTAACCAAAATCTTAAACTTATAATTTTATTTAAATCCTAGTATAGCTATAGGATGCAGCTTTCATTTGCCATTAACAATTTTAAGCTAGCTGTAAAATGAGGTTAAGATCCACATGCAATCCACAAGCTAAAATTTATTTTTATAACACTTAGTTTTGTAGTTAAATTCCAGATTTAAGGTCTATTAGCTTTGAATACGATCTATAACTGCTAATGTCGAAAGTTTTCTCTTTCTCTTTGTATCTCTCTTTCCATATTTATCTACAGCCTGTTCCAATTTAAATTATGTTTGTTTTTTTAGCCATTTGTCCTTTTTATTTTCATTTGGCCAGGGTTTTCTCAAAATTGTAATGGTTACCATGGAATTTATCAGGGGATTTTTAAGTTTTCCATAGAAATATTTAAATTAAAAAAAATGATTTTTTTTATACAATAAATCAGAAAATTTATTTAATGCTTTAAATAAAATACTTACGTTTTGTCAGCAGCGGATCTTTTTTATACAAAACTAAAAGCACTACTTCCTGGGGTGGATTTTATAGGGACAAAATTGTTATTTTTAAAAAACACTTTATTTTTTATATTTTTATGTTTTATTTAACATTTTTTTTTAAATTAATAATTTTATTTAAGTTATTTTTTAATATATTTTTTTATTTTCTTAAAATTTTAATTTAGTTAATTTATAAAAATTTTATGTTTGTTTTTATTAATTTATGACACATTTTTTTTTTCTAAAGCCCAGCTAAATTTTGTACTAAAAAATTTCTTAATTTTTTTTTTAATAATTTTTAATGAACTATTTTAGCTAATATTTTTAGTTCCCAAGTTTTTTTTTTTTGTTTGAAATTTCACATTTTTTCCTTCAAATTTTGTTTGCGTTGAAAAAAATTCTTGATTTTTCTACTTGTTGCTTTGAAATGTGTTACAGTTACTGTTGCTTCACAATAGGGTTTAAAAGTATTTCAAATTTTTTCTTTGTTTTTTTTTTTGTTGCCATTAAAAGGATTTAGGGTAATAGTGAGTCTGGAACTCAACAGCCGTTAAACACCACCTTTTAAAGCAACAGTCTAAATGAGTCTGTTAGAAACCGGATGTTAAAATTATGCCAGCACTTTGTACGCCACAGTTTTAATACTCCATCTCTTTACTAATGCTCTCTGTTCTGCTCTTCGCTCTCACTTTAATTTATTACTGCTTTCCCTTTAAAATTTACTCTCTCTCGCTCTCAAAAGCAGGACCTTTACTGGTTTAAAGTAAGTGAAAGGTCCCCCCTTTGCACCGTAAGCCGCGTAAAAAATGTAACCTTAACGGGCCAACCAACCAACAGTAACTGTGTTAAATTCACGTGTTGCACCTGCTTTTATAGATTTTCTGCCACAAATGGCCAACATCAAGGTAAAGGATGCTGTAAAAAGCTTTTCTCACTCTCAACTACTCTACATCAAAATCACGCCTGCTCAAACAAATACTCTCTCTCGCTCTCTAGAGAAGCTAAATAACTGTTGCTCAAGGTTTTCTACCTGTTGTACTTATGGCTTCAGTAAATTACATTAACCTTGAATCTCTAACACATGTTGCTGTGAAACTCAAACACAATTTCTTTCATATTATAACACTTAAACTCTCTAGCTCTCTTTCTCGCTCTCTCCCCCGTTTAATGTAAAATTAAAGTTTTACAAATAAATGTGCTACTTGTTGCAAATATACAATTTTGTATGATTCTCATTATTATTTGTTGTTGTTGCTACAAACCACACACTCACTCCCTCCAAGTGCCCCTTGACGAGGCCTTAGAAACAAAGCAACAAGTAAAAAAAAATATCCATTGTATGAAATCAGGCTGCGTGACGTCTGGGGCATCCTTGCTTTTAAGGCTACAACAACAAATAATCCCCTCTTGAGGCATTCAAACCAAACGAAACCTTTTATGTCTTTTGTGTCTGATAACTGCTAAAAATTTTATACAGTTTGCATACGCCCCTTTTTACAGAAAGAAAAAAGCTAAGAAAACCTTTTTTGAATAAAGAAAATAAAGGGAAAATATAAAAGAGTAAAAACAAGAAATAGGAGCTATATTTGGCTGTGCCGAATCTTATTTACTCTTCATCAAATTATAGTTTGCAATACAAATTTTAAATAATAATATATAAGTAAACAAAATGTAAAAAAAAATAAATTTTTTAAAATTTTTTTTTTGATATTTAACAAAATCTTTTTTAAAAATTTTAAATTTTTCAAAATTTTTTTTAAAATTTTCAAAATTTTTTTTAAATTTTTCAAATTTTTTTTTTAAATTTTTTAAAAATTTTTAAATATACTAGAATATGCTATATTTTTGGCTGTGCCGAATCTTATTTACCCTTCATCAAATTATAGTTTGAATTATAAATTTTAAATAATAATATTTAAGTAAACAAAACGTAAAAAAAAAATAATTTTTTTTAATAAAAATCAAAATTTTTTTTTTAAATTTTTCAAATTTTTTTTTAAATTTTTCAAAATTTTTATTTTAATTTTTTAAAATTTTTTATAGTTTTTCAAAATTTTTTTTTTGGCATGAATATACTAGAATATGCTATATTCGGTTGTGCCGAATCTTATTTACCCTTCGCCAAATTGTAGTTTGAAATACAAATTTTAAATAATAATAATATTAAAGTAAACAAAATGTAAAAAAATTTTAATATTTTCCAATTTTTTTTTTAAATTTTTAAAAAATTTTTTCAAATTTTTTTTTTAATTTTTTTCCAAAATTTTTTTTCCAAGAATATACTAGAATATGCTATTTTGTAAACAAAATTTAAGATTTTAAAATTTTTTTTTTAAATTTTTCAAATTTTTTTATTTTTTTTTTCAAAATTTATTTTTTGGTAAGAATATGCTATATTCGGCTGTGCCGAATCTTATTTACCCTTCACCAAATTGTAGTTTGAAGTACAAATTTTAAATAATAATAATATTAAAGTAAACAAAATGTAAAAAAATTTTAATATTTTCAAAATTTTTTTTTAAATTTTTCAAGTTTTTTTAATTTTTTTTTTGGCAAGAATATACTAGAATAGGTAATATTCGGCTGTGCCGAATCTTATTTATTCTTCATCAAATTATAGTTTGAAATACAAATTTTAAATAATAATAATAATATTTAAGTAAACAAAATGTAAAAAAAAAATTAATTTTTTAAAATATTTTCAAAATTTTTTTTTTAAATTTTTCAAAATTTTTTTTTTGGCAAGAATATACTAGAATTTGCTATATTCGGCTGTGCCGAATCATATTTACCCTTCACCAAATTATAGTTTCAAATACAAATTTTAAATAATAATAATAATAATAATTAAGTTAAAAAAATTTAAAAAAACTTTTAAATTTTTTAATTTTTCAAAATTTTTTTTTTAATTTTTTTAAAATTTTTTTTTTGTGGCAAGAATATACTAGAACATGCTATATTCGGCTGTGCCGAATCTTATTTACCCTTCACCAAATTATAGTTTAAAATACATATTTGAAATAATAATAATATTAAGGTAAACTAAATTTTAATATTTTCAAATTTTTTTTTTAAATTTTTCAAAATTTTTTTTTAAATTTTTTATTTTTTTCAAAATTTATTTTTGGCAAGAATATACTAGATTATGCTATATTCGGCTGTGCCGAGACTTATTTACCCTACACTAAAAAATTTAAAAAAATTTAAAAAACAAATTTGAAAAATTAAAATTTTTGGTAAATTTTTTCAAATTTTTTTCAAAATTTATTTTTTGGCAAGAATATATTAGAATATGCTATATTCGGCTGTGCCGAGTCTGATTTACCCTTCACCAAATTATAGTTTAAAATACAAATTTTAAATAATAATATTAAAGTAAACAAAATGTAAAAAATTTTAATATTTTCAAATTTTTTTTTTAAATTTTTCAAAAATTTTTTTTTAATTTTTTTAAAAAAAAATTTTTTGCAAGAATATACTAGAATATGCTATATTCGGCTGTGCCGAATCTTATTTACCCTTCACCAAATTATAGTTTCAAATACAAATTTTAAATAATAATAATAATATTAAGGTAAACAAAATGTAAAAAAACTTTAAAATTTTCAAATTTTTTAAATTTTTTTTTAAATTTTTCAAATTTTTTTTTTTAATTTTTTCAAAATTTTTTTTTAATTTTTTTCAAATTTTTTTTTTTGGCAAGAATATACTAGAATATGCTGTGCCGAATCTTATTTACCCTTCACCAAATTATAGTTTGAAATACAAATTTGAAATAATAATAATATTAAGGTAAACAAAATGTAAAAGAATTTTAATATTTTAAAATTTTTTTTTAAATTTTTTTTTTTTTGCAAGAATATGCTATATTCGGCTGTGAATCTTATTTACCATTCACCAAATTATAGTTTAAAATACAAATTTTAAATAATAATAATATTAAGGTAAACAAAATGTAATTTTTTTTTTATATTTTCAAATTTTTTTTTTAAATTTTTCAAAATTTTTCAAAATTTTTTTTTTAAATTTTTCAAAATTTTTTTTAAATTTTGTTAAATTTATTTTTTTAATTTTTTTTTTTGCCAAGAATATACTACTATATCGGGAATTCTCCCGGAAGGAAAGGAAAAAACCGAGTTAAGCTCGATTTTTGGCCTATTTTTGATCTATATCTGGATTAATAAGACATAAATATAGACAATATGGATATCCAATGATAAATATTTCAAAGTCCATTGCAACGATGTATATATGTATAAAAATTTTTTTATGAAAACAATTTTTTCACAAATAAATTAAAATTTTTTTTAATAAAAACAAATTTTTTGAAATTTTTTTTTTTTGGC
Organism: Calliphora vicina; assembly: GCF_958450345.1. Classification (NCBI taxonomy): domain Eukaryota; kingdom Metazoa; phylum Arthropoda; class Insecta; order Diptera; family Calliphoridae; genus Calliphora; species Calliphora vicina. The sequence goes on from NC_088783.1 coordinate 117,806,382, forward strand.
AAAATCTGGAAAAATATTTTTTTTTTTTTGGAAATTTTTTTTTTTAAATTTTGTTATTTATTATCAGTTAGTTTGGATCAGTTAGTTTATCAGTTAGTTAAAACTGGCTTTTTGCACTAAATTGCTGTATTTTGGGAATTTTAGAATTTTTTTTGGGAATTCTGGGATTTGTCATTTTGTTTATTTGGATTTTTCAATATAATTTAATTAAATTAAAAGTAAAACTAGGTTGTCGTTAATTATATTTAAATTTTGTCTTATTTGGAGATTTTAAACTATTATTTGGGAATTCTGGAAGGTTTTTGATGAATTTTCCCAACCAATTTATATATATTGGGTATATATAAGGGATTTGTTATCTTTGAATTTTCAAACATATTTTTCCTTAATTTTACACAAAAAACGTTTTTTGCAAAAAATTTAGTTTATTTTATAAAATTTTAGTTAAAACCAAGTTTTAATTGCATAATGTCATTAAATTAAAAAATTTTTTCAAATTGGAATTTTGGCGATTTTTTTTTTTAAATTTTAGGAATTTAAATTTTTTCTGTAAAACTTTTATTTTTAAAAAATATTGGTTTCTTATGAATTTGTTGTTTTTAATTCTGCCAATTTCTATAAAACAATTTCCATTTTTGATGATTTAAAAGATCCCGATTTTTGGATTTTAAAAAATATTTTGGGAATTCATTAATTTGTATTTTTTTTATTGAAATAACTAATATATCTATTGTGATTTAAATATTGCTAAATTTTGTCGTGTTATCTCATGTAAATTTCATTAGAATTAAGAAATGGGATTTTGGGTATTTCTAAATTTATTTTAGGAATTCAAGTTTTTTGGTTGCTTTTAATAAAACTTTGGATTTCTTAAGAATTTTTATTTTAAATTCTGCAAATTTCGTTAAAAAATTTTAATTTTTGATGATTTAAAAGATCCCGATTTTTGGATTTTAAAACAAATTTTGGGAATTCAACAATTTGTATTTTTTTTATTGAAATAACTAATATTTCTATTGTGATTTAAATGTTGCTAAATTTTGTCGAGTTATCTCATATAAATTTCATTAGAATTAAGAAATGGGATTTTGGGTATTTCTAAATTTATTTTAGGAATTCAAGTTTTTTTGGTAGTTTTTAATAAAACTTTGGATTTCTTAAGAATTTTTATTTTTAATTCTGCAAATTTCGTTAAAAAATTTAAATTTTTGATGATTTAAAAGATCCCCATTTTTGGATTTTAAAAAATATTTTGGGAATTCAATAATTTGTATTTTTTTTTATTGAAATAACTAATATTTCTATTGTGATTTAAATTTGGTTAATTTTTGCAGACTTATCTCATGGAAATTTCATTAGAATTAAGAAATGGAATTTTGGGTATTTTAAAATTAATTTTAGGAATTCAAGTTTTTTGGTATTTTTTATTAAAACTAAAGATTTTATGATGTTTTACTTCAGTTTTAAAAGGATTTTCTCGTTTTTTTTGTTAGTTCGTCTTCTGTCCAGCTGGAAATTCATCAGCAATCGGATTTCTCATTGTATTTTTTTCCTACAATATGTTTGTAAGTGTGAGTATTTTTGATTGTACTTAAGCCAAGGGTGGTTGCCGAAAATGAAAAACAAATACAATGGAAGATTTCTTAACAAACAATATTAGTTTAGCAGGTAAATCAAAAGAATTTGTGTATGAAAATGAAAAACAAAACAAGTACAGTACAATACAGTTTCAGTTAACAATTATTTGTAAATGAATGATGATGATAGATTGGGTGGTGGTTAGGGATTTCAAATGGAAATATTTACATTTGTCTTACCTTCAGTTGTAGCTGCTGCTGCTGCTAAGTTATAAGCTCCTAAGACTTGTTGTATACTTAGAGGCTTTTTAATTAATTAAAAATTGTTTTGAATCTCTGTTATTTGTGTGCGCTTTAAAACAAAGACTTTCATGATTTGAGTAGATGAGGTTTGAACGTTGTGCTGTATAATTGTTTATTTTAAATTCTAAATGTCTACATTAAATTACATTTTTTTTTTCTTGTAAATATTTGAATTTTATTTAGAGCAAGTGTTTGCCTTCAGGCTAGTTGTTTAACAAATACTACATTTTGTAGCCATTTGTTATTTATTATAGATAATTATGCAAATGAAGAAGGATATCTCAAAAACAGTGGTAAAAATTGTTATTACGGTTATGGGTGATTAAATTTCAAATGAAGCAATAACAAAAAAATGTAAACAATTTACTTAATATTCATAATAAATTACTGAAATTTAAGTATGTATTTTCTATAAGCAGCATAATTTGTTTTGAAGGCAGGCTAGGGATAATTTTAACTACAGGAAGAATTTAAATTAAATATAAGGAATGAGATATTTAAAGGCAGAACGTTATTCAGAATGATTAAAATTTTTAACAAAAAAAAAAAAAAAAAAATTATTTGGCTTAATTACCTAAAATTGCCATATAGGGGGATTTTGAAATTTTATTTGGGAATTCCGGGATTTGTAATTTTTTTTATTTTAAGAACATATTTCGACTTCCTAATATATAAAAATGGTTTTTTGTTATAAATTTTCAAATATTGCCACTTATGGGGATTTTTAAATTTTATTTGGGAATTCCGGGATTTAATTTTCTTTCAATTTTCAAACTCTTTTTGCCTTAAATATACTTAAAAATATATTCTTGCTACAAATTTTCAAATATTGCCACTTATGGGGATTTTTGAATTTAATTTGGGAATTCCGGGATTTAATATTTTTCAAATTTTCGAACGCCTTTACCTTTTTTATAGATTAAAATAGCTTCTTCGAACAAATTTTCCAATATTGCCACTTATGGGGATTTTTGAATTTAATTTGGGAATTCCGGGATTTAATATTTTTCAAATTTTCGAACGCCTTTACCTTATTTATACATAATTCCGGAATTTAATTTAATTTTAATTTTCAAACTCATTTTGTCTATAAAATACATAAAAATAGTTTCTTGGATTAAATTTTCAAATATTGCCACTTATGGGGATTTTAAAATTTTATTTGGGAATTCCGGGATTTAATATTTTTCGAATTTTCTAACCCACTTTACCATATTTATAGATTAAAATAGTTTCTTAGAACAAATTTTCAAATATTGGGACTTATGGGGATTTTAGAATTTTATTTTGGGAATTCCGGAATTTAATTTAATTTTAATTTTCAAACTCATTTTGTCTTAAATATACATAAAAATAGTTTCTTGGATTAAATTTTCAAATAGTGCCACTTACGGGGATTTTAAAATTTTATTTGGGAATTCCGGGATTTAATATTTTTCGAATTTTCTAACCCATTTTACCTTATTTATAGATTAAAATAGTTTCTTAGAACAAATTTTCAAATATTGGGACTTATGGGGATTTTAGAATTTTATTTGGGAATTCAGGGATTAAATATTTTTCGAATTTTCTAACCCACTTTACCTTATTTATGCATAATAATAGTTTCTTGCAACATATCTTTAAATATTGCCACTTATGGGGATTTTAGAATTTTATTTGGGAATTCCGGGATTTAATTTTCTTTTAATTTTAAACTCTTTTTGCCTTAAATATACTTAAAAATATGTTCTTGCTACAAATTTTCAAATATTGCCACTTATGGGGATTTTAATATTTTATTTGGGAATTCCGGGATTTATTATTTTTGAATTTTCTAACGCCTTTACCTTATTTATAGATTAAAATAGTTTCTTGCTACAAATTTTCAAATATTGCCACTTATGGGGATTTTAAAATTTTACTTGGGAATTGGGGGATTTAATTTTTTTTAAATTTTTCAAACTCTCTTTGCCTTAAATATACTTAAAAATACATTCTGCTACAAATTATCAAATATTGCCACTTATGGGGATTTTAAAATTTTATTTGGGAATTCGGGGATTTAATTTTTTTAAATTTTTTAAACTCTCTTTGCCTTAAATATACATAAAAATAGTTTATTGCAACAAATTTTCAAATATTGCCACTTATGGGGATTTTAAAATTTTATTTGGGAATTCCGGGATTTAATATTTTTCGAATTTTCAAACACACTTTACCTTATTTATGCATAAAAATAGTTTCTTGCAACATATTTTCAAATATTGCCACTTATTGGGATTTTAATATTTTATTTGGGAATTCCGGGATTAATTATTTTTGAATTTTCAAACTCTTTTTGCCTTAAATATACTTAAAAATACATTCTTGCTACAAATTTTCAAATATTGTCACTTATGGGGATTTTTAAATTTTATTTGGGAATTCCGGGATTTAATATTTTTCGAATTTTCTAACCCACTTTACCTTATTTATACATAATAATAGTTTCTTAGAACAAATTTTCAAATATTGCCACTTATGGGGATTTTAAAATTTTATTTGGGAATTCTGGGATTTTATATTTTTCGAATTTTCAAACACACTTACCTTATTTATGCATAAAAATAGTTTCTTGCTACAAATTTTCAAATATTGCCACTTATGGGGATTTTAAAAATTTATTTGGGAATTCTGGGATTTTATATTTTTTGAATTTTCTAACCCACTTTACCTTATTTATGCATAAAAATAGTTTCTTGCAACATATCTTTAAATATTGCCACTTATGGGGATTTTTAAATTTTATTTGGGAATTCCGGGATTTAATATTTTTCAAATTTTCGAACGCCTTTATCTTATTTATACATAATAATAGTTTCATAGAACAAATTTTCAAATATTGGGACTTAGGGGATTTTAGAATTTTATTTGGGAATTCCGGGATTTAATATTTTTTGAATTTTCGAACCCACTTTACCTTATTTATAGATTAAAATAGTTTCTTAGAACAAATTTTCAAATATTGGGACTTATGGGGATTTTAGAATTTTATTTGGGAATTCCGGGATTTAATTTTCTTTTAATTTTAAACTCTTTTTGCCTTAAATATACTTAAAAATATGTTCTTGCTACAAATTTTCAAATATTGCCACTTATGGGGATTTTAAAATTTTATTTGGGAATTCTGGGATTTTATATTTTTTGAATTTTCTAACCCACTTTACCTTATTTATGCATAAAAATAGTTTCTTGCAACATATCTTTAAATATTGCCACTTATGGGGATTTTTAAATTTTATTTGGGAATTCCGGGATTTAATATTTTTCAAATTTTCGAACGCCTTTATCTTATTTATACATAATAATAGTTTCATAGAACAAATTTTCAAATATTGGGACTTAGGGGATTTTAGAATTTTATTTGGGAATTCCGGGATTTAATTTTCTTTCAATTTTCAAACTCTTTTTGCCTTAAATATACTTAAAAATATAATCTTGCTACAAATTTTCAAATATTGCCACTTATGGGGATTTTAAAATTTTATTTGGGAATTGGGGGATTTAATTTTTTTTAAATTTTTCAAACTCTCTTTGCCTTAAATATACATAAAAATAGTTTATTGCAACAAATTTTCAAATATTGCCACTTGGGGGATTTTTGAATTTTATTTGGGAATCCCGGTATTTAATATTTTTCGAATTTTCGAAGCCACTTTATCGTATTTATATATAAAAATTGATTCTTAGAACAAATTTTCAAACATTGGGAATTATGGGGATTTTAAATTTTTTTTTTGGGAATTCCGGGATTTAATATTTTTTAGAATTTTCGATTCTACTTTACTTTATTTTTGCATAAAAATAGTTTTTTAGAACAAATTTTCAGATATTGCCACTTATGGGTATTTTTAAATTTTATTTGGGAATTCCGGGATTTAAAAAATGTTTTCCTAAACCACTTAAAATAATATTTTTGTATATTCTTCTTAATATTTTATGATTATCCATTTTTATTTCCATAATAATCTTTGATTGATTATTATCTATTTTTCTCACCCTTTTTATTTGCTTTCTTTATTGTTTCTATCATTTTCTACAAGAAACTTTTAAATAGATTAAAACTTCTTTCTATATATTTTTTGCTATTTGTTTTTATTTATATTGGATGTGTTTAAAGTGTTTGGTCTAAATAATACAAGTTCAAACAAAAAAACAGCCAATAGAAAACTTTGTTTTTACTTTTTCTTACGAAAACTTATTAAACTAAGAACAAATTCTCTGCTTAACAACTTTGTCTGGGAACTAGTTCTTTTCATACCCAACTATTGTACATGGTTTCATTCTTTTTTTTTCTGAAATGGTCAGTAACTGTTTTCACAACTTTTCTTGGTTATTTTAAAAAAGTGGACATTTCCCGGCAGTTCTGGGTGACTGTCCCGAGCTAGTGATTTTATCTATCTATCATTTAGGGCACTAAGTAACAATTGACTCTTCGATAGATTACTGCTAGGGGGTAAAGTAACTACTTTATAAAGTGTAATACCAAAACAGTTAAAAGTCATTACTGTATTGTCTACTTATAGACACTAAAGTGATAATTGTCTATACGCTAGACTACCAGTGGTATATAAAATAACCAGTTGACTTAAAAAGAGTCTCCAAATGAAGTCAATGAAAATTACTTGTCTTAAAGCATCCATTGTTGCATTTGTAAACAGCAGGGATTGCATGAGGAAAGGACAAAACAGGCAAATTAATTTGTTAAATGGTTTTTTGTTATATTTTTTTGCAGAATTTTCTATTGATTATAAACAAACACTAACACGGGGAATTATTAAAGTTAGAAAATTATAAAGTTTTTGAGTTTATTTTAAAATGATTTGGGTAAAAAACTTGCAAAACTAATAAAGCTACAAAGTTAATAATATTTCTTTAAATTATTTATTGGCATTTTGTTAATATATTAAAGGCCTTTAACCTTTGTTGTGTTCATGTTTAGTTTATAATTTATGCCCCCCTAAAGTAGGCCACAAATGAAGTGAAATTGATACAATTTGCTAATAAATTAATTACCTTAAAACACTTGGAAATTGTATTTTCTCCCAGAGAGAACCTTGATATTTCTTTTCCCCCTTATTGTGACGATATTTTCCTAACTTCAGCTAAACTTTTTGTTGACTCTTTATAAGCCAGCTAAAACAATTGAAAAGTAAATAAAAGATATTGAATAAATTTTGAAAATGTTTTCCGTATCATAGCAAAGCTTTTCATTGTAATTCATTTCTGGTTCACAAGAATATATAATGTGAATTTAAGCGTTTTTATGCCTAACAAATCATGTTACATACTTTGTATTCACGCTATAGGCTTAATAATAACGAAAGTAAAGCATACTTAAAGGATTTCAATAAATTGTAGTATAATTTTAGGGGTATTTCACTGTTTGTTATTGTTTCGTTATCGTTTTTAGTGTATTATATGTTTCTTTAAACGGCAGCAGGCTGATTTATATGCATGTGTTTTTTATGTTTAAAGGGAAGGTTAGTAAATACTGTGATCTATTAAAAATATGGAATATAAAATAAAATTGTTCAGGAGGACTTAAAACTTAAGCTAGGATTAAGAAGTTTTAAAACCCAAATGTATTTCTGTAATTTTCAAAACAAATTATTTATATAATTTATATAAAATCAACAAAATTTTTAAAAAAATTTATTTTTAAAAATTAATTTTTTTTTTTATAAAAAAATATTTGATTTGATTTTCAAAAAAGTAGTATTTTTTCTACATTTTTTGAAACACACTATTTCCACCATTTTGTCCAAAAAATTAAGTTTTGCTTTTGTATTAACTTATTCCTGCTACTTTTCTAAAAAAGTAGTATTTCTACTACTTTTTCCAAAATTAAAAAATTTTCACAATTTTGTTGAAAATTTTTCAATAAAATTGACTAACAACTATGTACTAGGATTTTGTTATTTAAATTTTTTTTAAAAACTCAAAATATCTAAATTCGCTAATAACTTGGCCAATAAGCCTTTAATCAAGAAAGGGAGCTCGATCTGTGATCACTCATATTTCTGACCAAAAATCGATTTTTTTATGTAAAAACTCAAAATATCTAAAATCGCTAATAACTTGGCCATTAAGCGTTTAATCAAGAAAGGGAGCTCGATCTGTGATCACTCATATTTCTGACCAAATATCGATTTTTTTATATAAAAACTCAAAATATCTTAATTTGCTAATAACTTGGCCAATAAGCGTTTAATCAAGAAAAGGAGCTCGATCTGTGATCACACATATTTCTGAAAAAAAAAATCGATTTTTTATATAAAAACTCAAAATATCTAAATTTTCTAATAACTTGGCCAATAAGCGTTTAATCATGAAAAGGAGTTCGATCTGTGATCACTCATATTTCTGAACAAAAATCGATCTTTTCATATTTCTGGCAAAAAATCGATTTTATATATAAAAACTCAAAATATCTAAATTAAGGTTTTATTTCTACTACTTTTTCCAAAAACATACAATTTCAGCATTTCAACTTTTTTTAAAAAAGTAGTATTTTTACTACTTTTTCCAAAATGATACTATTTCCACAATTATCTTAAAAAAATCTTACTGTTGCTTGTTTATTTATTAATTTTTCCAGCAATCAATATTCCTACTACTATTATAAATAGTAATATTTCTACTACTTTTTTAAAAAAAGCTACTATTTTTACAATTTTGTTGATAAATATTAGTATTTCTTGATTCTTTAACAATTTTTCCAAAAAGTAATACTTTTACTACTTTTTTTAAAAGGTAGTATTTCTACTACTTTTTCCAAGAATGTACTCTTTTCAAAATTTTTTTGATAAATGTTAGTATATATTGTTTATTTCGTAATTTTTTTCAAAAAGTAATATTGCTACTACTTTTTTTTTAAAAGCTAGTATTTCTACTACTTTTTCCAAAATGTTACTATTTCCACAATTTTGTTCAAAAATCTTACTGTTGCTTTTATTTTTATTAATTTTTCCAGCAATCAATATTCCTACTACTATTATAAATAGTAATATTTCTACTACTTTTTTAAAAAAGCTACTATTTTTACAATTTTGATGATAAATATTAGTATTTCTTGTTTATTTAACAATTTTTCCAAAAATCAATACTTTTACTACTTTTTTTAAAAGGTAGTATTTCTACTACTTTTGCCAAAAATGTACTCTTTTCAATTTTTTTTTGATAAATGTTAGTATATATTGTTTATTTCGTAATTTTTTACAAAAAGTAATATTGCTACTATTTTTTTTTAAAAAGTAGTATTTTTACTACTTTTTCCAAAATGATATTATTTCCACAATTTTAATCAATATTCCTACTACTATTATAAATAGTAATATTTTTACTACTTTTTTAAAAAAAGCTACTATTTTTACAATTTTGTTGATAAATATTAGTATTTCTTGTTTATTTAACAATTTTTCCAAAAATCAATACTCCTGCTACTTTTTTTAAAAGGTAGTATTTCTACTACCTTTTCCAAAAATATACTATTTTCACAATTTTGTTGATAAATATAAAAATAATATTGCTACTACTTTTTTTTAAAAGGTAGTATTTCTACTACTTTTCCAAAAAGGTACTATTCCACAATTTCTTACTAAAATCTTAATGTTGCTTGTTTGTTTATTAATTTTTCCAGCAATCAATATTCCTACTACTATTTTAAAAAGGTAATTTTCTACTACTTTTTTCATTTTGTTTAAAAATGTTATTATTTCTTGGGTATTTGCAACTTTTTTAAAAAAGATTTTTACAACATTTTGAAAATGGTAGTAGTTCTACTACTTTTTTCAAAACGGTAAAATATCCACAAATTGAATCAAACATGTGAGCATTTCTAATACTTTTAAAACAGGGAAATTTCTACTACTTTTCAATTATTTAAAAAGGTAATTTTTTAAAAAAAATACTAAAATTCTAGTACTTTTCCTACATTTTCAAAAGTTAGTATTGCTACTACTATTTTCAAAAACATAATATTTCTTCTAATTATTTTAAATATATAATTTTTATAATATTTTTAATAAATTACTACTATTTTTACGACTTTTTCAAAATAGTAGTATTTCTACTACTATTTTTAAAAAGTGAAAAATTATTAAAATTTAAAAAAAAAACTAATATTTTTCAAGTATATTTGCAAAATTCTAGTATTTTTACGACTTTTTCAAAAGGTAGTATTTCTACTACTATTATTAAATTGGCAATATTTCAACCAATTTAGAAAAAATTTATTAATTATGCGATATTTTCTAAAAATTTTGGTATTTTTGCATAATTCTAGTATTTCTACTATTTTTTCAAAAGGTAGTATTTCTACTACTATTTTTAAAAATGTAATATTTCAGCCAATTTATAAAAAATGCACTAATTATACCATATTTTACAAAAATTTTGGTATTTTTAATACTTTTGCAAAGGGTAGCATTTTTACTACTTGCTACTATTTCCAAAATTCCAGTATTTCTACTACTTTTTCAGAAAACAAGTCTACTACTTTGTATATTTTCTTATTGTTTGCAGTTTTTTCTTTTTTTCTTTGCTACTGGAGCCTTTAACAAAATCCTTACATTTGAAAGACTTTTGAACTCTAAAAACATATTTTATTGTCTACTTGCCCTGAACTCGCGCTGACTTGTTGTATCATATAACAATGTGGGTATAAGTACGCACATATAGTCAAAGGCAGTCTACGTATTGTTAAACAGCTGGAAAGCTAAAAATAAGCTGATTATTATTATGTGTCCCTGTATAAAATCATGAATCTTTTAACAAAACGACAACACAAATAAAATTACACATTCGCCAAAATACACATCTAGTTAAGTCCTCATTAAAAATTGGGAGTGTGGTGTTTGTGTAACAAAAAGAAACACAGCTGTTTTAATAATAAACGATTACAATGGTTGAAGAGACAGGAGGCAGAAGGACAAAATGAATTCGTAGCAGCATATGTATAACACTATGAATACACAGACATAATATAGAATTCAATAGGATGCCACAACAAGGACTCAGGTGCTACAACCCACACAGATCAGCATATGTACATTAGAGTGACAGCCGATTTTTTTTTTTTAGATTTCAAAGAGTGCCGGGTGGAATATTGTGACACTAGGCCTAAATGTTAAGTGCTGAAAATTTGAGCCAAATCGGACAACGATTTCTGGACGCGCATCGAGGTCAAAGTTCAGATATATGCAAAATTTTACTGTTAATATGGAATAAATAGGTGAAACTCGTTAACTTTCTGCATTTTTTTCTAGAAATATGTAGATTTATTTATATTAATGAATATTACATTAAAAAAAAAGTTTTGGAAATTAACCCTGTAAATCCTTTGGTTCAAAATGACCCAAAAACTGTATTATCGCCAAAATTAGAGAAAAATGCAAATTTTTCAGTTTTTGAAAAAATTTTGCTACTAAATAAATACTTTTGCAATTGAATGCAAAAGAATCGAAATATGTACGTAATTATCGTTGTAATGAGATATAAATGACAAAATTTGATTAAAAAATGTTAAAGTTATTACAAATTCGCCAGACCATTAACGTGTTTCAGGCCACTTGAACAAAAAATTAAGAAATTTCGAGAAAAATTAAAATAAAAGCTCATTTCTACTTAAAATATGTCCATATGTACTTGTATATGAGTTTTTGTCTTCGTAGGATACCGTTAACCTATTCGCAGGTATGGACAAAAAAAAAAATTTTTCTAACGGCTGTTTCAAAAATCCATTTTCAAATTTTTAAAAATTTTGTTAAACAAATTTCAGATTTTTTCGATCATCACATTGGGGTTTATTGAGATCAAAATAGGGAATAAAAATATGAAAAAATTATGTCAATACCTCTTACAGTTTTTCCGTACCTGCGATTTAAATTTTGCGTTTTTCAAGAAAAAATAATTTTTTGTCCATATTTAGGCGAATGAGTCCAATTTCCTTACTGTTATAAATTTTAAGTAAAACTTATTCATAGTATTATAACCCTGGTAATTTTAAATATGGTCTGAAAGTTTTACTAAAATCGGAAAACGTTAACCTTTAAATCGTGAAGGTCAAAGGTCAAATTTTTCAATATTTGGAATTTCTAATGAAAAGATAGCGAAATGTTATATATTTTTGGGCCGATTTTAATGTAACTTAAGGAAAATATAACATAAAGTCAAGAATTTAAAATAAAAGCACAAAAATGGAAATTAACCCTTAGCAGCACTTGGGGTCCAAATTACCCTCAACTTTTAAAATCACGCAAAACACAACCATTTTGACCCCAAGTCCTCTTAAAGGTTAAAATTAATTTTTGCACTGTTGTTGTAAATGCTAGACACCAATATATATTTTCCTCAAGTTTCATGAAAATCGGCCCAAAAATATATAACATTTCAGTATCTTTTCATTAGAAATTCCAAATATTGAAAAATTTGACCTTTGACCTTCACGATTTAAAGGTTAACGTTTTCCGATTTTAGTAAAACTTGCAGACCATTTTTAAAATTACCAGGGTTATAATACTATGAAATTAAAATTTAATAAAATGTATAACAGTAAGGAAATTGGACTCATTCGCCTAAATATGGACAAAAAATTATTTTTTCTTGAAAAACGCAAAATTTAAATCGCAGGTACGGAAAAACTGTAAGAGGTATTGACATAATTTTTTCATATTTTTATTCCCTATTTTGATCTCAATAAACCCCAATGTGATGATTGAAAAAATCTGAAATTTGTTTAACAAAATTTTTAAAAATTTGAAAATGGAGTTTTGAAACAGCCGTTAAAAAAAAATATTTTTTTTGACCATACCTGCGAATAGGTTAACGGTATCCTACGAAGACAAAAACTCATATACAAGTACATATGGACATATTTTAAGTAGAAATGAGCTTTTATTTTAATTTTTCTCGAAATTTCTTAATTTTTTTTCTAAATTTTTTGTTCAAGTGGCCTGAAACACGTTAATGGTCTGGCGAATTTGTAATAACTTTAACATTTTTTAATCAAATTTTGTCATTTATATCTCATTACAACGATAATTACGCACATATTTCGATTCTTTTACATTCAATTGCAAAAGTATTTATTTAGTAGCAAAATTTTTTCAAAAACTGAAAAATTTGCATTTTTCTCTAATTTTGGCGATAATACAGTTTTTGGGTCATTTTGAACCAAAGGAGATACAGGGTTAATTTCCAAAACTTTTTTTTTAATGTAATATTCATTAATATAAATAAATCTACATATTTCTAGAAAAAAATGCAGAAAGTTAACGAGTTTCACCTATTTATGCCATATTAACAGTAAAATTTTGCATATATCTGAACTTTGACCTCGATGCGCGTCCAGAAATCGTTGCCCGATTTGGCTCAAATTTTCAGCACTTAACATTTAGGCCTAGTGTCACAATATTCCACCCGGCACTCTTCAAAATTTTAACAAAAATTTTTTTCCATACAACTGATTGTCACTCTAATGTACATACATATCAATTACATTGTTGTAATAAGGGTTTCATGTATAAATTTACAATGAAAATGTTGTGAGTTTTACAAGGCTTTAACAATAATAGACCTTCATTTTCTCCCATCTATAGTATATTCACAGAGAACTACTATAAGAGAAATTGTAAACTACAAAAGAGAGCTTTTACTGCAGTAATTACAAAATTATTTTAGAGATAGTAGACAAATTGTATTACCAATTACTACTAATATTTTAAAGGCAGCAGAAAACAAAATATTTTCCAAATAATTTAAAATATATTGTTTTAAACATGACCGCATTAATATGTTTTTGTGATAATTTTATTATTTCATGCTAATTAACATCAAATAGCCACAATTACTCTAGTAAATTAATGCGAAAATATATATAAATTTAAAATTCATTAAATAAATTATGTGCGGACAAACAAATTAAAAAGATAATTTCAATAGCATATGAACAAATAATGATAAATTAACTACGAAATCAACAGATGCAATTTTCAACAAAACAATAAATGGTTTTAAAGAGATAATTAAAAATATAAATACGTGATAGTTAGGATTCCAGCTCAGGTTATAGTTCAATTCAAGTTCTGTTCTAGTTCAGTTCTAGTTCAGTTCTAGTTCAGTTCTAGTTCAGTTCTAGTTCAGTTCTAGTTCAGTTCTAGTTCAGTTCTAGTTCAGTTCTAGTTCAGTTCTAGTTCAGTTCTAGTTCAGTTCTAGTTCTGTTCTAGTTCTGTTCTAGTTCTGTTCTAGTTCTGTTCTAGTTCTGTTCTAGTTCTGTTCTAGTTCTGTTCTAGTTCTGCTCTAGTTCTGTTCTAGTTCTGTTCTAGTTCTGTTCTAGTTCTGTTCTAGTTCTGTTCTAGTTCTGTTCTAGTTCTGTTCTAGTTCTGTTCTAGTTCTGTTCTAGTTCTGTTCTAGTTCAGTTCTAGTTCAGTTCTAGTTCAGTTCTAGTTCAGTTCTAGTTCAGTTCTAGTTCAGTTCTAGTTCAGTTCTAGTTCAGTTCTAGTTCAGTTCTAGTTCAGTTCTAGTTCAGTTCTAGTTCAGTTCTAGTTCAGTTCTAGTTCAGTTCTAGTTCAGTTCTAGTTCAGTTCTAGTTCAGTTCTAGTTCAGTTCTAGTTCAGGTTCTAGTTCAGTTCTAGTTCAGTTCTAGTTCAGTTCTAGTTCAGGTTCTAGTTCAGTTCTAGTTCAGTTCTAGTTCAGTTCTAGTTCAGTTCTAGTTCAGTTCTAGTTCAGTTCTAGTTCAGTTCTAGTTCAGTTCTAGTTCAGTTCTAGTTCAGTTCTAGTTCAGTTCTAGTTCAGTTCTAGTTCAGGTTCTAGTTCAGGTTCTAGTTCAGGTTCTAGTTCAGGTTCTAGTTCAGGTTCTAGTTCAGGTTCTAGTTCAGGTTCTAGTTCAGGTTCTAGTTCAGGTTCTAGTTCAGGTTCTAGTTCAGGTTCTAGTTCAGGTTCTAGTTCAGGTTCTAGTTCAGGTTCTAGTTCAGGTTCTAGTTCAGGTTCTAGTTCAGGTTCTAGTTCAGGTTCTAGTTCAGGTTCTAGTTCAGGTTCTAGTTCAGGTTCTAGTTCAGTTCTAGTTCAGTTCTAGTTCAGTTCTAGTTCAGTTCTAGTTCAGTTCTAGTTCAGTTCTAGTTCAGTTCTAGTTCAGTTCTAGTTCAGTTCTAGTTCTGTTCTAGTTCTGTTCTAGTTCTGTTCTAGTTCTGTTCTAGTTCTGTTCTAGTTCTGTTCTAGTTCTGTTCTAGTTCTGTTCTAGTTCTGTTGTAGTTCAGTTCTAGTTCAGTTCTAGTTCAGTTCTAGTTCTAGTTCAGTTCTAGTTCAGTTCTAGTTCAGTTCTAGTTCAGTTCTAGTTCAGTTCTAGTTCAGTTCTAGTTCAGTTCTAGTTCAGTTCTAGTTCAGTTCTAGTTCAGTTCTAGTTCAGTTCTAGTTCAGTTCTAGTTCAGTTCTAGTTCAGTTCTAGTTCAGTTCTAGTTCAGTTCTAGTTCAGTTCTAGTTCAGTTCTAGTTCTAGTTCAGTTCTAGTTCAGTTCTAGTTCAGTTCTAGTTCAGTTCTAGTTCAGTTCTAGTTCAGTTCTAGTTCAGTTCTAGTTCAGTTCTAGTTCAGTTCTAGTTCAGTTCTAGTTCAGTTCTAGTTCAGTTCTAGTTCAGTTCTAGTTCAGTTCTAGTTCTAGTTCAGTTCTAGTTCAGTTCTAGTTCAGGTTCTAGTTCAGGCTCTAGTTCAGGTTCTAGTTCAGGTTCTAGTTCAGGTTCTAGTTCAGGTTCTAGTTCAGGTTCTAGTTCAGGTTCTAGTTCAGGTTCTAGTTCAGGTTCTAGTTCAGGTTCTAGTTCAGGTTCTAGTTCAGGTTCTAGTTCAGGTTCTAGTTCAGGTTCTAGTTCAGGTTCTAGTTCAGGTTCTAGTTCAGGTTCTAGTTCAGGTTCTAGTTCAGGTTCTAGTTCAGGTTCTAGTTCAGGTTCTAGTTCAGGTTCTAGTTCAGGTTCTAGTTCAGGTTCTAGTTCAGTTCTAGTTCAGTTCTAGTTCAGTTCTAGTTCAGTTCTAGTTCAGTTCTAGTTCAGTTCTAGTTCAGTTCTAGTTCAGTTCTAGTTCAGTTCTAGTTCAGTTCTAGTTCTAGTTCAGTTCTAGTTCAGTTCTAGTTCAGTTCTAGTTCAGTTCTAGTTCAGTTCTAGTTCAGTTCTAGTTCAGTTCTAGTTCAGTTCTAGTTCAGTTCTAGTTCAGTTCTAGTTCAGTTCTAGTTCAGTTCTAGTTCAGTTCTAGTTCAGTTCTAGTTCAGTTCTAGTTCAGTTCTAGTTCAGTTCTAGTTCAGTTCTAGTTCAGTTCTAGTTCAGTTCTAGTTCAGTTCTAGTTCAGTTCTAGTTCAGTTCTAGTTCAGTTCTAGTTCAGTTCTAGTTCAGTTCTAGTTCAGTTCTAGTTCAGTTCTAGTTCAGTTCTAGTTCAGTTCTAGTTCAGTTCTAGTTCAGTTCTAGTTCAGTTCTAGTTCAGTTCTAGTTCAGTTCTAGTTCAGTTCTAGTTCAGTTCTAGTTCAGTTCTAGTTCAGTTCTAGTTCAGTTCTAGTTCAGTTCTAGTTCAGTTCTAGTTCAGTTCTAGTTCAGTTCTAGTTCAGTTCTAGTTCAGTTCTAGTTCAGTTCTAGTTCAGTTCTAGTTCAGTTCTAGTTCAGTTCTAGTTCAGTTCTAGTTCAGTTCTAGTTCAGTTCTAGTTCAGTTCTAGTTCAGGTTCTAGTTCAGGTTCTAGTTCAGGTTCTAGTTCAGGTTCTAGTTCAGGTTTTAGTTCAGGTTCTAGTTCAGGTTCTAGTTCAGGTTCTGGTTCAGGTTCTAGTTCAGGGTCTAGTTCAGGTTCTAGTTCAGGTTCTAGTTCAGGTTCTAGTTCAGGTTCTAGTTCAGGTTCTAGTTCAGGTTCTAGTTCAGGTTCTAGTTCAGGTTCTAGTTCAGGTTCTAGTTCAGGTTCTAGTTCAGGTTCTAGTTCAGGTTCTAGTTCAGGTTCTAGTTCAGGTTCTAGTTTAGTTCAAGTTCATTTCAATTTTCATTCTGGCGTATAGTGTGTCTGCATTTATTAATTTGCTATTTTGCTTCGATATTTCATACGTTTTATTGCCTTTTCCTTTTCTCGAAAATTGTTTGTTAAATGTTTATTAAAACCCAAATTACAAATGAAAAATAGTAAATAAGTACAAATGAGTTTTTGCCATAATAATGAAAGGTATTCATATATTTTTCAATATAAATCCTCAATTACCTAGGAGTTTATGAAGGAAATATACACTGGCCATATCTATGAATTGAAATGAGATTGTGATAACAAATTAATGTTTGAATATTTGCAAAACATTGTAAGTTGTATTCATAGTTGTCTTTATATCGTTCTTCCAAAATTTTGAATTTGTTTATCATATAGTATGAGTTATTTTCGGTTTTCTTGTTTATCTTATTTTAGAAAAGCAATCTTCTTTTTGGTTTTAATTTAGTTTTGGCCTTTAAGAGTCCAAATCTATGACAACAATAAAGAAAAAAGAAACGGAAATTAAACTGTGGCATGTAAAAGGCACATAGGAGAACACAATCTATAATTGTGGCACACAAAATTATGATGGAATAATAAAGAAAGGAAATAAGATAGACTGGTTTGTGATGAATTGTAAATACCCTTCAGTTTAGATAGAAGTACAAGAATTCTTGTTGACAGTAGGGCAAATATTAGTAAATTATTTGTTACAATGTTACAAACAGTAGAACATATTTATATTTGGTTGCTTGCGATGAATAAAGAAAGCGAAATGAAAAACTGCCTAAACAAGATGAGCTGAAATGTAAAAACAACATTGGTAGAAATATTTATGTGAAACAATTATTCATATGGCCAACTGGCTAGCTGCTCAAATATCTGCAGTCTCTAAGGTAACTAACAATACAGCATCAAATATTTTTCCAGCTACATTCGATGTAAACAAAGTGTACAACATGCTAAAGTAAATGGCCCCAAAGTATGCAACAGAAAATTGCGATACTTAGTAGTAGAAAGTAGGCAAATAAAGTACAAGTTATAGTAGTATTCGAAGTACAAAATAAGTAGTAGTGATAGTGACAGTTGTAATATTGTCTGCAACTTAGCAACCATGCTCCAGCCAGGCAGACTATAAACCTTCAACTATCTATAGCAACACAATTGTTTGTACAGCAGCCTATCCTATAAAAAAAAACAGAATCATAACATACAGAAATGTACATGAATGTAAGCAAGAAGTCCTTTATACCGAGAATCTTTGGAAAATTTCAATAAAGATTTTGATGAGACATAATGAGCTCGAACTTTAGAGGTTGATTATCGAGTTTATGTGGAGAATTTGACAATTATCAAAGAGTACTGGTACTTTCATAGTGAAGCCAGAAGTAGCAAACAGAACAATTTTGATATTACTGCATACTTTTAGGATGTAAAATCAAAATTATTCTTTTTTGTTTATAAAACATCATAACAAAAATTTCTTTGTTTTCCAAATTCTAAGTAGAGAAAGATTTTTATTATTACTAATGCCAAATCATATATTCTTTCTATCTCTATTATTCTTTTTAATCATTTAAAGGCAAAATAATATTATTAATGTCTTATTTTGTTAAGCTCAGCTGAGTCTAATTGTTTAAATTTACACAACTTTTCAAGTAATCATAACTAACTACAAAATGAATTAGAATTATTTATTTCATTGTTTCCATTTCACAAACAAATTCACAATCTACTTGTTTCTGTAACAAATGCTTATGTTTGATAGTATTTTGTTCATTAGAAATAATCATTAATTTCTAAGAACATCTTTTGTGTTGCTAGAACAGTGACACAATCAGAGCGTTAACAAGCAACAACCATTAATTTTAATATCATTAATTAAATTATATTTGTAGTTCAAAGGAAACACCACATTTACTACCTAAATTATATAAATGTGATTTAATGGAAAATAAATTCAGTAAAGAGAGCCAAGGAAACGGGTTTTTGGCAATAAATACAATTAAAGAAATTAGAAGAACAACATTTAAAAAAATTAAAAAAATCAACGAAAAAAAAGATATCAGGTGATTCATCAGAATGATTAATTAGGTTTAACAACATTATAACTAAAAAAATAAAGAATAATGAAGAATAAAATACTTTCACAAAGACTTATATTTTATAACTCGAACCTGAAGTAGAACCTGAACTAGAAGCTGAAGTAGAACTTCTACTACAACCTAAACTAAAACCCTGAACTAGAACTGAACTAGAACGTGAACTAGAACCTGAACTAGAACCTGAACTAAAACCTGAACTAGAAGCTGAACTAGAACCTGAACTAGAACCTGAACTAGAAGCTGAACTAGAACCTGAACTAGAACCTGAACTAGAACCTGAACTAGAACCTGAACTAGAACCTGAACTAAAACCTGAACTAGAAGCTGAACTAGAACCTGAACTAGAACTGAACTAGAACTGAACTAGAACTGAATTAGAACTGAACTAGAACTGAACTAGAACTGAACTAGAACTGAACTAGAACTGAACTAGAACTGAACTAGAACTGAACTAGAACTGAACTAGAACTGAACTAGAACTGAACTAGAACTGAACTAGAACTGAACTAGAACTGAACTAGAACTAGAACAGAACTAGAACAGAACTAGAACAGAACTAGAACCTGAACTACAACCTGAACTAAAACCTCAACTAGAACTGAACTAGAACCTGAACCTGAACTAGAACCTGAAATAGATCCTGAACTAGAACTGAACTGGAATTTGAGCTAGAACCTGAACTACAACCTGATCAGAACCTCAACTAGAACCTGAACTAGAACTGAAATTGAACTAGAACTGAAATTGAACTAGAACAGAATAAATTTTCGATTAAATAAAGACAATCTTCTTTTTCTTCTTCATTTGTTCCCTATTTTAGCAGAAAATAAATTCAAATTCTGACAAAGCAAAAACAAATTTAAATTAAATTGAATTGAATTTTGTCTATCATCATTTAACCGCAAATTGATTTCTTTTTTGAAATCAACTCAAAATAAAAATCAGGTTTGCAAAATAAAATGATAGCATATGGTTGATGGAGCTTAAAGTTAAATGAATATTTTACAACCAAATAACCTGAACACCTATAAGACAACATGTAACAGCAGCAACAACAATTGCCACAGATGGGGAAAGAAAGTTGAAAAAAAAACACACAATTTAACACCTACGAGGGAAATTTAAACGCACATACATACAAATACTAGATATTTAGGCAAAAGAAATTTCATACAATCAAGTGTAGACAATTCACTGGTACGTGAATTTTCTGGAAGACTTTTACATTGTTATTTATCCAATTGGAAATTTCTGAGAGAAGCTTTAGGTGAATATAAGCCTGGCTGGAATTTCGAGAAGACCATGTAAAAAAATTCCATGTGATATTTTGTCTCTGCAACCAAATTTTGATTATTAGGTAAATAAATATTAAGTTTTAATAGATAAGAATATAGACTAAATTTCCAATTGGGTTTTTTCAATAAAATTGTATTTGAAAGAAGAAACAAAATACAAATCACTGCAATCAGGTTAGCGTGTTAGAAAGCAAATTTAATAAATATGAAATAAAACGCCGATTTAATGTCAGGCTTCAAAGCCCTCACGCAGCATTTATAAATGAAGTTTTGGAAAAAAAATAAAATAAAATAACAAAAAGGGGAACATTTTAAAATAAAACAACTAAAAGAGCTGTATTCAACTGTAATCGAATCCGGTTAAGAAATATTTTTCTCGTTTTTGAACCACTGTATGAAATGACCCCACTGTAGACCCCACTGTCCAGCAACAGCAACAATATCTTCAGAAAGGAATAACAACTTTAAGCAGTAACAACAGCAATATCAACAAAAGAATCATTATCGCATCCTAACAAAACAAAAATAATATGAAAAGAAAAGAAAGGGAATGTTGCACATGCTGTTTCGTATTCAGAAAGAGATAAAGAAAGCATAAAGAGATAAAAGACATAAAAGCAAATGATTGTTAACAGGAATATTAAAGCAACAGCTAGCACGAGTACGCAGAAATAACAACAAGTTGTCTCATGTATGATAAACTCTACAATCAACCTCTTTACTTTGTCAAGCTGAAGTACTAGATAAATGCGATTGTATAAAAAAAGAGTTTTTCTCCTTTAACAAAGAGAAAACAGCAGGTTTTGCAATCTTAAAACAGACATGGGATTTTCAACGCTGTAAATAAATAATAATCACCATTTTATCATCCAAGACTGAACAAATATAAAAGGTATTTCAACATTTAAAAATTCCTTGATTGGTATTAGTTTTAGTAACATTATTGAGAAAGTAACATTTTGCTAATCACATTAGCAAAATGTTTTCCATCTCTGCTGCATAACAATTTCAAAATTTATAGACTTCGTACACACAGACAAGTACAAAAGTATAAAAATCGTCCTCTTCCTTCCAAAAATATAATTTTTTTGCAGCACATGCTACCTTCTCTATTATTGCTGTAGTTTACCTTAAGGTTGTTGGTTCTTTCCTTTTATCCATCGAAAAATATGCTGTCACAAATTCTTTATAAAAGGCGAAAAAAACTGCAAAAGGGATTTAAAAAAAATGGAATTTACAAGTTCACGCTATTTTTGAATTAAATTTCCAGGGAAATTTCACGAAGTAAAAAGAACAACGTGAAAAATTAAGATGTTTGTGCAAAACAAAAAAACAGCATATAAAACACTATTTTACAATTGATAACAAGAAAATGGTACATATTCTTTCACTTTTCCAAAAAAAAAATGGACAAATTTAGACTTCGTTCAGGTTGTACATCAGGTCCTAGTTCTGGTTCAGGTTCTAACTCAGCTTCTAGTTCAGGCTCTACTTCAGGTTCTAGTTCAACTTCTAGCTGAACTTCTAGTTCAGGTTCTAGCTGAGGTTCTAGTTCTGTTCTAGTTCAGTTCTAGTTTAGTTCTAGTTTAGTTCTAGTTCAGTTCTAGTTCAGTTCTAGTTCAGTTCTAGTTCAGTTCTAGTTCAGTTCTAGTTCAGTTCTAGTTCAGTTCTAGTTCAATTCTAGTTCAGTTCTAGTTCTGTTCTAGTTCTGTTTTAGTTCTGTTCTAGTTCTGTTCTAGTTCTGTTCTAGTTCTGTTCTAGTTCTGTTCTAGTTCTGTTCTAGTTCTGTTCTAGTTCTGTTCTAGTTCTGTTCTAGTTCTGTTCTAGTTCTGTTCTAGTTCTGTTCTAGTTCTGTTCTAGTTCTGTTCTAGTTCTGTTCTAGTTCTGTTCTAGTTCTGTTCTAGTTCTGTTCTAGTTCTGTTCTAGTTCTGTTCTAGTTCTGTTCTAGTTCTGTTCTAGTTCTGTTCTAGTTCTGTTCTAGTTCTGTTCTATTTCTGTTCTAGTTCTGTTTTAGTTCTGTTCTAGTTCTGTTCTAATTCTGTTCTAGCTTTGTTCTAGCTTTGTTCTAGTTTCAGTCAGTGAAGCCATTTTAATATAATGAAATCTATTTTCATGCTGTTTGAACTTAAACAATCTTAAAAAGCTTAAAATTCTGAAATCAAAAATAACATTTAACATCAGTTTAAACGTGTGCAAATGTTTATGCTCTGTTGAATTTAAATGGTTTCAAATAAAATTAAATTTCTTGTACATTTCTCCGTTTCTCTATAAGGACTTTTGCTCAAACAAAACAACATGTAGTTTAGCTAACAATACATTTTTTTACATACTCAAAGCAAACACAAAGACAAGACTCTATACTAAAGAAAAAAAGTGGAGTCCTTGGCAACTGTTGCTGCTGATACGGAAAGTTACCCAAGCGTATCCTCACAATTGTTAGTTACACCCTTCATTAGGGTGCTAACGTCAATTGTAGTTTCAAATATTTATATAAGACTCTTTAAAGAATAGATAAGTGGAACTAAACAGGTAGGGCATTGGAATTAAAGAATTCCAACCTACTATCAATATATCTGCTATGAATTGGAATATTTTCTATGAAAAATATGAAAGTTTGCTTTAAAAGTGGTTGACATGTGGCAAATAACCGTTTTTTTTGTCGGTCTGAAAAATTTACAAAAATCAATTCTTCATGAACTAGTTCTGGAACTGAACTAGCCTTATTTTTTGTAGCATAATTTCTTTGTTGATTTTTCTTCTATTTGTTGCTTCCTTTTTCTACTAGTAGGACCATAACTACAGCTACTACTTCAACACAACTACAGTTGCATACTTTTAGGTGTTCATTGTGAAGTGTGTCTAGAAAAAGCGAATGAATGGGTTTTTTGTAAGTCATATGAAGTTTTATCTCTGTATATGTTTATTTATATATCACTGTTAAGTATATATCATTAAAAACCAACAAAATTTCCAAGGAAAACTTAGCAGTTTGCCCAAGAAAAAGTTTACCGAGTAAGTAAAAGCAAACAGTGCAAAATTAATTTAAAATAACACAAAAATAAAGTTTAAATGAAGTAATAAAAGACATGGAGTATAAACGACGGTTAATTATATGAAATGTGTTTGTTTGTTGCCTTTTAATATTTCAGCTCAGAAATGTCTGAAGCAACAGTTTATGACCGGCAGGATGCACAGGAGGTGAAAGACAGTAGGGAAAAGAAAGGATGGCATGAGGAGTGTGAAACAAAGTAGAATAAATAAAGTTGAAAGAAAGTTGGATTAAAAGTTTTGTTTTCAAAATAATTTGTTACAGTTTTGGAATAAATGAGCAGGATTTAATGAAAGGCAATACTGAGAATGTAAGGATTTAAATAAAAGTCTGGTGACAGTCAATTCAAATAATTAATAATATTTTTGTTACGATAACTTCTTTTACTCCACAAAATTCATATTTATTTAGTATTATCATTTATTTATTAATATTTGTTTCATCCTCCAGTTCCAAACAAAAGTTATTTAAAATTGTGTTGCTCTTATCATTACAAAATATCAAGTTTGTTCAAGAGAAATTGATTTTTACTTACAACCAACCAACAATCCACCTTTTTAATGACTTTTCTTGCTGGCAAAGTTTTCCATGAAATCTTGCAAACATTTTATTATAAAAGCCATTAATTTTATGGAGTAACAAACTGAAAATATGAACATATAAAGGAAATGGCAAAAAAAATTTACATGCAAAAGGAGAAAAAAAATAAACATTAAAGGAACCCCATAGGAAACTAAATGATAATTTTCAGCTGAAGGAAATATATTTAAAAAACTTTGTTAAAATCATTTCTAATGAAAAATATTTATGTATAACTCGATCGCTTGTTCCGATCTTGTTCAAATATTAAGTTTGATCAACTGATGCTCAGCCTTTATTGACACTAAAGATCTTCGAAAGCAAAGTCAACTATAAAAGTGCAGCTTTAAGATAAATTGTATCAGTTGTTCGGAAGTTAAGCACCTTCTGAAGTAGGCCTTCTAATAGCCCTGCACGAGTAAGGAAGAGTAGCAGGAATTCTACTGAGTAAGCAATTCGAATTGGAACTGTTGTGTCTTCTAAAAAAGTTCTCTTTACTCCTTATTTTTACCGCTGGGTCTGACAATGTTTAATATTACACACATTATTATGATCCGTGGTGAACAAAATGTCAGTCTAAAGAAACTTTTTCTTTTCCAACCCCACAACTTTACACAATATTCTCCACCTCCTTTTATATTGTTAAAGAAACTTGACGGTTTTTAATACTTTTTTTTACAAACACACATAAAACTAAGTAAATGTGGTTTTAAAAAAGGTTTTTTTTCTTTTCTTGTTTGTTATCCTTGTATTTGTTGGCGATAAAATGTTTGGTGCATAAACCGGAAATTACATTATTTGAATACAAATTGAACACACGTGTGTAAGAAGAGAAAGTGTGCCAAGTAGGACAGCAAGAACTGGGGTAAATGTAGCAGGATTTAAAACACATTTTGTTATAAATGCTGCAAAAGAGAAACTTTCAAAGGAATTGCTTTTCATAAAGTACTTTATTAAGACTTAATTTTCTGTAAAACCTTTAAATTTTTATAAAGGACGTTGAGTCCTTTCTTTATAATTCAATGGATGTCTGAGTGTTGCTTATTGTGTGGTAATTAAATAAAATTCACGATATATTTCACGAATATTTCATTGTAATCGAAGTCTTTTGTCTTTGCAGTACCTTTGTAATGAACGCACAAAGAGGAAAAAAGAGTCAAGGTGTACTACCTTGACCCTTTTTTTACTACTGCAGAAAATAAGCTAAATTTTGTAGGCTAGACAAGTAAGGAATTCTGTTCTAGAACAGAACTAGAACTAGAACAGAACTAGAACTAGAACAGAACTAGAACAGAACTAGAACAGAACTAGAACAGAACTAGAACAGAACTAGAACATAACTAGAACAGAACTAGAACAGAACTAAAACAGAACTAGAACAGAACTAGAACAGAACTAGAACAGAACTAGAACAGAACTAGAACAGAACTAGAACAGAACTAGAACAGAACTAGAACAGAACTAGAACAGAACTAGAACAGAACTAGAACAGAACTAGAACAGAACTAGAACAGAACTAGAACAGAACTAGAACAGAACTAGAACAGAACTAGAACAGAACTAGAACAGAACTAGAACAGAACTAGAACAGAACTAGAACAGAACTAGAACAGAACTAGAACAGAACTAGAACAGAACTAGAACAGAACTAGAACAGAACTAGAACAGAACTAGAACAGAACTAGAACAGAACTAGAACAGAACTAGAACAGAACTAGAACAGAACTAGAACAGAACTAGAACAGAACTAGAACAGAACTAGAACAGAACTAGAACAGAACTAGAACAGAACTAGAACAGAACTAGAACAGAACTAGAACAGAACTAGAACAGAACTAGAACAGAACTAGAACAGAACTAGAACAGAACTAGAACAGAACTAGAACAGAACTAGAACAGAACTAGAACAGAACTAGAACAGAACTAGAACAGAAATAGAAGAGAATTACTATTGAAATCACATTAGCGTTTGCAGTGTTCAATGAGTATAACATTGTTTACTCCTAAATGATTTTTGCATTCATTATTGTCTTTTAAATTTATTTAATGTATAACATTTTTATCTCGTTTAAATGAAAACTTTACATTTATATATCTACAACTTTTATTTTATTTCACATTTTTTTTTGTAATCAGCTTAAATATTAAAATGTAGTAAATGAAAAGTATATATTATTTTAATGTGAAAACATAAAGGAAAATACAATTTTAATTGGTAGTGTTTAACAACTCCAGTCTTCTTTCCCTTTAAAAAACTTTCAACATTTTTAACTTTAAAAAGTTGAATTAAATCACTATTAAGCTTTAAATTGCAGCGGTAGGTCTAACAAGGGAAAAACAGAGACTCGAATAAAACAGTCGTAGTTACATCAATGACTGCGTTTAACAAAATAGTAAGTCATGAAGATTTTTGTTTGGAAATACTACAAAACATCTCTGGTCTTCCACCTTTTAAAGATTTATAATATGTTGAAAAGGGGATTGTGTATATATATGAATGTATATTATTGGTCTTTGAGAGGAGGGATTTGCTGAATGACTCTCGATTTTATATTGATTTTTATACATTTTTCGATTTATTTATTTATTTTTTGTTTTCAGGCTTGCTTTTGTCTGTCAAATATTATTTACGAGGATTTAAAGTGAAAACAAGGAAAGCCATAAATTCTGCGTAAAAGTTCTTTAGAAATAAAAGGGGTTTATAGGCTTATTGTGAACAAAATATGAATAAATTTTGTTACTTTTAAGTTTAAGTTACACATACATGTAAATATTTCAAATGGCTTAACAATACATTCTGAAAAAAAGCTCAGGATTGGTCGCCCACAATTTGCCTTCACTAGATTGAAGTATAACCTTTTGCCTTAAATGAAACGTTCTTAAATAATTTGTACAAAATGTCAAATAATTTGTAGAATATCAAAAAAACGATTGCTTTCTTATAGAAAAGTTATCGATAACTTTGGTTTTCTGTTGAAAAGTTATGGATACATTTTTTTTGATATAGAAAAGTTACCGATAACTATTGTTTTCTAGAGAAAATTTATCGATGACTTTTGTTTTATATGGGAAAGTTACCGATAACTTTGTTTTTTAAAGAAAAGTTATCTATAACTTCATTTAAAAAAGAAAAGTTATCGATATTTTTTGTTTTTAAGATAATAGTTATTAATAACTTACTATTTCTATAGAAAAGTTATCGATAACTTTTTGTTTCTATAGAAAAGTTATTGATAACTTTTGTTTTCTATGGAAAACTTATCGATAATTTTCTTTTTTATAGAAAACTTATCGATAATTTTCTTTTTTATAGAAAAGTTATCGATAACTTTTGTTTTCTATAGAAAAGTTATCGATAACTTTACTTTTCTATAGAAAAGTTATCGATAACTTTACTTTTCTATAGAAAAGTTATCGATAACTTTACTTTTCTATAGAAAAGTTATCGATAACTTTACTTTTCTATAGAAAAGTTATCGATAACTTTACTTTTCTATAGAAAAGTTATCGATAACTTTACTTTTCTATAGAAAAGTTATCGATAACTTTACTTTTCTATAGAAAAGTTATCGATAACTTTACTTTTCTATAGAAAAGTTATCGATAACTTTACTTTTCTATAGAAAAGTTATCGATAACTTTACTTTTCTATAGAAAAGTTATCGATAACTTTACTTTTCTATAGAAAAGTTATCGATAACTTTACTTTTCTATAGAAAAGTTATCGATAACTTTACTTTTCTATAGAAAAGTTATCGATAACTTTACTTTTCTATAGAAAAGTTATCGATAACTTTACTTTTCTATAGAAAAGTTATCGATAACTTTACTTTTCTATAGAAAAGTTATCGATAACTTTACTTTTCTATAGAAAAGTTATCGATAACTTTACTTTTCTATAGAAAAGTTATCGATAACTTTACTTTTCTATAGAAAAGTTATCGATAACTTTACTTTTCTATAGAAAAGTTATCGATAACTTTACTTTTCTATAGAAAAGTTATCGATAACTTTACTTTTCTAGAGAAAAGTTATCGATAACTTTACTTTTCTATAGAAAAGTTATCGATAACTTTACTTTTCTAGAGAAAATTTATCGATAACTTTACTTTTCTAGAGAAAAGTTATCGATAACTTTACTTTTCTAGAGAAAAGTTATTGATAACTTTACTTTTCTAGAGAAAAGTTATCGATAACTTTAATTTTCTAGAGAAAAGTTATCGATAACTTTACTTTTCTAGAGAAAAGTTATCGATAACTTTACTTTTCTAGAGAAAAGTTATCGATAACTTTACTTTTCTAGAGAAAAGTTATCGATAGCTTTATTTTACTATAGAAAAGTTATCGATAGCTTTATTTTACTATAGAAAAGTTATCGATAATCTTTTTTTTATAGAAAAGTTATCGATAATTTTTTTTTTATAGAAAATTTATCGATAACTTTTAGTTTTCTATAAAAAAGTTACCGATAATTTTTGTTTTCTATAGAAAAGTTATCGATAGCTTTTGTTTTCTATAGAAAAGTTATCGATAACTTTTGTTTTATATAGAAAAGTTATCGATAACTTTATTTATCTATAGAAAAGTTATCGATAACTTTATTTATCTATAGAAAAGTTATCGATAACTTTATTTTTCTATAGAAAAGTTATCGATAACTTTATTTTTCTATAGAAAAATTATCGATAACTTTATTTTTCTATAGAAAAGTTATCGATAAATCGGCTTTATATAGAATAGTTATCGATAACTTTTAAATTTCTATAGAAATATAATCGATAAATTAAAATTTTTAAAGAAAAGATATCGATATTTTAAATTTTAAATAGAAAAATTAAAACTTAGTTAGTCCTAGCTAACTGTGTTATTAATATTTAATTTTTCTACTTTTGCCAACCCTAAAAAACATACATTGATTTACTTAACTAATTTCTAGTTAGTTTAATTTTTGTTTCATTTAAATATTAACAAGTATATTTATTTAAATTTAATTTTTTACAGCTATTTACTGGTTGCAGCTGTTATATAAAGTAGTGCAAGCCAAACTGTGTCTGTTTTTTACACCAGCAGAGACACAAGTGTTGTTAATTACAGTTGGAAAAACTTTGTTTTTCCACAACTATTTAATTTTCCTTGATTTATTTGGTGTTTCAAAGGAAAAGTAAAAGTTTTAGAACAAAATAAATTTTGACAGAAATTTAAAACAATAGATTTGAAACTAATTGTCAACAATTTAAGAATCTTATGAAGTCTTAAAAACAAAAGTTGTATTTTAACAAGAAAACATCTTAGTTGAATAAATAGTAAAATAAATTATTTCTCGTGGATATTTTCTATAGTATTTAATTAAATTTTTACCACTAATGTGTTTTAAATATATTTTAAATACTTTTTTTAATGAATTAAAATTTCATTTCTTTTGAAACTAAAAACAATATACTTCCTTTGCTCCAGAAAAAATACACAAAAAAAAAACATAAATCTACTATCGCATCAACAGTTACAAAAACACCTACAGGATATAGCAAATATTCATGCATAAAAATAATATAATTTTCATTACTCCTCTCCCAACTACTCTTCAAAAAAAGGTTAAACAACACAAAGCAAGAAGCAGCATAGCAACAACAAAACATGAAATAATAAAAACAAATAAATAACAGTACATGCCCACTCACCCAATTACATTCACTGTCTCTCTCACTCTCTCTACTCTATACACTCCCTTGCTCTAGAAGAGCAAATAAAACAAGAAGCAGCATAGCAACAAACACACATGAATAAATGTACCGTTATTTGTTTTGTTTACTTTGTCTGTGCTGTTGTAACAAAAACAAAACAAAAACAAACTGTAAATAAAACCGGTTATAGGATAATTTATGGTTTTAAAAATGTAATTGAATGAAGCAACTAAATGCAGACAAAAGTTATGGAAATAAAGCAAACATATTGTAATAACAGAAAAATTATATTAAAATAATAATTCTGCAGTTTAAATTTACATAAATTGTGCATACAATAATTAAGCAATTTTTACATTTCATAATTGAAACTTCCGTTTAAAAAATGAATATAAATTGCAATAAAAAAATAATAAGTTTTTCAAAAAATAACAAAAAAAAAATATGCAGAAATTTATATTTTAAAATAAATTTAATTTGTTTTCTTAAATTTAGAAATACTTTAAGAAAAGTTGAAAAAAAAATTTATAGATTTTTGGGCATAAATGTATTGATTATTTTGTAGAATACTTTTAAACTCAATTACATGATTTCATCTCCAAGTCATTGATATCGAAATGTTTTCTTAAGTAATAATATTGAAATAAAATATTAAAGATTCATTTTTATAATTCTATTGTTGACTCACCACAATTTAATTTATATTATTTTTTATATCCCCACTAATTAAATTTTGAAGCCTTTGCGTACATAAGTATTTATATATTTTTAATTTTCTTTGAGACAATTTTTGGCTGAAGGCTATAGTCTTCATTGCAAGGATGAAGGCAACAAAATACAAGGTCAGATTCATGTAATGCTTTTTATATTCTTTCAATCCCTTTTTCCTTTCCATAGCCTATAAAAGAAGACAATGTGAGTCTGCTGATCATCATCTTCTCTACATATTTGTGGATGTTGGTTTCTTTGCATTGTTTTTACGAATTAAAATTAGTACGAAAGGCTTGTTGCTTTTAAAAGAATTGTATTTTTTTTTTTGCTCATTGCGTATTTCAAATACCTTATGCAGAACATGACATTTACAATAACAAAAAATAAGTTTCTTCTTACGGAAAAAAAGGATTAAATCCTTTTGATGTAGCACATTATCTGTTGGAGACATTACTTGAATGAAAATAGATTAAAAAGGAATTTGTAGAGATAATATAATAGAAATCTTTAAGAATTTATTAATATTTCCGCAATTTTTAAGAAAATTAAAAACTTTTTTTAAAAAAGTGACATGGCATGAAAGAAACATTTTGTTAATACAAGTTCGTTTCATTTCTAGTTCAGGTTATATTTCAGGTTCTAGTTCTGTTCTGGTTCTGTTCTAGTTCTAGTTCTGTTCTTGTTCTGTTCTAGTTCTGTTCTAGTTCTGTTCTAGTTCTGTTCTAGTTCTGTTCTAGTTCTGTTCTAGTTCTGTTCTAGTTCTGTTCTAGTTCTGTTCTAGTTCTGTTCTAGTTCTGTTCTAGTTCTGTTCTAGTTCTGTTCTAGTTCTGTTCTAGTTCTGTTCTAGTTCTGTTCTAGTTCTGTTCTAGTTCTGTTCTAGTTCTGTTCTAGTTCTGTTCTAGTTCTGTTCTAGTTCTGTTCTAGTTCTGTTCTAGTTCTGTTCTAGTTCTGTTCTAGTTCTGTTCTAGTTCTGTTCTAGTTCTGTTCTAGTTCTGTTCTAGTTCTGTTCTAGTTCTGTTCTAGTTCTGTTCTAGTTCTGTTCTAGTTCTGTTCTAGTTCTGTTCTAGTTCTGTTCTAGTTCTGTTCTAGTTCTGTTCTAGTTCTGTTCTAGTTCTGTTCTAGTTCTGTTCTAGTTCTGTTCTAGTTCTGTTCTAGTTCTGTTCTAGTTCTGTTCTAGTTCTGTTCTAGTTCTGTTCTAGTTCTAGTTCCACTACTTAGTAATATTCTTAGTACTACAGTAATTAATTTTTGCTTCTCATACTGATACCTTTAAAAGAAATCTATTTCTACTGAATACTGCACCATTAAGCAAGTAACTATTATTTAAAATATCTTCAGTTAAAGAGATTAATTAGTTTCTTCAAAACTAATCTTAGTTCTGCTTAATCTGTGCCACTACTACTTACCTTTTTAATTAACCCAAATGCCATTTAATTATGTGTTTCAACATGTTGTAACTCCTTCTTATAAGAGTAATAAAACAGGATTAAATATGCTGATATATTCATATTCTATTGCTTCTCTGTCTTAGTATATGCTTAAGCATGTATCCCTTTTTAATATGTTGCAAAAATAGCTTATGATGGGAATTATAAGAGATTATCACAAAGACTTTTAACAAATTTCATTAGATGAAAGGAATATTTTCTTAATGCAGTTTAATAAAGGCAATTACTTTAGTGCATGCAGTTGCTTGTAATGAACTGATTTGTTTTATTCTAAAAAAAATCTTTAAATTAATTTAAATTTTAATGTTTGCATTAAATTGGATATACCATGACGTATGATTATTATAATGAGGTTTTCATAACACTCATACGCCATCCTTAACTCTATTATAGATAATGTTAAGGGTGGCGTATGAATGTTATTAAAATCATTCCATAATAATCATACGTCAAGGTGTGTCGGATGTTATGCAAACATTCAAAATTAAATTAATTTCGAGATTAAGCAGAATTTGAATTTTTAAATCTTTAATGTTCATTTAAGAGAAGTAGAATTCTAAAGTCCCGTCCATAATCTTGTCTATAGTCTGGGCTTTATTATAGTTTTTAGTATCGCTACATTGGGTTAATGTACTTTCATATTACCTCACAGCTTAGCTTAAATACAAACCATTTTCTTTTTGCATTATCATTTCAATAAAACATAACGGCCTCATAAAACATAATATTTTACAATTTATTAACATCATTTTATTTCTCATAGAAAATTAATATAAATTTAAAGATTTATTTCACACTAGTTTGCATATCTTTTTAGCATATGAAATAGTTTGTCACATATTTAAAATCAGTTCTGCATAGCCTTTCTTTATTTACATCACTGTTGCAATTATTTATTTCTAGTGTTTTCTCCAGACGTAGCTAAACTCCATTCTTGTCAGTGCTTTTTGGGTTTTCTTCAATATTGGTATCATTTATACAGCTATGTAAGAGTCAGCGATCTTGTGGAATATAAATAAAACAAGAAAGACACAAAGACATTATTAATCAATCTAGTGTTATTTCTAGTTTAGAATATATAGTCTAAAGTCTAATCTAAAGTCTAGTCTAAAGTCTAGTCTAAAGTCTAGTCTAAAGTTTAGTGTAGAGTCTAGTGTAAAGTCTAGTCTAAAGTGTAGTCTAAAGTCTAGTCCAAAATCTAGTCTAAAGTCTAGTGTAAAGTCTAGTCTAAAGTCTAGTGTAGCGTCTAGTGTAGCGTCTAGTGTAGCGTCTAGTGTAGCGTCTAGTCTAAAGTGTAGTCTAAAGTCTAGTCTAAAGTCTAGTCTAAAGTCTAGTCTAAAGTCTAGTCTAAAGTCTAGTCTAAAGTCCTATTTAAAGTCTTGTCTAAACTCTAGTATAAAGTCTAGTCCAAAGTCTAATCTAGTGTGCCTTCTTTAAGACTTACCTCCATCCGATAGCCCAAAAGTGGTTGCATTAGAAATCTTGGCTCCTCAATCCAGACCTTTTGGTTGATTTGTGTCATTTTCTCATTAACAATAAAGCGATTTATTCAAATAGCTGTCCATGCAATGCTTAACGTAGAACCCCACAACATATTTCTTCAAAATGTGCAAACAATCCTCGGCCTTTTGATGCAGCTTTCTCAATATAGTTCTCTGTTTGGGTCCATCCTTCCAAAGGCAAAGCTGCTGGTTTTATGCTTGAAAGAACTAAATCCATTGTAGTAGGAATATGAGTTTATTACGTTAATCAGAGTGCTGAAAATAAAACATGAAAGAGAAAACTGCTTTTAGATTGTGAACTTGAATATTATTAACTGGAGTATAAAAAAAGAATATAGACTAAATTATAAGTAGTTTGAGCTATAGATTAGACTATAGAATGGACTAGTGGACTGGACTGCCGTCTACACTATAGCAAATACTAACGACTAGGCTATAGATTAGACCTTGGTATACCCTGGCTGATTAATGTTGTCTGTAAAATTTCAATGTAATTTCGTAGTTGTTTGCTACTCCAAATTGAATTTGTGATATTTTTGCAAGAGACTTCTTCTGAAACTTTACTTAAGTTCCTCATAAAATGTTGACAGTGTTGTCAGTTAAAATTATTGAATTAAGATTGTTTTTTTCAGATAAATTTCAATTTGAATATTTTGTCAACAATTTTTAGTATTTCTCTTGGTTTTTTTTCTATATAATTTGCTTATCAAAGAACATCATTAGTAAGAAATCCATCACTTGATGGATTTTTAGCAGATTGTACCATTTTTTTTTTTTATTTTATTTTCGATTTCCTTATTGAACAGTTTTCCACCATAGGACTTCATCTTTTATCCTTCTGTCTGTTAAAAAAAAATAGTGACTGCCAGTAATTGCTTGCTTCACACGTTTGATTCTTTAAAAAAAAAAATGAAAGCAATTGTTGAGCAAGTGTGACTGAAGACTTGTGTATACAATATGGACACAACTTTTATAAAAATAAGTATGAATTTCGTGAAAAGTAAAAGGTGCTTGGTTTGCAAAACTGTACTTCTCAAATTTGTTTGTTCTAGGCAGTGTTGTCTTCTAGTGAAATTTAAATTATATGGAGACAATTGAATGTAAATAGAGATATCATTTTTGGGCAACATCAATATTTAAATGCAAAATGTACAGCAGTCAACAAGAAAAGATGATCTGCTGATAGGCTCAAGACGCCTTAAAATAATTTCTTTTTATGTTTTCTTTTGAAAACATTTATTTCAATAAGTAAATTAAATATCAAATTTATGGATTTCCAGAAAATTCAATAAGAATTCAAAGACAATAACAAACATATTGTTTTTTCAAAAACTGGACTTTAGACTAGACCTTAGACTAGACTTTAGACTAGACTTTAGACTAGACTTTAGACTAGACTTTAGACTAGACTTTAGACTAGACTTTAGACTAGACTTTAGACTAGACTTTAGACTAGACTTTAGACTAGACTTTAGACTAGACTTTAGACTAGACTTTAGACTAGACTTTAGACTAGACTTTAGACTAGACTTTAGACTAGACTTTAGACTAGACTTTAGACTAGACTTTAGTTTAGACTTTAGACTAGACTTTAGACTAGACTTTAGACTAGACTTTAGACTAGACTTTAGACTAGACTTTAGACTAAACTTTAGACTAGACTTTAGACTAGACTTTAGACTAGACTTTAGACTAGACTTTAGACACAAGACTTTATACTAGACTAGACTTTATACCAGACTTTAGACTAGACTTTAGACTAGACTTTAGACTAGACTTTAGACTAGACTTTAGACTAGACTTTAGACTAGACTTTAGACTAGACTTTAGACTAGACTTTAGACTAGACTTTAGACTAGACTTTAGACTAGACTTTAGACTAGACTTTAGACTAGACTTTAGACTAGACTTTAGACTAGACTTTAGACTAGACTTTAGACTAGACTTTAGACTAGACTTTAGACTAGACTTTAGACTAGACTTTACACAAGACTTTATACTAGACTAGACTTTATACCAGACTTTAGACTAGACTTTAGACTAGACTTTAGACTAGACTTTAGACTAGACTTTAGACTAGACTTTAGACTAGACTTTAGACTAGACTTTAGATTAGACTTTAGACTACACTTTAGACTAGACTTTAGACTAGACTTTAGACTAGACTTTAGACTAGACTTTAGACTAGACTTTAGACTAGACTTTAGACTAGACTTTAGACTAGACTTTAGACTA
The DNA here is from genome assembly GCF_958450345.1 of Calliphora vicina. Classification (NCBI taxonomy): domain Eukaryota; kingdom Metazoa; phylum Arthropoda; class Insecta; order Diptera; family Calliphoridae; genus Calliphora; species Calliphora vicina. The sequence continues at coordinate 117,841,862 of NC_088783.1, forward strand.
GACTTTAGACTAGACTTTAGACTAGACTTTAGACTAGACTTTAGACTAGACTTTAGACTAGACTTTAGACTATACTTTAGTTTAGACTGTAGACTAGACTTTAGACTAGACTTTAGACCAAACTTTAGACCTACAATGGGTAAAAATCGGGAAAAATATTTTTTAACCCGAATTTTTTTTCACTAAAAAAATTTTTGTCATCAATTTTTTTTACCAATAAATTTGGGAAATATTTAAAAAAAAAATTTGGAAAACAATTTTCAAAAAAAAAAAAATTCCAAAAAAATATTCAATAAAAATTTATATTTTTTTTACCTAGACTAGGCTTTAGACTAGACTTTAGTTTAGACTGTACACTAGACAGAAACCATCAAGCAGAGACAAGATCCAACTTGTTTATATTAAGATGATTTAGATGCGTATAAGTAATATTTAATTGTAAACTATTTTATATTAATCATACGTATTGGTATTTTAAAGTTATCTTTACTGGTATTCCTAATTTAAGTAAAAAAAAATCTAAACTAAATGCCGCAACCCTTTTTACACTTTTCTTTCCTTTTTTTGCTTCTTTGTTATACTAAATAGCTTTTAATTTCTCTTCTTTTGTAAAAAAATTCCCCTTTGTGAGCCCTTTTTAACATGTTTTCGAATAATTTTATGTTTTAAAGCCAAAGGTTTTTACGCAGCCTAAAAGTATGCCACAAAAAACTTGTTATTGCTATTAAATGGGTTTTGGAATAATTTTTGATTGTCGTTAACATGTTTGGTTATGAAACAGTTTTGTTTATGATGCTGTTAAACATAATATTATTTGTTATGGCCATTTGCCAGTTAATAGGCATGAATATTGATTTTCATATAAAAGGAAAATATAAAATAAATTTCCAGGAAACTGTTTGCAATAAGCAAATAAACAAACATATATTTATTTTTATATATATACGGATATTTGTTGTTGACTTTGACTGCTGTTTTTGCTCCAAAAAAAAAATTTCCATACATTTTACTATACCACCACCTAAAAGTATGCCACGGTAAATAATTGCATACTTTTAGTTGTTCATAAAGATATAAGCTGAAGCATCATTGCATTTACTTAATTAAATTTGATACAAGACCCTCTATTTTCTCTACTTATATCTCCCTACAACTATCTATATTTCCATCAATTATTATGCTAAAAGTTCTCTCCATCTGTCGGTACTTTATACATAATTATAGCATGTGTAAACTTACAGTCAGCTTTACAAATCATTAGTGTTTAATACGAATAACAAATTTATATTTTATTGTAATTTAAACCCTGTACAAATGTATTACATTTCGACTCTAATTTGTTGATTTATATCCTTATTTGGTCATTTATGTTACAGGGAATTTTACAAATGAATGTGATGAGCATGAGTTTGGATATGAATAAACATGCCATATCATGTTTATCTAACATGACATGATGCTGTTTGCTCCAGTCATCATTTATATAAAACTAATGATAATGAGCAGCACCATGATGCTGTTGCTGCTTTCTATCCCAACTCTTGTTAATGCTGCTGTTGTCCATTGTTATAATTCATTATAATTAAATCATGAACAAAGATTTAATTAGTATTAATGACTGAAATTACAGTTTTGTGTAGTTTTTGTTTGGAACTGAAATGAAGTTTTTAAATGAAAATTTAAAAAACAAATAATTTTTAAAAGGAAGTTAAAAGCAGAATAGCAAAAGCATTAAATAATTGTCACTTGAAATCTATTGATTCAAATCAATGCTGAGGAGTTTAAAAAAACAAATAAGAAAGTTATATTCGCCTGTAGCGAATCTTATATACCCTACATAAGTATAATTTAAAAGAAAAATTAAATTTTTTTTTTTAAAAAAAAAAAAATTGTTTTAAATTTTGAAAAAAAAATATCATTTTTTTTGCCAGAATTTTAAAATTTGTTTTTTGCTTAAAAAATTGTATTACTGAAGAAAATTATTTTAGCTCTCTTACTTGTAACAATCTCTTTTGTATTTAATGCAAAATAGCAAATATCTGATGTTTTCGAAAATGTTAAATTCATCAAACTAGTAACATTATTAGGAATATTTCTATAATTTATAGCAGTGGAAAATCAATACAAAAACTAACGTATTTCATACATTATAGCTGATAAATAGAACAATTTTACTTAACAGAGTCCGTCCGTCTGTCCTTCCTTTTACACAGGGTAGTGCAAAATAGCAAATATCTGATGTTTTCGAAAATGTTAACTGCATCAAACTAGTAACATTATTAGGACTATTTCTATAATTTATAGCAGTGGAAAATCAATGCAAAAACTAAAGTGTATCATATCTTAAAGCTGATAGATAAAAAAATTTTACTTAATAGAGTCCGTCCGTCTGTCCTTCCTTTTACACAGTGAGTGCTAAATATCAAAAATCGGATGTTTTCAAAAATGTTAACTGCACCAAAATTGAAACATTCTAAAGACCATTTATGAATTTTATAGTAGTATAAAATCAATGCTAAAACTAACGTGTATCATACCTTGATGCTGATAAATAGAAAAATTTTACTTGAGACAGTCCGTCCGGCTGTCCTTCCTTTAAATTTGAACAAAAAAATCCAACAATTTTATAAGACTATTCCAGCTTTCAAATCAAACAAACAATGTTTGAAAAAGATTTTCATTAAAAAAATGTAAAATGCATATCTTAGAGCTGGCAAATAGAAAAATTTTATTTAACGGTGTCCGTCCGTCTGTCCTTCCTTCCACACATAGTTGCAGAAAATAGCAAACGTCTAATGGTTTCCAAAATGTTAACTACACTAAACTAGTAACATTATTAAGAAAGGTTTTGTAATTTATAGCAGTATAAAATCAATCCAAAAACTAACGTATATCATACATTAGAGCTGATTAATATAAAAATTTTACTTAACAGAGTCCGTCCGTCTGTCCTTCCTTAAAATTTCAAAAAGTAAATCAAGACTATTCCAGCTTTCAAATCAAAAAAATTGTAGCCATTTAAAGCAGAATGTTTGAAAAACATTTTCACTAAAATTGTTTTCAAACAAAAGTTTCAAAATTGTTTATATTCATTGGACTGTTTAGTTTCTAACAAATAATATTTGTTAAAAACATTGTTTGCTTTTGAAATGAAAAACAAGAAGTTTTAAACAATCTCGGCATCATATTTAGTAAAGAAAACTGCAAAAACAAAGAAACCTTGTTTTCTTTACAGTATTCTGTGTTTCTTAATTATGATGCTGAACTGAGCTAAAACTTAGTTTCCTTCATATTACATTTCCACTTGAAAAGCCAAAAAAGTTTTAAACAAAACAAATTTTGAAAATAATTCTAGAAAATTTTTGGAAAACAACAAAATCTTTTTATAAGGAAAATAAGAAACTATAAACCCCATAGAATGGTTTCTAACAAAAACAAAAATTCATTTAAAAACTCTCAAAATTATCTGTAAACAAACATTTTTATTTTTGATACAAAAGAAAGTTTTGTTTTAGGAATTTTTCCCAAAAAAAAACAAGACAAATAACTAACAATCAAGAGCTATATTTAGCTGTGCCATATATTATATAAGCTTCCCTAAAGTATGTTCCTCCATATTTGAAAGAAATAATAGGCTACTTTTTGTGTTTAAATTTCAAGTGGGCGTGGCACCTCCCATACAAAGTAAATTGATATTTTAGAATATCTGGTGAACTATAATGGATTTACTTTGGCAACATTGTATGTAACTTGGCTTAAAATGCTTATGATTCGATAAATGGGCGTGGCACCACCCATATAAATAAGTTGATATTTTCGAGTATCTGCAGAACTATAATTGTGAGAGTCTTCAAACTTTATACGAATTAATTTCTTATCACTGCTTAAAGTTTAGCCAAAAATGAGACGTTTAGGAATAGGGGGCGTGGCGCCACCCATACAAAGTAAATATTTAGTTCTAATGTATTGAAATTGCATTCAATTTTCTTTATTTCTAAATATTCTAATAGCTTTTAAACATCTTCCTTTTAATCTAAACAAACTCATTTTATTAATTCATTTTTCTTTGTTTTTATGTGGCAAAATTTATTCATAAATTTTCTAAATTATTATGGATTTTCTTTAGCCTTTATATACTTAAACTTATTATTTTTTTTGGTGTTTTTCCTTTTAAGTAAAATGTTTATTTACTTGATGAGGATAAAGACAACATGTCAAAATCCTCTGCTAGCTGTTTACTTAGTTATTAACAAATTTGGTATTTAGATTAGATATTTCTCATTACTCTAAACAAATTTACTTATGATAATTTGTAAAAACAACAAATAAAACTGTATCTAATCTAATGAATAAGTATAAAAGAATTTCATTAACATTTTCTCATCTTGTTGATTTTTAATCTCTATTAAATGTTTAAGGAAAGGAAGAAAGGAAAATTAGTTCTTGGTTAGAAAGAAAAAGAACACATGAAAATTAATTTATTTCATTGTAGTTTGTTTGCTCTTAAACGCATAATTTATATAGATATTGTAGTTCTTTCCGTAGTTCCCAAATGACTTGCATATGAACATGATTCATATTCTGGATCATTATAATCATGTCCGTCTGTCTGTCTGCATGTTGAAATCAGCTTTCCTTAGCCCCCAAATAACTACAACTATGATTCATACATCAATATATCCGCTATAGTGCCGGTTTGGTTGGTATTTAAAATCGAGAACATCGGCCCATAAATGGCTGAGATATCAGCAAATTACCACGACCACCTCGATTTTTGACCTATTTTATATCTATAACTATATCTTAATTACTAAACCATTAATATAGACAATATGGATATCTAATTAAAGATATTTCAAAGACCTTTCCAATGATGTATAAAAAATCGTAGTAATTCGGACCTACAGTGGGTCAAAATCGAGAAAAATATTTTTTTACCGAAATTTTTTTCTCACTAAAAATTTTTTTTCACTTATTTTTTAATCAATCATAATTTTATTCACTAATAAATTTTTTTTAGCAAAACTATTTCTTTTAAAAAGATTTTTGCACCAAAAAATATTTTTAATTTTTTTTTTTAAATTGACGGGTATTTAAGATTGGCCTCAGCCGACTATAGCTCTCTTACTTATTGTTGATATTTTTGTTAACATCAGTGTTGATTAGTCTTTTTAATAAACATATTAAATCATCACTTTATACACAAGCAAATAAATTTAATATTTATAAGCTAAGAAACAATCTTTAACATTAAAACATGAAATTGAATTGCTGCTAAAAAACAAAAACAAATATGAAAGAATTTTCCTTAATCTTTGATGTTTCTTTTTTATGATTGTTTTGATAAAAATCTTCAATTTTCCTTTAACTTCCAAACATGAAAAAAGCACATTAAAGGTAAATTGAAGAAAGTGCTAATAAACAGTAAATCTTAAATGTGTTTGATCAAAGCGTAAAGAAATTGGTTTGATGTGCAGTAAAACAGCAGAGGTAAGAAATTACTTTTATTATTTTACCTTACAAACATTTACACTTCAACAACCGAGTAATAAGTAATAATCATGATGGCAGCCGAGTAATAAGTAATAATCATGATGGTGTCTGGCTAATAATAAATTCACATAGACATTTTGTAAGATTAATAATATAATGGCAGGGAAAAGAAAGTAAAAATAAGAAGGAGACCTTTAAAAGGCCTTTAGTAAGCTAAGTCGACTTCAATTACAATAAACTAAACCTTAAAAACAAATTCCTTTCCCTCTAAAAATCTTGTTTTATTTTTAGCTTTACACACTGTGAAATATTTATAGCCAAACATAATGCTAAAACCCAACTTAATATAGCTTATACAGCCCCATATGACGGCACAAATTTCTGCATAAAAAGCACCTTCAAAGTATGCTATACTTTATACTTTATACATATTCATATTTATTATAAATGGCTTCATATTAACGTGTGTGTAAGAAAGAGAAATATAAGCATATTGCTGCTAGATGAGTGGTTTACAAGTAAATAACAAACAAATGCACATACATCAAATAAACTGACACACAGTCATTCATACACATGTTTGTACAAAACACACATTTACTCTTAACACTCATACCGCCACTCAGTCGTCATAAGTTTATTTTTGCCTCAGTTTAATACAGCTCACACAGTGATTGAAAAACAAACAGAAACGTAGCAAAGTACACATTTAAAAAATTGAATTTTTGGGTAAGAGCAATTTCTAAACTAAAGCAAAAATACACAAAAAAAGTAATAAAAGATAAAAAGAGTAGTAGATTTGGTACCCTTTTTTAAGAAAAGTACTTAAATGTTAAAATTTTTACTTCATTTAATGCAAAATGTTAAAAAAATAAAAAAAAAAATATTTTTAAAAAAGTAGTAAATCTACTACTTTTTTAAAAATAGTAATAAACTAACAGCTTTTTTACAAATAGTAGTAAATTTAAAAATTCTTTTTAAAAAAATTAATTGTTTTGTTAATTTTAACAAATATTTGAAAATTATCAAAAAATAATGTTTTTCAAAAAAGTAGTAAATTTACTACTTTTTCAAAAAGTACTAAAATTTTTAAAATTTTGCATAATTTAACATTAAAATTTTAATAGCATTAAAGTAACAATATTTTTATTTCAAAAGTAACTAAATTTCAAAATTTTAAAAAAGTAGTAGAATTTACTACCTTTTTAAAAAAGTACTATGAATCTTAAATGTTGACATAATTTAAATTAAAGTAATAAAAATCATTAAATTACCGAAATTTAAGTTTAAAAATGTATTAAATTTAAAAACTAAAATAGTACTAAATATACTACTCTTTTAAAAATTACTAAAATGTTTAAAATTTTGCTTAATTTAAGGTTTAATAATTAAAAGCATTAAAATAGCAACATTTTTATATAAAAAGTAAATAAATTTCCAAATTTTTAAAAAGTAGTGAATTTACTACTTTTTTCAAAAATATCAAATGTTGCTATAATTTTAAGTAAAGCAAAACGAATCATTAAATTATCAATATTTGGCATTAAAAATGTATTAAATTGAAAAACTAAATAGTATTAAATTTACTACTATTTTAAAAAGTAGTAAAATGTATAATTTTTGGCTAAATTTAAAGCATACTGTTTAAAAATAGACAAAATAACATTTTTCAAAAAAGTAGTAGATTTACTACTATTTTTGAAATAGTAGTAAATTTTATATTTTTATGCAAAATTACTAAATTGTTTAATTTTTGAATTAATTTTAATTTAAAAATTATAGTAAATACTTGTTTAAAAAAAAGTAGCAAATGTACTAAAATTTCGAAAATTTTGTCTAAATTTAAAGTAATTTAGTAAAAGCTCATAATCAAATTAACCTAACTTATTAAAAATCATTAAAATAAATATAATCTTTATTTCAAATAGTACTTAAAATAATTGTAAATCTACTACTTTTTTAAAAAAAATTAGTAAAGTGTTTAAATTTTAAATAAATTTAAAATAAAATGTTAACAAAATATGAGAAATACGGTTTTTCAAAAAAGTACTAAATTTACTACTATTTTCAAAAAGTAGTAAAATGGTGAAATTTGATTTTAATATAAAGCAAAGCAATATAAATCATTTAAAAAAACTAAAACTTTATTTGAAAATTTCAAAATTAAATAATTTTAAAATAGTAGTAAATATACTACTTTTTTCAAAGAGTACAAAAAATCTCAAAATTTTGTGTAAATTTAAAGTAAAGTAATACCGGCTTTAAAATAACAAGATTTTGGTTAAAAAAGTTTAAAATTTTCAAACTTTAAAATAGTAGTAAATATACTACTTTTTTTAAAAAAAAAGTTTAAATTATTAAAAATGTTATTAGCTTGAGAAAAGATAATGAATTACATATATCAAAAATGCAAATTACTATTTTTCAAAAAAGTAGTAAATTTACTACTATTTTCAAATGTGCTAAAATGTTGAAATTTTGTCTTAATATAAAGTAAAGTGATATAAAGCATTAAAAATAATAAATTTTAATATGAAAATAACTAATTTAAATCATTTTAAAATAGTAGTAAATTTACTACTTTTTTCAAAGAGTACAAAAAATCGTAAATTTTGTGTTAATTTAAAGTAAAGTAATCTTGGCTTAAAAATAATAAGATTTTGGTTAAAGTAGTAGTAAATAAACTACTTTTTTAAAAATCTTTTTTAAAATCTAAAATTGTGATTTTCAAAAAAGTAGTAAATTTTACTACTATTTTCAAAAGTGCTAAAATGTTGCAATTTTGTCTTAATATAAAGCAAAGCGATATAAAGCATTAAAGTATCTACATTCTAATTTAAAAATTACTAAATTTAATAATTATAAAATAGTAGCAAATTTACTACTTTTCTCAAGGGGTACAATATTCTTAAATTTTGGCTTAATTTGAAGTAAATTAATACATCTTGTTATTTTAACAAGATTTTGTTTAAAAAAAGTTTTAAATTACCAATCTTTAAAATAGTAGTAAATATACTACTTTTTTAAAAATAGCTAAAATTATTAAAAAATTTAGCTTGAGAAAAAATACTTGAATATACCAAAAATTTTGATTTTGAAAAAAGTAGTAGATTTACTACTTTTTTCAAAAAAGTGTAAAAAAGTATTTTAAACTGTCTGAGACGAACTATGGTTTGTAGGGTGAAGTATTTAAGAAAAAAAAGCTATTATTTTAACTTTTAGAGACAATTTGTTCGCAGTCAATTAGTATATAGTACTTAAAAGGACTCTCAGTCATATTAATTATTTCTTGGAAGTCCTTAAATATTTATTGAACCAGATTGTCAGTTTTTTGTTCTTTAAACTTTCTCTACCATCTGCTGTCTTCCTCCAACCACCTTTCTACCTTTCCTAGAACACATTTTCGTGTCTTTTTTCTGCATATTTTATGTATTTTTTTTCAATATTTTAAAAGAGAAATATAAATATTAATATATATATTTTATGTCAATATATATTATACCTACATGAATGTGAGTGTGTGCAAATGTATTTTTTGTACGTTTTTCTGTATGTGTATTAAATTATGAAATATTACACATCATATTTGTAAATACTTCAATGTAATTTTGTAATATTTATGCTGTTCTATTTTTTATTTTACTTTTTTTACAGCAATAATGTAACTTTTTTTTAAATGGAGTGGAAAAAAAATGATGAATGACTTGTTTAACATTAATGGAATCGCCTCTATAATAAATATAGAAAAAATTCTACTTAAAGAAAGTTAATAATTTTTTTATTTTAATAAAATTTAAGTAATTTAAAACAATTTTGATAGATTTTGTCTACGATTCTTTGAAAACATCTAGTTTTAGAGCCAAAAGTTTCTATAATTTATTGATATTTTGCTTTCATAACAAATATTTATTAATTCTAGTTAGTTTACATTAAATGCAATATAGGAAGTTTTTAGTCTTTAGTTTTCTCTTCACTTAATCTTAGAGTAGTTTCTGGTTAACTTAATACACCTCATTATTATTTGCATTATAGATAAAATCGAGTTAATTGTGGAAAATGAAAATGATTTATAATGCAGCCTGTTGTTTCACAGAATCTAGGATTTACTTTGAAGGCTTCTTAAGAGAAAATAAAATTGATTATGTTTAAATCCTTATAAAAAATAGAACTTGACGCTACTAAAGCAAACGCTAGTTAGATATCTAAGAAAATCAGATAAGAAAATCTAATAGGTTCAAATTTGTTAAAAAAATACAATTCTTCAACAAAGTACTTAATTTACTACTTTTTAAACATGTTATTTATCTATAAAGAATAAAAATTATAAGAAGACAATTTCTGCTGAAATTTAAGAAATCATTAAAAAAAATAAGCCACAATTATATTTTTAAAGAAAGTAGTAAAAATACTATAAGAAAGTAGTAGAAAAGTGATTCTATTAATTTTTCATCTTAAAACAATTATTTTTTCTAAATTTTGATCAAAGTACTTACAATTATCAAAAAATAAAATGTTTTTAAAAAAGTAGTAAAAATACTACTTTTTAAAAATACTACTTTTTTTGTTCAAATGTTGAAAATTTTGTTTAATTAAAAGCAAAATACTAAAAAATACAAAAAGTAAACTTTTTAAAATAAGTACTAAATATACTACTATTTTAAAACAATGTTTCTTAAGAAAAATTTAATAATTTTTCATCTTAAAAAGCTTATTTTTGCTTAACTTTAATCAAAATATTTAAAATTATCAAAAAATATTATTTTTTAAAAAGGTAGTATTTTTACTACTTTTTTTAAAAGAGTGTTTAAATGTTAAAAACTTTGTTTAATTGAAAGCAAAATGCTAAAAAATACAAAAAATAAACTTTTTAAATAAGTACTAAATATACTACTATTTATAAGCAATGTTTCTTAAGAAAAATTTAATAATTTTTCATCTTAAAAAACTTATTTTTGCTCAATTTTAATCAAAGTATTTAAAATTATCAAAAAATATTATTTTTCAAAAAAGTAGTAAAAATACTACTTTTTAAAAAAAGGTGTTTAAATGTTAAAAACTTTGTTTAATGAAAGCAAAATGCTAAAAAATACAAAAAATAAACCTTTTAAAATAAGTACTAAATTACTACTATTTTAAAACAATGGAAAATTTAATAATTTTTCATCATAAAAAATTATTTTTGCTCAATTTTAATCAAAATATTTAAAATGATCAAAAAATACTATTTTTCAAAAAAGTAGTAAAAATACTACTTTTTTTAAAAAAGTGTTTAATGTTAAAAACTTTTTTTTAATTGAAAGCAAACTTTTTAAAATAAGTTTTAAATATACTACTATTTTAAAACAATATTTCTTAAGAAAAATTTAATAATTTTTCATCTTAAAAAGCTTATTTTTGCTCAATTTTAATCAAAATATTTAAAATGATCAAAAAATACTATTTTTCAAAAAAGTAGTAAAAATACTACTTTTTAAAAAAAGTAGTAAAAATACTACTTTTTAAAAAAAGTGTTTAAATGTTAAAAACTTTGTTTAATGAATGCAAAATGGTAAAAACTTAAAAAAAAACTTTTTAGAATAAGTACTAAATATACTACTATTTGAAAAAAGTGTTTCCTAGGCAAAATTTAATAATAAAAATTATTTTTGCTCAATTTTAATCAAAGTATTTAAAATTTTCCAAAAAATTATTTTTTTCAAAAAGTAGTAAAAATACTACTTTTTTAAAATATTGTTTTATAAGTCAAATTTTATAATTTTTTTTATTTTGAAAGAGTAAATATGTATGTACTCAATTTGAATTTAAATGCAAAATATTATTTAACAAGCAAGTAACAAAATGTTGAAATTTGTGTTTTTATATTTATCTCAGTAGAACCTGCTTAAATATTTAAATCGTATTTAAGTTTATGTCTTAATCTTGATAATTTCCTTATATTCTCTATACGAATTTAATGCCAGCCAGTATTTCCTTTTCAAAATCTCAAACTACCAACACGTATGAGTAATTCCCACCTTAATAATCTTCTGCAATCACAATCATATGTGCTGCTGTTCATAATAATGTTAAGGTAGAAATTAAAATGACCTTAATTTTACATAGCTATTGTTGTTTAATCCACAACATATGAATTCATTTATAAAACATTGATTTAATAAAGAAATTTAATCTTATTGGAGAAAAATTTCACCACCATCAATCAAATTATAGATGGAATTTTTTCATGTTTTGTCTATAATTACATTTTATTACATTTTAATTAAACTGTTGCTGTGTGGTTTTTTAATGCAAACAAATTGTAGTGTATGTTCAAGCGTAAAAACCTCGTTTAAGGAATGGGAGTTGTTCAGGAAAAAACCTGAAATATATGGAAAATATTGTTATAATAAAGTTAAATGGACATTAACGGCAAACAAATTTGCATATAGACATATTTAATTTAATATATAATGAGTATTTAAATACAGCTATACATATGTATTTAAATACATATTTATGAATTAAGTATTAAAAATATGTGCGGCGTTATGTAAACAAGAGTATGTAAAATTGCAAATAATATTAATTTTGTGAAGGTAAAATTTAGAGACGATAAAAATATTAAAATGTATAAAAAAAACATTATTTTCAAATAGTAGTAAATTTACTACTTTTTTCTAAAAGTGTTAAATTATTTGAAATTGTCTCTAATTTAAAGTAAAATGTACAGAAATATACAAATCACTCCATTTTTGAAGAAATTTTAAAATTAAAAAAAAGTAGTAGATATACTACTTTTTTAAAAAGTTTAAAAAATATAATTGTTTTTGTTTTTATTATAAAAAATTATTGGAAACAAAGCTAAAACGATAAAAATATTAAAAATTACTTATAAATACTTTTTCTAAAAAAAAGTAGTAGATTTACTACTTTTTTAAAATCAGCTATAATATTTAAAATTTTCTCTAATATTAAGTAAAATGTACAAAAACTTTTTTAAAACATGATTTTTTAATAAAATTCTGATTTTAAAAAAGGTAGTAGATTTACTACTTATTCTAAAATGCAGAAAAAATCTATTTTTTTTAAAAAAACAACATATTATAAACTAAGCCAAAGCAATTGAAATGGAAAAATTTACTAAAAATACTTATTTTTGAAATAGTAGTAGATTTAATACTTTTTTAAAATCAGCTATGATAATTAAAATTTTCTCTAATATTAAGTAAAATGTACAAAAACTTGGTTAAAACATGATTTTTGAATAAAATTCTGATTTTTAAAAAGGTAGTAGATTTACTACTTATTTTAAAATGTAGAAAAAATCTAATTTTTTTAAAAATAACATTATAAACTAAGCCAAAGCAATAGAAATAGAAAAATTTACTAAAAATACTGGTTTTTGAAAAAGTAGTACATTTAATACTTTTTACCAAAATCTTTTAAAATGCTTAAAATTTACTCTAATATAAACTAAAATGTACAAAACACTTAATTAAAATATGATTTTTGAATAAAATTCTGATTTTTAAAAAGGTAGCAGATTTACTACTTATTTAAAAAAAAAGAAAAAATCTGAATTTTTTTGGTTTTATTGAAAAACATATTAACCAAAAAAATAAAAATAAAAAAATTCCTAAAAATACTTGTTTTTGAAAAAGTAGTAGATTTACTACTTTTTTTAAAAGTCAGCCAAAATGCATAAAATTAACTTAATATAAACAAAAATATACAAAAACTTGGTTAAAATATGATTTTTGAAACAATTCATATTTTTAAAAAGGTAGTAGATTTACTACTTATTTTTAAATTTAGAAAAAATAAGATTTTTTTTACAACAACATATTATAAATAGAAATTGAAAAATTTACTAAAAATACTTATTTTTGAAAAAGTAGTAGATTTACTACTTTTTTCAAAATAAAATGCTTAAAATTTACTCTAATATAAACTAAAATATACAAAAACTTGATTAAAATATGATTTTTGAATAAAATTTACATTTTTAAAAAGGTAGTAGATTTACTACTTATTTAAAAAAAAAGAAAAAATCAGCTTTTTTTGGTTTAATCGAAAAACATATTAACCAAAAAAATAAAAATAAAAAAATTCCTAAAAATACTTGTTTTTGAAAAAGTAGTAGATTTACTACTTTTTTAAAAATCAACCAAAATGCATAAAATTAACTTAATATAAACAAAAATATAAAAAAACTTGGTTAAAATATGATATTTGAATAAAATTTTGATTTTTAAAAAGGTAGTAGATTTACTACTTATTTTTAAATATAAAAAAACTGATTTTTTTTAAAGACAACATATTATAAACTAAGCCAAAGCAATAGAAATATAAAAATTTACTAAAAATACTTATTTTTGAAATAGTAGTAGATTTACTACTTTTTTCAAAATATGTTAAAATGCTTAAAATTTACTCTAATATAAACTAAAATATACAAAAACTTGATTAAAACATGATTTTTGAATAAAATTTACATTTTTAAAAAGGTAGTAGATTTACTACTTATTTTTAAATGTAGAAAAAATAAGATTTTTTTTTAAACAACATATTATAAAATAAGCCAAAGCTACAGAAATATAGAAAGTTACAAAAAATACTTATTTTTGAAAAAGTAGTAGATTTACTACCTTTTTCAAAAATTTCTCAAAAGTATCCAATTTATGTAAATTATGCAGTAAAATGATAAAAACATGAAAATTAAGGCAATTTAAAAAAAGTAGTAAATCTACTACTTTTTTAAAAGAATACTGAAAGATTTAAATTTTAATCCTAGTTTGTTTAATTGTGCAAAATTAAAGAAAATCAAGTTTTTGTTTGCTTTTTCAAAAAGTAGTAGATGTTAAAAAAAAGTTGTAAATCTACTACTTTTTAAAGGAGTTTGCTTATGTAAAGCTTGTTTACTTCTTTAAAGACATTTCTAACTCCTGTTTATATCAGTTTAGTAACTTTGATTGCATAAACCTTTTGGGGTTAACAATTGTATTGACCACCCTTTTAGCCTTCAATTCAAATGTATGAACACGATATTAATTGTTGAATTGCCACAAATAACAATAATAAAATTATCATTATAAACATAAGCCTTAATTACTTATGGTAATTCATGGTATTAAAATTTAAAATTGCAAAAAAAATTTTACAATTTTTACTTATAAATAATTAAATTTAAATTAGAATATTTTTAATATTAAATACTTCACAATAAAAAATAAGTTTTTAGAAGTATGGTCACTGCACAATTAGTTTCAGTTTGATTTTATTATAATGACAATTGCTCTAATGTTTTAAAAAAAGTACTTTAATGGAATATTTAAAGCCATAACAGATTTAAATAAATTAATAGAGATGTCTATAAATTTTAATAATTAATAGGGTTAAACATTATTGTTAACATTGAAAAGAAAAATTAAATACTTTTGAATAATTTAAATAGGAAATTGCTTTAAATTTGTTCAATATGCAGGGGACGTATGAGTGATATTGATTTAATTAATAACAATCATATGTCCTGTATTAATTAAAGTATTTTTTTGAAAAGTACAATATTAAGGGGGAAATAACTTTGCATTCTATTGAGCTTTTTCCTTTACCTTGCAACGAGCAATTTTTGCAACAAAATGTCTGTTAATTAAAGTTTTATTTTGCCTATAATTGCTGTAACTGAAAGTGTTTAAGTTTAAGTGTACTTTAAGCGTTCATTCACTTATATTTTAGTCTAGTTTTCTCTGCCATCCTCATTCTGTTAATTTGTTCATTGCTTGCTTTTATGCATAAGTTCAATTGTATATTAGTTCTCCTGTCTGCCCTCTAGACCATTTAACTGGCCATTTGCTTAGCCTATCATTTTCTTACACAACTGCAAATGACATTCAATTAATGTAATAGCAATTTGACTGTTCATTTCGTTTGTCATTGACTGTTCTTTTTCATAAGAATGTGTTTGATTTGGTTACTTTCTGGGCAATGGCTAAATTTGTGGTTCTAACAATTTCTTAATTTATTTGAATTTTTTGCTTTATTCATGAGAAAGTTTTGTTAGTTAAATTAAGGTTTTATAAATAACTTGTTTGAAAAGTTGTATGAGTTGTGGTCCCCAAATACTTGTTTGCTAGAGTTTTTGTTTCCTATGGAATCTAATCGGTGTTTAAGGCATAAATTGGCTCTTTAGAGATTTGATTTTTATAACAAAATAAGCCAATAAAGTAAGAAATTTCTCTAATTGAATTAAACATAAGGGAGTTAAGTATTTGCAAAAGATATACTTTTCCCATATTATAAATAGAATGAAATCATTATCATTTTATTATTATTTTTGTAGTTTACTAATACAATCGTTTATATTTTGCATTAGCAGGGTTTTTAGAGCCTTTAAATTAGCTTGAGAAAAAATCTCACATAATGCAGCACTAGGCGTATGATTGATATTTATTTAATGAATAACAATCATACGCCTTCAATCACTAATGAAGGTTTTGATCATTATTATTAATGTCCACATTTATGTGGGAATTTAAGAGATCTTACAAATATGTTTTTTAACAATATCCTATCTTATTGTTTAACATTATTTTTTTGATATTTTGGTAATTCCCAAAATCGAATGTCAAAATCCCCATTTAAAGTTTTTTTGGTATTTTTTTGGGAATTTAAGAAATTTCAATTTAATTATTGTTAATATTTTAATATTTAAATTTTATAATAATTTTTAGCAAATTCCCTTAATTTTAATTAAAATCCCCACTTTGGGTATTTTGAAATTTTAGTGGGAATTTGCGGGGAACTTTAATAATTGTCTTTTTGTAATTCTTTTACCGTTTTAAAGGTTTTGCCATTAATTTTTCAAATTCCCAAATATTAAATTGAAAATCTCCTTTAAAGGATTTTGTTAAATTGATGGGTAATTTAAGAAATTTCTTGGTGATTTTTTATATTATAATTTTTTTATTTATTTTTATTATTATTTTTCAAATTCCCTTAACTTTTTTACTAAAATCCCCTGTTTGGGTATTTTAAAATTTTAGTGGGAATTTCTGGGGAACTAAAAAAATTGTCTTTTTGTAATTCTTTTACCGTTTTAAAGGTTTTGCCAGTAATTTTTCAAATTCCCATATATTAAATTGAAAATCTCCTCTAAAGGATTTTGTTAAATTTGTTGGTATTTTAAGAAATTCCATATTGATTTTTAATATTATGGTTGGTTTATTTATTTTTATTATTATTTTTCAATTCCCTTAATTTTAAAAAAAAATCCCCTATTTGGGTATTTTGAAATTTTAATGGGAATTTGAGGGGAACTTTAAAAAATGTGTTTTTTAACTTTATTAGATTGTTTAAAAACATTTATATGTGATTTTGTTAATTCCCAAAATCGAAAATCAATGTACCCATTTAAGGGTTAATTCATATTTTTATTTGGAAATTCAGGAAATTTTAATTTAATTTCTTTATTATATTAAACTTTATGATTTATAATGGCTGTAACTGATAATGTCTAACTTGAAGTGTACTTAAGATTTCATTTTCCATTTAGTATAACTTTCTGCTGCATTATCTGCCTGTTAATTTGTTCATTGCTTTTATACAAGTTTAATTATATATTTCACAATGAATCTGCCTTATTGCCCATTTAATTGGTCAGTTGCTTAAACTAACATTTTATTACACAACTGTAACTGACATTCAATTAAAGTAATATTAGTTTAAATGTTCATTTCGTTTGATATAGACTTTGTTTTTCATTAGATTGTGTTTGATTATGAGTTTCTCTGGATCTCACAATTTTCTATTTCTAGTTTTATGTTCTTGGAAAAGTTGCGTTGGTTTTAGTCTTAAAATACTTTTACTAAGTTTTTCTTTTTTCTTATGTAAAAACAGCAATGATTATGGCATTAAGTGGCTGTATAGAGATTTGATTCTAATAATAAATTTAGTTAGAAACATAACAAATTTCCTTAAATAAATTAAATAAGTGGGAGTTAACTAACTATTTGCAAAAGAAATACTTTTTCAGTATTATAAATAGAAAGAAATTATTTGCATTTGTATAAACAATAAAACAGAGATTTGCTGCTTTTAAAATAGTTTTACATAAAAAAGTGTCAGTCTATCACAAGCAATCATTACCAAGGCGTATGATTGATATTTATTTTATTTATAACAATCATACGCCTACTATATCTGGAAGATTGCATGGAATTCTTATCTTTCAAGAGGATATATAACAAACAAATTATCTTGCAAAACAATTTCTTTTCAAAGTCTAGCTGAAAATTACTTAGCTGTTTTCATTAGCTACCCTTCTTTCTGGCTTTAGTAATTCGCCTTAACTTTTAAGACAATTTTTGCGTCATCAAAAGCATTCTAGAAACTACAAAATTCCGCAAACTATTTGAAACACCCCACAGAGAATATCTAAACAGAAAACTGGACTCTTAAATTCATTTTGTTTTAATGATCTAATAATAGAGTCCAAAATTTGTTACCAACAAGTGACAACTGAATTATGAAATGGTTTTCAGAAATTCACAAACAATCAAATTAAATGAATTAAGCTATTGAAAAACCATTTTTCTACATATTTAAAACAAAGTATAGATAGTTTTTTACATTGAAAAAATATTAATGAAAATATTTTTTAATTTACTTTTTCATTGTTTTCAATTATTTATATATTTTTTTTGCTGTTATATTCTTTTCTGAGGCATTGTTGTTGAGTAACAACCTTCATTGTGTTATTGAAAGTAAATATAAAAGGCTTTTTGTATGCTTTGAAATATTCTGCTGCTGTCATTTTAAATTATAAAAAAGAACATTCACGTAAAGAGGGGAAACACAAGTATTGTAGATGCTATTTGGTTGGAGTCTTAGCCAGTTTGGCTTCTGTTAAGCAAACTTATTTAAATCCTTTAATAATCTATACAAAGTTTTGTACAAGATTCTCTGGAAAAAGTGTTTGAAATGAAAAGTACAAGCAAAAGCTGTCTTATTTTATAACGTTTCATCCAGGCGTATGATTAATATTAATTTTAAAAACATGACCTATCAAACACTTTAAATTTTCACAATTTCGTAAACATATTTCCAGATTTGTTTGTTATCCCTTTCCGTCCCAAGTAATTTCAAAATTTGCAGATTTCAGTGAACTTTTCGATCACATTTCTTGCAATGGTATACAAAATCGCACAAAAATATATTACAAAATATGTAAGAAATAACACATAATATTGAGTAAGAAACAACCGTACAAAATCTATAAAATACTTAAAATTTTTCTACACATTTGTGTAGGCTGGGACGAAAAGAGTTATATAGTCTTTTGCATTTAAGATTTCAAAGTCGGAAATAGCGATTAAAACCTTCAGTAGTGATTGAAGGCGTATGATTGTTATTGATTAAATAAATATCAATCATACGCCTAAGTGCTGCATTATTTGTGATTTTTTCTAAAGCTAATTTTAAGGGTCAAAAACCCTGCTAATGCCAAAAATCATTTTAAATAATATAAAAAAAAGTTAGAAAAAGTTCCCCGCAAATTCCCATTAAAATTTCAAAATACCCAAACAGGGGATTTTAGTACAAAAGTTACGGGAATTGAAAAATAATATTAAAAATAAATAAACAAATTATAATATAAAAAATCACCAAAAAATTTCTTAAATTACCAATAAATTTAACAAAATCCTTTAGAGGAGATTTTCAATTTAATATTTGGGAATTTGAAAAAGTACTTGCAGAACCTTTAAAACGCTAAAAGAATTACAAAAACATAATTTTTAAAGTTCCCCGCAAATTCCCACTAAAATTTCAAAATACCCAAACAAGGGATTTTACTAAAAAAGTTACAGGAATTTAAAAATTATAATAAAAATTAATAAACAACTTATAATACAAAAAAAACAACATGGAATTTCTTAAATTATCCATCAATTTAAAAAAATCCTTAGAGGAGATTTTCAATTTAATATTTGGGAATTTGAAAAAGTACTTGCAAAACCTTTAAAACGGTAAAAGAATTACAAAAACACAATTCTTAAAGTTCCCCGCAAATTCCCACTTAAATTTCAATATACCCAAAATGGGGATTTTACTAAAAAAGTTACGGGATTTGAAAAATAATAATAAAAATAAATAAACAAATTAAAATATAAAAAATCAATATGGAATTTCTTAAAATACCAACAAATTTAACAAAATCCTTTAGAGGAGATTTTCAATTTAATATTTGGGAATTTGAAAAATTACTGGCAAAACATTTAAAACAAAGTAAGATTTAAGAAAACACAATTTTTAAAGTTCCCCGCAAATTCCCACTTAAATTTCAAAATACCCAAAATGGGGATTTTACTAAAAAAGTTACGGGATTTGAAAAATAATAATAAAAATAAATAAACAAATTATAATATAAAAAATCACCAAGAAATTTCTTAAATTACCAATAATTTTAACACAATCCTTTAGAGGAGATTTTCAATTTAATATTTGGGAATTTGAAAAAGTACTTGCAAAACCTTTAAAACGGTAAAAGAATTACAAAAACACAATTTTTTAAGTTCCCCGCAAATTCCAAGTAAAATTTCAAAAAACCCAAACAGGGGATTTTAGTACAAAAGTTACGGGAATTGAAAAATAATAATAAAAATTAATAAACAACTTATAATACAAAAAAAACAACATGGAATTTCTTAAAATACCAACAAATTTAACAAAATCCTTTAGAGGAGATTTTCAATTTAATATTTGGGAATTTGAAAAAGTACTTGCAAAACCTTTAAAACGGTAAAAGAATTACATAAACACAATTTTTTAAGTTCCCCGCAAATTCCCACTAAAATTTCAAAATGCCCAATCAGGGAATTTAAATTAAAATTAAGGGAATTTGCTAAAAATTACTATAAAATTTAAATATTTAAATACTAACAGTAATTAAATTGAAATTTCTTAAATTCCCCAAAAAAAAATATAAAAAACTTTAAATGGGGATTTTGACATTCGATTTTGGGAATTTCCTAAATAAAATAAAAGTAATTTTAAACAATATGAAAATAATAAAAAACCCAAAGATCCCCTTAAATTCCCACAAACATCATCAAATAATAATAGCGATAAAAACCTTCATTAGTGACTGAAGTCGTATGATTGTTATTAATTAAATAAATATCAATCATACGCCTAAGTGCTGCATTATTTGTGATTTTTTCCCAAGCTAATTTAAAGGCTCTAAAATTTCTGCTAATGCTAAATATAAACGATTATCTTAGTAAACTACAAAAATAATAATGAAATGAGAATTTACAATATGGGAAAAGTATTTCTTTTGCAAATACTTAACTCCCTTATGTTTAATTCAATTAGGCAAATTTCTTACTTTATTGGCTAATTTTATATTAGAATCAAATCTCTAAAGAGCCAATTTATGCCTTAAACACCGATTAGATTCCATAGGAAACAAAAACTCTAGCAAACAAGTATTTGAGGACCACAACTCATACAACTTTTCCAACAAGTTATTTCTAAAACCTTAATTTAACTAACAAAACATTCTCATGAATAAAGCAAAAAATTCAAATAAATTAAGAAATTGTTAGAACCACAAATTTAGCCATTGCCCAGAAAGTAACCTAATCAAACACATTCTTATGAAAAAGATCAGTCAATGACAAACGAAATGAACAGTTAAATGGCTATTACATTAATTGAATGTCATTTGCAGTTGTTTAAGAAAATGATAGGCTAAGCAAATGGCCAGTTAACTGGTCTAGAGGTAGACTGAAGAACTAATATACAATTGAACTTATGCATAAAAGCAATGAACAAATTAACAGAATGAGGATGGCAGAGAAACTACGTTAAACTGAGAGTGAATGAACGCTATACTTAAAGTTAAACACTTTCAGTTACAGCAATTATAGGCAAAATAAAACTTTAATTAACAGACATTTTGTTGCAAAAATAAGTCTTTAAATTCATCAAATAAATTTATTATGTTCCCCGCAAATTCTAGATAAATTTTTAAAATCTTATTGTTATTGCTTTTGATTATTATTATAAATTTACATAAATTCTCACAATTCGAAATTATATTCGAACATTGTCTGAATTCCGTAACAAACTTAATTATAATAACTTTTCAACAATTGAATGCCTTTTATATCTTTTTGGTGTTAAATAACAATTTTTAGTTCCTTTCGTTCGTATTCGAATTTTCGAAATTAAGTTCGAAATTTTGAAAATAAGGTATTCCTTAAAACTACTTAATTTTGATAAAAATTTTAAATTTTTTCTTGATTTGAAAATGTTCGAAAATTCGAAATTAATTTCGAATATTTTACAAACTCACCAAATTACTTAAATTTTCTTAATTTTGAACAGTAGATTGTATTTTCTTACATTTTAATTTAATTTTTAAAGTTTCTGATAGGTATAGCACAATTTCGAATTTTCGAAATTAAGTTCGAAATTTCGAAAATGTTTGGTATTCCTTAAAACTACTTAATTTTGATAATTCAATATTAAATTCTTTTGTAAAATTTAATTTTTAAAATTTTTTCTTGAAAATTCTTGAAAATTCGAAATTAATTTCGAATACTTTCCAAACTCACAAAATAACTTAAATTTACTTAATTTTGAATAGTAGATTGTATTTTATTACATACACAGATTCAAATTTTCGAAATTAAGTTCGAAATTTCGAAAATTTTAAAATTTTTTCTTGATTTGAAAAATTTCGAAAATTCGAAATTAACTTAAATTGGCTTAATTTTGATCACTAGATTGTATTTTATTACATTTTAATTAAATTTTTAAACTTTCTGATAGTTATAGCACAGATTCGAATTTTCGAAATTTAGTTCGAAATTTCGAAAATGTTTGGTATTCCTAAAACTACTTAATTTTGATAATTAAATATTCAATTCTTTTGTAAAATTTAAATTTATAAATTTTTCTTGATTTGAAAATTTTCGAAAATTCGAAATTAATTTCGAATATTTTCCAAACTCACAAAATGGCTTAAATATATTATTATATTTTAATTCAATTTATAAACTTTTTGATAGTTATAGCACAGATTAAAATTTTCTAAATTAAGTTCGAAATTTCGAAAATTTTTAAAATTTATTTTTTTAATAGTAAATTCTTTTATAAGACATGAATTGCCCATTTTGTCTGATTTTATTGTAATTTAATTTATAAATGTTAAAAAATTTTCGAAATTTCGAACTTAATTTCGAATATTTTTTAACATTTTGAAAAACTTTTATTTTAAATATTAGGATATTTTATCCCTTTTTAGTATAAACAAGTAAGAGTGCTATATTCGGCTATGCCGAATCTTATATACCCTTCACCTTTGTTGTGGATGCATTATTATTTTTTATAATTAGTATATATGTATGTATGTACATTGCCCACTTTCAGCGTACAGCATCCTAAATTTATCAAGAACACAAAAAACAACAACGCCAAACGAAACAAAACACCAAAAGAAAAAACAAAATACGCAAGCCAATGAAACCAACACACGTCCAAACATACGTTTAATTGTATAAAAAACAACAACGCCAAAAGAAACAAAACACACATACGATTTGTTGCTTTTTTGTCAAAAAAACCAACACACAACCAAACAAACGTTTAGTTGTATAAAAAACAACAACAACGCCAAAAGAAACAAAACACACAAAAAACAAAATACGCAAAGCATGCACAACCAAGCATACGTTTTGTTGCTTTTTTGTAAAAAAAACCAACACACAACCAAACAAACGTTTAGTTGTATAAAAAACAACAACAATGCCAAAAGAAACAAAACACAAAAAAAAACAAAATACACAAAACTTGCACATCCACACATACGTTTTGTTGTTTTTTTTGTCAAAGCATGCAATACATTGTGTTTTTTGATGAAATTTTCAGAGGTTGTCTCGGATTTTTGCTCATATCTCCGTTATTTATGGACGGATTTTGCTGATTTTAAATAGCAAAATTCTCGAAAGTATGTCTGACAGAATTGTTGAAGATTTGGATCCCGGAGATATCTGGGGCCTTCAGAAAATTGATTTCAACAGACAGACAGACAGACAGACGGACAGACAGACAGACAGACGGACATGGCTTAATCGACTCCGCTATCTATAAGGATCCAGAATATATATACTTTATAGGGTCGGAAATGAAAAATGTAGAAATTACAAACGGAATGACAAACTTATATATACCCTTCTCACGAAGCTGAAGGGTATAAAAAGTGAATTTGGCTAATTTTAAGTCAAGTTCGAATTTTCGAAATTAAGTTCCAATTCCGTAATATCTAAACTTTTAGGTCTAATTAACTTAATTTGATTAAATAAAACCAAAGAATTGTATGTCAAATCCCTGCTGAGTCTTGTTTTGAATAGTTTAGTTTGCTTAGTATTCAGTTCTAGGAAGTTTTTGTTTAAAACTTATTTTTTTTAGAAAAAAAAACTTCTCAAAGTCTCTTTTAGCAAACTTTCTGTTTGGCTTTAAACTGTTGTTTTGCAAACTTATAGTGTATGTTTTTATATTCCTTTCCCAGTCTCATTATTGTTTAATATACTCAAATGTCTACCAAAAGTTTATTATAGATTAGGATTATAACACTAACTACAGTGGTAAAGGGTCTTCCATTAAGCGCTTTAATCTTTAAAATTAAATAAAACAAAATAATATGACGCCCAAATTTCACACCAAACAATGACTGTTTCAGGATGCATTGGATCAGGATGCTCTTTAAAAATACACACCTAAGAGTGACTTTTTCAAGACGCATTGGATGCTCTTGAATGTCTGTTTCCATTTAATTTTCATACCAAAATTTCATTATTTGTTGAACGCTCTATTCATTCATGGTGATTATGGCCGCTAGCAACTGTCAAAGCTCGAATGTCTCTATTGTAAGACCCTTTATAAATACATTTATATGCAAAATACTTACAACAATATCGAGCAGCAAGTTACGAAGGCTATGTGTGTGTAAGAGCAGCAGAAAAAAACTCAACAAAATCCCTAGAATGCTGCTACAAAATAAATTACATTTAACTCTGTTACAAACTCATATGAAAGAGTTGGTATTTTTTATATATTTGAGTTTGAATGGGAAACCAGATGCTTTGCTTAGACACATAAAATAATCGTTATTGTTTTTTCTTCTCCTTCTCTTTCTTTTTTATTTTTTTTCTCATGCCAATGTTTATTTATGCAAGAGGTCCTGTATGTAACTTTGTTAGTGACATGATATGCCTTTAAGCTGGAGTGTGTTGTGTGTATTTGCTTATGAAAGTTAGTCTATGTAGCTGGAATATTGAGCAGTATATGCTTTAAACTGTTGCCTTGTTGGCCTTATAAGCTGTTGATTGTATTTAGCATAAATTGCAAAACATGTTAGAAACTTCTAAATCATTGGATGCCATTTGTTGCCAAGCTAAATGGGAAGCATATTTTTCCCAGCAATTTTTTTACATTGTAAGCCAAATTTTATAGAGAAGACAAAAGGCAGTTGTTGGCTTCTGGCCCCCCTAGGGGACTCTTAAGTTTCAGTTGACTTTGTTAGTCCCTCTGTATATTTGAAGAATGGGTTATTTCTCTTCGTATATTAATGAGTTTTTTTTCAGATTTTCTTTGCTTTCCAAACATAGGTATTTTATTTTGTTTTTTTCAGTAAATAAAATCATGAATTTTTTTCTTCCCTAAATGAATGTATCAGCTCAGAAGGTTTTGCATAGAAATGAGCAAAGTATGAGTGCATTAAAAAATCATTGCGTATACTTAATATTAATTCCCAAATATATTTTATTTATTACTCATACGGCCCTTACAAATACTTCTATGTTTGAAATAAAATTTCTAAAACTCCACTTGATTTATACTCGAGCTGTTGTCACAATAAACAGGCAGAAATCTTGAACATTTTAACATAAAAAATATAATAAAAAATCTAAACAGGTTGCGTATACTTAATATTTATTTAATTCAAAATAAGTATACGCTTACAAGTGCTTAACAAATTTAAGTATTTTTTAAACAATTTTTTGAACTAATTTTCAAACACATACATATAAAGTTATTCAAGATCAAAGGGCTCTCAAACTATAAATCATAATTTTTAATAAAACACATAACAATGCAACAATATAAATCTATATCTACAAGAAACAATAATTTAAACCATGACAAATAAAGCAAATAACCAAAAGGATATAAAGTAATAAATATCACAATTTTAAATAGAAACAAAGAAGACTATACAACAGAATTTTTCTAAAGGCTTTAGAAATTTCAAGAACTTATAAATGAAGCCTTAGCAAATTACTGACATTGTTCACTTGCAGTTTACATAAAATTAATAACACTTAATTTTATGTTTAAAAAAGGATATATGGACAAGTATTTTGTTCTTAAAGCAATGTCTCTGTAAGTTTCACAAATTGTTTGTGATATCAAATACCGTCCTTATGCTAAACTTCAAATGATTAAAATTATTTTTAAATAAATTATAAAGATTTTTTTTAAATTTATAAAACTGAAAGCTATAATTTTGGCTTTAATCATTAGCTAATTAAGCTTTTAACTAATATCTTAAGAGTTTTTGAACATTTTAAATATTTTATAATTTTTCAGAAAAAAGGATATTCTAGCAATACTTTTAAAAATTAAGGGAATTTATTAATATTTATCACAAATACTAAGGACAATAATAAGCGTTCGAATACAAAATTTCAAAAATTTCCATTATGTTTTTAAGATTTTACAAGATTTTTACATAAATTAAAAAGATTTTTTATAAAATTTATAAAACTGAAAGCTATAAGTTTGGCTTTAATCATCACAAAATTAAGCTGTTAACTAATATCTTAAGATTTTTTTAACATTTTAAATATTTTACAATTTTTCAGAAAAAAGGATATTCTAGCAATACTTTTAAAAATAAAGGAAATTTAGCAAAATTCATCACAAATACTAAGGACAATAATTAGCGTTCGAATACAAAATTTCAAAAACTTCCATTAAGTTTTTAATATTTTACAAGATTTTTACATAAATTAAAAAGATTTTTTATAAAATTTATAAAACTGAAAGCAATAACTTTGGCTTTAATCATCACAAAATTAAGCTTTTAACTAATATTTTTAGAGTTTATTAACATTTTAAATATTTTATAATTTTTCAGAAAAAAGGATATTCTAGCAATACTTTTAAAAATTAAGGAAATTTATTAATATTCATCACAAATACTAAAGACAATAATTAGCGTTCGAATATAAAATTTCAAAAATTTCCATTAAGTTTTTAAGACGTTACAAGATTTTTACATAAATTATGAAGATTTTTTTATAAAATTTATAAAACTGAAAGCTATAAGTTTGGCTTTAATCATCACAAAATTAAGCTGTTAACTAATATTTTAAGAGTTTTCAACATTTTAAATATTTTATAAATTTTAGAGAAAAAGGATATTCTAGCAATACTTTTAAAAATTAAGGGAATTTATTAATATTCACCACAAATACTAAGGACAATAATTAGCGCTCGAATACAAAATTTCAAAAACTTCCATTATGTTTTTAAGATTTTACAAGATTTTTACATAAATTTAAAAGATTTTTTATAAAATTTATAAAACTAAAAGCAATAACTTTGGCTTTAATCATCACAAAATTAAGCTTTTAACTAATATCTTAAGAGTTTTTTAACATTTTAAATATTTTATAATTTTTCAGAAAAAAGGATATTCTAGCAATACTTTTAAAAATAAAGGAAATTTAATAAAATTCATCACAAATACTAAGGACAATAATTAGCGTTCGAATACAAAATATCAAAAACTTCCATTATGTTTTACACATTTTACAAGTTTTTTTTTACATTTTCAATTATTATACCCTTCACAATGAAGTGTCTGGGGTTTATATAAGTCATTCCATTTACAATGTTCACATTTTTTCATTTGCGAACCAATAAAGCATTTACATACATATATTCCGGTTCTAGATAGCACATTCAATATAGCAACGCCCGTCTATGTTGAAATCAACTTTCCGAAGCCACAAAATAACTTTCAAACATGATTGTTTGACACATCAATATATCTGCTATAGTACGATTTAGATTGCTATTCAGAATCGAATAAATCGTTCCAGAAATTCCTGAAATATAAGCAAAAACAACAACTTCTTCTATTCTTTCAGACAAATTTTTGTTTCACCAAAATTTTTGTTTTCCAGAATTATTTTTCATTTTTCACCACAAATTTTTTCAAACATTTCTTCAACAAAATTTTCAGCGAATTTTTTTTTTACCAAAAATTTTTTACTAAAATTTAGAAAACAAATTTTTCACCAGAAATTTTTTTTACCAAAATTTTGTTTTAACAAGATTTTCAGCGAAATTTTTTTTCACCAAAAATTTTTTGCATCAATTTTTTTTCACCAAAAATTTTTTGCATCAATTTTTTTCACAAAAATTTTTCATAAAAATGTAAAAAACTAATTTTTCATCAGAAATTTTTTTTTACCACAATTTAGTTTCAACAAGATTTTCAGCGAATTTTTTTTTTAACAAAAATTTTTTGAACGACGTTTTTTACAAAAATTTAAAAAACAAATTTTTCACTAGAAATTTCTTACCAAAATTTTATTTTAACAAGATTTTCAGCGAAATTTTTTTTTCAAAAAAATTGTTTGTATCAATATTTCTCACCAATTAAAAACATAAAAAAAAATTATTTAAGAAGAATGGTGAGAGCTATAAATATATAGGAAGAGCTATAAAATTAAATATCACAGATAAAGTTAGCTCCAACTGTAAAAGTTACTAAGATGAAATTAACTTAAATAACATATTTTTTTAAATATTTATCAATAGTTTGCGTATACTTAATATTTAATGCTATAATCATCAATTATTACTTATATGTTTGTTTGACTCTTATAGTTATGAATAAATTTCTCATATTCCTTTTCTGTACAATCGAATTTGTATTTGTTTTTAATGTTTGAGCACTAATTGTTTAAATTTGCTAAAGTTTTATTTAAAAAAAATAATATGAAGAGGCGTATACTTATTATTAATTTCCAATGAATTTTATTTATTGCTCATACGTTGTGGTAAGTAAAGTTTTATGTCTTAATTTTTTTGTGTTTAGAATTGTATACTTTAAGAGCTCTTTATTCTAGCTGTCATTTATTGTATTTTAGCAAAACCTTTTCTTTTATTTACTGAGAAAAACATTTTTATTATTAAATGCCTGAGATATTAGCAAAAACAACGACTTCTTTTCTTTCAGACAAATTTTTGTTTTACCAAAATGTTTTTAAATAGAATTTTTTATTTCATAGATTTTTACCACAATTTAGTTTCAACAAGATTTTCAGTGAATTTTGTTTTACCAAACATTTTTTCAACAAAATTTTTCACAAAAATTTAAAAACAAATTTTTTACCAGAAATTTTTTTTACCAAAATTTTGTTTTAACAAGATTTTCAGCAACATTTTTTTTTCACCAAAAATTTTTGGCATCAATATTTTTTACCAATTAAAAACATAAAAAAAAATTATTTAAGAAGAATGGTGAGAGCTATGAAAAAAACTTAAATAGCCATTTTAACAATAGGTGGCGAATACTTAATATTTAATTCTATAATCATCAATTATTACTTATATGTTTGTTTGCCTCTAATAGTTGTGAATAAATTTCTCATATTCCTTTTCTGTACAGCCGAATTTGTATTTCATTTTTTAATGTTTGAGCAGTAATTGTTTACATTTGCTAAAGTTTTATTAAAAAAAATAACTTGAAGAGTCGTATACTTATTATTAATTTCTAATGAATTTATTTATTGCTCATACGTTGTGGTAAGTAAAGCTTTTTTTTAATTTCTTTTGTGTTTAAAATTGTGTACTTTAAGAGCTGTTTAGTCTAGCTGTCATATATTTTAGCAAAACCTTTTCTATTATTTATTGAGAAAAACATTTTTATTATTAAATATAAATAAAAAAAATTTCTTATACCCAGAACAGGAAAAGCAATACCATTCAACAAATAGAAAGTAAATAGAAACAAATTGTAGAGAAATATTAAAGAATTCAGTAATAAATTTTGTGGTTAAGGAGATGTGTGTAATCATACTTAAATGATGTATAACCTCTTTATTTAGCAACAAAAAATCGAAAGCAACTACCTCACAAGGTGAGTAAAGGGAAAAATAGCTGTTGCCATAATAAACTGCCAGATAAATTGCACATTTTCACATACAAATTAAATTAATAATAATCTAGACAGGTTGCGTATACTTAATATTTATTTAATTCAAAATAAGTCCTTTACAAATTTAAGCATTTTTTCAACCACTTTTTAACCAGTTTCCAGTCATAGTTTTCTCTCAAATTGAATATGATTTAGGGTTGTTATATTAAAACACATATAAAGTTATTCAAGATTTAAGAGCTCTTCATGCTATGCCTGTGAAACACATGTCAAAACTTCAAATAAATCATAAATTTTAATAGAACACAAAACAATGAAACAATATAAATCAATTTAAAAAGAACAATGATAAAGTATAATAAAAAACTTTGAAGAACATTCCAGAAAGTTACTCTAAATGCTTTAGAAATCTCTAGCACTTGTATAGAAATCGTTTGCAAGTTCATTTCAATGTTTTACTATTTAAAATTGCAAAAATTTAGTTTAATTTTATTTTTATAAAATTTAAATATATATAAACACTTGATGAGTTCCTCTCTTATTTAGAATATATTTCATTATTTCAAGTAAATTTAATTGAAACATTCTTTTACTTTACTTTTAAAAATATAAATTATTTTGCTTTCATTTGCATTTGCACACAAAGAAAACCTCAACAAACCATAACCACATACTTGCTCATAAATAGAACTGCAAAAAGATTTAAGTGAATCACAGGTATCACACGTAGAAGGAAAATCTTTTTTTTAAAAAGGGGGAAATATGTTTTTCTTTTTTTTGTTGCTCTATAACTTCCGGCATATTTTGTGTACAATAATAAATTATATTGTTGTGTAAAGTATTCATTCAAATACAGTATGAGAACATGAGCTAAGAAATAACTCTTAAGATAAGCCGGTAGAGATGTGTGTATTTAAACAAGCGTAAAATATATTTCAATTCTTTACTATAAACTTCACCATGAGTGGCAAGTTTGCCATCAGTTTTCCGTAGCCCCAAAATAACTAACAAACATGATTCATACCTCAATATATCCGCTTGACTCCCGCTTCGCTTCATATTTAAAATAGAGAAAATCGGCCAACAAATGGCTGAGATATAAGGGAAAAAACACGTCTCGATTTTTTAACTATTTTTGATCTTTATCGAGATTATTTAGTCATTAATATAGACAATATGGATATCTGATGATAGATATTTCAAAGACTTATCCAACGATGTATATAACGCCATAATACTTCGGACATACAATAGGTAAAAATCAGGAAAAATATTTTTTATCAAGAATTTTATCTCACAAAAAAAATTTTTTGCCATAAAGTTTGTTTCACTAAAAAAATTTTTTTCGACCAAAAATTCTTATCAAAACTATTTATCTTAAAGTGTACTTTGGTGAAGGGTATATAAGATTCGGTATAGCCGAATATTGCATTTTTACTTGATTTTTTTCCTTTCTTCACTTTGGGAGGAGGCTGCTGCTTTTGATTTTTTGTTGCTAAAGCTAGAGGTTATACGTATATCATTTAAGTATGATTTCATACATCTCCTTAACCACAAATTTATTATTGAATTCTTCAATAATTTTTTACAATTTGTTTATATTTACTTTCTATTTGTTAAATTGTATTGCTTTGCTTGTTCTGGGCATAAGGAATTTATTTTATTTGTATTTAATAATAAAAATGTTTTTCTCAATAAATAATAGAAAAGGTTTTGCTAAAATATATGACAGTAGACTAAACAGCTCTTAAAGTACACAATTTTAAACACAAAAAAAATACGACATAAAACTTTACTTACCACAACGTATGAGCAATAAATAAAATTCATTAGAAATTAATAATAAGTATACGACTCTTCAAGTTATTTTTCTTAATAAAACTTTAGCAAATGTAAACAATTAATGCTAAAACATTAAAAATTCAAATACAAATTCGGCTGTACAGAAAAGGAATATGAGAAATTCATTCATAAATATTAGAGGCAAACAAACATACTTATAAGTAATAATTGATGATTATATAATTAAATATTAAGTATACGCCACCTATTGTTAACAATGGCTACTTAAGTTTATTTCATCCTATTAAATCTTATAGCAGAAGAAAAGTTTATCTGTGATATTGAATTTATTGAATAGCTCTTCCTATATATTTATAGCTCGCACCATGAATTCTTAAATAATTTTTTTTTATTTTTTTAATTGATGAAAAATATTGATGCAAAAAATTTTTGGTGAAAAAATTTTTGGCTGGAAATCTTGTTAAAACAAAATTTTGGTAAAAAAAAGTTCTGGAGAAAACTTAGTTTTTTAAATTTTTGTGAAAAATTTTTGGTAAAAAAAAAATTCGCTGAAAATCTTGTTGAAATTAAATTGTGGTAAAAATGTATGAAAAAAAAATTCTGGTGAAAAAAATGTTGGTAAAACAAAAATTTTTCTGAAAGAAAAGAAGTCGTTGTTTTTGCTTATATCTCAGGTATTTAATAATAAAAATCTTTTTCTCAATAAATAATAGAAAAGGTTTTGCTAAAATACAATATATGACAGCTAGAATAAAGCGCTCTTAATGTATACAATTTTAAACACAAAAAAAATACGACATAAAACTTTACTTACCACAACGTATGAGCAATAAATAAAATTCATTGGAAATTAATAATAAGTATACGCCTTTTCAAGTTATTTTTTTAATAAAACTTTTGCAAATATAAACAATTACTAATTGATGAAAAATTTTGATGTAAAAAATTTTTGGTGAAAAAATTTTGCTGGAAATCTTATTAAAACAAAATTTTGGTAAAAAAAATATTGTACAAAAATTTCTAAAGCCTTTAGAGAAACTCTATTGTATAGTGTTCTTAGTTTTTATACCCTTCAGCTTCGTGAGAAGGGTATATATAAGTTTGTCATTCCGTTTGTAATTTCTACATTTTTCATTTCCGACCCTATAAAGTATATATATTCTGGATCCTTATAGATAGCGGAGTCGATTAAGCCATGTCCGTCCGTCTGTCTGTCTGTCTGTCTGTCTGTCTGTCTGTCTGTCTGTCTGTCTGTCTGTCTGTCTGTCTGTCTGTCTGTCTGTCTGTCTGTCTGTCTGTCTGTCTGTCTGTCTGTCTGTCTGTCTGTCTGTCTGTCTGTCTGTCTGTCTGTCTGTCTGTCTGTCTGTCTGTCTGTCTGTCTGTCTGTCTGTCTGTCTGTCTGTCTGTCTGTCTGTCTGTCTGTCTGTCTGTCTGTCTGTCTGTCTGTCTGTCTGTCTGTCTGTCTGTCTGTCTGTCTGTCTGTCTGTCTGTCTGTCTGTCTGTCTGTCTGTCTGTCTGTCTGTCTGTCTGTCTGTCTGTCTGTCTGTCTGTCTGTCTGTCTGTCTGTCTGTCTGTCTGTCTGTCTGTCTGTCTGTCTGTCTGTCTGTCTGTCTGTCTGTCTGTCTGTCTGTCTGTCTGTCTGTCTGTCTGTCTGTCTGTCTGTCTGTCTGTCTGTCTGTCTGTCTGTCTGTCTGTCTGTCTGTCTGTCTGTCTGTCTGTCTGTCTGTCTGTCTGCCTGTCTGTCTGTCTGTCTGTCTGTCTGTCTGTCTGTCTGTCTGTCTGTCTGTCTGTCTGTCTGTCTGTCTGTCTGTCTGTCCGTCTGTCTGTCTGTCTGTTGAAATCAGTTTTCTGAAGACCCCAGATATCTTCGGGATCCAAATCTTCAATAATTCTGTCAGACATGCTTTCGAGAATTTTGCTATTTAAAATCAGCAAAATCGGTCCACAAATGGCTGAGATATGAGGAAAAAACCAAGACAACCTCTATTTTTGACCTATTTTTTACCTATATCTGGATTACTAAGACATTAATATAGACAATATGGATATCTAATGATAGATATTTCAAAGACATTTGCAACGACGTATATAAGAATATAGTAAGTTGGACCTACAATGGGTCAAAATCGGGAAAAAAAATTTTGAACCCGAATTTTAAAAAAAAAAATTGAAAAAACAAAAAAAAAAATTTTTAAATTTAAAAAAAAAAAATTTTTAAAATTTAAAAAAAAAAATTTTAAATTTAAAATAACAATCGAAAAATTTTTTTTTTTCAAATAATTCAAAAAACAACTGGAAAAAAGATTAAATTTTGTTTACCTAAAAATATTTAAAATTTTAAAGTATAATTTGGTGAAGGGTATATAAGATTCGGCACAGCCGAATATAGCACTCTTACTTGTTTTATTTAAAGTTGTGATATTTATTACTTTATATCCTTTTTGCTTATTTGATTTATTGTTATGTTTTTTTTTGTCGATGTAGATTCATATTGCTCCATTGTTTTGTGTTTTATTAAAAATTATGATTTATTTTAGGTTTTGACATGTATTTCAAAGGCATACCATGAATATATAGCTTGAGAGCTCTTTGATCTCGAATAACTTTATATGTATGTGTTTGGTTTTGATATTTGATTTTTATATAACAACCATAAATCCTATTTAATTTGAAAGAAAAAAGGTCTGGAAGACAGTTAAAAGAGTTAAAGGAAAATTATTTAAATTTATAAAGGACTTTTAAACGTATAAGCATTATTAAATAAATATGTATTAAGTATAAGCTAGCGCTTTTGGTTATTTATAAACATTTTGTGGAAAATCTGGAAGAATTCTGGCAGTTTGGTGGAAAGTAAAGTAGGCAGTGAGTTTAACAGTTTATTTGAAACCAAGAACGATTTGTAAGGGGCGTATGAGTAATAAATTAAAATATGTTTTAGAATTAATATTAAGTATACGCCAGTATACACTCTTCATAAAAAATTTTGAGGAATTAACTGAAATATATCAACTTAAGTAGTAGCATCAACACTTAGGGACCTTTGCAATACGTATATATAATCAATTAAAATAATTTTCAGTATGCATATTGAATTAAATATTAAGTATACGTATACATATAATAAAAAACATATTTTATGATTATCCCTAGATATTTTAAATTATTTTTACAAAAAAGTTTTCTTATCAATAAAAATTATTTTTTTTTCTTAACATGCTGTTCACCTTTGAATTTCCTTAAATGGATAGAATTCTTTAACAACAATTTCTTATTAACATCAAATATTTGTGCTGTGTTAAAAACTCATAACAGGATCTCCTGCTGAACTCTTTCACACAAAGGAAAAACACTGCAAAAAATTAACAAAATGAAAAGAAAACAAATGAATAAATAAATAAATGAACAAAACATCAAAAACATGATTTTATCTAGTAATTTTTATTCTGTTTACAGAACTCTGCATGACGTCACAACAAAAGGGAAAATTTTTATGATAAAAATGAACAAGCAAACTTCACCATAAGTGGCAAGGATATAAATAAGTTTGTTATCGATTACTTTTCTATAGAAAAGTTATCGATAACTTTACTTTTCTATAGAAAAGTTATCGATAACTTTACTGTTCTATAGAAAAGTTATCGATAACTTTACTTTTCTATAGAAAAGTTATCGATAACTTTACTTTTCTATAGAAAAGTTATCGATAACTTTACTTTTCTATAGAAAAGTTATCGATAACTTTACTTTTCTATAGAAAAGTTATCGATAACTTTACTTTTCTATAGAAAAGTTATCGATAACTTTACTTTTCTATAGAAAAGTTATCGATAACTTTACTTTTCTATAGAAAAGTTATCGATAACTTTACTTTTCTATAGAAAAGTTATCGATAACTTTACTTTTCTATAGAAAAGTTATCGATAACTTTACTTTTCTATAGAAAAGTTATCGATAACTTTACTTTTCTATAGAAAAGTTATCGATAACTTTACTTTTCTATAGAAAAGTTATCGATAACTTTACTTTTCTATAGAAAAGTTATCGATAACTTTACTTTTCTATAGAAAAGTTATCGATAACTTTACTTTTCTATAGAAAAGTTATCGATAACTTTACTTTTCTATAGAAAAGTTATCGATAACTTTACTTTTCTATAGAAAAGTTATCGATAACTTTACTTTTCTATAGAAAAGTTATCGATAACTTTACTTTTCTATAGAAAAGTTATCGATAACTTTACTTTTCTATAGAAAAGTTATCGATAACTTTACTTTTCTATAGAAAAGTTATCGATAACTTTACTTTTCTATAGAAAAGTTATCGATAACTTTACTTTTCTATAGAAAAGTTATCGATAACTTTACTTTTCTATAGAAAAGTTATCGATAACTTTACTTTTCTATAGAAAAGTTATCGATAACTTTACTTTTCTATAGAAAAGTTATCGATAACTTTACTTTTCTATAGAAAAGTTATCGATAACTTTACTTTTCTATAGAAAAGTTATCGATAACTTTACTTTTCTATAGAAAAGTTATCGATAACTTTACTTTTCTATAGAAAAGTTATCGATAACTTTACTTTTCTATAGAAAAGTTATCGATAACTTTACTTTTCTATAGAAAAGTTATCGATAACTTTTGTTTTCTATAGAAAAGTTATCGATAACTTTTGTTTTCTATAGATAAGTTATCGATAACTTTTGTTTTCTATAGATAAGTTATCGATAACTTTTGTTTTCTATAGAAAAGTTATCGATAATTTTACTTTTCGATAGAAAAGTTATCGATAATTTTACTTTTCGATAGAAAAGTTATCGATAATTTTACTTTTCTATAGAAAAGTTATCGATAACTTTTGTTTTCTATAGAAAAGTTTCGTTTATTATGATAAATATGTAATATTTTCTAAATTCTATGATAATAGCCTTCTTTAAAGCTCAACTACAGATTAAGTGCTAAAATATTAAAACCTGAAATGACAAGTTGTGTTTTCTTAATCCTAAAGTATTTATTATGAATGAGTAAAACAAATGTTGCCTTTTAACTTAAAATATACATGAGTCTGTATGCTGTAACAAATTTAACACTAATGGTAATTTGATTAATTTACTTAAGAGTTTCATGCAAGGGGTGTAATTTTACCTCTAAAAAGTTGGGATGATAAAATGTGTTTTCAATTTATTTTTTTCACTTTGATGTTAGATGTCACAGGAAGACATGATGTGTCTAAATGTGGATTTAATTACATCAGTAAGTGGTGTAAATAAATAATTTTGGTAAATGTAACCTAAACAAGGCCAAAAATTTAAGATATCCACAAAATAATTAAATTCAATAAAGGGAACGTGTTTAAAATTTATTTAAATACAGTTTAGTGACTAAAAATTTCTTGAGAATTCTACTGGAGAGCGATTGATTTTAAATATTTTACTTATTTATTATTCCAATAAGTCATTTTCATAGGAAAATACCACTATTGTTTTAAATAATTCATTAAATTCTTAATTTGTTTACATTTATTTTTAAATATTTTGCTTCTAATTGCTGACAAGTTTTAGTTAGTTTTCAAGGTTTAACATTTCCCATGAAATATCTACCATGCTAAACCAGGAAACTGAAATGCTTTTATAGATGAAAAACCAAAATAAAGTTTTATCAACTATAATTTGTTAATTAACTAGCAACTATGCTGGTGTAAAAAAACAGACACACTTTGGGTTGGAATTTCCACAACAGCTGAAACCAGTAAATAACAAAAAATTATAATTTAAATGAATTTACTAGTTTACATTTAAGTTAAACAAAAATTTAACTAATCAGATTTTAAATAGAAAAAAGTTTTGGGTATATAAATTATTTTGAACAAAAATAATTTTAAACTTTTCTATTAAATATTAAACATAACTATAATTTTTCCATATAAATTCAACATAAGTTTAACTTATCGATCACTTTTCTATGGAAAACAAAAGTTATCGATAACTTTTCTATTTAAAAGCAAATTAATCAATAACTTTTCTATGGAATACAAAAATTATCGATACCTTTTCTAGAGCAAACAAAAGTTATCGATACCCTTTGTAGAGCAAACAAAAGTTATCGATACCTTTTGTAGAGCAAACAAAAGTCATCGATAACTTTTCTATAGAAAAGCAAAGTTATCGATAACTTTTCTATAGAAAAGCAATGTTATCGATAACTTTTCTATAGAAAAGTAAAGTTATCGATACCTTTTGTAGAGCAAACAAAAGTCATCGATAACTTTTCTATAGAAAAGTAAAGTTATCGATACCTTTTGTAGAGCAAACAAAAGTCATCGATAACTTTTCTATAGAAAAGTAAAGTCATCGATAACTTTTCTATAGAAAAGTAAAGTCATCGATAACTTTTCTATAGAAAAGTAAAGTTATCGATAACTTTTCTATAGAAAAGTAAAGTTATCGATAACTTTTCTATAGAAAAGTAAAGTTATCGATAACTTTTCTATAGAAAAGTAAAGTTATCGATAACTTTTCTATAGAAAAGTAAAGTTATCGATAACTTTTCTATAGAAAAGTACAGTTATCGATAACTTTTCTATAGAAAAGTAAAGTTATCGATAAATTTTCTATAGAAAAGTAAAGTTATCGATAAATTTTCTATAGAAAAGTAAAGTTATCGATAACTTTTCTATAGAAAAGTAAAGTTATCGATAACTTTTCTATAGAAAAGTATAGTTATCGATAAGTTTTCTATAGAAAAGTAAAGTTATCGATAAGTTTTCTATAGAAAAGTAAAGTTATCGATAACTTTTCTATAGAAAAGTAAAGTTATCGATAACTTTTCTATAGAAAAGTAAAGTTATCGATAACTTTTCTATAGAAAAGTAAAGTTATCGATAACTTTTCTATAGAAAAGTAAAGTTATCGATAACTTTTCTATAGAAAAGTAAAGTTATCGATAAGTTTTCTATAGAAAAGTAAAGTTATCGATAACTTTTCTATAGAAAAGTAAAGTTATCGATAACTTTTCTATAGAAAAGTATAGTTATCGATAAGTTTTCTATAGAAAAGTAAAGTTATCGATAACTTTTCTATAGAAAAGTAAAGTTATCGATAACTTTTCTATAGAAAAGTAAAGTTATCGATAACTTTTCTATAGAAAAGTAAAGTTATCGATAACTTTTCTATAGAAAAGTAAAGTTATCGATAACTTTTCTATAGAAAAGTAAAGTTATCGATAACTTTTCTATAGAAAAGTAAAGTTATCGATAACTTTTCTATAGAAAAGTAAAGTTATCGATAACTTTTCTATAGAAAAGTAAAGTTATCGATAACTTTTCTATAGAAAAGTAAAGTTATCGATAACTTTTCTATAGAAAAGTAAAGTTATCGATAACTTTTCTATAGAAAAGTAAAGTTATCGATAACTTTTCTATAGAAAAGTAAAGTTATCGATAACTTTTCTATAGAAAAGTAAAGTTATCGATAACTTTTCTATAGAAAAGTAAAGTTATCGATAACTTTTCTATAGAAAAGTAAAGTTATCGATAACTTTTCTATAGAAAAGTAAAGTTATCGATAACTTTTCTATAGAAAAGTAAAGTTATCGATAACTTTTCTATAGAAAAGTAAAGTTATCGATAACTTTTCTATAGAAAAGAAAAGTTATCGATAACCTTTCTATAGAAAAGTAAAGTTATCGATAGCTTTTCTATAGAAAAGTAAAGTTATCGATAGCTTTTCTATAGAAATAGAATAACTGGCTGACATTTTTTTAATTCCGAATTAAGATTTTTTTAATTAAGCTCAAATTGAATTAATTATTGTAATACGAAGCTTTGCTTAAAAGTAATATATTTAACTTTAATAATATTATTTTGTTTTGTTAAATTTCCCTGTCAAAAGTTATTTCCGCAGAAACCTCCTACATAAACAATAATTAATAGACTACAAAATTCCTGGGAATTTTAAGGATATTAATTATACAATAGTAAAATGTGTTAATTTTTGCAATTATTTTAAAATTAAATTTGCAACAGTTTGGTAATTATAATAACAAAATTTAATAAAAACTCAACTTGCAAATATAAACTTAATTAATTTTTTCCACAAAACAAAGTAGCAAATTAGCTCAAGGCAAAATAAATTAATTAAAATAGAAAATGTTTATTAGACAAACAAAATAAATATATCTCCTGAAAGTAGGCAATAATAAGGATTGTTTGCAAAAAAAAAAATAAGCCATGAACAGACACAACAGCTAATGGCAAGGGATTTGTAAATTTCGTAATAGACAGATAAATAAATTAACAAAACTGGAAAAAAAAATTTAAAAGAAAATTCGACTTTTCTATAAAAAAGTAAAAATTAACTTGATCGAAATTAAA
Source organism: Calliphora vicina (assembly GCF_958450345.1). Taxonomy (NCBI): domain Eukaryota; kingdom Metazoa; phylum Arthropoda; class Insecta; order Diptera; family Calliphoridae; genus Calliphora; species Calliphora vicina. Next base: position 117,881,748 of record NC_088783.1, read on the forward strand.
AATTTACATTCAAATTAAGAATAAAAACTTTCTTTACTACATTATTTTCTGTTTTCTTTTTTCTCTCAGTTCATTGAAAGTTTTATTGGAAATTCCTTTAGCATTACTACACAATCGATACGAAATGGTCACAAATACTCGCAAAGATTTATGGGAGAAATTGTTGTCATATTTTTGCACAAAAGTCATGAGAAACCTACATGCAGTCAAGTCTACACAGACAGAAAGTGTACAATGCTTACAGCTGCTGAAAGATGTACAAATATGGACATGGCTTTGATACTGTGTGGTTGTGAATACAAAACGAAAGTACTAAAGCTTAAAAACTACTTGCATATTTGCAGAAAAATAAATGGAAGGCAACCAACTGTAGGTGTTAGTTCTTTGTATTTTTTAAGCCAAAGATTACAGAAGCAACAAATGTCTTTTTATGTGTCTATTTTTGTACTGGATAGAAATATCCTATTGCTATTTTCTAGTTTTGTTGTATTTCAAGTAAGTTTACACTGTAAATGTTTTCTACACTCTGCCTTTGAATTGTGTAAATTTTTTAGTTTTTAAAGCATACTAGTAGGCGTTTTATGCAAATTTGTAACCCCTTCACCAGGAGTGTCAAGGGTGTAAATAGGTTTGTCATTTCGTTAGTATATACATATATTCTGGATCGTTATAGATAGTGGAGTGGATATAGCCATATTTTTCCAGCAAAAAGTTAACAAAAAAATTCAAAAATTAATTTAATTTTTACCTTAAACTTTGCTGGAAGGTTTAGAAGATTCGGCACTGCTGAATATAGCTCTCTTACTTTTTTATATTGTTATTTTTGAATAAAAAATTTCAATATTAAAAAACTGTTTTTTAGACAAACATTACTTTACACTTGTTGTTTATATTTTAGTTCCTCAACTTTTCAGTAGTCAAAGGTTTTTGTGAATTCATTTAGAGACTAGTTTTTTAACATAAAATGTGGTTTTAGAAGCAAATATTTAAATACACATTACAAGGTATACGAAGTAAAAGTTTTCTATATGAAGGTAATCGAAAGGAAGTTAAAGAGAAGTTTGGGTATTAAATAGGAGAGAAAATTTTCCTTCCTCTAATATTAAATTAAATTTTTTTAAAGATTTTATTCAAAATTTAGACGATTATTTGGAAATCCGTTTCAATAAATAACCGATTAATTGAAAAAATGTGCAAAATTCTGGAATAGCATAAGAATATTAGTTAAAATTTTTAAATTTTTACAAAATTTCAACGAATAATCGGAAAACCGAATAATCGATTAAATAATTAATCGAATAAAAACAATGATTTTATTTACAAATAGTGCAGAATTCTATATTCTTTTTATATTTAAAATTTGTATTCAAAATTATTGTTATATTAACAGAAATTTAGATGATTATTCGGAAACGCGTTTTAATAAACATTCGATTAATCGTAAAAATTTATAATATTCGAGAATAGCTTAAGGATGTTAGTTAAAATAAGTTATTTTTTACAAAATTTAAGCGAATAATGGAAAAACCGAATAATCGATTAAAAAATTAATCGAATAAAAATAATGATTTTATTCACAAATAGTGCAAAATTTCATATTATTTTTATATTTAAAATTTGTATTCAAAATTTTTGTTATATAAACAGAAATTTAGACGATTATTCGGAAACCCGTTTTAATAAACATTCGATTAATCGTAAAAATTTATAATAATCGAGAATAGCTTAAGGATGTTTGTTAAAATAAGTTATTTTTTAAAAAATTTAAGCAAATAATGCAAAAACCGAATAATCGATTAAAAAATTAATCCAATAAAAATAAGGATTTTATTTAAAAATAGTGCAGAATTTCATGTTGTTTTTATATTTAAAATTCGTATTAAAAATTTTTGTTATATAAACAGAAATTTAGACGATTATTCGGAAAGCCGTTTTAATAAACATTCGATTAATCGTAAAAATTTATAATATTCGAGAATAGCTTAAGGACGTTAGTTGAAATAAGTTATTTTGTACAAAATTTAAGCGAATAATGGAAAAACCGAATAAAAATAATGATTTTATTCACAAATAGTGCAGAATTTCATATTCTTTTTACATTTAAAATTTGTATTCAAAGTTTTTGTTATATAAACAGAAATTTAGACGATTATTCGGAAACCCGTTTTAATAAACATTCGATTAATCGTAAAAATCTATAATATTCGAGAATAACTTAAGGTTGTTAGTTAAAATAAGTTATTTTTTACAAAATTTAAGCGAATATTGGAAAAACCGAATAAACGATTAAAAAATTAATCGAATAAAAATAAGGATTTTATTCACAAATAGTGCAGAATTTCATATTGTTTTTATATTTAAAATTTGTATTAAAAATGTTTGTTATTTAAACAGAAATTCAGACGATTATTCGGAAACCCGTTTTAATAAACATTCGATTAATCGTAAAAATTTATTATATTCGAGAATAGCTTAAGGATGCTAGTTAAAATATGTAATTTTTTACAAAATTTAAGCGAATAATGGAAAAACCGAATAATCGATTAAAAAATTAATCGGATAAAAGTTATAGAATTTATCGGAAATTTGTGCAGAATTGAATCTATTAAATCTATGCTTACATGCATTAAATATAAGCCACTTCAAAGGCGAGAAAACTTATGCATGGACTCAGAAATAGCTGCATCAACAATAAGGACTTATGAGCAATATATAAATTTTTATTAAATAATATTAAGTATACGCCGCATTGAAATTAATAATTTCTATATAAGAAGCCTTAGAGATGGTGTATTAGAAATTCATTAAAACAATTACAGTTTATCATATAATATAGAAATAAATCAAGTTTAGAAAAGAAAATCCTCATTACCAAATTACTTATAAAATTATTGAGAAAATGTTATTTAACAGCTTTTCAAAATAGTTCAATTTAAATTAATTTTATTGATTATTCATAAATTTTTTTTTAATATTTTTGCAAAATATTTTATTTTCTTTATTTATTATGAAAATTCTCATTAAAACAAAATATTTGTAGAGTGTTAAAACATCACAACAGGATATCCTGCTGTTAAATTTTTCATATAAAGGAAAATATGCAGAATGTTAAAAAAGGGAAAATTTAAAATGAAAACAAAAAGAAAGATATAATAAAATTTTTATAATAAAATGTTTGTGATGAAAGCAAGGAACTAAAGTTCAATTTATGTTGATATTTAAAATCGATAAAATTGGCCAATAATCATCTATTTTCACGAACATGTTCTTCAAAAATTTTTTTCTCTTAAAAATTTTTTTCATAAAATTTAGTTTTTTATTCTAATTATGCTGTCTTTTATTTAGATTGTATATCAATGTTTATTTGTTATTGTTTTTGTTATACTTTTACCCTAATTGGTATGAACATTAACAACATGCTTAAAAAAATCTGTTGCCTACTTTCAGGCTATTAATTAATTATACTTCAAATTAAATCTACATTACAAATAAGCAATTGTTTTGATTTTCTTATTACTCTCGTAGGTTCTGCAAACATTTTCCAACAACATTTATTAATATTTTTGTTTTTATATTGAAATCGAGAATAAAAATCCCAAATATTATTATAAAAAAAAAAATATTTGCATATTTTTAGGCTAAGCTGGAAAAAATATGCAAATAATATTTTGTTTTCCATGAAAAAAACAAAAATATTCCTGTCTAAATATTTTACACGTGTCCTTGATTCGCTTCAATGCGAAGCTGAGTGGAAAATAATGAACAGCATTCATGTTGAAGTAAAAACAATTGAATATTTTCACAACATTGCCAGCATATTAAAAACACATTTTAATCGAATTTCATACAAATATTATTAAGTGTGTTGCGTGGAAATGGCCGGAGGTGGTGTTGAAAATGATACAGGAAAGGGATTCATGTATCTAGCCATGTGTGCACTTGGTGTTTTGTTCAAAGGTGTGTAGCTGTATCAATGATAAATTTTGTTTTAGAGCCGGGGTATTGTTACCCCTTAAGGATTAAATTTGTTTATTTTAAAATAAGAAAAGTAAAAATCAGCTTTTGATTCTGCTTGTTTCTCTAGCGGAAATTATTAATGTTGGGAAATATAAATAAATTCAAGGTTTTCCTGCAAAGAAAAATGTAATAAAAATCCCAGCATTTGTTATAAAATATGCTTGAGTAAACCAAAAAAAAAAAAACAAAACAGGAAAAAATATAAAACAAACAATTATTTGACCCCAAGTCATGGCAGCTGTCTAACGCAAGGATAAACAACAATTTGATGATATTAAAAATCGATGATGATGCTGATGATGGTGGCTGGCTGGCCTGAACTGTTGCTTTGGCCTGACCCGGTTATGTAAATGTTTATGTTTGCATATTTTTAGGGGCAACCCAAGAGGATATTATTCTTTAATACTGTTAAAGTTATAAATATTTTGCAATAAAACACACATAGAAATTTTAATATTATTTGATACATGTGTAGAGAATTTAATATTTATTTAGCAGCATTATGGTTTTAGCAAATCAATGACCAAACAGTGGAGTTCTAGAGAAGAGGAGAGCAGGTCTTAATAAATAATATGAGAGAGTTACTCCCTTATAAACATTGCACAGTGGTGCAGTTTAATTTCCTTAAAGCGTATGTCCTGCTATATGACTCATTCATACATAATTTTTCAATCGGATTGGTAATTTAGAAGATCCACCTTAATTTTCAATTAATCTCATTATAACCCACTGTGCAACATTATGTAGTTTTGTGTCATTACAGAAATTCTTGTCAGTGTGTCTTTCTTGTTACCAATAAAACCAAATTAATCACATGAATCCATTGACCGTGTAAAATTTCCCCTTCCCCTTGAATTAATTCACAAAATGTTTATTCTGTTTTTCTCTCATTTGCTGTGTACTGCCTTCGAGTGTATTGGACAGTATGACATTCAAACATGTCGATTTGGTTTTTCCTGACCATACGTGTAATATTAACGAAAAAACAGCAAAATTCAATTACGAATAAAATTGTTAATCGCTTTACCACAAAAAAAAAAACACACAACTACTCACATGTAGTTTTACTCACACACTGTTAATAATTAAACAAAAAGTCCTAGCATTTTGAAGTTGTTTTCCCCGCTGTTTATAGTAGTTTGTTTAATGGTCAGACAGTGTAGGAGTACGTTGTAACTCAGAGCCTGAAATGTTGGTTAAAATATCTGTTTGACTGATGATGGTGATAATGCGGCTGAGGTTGCCTCTGTTGTTTTTTCTTTATTTGATGTTTGATTAAGGATTAAACAGAAAATATCTTTGTTTGCAGCCACTAAGAACTTAATTTTATGTTGGTTAACGAAACACACAGGATAAATTAAAAATATAGGTATTTACAACTTTTTTTTATAAATTATATTACACATATTTATAGTCGTAAATAGTTTATGGTATTTCCATGTCATCAACATAATTTATTTAGTCTGAAAAAATGCTTTATTATATATAGTTTAAATATAAATTAAAAAGGTCACATTTTTGTTGATGTTGAAAAGGTTGCTATAGAATTTTTAAATTTTTTTTTGGAAAATCAACAAACTATTATTAAAATCCCTATTTTCCTAGAGTTAAAAAACAACACTAAATGAGAAAATAAACATTGATGGTGGTCATCTAAAAAATATATAAGTTATAATGCATTTGTATAAAGATGCTTCAGTTGTCGATAACTTTTCTTTAGAAAACAAAAGTTATCGATAAGTTTTCTACAGAAAACTAAAGTTTTCGATAACTTTTCTATAGAAAACAAAAGTTATCGATAACTTTTCTGTAGAAAACAAAAGTTATCGATAATTTTTCTATAGATAATAAAAGTTATCGATAATTTTTCTATAGATAATAAAAGTTATCGATAATTTTTCTATAGATAATAAAAGTTATCGATAACTTTTCTATAGAAAAGTAAAGTTATCGATAACTTTTCTATAGAAAACAAAAGTTATCGATAACTTTTCTATAGAAAACAAAAGTTATCGATAACTTTTCTATAGAAAAGTAAAGTTATCGATAACTTTTCTATAGAAAAGTAAAGTTATCGATAACTTTTCTATAGAAAAGTAAAGTTATCGATAACTTTTCTATAGAAAAGTAAAGTTATCGATAACTTTTCTATAGAAAAGTAAAGTTATCGATAACTTTTCTATAGAAAAGTAAAGTTATCGATAACTTTTCTATAGAAAAGTAAAGTTATCGATAACTTTTCTATAGAAAAGTAAAGTTATCGATAACTTTTCTATAGAAAAGTAAAGTTATCGATAACTTTTCTATAGAAAAGTAAAGTTATCGATAACTTTTCTATAGAAAAGTAAAGTTATCGATAACTTTTCTATAGAAAAGTAAAGTTATCGATAACTTTTCTATAGAAAAGTAAAGTTATCGATAACTTTTCTATAGAAAAGTAAAGTTATCGATAACTTTTCTATAGAAAAGTAAAGTTATCGATAACTTTTCTATAGAAAAGTAAAGTTATCGATAACTTTTCTATAGAAAAGTAAAGTTATCGATAACTTTTCTATAGAAAAGTAAAGTTATCGATAACTTTTCTATAGAAAAGTAAAGTTATCGATAACTTTTCTATAGAAAAGTAAAGTTATCGATAACTTTTCTATAGAAAAGTAAAGTTATCGATAACTTTTCTATAGAAAAGTAAAGTTATCGATAACTTTTCTATAGAAAAGTAAAGTTATCGATAACTTTTCTATAGAAAAGTAAAGTTATCGATAACTTTTCTATAGAAAAGTAAAGTTATCGATAACTTTTCTATAGAAAAGTAAAGTTATCGATAACTTTTCTATAGAAAAGTAAAGTTATCGATAACTTTTCTATAGAAAAGTAAAGTTATCGATAACTTTTCTATAGAAAAGTAAAGTTATCGATAACTTTTCTATAGAAAAGTAAAGTTATCGATAACTTTTCTATAGAAAAGTAAAGTTATCGATAACTTTTCTATAGAAAAGTAAAGTTATCGATAACTTTTCTATAGAAAAGTAAAGTTATCGATAACTTTTCTATAGAAAAGTTAAGTTATCGATAACTTTTCTGTAGAAAAGTTAAGTTATCGATAACTTTTTTATAGAAAACCTTTTTTATCTATCCTTTTTCTATAGAAAATAAAGTTATTGGTATCTTTTCCATAGAAAACTAACCTTATTGATACTTTTTCTATAGAATAGTCATGATATTGACAATTGTTTTATAAATTAATCGTGTGTTCAGACCCTTTTTCAAGGCTTTATAAATTGCTTAATATATATTTCAATAAGGTTCAGTATTATTACACAGAAAAAACTATATTTCAATTCAAATATTTATCACATATTGAACTGGTTTCAATTATGTATTTCATAATTGAATCTAGTATTCATGTGCTCAAAAACAAAATTTGTTGGATAATATTACATCCAAACCGTAGTTCTTAAAAAAAATGAAATTTATTATGTGAACTACTGGTGGTATGAGTAATATTTATATAATATGTATTTCTTTTCTCCATTTTTTGCTACAACTAGAATTGTCTTAAAAAATCTGAGAAACATGGGAGTTGTAATTGTTAATTTGCTTTTAAATCATATATCATTTATAAATTTAAAAATAATTGATAAAGAAGATAGCATTCCTATTTGTTTATTTTTATTATTAGAGCAGAATTTTGAAGCATTATCAAGGGAAATGTTACAGCTTACTTATGGGCTTATGGTGTTTTAAGGTTTTTTTATTAACATTATGAAAAATCCATTCTAAATTGTTATCCTACATATGAAGAAGGATACTTTTTTATCATTTTAACATTATTTTTATATTTATGCTAAACATTTTTTGAACTTTTCCCCAACTTCATTTAATTTTTTTATCTTTCATAATTATTTTTACATTAAAACTTGATTAACCTTAAAATATATACAAAATATTTTTTTAAATATTTTATGCAACAAAAAATCTTTAATATTGACATTGATACTTTTTTATTATCTGAGCAAACGAAGAACAAACTCTTAAGAATATTAATGTGCTTTATGAAATATAACTCAGTTGTTATATACGAGCTTTTATTTAAATTGATACTGACAAGGATACCTTTCAAAAACGCTAATAAAATTACTGGTTTATTATTACCAAACAATATCGTTTTACCTTTTTCCCCACAACAAATTGAACAGAGTGTGTGTTTTTGTCAATTTCCTGCCACAAATTAAATTATTTTTTTTAATGAATTATGGATATGAAGTTTTATATTTTATGCGAAATAGGTAAAATTTAAAAGGGATATATAAAATGTATCCTTGAAGTAAAAACAAACAAAAATATGACTAACATAGGAATTATAAGTATTAAAAAAAACTTATTCCTTTTCATATAAAATACACAACTTAAAACAGTACAAGCATAAACTTTTTAATAGAAATTTTGGAAAAAAATTGAAGGGAGAATTTCCTACAAAAAATTGTTTCTAGGGGCTTTAACATTTAATTTAACCCAGTTACAAATTTATCTACCTTTACAAAGCAATAAATAACTGAACAGAATTTATTTCCTTTTAAACAACATAAAATATTTAAAATATTGTTGCCTACTTTGTGGGGAAAAATAAATTAAAATTCAATTTGAAACTTAACTATTCAATTTTGTAAGTTAAAATCATGGATATGTTAAGGTAAGAGTAATTATTTCATAAATAAAACTTCTGCTTAATAAAAGAATAAAAAAAATGTTCAAGAAAAAATTGCATTAAAAACTATGTTAATTCCTTTGCAATAATTTTTTACCATTTATTACAAGGTTATCGTTATTTTAAAGCTGCAATATACTATTATAAAATAAATAAAAATAAAATCATGTAAAGAAAAATCTTTCATATTTCAAAATTACTTAAAAATAATGATAACCTTTATAAAAATGGTCACTACAAAAATTAAAGCAGTAACAGCAAAAATATTCTTAAAAAAGTAACAGCTTGTTATCATTGAAAGTAATCCTTACAAATTGTAAGTTCCTGCTATTAGTTATGCTTATCGCTCATTAAAAAGCTTAAGCTTTCATTTCCTTGATACATTTTTTACCATTATAATCATTTGTAGAGTATTTTTTATCTCTATAAGTGCTGATTGTTTCCTATCCATTATAACAAGTCTATGTCTGTATCTCGTTAAAATGCTGCTTCATTTTTTATGGCTAATATTTATATTTTTTTTATATTTCTCTCCCTCATAACTGGCCTTTCTCCATATTATGACAATGTTTCTTTATATTTCATTGTTTATTATGCTTAATTTTTTCAATTTTCTTTTTTTATATCCTGCACTATGAGTGGAAATAAATAAGATTGTTATACCGTTTGTAATTTCTACATTTCTCATTAGAGAGATAGCAGCATCGCTAGATAGTCTGTTGAAATCAATTTTCCCAAGCCCCCAAATAACTTTCATACACGATTGATACATCAATATATCAGCTATAGTCCAACTTAGGCTACTATTTAAAATCTAAGAAAATCGGCCAACAAATGGCTGAGATATAAGCAAAATACCGAGGATATATTAATATTTTCACCAAAAATATTTTTTCACTAAAAATAAAAAAAAAATAAATTTGGGTCACCAAACTTTCTTTCCACCATTTTTTATTAAAACATTTTTTCCATCAATTTTTTTCAAAATTTTTTTTTTTCATTAAAATTTTTTTTCGAAAAATTTTTTAAAAATTGTTTTTCAATATTTATCACTAAAAATTAAAAAAAGTAAATTTGGTTTACCAAATTTGTTTCAACCATATTTTATTAAAATTTTATTTTTTTTTTCAATAAAATATTTTTTACAAAATTTTTTTTCGAAAATTAAAATATTTTTTCCAACAATTTTCTTCGAAAATTTTTTTTCGAAATTTTTTTTTTTTTTTTTTCAATATTTATCAATAAAAATTAAAAAAAAAATAAATTTGGTCACCAAATTTGTTTCCACCATTTTTTATTAAAATTTTTTTCCACCAATTTATTTATTTTTTCGAAAATTAAAACAATTTATCCACCATTTTTTTTCGAAAAGTTTTTTTCATTAAAATTTTTTTTTGAAAATTTTTTACAAAATTTTTTTAATTAAAATTTGTTCAATATTTATCAATAAAAATTTAAAAAAAAATAAATTTGATTCACCAAATTTGTTTCCACCATTTTTTATTAAAATTTTGTTCCACCTATTTATTTTTTTTTTCAATAAAATATTTTTTACTAAATTTATTTTCCAAAATTAAAACATTTTTTCCAAAATTTTTATTTCATTAAAATTTTTTTTCGAAATTTTTTTCCAAAATTTTTTTAATTCAAATTTTTTTTCGAAAAATTTTTTAAAATTTGTTTTCAATATTTATCAATAAAAATTAAAAAAAAAATAAATTTGGTTCACCAAATTTGTTTCCACCATTTTTTATTAAAATTTTGTTCCAATAAAATATTTTTTACAAATTTTTTTTTCGAAAATTAAAACATTTCAATAAATATTAAAAAAAAATAAATTTGTTTCCACCATTTTTTATTAAAATTTTGTTATTTTTTTTACTAAATTTTTTTTCGAAAATTAAAACATTTTTCCCACCAATTTTTTTCAAAAATTTGTTTTCGAAAAATTTTTTAAAATTTTATTTTCAATATTTATCACAAAAAATTAAAAAAAAAATAAATTTGGTTCTCCAAATTTGTTTCCACCATTTTTTATTAAAAGTTTTTTCCACCAATTTATTTTTTCAACAAAATATTATTCGAAAATTAAAATAAAACCACCAATTTTTTTCGAAAATTTTGTTTGGAAAATTTTTTCCAAAATTTTTTTAATAAAAATTTTTTTAATTAAAAATTTTTTTTGAAAAATTTGTTTTCAATATTTATCAATAAAAATTAAAAAAAAAATAAATTTGGTTCACCAAATTTGTTTCCACCATTTATTTTAAAAGTTTTTTCCACCAATTTATTTATTTTTTCAATAAAATATTTTTTGCTAAATTTTTTTTCGAAAAATTTTTTTCATTAAATTTTTAAAAAAAAAATTTTTCTAAAATTTGTTTTCATTATTTATCTTCTAGCATACTTTGGTGAATGGTACATAAGATTAGACACAGCCGAATATAGCACTCTTAAATCGATTTTTAAACCCATTTTCACCAATTTGTTTTTCACCAAATTTTTTTTTTTTCGAAAAATTTTTTAAAATTTGTTTTCAATATTTATCAATAAAAATTAAAAAAAAAATAAATTTGTTTCCACCATTAGGATAAAACCAACTTAGGCTACTATTTAAAATCGACCAACAAATGGCTGAGATATAAGCAAAATACCCTGACTACCTTGAATTTTTCACCAAAATTGTTTTTTCACTAAAAATTAAAAAAAAAAATGGGTCACAAAACTTTCTTTTATTAAAACATTTTTTCTAAAATTTTTTTAATTAAAATTTTTTTCGAACATTTTTTTAAAATTTGTTTTCAATGTTTATCACTAAAAATTTAAAAAAAATAAAAGCATGCCCAAAAAAACGAAGGCGAAATAAAATATATGAAACATTTTTTGCATTTACTTTCATAAAAACTTATTCCCAGCCATTTATCTCAACAATTTGCTTGTTTTAAAAAAAATATTTTCAAAAGTGTGAAAAAAGGATGTATTACCAACTTTTTTGTTTATTATGGAAAATAATCCATATTTAGGGTACTAATTAACAACACTATCATATGTTCATATGCTTAATTTCAAGAGATTCCATTAAGTTTTGTAGATTTTATTTAATATATACTTTTACTTCCTACTTTCATCATAAATTTTCACATTTCAAACAAAAAAAAAACTAATGCAGAATAAAATATATAAAACATTTTTTGCATTTACTTTAATAAAAACTTATTCTCAGCAATTGGCCTTACTAATTTGCTTGTTTTAAACTAATATTTTCGAAAGTGGAAAAAAGGATATATTACCAACTTTTTTGTTTATTATGGAAAATCATCAATATTTAATATATTCATTAAGGACACTATCGTGTGTTCATATACTTAATTTCAAGAGATATCAATAATTTTTGTAGATTTTATTAAACATATAGTTTTACTTCCTACGTTCATCATACATTTTTACATTTCAAACTAAAAAATGGAAAGCATACTCAAAAAATAAGGCGAAATAAAATAAATAGCATACTTTTAGGTCAAAACAAATATTTTTATGAATATTTCATATTAGTTATCGAAACGTTTTTTATTATTATTGTTCTTCTAATAAAAATTCGTTACTAAAACATTTTTTGGGTTGTAAAATTGTATGTGAAAAGTCACATGGACTTTTATTAGTTGCTGTAAATACAATTACATGCAGCATATTTTACAGATCGTAAAAATGTTATATAAAAAATATCCATGAACTTTATTCATATCATAAACAGTAAAGAAGACTAAAAATTACTTAAATAAACAAAATGGAATAGAATGTAATAAAAAAACAAGTAAGAGAGCTATATTCGGCTGTAGAGAAACTTATATACCCTTCACTATTTTTGCTAAACAAAATTTTGGTGAAAAAAAATATTTGATAAAAAAATTTTGTTGAATAAAAAAATGAAAAAAATGTTTGGTGAAAAAAAAAATATTTGGTCGAATTTGGAGAAATTGATGAAAAAATTTGTGAAAAACATTTTTGGTGAAAAATAGCTCAAATAACTGAAATAGCTATATTCAGCTGTGCTGAATCATATAGACACTTCAACAAATTATACTTTAAAATTTAAATTTTTAATATTCAAAATTTAAAAAAAAAAATTTTAATTTTTTAAAAAAAAAATTTTAATTTTTAAAAAAAAAATTTTAATTTTTAAAAAAAAAAATTTGAATTGTTAAATATTTTTTTATTTCTAAGTGAAAAAAATGTATGACAAAAAAATTTTTTTTTGGTGAAAAAAATTCGGGTTATAAAATTATTTCCCGATTTTGACCCATTGTAGGTCCGACTTAATGTGTCGTTATATACATCGTTGCAATGGACTTTGAAATATCTATCAATAGATATCCATATTGTCTACATTAATGACTTAGTAATCGAGATATAGATCTAGATAAAAAATCGAGGTAGTTGTGGTTTTTTGCTTATATCTCAGCCATTTGTGAGCCGATTTTCTCGATTTCAAAAAGGAGCCGAACCGGGACTATAGCGGATTTATTGATATATGAATCATGTATGTAAGTTATTTGGGGGCTGCGGAAAGTTGATTTCAACATACAGACGAAATTAATTGGCGAATGTTCGCTTCCACATACGTACATATATATATATTCATATGTGTGTGTCTTTTAGTACATCCTTTTTGTTTGTTTGGTACGTGACTAAAATATCAAATACTGGTTGCTTCTGTTTAGTTTATTACTGCAAATGAGTATTAGAAGCAGGAGTATTTATGTCTGTGCAAATCTGAAACACATTGAAATTTTGTTATCCTGCGACACCTTTTGGTTAAGCAAATGTTAAATCTAAAAACTCATGATCATTTTAATGATGTAATTGTATGTAAATATAAATCTTCTAGCATTACCACAAATACCTCAGACATTATTTAAATAATTGAGCAAAAGTTTCATATCAAAAGAAAGGGAGACTTTTAAACTTATGATGACAAAATGTCCGTTCATTTGTTTGCAAATTTTTGACAATTTTAAAATTTTGTTGAAAAGCTAGCTAAGGAATTTGTTTGTTGGTCTAGTAGCAAAAACACTTTTCCTTTTTACTTTAAATAATGTTAAAGAATTTAAAAATTTTCTGAAGCTCAAAGAACTCTCCCTTTTCTAAATTCCTACAAATCAAGTTTCATACTTTGTTTGCCCTTATCCCTCACACATTATATGCCTTTAAGGTATATTTTTGAAATATTTTCCTTTATTTTCACAAATATCTCCAAGCTCTCTAATGCTGCTGTTGCTTATATAATCAAATGCCTAAAAGTATAAGTGACATTTGAACAGATTTATAGCCTGTTTAAGCTAACACATGCATGTATATTTTATGAAATTAATTCACACAATGTCACATAACTCTGTGTATCTACAGAAAATAAGGATATGAGTTAGCAGCATGTAAACAAAGGCAAATGAAAAAATTGTTGTTGGAAGGCAGCAGTAAGGAAATAAATGATTAAAACAAATTGTGTAAAGTGATTTCATTAAAACATTATAATTTACTTTATGGTTGAGAAATTATTACAATTTTTTTATTAAACTTAAAGGTAAAAGGAAAATTTTAAAATAAAAAAACAACAAATATGCAAGGGACACTTAAATTGACTTTTTCATTTAATATTTAGAACTAAAATCGAATTTTTGAAATATTCTAAAAAAAGGATATATGACAGACTTCTTTGTTAATAAAGCTAAATCGTTCAAATTTTGTGGACATATAAAGGACACTTATGGACATTTATATTTTCAATTTCAAAGGGCTTTTATAATTTTTGTGGATTTTATTGAAACTTTTTGAAAAAGTTTTATAGCCAACAATCATATTTTTTTTTATTTACTACTACAAGAATTTAATCACAATAAGTTTCCTTAATAATTTTCTTTATTTGGTAAATTTTTTTGAAATTCGAAAAAAAGGATATATAAGCAACTTTTTTGTTATTAAAGCAATACTATTAATAGTTGGGATATTTATTAAGGACACTCATCTGCGTTCTTATTTTAATTTTCAAGAGATTTCAATAACTTTTGTGGGTTTTATGTAACTTTTTCCTAACAAATTCTAATTCCAAGAGTTTTATTTTTCTAATTTCTGGCAACAAAGCTATAGCTAAACATTTTTCTAAAAAAAATTTACTAATTTTGTAAAAAATTTTATACAAGCAAAAAAAGGATATATTACCTACTTTTTTGTTTGTAAAGCCAAATTAATAATATTTAAGCTAGTTATTAAGGACACTAATTGCCGTTCTTATTCTAAGTTTCATTAGATTTCAATAATTTTTGTGGATTTTATTTAATTTTTTCACTAACAAATTTTAATCGAAAAATTTTATTTTTCTATTTTCTGAAAACAAAGCTGTAGCCAAACATTTTTCTAATAAAAAATTACTAATTTTGTAAAAAAATGTATACAAGCAAAAAAAGGATATATTACCAACTTTTTTGTTTGTAAAGCAAAATTAATAATATTTAAGCTAGTTATTAAGGACACTAATTTCCGTTCTTATTCTAAGTTTCATTAGATTTCAATAATTTTTGTGGATTTTATTTAATTTTTTCACTAACAAATTTTAATCCAAAAATTTTATTTTTCTATTTTCTGGCAACAAAGCTGTAGCTAAACATTTTTCTATTAAAATTTGGATAATTTTTAAAAATATTTAAAACTAGCAAATAAAGGATATATTACCAACTTTTTTGTTTATAATGCAAAATCAGCAATATTAAGGACATGTATACAGGATACTTGTTGTCATTCTTGTTATTTGTTTCAAGAGCTTGCATTAATTTTTGTGGATTTTATGGCATTTTTTGGAAAAAAAATTTAAACCAAGAAATTTATTTTTTAATTTTTTGGGAACAAACATTTATCTAAACATGTTTCTATAAAAATTTGCCAAGTTTTGTAAACAATTTTTATATTTGCCAAAAAGGATATATTAGCAACTTTTTTGTTTATGAAGCAAAATCATCAATATTTAAATCATATATTAAGCATACAAATTTGCGTTCCTATGCCGAGTTTCAATAATTTTTGTGGATTTTATGGAATTTTAGAGAACATTTTCCATCCAAAAATTTTATTTTTAAATTTCCAATTATTTGTTCTATAAAAAAAAATGTAGTCAAAATATTCGTTTCAAATTTAAAACAACTAAAATCAATCCATCAAATCATTAACTTTTTTATTTTATTATTGTAATTTTATACAAACATTTTTATTCATTGAAATAAAGGATATTCAGCAAATTTGTATGATACTGCGTCTTACTTATCATTTAACATTCATTTGCACTAATGATTGTAGTATTTTTGTATGGCTTTAACATTATTTGTTTCACCAACATTTACTTTTAATCTCTTATCAATTTGTTTTGTAGGTTTCATCATTAAAATGTGGTAAATTTTCATCAACTAAAGAGCATTTTTCTATCAAAATATTAGTAATCTGCCATCAATTTGTTTTGTGGGTTTCATCAAAAATATATCACAAAAAACTAAACAAAATAATTGATAAACTATATTTGTTTCAGTGCATATGAATTTTTAACTAGTTGTGACAAGTTTTTTTATCTGTCCAGTTGTATAAAGGTGTAAAAATGGCATATAAAATGTGGTTATTCTCTGTGTTAACTCTACACAGTTTTTTTTTCATAAACTACAGTTTAGTTTTTAATTGAATGATAAACACAGCTGCCATGGTTTGTTAGAAATTTGTGCAACTATTTTTATCAATTTCAGTTTAAAAGAGAAAAGTGTAGCATAAGTTAGAGCATGAATAGAAATTTGTAGCAGAAAGTATTACTTTAAAACTAAGGTACAAATGTATTTTAAAATATTAAAGTTTTAAGTATTTTTTTTGTTTCAAACCATTAAATTTCCCATTTGTAAATAAATTTCGAATAAAAACTATTTGATTATGTCTAAGTGAAACGAAAATGGAAAATTAAAATTCTTATCTTGTAAACTTATTCCAAAAAGTGACATAAAATCTACAAAAATTATTAAATTAATTTGAAACCAAGCATATAAATGGCAATTAGTGTTCCTAATATTTGCACTAAATATAAATGATTTTGCGCTATAAACAAAAAAGTTTCTAGAATATCCTTTTTTGAAAGTTTTAAAAATTTTTACAAAATTTTATCAAATTATATGTGCACACATTAAGTTTTATTAAGAGAACACGTAAATGAAAAAATTAAAATTTGGCTTAAAATTTTTTTTTTCAAAAGTTTCCATAAAATCTACAAAAATTATGGGAATCACTTGAAACTAAGAAAACGAATAGCAATTAGTGTCCATAATATAAGCACCAAATATAAATGAATTTGCATTATAAACAAAAAAGTATCCAGAAGATCCTTTTTTAACATTTTTAAAATTTGCATGAAATCTTACAAAATTTTAATGGAAATACATTTAGTTATATTCAAAGGAAAGGCAAATTTCGAAATAAATTTCATAACAGTAAAACATTTTTTTAAAAAGACCATAAAATCTACACAAATTAATGAATACACTTGAAACTAGGAAAACGAATGGCAATTAATATCTCTCATATATTTCCAAAATATTGATAATTTTGCCTGAGAAATACAAATATCCCTAGAGCATCCTTTTTATAAATATTAAAAAAATTTCCACAAAATCTTAAATGTTATTAAGGAAAATTATTTTGATATAGTTTTACAGCTTAAATAATTGAAAATAAATTTCTTAGACTTAAAACTTTTTGGAAAAATTGCTATAAAATCTACAAAAATTATTGGAATAACTTGATATTGCGAACATGAATGTTAATAACAGTGCTTTATATTTTCCCTAAATATTATTGATTTTGCTTTATAAACCAAACGATTAGTAGAATATCCTTTTTTGCTGACTTTGAAATTTTGCACAAAATCTTGAGAATTATTAAAGAATATTAAAGAAGTACTGTTTCTATGCATAAATAATTTAAAATAAATTTCATAGACTTGAAACTTTTTTAATAAGTGGCTATAAATTCTACAAAAATCATTGGAAACACTTGATATTGCGAACATGAATGGCAATAGATGTGCTTAATATTTTCTATAAATTTTACTGATTTTGCTTTATAAACCAAACGATTAGTAGAATATCCTTTTTTGCTGACTTTAAAATTTTGCACAAAATCTTGAGAATTATTAAAGAATATTAAAGAAGTACTGTTTTTATGCATAAATAATTTTAAATAATTTTCATACACTTAAAAGCTTTTTGAAAAATTGCAATAAAATCTTTAAAAATTAATGGAATCACTTGATATTGCGAACATGAATGTTAATAACAGTGCTTAATATTTTTCCAAAGTATTATTAATTTTTCGTTATAAACAAAAAGGTTAGTAGAATGTCCTTTTTTGCAAGTTTTGAAAAAGTTCACAAATTCATGGAAATTATTAAAGAATATTAATGAAATACTGTTTTCATTTAGAAATAATTGAAAATAAATTTCTGGAATTTTAAAATTTTTTGAAAAATTGGTATAAAATTCGCAAACATTTTTCAAATTACTTCATTTTACGATTATGAATGTTAATAATAGTGATTTATATTTTCTCCAAATTTTAGGGATTTTGCCTGATAAACAAAAAGGTTAGTAGAATGTCCTTTTTTGAGAAGTTTGGAAAATTTTCACAAAATCATGGAAATTATTAAAGAATATTAATGAAATACTGTTTTCATTTATAAATAATTGAAAATAAATTTCATGGATTTTAAACTTTTTTGAAAAATTAGTATAAAATCCGCAAACATTTCTAAAATTTCTTTATTCTGAGAAACTGAATGTTAATAACAATGCTTAATATTTTCCCCAAAATATTATTGATTTTGCCTCATAAACAAATAGTTTAGTAGAATGTCCTTTTTTAGAAGTTTTGAAAATTTTCAAAAAATCTTGGAAATTCGTAAATAATATTAATGAAATACTGTTTTCATTTATAAATAATTGAAAATAAATTTCTGGGATTTTAAACTTTTTTTAAAAATTTTTATAAAATCCGCAAACATTTTTCAAATTACTTCATTTTACGATTATGAATGTTAATAATAGTGCTTTATATTTTCTGCAAATTTTATTGATTTTGAGTTAATAACAAAAAAGCTGGGCATATATCCTTTTTAAATTTTATAAATTTTTTGAGTTTTATTTCCATTTTACAGTTTGTCAATTAGTTTTTAATCATTTGCTTCATATTGTTAAATTAATTGTTTAAATATTTTGTGGTATTTTGCAATGAATTTTTTAATCATAACAATTATTTCAGCTGAATTATTGAAATATTTTACCTTGTGTTAAATGAAATTAAAAATTCCTCTATTTAGTATTTATTGAAATTTATTTTTGTTTTATTCAAGCATATTTTTTTGTGTTTAAACAATTTTCATAATCCCATGTGTTGTACATATAAGTAAATGTAAATACATGGAAAAAGAGTGTGGGAAACATAGAAGAATTCATATTTTTATTTTAATGAAATTTTATGCATTTCGTAATGCCAACATTTTATTTTTTTTCTTTGAACAGTTTATATTAATTCATACACATGTGTAGATTCATATTTTTGTAATATTTTATTTGTTTTTTACCTTTTTAAGGTTTTATTTGAAATTTTGTAATTATTTCAAGTGTCAGCAACAGGCAACTGAAACCATTACCACTTCCTCCGCCATACAAATAACAAAACCTGAAAATAAAACAAGTAAACAGCAACAAAAATATGTGCTAGGATGTAGACATGTGTAAGTATTAAACACATATGCTTTTATTCATGTAGTATGTGTTTATTGTAAACATGTTGAAGGTTTTGTTTAGTTTTTTTTTTGCTTCCTTTGTCTGGCGTATGTGTGTTTCTTTGAGTATATTTTCGTATTAATCTTTTATAGTCTCCTAGACCTAGTTGAAAATCTTGTAGGTTTAATAAGACACACGTAATGTTCGCATTTAAGAAATAAATTCTTTATACCTTGAATATATTTAAAAGGAGCATAATTGCTGGCAAATGATAGTTTTAAATAAATTATACCAAATCACATATATTTCTTTAATAATTTCCAATAATTCCTTTGGTTTTATAAAGTTTTTTTTAATAATTTTTTTAATTTCTATAAAAAGGATATATGAACAGCTCTTAAGTCCTTGACTTAAATTTAAAAAAATTTTGTATCACAATAAATATGGTTATTTTACGTTCTTTCTCTATATTATGCAACCTTTAAATAATTTTTCTGGATTCTATGTTACTTCCAGTAAAAACTGTAAATTTCACAAAAGTTGTATATTAAAAAATTGTGTTTATTAATACTATTTGTTAGAGTTTTGTAGCATTCTGATGTGTTTTTATGCATTTATGCTTAATTTAATAAAAAGGATATTCAGAGACATAGAGAGTCCTTCCTTACATTTTAATAATTTCCGGTGTACTTACAGAGCACATGTATCTACGCTCATTCTCTGAATTTGAAAGCATTCTTTCAATTATCTTAGATTTAAAGGCGTTTTTTGTAAAGAGGATTTTATAAATTTAATCTAGGTTAGCACTATTTGAAATATAACGTAGTTTTTTTAACATTATTTACACTATTTAAAGCATTTTTGCTTATTTCACTGAAAAGGACATTCATAGCCATTGAAAGTCCTTACTTCATTTCTATTAATTTATGGTGTACATATAGATTAAATGTATCTACGTTCATTCTCTAAATTTGAAAGCATTCAAATGATTTTCTTAGATTTTAAAACACTTTTTATAAAAAGATTTAAAAAATTTTGACAAATTTAGTATTACTTTAAATAATTCTTATTAATTTTGATTTCAAAGAAGTTTTCTAATATAATTTTACAACCTTTTTTTTGGGAAAAACTATTTTAGTAAAAAAAAATTAAAATTTCTTTTTTTTTTTGGCAAAAAATTTACAGTAAATTCCACAAAAATTGGGATAATTTAAAAAATATGAAACAAATAATTAAAGTATAATTAACTAACTGTAAAATATAAATAAATATCAGAACATTTCTAAAATTTAAAAAAAGGATATATACCAAACTTTTTTGTTATTAACACAAAATCAATAAAATTTGGAAAAAATATTAAGCACTCTTATTAACATTCATGTTCGCAAAATAAAGTAATTTAAAAAATGTTTGTGGATTTTATATAAATTTTTCAAAAAAGTATAAAATCTTAAAAATTTATTTTCAATTATTAATTAATGAAAACAATATTTATTTAATATTCTTTAATAATTTTGAAATTTTTTTGCAAATTTTTAAAGTTTGCAAAAAAGGACATTCCACCAACTTTTTATTTATGAAGCAAAATTGGCAATATTTTGGGAAAATATTAAGCCTTGTTGTTGCCATTCATGTTCTCAATATCAAGTGATTTCAATAATTTTTGTAGATTTTAAAGTTATTTTTCAAAAAAGTTTTTAATCTATGAAATTTATTTTCAATTATTTATATATGAAAACAATATTTGCTTAATATTCTTTAATAATTTGCAAAATTTTGTGAAAATTTTAAAAACTTATAAAAAAGGATATTCTACTAACTTTTTTGTTTATGCAGCAAACTCAGTAAAATTTAGGGACAATATTAAGCATAGTTGTTGCCATTCATGTTCTCAATATCAAGTGATTTCAATAATTTTTGTAGATTTTAAAGTTATTTTTCCAAAAAATTTTTAATCTATGAAATTTATTTTCAATTATTTACATATGAAAACAATATTTCCTTATTATTCTTTAATAATTTGCAAAATTTTGTGAAAATTTTAAAAACTTAAAAAAAGGATATTCTACTAACTTGTTTACTTATGGAGCAAAATCATTAATATTTGGGGAAAATATTAAGCCTAGTTATTGCCATTCATGTTCTCAATATCAAAAGATTCCAATAATTTTTGTAGATTTTAAAGCCATTTTTCAAAAAAGTTTTAAAATTAAGAAATTTTTTTTTAATTATTTATGCTGTAATAATATATTAAAATAGTTTTCTTTAATAATAAACAATATTTTGTGGAATATTTTTCAAAATTTATAAAAAGGATACTCTAGTTATATTTTTATTTCTATAGCAAAATTAACAATATTCAGGAAATATATCAGGGATACTAATTGCCATTCGTTTTCCTAGTTTCAAGTAAATTCATTAATTTTGTATAGATTTGATTGTTCTTTTTGAGTCATGGAATTTATTTTTACGTTTGTGTTTCTTTACATTTGCGTTACTCTTATTTTTAGAATCTTTTTCATATGTTTTGTACAGCCTCTTCAAGTCCTTAATGTCCTTTAGTTGCATTTCCTTTTTAGTAACCTCTGCTTTGGCTCAACTATGCAACTGCATTTAATGGTCTTGTGTTTGAAAAAAAACACAGGGTTATTGTTGCCCCTGCTGTTTTCAGTTTCTTTTTTTAAATAGCTTTTTTATGGTTTTAGTTAAGGTTTTTTATACTTTTGCACACAGCAATTATAAAACTGTGTGGTTAACCACACACATGTTTAAACAACAACTAAATAAATAAAGGTTTAAGGTAAATAAAGGTATGAAAGTAAGATAAAAAGCATAAAAAATCCTTGAACTTTAAAAACAACCGAATGGCTACTGAAATTATAATACAAGACATTTTCCATTTAAGATATAATTTTTAATCTTTGAAAACCACCTTCGTCTTATTTGAGCACAAATTCCAGACATTTATTTAAGCTACAATTTCTGTTGATATAAATGTAATACATAGTTTATTTGGTTTAATGTTTTCAACACTTTTGATTTGTGGCATAAACATGAGATAGCACAGGTTTCTTTTTATAGAAGAAAAAATATATTTTTGTATATTTTACTTATTTTACTGTTTATTGCAGAACTTTAACCTCATGTTATTACATTAACAAGACATGTGTCAGTGCTTAAGAGTATTTGCCTTAAATGTGCATGAAATAGAAAACCAAACTCAAATGTTTAACCACAATTTTATAATAAAATAGACAAACAAATATACATATATACATTCAGACATATTTTGCTTTAAAAACGCAAGAAATATGATTTTGAAAAAAAGGATATTCATCAAGAAGTTGAGTAATAGCCACAATTTTTATGAAATTTACAGGATTTTTCTAGACTTTAAGGTTTTTTTTTATAAAACAGAAATGAGAAAACATTAAGAAATTCTTCTATAATACTAAACAATCTTATCACGTATCAATCATACATGGTTTTCCTATCATTTTCAGCTCTTTTTATAAAAAGGATATATGAGGCCATCTAGAGTTATTGCAGAAAATTTAAAAAAGATGGCTAATTTAAAGAAAACACATCATTCTACGTTCATTCTGCACTTTTGGAGTTATTCCACTGATATTTATAAATTTTGAAGCACATTTTGTAAAAAAGGATAATTGAAGCATATTTTAAATGTTGCTTAAACATTTAAAAATCATAATAAATAGCATTCTGGTTTGTCTTTTAGACTTTAGCACACTTTTCAAATAAAGGATATATGGAGCCATTTTTAGTCCTTGTCTCAAATTTAAATATTTTTTGAGAAACATTTAAATAACTTCAGTATACAATCATGCTGTTTATTTGAAATAATTTTTATTATTTTTGTAGATTTTAGAGGACTTTTTGAAAAACATATTTACAAATATGACTTTAGATTTTTCTTAAACATAAATAAATCCTATAGGGAAGCAATCTGTTATGTTTTCCAGTCTTTCCAAAACTTTTCAAAATAAAGGATATATGGAGCCATTTGTAGTCGTTGCACCAAATTTAACCATTTCTGGTGTATGCACAAATTGAAGAATTCTACGTTCATTCTCTTTATTTCAAATCAATCAAATTATTTTTGCAGATTTTAGAGCCGTTTTTGTAAAAAAGGATACAAAAATTAACCTTAGGATTTTCTTGAAACATCTATAAATCATGATTTGAAGTATTCTATTATGTTTTAAAAGCCTTATTACAACTTTCAAAATAAAGGATATATGGAGCCATTTTTAGTCCTTGTCTCAAATTTAAATATTTTTTGAGAAACATTTAAATAACACCATTATACAATCATTCAGTTTATTTCAAATCATTTTAATTACTTTTGTAGATTTTAGAGGACTTTTTGAAAAACATATTTACAAATCTGACTTTAGATCTTTCTTAAACATAAATAAATCCTAAAGGGAAGCATTCTGTTATATTTTCCAGTCTTTCCAAAACTTTTCAAAATAAAGGATATATGGAGCCACTTGTAGTAGATGCACCAAATTAAACCATTTCTGGTATATGCACAAATTGCACAATTCTACGTTCATTCTCGATATTTCAAATCAATCCAATTATTATTGTAGATTTTAGAGTACTTTTTGTAAAAAGGTTATATAAATCAAGCTTAAGATTTTTTTAAAATATCTATTAATCATGATTTTAAGCATTCTGATATAATTTGAAATCTTTGTTACAACTTTCAAAATAAAGGATATATGGAGCCATTTTTAGTCCTTGTCTCAAATTTAAATATTTTTTGAGAAACCTTTAAATAACTTCATTATACAATCATGCTGTTTATTTGAAATAATTTTTATTATTTTTGTAGATTTTAGAGGACTTTTTGAAAAACATATTTACAAATCTGACTTTAGATTTTTCTTAAACATAAATAAATCCTAAAGGGAAGCATTCTGTTATGTTTTCCAGTCTTTCCAAAACTTTTCAAAATAAAGGATATATGGAGCCATATGAAGCCGTTGGTCCAAATTCAAATATTTCTGGTATATATATAAATTACACCATTCTATGTCCATTGTCATTATTTTAAATGGATCCAGTCGTTTTTGTTCATTTTACAGCACTTTTTGTAAAAAAGGATACATAAATCATGATTTTAAGCATTCTGATATAATTTGAATGCTTTATTACAACTTTCAAAATAAAGGATATATGAAGCCATTTGCGGTCCTTTGTCCAAAATTAAAATTTTTTGGTATACCTATAAATGGCTACATTCTACGTCCATGTTCTTAAAAGGGAATCATTTCATTGATATTTCTAGATTTTAAAGCACTTTTTGTAAAAGAGCATAACTGAGACAAACTTGAAATAATTACAAAATATCTAGAAATCTTAAACTGATACATTTTGTTAAGTTTTTTACATGTTTTTCTAACATTTTATAAAAAGGATATATGAAGAAAATTTTAGTCCTTGCTTGAAATAACATAATTTTTTGTTTGAAGTTAACTTACACAGTTCTACGTTCATTCTGTTTATTTAGAGTAATTTCAATGATTTTCATAGAATTTAGGACACTATTTGTATAAAAAATAAATGAATAAAAAATAAATATATATTAAATTTTTATTATTTATTAGTTTATTTATTTATTTATGTTTCTTTCAAGTGTCTAGTCTAGTCTTTTCTTTTCAAAAATTTATATTTATTTTCCAACTTTTATTTAAAAACTTTTCTCATTTCCTTTTTATGCAATTTATTTTTACAGAACATTCTTTGAAAATATATTTATATTATTAGAAAAACCGAATTCCTTACCACAGATTCTTTATGTAGCCATTAATATTTTTAATTCTATAATTTTATGTTGATTCAGTTAACTCTTCACATTTTTCACGTTAACATTTTTGTTATTCATCCCTAAGTTATGCCATTTACATGGCTAAAAAGTTTCTTGCTTAAAGTATGCTTTAGAAAAGCAAGAAAAACGCACATAAATAGAAGAGAAGTTTTGTAAGGCAAAGTTCTAAGCAAAATAACTGTTATTTATAGAAACATTATAATAAACAAATTTCTTAGTTTTTTAAGCAATGATTTTGAATGCAACATGAGAAAGTTTTGCAGCAAAAAGTAAACAAGCCTTAAAGTATGCAGAGTATTTGGTAATAAAGTTAAATTGAGTTTTATGAAAGAATATAAAGGAATATTTTGAAGAATTTAATAACAGAAGACAATACATTTTTGACAAGATGTTCAAAATAGTTTAGCAGGTTTATTGCTGATGTAGTATTGAGGAGTATGACTAGTCAACTTTGAACTAAAGTTGAGGAAAATACTATAAGTTTTTTTAGCCTTGTCTCAAGTTATTGCTTAAGAACTTCCTATTTATTAGCACTAGATTTGCACCGCCCAAAATTTTTTTCAATTATTTAGAGATTTATTTGTAACTTTTTCCTGTAACCAACATTTTATATTGATCATTTAAACTGGCAATAACACAAGAAGTATGTGACTTAAAAAGTAAATATACAAGCAAATTGAATGACCCATTTACCCATGAATAAACCAAAGAAGAAAGATACATTGTCCAGCAAATACTATAAAATTTGTACTTATTTAACAAGACTTAACTTAACAAGAAAATTGTCCAATAAATTTTATTATATCTGAACAAAAGCAAACAGGAAAAACAAAATTTAAGACAATTTTTTTACACATACCTGAACATATAGAAAAGTAACAAACTCAAATAACCAGAAAAAGAAAAGCATCCAAAAAGGAAGAAAAATTGCTACTTTTTGACACGAAGGACAAAAGAAACTAGAGCAGACAGCAGTACTTGTCAAATATTTGTTAGAGGATAAACGAAAACTGTTAAAGCAGTAAATAAACCTAATAAAGTATGAAAGACACAATTTTCAAAATAAAGGATATATGGAGATATTTCAAGTCCTTGAACAAAATTAAAAAATTCATGGAGTACACATAAATTACACTATTCTACGTTCATTGTCTTTATTTTAAATTATTTTTGTGGATTCTACAGCTGTTTTTGTAAATAGAATCTATAAATTTGTTAAAAAAAATTCTTTAAAACATTAATATATCATGACTTGAAGCATTTTGGCATGTTTTTGTGGCTTTATTACACTTATCATAAAAAAGGATATATGAAGCCATTTGAAGTCCTTGGACCAAATTTAACAATTTTTGGTATATACTTTAATTAAAATATTCTACGTTCATTGTCTTTATTTTAATGCGTTTGACTTATTTTTGTAGTTTTTAGAGCATTTTTTGGAAAAAGGATTTCTAAATTCACTTATAAAATTTCTGTAAAACATCAACAAATACTGATATCAAGCATTCTGTATGTGTTAAAAGCTGTAATGAACTTTTCAAAATAAAGGATATATGGAGCCATTTGAAATCCTTGAACCAAATTTAAATATTTTAGGTATACACATAAATTACAGCATTCTACGTCCATACTCTTCATTTTAAATCCTTTGAATTATTTTCGTGAATTTTAGAGCACTTTTTGTAAAAAGGATATATAGTCAGTTATACGAATTCTTTCAAACATTAGTTAATTATGATTTAAAGCATTATATTATGATTTCAAAGTTTTACTACACTTTTGAAAAAAAGGATATATGGAGCAATTTGAAGTCCTTGCTTTAAATTTTAAAATTTTTGGTAAACACATAAACTATATTATTCCACGTTCATTGTCTTTATTTCAAATCATTTGAGTTATTTTTTTAGATTTTAGAGCACTTTTTGTAAAAAGGATATATAAATTTGTTATAAGATTCCTTTAAAACATTAATTAATCAGGCTTAGAACAATTCTGGCATATTTTCAAGGCTTTTGTACACTTTTCAAAATAAAGGATATATGAAGCCATTTGAAGTCCTTGGTTCAAATATAAAAATTTTTGGTGTGTGTGTAAATTACACCACTCTACGGTCATTCTCTTAATTTGATGACATTTCAGTGACATATCTGCATTCTAAAGCATTTTTTATAAAACAAAATTAACTGAGAAAAATTTTATATATTTTTAAAATGCCTGGTAATCATTTAAGAATCCTTCTGGTATATTTTCGAAATTTTTTTCTAACATTATTATTTTAATTATGTCATTTTGAACTAGATTTCACTGTTACTGCTTGTATTATGTAGCCTTGTTAGTATCTGTTTACAAAGGATAGCTACATATACATATACAAATACAATTTCAATTTATTGATAACTGTAACAACAATAACACAAGGCACAATATCCAGCACTTACTTTGTAGTTAACACAACTAAACTCCCACTCACATACAAATATACAAAAAGGACTTGTACAAATACCCTGTCATACCTTACCCATCATAGTAGTTGTAGTATTTTTGCACCATTAACACAATGATAATGGTAAAGTAAAAAAAAAAATACCTTTTTTGGTGTTTGTTTACCAGCCTGTGTAAGAGCTTGAGTCTGGGTCTTTGTGGGAGCAAATGTGCGTGCTTACTTTGGTATTTTTGTTAATAAATAAATCCAACTATAGTTTTAAGGGCTCTACTACTACTACTTCGACTGTCTGTTATTTTATTTATACACAAAAAAATCTCTTCCACTTATTACTTTTATTAGGTCCTTTTTCCTATACAGTTAGTATATATGAAAATATGTGTGCTTGTGAGTGCACGGTTGTGTGTATTAATGTGTAATTTTTTATCTATGGTTAATTTTATTTTGTCTTCTTTTTTTGTTTGTATTTGCTATATTAAGTATTAAAAGCGTAATTGAGTGAAAATTTCCAACGAAGTGTAAGCTTCACATAACTAACTAAAGCAGGTTAACCTAATAACACAAATGCAGGCAAATGTATACTCAATTACATGACAGTAAAATATTGAGTTTAATAGACATTAAATGAAATATGTAAAACAAAATTTACTAAAAATTACTACCTTTCTTAAATGGATAAATAATTTTCCGAAATTTTATAAAAATTTTAGATTTTGGTAGCATAAATAATATAAATTGCTAAAATATACTATTTTCTCTCACTTTTAAAAAGGTAGTATTTTTACTACTTTTTTAAAAAAGTAGTATGTGCATAAAATTTTCATATTTTTTATTATTGTTCTTCAAAAATATAAAAATTGGTGAAAATACTAATTTTGCAACGTTTTTAAAAAAGTAGTATTTTTAGTACTTCTTTTAAAAGAGTATTATTTGTGTAAAATTTTCATCATTTTCCTTAAAAATATAAAAAAAAATATATATTTTTCCAAAGTTTATTTTACTTTTTCAAAAAGTAGTATTTTTACTACTTTTTTCAAAAAGTAGTATTTTTACTACTTTTTTCAAAAAGTAGTATTTTTACTACTTTTTTCAAAAAGTAGTATTTTTACTACTTTTTTAAAAAAGTAGTTTTTGCCTAACATTTTCAATTTTTTCAACATGTTTTCCCAAATAATTTAAAATTGGTAAGAGAAATACTAATTTTACAATGTTTCTAAAAAAAGTAGTATATATGTATATTTTTTTACTACTTTTTTAAAAAAGAGGTTTTTGCAACAAATTTTATATTTTTCAACATATTTTCTCAAAAATTTTAAAATTATTAAGAGAAATACTAATTTTTTGCAACGTTTTTAAAAAAGTAGTATTTTTACTACTTTTTCAAAAAGTAGTATTTCTGTCAAATGTTCATATTTTTTAACATATTTCTTCAAAAATTTATAAAATATACAAAATTTAAAGATTTTAAAAAAGTAGTAGTTTTACTACTTTTTTGAATTTGCTCCAATATTTTAATATTTTTCAACATACATTCTTAAAAATAAAAAAGTTCTAAAATATACCAGTTTTATTGCATTTTTTAAAAAGTAGTATATTTAATACTTTTTTAACTAAAGCAGTATTTTGTGTAAAATGTTAATATTTTCTTACAAATTTCTTCAAAATATAAATATCTGTAAAAGAAATTTTGAAAATCAAATTTTTAAAAAAAATTTTCAATTGTAGTATTTTTACTACTTTTATAAAAAAAATTATTATTTGTGTCGAATTATCATATTTTTCAACATATTTTCCCAAATATAAAGAAATTGTTGAAAAATAGTATTTTACAATATTTTTAAAAAAGGTAGTTTTTTTACTACTTTTTTAAAAAAGTTGAATTTGCTCAAAAGTTTTAATATTTTTCAACATACTTTCTCAAAACTTTTAGAATTTGTAAAAGAAATATTGGTAAAAGTACTTTTACATCATTTTCTAAATAGTAGTATTTTTACTACTCTTTAAAAAAAAGCAGAAATTGCTCAGAAATTTTAATATTTTTATTATATTTTTCAACATATTTTCTCAAATATAAAGAAATTGGTGAAAAATAGTATTTTACAACATTTTAAAAAAGGTAGTATTTTTACTACTTTTTTAAAACAAGTTGAATTTGCTCAAAAATTTTAATATTTTTCAACATACTTTCTCAAAACTTTTCAAATTTGTAAAAGAAATCTTGGTAAAAGTACTTTTACATCATTTTCTAAATAGTAGTATTTTTACTACTCTTTAAAAAGAAACAGAATTTGTTCAGAAATTTTAATATTTTAATCATATTTTTCAACATTTATATCAAATATAAAGAAATTGGTGAAAAATAGTATTTTACAACATTTTTAAAAAAGGTAGTATTTTTACTACTTTTTTAAAAACGTTAAAATTGCGCAAAAACTTTAATATTTTTCAACATACTTCTCAAAACTTTTCAAATTTGTAAAAGAAATCTTAGTAAAAGTACTTTTACATCATTTTCTAAATAGTAGTATTTTTACTACTCTTTAAAAAAAAAGCAGAAATTGCTCAGAAATTTTAATATTTTTGAACATATTTTCTCAAATATAAAGAAATTGGTGAAAAGTAGTTTATTACAACATTTTTAAAAAAGGTAGTATTTTTACTACTTTTTTTAAAAAAGTTTAATTTTCTCAAAAATTTTAATATTTTTCAAAACTTAAAAAAAATTTTAAAAGAAATTTCGGAAATACTACTTTTTTAACCTTTTCCAAAGAGTAGTATTTTTACTACCTTTTTAACAAAAGTAGTTTTTAAGTAAAATTGTCTTATTTGAACGCATTTGCCTAAAAAATATAAAAATTTATAAAATAAATTATTTTTAAAATGTTTTTTTAGGTAACTTTTTAAAAAAGTAGTGTTTGCTTAAAATGTTGATTTTTTTTAACATATTTCTTAAAAAATAGAATAATTGGTAAAAGAAATTCTGGAAATACAACTTTTACAATGTTTTAAAAAAAGTAGTATTCTTACTACTTTTTTAAAAAAGTAGTATTTTTGAAAAAAATTTCATATTTCTTCAAAATATAGAAAAATTGGTAAAAGAAATTCTGGAAATACTACTTTTACAATGTTTTTTAAAAAAGTAGTATTTTTACTACTTTTTTAAAAAAGTAGTATTTTTGAAAAAAATTTCATATTTCTTTAAAATTACAAAAATTGGTAAAAAAAAATAATAATTTTGTCGTATTCTGAAAAAGTAGTATTTTCAGTACCTTTTTTAAAAAACTAGTATTGGTTTAAAATTTTATTATTTTTAATAATATGGCATCAGAAATACTATTTCTACTATATTTCATCGATTTTTTTCAAGTTATTGCCTTATTTATGATCTAAAAATATGTTAGAATTTCTTAAGTCTTGCCTACTTTTGTTTATTTCCTTTGTCTTCCCCCAAAACCTTATGTGATTTAAGCACTATTTGTTTTAGCAATTTTAACCACATTTGTGTCTAAAATATGGCCACACATTTCACACACAATTTCCTTTTCTTTTATGAGGTTTCCACTCTTTGTTGTAATTTGAGAGTATGGTGAGGTTTATTTCTGGTTTATAGCAAAACCCAATGTCTGTCAGTTTATTGGCAAAAAAAAGTATTCATTGATTGTGTGTCCTTTCTGGTCTAAAAATAAAATTTTCATTATATTTATTTGCTTAGGTTTTATTTTAGGTTTGCTAAGGGAAAAACAAGGAAATCAGTTGCCAAAATTACAATAACTTGATGTTTTACAGGAAATTGTGTAACATACTGTTTCAGGAGAGAGGAAGTCAGTCAGTTCATAAATATGAGTGTATGAAGATGAATAAACCCTGTTGCAAACTCAAGGATTTTGCTAAAATTATTAACAGATTTTACTGAAAAACTTTTTTTGAGAAAAAGTTGAAATTTGTTTTAAAAAAAATTATTCTTGAAGCTTCCTTTATTTTATTTTTCTTAATTTAATGTTTTTTTTCTTCTTAAAATAACCACTACCCAGACATTTTTACTTTTCACTTTAAATTTTATATATTTAGGACCAAAAATTTCATTACCATGGCCATTTATAATATAAAACGTTTTAAATTGCCATAAATAAATCTTAAAGCTAAAAACTTTATAGCCATTTGTATAAATTTAAAAGTTTTATTTAACACTTTTCATTTAAAAGAAAAACTTTTGTAATAAAATTTGTTTTAACAACATTTTTCAAATAAATATAGATTGAAATATCCTCTAAATGGTAATGTGGCTTTTAAACATAAAATAAAATTGATGCTTAAAACTTTAATCAATGAATATTAAAGAA
This sequence comes from Calliphora vicina, assembly GCF_958450345.1. Taxonomy (NCBI): domain Eukaryota; kingdom Metazoa; phylum Arthropoda; class Insecta; order Diptera; family Calliphoridae; genus Calliphora; species Calliphora vicina. The sequence goes on from NC_088783.1 coordinate 117,913,906, forward strand.
CTAAAAACAACAACAGGTGAGAAACACCCTTAAATAATAATAAAAAAATCAATTTTATTAAAACCTCTAAACGCTGTAAACAAAATTACAGCATCATATTAAAAAAAGCCCCCAAAACATTGACTAAAAATAGGCAATCAAATTAGCAGCCATTCAAAAAGAACACACCAACAATTAGACACCCTTGACTAAAATTTACAAACTGCCTGACTCGTATTTTCAACATACAGCTTCTCTTAGAGCTCCCTTGTTTAAAAAGGGCAAACAAAATAAGCTCTAGGCTAAACATTTTTATAAACATCTAAAACAACTTCGTACAGAGTATGAGAGAGCACGAGTTCTTGTTCGTTGGCTTATATATGTCAGTAATAAAAACAATACTAAACAAATTTCTAGCTTTATGCTTGGAAATTTGTTGGGTTTTGTTTTTGCTGTTGTCCTTCCCCTCTCATCTCATCTCTTCTCACACTTACTCTTCTATTTATAACAGGTTTTTGTTCTACAACACGCATCCAAACAATAACAACAAGTATTATGTTTATTGCTTTTGTTTTGTGTTACTTCTTGTTGTTGTTGCTGTTGTTTAAGCTTAGCGGCATACTTTTAGGCGTTTGTTAGATTATTTACCAGTTAAGCAGAGATGGCAGTGTGTTACTAGCACATGTTACTAAACAAAAATATGTTGATATAACTAAAATGTTTAAGAAAAGATAACAGTAATAAAAAATAAGGGCTAAGAAATCAATTTAACCACATTTATTGTTAATTTAACAAACAGTAGAAAGTATATTTATAGAAAAATTTTTTTCCAATAAAAATAAGAAAAGAAATTCTTTTAAAGGAAACTTTAGCAATTAAATTTGGAAACTTCTTTTCAGCTTTTAGAGGCAACATATATATGTTTGAATTTTTTTTTTATTTCTTAAATTGTTAGTTGATTTCAAAAAAAAAAAAATATTTTTGTTTTGCATCCCAAAATTTCTTAGCTTGAAAAAATATTTTTAAAATATTTTGTTTTTAAAATAAACTAAGATCTTAATTAAGCTAATTCCATAACAAAAATTCTTAAATATTTAGCTTACTTTCTAATATTTTTACAAAAATATAAATCTGGACCACTATGACGTATGATTAATATTAATTATGTCTATTTTCCTACTTTCGGCCATAACATCCACAATTTTCAAGCGATTTTAAAAGTTTAAAAACTGTTATAAGCATAAATGAGTGAGAATATGGAAAAACATATTTTATTTTGTAGAAAAAAAAATATTTTTTGTTTTGCATCCCAAAATTTCTTAGCTTGAAAAATTATTTTTAAAATATTTTGTTTTTAAAATAAACTAAGATCTTAATTAAGCTAATTCCATAACAAAAATTATTAAATATTTAGCTAACTTTCTAATATTTTTACAAAAATATATATCTGGACCACTATGACGTATGATTAATATTAATTATATCTATTTTCCTAATTTCGGCCATAACTTCCACAATTTTCAAGCGATTTTGAAAGTTTTAAAACTATTATAAGCATAAAAGATTGAGAATATAAAAAAAACATATTTTATTTTTTAGAGTTAGTTGATTTCAAAAAAAAAATATTTTTTTTTGCATCTCAAAATTTCTTAGCTTGAAAAATTATTTTTAAAATATTTTGTTTTTAAAATAAACTAAGATCTTAATTAAGCTAATTGCATAACAAAAATTCTTAAATATTTAGCTTACTTTCTAATATTTTTACAAAAATATAAATCTGGACCACTCTGACGTATGATTAATATTAATTATGTCTATTTTCCTAATTTCGGCCATAACTTCCACAATTTTCAAGCGATTTAGAAAGTTTTAAAACTATTATATGCATAAATGATAGAGAAAAAAGAAAAACATATTTGATTAAACACATTGGCAGAATAGAATGCATTTTTATATAATTTTAATCGTAAAAATTAATAGTTAATATGTCTTAGAAATTAAGTTACTTTTCCCAGTATACTCATTTACAAACACCTTAAAGTGTGCAAGGTTTTTTGCAAACATTTTTATTTAGTTTTAAGGCTTTAAAGCAACCCAAAAGTAGGCAACAGTTTCTTCAAATGTGTTATTAAATAAAACATTTACATTTTAAATGCTAACAAACTGCTACTATTGATTGTTTTGTTAAACAATTTAATTATTTCTGTCTCTTCACAAATTTTGTTATTTTAAAAATTTAAAATATTTGGTCATTTATGAAAAAATTCTTAAGAAATTTTTTTTCACTTTTTATGAAATCAATAAATATTTATTTATATTTTTATTTAAATTTAAAAGCATTTAGAAATAAACAAAAACAAGCCTCTTATGTTTATATCCTAAGGATATAACAAAAAATTTCAATTTTCCTAAGACATGAAAGTCTTAAAGGATAAGATAATAAATACAAGAAAATTTAAAATAAAAAATAAGAATAATAAAAATATTGCATTTGCACAAATCACAGAATAGAAATTCCAATCAATATTGTATGCTTAAGGCAGAAAGAAATGTACAGCATACTTGAGGGCATAAACAAAATAGTTGCAAAAATATTTGAGATATATAAGGGAGGGAGCCTTTTTTAAATAACTGTTCATAAAAAGACATTAAAACTGTTTTTTATTAAACAAATAAGCAAATTTTTTATAAAAACATAAAAAAATGAACTAAATTTCCATACTAAAATAAGAAGAAACTATCAGTTGAATACGTATGATTAATATTAATTATTTTGCAATTAAATATTACTCATACGCTATATAAATAATTTTATAGTACAATTGTTTGATGGATGATATGCTTGATGGATTGTATCTATGAGTAATTACTGCTGGGGAATTGCTGAATGTACTTTATGGTCCCTTAATTACTCAAGCCAAATTAACCAGCTTTATATACATGATTTGAGGTTTCTATCTACTTTGGTTTAAAATATTTTTTGTTTAATTTAAAAGTAAAAATCCTAAAAACTCCAACAAAACTACTAAAACATATAATGATTTGTTCTTTATAAAATTTCCCCTGATTCATAAGCAACAGACAGCCATAAAACCTAATAGCCAAATAAAAATGTCTAATCAAAAAAGCTTGCATACATTAAGGTGCTTGTAAATGAACATTTGGGAAAACTTAATTGCTGAGACGTGCATTATGACTTCCAACAGAATAAGGGGGAGGAGTATAGCTACTTTTAAGGATTATAAAATTAAGAAACATGTGTGTGACAATTAAATATTTATAAATGTCTAAGAGCTGGCAAAATTTATGATTCATAACTAATATTGTGATATAATTTAGTACATAATTTCTTTAACTCAATTTTCATTCAAAGATATCCACATTTGTAGAGTTAGTTGATTTCAAAAAAAAAAAAATATTTTTATTTTGCATCCCAAAATTTCTTAGCCTGAAAAAATATTTTTTTAAATATTTTGTTTTTAAAATAAACTAAGATCTTAATTAACCTAATTCCATAACAAAATTTCTTAAATATTTAGCTTACTTTCTAATATTTTAACAAAAATATAAATCTGCACCACTATGACGTATGATTAATATTAATTATATCTATTTTCCTAATTTCGGCCATAATTTCCACAATTTACAAGCGATTTTGAAAGTTTAAAAACTATTATAAGCATAAATGATTGAGAATATAGAAAAACATATTTTATTTCGTAGAGTTAGTTGAGTTCAAAAAAAATAATATATATTTTTTTGCATTCCAAAATTTCTTAGCTTGAAAAATTATTTTTTTAAATATTTTGTTTTTAAAATAAACTAAGATCTTATTTTAGCAAATTCCATAAAAAAAATTCTTAAATATTTAGCTTACTTTCTAATATTTTAACAAAATTATAATTCTTGACCACTCTGACGTATGATTAATATTAATTATGTCTATTTTCCTAATTTCGGTCATAACTTCCACAATTTTCAAGCGATATTAAAATTTTAAAAACTATTATAAGCATAAAAGATTGAGAATATAGAAAAACATATTTTATTAGTTACATTGTTAGAATAATATTCATTTTTATATAATTTTAATCGTAAAAATTAATAGTTAATATATAGAAAAATTCGAAAATAGCTGTATAATGTACATTTTTTTGTAGATTCTCCCCAGAATTTATGTTTTAATGCAATTTATATTCAAATTGCTATTGCTTTGAAATTTATTGCTCATATGCTTCCAGCAACCATTGATTTTATCAGAATATTTGGCTTATTTTATAATTTTGAAAAACTACAAGCCACAAACGTATCCTCAGAAATGGGAAAAATATAGTGATAGTAGCAAAATATTGCTAATGAGTGTCGTTACTTGGTAAAGGTCTAGTGATGGACAGTAAAGTTTGAATTTGGTTTTGCTGAAAAATATAAAAGTGTCTCATCCAACAGGTTGCTGATAGAAGTTCAGATGGTTACTGTTGGTCTGTAAACCAACTAAAGGCTGTAAAAGCAATCATTTTATAAAACTAACAGGACAACTGAGTGAGTGAATGAATGAAGTAGAAAATGTGTACGAAATTACATAAATATGACACCAATACATTGTATTTCAACCTAAATACTCGTTTACTTTCATATAAACCGACATACTTTGAATACTACTAGTCTTATTTTAGTTCCTGTGGTGCTAAGGGGCCAGCTGAGGATTGATAACTGGAAAGACCAAACGTTGACCAGTTTTTTTTTGAGCTCTTATCCACCCAATATTAAATTCCTTCATAAACTTCGACTTGTTGGCCTTTGGTGCGTATACTTAATATTAATTAAGTGCTATTTTTCAGTTTATTCTATAAATTCTATAATTTTGAAGCTAGTTACAAATTAAGCTAGATTTTCAACTACAATTGTTGTATCTAAGAAGTCTATATAAAGACATAAAATTAAAGCCAAAGTTTATCTATATAAAATCTTACATTGAGATCCTTATCCAGGATTTAGAAAGATCAACAGTTGGTGATAATAATAGCAAAAATTGCTGCTAATCCTTTACCATTTTGATACGTTTGTTTTGAGCTCTTAGCTTTTAAAATAAAGCTCCTACAACAATTTCAATTTTTTAGCCATTGGTGCGTATACTTAATATTAATTATGGGATATTTTAAAGTTTCATCTATAACTCCCGCAATTTTGAAGCGATTTAAAAATTAAAAACAGAAAAAGAACTAAAAGACTTTAGTTTTCTTAAACGTTTACAAGTTTCTTTAAATATCCAAATTAAAATAGATTTTCTGCCCAAGTTTCTCAACAAATTAATAAATTTATAATTTAATAAAAGACTTTGTGTCCTTTTTATTGTGTGAAGTACTGGAGAAAAGGGGTTTAGGTTGTCATAATGTACTAAGGGGTTTAAATTACTTACAACAGTGTCCTTTTCTGTCTACAGATGTGTGTATTTATAGTCTTTGGGTCTCCATTTGGCATTGAGTGTATAACAAAGTTATCAACCAAACCTAACTGGTACATTTTGCCAGCAGTTAGCTGCATTGACAACGGAAACTACTTGGTTACTGTCCATAAACATACAGACATCTACAGACAATACAAGTCCAACATAACGACCTTACACAACCTGACACAAGGGAAATGAACGTAAGAGACACATAGTATAGAAGCATGAGTTAGTGTGTGGAGTAAACTGAGCAAAACTAGAAACAGATGTAGGACAACTTATTTATAACATTCAACATCCGTTAGACTTGTGTAGGTTTTTAAACTACAACTACTAAAAACATACAAATACAAGGAGTCTAATGAAATTTAATAAAAACTAGACAATATTTTATACTTATGCAGTCAGAAACATTTCTACAGATATTTATACATGTTCGACATATGAATACCTATATAAATAAAGACATTTGTAAAACATTATATTTATTATTTTTCTCTATGTGCAAAAAATGCTTAAAAATCTATGGATGCAGCTGTCTGGGTGTATTTCTAAACTTTTTATAAGAAATTCTAAGCAGCTTATTTTGTTTTTACTGCAACATTTCTAAGACTGTTTATAAATACAAATAGTTTATGATGTTCTTTGGTATTTTTCTTAAAAATAAAACATTTAAAATTTCTAAAATTGAATTTATGATGTGTTTTTTTTAATAGCTAAACAAGAAATTTAATATAAAAAAAAACAAAAATATATGAAAACAAAAAATGTAATTTAAATATAAAATAAAGGAAGATTTTGTCTCCTATTTTTAGTATTTGTTTTTGCTAAATTTTTGTTTCTGTTTATTTTATATTTAAATTACATTTGTTGTTTTTATATATTCTTGATTTTTAATATATTTCTTGTTTAACATTTAAAAAAACAATTTTAAAAATTTTCTTTTATAAAAATTTTAGCAGAACTTTTGATAGTGTCTTTAGTTTTTAACCAATAAAGCTTAAATTATGAAAATTTTAACAAATTCTTATTGTTTAAACCTGCAGTTATCATTTGGCATCATTATTTTTGAGCTAGCTTCAACATGAGAATACAATCCACTTGCAATCCACAAGCTATAAATGGCAAAATATTAATCAGTTACTGGAAATAATCAGCACAAAATGCTAATTTTAATGTTTTAAAACTAAAAATCTATTAAATTTGGAAATTTTTGTAAAAAAAAAATTAATTTTTTTTATTAAACTTGGAAAAATTTTTTTTATGCAATATTCTAAAATAAAAATACTTAAATTAACAAAACTTTAGCTTTTACTTATTGTTAGAAGTTATAGCTATCATTTGCCATCAAAATTTTTGAGCTAGCTTCAAAATGAGAATACAATCCACTTGCAATCCACAAGCTATAAAATGCTAAATATTAATGATTTTTTGGAAAAAATCTGTAGAAAATGCTAAATTTAATGCTTTAAAACTAAAAATGCATTAAACTAACAAATTTTGTAAAAAAAAATTAAAAAAAAAAATATTTATAAAAATTTCATACAAATTTTAAAATTTAAACAGAGCTCTTAAACAACAATGCCTAAATTAAAAAAACTTTTCCTTTTACTTACTGTTAAAAGTAATAGCTATCATTTGGTATCAATTTTTGGATACTAGCTTCAACATGAGAATACAATCCACTTGCTATCCACAAGCTATAAATGGCAAAATATTAATCAGTTATTGGAAATAATCAGCACAAAATGCTAGTTTTAATATTTTAAAACTAAAAATTCATTAAATTAGCAAATTTTGTAAAAAAAAAATATTATTTTTTTTTTTTATAAAACTTAAAAAACTTTTTTTGAATTTATACAAAGTTCTTAAACAAAAATGCTTAAATTAACAAAACTTTTCCTTTTACTTACTGTTAAAAGTAATAGCTATCATTTGGTATGAATATTTGGGAAATAGCTTCAACATGAGAACACAATCCACTTGCAATCCACAAGCTATAAATGGCCAAATATTACTGATTTATTGAAAAAAATCAACACAAAATGTTAATTTTAATGGCTTTGAATTAAAAATACATTCAATTAGCAAATTCTGTAAAAAAAAATAAAAAGTTTATTTTATAAAACTTGGAAAACTTTTTTCGAATTTATACAAAGTTCTTAAACAAAAATGCTTAAATTAACATAACTTTTCCTTGTTCTTATTGTTAGAAGTAAAAGCTATCATTTGGCATCATTATTTTTGAGCTAGCTTCACAATGAGAATACAATCCACTTGCAATCCACAAGCTATAAATGGCAAAATATTAATCAGTTACTGGAAATATCCAGCACAAAATGCTAATTTTAATGTTTTAAAACTAAAAATTCATTAAATTAGCAAATTTTAAAAAAAAAAAAAAAAAAATTTTTATAAAACTTGGACATTTTTTTAGAATTTAAACAAATTTCTTAAACAAAAATGATTAAATTATAAAAACTTTAGCTTGTACTTATTGATGGAAGTTATAGCTATCATTTGGTATCAATATTTTTGAGCTAGCTTCAAAATGAGAATACAATCCACTTGCAATCCACAAGCTATAAATGGCAAAATATTGATGATTTATTGGAAAAAATCTACAGAAAAAGCTAATTTTAATGTTCTAAAACTAAAAATCCATTAAATTAGCAAATTTTGTAAAAAATGTTTAAATTTTTTTTATAAAACTTGGACATTTTTTTAGAATTTAAATAATTTTTTTAACTAAAATGCTTAAATTTACAAAACTTTTCCTTGTACTTATTGTTGGAAGTAATAGCTATCATTAGGTATCAAAATTTTTCAGCTAGCTTCAAAATGAGAATACAATCCACTTGCAATCCACAAGCTATAAATGTCAAAATATTAATGATTTATTGAAAAAAATCACCACAAAATGCTAATTTTAATGGTTTTGAATTAAAACTCATTCAGTTAGCAAATTCTGTAACAAAAGAAATTAATTTTTTTTTATAAAACTTTGAAAAAAATTTCCCAAACATTTTTAGAATTTCAACAAATTTCTTAAACAAAAATGCTTAAATTAACAAAATTTTAGCTTGTACTTATTGCTAGCAGTTATAGCTACCATTTGTTATCAATTTTTGGGAACTAGCTTCAACATGAAAATACAATCCACTTGCAATCCACAAGCAATAAATGGCCAAATATTAATGATTTATTGAAAAAAATCAACACAAAATGCTAATTTTAATGGTTTGAATTAAAAACTTCAATTAGCAAATTTTGTAAAAAAAAATTAAAAAAATTTCATAAAAATTTTAGAATTTAACCAAAGTTCTTATACAAAAATTCTTAAATTAACAAAATTTAATTTATGTTTTAACTTAAATCAGTTGCTGACTTTCGTACTTATTTCTTTTTATATTTTTTGTAATTTTATTTGGAAAAATTATCAATATGGAGAAACTATACAACAAGATTCATTATTTTAATTTCTAACTCTGTAGGTTGTAGAAAGATTCCTCTATTATTTTTAGATATTTATTACAAAATTTCTAATCAAGTATTGCTAACAACTTGCATCAACTATTTACATGTATGTATGTGCTCTAAAACCAACATACAAATGTCATTGAAAAATCAACAAAAAAAAAAGAAAATTCATCAACAAGTATTGATTACTTTTACAGCTTGTAGTACAGTTGAGGTTTTTCTTTCAAATTATGTTCATGTTCATAAACAAATTTTTAATTATAATGATACTTGATGTTACTATCATTGATGAAATTAGAAATTTATGAAATTTTTTCGTTTGAATAAAAAACTTTTATCTTTTATGACCTAAAATAAAATTAGAAAACTAAAATCCTTGGAAATAAATTTCTTGGTAACCAAATTTTAAGGTAAAATTGTTAAAGAAAATTTCTGTAAAAATAAAACCAAAAATTTTAAAATTTCATTTACTGATATTAGGAGTAATTGCTGATATATTAAGTTGAATTTGCTTTTGCAATTTAATACAGTAGCCAGTAGTAATTTGGCATACGATTTTTTGCTCTAGCTTTAAAATGAGGTCATGATCCACATGCAATCCACTTGCTAAAATAAGCGAATTATCACAAATTTTAACATATAAACAGTTTAAGTGTAGTGTTTTAAGTAAATGTATATCAAAAAAATATAAACTAAAATTTTTTTTTAATAAAGTTTTTTAAATATTTCTACTTTTAAAAAATTTTATTTTTGACAAAATTTCTTAAAGAAATATATTTAAATGGGAATGATTATAAATCATTATAGAAGTAAACTATTTTGTCAATTATATGCCATCAAGTTTTGTAAGCTAAATTTAAAATGAGGTTACGTTCCACATGCAATCCACTTTATAAAATATGAATACTATCGAATATTTGATAGCCTAGCCAGTATAAATGTACTGATTTAAGTAAATGGATATCAAAAAATTATACAATTCAAAAAAAATAAAATTTGATTAAAAAAAAAAATTAATAAAATTTAAAAAATTTTAATTTTACAAAATTTCTTAAAGGAAAGTGCTTAAATGTAAAATATTCTAAATTATTATAGAAGTAAAATATCTTGTCATTTATTTGCCATTAATATTTTTAAGCTAGCTTTAAAATGAAATCACGTTCCACATGCAATATAAGACATTTTAAATAAAAAAACTGCAATTTATTTATAATAAGATAAATTATATAATAAAGCAAACCATAAATTAAAAATTTTATAACAAATTTTAAAATCATTAAAAAATTGTTGAGGCATGACAAATTTTTTAGATTTAGAAATTTTTAAACGAAAATGCTTAAATGGCAAAGATTAGTAACTTTTATTGTAAAACAATATTGTAGCTTTCAGTTACAATCAAACTTTTTGAGCTATCTTTAAAATGAGGTCATGATCCACATGCAATCCACACCCAAAATTTGGCAAAACATAAAAAACTGTAATTTAAATCTAGGTTAATAAATAATATAACAAAAAATCCTATAAATTAGAAATTTTATAATAAAAGTTACAAAATATGTTTAAAAATTAAACGTTAAAAATGTTATATTTTATAAAAATTTGTTAAACAAAAATTATTAAATGACAAAGTTTGGATAATATTGTTATAAAAAAAGATTGTGGCTTTCATTTGCCATTAATCATTTTAAGCTAACTTTAAAATGAGGTCATGATCCACATGCAATCCACATGCAAAATTTGGCAAAATGCATGACATATTAAGACCAAAACTGTAATTTAAATTTAGTTTAATAAATAATATAACGAAAAATCCAATAGTTAGAATTTTTTTAATACAAGTTAAACATTATTGTAAATATTAAAAATTTCTAGTCATAAAAAATTTTAGATTTTATAAAAATTTGTTAAACAAAAATGCTTAAATAACAAAGATTAGAAAATGTTGTTAAAACACAAGATTTAAGCTTTCATTTGCCATCAAACTTTTTAAGCTAACTTTAAAATGAGGTCACGATCCACATGCAATCCACATGCAAAATTTGGCAAAATACATGACATATTAAGACCAAAACAACAATTTAAATCTTATTTACTAAATAATAAAAAAAAAATCCTATAAATTATAAATTTTATAATAAAAGTTTCAATTTTTTTTTAAAATTAAAATTTTTAGTCATTAAAAAATTATTAATTTTATAAAAATTTGTTAAACAAAAATGCTTAAATAACAAAGATTAGAAAATGTTGTAAAAACACAAGATTTAAGCTTTCATTTGACATCAAATTTTTTAAGCTAACTTTAAAATGAGGTCATGATCCACATGCAATCCACTTGCTTAAATAAGCGAGATTTTAAACATATGACTGCAGCATGTTATTGATTTTAATTGGTTTCGTATTTAATGGTCCAATAAATATTATTTTTTTTCAGATATTTTGAAAAATAATGGAATTTTATGAAAATTTATAGTTTCACTTTTTTTATTAAACAAAAATCCTTAAATTATATGTTTCTTTAAAGCCAATTATAGCTAACAGATGCAGCTTTCGGTTGCCTTTAATATTTCGAAGCTGGCTTTAAATTGAGCTCATGATCCATTTTTAGTTTAAAGAAGATAATTCCAGATCATTTCAAATTCAAGATTTAAATACAAACTGCTTAGAATACGATCTATAACTTATGCCTTCAGGCAGTTTTAACTGTTTCTCTTCTCTGTTGTTAATAATATCTCTTTTACTCCTGCTCTCTTTGTGTCTCTCTTTCTATATTTATCTACAGCCTGTTCCAATTTAAATGATGTTTTTGTTTTTAGCAATTTGTCTCTTTTTTATGTATGTTTGGCCAGGGTTTTCTCAAAATTGTAATGGTTACCATGGAATTTATCAGGGGATTTCAAATGTTTGCTATGGAAATATTTAAGCTTAAGTAAAATACTTACATTTTGCCAGCAGTTGATTTGATATGGAAAAATAAAGGGACTCCTTCCTGCTTTTGGTAGATCATATTGTTAGAAAATTTCCAAAAAACAATTTTTCGAAATTTTTTTTTTCAATTAAATTTTTGTTTTCTTTTCATTTAGTTCATTTATACAAATTTTATGTTTTTTTTTATTAATTTGTAACAAATTTATTTTTCTCTAAAACTCAGCTAAATTTTGTTCTACAAAATTTTTTTTTTAATTTTTTTTTTGCTAAATTTTCTAAAAACTCTTGTTTTTAAAGTAATTATTAATGAAATTCATGTATTTCTTTTACATTTCACATTTTTCTTTAATTTCTTTTGAAATTTTATTTTTCGTTTAAAACGAATCCATGACTTTTCTACTTGTTGCTTTGAAATGTGTTACAATTACTGTTGCTTCACAATAATAATAAAATTCTTTCAGTTTTTGCCATTAAAAGGATTTAGGGTAGTAGTGAAACTGTTGCTTAAAAGCCGTTAAACTGCACATTTTAAAGCATCAGCAGTGTAAATGAGTCTGTTAGAAACCGGATGTTAAAATTATGCCAGCACTTTGTACGCAACACTTTTAATTATCCATATCTTTACTAACTCTCTATCTCTTGATTCGCTCTCACTTTATTGTTTGTCTCATTACTCATCAAAAATGTATTCTCTCTCAAAAGCAGGTCTTTTACTAGTTTAAAGCAAATGCAGCCTTTGCACCGTAAGCCACGTAAAAAATATAGCCTTTACGGGCCAACCAACCAACAGTTACTGTGTTAAATTCACGTATGGCTCCTGCTTTTATAGATTCTCTGCCACAAATGGCCAATATCAAGGTAAAAGATGCCGGAAAAAAGCTTTTCTCGCTCTCAAATACTCTTCATTAAAATGGCACATGCTTAAGCATTAACTCCCTCTCTCTCTAGAGAATCTAAATAACTGTTGCTCAAGGTTTTCTACCTGTTGTACTTTGTGCAGATTTAGAAAATTACATTAACCTTGAATCTCTAACACATGTTGCTTTGAAACTCATAAAATGGCTTTTAAATTTTGTATAACAGTTAAGCTCTCTCTCTCTCTATCTCTTTTACCACTATTTCTTTAGTTAAATCAATGTGCTACTTGTTGCAAAAATAAAATATTGTATGTTTCTCATTGTTGTTGTTGTTATTGCTACAAAACACACACTCACTCCCCCAACAAACCACCCTTTGTCGAGGCCTTAGAAACAAAGCAACAAACAAACCAACAAAAAAAAAATACTCATTGAAACAGCAGCAACTACAATAAAATCAGACTGCGTGACGTCTAGGACATCCTTGCTTTTAAAGCTATAAAAATCTTCATATAACCAAGCGGCTACTATAGCAACTGCAAATAATCCCCTCTTGAGTTATTCAAAGAAAACGTAACCTTTTATGTCTGCTATGTGCCGAATAATTACAAACAGTTTACATATGACTCCTTAAAAAAAGAAGGATTTTAAGGATTCACTTTTTTTGAAAAATTTATGGCAGCAGCAGAGCTAAAAGAAAAGAAAATCAAAATAAAGATTAACAAGGTTTTGTAAATTCCTGAAAAAAAATTCATTTATTTGATAATTTTATGATCCTTTTTTCGGGATTTTTTAAAAATATTTTGGGAATTCGAAAATTTGTATTTTTCTTTAAGGAAAAAAATGTTATTTCTGTTGTAATTTAAATTAGAACCAAAAAGTATGGAAATTTCATTAAAATAAAGAAATGGGATTTTGGGTATTTCAACATTTTTTTAGGAATTCAAGTTTTTCTAAATAAATTTGGATTAAATTTAAATTTATATTTAGTTTTTTAAGATTTTTTAAAAATAAAATTTTTTAAAATACCCGAAAAAAAATTTGATCCCTTTTTCGGGATTTTTTAAAAATATTTTGGGAATTCGAAAATTTGTATTTTTCTTTGTAAAAATAAGTGTTATTTCTATTGTAATTTAAATTGGTGACAAAAAAATATGGAAATTTCAATAGAAATAAGAAATGGGATTTTGGGTATTTGAAATTTTTTTTTAGGAATTCAAATTTTCCTAAATAAATTTAGTTTAAATTTCAAAATACTAATTTAAACTAGTTTTAATAGAATTAAATTAGTTTAAATCAAAAACTTATTAAATTACAAGAGATTTTCCAAAAGGGATTTTGGGAATTTTTTAAAAAAAATTTAGGAATTGAAAATTTTTCAAAATATTTTATATTTAAAAAAAAATATTTAATTTTTTTAGATTTTTTAAAAATAAAATTTTTGAAAATTCTGTAAAAAAAAATTGTGAAAAATAATGATCCCTTTTTCGGGATTTTTATAAAAATATTTTGGGAATTCAAAAATTTGTATTTTTCTTTGTGAAAATAAGTGTTATTATTTAAATTAGAGCCAAAAAATATGGAAATTTCAATAAAATTATGAAATGGAATTTTGGGTATTTCAAAATTTTTTTTAGGAATTCAAGTTTTTCTAAATAAATTAAGTTTAAACTTCAAAATACTAATTTAAACTAGTTTTAATAGAATTTAATTAGTTTAAATCAAAAACTCATTAAATTACAAGAGATTTTCAAAAAGGGATTTTGGGAATTTTTTAAAAAAAAATTTAGGAATTGAAAATTTTTCAAAATATTTTATATTTAAAAGAAATATTTTAATTTTAAATGTTAAGTTTTAAGAAATTCCAGAAAAAAAAATATTTTTTTTGATAATTTAATGATCCCTTTTTGGGATTTTTAAAAATATTTTGGGAATTCGAAAATATGTATTTTTCTTTGCGAAAATAAATTTAATTTTTAGTATAATTAAAATTGATAACAAAAAAGTAGGAAAATTTCAAAGAAATAATGAAATGGGATTTTGGGTGTTTCAAAATTTTTTTTTAGGAATTCAAGTTTTTCTAAATAAATTTGGATTAAATTTCAAGTTATTATAATTTAAACTAGTTTTAATTGATTTTTTTTTAGTTTAAAGCAAAAAATCATTAAATTACATAAGGGATTTTGGGATTTTTTTTAAAAAAATTTAGGAATTTTCAATTTTTCTAAATATTTCATATTTAAATATAAAATATTAAATTTTTTAAAATTACCGAAAAAAAAAATTGGGAAAAATAATGATCCCTTTTTCGGGATTTTTTAAAAATATTTTGGGAATTCGAAAATTTGTATTTTTCTTTGTGAAAATAAGTGTTATTTCTATTGCAATTTAAATTGGAGCCAAAAAAATATGTAAATTTCAATGAAATTAAGAAATGGGATTTTGGGTATTTCAATTTTTTTTTTAGGAATTCACGGTTTTTGCTTTATTTAATAAAAACTAAGGATTTTATGTTGTTTTACGCTAGTTTCCAAATGATTTTCTTTAATTTGTCTTGTCAATCATGATACTAAGGCAGTAGGAGTCCTATCTTCATATTGTATTTTGTTTATTCAATATGTAGTAATGTTTGTGAGTGCTTCTGTTTTGTCTGTGAAAGTTTTTCTTATGCTGCCAAAAATATGAAGAAAAAGAACAAAGGATGATTTTATTAAGAAACATGTTTGTTTAACAGGTAAATCAAAAATTGTGTGTTTGAAATTTAAAAATCCAGTACTAGTTTTATTTACAATTATTTGGAAATCACTGAAGATGATAGATTGGTTAGGTTTTCCAAAGAAAATATTTACTAATTCTACACAGTTTTAGTACATTCATCTTACTTACATATTTCTTTCAGCTGTTGCTGCTGCTAATACATAAGCTTATAAACTTTGTTGCATACTTATAGGCTTTTTAATTAATTAAAAACTGCTGTGTATCTCTGTTATTGTTTTTAGATGAGTTAGAGTTAATGGAACCAAACAAATTTTAAAATCTTTTTGTGTAATTGTTTGTTTAAAATTTTAAATAAATGTCCATATCGAATTACAGTAAATATTTGAATTTCATTTAAAACAAATGTTTGTCTTCGGGCTATTTGTTTAACAAATACTGTATTTTGGTAGCCATTTGTTATTTATTATGGCAAATTATGCAAATTAAAACATTTTAAAAACAGTGGTCAAAATTTTTATGAAGTTATAACGAAAATCTAAACAATTTTCTTAATATTCATAATAAATTTGTTAAGGACTTGTAAACGTATACTTATTTTGAATTAAATAAATATTAAGTATACGCCACCTGTCTAGATTTGTTATGATATTTTTTTGTTAAAGAATTTCTGTTGATTTATTGTGGCTGCAGCTGGAGTATAAATGAAGTGGAATTTTAGAAATTTTATGCCAAACATAGAAGTAATTCTAGGCGTATGAGTAATAAATATAACTATATATGGGGACTAATATTAAGTATACGCCAGCTGAGACGATTTAGACAAATTTTGAGAACATATAGAAAACCTATGAAGCAATATGAAAAGTAGTATTTCTACTACTATTTTTAAAAATTTAATATTTCATCTCATTATTCCAAGTGTATAAATTTTATAAGAATTTTCATAAATTACTACTATTTTTACTACTTTTTCAAAAGGTAGTATTTCCAATACTTTTTCAAAAACAGTAGTATTACTAAAAAATTATTATAATTTCTAAAACTTTAGTATTTTTGCTCTATATATGCAAAATTTTAAAATTTCTACTACTTTTTCAAAAGGTAGTATTTCTACTACTATTTTCAAAAAAGTAATATTTAAGCTAGATTTGCTCAAATGCATTAGTTTTAATATATTTTTCAAAAAAAATTGTAGTTTTACTACTTTTTCAAAAGGTAGTATTTCTAATACTTTTTCAAAAACCGTAGTTTTATTAAAAAATTATTATAATTTCTAAAACTTTAGTATTTTTGCTCTATATTTGCAAAATTTTAGTATTTCAACTACTTTTTCAAAATGTAGTATTTCTACTACTATTTTCAAAAAAATTATATTTAAGCTAGATTTGATCAAATGCATTAGTTTTACCATATTTTTCAAAATATTTTGTAGTTTTAGTACTTTTTCAAAAGGTAGTATTCTAATATTTTTTCAAAAACAGTAGTATTTTTCAAAAGTTACTATAATTTCTCAAAATTTATTATTTTTGCTCTATATTTGCAAAATTTAAGAATTTCTACTACTTTTTCAAAACGTAGTATTTCTACTACTATTTTCAAAAAAGTAATATTTAAGCAAGATTTGATCAAATGCATTAGTTTTACCATATTTTTCAAAAAAAATTGTAGTTTTAGTACTTTTTCAAAAGGTAGTATTTCTAATACTTTTTAAAAAACAGTAGCATTATTAAAAAAATATTATAATTTCAAAAACTTTAGTATTTTTGCTTTATATTTGCAAAATTTTAGAATTTCTACTACTTTTTCAAAAGGTAGTATTTCTACTACTATTTTCAAAAAAGTAATATTTAAGCTAGATTTTATCAAATGCATTAGTTTTATCATATTTTTCAAAAAATTTTGTAGTTTTACTACTTTTTAAAAAGGTAGTATTTCTAATACTTTTTCAAAAACAGTAGTATTTTTTAAAAGTTATTATAATTTCTCTAAATTTAGTATTTTTGCTCTATATATGCAAAATTTTAAAATTTCTACTACTTTTTCAAAAGGTAGTATTTCTACTACTATTTTCCAAAAAATTATATTTAAGCTAGATTTGATCAAATGCATCAGCATTACCATATTTTTCAAAAAAATTTGTAATTTTATTACTTTTTGAAAAGGTAGTATTTCTAATACTTTTTCAAAAACAGTAGTATTATTAAAAAATTATTATAATTTCTAAAACTTTAGTATTTTTGCTCTATATTTGCAAAATTTTTGAATTTCTACTACTTTTTCAAAAGGTAGTATTTCTACTACTATTTTCAAAAAAATAATATTTAAGCTAGATTTGATCAAATGCTTTAGTTTTACCATATTTTTCCAAAAAATTTGTAGTTTTAGTACTTTTTCAAAAGGTAGTATTTCTAATACTTTTTCAAAAACAGTAGTTTTATTAAAAAATTATTATAATTTCTAAAACTTTAGTATTTTTGCTATATATATGCAAAATTTTAGTATTTTTACTACTTTTTGAAAAGGTAGTATTTCTACTACTATTTTCAAAAAAGTAATATTTAAGCTAGATTTGATCAAATGCATTAGTTTTACCATATTTTTCAAAAAATTTTGTATTTTTACTACTTCTGCCAATATAGCACTCTTACTTGTTACTTGCTCGTTTGTTTCTATAATTTTTTTATCAGAAACTTTTAAAAAGATTAAAACTCCTTTCTATGTTTTTCTATTTTTTTCTTATTTCTATTTGATGTGATTAAAGTGTTTGGTCTAAATAACGCAAGTTCAAACAAAAACAGCCAATACAAAACTTTGTTGTAAAAAAAAATTTTCTATTTTTTTTTGTTTGCTTACAAAAACTTATTAAACTAAGAACAAATTCTCTGCTTAACAACTTTGTCTGGAACTAAATCTTTTCATGCTCACTATTGTTGTTTGTTATCTTGCACTTATGCTGAAATGGTCAATAACAGTTATCACAACTTTTCTCGCATTATTGTTGTTATTATTGTTTAAAAAAAAAAATAATATTTTCCGGCAGTTTTAAGTAACTACTCAGAGCTAGTAACTATGGACAATGTACTCTCTAATAACTTACAGCTACAGTAAAATAACTACTTTCTCAAATGCAGTAAAAAAAGAATTTATAACTCACTACTCTCCAGATTACTTAGGGACACTAAAGTGACAATTGACTTCATGCTTGAATGCCTGGGTTATAGAAAGTAACCAATTGATTTCTCTTTGGGTTAAAATGAACATCTACATATCAAATGATCCCAACATAGTTAAATTGTAGATGCCAAATAAAATTAGAGAAAATTACTTGTCTAAAAAGGGTTACAATGTGAATTTGTCAAACTGCTGGGTTGTTGAAGGAATCACCTCTAAAGTGAATAGAAAGTCAATACAGGAAATCTAATTTAGTAAATGGGTTTTTGACTTTCTTATTTGTTATACTTAGTTTTCTGTAGAACTTTTTATTGAACAGAAATAAACACTAATATTGGGATTTGTGAAACCTAGAATATTATAAAGTTTTAAAGTTTATTTTAAGAGGATTTGGGTAAGAAATATTAGTAAATGTTTTTTAAACCAATTATGTACTTTCCTTTTCACCATTTTTCTAATGATATGATTTGTTTAAACATCAATTAAACGTTTTTGTTGACTTTCCATAAGCCAGCTAAAATAATTGAAAAGTTTGTTTAATTGTTTTTGTTAAACTAGGATATGAAAGATATTGAATGAAGCTAGGAAATGTTTTTCTGTAGAATGCTAAAGATGTTCTGTGTAATTTATTTCTGGTATAATGTGAATTTGAGCGTTTTTATGTCTTCCTCATCATGTTACCCTTCATTCACAAAATAAGTTTAATAAATACAAAAGTAAAGGATACTTAAAGGATTTCCAAACAAAAATTGTAGTATAAGAGATTTTAAGCTATTGTTGTTTTGTTTACCGTATAACAATTGATATTTTAACAGTTTAATTGATGAAGGGAATAAATTATACTAAAAGTATGAAAAAGTTAGAAGCATAAATGTATTTTTTATAATTTTCCAACAAAGTTATTAAAATTTTTTTGGTAAAATCTATAATAATATCAGAAAAATTAACTTAATTGTGATACAATAAACTTTTTAGCTAAATTTATTTTTTAAAAATTTCAATCTTTTTTTAAAACATTTTTGATTTTTAACAAGTAGTAGATAGTTCTACTACTTTTTTTAAAAAGATGTGTTTTTCACTATTTTGTTCAAAAATTTAAGAATTTCTTATGATTTCCTGAAAATTTTCCATATTTACTACTTTTTAAAAAGGTAGTTATTCTACTACTATTCCTAAAATGTAGTAATTCCAGAAATTTTTTCAAAAATATTAGTATTTTTTGTATCTTTATTAATTTTTATAACAATAAAAAAACGTAGTAGAATTTTTTAAAAAGGTAGTATTTCTACTACTTTTTGCAAAAAGTTGCACTTTACAAAATTTTATTCAAAAATATAAATATTTCTTGTGATTTATTAATTTTTCTAAATTTACTACTTTTTTAAAAACGTAGTTATTCTACTACTATTTCAAAAATGTAGTAGAACTTTTTTGAAAAGGTAGTATTTCTACTACTTTTTCCAAAAAGGTACATTTTCCACAATTTTGTTGAAAAATATAAGCATTTCTTGTGATTTATTAATTCTTCAAATAACTAATATTCTTACTACTTTTTTAAAAACGTAGTTTTTAAACTATAAACTACTATTCCAAAAAGTTAGTATTTACACAATTTTTTTCAAAAACATTAGTATTTTTTGTATATTTATTAATTTTTATAAAAACTAAAAATGTAGTAGAACTTTTTTAAAAAGGTAGTATTTCTACTACTTTTTCCAAAAAGGTGCTTTTTCCTCAATTTTGTTCATAAAGTACAATATAAGACAGTATTTCTTGTGATTTATAATTTTTCTAAATTTACTACTTTTTTAAACCAAAGTTATTCTACTACTATTCCAAAAATCTAGTATTTCAACAAATTTGTTAAAAAATATCAGTATTTTTTGTGTATTTATTACTTTTTATACAAAAAAAAAACGTAGTACAACTTTTTTAAAAAGGTAGTATTTCTACTACTTTTTGCAAAAACTTGTATTTTCCACAAATTTGTTCATAAAGTACAATATAAGACAGTAGTTCTTGTGATTTATAAATTTTTCCAAATTTACTACTTTTTTAAAACCAAAGTTATTCTACTACTATTTCAAAAAGTTAGTAATTCCACAATTTTTTTTAAAAAATATTAGTATTATTTGTGTATTTATTACTTTTTATAAAAACTAAAAATGTAGTAGAACTTTTTTAAAAAGGTAGTATTTCTACTACTTTTTCCAAAAATGTGCATTTTCCATAATTTGGTTCATAAAGTACAATATAAAACTGTATTTCTTGTGATTTATAAATTTTTTCAAATTTAATACTTTTTTAAAACCAAAATTATTCTACTACTATTTCAAAAAGGTAGTATTTCCACTAATTTTTTAAAAAATGTTAGTATTATTTGTGTATTTATTACTTTTTATAAAAATTAAAAATGCAGTAAAACTTTTTTAAAAAGGTAGTATTTCTACTACTTTTTTAAAAAGGTAGAATTTGCACAATTTAGTTAAAAAAATTTTATTTTCTCGTATTTCATTTTTTCATTTCATTTAATGATTTTTGTATTTATTTAATAATTTTTGTAAAATATTCGCAGTACTTTTTTGAAATGGTAGCATTTCTACTACTTTTTTGCAAAAAGGTTCTATTTTTGTATTACTTGTGTTAAATACATAATAATATAAATTTTAGAAGAAGTTAAATTTCTAAGATTTTTACTCCTATCTTTACTATTTTGAGTGTGTACTAATTTTTTTTTTTAAAAAAAGTGAATTTTCTATTACTTTTTTGAAAACTACTTTTTCAAAAAGGTACTATTTTCACAATTTTGTTAATATTTCTTGTGTATTTAATTATTTCAAAAATAGGAAATTTTAACTACTTTTTTAAAAAGGTAGTATTTGTATTTATTTTTCAAAAATCTTCTATTTTCACAATTTTGTTTAAAAATATTTATAATTCTCTTGAATTTACAACTTTTTGCAATAATTAATTTTTCTACTACACTTTTTAGAGGGTAATGATTGTATTACTTTTTCCAAAAGCTTTTATTTATACTATTTTCTCAAAAATGTAGTACTATTTTCAAGTAGAGAATATTTTTAGTACTTTTCAAAAAAGTAGTATTTCTAATACTATTTCAAAAACGTAGTACTTCTGCTACTATTTATAAAACATTAAAATTTATCAAAATTTTTAAATTTTATTTTATGCCAATAAAATTCTAGTATTTTTACTATTTTTTCCAAAAGGTAGTATTTCTACTACTATTTTTAAAAATTTAATATTTCTTCTAATTATTCCAAAAATATAATTTTTATAATAAATTTCATAAATTATAAAATTTTTATTACTTTTTCAAAAGGTAGTATTTCTAATACTTTTCTCAAAAACAGTAGTATTTTTTAAAAGTTAGTAGTTATTCTATTTTTTCAAAAACTTAGTATTTTTGCTCTATATTTGCAAAACTTTAGTATTTCTACTACGTTTTCAAAAGGTAGTATTTCTACTACTATTTTTAAAAAATTATTATTTCTTCTAATTATTCCAAAACTATAATTTTTATAATAAATTTCATAAATTATAAAATGTTTACTACTTTTTCAAAAGGTAGTATTTCTAATACTTTTTTTCAAAAAACAGTAGTATTTTTTAAAAGTTAGTAGTTATTCTAATTTTTAAAAAAAACATAGTACTTTTGCTCCATATTTGCAAAATTTTAGTATTTCTACTACGTTTTCAAAAGGTAGTATTTCTACTACTATTTTTAAAAAATTAATATTTCTTCTAATTATTCCAAAAATATAATTTTTATAATAAATTTCATGAATTAAAATTTTTACTACTTTTTCAAAAGGTAGTATTTCTAATACTTTTCTCAAAAACAGTAGTATTTTTTTAAAATTTAGTAGTTATTCTAATTTTTCAAAAACTTAGTATTTTTGCTTTATACTTGCAAAATTTTAGTATTTCTACTACTTTTTCAAAAGGTAGTATTTCTACTACTATTTTCAAAAAATTAATATTTCTTCTAATTATTCCAATACTATAATTTTTATAATAAATTTCATAAATTATAAAATTTTTACTACTTTTTCAAAAGGTAGTATTTCTAATACTTTTCTCAAAAACAGTAGTATTTTTTAAAATTTAGTAGTTATTCAAATTTTTCAAAAACTTAGTATTTTTGCTTTATATTTGCAAAAATTTTAGTATTTCTACTACTTTTTAAAAAGGTAGTATTTCTACTACTATTTTCAAAAAAGTTATATTTAAGCTAGATTTGATCAAATGCATTAGTTTTACCATATTTTTTTAAAAAATTTTATATTTTTACTACTTTTACAAAAAGTAGTATTTCTACTACTAATTTTAGAAGCTTACAAACTCCCCCACAAGTAGTATTTCTCCTACTTTGTAATGTTTTAATAATATTTTGTTTGCCGCTTTCTTTATTTTCCATGCCATTTGAGCATTTAACAAAACCTTTGCAATTCCAGTACTTTTGAACTATAAACATATATATTTTAAACTACTTGCCCTGAACTTGTGATGACTTGTTGTATCATATAACAATGTGGGTACAAAAACGCAGACTGTGTTCTACAGCTTGAAAGCTAAAAATAAGCTGATTATAGGTATGTAGCCATGTATGTTAAATCATGAATCTTTTATTAACAAAGCATCCACAAAAAAAGCACGAAATTACACATTTGCAAATACACATTTAGTGGAGTTCTCATTATTAACTGGGTGCATGAGTTTGTGTAACAAAAAGAAACGCAGCTGTTTAACAATAAACGATCACAAAGGCTTACAGACTGGTATACAAACCACAAAATGAGTTTGTAGCAGCATATGTGCATGACAAGGTATACACAGCAGGAATATAGAATTCAAAACGATGCCACATCAAGGACTCATGTGTTGCAACCCTTTTCATAAATATACAAATACAGCAAACTTAACAATTATGTTGAATTTTACCATTAGTACAAATTACAAGCATTTTAAATATTTTTAAAAATGCAGCCTACTTTAATCAATAATAATTACTGCTTTAATTTTATAAATTTTATAGAAAGTAGAAAAAAAATATTCTCCAAATATTTCAATAATTTACAAACTATTATTTTAACAGATTAAAATTAAATTAAAACTGCAAATTAAAGAATTCCGAAATATAAATTATTTTAAAATTTAATTTTACCAAGGCAACAGCAAAATGTTGGTGAGATAATTTTAATATTATTATTAAATGCTAATTGCTACAAAATAGCCACAATTATTATTGGAAAAAATACAATATATAAATTAAAAATTCATTAAATAAATAAACAAACAAATTAAAAAAATAAAAATCAACTGGCAAATAAATAGAAAAAAATGTCAACAAATTAATATTTTTTTAAAGAGACAATACAAAATGTTAAAATGTAAGAAATTAAGTTATAAAACAGTTCTGTTCTAGTTCTGTTCTAGTTCTGTTCTAGTTCTGTTCTAGTTCTGTTCTAGTTCTGTTCTAGTTCTGTTCTAGTTCTGTTCTAATTCTGTTCTAGTTCTGTTCTAGTTCTGTTCTAATTCTGTTCTAGTTCTGTTCTAGTTCTGTTCTAGTTCTGTTCTAGTTCTGTTCTAGTTCTGTTCTAGTTCTGTTCTAGTTCTGTTCTAGTTCTGTTCTAGTTCTGTTCTAGTTCTGTTCTAGTTCTGTTCTAGTTCTGTTCTAGTTCTGTTCTAGTTCTGTTCTAGTTCTGTTCTAGTTCTGTTCTAGTTCTGTTCTAGTTCTGTTCTAGTTCTGTTCTAGTTCTGTTCTAGTTCTGTTCTAGTTCTGTTCTAGTTCTGTTCTAGTTCTGTTCTAGTTCTGTTCTAGTTCTGTTCTAGTTCTAGTTCTGTTCTAGTTCTGTTCTAGTTCTGTTCTAGTTCAGTTCTAGTTCAGTTCTAGTTCAGTTCTAGTTCAGTTCTAGTTCTGTTCTAGTTCTGTTCTAGTTCTGTTCTAGTTCTGTTCTAGTTCTGTTCTAGTTCTGTTCTAGTTCTGTTCTAGTTCTGTTCTAGTTCTGTTCTAGTTCTGTTCTAGTTCTGTTCTAGTTCTGTTCTAGTTCTGTTCTAGTTCTGTTCTAGTTCTGTTCTAGTTCTGTTCTAGTTCTGTTCTAGTTCTGTTCTAGTTCTGTTCTAGTTCTGTTCTAGTTCTGTTCTAGTTCTGTTCTAGTTCTGTTCTAGTTCTGTTCTAGTTCTGTTCTAGTTCTGTTCTAGTTCTGTTCTAGTTCTGTTCTAGTTCTGTTCTAGTTCTGTTCTAGTTCTGTTCTAGTTCTGTTCTAGTTCTGTTCTAGTTCTGTTCTAGTTCTGTTCTAGTTCTGTTCTAGTTCTGTTCTAGTTCTGTTCTAGTTCTGTTCTAGTTCTGTTCTAGTTCTGTTCTAGTTCTGTTCTAGTTCTGTTCTAGTTCTGTTCTAGTTCTGTTCTAGTTCTGTTCTAGTTCTGTTCTAGTTCTGTTCTAGTTCTGTTCTAGTTCTGTTCTAGTTCTGTTCTAGTTCTGTTCTAGTTCTGTTCTAGTTCTGTTCTAGTTCTGTTCTAGTTCTGTTCTAGTTCTGTTCTAGTTCTGTTCTAGTTCTGTTCTAGTTCTGTTCTAGTTCTGTTCTAGTTCTGTTCTAGTTCTAGTTCTGTTCTAATTCTGTTCTAGTTCTGTTCTAGTTCTGTTCTAATTCTGTTCTAGTTCTGTTCTAGTTCTGTTCTAGTTCTGTTCTAGTTCTGTTCTAGTTCTGTTCTAGTTCTGTTCTAGTTCTGTTCTAGTTCTGTTCTAGTTCTGTTCTAGTTCTGTTCTAGTTCTGTTCTAGTTCTGTTCTAGTTCTGTTCTAGTTCTGTTCTAGTTCTGTTCTAGTTCTGTTCTAGTTCTGTTCTAGTTCTGTTCTAGTTCTGTTCTAGTTCTGTTCTAGTTCTGTTCTAGTTCTGTTCTAGTTCTGTTCTAGTTCTGTTCTAGTTCTGTTCTAGTTCTGTTCTAGTTCTGTTCTAGTTCTGTTCTAGTTCTGTTCTAGTTCTGTTCTAGTTCTGTTCTAGTTCTGTTCTAGTTCTGTTCTAGTTCTGTTCTAGTTCTGTTCTAGTTCTGTTCTAGTTCTGTTCTAGTTCTGTTCTAGTTCTGTTCTAGTTCTGTTCTAGTTCTGTTCTAGTTCTGTTCTAGTTCTGTTCTAGTTCTGTTCTAGTTCTGTTCTAGTTCTGTTCTAGTTCTGTTCTAGTTCTGTTCTAGTTCTGTTCTAGTTCTGTTCTAGTTCTGTTCTAGTTCTGTTCTAGTTCTGTTCTAGTTCTGTTCTAGTTCTGTTCTAGTTCTGTTCTAGTTCTGTTCTAGTTCTGTTCTAGTTCTGTTCTAGTTCTGTTCTAGTTCTGTTCTAGTTCTGTTCTAGTTCTGTTCTGTTCATTTCATTGAGTTTTAAATGTCTTAAATAAAATTTAATTTCTTGTGCAAATAAACAAAACAAGGTGTATCATCATCGTCTTGTAAAGTTAACAATACATATATTTTTTCTGTCATACGTTTTGTATGCTTAAAATACACAAAGCCAAGAGTCTACACTTGTCTAAAGGATTCAGCTGTTGTGCACAAATTTATACAGAAAAAAAAGTGGCGTCCTTGCCAACTGTTGCTGCTGATACGAAAAGTTATTCAAGCGTATCCATGCAATTGTTAGCTATACCCTGCCCCACGGTGATAAAGTTAAGTTTGTTACGCCATTTGTAATTTACAGTATTTATATAAGACAAAAATTCATGAATATTTGTGTTTTTGTTAACGAAAACCACATTCTTGATCTTGGTCTTTCAAGGGAAGAGATAGGAACTAGTTCTTTATCTGAACTAGACTCTGGTAGATTTTGGTTTTCGTAACTTAAGTTTTTAGTTGAATTTGTCTTCTATTACCTTCTTTCCTGTTTAGCAAGAAGGAACATAACTACATCTACTAACTCAATACAACTAGTGTTTGTTAAGTAAGTGTTGCCTACTTCTAGGTGTTATTTTGTATAAAGTTTTCTGAAGTGTGTGGGTGTCCGCATGAAATGAATGGGTTTTTGTAAGTCACATGGAGTTTTATCTCTGTATATGTTTATATGTATATCATTGTTAAGTATACATCGTTATAAACCAACTAAGTGTGCAAGAAAATCTTGGCATTTTGTACAAGAACAACTTTCTCAAGTAAGTGAAAGCAAACAGTGCAAAATTAATTTAAAGTAACACAAAAGCAAAGTTTAAATGAAGTAATAAAAAAACATGACGTATAAACGACGGTTAATTATATGAAATGTTTTTATTTGTTGCCTTTTAATATTTCATCTCAAAAATGTCTGAAGCAACAGTTTATGGCTGGGATAGGGGTAAGAAAAAAAGGCATAAAAAGTGTTAAATAATTCTTAAACAAAGTAGAACAAATAAAGTTGCAAGAAAGTGAGATTAAAAGTTTTGTCTTCAGCATAATTTGTTACAGTTTTGGAATAAATGAGGAGGAATAAAAGTAAAGGAATCTCAGTTTTCCTAACTAAGGATTTGAGTTAAAGTTAAAGCAATAGATATAGAGAACTGAACTAGAACTGAACTGAACTAGAACTGAACTAGAACTGAACTAGAACTGAACTAGAACTGAACTAGAACTGAACTAGAACTGAACTAGAACTGAACTAGAACTGAACTAGAACTGAACTAGAACTGAACTAGAACTGAACTAGAACTGAACTAGAACTGAACTAGAACTGAACTAGAACTGAACTAGAACTGAACTAGAACTGAACTAGAACTGAACTAGAACTGAACTAGAACTGAACTAGAACTGAACTAGAACTGAACTAGAACTGAACTAGAACTGAACTAGAACTGAACTAGAACTGAACTAGAACTGAACTAGAACTGAACTAGAACTGAACTAGAACTGAACTAGAACTGAACTAGAACTGAACTAGAACTGAACTAGAACTGAACTAGAACTGAACTAGAACTGAACTAGAACTGAACTAGAACTGAACTAGAACTGAACTAGAACTGAACTAGAACTGAACTAGAACTGAACTAGAACTGAACTAGAACTGAACTAGAACTGAACTAGAACTGAACTAGAACTGAACTAGAACTGAACTAGAACTGAACTAGAACTGAACTAGAACTGAACTAGAACTGAACTAGAACTGAACTAGAACTGAACTAGAACTGAACTAGAACTGAACTAGAACTGAACTAGAACTGAACTAGAACTGAACTAGAACTGAACTAGAACTGAACTAGAACTGAACTAGAACTGAACTAGAACTGAACTAGAACTGAACTAGAACTGAATTAGTACCTGATCACAGATTTTTATATAAAAAAATTTAGATCGAGCTCTTTTTCTTGATTAAACGCTTATTGGCCAAGTTATTAGCGAATTTATATATTTTGAGTTTTTATATAAAAAAATCGATTTTTGTTCAGAAATATGAGTGATCATAGATCGAGCTGCTATTCTTAATTAAACGCTTATTGGCCAAGTTATTAGCAAATTTATATATTTTGAGTTTTTATATAAAAAAATCGATTTTTTGACAGAAATATGAGTGACCACAGATCGAGCTCTTTTTCTTGATTAAACGCTTATTGTCCAAGTTATTAGCGAATTTAGCAATTACCAACGAACGATATTTGATTATTATTTTATGACAAAGTTTTTCAAATACATATACATATATTTGCACTAATTATACATACTTATTTTATGTATAAAATTTAAAACTCGTTTATGTGCAAACTTTACATTAATGTACAACTTTTATTTTATTTCACAATATTTATAAGCAGCTTAAATATGAAAACGTAGTAATACATAGTTGTGGTAAATGAAAAATTTTATTTAATTTTGATTTTAATGGAAATAAAAATATCATTTTAATTGGTAGTGTTTAGCAACTTTAGCTCGTCATTCCCTTAAAACAAAACTTTGCACAAACAGGTAACTTTTTTTATGTGATGTAAAGGTGTATTAAATCCATATTACGCTGTAAATTACAGCAGTCCTGTTGTCCTGGACTTAAATAAAGCAATAAGCATGTAATAAAATAGTTGTAAAACATTAACATTTCATTAATTTACGGTCTACTACCTTTAAGGATTTACAACATGTGAAAAAAATGTTATTTGCTGTATGACTGCGGTTTTTATATTGATTTCTGTACATTTGCTGACTGACAACTTATTCTTTTTTGTTTAAAAGCTGGCTTTTTTCTGACAAGCTTTTGATTTACAAGTTTTTATAATGAAAACGTAAGTATTCTGAAGAAAACCATACATTTGGAATAAAATCCCCTTTGAAATATAAGGTCTTTTGAGGATTATTAAAAAAAATTGTTTTATGGCATTTGTCAAGCAAGAAAAAAAATTAAATAAAAGTTTTTATTTTTTTTTTTTTGTTAAATTTAGTATCCTTTAGAATTAATTAAAATTAAATATTTCTTTTGTATCACTAATAGTTTTATTGTCAGTTAGATAATACAAATTATTTATTTTTAATCAGTTTCCTTTTAAATTAATAAAACATTTCCCTTACTTGCAAAAAATAACATAAACAATCAGTCTTCTGCATTAAAACAGCACATTATTACAAACTCACTCAATCAATAACACCACTGTTTCTCTCTACTCTACTCTCTTGTTGTAAAAGTCCAAATAAAATAAAGCAAGAAGCAGAATAACAACAAACAAACATAAGAAAATACACAACTATGTGTTTGTTTTGTTTCCTCACCCAATTACACCACTCTCTCTCTCACTCTACTCTATACTCTTAATATAAATGGCCGAACAAAATAAAACAAGAAGAAGCATATCAACAAACACACACAGGAGATAATGTACTGTTATTTGTTTTGTTTACATTGTCTGTGCTCTGGTAAAAAAAAAACAATAACAAATGTAAACAAAACCAGTGATAGGATAATTTATGGAAAATGTAAATGAATAATGCAAATAATTGTAAATAAAAAATCATATAAAACCAATAATAATTCTACAGTTTCAATTTGTAAAAGGTTTGCTTCAGTAATTAAACAATATTAACAACTCATAAAGGAAACCTTTTCTTATTATACCCTTCACCTTTGTGAGAAGGGTATATATAAGTTTGTCATTCCATTTGTAATTTCTAGATTTTTCATTTCCGACCCTATAAAGTATATATATTCTGGATCCTTATAGATAGCGGAGTCGAACTAACTAAACTAAATCAAACTAAATCGCAATCACATTGTAAATAACCTTAATTTGAATAAAGTTTAATGTAAAAATACTAACTGTTTTTACAAAGCTGCTAAAATTCATTAATTTTAATAAGTTCCACCAATAAGATTACACTAAATTCCTTGTTTAATATTGAAAGCCTTTTAAACAATTTTTTTTTTTAAATAATGCTGCTCAATATATTTTCTTGTTTACCCCACAACATTCACTTCATTTCGTTATAACCCCCACTAATTAAATTTTGAAGTCTTTACGTACATATTTTAAATTTTCTTGCCGCAGAAACAATTTTTGCTGCCAGCTATAACCAGCTGCTGAAAATAGCAGTAAAATGCAAGGTCATATTCCTTCAATACCCGCTTCTTGCCTGAAAAAAATTTGCCATGATAATCCACAATTTGTATTATACTTATGGTGGTTGCTTTTTTAATTAATAATCTGTTACTACGTTGATTTTGCATACAGCTTCTGGCTTTTAAGAAATTTATCTTTTTTTTGTAGACTGAGTATTGTAAATACCTTTTGTAAAACATGACATTTACAATAACAAAAATTAGTTTTAAATCCTTTTGCCTGACTCAGACATTAATCAAGAGAAGCAAATTAATAAAGAAACTTTAAAAGGTATACAAGGTAATATAAATATGAATTTCTCTTATATTTGTCGAAAATATAAACAAATGAAATTATTCATATGTCTGTTCCAGTTCTGTTCTAGTTCTATTCTAGTTCTGTTCTAGTTCTGTTCTAGTTCTGTTCTAGTTCTGTTCTAGTTCTGTTCTAGTTCTGTTCTAGTTCTGTTCTAGTTCTGTTCTAGTTCTGTTCTAGTTCTGTTCTAGTTCTGTTCTAGTTCTGTTCTAGTTCTGTTCTAGTTCTGTTCTAGTTCTGTTCTAGTTCTGTTCTAGTTCTGTTCTAGTTCTGTTCTAGTTCTGTTCTAGTTCTGTTCTAGTTCTGTTCTAGTTCTGTTCTAGTTCTGTTCTAGTTCTGTTCTAGTTCTGTTCTAGTTCTGTTCTAGTTCTGTTCTAGTTCTGTTCTAGTTCTGTTCTAGTTCTGTTCTAGTTCTGTTCTAGTTCTGTTCTAGTTCTGTTCTAGTTCTGTTCTAGTTCTGTTCTAGTTCTGTTCTAGTTCTGTTCTAGTTCTGTTCTAGTTCTGTTCTAGTTCTGTTCTAGTTCTGTTCTAGTTCTGTTCTAGTTCTGTTCTAGTTCTGTTCTAGTTCTGTTCTAGTTCTGTTCTAGTTCTGTTCTAGTTCTGTTCTAGTTCTGTTCTAGTTCTGTTCTAGTTCTGTTCTAGTTCTGTTCTAGTTCTGTTCTAGTTCTGTTCTAGTTCTGTTCTAGTTCTGTTCTAGTTCTGTTCTAGTTCTGTTCTAGTTCTGTTCTAGTTCTGTTCTAGTTCTGTTCTAGTTCTGTTCTAGTTCTGTTCTAGTTCTGTTCTAGTTCTGTTCTAGTTCTGTTCTAGTTCTGTTCTAGTTCTGTTCTAGTTCTGTTCTAGTTCTGTTCTAGTTCTGTTCTAGTTCTGTTCTAGTTCTGTTCTAGTTCTGTTCTAGTTCTGTTCTAGTTCTGTTCTAGTTCTGTTCTAGTTCTGTTCTAGTTCTGTTCAAGTTCTGTTCTAGTTCTGTTCTAGTTCTGTTCTAGTTCTGTTCTAGTTCTGTTCTAGTTCTGTTCTAGTTCTGTTCTAGTTATGTTCTAGTTCTGTTCTAGTTCTGTTCTAGTTCTGTTCTAGTTAAGTTCACATCATTCCTCCTTTCCTTTTTTATAATATCTTTAGCTGCGTCAGTTTTATACAAATTGTGTACTTCATTAACCCTTTTGTTTTAAAAAGGAGCTCCTGTCAAACATCAAACAAAAGTAGAGCAAGAACAAGATAAGGATTTTCTTGGGACACAAAAGCCGTAAAATGAAAAATTCGTGGAATTTTTTCCCAAAAGGCAAGAATTAAGACAAATAAATTAATTACCAACCAAGTAGCAGTACTCAGACAGCATAACAGCATTATTGAGAAATAAGAAAAAGGAAAAGTCTTAAAGAAAATTAAGTATTATTAAAGTATTTTATAAAAAGCATTTCTTTGAAGG
The DNA here is from genome assembly GCF_958450345.1 of Calliphora vicina. Taxonomy (NCBI): domain Eukaryota; kingdom Metazoa; phylum Arthropoda; class Insecta; order Diptera; family Calliphoridae; genus Calliphora; species Calliphora vicina. The sequence goes on from NC_088783.1 coordinate 117,945,767, forward strand.
TTTCACTTTTGTAGCATTTATCCAGAAATGGGTTTTAAATGCTCAAACTTTTATTCCAGTTCTTTCTTTGGAGCCCTTTTCCACGTTTTCTTTTCACATATGTTCAATTTGTATTCAAATAAAGTAATTTCCGCTTTATGCACCAAACACACAAACATAAAACATTACAAACAATACAAAATACCATTTTCTAAACCACATTTACTTAGTTTTATGTGTGTAAGTTAAAAAAGTATTAAAAACCGTGAAGTTTTCTTTTAGCAATATAAAAAGAGGGGGGGGGGGTTTCTTGACTGAAGTTGTGGGGAAGGTAAAGAAAAAGTTTCTTTAGATTGATATTTTTAAAAAGAAACTGTAGCAAGAAAAGTAGGTCATATAATGGCTCATAAATGGCTCATTAATATGTGTGTTACGTTGAACATTCACATACCCAGCGGTAAAAGGAAGGAATAAAAAGGACTTATAAAAGATTTTATTTGGAAGACACATGAGTTCCATGACCCATTCGCTTAACTGGGTTTATTAATAAACAAAATTGCGGAATATGGAGTGAGACCAATAGACAACAGATTGGTGGTTGCAACAGGATGGAGCTATGTGGCATGCTGCAACCGTAACCTTAGATATATTGAATCGATCGAGAAACGGACCTGTCAATTGGACTCCAAAGTCATGCTATTTCACACCTCTCGATTATTTCCTGTGAGGCCCCATTAATTCACTAGTTATTTTATTTAAATATAAAATATCATTTAATTTCCTATTGGATCTCTTTTATGTTTTATTCCCCCACTTTGCATAAAGGTTTTTCTGTCATTTTCTTCATATGATATTTACTGTTTGTTAGTCTATAAAATTAATGGCTTTTATAATAAAATGTTTGCAAAATTTCATGGAAAAATTTTGTAAGAAAAAGTTATTAAAAAGGCTGATTGTTGGTTGTATGTAGGTAAAAATAAAATGCAAGTAAAAATCAATTTCTCTTGAACAAACCTGATTTTATGTAACGATAAGAGCAATACAATTTTAAATAACTTTTGTTTGAAACTGGAGGGTGAAACAAATATTAATAAATATGAAATTAAATTTTGTAGATGGGATAATATTGAGAAAAGGGCACACTTTAGCTACAGAAATATTAACACCAAAAGCCTTAAAATAAATCTATATCAGTTCTAGTTCAGTTCTAGTTCAGTTCTAGTTCAGTTCTAGTTCAGTTCTAGTTCAGTTCTAGTTCAGTTCTAGTTCAGTTCTAGTTCAGTTCTAGTTCAGTTCTAGTTCAGTTCTAGTTCAGTTCTAGTTCAGTTCTAGTTCAGTTCTAGTTCAGTTCTAGTTCAGTTCTAGTTCAGTTCTAGTTCAGGTTCTAGTTCAGGTTCTAGTTCAGGTTCTAGTTCAATTTTATCTTTATTAAAAATATTTAGATTTCAAAGGGGCTAGTAATTGAGTTAAGGGTGGCGTATGATTATTATTTAATTTTCTTGAAATGCTCATACGTCATGATGGGCATAATTTGATGCAATTACTTAATATTGTATGAATGATTTTAAACCAAAATTAGTTGATTTAAAGAAGCTTTATTAACCGACAACTTCAATACCTTTAAGCTAATATTTTTTAAAGAATTTTATCTTGCAAGTATCAGTGAGTGTAAGTAATTTGCAGAACTGCATTAAGAAAATTTCCCCTTTCAATTAATGAAATCTGTTAAAAGACTTTATGATAATCCTATAATTCTCATCATGAACTATTCTTGCAACACATTTAATTAGGAAAACATAAATTACCTTTTAAGAGTGCAGGAAAACACCATGATATGAACATATTAACTTGTTTAAACATGTTTTATTGCACATATGAGTAGGAGTTTAAACATGTTAAAACACATAATTAAAATGGCATTTGGGTTAATTAAAAAGGTAAGCAGATAAGTAAGAACGGGGATTATATTAAATATATGAAACTAACAAATACATATCCAACACTTTTCGTTAAATGATGGAGAAGAGGAGATGTAAATGATTCAAAATTTGTTTATAAAATGTGTCTTTAAATTGTTAACGTAAATTCAAGTTTATTAAGATAATTTCGTTGATTTATTTGTGTCAGCTAAAGCTTAAATTCTGAGAAATAATGACAAAAATATTGCACAATTTTTTTGTTGTTAATGTTTCTACTAAAAGTTAATTATCATTAAACTAAATAACAAACTAAAACTACACTGATACTGAGAACTAACACAACCACACCACAACTAAAATGCAACCAGTCGACTATAGTTAAAACTAAACACACTAACAGGCTTACACTCCCACACACACGCACACACAATAACAAACATCCGTTTTAACAGCAAAAACCACAAAAACCACAAATTGTTATGATCAACTACTTTAACAACTTCCACAAGCGAAAAACTAAAACTTAAAACTTACCAGCTACAAGTTACTATAGTTTCCTGCAACAGCAACAATAACAATTAACAATTTCATGAAAAACTAAACTAAAACTAATGTGTTGCATATTTTTAGGATGCTAAAGAAAACTAAACAACAGCATATCACTCTTAATAAACGGAGAGTTTTGGTTTCAGAAAGCATTAAGCGTGTAAGTGTAATTATAAATAACTGGAAATTTCTACTTGTTTTTGTATAATGTCACAGATGAGTACATACAATGAAACACAACTTTAATAGGGAAAAAGTTAATGCAACTTTGTGGGAGTGATAAACCTGAACAATTCTACATAAGTTAGAGAAGCAACAAAATTTGTATTATTGGGAACATACTCTATGCATTACAGATTTCAATAGGATCGTTATAGATAGCGGAATCGATATATCCATGTCTGTCTGTCCGACTGTATGTTGGAATAAACTTTCCATAGCCCCAATATAAGTTACATTCATGCATACATATATCCGCTATAGAACTGGCTCGGTTGCTTTTTAAAATCGAGAAAATCGCCCCACAAATGACTGAGTTATAAGGAAGAAACCAGCACAACCTGGATTTTTAACCTATTTTTGATCTATATCTGGTTAACTAAGTCATTAATATAGACAATATCGATATCTAATGATAGATTTTGAAATATCTATCATTAAATATCTAAAATATTAAATATTGCATATAAATCATACGACACCAATGATGTTGCTTAACTCACAATGAATTAAGACAAAAACTACTGCAGGCTTTAGGGCGCCTTTTAATAATAGTGGTCGCTTATTCAAAAATATTTAATAATTTTTGTATAAAACTGTTTCAAATTTAATTTTAATGTTGATTTTTGAATTCAGCATATGTCAAAATCGATTAATAGGGGATTCGGGCCGAAAATTTTAGAAAATTGCTTAAAAAATTATACGCCACCAATTCGTTGAACAGTTCACAATGAATAGGACAAAAACTATTGCAGGCTTTAGGGCGCCTTTTAATAACAGTAGACCTTTATTCAAAAATATTTAATCATTCTTGTGTAAAACTGCTACAAATTTAATTTTAATGTGGATTTTTGAATTCAGCGTATGTCAAAATCGATTAATAGGGGATTCGAGCCAAATCCGCTCAATAGTTTCGGAGAAAAATGCAAAAAACATAAAATTTGAGAAAATTGCTTAATAAATTATACGCCACCAATTCGTTGTAGTGTTCGCTTATTCAAAAATATTTAATCATTCTTGTTTAAAACTGTTCCGAATTTCATTTTAATCGATTAATAGGGGATTTGAACTAAATCCGCTCAATAGTTTCGGAGAAAAATGCGAAAAAACATAAAATTTGAGAAAATTGCTTGAAAAATTATACGCCACCAATACTTTATTTAACACAAAATTAATTTAAACAAAAACTAGTGCATGCTTTTAGGTGCTTGTAAATTACAGTGGTCCTTTTTATAATTTTAGATTCAATATCTTTTAAAAACTTGCTCAAAAAAAATTCTAATGAAGATTTTTGAATTCAGCGTATGTCAAAATCAGTTAATAGGGGATTCGGGCCGAATCCGCTCGAGAGTTTCGGAGAAAAATGCAAAAAACCTAAAATTTGAGAAAATTGCTTAAAAAATTATACGACACCAATTCGTTGTAGAGTTCAAAATGAATTAAGACAAAAACTGTTGCAGGTTTTAGGGCGCCTTTTAATAACAGTGGTCGCTTATTCAAAAATATTTAATCATTGTTGTATAAAACTGTTCCGAATTCAATTTTAATGTTGATTTTTGAATTCGGCGTATGTCAAAATCGACTAATAAGGGATTCGAGCCGAATCCGCTTAATAGTTTCGGAGAAAAATGCGAAAAAACATAAAATTTGAGAAAATTGCTTGAAAAATTATACGCCACCTATTCGCTGTAGAGTTCACAATGAATTAATACAAAAACTGTTGCAGGCTTTAGGGCGCCTTTTATAACAGTGGGCCTTTATTTAAAAATATTTATTCCTTCTTCTATAAAACTGTTCCGAATTTCATTTTAATGTTGATTTTTGAATTCAGCGTATGTCAAAATTGATTAATAGGGGATTCAAGCTGAATCCGCTCAATAGTTTCCGAGAAAAAGCAAAAAACATAAAATTTGAGAAAATTGCTTTAAAAATTATACGCCACCAATTCCTTGAACAGTTCACAATGAATTAATACTAAAACTATTGCAGGCTTTAGGGCGCCTTTTAATAACAGTGTTCCTTTATTCAAAATATTTAATCATTCTTGTATAAAACTCTTCCGAATTCAATTTTAATGTTGATTTTCGAATTCAGCATATGTCAAAATCTATTAACAGGGGATTCGAGCCGAATCCGCTTAATAGTTTCGGAGAAAAATGCAAAAAACATAAAATTTGAGAAAATTACTTGAAAAATTATACGCCACCAATTCTTTACTTAACACAAAATTAATTTAAACAAAAACTATTGCATGCTTTTAGGTGCTTGTTAATTACAGTGGTTCATTTTATAATTTTGGATTAAATATCTTTTAAAAACTTGCTCAAAATAAATTCTAATAAAGATTTTCGAATTCAGCGTATGTCAAAATCGGTTAATAGGGGATTCGGGCCGAATCCGCTCAATAGTTTCCGAGAAAAATGCAAAAAACCTAAAATTTGAGAAAATTGCTTAAAAAATTATACGCCACCAATTCGTTGAACAGTTCACAATGAATAGAACAAAAACTATTGCAGGCTTTCGGGCGCCTTTTAATAACAGTGGTCGCTTATTCAAAAATATTTAAGCATTCTTGTATAAAACTGTTCCAAATTTAATTTTAATGTTGATTTTTGAATTCAGCGTATGTCAAAATCGATTAATAGGGGATTCGAGCTGAATCCGCTCAATAGTTTCGGAGAAAAATGCAAAAAACATAAAATTTGAGAAAATTGCTTAAAAAATTATACGCCACTTATTCGCTGTAGAGTTCATAATGAATAAAGACAAAAACTATTGCAGGCTTTAGGGCGCCTTTTAATAACAGTGGTCGCTTATTCAAAAATATTTAATCATTCTTATATAAAACTGTTCCAAATTTAATTTTAATGTTGATTTTTGAATTCAGCATATGTCAAAATCGATTAATAGGGGATTCGAGCCGACTCCGCTCAATAGTTTCCGAGAAAAATGCAAAAAACTTAAAATTTGAGAAAATTGCTTGAAAAATTATACGCCACCTATTCGCTGTAGAGTTCATAATGACTTAAGACAAAAACTATTGCAGGCTTTAGGGCGCCTTTTATAACAGTGGGCCTTTATTTAAAAATATTTATTCCTTCTTCTATAAAACTGTTCCGAATTTCATTTTAATGTTGATTTTTGAATTCAGCGTATGTCAAAATTGATTAATAGGGGATTCAAGCTGAATCCGCTCAATAGTTTCCGAGAAAAAGCAAAAAACATAAAATTTGAGAAAATTGCTTTAAAAATTATACGCCACCAATTCCTTGAACAGTTCACAATGAATTAATACTAAAACTATTGCAGGCTTTAGGGCGCCTTTTAATAACAGTGTTCCTTTATTCAAAATATTTAATCATTCTTGTATAAAACTCTTCCGAATTCAATTTTAATGTTGATTTTCGAATTCAGCATATGTCAAAATCTATTAACAGGGGATTCGAGCCGAATCCGCTTAATAGTTTCGGAGAAAAATGCAAAAAACATAAAATTTGAGAAAATTACTTGAAAAATTATACGCCACCAATTCTTTACTTAACACAAAATTAATTTAAACAAAAACTATTGCATGCTTTTAGGTGCTTGTTAATTACAGTGGTTCATTTTATAATTTTGGATTAAATATCTTTTAAAAACTTGCTCAAAATAAATTCTAATAAAGATTTTCGAATTCAGCGTATGTCAAAATCGGTTAATAGGGGATTCGGGCCGAATCCGCTCAATAGTTTCCGAGAAAAATGCAAAAAACCTAAAATTTGAGAAAATTGCTTAAAAAATTATACGCCACCTATTCGCTGTAGAGTTCATAATGAATAAAGACAAAAACTATTGCAGGCTTTAGGGCGCCTTTTAATAACAGTGGTCGCTTATTCAAAATATTTAATCATTCTTGTATAAAACTGTTCCGAATTTCATTTTAATGTTGATTTTTGAATTCAGCATATGTCAAAATCGGTGGATAGGGGATTCGGTCCGAATCCGCTCAATAGTTTCCGAGAAAAATGCAAAAAACTTAAAATTTATGAAAATTGCTTAAAAAATTATACGCCACCTATTCGCTGTAGAGTTCATAATGAATAAAGGTAACAACTATTGCAGGCTTTAGGGCGCCTTTTAATAACAGTGGTCTTTCTTGTCACTAGTCTTCTGTAGTTTCGTCTGCAATCTTTAATTTTCAATATTGCCTATTCTGTATATACTAACTACTAAGTATTTCATTAACTTTTTGCAATTTTACCTTCATAAGCTTATTAATTAACTAAAAACATAGTTTGCTATATAGAGCTTTTAAAACAAAGTTTGCATAAAAAAACACATAAGCTCAAAGTTTTGCTATATGCTAAAATGTTGATGTTTTTCTTTTTATATGCATGCCTGACTTTGTGTGTTTAAATACTAATAATACTACATACATTTTAATATTTTTTTTTTTCTCAGAAAATCTGCAGGAAAATTTTATTATAGTAAATTATTATATTTTGTGTAATTTTGCAGACATTAGAGTGCTTCCATAGAGCCTGGTTAGGAGAAAAAGTAGGCAACTGCCAACTGTAAAATCAAATACAATTTAGAAATTTTGTTAAGAATTAATTATAGATTCTAACAATTCTAATTAAGACTTTAAATATTTATTTTATGGTAAATATTTTAAAAACAATTCCTGTTGATCCCTTTTCATTGTTTGTTTTTTTGTGTTTGATGTAAAAAGTTTCTAATGAACTCAAGTATGTTGCTTCTAATATTTTATTTCTGTTTTTATTTGTTTGGTTTCTGAGTTTTTTTATTTTGAAATTCATTTATATAAAACCCATATAAATTGAATTGGCATTTCTAGAAATTATAACTGTGTTTTGTTTAATATCTTGTTTTAGACACAAACTCATTTGAAAGCAGACAATCATGGTAGCTTAGTTTAGTTTATTATTAGTGGGAATATTAAATTAGTGTCAATAAGTCTCTACCATAAAGTAGAAGCAATAGACAGGACAAACCTACAAAAAAAAAACAGAAAAAATATCAAGAATACTTTGAAATTGTCATTAGTAGTTTTTATTTATTTTATTTAATATATAATTACTGCGGTGTAAAGCTAAAAACAATTCAAATTTGAAGGTTTTATTAAAAGCCTCTCCGATTTGTTCAATAACCCACTGTAATTTAATTGCGCCTAAATAGATGCAATAGTTTTTGCCTAAGTTAATGGTGAGCTTTAGAGAATTGCTGCAGCATGATTTCTTGTACATTTTTTTTATATTTTATGATTTTTTTGCATTTTTCTTTGAAATTACTACCTTATTAAACCATTTTGCCACTTATGAATACCAAAATTATGATTAAATTCAAGTTTTATTACTGCTTTCCAAAAAATATTGCAAAAAAAGCCACTGTAATTTAAAGGCGCCTTAATGGCTGCAATAGTTTTTATTTATTTCGTTCTCTAACCCTATTACCTTCAATTTTAGCATAAACACAAACCTTTTCATACACTGCCTTACCATTTTGTTTAATAAAGACAGAGTTCCCAAGAAATAAACAATTCCTTAACTTTTGCTTTTGTTTTAAAGTTAAAATTTTATATTTAATAATTTATTAGTATAATTTAAAATTTTTTTTTGTTTTAATTTTCTTATTTATTTATTTTAAGGAAAATTATCATTAATTTTAGAAATTATTTTAAAAATATTCTTGTTTAGAAACATTTAAAAATTTTAAACTAAAATTTAAATAAAAATACTAAGGAAATTATGTATTAGGACAAATTACAATAAACTAAACCTAAAAAAAAAATAAACTATAAACAAATAAAAATTAAAAATATTAAGAAATTATTAAAATTATTTACTTGTAAAAATAATAATATTAAAAAAAAACTAAAAGAAATAATAAATTACTAAATTTCAGTCTTTAAAGTGCTTAGAAATTGTTGTTTTGTTTTAACTTAATTAATTAAATATGTATTATTATGTTTGCTTTAAATCTTTTAAAAAAAAATATATTGTATATTTTAAATAAAATTAAAAAAAAAAATATATATAAAAATATTTTATATTTCTGCATGCTCCACATTATCCTCTTTATTATCTGCATTAACCTCTTGTTCTAATTTGTCTGTTTCGGTTAAAATTTGTTCTGGCTTGTGTTCTGCCCTTCCCTCAGCCTCTTCCTGCTCCAATTGTCTGTCTTTCTCCTCCATATTCGTTTCACTTATACTTCTTTTAGGCGACAGCGATGCCGGTGAGGAACCGGTGGAGGGAGTCAACGATGTGGAAGATGCTGTTGATGAATCTGTTATGGTATTAATTTCTATTTCCAATTCGGAAAATAAATCTATGAGATTATTAATGCCAATCAAATAGCCATCCTCATGATTGCCCACCTTCCAGGTGCTGGCATGATCAATGTAGTGATTTTCGGGCAATAGAACAGTTTTGGCAAAGTCTATCAGCCAGACATTGGCCTGCTTGCGATCGTGTACGAAGAGTAGAGAAGAACCGATAACTTCGTGACTACGAAAGAAGTCTGAACATTCGAGGGTGGCGCGAATAGCACGCAAACGTTGGATGTAACGGGCCTGAAATTATTTAAAAGGAAAGGAATATTTTAAGTTGTGGTAAACTGAACTAGAACCTGAGCTAGAACCTGAGCTAGAACCTAAACTAGAACCTGAACTAGAACCTGAACTAGAACCTGAGCTAGAACCTGAACTAGAACCTGAACTAGAACTGAACTAGAACTGAACTCGAACTGAACTAGAACTGAACTAGAACTGAACTAGAACTGAACTAGAACAGAACTAGAACAGAACTAGAACAGAACTAGAACAGAACTAGAACAGAACTAGAACTGAACTAGAACAGAACTAGAACAGAACTAGAACAGAACTAGAACAGAACTAGAACATAACTAGAACAGAACTAGAACAGAACTAGAACAGAACTAGAACAGAACTAGAACAGAACTAGAACAGAACTAGAACAGAACTAGAACAGAACTAGAACAGAACTAGAACAGAACTAGAACAGAACTAGAACAGAACTAGAACAGAACTAGAACAGAACTAGAACAGAACTAGAACAGAACTAGAACAGAACTAGAACAGAACTAGAACAGAACTAGAACAGAACTAGAACAGAACTAGAACAGAACTAGAACAGAACTAGAACAGAACTAGAACAGAACAGAACTAGAACAGAACTAGAACAGAACTAGAACAGAACTAGAACAGAACTAGAACTGAACTAGATCCAAAACTAGAACCTGAACTGGAACTGATAGTCTATATGAAATATCTCGTCTCTAGTCTCGTCTCTCCTCGTCTCTAGTCGTGCCTCTAGTCGTGCCTCTAGTCTCGTCTCTAGTCTTGTCTCTAGTCTTGTCTCTAGTCTCGTCTCTAGTTTCATATCTATTCTCGTATCTAGTCTCGTCTCTAGTCTTATTTCTAGTCTCAATTCTAGTCTCGTCTCTAGTCTAGTATGTATTTTCGTATCTAGTCTCGGTTTTAATCTCTTCTCTAGTCTCATCTTTACTGTAGTCTTTCTTATTCTTATCACTCACCATTGCATGTGGAAAACCACTTATAAACTCACGAAAAGCTGACTTGATTTGCTCACGGGATTTTGTTGTCTTAAAATCTTTTGAACTGGTGCCATCACTTTTCTTAATGCCCTGCAAAACAATAAACAAAATGATAAATAAATAAAATAGCATTTGAAATTCTGCTGCAAAACTCACCTCTATGCGAAAGCCCAAAGTGGCTGTGCTGGAAATGGTCTCACGCCAGACCATATAACGAGGCTTGGTTACACCCTTAGCCTTGTGCTCGTCTTCACTGGGAGCATTCGGATCGATTTGTATCATTTTCTCATACATATCTTTGCGCAGTTTAGGTTTCTCCTTGGCCTTTGACAGCTCCTCCTCCAAATAGGTGCGTACACCTATTTTGCAATCCATAACACAGGGTTGATAGAAATCACTTAATAAATCTTGGAGTTGCAGGTATACTGAAAGGAAGAAAACTAATTTTAGGTGCATATTTTTGTAGGTTTTGAAAAGAAAATACTTACACTCCCCATCTTCACTGGTTACTTGGCCCTTATATTCCGGCACATAGGGCCTTAAGACATCTTTCATTAGTATATGAAAACAATCCTCCTCCTTGGGACACAACTTCTTTAACACTGTACCCTGTTCGGGTCCTGCCTTGAAATTGCCCTGATGCCCGGCCAATTGAACCCAGGGATAGCGCTGCTTTTTGTAGGTTTGAAAGAAGGGAGTCCATTGTACTATATTGCGTATCTTACGCCAACCAGAGGGCTGTAAAAATCACATGGTAAACAAAAATGCATTTAGATTTTTTTTTTCCAATTTTTTTTTTTTTTGCTAGAAATTATAAATTCAAAATGTGTTTCCAATGATTGTTTTTGAGTTGTTGTTTCCTAACATAACAATAGATAAAATAAAAAGCACAGCAACTACAATAACAACAAAATCACAATACACAATGCATTGACGTCAATTCGAATAATGTAAACAGTGTAGACGTCGTCTTCATGTCTTTTATTTTGCCCCCAAAAAGCCAGTAAAACAAATGAGGAACAGATAAATGATCTTGTAGTAAAATGATCGTAGTAAAATTTACGCATTAACAATGAGCTAAGAAATTAAAATGGAATATTTTGAGACCATTAAAATTGTACAAGCAAAATTAATCGAATAAAAATTATCCAAAAAATTTAATCATATTGAAATAATCAGTAAATTTTCTATGAAAAGCTAAAAATATTCGCATAAAATTAATCGAATAAAATAAATTTTATTAACTTGTATTATTTAAAAGATTTTCTTAAAATGTATAAAAAATAATCGATTAAAATTAATCGAATAAAATTATTCGAATAAAATTATTCGATTAAAATTTTTCGAAAAATATAATTTTATAACGAAATTACCATCAAATTTATATATTTCGAACAATTTCCTACAAAAAGATAAAAATATTCGAATAATATTAGCAATAATAAACTTAATTAAATAATTTAAATAAAATTATTCGATTAAAATTTTTCGAATAAAATTATTCTTGTATAATTTAAAAGATTTTCTTAAAATGTATAAAAAATAATCGATTAAAATTAATCGAATAAAATTAGCCGAATAAAATTATTCGATTAAAATTTTTCGAAAAATATAATTTTATTACGAAACTACCATCAAATTTTTATAATTCGAACAATTTCCTACAAAAAGATAAAAATATTCGAATAATATTAGCAAGGTTTAAAGCTCAAATAAAAATATTCGAATAAAATAATCTTTATTAAATAATTTGAATAAAATTATTCGATTAAAATTTTTCGAATAAAATTATTCGATTAAAATTATTCGAATAAAATTATTCGAATAAAATTATTCGAAAAAAATAATTTTATTACGAATGGCCAATAAATTTAGATAACTCATACAATTTCATACAAAAATATAGAAATATTCGAATAATATTAACCGAATAAAAAATCTCGAATAAAATATTCGAATAAAAATATGTAATTCAATTAAGAAATTCAAATGATTTTCTTTAAATATATAAAAATTATTCGATAAAATGAATCGATTAAAATTAATCGAAATATTTAATTTTATTACGAAAATTAAATTTAGATAGTTCAAATAATTTCATACGAAAAGGTTAAAAATATTCGAATAATATTAATCGGATATAAAAAGTATAAATAATTCAAACGAATTCATGTAAACAAAGAAAAACCGGGTAAAAAAAAAATCTAATAAAATTATTCGAATAAAAATAATTCAATTAAATTTAAATAATTCAAAAGGTTTTCATTAAATATATAAAAATTAATCGATTAAAATTATTCGAATAAATTATTCAAAAATAATAGTTTTGTTAGGAAATTACCATTAAATTTAGGTAAATCCATCGAGTTCATATAAACAGAGAAAAATATTCGAATAATATCAACCGAGTAAAAAACTCGAATAAAATTATTCGAATAAAAATAATTTAATTAATAAATTTGCATTAAATTTTAATAATTCAAAAGATTTTCTTTAAATATATAAAAATTAATCGATTAAATTAATCGAATTGAATTATTCGATTAAAGTAATCGATGAAAATTATTCGAAAACTATTATTTTATTTCGAAATTCAAACGATATCATTAATGGAATAAAAAAACTCGAATTAAAAAATTCAATTAAGAAATTTTCGTTAAATTTTAATAATTCAAAAGATTTTGATTAAAAAAGAATAAATATATACAAATTAATCGATTAAAATTATTCGAAAAATATATTTTTTTTACGAAATTACCATTAAATATAGATAATTAAAACGATTTCATATAAACAAATCAAAATATTCAAAAATTAACAACCGAGTAAATTAACTCGAATAAAATTATTCGAATAAAAATAATTCAATTTAGAATTTGCATTAAATTTTAATAATTCAAATTTTTTTAAATATATAAAAATTAATCAATTAAAATTAATCGAATAAAATTATTCGAAAAATATAATTTTATTGCGAAATGAATTAGATATTCAATCGATTTCATATAAACCGATAAAAATATTCAAATACATAATATCAACCGGGTAAACAAAAAAATCAATAAGAATTGTATTCGATTAATTTTATCTGAATAATTTTATTCAAATAATTCTCTAAATTTAAAATAATGTTAATAAATTTTTTTTGTAAATATATAAAAATATTCGATCAAAATATAAAAAATATTTCTATTAAATTTAGAGAATTATACGAATATTATTCGGATAAAATTAATCGAATAAATTATTAGAGTAAAATGATTTTTTTTAGAAAAAATTATGTAATTTTAAGTAGACAAAAAATTCGATTAAAATTAATCGAATAATTTTACTCGAATAAAATCAATGAGATAAAAAAACATATGAAACTTATTTGAATTAATTAACTTAAAATTGAGAACATTCATAGAACCAAATTATACGAATAAAATTATTCGGAAAAAATTATTCGAATAAATTAATCGAATAAAATTATTCGATTAAATTAATCGAATAAAATATTTTTCTTAGAAAAAATTATGTAACTATAAGTAAACAAAAATATTCGATTAAAATTAATCGAATAATTTTACTCGAATAAAATCAATGATAAAAAAAATCAAAATTATTTGAATTAATTATTAATTAACAAAAAATTAAGAGAATTCATCGAACCAAATTATACGAATAAAATTATTCGGAAAAAATTATTCGAATAAATTAATCGAATAAAATATTTTTTTTAGAAAAAATTATGTAACAAAAAGTATACAAAAATATTTGATTAAAATTAATCGAATAATTTTACTCGAATAAAATCAATGATAAAAAAAATTAAAATTATTTGAATTAATTATTAATTAATAAAAAATTGAGAGAATTCATCGAACCAAATTATACGAATAAAATTATTCGGAAAAAATTATTCGAATAAATTAATCGAATAAAATTATTCGAATAATTAATCGAATAAAATATTTTTTTAGAAAAAATTATGTAACAAAAAGTATACAAAAATATTTGATTAAAATTAATCGAATAATTTTAGTCGAATAAAATCAATGATAAAAAAAATCAAAATTATTTGAATTAATTATTAATTAACAAAAAATTAAGAGAATTCATCGAACCAAATTATACGAATAAAATTATTCGGAAAAAATTATTCGAATAAATTAATCGAATAAAATTATTCGATTAAATTAATCGAATAAAATATTTTTTTTAGAAAAAATTATGTAACTATAAGTAAACAAAAATATTCGATTAAAATTAATCGAATAATTTTACTCGAATAAAATCAATGATAAAAAAAATAAAAATTATTGGAATTAATAATTAACAAAAAATTAAGAGAATTCATCAAACCAAATTATACGAATAAAATTATTCGGATAAAATTATTCGGATAAAATATTTTTCTCAGAAAAAATTATGTAACTTCATATTTTTTCACCGTTTTAAACAATTTTACAAACAAATGCTGATGGAAACTTTTTATAGCAGATTTTTATGTTCAGTATTACAAAAATTCCCATTAAAATTCCTTAAATACTTTATAGACAACAAAATAACTCGAGTTATTGTGTGATATGATATAATTTTGCATAAATTTAAAACAAATTTTTTTAAATTTTGTTTAATAAATTCTAAGTGACGCTAAAAAAAACACTCCTCTATTTTGTTTCAATTACTGCTAGCAACAACAAAATTTTTTTGAGGCGTGAAATCACATACAGACCTTTTTAACATGGAAAATATTTCAGAAAATTATATTAAATCAGCAGCCCCAGTAACGGCCACAAAAACAGTATCAACTATTATTTAACAAATGTATTTAAAAATTTAACTAGACAAGTCATTTGGCGGTTTATACGCAGCAGGCCAGATACAATTTAGAATTCATAAAAAGCTTTAAATTTGCCGTATAAACACAAACGACCACCTTTGGCGTGAGTTTTTTGTTTTTTTTTCTTTTTGTATTCAAACGTTTTTGGTGCATAAATTTGCCAACTTCTAAGCCAAATTGGTATGATTGTTAGAGCATTCTCATAGCCATAATAATAATTATTTGAGTTTGGTAAACAATTAAACACAGGGAATAGTTTTTAACAGTTTTAGAGAGGACGTGATTGGAATTGAAAATCTCAATTTTGTTAACAAAAAGTGCTTGGTAATGGTATCATGATGTGTTTGCACAAAATTTAGTTTAATTTGAGGCAGTCAATTAGTTTATTAAATGCTAAAATTAAATTGTAGACGAATAATTTTATTTAGTTAATTTTTGAACGAATAATGTTTATTTTAAGAAATTTTGTGATGTATTTCATTAACATAATTAAATTTTTAAAATGAGATAAAATCAACGAATAAAAAGTATTCGAATAATTTTATTCAAATATTTTGAATGTAATTTTTCGAATTAAGTTGATTTTGTCCAAACATTTTAGCGAATAATTTTACTCAGTCCATTTTAATCGAATATTTTTATATATATTTTTTAGAAAATTTTGTTATACATTTCCTTCTAATAACAATTTTTTTTTAATAAGTTAAAAATAAAAAAAAATATTCGAATAATTTTATTCGACTCTTTTATTCGGCTAATTTTATTCGAATATTTTTATTTATTCAAAGAAAATCTTCTAAATTCTCTTAATTGAATGCAATTTTACGAATTAAATTTATTTTTTCCAAACATTTTAATGAATAATTTTACTCGGTCAATTTTAATCGAATATTTTTTTTTAGAAAATTTTGTTATAAATTTCCTTTTATTTTGTTTTTATTGTTTTAAAAATTAGTTAAAATTAAAAAATATATTCGAATAATTTTAGTCGTATATGTACTTAAAAATACATTATTTTTTCTGAAAAAAAATTTTTACTCGAATAATTTATTCGAATAATTTTATTCATATAATTTGTTTCCATGAATTCTCACAATTTTATGTTAATTTTTTAATTCAAATAATTTTAATATATTTTATTATCTCATTGTTTTTATTCGGGTAAAATTATTCGGTTAATTTTAATCGAATATTTTTTTATATATTTCCTTTTAATAAAAATTGTTTTTAAAAATCAGTTGAAATAAAAAAAAATATTCGAATAATTTCTCCGAATAATTTGGTTCGATGAATTCTCTCAATTTTATGTTAATTTCTTAATTCAAATAATATTGATATATTTTTTATCTCATTGATTTTATTTGGGTAAAATTATTCG
This sequence comes from Calliphora vicina, assembly GCF_958450345.1. Taxonomy (NCBI): domain Eukaryota; kingdom Metazoa; phylum Arthropoda; class Insecta; order Diptera; family Calliphoridae; genus Calliphora; species Calliphora vicina. The sequence continues at coordinate 117,962,214 of NC_088783.1, forward strand.
GTTAATTTTAATCGATTATTTAATTTAAAGTTACATAATTTTTTCGGAAAAAATATTTTACTCGAATAATTTATTCGAATAATTTTATCCGAATAATTTTATTCGTATAATTTAGTTCGCTGAGTACTCTCAATTTTATGTTTATTTATTAATTCAAATAATTTTGGTACATTTTCTTAACTCATTGATTTTATTCGGGTAAAATTATTCGGTTAATTTTAATCGAATATTTTTTAGAACATTTTGTTGAATAATATTTTTCTTTTTAAATCAGTTAAAATTAAAAAAAAATATTCGAATAATTTTATACGAGTAATTTTAATCGAATAATTTTTTTAATAAAAAAGTTGTTGGTTTTCTAGGTTTAATATTATATTTTAATTAATTGTTTTTAAAAATCAGTTAAAATTAAAAAAAAAAATATTCGAATAATTTCTGCGAATAATTTGGTTCGATGAATTTTCTCAATTTTATGTTAATTTCTTAATTCAAATAATTTTGATATATTTTGTATCTTATTGATTTTATTCGGGTAAAATTATTCGGTTAATTTTAATCGATTATTTAATTTAAAGTTACATAATTTTTTCGGAAAAAATATTTTACTCGAATAATTTATTCGAATAATTTTATCCGAATAATTTTATTCGTATAATTTTGTTAGATGAATTCTCTCAATTTTATGTTAATTACTTAATTCAAATAATTTTGATACATTTTCTTAACTCATTGATTGTATTCAGGTAAAATTATTCGGTAAATTTTAATAGAATATTTTTTAGAACATTTTGTTGAATAATATTTTTCTTTCTAAATCAGTTAAAATTAAAAAAAAATATTCGAATAATTTTATTCGAGTAATTTTAATCGAATAATTTTTTTAATAAAAAAGTTTTTGGTTTTCTAGGTTTAATATTATATTTGAAGTGAAAACTTTTTTTCGAATAATTTTATTCGGTTAATATTAATCGAATATTTTTACTTATTTTGAAAAGAATTTTTTAATTTTCTAAATTTAATATACTAAATTTCTTTCTTAATAAAATATTTTTTGCGAAAAAATTTATTCGATTAATTTTACTCGGTTATTTTAATATAATATTTTTCTTAGTTTTTAGTACATTTTTTTCTTATTTATTTCTACAAATCCCAAAAAATTTTCCGAATATTTTTATTCGAATAATCTTAACCGGTTAAATTTAATCGAATAATAAAAAAAAACAAATTAGTTTGTTTTTTAGTTTTAATATTATATTTTAAATGAAAACTTTTTTTCGAATAAATTTATTCGGTTAATTTTAATCGAATATTTTCACTTATTTTAAAAAAATTCTTTGATTTCCTAAATATAATATAAATTTCTTAATAAAATATTTTTTTCGAATAAATTTATTCGATTAATTTTACTCGGTTATTTTAATCGAATAATTTTTAGAAAAATTTTTTCTTACTTATTTTTACAAATCCCAAAAAATGTTCCGAATATTTTTATTCGAGTAATCTTAACCGGTTGAATTTAATCGAATAATAAAAAAACTAATTTGTTTGTTTTTTTAGGTTTAATATTAGATTTCAAGAGAAAACTGTTTTCGAATAATTTTATTCGAGTAATTTTAATCGAATATATTTACTTATTTTAAAAAAATTTTTTTAATTTTCTAAATTTAATATACTAAATTTCTGTCTTAATAAAATATTTTTTTCCGAATAAATTTATTCGATTAATTTTACTCGGTTATTTTAATCGAATATTTTTTATTAATTTTTAGAATATTTCTTTCTTATTTATTTTTACAAATCCCAAAAAATGTTCCGAATATTTTTATTCGAATAATCTTTAGCGATTAAATTTAATAGAATAATAAAAAATAACAAATTTGTTTGTTTTTTTAGGTTTAATATTAGATTTTAAGAGAAAACTGTTTTCGAATAATTTTATTCGAGTAAAATTACTCGAATATTTTCGAATATTTTTATTTATGTATATGAAAATTATTTTTTTATTTCCTAAATTTAATATAAATTTCTTAATAAAATATTTTTTTCGAATAAATTTATTCGATTAATTTTACTCGGTTATTTTAATCGAATAATTTTTATTATTTTTTTTTATTTATTTCCACATTTTCAAGAAAAAAATTATCCAAATATTTTTATTCGAATAATTTTAACCGGCTAAATTTAATCGAATAATAAAAATATGTGGAAGTATTATTGAGTTTGCTAGATTTTGTATTATATTTTCAATTTAAAAGGTTTTCGAATAATTTTATCCGAATAATTTTAGTCGGTTAAATTTAATGCAGATTCAGTACTGCCGAATCAAATCTTTTTTGTGCTCTATAGCACATTTTTTTTAGCTAAACAAACATCTTGTTTAAATTTGTTTTTACATGTATCAGCCTCATTTTTCCAATTTGATTTACTAACGTGTATTTTGTTAATTTTACAACATTTTTATTTAACTTTTTGTTTTTCATATGAATTGACAAATTTAGTTGAAATTTTTGTTTAAGTTTAAAGTGTGTTTAATGCCATGTTTGTAGTATTTAGCATGTTTTAGCTTGTTTTTGTTTTAAAAAGCCAAGATTAGAAACCCACAAAAATTAAAAAAAAAAAACTTGATATGATTGTAATACATTTACTAGTACCACAACTGGCACGTGCTGGTATTTAAGCAATCAAACACCTTATAAATTGTAATACGACATTCAATACTTTTCGAATTTGGAAAACTTGTTTAATTTTTTTTGAATTTTCTTAGTAAGAAAATTAAAAGATCAAATAACTAAATTAATTGAGATTAAATTGCCAAATTTATCTAAAATTTACAGAATTTTTTTGAGGAGCGGTGAACGAGAAAAAAATCTCAGAAAATGTTTGGATTAAAAATCAAATCAAATTTTGTAATTTTTCTTATTTCATTAATTTCAACACTTTCTTTTCATAGCTGGTTGTAATAAAAAATCTTCTCTTACTACATTTCTTTTTATAAAACCACAAAGACCCTGAACTTGACTAATCAATTGAGAAAAATCATACATTCCGAGGCTTATTGTGCACACAATCATCACATTGATACTCCCACACGAATGACTCTTACGAACAAAAAAAAATATATTAATTCCAACATTTAAATTAAATATGATCGACGTCATTCAGAAATGAAATCATGCAACAGCAGTTTAAAAAGCAAAAAAAAAAAACATCAAGAGGAGAAACAGAGTGTCAGACACTTCAGCTCCTACAACGTGATATTGTACAATTAACACACTTTATTAACTGAGAGATGAACAAACAAATTTGAACAGAAAACAATATAACAGCCAATACTCAGTGTTAAATTCTATTAAACAATTTAAATTATTATTTTCTTTTTTGTTCTTTAGAGTCAATTGAAATAATAGACAGAACAAAAACCATACATACATTTGCTACTTGAAGATTAATAAAGATGAATAGAAACTTGACTTATTTAAGAAGCTGGAGAATGAAAAGCAGACAGCCCACGCTTTAAGCTGAAAATTCCTTATTTTATTAAAATAAATGTGTGCACTATGGGGTATTTTGATTTTATGATTGAAAATTATGATTTATGGAAGTATGCTAAAATTTTCATAATATAAATTTTATCGAATATTATTCGATTAATTTTATTCGAATAATATTAATCGATTAGTTTAAGTATGCTAAAATTTTCTTCATATAATTTTTATCGAATATTATTCGATTAATTTTATTCGAATAATATTAATCGACTAATTTTAATCGAATAATATTCATCGACTTATTTTGTTCGGATAATTTCGAATTCAATATTATTCGAATAATTTTATTCGATTAAATTAATTATATTTATTTTATTCGAATAATATTATTCGATAAATTTTATTCGAATAATATTATTCGATAAATTTTATTCGAATAATAATATTCGATTAATTTTATTCGAATAATAATATTCGATTAATTTAATTCGAATAGTAATATTATTCGATTAATTTAATTCGAATAACATTTTTCGAATAATTTAATTCAAATAATATTATTAGATTAAATTAATCCGAATAATATCATTCAATTAATTTAATCGAATAATATTAATATTATTCGAATATGTAATTTTATTCGATTAATTTAATAATATTTGTTTTATTCGAATAATATTATTCGATTAATTTAATTATATTTATTTTATTCGAATAATATTATTCGATTAATTTAATTCGAATAACATTTTTTGAATAATTTAATTCGAATAATATTATTCGATTACTCTAATTATATTTATTTTATTCGAATAATATTATTCGATTAATTTAATTCGAATAACGTTTTTTGAATAATTTAAATCGAATAATATTATTAGATTAATTTAATCCGAATAATATCATTAAATTAATTCTATTCGAGTAATATTAATCGAACTGTATTATTCGAGTAATATTAATCGAACTGTATTATTCGAGTAATATTATTCGAATAATATTATTCGATTAATTTAATTCTATTTATTTTAATCCGTTAATATTATTTGATTAATTTTATTCGAATATTATTCCAATTTTATTATTGGATTAACTTAATCAAAATAATATTCGATTAATTTAATTCGAATAATATTAAGCGTATAATATTATTCGATTAATTTTATTCGAATAATATTAATCGACTAATTTTATTCGAATAATATTCAACAACTATTTTTGTTCGAATTAATTGGAATTCAATTAATTCAATTAAATATTTTTCATTCGATTAACATTATTCGTACAATATTATTCGAATAAATTTATTCGATTAATTTAATTATATTTATTTTATTCGAAAAATATTATTCGATTAATTTTATTTGAATAATAATATTCGATTAATTTTATTCGAATAATATTATTCGATTAATTTTATTCGAATAATATTATTCGATTAATTTTATTCGAATAATATTATTCGATAAATTTTATTTGAATAATAATATTCGATTAATTAAATTCGAATAATATTATTCGATTCAATTTAATAGAATAATATTATTCGAATAAAATTAATCGAAGAATATTTTAATAAAATAAATAGAATTAAATTAATCGAATAATATTATTCGAATAAAATTAATCTAATAATATTATTCGAATAAAATTAATCGATTAATATTATTCGAATAAAATTAATCGAATAATATTATTCGAATAAAATTAATCGAATAAAATTAATCGAAGAATATTTTAATAAAATAAATAGAATTAAATTAATCGAATATTTTTCGAATAATATTATTAGATTAATTTAATCCGAATAATATTATTCAATTAATTTTATTCGAATAAATCGAATTATACTATTCGAGTAATATTATTCGAATAATATTATTCGATTAATTTAATTCTATTTATTTTATTAAAATATTCTTCGATTAATTTTATTCGAATAATATTATTCGATTAATTTTATTCGAATAATATTATTCGATTAATTTTATTCGAATAATATTATTCGATTAATTTTATTCGAATAATATTATTCGATTAATTTCATTCTATTTATTTTATTAAAATATTCTTCGATTAATTTTATTCGAATAATATTATTCGATTAATTTTATTCGAATAATATTATTCGATTAATTTTATTCGAATAATATTATTCAATTAATTTTATTCGAATAATATTATTCGAATTTCATTATTAGATTAATTTAATCAAAATAATGTTATTCGATTAATTTTATTCGAATAATATTATTCGATTAATTTTATTCGAATAATATTAATCGATTAATTTTATTCGAATAATATTATTCGATTAATTTTATTCGAATAATATTATTAGAATGAAATTTATCGAATAATGTCATTCGAATAATCGAATAATATTATTCTAATACTATACGAATAAAATTAATCAAACATTCTAAACAAAATTAATCAAATAACTTTATCCGAATTAAATTAATCGAATAATATTATACGAATATTCGAATAACATTATTTAATATTCAAATAACATTATTCTATATTTATTCGAATAACATTTTCATTCAAATATTATTATTCGATTAATTTAACTAATAATATTATTCGATTAATTTAACGAATAATATTATTCGATTATTTTTCATTCGAATAATATTGCACGATTAATTTCATTCGAATAATATTATTCGATTAATTTTATTCGATCAATATTATTCGATTAATTTTATTTTAATCGTATAATTCGGTTAATTTAATACAAATAATTTTTTTTATTTCAAAAAAAATTTTTTTTGAAAAAATATTTCCGAATAATTTAACTGGTTTATTTTATTCGATTATTTTTTTTTTTCATTTTCAGAAAATATTCTAAAATCTCCAAATTTTATGTAATATTTTAAGAAATTTAATTTTTTTGAAAATTTTTATACGAATAATTTTACCCGGTTCATTTTATTCGAATACTTTTTTAAGAAAATCTAATAAATTTTTAAAATTTAATATTTATTTATTAATTAGCCGAAAAAATATTTTATTCGAATAATTATAACCGAATAATTTTTAAAAGTTAATTTTATTCGAATATTTTTAGTTGTTTAAATAAAATATTTGGAGTTATTTTAATATCAGCCCAATTATGAATAAAAACTCCCCGGGAGTTTTTTCCCTTTTCTCATTTTTCATTTAGTATTAATATCTTAAAGAAACTTTTTATTTGTAGAATAATTTTACCCGATTAATTTTATTCGAATACTTCTTTCATAATTTAAAGAAAGTCTTCTTAATGCTTAAAATTTAATTTTGTTTTTAATTTAAATTATAATTTTGCACAATTTTATTTGAAAAATTAATTTATTCGAATTATTATATCCGAATAATTTTAATCGGTTCATTTTATTTGCATATATTTTAGGAAAGTCTTCAAAATTCTAAAAAAATTTGGGTTAATTTATTCAAAAAATTGGTTTTTGAAAAAAAAGTATTCGAATAATTTTAATCGATTAATTTTATTCGAATATTTTTTTTGAATTTTTTTAAGAAAATTCCCAAAAAATTTTAAAATTTGTAATGTAATAATTCATTTATAAACTTTATGTAATTAAGTTAATCTTTTATTGTATCTCTTTGCATATTTTGATTTAATTCTTATTTGATTGTAGCTCTTTTTTAATTCGCCTAACCCAATTTTATTTAAATTTTCCTCATAAAAATACTATATATAAAGAAAATTTGCATAAGTTGTGCAAAAAGCGGTGGCGTTTACATATTTTTTTTTACAAATCCATAAAAAAAACTAAGTAAAAAACCCCGCTTATAAATATTTTTACAAACAATTTAATTCACTTGGTTATTTGTTGTAGTCTATTTGTTGTTGTTGCTGCTGTCGACATTGTTGTTGTAGCTGGTAATATCATTTAGTTTTACATTTCAGTTTATTGAAATTGACACAGTAAATGGTTTGTGTCAAATAGTTTGTAGACAATTGTCAAATGCAGCAACAACATGAACCACATACAGAAAAAAAACTAAATAAAACATGCATAGAACTCATGCAAATGATTGGAGGGGAACAGTGGCTAAAAGGAGACAAATTAAGCATAAAAAATTTAAAAAGTAAAGAATGAATATAGTGAGTCTATAGGATTATTCGTTTAATTTTAATCGATTATTATTATGTGCAACATTTTCTTTACTTGAATATTATGAACTCACATTAATTTTTGAATTTCTGAAAAAAAATCGATTAAAATTATTCGAATAAAATTATTCGGATAAAATTATTCGAATAAAATTATCCGAATACCATAAATTTCATTGGAATAATTGTATGCGCACAATTAGTTTTAACAATGCCAGTAATTTTATTCGATTAATACCACACGGATAATTTTGTTCGCACAATTTTAGTTTTATTCGAATAATTTCAAGCGAATAAAATTATTCGGATAATTTTTACCCGAATAATTTTATTATATCTGAATAAATTTATTCGCATAATTTCAGTTTTATACGAATAATTTCATACGAATAATTTTATTCAAATAATTTTATTCGATTAGTTTTATTCGAATTTTTCATAAAAATCGTTTTATTCGAATAATCTCATAAGAATAATTTTATTCGAATAATATTATGTATTCGAATAATTTTTTCGAATCATGGAACTTAGATAATTTCATACGAATAATTTTATTCGAATAATATTAATCGAATAATTTTATCCGAATAGATTTATACGAAAAATTACATGTGAGTAATTTAATTGCAATAGTTTTATTCGAATTATTTAATGCAGATAATTTTATTAATACGAATAATTTTATTCGGATAATTTCATGTGAATAATTTTGTTTTAGATATATTTTAACAGAATAAAATTACTCATTATTTATTCGATTAATAAAACACGCATAATTTTGTTCGCATAATTTTAGATTTATTCGAATAATTTCAAGCGAATAAAATTATTCGGATAATTTTTACCCGAATAATTTTATTATATCTGAATAATTTTATTCGCATAATTTCAGTTTTATACAAATAATTTCATACGAACAATGTTATTCGAATAATTTTAACCGAATAGATTTATTCAAATACTTTCATGCGAATAATTTCATTGTAATAGATTTATTTGAATTATTTAATGCAAATAATTTTATTCGATAAATACCATACGAATAATTCTGTTTAGTTTTATTCGAAAAATTTCATGGGAATAAAATTATTCCGATAATTTTGTTGGAAAATTTTAAATCAGATAATTTTATACGAATAATTACCCGAATAAATTGATTTTTATTCGCATGAAATTATTCGGATAATTTTGTTGGACAAATTTTAATTATGTAATTTATCCGATTGATTTTAATCGAATAATTTTATCCGAATAGTTTTCTTCGAATAATTTTAGTGGAATGTTTTTATTCGTATTATTAAATGCAAATAATTTTATTCGATTAATACCATACGAATAATTTTATTCGCACAAATTAAGTTTTATTCGAATAATAGAATCATTTAAATTAGATTATTTTATAGAAAAAATTTCACTCGAATAATTTTATTCGAATAAATTTAATTTTGTTCGAATAATTTTCTGCGAATAATATTATTCAGATAATTTTGTTGGAAAATTTTAAATTAGATAATTTTATACGAATAATTTTTTAATTATTTTAATAATTTTAATGGAGAAATTTAAATTATTAATTTTATCCGAATAATTTCCTTCGAATAACTTTAGTCGAATTATTAAATGCAAATAATTTTATTCGATAATTTTTTTCTAATCATGGCCTTAGATAATTTTATACGAATAATTTTATTCGCATAATTTTAATTTTATTCGAATAATTTCTTGCGAATAATATTATTCTGATAATTTTGTTGGAATAATTTTATCCGAATAATTTTATTCGAATAATTTTATCCGAATAATTTTATTCGAATAATTTTAATTTTGTTCGAATAATTTCCTGCGAATAATATTATTCAGAAAATTTTGTTGGAAAATTTTAAATTAGATAATTTTATACGAATAATTTTATTTTATCCGAATAATTAATAAAATTATTCGGATAATTTTGTTGGAGAAATTTAATTTATAAAATTTTATCCGAATGATTTTAATAGAATAATTTTATCCGAATACATAGTTTTCTTCGAATAATTTTAGTGGAATGGTTTTATTCGAATTATTTAATGAAAATAATTTTATTCGATAATTTTTTTCTAATCATGGACCTTAGATAATTTTATACGAATAATTTTATTCGCATAATTTTAATTTTATTCGAATAATTTCTTGCGAATAATATAATTTTTATAATTTTGTTGGAAAAATTTAAATTAGATAATTTTAGCCGAATAATTTTATCCGAATAATTTTATTCGAATAATTTTTTTTTTATTTTTTCACAACTTAACCATTTTTAATTCAGAAAATTGTTTTATACCAAGTTCTCTACAAATATTTTTGTTTCTTTTTAGATTCCTACATTGAACCCACTGTCCCTAAGTCATTTACATAGCAATTTTATCTATTATTTGTATAGCCTATTTCATAGATCACAATGTTTTCTTTTAATTTTTTTTATTTTCATATAAATAAATGTGCGTTATAACTTTTAATAAAAAACTGGGTCTTCTTTACAATCTCTTACAATTAATTTACTGCACTAAATCAACACTGTAGGCAAATAGCTGAGCAAATAGTAATAAAGAAAAGACTTTATTTATAATACTTACTACTGAATTTATGAAAATTTATCAAATACCTGCAAATAAACAAAATAATAAAATTATAATAAATTTTAATAAAAATTATTTAAATAATATAAATATTACATATTAGCACACGAGTTTCACATTCATTTAAATATTAATTGTTTGTATAAATGTATTTTTACTTTTGGGATTTAATTTATTACAAGTCATTAACCTTTTTTCATTTATAATAATATGTATTCATTAATAAATAAAATAATCTGCCTGGTTTTGTAGTTCTATATATGTATTAATATCAAGTATTTCCACGTGTGTCCCATATTTCGTTTAAAATTATTTATTAATTTTTAATTAATGACATTTAAAATAATCATATTTAAAATTTTAGTCTTTATGATAGCCGCCATATTTTTTTTTCAGTTTAAATCAGTTTATATAAATGTTGATTTAAAACAAAAACACTTGTTAATAATGTGTTTTTTTGGCAAATAATTTATATTTAAATGGTTTTGTAAAAAGGTTTGGTATTTCCGCTTGATATGCAAAACAAAAAAACGTTTTGGATAAAATGAATTTATGAGATTAAAATGCAATTGACATAAATTATCCAAAAAGGAAAACAAATGTTTAAGTTAATCTCTAAATAAAATTCTAGAGAGAAACAAATTGAAATTATGTGAACATTTATATCACAAAACTGATTACTCGAGTAACCGATGAAAAGTAATTTACATAGAATTTTTCCTATCAAATTATCTATTTCAAAGGATTCGCAGGAACTTATTCGAATTAAATAATTCGAATAAAACCATTTCAATAAAATTAAAAAAAAATTATTCGATTAAAATTATTCGGATAACATTTTTGTTATTTAAATTTAAATGATTTCAACAAAATTATCCAAATAATATTATTTGAATAAAATTAAAATTAGGCGAATAAAATTATTCGCATGGTGTTAATCGAATAAAATTATTTGCATAAAATAATTCGAATAAAATCATTTCAATAAAATTAAAAAAAAATTATTCGATTAAAATTATTCGAATAAAATTAATCGGATAAAATTTTTGCTATAAAATTATCTAATTTAAATGATTCCAACAAAATTATCCAAATAATATTATTCGTATGAAATTATTCGAATACATATGTACATAACACTAAAATTATGAAAATAAAATTATTCGCATGGTGTTAATCGAATAAAATTATTTGCATAAAATAATTCGAATAAAACCATTTCAATAAAATTAAAAAAAAATTATTCGATTAAAATTATTCGAATAAAATTATTCGGATAAAATTGTTTCTACAAAATCATTAAATTTAAATGATTCCAACAAAACTATCCAAATAATATTATTCGCATGAAATTAATCGAATAAAAAAAAGTTATGCATTTAAAATTCGTATGGTATTAATCGATTAAAATCATTCGGAAAAAAGTATACAACTGTATACAAAAGTATACAAATTATTCGAATAAAATTATTCGGATAAAATTTTTGTTATAAAATTATCTAATTTAAATGATTCCGACATATTTATCCAAATATTATTATTCGAATAAAATTAAAATTATTCGTATAAAATTATTTTATTAAAATCATTCGGATAAAATTATTCTTTTAAAATCATTCGGATAAAATTATTCGTATACAACTGTGAAAAAGTAAAAAAAAATGCGAATAAAATTATTCGGATAAAATTTTTGTTATAAAATTATCTAATTTAAATGATTCCGACAAATTTATCCAAATATTATTATTCGCAAGAAATTATTCGAATAAAATTAAAATTAGGCGAATAAAATTGTGTTAATCGAATAAAATTATTTGCATTACTGAAGTCGAATAAAACCATTTCAATAAATTAAAAAAAAAATTATTCGATTAAAATTATTCGGATAAAATTATTCAAATAAAATTATTCGGATAAATTTTTTGCTAAAAAATTATATAATTGAAATGATTCTAACAAAATTATCCAAACAATATTATTCGTATGAAATTATTCGAATACATAACACTAAAATTATGAAAATAAAATTATTCGCATAGTATTAATAGACTAAAATTATTTGCATTACTTAATTCGAATAAAACAATTCCAATAAAATGATGCACATAAAATTATTTGAATAAAATAATTCGGATAAAATTATTCGAATAAAATTATTCGGATAAAATTTTTGTTATAAAATTATCTAATTTAAATGATTCCCACAAAATTATCCAAATAATATTAATCGCATGAAATTATTCGAATAAAAATAAAATTATGCGAATAAAATTCGAATATCCGAATCGATTAAAACCATTCGGTTAAAATTATTCGTATACAAATGTGAAAAAATAAAAAAAAAAAATTGCAGCAAACATTTTATCCGAATAATTTAATTCGAATAATTTTATCCGAATTATTTTATTCGATATTTTTTTTATTTTTTCACAGTTGTATACGAATAATTTTATCCGAATGATTTTAATCGAATAATTTTATCCGAATGATTTTATTCGAATACATAATTTTTTCCGAATAAAATTCGCATATCCGAATTATTTTATTTATTTCGGTTAAAATTAATCGTATACAAATGTGAAAAAAATAAAAAAAAATTTCGAATAAAATTATTCGGAAAAAATTATGTATTCGAATAAAATCATTCGGATAAAATTATTCGATTAAAATCATTCGGATAAAATTATTCGTATAAACTGAGAAAAAATAAAAAAAAAACGAATAAAATTATTCGGATAAAATTATTCGAATAAAATTATTCGGATAAAATAAAATTCGTATATTATTATTATATGCATTAAATAATTCCAATAAAATTATTCGCACAAATTATTCGGATAAAATGTTTGCTATAAAATTGTACAAATTTTTGAAGCATAAATTCCCCATTAACGATTTAAACAAAAGCCGAATAATCGAGTAACTCTCAATTTTTTACACCTTGTATTAATTTCTGTATTGAAATATTTATTTTAAAAATTCCTTAAGCAATCTAATCCGCCTTTTTTATTGCTTTTTCTTATCAAAGTCCTTCATCACTTGCCAGTGACTGTGACGTCAATGTTGGTGATGCAGTGTTAAACAGCCATGAAGTTAATCACAAATTTACACCCTGTTTGCAACAGTTTACACATTTAATTTGCATTTATATGCTAAATTGATAGAAACTCACAAATGTTCACACAATCAAATATTGAAATCAAATTCAAATGATGGGCTGGTTGGTGATTTGTTTTGATTTCTCAGATATCAATTGTATTTTGGAGTATTTTTACCTTTGAGTCTTCAACGTAAATTTCACAGGTATGTGTCGATGATGATGTAGTTGTTGTAGTTGTGGTAGTTGTTTCTGATGATGAGGTTATTAGCACCGTTTGGTTTATTGATAACGAGGGAGGGGTTTTAGCAGCAGCTGCTGCTAAGGGTATTGTTGTGTTTGAGGTTGATGATGATGATGGATTGACTACATATTTGCCATGACTTCTAAAACGTTTGCGTACAAATGTGAAAGAGGCAAAACAATTATGCGTTTGAAACTCCGTAAATGGGGTAAAATTTTGAAATAAGGTGGAATTTGTAAAAGACATTTAAGTCACACAAAATTTAACACATGTTTTTTGGAAAATATTTAACGAAATTTTTTAAAACATTTTTTTGTATTTTTGTTATAAACAATTCTTTCAAATGTTATTTTCTTGTTTAAATAGCAAGCGTTTTATTTTAAATATAAAATTTTTCCCATTTTACTTCAAACACCGAACGTTTAATACTGAATACCAGTTGTTTAGTTTTTTTTTAACAAACAATGAATTCTACTATTTTGTTGTTATTGTTGTTGTTGGTTTTTTTTTTTTTTTTAATTTAATAAAAAATTATGATTGTTTTAATTATAATATTCATTTCTTGGCAGCAGCAACAACAACAACAACAGCAAAAACAACTATTCAAAAAAATAAAAATATAAAATAGAAAAAAAAAAACTTGAAAATTCTTCTGACTGTGTGTAATTTCATTCATTCGTTCATTCATTTACTCAGTTAGTTTTTATGACGCTGTTGGAAAATGTTATTTGAAATGACGTCTCTAATGTAAAACTGTCATGGCTGATAACACACAACGTAAAATGTCATAAATACTGTCAAAACCGCATTTAAATGTGAGCGTATGTGAGTGATTTATGCCACTGCGCAGGGGCAGATGAGTATGATAAGTACGTTTATAAGGCGTTTCGAATTAAATTAAGTTACCACTATAAAAATAATGGGATTTTTCTCTATTAAATTCCAGGAATTATACAAACTATAGTTGCGAAAAAAAACCAGGGAAATATAAAAATTCATTAAAAACAATTTTAAAACCACAAAGAAAAATTCCCAAAATTATGGCATATGACTAATTGCTTTTCAATATCTAAACATTTTTGACAATTTCAGCAAAACAAAATAAATGATAAATCTCATTAAGTGATTTCAAATTTTTTTTTTAATATTTATGGGTTTTTGAATAATTCAAATAAACGATTCATCGAATACTTAATTATTCGAATAATCGATTATTCATTTTTTTTAAATTTTTTAACACTTTTTCCACAATTGAGGCTTCATTTAATAAACGCTCATTCGAATAATCGAATAACAAATAAATCAAATAACAGATTATTCGAATAATCGATTAAAATGTGAAAAACTAAAAAAAAATTCGAATAAAATTATTCGTATACATATTTATCTACATAATTGAATAATTTTAATGTGAAAAAATAAAAAAAAAAAACGAAAATCATTCGGATAAAATTATTTGATTAAAATTATTCGTATACAACTGTGAAACAATAAAAAAAATCGAATAAAATTATTCGAATAAAATTATTCGGATAAAATTATTCGAATAAAATTATTTGGATACAATTTTTGCTATAAAATATCTAATTTAAATGATTCCAACAAAATTATCCAAATATTATTATTCGCATGAAATTATTCGAATAATATTAAAATTATTAAATAAAATTATTAGCATAAAATAATTCGAATAAAACCATTTCAATAAAATTAAAAAAAAAAATTATTCGGATAAAATTATTCGAATAAAATTATTCGAATAAAATTAATCGGATAAAATTTTTGCTATAAAATATCTAATTTAAATGATTCCAACATAATTATCCAAATATTTTTATACGCATGAAATTATTCGAATAAAATTAAAATTATTAAATAAAATTATTTGCATAAAATAATTCGAATAAAACCATTTCAATAAAATTAAAAAAAAAAATTATTCGGATAAAATTATTCGAATAAAATTATTCGAATAAAATTAATCGGATAAAATTTTTGCTATAAAATATCTAATTTAAATGATTCCAACATAATTATCCAAATATTTTTATTCGCATGAAATTATTCGAATAAAATTAAAATTATTAAATAAAATTATTTGCATAAAATAATTCGAATAAAATTATTTCAATAAAATTAAAAAAAAAATTATTCGATTAAAATTATTCGGATAAAATTATTCGAATAAAATTAATCGGATAAAATTTTTGCTATAAAATTATCTAATTTAAATGATTCCAACAAAATTATCCAAATAATATTATTCGTATGAAATTATTCGAATACATAACACTAAAATTATGAAAATAAAATTATTCGCATAGTATTAATCGATTAAAATTATTTGCCTTACATAATTCGAATAAAACAATTCCAATAAAAAAAATCGAATAAAATTATTCGGATAAAATTATTCGAATAAAATTATTCGGATAAAATTATTCGAACAAAATTAATCGGATAAAATTTTTGCTATAAAATTATCTAATTTAAATGATTCCAACAAAATTATCCAAATAATATTATTCGTATGAAATTATTCGAATACATAACACTAAAATTATGAAAATAAAATTATTCGCATAGTATTAATCGATTAAAATTATTTGCTTTACATAATTCGAATAAAACAATTTCAATAAAATGATGCGCATAAAATTATTTGGATAAAATAATTCGGATAAAATTATTCGCATAAAATTCTAGAAATAACCGATAATTCGAACAACAGATTATTCGAATAATCGATTATTAAAATTTGTTTGTATTTTTTTTTCATTTTGTATAGCTTTTTCCACAATTTAAGCTTAATTTAATAAACGACTATTCGAATAACTGATTAATCGAATATCCAATTATTCGAGTAACCAAATATTCAAATAACTGAAAATTACAATAAAAGATTATAGAAATAAAGAAATATACGAATAATCAATTATGGACAGGCATCATGCAAGAATAATCGAATAAACGTTATAAGAAAGATTTATGCGAATAACCGATTATTCGAATAATCGGATAACCGTGTTTGTTTATAAATAATTCAATTTCTGTAATATATTCAAAATAGTTTCTTTTATTATTTTCCTGGTTTTCTAAGTTAAATTAAATAACCGATTAATCGAATATGTATCCGAATAATCGACCAGCCGAATTTTTTAAAAAAATGTCTGTAAAAATAGTTCTTGAACCAGAAATATCCTTTTCAAGAAAAAAAAATAATTCGAATAATTATTTATTCGAATAAAAGATTATTCGAATGAGCATATAACCGAATAATTTATAAAAATGTCTTTAAAGAAAGCAGTTTTCTTTTATTTATTTCTGTTTTTCTTAATTGTAAACAAAACCCAATAAACGATTATTCGAATAACCAATTATCCGAATAATGGAATTATTCGGATAATTGAAATAACCGATTATTCAAATAATCGATTAATAGATTTTATTTTTTAAATATATTTTTGAAAACAAATGTTTTTAAACTGTCTTTTGAAGAAAAAAATTATTCGAATAACCAATTATCCGAATACTCGGATAACCGTGTTTGTTTATAAATAATTCAATTTCTGTAATATATTCAAAATAGTTTGTTTTATTATTTTTCTGATTTTCTAAGTAAAATAAAATAACCGATTAATCGATTAAACGATTATCCGAATAATCGACCAAGCGAATTTTTACAAAAAAAAGTGTTTATAAATAGTTTTTGAACTAGAAATATCCTTTTCAAGAAAAAATTGATTCGAATAATTATTTATTCGAATAAACGATTATTCGAATGAGCAAGTAACCGAATAATTTATAAAAATGTCTTTAAAGAAAGCAGCTTTCTTCTATTTATCTTTGTTTTGCTTAATTTTTAATAAAAAAAAATAAACGATTATTCGAATAAACAAGTATTCGAATATTCGTCTAACCGATTATTCGAATAATCGATTAACGGAATTTTTACAAAAATTATGTTTTAGTATACAAATGTTTTTTAACTGTCTTTTAAAGAAACATTTATTCGAATAACCGATTATCCGAATAAACGGATAACCGTGCTTGTTTATTAAAATGTCTGTAATATGTACATAACAAACTGATTTTGTTGAATTTTTTAATTAATTCCGAGGCAATTAACCGATTAATCGAATAAACGATTACTCGAATAGTCGACTAACCGATTAATCGAATAATCGACTAATCGATTTTTTACCAAAATGTTATTTATTTGGGTTTTTAAACTATTTTTTACGCTTTTATACCAAAATTTTATTTCTTTTGTTTATAAAACAATTTCTTATAGTATTTTTCAAATTTTGCGAAACTAAATAACCGATTACTTGATGAATGAGTAACCGAATATTTTAAAACTTTCTGATAATTCAGGAATTATGCAAGATTTTATCAAAAATTAAAAAAACGGATTAATAAACTTAAGGTTTAATCGATGTTATCAACCCTTCTGAGAATTAATTTCTTTTTTTTTTATAAATTTTAGTATTTATACTAATATTTTTTCTTTGGCTGTATTTAAAACAAAACCACACTGGTTGTACGTAAGACATGTTTATTTTTTGCCATTGGTTTTCTTCTTTTTGTGCATGTGTTTGTTGTTATTTGTTTTATTGTCGTTGTAGTTGTTGTTGTGTGCTAATAATGTGACGTCAAATAACCAAATTAGCACAAACGTCTTAAAGTAGGCAACTTCCTAAACATTAAATGAAAACAAAAACAACAACGACAACAAAATTAAATAAATTTAAAAAAAAAATATCTAAAATAAACAGCTATAAACATGATAAATAAGACAGACAGACGGACGGACTTAAAGACAGAAAAATATTCATACAAAATGAAAAAACAGACTTACATACAGCCAGACTAACCGACAGTTAGACTTAACGCTACAAAAAAAAAGCAGTCAAGCAGACAGCTTAACAAGCAGACAGTTTTAATAAAACTCTCACTTGTCGTGTTTCGTTTTTTTTTTTATTTTTTGCTCAAAATAATAAATACAATGACACAAAAATTTAAACACACACGTGTAGAACAAGTACGATTTTACTAAATGAAAACGAACTTAAAACAAAAATTATGCATGAATTTTTCTTACTTAATTTTTTTAAATCAACAAATTCTCAGAGTCTTACAGAATTATAAAATAAATACAATTTGAAGCAGACTGTAAAATTATAAACGTCTTTTACAAAATTTCATTAATTATCTTATAGTTTGCTAAATAAATATTTTGACTCTTTCAATAACTAATTACTTAATTTTGTATAAAGAAAACAAAAAAAAAAACAAAACTTTCCATATTTCATTAATAAACATACATACATACACAGAAAATGTAAAGAATTTTATGGAAATTTTGCTTTTTGACAATCATTAAATAAATAATAGACAATTCCAATGACAGCATACACAAATAAAAAAACTAAACTTTCTTAGCAAATGAGACAAACACGACAGCACGAAAAATCTATTTTAAATCCAACCAGAAGAGAACATTAAATAATTTTAGTTTGTAGAAAAATTTAAGCGGGACACATGATAGCCTAGTTCAAAGTCTTGTATATAGACTCATTAAAAATCTTGCCTATAATTACATTCAAAGTTTTGTCTATAGTTTCCTCCATAGTCTTGTTTATAATCTATAATTTCGTCAATTGTCATTTCTCGTCTATAGAATTTCCTATATTTCCTAAATCTTGCCTATAATTACATTCATAGTTTTGTCTATAGTCTCCTCTATAATCTCTTTTCTTGTCTCCTCTCTAAACTAGTTCCTAGTCTCCTCTATAATCTAGCTTCTTAACTCGTCTAAAGTAATGATTACCTATAGTCTCGTTCATAGTCTTGTCTAAAATCCTGTCCATAGCCTTGTCTATTAGTCTAGTTCTTAGTCTCATCCATTGTCTTGTGTAAAGTTTTGTCAATTGTCTTGTCTATAGTCTCATCCATAGTATTCTATATTGCTTTGTCAATGGTCATGTCTATTGTCTCTTATAGTCTCGTAAATAGTCTTATTCAAAGTCTATTCCATATTATCGTCCAAAGTCTTGTCTATGGTTTCATCAATTGTTTTCTCTATGGTCATGTCAATTGTCTCAATTAGTATTTTGTATAGTACCGCAGATAGTCTAATTTCTAGTCTCGTCTCTAGTACCGTCTCTAGTCTCGTATATAGTTTTGTTTCTATTCTTGTCTCGTTTCTAGTCTCGCATCCAGTCTCCTCTCTCGTCTCGAATATTGCCTCGTTTCTACTCTTGTCTCGTCTCGAGACTCATATCTATTTTAGTCTCTATTCTCGTCTCTAGTCTCGTTCCTAGTCTCGTTCCTAGTCTCGCATCTAGTCTCGTCTATAGTCTCGCCTCTAGTCACGTCTCTATTCTCGTCTCTAGTTTCGTCTCAAGTCTCGTTCCTAGTCTCGCATCTTGTCTAGTCTAGTTACTAGTGTCACATCTAATATGGTCTCTTGTCTCGTTTCTCGTCTAGTCTATCTGTAGCCTCGTCTGTAGTCTCGTCTCTAGTCTCGTCTCTAGTCACACATCCAGTCTCGTTTCTAGTCTCGTCTCCTCTCCTAGTCTCATCTCTAATCTCGTCTCGTATCTAGGTTCGTATCTACAAGTTTCGTCTTTCGTCTCTTCTCTAGTCTCGTCTATATTCTCGTCTCTAGTCTCGTATCTAGTCTCGTCTCGTATATATTCTCGTCTCTAGCCTCGTATCTAAGTTCATATCTAGTCTTGTCTCCAGTCTCGACCCCAGTCTCGTCTATAAACAAGTTATAGTCCCGTCTCTAATATCGTCTGTATTCTCGTATCTAGGATAGTATCTAGTTTCGCCACTAGTATCGTCTCTAGTTTCGTCTCTAGTCTCGTCTTCAGTCTCGTCTCTAGTCTCGTCTCTAGTCTCGTCTAAATTCTCGTCTCTAGTCTCGTCTCTAGTCTCGTCTCTAGTCTCATCTCTAGTCTCGTCTCTAGTCTCGTCTCTAGACTCGTCTCTAGTCTCATCTCTATTCTCGTCTCTAGTCTCGTCTCTAGTCTCGTCTCTAGTCTCGTCTCTACTCTCGTCTCTAGTCTCGTCTCTAGTCTCGTCTCTAGTCTCGTTTTGAGTCTCGTCTCTAGTCTCGTCTCTTGTATCTAGTCTCGTCTCTAGTCTCGTCTCTAGTCTCGCCTCTACTCTCGTCTCTAGTCTCGTCTCTAGTCTCGTCTCTAGTCTCGTCTCTAGTCTCGTCTCTAGTCTCGTCTCTAGTCTCGTCTCTAGTCTCGTCTCTAGTCTCGTCTCTAGTCTCGTCTCTAGTCTCGTCTCTACTCTCGTCTCTAGTCTCGTCTCGTCTCTTGTCTCGCATCTAGTCTCGTCTCTAGTCTCGTCTCTAGTCTTGTCTCTTGTCTCGTCTCTAGTCTCGTCTCTTGTCTCTAGTCTCGTCTCTAGTCTCATCTCGTCTCTAGTCTCGTCTCTAGTCTCGTCTCTAGTCTCGTCTCTAGTCTCGTCTCTAGTCTCGTCTCTAGTCTCGTCTCTAGTCTCGTCTCTAGTCTCGTCTCTAGTCTCGTCTCTAGTCTCGTCTCTAGTCTCGTCTCTAGTCTCGTCTCTAGTCTCGTCTCTAGTCTCGTCTCTAGTCTCGTCTCTAGTCTCGTCTCTAGTCTCGTCTCTACTCTCGTCTCTAGTCTCGTCTCTAGTCTCGTCTCTAGTCTCGTTTTGAGTCTCGTTTTGAGTCTCGTTTTGAGTCTCGTCTCTAGTCTCGTCTCTAGTCTCGTCTCTTGTCTCGCATCTAGTCTCGTCTCTTGTCTCGCATCTAGTCTCGTCTCTAGTCTCGTCTCTAGTCTCGTCTCTAGTCTCGTCTCTAGTCTCGTCTCTTGTCTCGCATCTAGTCTCGTCTCTTGTCTCGCAGCTAGTCTCGTCTCTTGGCTCGCATCTAGTCTTGTCTCTAGTCACGTTTCTAGTCTCGTCTCTAGTCTCATCTCTAGTCTCGTCTCTAGTCTCATCTCTAGTCTCGTCTCTAGTCTCGTCTCTAGTCTCGTCTCTAGTCTCGTCTCTAGTCTCGTCTCTAGTCTCGTCTCTAGTGTCATCTCTAGTCTCGTCTCTAGTCTCATCTCTAGTCTCGTCTCTAGTCTCATCTCTAGTCTCGTCTCTAGTCTCGTCTCTAGTCTCGTCTCTAGTCTCGTCTCTAGTCTCGTCTCTAGTCTCGTCTCTAGTCTCGTTTCTAGTCTCGTCTCTAGTTTCGTCTCTAGTTTCGTCTCTAGTCTCATCTCTAGTCTCGTCTCTAGTCTCATCTCTAGTCTCGTCTCTTGTCTCGTCTCGTCTCTAGTCTCGTCTTTAGTCTCGTTTCTAGTCTCGTCTCTAGTTTCGTCTCTAGTCTTGTCTCTAGTCTCGTCTTTAGTCTCGTCTCTAGTCTCGTCTCTAGTCTTGTCTCTAGTCTCGTCTCTAGTCTCGTCAAACTCGTTAATAGTATTATCTGTTATCTTTTCTAGAGTCTCGTCTATAGCTATGACTTTATTCTGTCCTAAAGGTTGTTAGTATTTTTCTAGTCTATATTCTAAATTAGTAGACTTTATAAACTAGTTTATAGTCTCACACAATTCTAGCATTCAAGACCATTTTTATAGTTCTCTTATGCATTTTTAAAACATTTGGATTAGGTAAATTTTTTTCTTTCAATTGCTTTGTTTAGCTATTTGAAATATTAAATTATGTTAATTAATGCATATAATTTATAATCAATCTAAACAACTAAATTTACGCTAACAGTTCAAATCAAACGTGACGTAAATTAAGTGTGAACTGGTATTTGAAAGATCGATGAAAAAACGTCATTCCAAAAACGTGATTTCAGCAAAAAAAAATAGAGATTAAATGAACTAGTTTTCTTTGTTTTTTTTTTTTTGTAGCACCTACCTTTTTCACTTGGTTGTTGGTGGTGGGTACATCTGAATCCCATTCCGAACTTAGATCATCACTGGAAGCATAACCATAGTCACGAGGTAAAGGGACTTCTAGTAAAGATTTCGAGTACTGGGCATAGCCGGGACTGAGGCCAGCAGCGAGCGCATGAGGGGAGGGTGAACGACGATTGAGTAGAGAGTTTTTGCGCATGTTGGCTATGGTGTCCTTGTGGTCAAACTGGGTTCTGGGTGGTATCATGATGGTGGGTGTGGGGGGTGTGGTTTTGGTTACAGAGCCACTGGTTGAGCTAAGAGCCATGCCATGGGCCTGGGCAAAGGCCATGCTAACCTTGCGGCCATGATTTAAATTTCCCGAAGACTTTTTACGCAAGGCTTTCTTGTGTTGGTGAACAGCTTCCTTTTTAGGTGGTGGTGGCACAACCTCTTCCGCCACCTCAGCCTCATCGGCTTCTTTATCCTCATCTGCCTCGGTTTCGGTGACAGTGGTATCTTCGGGGTCGTCATCCTCCTCCTCATTGTCCAGTAGATCCTCCTCCGGTAGAGCTTTTGGCGGTATGGCCTCTACCACCGGCACTGGCTTATTGCCATTAATTATTTCCATTTGTTGTTTCTCCTCCTCCTCAAAAGTGATATTGCTGATTTCTTCTGGCGGTACTTCAGGGAAATGCAACAGTTTTACGGTAATTTTCTTGCCCGCCTCATTGTAATACACCTCTTTGGCACTCATTTTATCAAAGTCTTCGTAGATTCTTACTTGGGGATATGCGCATAAAGACATTTTCACTGGCAGCATAACAAAATAACAATCAAGTTATTTCAACACTTTGACACATGAACTTTTTAACATTTTATTTAAGGAAATTTATTTACACTGGGCTTGAGAAATTAAGTCTATAAAAACTAAACTAAAAGAAAAAGGAAAGTGTTTTTATAAAGCTCTCAAACTGATATTTCCAGGAATCTATCTAAGACTTTTAATGAATGTTTGAGTTTCTTAGAAATTCACTATAAATTCCTGTTAATAACACTTGGCTTGTCTGGTTTGCCATGACTCACTATTTTAAAATCCGTCTTTTAGTTATGTTTAATTCATTATATTTCTTATTTGCTGGCTTTACTTAGTGTGATTTTTATAATAAACCTACTATCTATATTTATGTAATTCTATTTTTTATATTCATTCTTTATTTACAATTGACGTCATTAGTATTTTAATTATAACAATTAAATAAACTCGCCATTGCTAAATGTTTTTTTTTCTTCTGTGTTTTGTTTCTAATTAATCATACAATTTTGTAAATTGTATTTTTTTATTATAAATAGACTTTCAAATGGAATTTATTAAGTTTTTTTATTGTGTCGGGGCAATTTATCAACGCAATCAGCCGTTTTATAAAGCGAAAAATGAGAAGAAAATACAAATGCAGCTATTAAACCGTTTAAAAAGTGTTGAAATTAAATTTTTTTTTCTACTTTAAACAATTGACTGCCACACAAGTTGTGGAGCAATTAACTGAAAATTATACAGGCATCATATGAAAGATTAGGTAATTGTTTAGTTTTGAAAATAGAGATTTTTATAAAAAGCTCTAAAGAAGGGGGGGAATCATATAATAGAAATGCCTCATAATTTCAAAGAAATTTCTCATCTTTTTGGTGCTTTAAAGCTCTGTTTTGTAAAACAGCTTTTTAAAAAATCAGCATTTTGGCAAAAACTCTCTTGTAGAAAGCATTATTTTATGAAAAATAATCAGAAAAAGTATTTTTTTTATTAAAAAGCTCTGTTTTACAAAAAAAGCTTATTTTAATTAAAAGCTCTTTCTAAAAAAATCAGCTTTTTGGCAAACACTTTTTCATAGAAAGCATTGTTTTGTGAAAAATAATCAGAAAAATGTATTTTTTTTATTAAAAAGCTCTGTTTTACAGAAAAAGCTTTTTTTATTTAAAAGATCTTTTTAAAAAATCAGCTTTTTGGAAAAAACTTTTTCATAGAAAGCATTATTTTGTGAAACATAATCGGAAAAACACTTTTTTTTTAAAAAAGCTTTCATTTATAAAAAAAAGCTTTTTTTGATTAAAAGCTCTTTTTATGAAAAAAATATTTTTTTCATAAAAATTTTATTCATAACAAACTTTTTTGTCAAAAACCCAACTTTTTATAAAAAGCTCTTTTTGTAAAAAGCTTTTTAGACCAACATTTCATAAAACAGCTTTTATAAAAAGTTGATTTTTGTCAAGAGAAAAAGTAATTATTTTATAAAAAGAATTGGCAAAAAGTTTTTTTTTATAAAGCTCTGTATTAAGAAAAACTAGTTTTTGTGAGAAAGCTTTTTTGAAAAAAAGCTCTTTTTATGAAAAAATATTTTGTTTTTTCATACAAATTTTATTCATAATAACCTTTCTTATTAAAAGCTTTCTTTTCATAAAACCAACTTTTTATAAAGAGCTCTTTTTGTAAAAAGGTTTTTAGAGCAACTTTTGGTAAAACAGCTTTTATAAAAAGTTGATTTTTGTCAAGAGAAAAAATAATTATTTTATAAAAAGAATTTGAAAGAAGTTTTTTGTTATAAATCTCTGTATAAGAAAAACTTTTCTGATAACAAGCTACTTTTTATGAGAAAGCTCTAAAAAAAAGCTTGTTTGATTAAAAGCTCTTTCTAAAAAATCATCTTTTTGGCAAAAACTTTTTCATAGAAATCATTATTTTGGGAAATATAATCGGGAAAACACTTATTTCTTAAAAAGCTTTCTTTTACAAAAATTTTTTTTTTTTTAAAAAAGCTCTTTTTATGAAAACATATTTTTTTTTTATTTATTTTGTTCAAAATGAACTTTTCTGTTAAAAGCTTTCTTTTCAATAACCCAACTTTTTATAAAAAGCTCTTTTTGTAAAAAGCTTTTTTTGAAAGTTGTTTTTTGTTAAAAGAAAAAGTAATTATTTTATAAAAAGAATTGGGAAAAAGTTTTTTGTTATTAAGCTCTTTAATATAAAAAGCTTTTTTTGATAACAAGCTATGAGAAAGCTTTTTTGAAAAAAAATTGTTTTTGTGAAAAGTTTGTATGAAAAGCAGTTTTGTTGAAATTCTTTTTATTAAAAAAGCTTGTTTTTAAAAAAGCTCTTTTTGTAAAATTATGTTTTTATGAGAGCTTCTTTTAATAAAACTGGATTTTTGTTTACAACCATGAGAAGCTGCTTTGCTGAAATGCTTTCTATGTTAAGAAGCTCGTTTTATTAACATAAAAAAAGCTGATTACAATTAAAAAATCTCGTTTTGCAAAAAAGCTCTTTTTGTACAAAAATCCATTTTTTGTGAAAAACACTCATTATAGCTGGAAAAGCTTTAAATTGTGAAAAAAAGATCGATTTTTTTTGGGGAAAAAGCTTTTTTGTTCCTAGAAATATGTAAGTATTCCAATAAAATCATTCATATCTCCTCCATTTTGAGACCGTAAAGCAGATTTTCATTATCATTAATATAGAAAATCTGTATTGAAAATTAAGCCCCTTTCAAATTCTATTTAACTTTGGTTATATGCCTTTTAATAAACAACAAAACTTCTAGTTTCTGTTTATATAGAAAAAATTTTACAAACAAACAATTAAATAATTATAATTATAGTTCTTATCTTTGAACGACAAAAAAAAAATAGTTTAATAATATTTTTACAAGATAAGCATGAAATATTGTATAGTATATTTAGTTATAAAAAAATTCCAAATGATTTTAATGTATATAATATACATTATTCAATCTATTTCAATTTTATTTATAAAACAACACACCCTTTTATGGCTTAAATACATACCCACACGTAAACAGATTAATTGTACACAGAATTTTAATACAATTTATTTCAAAAAATATTTTATAACATTATAAAGCAAACCGCCCACCTTTATGTTTAGCATATTTAAAACCATAAATCTTTATTTTTATCATACTTTTCTTCAAAATTCTTTTTTAACAAACTTTGAAGTTATTTATTTATCGATAAAAAAAACACATATTTACATGGTCTCAATTGTTGTTGTTTTAGATATAAATTATCTATAATTTCTTTAAGCTTTATAAAGATAATTATTGTTATTTATTGGACAAGAAACAGAAAAAAAAATTGTCAGGTAATTTAAATTTGAAAAAAAAAATATAAAAGTAAACACAAAAATATGAATAAAAACTATTTTAACGTTATTATCATACAATGTATTTAATAAATTTACATTATTTCTTTTAGCTACATTTTATAGAAGCTTGAAATTTTTTTTTTATAATTTTAAGAGTTATTTTTATTCATGCTTGTATGTTTACATTTCAAATTTTTTTAAAGCTTCAGGCATTATTGAAATTAATTTTCTTTACTCAAGTTAAAGACAGTTAGAAAGACAGGCAAATAGTGTGACAGCTCAACAGATTATAATTTCCACTATAAATAAACATATGGGTTGTAAGTGGGATGCAGATAGTTACTATGCTGCACTATTTTCTTTTATTAAACAAACACCTACTTCATTTTTATTTTTTTTATTATTTAAAGAAAAAGTGTTTAATGGAAATTGTTAAAAAATAATTGTTTTTACAAAAATAAAATGTTTTGGAAAAAACTATTTTTCAAAAAAAGATTTTGAAATATTTTTTTTTAAAAAAAAATTCTTAAAAAAAGCACAAAGCAAACACATTCAATATTATTGATGTTTTGAGTAATATTTCTATTGCCAGCATATTCATATCCAAGAATATCTAAATATACTAAATTGACTTCCCCGCCAATTAAGGTATTTTTCAATCATTAAAAATCCATATCTTGGGTTTTAAATAATTTTTTTTAAATATTGCTATCGATTATGGATAGTTTAAAATAGCGCTATTATTTGCAAACAAATAAAAAAGATTTTGTAATTTTTTTTTTTTTTTTTTTTGGAAAAATTTCTTGAAAAATTTTTGTAAAAAAAAAATTTATAAGACATGATTTTAATTGCTACAAAATCAATATAAACAATATTAATGAAGTTTTACTTGAAATTTCTGCTTTAATCTTACACAGATTTAGGATTATGTAAAAATAATTAATTGACTTCCCCTCTAATTAAGTTTTTTTCAAACTTTAAAAATCCATATATTGGGTTATAACCAAAGTTTTTAACCAATTTTTTTCGATTCTAAATATCTTGAAATACAGCTAATATTTGCAAACAAACAAAAAACTTTTTGTAAATTTTTTTCTTTTTTTTTGAAAAAAAATTTTCAAAAATTTATTTTTGTAAAAAAAATATTTTTAAATAAAACATGATTTTAATTTGTACAAAACATTTATAAACACTATTAATAATGTTTTGTTTGAAATGTCTGTCTTAAACTTATGCAGATCAAAGATTATGTAAAAAATTGTTAATTGACTTCCCCACCAATTAAGTAATTTTTCAAACTTTAAAAATCTATATCTTGAAAACTAAATTCAATTATTTAGAAATGTTTTTAGATTATGAATAGTATTAATTACTTTTATAATCTGCAATCAAAAAAAGTAGATTTTCAAAAAAAATTTTAAAAATAAATTTTTATAAAATATCACTTTTCCAAAAAAAAAAAAAAAAATTATTTTTCTTGTCTCCAACACAACCACAAACAATATCTTTAGGTTTTGTACGAAATTTCTTGTTCAATCTTATTCAAATCTAAGATTTTCTAAAAACAGTTACTTGACTTCCCCGCCAAAGGTATTTTTTAAACTTTAAAAATCTATATCTTGAAAACTAAATTAAATTTTTTCAAAATGATTTTGTATTATGAATTGTATTAAATAGTTTTAACATTTTGCAATTAAAAAAAAGTAGTTTTAAAAAAAAAAAAAATTGGAAAAAAATATTTCACTCAAAAAAAAAATTGTTTCAAAATTTCTTCTTTTTTCTACAAATCAACGCTGTATAATACTACAGATGTTTTATATGAAATTTCTGTATCGTGCTTATTTATATCTTTGATTATATAACGATTTTTATTTCACGTGTGTAACTTCCCCGCCAATTTTGGTTTTTTCAAACTTTAAAAATCCATATCTTAGGTTCGACATATAATTTATTAAATTTTGCTTCTACTTATGAATAGTGGAAATAATTGCTATAAATTCTAAACAAAAAAATTTCCCTTAAACAATTCTCAAAAAATATTTTTTTTTCCAAATTTAAAAAAAAAAATCCATCAAAGTTACCCCAATTTAAAATTGTATATCTTATGTTTCGAAGAAATTTGATTGTAAATTTAATTTTTTTTTCAAAATTTTAATTTCTTTCTTTAAAACTTCAAAAACGTTTTTATTATTTCGTCAAAAATATTTACCATAAATTTAAGCTTGAAACTCTAATACCATTTAGTAATTTTTTTGGTGCGTAAATTTATTGTAAAGATTTTGCCAAAACAATAATGTCAACAACAGCTTGTTTTAACACCATAAAACATGGGTTTAACTAAAAGTATTTTTTAGCAGCCACAGCTAAAATAAATACATACAACAAGATGCCGCTGCAAAATGCGTGTTATCATAAATTTAAAATGACAGGCAAAATAACTTTTACCAAATTAAGCTAAATAAATTGCACTTGAAGGCCTTTGTAAACACATGGTTAACAAATAACAGCCAAGGCATTACAGAGCAAGCATTTTCAGCAAGACCAGCAGCATTTTAAAGTCCAAAAAATATGTCTAAATATACGGTAAGTAAAAACAAGTGTTGAAAATACACTTTATAGTGAAGTCTATATGACAACAGAGCTGTATTAATTGTTTTCTTTTTAGTATTTATTCTTTGTTTAGCAAATTGTTGTAAATTATTCACACTTTTATTAAAATTTTCATTTTATTAGCACGATTTTATTTTAGAAACGCAAAAGATTTTTTTTTTTTATTTTGTTTAGCCTTTTAATTTGATGGATTGGTCTAATTAGTTTTCGAGACACGTTTGTTAGATTATATACAATTTGTTTGTATTGTATAAGAACATGCCTAACCCACCCTTCAGTAAAGTTTAAAAAAATAGCAAAAATTAAATTCCAACATAATTTACAGTTGTATTATTATAGCACAGACAACAACCTTTTTTTACTCATACCCATCATAAGTAAATCTTCACTCCGGAACGATCAGAATCAAACTCGTTCAAAGATTGCCAACTCAAAGACAGTTCTCTTATGAACCAAATCACATAGACAAACAAAGATAGTATCTGGTTCTCCTGTACAAGATTTATACCAGACTATAGTCAAGGCACTTAGTCAAGACATAAACCTAGAGTGATCTAGCTCGTTTCCACATTTAAAATTCCTCTTTTTTCAACCAAAATATAAAAAATTTTGTTAAAAAACTTTACAGAAACATTAAAAATTTAGTTTTCTTTGAAGTTTTTCTAAAAACATCAAGCATCATCGATGTAACAGCATTTTGTAACTACGAAATAACCACATTGGCATTTGTATGCTTCATTTTATGACATATTCCGCGGCCAGTCTATTTTAAGTGTTATGGTTACCGGTCATATTAGCATTTCACCATTTTTGGCCAACAATGCCGGCGTAACATGCGTAAATCATTGAAACGCCACACAAACATGTCAGCCAGCAAATGAAATGATCACATTTGTGGCTTGAAAATTAACAAACAAAAAAAAAAAAAAAAGAATACGCTTGCTTGTAAATTGTATTTGAAAAAGACGTTAAAAAAAACAATAAGGAATTAATAATTTGTGGCAAAATAAGGTATTTCCTAAAGATTTATGGCTTTTTGTAAAACAAAAAATTTTAAAAAAAAATATTAAATAAATAATGTACAACAGCATACAGTGGGACAGATTAATGTATCTGGTAAACTACACAGACAAGTGCTTTGTAATGTTTACAAAAATTACAAAGCAGAATATAAGCTTTCTTAAAAAAAGCTTTTAATGAAACATGAGGTCAGCTATAGTACAAAAAACGTGAAAAACGTGTTTCTTTTATAAGGATCACCAGCATGAAATATTTAAATATATAAAACTCTTGTAAACTTTTGTTTCCATTAAAAGAAACAATGATGAAAATTATATAAGAGGCCACAAGCTTTCAGCAAATCAAACTTATAACACTCATGCTTCATTACAGCCTGAGCTATCGAGTGTCAATGTTGCCTAACTCAATTGCAATTCAATTTCAGAAACACCGATCTTTAAAAATTGTCCTGATCTGTTGAAAAATAATTCCATATGAAGGTCATAGGCAAGGACACAAGCTTTCATAAAATTAAACTTTTAACCACCCTGGCTGATAACCGGATGAGCTATAGGGTGTCAAAGCAGACCATCAGAAATTAAAAAAAAAACCTATAAAAAGCTTTTTAACCAAATATACATTCCAGCTACTGATCCATTTGAAAGCAAAAAGATATAAAGGTCATAGACAACATCTTAAGCTTGCAGAAAATTAATTCTGTAACCACCCTGTTCGATTACAGTATGAGCTACAGGGTGTCAAAGTTGACCATAAAAAAAAGCTATAAAAATATTTTTAACTAAATATACCTTCCAAACTATTGATCCATTTGAAAGCAAAAAGATATAAAGGTCATAGATAACATCTTAAGCTTTCAGAAAATTAATTCTGTAACCACCCTGTTTGATTACAGGGTGAGCTATAGGATGTCAAAGTTGACCATCAAAAAAGCTACAAAATTATTTTTAACTAAATATAACTTCCAAACTACTGATCCATTTGAATTAAACTAGATATAGAGGTCATAGACAAGGACTTAAGCTTGCAGAAAATTAACACAGTAGCCACCCTGTTTGATTACAGGGTGAGCTATATGGTGTCAAAGTTGACCATCTAAACTTGAAAAATACGCTATCAAATTTTTTTTTAAAAATTATACCTTTCAAACTAAGATCCATTTGAAATAAAATAGATATAGAGGTCATAGAGTAAGACTAAAGCTTTCAGAAAATGAATCCTGTAGCCACCCTGTTTGATTACAGGATGAGCTATAGGATGTCAAAGTTGACCATTTGAACTGGAAAAAAATCTATAAAATTTTTTTTAACCAAATATACCTTCCGACCTATTGATCAATTTGAAAGGAAATAGATATAGAGGTCATAGACAAGGTCTTCAGCTTTCATAAAAATATTACTGTAACCACCCTGTTTGATTACCGGATGAGCTATAGGGTGTCAAAAATGGAGTAAATAGAAAAAATTAAAAAAAAAAATAATATTCTTTTTCAAAAAACTGGAAGTACGAGTAACAATCATAGAGAAGGACTCAAGCTTTCCAAAAATAAAGTCATTAACCGTCCTGTTTGATTACAGGGTGAGCCACAAGTTGTCAAAGTTGAACATTTCAAGTGTAAAAAAAGGGTTCATAACTTTGTCAGTTCTTAAGAGATTTTAAAGATTTGTCAAGTTTTGTATAGTAAAGACCAAGTTAAGGAAAAAGCATTGATATTCTTCTCTGAACTAAAACATTTCCTTTTTTTTTTTGAAAATTTTTAAAAAATTTTATTTGTGGCCTGGAGTTTGTTTGCAAATAAATTTTGTTTTAATAAATGCAACATTTTTTAAAAATTCTTATGATTGTCAACAGCCTTAGAAATTATATAATGAATGGTGTTTGCCTTTAACTTAATTCAGTTAATTAAAAAAATTCTTAAAATTTGCATTGAAAAACCAATTTTTTTCAAATTTTTTCTTTAACTTTTTTTTTCGCAAAATTTTGTTAATAAAACTATAACTTTCTCAACATATTTATAAAGAAAATACCCCAACAATATATAGAAAATATGAATCCAAAATGGATTCTCAAATGCACCCTACTTTCAGCATTGTTTTAAAGTACAGAATTTTTTTTTCAAAATTTCAAGTTTTTTAATCTGGCTTTATTTGCAAATAACTTTGGTTTTAATAAATGGAAAAATTTCTAAAAATTCCTACGGATTGCCAATAGCCTTAGAAATGCTACAGTGAATAGTGCTTGCCTTTAACTTAATTCAGCTAATTAAAAAAAATTCTTAAAATTTGCTTTAGAAAATCTAATTTTTTTTAAATTTTTCCTTTAACTTTTTTTCGTAAAATTATGTTAATAAAACTATAAATTTCTTGCTATATTTTTAAAGAAAACACATCAATGATATCGAAAAATTAAATTTAGACTGGATTCTAAAATGCACCCTACCTTCAGCACTGCCTAAAAGTATGATATTTTTGATGAAAAAAATTTCAAGTTTGTTAGTTTACAACAGAAAAGTTATGCTTTCTATTTAAAATTTTGTAACGTTTTATTAAAGATAAACATTTTTAGAATTAAATGACATTAATGTATTTTCAGTTTGTCCCAAAAAGTTTAACAAAAGTGCTGAATTTGCAATTTTAACTAAATTTTCAAGAGACCATTTAGCTTGAGTAAAAAAAATATTTCTCTAAAACAATTTTTTTTCCACAAAAAAGTAAAATTCCTATTTCATTGATTTATAAAATACATAAACCGTTTTAATTTCTTCCAAAAATACGAAAATATTTAGATTGAAATTTAAGAAAATTCTTTCTTTCTAACATTGAAAATATTTATATATTTTTGGAGAGCAGATAAACGATTTCTTGTTTCTCTGTAAAGTAAACTGTAAAGATTCCAGAAAATATCAGTTGAACACTATTTAATCTCAATAGGAAATGTTAAAAATTTGTTTTTTTTTAAATTTACTTTTTTATTTAGTTTTCCAACTTTCTTGTTTCATTTATCACTGGTTATTAACTTGTGCTTTGTTTTAAGTTTTTTTTTCATAAAAATTATATAAAATTTCTGCACTTTCACTTGTTAATGATAATTTTTATTTTGTATTTTTTTTTTTCTGAACAGCCTGGCCTGTATTTTTACACAATTTCTCCTTTAGGCAAGTCAACAACACAAGATTTTTACACTCATATTAACTTTATTATTATTATTTTTTTATTTTTCTTAAAACCCATAAATTAAATTAATTAATTAATTGAGTTGGCGTTTTTTTTTTG
Organism: Calliphora vicina; assembly: GCF_958450345.1. Lineage (NCBI taxonomy): Eukaryota > Metazoa > Arthropoda > Insecta > Diptera > Calliphoridae > Calliphora > Calliphora vicina. Next base: position 117,995,703 of record NC_088783.1, read on the forward strand.
TTTCATACAAGAAAAGAAACAAAACAATTCATTCAGCAAGATAACGAAAAACATTAAAATATATGTTTTTTTTTATTTTTTAAAGGGTCTCTTTACCGTTCGGATTCCCACAAAGCAGAATTGATGAGAATAAATTTTGTACTCGAGTTAAAAAATTAAACACAGCGCCACTAAAACGTACGCACGCACGCGTTCACTGTGAAAATACAACTGAATTTTAAATTGAAGCTTGAGAGTAAATTTAGCTCACAAAGTAATAATAATCAATACAACAACAACAACAACAAAAACAACAGCAGCAAGCAAGCAACAATATAAAATTAAAGCTCATAAACAGTCAAACCAACAAATTGTCAAAAAATAATAATGAAAACACAATAACAATACAATTCAATACAACAAAAAACAACCGCAATAATAAACAACAACAAACAACAACATTAGCACGAAAGTAATCGCCTGGCATCATTTTACAACAAAACATAAACAACCGCAAACCCATAACAACAACAAAAGCCCAATCTGCCTGCCTGTATTAAAAACGATTCTTATGAATAACAACAACAACAAAAAACCTCTGTAATTAAAGAACTAAAATCAGACAACAACAACATCAACAGAAATCAATGTAAACAAAAGAAAACTTTAAAGTAAATGAGAAAAAACCACGTCTAAGAACGTTTTCAATTACAATTTTCAAGAAAACAAAGGCATGTTTAAACTAAAATGATCGTAAATATAAACGAGTATCAGAGATGATTTGTAGAAAGAAAACTGTAATGGTACTTTTTTTTAGGGACACATTGAAAGTACTAAAAATAAAACAGAGGCAAAATATGGAAGAGCTTTTAAATGATGGAATATTACGGTTTAAATGTTCGCTTCAAAGGAAGCAATTGCAGATTTCAGGACCCTTTTGTTCCCATCAAATACAGATAATTACCTTAGCGCCACGGATATTTGGCTTTGATGTCGATTCGGCTGGTTGATCGGGCTACACATACGATCTCTTTACAATTTCACTGCATTTGGATGAATCTTGCTGCTCGCCAACGTTTTAAAATTGTCTATACTCTCAGTTCTAGTTCTAGTTCAGTTCTAGTTCAGTTCTAGTTCAGTTCTAGTTCAGTTCTAGTTCAGTTCTAGTTCAGTTCTAGTTCAGTTCTAGTTCAGTTCTAGTTCAGTTCTAGTTCAGTTCTAGTTCAGTTCTAGTTCAGTTCTAGTTCAGTTCTAGTTCAGTTCTAGTTCAATTTTAGTTCAGTTCTAGTTCAGTTCTAGTTCTAGTTCAGTTCTAGTTCAGTTCTAGTTCAATTTTAGTTCAGTTCTAGTTCAGTTCAAGTTCAGTTCTAGTTCAGTTCTAGTTCAGTTCTAGTTCAGTTCTAGTTCAGTTCTAGTTCAGTTCTAGTTCAATTTTAGTTCAGTTCTAGTTCAGTTCTAGTTCTAGTTCAGTTCTAGTTCAGTTCTAGTTCAATTTTAGTTCAGTTCTAGTTCAGTTCTAGTTCAGTTCTAGTTCAGTTCTAGTTCAGTTCTAGTTCAGTTCTAGTTCAGTTCTAGTTCAGTTCTAGTTCAGTTCTAGTTCAGTTCTAGTTCTGTTCTAGTTCTGTTCTAGTTCTGTTCTAGTTCTGTTCTAGTTCTGTTCTAGTTCTGTTCTAGTTCTGTTCTAGTTCTGTTCTAGTTCTGTTCTAGTTCTGTTCTAGTTCTGTTCTAGTTCTGTTCTAGTTCTGTTCTAGTTCTGTTCTAGTTCTGTTCTAGTTCTGTTCTAGTTCTGTTCTAGTTCTGTTCTAGTTCTGTTCTAGTTCTGTTCTAGTTCTGTTCTAGTTCTGTTCTAGTTCTGTTCTAGTTCTGTTCTAGTTCTGTTCTAGTTCTGTTCTAGTTCTGTTCTAGTTCTGTTCTAGTTCTGTTCTAGTTCTGTTCTAGTTCTGTTCTAGTTCTGTCCTAGTTCTGTTCTAGTTCAGGTTCTAATTCAGTTCTAGTTTTCTGTTATTCAAGTCTCTACATTGCATGTAACATTTTTTAAGATTTCTAAATTAATCAGCCAGCTTTGTATCAGATCATGTGTTCATTTATTTTTTCACTTTTTTCTCTGGTTTTACACATAATCTTTTCTACATAGTTATTTTTTTATTAAATTTATTTTACGTTTTAGTAATTTAATAATTTTGTGGTTGGTATTGTTACTTTTTTCGATTTAAATTTCTTTGCTGTTTTGTTAAATTGATTAAATTACTTTCAACACAAAACCACTTAAATAATAAGATACAAAACATATATTTTGGTGTGTGGTTCCTGATTTCAAACTAGGTTTGAATGACAAATGACGTCAAGCGGTAACTAAGGGATTTTATTCAAGTCTAGGGTACAAAACTTTTAAATTAGTTTAATAAAATTGACCTTCTTAAGCTAAACTAAAAGTTAGATTAATCAAAAATTCGGCAATGACAGCTCGCTAGATTTACTATATACCGTCTGCATTACTAGGAGTTAGTGTAGTAACGACTGGTGAATTTTATGAGTTATTAAAGAATTGTATTTATTTTCAATATATTTACCGGGTTTTTTTATGAATTTTGGTTAAAATGGAGATACCCTATTTTCCACATCCAATTTATCTGTTTTAATTATTGGTTTCAATTCTAACCAAATTCTGATTACTAAATTATATTAATTAAAACTTTTTTTCCGAAAAAAAAACTCTGAAAAAAACAATATTTATTTAATAAAACGTAAATAAAATTTAATAAAATTCTTAATTAAACAATAATAATACTTAATGTGAAACCAGTAACAAATTGTAAAAAAAAATTAGAAAAATTGAAATCAAATAATAATAATAATAAAAAAATATAATTGTTGATTTTGTGTGATAAAAAAACGTACTAAACAAATTAAATGTCTTGGCTGGAAAAAATGAAAATAATACTTGCTCTCAAACTCTCTCATTTTTTAAATAAAAATGAGATCTTGCTGTCTTGCTTCATTTTGTTAGTTACTCTCTCTCCTAATGAAGAGCTCTGTTTGTTTTTAAACTCTTGGTGCGCCATATCAGTTTGCTAGTTTGTATAGTTGTTGTAATTTTATTACTGTAAAACTATAAAACATTTGGAATCAAGGGTACTTTTTAGGGTACTATTGTGCTTAAGGGTACTTTTTTTTAAGGAATTTTAACTAATTTAAATTTAGTTAGAAATTATAACTTTCTGAACTAGATCCTAAACTAGAACCTGAACTAAAACCTCAACTAGAACAGAACTAGAACCTGAACTGGAACCTGAACTAGAACCTGAATAGGAACTGAACTAGAATCCGAACTACATCCTGAACTACATCCTGAACTAGAACCTGAAATAGAACTGAACTAGAACTGAACTAGAACTGAACTAGAACTGAACTAGAACTGAACTAGAACTGAACTAGAACTGAACTAGAACTGAACTAGAACTGAACTAGAACTGAACTAGAACTGAACTAGAACTGAACTAGAACTGAACTAGAGCAGAACTAGAACAGAACTAGAACAGAACTAGAACAGAACTAGAACAGAACTAGAACAGAACTAGAACAGAACTAGAACAGAACTAGAACAGAACTAGAACAGAACTAGAACAGAACTAGAACAGAACTAGAACAGAACTAGAACAGAACTAGAACAGAACTAGAACAGAACTAGAACAGAACTAGAACAGAACTAGAACAGAACTAGAACAGAACTAGAACAGAACTAGAACAGAACTAGAACAGAACTAGAACAGAACTAGAACAGAACTAGAACAGAACTAGAACAGAACTAGAACAGAACTAGAACAGAACTAGAACAGAACTAGAACAGAACTAGAACAGAACTAGAACAGAACTAGAACAGAACTAGAACAGAACTAGAACAGAACTAGAACAGAACTAGAACAGAACTAGAACAGAACTAGAACAGAACTAGAACAGAACTAGAACAGAACTAGAACAGAACTAGAACAGAACTAGAACAGAACTAGAACAGAACTAGAACAGAACTAGAACAGAACTAGAACAGAACTAGAACAGAACTAGAACAGAACTAGAACAGAACTAGAACAGAACTAGAACAGAACTAGAACAGAACTAGAACAGAACTAGAACAGAACTAGAACAGAACTAGAACAGAACTAGAACAGAACTAGAACAGAACTAGAACAGAACTAGAACAGAACTAGAACAGAACTAGAACAGAACTAGAACAGAACTAGAACAGAACTAGAACAGAACTAGAACAGAACTAGAACAGAACTAGAACAGAACTAGAACAGAACTAGAACAGAACTAGAACAGAACTAGAACAGAACTAGAACTGAACTAGAACTGAACTAGAACTGAACTAGAACTGAACTAGAACTGAACTAGAACTGAACTAGAACTGAACTAGAACTGAACTAGAACTGAACTAGAACTGAACTAGAACTGAACTAGAACTGAACTAGAACTGAACTAGAACTGAACTAGAACTGAACTAGAACTGAACTAGAACTGAACTAGAACTGAACTAGAACTGAACTAGAACTGAACTAGAACTGAACTAGAACTGAACTAGAACTGAACTAGAACTGAACTAGAACTGAACTAGAACTGAACTAGAACTGAACTAGAACTGAACTAGAACTAAACTAGAACTGAACTAGAACTGAACTAGAACTGAACTAGAACTGAACTAGAACTGAACTAGAGCTAGAACCTGAACTAGAACTGAACTAGAACTGAACTAGAACTGAACTAGAACTGAACTAGAACTGAACTAGAACTGAACTAGAACTGAACTAGAACTGAACTAGAACTGAACTAGAACTGAACTAGAACTGAACTAGAACTGAACTAGAACTGAAGTAGAATTGAACTAGAAGACATATAAAGTTTTTTATAAGAAAACTGTCTGCGTCGTAATACAGACAATGTTTTCTATGGGAAAGCTGTCTATGTTTTCCCTCGCCAATTACACTTACACCCTATTCCAGATCATAAATTTTTGCTTTAATGTATTCCATACTAATGTATAGCTGTTTAAGTATTTATATTACTTAAAGTCAAAAACTGCTGATAAGAATATCAAGAATATGAAAAAAAATAAATAAACTGAAATTAAAATAAATACAAATAAACCCTCAAACACATACCCCAAGCAACCATGATCATTCAATACTTTGAACGTTGAACAAAATCAACAAACAACACAATGAATTAAATGAACGATTTGTACAAAATTTAGTAAAAAAAAATATATTTTAGTTCAAAGCTACGCAGTGACGTCAAACAAAAATTGTGTGTTTTTTTTTAACAACAAAAAATAAAAACGAATTTTGAAATAATGAAGACAAAAAATAAATTAAATGAAATTATTTAATTTAATTTAACATAAATAAATAAATAAATAAATAAATAAAATGACAATAATAAAAATGAATTAATTTAATTTAGACACAATACAAGTTAAACAATTGTGGAAATAATAAAATTTTAATTTGTTTTAAAATTATTTTTAATAATTACCTAATAAAGGTTTAAAAATATCTTAAATAAAATAAAATATCCTATAAATATTTATTAAATACAGCAAAATTATATAAAAAAAATTAAAAAAGTAACGTTTTTTATTATTTCAAATTAAAGTAACTTTCCTGTAGGTATGTAATGATGGTGGCCACTCTATTTATGTAAACTGTAAGCGCCATCTAGTTTTGAGTAGTTTATTATCAGTGTCATGTAAGCTTACGCTGTTGGCTTTTAACAGACAAAAGCTTTATTTGTTTGTAATAAATTACAGGGTTACAAGTAAAACAAATGTAAGAAAATACACAAACAAGATGTTTTAACATATTATTTTTAATGATGCATTTAAAAGGCCTTATTTACAATCAGTTTTATAATTTATCAGAGGTTTATAAAACGATTTTTTATGGAAATTTTGTTCTATAAACATTTTATAAATATAAAAATTGGTTTTATAAATATAAAAATTAAACTGTAAACAGACTATGTCTAAAGATATACAAAATTTTCCTTAATAAAACTGACAAAGTTTTTTATACAAAACGAACTGTGGCTATGGTACAGATAACGTTTTCTATACAATAACATCTGAGTCTGAAGTAACACAAAGAAACTATACATTAGACCATGGTTTCGCCAAAGGTATTTTCTATAGTTACGTCTATAGTCTTGTTTAAAGACTCGTCTATAGTTTTGTCTATAGTCTTTTCTATAGTCTCCTCCATAGTCTCGCCTAAAGTCTCGTCTATAATCTCGTCTAAAATCTCGCCTAAAGTCTCGTCTATAATCTCGTCTATAGTCTCCTCCATATTTTCGTCAATAGTCTCGTCTATAGTCTCGGCTATGGTCTCGTCTATAGTATCTTCTATGGTCTCCTCCATAGTCTCGTCTTAAGTCTCCTCCATAGTCTCGTCTAAAGTCTCCTCCATAGTCTCGTCTTAAGTCTCCTCCATATTCTCTTCCATAGTCTCCTCCTTAGTCTCGTCTATAATCTCCTCCATAGTCTCGTCTATAGTCTCCTCCATAGTTTCGTCCATAGTCTCGTCTATAGTCTCATCTTTAGTCTCGCCTATAGTCTCGTCTATAGTCTCGTCTATAGTCTGGTCTATAGTCTCGTCTATAGTCTCGTCTGAAGTCTCGTCTATAGTATCTCCTATGGTCTCCTCAATAGTCTCGTCTTAAGTCTCCTCCATTGTCCCGTCTAAAGTCTCCTCCATAGTCTCGTCTAAAGTCTCCTCCATAGTCTCGTCTAAAGTCGCCTCCATAGACTCGTCTATATTCTCTTCCATAGTCTCCTCCTTAGTCTCGTCTATAATCTCCTCCATAGTCCCGTCTAAAGTCTCCTCCATAGTCTTGTCTATATTCTCTTCCATAGTCTCCTCCATAGTCTCGTCTAAAGTCTCCTCCACTGTCTCGTCTAAAGTCTCCTCCATAGTCTCGTCTAAATTCTCTATCATAGTCTCGTCTATAGTCTAGTCTATAGTCTCCTACACAATCTCTTCTATAGTCTCCTCCATAGGGTCGTCTTTAGTCTCCTACACAGTCTCGTCAATAGTCTCGTCTATAGTATCTTCTATGGTCTCCTCCATAGTCTCGTCTAAAGTCTCCTCCATAGTCTCGTCTATATTCTCTTCCATAGTCTCCTCCATTGTCTCGTCTAAAGTCTCCTCTTTAGTTTCGTCTAAATTCTCTTCCATAGTGTCGTCTATAGTCTCCTACACAGTCTCGTCTATAGGTTCCTCCATAGTGTCGTCTATAGTCTCCTCCATTGTCTCGTCGAAAGTCTCCTCCACAGTCTCGTCTAAATTCTCTTCCATAGTCTCGTCTATAGTCTCTCTATAGTCTCCTCCATAGGCTCGTCTTTAGTCTCCTCCATATTCTCGTCAATAATCTCGTCTGTAGTCTCGTCGATAGTCTCCTCCATAGGTTCCTCTTTAATCTCCTCCACAGTCTCGTCTATTGTCTCCTTCATAGTCTCGTCTAAAGTCTCCTCAATAGTCTCGTCTTTAGTCTCCTACACAGTCTCGTCTATAGTCTCCTCCATAGTCTCGTCTATAGTCTCCTACATAGTCTCGTCTTTAGTCTCCTACACAGTCTCGTGTATAGGTTCCTCCACAGTCTTGTCTATAGGTTCCTCCATAGTCTCGTCTTTAGTCTTCTTCACAGTCTCGTCTAAAGTCTCCTCCATAGGCTCGTCTTTAGTCTCCTCCATAGTCTCGTCTAAAGTCTCCTCCATAGTCTCGTCTATAGTCTCGTCTATAGTCTCGTCTATAGTCTCGTCTAAAGTCTCCTCCATAGTCTCGTCTATGGTCTCGTCTATAGTCTCCTCCATAGTCTCGTCTATTGTCTCCTTCAATGTCTCGTCTTAGTATCCTCCATAGTCTCGTCTAAATTCTCTACCATAGTCTCGTCTATAGTCTAGTCTATAGTCTCCTACATAGTCTCGTCTTTAGTCTCCTACACAGTCTCGTCTATAGGTTCCTCCACAGTCTTGTCTATAGGTTCCTCCATAGTCTCGTCTTTAGTTTCCCTCACAGTCTCGTCTAAAGTCTCCTCCATAGTCTCGTCTTAAGTCTCCTCCATAGTCCCGTCTAAAGTCTCCTCCATAGTCTCGTCTATATTCTCTTCCATAGTCTCCTCCATTGTCTCGTCTAAAGTCTCCTCCACAGTCTCGTTTAAATTCTCTTCCATAGTCTCGTCTATAGTCTCTCTATAGTCTCTCTATAGTCTCCTCCATAGGCTCGTCTTTAGTCTCCTACATATTCTCGTCAATAGTCTCGTCTGTAGTCTCGTCGATAGTCTCCTCCATAGGTTCCTCTTTAATCTCCTCCACAGTCTCGTCTATTGTCTCCTTCATAGTCTCGTCTAAAGTCTCCTCCATAGTCTCGTCTATAGTCTCCTACACAGTCTCGTCTATAGTCTCCTCCATAGTCTCGTCTTTAGTCTCCTACACAGTCTCGTCTATAGGTTCCTCCACAGTCTTGTCTATAGGTTCCTCCATAGTCTCGTCTTTAGTCTCCTTCACAGTCTCGTCTAAAGTCTCCTCCATAGGCTCGTCTTTAGTCTCCTCCATAGTCTCGTCTAAAGTCTCCTCCATAGTCTCGTCTATAGTATCGTCTATAGTCTCCTCCATAGTCTCGTCTATTGTCTCCTTCAATGTCTCGTCTTAGTCTCCTCCACAGTCTCGTCTATAGGTTCCTCCATAGTCTCATCTTTAGTCTCCTCCATAGTCTCGTCTAAAGTCTCCTCCATAGTCTCGTCTATAGTTTCCTCCATAGTCTCGTCTTTAGTCTCCTACACAGTCTCGTCTATAGGTTCCTCCATAGTCTCGTCTATAGTTTCCTCCATAGTCTCGTCTTTAGTCTCCTCCACAGTCTCGTCTATAGGTTCCTCCATAGTCTCGTCTTTAGTCTCCTCCACAGTCTTGTCTATAGGTTCCTCCATAGTCTCATCTTTAGTCTCCTTCACAGTCTCGTCTAAAGTCTCCTACATAGTCTCGTCTATAGTCTCGTCTATAGTCTCATCCACAGTCTCGTCTATAGTCTCCTCCATAGTCTCGTCTATAGTCTCCTCCATAGTATCGTCTATATAGTCTTGTCTTTAGTCTCCTTCATTGGCTCATCTATAGTCTCCTCCACAGTCTCGTCTATTGTCTCCTCAACAGTCTCGTCTATAGTCTCCTCCATATTCTCGTCTATACTCTCCTCCATATTCTCGTCTATAGTCTCCTCCATATTCTCGTCAATAGTCTCGTCTGTAGTCTCGTCGATAGTCTCCTCCATAGGTTCCTCTTTAGTTTCCTCCTCAGTCTCGTCTATTGTCTCCTTCATAGCCTCGTCTAAAGTCTCCTCCATAGTCTCGTCTTTAGTCTCCTCAACAGTCTCGTCTTTAGTCTCCTCCACAGTCTCGTCTATAGCCTCCTCTATAGTCTCGTCTAAAGTCTCCTCCATAATCACGTCTAAATTTTCCTCTCCTCCATAGTCTCTTCTATAGTCTCCTCAATAGTTTCGTCTACAGTCTCTTTCATAGCCTCCTTAATAGTCTCGTCTGTAGTCTCGTCTATAGTATCTTCTATAGACTCATCTATAGTCTCCTCTACAGTCTCGTATTTAGTCTATAGTCTCCTCCAATTACTCAAAGGAAACTGTCGATATATTTTATGTTTTGTATAGAATAACTGCCACAGTTTTGCTTTGTTAAACTGTCTCTATCTTAAGACAAATGACTTTAACAAAACTCCAATTACTTTTCCAAAAAAAAATCTTCAATCCTGCCTGGTTAATTAAAAATATATTTCCTTTACTCTCTAGACATTCATATTTTATTTTTGTCATTTTGTTCATATTTTCTAATAAATAACAATTCTTAAATTTATCAATTACTTATAGCGTTTTTTCGCATTTTTCTTTTTTATTTATTTCCAATATTCTGCATCATTAAATCATTAAATATTATTTATAATAGTTTAAATTCCCATAATAGCTTTACGATAGTTACAAGAAGCTCTTTGCATTAACATAAATTTTGCATACGAACATGTTTGAACAAGTGCCTTTAACTGGGCCCAAAAACAACTAACAAATAATATAGAAAATACTCATATAACACAAGCAATTAAATTTATAGAGGAGCAAAAAAAATAACGAAAAATCGATACCACTAAGAGTCATTTTTTGTAGTGATAGAAATGAAAGGACAGACAGACGGACAGTGAGACAGACAGGTGAACAGTGTTAGTTGTATGCTAAATACCATTGAACAGCATTGAAATGTTTTTTTTTTTATTTTATTAACGACCACCATGTGTAGCACCTTCTGTGGTAACCTCCTGCCGTTTTTTTCGGTAACTGTAGTCCTCCTTCTGTGCCTTGTCCTCCTGCTGCTCTCTTCGCCTCTTCCATTTATGATGGTGCTGCTTTATGTATTTGCCACGATTTTTTCTTTCTTATTTTAAAATTTTTGTTAAGCCGCTCTCTATAAATTCCCATTGACATTTCAAATGCAACATATTCATTTACATTCCTTATAATCGTACATATTGCCTGTTGCAACGTTTGTGGCTGGCCCATTTATTTAAGCGGCAACTGCCAGCGAGTTGCATTACATTTCAGGCGCCACATAATACACATTCATTGTAGCTTTAGTAGGGGCTTAAACATACAAACTCAACAGCAGTATGGTTAAAATATTGAGCAGTATTTTGAAGTAAAAGTAGCAATGGTAGAAATGAAACTAAATTTTTTCAGAGAGAGAGTGCTAATTATTTAAAAACAACTGTTTATAGTTGATTTGGACCAAAATCTTGATTAAAACTCAGTTTATTGTTAATAAATAATTAAAATTCTGGATTTTTGATAATTTTGCTATTTATTTACCCTCTGCTGCTTCTACTAAATAGACAATAAAGCAAGTTTTCTGCAATTTCATAGCTGATAATGTATTTTCCATGGTTATTTTTGGAAAAAAATTAAATTTTTGAAAATGTGCTATTTATTTAACCTCTGCTGTTTATCCAAAAACATAATTTCTTTCAAGTTTGTTACACAGAAAATTTGTTTTATTAAATCCTTTATTAAAAATTCATAAAATTAAATTTTTTCATAAAGGTGCTACTTTTTTAACCTTTGCTGTTTCCAACAAATAAACTATAAAACATGTTTCTTTAAGTTTTTAATTCAAAATATATTTCTCAAGGATTTTTTAGGGAAAAATTTAAAATTTTTGCAAATGTGCTATTTATTTCAGCTGTGCTGTTTATTAAAAATATTATTTTTTTATATTTGTTACACAGAAACATTAGTTTATTCCAAAAATAGTAATAATAACACAAAACTAAACAATTTTATGAAAGATGCTATTTATTTTACCACTGCTGTTTGCTTCAAATTGCCTAAAATTTACATTTTTGGTAACTATATCACTTAAGTAAATGAAAAATCTAAATTAAAATTATTTTTTAAGAAAAAAGTGACCAATTTTAACAAAAATGCTATTTTTGTAACCACTGCTGTTTGCTTCAAATTGTTTAAAATTCATATTTTTGATAAATATATCACTTAAATAAATGAAAAATCTAAATTAATTTTTTTTTTAAGAACAAATTAAGAATTTTAATAATGGTGCTATTTTTTTAACCTCCGCTGTTTCATTCAAATGACCTAAACTTTATATTTTCGGTAACTATATCACTTTAAAAAATTAAAAATCGAAATTAAATTCATTTTTTAAGACAAATTCAACAATTCTACTAAAGGTGCTACTTTTTTCAGCTCTGCTGTTTCGTTTAAATGATGTAAAATTTACATTCTTTGATATTTATCACTTAAATAAATGAAAAATCCAAATTAAATTTATTATTTAAGAAGAAATAAATAACAATTTTAATAATGGTGCTATTTATTTAACCTCTGCTGTTTCTTTCGAATGGCCTAAAATTTATATTTTTGGTAACTATGTCACATAAATGAATGAAAAATCCAAATTAAATTTATAATTTAAGAAAAAATTAACAATTTTTATAATGGTGCTATTTATTTGACCTCTGCTGTTTTATTTAAATGGCCTAAAATTTACATTTTTGGTAAATATATAAAAAATCTAAATTAAATTTATTTTTTTTAGGAAAAAATTAACAATTTTACTAACGGTGCTATTTAATTAACCTCTGCTGTTTCCTTCAAATATTATAAAATTTATGTTTCTTGTAAATATATCACTTAAATTTATGAAAAATCTAAATTAAATTTATTTTTTACAACAAAATCAAAAACTTTACTAATGGTGCTACTTATTCAACCTCTGCTGTTTGTTTCAAATTGCCTAAAATTAATAGTTTTGGTAAAAATACCACTTAAATAAATAAAAAATCTTTATTAAATTTATTTCCTAAATAAAAATTAACAATTTTAATAATGGTGCTATTTTTTTAACCTCTGCTGCTTGCCTCAAATTGTCTAAAATTCATATATTTTGTAAAATTATCTCACTACATGTTAAAGAAGAATAAATTTCAGTCTTATTTTAAGTAAAAATTTACATTTCAACAGATGTGCTACTTAGTTAATCCCTGCTGTTGTTCTAAAAATGTCATTTCTTCCATAAATTCATTAGAATAAAGTATTTTCCTAAAAATTTCTTATCAATTTCAAAGAAAATAATAATTTATTAAGATGTGCTACTCAGTTGCTCTCTGCTGCTATTCTAAAAATGTCATTTATTCTATAAATTTAAAGGAATAAATTATTTTCCTAAAAATTTCTAAGTAAATCAAAGAAAATAAAAATTTATTAAGATGTGCTACTTAGTTGCTCCCTGCTGCTATTCTAAAAATGTCATTTATTCCATAAATTAAATGTAATAAAGTATTTTCCTAAATATTTCTTATAAAATTCAATGAAAATAAAAATTTATTAAGATGTGCTACTTAGTTAATCCTTGCTGCTGTTTCCAAAAGACCATTTATTCCATGAATTTAAGGGATAAAATAATTTTCCTAAAAATTTCTTAATAAATTCAAAGAAAATAATAATTTTTCAAGATGTGCTACTTAGTTAATCCCTGCTGTTGTTGTAAAAATACCATTTATTGCATGAATTTGAAGTAATAAAGTATTTTCCAAAAAAGATCTTATAAAATTCAAAGAAAATAAAAATTTATTAAGATGTGCTACTTAGTTGCTCTCTGCTGCTATTCTAAAAATGTCATTTCTTCCATAAATTCAATGTAATAAAGTATTTTCCTTAAAATTTCGTATAAAATTCATTGAAAATAATAATTTATTAAGATGTGCTACTTAGTTGCTCTGTGCTGCTGTTTCCAAAAGACCACTTATTCCATGAATTTAAGGGATAAAAGAATTTTCCTAAAAATTTCTTAATAAATTCAAAGAAAATAATAATTTTTCAAGATGTGCTACTTAGTTGCTCTCAGCTGCTGTTCTAAAAATACTATTTATTACATGAATGCAAAAGCAAAAATTATTTTCCTAAAAATTTCTTATCAAATTCAATGGAAATAACAATTTCTTAAAATGTGCTACTTATTTAATCCCTGCTGCTGTTCTAAAATTTCCATTTCTTTCATGAATTCAAAGGAATAAAGTATTTCCCTAAAAATTTCTTATTAATACCAAAGAAAACAATAATTTTTCAAGATGTGCTATTTAGATAAACACAGCTGTATACCTAAAAATTGAAATACCAACTACTAATTTCTATTTAAATTAATTTTAAAATAATTTCTTTATTGTTTTAAGAAATAAAACTATATTTTAAAATTTGTGCTATTTATTTGGCCTTTGCTGTTTGTTCTAATTAATAATTAAGTTTAAATTTGTCCATATAAATTAACCAAAAATAAGTTTCGTATTGTTTTTTTAAAGAAATATTAAAATTTTAACAATTGTGCTATTTAATTGAACAGAGCTGTTGATTTAAAAAAAAAATATAGAATAATTTTTAAAAGAAAATCATAATTTATCCATAGATGTCATTAAAACCGCCAAAATGCTAAAATTTTAAACTTGTGCTACTTAATTGACCATCACTGTTACCCTAAAAACTTATTTTTATACGATTCTAAACCAAAAAATATTAATTTTTACCAGTTGTGCTCTTTAGTTTTTAGATTACCAAAAATTTATATTCCTGACACCTCATTGTGCTACTTATTTGCCCTGTAATGTTTTTTTTTAAAACTTAAATTTCTTTAACTTTTACACCTGCTTCAAATATTTATTTTAAGCTGCCCACATCTGTGCTATTTTTACGCCCGCTGCCACCAATACAGTCTACAGTTGCTCTCCCCTTTTTAATATTTGCTCTTACATACAACAACAGCAAACAAACAACAAAATCACACTTATCATTTCTTCAACATTATTATTATCGTACAAGTATGACTTACAACACTTGACTGTTGCACATACAGCAGACAGACATCGATCGCTGTGTCTGCTGTGTGCTCTGTGTTTCCATGTCTGTTTCCAGACGTAGATAAGTTTGCGTTTTGGAAGCTATAATTTGCCAAGTGTTACAAAAAAAAAAATGAAAATCAAGAAAAGAAAAACGCACAACAGACACTCCTTAACAGAAGGAGGAAGCAATTCAGTGTGTGGCAGGGCCAACACAGGTTAATTAGTTGTTAAAATTATTATTTACAAATGGAAAAATTTGTTCATAGATTAAAAACGAACAGCTTTTAATCAGTTGACATTTGAGGTGAATTTAAATAAAGTGTTGCCAGATTAGGGAATTTTAATGTTAAAACAAGAAATTTGATATTTATATGGAGATATGTAGGTTTTAAATAGGCAGTATGACTCACTTGACTATAGTTAAGTGAGTAGCCTATAGACAGCAATTAATTGTATAGTCTCGTCTGTAGAATGGTCTGTAGTCACACCTATAGTTTCGCTTTAAGTCTTACTGGTCTCTCGTCTTCTGTAATTTATAGTTGGGCCTAAAGGCTCGTCTATGTTTTGGTCTTCTGCAGTTTGGTCTCTAATATCGTCTGTAGTATCGTATCAAGTCTCGTCTATAGATTCGTCTCTACACTCGTTTCTAGACTCGTCTCTAGTCTTGTCTCTAGTTTCGTCTCTACTCTCGTCTCCAGTTTCGTATCTAGTCTCGTCTCTAATCAAACCTCCAATATCGTCTATAGTCTCGAATAAAATCTCCTCTCTAGTCTCGAATCTAGTGTCGTCTCCTCTCCTAGTCTCGTATCTAGCGTCGTCTATAGTCTCACATCTAGTCTCGTCTCTGGTCTCCTTTCTAGTCTCGCCTCTAGTCTCATATCTAGTCTCTAGTGTCGTCTCGCCTCGTCTATAATCTTGTCTCCAGTCTAGTATTAACTCTAGTGTCGCCTCTTGTAAACTCTATAGTCTCGAATCTAGTGTCGTCTCCTCTTCTAGTCTCGTATCTAGTGTCGTCTATAGTCACATCACATCTAGTCTCAAATCTAGTCTCGTCTCCTCTCTGGTCTACTTTCTAGTCTAGTCTCTCCCCTACTTTCGTCTCTATTCTCGTCTCTAGTCTCGTCTTTAGTCTCGTCTCTAGTCTCATCTCTAGTCTCTAGTCTCGTCTTTAGTCTCGTCTTTAGTCTCATCTCTAGTCTCGTCTCTAGTCTCGTCTCTAGTCTCGTCTCTAGTCTCGTCTCTAGTCTCGTCTCTAGTCTCGTCTCTAGTCTCGTCTCTAGTCTCGTCTCTAGTCTCGTCTCTAGTCTCGTCTCTAGTCTCGTCTCTAGTCTAGTCTGTAGTCTCGTCTCTAGTTTCGTCTGTAGTCTCGTCTCTAGTCTCGTCTCTAGTCTCGTCTCTAGTCTCGTCTCTAGTCTCGTCTCTAGTCTCGTCTCTAGTCTCATCTCTAGTCTCTTCTCTAGTCTCGTCTCTAGTCTCATCTCTAGTCTCGTCTCTAGTCTCGTCTCTAGTCTCATCTCTAGTCTCTTCTCTAGTCTCGTCTCTAGTCTCATCTCTAGTCTCGTCTCTAGTCTCGTCTCTAGTCTCGTCTCTCGTCTCGTCTTGTCTTGTCTCTAGTCTTGTCTCTAGTCTCTCTCTAGTCTTGTCTCTAGTCTCGTCTCTAGTCTCTCCTCGACTCTTGTCTCTCTCTAGTCTAGTCTAGTCTAGTCTAGTCTAGTCTAGTCTCGTCTCGCCACGTCTCGTCTCTAGTTTCGTCTCTAGTCTCGCCTGAAGTCTCGTCTCTTGTCTCTAGTCTCGTCTCTAGTCTCGTTTCTAGTCTCGTCTCTAGTCTCGTATCTAGTCTCGTCTCTAGTCTCGTCTCTAGATTCGCCTCTAGTTTCGTCTCTAGTCTCGTCTGTAGTCTCGTCTCTAGTTTCGCCTCTAGTTTCGTCTCTAGTCTTGTCTCAAGTCCCGTCTCTAGTCTCGTCTCTAGTCTCGTCTCTAGTCTCGTCTCTAGTCTCGTCTCTAGTCTCGTCTCTAGTCTCGTCTCTAGTCTCGTCTCTAGTCTCGTCTGTAGTCTCTTCTCTAGTCTCGTCTCTAGTCTCGTCTCTAGTCTCGCCTCCAGTCTCGCATCCAGTCTCGTCTCTAGTCTCTCCTCTGGTCTTGTCTCTAGTCTCATCTATAGTTTTATATAAAATTCTTATTATTTTCGAATTCCTTATTGTTGTCACCCCTGTTAAATCATAATTCATTGTAAATTCTTAACGAGATCATTTGTTTTGTAAACATTTTTTTTTTCTAAAAAAAATTTTAAATATCTCTACACTTGTTGCTTTAAAGAAAATTTTAGCAATTTGCTGCATTGAGAGAAAAAATAAATTTAAATGAAATGACATCATGTTTAAGCTTTGTGACAGCCTGCAGCTGTTTTTGGTCTTGCCACAAAAGGTGTCTTGTATATAAATTCAATGATTAATGATCACCCACTGATAAACTATATAGTTTTTTTTTCTCTAGTTTCTTTTTCTTTTTTTTGCTAAAGATCTATCTCTATTTCAACAAAAAAAAAAGCACTTGGCTTTTGGTATCACATTTGCTTTAAAGAGGTTTTTTTTTGGTATTTTCTTGCGGCAGTTATTTGTGGCACTTTTTTGTTTGTTGTTGTTGCCTTAACATGACAACCTGCCGTGTGTTGTATGTTGCGGGCAATGTAAATTGCCAAACCATATATTGGCACCACATGGAATTTGTTTCTCTTTCTTTATTTTTCTTTTTTATTTTCTTTAGTTGTGAAGTTTTCTTTGGCATTTTTCGTGGAGTTAATGAAATGTATTTGTTTTTAAATGAAAGAAATATGTTAAGAGTCTTTTTTGTAATTAGCTAGTAATTAGTGAAATATCTTGTTTAAAGTCAATCAATTTTTGTCATCTGTTAGGTGGAGATGCTGGCGAGTCTTACCTTTTTCTTGGCTGCCTCGGCACTGATCACATACAAATCGACTATGCCCAGCAGGCAATCGTCACAGCGGCATACATCATCACCCAATATTAGCGACCCCAATGACCCAATACTGCTGGTGGAGTCTAATGAGTCGGTACGACGTAGTCTTGTGCCACCTGGGCCCGTAACGGATTGTGCGGCAGCTTCGATTTTACGCGCCAACAGTTGTTCCATTAGGCTGCGCGGTCGTGATGATGAGGGAAACAGAGCCATGATATTGGTTTGTTTGGTTGCAATGGGATTTATAACACTCTCTTTGTTAATACAAGTTTGTTGCAATTTTCAACCAAAATTAATGTTGGCTATTAACACTTAAGCAACTATTCTTTGATTTTCTTTAAAAATTTATATTTTTTTCCTTATTAAGATTTATTTCAAAACATTTTGGTGAAAATGGAAAAAAAAACTTCAATTTTCAATGACACTTGAAATTATACAGGGAGACTATCTTTATGAATTCAAAGAAATTTACGTCTTCTCTGTAATGTGGGTAGATCGTGTATGTTTACACTAGAAAACACTTGAGTTTTCAACAGAATTCTTACAATTCCACTTGAACAATTTAAAACGCCTTTCACAGCTCTTTGATATTTATAAACCCCCGAATTTATAATATTTTAATAACACAACTCGCACTTATTCTTAAATATTCTTAAAAACTTAAGATTGTATTTTTAATTGTAGTTAAGCCATAAATTACATACCTGCAAAGAAAAAGAAAGAATTTCAAGTTAATAAAATTGTATAAAATACACATGGAAAGAATATAATAAATTAATAATCGGAATAAATGGGTACAACCACTTTCTGCTTTAAAGCCCTAACAAATTTTACCAAGTTTCGTTTCTAGTCTCATCTCCAGTCTCGAATCTAGTTTTGTCTCTAGTCTCGTCTCTAGTCTCCTCTATAGTCTCCTCTCCAGTCTCTTATCTGATCTTGTCTATAGCCTCGTATATAGTCCATCTTTAGTCTCGTATCCAGTCTAGTCTCTAATCTCGTCTTTAGTATCATCGCTATTATCATATCTAGTCTCGCTTCTAGCCTCCTATCTAGACTCGTATCTAATCTCGTCTCCAGTCTTCTCTAGTCTCGTCTCTAGTCTCGTCTTTAGTCTCATCTCTAGTATCGTCTCTAGTCTCGTTTCTAATATCGTCTCTAGTCTCGTCTCTAGTCTCGTCTCTAGTCTCGTCTTAGTCTCCTATTTATCTAGTCTCGTTTCCAGTCTTGTCCCTAGTCTCATATCTGGTCTAGTCTCGTATCCAGTCTAGTGTTTAGTCTCATCTCCAGTGTCGTCTCTAGTACGTCTCCAGTCTCATTCTAGTCTCGTCTCTAGTCTCGTTTCTAATCTCGTCTCTAGCCTCGTCTCTAGTCTCGTCTCTAGTCTCGTATTTAGTCTCGTCTCTAGTCTCGTCTCTAGTCTCGGCTCTAGTCTCCTATTTATCTAGTCTCGTCTCTAGTCTCGGCTCTAGTCTCCTATTTATCTAGTCTCGTCTCTCGTCTCTAGTCTCGTCTCTAGTCTCGTCTCTAGTCTCGTCTCTAGTCTCGTCTCTAGTCTCGTCTCTAGTCTCGTCTCTAGTCTCGTCTCTAGTCTCGTCTCTAGTCTCATCTCTAGTCTCGTCTCTAGTCTCGTCTCTAGTCTCGTCTCTAGTCTCGTCTCTAGTCTCGTCTCTAGTCTCGTCTCTAGTCTCGTCTCTAGTCTCGTATCTAGTCTCGTCTCTAGTCTCGTCTCTAGTCTCGTCTCTAGTCTCGTCTCTAGTCTCGTCTCTAGTCTCGTCTTTAGTCTCGTCTCTAGTCTCGTCTCTGGTCTCGTCTCTAGTCTCGTCTCTAGTCTCGTCTCTAGTCTCGTCTTTAGTCTCGTCTTTAGTCTCGTCTCTAGTCTCGTCTTTAGTCTCGTCTTTAGTCTCGTCTTTAGTCTCGTCTGTAGTCTCGTCTCTAGTCTCGTCTCTAGTCTTGTCTCTAGTCTCGTCTCTAGTCTCGTCTCTAGTCTCGTCTCTAGTCTCGTCTTAGTCTCGTCTCTAGTCTCGTCTCTAGTCTCGTCTCTAGTCTCGTCTCTAGTCTCGTCTCTAGTCTCGTCTCTAGTCTCGTCTCTAGTCTCGTCTCTAGTCTCGTCTCTAGTCTCGTCTCTAGTCTCGTCTCTAGTCTCGTCTCTAGTCTCGTCTCTAGTCTCGTCTCTAGTCTCGTCTCTAGTCTCGTCTCTAGTCTCGTCTCTAGTCTCGTCTCTAGTCTCGTCTCTAGTCTCGTCTCTAGTCTCGTCTCTAGTCTCGTCTCTAGTCTCGTCTCTAGTCTCGTCTCTAGTCTCGTCTCTAGTCTCGTCTCTAGTCTCGTCTCTAGTCTCGTCTCTAGTATCGTCTCTAGTCTCGTCTCTAGTCTCGTCTCTAGTCTCGTCTCTAGCCTCGTATCTAGTCTCGTATCTAGTCTCGTATCTAGTATTGTCCCTTGTCTCCTTTTCTAGCCATGTACCCCGACATAAGGTGTACCTACTTCGTTGCCATGTCCCCCAAATTATTTCTTTTTCCAAAAAAAGTCTTAACTTAACTTTAGCATCAACTCTACACTTTTTAAAATTCCTCACCACAAATACTAATCAATAAACTTTAATTAGTTAAAAACTTAAATGTTAACTTTTCAAATAACTCTGATACAATTAGACCTTTAGAAACACAAACATGAAATAATTTTTGTACAAATAGTTGCAAAAAAAAAAAAAAAAAAAAAAAAAACTAAAACCTTTAGCAGTTACCAACGGCAGCACATTTATGGTCACACATTTATTTGAGGCTTAAGCAAGTTTAAGTGTCGTAGCTCACTGCGACACTTCAACGGCTGAAGCTGATGTTTGAAAAAAAGCACAACTCAACTATTTTACAACTGTTGAATTTTTTTATATAAAATAGTTTTATTTTTTTTTTGAGCAAGACACTTGCCACATTTTTTCATGGCTTAGCTGGGAAAAACAACAACAAACAAGGCAGGCAATCAAAACAAATAGTTAACACCCTACTAGCCTTAGATGACAATACGTCTGTTGTCAAAAACATAATTCATGAGAATGTGTTTTCCCGGCAAATGCTCGCTTCAAATCAGTTGCACTCGGTACAGGTTCCGTTTTGCTCCCACGAAATACAGAGAATTTCCTTAGCGCAATGGATATATATAAAAAAATAATTTCGAAATTTTTTTTTTTTTAAATTTAAAAAAATAATTGTGTAATTTTTTTTTAAAAATTTTCCAAAAAATTGTGCCAAACTTGGGAAAAATATTTTTTAATCCAAATTTTTTTTTTCGCCAAAAAAAAAATAGTTTTTCCGCTAATAAATTTAAAAAATTCGAAATAGAAATTTTAAAAATTTGTTTTTTGCCAAAAAATAATAAATAAATTAAAAAAAAAATTAATTTTGAAATTTTTTTTTAAATTTCAAAAATTTAAAAAAACAATTTTGAATTTTTTTTAAATTTTTTTTTAACTCCTTAAAAGCTTACAAATCTCATCTCATATCTTGCTTTATGCTACATTTCTTTTTAGTTTAATTCCTAAGAAATTATTAAAAAAAAAAAACACTTATTTAATTTGATTCATTAGAAATATATGGACAACTTTACACCAACTGTTCTTTAAGAATTAATTAAATTACTGCTTTCCCAGAATCCTCACTTGATACATATACAGCATTAAAAAATACCTAAAGAAAACCTTAAGCTAATTGGTAGCTGAGACCAAAAATGCACAAAGAAATGTTTTGTATCGTTCACTCACTAACTAACTAACTAACTATTGTTTAATAATTATGACCATAGATATATCATTATTATGCATCTAACTTAATTACCACTTAATAACTATAAATATGGCATACAAATGATTACAAGTCAAATACTGCACGTACAGTACAGCAAGCAGCAGCAACACAGGGCCTACATTCCCCATAAGCAGCATGCAACATGCTGTACACCCAATAAATGATGAGTGCAATTGAGAGTCATAGATACACTGGCAACAACTGCATTAATATGAGGTTTTATGGCTGTCATAACTTTGGTTATGACTGCTACTTATAAAAACCAATACATTTAAATGCCCAATGACAGACAGCCAACAAAATGTAAACAGAAATGCCTCTTTTTTAATGATGCTCTTGCAGATGATGATTATCTGCCACACAATTTATGCAGACATTGCTGCAGGAATTATTTAAAAGAAATAGTTGAAATTATTTAAAGTGGCCATAAATGTAAATAATTATAAAATTTTAAACTGATTAATTTGTCATAATTAACATTTATAGCCACTGAAATAAGGAAGAAAATTCCAAAAAACTCACAACTTAATTACTTTTAATCGAAGGAGTTTTGTGTCCAAAAACTGCAGCATAAATTCCCAAACATATAAAGTAAAACTTCACCACTCCTTAAATTAATATTGCTTTGTTTGTTGGCATTTTTCTCTTTGCAAACTTAGTTGATAAAATTATAAGAAAATGATTGTAATTAATTAAATTGTTAATGACAACTTAACAAACTTACTGCCACTAAAGACACATAACAAAGACGTTGGTGGAAAAATAAAAAAAACAAACAAATGAAAAATAACATAGTTACCAGTCGTTAAAAGTAACCACAAACCTTTATATGGTATTATTGATCATATTTTCTTAAATGAAAAATTAATTAAAATGTCTTTTGGTAGAGGTTTGTTTGTCATTTTGTGGGCTAAAGAAAAAAAATATATATTAAAAAGAAAACCCACCACAACATTGTATATATACTATGTGGATTTATTGTTTAAATCGTTATTAAAAACATAATTTTGAAAGAATGCGGTTACTAAAGACTTATGGAAGCATATTGTCACCTAAAAAATCAAGTCTATTCATATACATAAAAATACTGGATTTACAATACAATATTTTAGACTTTTAAAATTTTTTTCTTCAAATTCTTACAAAAATTTTATTTTTTAAAATTCCTTTTTCAATTTTTTTTTTGAATTTATTAGTGAAAAAATTTTGAAAAAAAAATTCGGGTGAAAACTTTTTTTTCATTTATTAGCTAAAAAAATTTCATCCCAAACTTTTTTTTAAAATTCCTTTTTTAATTTTTTTTTTAAAAAGGAATTTTTTTTAGTGAAAAAAATTTTGAAAAAAAATATTCGAGGTAAAAAATATTTTTCTCGATTTTGACCCATTTTAGCCCTACAATGGGTCAAAATCGGGGAAAATATTTTTTAATCCGATTTTTTTTTCAAAATTTTTTTCACTAAAAAATTTTAAAAATTAAAAAAAAAATTTTTAAAAATTTAAAAAAAAATTTCGCTAATAAATTTAATTTTTTTTCTTTTTAACAGTAAGTCGGACCTACAATGGGTCAAAATCGGGAAAAAAATTTTTTACCCCGAATTTTTTTTTCAAAATTTTTTTCACTAATAAATTTTAAAAAAATTAAAAAAGGAATTTTAAAAAAAATTTTGGGATGAAATTTTTTTAGCTAATAAAATGAAAAAAAATAATCGGAAAAGAAAATATTTTTTACCCCCAATTTTTTTTTCAAAATTTTTTTCACTAATAAAATTAAAAAAGAAATTTTGCAATAAAATTTTTTTAGCTAATAAATTGAGACTTATTAGCTGAAAAAATTTTATTCCAAAATTTCTTTTTTAATTTTTTTAATGAAAAAAATTTTGAAAAAAAAATTCGGGGTAAAAAATATTTTCTTTTCCGATTATTTTTTCAATTTATTAGCTAAAAAAATTTCATCCCAACATTTTTTTTAAAATTCCTTTTTTAATTTTTTTTTAAATTTATTAGTGCAAAAAAATTTTGAAAAAAAAATTCGGGGTAAAAAATATTTTTCTCGATTTTGACCGATTGTAGGTCCGACTTACTTTTAAAAATAAAAAAATTGAATTTATTAGCGAAAATTTTTTTTTAAATTTTTTAATTTTTAAAAAAATTTTAACAAATTTTTTTTTTAAATTTTTAAGTGAAAAAAATTTTGGAAAAAAAAATTCGGGTTAAAAAATATTTTTCCCGATTTTGACCCTTGCAGGGTCCGACTTACTTTGGCCTTATATACGCCGCTGCAAAGGTTGTCTATATTAATGACTTAGTAATTCAGATATTGATAAAACAATCTTATTCACCAAATTATACTTTAAAATAAAATTTTTAAATATTTTTAGGTAAACAAAATTTAAAATTTTTAAAAAAAAATTTTTTTTAATTTATTTCAAAATTTTTTTTTTAATTTTATTGAAAAAAAATTTTTTGCTAAAAAAAAACCGGGTTAAAAAATATTGTTACCGATTTTGACCCATTCATTGTAGGTCCGAATATAGCTCTCTTACTTGTACAGATAAAACAAGTAAGAGAGCTATATTCAGCTGTGCCGAATCTTATATATCCTTCACCAAATTATGCTTTAAAATAAATTTTTTAAATATTTTTAGTTAAACAAAATTTCAAATTTTAAAAAAAAAAAATTTTTTAATTTATTTTAAAAAAGTTTTTTCAAAATTTTGTTTTTTAATTTTATTGAAAAATAAATTTATGACAAAAAAATTTTTTCGGTGAAAAAAAAATTCGGGTTAAAAAAAATATTTTTGAATTTTTTTAAAAAAGTTTTTTCAAATTTTTTTTTTTTTTAATTTTATTGAAAAAAAAATTTATGACAAAAAAATTTTTTAGTAAAAAAAATTTTGAACCATTGCAGGTCCGACTTACTTTTAAAAAAAAATTAAATTTTTAGTGAAAAACAATTTTTGGCAACATTTTTTTTTAAATTTCTTTTTAATTTTTAAAATTTTTTTTTTTAATTTTTTAGTGAAAAAAAAATCGGGGTAAAAAATTATTTTCCCGATTTTGAACCATTGTAGGTCCGACTTTGGCCTTATATCCGAATCTGGTATACCCTTCACCAAATTATACTTTAAAATAAAATTTTTAAATAGTTTTAGGTAAACAAAATTTTTTTTCAAAATTTTTTTAAAAAAGCTTTTCAAAAATTTATTTTAAAATTTTTTCAAAATTTTTTTTAAAATTTTTTAAGAAAGGTTTTTTAAAATTTTTTAAAAAAGGTTTTTTTAAAATTTTTTAAAAAATTGTTTAAAAAATTTTTTTTTTATTTTATTGAAAAAAAAATTTTTTTGTGAAAAAAAATTCGGGTTAAAAAATATTTTTCTCGATTTCGACCCATTGTAGGTCCAACTTACTATAGCCTTATATACATCGTTGCAAAGGACTTTGAAATATGTATCTATCATTGGATATCCATATTGTCTATATTAATGAGGTTATCCCGGTTTTTTCCTTATATCTCAGCCATTTGTGGGCCGATTTCGTCCATTTTAAACAGCAAACGAACCGGGTCTATAGCTGATATATTGATGTATGAATCATGTATGTAAGATATTTGGAGGCAACGGTAAGTTGATTTCAACATACAGAAGGACACCAACATTTTTGTTCACTAACTTCGAATATACATACTTCGCTGAAGGAGTCTTTCCTTACAACATTTTCTTTTTTTTCTATAACTTTACATATAATTCCTTTCCAAATTAAAATGTTATTCTTTTGCAAAACAAAAAAAAACAAACTTCAGACATCTACCTTCACTCAAATGCCTGTTTGGTTAACAGCTCAATTTTAATATAGTTTTCAATACCAGGAATCAATTGCAGATCTCAAACTCTACAATTTAATAATAAACAATTCACAATTTCCTCTTTTTTCTTATTTTCTTATACAATATAAGTAATAAACTCTCTATGTATATGGACAAAATTGACAACATTTAAGAAAGATAATCGCCACAGAGTCCAAACAGACAGAACAATGGTTAAACAAGCTGTTGAACGTAGTACGTGTTGGACTGAGCTGACTATTCAAATTGTTGAAAGTGTGGAAAGCAAAAATAACACAAAATTTAAATAAATGTCTGGCACTTGTAAATAAAACAAATAACAAAAATTCATAAGATTGTATGGAAAAGATGTGGGAATTAAACAACAAACAAATGCTAAAGATTTTAAAAAGTTTTAAAGAAATTCAAAAACGTAAAACATAACTAAAAAGAAAAATTGAGGTTTTAGACAAATTGTCTTTGTTTGTGCCAATAAGAGGTGACATACATGTCTTTAAGTCATGGCAGAGGTTACAAACAAAACATGAAATTTTAATGCTGGTTGAGTTTTAATACCCTACAACATGAGTGGTAAGGTTTGTCATTACGTTTGTAATTTTTCATTTACGATCTGTCCATATGTATGTTGAAATCAACTTTACAAAGCCCCCAAATAACTTACACACATGATTCATTTATCAATATATCCGCTATAGTCCCGCTTACGTTTACTTTTTAAATTCAGGAAAATCGGCCCACAAATGGCTGAGATATAAGTAAAAGCCACGACTACCTCGATTTTGTGCTATTTTTTATCTATACCTGGATTATGTCATTAATATAGACAATATGGATATCAAATGATAAACATTTCAAAGACCTTTCCAAAGAGTTATATAACGCCATAGTAATTCGGTCCGAAAATGGGTCAAATCGGGAAAAATATTTGTTTGCCCGAATTTTTTTCACCAAAAAATATTTTAAATTTTTATCTTAAAGTAACTTTTCTGTAAGGTACATACGAATATTGCTGTCTTACACTTTTTTTTACTATTTTAAACTAATTTTTGTTGAATTTATGATTTGTTTATTTATGTATTAGTTGGCTGCTTAAAATTTAGCATAATATTTGGTTTTAAGCTTTCAAAGCCATAAATTCTCTTTAAGAAAAAAAATGAATAGTTTTAAATGTCAGTAAAACCAATTGCTGTAACAAATTACTGCCGGTAAGAAACAAATATTAGAAATGGAAAACAAAGACAAACAGCTTAAAGACACCCTACAACCTATGACTAGACTATGACTAGACTATGACTAGACTATGACTAGACTATGACTAGACTATGACTAGACTATGACTAGACTATGACTAGACTATGACTAGACTATGCCTAGACTATGCCTAGACTATGACTAGACTATGACTAGACTATGACTAGACTATGACTAGACTATGACTAGACTATGACTAGACTATGACTAGACTATGACTAGACTATGACTAGACTATGACTAGACTATGACTAGACTATGACTAGACTATGACTAGACTATGACTAGACTATGACTAGACTATGACTAGACTATGACTAGACTATGACTAGACTATGACTAGACTATGACTAGACTATGACTAGACTATGACTAGACTATGACTAGACTATGACTAGACTATGACTAGACTATGACTAGACTATGACTAGACTATGACTAGACTATGACTAGACTATGACTAGACTATGACTAGACTATGACTAGACTATGACTAGACTATGACTAGACTATGACTAGACTATGACTAGACTATGACTAGACTATGACTAGACTATGACTAGACTATGACTAGACTATGACTAGACTATGACTAGACTATGACTAGACTATGACTAGACTATGACTAGACTATGACTAGACTATGACTAGACTATGACTAGACTATGACTAGACTATGACTAGACTATGACTAGACTATGACTAGACTATGACTAGACTATGACTAGACTATGACTAGACTATGACTAGACTATGACTAGACTATGACTAGACTATGACTAGACTATGACTAGACTATGACTAGACTATGACTAGACTATGACTAGACTATGACTAGACTATGACTAGACTATGACTAGACTATGACTAGACTATGACTAGACTATGACTAGACTATGACTAGACTATGACTAGACTATGACTAGACTATGACTAGACTATGACTAGACTATGACTAGACTATGACTAGACTATGACTAGACTATGACTAGACTATGACTAGACTATGACTAGACTATGACTAGACTATGACTAGACTATGACTAGACTATGACTAGACTATGACTAGACTATGACTAGACTATGACTAGACTATGACTAGACTATGACTAGACTATGACTAGACTATGACTAGACTATGACTAGACTATGACTAGACTATGACTAGACTATGACTAGACTATGACTAGACTATGACTAGACTATGACTAGACTATGACTAGACTATGACTAGACTATGACTAGACTATGACTAGACTATGACTAGACTATGACTAGACTATGACTAGACTATGACTAGACTATGACTAGACTATGACTAGACTATGACTAGACTATGACTAGACTATGACTAGACTATGACTAGACTATGACTAGACTATGACTAGACTATGACTAGACTATGACTAGACTATGACTAGACTATGACTAGACTATGACTAGACTATGACTAGACTATGACTAGACTATGACTAGACTATGACTAGACTATGACTAGACTATGACTAGACTATGACTAGACTATGACTAGACTATGACTTTCCCTTTAGAAATTACAGATTTATTTCCATTTTTCTAAGTTTTTTTGTAACATTCTTTTGAAACATCGTTTACTATTTAATTTTTCTTAGTAGCGCCCCTTAATAACAAAAAGCATACATCTGCAAAAGCAAAATTATCAATTTAAAGTTGCATAAATCTAAAAATGCTTAAGCTTGAGATAAAATCTCAGGCCAACATCTTGGACTACTTGGTCACCTTTAAGAACAGCAACAGAAACTCAGGAAGAAAAAAAACACCACAAAACTAAAGACAAAATCGAAATAGATAGATATGAAATTACTTGGCAATCGGCAACATAAAATCACGTCTTTAAAAGAAAAAAATCTGTCCTCTTTCCTTTTTTTTTGTTTGATTTTGTTTCCACACGCATTTTATTTAAACAGAAAACTAACTAACAACAGTAAAACAGAAAACAGGATTTGAAACAGGACAGCAGGATGAAGACACCACAAAAAATAGGGGGAGTGGTGGCAGGCAGGCAGGTAGCGTTAGTGCGTATTATCTTTTTAACTCGGTTGCATGCTCATGATCAATGCATTCATGTGTCGCAAAATAAAACATTTTTCAAATTGCCTGCCTGCCTGGCTGCCTCGCTGGCTGGCTGGTGTTTATGCTAACGCTCTTTGCCTTAACATCTTCTCCACAGACTTGTTCACTTTGCACTAATGGTGCAGGCCCTGCTGTTGCAGCATCACACCACCAACACCACCACTGTTGCACCACATTCTAATGTAAATTTTATTTTAGTTTTTTCCCGCCGCGCCAGCCCGTTATGCGTGTAAAGCCACGAATTTAAAAAGAAAGAATGAAAAAAATTAAATATGCACAATGTGTGCAGACACGCACCACCAAGTAAGGTCACTACTGGAAAAGAAACACCAATAAAATACTTTTTCACCAACAAATCCACAAAAAAAAATGGAAAAAAATCAAACAAAAAACATTAAAAACAATGATTTAATGCTTAGCAATTTAAGCAGCTAAAATAAATTGCATTTATTTATAATAATTTTTCTGAAATTTTGTTCCCAACAATTGCGAAATAAATAAATAAATAAAAGAAAGAAAGAAATATGAAATTAACCTAACAACACACAAACTAATGGTGAGAAAGTTTGAAAGCCAAACAATTCAAGAGATTTGCTAACATTAAATTACTAAAACTCATAAATTTGATAGCAAAAAAAAACAACAAAATAAACCTGGCTTGATGAAAAATTACCAGTAAACGAAAAAGGAAAATATTCTCACAAGAAAATTTCAAAGCAAACAAAAGAGTTAAGCAGCCAACTTGCTACAAAAAAAATTAAGCTTTAACAATATAAGTAATTCATTTAGAATTGGCTAAATCAAAGAAGGAAGGCTTCTAGAACTGAACTAGAACTGCACTAGAACTGAACTAGAACTGAACTAGAACTGAACTAGAACTGAACTAGAACTGAACTAGAACTGAACTAGAACTGAACTAGAACTGAACTAGAACTGAACTAGAACTGAACTAGAACTGAACTAGAACTGAACTAGAACTGAACTAGAACTGAACTAGAACTGAACTAGAACTGAACTAGAACTGAACTAGAACTGAACTAGAACTGAACTAGAACTGAACTAGAACTGAACTAGAACTGAACTAGAACTGAACTAGAACTGAACTAGAACTGAACTAGAACTGAACTAGAACTGAACTAGAACTGAACTAGAACTGAACTAGAACTGAACTAGAACTGAACTAGAACTGAACTAGAACTGAACTAGAACTGAACTAGAACTGAACTAGAACTGAACTAGAACTAAACTAGAACTGAACTAGAACTGAACTAGAACTGAACTAGAACTGAACTAGAACTGAACTAGAACTGAACTAGAACTGAACAAGAACTGAACTAGAACTGAACTAGAACTGAACAAGAACTGAACTAGAACTGAACTAGAACTAAACTAGAACCTGAACTACAACCCGAGCTCCAACTTCAACTAGGACCTGAACTCCAATCTGAACTCCAACTTCAACTAGGACCTGAACTCCAACCTGAACTAGAACCTAAACTCCAACCTGAACTACAACCTGAGCTCCAACTTCAACTAGGACCTGAACTCCAACCTGAACTCCAACCTGAACTAGAACCTGAACTACAACCTGAACTAGAACCTGAACTCCAAGCTAAACTAGAACCTGAACTACAACATGAACTACAACCAGAACTAGAACCTGAACTCC
Source organism: Calliphora vicina (assembly GCF_958450345.1). Classification (NCBI taxonomy): domain Eukaryota; kingdom Metazoa; phylum Arthropoda; class Insecta; order Diptera; family Calliphoridae; genus Calliphora; species Calliphora vicina. The sequence goes on from NC_088783.1 coordinate 118,025,771, forward strand.
ATCCTGAACTCCAACCTGAACTCCAACCTGAACTAGAACCTGAACTACAACCTGAACTCCAACTCCAACTTTAACTAGAACCTGAACTCCAACCTGAACCAGAACCTGAACTCCAACTTGAGCTAGAACCTGAACTACAACTCCAACTTTAATTAGAACCTGAACTCCAACCGGAACTAGAACCTGAACTCCAACCTGAAATCCAACTCCAACTTGAACTACATCCTGAACTAGAGCCTGAACTCCAAGCTGAACTAGAACCTGAACTACATCCTGAACTACAACCTGAACTCCAACTTGAACTAGAACCTGAACTCCAAGCTGAACTACAATCTGAACTACAACCTGAACTCCAAGCTAAACTTCTAGGTGAACTCCAAGCTGAACTACAACCTGAATTCCAACTTGAACTAGAACCTGAACTACAACCTGAACTACATCCAGAACTCCAACTAGAACCTGAACTCCAAGCTGAACAAGAACCTGAACTCCAAGCTGAACTCCAAGCTAAACTCCTAGCTGAACTCCAAGCTGAACTACAACCTGAACTCCAACTTGAACTAGAACCTGAACTACAAGCTGAACTCCAAGCTGAACAAGAACCTGAACTCCAACTTGAACTAGAACCTGAACTCCTAGCTGAACTCCAAGCTGAACAAGAACCTGAACTCCAACTTGAACTAGAGCCTGAACTAGAACCTGAACTCCAAGCTGAACTCCAACCTGAACTCCAACTTGAACTAGAACCTGAACTCCAACCTGAACTCCAACTTTAACTAGAACCTGAACTAGAACCTTAACTCCAACTTGAACTAGAACCTGAACTAGAACCTGAACTCCAACTTGAACTCCAACCTGTACTCCAACCTGATCTACAACCTGCACTCCAACCTGAACTACAATCCTACACTTCCCTGAGTTCTCTCTATCCAGCCTTGTATGTTTGGAATTAGATTATAAAGACTCTTCCAATAGGGGCTGCCGATTTATTTTAAAAGAATTTTTATAAAATTTAACAATATCGATTAGCTTGCAGTTAAAACTATGTTTGACAATGTTATCTCCATAATTTTTCCCATGTCTTCTTTCCATTAATCCCTCTCATTTACCATCAATCATTTTATCAATTTAAAAATCATTTCTTTCGAAAACATTTTTTTTTACTTATTTTGTGTGTGTAATTCGTTTGTTTTTTTATTTTTTTGTTTCTCTCTACTAAATACTAACATGTCAGTACCATGTTGTAGTTGCAGTTTGAATTTGTTCATTGTAATCTATAGACTTGCCAACGACATCTGTGATTGTGGCTGCTGCAAAGGCCGAAGCGAATAGTGATCGAATGCTGTGTAAACCAGCCATGAAATATTTAGCAAATAACAGAAAATCTAAAGACAATAAAACAAATTGAAAATTGTTGATCCAGTGGAAATAACAAGGAAATGTTATTTTTTGGATTTTAAATCAAGAAATTTATGTATGAATACATATAAATGTATATTCAGTTAAAATCTTTGGGGAAATACTTATAAAATTTTAAATATGTTTTATTTAAATTTGAACTTAATTTATGTATGTTTTAAATCTGCATTTAACAAAATTGTATTCAGTAGTATTTTTCACATCTTCAGTTGTATGTTTTCCCAGCTTTTCTTTGTATATTGTGGCTCTTTATAGATAGCGGAGTGGATATAGCCATGTTCAGTCGGGGGTTTGTGTGTTGAAATCACTTTTCCGTAGCCCCCTAATAACTTACATTCATGATTGATACATCAATATATCCGCCATAGTTCCGGTTAGGCTGCTATTTAAAATCGAGAAAATCGGTTCACAAATGGCTGAGATATAATCAAAAAACCATGACTACCTTTTAGTGACCTATTTTGGATCTATATGGATTACTAAGTCATTAATATAGGCAATATGGGTATCTAATAATAGATATTTCAAAGGCCTTTTCAAAGGTATATAAACGCCATAGTGATTCGGACCTACAATAGGTCAAAATCGAAAAAAATATTTTTTAACTCGAATTTTTTTTCCAAAAAAATTTTTTTTTACAATAAAAATTTTTAATCAATTATTTTCACTAATAAGCAAAATTTTTACTTTAAAAACGTTTTAATTTTTTTTTTAAATATTTCCAAAAAAAAAATGTTCATCAAAAAATATTTTCAAATTCTATTTTAAAATAGACTTTGGTGAAGGGCATTTAAGATTCGCTACAGCGGAATATAGCTCTATTACTTGTTTTTTTCCTCCTCAATTCCTGTCATATACAATTTTTTCCTTAATTCTAAACAGAGTTTGACAATATTGTTTGCAAACAGCAGAAGAACAAACAAAAAAAAAACAGAAAACCTAAATAAACATGTGACATAAGTACAATTTTCGTGTAGGTTTGCAGTTCTTATGTTATGTTTAATATGAAAAAAAAAAACTCGACAGTTTGTTACAATTGCCCGAAATGCTGGTTCCACAGAATAAATATTAAAAAAAAACTAAACTCACAGCAGTTTCAAATGTCAGGCCTTTTATTTGTTCTATAAAACATGGCTAAATTAAATGGAAATTTATAATAATACAAGATTGTTTACACAACAAATGAAATAAATCATTGGAATAAATAAACAAAGGTCTGCTTGGTACTGGTTTCTAAAAAAATAAAACAATTTTACAAGAAAAGATTATTTTTTCTTTTTAGCCTAGACTTAATAAAGATAAGTAGAATTACGTGACAATTAGATAACACAGCTTTGGGTTTGCAACACCAACAAAAAAGTAAAACAGCTGAAATGGAGTTATAGGAGACATAAATTTTAAAATTTCACAAGAATTCTCAATAAAAGGTAAAGAGACTATAGACGAGACTATAGGCGAGACTATAGACGAGACGATAGACGAGACGATAGACGAGACGATAGACGAGACGATAGACGAGACTATAGACGAGACTATAGACGAGACTATAGACGAGACTATAGACGAGACTATAGACGAGACTATAGACGAGACTATAGACGAGACTATAGACGAGACTATAGACGAGAGACTATAGACGAGAGACTATAGACGAGAGACTATAGACGAGAGACTATAGACGAGAGACTATAGACGAGAGACTATAGACGAGAGACTATAGACGAGAGACTATAGACGAGAGACTATAGACGAGAGACTATAGACGAGAGACTATAGACGAGAGACTATAGACGAGAGACTATAGACGAGAGACTATAGACGAGAGACTATAGACGAGAGACTATAGACGAGAGACTATAGACGAGAGACTATAGACGAGAGACTATAGACGAGAGACTATAGACGAGAGACTATAGACGAGAGACTATAGACGAGAGACTATAGACGAGAGACTATAGACGAGACTATAGACGAGAGACTATAGACGAGAGACTATAGACGAGAGACTATAGACGAGACTATAGACGAGACTATAGACGAGACTATAGACGAGACTATAGACGAGACTATAGACGAGACTAAAGACGAGACTATAGACGAGACTATAGACGAGACTAAAGACGAGACTATAGACGAGACTATAGACGAGACTATAGACTAGAGACTATAGACTAGAGACTATAGACGAGACTATAGACGAGACTATAGACTAGAGACTATAGACGAGACTATAGACGAGACTATAGACGAGACTATAGACGAGAGACTATAGACGAGACTATAGACGAGAGACTATAGACGAGACTATAGACGAGAGACTATAGACGAGACTATAGACGAGAGACTATAGACGAGACTATAGACGAGACTATAGACGAGAGACTATAGACGAGAGACTATATACGAGAGACTATAGACGAGAGACTATAGACGAGAGACTATAGACGAGAGACTATAGACGAGAGACTATAGACTATAGACGAGAGACTATAGACTATAGACGAGAGACTATAGACTATAGACGAGAGACTATAGACTATAGACGAGAGACTATAGACTATAGACGAGAGACTATAGACTATAGACGAGAGACTATAGACGAGAGACTTTAGACGAGACTATAGACGAGACTATAGACGAGAGGCTATAGACGAGAGACTATAGACGAGAGACTATAGACTAGAGACTATAGACGAGAGACTATAGATGAGAGACTATAGACGAGAGACTATAGACGAGAGACTATAGATGAGAGACTATAGACGAGAGACTATAGGCGAGAGACTTTAGACTTAAAATTTTAATTTTAAGCAAAAACATTTTGTTTTAAATTTTATTAAAAAAAAAAAAATTTTGGAAAAAAAAAAATTTGTCTGAAAAAAAAATTCGGGTTAAAAATATTTTTTCCGATTTTGACCCATTCTACATCCTAATTCCTATGACGTTATATATGTCATTGGAAAGGTCTTTGAAATATCTATCATTTGATATACATATTGTCCATATTAATAACTTAGTAATCCATATATAGTTATAGATATAAAATAGTTAAAAAATCGTGGTAGTCTTGTATTTTTGCTTATATCTCAGCCATTTGTGGACGGATTTTCTCGATTTTAAATAGCAGCCGAACCGAAACTATAGCGGATATATTAATATATATATCTCGTAGGTGAGTTATTTTAGGGCTACGTAAAGTTGATTTCAACACACAGAAGTTAAAGCAGAATATATGAAAAATTTAGAAATTACAAACGGAATGACAAATAGTATATAAACTTGCCAGTCAGGGTGTAGAGTATAATAAAATAAAATATGAAATCACAAAAGTCTGAAGGGACTCCAAATCTTTGTTTAAAGGCTTTTTTAAAAAGTTTTGTTTTTAAAAAAGATGTTAATATTAAACCATTTCATTTCAATGACCTTTCTTTTCTCTAATTTCATATTAACTCAATTCCAGCAAAGCTATTGTTTGTTTTAGCCATTTATTGTGCTATTTATATTACTTTAACTGCTAAATAAACCATAATCCTTATTTGTAACTATGTCAACAATAGCGGTGGTCTCTCTCAACTTTAGTTAGTAAATAATCCCAAAAAGAAGAAAAACAGAATAGAAACTAAACAATTCTGGAAAAGCTCAAAACCCTAATACCTACTTCTCTTAAATGTTAGTTTAAACTTCTATAAAAGGCAACTGTTTAACCATAAATAAGGCTTGAGAGTTTTCCTTTACAGCAACCCACTGATTTGTTATTGTATTATGTTATGATAATTTATGATATCCGCTATTGTACAAATAATGCACATAAATTTTAAAATCAAAAAATTGCAGTTTTTTTGTTTGTTGGTTTGTTTGCTTAGTTTTTTTTTCGCCAAGACAAACAATGACAAAACATTGAAAACTGTCACCCAACAAAGGCAAACGAAGGAAAATCTATAAGTGTGTAATAGGAGGCCTCTCTAACTACACAAAAAGATATTAATAATAAATCGTTTTGTTAAAATATTGACATGCAGCTGCCTTAAAATAACAAACAAAGCCAAAGTCAAAATACTTGACTCTATTTAAAGCTGGCGGGCCGGGCCGGGCCGGTTCCGTCCGGCCAACAAAGTTATGAAATTAAAGACTTGGGATTTATAGGAGTTTAAGTGTGTTGGCTTTGCTCCTTAAGGCAAACAAGTAGTTAACACTTCAACAATTGAAGTAAAGCAGAAAAGATCAGCTTATTACCACAGCCAGCCAGCCTGCCTGCTTACCTTCCTTCCAATGCTATTTAAACAATAAATCCCAAAACGAAGTGAAAAAGTTTTCAAAGTATAAAAAAATTAAAAAGGTATAACATTAAAGAAAAAAACAACCAACCACGCTTTATAGAAAATGACATGCTCTGTGCCCAAACACACTTTTAAACTTAGTGACAGTGTCAAGAGATAATAAAAGTAATACAATCAGAGAAAATGTTATTGTCAGCCAGCACTATGGCTTGGGAGAGACATACAGAAATCAAATGTAAACAAATTGCAAAAAGGCTTTTAGTTTAATAAAAATTATTGAAGTTAATGTGGGACATGTGTCTTTGTTTCTTTAGAAAAATTAATCAAATTGTAAATAAATAATGGACAAATTAAACGAAATACTTAAGACTAAGTATCTAGCCATAGTCTCTTAATCTTAAGCCTTGTATCTATTCTCGTTTCTAGTCTCGTCTCTTGTCGCGACTCTTGTCTCGTCTCTTGTCTCGTCTCTTGTCTCGTCTCTTGTCACGTCTCTTGTCTCATCTCTTGTCTCGTCTCTTGTCTCGTCTCTTGTCGCTAGTCTCGCCTCTAGTCTTGTATCTAGTCTCTCTTTAGTCCCGTCTAGTCCCGTCTAGTCTCGTCTCGTCTCAAGTCTAGTCTCTAGTCTCCTCTCTAGTTTAGTCTCGTCTATAGCCTCGGCTATAGTCTAGTCTATAGTCTCCTCTATAGTCTTCTCCATAGTCTCCTCAACAGTATCATCTATAGTCTTGTATAAAATCTCCTCCAAAGTCTCTTCTATAATCTCGTCTATAGTCTCGTAATAGTCCCGTCTTAGTATAGTCTCGTTTATAACCCGGCAATAGTCTCCTACACAGTCTGCTACATAGTATCCTCTATAGTCTCCTCCATATTCTCCTCCATAGACTCGTCTCCATAGTCTTGTCCATAGTAGCCTCCATAATCTCGTCTATAATCTTGTATATAATCTCGTCTATAGTCTCCTCCATAGTTTCATCCATAGTCTCCTCCATAGACTCCTCCATAGTCTCGTCTATAGTCCCACCTATAAGATCCTCCATAGTATCTACCATAGTCTTGTCTATAGTCTCCTCCATAATATCGACTATAGTTTCCTCCATAGTCTCGTCTGTAGTCTCCTCCATAATCTCGTCTATAGTCTCGTCAATAGTCTCGTCTAAAGTCTCCTCCATAGTATCATCTATAGTCTTGTCTATAATCTCATCCAAAGCCTCTTCAAATCGCATCTATAATCTCGTCTCTAGTCTCGTCTCTAGTCTCGTCTCTAGTCTCGTCTCTAGTCTCGTCTCTAGTCTCGTCTCTAGTCTCGTCTCTAGTCTCGTCTCTAGTCTCGTCTCTGTTCTCGTCTCTAGTCTCGTCTCTAGTCTCGTCTCTAGTCTCGTCTCTAGTCTCATCTCTAGTCTCGTCTCTAGTCTCGTCTCTAGTCTCGTCTCGTCTATAGTTTCGTCTCTAGTCTCGTCTCTAGTCTCGTCTCTAGTCTCGTCTCTAGTCTCGTCTCTAGTCTCGTCTCTAGTCTCGTCTCTAGTCTCGTCTCTAGTCTCGTCTCTAGTCTCGTCTCTAGTCTCGTCTCTAGTCTCGTCTCTAGTCTCGTCTCTAGTCTCGTCTCTAGTCTCGTCTCTAGTCTCGTCTCTTGTCTCGTATCTAGTCTCGTCTCTAGTCTCGTCTCTAGTCTCGTCTATAGTCTCGTCTCTAGTCTCGTCTCTAGTCCCGCCTCTAGTCTCGTCTCTAGTCTCGTCTCTAGTCTCGTCTCTTGTCTCGTCTCTTGTCTCGTATCTAGTCTCGTCTCTAGTCTCGTCTCTAGTCTCGTCTCTAGTCTCGTCTCTAGTCTCGTCTCTAGTCTCGTCTCTAGTCTCGTCTCTAGTCTCGTCTCTAGTCTCGTCTCTTGTCTCGTATCTAGTCTCGTCTCTAGTCTCGTCTCTAGTCTCGTCTCTAGTCTCGTCTCTAGTCTCGTCTCTAGTCTCGTCTCTTGTCTCGTCTCTAGTCTCGTCTCTAGTCTCGTCTCTAGTCTCGTCTCTAGTCTCGTCTCTAGTCTCGTCTCGTCTCTAGTCTCGTCTCTAGTCTCGTCTCTAGTCTCGTCTCTAGTCTCGTCTCGTTCTAGTCTCGTCTCCAGTCTCGTCTCTAGTCTCGTCTCTAGTCTCGTCTCTAGTCTCGTCTCTAGTCTCGTCTCTAGTCTCTAGTCTCGTCTCTAGTCTCGTCTCTAGTCTCGTCTCTTGTCTCGTATCTAGTCTCGTCTCTAGTCTCGTCTCTAGTCTCGTCTCTAGTCTCGTCTCTAGTCTCGTCTCTAGTCTCGTCTATAGTCTCGTCTATCTCTGCCAATATCTATATTTAAAATGTTGATTTTTTTTAATTCAAACTCTTATTTTACGTCTTTTTTCCCCATAGTGCTGTTGTTTTTCTTTTCTGTAGTAGAAAAGTTTTGTGATTTTGATTTTGTGTAACTAATACCAGCCTCGTACTGAGGCCGACCACTGCTTTTGCAGTTGATTTGAGTATTTAAACGGCAATTTAATATGGCCATTTTATAGCTGCAGCCAAAAGGTTTTTTTTTTTTTTGTTTTACTTTATTTTTTGTCTTTACCAAATATGATTTATTGCCTAAAATGTCATGACGCATAACATACTCTACATTCACCAAGTATTAAACGGCGTTTTGTAAATTTAAGGCTGAGTTTTTTATGATGTTTATGGCTAAAAACAAACGCATTAATCTTTTAAATACGTAGCTTCAGAGCTGATTAAGAAAACTTTAAGCGGAAAGCAATAGAAAAAAAGAACGCCTTAAATTGGATAAAAAGCAAAAAGAAGTTTTTGTCAACACTCTGGCTTTAGAAGAATAGCTAAGAAATAGCTTGAATGAGGCGTTATCCTAAAACCCAAAAATAAAAAGAAAAGGCGCAGGCGTGAATTTGCGTGTTAATTGGACATTTTTCAAGCCACTAATAGACTTCTCTTGGCCATGCCAATGCAATAATTTCCATATCATTTAGAAGACATACATATAAAAGCTTTTTAAGTGTCTCTTTTCAAAACAATTAAGATAAAAGGTTAATTTATGGTTTACCATAAATGTGAGCACAACGCTTCAACTTAAATTTTTATCAAACACTTTTTTTCACTGTATTAATTTAAAAAAGAATTTTCTTTCACACTAACTAACTATTTGCCAATGGCAAAACAACTAACTAAAGAAGTCTGCTTAGATACTTGTTTTCTACAGTTTTTTGTTTTTTTTCACACCTTGATTTTGTGAAGGAGCTGGCAAATATATTTGTTTAATCTTGGCTTAAAATTAAATTAATTAAACACGCAATTTTTGTTCTTAGAGAGACATGTTAATGAGGCAAAATAATTAATTAGTTAAATAAATGGCAGTTGGGGAAAAGATTTATTTAAATAAATAAAGTGACAACTTGAAGGAAGATAGAAATAGAAAAACAAAATACTAGGAATTTCGAAATTAGAAAGAAAAAAAAAACAAGTAAAAAAGCTATATTAGGCGGTGAGGAATCATAAAAACTTTTCATTCAAAAATATTTTATGATAAAAATTGAAAATATTTTTTGGTGAAAAAAAATTTTTTTTTTCTTTTTTAAAATTTTGCTGAAAATAATTTTATTAGTTTAGAAAAATATTGTTGAATACAAATTTTAAGTTGAAAAAATGTTAACATAAAAAAATTTTTTTTTGTGAAAAAAAATTTCGGTTCAAAATTTTTTTTCCCGATTTTGACCCATTTAGGGTCCAAATTACTATGGGGTTATATATGTCATTGGAAAGGTCTATGAAATATCTATCATTAGATACCCATGTTGTCTATATTAATGACTTGGTAGTCCAGCTATAATTTTTTATATAAAATAGTTCAAAAATCGAGGTAGTCTTACATTTTTGCTTATATCTCAGTTATTTGTGGGCCGATTTTCTCGATTTTAAATAGCGTCCGAACCGGCACTATAGCGGATATATATATGTATGAATCATGTATGTAAGTTATTTGGAGGCTACAAAAACATGATTTCAACATCCATATGGCTAGACGGACAGGGCTATATCGAGTCCTTTATCTATAACTATCAAGAAAATATACTTTATGGTAACGGAAAGGGATCTAAAATTTATATTTAACCTTGCCACTCATGGTGAAGGCTATAATAAGGATTTTATGGAGAAATAAAGAACCAAAAAAATTTAATCATTAAAAAAAATCAAAATAAATTGAATTCTTACACCATTTTGCTAACATTTCCTGCCTTGTACCCCCCCCCCCCCCCCCTTTATAACAACTTCTTACAGCATTTTGTTCAAGCTGCCAGCTAAAAAATTTCCAACCTCTTTAACAAATTATCACTTGCTTTTAGTGTTGCCTCAATTACTCTATTCATTATTTATATTTCCATGTATAAAATCAATAAATAGTTTTCTTGAAAAGGCGTTTCATAATTATTTATCACAACAACTCGCATTAATATTTATTAATAAAGTCTTATCTTTGAAATCTCTACGATTTCTCACCGCCATTGAAATGGCAAATACCACCACAACATGACACTTGTCAATATTTTGCAAATAATTAATAATGAAAGCATTTGATTGAAGGGTTTTTCACTTAATCTCAGATTTAGTCAATTACTAATGCCGGTTGTGGTCTCTCTTTATTTTTTTTTTATAAATTATTCCACCAAGATTAAATCTGGAACTACTTGTTTAAGATTAAAATTTTCAAAATTTTTTTTTTCGCCAGCTTTATCTCAGTTGGCATATCAGCAGACAACTGTCTAGTTGTGGTAAATGAGTGAGTGTTTTTTACTTTTTTCATGGATTTCCTAAATCAATGAAGTTATTTTTAGTTTTGTTTTTTTTTTCAAAATTTTAAGCTTTAAGTTTCCATCAGTTTGTAAGTGTTTGTTATGGTTTTTTCTCTCAATTTTAATCTGGTTTTATGATGTTAATGCAATAACATCAACGAAACAAAAATTAACAAATTAAAGGAGAAAAAACTAAAATAAAGAAATAAACAAACAAATGGACGTCTATTTTTTTTTTGTTTTTTTTTTTTGGAGGCATGTACTCGTACCCAAGAGATGTGAAATAGTGATAAAAGAAATTGTTAAAGTAGAAAATAGATGAGAGGTACTTTTTATAAAAAGTACTCAAATGAATAAAAATTATGGCAAAAGTGTTTTGTTACACAGAATTGTGTAAAATATTATAAATTGTAATAAAAATTAAAAAAGTACTTTTTTGCAAAAAAGTACTTTTTCTGCAAAAAAGTACTTTTATGACAAAAATTCCAAATTAAAGAAAAACAATAATACTAAACAGTCTACGAAACAAAGATTATAATTTTGGTCAAAAAAAGGTACTTTTTACAAAAAGTACCAAAATTTCCCAAACAAAAAATACAAAAAGTACTTTTAAATTAACAAACAGTCGTTTTTAACAAAATTTTATGAAATTAGCAACAAATAAACCAGAAATACAAAAAGTACTTTTCATGTGAAAAAAGTACTTTTTACAAAAATGTACAAAGTAACGCTAAAAAAGTACTTAATTATTTCAATAAAAAAATAACTTTTAAGAAAAAAACCCGTTCTCTTAGCAAAATACATGATTAACATACTAAAAATACAAATAGTACAGTTTTTACTGAAAAAGTACTTTTTTGCAAACCTTTATTGTTTTTAGCCCAAAAGCATATATTTTATATTTTTATTAAACTTAAATAATAAAATTATGATTTTGTGGGTTTATATGCAAAAAGTACTTTTTGGCCAAAAAAGTACTTTTTAGAATTTTGGTCCGTTTTGTCATTTTAAACAGTTTTTTTTATTATTTTCTGTTAATTTTTAAATATTTTGCATCTTATTGTTCTTATAATTTACTTTTTATTGTTCAAATTTGACAAATAAAATGGTTTTAACATAAAGTACTTTTTGCAAAAAGAACTTTTTTTTCATATTCGTACAATAAAAAGTAAATTATAAGAACAATTAGATACAAATTGTTTAAAAATGAAAAATTTAACAGAAAATTAAACAAAAAAATTGTTTGAAATAACAAAATTCAAAAAAGTACTTTTTAGACAAAAAGTACTTTTTGCTTAAAAACACGGAATATTTAAAAAATGATAATTATTTCATAAAACTTTTGGATTTATAATTTTGTTCCCATATTAAAAGTACCAAAAATTTACTTTTTGACACAAACAAATGGTTTTACTTACAATTTTTAAGCAAAAGTACCAAAAAAAGTACTTTTATAAAATGTAATTTTTTCAATTAATTGTACTTAGTACAAAGTTTAGGTAATATTTCTTCTTTAGAAAAAAGTACCAAAAAAGTACTTTTTAAAAAAACATTTCAAATTTTATAAAATATACTTTGTTCAATTATTTATATTGAATATAAAGTTTTGATTGATTTTAATTTTTTTTCATTTTAGAAAGTACCAAAAAGGTACTTTTTGTTACCAAAAATTAGTTTCGCTTAAAATTTTCAAGTAAAAAAGTACCAAAAAAGTACTTTTATAAAATGTAATTTTTTCAATTATTTTTATTGAATACAAAGTTTTGGTAATATTTCTTCTTTAGAAAAAAGTACCAAAAAAGTACTTTTTTAAAAAACGTTTAAAATTTTATAAAATGTACTTTTTTCAATTATTATTATTGAATATAAAGTTTTGATTGATTTAAATTTTTTTTCATCTTGAAAAGTACCAAAATGGTACTTTTTGCCACAAAAAAGTACTTTCACTTAAAATTTTCAAGTAAAAAAGTACCAAAAAAGTACTTTTATAAAATGTACTTTTTTCCATTAATTATATTTAAAACAAAATTTTGGTCTATATCTTCTTCAAAAAAAAAGTACCAAAAAAAGTACTTTTTTAAAAAATGTTTAAAATTTTATAAAATGTATTTTTTTACAATTATTATTATTGAATATAAAGTTTTGATTGATTTTAATTTTTTTTTTCATCTTGAAAAGTACCAATGGTACTTTTTGCCACAAAAAAGTACTTTCACTTAAAATTTTCAAGTAAAAAAGTACCAAAAAAGTACTTTTATAAAATGTACTTTTTTCCATTAATTATATTTAAAACAAAATTTTGGTACTATATCTTCTTAAAAAAAAAGTACCAAAAAAGTACTTTTTTTAAAAAATGTTTCAAATTTTATAAAATGTATTTTTTTACAATTATTATTATTGAATATAAAGTTTTGATTGATTATAATTTTTTTTCATCTTAGAAAGTACCAAAAAGGTACTTTTTGCCACAAAAATGTACTTTCACTTAAAATTTTCAAGTAAAAAAGTACCAAAAAAGTACTTTTATAAAATGAACTTTCTTCAATTATTTTGATTTAATACAAAGTTTTGGTAATATTTCTTCTTTAGAAAAAAGTACCAAAAAAGTACTTTTCTTAAAAAAAATTTGGAATAAAAAGAAACAAAAAATGTAACTGAAACAATATATTAAACCTTTTATTAAGTTCTTAATAAAATAGTACCAAAAAAAGTACTTTTTGACAAATGGGAAATGGAAAATATTTTTACAAAATTAATAAATAAAGCATTTTATTAAAATAGTTTTAAGCACAAAAGTACGTTTTTATTTATTAGCAAAATTTAAGCATTTGAAAACCTTACTTATTTCAAAATATAAAAAAATGTACTTTTTTATGACAAAATAGTACCATTTCTTTCCATCCTTTTTAACAACTCCAAACAGCCAGTAAGAAAAAAAAACTAAAACAAACATAAATACAACTTAAAATGGATAAAAATCATATATCAAAACTAGTTGGAATTATATTAGAGACAGACGGACGAACGCACGGACAGACAGACATGGCGGGACGGACACAAAGAAACACACAACAAGAAAAACGCACTAAAAATATTTACACAATTTCAACATTTAGAAAGAAACAAATAAAAAACCAGGTAATTGAAAGAAAAAAAAAATAAACATACAAATGGCAAACGAAAAAAAATAAGAAAATTGAAATAAACAGTTTTTATAAGAGGATTATGGTAATAATTTTTCATAAAACGGCAAAAAAAATTAAAGTTTAAAAGTACTTACAATTCAAATTTAAATTGATTTTGAAGACATGAAAACAACAACAAAATTGTTTAACACTTTTTTAAAATATATTTAAACACTTCTTATAAATTATATTTTCCAGAAAGTTTCCTCAGAAACTTTTTATTTCATTTTTCTAAATACAAAAGTTTCTATTACAATTTTCTTTTTATTTATTAAAGTCGCACAAATGTATCACGTTTTTTATGGGTTTAAACGTTGCTTACGTTTGTAAAGTATGATTACAACTGACTCAATTGTATGGCCATAAAAATGAGGTAACTTAAGTGCGAAGCGCCTAGACAGTCATACCCATGGAAAAACTATCAGATTCAATACATCGTTAGCAGCAGCAGCATGAAAAAAAGGCAACCAACAACATACAGCATCTGCTACAGACAGAGAACTCAAACAGAAAACTAAATCACTAGACAAATGAAGCCACAGAACCAAGCAGCCAGCCAACCAACCAACAAACAGCCACTCTGCCACAGCCGGTCAGCAAAGCATACAATCCAGCTTTTTTTTTATTCTTCAGTTTTTCCAAATGCTAGATCATAAATAGATCACATTCAAACAGACAACAAACACAAAAACACACTAGAACACAGTCTAGCTGCAGAAAACTCTTTAACAACAAATTAAAAGAAAAAAAAAACTTCCAAAAGTCCTTACGCAAAAACTCATTCTCTAAATGCATAAATTTAATATTTTCTTAGGCTACCGTTCTCTCTCTCTGAAACTCATAGACAAACGCTCTCTTTCTCGCTCTTTGCTAATTGAGAAAAAAATAACAGTTTTCTTTTATTTCCTTGATTTTTCACACATACCAGCAAACATCTCTTGACAATATTTTTTTAGAAATCAATTCCAAGCTAGCAGCGACGCAGGCAGTGACGCCAAACATCAAAGCATAGAATACGCATCAAGCCAGCATCACAATAACGCACCAAATCCGGTTCAATTTCATAAAATTTTCTATTGCAGAGATTCTCTCTTTAAATTAGCAGTACTTACAGCATAAATAATAAATCCAGAGGTTTGAAACTTTACATAGTATAAAATCGAGAGCATAATCTAAACCTTAATTAAGACTTGGCTATAGTCGAGAATATAATCCAGATTATAACATAGACTCATTTATACACAAGACCCTTGGCTCAGAGAAAATACCTTAGCCAGACTAGAGACAAGATTTTAGGCTCAACAATAAGCTAGATTATAGCCTTGACATAAATCAGACTTAAGAATTGACTATAATCCAGACTATAGTATCGACTATAGACCAGACTATAGTCATTATCCCTAGTCTTTGGTCTCCCATCTTAGTCTATCTTTTATAGTCTCTCATCTATAGAATCTCGTCTATAGTCGCTCATCTATATTCTCTCGCCTATAGTCCCCCGTGTATAGTTTCTCGCCTATAGTCTCTCGACTATAGTCTGAAGTCTCTCGGCTTCAGTCTCTCTTCTATAGTCTCTCGTCTATAGTCTCTCGGTTTTGGTCTCTCGTCTATAGTCTCTCGTCTATAGTTGCTCATCTATATTCATTCGTCTATAGTCCTTCGTGTATACTTTCTTGCCTATAGTCTGAAGTCTCTCGTCTATAGTCTCTCGTCTATAGTCTCTCGTCTATAGTCTCTCGTCTATCGGCTTTAGTCTCTCATCTATAGTCTCTCGTCTATATTCTCTTCTATAGTCTCTCGTCTATAGTCTCTCATCTATAGTCTCTCATCTATAGTCTCTCGTCTATAGTCTCTCGTTTATAAACTCTCGTCTATGTCTTCTATACTCTTGTCTATAGTCTCTCATCTATAGTATCTAGTCTATAGTCTCTCGTTTATAAAATCTTGTCTATAGTCTCTCCTTTATAAAATCTCGTCTATAGTCTCTTGTCTATAGTCTCTCGTCTATAGTCTCTCATCTATAGTCTCTCATCTGCAGTCTCTCGTCTATAGTCTCTGTCTAAACTCTCTCATCTATAGTCTCTCATCTATAGTCTCCCATCTATAGTCTCTCGTCTATAGTCTCTCGTCTATAGTCTCTCGTCTAAAGTCTCTCGGCTACAGTCTCTCGTCTATAGTCTCTCGTCTATAGTCTATAGTCTCTCGTCTATAGTCTCTCATCTATAGTCTCTCATCTATAGTCTCTCATCTATAGTCTCTCATCTATAGTCTCTCGTCTATAGTCTCTCGTCTATAGTCTCTCATCTATAGTCTCTCAACTATAGTCTCCCATCTATAGTCTCTCGTCTATAGTCTCTCATCTATACTCTCTCATCTATAGTCTCTCATCTATAGTCTCTCGTCTATAGTCTCTCGTCTATAGAATCTCGTCTATAGTCTCTCGTCTATAGTCTCTCGTCTATAGTCTCTCGTCTATAGTCTCTCGTCTATAGTCTCTCGTCTATAGTCTCTCGTCTAAAGTCTCTCGTCCATAGTCTCTCGTTTATAAAATCTCGTTTATAGTCTCTCGTTTATAGTCTCTCGTCTATAGTCTCTCGTCTCTCGTCTATAGTCTATAGTCTCTCGTCTATAGTCTCTCGCCTATAGTCTGTCATCTATAGTCTCTCGTCTATAGTCTCTCGTCTATAGTCTATAGTCTCTCGTCTATAGTCTATAGTCTCTCGTCTATAGTCTCTCGTCTATAGTCTCTCGTCTATAGTCTCTCGTCTATAGTCTCTCGTCTATAGTCTCTCGTCTATAGTCTCTCGCCTATAGTCTCTCGCCTATAGTCTCTCGTCTATAGTCTCTCGTTTATAAAATCTCGTCTATAGTCTCTCGTCTATAGTCTCTCGTCTATAGTCTCTCATCTATAGTCTCTCGTCTATAGTCTCTCGTCTATAGTCTCTCGTTTATAAAATCTCGTCTATAGTCTCTGTCTAAACTCTCTCATCTATAGTCTCTCATCTATAGTCTCTCATCTATAGTCTCTCATCTACAGTCTCTCGTCTATAGTCTCTCGTCTATAGTCTTTCGTTTAAAAACTCTCGTCTATAGTCTCTCGTCTATAGTCTCACATCTCTAGTCTCTTATCTATAGTCTCTCGTCTAAAGTCTCTCGTCTATAGTCTCTCGTCTATAGTCTCTCGTCTAAAGTCTCTCGTCTATAGTCTCTCGTCTATAGTCTCTCGTCTATAGTCTCTCGTCTATAGTCTCTCGTCTATAGTCTCTCGTCTATAGTCTCTCGTCTATAGTCTCTCGTCTATAGTCTCTCGTCTATAGTCTCTCGTCTATAGTCTCTCGTCTATAGTCTCTCGTCTATAGTCTCTCGTTTATAGTCTCTCGTCTATAGTCTCTCGTCTATAGTCTCTCGTCTATAGTCTCTCATCTATAGTCTCTCGTCTATAGTCTCTCGTCTATAGTCTCTCGTCTATAGTTTCTCGCCTATAGTATCTCGTCTATAGTCTTTCGTATATAGTCTCTCTCTATAGTCTCTCATCTATAGTCTCTCGTCTATAGTCTCTCATCTATAGTCTCTCATATATAGTCTCTCGTCAATAGTCTCTCGCCTATAGTCTCTCGTCTATAGTCTCTCATCTATAGTCTCTGGTCTATAGTCTGTTATCAATAGTCTCTCGTTTATAGTCTCTCGTCTATAGTCTTTCGTCTATAGTCTCTCGTCAATAGTCTCTCGCCTATAGTCTCTCATCTATAGTCTCTCGCCTATATTATCTCGTCTATAGTCTCTCGTCTATAGTCTCTCGTCTATAGTCTGTCATCTATAGTCTCTCATCTATAGTCTCTTATCTACAGTATCTCGTCTATAGTCTCTCATCTATAGTCTCTCGTCTATAGTCTCTCGTCTATAGTCTCTCATCTATAGTCTCTCGCCTATAGTCCCTCGTCTATAGTCTCTCGCCTATAGTCCCTCGTCTATAGTCTCTCGTCTATAGTCTCTCATCTGTAATATCTCGTCTATAGTCTCTCATCTATAGTCTCTCGTCTATAGTCTCTCATCTATAGTCTATAGTCTCTCGTCTATAGTCTCTCGCCTATAGTCTCTCGTCTATAGTCTCTCGTCTATAGTCTCTCGTCTATAGTCTCTCGTTTATAGTCTCTCGTCTATAGTCTCTCGTCTATAGTCTCTCGTCTATAGTCTCTCATCTATAGTCTCTCGTCTATAGTCTCTCGTCTATAGTCTCTCGTCTATAGTTTCTCGCCTATAGTATCTCGTCTATAGTCTTTCGTATATAGTCTCTCTCTATAGTCTCTCATCTATAGTCTCTCGTCTATAGTCTCTCATCTATAGTCTCTCATATATAGTATCTCGTCAATAGTCTCTCGCCTATAGTCTCTCGTCTATAGTCTCTCATCTATAGTCTCTCGTCTATAGTCTGTTATCAATAGTCTCTCGTTTATAGTCTCTCGTCTATAGTCTTTCGTCTATAGTCTCTCGTCAATAGTCTCTCGCCTATAGTCACTCATCTATAGTCTCTCGCCTATATTATCTCGTCTATAGTCTCTCGTCTATAGTCTCTCGTCTATAGTCTGTCATCTATAGTCTCTCATCTATAGTCTCTTATCTACAGTATCTCGTCTATAGTCTCTCATCTATAGTCTCTCGTCTATAGTCTCTCGTCTATAGTCTCTCATCTATAGTCTCTCGCCTATAGTCCCTCGTCTATAGTCTCTCGCCTATAGTCCCTCGTCTATAGTCTCTCGTCTATAGTCTCTCATCTGTAATATCTCGTCTATAGTCTCTCATCTATAGTCTCTCGTCTATAGTCTCTCATCTATAGTCTATAGTCTCTCGTCTATAGTCTCTCGCCTATAGTCTCTCATCTATAGTCTCTCGCCTATAGTATCTCGCCTATAGTATCTCGTCTATAGTCTTTCGTCTATAGTCTCTCATCTATAGTATCTCGTCTATAGTCTCTCATCTATAGTCTCTCGTCTATAGTCTCTCATCTATAGTCTCTCGTCTATAGTCTGTCATCTATAGTCTCTCGTCTATAGTCTCTCGTCTCTCGTCTATAGTCTCTCGTCTATAGTCTCTCGTCTATAGTCTCTCGTCAATAGTCTCTCGCCTATAGTCTCTCATCTATAGTATCTCGCCTATAGTATCTCGTCTATAGTCTATAGTCTCTCGTCTATAGTCTCTCATATATACTCTCTCGTCAATAGTCTCTCGCCTATAGTCTCTCGTCTATAGTCTCTCATCTATAGTCTCTCGTCTATAGTCTGTTATCAATAGTCTCTCGTCTATAGTCTCTCGTCTATAGTCTTTCGTCTATAGTCTCTCGTCAATAGTCTCTCGCCTATAGTCTCTCATCTATAGTCTCTCGCCTATATTATCTCGTCTATAGTCTCTCGTCTATAGTCTCTCGTCTATAGTCTGTCATCTATAGTCTCTCATCTATAGTCTCTTATCTACAGTATCTCGTCTATAGTCTCTCATCTATAGTTTCTCGTCTATAGTCTCTCGTCTAGAGTCTCTCGTCTAGAGTCTCTCGTCTATAGTCTCTCGTCTATAATCTCTCGTATATAGTCTGTTGTCTATAATCTCTCGTCTATAGTCTCTTGTCTATATCGTCTATAGTCTCTAGTCAATAGTTTCGTGTCTGTAATCTCTCATATGTAGTCTTTCGTCATTATTATATCGCCTATAGTCGACATTATAGTTTTGCTTAAGTTTCAGACTATAGTGTAATCAATAGTTTAGAGTAATATTGTCTCTGCTCTAGTCATTCATACAGTAAGTTTATTGTCTTCATGACTTATCCAAAAAAAAAACACATGAATTTGTTCTCTTATTTCCCTCGGTTTTTTTTTTTGCTTATTAAATTAGTTTTCTTAAACAGCTTTTTATGTTGCCACACATCAGCGACATTTGTGTGAGTTTGAAATTTATTGAAGACCCGATTTCAAGAGCAAATTCTGTCTCTTCCGTTTAATAGCTATGAAAATGCGTATTATGACGCATGTGCTCCACAAAAAGCTACAGCAGATTTGAATAAGTCTTTTAGCTGCTGCAGGCAGTAGCAGTATGAATTGAGTGTTACTGCCACTAAAGTGTTAGTGGATAGTTTGGCCTAGGGATTGTCTTAATAAAAAGAGAGTTGGTTTTATGTTGTAGTTGTTTTTCTATTTAAATTAGAGCAAACCAAGTGAGTAAGTGTTATGAAAGTTGGAGAGAATATTTAATAAATTTAAAGAAGAGTCTTTGAAATAAGATGAATATAAATAGAAAAAGAAAAAGAAAGGGGAAGGTAAGCCAAAGATTGGAAAATTAAAACTAGAACAAAGCGGAGAAATAGAAATATTATTTAGGTTATAATACGAAGGACCAACTAAGTTTTATGTGATGCAAATTATAGATTGAAGAGTTTTCATATAATAGAATAGAAAAAACTAAAAATTATTATGATTGAGATTAAATCTTTGAAAATAATTCAAGTGCTAATAATATTTGTAGAGTGCATTCAAATCTTTCAAACACTTGAACATTTTCGTTGATAGTTTTTTTTTTGTCAGGATTAAATTCCTAGTTCTATTAGCACAAAATAAAGTGTCTTTCAACGTTTTTTTTTTAACAACTAATAGCATCCATTTAAAATTTAATAACATTTAGTAGTTATTCATATCATATCAATGACTTCCTCTTTTTTTTGTTATGCTTTTTAACATTTTTGAGTCTGTCTCAGCAAAAGTGCCAAGAAATATAAAACTTTATTGATAAGAAACATGCACAGCTTATTAAGAAATAAGACATAAATCATACAACTTAAATAATTTCATACCATAATGACATCAATCATGTACTTGGCTATTTAATGCAAGAAAATGTTAAAACAAAATCCTCCAGCAACTGCCATCAAAACCAGTTGTGTAGGAATTTATCGGATTGCATTTTGCCCCCCGAAACAAAAAAAAGCAATTAAAAAAAAAGTTACAAAAAATTATAAATAAATTTTATCTAAATGAAAATACAAATTAACATTAAAACAAAAATAAATACAGAAAAAAAAGAAACGAAAAGAAAAAAAGAAACGTCATCATCATCAGCACCAGTTTGCATCATCATCAAAGGGGCATGCAAACTGTCATTTGTGTTTACGGTTTTTATCATACATCAACACCAATTAATTTTCTGCCAATTTAAATATTCAAATTAACAACAACAACAACACAAAACACAGCAAACAACCATCACAACATTATTCAATTACAAAAAAAACTAACAAATGACGTCGAACAGTGGGATATGAATTAAACATGAAAAATAATAAATATGGAAACTTCGAATCTAAACACCTAATTGGAAAATCAAACTATTAATGAATATTTTACAGCGTTATCTAAGCTTTAAATAAATTCAATTCATAATTACCCTGTTTGAATACTGGGTGAGCCAATGAATATTAAATGAATTTTAAAAACAACACTTATGCAAAAGTTACGAGCTGTTTATTTATGACCATAGCACCCCTTGAGCGAATATTTTTTACTCTACAAAAACAATATGACTCCCCCTCTAGTTGAAAATATATGTGGATATCTATTACACAATTTCTGAGTGCCAAGCCCACAGTGCAATAATGCTGTCGTTCGTAGTCATCAGATGCAACAACTTTGTTTTAGACATTGAATAAATAGTTTTTGTTGTAATAATATGAAAGACATTAAATCATATATAAATTAGATAGATAGAAATTTAAAGGACACATTATTAAAGGAAAACAGAGAAGGAGCTAAGGGGGATTACAAATAGGAGTAGACTGACATAGAAATAGAGATAATGCGAGCAAGAGAGATAGACCAGACCATAGACCAGACCATAGACCAGACCATAGACCAGACCATAGACCAGACCATAGACCAGACCATAGACCAGACCATAGACCAGACCATAGACCAGACCATAGACCAGACCATAGACCAGACCATAGACCAGACCATAGACCAGACCATAGACCAGACCATAGACCAGACCATAGACCAGACCATAGACCAGACCATAGACCAGACCATAGACCAGACCATAGACCAGACCATAGACCAGACCATAGACCAGACCATAGACCAGACCATAGACCAGACCATAGACCAGACCATAGACCAGACCATAGACCAGACCATAGACCAGACCATAGACCAGACCATAGACCAGACCATAGACCAGACCATAGACCAGACCATAGACCAGACCATAGACCAGACCATAGACCAGACCATAGACCAGACCATAGACCAGACCATAGACCAGACCATAGACCAGACCATAGACCAGACCATAGACCAGACCATAGACCAGACCATAGACCAGACCAGACCATAGACCAGAACATAGACCAGACCATAGACCAGACCAGACCATAGACCAGACCATAGACCAGACCATAGACCAGACCATAGACCAGACCATAGACCAGACCATAGACCAGACCATAGACCAGACCATAGACCAGACCATAGACCAGACCATAGACCAGACCATAGACCAGACCATAGACCAGACCATAGACCAGACCATAGACCAGACCATAGACCAGACCATAGACCAGACCATAGACCAGACCATAGACCAGACCATAGACCAGACCATAGACCAGACCATAGACCAGACCATAGACTAGACCATAGACCAGACCATAGACCAGACCATAGACCAGACCATAGACCAGACCATAGACCAGACCATAGACCAGACCATACACTGAACTAGAACAGAACTAGAACAGAACTAGAACAGAACTAGAACAGAACTAGAACAGAACTAGAACAGAACTAGAACAGAACTAGAACAGAACTAGAACAGAACTAGAACAGAACTAGAACAGAACTAGAACAGAACTAGAACAGAACTAGAACAGAACTAGAACAGAACTAGAACAGAACTAGAACAGAACAGAACTAGAACAGAACTAGAACAGAACTAGAACAGAACTAGAACAGAACTAGAACAGAACTAGAACAGAACTAGAACAGAACTAGAACAGAACTAGAACAGAACTAGAACAGAACTAGAACAGAACTAGAACAGAACTAGAACAGAACTAGAACAGAACTAGAACAGAACTAGAACAGAACTAGAACAGAACTAGAACAGAACTAGAACAGAACTAGAACAGAACTAGAACAGAACTAGAACAGAACTAGAACAGAACTAGAACAGAACTAGAACAGAACTAGAACAGAACTAGAACAGAACTAGAACAGAACTAGAACAGAACTAGAACAGAACTAGAACAGAACTAGAACAGAACTAGAACAGAACTAGAACAGAACTAGAACAGAACTAGAACAGAACTAGAACAGAACTAGAACAGAACTAGAACAGAACTAGAACAGAACTAGAACAGAACTAGAACAGAACTAGAACAGAACTAGAACAGAACTAGAACAGAACTAGAACAGAACTAGAACAGAACTAGAACAGAACTAGAACAGAACTAGAACAGAACTAGAACAGAACTAGAACAGAACTAGAACAGAACTAGAACAGAACTAGAACAGAACTAGAACAGAACTAGAACAGAACTAGAACAGAACTAGAACAGAACTAGAACTGAACCAGAACGGAACTAGAACTGAATTGAACTCAGGTTGTATTTCAGGTTTCAGTTCAGGTTCTAGTTTAGGTTCTAATTCGGGTTCAAGTTCTAGTTCAGGTTCTTTTCTAGTTCAGGTTCTTTTCTAGTTCCGGTTCTAGTTTAGGTTCTAGTTCAGGTTCTAGTTCAGGTTCTTTTCTAGTTCCAGTTCTAGTTTAGGTTCTTTTCTGGTTCTAGTTCAGGTTCTTTTCCAGTTCTGGTTCTAGTTCTGTTCTAGTTCTGTTCTAGTTCTGTTCTAGTTCTGTTCTAGTTCTGTTCTAGTTCTGTTCTAGTTCTGTTCTAGTTCTGTTCTGTTCTAGTTCTGTTCTAGTTCTGTTCTAGTTCTGTTCTAGTTCTGTTCTAGTTCTGTTCTAGTTCTGTTCTAGTTCTGTTCTAGTTCTGTTCTAGTTCTGTTCTAGTTCTGTTCTAGTTCTGTTCTAGTTCTGTTCTAGTTCTGTTCTAGTTCTGTTCTAGTTCTGTTCTAGTTCTGTTCTAGTTCTGTTCTAGTTCTGTTCTAGTTCTGTTCTAGTTCTGTTCTAGTTCTGTTCTAGTTCTGTTCTAGTTCTGTTCTAGTTCTGTTCTAGTTCTGTTCTAGTTCTGTTCTAGTTCTGTTCTAGTTCTGTTCTAGTTCTGTTCTAGTTCTGTTCTAGTTCTGTTCTAGTTCAGTTCCTTCTCATATTTCATTAATTTTCTGCTAAAATACTTAAATAAGATATCTAAAAAGACTTGTAAATAAAATTGTCCAGATAATTGTAAAACAAATCATTAAGAAATTGACACGAATGGCTGGTAAGCTGAATAAAAAAAACTACTTTACATATTATTTACTTATAAATAACTAAGGACTTGTTATATTATCTGTTAAAAAAGAATCATAATTTCTATAAAGTTAATTACACTGGGAAAATTTCCTAAAACTAACACTTTGATTAGCAGTTTCCAAATGAAACTCTCTGGCATTAAGAAGAAATATATCTGAAATTAGGTAGAATTTTAATAATTTTACTTTAATATTTCTTTGAGTGTTAGCTATAAATGTTTATGTAATCTTTCTTACTTTAAATGTTGCATGTTTAGTACGTGTTTTTAGTTGTGGCAAATAAGTGATGTTACAAGGTTTGTTTTCTGTTTTTTTTTGCAACATTTCTTCTGATATTTATTATTATTTATTTCGTTTATTTGTGTTTTATGTGTAAAGCATGTTAATCATAATATAATTCACTATAGTATTTGTCATTTCAAGACAGCAACTTCAGCATCAGATTCTTCTTATTCTTTTTTTTATTTTGTTGGTTTCTTAAAAATAAACTACATATTTTGATTGCATGTAGCACCACCACATGCCGGCATCCAATACAAATTACATCAATTTTAAATGAATATGGTTTTGGGCAGCAGCAAAAAAAATAGGGATTATCTTGGAGATTTTAAGAGATATCAACTAAAAATTGTTTTAAACAAATTATAATTCAAGCCAGTCTTAATACATAGTATTCATTCAGTGGTAAGTATTTGTGTTTATCCCAAACACAAGTAGCAATTTCCTTATTGCCTTTTGATTATATTTTTTTATTTTTTGTCTAGATATTCATTATCTTTGAAACTAATTTACATATTCAGTGTAGGATAAGATAAGATATATGACAAATTTAAAGTATTTTCATGTTTAAGAGAATAACATGAAAAGCGGCACAAGCCATCATTAATTATAAGACTCAGTACTGAGGCAGAGGAACAGCCAACAAACAAACACCTTTATGGACATGTAAAAACTCATGTTCTAATTAGACAAAATCCTAGTTAAAATCATCTCAAAAAAGAAACCAATAAAACAATAATAACAACAACAACAGCAACACAACAGCAACAACAACCGAAAACAACAACACATTGGTAACATAAACATGGCCTTAAGATGACAAGATCGATCGCTGTTGGAGTAGGGTGTGCAGAAAATTATGATTTTTTGGAGATAAAGGGGAAATAGAGAAATTCTGTCTCGACTCTAGTCTCGTCTCAGTCTAGTCTATAGTCTCGACTATGTTATCGTATCTAGTCTAAAATCTAGAATCGTCTCTACTCTCGTCTATAGTTTCGTCTCTAGTCTCGTCTATATTCTCGTCTCAGACTCATGTCAGTCTCTAGTCTCGTCTCTAGTCTAGTCTCTAGTCTCGTCTCTAGTCTCGTCTCAGTTACGTCTCTATTCTCGTCTCTAGTCTCATCTATAGTTTCATCTCTAGTCTCGTCTCTAGTCTCGTCTCTAGTCTCGTCTCTAGCCTCGTCTCTAATCTCGTCTCTAGTCTCGTCTCTAGTCTCGTCTCTAGTCTCGTCTCTAGTCTCGTCTCTAGTCTCGTCTCTAGTCTCGTTTTAATTTCGTCTCTATTCTCGTCTCAGTTTCGTCTCTAGTCTCGTCTCTAGTCTCGTCTCAGTTTCGTCTCTATTCTCGTCTATAGTCTCATCTCAGTTTCGTCTCTATTCTCGTCTCTAGTCTCATCTATAGTTTCATCTCTAGTCTCGTCTCTAGTCTCGTCTCTAGTCTCGTCTCTAGTCTCGTCTCTATTCTCGTCTATAGTCTCGTCTCAGTTTCGTCTCTAGTCTCGTCTCTAGTCTCGTCTCCAGTCTCGTCTCTAAACTCTTCTTTAGTCCCTTATCTACTCTCGTCTGTAGTCTCGTCTCAGTTTCGTCTCTATTCTCGTCTATAGTCTCGTCTCTAGTCTCGTCTCTAGTCTCGTCTCTAGTCTCGTCTCTAGTCTCGTCTCTAGTCTCGTCTCTAGTCTCGTCTCTAGTCTCGTTTCTAGTCTCGTCTCTAGTCTCGTCATTAGTCTAGTCTCTAGTCTCGTCTCTAGTCTCGTCTCTAGTCTCGTCTCTAGTCTCGTCTCTAGTCTCGTCTCTAGTCTAGTCTCGTCTCTAGTCTCGTCTCTAGTCTCGTCTCTAGTCTCGTCTCTAGTCTCGTCTCTAGTCTCGTCTCTAGTCTCGTCTCTAGTCTCGTCTCTAGTCTCGTCTCTAGTCTCGTCTCTAGTCTCGTCTCTAGTCTCGTCTCTAGTCTCGTCTCTAGTCTCGTCTCTAGTCTCAGTTTCGTCTCTAGTCGCGTCTCTAGTCTCGTCTCTAGTCTCGTTTCTAGTCTCGTCTCTAGTCTCGTCATTAGTCTAGTCTCTAGTCTCGTCTCTATTCTCGTCTCTAGTCTCGTCTCTAGTCTCGTCTCTATTCTCGTCTATAGTCTCGTCTCAGTTTCGTCTCTAGTCTCGTCTCTAGTCTCGTCTCCAGTCTCGTCTCTAAACTCTTCTTTAGTCCCTTATCTACTCTCGTCTGTAGTCTCGTCTCAGTTTCGTCTCTATTCTCGTCTATAGTCTCGTCTCTAGTCTCGTCTCTAGTCTCGTCTCTAGTCTCGTCTCTAGTCTCGTCTCTAGTCTCGTTTCTAGTCTCGTCTCTAGTCTCGTCATTAGTCTAGTCTCTAGTCTCGTCTCTAGTCTCGTTTCTAGTCTCGTCATTAGTCTAGTCTCGTCATTAGTCTAGTCTCTAGTCTCGTCTCTAGTCTCGTCTCTAGTCTCGTCTCTAGTCTCGTCTCTAGTCTCGTCTCTAGTCTCGTCTCTAGTCTCGTCTCTAGTCTCGTCTCTAGTCTCGTCTCTAGTCTCGTCTCTAGTCTCGTCTCTAGTCTCGTCTCTAGTCTCGTCTCTAGTCTCGTCTCTAG
Source organism: Calliphora vicina (assembly GCF_958450345.1). Taxonomy (NCBI): domain Eukaryota; kingdom Metazoa; phylum Arthropoda; class Insecta; order Diptera; family Calliphoridae; genus Calliphora; species Calliphora vicina. The sequence continues at coordinate 118,052,770 of NC_088783.1, forward strand.
TCTCGTCTCTAGTCTCGTCTCTAGTCTCGTCTCTAGTCTCGTCTCTAGTCTCGTCTCTAGTCTCGTCTCTAGTCTCGTCTCTAGTCTCGTCTCTAGTCTCGTCTCTAGTCTCGTCTCTAGTCTAGTCTCTAGTCTCGTCTCTAGTCTCGTCTCTAGTCTCGTCTCTAGTCTCGTCTCTAGTCTCGTCTCTAGTCTCGTCTCTAGTCTCGTCTCTAGTCTCGTCTCTAGTCTCGTCTCTAGTCTCGTCATTAGTCTAGTCTCTAGTCTCGTCTCTATTCTCGTCTCTAGTCTCGTCTCTAGTCTCGTCTCTAGTCTCGTCTCTATTCTCGTCTATAGTCTCGTCTCAGTTTCGTCTCTAGTCTCGTCTCTAGTCTCGTCTCCAGTCTCGTCTCTAAACTCTTATTTAGTCCCTTATCTACTCTCGTCTGTAGTCTCGTCTCAGTTTCGTCTCTATTCTCGTCTATAGTCTCGTCTCTAGTCTCGTCTCTAGTCTCGTCGCTAGTCTCGTCTCTAGTCTCGTCTCTAGTCTCGTCTCTAGTCTCGTTTCTAGTCTCGTCTCTAGTCTCGTCATTAGTCTAGTCTCTAGTCTCGTCTCTAGTCTCGTCTCTAGTCTCGTCTCTAGTCTCGTCTCTAGTCTCGTCTCTAGTCTCGTTTCTAGTCTCGTCTCTAGTCTCGTCATTAGTCTCGTATCTAGTCTCGTCTCTAGTCTCGTCTCTAGTCTCGTCTCTAGTCTCGTCTCTAGTCTCGTCTCTAGTCTCGTCTCTAGTCTCGTATCTAGTCTCATCTCTAGTCTCGTCTCTAGTCTCGTCTCTAGTCCCGTCTCTAGTCTCGTCTCTAAACTCGTCTTTAGTCTCGTCTCTAGTCTCGTCTCTAATCTCGTCTTTTGTCTCGTCTTTAGTCTCGTATCTAGTCTCGTATCTAGTCTCTTCTAAGTTTCGTCTCTATTCTCGTCTATAGTCTCGTCTCAGTTCCGTCTCTAGTCTCGTCTATAGTCTCGGCTCCAGTCTCTTCTGTGTTTCGTCTCTAGTCTCGTCTTTAGTCTCGTCTCGTCTCTAGTCTCGTCTCTAGTCTCGTCTTTTGTCTCGTCTTTAGTCTCGTATCAAGTCTCGTCTCTAGTATCGTCTCAGTTTCGTCTCTATTCTCGTCTATAGTCTCGTCTCAGTTCCGTCTCTAGTCTCGTCTATAGTCTCGGCTCCAGTCTCTTCTCTGTTTCGTCTCTAGTCTCGTCTTTAGTCTCGTCTCTAGTCTCGTCTCAGTTTCGTCTCTAATCTCGTCTATAGCCTCGTCCCAGTTTCATCTCTAGTCTCGTCTATAGTCTCGTCTCTAGTCTCGTCTCTAATCTCGTCTCTAATCTCGTCTTTAGTCTCGTCTTTAGTCTCGTCTTTAGTCTCGTCTATATTCTCGTCTCTAGTATCGTCTATAGTCTCGTCTCTAGTCTCGTCTATAGTCTCGGCTCCAGTCTCTTTTCTGTTTCGTCTCTAGTCTCGTCTTTAGTCTCGACTCTAGTCTAGTCTCTAGTCTCGTCTCAGTTTCGTCTCTAGTCTCGTCTCTAGTCTCGTCTCTAGTCTCGTCTCTAGTCTCGTCTCTAGTCTCGTCTCTAGTCTCGTCTCTAGTCTCGTCTCTAGTCTCGTCTCTAGTCTCGTCTCTAGTCTCGTCTCTAGTCTCGTCTCTAGTCTCGTCTCTAGTCTCGTCTCAGTTTCGTCTCTATTCTCGTCTATAGTCTCGTCTCTATTCTCGTCTCTAGTCTCGTTTATAGTCTCGTCTCTAGTCTCGTCTCGTCTCTAGTCTCGTCTCGTCTCTAGTCTCGTCTCTAGTTTCGTCTCTAGTCTAGTCTCGTCTCTAGTCCCGTCTCTAGTCTCGTCACTAAACTCGTCTTTAGTCTCGTCTTTAGTCTCGTATCTAGTCTCGTCTCTAGTCTCTTGTAAGTTTCGTCTATAGTCTCGTCTCTAGTCTCGTCTCATTTTCGTCTCTATTCTCGTCTATAGTCTCGTCTCAGTTTCGTCTCTAGTCTCGTCTATATTCTCGTCTCTAGTCTCGTCTATAGTCTCGGCTCTAGTCTCGTCTCTAGTCTCGTCTCAGTTTCGTCTCTATTCTCGTCCAGTTTCATCTCTAGTCTCGTCTATAGTCTCGTCTATAGTCTCGTCTCTAGTCTCGTCTCTAGTCTCGTCTCTAGTCTCGTCTCTAGTCTCATCTCTAGTCTCGTCTCTAGTCTCGTCTCTAGTCTCGTCTCTAGTCTCGTCTCTAGTCTCGTCTCTAGTCTCGTCTCTAGTCTCGTCTCTAGTCTCGTCTCTAGTCTCGTCTCTAGTCTCGTCTCTAGTCTCGTCTCTAGTCTCGTCTCTAGTCTCGTCTCTAGTCTCGTCTCTAGTCTCGTCTCTAGTCTCGTCTCTAGTCTCGTCTCTAGTCTCGTCTCTAGTCTCGTCTCTAGTCTCGTCTCTAGTCTCGTCTCTAGTCTCGTCTCTAGTCTCGTCTCTAGTCTCGTCTCTAGTCTCGTCTCTAGTCTCGTCTCTAGTCTCGTCTCTAGTCTCGTCTCTAGTCTCGTCTCTAGTCTCGTCTCTAGTCTCGTCTCTAGTCTCGTCTCTAGTCTCGTCTCTAGTCTCGTCTCTAGTCTCGTCTCTAGTCTCGTCTATAGTCTCGTCTCTAGTCTCATCTCTAGTCTCGTATCTAGTCTCGTCTATAGTCTCGTCTCTAGTCTCGTCTCTAGTCTCGTCTCTAGTCTCGTCTATAGTCTCGTCTCTAGTCTCGTCTCTAGTCTCGTCTCTAGTCTCGTCTCTAAACTCGTCTTTAGTCTCGTCTCTAAACTCGTCTTTAGTCTCGTCTTTATTCTCGTCTCTAGTCTCGTCTCCAGTCTCTTCTCAGTTTCGCCTCTAGTCTCGTCTATAGTCTCGTCTCAGTTTCGTCTCTAGTCTCATCTCTAGTCTCGTCTCTAGTCTCATCTCTAGTCTCGTCTCTAAACTCGTCTTTAGTCTCGTCTTTATTCTCTTCTCAGTTTCGTCTCTAATAGATTTTTTACAAATAAATTCCAAAAAATAGTAAATTTTTTCTAGAATCTTTCTAATTTTGATAAAAAGTTTATTTTTAGTTCAAAAATTGTGGTGAAAAAACTAAGTTTAATAGATTAAGTACTTACTATTTCTTTTTAAATATAGTTGTGGTACATTTATTTGTTCATACATACCTGCAAAGAAAATAAAGGAAATTTTAGAAATTAGCAAAATTTTTGTAAAGAAAATTATTAAAATTAATAAAATTTTCATAAAAAAAAAATTATATCATTTAGTGAAGAAATAGATGATTAAGAAAATAAAAAAAAAATTATAAATTTTGAAAAAAAAATTATAAAAAAATTAGACTTATATTAAAAAATTATTTTAGTAGCAATAACTTATAGCAGACATTTTATAAAGTTTCTTAAAATTATAAAATTAAACTTAAAATTACATTTTAGCAATAAAATTTATTTTTTGGGGACTAAAATATTGTACCAAAAAAAAATAAACAAATATATCTTCAAATTAACAATATCTACTTAAATTAAATAAAAAAATCATTTAATAGGGGTGTCGCCGATGGCTCATATATTTATTTATTTAAATTTATTACGATTTTTATTTTTATTAATTTTAATTATTTCGGTTTGTTTATATTTATTGTTTGTGAGCTACCTTAATGTTTACTTAAATTGTCTTATTTACCAATTGTATGATCATTGTTGTTTGGTTCATTTGTCCGTTAGGATTTTTTTATATTGTTTTGTATTCCCTTTTGTTCATATTTGTTTACGAACTAATCGCACTTTTTGTCCCTAAATTATACTGCAGTATTTTCGTTCAGTTTATTTATTTGGAAATGAACTGTTGTAATAGTACATAAACAAAAAGAAATTTGTAGGCTCAGTAATAACTGGCTTTAGAATTAAAATTTAGTTTGTTGGGGATAAAGACTGCGGTAAGTCGCTTAATATATTTATAAGTTATTTTTATACCCTTCAGCTTCGTGAGAAGGGTATATATAAGTTTGTCATTCCGTTTGTAATTTCTACATTTTTCATTTCCGACCCTATAAAGTATATATATTCTGGATCCTTATAGATAGCGGAGTCGATTAAGCCATGTCCGTCTGTCTGTCTGTCTGTCTGTCTGTCCGTCTGTCTGTCTGTTGAAATCAATTTTCTGAAGGCCCCAGATATCTCCGGGATCCAAATCTTCAACAATTCTATCAGACATACTTTCGAGAATTTTGCTATTTAAAATCAGCAAAATCCGTCCATAAATAACGGAGATATGAGCAAAAATCCGAGACAACCTCTGAAAATTCCATCAAAAAACACAATGTATTACATGCTTTGACAAAAAAACAACAAAACGTATGTTTGGATGTGCAAGTTTTGTGTATTTTGTTTTTTTTTGTGTTTTGTTACTTTTGGCATTGTTGTTGTTTTTTATACAACTAAACGTTTGTTTGGTTGTGTGTTGGTTTTTTTACAAAAAAGCAACAAAACGTATGCTTGGTTGTGCATGCTTTGCGTATTTTGTTTTTTTTTTGTGTTTTGTTTCTTTTGGCGTTGTTGTTGTTTTTTATACAACTAAACATTTGTTTGGTTGTGTGTTGGTTTTTTTGACAAAAAAGCAACAAATCGTATGTGTGTTTTGTTTCTTTTGGCGTTGTTGTTTTTTATACAATTAAACGTATGTTTGGACGTGTGTTGGTTTCTTTGGCTTGCGTATTTTGTTTTTTCTTTTGGTGTTTTGTTTCGTTTGGCGTTGTTGTTGTTTTTTGTGTTCCTGATAAATTTAGGATGCTGTACGCTGAAAGTGGGCAATGTACATACATATATACTAATTATAAAAAATAATAATGCATCCACAACAAAGGTGAAGGGTATATAAGATTCGGCATAGCCGAATATAGCACTCTTACTTGTTTGTAATAAGTTCTTTTTTTAGAAATAAACGGTTGCTCAAGTATATGCATCATTAATTGTAAATTTGTGGTTCATTTATTTGAGACTGGTTAAATTCGCTGTCCTCAACATATAGGCTCAGGTCGCAGCCAGCGACAAATTTTATTTCGCAGTGTTTGTGCGAACTTGTGGTTCCTTGCCCGTCGGAACAAATTTTATTTCGCAATTTTTTGAGCGATCTTGTGGTTCCTTGCCCGTCGGAACAAATTATATTTCGCAACCTTTGAGCGATTTTGTGGTTCCTTGCCTGCCGGAACATTTTACTTGTACTTTATGTGAATTTGTGGTTCCAAGCTGCCGGAACAAATATAAATAATTGTGAAGCCGTCCCATGCCTGCCGGTACAAGTGTTTAAACTAAAGTATGAAATTTTTGTGGTTCCTTACACGCCGGAACGAGTAAAACTTTAAGCTGAATTTGTGTGTATTGTAACCTGTCCTGCTGGAACAAATTGTGTTTTTTATTTGTGATAAATTGTGTGGTTCCTTGGCTGCCGGAGCAATTAAATTTTAATCTGCAGTGAATAGCAATTAAGTTGTGAATTTTTGTGAAGCCCCAAGCCTGCCGGAACAAATTAATTTTTTGTAAAATATTTGGAGTGTGTTGCTGTTAAATATTTGTGAATTTGTGTGCCCTTTGAAAATATTTGTGATTCAAGATGCAACGGTCGCCATCTAGAAAAAGCTCTCGTTTGCAGACAGCAACGAGCCAAAATTTGAAAAGTTCCACGCCTGCCGGAACAGATAATTCAGCAAATGTTTCTCAAATGCCGTCGATACAAAATGTCAGTTCTGTTGCCCTCGGAACGACAACAACCGTAACTAGTGCCTCTATAAGTGCCCCTAGAGAACCGACACCTGCTGTATCAACGCAAAACATTTTCAGTTCAACAAGTGAAGAGCCCTTTAGTCTGCCGCCGTTAGTGCCCGGTCCTAATGTGAGAACCCAGCCACCACAAACCATATCGTCTGATAATGAGAACCTGCAACGACAAATTGATATCCTGCAAGCTCAATTGGCAAACGCTCAACGTGCTTTAAGAGCAAATCAAAATTTAAATACGCCGAATGTTATTGGACATAATGCGCCAGTCATCCAAAGTATTAGCAGCGGCCCTGAGAACATGGTTGATCGCCGGAATCCAACGCCATATTCCTATGTTAGTCAGTCAGACCAGTTGATGACATCTCAGCCTCTTATTGTTTCCCCTGCTACAGTGCCCATGCCAGTACAACGCAAACTTTACGATCTGCCCGAATTTTGTGGTACTCCCGAGGACTGGCCAATGTTTTTGTCTGCCCTTGAACATTCGACAGCGGCATATTCATACAATAATTTTGAAAATTGTTTGAGATTGCAGAAGGCTTTGAAAGGTGAAGCCAGAGAGTGCGTGAAGTCATTGCTCATCCACCCAAATAATGTGCCAACAGTTATAGAGCAATTAAAGCTACAATATGGTCGCCCAGAGTTGCTTATTCGATGCCAATTGCAACAGATGAAGGAAGTTCAGCCCATAGCAGAAAACGCGATCGATAAATTGGTGCCGTATTCCATTAAGGTCAGAAATTTAGCAGCATTTTTGGAATCTGCCAATGGTTATCAACATTTGTCGAATCCAACACTCATGGAGGAGTTAGTACAGAAGCTGCCAATGAGCAAACGTTTGGATTGGGCCCAGTTTGCTTCAACTTTACGTCAGTTGCCGACTATTTTGGATTATAGTACCTGGCTCCAGCGTGTTGCAAATTTGGTAAGAAGTGTGCAAATAAGCAGTTCAAGTGGCAATAGATCTAACAGTGATCCAAAACGAAAAGTGGTTTTATATGCTTCTGATGGCCCAGAACGTCAGTTAAAATGTTTTTATTGTGTTGGCCCACATAAAATTTTTGATTGTAAGAAATTTTTAGAATTGAGTGTGCCTAATAGATGGAGTGAAGTGAAGAGATTGAAGTTATGTTTTTCGTGTCTCAGTGGTGGCCATTCAAGTAAAGATTGTCGTCGGTGTAAGCAGTGTCCAATGGAAAAGTGCCAAAGAAATCACAACAAATTATTGCATGAAACTAAACCTAATGAACCAAGTGAACGATCCGTAAATGTGCCGCCAACAGAGAGAGCTTCAACAGTCGAACCATTGCTTAGTTGTGTTTCCAGTGCTAGTGAAAGAAGTGATTTGTTGTTCAGAGTGCTCCCAGTGGTTCTTTATGGACCAGTTTGTGCTATTGAAACTTATGCACTCCTAGATGAAGGTTCTTCGGTCACGATGATGGATAGCTCTTTAGTGAGACAGCTTGGACTGCATGGTCGACAAAGTCAATTGAATTTGAGTTGGTATGGTGGTAAATCGGCACAAGAACCAGTTATGGTGGTGGATCTTCATGTGAGCGGTGTTAATAAGAAGAGGAAATATGCTTTGAAAAATGTGTATGGTGTCTCGAATTTGAAGTTGCCTAGTCAGAGTTTTAATGCGGATTTAGTAAAGAATCATGGTGTGCCTTTAAACTCATATGAATGTGTGGCTCCAAAGGTACTAATTGGATTGGACCATTGCCATTTAGGATTGCCCGATGAAATAGTCCCTTTGGAAGATGCTGGTCCATATGCTGCCAATACTCCTCTTGGATGGGTTGTTTTTGGAAACGTGAAAGGAGGTCGCCCTGGAACCCAAACATGTTTGCTGACACAGTTGGATAATTTAAATAATTTGGTGGCAAATTATTTTGAAACTGAAAATTTTGGTGTTAAGGCTCTACCAGTGATTGAGTCAAGAGATGATTTACGTGCACGAGAGATATTAAGAAATTCGACGAAGAGGGTTGCCGGAAGATTTGAATCCAGACTACTATGGTGTAATGATGACGTAGTCCTGCCGGATAGCTATTCCATGGCCCTTAATAGATTTTTTGGAATGGAAAGAAAAATGAAAAATAATCCTGAATTTGGTGCGGCCTATAAACAAATAATGAGTGAATATTTGCAGAAGCGGTATGTACGCAAATTATCATTGAGTGAAGTCGATACGTTTCATCCGAGAACATGGTACTTGCCCCACTTTGGTGTCGTAAACCCTAATAAGCCAGGGAAGATTCGTATGGTGTTCGATGCAGCAGCAAAGGTGGAAGGTGTCTCGTTGAATTCAAAGTTATTGAAAGGCCCTCAGCAATACAAACCGTTGCCATCAGTTTTATTTAATTTTAGAATCGGTTCCGTAGCTGTTTGTGGGGACATAAAGGAAATGTTTCATCAAGTTGTTGTTGCTGAGGAAGACAGGTGTTCGCAGAGGTTCTTGTGGCGAGATGATGCTAGTGATCCACCGGAAGTGTATGAAATGCTTGTAATGACGTTTGGAGCTGCCTGTTCGCCCTGTATTGCCCATTATGTGAAGGAAACAAATGCAATGGAGCATCGAAATCGTTTCCCTAGAGCCGTGAAGTCAATTTTGGACCATCATTACGTAGATGACTTTGTAGACAGTTTTGTAAATCCGTCAAAAGCCATTGAAATAGCCATACAAGTTCGTGAAATACATAAAGCTGCTGGTTTTGAAATGCGTAAATTTACATCGAATTCATCGGAGGTGGTTGTGGCTCTAGAAGGGTGTTCAGATCATCAGGTTAGTTTCTCAGGTGGATTAAATGAGTTGGAGGGTTCAACTGAAAAGGTACTTGGCATGTTTTGGGATCCAAAGGACGACACGTTCAAATTTGTTTTGAAATTCCATCGTGTGAATTCTGACGTCATCCTTGGTAAAAGGTGTCCCACAAAGCGTGAGTTATTATGTGTCGTAATGTCCATTTTTGATCCACTTGGTTTTTTGTGCCATTTTATGATAACTGCCAAACTTTTGATGAGAGAAGTCTGGAGACATAGTGTACTTTGGGACGAGATGTTGCCCGCGTCATTACAAGCGATGTGGAATAAATGGCGCCAAGAGTTAAGAAATGTTGTCCATGTAAAGGTTCCACGATTTTATTTTGGAAATGGTTTGCCCTTGGAGTTAGAGCTGCATGTTTTTGTTGATGCCAGTGAAGATGCCTTCGGTGCAGTTGGCTATTGGAGATATACAACATCTGATGGACAAATAGGAGTGTCGTTTATATCTGCCAAGTCGAAATGTGCCCCATTGAAATGTATGACTATTCCCAGATTAGAACTACAAGCCGCCGTTTTGGGGACCCGATTGATGGACACTATAATGAAGGAACATGAACTCAAAGTTTCTCGTCGAATCTGTTGGAGTGACTCTACAACCGTCATTAGTTGGATTGGTTCTGAAAGCAGGAGATATAAACCATTTGTTGCCCATCGAATTGCCGAAATACTTGATTCGACACGCCCAACTGATTGGAGATGGTTGCCTACAGATCTCAATGTTGCCGATGATACTACAAGAGCTAAAAATGAAGTTGATTTTTCCATTGAAACACGTTGGTTCCAAGGGCCACAATTTTTGTATGAAAACGAAGCTGACTGGCCGAATAAGAATTCTGAGAAATCTGATGATTTGTGTGAAGAAGAACTACGCCCCAAATTTGTTATGCTGGTTAGTACAAATTTAGTAATTGATTTTAATCGTTTTTCTTCATTTCTCAGGCTTAAACGAACAATGGCTTGGGTTCTGAGATTTATCAATCGCTGCCGAAAATATGATAAATGTAATGGTTCGAGATGCCTGTGTGCTGAAGAGTTAAGGGTTGCTGAAACTAGTCTGTGTCGTCTGTCCCAAGAAGAATGTTTCGCCTTTGAAATTAACGTTTTAAAATCTGATGGTTCTTTAAAAAAGGACAACGAGTTATTTTCCCTTTCGCCTTATTTTGATGAAAATAATTTACTTCGAGTGAGCGGTCGTATTGATGCTGCGAGTTGGTTGCCTTTAGATGCCAGGCACCCCATTATTTTGTCGTCCTGTCACCGCTTTACACAACTATTTGTTGCCCATGTGCATAATAAAATGAGACATCAAAATTTTGAGGCTACCATAGGCGAAATAAGGAAAAGATTCTGGATTCCACGACTTCGAAATCTGTTGAGTAAGACCACATCAAATTGCAACATTTGTAAGATTCGTCGTGCTGTTCCAGTAGCTCCTTTTATGGGATCGTTGCCAAGTGATAGACTAACTCCATATGTCCGGCCATTTACTTATACTGGTGTTGACTATTTTGGCCCATTAAATGTGACTGTTGGTAGACGCCATGAAAAACGTTGGGTTGCCCTGTTTACGTGCCTTACAATCAGAGCTGTACATTTAGAAGTGGCCTATGATCTATCTACTGATTCGTGTATTTTGGCTATACGGAATTTTATAAATCGTCGTGGCACCCCGTTGAAGATTCGGAGTGATAACGGAAAGAATTTTGTTGGAGTTAACCAAGAAGCCCAGCGATTTGATGAAGTATTTGATCTGGTTAAAATTGAAGATGAGTTGTCCACAAGGGGCATTGAATGGCAGTTTAATTGTCCACATAATCCTGCAGAAGGTGGAATATGGGAGCGAATGGTTCAATGTGTTAAAAAGGTTTTAAGAGTAACCCTAAAAGAAGTCGCCCCAAAAGAGCACACCTTGCAAAGTTTTTTAATTGAAGCCGAAAACATCGTGAACTCTCGCCCATTGACTCACTTGCCTGTCAGTCCGGAAGACGAAGAACCATTGACGCCTAATCATTTCTTGTTGGGTTCTGCAAATACGGCTCAAACGCCAGAAGGTATTGAAATTACAAAGCCAGTGGTATTGAAGAAGCAGTGGCGAATTGCTCGACAGCTACGAGATCATTTTTGGAAAAGATGGATTGTGGAATATTTGCCCACACTTACAAGACGGTCCAAATGGTGCGAACATACGAAGCCTGTGGCCCCGGGAGATCTTGTACTAATTTGTGATCCAGCTGTTTCCCGCCGAGATTGGAAGAGAGGTCGTGTCGTAAATGTGTTTCCTGGCAGTGATGGTGTAATCCGAAGAGCTGATGTCCAAACAAGTAGTGGAATACTTAAACGCCCAGTTTCCAAACTAGCAGTCCTTGATTTGGAGTAGTGAATCGTTGCCGATCCACGGGGGTGGGAATGTCGCCGATGGCTCATATATTTATTTATTTAAATTTATTACGATTTTTATTTTTATTAATTTTAATTATTTCGGTTTGTTTATATTTATTGTTTGTGAGCTACCTTAATGTTTACTTAAATTGTCTTATTTACCAATTGTATGATCATTGTTGTTTGGTTCATTTGTCCGTTAGGATTTTTTTATATTGTTTTGTATTCCCTTTTGTTCATATTTGTTTACGAACTAATCGCACTTTTTGTCCCTAAATTATACTGCAGTATTTTCGTTCAGTTTATTTATTTGGAAATGAACTGTTGTAATAGTACATAAACAAAAAGAAATTTGTAGGCTCAGTAATAACTGGCTTTAGAATTAAAATTTAGTTTGTTGGGGATAAAGACTGCGGTAAGTCGCTTAATATATTTATAAGTTATTTTTTGTAATAAGTTCTTTTTTTAGAAATAAACGGTTGCTCAAGTATATGCATCATTAATTGTAAATTTGTGGTTCATTTATTTGAGACTGGTTAAATTCGCTGTCCTCAACATATAGGCTCAGGTCGCAGCCAGCGACAAGGGGAAATATTTAGCAAGAGATTAACAAAATCCCACAAATCAATGATCTAAATTGGAATCATATTTAATTTTTTATTAAATTTGTATCACTTTTAATAAATTTCTTATTTAACTGAACACCCTTATTTCCCAAATAGTGCAACACTGGTACATTCTTGTCTGTGCACAACAAACCATGCAGGAGATACGCAACACAAACCAAACAACTCAGACTTGTAAAAATCAAAACAAACACTACAGAACACTAGAAAAAAAAACAAAGCAAACAAACACAGCAACAAAAAAACAAAACAACAATGGCGACATACTCAGTACCTACTCTGACAGTGATCTCCTATGGTCTTACCAACAACAAACAACAGCAATCATTATTGCTGTAAAAACTAAAACCAAAAAAAGAATTACATAAAATGGAAATGTTTTAATACGATTTTAATGCTATGATGTTTGGGCGTTAGAGTTGAAATGAAAAATTATGTTAATTTTATTTATAGCAATGTTGAGTTTTATTTTATTCAATAAAAATAAAATATTTATAGTTTTCTATAAGAAAAAACCAACAAAGCAACATTACTTTTTTTAATTTAAGCAAAAAACAACTACAAAAACATTAAATAAACACAAATTTGCATGTATGTAGTAAAAAATAACACTCTATATCCATCTCTTTCTCTCTCCCTCTCTAGCTCTAAGCCTTGAAGTATGCATGTTAAACAAGCAATAGCCACTGTAACGGTAGGTTGGTGTTGTTGTTGTTAATGTGCGTGTTTATTTTGATGATTTCTTTAAGAGTTGTTTGTTTGTTGTTTTTATATGTTGACAACAATTACATTTTATGTAAACAACAAAGAAAAACATAGTTTTGTTTACATTCTGCATGTCTCTCTGTTTGTTGGGGTTTCGCCATGTTTATTTTGGTTTGTTTATGTTTGTAATCTAATCTGTTATAGAAATCTTATAAATTTTTTAAATAAATGAATACAAACATAAAAAATCAAATTAATTTCAAATTGAATTTGAAAGGGTAAATTTTGAGATTAATATTAAGTGTGTGGGCATAATAAATACAATAAAATTCAATAAAATAAATATAAAGGCGTTAGTGTTAAGACAAAGGGTAGAATATTGTTATAAAATGAAGGTATAATAAAAAAATATAAATGTTTGAATATTTATTTATAGAATTAAGGCAATAAGGAAGACAATAATGGTTTATTATTAATTAATAAAAAGTTTTTAAGATTTTTTTGTAGAATTAAATAGAATTTTAACACTTAATAGGAGCAATTGTTTTTTAAACATGCAACTTTTCTAAAGAAAACTAGCTACTTAAGAAGAATAATTGAAAAGGAGACAACTTCTTTCAAAGAAAAATTGCAGCAACACCAGACATCTGTTCTTAGATAAATATTACAGCAAAAGCAGAGAAATTTTCACCAGTTAATCATCAATCATAGGTCTTTATATAGTCCCACATTAGCTTCCAAATTAGCTTCAATCGTAGGTCTTTATATAGTCAAACATTTGCTTCAATCGGAGGTCTTTATATAGTCAAACATTAGCTTCCAAATTAGCTTCAATGGTAGGTCTTTATATAGTCTAATATTAGCTTCCAACTTAGCTTCAATCGAAGGTCTTTATTTCGTCCCTTATTTGCTTCCAAATTAGCTTCAATCGTAGGTCTTTATATAGTCAAACATTTGCTTCAATCGGAGGTCTTTATATAGTCAAACATTAGCTTCCAAATTAGCTTCAATCGTGTGTCTTCATATAGTCAAACATTAGCTGCAATCGGAGGTCTTTATATAGTCAAATATTAGCTTCCAAATTAGCTTCAAGCGTGGGTCTTCATATAGTCAAACATTAGCATCAATCATTGGTCTTTATATGGTCAAATATTAGCTTCAATCGTAGGTCTTTATATAGTCAAACATTAGCTTCCAAATTAGCTTCAATCATAGTTCTTTATATAGTCAAACATTAGCTTCAATCGTGGGTCTTCATATAGTCAAACATTACCTTCAATCATAGGTCTTTATATTGTCAAACATTAGCTTCCAAATTAGCTTCAAGCGTGGGTCTTCATATAGTCAAACATTAGCTTCCAAATTAGCTTCAATCGTAGGTCTTTATATAGTCCAACGTTAGCTTCCAAATTAGCTTCAATCGCAGGTCTCTATATTGTCAAACATTAGCTTCAATTGTAGGTCTTTATATAGTCCCACATTAGCTTCCAAATTAGCTTCAATCGCAGGTCTCTATATTGTCAAACATTAGCTTCCAAATTATCTTCAATCGTAGGTATTTATATAGTTCAACATTAGCTTCCAAATCGCAGGTCTCTATATTGTCAAACATTAGCTTCAATTGTAGGTCTTTATATAGTCCCACATTAACTTCCAAATTAGCTTCAATCGCAGGACTCTATATTGTCAAACATTAGCTTCCAAATTATCTTCAATCGTAGGTCTTTATATAGTTCAACATTAGCTTCCAAATTAGCTTCAATCGTAGGTCTTTATATAGTCCCACATTAGCTTCCAAATTAGCTTCAATCATAGGTCTCTATATTGTCAAACATTAGCTTCCAAATTAGCATCAATCGTAGGTCTTTATATTGTTCCTCAGTAGCTTCCAAATTAGCTTCAATAGTAGGTCATTATATAGTCCCGCATTAGCTTTCAAATTAGTTTCAATCGTAGGTCTTTATATAGTCCCACATTAGCTTCATTCGTAGGTCTTTATATAGTCCCACATTAGCTTCCAAATTAGCTTCAATCGAAGGTCTTTATATAGTCCCATATTAGCTGCCAAAATTACTTCAATCGTAGGTCTTTACATTGTCCCTCAGTATATTCCATATTAGCTTCAATGGTAGGACTTTATATAGTCCCACATTAGCTTCCAAATTAGCTTCAATCGCAAGTCTCTATATTGTCAAACATTAGCTTACAAATTAGCTTCAATCGCAAGTATTTATATAGTCCCTTAGTAGCTTCAGTTGATTTATATCACAGATTATCCCAAGTATTTATTATTTGTTGTCAAAATTATTTGTAAATTAAAAAAAATTATAAAAAAGTTCCTTAATTATCAGTTACTACATTTCGACACCCATATTATAACAATTCCTTAACACTCAAAAGTTTTTCTTTATTATAATTTAGTTAAATAACATTTCCTTTATGTTCTTGTAAAATTTCATTACAATCCATTAAATAAATAACGAGTTATTAAACAATTTCTCAATATAAACAAAATTCTACCACAGTGTTTTATTTAAGGTGAGTATAAATATTTTACAGCCTAAAAGTATGCTTTCTTTTTTAGCCAAAGCAAATAACTGTTGCCTGCAGGTTTACAGTGGTATAAAAAAGCCGTTATTTGTTATAAACATTTTGAAATTCAATTTAAATAAAGAATTTATTAAAATATTGCAATAAAATCATGATTTTTGTAGTATTAACACTTGAATAATGATTTATTTTTTTAAATTTACAAAAAATTGTTAAAGTTAGCTCTAGTTTTATTGAGTTTGTAGGCCAATTTGTTAAGTATTTGTATAGGCAAGAGTTTTGTTGATAAATAAATAAATATTTTTATATTTAATTGCTTGTTATAACAATAAAATATGTATTTAAGATAATAAAAACAATTTGAGTAGACATTTAATAGGGGTATGGCAAAAACGTGTTTGGTTATTAAATGAAAAAGATATATTTGAGTAATAAATTAAGCAATTTAAAGGGAAAGAAAGAAACTCGCAAAAAAAAAGAATGAAATTTTTTAAAAAAAAATAATTTTTCACCAAAATTTTAATGTTTTTTTTAATGGAAAGTTTAAAAATGGGTAAAATAAATAATTTTTTAATAAATTTTTTTTTTTAAAAAAATAAAAAATTTTTTGGATTTAAAAAATTCGAAATTTTAAAATTATTTTTTTTTTTATTTTCATAACCACTGTTCTTTTTTAATTAACTTTAACACAACATTTTCACAAAACTAATCATACTTGATGTAAAATACTCACAAATTAAGAACGTGTTAACAACAAATGAGATTTTTTTTTTTCAACAATTTTTTTTTTGTTTTATACTTTACTCACACACAATTGATGATTTAACAATGTTTAACTTTGTTAAAATACACTGCTATTGATTCTCAACAGCACAACACAAAATTATTTGTTTTCTGTGACGTCAATAGGAACCATGAAATTAACAAAAAAATAAAAGTAAATAAATATTGTATGTATTTTTAAAACTCTGATACTACTAGTACTTAAATGAAACTTAAATATTTTTTTGTGCTGAAAGTCACTCGATAAAAAAAAAAAAAAAAACAACAACACTAATAATCTTTTGTAATTTAGTTAGTAATAAAAACAACACAAAACAATAAATTATATATTTGAAAAAAAAAATAAAAAAAAAAAAAATATTTGAAATATTAATATTGACAGCAAGCAAACCTTCATGGTTCTATACGTATGAGTAATTTTTTTTTCAAGCGTATAATTAAGCAAATATTTGAATGTAATTAAACTGAGAATTGTTAATTAGCCCAGTCGACCTCATAAATTATCCCTAAAATGTATATTTTTCACAAACAATTATTTAATTGCTCCAAAAAACGGTATTGTGGGTTAGGATTTCAAAGGCAGCTAGTATTACCAGCTAACTTGGGTCAATGAATGGGTCCATGAATGGATTCCTTTTGATAGGATCATGTTCAGGTCCTCAAGAGGTCCTTTACAGTCGGAAAGGGGGTCTAGTTCAGTTCTAGTTCAGTTCAGTTCTAGTTCAGTTCTAGTTCAGTTCTAGTTCAGTTCTAGTTCAGTTCTAGTTCAGTTCTAGTTCAGTTCTAGTTCAGTTCTAGTTCAGTTCTAGTTCAGTTCTAGTTCAGTTCTAGTTCAGTTCTAGTTCAGTTCTAGTTCAGTTCTAGTTCAGTTCTAGTTCAGTTCTAGTTCAGTTCTAGTTCAGTTCTAGTTCAGTTCTAGTTCAGTTCTAGTTCAGTTCTAGTTCAGTTCTAGTTCAGTTCTAGTTCAGTTCTAGTTCAGTTCTAGTTCAGTTCTAGTTCAGTTCTAGTTCAGTTCTAGTTCAGTTCTAGTTCAGTTCTAGTTCAGTTCTAGTTCAGTTCTAGTTCAGTTCTAGTTCTAGTTCAGTTCTAGTTCAGTTCTAGTTCAGTTCTAGTTCAGTTCTAGTTCCGTTCTAGTTCAGTTCTAGTTCAGTTCTAGTTCAGTTCTAGTTCAGTTCTAGTTCCGTTCTAGTTCAGTTCTAGTTCAGTTCTAGTTCAGTTCTAGTTCAGTTCTAGTTCAGTTCTAGTTCAGTTCTAGTTCAGTTCTAGTTCAGTTCTAGTTCAGTTCTAGTTCAGTTCTAGTTCAGTTCTAGTTCAGTTCTAGTTCAGTTCTAGTTCAGTTCTAGTTCAGTTCTAGTTCAGTTCTAGTTCAGTTCAGTTCTAGTTCAGTTCTAGTTCAGTTCTAGTTCAGTTCTAGTTCAGTTCTAGTTCAGTTCTAGTTCAGTTCTAGTTCAGTTCAGTTCTAGTTCAGTTCTAGTTCAGTTCTAGTTCAGTTCTAGTTCAGTTCTAGTTCAGTTCTAGTTCAGTTCTAGTTCAGTTCTAGTTCAGTTCTAGTTCAGTTCTAGTTCAGTTCAGTTCTAGTTCAGTTCTAGTTCAGTTCTAGTTCAGTTCTAGTTCAGTTCTAGTTCAGTTCTAGTTCAGTTCTAGTTCAGTTCTAGTTCAGTTCTAGTTCAGTTCTAGTTCAGTTCTAGTTCAGTTCTAGTTCAGTTCTAGTTCAGTTCTAGTTCAGTTCTAGTTCAGTTCTTGTTCAGTTCTAGTTCAGTTCTAGTTCAGTTCTAGTTCAGTTCTAGTTCAGTTCTAGTTCAGTTCTAGTTCAGTTCTAGTTCAGTTCTAGTTCAGTTCTAGTTCAGTTCTAGTTCAGTTCTAGTTCAGTTCTAGTTCAGTTCTAGTTCAGTTCTAGTTCAGTTCTAGTTCAGTTCTAGTTCAGTTCTAGTTCAGTTCTAGTTCAGTTCTAGTTCAGTTCTAGTTCTAGTTCAGTTCCGTTCTAGTTCAGTTCTAGTTCAGTTCTAGTTCAGTTCTAGTTCAGTTCTAGTTCAGTTCTAGTTCAGTTCTAGTTCAGTTCTAGTTCAGTTCTAGTTCAGTTCTAGTTCAGTTCTAGTTCAGTTCTAGTTCAGTTCTAGTTCAGTTCTAGTTCAGTTCTAGTTCAGTTCTAGTTCAGTTCTAGTTCAGTTCTAGTTCAGTTCTTGTTCAGTTCTAGTTCAGTTCTAGTTCAGTTCTAGTTCAGTTCTAGTTCAGTTCTAGTTCAGTTCTAGTTCAGTTCTAGTTCAGTTCTAGTTCAGTTCTAGTTCAGTTCTAGTTCAGTTCTAGTTCAGTTCTAGTTCAGTTCTAGTTCAGTTCTAGTTCAGTTCTAGTTCAGTTCTAGTTCAGTTCTAGTTCAGTTCTAGTTCAGTTCTAGTTCAGTTCTAGTTCAGTTCTAGTTCAGTTCTAGTTCAGTTCTAGTTCAGTTCTAGTTCAGTTCTAGTTCAGTTCTAGTTCAGTTCTAGTTCAGTTCTAGTTCAGTTCTAGTTCAGTTCTAGTTCAGTTCTAGTTCAGTTCTAGTTCTAGTTCAGTTCCGTTCTAGTTCAGTTCTAGTTCAGTTCTAGTTCAGTTCTAGTTCAGTTCTAGTTCAGTTCTAGTTCAGTTCTAGTTCAGTTCTAGTTCAGTTCTAGTTCAGTTCTAGTTCAGTTCTAGTTCAGTTCTAGTTCAGTTCTAGTTCAGTTCTAGTTCAGTTCTAGTTCAGTTCTAGTTCAGTTCTAGTTCAGTTCTTGTTCAGTTCTAGTTCAGTTCTAGTTCAGTTCTAGTTCAGTTCTAGTTCAGTTCTAGTTCAGTTCTAGTTCAGTTCTAGTTCAGTTCTAGTTCAGTTCTAGTTCAGTTCTAGTTCAGTTCTAGTTCAGTTCTAGTTCAGTTCTAGTTCAGTTCTAGTTCAGTTCTAGTTCAGTTCTAGTTCAGTTCTAGTTCAGTTCTAGTTCAGTTCTAGTTCAGTTCTAGTTCAGTTCTAGTTCAGTTCTAGTTCAGTTCTAGTTCAGTTCTAGTTCAGTTCTAGTACCGTTCTAGTTCAGTTCTAGTTCATTAGCTTCCAACTCTATTTCAATCGTAGGTCTTTATATAGTCCCACATTAGCTTTGATTTTCCAACCTTTTCCAGTGACATATGTAAGAATTTTAAGTTCAAATTCCCATGACTTGGAATCTCTTTCTTGTATTAGCAATAAAAGAATAAAAAAAAACTCGTGATTTGTTTTACTCACGTCCACAGCATTCTGTACATATTTCAAGCATTACTTAAGTTGTTTTTATTTTATTTTTTTTTTTGTTACATTGATAAGCCGCTGGAGAATGTCGAGTAAATACTTAAAGATTAATTTGCTGATAATTTCATTTAGTTAAATTTGTTTTAATGAGAATTTCCAGCTACCCCAGTATAATATAGAAACATTACAAATAACATCTGTATAGTAAAACAAATTTAATGAATTTACTTAAGAGCAGCAGCAAATAAACTGAAAGAGTCATTTTTAAAATCACAAGATTTCTCAAGCATTGACGTCATATGTCTAAATAGCGGAGGAGAGTAAAAAGGGATTAAAGGGAGCAATATTTTTGGGGTACTTTGTTTTAAGTAGAAAATTTTAATAAAATCATATGATTATTTTTATAAATTACTCACAAGCTTTTAAACTGAAAAATTTAAATATATAATTGTTAGTAAATTAGTCATGGCAAAAGCCTTATTGTTGCCCTAAATAATGTTACCACGTGTGAATTTTTTTTTAACACAATTTAATTTAATTGTTTAATTATTTTAATTTTTTCAAAGAATTATTCCTTTTGTGTATTTTGTGACTGTTGTCGTCTACCTTAAATTATTACTCACTGTTCTAATATAACGGGTTTTTCTTTCTTTAAAAAGAGTCAAGATGACACACCCTCTTAACAGCAAATATGTAAACAATTCTTATTGGCTACTCGGACTTTAAGGCATATTTATTTTTTTTTTGGCTTTTTGGTGGGGAAATGATTGGTTAATTGAACCCACATTAGCTATAATCACAGGTCTTTATTTAGTCTGAATTTAGCTTCAATCTTAGGACTTTTAAAAGTCTAAATTCAGTTCTAGTTCATTTCTAGTTCAGTTCTAGTTCATTTCTAGTTCAGTTCTCGTTCAGTTCTAGCTCAGGTTCTAGTTCAGTTCTAGTTCAGGTTCTAGTTCAGGTTCAAGTTCAGGTTCTAGTTCAGGTTCTAGTTCAGGTTCTAGTTCAGTTTTAGTTCAGTTCTAGTTCAGTTCTACTTCAGTTCTAGTTCAGGTTCTAGTTCAGCTTCTAGTTCACGTTCAGTTCTAGTTCAGGTTCTAGTTCAGCTTCTAGTTCAGTTCTAGTTCAGGTTCTAGTTCAGGTTCTAGTTCAGGTTCTAGTTCAGGTTCTAGTTCAGTTCTCGTTCAGTTCTAACTCAGGTTCTAGTTCAGGTTCAAGTTCTAGTTCAGGTTCTAGTTCAGGTTCTAGTTCAGTTTTAGTTCAGTTCTAGTTCAGTTCTAGTTCAGGTTCTAGTTCAGCTTCTATTTCACGTTCTAGTTCAGATTCTAGTTCAGGTTCTAGTTCAGGTTCAAGTTAAGGTTCTAGTTCAGGTTCTAGTTCAGGTTCTAGTTCAGTTTTAGTTCAGTTCTAGTTCAGTTCTACTTCAGTTCTAGTTCAGGTTCTAGTTCAGCTTCTAGTTCACGTTCAGTTCTAGTTCAGGTTCTAGTTCAGCTTCTAGTTCAGTTCTAGTTCAGGTTCTAGTTCAGGTTCTAGTTCAGGTTCTAGTTCAGGTTCTAGTTCAGTTCTCGTTCAGTTCTAACTCAGGTTCTAGTTCAGGTTCAAGTTCAGGTTCTAGTTCAGGTTCTAGTTCAGGTTCTAGTTCAGTTTTAGTTCAGTTCTAGTTCAGTTCTACTTCAGTTCTAGTTCAGGTTCTAGTTCAGCTTCTATTTCACGTTCTAGTTCAGGTTCTAGTTCAGTTCTAGTTCAGGTTCTAGTTCAGGTTCTAGTTCAGGTTCTAGTTCAGGTTCTAGTTCAGGTTCTAGTTCAGGTTCTAGTTCAGGTTCTAGTTCAGGTTCTAGTTCAGTTTTAGTTCAGTTCTAGTTCAGGTTCTAGTTCAGCTTCTAGTTCAGGTTCTAGTTCAGGTTCTAGTTCAGGTTCTAGTTCAGGTTCTAGTTCAGTTCTAGTTCAGGTTCTAGTTCAGGTTCTAGTTCAGGTTCTAGTTCAGGTTTTAGTTTAGTTTTTAGTTCAGTTTTTAGTTCGGTTCTAGTTCTGTTCTAGTTCTGTTCTAGTTCTGTTCTAGTTCTGTTCTAGTTCTGTTCTAGTTCTGTTCTAGTTCTGTTCTAGTTCTGTTCTAGTTCTGTTCTAGTTCTGTTCTAGTTCTGTTCTAGTTCTGTTCTAGTTCTGTTCTAGTTCTGTTCTAGTTCTGTTCTAGTTCTGTTCTAGTTCTGTTCTAGTTCTGTTCTAGTTCTGTTCTAGTTCTGTTCTAGTTCTGTTCTAGTTCTGTTCTAGTTCTGTTCTAGTTCTGTTCTAGTTCTGTTCTAGTTCTGTTCTAGTTCTGTTCTAGTTCTGTTCTAGTTCTGTTCTAGTTCTGTTCTAGTTCTGTTCTAGTTCTGTTCTAGTTCTGTTCTAGTTCTGTTCTAGTTCTGTTCTAGTTCTGTTCTAGTTCTGTTCTAGTTCTGTTCTAGTTCTGTTCTAGTTCTGTTCTAGTTCTGTTCTAGTTCTGTTCTAGTTCTGTTCTAGTTCTGTTCTAGTTCTGTTCTAGTTCTGTTCTAGTTCTGTTCTAGTTCTGTTCTAGTTCTGTTCTAGTTCTGTTCTAGTTCTGTTCTAGTTCTGTTCTAGTTCTGTTCTAGTTCTGTTCTAGTTCTGTTCTAGTTCTGTTCTAGTTCTGTTCTAGTTCTGTTCTAGTTCTGTTCTAGTTCTGTTCTAGTTCTGTTCTAGTTCTGTTCTAGTTCTGTTCTAGTTCTGTTCTAGTTCTGTTCTAGTTCTGTTCTAGTTCTGTTCTAGTTCTGTTCTAGTTCTGTCCTAGTTCTGTTCTAGTTCTGTTCTAGTTCTGTTCTAGTTCTGTTCTAGTTCTGTTCTAGTTCTGTTCTAGTTCTGTTCTGTTCTAGTTCTGTTCTAGTTCTGTTCTAGTTCTGTTCTAGTTCTGTTCTAGTTCTGTTCTAGTTCTGTTCTAGTTCTGTTCTAGTTCTGTTCTAGTTCTGTTCTAGTTCTGTTCTAGTTCTGTTCTAGTTCTGTTCTAGTTCTGTTCTAGTTCTGTTCTAGTTCTGTTCTAGTTCTGTTCTAGTTCTGTTCTAGTTCTGTTCTAGTTCTGTCCTAGTTCTGTTCTAGTTCTGTTCTAGTTCTGTTCTAGTTCTGTTCTAGTTCTGTTCTAGTTCTGTTCTAGTTCTGTTCTAGTTCTGTTCTAGTTCTGTTCTAGTTCTGTTCTAGTTCTGTTCTAGTTCTGTTCTAGTTCTGTTCTAGTTCTGTTCTAGTTCTGTTCTAGTTCTAGTTCTGTTCTAGTTCTGTTCTAGTTCAGTTCTAGTTCAGTTGATCAAACTAGAACTGAATTTAGTCTTATTTAAGCTTCAATCGTAGGTCTTTATCTAGTCCTAATTTAGCTTTATTAGCTGCTCTTTATATCTTCTATTTAATCCAATGCAAAACGTGCTATTTTACCCTTATAGTTTTCATTTGTTTTTAATATTCCTGTGATAAGACAACAATCAATCTGTCAATTCAATAAATATCCAGTTTGAATTGGTTGAAATAGGTTAAAACTCACTATATCGATACAAAAAAACACACATTGTGTTAACAGGCAAGATAACAGTCAACAAAACTACGTAAGTTGGTGAAAAAAGAAACACAAATAAATTATTGATAGCAAAGAAATACAATTTTGGCAATGTAACTATTGATCTGTTATTTTTTTCCTTGCGTATTAGTTATATTCTCCCAGTGCATTTGTTTACATTCCTTTTTTGTCATTGTTTACCTTATTTTACTCCTTAATTTTACAACTGTTGTAGTTTCTAATGGCGAACAATTTCTTAGCTACAGCAAGAAACGTCATTCTTTTATTTTAAAACTAGAAGTTTATATTTTTTTGCTAGAATTTGTTACTAAAAATAAAATAATAATGTTAAACCATTAATAGCCTTTATTATCTGTTATAGAAAGCACTTATAAACTAATAAAAATATTTGTTATCTGTTGAAATGTCAAGTATTTGGGCTAAATTGTATGGCCCTCACTCATCTTTGCTTCTTTTACTATAATTTACAAAGATCTTGATTAGATTAAGACATTTTAAGAGGTTTTAGCAAAAAGGTTGGTAGGTAACAAACAATTTTATTTTAGTGTGACCAAAAATAAAGTTCTTTTTATGATTTTATTGACGTCAGTTATAATATCTTAGAGAGAATTACGTGTGTTTAAAGTCATAAAATATTAATTTGTCAGCTTTATGAGTTTATAATTATTTTTATAGGTATATTATTGTATAAAAATAAAGAATGTTTATTAAACAATATTGCTAATGATGTTGATGATTATAAAATAATTATCTATAGTATTGTCTTTAAATAACAGAAATCGAGGAGTGTAATAAATACAAGTGAGAGTGCTATATTCTGCTTTGACGAATTTTTAATTTAAGATAAATATTAAAATCAATTTTCGAATGAAACAAAAACCTAGAACCTGAACTAGAACCTGAACTAGAACCTGAACTAGAACTGAACTAGAACTGAACTAGAACTGAACTAGAACTGAACTAGAACTGAACTAGAACTGAACTGAACTAGAACCTGAACTAGAACCTGAACTAGAACCGAACTAGAACCTGAACTAGAACCTGAACTAGAACCTGAACTAGAACTAGAACCTGAACTAGAACCTGAGCTAGAACCTGAACTAGAACCTGAACTAGAACCTTAACTAGAACTGAACTAGAACTGAACTAGAACTGAACTAGAACTGAACTAGAACTGAACTAGAACTGAACTAGAACTGAACTAGAACTGAACTAGAACTGAACTAGAACTGAACTAGAACTGAACTAGAACTGAACTAGAACTGAACTAGAACTGAACTAGAACTGAACTAGAACTGAACTAGAACTGAACTAGAACTGAACTAGAACTGAACTAGAACTGAACTAGAACTGAACTAGAACTGAACTAGAACTGAACTAGAACTGAACTAGAACTGAACTAGAACTGAACTAGAACTGAACTAGAACTGAACTAGAACTGAACTAGAACTGAACTAGAACTGAACTAGAACTGAACTAGAACTGAACTAGAACTGAACTAGAACTGAACTAGAACTGAACTAGAACTGAACTAGAACTGAACTAGAACTGAACTAGAACTGAACTAGAACTGAACTAGAACTGAACTAGAACTGAACTAGAACTGAACTAGAACTGAACTAGAACTGAACTAGAACTGAACTAGAACTGAACTAGAACTGAACTAGAACTGAACTAGAACTGAACTAGAACTGAACTAGAACTGAACTAGAACTGAACTAGAACTGAACTAGAACTGAACTAGAACTGAACTAGAACTGAACTAGAACTGAACTAGAACTGAACTAGAACTGAACTAGAACTGAACTAGAACTGAACTAGAACTGAACTAGAACTGAACTAGAACTGAACTAGAACTGAACTAGAACTGAACTAGAACTGAACTAGAACTGAACTAGAACTGAACTAGAACTGAACTAGAACTGAACTAGAACTGAACTAGAACTGAACTAGAACTGAACTAGAACTGAACTAGAACTGAACTAGAACTGAACTAGAACTGAACTAGAACTGAACTAGAACTGAACTAGAACTGAACTAGAACTGAACTAGAACTGAACTAGAACTGAACTAGAACTGAACTAGAACTGAACTAGAACTGAACTAGAACTGAACTAGAACTGAACTAGAACTGAACTAGAACTGAACTAGAACTGAACTAGAACTGAACTAGAACTAGAACTGAACTAGAACCTGAACTGAACTAGAACCTGAACTGAACTAGAACCTGAACTAGAACTGAACTAGAACTGAACTAGAACTGAACTAGAACTGAACTAAAACT
This sequence comes from Calliphora vicina, assembly GCF_958450345.1. Classification (NCBI taxonomy): domain Eukaryota; kingdom Metazoa; phylum Arthropoda; class Insecta; order Diptera; family Calliphoridae; genus Calliphora; species Calliphora vicina. Next base: position 118,077,487 of record NC_088783.1, read on the forward strand.
GAACTAGAACTGAACTAGAACTGAACTAGAACTGAACTAGAACTGAACTAGAACCTGAACTAGAACCTGAACTAGAACCTGAACTAGAACCTGAACTAGAACTGAACTAGAACTGAACTAGAACTGAACTAGAACTGAACTAGAACTGAACTAGAACTGAACTAGAACTGAACTAGAACTGAACTAGAACTGAACTAGAACTGAACTAGAACTGAACTAGAACTGAACTAGAACTAAACTAGAACTGAACTAGAATCTGAACTAGAATTGAACTATTTTGGAGAAAAAATTAGGAAAAAAAAAATTTGTTAAAAGAACATAATTGAAGCAAATTTGGAAGCTAATGTGAGACTATATAAAGACCTGCGATTGAAGAAAAGTTGGAAGCAAATTTTTGACTATAGAAAGACCTACGATTGAATCAAAGTTGGAAGCTAATGTTTGACTTTTTAAAGACCTACGATTGAAGCTAATTCGGAAGCTAATGTTTGACCTATTATTGAAGCAAAATTGGAAGTTAATGTTTGACAATAGAAAGACCTAATGTGGGACTATATAAAGAATTACGATTGAAGCAAAGTTGGAAGCTAATCTTTGACTTTTTAAAGACCTACGATTGAAGCTAATTTAGAAGATAATAAGGAACTATAGAAAGTGAAATAGAAGACTTTTGATGAAGTTTATTAAGTTTTGTTTAAATATTTGTTAGTTACAACTTGCCAACCTTTCTGTCGCATTGACGTAATTGTGACATTTGCCTAATTAGGTTTGGTATTGTTAACTTTGCACGTTTATCATAACAGGAAAACTGATTAAGTAACAATAATAAATCAAATAAATAACAAAAAAAATAAACAATAAATCTATAAAATTATCAAATACAACAATTTGGCAACGATTACACACACGATTAAAACCCACAACAAACAAACAAACTACAAATGATAAACCAAAAAATTAAAACCACTATGTCTGGCCGCAACAATGATAATTGTTATAACATAAAAAAGGGCTACACCTGACAGATGATTTGTTAACAAAAAAAGGTTAAGCTAAAAAGAGGATAATTTAATCAATTGAAATCTTTATAGAATAGAATTGTATAATAAATTAAGAAAATGTTAATGTATAAAAGCTATTCATTTCATATAGATAGATATTTTATAACAGACACTAAACAAATTATTATAGAGCTGAAACTGACAAGTTGTTAGCTGACGTCAATCTATGTAGATATGTTTGTATGGATTTTTTTTTTGCAATTTCAAAATACTACCAGTTTATTGAAATGATTTTGAGATTTTTTTTTATTTTTTTTGCTTCAACTAATTCACACAAAATTTATTATTAGTCGCTTCTCTCTCTAGTTTATTTTGATTTGATTTTTTTTAGTTTTACGTTCAAGTTAATTAACATAATTTTCTAATAGAATGAAAAAAAGTAAATTGAATTAATTCATCATGATGATTAAAGATCTTGACAGTTGGTTCGTGACGTAGTTTTGAAGCGGCATGACTGTTTTGAGTATAAAAGTTTTATTAGATGCTAATTTTAAACAACACAGTCTAAATATAGTTTGAAATGAACATTAATAAATGTCTAATTCATAACATAATGAAATTAAGTAAGAGGTTTTGCAAGAAATGAAAAAGATTTAAAAAAAAAATTGAGTTATTATGGGGTAAAATCTTTAAACAATAAAGACTTGAGATTGAAGCTAAATTCAGACTATATAAAGACCTAGGATTGAAGCTAATGTTTGACTATATGAAGACCTACGATTGAAGCTAATTTGGAAGCTAATGCTTTACTATATAAAGACCTCCGATTGAAGCTAATGTTTGACTATATGAAGACCTACGATTGAAGCTAATTTGGAAGCTAATGCTTGACTATATAAATATCTACAATTGAAGCTAAAGCTTGACTATATGAAGACCTACGATTTAAGCTAATTTGGAAGCTAATGTTTGACAATATAAAGACCTACGATTGAAGCTAATTTGGAAGCTAATGTTTGACTATATAAACCCCTATGATTGAAGCTAATGTTTGACAATATAAAGACCTCCGATTGAAGCTAATTTGGAAGCTAATGTTTGACTATATAAACCCCTATGATTGAAGCTAATGTTTGACAATATAAAGACCTACGATTGAAGTTAATTTGGAAGCTAATGTTTGACTATATAAATACCTCCGATTGAAGCTAATTTGGAAGCTAATGTTTGACAATATAAAGACCTACGATTGAAGCTAATTTGGAAGCTAATGTTTGACTATATAAAGACCTACGATTGAAGTTAATTTGGAAGCTAATGTTTGACTATATAAAGACCTCCGATTGAAGCTACTGTTTGACAATATTGATGCTAATTTGGAAGCTAATGTTTGACTATATAAAGACCTCCGATTGAAGCTAATGTTTGACAATATTGAAGCTAATTTGGAAGCTAATGTTTGACAATATAAAGACCTACGATTGAAGCAAAGTTGGAAGCTAATGTTTGACAATATAAAGAACTGTGATTGAAGCTAATATTTGACTATATAAAGACCTACGATTGAAGCTAATTTGGAAGCTAATGTTTGACTATATAAAGACCTCCGATTGAAGCTAATGTTTGACAATATTGAAGCTAATTTGGAAGCTAATGTTTGACTATATAAAGACCTATGATTGAAGCTAATGTTTGACAATATAAAGACCTACGATTGAAGGTAATTTGGAAGCTAATGTTTGACAATATAAAGACCCAGGATTGAAGCTAATGTTTGACAATATAAAGACCTACGATTGAAGCTAATGTTTGACAATATAAAGACCCAGGATTGAAGCTAATTTGGAAGCTAATGTTTGACTATATAAAGACCTACAATTGAAGCTAATTTGGAAGCTAATGTTTGACTATATGAAGACCCACGATTGTAGCTAATTTGGAAGCTAATGCTTGACTATATAAAGACCCAGGATTGAAGCTAATGTTTGACAATATAAAGACCTACGATTGAAGCTAATTTGGAAGCTAATGTTTGACAATATAAAGACCCAGGATTGAAGCTAATGTTTGACAATATAAAGACCTACGATTGAAGCTAATGTTTGACAATATAAAGACCTACGATTGAAGCAAAGTTGGAAGCTAATATTTGACAATATAAAGACCTACGATTGAAGCTAATGTTTGACAATATAAAGACCTATGATTGAAGCAAAGTTGGAAGCTAATGTTTGACTATATAAAGACCTACGATTGAAGCAAAGTTGGAAGCTAATGTTTGACAATATAAAGACCTACGATTGAAGCTAATGTTTGACAATATAAAGACCTACGATTGAAGCTAATGTTTGACAATATAAAGACCTACGATTGAAGCAAAGTTGGAAGCTAATATTTGACAATATAAAGAACTGTGATTGAAGCTAATGTTTGACTATAAAAAGACCTATGATTGAAGCTAATGTTTGACAATATAAAGACCTACGATTGAAGCTAATGTTTGCCAATATAAAGACCTACGATTGAAGCAAAGTTGGAAGCTTATATTTGACAATATAAAGACCTTATCTAAGACTTTATAAAGACCTTTTATTAAAGCAAAATTCTGATTAAATAAAGACCTCAATTGAAGCTATCCTTCTTGTTTATTTTCCTCTTAAATGGCTTCTTCTCTTAATTTGTTTCTAAATCTATTGAAAACTTCAAATCTTTGTGTTAGTTTTTTAACTTTATTTCCTGAAATTTATGGTCTCCTAACTTTATATCATTTTTCTTTCAAAATTCTATTTTATTTTACTAAACAAATATAGATAAAGACCTCAAAAATAGTTAAATAAATTAGACATTTTGTTAGAAATTTTAGTAATGACTAAAATTAGATAAAATTCTCAAGCATAAAATGATAATGATAAAAACTTTTAATAAATATTTGTTTTTGTTTAGATATTCCAAGTATTCGGGTAAAAAAATTTAAATAAACTTGTTAATACAATAAATTTTAAAGGAAGTTTAAAAAAAGACATCCAGAAATTTCAGGAAATTTTTAATAAATTTCTAAAGTTTATTATATTTACATTTTGTAGAAAATTTCAGCAAAACTTTTCAATAAAAATTTCATTATTTTATTAAATTTCTTATTTATTTAAAAATTTATGCAATTATCTTCACTTGAACCGCTAAATGTAAACATTTCTTAAATATTTTTGAAATTTTTTCTACTAAAAGTAGCAGTTTCTTAAACTTTTTTTTTACCACTTTGTCTGTTAAACGTTTAAAACAACTTGAATTTTTATTTAATAAATTTTACCTTCCTTATTGGTTTTAAACAAGCCTGCAAAACACCTTAAAAATATTAATAACAAAACAATAAAACATTTTATTAGTTATTTATTTAATAATTTATTAAAATAGGCTACAAAAAATAGCAATTAATTAAAAGCTTTGTAAATAAATGAAAAAAAAGAACCATAACAAGTAAAAGAAACTGATAACATACCTACATTCACTTCATAATGACAACATAAGGCAATAAAAACAATAACACAACACAACACTGATAAAAACAACAACAAACTAAAAAAGCAAAACAGTAATGCATTAAACACATTGAAGACAGCAGGCTTCACGACTTCACGAACACAAATGCTGCTGGCTGAAGTTGCAGCCGTGCGGCAGCCGGTGAATTCTTTTAAAGACGACAGCTTCAAAGTAAACAGCTGATTTATAATTCAGTGATGTCACTTTAATTTTTTATTTTAATAAAAAATAACCGTACAAAATTCCAAAGTAATTAAACGTTAAACAATTATTTTGAGTAAATATATATATGTGGTAATAATTTATGTACCTGTTATTAATTCATTTCAATATGGTTATCAGAAACTTCTCTTAATTAAGTAAAAAAAAATATATTTTTTTAAGCACTAATTTGATTTACATTTTTTATTATATTAGCAACACTATTTCTGTTTTGAAGTTGACAAAAATAGAAATTAGCCTAATTGGGCAGCAGCAGCAAACGAAGTCGTGTCGTCGTGAAGTTGTGCTGTCGTCAAAAGAATCGTCTTCATATAAACGTGTGTATTCTATTTTTGACAGATTGAAGTCGGAAGCCTGCTGTCAAGGCGAATTTATACAAGGTGGAGTCAGTCAATCAGCTGATTACTCTTTTTTCGCTTGTTTGGTTCTAACATCTGTCAACGCTTGTTTTTATACTTCAAAATCTATATATTCAAAGCTAATTAACAAAATATTTATATTTTGCATAAATAAGTAAAGCCCTCACTATTAAATTATCTACACTTTATTTAGTTTTAATACATATTTGTTTAATTTTTAATTTCTGTTTTTTGACATTTGTTAAGACCATTTGTTGTTTTTGTAGAACTACCACCACCTTGTATAAATTCGCCTTGCCTGCTGTCTTCAATGTGTTTAATGCATAAGACTCTCTCTCTCGTATGTACTTACACATATAGGTTTGTAAACATGTGCCTAAACTCAATATTACCGTTAAAAGGTTTGTTTATGTTTAATTGTTTATGTATGTTTTGTTGTTTTGTACTCATTTCTGGGTTGTTTTAAAGAGTATGGTAAACAAAAATATCAACATTGAACCATTAAATAGTAGAAAATATTTACAAGTACGTGTAATTTTGCTATATTTCATTATATTTAAACATTTTTTTAAAGCATTTCTTAAATACTTTAAAATAAAAGTAATTAAGATAAGTATTTTATGATAAATTTCACAAAAAAAAATATAATTAAAGTTGGCCAGACATCAAAACAACTGAAAAAATATTTGTAATCTAAAAGGGGAAATTTTTTTGCATCTGTTGTTTTGTTGTGACTATTTTCAGGTATGCCAGGGCATAAGTGTGTTTGTGGGTGTGTTTGTGTTAAGATAAGATAAAATTTAAAAAAAAGAAAGAAAAAAAATCATAAGATAATATATTAATTAACATCATTTCTTAAAAACACGGTAATAGCAATTAAAACAGTTTGTCTAACTAAACAAGAAACAGAAAGAAGCTAAAAAAAACTTAAACAAACCATAATTTATACTAGAAAGTACTACAAAAATTTATTTTCTTTTAAAACTAATTAAAATTTTCATGAACTTTTATAAGAAATAGAAATTATTAAATTTGTGGATCATAAATAAATCAAAATTTAAATAAAAAACTCACTTTTATTAAATGTCTTTCTAAAATTCATTAATAAACTTGAACTGAACTAGAACCTGAACTGGAAACTGAACTAGAACCCAACTAGAAGCTGAACTACAACCTGAACATGAGCTGAACTGGAATCTGAACTATAACCTGAACTAAAACTGAACTAGAACTAAATTAGAACCTGAACTAGAATCTGAACTAGAACCTGAACTAGAAAATAACTAGAACCTGAACTAGAACCTAACTAGAAACAGAACTAGAACAGAACTAGAACAGAACTAGAACAGAACTAGAACAGAACTAGAACAGAACTAGAACAGAACTAGAACAGAACTAGAACAGAACTAGAACAGAACTAGAACAGAACTAGAACAGAACTAGAACAGAACTAGAACAGAACTAGAACAGAACTAGAACAGAACAGAACTAAAACAGAACTAGAACAGAACTAGAACAGAACTAGAACAGAACTAGAACAGAACTAGAACAGAACTAGAACAGAACTAGAACAGAACTAGAACAGAACTAGAACAGAACTAGAACAGAACTAGAACAGAACTAGAACAGAACTAGAACAGAACTAGAACAGAACTAGAACAGAACTAGAACAGAACTAGAACAGAACTAGAACAGAACTAGAACTGAACTAGAACAGAACTAGAACAGAACTAGAACAGAACTAGAACAGAACTAGAACAGAACTAGAACAGAACTAGAACAGAACTAGAACAGAACTAGAACAGAACTAGAACAGAACTAGAACAGAACAGAACTAGAACAGAACTAGAACAGAACTAGAACAGAACTAGAACAGAACTAGAACAGAACTAGAACAGAACTAGAACAGAACTAGAACAGAACTAGAACAGAACTAGAACAGAACTAGAACAGAACTAGAACAGAACTAGAACAGAACTAGAACAGAACTAGAACAGAACTAGAACAGAACTAGAACAGAACTAGAACAGAACTAGAACAGAACTAGAACAGAACTAGAACAGAACTAGAACAGAACTAGAACAGAACTAGAACAGAACTAGAACAGAACTAGAACAGAACTAGAACAGAACTAGAACAGAACTAGAACAGAACTAGAACAGAACTAGAACAGAACTAGAACAGAACTAGAACAGAACTAGAACAGAACTAGAACAGAACTAGAACAGAACTAGAACAGAACTAGAACAGAACTAGAACAGAACTAGAACAGAACTAGAACAGAACTAGAACAGAACTAGAACAGAACTAGAACAGAACTAGAACAGAACTAGAACAGAACTAGAACAGAACTAGAACAGAACTAGAACAGAACTAGAACAGAACTAGAACAGAACTAGAACAGAACTAGAACAGAACTAGAACAGAACTAGAACAGAACTAGAACTGAACTAGAACTGAACTAGAACTGAACTAGAACTGAACTAGAACTGAACTAGAACTGAACTAGAACTGAACTAGAACTGAACTAGAACTGAACTAGAACTGAACTAGAACTGAACTAGAACTGAACTAGAACTGAACTAGAACAGAACTAGAACAGAACTAGAACAGAACTAGAACAGAACTAGAACAGAACTAGAACAGAACTAGAACAGAACTAGAACAGAACTAGAACAGAACTAGAACAGAACTAGAACAGAACTAGAACAGAACTAGAACAGAACTAGAACAGAACTAGAACAGAACTAGAACTGAACTAGAACTGAACTAGAACTGAACTAGAACTGAACTAGAACTGAACTAGAACTGAACTAGAACTGAACTAGAACTGAACTAGAACTGAACTAGAACTGAACTAGAACTGAACTAGAACTGAACTAGAACTGAACTAGAACTGAACTAGAACTAGAACTGAACTAGAACTGATCTAGAACCTGAACTAGAACTAGAACCTAACTAGAAGCTGAACTAGAACCTGAACTAGAACTAAACTAGAACTGAACTAGAACCAAAACTAGAACCTAAACTAGAACCTGAACTAGAACTGTACTAGAACCTGAACTAGAACCAGAACTAGAACCTGAACTAGAACTGAACTAGAACTGAACTAGAACTGAACTAGAATTAGAACTGAATATTTCAAATTATTCTCTAATTAAGATAAAATTTCCAGTAAACTAACATTCCCAAATAACCATCAAAACCCAACAACAAAATATATTCAGCTCTCTTTGTTTAAATAGTGTTTATTTGAATAATACTGCAATAAAAAACAACATGCTTGAAAGATTTTATTACATTTTATAAAAATATATAAAACAATTTGAGGTTTTTTTTTCAATTTTTAAACAATATCAAGATATTAGTTATTTTAATAATGTAGTCATATAATATTTTGTTTAATTATGGTTAATCTAACAAATTTGTAAGAAATTTTATTGATAAATTCTTCAAATAGTTAATATTTGTTTAATACAATTAAAAGGTTTATTTGTTTTTAGCAAAATATTTTTATTCCAAGAGCTAAATGTTGTCTGAGAGTGAAATTATCAAACAAAATTAATGAATTGAATCTCCATTTAGTAGAATTTCAAAAGAATAAGCTGTTTGTTTGTTTGTTTAAATTATTACCAAAAACTTAAATTTGTATTTAATTTCCATTGTTTTTAAACCAAATTATCAAATTATTATTTACTCTACATTCATATTCTTTTCATTTATTAGTAAACAAACCATTTGTTTACATTCTTAATGGAAATTGCCATTGTTATTGTCAGAATTTTTTATTTTAACTCTTAAGAGTTTAAAAATCTGTATTATCTATAAATGTAAACAATTTTAAGAGTTTCAAAATCAATTGTAAACAAACCAGACAGCCACGTGTAACTGTCATTCTTGTTGACAAGTGAACTTTAAATAACCTTAAATATGAAGTTTTTTAAATAAATTTTATTTTATAATAAAAAACTTTAAAAAGTTTTTTTAGTTTATTTTTGTATGTTCTTTTACTACAAAACTATTTTAATACTTTATTTGTTTGCTTCAAACAAATTCGTTATATACAATAAACAATAAGGAAAACTTATTAACTAAAGAAAGAGTTTTATTTTAAACTTAATGTATAACAGCTAAGAGATTTTGTTTTTAGTTTAATTTTGTGCTTTTTTTCTTAAAAACTAAGGACTAGATTTGTTAATGAAAACTTTATAAATTATTTGTAGTATCTACAGTTAATAGGTTCGTAGCCATACCTACCTTTTTGGAGCGTTTGCTGGTTAAATGCTGATTGGCCAGCATATCGGTGATGTCCTGGCAGTCCTCTGGCTGTTCGGGTATAGTGAAATTATTGTCTTCATCACCGCTTATCGAGCAGGTTGAGCAATCGGAGGTTTTGCGCTCCAATTGTTGGCGCACGCCATTGACTAAACACTCGGCTCCGTCGAGGGCGGAGATGGTGGAGCCACAGTAGTATAGATTGCTGCACGAGGAGGAGGCACTGATGTCGGAGCTGTTGTCGAGCGCATCTTTTTCGGTGCCGGAGGTCTCCAGAGAGGAACGGCGTCTGCGCAAGCGTTGGGCGCGAAAATACTCGATTTCCTCCAGTGTTATGCCGCAAGTAATATCATCCGAGTAGTCGGACACCACCACCGAAGGAGTGCGCACGAATCTTACACCCTGCATTTCTCCGGGCGGATAGTCACTGAAACAGGACTGCGAAGACTCACGTCTGGATGAGAAACCGGAACGGGGATCTTCTAGGATTTCTACCACTCTCTCCTCCAGCAATACCTTGGTGGGTATTTGGTTTTGTTGCAAGGCATTGGCTGCTGTCGCTACAGGAGTATCCACTAGCGATGAATCGGGCAGCAAAGTGGGTTCAGCCAAGGGCAGCAAGGCCGGCCTTAAAGGCAAATCAGTTACCGTTAAAGTCATTCTGCGTTTCTGTTGATGCGGCTGCTGCTGTTCGCTTGTATCCATGGGTTCATCGACTTCCAAACCCAAGGCAGAATCACTGCTTGCAGATCTAGCCACCTTATCCTTGTGCTTAGTAGCCGGCACTCTTTCAATGGCTGTGTTGGTGGTGCGTATGGAATCATTGTCATCATCTGAGGAATAGGGACTGTGTCCTATATTACAGCCCTCATCGGACAAGGGACTATGCCGCTCCACCATGGCCTCCAATTTATTGGCCTTAGCCTCTGTTTTATTGCTATTGGTTTGCGGCAAAATCATGTTGATTTTGAAATCAAACCTTTTGGCCAACTCTTTAACTTTGGGGAACTGGGTGTTGCTTAAGATTCTAGAGTCTCCAAAAGCTATTAATTCCCTTTGCTGTTTCTTTTGCAAGTCCAATTTTCTTAGTTCCACTAATGATTGTTTCAAATCCACTTTAATTGCCTTTGGCTGCTCTAGTTTATTACAGTCCCTGGGTATTTTCAACTTTAAATTATGCTGTTTTTTCAAAATTCTTTTGTTCAGCGTTAGATTATTAGTTTTTAATTTCACTGTATTCTGTTGCTGTTGATTTGTGGATGAGCTCTGGTTTAAATCTTTAAAAAATTCTTTTTTCAATAGAGCTTTACGTTCCGATAAACTTTTAAATTTCAGCTCTTCACCTTCTTCAACGTCGTTTACTTGATAATCCTTTTGTGGGTGGTTTTCGCTTATTGTGTTTTTAAATTCCAGTAGTTCACATTGAGAATTGTGTTCTCTAGCGTTAAGTGCGTCTAGATCTACAGTTCTTTGATAACTGTCGTCTAAAGGTTTGATTGTTATGTTTTTATGCCTCATACGTTTGCTGAAATTTTGTAATAATAATGGTGGTTTTACCGTTACTAAACTCTCTGCCTCAAACTCTGCTCTCGCCAGCTCTTTGGATTGTAATTGCAATTGCTGTTGTTGTTGTTGTTGTTTTTCTGTTATTAAATCAACAAGTGTTGCTTCGTTAACTAACGATAAACTCTCTCTGTTAACTTCGTTTAAACTCGTCATTGTATATAGTTGCTGTTGTTGTTGTTGTTGCTGTTGATTAGATTCGTGCGGCTGTTCGTTATCTGTATGATGGTTAGTGTTGTTGTTGCTATTGTTGTTGTGAAAATCATCAACAACAACCAGCTCATCATCAGCAATTTTATTTGTTCCACCTTCACTACAATTGTACGACGAGTGTTTTTTAGTCAATGTATTCGCAGCACTTGTCGTTGTTTTTGCTTTAATAGCTGCTGCTGCTACTGCTGTTGTTGTAGTATCTGTTTTTGTTGCTTTATCGTTTTGTTTACTATGGCTGTAGCCGGAGATCGTCGATTTGCTTACGTCGTTTATCATTTCACCGATTAGATTACATGTTCTGTTTGACGCCTTTATTGAAGTGTTACTATCGTTGTTTTTTATAATTGGTTTCACCATTAATTTGTTACTGTTACTATTATAACGCATTGCCGTCTGTGCGTTTGTTATTTTTTTTGTTTGTTTTTGTTGTCTTGAGGTTATGGGCTTTTCTTTTAGTGTTTTTCCTATCAAAAGTTTTTGTTTTGTGGCCCCCGACGTTGCTTTTGTAACTTTATTTAATTTATTGTTTATCTGTTCAGAACTGGTATCATTGTGTTTGGGACTCATCATAATTAAAGTAGTTTGAAAATTTTAGCTAGAGTTTTGTAGGTCATCTAGAATGAGTATTGGTGTGGAGAAAAAGGTTGTTTCGTTGTTGCAAATACTTTCACTTTAAATGCTAAAAAAACACAAAGAAAAACTATGATTTTTTAATCAGGAGAGTTGCAGTTTGACCCTGAAAATACTTTATTATCAGGTAAAACTAAGGATGGAAATGGGCTAATCTCTCTTTAGTCTCGTCTCTCGTCTTATCGCTAGTTTCGCCTAGTGTCTCGTCTCTAGTCTTCTCTATATCCTCGTCTCTAGCCTCATCTCTAGTCTCGTATCTACTTTCGTCTCGTCTTTTGATTCGTCTCTAGTTTCGCCTCTAGTCTCGTCTCTAGTCTCGTCTTCTGATTCGTCTCTAGTTTCGCCTCTAGTCTCGTCTCTAGTCTCGTCTCTAGTCTCGTCTCTAGTCTAGTCTCTAGTCTCGTCTCTAGTCTCGTCTCTAGTCTCGTCTCTAGTCTCGTCTATAATCTCATCTATAGTCTTGGCTCTAGTCTATTGTCTCCTCATCTCTATCTTGTCTCTAGTCTCGCATATAGCCTTGCCTCTATTCCTGTCTCTGCTCTGGCCTCTAATTTCTAGTCTGGTCTAGTCTTGTCTCTAGTCTCGACTATATCCTCGCCTCTATTCTAGACTCCAATCCAGCCTATATTCCTGTCTCTAGTCTCACCTATATCTTCGACACCAGTCTCGTCTCTAGTTTCGCCTCTAGTGTCGTCTAGAATCTCGTATCTAGTGTCATCTCTAGTCTCGTCTCTAGTCTTGCCTCTATTGTCGTCTACAGTCTCGTCTCTAGTTTCGTATCTAGTCTTGTCTAGGACCTCATATCTAGTCTCGTCCCTAGTCTATAGTCTCGTCTTTATTCCTGTCTATAGCCTGGTTTGTAGTCTCGTCTATAGTTCCGCCTCTAGTCTGGCATATAGTTTCGTCCATAGTCTCGTCTCTAGTCTCGTCACTAGTCTCGTCTCTAGTCTCGTCTCTAGTCTCGTCTCTAGTCTCGTCTCTAGTCTCGTCTCTAGTCTCGTCACTAGTCTCGTCTCTAGTCTCGTCTCGTCTCTAGTCTCGCCTCTAGCCTCGTCTCTAGTCTCGTCTCTAGTCTCGTCTCTAGTCTCGTCTCTAGTCTCGTCTCTAGTCTCGTCTCTAGTCTCGTCTCTAGTCTCGTCTCTAGTCTCGTCTCTAGTCTCGTCTCTAGTCTCGTCTCTAGTCTCGTCTCTAGTCTCGTCTCTAGTCTCGTCTCTAGTCTTATCTCTAGTACTATCTCTAGTCTCGTCTCTAGTCTCGTCTCTAGTCTCGTCTCGTCTCTAGTCTCGCCTCTAGCCTCGTCTCTAGTCTCGTCTCTAGTCTCGTCTCTAGTCTCGTCTCTAGTCTCGTCTCTAGTCTCGTCTCTAGTCTCGTCTCTAGTCTCGTCTCTAGTCTCGTCTCTAGTCTCGTCTCTAGTCTCGTCTCTAGTCTCGTCTTTTGATTCGTCTCTAGTTTCGCCTCTAGTCTCGTCTCTAGTCTCGTATCTAGTCTAGTCTCTAGTCTCGTCTCTAGTCTCGTCTCTAGTCTCGTCTCTAGTCTCGTCTCTAGTCTCGTCTCTAGTCTCGTCTCTAGTCTCGTCTCTAGTCTCGTATCTAGTCTCGTCTCTAGTCTCGTCTCTAGTCTCGTCTCTAGTCTCGTCTCTAGTCTCGTATCTAGTCTCGTCTCTAGTCTAGTCTCGTCTCTAGTCTCGTCTCTAGTCTCGTCTCTAGTCTCGTCTCTAGTCTCGTCTCTAGTCTCGTCTCTAGTCTCGTCTCTAGTCTCGTCTCTAGTCTCGTCTCTAGTCTCGTCTCTAGTCTCGTCTCTAGTCTCGTCTCTAGTCTCGTCTCTAGTCTCGTATCTAGTCTCGTCTCTAGTCTCGTCTCTAGTCTCGTCTTTTGATTCGTCTCTAGTTTTGCCTCTAGTCTCGTCTCTAGTCTCGTATCTAGTCTAGTCTCTAGTTTCGCCTCTAGTCTCGTCTAGAATCTCGTTTCTAGTCTCATCTCTAGTCTCATCTCTAGTCTCATCTCTAGTCTCGTCTCTAGTCTTGCCTCTATTGTCGTCTACAGTCTCGCCTCTAGGCTGATGTCTAGTCTCGTCTCCAGTTTCGTCTCTAGTCTTGTCTAGGACCTCATATCTAGTCTCGTCCCTAGTCTATAGCCTCGTCTCTATTCCTGTCTATAGCCTGGTTTGTAGTCTCGTCTCTATTCTCGTCTCTATTCTCGTCTCTATTCTCGTCTCTAGTCTCGTCACTAGTCTCGTCTCTAGTCTCGTCACTAGTCTCGTCTCTAGTCTCGTCTCTAGTCTCGTCTCTAGTCTCGTCTCTAGTCTCGTCTCTAGTCTCGTCTCTAGTCTCGTCTCTAGTCTCGTCTCTAGTCTCGTCTCTAGTCTCGTCTCTAGTCTCGTCTCTAGTCTCGTCTCTAGTCTAGTCTCTAGTCTCGTCTCTAGTCTCGTCTCTAGTGTCGTCTCTAGTCTCGTCTCTAGTCTCGTCACTAGTCTCGTCTCTAGTCTCGTCGCTAGTCTCGTCTCTAGTCTCGTCTCTAGTCTCGTCTCTAGTCTCGTCTCTAGTCTCGTCTCTAGTCTAGTCTCTAGTCTAGTCTCTAGTCTCGTCGCTAGTCTCGTCTTTTGATTCGTCTATAGTCTCGTCTAGTACCTCATCTCCAGTCTTGTTTCTAATCTCATCTCTCGCCTCTAGTTTCGCCTAGTACCTCGTCTATAGTCTTGTCTCTAATCCCATCTCTCGCCTCTAGTCGCGTCTATAGTTTCGTCTATATTCTCGTCTGTAGTCTTGTCTCTAGTTTCGTCTCTGCGTCTTTATTCTCGTCGACAGTAGTCTGAGTAGCTGACAAAAGTCCAAGTATGAGTTCAGGCAAAAGTCTGGGTATCTGACAAAAGTCTGAGTGCAAGACGAGGTTTCGAACTAGAGTCAGTATCAGTCTGGGTGTCACATTATAGTCGAAGACAGTCCCCCTTTAAGAAATAGCTGTTATCCCTAACCAATAGTAATTGTTTTTACTAAGTAGACATATCATGATATATTTATTGTTTCCATTCTCCGCACATTCTATTTTTCAATAATTTCAATGGGTACAATTCTCATTTCATTTTTTTGCTGCTATTTAATTTAATTTAGTTTCATTTTTTTTTTGTTCATTTTATTAGTCATTTAAAAAGACATGACGTCAAATGTTGGCTTAAATTGATACACACAACAAGTATCTATCTGATCTGTTGAAAAATATACAATATTGCATCAGAGGTTTTTCGCACAGAAGATACTCTTAATACGTACGTAGTCAGTCAGTCACCCAGTCATGCTTCTTTGGAAATCTAAAAAAATTTACGTTAAATTTAAATTTTCAAACGATTTAGTTCAATTCATATTAATTCTAGCGGCATTTTTAGCTTTTATTATTATTGCTATTATTATTATTTTTTTTTTTGGTTTCGTTTCATCAAATCTCTGGCGAAATGACGTACAATGTGATATTTTCGCAAGTAGTTTTAATATTATTTTTTTTATTTTAGTCATGGGTGTATTTTAAATTGCTTTTACGTAAATTTCTCATTTATTGTAGACGTTTCACTGACATCCATATTTGGACTTTTGAACTCAGAAAAACATTTTATAATATGTTGCTGTTTAAAAGAAGTCATTCATTCATTCATCACTTTTACATTCACTGACAAATTTGTTTTTGGTTTTCTTTTTTGCGTAAATTGCACTTGTGTATTACGTAGATTTTTTTTATATATTCCCCACAAATTATCTGCAATGATAAGAGAAAAGTAATAAAAAAATATTAAATAAATTTAATTATAGCAAGGTTGCCAATCATAATTTTTAATTTTATGATAATAGAATAATAATAGAGAACTTAAATTCAAGTGTTTAAAGGTAAAATCTTATAAAGATTATCATTGATAAATAATAAAGCCTATTTAGGGGGGGGAGAGCTTTTAACTGGTAACTAAACATGAGTAATTTATAATTAGATTATGATACAATCAATAACGTCAATAGTTTTCTTATTGTTTTCTATAATAGAAAGCTTTAAATTACTCACATTTCATGCTAGTTAGTGTTTTAATAATGACAGGAAATGAGTTAATAGCTCAATTTAATTGTAAACAAATTTCATGAATTGAGGAAATCACTTCTTCACATTAAGATAACATAAAATAATTGACAAACTTCTGGATTTAAATCATTTTGTGAATGCTATCATATTTCTATTATTCTGAATATCAGTTTTTTGTTTGATATTTAACATTTTAAAAATAGTAGTATTTCTACTACTAAATATTTTTTGTCAATAAATTGTTTCAAACTCATTAATTGTTTTAAACTAACATTTAAAATGATTTTTGGACTAAAATTAGCATTTTGAAAAAAGGTAGTATTTCTACTACTTTTTTTTAAACGCTTTAAATTCCCCATTTTTTGTAAATAAATGTTGAGAAAAGTGAACAAATATTTTAAAATTAAATTTAAAGTGTTAAATATGTTGATATTTAACTTTTTAAAAAAGGTAGTATCTCTACTACTAAATATTTTTTGTCAATAAATTGTTTCAAAGTCAATATTTGTTTTAAACTAACATTTAAAATGATTTCTGGACTAAAAATAGCGTTTTGAAAAAAGGTAGTATTTCTACTACTTTTTTTAAAATGTTTTAAATCACAAATTTTTTGTAAAGAAATGTTGGTAAAAGTAAAAAGCTATTTCAAAATTAAATTTAAAGTGTTAAATATGTTGATATTTAACTTTTTAAAAATAGTAGTATCTCTACTACTAAATATTTTTTGGCAATAAATTGTTTCAAAGTCATTAATTGTTTTAAACTAACATTTAAAATGATTTTTGGATTAAAATTAGCATTTTGAAAAAAAGGTAGTATTTCTACTACTTTTTTTATAAAATGCTTTAAATTCAATATTTTGTGGTAAAAAAATGTTTCGAAATGTAACAAACTTTTTTTTATTAAATTTGTATATGTTTATATAAAACTTTTCTTTGAAATTTCGCTTTTTTTAAAATGGTAGTATTTCTACTACGAATTTTCTTTGGGAAAATATTGTATAAAAATCATTATTTCTTTAAACTAACATTTAAAATTTATAAATATTGTATTTTTAAAAATAGTAGTATTTCTACTACTTTTTCAAAAAAGTTCTCAATTCTAAAATTTTTTGCTATAAAAATGTTTTAAAGGATTTTTCTTTCAATTTTGTTAATTTATTTTCCAAAATTATTGATTTCTTACAAAAATTTAGCTTTTTAAAAAAAAGGTAGTATTTCTACTACTATTTTTTTTTGGAAAAAAATTGTGTTAAAGTCATTTATTGTTAAACTAACATTTAAAATTCATAAATATTGCATTTTTAAAAAAGTAGTATTTCTACTACTTTTTCAAAATCTGTGCCAGTAGGGTATCTAGCTTTATTAATTCACTATAACATCGTCGCAATGTTCTTCATTTCATCTTTTATAGCTTCCATTTTTTATGATTCTTCAGTTTGTTTACATGGAATTAACATTTTCTCTTAGTTCCTCAAAATTCTTGAACATTGTACCCTAAAATCATTACCAGTTTAGTTTATGACACATATTTTCCAAATAAACAACGCTACTTATTTGTCATATAACATTGAATTGGCATGATGCCATCATTTAATTTTAGTCCTTCTAAATCATAAATTCACAGAACAACTCTTAGTCCCCAAACAAAAAAAACCTGACCTTACCATTAACAAATTTACGTTTGCCATAAAAACCCACATGTTCCTCCTCATCCAAAACCCAAATACAATAGCAAATACAATAAGCAATTCAATAACTTTAATTATAAACAAAACGAAGAATTTCCCCAACCAATTAATAATAAATTTTGGGGGATTAACTAATTATGTTTTGACTCAAACAAAATTTCCCTATATAAAACATATTTGCAGTAAATTAAACTTTGAGGCATGATATTGATCATGTCAGCACCCAGAATGGAATTCCTTTATTATCTCTCTTTTTTTTGGATAACCTCTGGGCTTTATCAGTAGGTACCCTTTATCAGTTATACAATATTTGTTGTTTTATGTACAATTTATATATTTTTATTTACAATATATAGCTTTGTCATGATAAAATCCCTTTAAATGAGTGCAATGTATTATATCAAGTTCATAAAATCGTCGTATCAACTTAATTTACGTCATGCGGTAAAGTTGTCATTAAAGTACACACAGGCAGTAAACAACAAAAAAAGACACAATCATTTAATATTCTCATATGTATTACATTTACTCGTAGTCCCGCTTGACACATATCGATTTTAGATTATAGTTTCTAAAGTTTTTAAAGGTTTGGTAACGTGATGAAAACTCATGTGAAATTTGGCATGCGGCCAAATCTGGTTTAATCCAATATTTTGTGAACAATTTTCGAATATTCGCTAGGAAATTTTTGTAAGAGTTTTATGTACGTCAATTTAGGAATGACATCAATGGGCAGTTGACGTTTGTATTGTTTACTTTACGTGCTAGATTGTAGTAAGGTCTGTCTATAATCTTCAACTTCAAAAAGTACTTGAAAGCTACTCGAATGTTCCACTTGAGGAGCCAGAACTAGAACTGAACTAGAACTGAACTAGAACTGAACTAGAACTGAACTAGAACTGAACTAGAACTGAACTAGAACTGAACTAGAACTGAACTAGAACTGAACTAGAACTGAACTAGAACTGAACTAGAACTGAACTAGAACTGAACTAGAACTGAACTAGAACTGAACTAGAACTGAACTAGAACTGAACTGAACTAGAACTGAACTAGAACTGAACTAGAACTGAACTAGAACTGAACTAGAACTGAACTAGAACTGAACTAGAACTGAACTAGAACTGAACTAGAACTGAACTAGAACTGAACTAGAACTGAACTGAACTAGAACTGAACTAGAACTGAACTAGAACTGAACTAGAACTGAACTAGAACTGAACTGAACTAGAACTGAACTAGAACTGAACTAGAACTGAACTGAACTAGAACTGAACTAGAACTGAACTAGAACTGAACTAGAACTGAACTAGAACTGAACTAGAACTGAACTAGAACTGAACTAGAACTGAACTAGAACTGAACTAGAACTGAACTAGAACTGAACTAGAACTGAACTAGAACTGAACTAGAACTGAACTAGAACTGAACTAGAACTGAACTAGAACTGAACTAGAACTGAACTAGAACTGAACTAGAACTGAACTAGAACTGAACTAGAACTGAACTAGAACTGAACTAGAACTGAACTAGAACTGAACTAGAACTGAACTAGAACTGAACTAGAACTGAACTGAACTAGAACTAGAACTAGAACTGAACTAGAACTGAACTAGAACTGAACTAGAACTGAACTAGAACTGAACTAGAACTGAACTAGAACTGAACTAGAACTGAACTAGAACTGAACTAGAACTGTACTAGAACTGAACTAGAACTGAACTAGAACTGAACTAGAACTGAACTAGAACTGAACTAGAACTGAACTAGAACTGAACTAGAACTGAACTAGAACTGAACTAGAACTGAACTAGAACTGAACTAGAACTGAACTAGAACTGAACTAGAACTGAACTAGAACTGAACTAGAACTGTACTAGAACTGAACTAGAACTGAACTAGAACTGAACTAGAACTGAACTAGAACTGAACTAGAACTGAACTAGAACTGATCTAGAACTGAACTAGAACTGAACTAGAACTGAACTAGAACTGAACTAGAACTGAACTAGAACCTGGACTAGAAGTGAACCAGAAATTGAACCTGAAGTAGAAGCTGATATAGAAGCTGAACTAGAACCATACCAAGAACCTGAACTAGAAGTGAACATGAAGCAAATGTAGAAGCTGATATAGAACCTGAACTAGATCCTGAACTAGAACCTGAACTAGAAGTGAACCAGAAATTGAACCTGAAGTAGGACCTGAAGTGAACCTGAAGTAGAACCTGAAGTCGAACCTAAACAAGAACCTGAACTAGAAGTGAAACTGAAGTATAACCTGAAGTAGAGCCTGAACTAGAGCTGAAGTAGAACCTGAACTGGAACCTAAACAAGAACCTCAACTAAAGGTGAACCTGAAGTAAAACCTGAAGAGAAGCTGATGTAGAAGCTGATGTAGAAGCTGAAGTAGAACCTGAAGTAGAACCTGAAGTAGAAACTGAACTAGAACCTGAACTAGAAGTGAACCTGAAGTAGAACCCGAAGTAGAAACTTAAGAAGAAACTGAAGTTGGACCTAAAGAAGAACCTGAACTCGAACCTGAACTGGAACCTGCACTAGAATTTGAACTACAACTGTATTGTACAGCATTTCAATAAATCGTTGAAATTTGTTCTAAAAATAATTCTTTTTTTTGTACTAACCTTATCGCCAGTTAAACCTTCATTATATTTAACGAACGTGTTTCAAACTACAAAGTCTTACGCACTTCACTGGTTAAGTAAACATTACTTTTTATGTGCAACACTTAAAACGTTTGTTTCTTTTTTTTAATAAGGCCCATAAACACGTTCAGTTGACACTCTCTGAGATAACGTAACTGCCTTAAATTAACACCATAAAACTTAACTAAAAGTTGTTTACTAGTTTTTCGCACTTCACCTTAAACATGAATGCGTACTTTGTAAATAAAACGCTTAATTATAAGTTCAAATCAATCAATTAACCCTCGAATACATTCTTATCGTTTAATTCAACACCTGTTTAATTAGTTTCTTGAATAAAGTACATAAATTAACAAATGCTAATTGCAAAATCATATTAACTGTCAAATGCAACTGAAAGCTGGGATCTCTAAGATCTAGAGCAAAACTAGTTCATTTATGTTGTTAACATTTAACGTGATCATAATAAATAATTAACATTTTAATAGTGTTTGTCTAAGATCTAAGCTAGTTTACCATTTATACTCTCTAATCTTGTTAAAATATTTACTTTTTCGTTTGCTAAAGTTGTTGATCTTACAACCAGTTTTGTTGTATAGTTTTCTGCTTAATTTCAAAGTGACTACTGAAATTGTCATAATTTATCTTGAGTATAAAGGACAGATTTAAAATGTTTATCTTTGGCTTGAGTAGAAATTTATGTAGGTACAATATATAAAATAAATTATTGCCTGACATTAACTTATGACGTCAAGCTTTAATGTTATAATACTTTAAATTGTTGAAAGTTGTTTAAACATAAATTTTACAAAGCAGCAACAATAACACACAAAATACCTGTAGATAATAAAAGGCATATTTAAGCCATCAATCAAAATGTATCTTACTAAACAGAATGGAATAGATAAAAATAAAAAAGATTTTGAAGGCAAACAAATAAAGTAAAAAGGGAAATTTTTAAAATAAGGAACATTTTAAAAATTATTGCAGAATTTAATTTATTAGAAGAAATTATTGAAAAAAATTAAAAAATCTTTAAAAATTTATTTTCAAAAAAAATTTCCCTTTTAGGGAAATTTTTGTAAACAAGGGAAATTTTAAAATTTTTGTTAAATTTTAATTTATTGTAAGAAATTATATTCAAAAACAGAAAAAACTAATAAAAAATCCTTTTTAGAAAAAATTTCCCTTAAAGGGAAATTTTTGTAACCAAGGGAAATTTTCAAAATTAAAGCAAATTTTTTTTAATTAATCAAAAACGTGTTTGAAAATGATAAAAATTTCGAAAAATCTTTAATAAATAAAATTTCCCTTAAAGGGACATTTTTTAAAAAAGGGAAATTTTAAAAATTATTGCAAAATTTAATTTATTTATTGAAAAAAATTAAAAAATCTTTAAAAATTTATTTTCCAAAAAATATCCCTTTTAGGGAAATTTTTGTAAACAAGGGAAATTTTAAAATTTTTGTTAAATTTTAATTTATTGTAAGAAATTATATTCAAAAACAGAAAAAACTAATAAAAAATCCTTTTTAGAAAAAATTTCCCTTAAAGGGAAATTTTTGTAACCAAGGGAAATTTTCAAAATTATAACAAATTTTTCATAACTGAACAAAAACATCTTTGAAAATGATAAAAATTTTGAAAAATCTTTAATAAATAAAATTTCCCTTAAAGGGAAATTTTTTAAAAACAGGGAAATTTTAAAAATTATTACAAAATTTAATTTATTAAAAGAAATTATTGAAAAAAATTAAAAAATTCTTTCAAAATTTATTTTCAAAAAAAATTTCCCTTTTAGGGAAATTTTTGTAAACAAGGGAAATTTTAAAATTTTTGTTAAATTTTAATTTATTGTAAGAAATTATATTCCAAAACAGAAAAAACTAATAAAAATCCTTTTTAGAAAAAATTTCCCTTAAAGGGAAATTTTTGTAACCAAGGGAAATTTTCAAAATTATGGCAAATTTTTCATAACTAAACAAAAACATCTTTGAAAATGATAAAAATTTCGAAAAATCTTTAATAAATAAAATTTCCCTTAAAGGGAAATTTTTTAAAAAATGGAAATTTTAAAAATCATTGCAAAATTTAATTTATTAGAATAAATTATTGAAAAAAATTAAAAAATCTTTAAAAAATTATTTTCAAAAAAAATTTCCCTTTTAGGGAAATTTTTGTAAACAAGGGAAATTTTAAAATTTTTGTTAAATTTTAATTTATTGTAAGCAATTATATTCAAAAACAGAAAAAACTAAGAAAAATCCTTTTTAGAAAAAATTTTCCCTTAAAGGGAAATTTTTGTAACCAAGGGAAATTTTCAAAATTATGGCAAATTTTTCATAATTGAACAAAAACATCTTTGAAAATGATAAAAATTTCGAAAAATCTTTAATAAATAAAATTTCCCTTAAAGGAAAATTTTTTAACAACAGGGAAATTTTTAAAATTATTGCAAATTTTAATTTATTAGAAGAAATTATTGAAAAAAATTAAAAAATCTTTAAAAATTTATTTTCAAAAAAAATTTCCCTTTTATGTAAATTTTTGTAAACAAGGGAAATTTTGTTAAATTTTAATGTACTGCAGGAAATCATATTCAAAAATAGAAAAAAGAACACTAAGAAAAATCTCTTCTAAAAAAATTTCCCTTAAAGGGAAGTTTTAAAATTGTTAAAATTACAAATTGTTACAAACTCCTTTTAAATGGAAAATTTAATTCCCCTCCATCTATTTTTAACTTTACTTTTATTAAGGAAATTGGGTTTATTGTTTATTAATTTAAACAAATATTTATCACATATTCTTTATTGTTATTAAGCTTAATTTCAATTAAATAAAATTTATAAATAAATGAAAACAAAAAATTCACTGAAAAACCAGTTCAAATTAAGCTGTGAACAAAATAAAAAAAAAACTCTTATCTGTACACAATTTTTGGTGAAGAAAGAAATTAAATAAGAAACAATATAGCCCACGGTCATTATTATTTTGCTTAAATAATAAAGTAATAAAAATATTTCATTGTTCAAAATATTGTACATATTATTATTGCTGTTTGATGCAGGCCTATAATTTTGCATGAATACGAGAGTAGGTATTTATTTTGACAAAATATTGAAAAGAAGAAAACAATCGTTAAATAAATTATGGGTCAGCAACAATAATTAGTAACAGAACTCAAGGTAAGTGACTTTTAAAATGATAATTTAATAATTGTTGGCAAATAATAAAATTTTATTTTAGGATTTTCTTACAATGAACTTTAAATAATTTTAATTTAGATACAATTTAATTTATTAAAATTTACTAGTTTTACATTCTCCATTTTGTATTCCTCGGTTTTTTATTACCCATCCTCTTCCTTAGTGAAATGTAAACAAAAGACTCTCATTAAAAAAACAAAAAACTTTAAAACCCTTTCATTTTGCTTGTTCTTCATATTTACATTCTCCATTTTGTATTTGCAGTTTTCTTATTACCCATCCACTCCCTTAGTGAAATGTAAACAAAGTCTCTCATTAAAAAAACAACAAATTTTAAAACCCTTTGCTTTTGCTTGTTCTTCTTACACAAACTCTCTCAAACAAAATGTAAACAAACCATGCTCTCATTATCAAAAACGATAACATCCTTTATATGGCAACTCCTATGTACTCTCTCTCACTCTCCCTCTAAGAAAACCTTTCTAATTCTCAAAATGGCAACTTGTGTTTTGTTTACCAATACTGTTGTACAGTAAATGTAAACAAATTATCCTCATGTGTGTGCTGTACACTCAAAGAAAACAAACAAACATGGATTTCTGTAATAAATCACTAATTTTTTTAAGTTTAATTTTATTCCAATAGATACATAAAAAAATACTTTTTTTTAAAGGATATTTTCCCAAATTAAAACAAATTTTAGTGTCAGCTGTATGATATAATTTCCGAACTCCCCTAATTTCAGCAGCAAATAGTACCAGCTGTTTAATTTGTATATATTTCATTTAACCGCAGATCTTAATTGCTAAATAAACGTTTTCTTTTTGTTTAGCTAATTTATTTAAATAATTTGAATAAATAATTAATTAAAATATATTCAGCATCAGCCAAACAAAAAAAAAATAAAGATAAATAATAACAATAATACAACATAAATCAAAATTGTGTAATTTATAGACAAAATAAAATCTCGTGTTTAAAGTGCTGTCAAGAAAGACTATAAAATGAAACTATAAAACTAATATAATAATAATAAGTATTCATGACGTCAATGGAATAATTAATAGAGAAAATTATATTAATAACAAGGTTTGTTTTTAATATTATTAAAATTACCTTTTTGTGTTAAATTAGTTTATTTATATTTTGCTGTTCGGGCCATAAAATCAACAAATAAATGTTAATTTTTTAAATAATAATCGTAATAAATTGAATTTTACAAATTTGTTTTTATTATTTTTGTAGTAATATTAATAATTTGTTAGATTTTTTATTTTTTTTTTAAATTTTTTAGAATTTTTTTAGGATTTTTTTTTAAACTACTTTTGTTTAAATATTATTATTCAATATTTTTTTAAAATTTTCAAAAAGTTTTTGTTGAAAATATTTTTTTAAAAATTTTTGATTTTATTTCGATTTTAATTTCACATTTTTATTTTGTAATATTTTATGATTTAAACGATGTTTTAAATTAATTTAAAAATTTTTAACATTAATTAATTTGTTAGATTTTTTTTTAATATTTTTTTAAATTTTATAGAATTTTCTTAGGATTTTTTTTAAAATTACTTTTGTTTAAATATTATCATTCAATATTTTTTTAACATTTTCAAAAAGTTTTTGTTGAAAATATTTTTTTAAAAATTTTTAATTTTATTTCGATTTTAATTTCTCTTTTTTTTTTGGTAATATTTTATGATTTAAACGATGTTTTAAATTAATTTAAAAATTTTTAACATTAATTAATTTGTTAGATTTTTTTTTTAAATATTTTTTTAAATTTTATAGAATTTTTTTAGGATTTTTTTTTAAATTAGTTTTGTTTAAATATTATCATGCAATATTTTTTTAACATTTTCAAAAAGTTTTTGTTGAAAATATTTTTTTTTAAATTTTTGATTTTATTTCGATTTTAATTTTACATTTTTTTTTATAATATTTTATGATTTAAACGATGTTTTAAATTAATTTAAAAATTTTTAACATTAATTAATTTGTTAGATTTTTTTTTTAATATTTTTTTAAATTTTATAGATTTTTTTTAGGATTTTTTTTAAAATTACTTTTGTTTAACTATTATCATTCAATATTTTTTTAAAATTTTTTTAATTTTTTTGTTGAAAATATTTTTTTAAAAATTTTTGATTTTATTTCGATTTTAATTTTACATTTTTTTTTTGTAATATTTTATGATTTAAACGATGTTTTAAATTAATTTAAAAATTTTTCACACTTTTTTTAAAATTTTTAGAATTTGAAAAAACTGAAATTTTTTTCAAATTATTTTAATGTTTATTGATTGAGCTTAAGTTTCATTATAATGAGCTATCTTAGTTAATTCTATTTAAATTGGCTGTATTTTTTAAAGAATTGTTTTATTAAAAAATTTTGTTTAAATTATTTTGTTATTTATTGATTTCAATTCAATTTTTTAAATATTGTGACAATTTTTGTTTAATTGTATTAAAATGTGGCAATCGATTTTTTTTGGTTAATTGACACAATTAAATCTTAATTTTTAACAAATTCTTTTACAATTTTTTAAGTTTTTAAAATTGTTCTCTATTTTTAACAAATTATTAGAGTTAAGCTTTAAATTATTTTATTATTTATTGATTTCATTTTAATTTTAATAAATTATCATCTCGTTTTGGATATTTGTTTTACAATTTCTTTTATTTTATTATATTTGTTTTACAATTTCTTTAATTTTTTGCATTTTTGTTTTCAAATTCTTTTGTTATTTATTATTATCACTTTAATTTTTCAAAATATAAACTTTTCTCCATTAGTTATATTAAAATTATCCTCTTTTCTTATACGATTTTTAGTTAGAAACGAAATTGATTTCAATTTATTTTGTTATTTATTGATTTTATTAAAAAAATTTAAAATTATAAATTTTTTGGGTATAAATTACAATTCTGACTACGTATTTAAAATAATTATTATTTTATTTAATTTTTTTAAAAATTTTAGTACTTTTTTTTATTATTTTTCATAGCATGAATTATTTTTTTAATTAATTGTATGGAAATTGTGTTTTTGTTTATAAAATTTTTAGAGTTTTAGAATTTATTTTTAAATTAGATATTTCGTTATTTATTTAAATTTTTAAAACTACGCACTTTCATTTATTAATAAGCGGAATTTTTTATATAATTTTCTAATTATTTTGTTATTTATTTATTGATTTATATTTAATTTTTAAGATTACTAACATTTGCGTAATTAATTTGTTTAAAAATTTTGCTCTTTTTTTATAAATTTTTGTTATCAAATTTAATTAAAATTTTTATTTATTGTTATTTATTAAGTTTAATAACGTATTTCTATTTATATTAATTATTTATTTACAAATATCTATTAAAATTTCTAGTAAAATTCCATTATTCCCAACATTTTATTTTAATTTACTGATAAAACCCAAAAAAACCTACCATGTTTACTTTAAAACTACATAAAAATGCAACCCTAGGCATATAAACCAATAAACCGTTATTTATAAACATTCTACATTACACATACACACACCGCAACATATCCTAATGTAAACAAACCACTTTTACTGTTGTTTTTATTCACACCCACTACTCACTCCTACATAGAGAGAGAGGGAGGGAGAGAGAGTGCTAGGCACACAAATCAAAACAAAACAAAAAATCCTTTACACCACTACTTTTACAGTTAAGTTAATGTTATTTATTAACAAAAAAAACTAGTTTTTCTTGTTGTTCTTTGAATGTAAACATTAAAATCCTTAAGATGGCCACACTATTTATACACTCAAACAAATTAACCGCTTTTAAGCAACTTGTTGCTTAGCTTGACTAACACTTAATACGGCAAATCACGCATTTTTGTGTGAGTTTTTTTTTTTTTTTTGGTTTTAATTTAATTTTTATGTTTGTTAACTAGAGCTTAACAAATTAGTATGTATATAAGTTGTTATTGTTGTTGTAGTTTTTATATACTCCTATCTATAACAACAACAAAAAAAAGCGCCATTGCGTCTATTTAAAGTGTATTCGATTACAAGTATTAGCCATTGTAATGAGTTTGCGCGCACCCATTCATTTTTATTTTATTTTTTGTTCAAACAAATTAAGTGTTTTTTGTATGTATGAAGTGTACAACGTATTATTAACGACCTAGTGACACAATTTAACATGTGTTTTTGTAGTTGTTGTTGTATTTTAATGTTTTGCATGAATATTTGTTGTTGTTTATTAGCAATATAAAACAAGTTTTCTTTTCTGAATAAAAAAAAAATATATAAAAATTCTTATTCTGGTTTTGAAGTATTTTTTTTTGATTGTTGTAATACGAGTGAGGAATTTTTTTGTTATAACCGAATATTTTATGTAGTTTTGAGTTTAAAAAAAATATTGAGCATTCGCTTTCAATTGCTAGTAGACATCAAAAAGTAAATGTAACTTAAGATTAAATGAATGAATATGTATCTAAGTATTTCAAAGTAACTAATAAAGACTAGGAGCATTATATAAAAAGACATAATAATTAAAAAAAAAAAATTAACCCGAATTTTTTATGTCATACAATTTTCTTCACTAATAAATTAAAACAAAAATTCAAGAAAATTTTTAAAAATTGAAAAAAAAAAATTTAAAAAATATATTCACTAATAATTTAAAAATTTCTTTTTAAAATTTTCTTGAAATTTGTTTTCAAGATTTTTTTTCAAAATTTCATTTGAACCTTTTTTTTAAATTTATTTTCAGGTTAAAAATTTTTAACTCGAATTTTTTATGACATACAATTTTCTTAATAATTAAATTAAAAAAAAATTCAAGAAAATTTTTAAAAATTTAAAAAAATATTTTTACTAATAATTTAAATTTTTATTTTAAATTTTCTTGAAATTTGTTTTTAAAATTCATTTATTAGTGAAAAAAAATCGGGTTAAAAAATATTTTCCCCGATTTTCACCCATTGTCGATCCGAATAAAACTTTTCGGGCGCTTGTATTTTACGCAAATCTTGTAGCGAGAATTTTATGAATGTTGTTGCTGTTTTCGAAAGTATGTGATTCAATCCAGGAACATAAACTTGTTATGAATCTCAAGAATTTTACATAAATAGTACATGTATCGTCCTGGACAACATCATGAGAAGAGCCTCGTGTTAACAGAGGGGTTATTTAACAGAAAACTAGAAGATCTCGACTATGCAGGCTAAGATCAATTCAGTTCAAACTGAAGAAGCAAAAGCTGATTTAAAAATAAATATGGCCAAATCAACGCTCTGCTGTCTGGGTAGTCTTCCGACTATAACAGTTGGCTCTGCAGACGACGTAAGAAACCAAATAATTTCGAAAAGAACCAAGCCAAACATATTTAATTCCAGCACAAAATCATCTCTTCTTTATGGATGTGAATCGTGAAGTGCAGAAGAATGTTATCCCGCTACAGGTCTTCACAAAACTCAGCCTGCGGAGAATTTTAAAAATATTCTGATCAGTTGCGATATCCAATGGAAGGTTATGGGTCCAAACCTCCCAAATCCCGTACAGTTCGGGATGCGAAAAAGTAAATGGTACTGGCTAGACCATATTCTACGAAAGCCCGTTGACGATGTCACAAGTCAAACTGTGGAATGGAACCCACAAGGATGCCGTAGAAAAGAAGGAAGCGGCCAACCAAAAAACTTGCATTGGACAAATCAGAATGAAATAAATTTGTTATAGCCCTACGCTCCTTGTAGGAAATGGGATATTCCAATTTCAATTTTCTATCTCCAGGTGTGTGATGGTCTTCCAATAAGTCGACTGCCCTGTGGCTTCCAGTGCGATGTTTAGCAATATTGGTGGGCTGTTCACGCAGTGTATTTCCAATCTAATTTCATTTGCGTTTGCGGATTTGGATAGGTTGTAAAACAGTTTCTGACCACAGACGATAATTTGAGATTGTTCTAGGCCAGAATATGTGTAGGAGTGCATTTCTTTAAAATGAAAATGAATTTTCTCCAAACATCGTCATTGGACACTGTAAAATACAAATAAAATACTCCACCACAGAACTGGTTACTTGCTAGAGTCACGAAATTAATAGCTGTGTGTGGATAGATCTGTACGAGTGGTCGGATAGGATTCATCTAATGGTTACTGTCTGGCTACCAAACATCAATATTGGACGATATTCATCAAGCATCATCCATGAACTCCACCACATAAGTAGGTCTTAGGTAGAGTTGCGAAAACAATTGCTGATACTGATGGACATGTAGGAATTGTCAAATGGCTCCTGCCGTGGAACTATACTGAAGGAAGCTTCACCATCCCTTAGTGAGAGTTAAAAACGCTAACATTTTAATGGTGGACGAAAAATTTCCAAGTTTTGGTTTTAGGATAACCGCAAGTAATCTTAGGAAAGCCAATGCAACCTTACCTAGCAATAGTTTCGAGTGATAGGTAAAGCGATGACAGTGTTTTTTAAGCTTTTATGCAATAAATTGGATAATCGTTTTTGGAACCTAAATTCCCCTCCATCCAGCTGTGATGAATCTTTGAACACTTTATTGGGAAATTGTATCATCGAGCATTCTGATGATGTCAGTTTCATGCCTTTTGACTTCATAAAGTCCCCGGAAATGTCGCCCAGGCTCCGGTCTGGGCAGCTAAGTTGAGAAGGCGTTCAATTGAGTTACCTGGTCTAAAAAGAAACGTAAACAAGATTAAGCTAATGCGCAGCTATACAGTAAACATCAACAAATTTCGCATAGAGAACATTGAACTGGAAGAAGTCTCGTAATTTTTCTACCTAGGCAGCATCTTAACAAACACAGGTGGCTCCAGCAAAGATGTAGTGTACCGAATCTCAAAAGAGCCAACAAAGCATTCGGTACCCTTCGGTTAGTATTGAAAATCTTCTGCCATATCCAAGAACACCAAGATCGGTATCTTTAACTCTTGTTAAATGCGCAGACTTCATCCTCAATGCATGCGAGATGTGGAATACAACAGAACACGACGTAAACACTCTACAAGTGTTTGTTTATAGATGTCTCCGAAGAATATTAAAAGTGTCCTGGCCTAACCCAACAGGTAATACGGAAATCTGGAGAAAAAAAATCAGCGGCCAATCCGCAAATGGCGCTCGATTGGTCACATGCTGCGCAGGCCTTCAGATGACACAGCTTTCTACAATTGCCATTGACTGATACCCACAGGGTAGGACACGAAGAGTAGGCCGACCGTTACAAAGCTGTCGTCGGAAGATATTGGAAAGTAAGTAAGTGGAACGCTGAGATGATAGGAAGACCGTAAAGACAACATAGACATCGAAGTCAGTCGTAGTGATCTAAGCTGAAGAGAAGTAAAATAACTATCTTCAAACCGAATCGAATGGAGTAGATTCGTTGTGGACCTTTGTTCCTAATAGGAACCACAGGACATATATTTTTTTGGTTTAAAACAAACACAAACTGCGAAGCGTTATGCTTGTCTGCCGATACTCCCAGAGTCTCTGGCAGGAATCGAACCCGCAACCCATATTGTTTAGTCTATCGGGGCAGATATTGGAAAGTAAGTAAGTGGAACGCGGAGATGATAGGAAGACCGTAATGACAACATAGACATCTAATTAAGGCTGCAATCGAAGTTTAAAATTAAATGTGTTACTCTCAAAGGTACTTTCAGAATGTTGTTTTTCATGAGTGATTGCCGATGTTGGCAAGTTACTAAGTCGAACGCTGAGAAGACCTTGAAGGCTACATAGACATTGAATTAAGGCTGCAATGATGCCCAAACGATACAAGATCTTAAACACAATTGAACAAGTTACTCTGGAAGATCATTTAATAAAGTTGTATTCTAAGATTAATCAAAAGGATTTCCGATATTGAAAAGATACTAAGGAGAGCACTGTGATGATAGGAAAACCTTGAAGACTACAGAGACATTGAATTGAATGCTGCAGTGATACACAAACGATCTTCAAGATCTTCAACACAATTGATCAAGTTAGTCTAGAAGATCATTTAATAAAGCTGTAATTCATGAGTAATCAAAAGGATTGCCGATATTGGAAAAATCTGTGATGATAGGAAAACCTTGAAGACTACAGAGACATTGAATTAATGCTGCAGTGATACACAAACGATCTTCAAGATCTTCAACACATTTGATCAAGTTACTCTAGAAGATCATTTAATAAAGCTGTAATTCATGACTAATCAAAAGGATTGCCGATATTTTAAAGATACTAAGGGAAACTCTGTGATGATAGGAAAACCTTGAAAACTACTTAGACTGTAATAATACTAAGGCTGCAATAATGCACAAACGATCTTCAAGATCTTTAACACAATTGCTCAAGTTACTCTAGAAGACAATTTAATAAAGTTGTATTCCATGAGTAATCAAAGGGAAAGCCGATATTGGGAAGCTACCAAGTGGAACCATTGAGACAACATATACGTCCAATTAAAGCTGCAATGATGCATAACCATACAAGATCTTCAACACAATTGATCGAGTTACTCTAGAAGATAATTTAATAAAGTTGTATTCCATGAGTAATCAAAAGGAATGCCGATGTTGGGAAGCTTTTAAGTGGAAGGCTGAGGTAATAAGAAGACTTTGAAGACTACATAGACACCTTATTAAGGTTACCTTCAAACATTTGAAAATCTATAAACATTTTCTATCTGTCTAAATAAAGTTGTAATCCAGGAATAACACGAAGAATCTTGTAAAGTTATTATATAGAGAGAAATAAGAGTAACATAGTCAGACAAAAAGCTAATACCTTACAGTATTTATTCCCATTTTAAAC
Source organism: Calliphora vicina (assembly GCF_958450345.1). Taxonomy (NCBI): domain Eukaryota; kingdom Metazoa; phylum Arthropoda; class Insecta; order Diptera; family Calliphoridae; genus Calliphora; species Calliphora vicina. The sequence continues at coordinate 118,109,698 of NC_088783.1, forward strand.
AAACTTCATCACCTTTAAGCAATTGAAAGTTCTTTGAACTTTAAAAGAGCTCCAAAATCTCCTCTTTTATTTTCTCAAATGACTTGTAAAGCGTACTGGCAGCATTCTAAACTTAATGTAAACTTTTACATGCTGGTTTATTTTTAAACATTGGAAAAATCTTTACAGTTTTTATGGCTGTATTTTTTTTTTTGTTGGAAACCAGTTTTATTGAATATTTTTTTTTTTTTGTCTAAAATATAAAATCTAATTCTCTAGGCCAAGAATTAAACAACACAGAAAACTAGTTTTTATTGCAAAAAAAAAAACACAAAAATAATACTTTAAAAGCATTGACGCAAAACAAAAATATTTTAAGATTTGGACAAAATCATTAAAAACAAAATAAAAAGACTAAAAAATCTTTCTTTAACCAACTAAAATAAACCTTTAATTATAGCCCAACAAATATTTTAGTTAAACTTTCATGTATGCATGTGTTTTCACATTTTTTTTTCTTTTAACACCTTTTTTAATACTTTCTTTTTTCCGCTGCTCTTTTAAATACGAATAGTATTGATTTCTTTGCTGAACTTCACATTTAATGGTCATTCAATACTAAAATCGTTAAATAAATTTCGCGTCTTTTAATTAAACAAATAAAAATTACGCATGGTTTTATTCATTTCTTTTTTTATTTATTTTCGGTTGAACAAATACAATTAACACGGTTTGCGTTTGTTTTTGTTTTGCTTTTATTTTATATTTCTTTCTTTTAAAAAACAACATACACACTTTTTTTGTTTTTGCTTTTGCTTTCTTAATTTTTTGTGTGTTGTGTTAATGTTTCACCGCTCAGCACACGATCACTACTGTTCGTAAAGTAAAATATTTAAGAGTGTTTTAAGCTGTACTAATCCGATCTCATTTACTACACAGTGAAAAAGTGTGCAGAAATCGTACGTTAAAACACAACCAAATAACTTAACATTGTAGTTTGTTGTTAACAATAAATGTTTACATGTGGGTATTTGTGGCGATTAAGTGACCCTTGACTTTTGTTAATGGTTAGGAAACCCTAGGTTTAAGTTTGTTAGTAAACAAACCAAAATAGTTGCCAGATTGTTAAATGGAATAGAGTGAGAGAGAGGGAATTTGAAAGAGAGTAAAGTTAACGGTTTATTATCAAACAGAGTTGTTGGTAGTAAACAATACAAGGTGTTGCCGGATTGTAGTTGGACATTAATCCCATATAAGCTTCAATCGTAGGTCAATATATACTCCCACATAAGCTTCCTTTGTTGGTCTCTATATAGGTCTATATAGTCCCACATAAGCTTCAATCGTAGGTCTTTATATAGTCCCTAAGGACCTAAGCTTCAATCGTAGGTCCTTTATTTTCCCACATAAGCATCGCTCGTAGGTCTTAATATAGTCCCACATAAGCCTCAATCGTAGGTCCTGCTATAGTCCCAAATAAGCTTCAGTCATAGTACTTTATGTAGTCCCACATAAGCTTCAATCGTGGGTCTTTATATAGTCCCACATAAGCTTCAATCGTGGGTCTTTATATAGTCCATATTAAGCTTTAATCATTGGTCTTTTGTGGGTCTCTATATAGGTCTTTATATAGTCCCAATTAAGCTTCAAACGTAGGTCTCTCTATAGTCCCACATTAGCTTCAATCGTAGGTCTTTATATAGTCAAACATTAGCTTCCAAATTAGCTTCAGTCGTAGGTCTTCATATAGTCAAACATTAGCTTCCAACTTTGCTTCAATCGTAGGTCTTTATATAGTAAAACATTAGCTTCCAAATTAGCTTCAATCGTGGGTCTTCATATAGTCAATCATTAGCTTTAATCGTAGGTCTTTATATAGTCTAGCATTAGCTTCCAAATTAGCTTCAATCGTAGGTCTTTATATAGTAAAACATTAGCTTCTAAATTAGCTTCAATCGTGGGTCTTCATATAGTCAATCATTAGCTTCAATCGTAGGTCTTTATATAGTCAAACATTAGCTTCAATCGTAGGTCTTTATATAGTAAAACATTAGCTTCTAAATTAGCTTCAATCGTGGGTCTTCATATAGTCAATCATTAGCTTCTAAATTAGCTTCAATCGTGGGTCTTCATATAGTCAATCATTAGCTTCAATCGTAGATCCTTTATTGTCCCACATAAGGATCGCTCGTAGGTCTTAACATAGTCCCACATAAGCCTCAATCGTAGGTCTTGCTATAGTCCCAAATAAGCCTCAATCGCAGGTCTTTTTATAGGCCCCATAAGCTTCAATCGCAGGTCTTTATACAGTTTAAAATAAGCTTCAATCTTAGGTCTTCATATAGTCACAAATAAGCTTCAATTGCAGGTCTTTTTATAGTCCCACATAAGCTTCAATCTTAGGTGTTATATAGCCCCACATGGACGTTCAGCTTTTCGTAGAGATTGGCACATCAAGTATAGTAGAAATGCTATTTACCGTTACGGTTAATGTCCAATTCAGGCTCAATATTTTTTTCTTTTTATTTCATTTAACTTTTATACATAACTTTGTTTGAATAACTATTTACCGTTACGGTTAATGTCCAATTCAAGCCCAATGTTTTTTTTCTTTTTATTTCATTTTACTATTATACATAACTTTTTTTTGAATAACTATAACATTACTTTGTGGATATCGCATAACTGAATTTCCAAACTCTCAGTTTTTATATTTTCGTTCTCTTTCAACTCTTAACGGAAATCATTATTTCTAGAATTTTGTTAACATTCATACGGCTTCAATTAACATCTGCACTTTTTATCGAAGAATACCCTACTATTTTGAAGTTGCCACACAAGAATTCGTTGGAAACCCTTCTTCGAATTTCTGAACTACGACTTCTATAATCTCCTTCACTTTCAAGTCTTTCCAGAAACTATAATTTCGAGAATTTCTTTTGTCATTTATGCCCAATTATGGTTGGTTGGTTCACGCGGTAGCTCTCTGTACGACAGCAATAAATTATATTCGTTAGAACTCCGTTTAAGATAACTCTTAAAGATCACGATTAGATACAGGAGATTTAGATCCCACCTGTTGCATTTAGGTATCTAATAAGGGCACACAGTCTAGTTTTCGACAACTCAAATATATCACGCAGTAAGTCTAATTGCAGCCTTCAAATGTCCTTCCGGTTTCTAGTCAAGAGTTGTATAGTTTGTTTCGCATCTATACCGCATCTAACATTTTTGAAACTTATTCCATTCTGGTTCTACCCCCTGATCTTTAGCATAGAATCGTTTATGAGCCTAAACCGTTTAATTTGAAGAGTTCTTCTTTGCTCTATCTGACTTGGATAGAAAGAGAACTATATTTCTGCCTTCCACTGCTACAATTACTGTTAAAAGGAAGCTCAAGTCTGCCACAAATCCCATGTCTAATTGACACTGTCACCAGCTTCAGATACAGCATCTTAAATATGTAAAACTGATATTCCTGGGCGGTACGTTCGTATTGAAAAGAAGTTCAAGTCTGCTTACAGCTTTCGAATGTCCTTTCGATTTCTAGTCAAGAGTTGTAAAGCACGTTTCTCATATCTCTAAACATTTCATGAGGTATTGCTTCAGATACCGCATTTTGGGCATGGATAGAGGCCCAAACAATCTAAATTGGACAATCTTTCTTTACACTGTCTGAATTGGATAGAAGGCGTACTAAATTTCTATCAGCCACTGCTACACTAAATGTTGAAAGGAAACTCAAGTCTGCATGATACTTACCAATAATCCAATGTCTCATTGTCACTGTCTTTATTTATCAGATATAGCATCTAAAATATTTAAAACTGATACTCCTTCTGGGGCTTACACTAGCTAATCTTGACAACTCTTCCGACAGGAGAAGAGTTGTCCAAGAGAATAACTAACATAATTAATTCTATGTAAATGTATCTTGTATAATATTATATATGCATTTCTTGTCGCCATTCTAGCACTTTGTCACGAATTCCCGAAGAGCCACTCCACAGTTCATCTAGCTTTACTCTCATACCATTCACTTCTGAAAGAAATTTACACAATGCACGGCCTTATAAAGACCGTTGGAGGCGTTGCTTAGTCAGAAGGTAGCTTCCAGGGCAAGGTAGCTTCCAGGACACACTATCTAACCTGAACAAATCTTCTGACAGGAGAAGAGTTGTGCAGGAGAATAAGTGCGAGATTGCAGTGACATAAGTACTTCTGCATAAATTTCTCTCGTATAAATTGTAGATGCATTCCTAGTCGCCATTCTAGCACCTTGTCATAAATTCCCGAAGAGCCACTCCACAAGTTCATCCAGCTTTCTCGTCTAAAATAAATTTGCACAATGAACGGCCTTATAAAGACCGTTGGAGGCGTTGCGTAGTCAGAAAGTTGTTTCAAGGAGAAGGGATGCAGGCTTATGATCATTGCGTATCGATACGATCATGATCTTCAGCGTAGTCTAGTCGAGCTGCTCGTGGAAGTAGGTCTGAGGTAGAGCAGAATTGCCATTAATTTGACGTCCAGCTAAGAAAAGTTCGTAACAGGCGTTGGATAGTCAAACTGTTGTTTCATGGACTAGGACAGCAAGCTTATGATCGTGTCCATATGTCCTTGAACTTTAGCATAATCTAGCCACTTGTGGTGGAAGTATGTAGCTCTCAAGTATAAGTACGTAATCCAACTGTGATCCCAATGCAAGCAGATCACTGATTATAGTCGGTGATCAGTGATTCTCCTAGGAGAATCTCTAGCTTAATTGACATTGATTAGACATTCAGAAATGTAGATTTCACTTGAGCTTATGGAATACAAAGGAATGGCTGCTGTAAATGGCTGACAAATCCAAGCCAAAAGGCATAGTTTCCTCACAACTGATAGTAAACTGGAACATTATGAGTTGCCCCCTAAAATTTCTCTCAGCGTACGAAAAAAACATTACTTTTTATACTTATATTTTTTTTTAGTCCAACCATAAGTAGTATGGAAAGAAGCATAGCTATAATACTTTACCGTCCATTGACTTGTTATGCCCAATACATTTTTCCAATTCTGCTCAAGTTTCTTCTTATTGAAGTCTTACAAACTTAAAAATATTTAAAACGAATACAAGTAGACATACAAGTCTGTCTATACATACGAGTATTTACATATAAAGTTGTATGTAAATTTAATTTATGTATGATTCTATTATATACATATTTACATACATTTGTACATGACATGTAAGCAAGTGTCTGTTTTAAATAAAAATTTTCACACGACTTTTAGCCAAACAACAGAGCACTGTGATGACGAACACCATGCAGCCATCCATCATTTGTTTGTTGATTTCCAGAGACTGTCCACGAGCTCGCTGGCTGATGTTGTTGATGATGAGGGTAGATAGATGATGTATGCAACATCTTGAAATTTCCATGTGGGGATTTACAAAAGAAAGTGTGTATGATTTTGTCTGACAGTAAATCCAAAACAGTTGGAAATTTTTGGAAAGAATTTGTTTATGAAACGAAGACAAGATGAGAGATAACTGAATGAAAATTGGAACAACATTTATGTGATTTCATAAGAAATCCACTGCGATTAAAGCACATAATAAGCAATTTAATTTGGAAATGATCATGTTTAGTGATCGTCTCCACAACTTCTCTGAATTGACAGATCAGTTAGTCTTTGCTGAATTCTGGTGAATCCTAATTCTCCCACTATTTCAAAGTTAATTAAAAATATCCTCAATGTAGCTCCTCTAATATTCGCTTTCACCCAAACCCCATCACTGAATTTCTGGAGAAATCAAAAACAATAAACAATTTATTTTTTATATTCACCACAACTGTTCTTTATTTCAATTTAATTTACTCAATGCATTTTAATTTCATTACGGAAACACCTTTTTTTTCGTTGTTGTTTGCTAACGCTTAGATTGCATATTAAAGTGTAATTTGTAGTAGAGAGCTTAACGAGAAAAACAATTTTGTTTTCAATTGAAAATTAATCTAAATTTATTTTATTGGCTGGCAATGGCGCTAATTTATCAATATCAACTATATTCAATTTTCTATTGGCTGTGCTAATTAATTTAAGTGTTATAAATGATGTGTGAAAGCAAAAATCATTTTAATTAAAAAGTAATTAATCTATTTATGAAACATTGGCATTAAAACTAAAGACAAAAGAAAGATAATTGTATAATTTAATAGAAGATGTAAAAAAATGGTTAATTGTCAAGGTCAGTAATTGAGTTATTAGTCAATTAGTCAATTAATAATAATAAATATAAAACAATTATCATTAAAACAAACAATATAAAGCAATTACAAAATTACCTTAAATACATTTACAAAACAAAAATACTTTACATTAAAATTAAAACAATTAACGTGGCACTTCAATAAATAATTTCAGTTCTAGTTCAGTTCTAGTTCAGTTCTAGTTGAATTCTAGTTCAGTTCTAGTTCAGTTCTAGTTGAGTTCTAGTTCAGTTCTAGTTCAGTTCTAGTTCAGTTCTAGTTCAGTTCTAGTTCAGTTCTAGTTCAGTTCTAGTTCTAGTTCAGTTCTAGTTCAGTTCTAGTTCAGTTCTAGTTCAGTTCTAGTTCAGTTCTAGTTCAGTTCTAGTTCAGTTCTAGTTCAGTTCTAGTTCAGTTCTAGTTCAGTTCTAGTTCAGTTCTAGTTCAGTTCTAGTTCAGTTCTAGTTCAGTTCTAGTTCAGTTCTAGTTCAGTTCCAGTTCAGTTCTAGTTCAGTTCTAGTTCAGTTCTAGTTCAGTTCTAGTTCAGTTCTAGTTCAGTTCTAGTTCAGTTCTAGTTCAGTTCTAGTTCAGTTCTAGTTCAGTTCTAGTTCAGTTCTAGTTCAGTTCTAGTTCAGTTCTAGTTCAGTTCTAGTTCAGTTCTAGTTCAGTTCTAGTTCAGTTCTAGTTCAGTTCTAGTTCAGTTCTAGTTCTAGTTCTAGTTCAGTTCAGTTCTAGTTCAGTTCTAGTTCAGTTCTAGTTCAGTTCTAGTTCAGTTCTAGTTCAGTTCTAGTTCAGTTCTAGTTCAGTTCTAGTTCAGTTCTAGTTCAGTTCTAGTTCAGTTCTAGTTCAGTTCTAGTTCAGTTCTAGTTCAGTTCTAGTTCAGTTCTAGTTCAGTTCTAGTTCAGTTCTAGTTCAGTTCTAGTTCAGTTCTAGTTCAGTTCTAGTTCAGTTCTAGTTCAGTTCTAGTTCAGTTCTAGTTCAGTTCTAGTTCAGTTCTAGTTCAGTTCTAGTTCAGTTCTAGTTCAGTTCTAGTTCAGTTCTAGTTCAGTTCTAGTTCAGTTCTAGTTCAGTTCTAGTTCAGTTCTAGTTCAGTTCTAGTTCAGTTCTAGTTCAGTTCTAGTTCAGTTCTAGTTCAGTTCTAGTTCAGTTCTAGTTCAGTTCTAGTTCAGTTCTAGTTCAGTTCTAGTTCAGTTCTAGTTCAGTTCTAGTTCAGTTCTAGTTCAGTTCTAGTTCAGTTCTAGTTCAGTTCTAGTTCAGTTCTAGTTCAGTTCTAGTTCAGTTCTAGTTCAGTTCTAGTTCAGTTCTAGTTCAGTTCTAGTTCAGTTCTAGTTCAGTTCTAGTTCAGTTCTAGTTCAGTTCTAGTTCAGTTCTAGTTCAGTTCTAGTTCAGTTCTAGTTCAGTTCTAGTTCAGTTCTAGTTCAGTTCTAGTTCAGTTCTAGTTCAGTTCTAGTTCAGTTCTAGTTCAGTTCTAGTTCAGTTCTAGTTCAGTTCTAGTTCAGTTCTAGTTCAGTTCTAGTTCAGTTCTAGTTCAGTTCTAGTTCAGTTCTAGTTCAGTTCTAGTTCAGTTCTAGTTCAGTTCTAGTTCAGTTCTAGTTCAGTTCTAGTTCAGTTCTAGTTCAGTTCTAGTTCAGTTCTAGTTCAGTTCTAGTTCTAGTTCAGTTCTAGTTCAGTTCTAGTTCAGTTCTAGTTCAGTTCTAGTTCAGTTCTAGTTCAGTTCTAGTTCAGTTCTAGTTCAGTTCTAGTTCAGTTCTAGTTCAGTTCTAGTTCAGTTCTAGTTCAGTTCTAGTTCAGTTCTAGTTCAGTTCTAGTTCAGTTCTAGTTCAGTTCTAGTTCAGTTCTAGTTCAGTTCTAGTTCAGTTCTAGTTCAGTTCTAGTTCAGTTCTAGTTCAGTTCTAGTTCAGTTCTAGTTCAGTTCTAGTTCAGTTCTAGTTCAGTTCTAGTTCAGTTCTAGTTCAGTTCTAGTTCAGTTCTAGTTCAGTTCTAGTTCAGTTCTAGTTCAGTTCTAGTTCAGTTCTAGTTCAGTGCTTATTTGCATTACAAATGACAAAATCACGATCTACTTCAAAATATCAATCTGGTAGCTCTCTAAATAACAGTCAACATTAAGAGTTGCCTTATTAACTTAAAAATAAATTAAAGAGTTTTAAGAGAAATTTGTGTATGTTCTCTTTTTTGAAGGATTTTTGTTTATCACACAAACAATGTTGCCAGAAGTATAACAATTATCGTACATAGGGGATGTAAGGGATAAGTGTATTAAAATGAAATCAGAGGACTCTTCGAGTTTAATTTTTGATGGCAAGAGCCCCTCAGGAACCAACAGTATTGCCAGAAGTATAAAAAATACCTTATTTATGGAAAGAAAAGAAAAAGTTCATTAAAGAAAACTTTATACATGGCATAGTGGGGCAAAAGTTGTCGTAGAAGAGGAGTATTTGAGTTTAAGTTTTAACGACTGAAGCCACATACCGCTCTGGAGTGGAGTTGTGGGGTCTCAAAGCAGGACACATTCAAGCATTTGCAGATTTTTTGAGCTTCGTACAAAATCAAAACTGTTTTTAATTTCAAATTTTGTTTTTTTAGTGAAAAAATTAAATTTCAATTTTTTTTTTTTAAATTTAAAAAAAAGAATTCTAAAATTTTTATGACTAAAAAAATTTTTGGGTAAAAAAAATTCGGTTTAAAAAAATATTTTTCCCGATTTTGACCCATTGAAGGTACTACTTACATAATAATGGCGTATGTTGAAATCAACTTGCGAAGGTCGCCAGATAACTTGCATATATGATTCATACATCAAAATATACATTACCCGGAGTCTGAGAATAAGAGAAAACCACGACAATCTCAACTTTTGACCTATTTTTGATGAATAACTGGATTACAAAGTCATTAGTACAGACAATATGGATATATAATGATAGATATTTCAAAGATCTTTAAGACGTATACATATAACGCCATAGTAAGTCGGACTTACAATGGGTAAAATCGAGAAAAATATTTTTAAACCCGAGTTTTTTTTCCCAAACTATTTTTTTACTAATAAATAATTAAAAAAAATAATAAAACAAAATTTAAAAAAATTAAAAAAAAAATTTATACCAAAAAATATATTTATTTTAAAGTAGTATACCATTCACCCTTCAAGATTCAACCCCATTGGTCTAGATAACCAATTTCTAATTTTAGATTATTTATTAAATTATCTTAAACTATTAATGTATCTTGTCTGGGAGTAGTTTTACAAGGTCTTCCTCCCAAATGTTAAATAACTGCCTCACGAAATATGATGGTTTTTACATAGTTTTCATGAAGATACTTTTTATTTTAGTCTTCCTTCTTGCAGAATTTTAAAAGTTTCCATTGTTTTGCCAAAGCTAATAAATATAACCCTATTCTATAAATGTATTTCCTCTGTTTACATCGTTTTCTTACATATTATTTTTTGTTATTCTACTTTCTTGCATGTTTCCTAAAAGTTTCCATTGTATTTCCAATGCTAAACAATGGAAACTTCTTATTTAATGCCTAAAGTTTACCAAAAATACATTTATTTACAAGTTTACTTTATTTCAATACAACTATACATTCCTTTTGTATTAGTCTTCTTTCTTGTCGATGTTTAAAAGTTGTATTTCTTTTAAAAAATTTATTTCTTTTAAATGTTATTGCTTAAACATGGCGATATTTCATTTATTTTAATAGAAAACCTAGTAAATTTACATTCCTCTTAAAATTCTATAAAAATATTTTGTTAAAGTCATGTTTTTGAAAACTAAAATTAAGGAATATAGTTTTCAAAAAAGTTTCCATTGTATTGTCACCCACTGTATTTAAAATTGCTACAAAAATTTTCTAACTAAACAAATTACTCCCATATTTCATAACAAAACTATATAATTAAGCAGCAAAACCCACAAATCTATTATAAATTTGTTAAAAAGTACACAAAATACTTTATTTCATAAAATATGGATTATGTTTATGAATAAAAAGAAAATATATTAATTAAAACCATTAATACTTACCAAATTAAACAAATTCTTGAAATTATCCTTTAGAAATCTCCCTTCTCCAAAGAAAAATACTATAATCCCTTCTTAAACACACAAATACCATCATATGGCAACACTTTTTAGATCATGAAAAACAACAGCAACAAAAAAGCTAATTTTTAACAGGCTACTTTTGCCCATCTTTACTAACATAAATTAACACTTTTATTTGAGCAAACATTATTTATTTGGCTTTTAAAACAGCTCTTTTATTTACCTTTTACTTTACATTAATTGGAACATGATTAATTTTGCAATATTTGTTGCTTCTTTTTATTAGCTTTGCTGTAGCACTTGCACTTTTGTAGTTGTTGTTGTTGTTTGAAAACAACTCTTTATGTATTTGCCAATAACAACAAGAACAACAACACCACACACTAAACGAATGCAAACCGGATGACACAACAAGAACTTGTAACAACTTTTTTTTTGTTCAGGCCAGCAAATTTTAGAATTTAAGTAATTATCCAAGTTTTTTTCATTGTTTAATAATAAATATTACAATTAATTTACTAGTTTTAATACAATACATTATTAATAGTTAGTAATTTGCTGAAATAACCACTTTTACTTTAATTCTTGTGCTTAGAAAAACCCGCCGCGTACCATTGAAAAAAGCAACTGACAAAAAACATAAAGGGAAACATAATAATAAGAAGAAGAGGAAGAGCCACATAAGAGTAAAGAGAGATGGCAGAGTTGTAGAGCAAGAGAGTTAATGAAGTTAAATTTAAATAACGGAATGAATGCATTTAACAACAACAACATGAATAGTTAGTTAATGTTTATTTTTAATTTAATAAACATGTTATTGTTGTTGTTGTTAGCAGTGATGCCACTTTGTTTGAAAAGTAATACGTTAGAATTTAAGATTTTAAATAAAAATTTAAACTAAAATATTAATTGTCAGCAGATTTATATCAAAAAAGGTATTTAATTAAAGGAACAGGTAAAGTTAGAGCTACAATATTAATTTTAAGTAAAAGACATAAAGACAATTTAAGAGACTTTAATATATTGTTAGCACAAACATAAAATAAAACAAGTTGGGAAGTATAGTGGATCAAGCCCGACCATAAATACCCTACACTAAGTATTTTTGCAAAACAGTTGTCGTTTAAAATTTCAATAGCACATAATTGTTTTTCGAAACGATGATCATGAAATTAAGAAAAGTGAATTATTTCTATATGAAACATATTAGTGTTGAATTTTATGTGGATATTTTTAAGAGATTAATGCTCGTTAAAGTTATTCTCGGAAGTGGGGCTTATATGGGAGCTATGAACAATTAGGGACCGATCATAATGAAACTAAGTCCCGTGACATCCTTCTATATGAAACTAATTTTAGCTGAATACCAATATTTTTAAGAGATTTATGGTCTTTACAATGATTTTCTTAAGTGGGCCTTATATGGGAGATATATGGTGTGTAATTTGTGTAAAAATTATACTTTAAAAAAATTTAATTTACTTTATTCGTAAAAACTATAGTAAAATTATAAATAAATTCCAAATAAAATATTAAAAACAATAATTTCTATATAGTTTTAAATATTTAAATACATTTTTATAAATATCATAACAAAATTTCATATAATTACTCAAATTTTTAAATACATCACCCAGTTTCTCTTACAAATTGCTTGTTGGGTTATTAAAAAATACAACTTTGTCTATTAAGTACTCATTAATGCAACCCTGTAATTGTTTGACAGTTTACTTACACAATAGCAACAACAACACACACATACACGCGCTTTGTCAAAGAGACCACGAAGAAGAGACTAAGAAATTTTTTTGCATCATTTATTAAGAAAAAATTTAACATTTTGCGCGTGTTTATATAAAATTCAAGCTAATTTGTTTATATTTAAATATAAATTAAAGAAAAAACAATAAACCATGCCTAAACCCAGAGGAGGACAACGTCAACAATATAATAGTGGTGGCGGTGGCAGCAGTGGTTCACGTTTTCAAGCCTTGAATGACTATCAAAATGGTGGGAATTAAGTTTTTTCTTTCAGTTTTTTACTATTTAGTTGCATTGCGAAATATTTTTTGGTTGCATTGCTTAACAATATACCAATATTAAATGAAATTGTTTACTATTGTTGCATTACAGACCATGATGATAGAGACAATGGTGGCCGTAAAAAAGAACGCAATACCACCAGAAGAGTTAGTTTTAAGCCTTCGGCCTTGCAAAACAAGGGCGGCATCAAATCCCGTTTGGCTGAAATGGCTGTACGCACCAGGTTGGAGGATGATGAAGATATGGATGGTTTGGTTTCACATACTGGGGTAAGTTTGCTAAAGTAAATATGTAAAAGTTTGGGTTTTTATGCAATTGTTTGTGTTTTTAGTATGAAGACCGTGGTGGTTCCCGCAGAAAGGGTTCGCCCATACCCAAAGGCAAATTTGGCCAGTCCCGTAAATTAGCACCTAGTCAATTTGGCTGGTATCATGTGGCGGTAAGTGGAAAAGTTTGAATTTCTTTTAAAAAATTAAGGAGAATAATAAAAGGCAGCTAATATTTTAAGATTTTGGGATAGATTTGTGAAATTTGGCTTAATATCTTTGGCAAATAATGAGAATATTAGAAAATGTTATTGATTTTTAAGAAAAATTTTGGCATTTTGTTGAAATTTCTTGAATTTAAATTGGGTGTATGATTTAAAAATGCCAGATTTAAAATAAATGGGTATCTTTTGAACGCGGTTTTTGGTTTTAATAACTTGTATGTCATTTTGAAGGGTACATACATGTCGAATTTTGTACCAGCAAAGCGTCATACGCGGGAAGTTTTGCTTTACTTCTTCAATTTGAAAAAAAAGTGCCGCTGAAGCTTATGGTGAATGTGTTCCATCGGTTTCAAAGTGGGAGAGACGGTTTGTGCGGTTCAGAACTCATTGAAGATGGTTGTCAAAATCAAAAAGTTCTTGCTATATCAATGGGAGCTACACAATCAGCAATTTCAAAACGATTGCAGGCAGCAGGATTCATCCAAAAGCAGGTAAATTGTGTATTATACGAATTGAAGCCCTGAAATCTTGAAAGAAATGAAGCTTGAACGCTATAAAAGAAAATCATTTTCACACTGATGAATGCATTAAAATAACTCGAAGCGTAACAGATCGTATGTGAAGCCCGAATCGACAGCTAAGCCAAATATCCAAGTCGCTAAAAACAAAAATTTTACTCCCTCTTTAAAATATGTACAATATTTACCACAATTTTAAACAGATGCAAATACAATTTTTACTGCAATCTATAGATAACACACAACACATGTTTGCTGGTTTCGATCCCCACCATTTCCCTCTATATACAAATATTTCTGTCTGTTTTGTATGGTCTACAGTTGTTGCTTATTTTTATTTTATAGGTGAAGATCATAAAATGTATAATATTCTCTTTGCCAGTTGTTTGTTTTGGTTTCATTTGGGTGTTACAGAGATTAAAAGAGGAGGGGTAAATGTTAATATTATTAATTTGTTGGCGGTGTTTGTCTGTTTTTTCTTTAGAGGGGATTATTATTGTTTGATATGCATAATTGTATGGCCATTGTTTATATATTTTATTGAAGTAGAGGGGGTTTTAAAAAGAGGAGATTTCTTTTTTAAAATGCTTAAATTTATAACTAAAAAAATTGAAAATTATAACTACTTTTGATGAGAAACTAATTTGTTACATATAAAACTTAAGAAAAGTATTGATTTTGAAATGTTCGAAAAATTTCGAACATAGAAAAATTTTAATTTTATAAGTATCTTTGATTCGGAACAAATAAAACTATAAAATTTTAAACATCAAAAATTTTCGAAAAAAATAAATATTGATTTTGAATATTCGAAAAATTTCGAAAAGAGAAAACTTGAAATTTAATAACAATTTTCGATTTGAAATAATTTGTTTATTTATAAAACTCATAAAAATTAAAAAGAAACTAAAATATTTTTAAATTTCGAAAAGAAAAATATTGATTTTGAATGTTCGAAAAATTTCAAACGAGAAAGCACCTAAATAATAATAATTTTTGATTTGAATAAACATTTTTACTTAAAAAAATTAAGCAAGGTATAAATTTTTAAAATTCGAATATAGAAAAATTTTAAATTTACAATTTATTTCTGTTTAGAAAGAAATTTCTAAAATATTGAAATGAAGAAAAATACAGATTTTTAAACTTCGAAAATTTTTAAAAGAGAAAAATATGAATTTTTAATGTTCGAATAATTTCGAGCACATAAAACATGAAATTTTATAACAATTTTCAGTTTGTAAAACTTAAGAAAATTATTGATTTTGGAACTTCGAAATATTTCGAACATAGAAAACTTAGAAATTTAAAAATATTTATACTTAGAAACAAATTGTTTGCAGATAAAAATAAAGAAAAGTCTTAAATTTGAAACTTCGAACATGTTCGAACTTGGAAAAAGATTAAAATTTATAACTATTTTTGAATAGAAATCATTTATGAAAAATTATAAATTTTTTAATTTCAAAAATAAAGATTTTCAAACTTCGAAAATTTTCGAACATAGAAAAATTTTAAATTTTTAAATATTTTTCATTACAAAAAAATTTCCTGCGTATAAATGAAAAAAAAAATAATATTTTTTAAACTTCGAAAAATTTCGAACTTAGAAATATTTAAAATTTATAACAGTTTTTGATAGAAAACAAATTTTCTATTTTTGAATAGAAATCATTTATGAAAAATTATAAATTTTTTAATTTCGAAAATAAAGATTTTCAAAATTCGAAAATTTTCGAACAGAAAAATTTCATTACAAAAAAAATTCCTGCCTATAAATGAAAAAAAAAAATAATATTTTTTAAACTTCGAAAAATTTCGAACTTAGAAATATTTAAAATTTATAACAGTTTTTGATAGAAAACAAATTTTCTGCGTATAAAGTTAATTTTCGAACATATAAAATTTCAAATTTATAAATATTTTTCGTTAGAAACAAATTTTTTCTCAAATTTCCTGTGTTAAACACGAAAAAGTATTAATTTTGAAATTTCGAACATAATAAATTAAGGGCTTCAAGAAATTTTAATTCAAAACAAATTTGAATAATTTCGAAAATTTTCGAACATAGAAAAATTTTTAAATTTTTTAAATATATTTATATTTAATTAGAAAAAAATCTTTGTATAAATCCTAAAAAAGTATTAATTTTGAAATTTCGAAAATTTTCGAACATAGAAAAATTTTAAATTTATAATTATTTTTTGAGAATTAACTCTAAAAAAGCATTAAAAAACCTATTTCTAACATTCAAAATAAAGAAAATTAGTATATTTTAATTTCGAAAATTTTCGAACTTAAAAAAAATCTTGTTTTTATTTAGGGCTTGAAACTAGCTTTCAGTTTGAAAAACATCGAACATAAAAAAAACATTTAAAATGAAGAAAATTAGGATTTATAAATTTCGAAAATTTTCGAACTTAAAAAAATTATTGTTTTTATTTAGGGATTGAAACTAGCTTTCAGTATTATTTTCTGAGAAAAGTATTAATTTTTTAATTTCGAAAATTTTCAAACTTGGAAAAATCTTGATTTTCTTAGATTTTCAAACTACGAACATAGAAAAATTTGTAATTTATAAATATTTTTAATTAGATAAAAAAAAAATATTTATTTGGAAATTTCGAAAATTTTCGAACATAGAAAAATTTGAATTTTATAAATATTTCTTGCGAATTAACTCTTTAAAAATATTAATTTCGAAACATTAAACAATTTCAATCATAAAAAAAAAAATTTTAATTTCAGAACGAAGAAAATTATTATTTTTTTTAATTTTCGAAAATTTTCGAACATTAAAAAATTTGAAATTTATAAAATATTTTAAATGAAAACCAATTTATAATACCAAAAATTAAGATAATAATAAATCCTTTAATTTCGAAAATTTTCGAACTTGCAAAAAATTAAAATTAAGTAGAAGTTTTTATTGGAAATAAGATAATTTTTCCTTTTTACACTCTAAAATATTCTAAACTTTTTTGTTAATACACTTCTTGCTACCAAAATAAACCAGGCTATGTTGTCATTTAGTTAATTCTTAATTCCCTTAATATGACACTTGTTATCAAAACACCTTATTCATTTATTTATTTTCATTTTGTTTATAAAGCGTTTATTTTTACAATTTGTTAATACAATTTCGTTTGTTTATTAACGTTAATAATATTAATTTTGCCTTAACAAACCAGCAACAACAGTTTATTATCTTGCATTACATTTGTATGGGTGGTTAAAGGCCTTTATCATTAAACAAAAATAAAAAAATTCCAGAAATTCTTATTGTAAAACCATCCCAGCATCTAAAACGCAAGAATTTTTATTAATTATAATTTGGCAATTGCTTATAAAAGTTTTAAAAAGTTTACGGCCTATTTTTATAACCATAACTATCATTTATAACAAATTTTAATTAAAATCTAGCGATTTTATTTGTTGAAAATATAAAAATGTCATAAAGATTAAGGCTTTTTTTCTGAACTACAAAACGTCTAAAATAATCTGATAATCAACTTATAACTGTGCTATATTTATATATTTCTTTAAAGTATTTTTTTGTTGTTGTTTTTTGCTTTTCAATAGTGAGTTAGTTGATTTTATAGATAAAATTTCAATTGGTTTTGTGAAAAAAAACCTGTTCTTTTGAAAAATCTAAAAACCCATTAGTACATTAACAACGCAACTAACAAGGTGAATTAACGTTCTGAACAGTTTATTGGAACAAAAATATAAATAAATAAATTTAATAACAAGTGTTTTGTAATATAATAAAAATCTGTGTAATGTGAAAAAAGGAATTTGTAATATTAAACAAGAAAGTCATTAATTTAATTAGTAAAAGAAACTTAATACAAAATAATAACAATTAAAAGTAAATTTTATTAAAGCATGGAATTTGTTTAAGGAATGAATTAAATTTCTAAGGGAATAATAAAAGAAATTCTTTAAAAATTTTGAAATTTTTAATAAATTTCAAAATATTTGGAAATTTAAAAAGAGGATTTCAAGAAAATCTTAAAAAAAAAATTAAATTTTTAATAAATTTTAAAATTTTTCTTAATTTCCACTTGTGTTGCTGGTAAAGAATTTAGAATAGAGGATGATAGTTCATTTAAAGGAAAGAGTAATAAGTTATTAGTCCTAAAGGACCTTCATCCCCTTGGGGGTCACGAATCACCATCAGTGAACCTTTATAAAAGAGTTAAATAGTAAATAAAAGTATTTCTTTTAGTAACTAACTCAATAATTGCTTCGGTGGGATTCAAGAGGAAAGAGTAATAAGTTGTGAGACCTAAAGGACCTTCAGCCTCTTGGGGATTCACGAGCCACCATCAGTGAACCTTTATAAAAAAGTTAAATAGTAAAAAAAGTATTTCTTTTAGTAATTAACTCAATAATTGTTTAGATGGGATTCAATAGTCCCTCATTTAAACATTTTCACTTGAGTTTACTGAGGAGAGTTTGGAGGTGCGAAATTCAGCCCCCTCTTACATCAAAATCATACAAATTTGTCATTCTTATTTCGATCTGACTGAAATTCACACCTTAGTATCGCCAGCTAATAAACAAAATCTTGAAAATAAAATAATTTTTGTAACATAAAAATTAAAAGTACTAATCCCATACAAAAAGGGACATTTTTAGTACCACATGAATTCTAACCTCAACAAAAGTTCTCCTTCAAATAATAAATTTTAAATATTCAAGAATTTCTTATGTTTATAATAATTGCCTGTTTATTTGCGTCATTGCATTATTAAGATTAGAGAGTAATAGTACCAAAAAAGGGGAAATATTTAGTACCAAATTGTTTATCATCCTTGCAAATCATTACAGGATACCCGATTTTGAATACAACGCAAGTTTGCTGATTTCAGATTTACTTTAATAGTACTACTGGGAACAATTTAACCAGTTTTTATGAAAAAGGGACTTTTTTTAGTACCAATTCATTTTTAAATCCATACAAAATTGTAGTGAAACTAATAACATTTAAATAATTAATGTTTTCTTATTATTATTATAATAAGGAATTCTAAATTATGATGTAAAATTGTTTAGAGTTCCTTACTAGTACCAAAAGGGGGTAATTTTTAGTACCAAATCCTGTTTAACCATTTAAAATCCAAACGGGACACTGGAATTTAAATAGATTGCTGCATTATATATAATATAATAATTTTAAATGTTAAATTATGATGTAAAATTGTGCAGAGTTCCTAACTAGTACCAAAAGGGGGTAATTTTTAGTACCAAATCCTGTTTAACCATTTAAAATCCAAACGGGACACTGGAATTTAAATAGATTGCCACGATTATATAATTTAATAATTAAAAATTTTAAATTATGATGTAAAATTGTGCAGAGATCAGAACTAGTACCAAAAAGGGGACTTTTTTAGTACCAAATCTTGTTTAACCATTTTAAATCCTGATGGGACACTGGAATTCAAATAGATTGCCACAATTACATAATTTAATAATAAGAAATATTAAATTATGATGTAAATTTGTTTAGAGTTCCTTACTAGACCAAAAAGGGGATTTTTTTAGTACCAAATCTTGTTTAACCATTTAAAATCCAAACGGGACGCTGGAATTTAAATAGATTCCACAATTACATAATTTAATAATAAGAAATGTTAAATTATGTTGTGAAATTGTGCAGAGATCAGAACTAGTACCAAAAAGGGGACATTTTTAGTACCAAATCTTGTTTAACCATTTAAAATCCAAACCGGACACTGGAATTTAAATAGAATGCTACAATTATATAATTTAATAATAAGAAATGTTAAATTATGATGTAAATTTGTTTAGAGTTCCTCACTAGTACCAAAAAGGGGACTTTTTTAGT
Organism: Calliphora vicina; assembly: GCF_958450345.1. Classification (NCBI taxonomy): domain Eukaryota; kingdom Metazoa; phylum Arthropoda; class Insecta; order Diptera; family Calliphoridae; genus Calliphora; species Calliphora vicina. The sequence continues at coordinate 118,128,867 of NC_088783.1, forward strand.
ACCAAATCTTGTTTAACCATTTTAAATCCTGACAGGACACATGAATTTAAATAGATTGCTACAATTATATAATTTAAAAATTAGATTCTTTTGTTGTAGTAAAAAATTTCATAGTTTTAGCATAAAAGGGGTAAATTTTGGTACCAAATCATGTGTAAGCCTATAAAATGTAATTGCTTAAAAGCAGATAAAAATAAATTAGTTCGAAACATGGTTTAAATCACGATTTTTAATAGAAAGATAAAGTTTTATGGTTTCGGATTTAGCTGCCCACAATTTTCTCAGTTTTATGGGGGAAAAAGGGAAATTTTTGGTTCCAAATCATTTGTAATTGTATTAAAAGTTATTGTCCTTTCACTAATAACATTTAAATAGTCAATAATTTTATTCATGCTGCAAAATTTGCATATAAAATTACCATGTATAAGAATAATAGTACAATGCAAACATAAAAAAGGGGAAATTTTTGGTACCATTTCAATTAAATCTTATTCAAACACTAGACTGTAAATATACAGCAAAATAATGCTGGTTTGTACAGCTTAGTAATTTAGTTACACAAATATTCTGTCCTTTTTTTTATTATACTTACGAAAAGTGGTATTTAAAGGGATTTTTTGGTACCAAAAGGGGTAATTTTTAGTACCATATCTTCCGTTGTTATATTTAAACAGCTTCAGACACTATGATTGTCAAATAGAAGGCACAATGTTGTTGTTTTATTATATTTATTGCGAAATTATGTTTTAAATATAAGAAATATAGGCAAACTGGTACTAAAGAGGATATTTTTAGTACCAAAATTATTTGTAAATTAGATCCAAACACTTTTACTTTGGAAATAAAGCAAAAAGCTGAAGTTTTATTACATTTGTTGTGAAATTTAGACTTTTAATATGGAATTTTGGCAATTTGATTTTTAAGGCAAGATTTTTGGTACCAAAGGGGGAAATTTTTAGTACCATATCTTCAGTTGTTATATATAAACAGCTTCAGACACTATGATTGTCCAATAGAAGGCACAATGTTGTTGTTTTATTACATTTATTGCGAAATTATGTTTTAGATAGAAGAAATATAAGCAAACTGGTACTAAAGGGGATATTTTTAGTGCCAAAATTATTTGTATATCTGCTCCAAACACTTTTACTTTGGAAAGAAAGCAAAAAGCTGAAGTTTTATTATATTTGTTGTGAAAGTCAGACCTTTAAAGATGGAATATTGACAATTTAGTTTCAACCAGAAGATTTTTGGTACCAAAAGGGGATATTTTTAGTACCATATCTTCCGTTAACATATTAAATCAGCTTTAGACGCTTTGATTTCAAATAGAACACAGAATGTTGTTGTTTTATTACATTTTTTTTACGAAATTATGTTTTAAATAGAAGAAATATAAGCAAACTGGTACTAAAGGGGATATTTTTAGTACCAAAATTATTTGTAAATTAGATCCAAACACTTTTACTTTGGAAAGAAAGTAAAACGCTGGATTTTTATTATAATTGTTCGGAAATTAGACCTTTCAAGATGGAATATTGGCAATTTGGTTTTAAAGACAAGATTTTTGGTACCAAAAGGGGACATTTTTAGTACCATATCTTCCGTTGTTATATTAAATCAGTTTCGGACACTTTGATTTAGAATAGAAGGCACAATGTTGTTGTTTCATTACATTCATTGCGAAATTATGTTTTAAATTGAAGAAATAAAATAAAACTGGTACTAAAGGGGATATTTTTAGTACCATAATGATTTGCATATCTGCTCCAAACACTTTTACTTTGGAAAGAAAGCAAAAAGCTGACGTTTTATTATAATTGTTTGGAAATTAGACCTTTAAATATGGAATTTTGGCAATTTGATTTTAAAGGGAAGATTTTTGGTACAAAAAGGGGACATTTTTAGTACCAAATCTTCTGTTGTTATATTTAAACAGCTTCAGACACTTTGATTTCAAATAGAACTCACAATGTTGTTGTTTTATTATATTTATTGTGAAATTATGGTTTAAATATAAGAAATATAAGCAAACTGGTACTAAGGGGATATTTTTAGTACCAAAATCATTTGTATATCAGCTACAAACTCTTTTACTTTGGAAATAAAGCAAAAAGTTTAAGTTTTATTACATTTGTTGTGAAATTTAGACTTTTAAGATGGAATATTGGCAATTTTGTTTTAAAGACAAGATTTTTGGTACCAAAAGGGAAAATTTTTAGTACCATATCTTCCGTTATTATGTTAAATCAGCTTTTGACACTTTGATTTAGAATAGAAGGCACAATGTTGTTGTTTTATAACATTTATTAAGAAATTATATCTGTTATAAATGAAATATAAGCAAACTGGTACTAAGGGGGATATTTTTAGTACCAAAATTATTTGTATATTTGTTCCAAACTCTTTTTCTTTGGAAAGAAAGCAAAAAGCTGACGTTTTATTATAAGTGTTCGGAAATTAGACCTTTAAAGATGGAATATTGACAATTTGGTTTCATCCAGAAGATTTTTGGTACCAAAAGGGGACATTTTTAGTACCATATCTTCCGTTGTTATATTTAAACAGCTTCAGACACTATGATTATCAAATAGAAAGCACAATGTTGTTGTTTTATTACATTTATTGCGAAATTAGGTTTTAAATGGAAGAAAATAAGCAAACTGGTACTAAAGGGGATATTTTTAGTACCAAAATAATATGTAAATTAGCTCCAAATGTTTTAACTTTGAATGAAATACAAAAAGTTCAAGATTTATTACATTTTTTTTTGGAAATTCGGTTTTTATAGAGGAAATATGAGTCAAATGGAACTAAAAGGGAGATTTTTAGTACCAAATTCATTTGTCTTTGATTTCAAATATTTTTAAAAATTGATATTTTTTCTTTATTTAACATTCACAATACTTTTATTGTGATATTCGAAATTCAAGATAAAATATTGAAAATTTGGTACTAAAGGGCTATTTGTAACTTATTCCTGGAACAAAATCGACAAAAGTACCCAAACAGGGACATTTTTAGTACCACATCTTTCAATAACGTAATAATTCTTCTCGAGACACTTTTATTTCGATTCAAATGTTAAAAGTGGCACAAATTTGTACTAAAAAGGTACACTTTTTAAAATGTTTTGGACATTTTCCCTTTAAAGCAAAAAACCAGACTGCAATGATCCTCAAAAGTTAGAATTTTTAGAATTTTTTTATTTTAATTTGAAATCCGCTCCTATCAACTGCCAAAATTGCTGCAGTCTAGTCAAAAAACAATTAAGTCTAAGTGCTTTCAAGTTGTTAAATTTTTATTAATCAGCATAGGAATTCCCTAAACTGATAAAAGAAATGTAGGAAAACATAAAATTCCAAAGCCACTTGGTTTTAGCAAAACAAGAATTTTATTAAATAGATTAAATTCGCACTAAACGAAATATTTTTAAACAAAAACTATACGCATGTTTTGGCAAAGTGTGGAGAAAGTGCAAAGAAACTGTACTTTTGCGATAACACAAAGTTTAAGTGCAAAAATCTCAAGAAATTTCAAAGATTAACCCCTCCAAATTGTTCAGTTCAAAGATCTAATTGTCGTGTGAATATAGCATTCTTATTGATTAAACATCTAATCACTCCTATTTGGATTTCAATGCTATTTTTATCTGCCACCATTTTAAAGAAATCTAAATTTAGCTACAAAACTTGATAATTTTTCTTAGAATTCTTTATTATATTTGACCTTAAATAAGGGGAAAGTTTTGATTCTTATCAGAAATTTGGGCAAAACATGCCAAAAATTATGGTATATTTGTTATATTGACTTGAATATTCTCTTAAATCAAACAAAATTGTTTATGATGCCCCAAAATAAAACTAAATTGTAAAACACTTGTCTCTGAGCCAATTTTTATTGTTAATTGGTATTTTTTGTTTTGATGCGGGGAAAGTTTGAAGAGTTTAAATTAATAAATATTAAATATCAGCAATCGGCAGTTTTTTAATTTGCAATAGATAAGATGTTTACCTTTTCTGTGCGAATACTTGAGATTTGGGGTCTTGCAAAATAAAATAAAAAATAACATCGTAAGATTTCAACATCATATAGTGGTGTGACTTTTTAAGCTTCATGGTGTTTTAGCTTAATATAAACAATACATCCAAGAACAGAATTAATATTGAAAGATCTTGATTGAAGGATTTTGCTTCATCTATTCTATATTCCTGGATGCCCAATCTAATGAAGAACTTGTTCTTTTCATTCTCCCTTCGCTATTGAACTTCCTAGTTCCTGTTCAAGTAATAAAGCATCTGATTTCGTGGAATTTTTAGGGAAATGATTACAATGCATTTCTAATCCAATTCCTTTTCACTATATTCCTGAGCAACCGATCTTATGAACAACTTTTTTTCATTTTTTAATCCCTATCAAAGATCCATATTCCTCTTTACTTTTCTTATGAAGAAATAAACGAATATGTCTCGTGGAATTTTTAAACAAATCATTATTAATCCATACCGATCCAAGGAAATATTACCTTTCCATTGCGATCCAAATCATCTTCAGCAGTTTTCTGTATTCCCGATCTGCTTACATACAACTTATTTGCATTCCTAAGTCCTGGTTAATGATCCATATTCCTCTTCCCTTCTCTCATTAAGAAAAAAAAAAAGTTTTTCGTGGAATTTTTAAACAGATTTTTGGGATCGATACAGCCTCGAGAAGAATCCGGAAACTGAATTTCTAAAATTCTACTATACGTATCTACTTGGACAGCCTTGCATCAATCAAGGCTCTTAATGTCTTCTCAATTGTATTCATTCACTTTCACAAATAACACAACATCACGTCTAGTTAATATGGGTTCCATGAGGGTATCCGAGGAAATGAAGCAACAACGGGTCATCCCTGGACGTAAACCTTGGAGACCGTATTGAATTTGATAGATGAATGGGCGTTAAGAGAGACGGAACTCAGTTGGTCAAATATCATCATTTGTAGAATATCCAGAATGCTCGGGACCAATCTGACAAAGGATAGGACCTTGACTCCTTTGCCTCTTGATAGGAATTCGATTAAGCTTTTTACGACTATAATTACTGGGCACTGTATGATTAGAGACATGTCGGAACGTATGGGTTACCCTCGTTAAAGCTATTGTAGAAGTTGTTTAGATGAGGAGGTGGAAGAATCGGAACAATCCCTTCACACTTAGAATCTGGCTTCCTTCTGTGTTTTATAATGAAACCAATACCGATCCAAGATCTAAAATACTGCTTCCTAATTGAATTTGCAAGGCTTCCAATTTATTCTCCACAATGACTCATAATTGGTACTTCCTTTATCCTCTAAGCTGACATATGTAGCTCTATAGAAGTGGTTGAAGTCAGAGTGTTAATTTATTCAGGAAATTTTAAGATTCCTTCAAATCCACCCTTCCTTAGAGCACCACTAGAATTCCAAACAAACACTGAGATTTCCACCTTTTCAATTTTCATAGTAGATGTCAAACCTTCCTCTTCTTTATTCACTGGCTGAAACTCACACCAGGTTGAAGAGGGAGTATTCATTTCCTCAAGGAACTATTCCCTTCGCTCTTTAGTTCCTGAGAGATATTTCATATTCCTCAAGGAATGAAAAGAAACCTTCAAATTGGAACTACTACCTTTCTCTCTTTAGTTGCAAAGAGTTCATGATTTTCTAAGTTTCTTCTACCTTTAGTTAAGCCTTTTCTCCTCTAAAATCGAATCTCTCTATAGATTAGATTGAGGAAATTGTACAACTTTCCAAAAAAAATGGAAAAGAAACAGCCGATTAGAATTGTTTTCTTGAGTTCCAAGAAGTCGAAGGACATTTTTGAGAAGCTTTTCTAAACTTAAAGATCTAAATGTAAATTTCCTTGCCTCCAGTCCTCCCTAGTCTATCTTGAAATAATATTATTACAGCTAAGGATGACTCTTCCTTGATTCTTTAGAATCTGGCTTCCTGCTGTGTTCTATATGGAAACCAATCCCGATCCAAGATCTAATAACCTGTTTCCTTCTTGAATTGGCTCATGAAAAAGAGAGCTTCCACTTTCTTCTCCACAATAACTCATAATTGCTATTTCCTTGCTTTATCCTCTAAGCTGACATAGCTCTATAGAGCTGGTTGAAGTTCAGAGTATTAATTTCCTCAGGAAATTTAAAGATTCCTTGAAATCAAAACTACTTGCTTTCCCTCTTTAGTTCTTTCCTTAGAGCACCACTTGAATACCAAACAAACCCGGAAAGATTCTCCTTTTTAAGTTTCATTATAGATGTCAAACATTCCTCTTCTTTATTCACTGGCTGAAACTCACACCAGGTTGAAGAGAGAGTAATCATATTCCTCAAGGAATGAAAGGAATCCTTCGAATTAGATCTATTCCCTTTGCTCTTTAGTTCCAGGAAGTTATTTCATATTCCTCAAGGAATGAAAAGAAACCTTCAAATCCTAATTACTTCACAGAGAAAACAGATTCGTGATAGCAACCAAATTTGTTGCCAATCGAATGATTTGCTTGCACACATAGAAATTTTCGGTCCTATCAACAGAAAGTCAGTTGATAAAGAAGAATTTCAGTTGAAGCAACCAAACTTTAGTTCCCCCTTCCAAAATTTTGTACCCACAACTGTAAAATTCGGTCACTAATTGGCAACAAATTCGGTTGCTATCACGAATCTGTTTTCTCTGTTATCCTTTCTCTCGAAAGAGTTCATGTTTTTCTAAGTTTCTTCTACCTTTAGTTAAGCCTATAGATTAGATTGAGGAAAGCGTACAACTTTCCAAAAAAAATTGGAAAGGAAACATCCGATTAGAACTGTTATCTTGAGAGCTCAGATATCTAATGACTTTTCTGGTATTTGGCTCTCATTTTGGAGAAGATATTTTGAACTTAAAGATTCTTGCCTCCGGTCCTCCCTAGTCTATTTTGAAATACTCTTATTGCAGTTAAAAAAGACTCTTCCTTCAAGTAATAGTTTGTGTGTTAGGAGATCTACCAAAAATTTTGAACAATTCCAAACAAATTTCCATTATTTTGAGAATTTTTAAACACTTGAAATCATATTTAACAGATTTTTACTTCATTACAAAACACTTGACTTTCTTACGGCGGCAGGGATAAGATTCCTAGCAGAATTTCTTGCCTGCATTAATATTCATTTCAAATTTAAACTAAAATTCCTTGAAACTATAGTTTTCTCTCTTGGAGTGTTGAACGTGGTGTCATCATGTCAAACTAATTGTGGAATTAATTTAAACATTGTTGGTCCTGGAATTAACTCCCTACAAAAGCACAAACTTTTCCAAATTTTAAATCTTCATAAAATTGTTTAAAAAAGTAACAAGCAACTACTACCACAACATGGCTCAATTTGGCCCCTGGGATTATACTATTCTGGCCATTGTATTACTAATATCGGCTGGCATTGGTGTATACTATCGTTTAACCGGTGGTAAACAAAGGACGGCCAAGGAATATTTATTGGCAGATCGTGGCATGGGCATAACCCCGGTGGCTTTTAGTTTAACCGCCAGTTTAATGTCTGCTGTTACCATTCTGGGAGTATCCGCGGAAAATTATCAATATGGCACACAATTTGTAATCATCAATATTGCCTATATCATTGCCACGCCCTTTGCCGCCTACTTGATCTTACCGGTGTTCTATCGCTTGAAGACGGCCAGTGTTTATGAGTATTTGGAACAAAGATTTGGTTATGCTACACGTTTATATGCCTCCTTGGCTTTCTCCGTGCAGACTGCCTTATACATGGGTATTGTGTTGTATGCTCCAGCCTTGGCTTTGGAAGCTGTTACTGGTTTGAATATTGTATTCTCCATTTTGATTGTGGGCCTGGTGTGTACTTTCTATTCGACATTGGGTGGCATGAAGGCTGTTTTGATAACTGATATATTCCAGTCGGTGCTGATGTTTGCCTCGGTGTTTGCTATTATTATCTGTGCTGCTATTAAGGCTGGAGGCTTAAGTGATATTTGGGAGACGGCCCGAGAGGGAGGACGTTTGGAGTTTTTCAATTTCAGCACGGATCCTACCCATAGACATACCTTCTTTACCCAAATTATTGGTGGTTTGGGTGTGTACTTATCTTTGTATGGTGTTAATCAGGTTCAGGTGCAACGATTGCTGTCCGTGAAGTCTTTGAAGGCCTCTGCCAATTCCTTGTGGTGGAGTTTGCCGGTCTTAATGGTTTTAAGTTTCACCACCTGTTTCTCCGGCTTGTGTATGTACTATTACTACAAGGGCTGTGATCCTTTGCTGGAGGGCCGCATTAGTTCTAGAGATCAGCTTATGCCTTTGTTTGTGGTGGACACCATGGGCCATATACCCGGCTTATCGGGTTTGTTTGTATCGGGCATATTCTCCGGCAGTTTGTCATCCATATCCTCAGCTATATCTTCATTGTCGGCGGTTACAATGGAGGATTACATTAAACCCTTTGTGGCTTATAGACAAAAGAAAGAACTAACTGATGCCAAGACCACCTTTTATACCAAAGTATTGAATCTGATTTATGGAGTTGTCTGCTTGGGCATTGCCTTTATGGCGGGCTCTATTGGTGGTCTATTGCAAGCTGCACTTTCCATATTTGGCATAGTGGGTGGACCTTTATTGGGTCTGTTTACCTTGGGCATGTACATCCAGAGAGCCAATCAAAAAGGTGTCATAACCAGTTTAACCATAGGCTTAGCATTTTCCTTTTGGATGGGCTTTGGCCAACCCAAACCTCCCATACCATTGCTGCCCTTGGACATCGACAGTTGCCCAGCCACTGCCACTAGTTTAGTAACCGACATTTTCACCTCCACACTGCATGACGTCAAGTCTGAAGAAGAACCTCATTATTTCTATTTGTATCGCATCTCCTACATGTGGTATGCTGCCATTGGTTTTATCGTTACCTTCGTTTTGGGCATAATTTTCTCTTGGATCTATGAGAAGTTGGGTTGGGACCTAAATGATGCCCTGTACACCGATGAATCGCGTACTATTATCAAATGTGATCTGTTTGTGCCACCCATTGCCAAACGTATACGCAAAAGGCAAATGCCTTTGGTAGTGGTCACTGCTACAAGTTCCGAAATTGGCAATAATAACTCTAGAACTCCCAGCTTTGTGGAAGAGGAAACTGCCGGTCCTGGCCTAACTAAATCCTATACCAATTCCACGGAATTAAGTGAGGTCTCGTCTAAGGAAGAGAAACTGGAGAATCTGGAAGATTTTGAAAAATCGAATGGCAGTAGAGGCAGCATGGATATGATACCCGAGGAACAAGATCATAAAGCCAAAAAATTACAAACCAATACCAAACTAGAATGAATTTATAGCTAATAAATTATGTATACCTACTTATTTCATTGTCTTGTTTTTAAAGATTTAATAGAATTTATAAAAAGAACAAATATGCACTCTTTACTTTTAGTTTTAAATTGCACAAAAAAAAATGATTTATTTTTATTTAATAATAATTCTTTAAATAAAAATAATTAATATGGATTATAAGCACTTAAAGGCCTTTAATTAAATTTAAATGGAATAAACTATTTATAAAAGGGTTTGTAGAGGTTGTATTTTAATTTCTTTAGTTAAATTAACCATTTTTTCTTTCAAATACAAGGTTTTTTGAATTCCTAAATTCCAAAAAAAAAATCCCCTCAAAAGGGATTTTGAAATTTTAATAGGAATTCTCAAATATAAATAAAAACCTAATCTCTGTTACTTTATTAATCTATTAACTAAATTATTTCTCTAAAATCTCCTTATTAAAACTTCCCCAGTTTGGGTTTAGCAAAAAAAATTTAGGAATTTGCTGTCAAATTTTCAATTTAAATTTATTGCAATTCAAAATGCTTTTAAAATTAACAAATTTCAAATTCCTAAATTCAAAATAAAAGTTCCCCAGAAAGGGATTTTTTTAAAATTTAAATGGGATTTCAAAAATTTTAACGAAAATTTAATTTTTATAATAAATACTTTAAAGAGATACAAAAAAATTAAATTCCTAATTTCAAAATAAAAGTTCCCCAGAAAGGGAATTTTTTAAAATTAAAATGGGAATTTAAAAATTTTAAGAAAAATTTAATTGCTAACAAAAATACTTCAAAGATAACAAAATTTAAATTCCTAAAATCAAAATAAAAGTTCCCCTTAAGGAGATTTTTTTTAAATTTAAATGGGAATTCAAAAATTTTTAGAAACTTTGAATTTTTATAAAATCTAATTTAAAAATACAATTTAAAAAAAAATTCCTAACTGAAAAATAAAACTTCCCCAGAAAGGGATTTTTTTAAATTTAAATGGGAATTCAAAAATTTTAAGAAAAATTTAATTGTGATTAATAATAATTTAAAGATAACAATTAAAATAATTCCTAACTCAAAAATAAAACTTCCCCATAAAGGGAATTTTTAAAATTTAAATGGGAATTTTTAGTTACCAAAAAAAAATAATCTCTGTTACTTTATTAAGCTATTAATTTGAAATTGAATTCCTTACTCAAAAATAAAACTTCCCCAGAAAGGGAATTTTTTAAAATTTAAATGGGAATTAAAAAATTTTAAGAAAAATTTAATTGTGATTAATAATACTTTAAAGAAAACAATTAAAAGAATTCCTTACTCAAAAATAAAAGTTCCCCATAAAGGGAATTTTTAAAATTTAAATGGGAATTCTTAGTTAACAAGAAAAAAATAATCTCTGTTACTTTATTATGCCATTAACTTAAAATTTAATTCCTAAATTCAAAATAAAAGTTCCACACTAAGGGGATTTTTTAAAATTAAAATGGGAATTAAAAAATTTTAAGAAAAAATTAAATGTTATCAAAATCAATTTAAACATACAATTTTGAAAAATTCCTAACTGAAAAATAAAACTTCCCCAGAAAGGGATTTTTTTTAATTTAAATGGGAATTCAAAAATTTTAAGAAAAATGTAATTGCGATTAAAAATACTTTAAAGATAACAATTAAAAGAATTCCTCACTCAAAAATAAAACTTCCCCAGAAAGGGAATTTTTTAAATTTAAATGGGAATTCTTAGTTACCAAGAAAAAAATAATCTCTTTTACTTTATTAAGCCATTCACTTAAAATTTAATTCCTTAATTCAAAATAAAAGTTCCCCATTAAAGGGATTTTTTAAAATTAAAATGGGAATTAAAAAATTTTAAGAAAAAATTAATTATTATCAAAATCTATTTAAACATACAATTTTAAAAAATTCCTAACTGAAAAATAAAACTTCCCCAGAATGGCATTTTTTTAAATTTAAATGGGAATTCAAAAATTTTAAGAAAAATTTAATTGTGATTAAAAATACTTCAATGATAACAATTAAAAGAATTACCAACTCAAAAATAAAAGTTCCCCATAAAGGGAATTTTTAAAATTTAAATGGGAATTCTTAAATTCAAAGAAAAAAATAATCTCTGTTACTTTATTAAGCCATTAACTTAAAATTTAATTCCTAAATTCAAAATAAAAGTTCCCCTTAAGGAGATTTTTTAAATTTTAAATGGGAATTCAAAAATTATAAGAAACTTTGAATTTTTATAAAATCGATTTTAAAAATACAATTTTAAAAAATTCCTAACTGAAAAATAAAACTTCCCCAGAAAGGGAATTTTTTAAAATTAAAATGGGAATTCAAAAATTTTAACGAAAATTTAATTGTGATTAAAAATACTTTAAAGATAACAATTAAAATAATTCCTAACTCAAAAATAAAACTTCCCCATAAAGGGAATTTTTAAAATTTAACTGGGAATTTTTAAATTCAAAGAAAAAAATAATTTCTGTTACTTTATTATGCCATTAACTTAAAATTTAATTCCTAAATTCAAAATAAAAGTTCCCCACTAAGGGGATTTTTTAAAATTAAAATGGGAATTCAAAAATTTTAAGAAAAAATTAATTATTATCAAAACCTATTTAAACATACAAATTTGAAAAATTTCTAACTGAAAAATAAAAGTTCCCCAGAAATGGAATTTTTTAAATTTAAATGGGAATTCAAAAATTTTATAAAAAAATTTTTTGTTATCAAAAATACTTTAAAGATAACAATTAAAAGAATTCCTAACTCAAAAATAAAAGTTCCCCATAAAGGGATTTTTTTAAATTTAAATGGGAATTCTTAGTTACCAAAGAAAAAATATTCTCTGTTACTTTATTAAGCCATTAACTTAAAATTTAATTCCTAAATTCAAAATAAAAGTTCCCCAGAAAGGGATTTTTTTAAATTTAAATGGGAATTCAAAAATTTTAAGTAAAACTTAATTGTTATCAAAAAAGATTTAAACAAACAATTTTGAAAAATTCATAATTCAAAAATAAAAGTTCTCCACAAAGGAATTTTTTTTAAATTAAATGGGAATTCAAAAATTTTAATAAATATTTAATTGTTATCAAAAATACTTTAAAGATAAAGATTAAAAGAATTCCTAAATCAAAAATAAAACTTCCCCATAAAGGGAATTTTTAAAATTTAAATGGGAATTCTTAGTTACCAAGAAAAAAATAATCTCTGTTACTTTATTAAGCTATTAACTTAAAATTGAATTCCTTACTCAAAAATAAAAGTTCCCCAGAAAGGGATTTTTTTAAATTGAAATGGGAATTCAACAATTTTTAGAAAAATTAATTTTTTAGTTTTTTTTTAAATTTTATTATTTTTATTAAAATTCAATTTCAATAACATGAATTCAATTTTGGATTCTTGATAATTATCTCCCAACCATTGCCCATATATATAACTTCCGATATACTATGCTCTCTGCTGCTCTCCTTACTCTCACGAAACACCTCAACATCACTGATTTCCTTATTGTTTTGACGCTGATTATCCTTGTTTAACTGATGTTCCAATTTAACCGTAATCTTTTCATTTTGTATGGTAAACTCTTTGGGTCCATTATCCACCAACTCTTCCCAGTCAATGTTGCGTGACCACAAATCCATGATAACCGAACTGTTAATGACACGCGTTAAGGCAAAACTTTGCCAGGTTATTAAGATTAAAACTAAAAGTTGAAATTTATTTGAAAGCATTTTTATTGCCGTTTAATTTTGATTTTACTTCCTTTAACAAATTCGTTTAAATTAATACTGTCGCAGTAATTTATGGAATTCACAAATTTGTCACTCATCATTAGTTGGGGTTAAAGAGAGGGGAGATAAATCTCATTATTAATCTCTCTCTCTCTGTCACTCATCATTAGTTTTGCTCTTCCTAAGAGATTTTTTTTTCATCTAAAATGATGCTTAGTTTTGGTTATTTTAAGTTAAAGCATGGATTTGTAACGATTTGCTGCTAAGGATTTTTCACCATCATTACTTTTATTCGTTTTATGGAACGTAAAGAATGAGAAATATTGTTGTAGTTTCTTTTTTGTTGTCTTTTTATAGAGACGTTTCAGCTTTAAAACTATTTTATCTTCTTCCGCCTTAATTATTATTTATTTTTTGTTGTCATAAGCTTTATTTTAAGGCCTTTTATGATCAGTGTTAACCATATCATATACTTTATTTAACTTTTAATAAACATTGTTGAAAGGCAATATTTAGGCTGCTCCCAGATTGAGGGAAAATCAGGCAACTTTTGTCAGGTTACTCTTCTAGGCCCAGTAAAAGGGATCTTCCAAAGAATAATGACAACTGATCTTAATGAACTTTGAGGGCGAATTTCTGCACTATGCACCTGGACTTCCCTTTCTCAATTGTATTTGCCTTAAGGAATCCTTTACAAATGATTGAGAGAGTTTTCAAAAAAAGAGAAAATGTTTTTTATTAATTATTCTCTTGTAGAGATGTTTCTGCCTCAGCTTGATTCTACTGCTCTTAAGTAAATAAAACTATACTCTTTATATGACCCTGTGAATAGCCCCACTATTTGTGATTGCTTTTTATTATTTAATTAAAGTTTGTTTGACAGATTTTATTCCTATTCAGAGTCATTTCTTTTTTTTATAAAGCATTTTACTATCACTTTTTGCAAAATGAGATAAAAAGAAATGAACATTTTGTTTGCAATTTATCATTTTCTACAATTATGATATATTACAAAAGACTTTTGCAAACTGACAATTAGAAAAATACGCAAAATAGTTAAACAATTATATTGAAATTAATGGAATTAATTATTTTTTTTTTCATAATCTTTAAATTGTATTACTGCTAATAATATTTAAATAGAACTTTTTTGTTTATAATTCATGTATTTTATTTATTTTGGCGGTTTTGTTTGATAAAATTTTATTAAAATTAGCCTAATTTAAATATTATAGTGGGAGATTATAGTTTTATTTTTATTAATTTACAATTATTAAATATAATTTACCTAAAATATTTTCAATTTAAATTTATTGTCAATAAAAAAAAAATTCTTTTAAAATTAAGAAATTTTGAATTCCTAAATTCAAAATAAAAGTTCCCCAGTAAGGGATTTTTTTTAAATTAAAATGGGAATTTAAAAAATTTTAACTAAAATCTAATTTTTATAAAGAATACTTTAAATATACAATTTTAAAAAATTCCTAACTCAAAAAAAAAGTTCCCCTTCAGGGGATTTTTTAAAATAAAAATGGGAATTCAAAAATTTTCAGAAAAATTTATTTGTTAACAAAAGTTCTTTAAAGATGACATTTAAAAAAATTCCTAACTCAAAAATAAAAGTTCCCCTTAAGGAGATTTTTGGAAAATAAAATGGGAATTCAAAAATTTTAACGAAAATCTAATTTTTATAAAGAATAATTTAAATATACAATTTTAAAAAATTCCTAACTCAAAAAAAATAGTTCCCCTTAAGGGGATTTTTTAAAATTAAAATGGGAATTCAAAAATGTTCAGAAAAATGTATTTGTTAACAAAAATTCTTTAAAGATGACATTTAAAAAAATTCCTAACTCAAAAATAAAAGTTCCCCTTAAGGAGATTTTTGGAAAGTAAAATGGGAATTCAAAAAGTTTAACGAAAATCTAATTTTTATAAAGAATACTTTAAATATACAATTTTTAAAAATTCCTAACTCAAAAAAAAAAGTTCCCCTTAAGGGGATTTTTTCAAATTAAAATGGGAATTTAAAAATGTTTAGAAAAATTTATTTGTTAACAAAAATTCTTTAAAGATGACATTTAAAAATAATCCTAAATCAAAAATATATGTTCCCCTTAAGGAGATTTTTGGAAAATAAAATGGGAATTCAAAAATTTTAACGAAAATGTAATTTGTATAAAAACTACTGTGAATGTAAAATTTTTAAAAATTCCTAGTTCAAAAATAAAGTTCCCGTTAAGGAAAATTTTAAAAAGTTTTTGATTTATAACGAATAAAAATTAAAAATTTGCATTAATTTTGAAAATTTCCCTTTAAGGGAAATTTTATATAAAAGAGATTTTTATTGTATTTTTAGGATTTTTGTAGTTTGTGTTAATAAATATTACAAATTCATCAAAATTTTGAAAATTTCCCTTTTTTTAAAAAAGTTCCCCTTAAGGTAAATTTTAGTTAAAATGGATTTATCTGAACTTTTAGCTTTTTTGTACATTATGATAAATACTGATTACAATTTTACCAAAATTTTGAAAATTTCCCTTTTTTAAAAAAATTTCCCTAATTGGGAAATTTTTTTGAAAAGTTTTTTTCTTGTAATTTTAAGATTTTTGTAGTTTATAACGAATCAAAATTAAGAATTTGCATAAATTTTGAAAATTTCCCTATTTTGAAAAAATTTCCCCTTAAGGGAAATTTTAGTTAAAATGGATTTATCTGAACTTTTAGCTTTTTTGTACATTATGATAAATACTGATTACAAATTTACCAAAATTTTGAAAATTTCCCTAATTGGGAAATTTTAGTTGGAAGTTATTTTTTTTGAAATTTTATGATTTTTGTGGTTTATAAGGAATAAATATTATGATTTTATAGAAATTATTAGAATTTCCCTATTTTGAAAAAATTTCCCTAATTGGGAAATTTTTGTGAAAAGTTTTTTTCTTGTAATTTTAAGATTTTTTTAGTTTATAACGAATCAAAATTAAGAATTTGCATAAATTTTGAAAATTTCCCCTTAAAGGAAATTTTAGTTAAAATGGATTTATCTGAACTTTTAGCTTTTTTGTACATTATGATAAATACTGATAACAAATTTACCAAAATTTTGAAAATTTCCCTTTTTGAAAAAAATTTCCCTAATTGGGAAATTTTAGTAAAATGTTAGTTTTCTGAAATTTTATGATTTTTGTGGTTTATAAGGAATAAATATTACGAATTTATCGAAATTTTCAAAATTTCCCTTTTTTTAAAAAATTTCCCTAAATGGGAAATTTTTGTGAAAAATTTTTTTCTTGTAATTTTAAGATTTTTGTAGTTTATAATCAAAATTAAGAATTTGCATAAATTTTGAAAATTTCCCTATTTTGAAAAAATTTCCCCTTAAGGGAAATTTTAGTTAAAATGGATTTTTATGAAATTTTATTATTTTTGTACATTATGATGAATACAGATTAAAAATTTACTAAAATTTTGAAAATTTCCCTTTTTTGAAAAAATTTCCCTAAATGGGAAATTTTTGTAAAAAAGAATTTTTCCAAAATTTTTGGATTTTTGTGGTTTCTAAGGAATAAAAATTAAAAATTTTGGAAATTTCCCTATTTCATTAACCTTTGATTAACTGTCTCCATTTTGTTAATTTCCATGCTAAATTAAAATCCATCTTAATTTCTTAATTTCTATATAAAAAACACCTCACCATCGTATGACTAAAACTGTTTTAGTATTTCAATTTTAAAATAATCATTTATATTTAATAATTTCAAGTACCGCCAAACAAATAAAAACACTTAAATATAAATGTGTGTCAAATTCAAATAAATTGTTTGTATACAAATAATTTTTTGTTGTGTGCAGCTTTTTTTGAAACGCATGTGTTTCTTTTTTTCTTTCTGCTGTTATCAGTTAAAAATGTATTTTTTTATTATTATTATTTTTTGTTAATAATTTTATTGCATTATCTCTAAATATTCGCCGACATTTTTTATAGTTAAACAATACAAATAATAATGAACTCATTAAAGAAAAGCAACAAATGGTAAAGATTTTTTTTTACATAGAGAATTGTAGATAGAGACGAGACTCCGTTTTGTCTAAGAAAAATAACACAATTCATATGTCTGATACAGCAACAAAATACATTGAGAGTTAGGATTTTTTATGATTTGTTTCAAGAATGCCTAAATCTATTTTCAATTTTTTTTTTATAAAAATGAAATAAAATTTATTTTTATTAATTACTAAAACGTTTTTATTACATTATTTTATTTAAAATGTTTACTCTCTTAATCTAATGTTACAAAATTATCATTTGTATTGGGTAGATCGGTTTGCATTTCATAGAAATTTTGCTCTTTAGCCCACTGCCAAAAGGCCAGCAGTTTTGTCAGCTCCGTGTAGGTCAAAGTCTGTTGATTTCCACCTAACTCTGGCCTTACAGCCGTATTGCTCAATTTATCCGCTCCAATATAATTCACAATTTCATGCAGTGTGGCCGGTTCACGTATCTCTGCCGGTTTAACCCTGTTATCAATATAAATTGAGGGATCTGTAGCACCCAACTCGGTTAATTCATTATTGTTGTTATGCTGCTGGGTAGTTTGTAAGACATACGCCTTACATTTATGAATGCTGGCGTAGATTTCGAGTAAAATTATCAATTTTAATATGAAATACATTTTCTGTTTTATTTCGTTTTGGTTTTTACTTTTTTTAATTCACTTAATTTTTTTGTTTTCTTTTTAAATTGATTACAATTTAAATGGGTCTTTAGTATACAACGGCTTTGTGTCAACTAAAAAAAAAATAATTGAAAGATCATGAGATGATCCCCAGTATTATTTGTTTTGTTTTGAATTTCAATTTAATTTATTTATATTGTTTTTGCTGTCTAGTTGAAAGTGGTTTTTCTGTATAAAAACTAAATTAAATTATAGTATATTTGATTGTTTTTATTTATAAAGAAGAGCTTAAGGGAAAATTATCTTGTTTTGTTGTGGGGTGGTTTAAAGCAGACAACGGAAAATAACTCGTGCACTTATTCAAATTACCTCTTATTTTTTGGTTTTAAAAAATAAGTCTCTTAAAATGAGTAATCGTTTCATATTTTTGTTTTTAGTTTTACAGTTTTTCATATTTTTTGTTGATTAAATATTTTTAAAAATTTAAACAATCAAAAATGGTTTATCATTTTGGATCATTTTAATGGAAAATGAGGATTTTAGATAATTTTAAATTAATTTGTTTAATTTTTGAACTTTAAACAACTCGAAATTACAAATTTGGAAAAATATTGAAAATTTCCCTTAAAGGGAAATTTTAATTTAAAGTGATTTTTTTTGTAATTTTGGGATTTTTATAGTTTATAATAAATAAAAATTATTTTTTTGGAAAAATAATGAAAATTTCCCTATTTTGAAAAAATTTCCCTTCAAGGGAAATTTTTGTTAAAAGAGATGTTTTCCTAATTTTAAGATTTTTATGGTTTACAAATAATAAAAATTACAATTTCGGATAAATTTTGAAAATTTCCCTTTTTTGAAAAAATTTCCCTTCAAGGGAAATTTTAATTAAAAGTTATTTTCCCCCAATTTTATGATTTTTTGTGGTTTATAACGAATAAAAATGAAAAATTTGGATACATTTTGAAAATTTCCCTTTTTTGAAAAAATTTCCCAATAAGGGAAATTTTAATTAAAACTAGTTTTTCCCCAATTTTATGATTTTTGTGGTTATAACGAATAAAAATGGAAAATTTGGATACATTTTGAAAATTTCCCTTTTTTGAAAAAATTTTCCTTCAAGGGAAATTTTTGTTAAAAGAGATTTTTTCATAATTTTAAGATATTTGTGGTTTACAAGGAATAAAAATTAAAATTTCGGATAAATTTTGAAAATTTCCCTTTTTTGAAAAAAAAATCCCTTCAAGGGAAATTTTAATTAAAAGTTATTTTTCCCCAATTTTATGATTTTTGTGTTTTATAACGAATAAAAATGAAACATTTTGATAGATTTTTAAAATTTCCCTTTTTTCAAAAAATTTCCCTTTAAGGGAAATTTTAGTGAAATGTTATTTGTACCCAATTTTAAGATATTTGTGGTCTACAAGGAATAAAAATAAATAATTTTGATAAAAATTTTAAATTTCCCTATTTTGAAAAAATTTCCCTTTAAGGGAAATTTTAATTAAAAGTTATTTTTCCCCAATTTTATGATTTTTGTGTTTTATAACGAATAAAAATGAAACATTATGATAGATTTTTAAAATTTCCCTTTTTTGAAAAAATTTCCCTTTAAGGGAAATTTTAGTGAAAAGTTATTTGTAACTAATTTTAATATTTTTGTGGTTTACAAGGAATAAAAATTAAAATTTTGGATAAATTTTGAAAATTTCCCTTTTTTGAAAAAATTTCCCTTTAAGGGAAATTTTAATGAAAAGGAATTTTTCCCCAATGTTATGATTTTTGTGGTTTATAACGAATAAAAATGGAAAATTTGGATACATTTTGAAAATTTCCCTTTTTTGAAAAAATTTCCCTTTAAGGGAAATTTTAATTAAATATGATTTTTTTCTCAATTTTAAGATTTTTGTGATTTACAAGGAATAAAAATAAAATATTTTGATAGATTTTAAAAATTTCCCTATTTTGAAAAAAAAAACAATTTCCGTCTGTTAAAAAAAGTTTTCAGAAATTTTAATCTCTTTTTACTTTCTAATGAATAAAAAAAAAGCTTTTATGCTTTTTCTAAATCTATTTTTTATTTTTTTTTTTTGTAAAATTCGTATTTTTTTTGTTAATATTAGCGATTTTCTTTCTCTCAGTGACTTAATAGAAACAAAATAAATGTTTAAAATTAAAGTGGACCCCTTATTTTCTGTCTCTGGTTTCAAGAAAAGCAGAGAGTAAGTTCAATTGATAAATTGTTTTTAATAGACAGTTTATAAAGAAAATATGACAACCATATAAACAATGTTTAAAAGATAATTTTAAAGAACAAAATAAATGAAAAATGTAAACTAAAAGTAATTTATTTAAAAAATTCAAGAAAATTTGCAAAAAAAAAATGTTGCACTATTTTAATGATTTGAAATATGCTAAAGTTATTCGCTGTTTTCATAATAAATTGATTTTACATAAAATTTTCTAAATAAAAATTCAGTTTTTTTTTTTAAAACTTCTCTACTAATTTTAACAATTCATCTAAAATAACCACATGTCGAATTTAATAACATCTCAAAAAGTTTTGAATGGATATGAACAGATTCTGAATATACTAATTTCAAAATTAATGATTTTGAACTCAATTTTTTTTTTTAATTATTCATTTATTTTTACAAAAAATTTTATAAAATTTCGCTTTGGCTTAAAAAAAGCAAACATTATTTCGTTATTAATTGCTAATTAGAATTATATAAAAAAAAAAGATTTTAAACTTAATACTAAAAAAGGTTTTTCGTTAAACTATACTAAAATCTAATTCTCTGTGGTATTTTCTGTAGAGTTTGTGGTTGTTGTCATTATGGTATGATTCAGCGTTGTTGTGTAGTTTTTCTTGCGAAAAGTACCAGTACCCGAATCATCACTGGGTTGTGCTATAATCGTGGATGAGGTACTCTAGAAAGGAATTTAAGAGAAGAGAGATAACAATTAGATTAGTAAATAGTTCTAAGAATGTAATATTTAAGGGTAAAGTTGATGATTAAAAGTTATTATTTTTTAAAAATATAAATTTTAAAAATTTGAAATATTCCAGTAAATTTCAAATATTTTAATTATTTTTTTTTTTTAATTTAAATCTTCAAAAATTTTCTATTTAAAAAAATTTATTTAATTTTTAATTAATTATGTAGTTTGCTTTATTTTGTTTATTTTAAAATTAAATTCTTTAATTGAGACAAATTGCCGAAATCTGTGAATACCCCTGCCATAAAGGACAACTGGAGCCAAAAATCTATGTCTGTCAACAACCTAATTCATCAGAATGTATTGCCATGTTTATATTTTGTTATTGTATCACACGTATGCGTGAAAGAGAGTATTTTTGGTTGATTTTCTTTATTGATATTTCTCTCTCTTCCGTTACCCCTACTATTTTGTTTCCTTGTGTAGAAAGAGTTGCCATATCAAGCAATTTGTACACTGAACAAAAAACTATTGAAATTTTAAGTTTTTAATAAATTATTTCAACTTTTAATGGGATTTCAACTTTTAACACAGCAAATATGTTATAATAAGCGACAAATTAAGCAACAAAGGATATTAAGATATTAAGGATTTCAAAGATTAAGGGAGGAATTGAGTTTCAGTATATTTTTAACTGCGAAATAATAATTACTTTGAATATAGATCATTCTTCAAATGTTATATATTATTATTATTTTGACGATTTTTTTATGAAACAATGTTGTCAATTTAGCGATTTTCACTTTTTTTTAAATTTTTACAAAATTTTAGCATGAAAAACAGTTGATTTCAAAAAGATTTCAGCACAATTTTGCCAATTTAGTGATTTTCATCTTTTTTGTAATATTAACATGACTTTATTACTTAATTTTTTAATATTTCAATAATTTTTAGCGTTTTTAAAGTAAAATTTTTTAATTTTCCAAAAAAATATTTTTTAATTTTTTATAATAGAATTTAATCATGTTAATAATTCCAAGTGGATTAGTTACACTAATAATTATTTGATAATTTAATCATATGAATTCTTATCACTTTCGTTTTCAGTTATTTGTTAATTTATTTTTACGCTTTATTGTTAATTTATTTAATCATTAATTACAATTTGTTTTAAATTCGTTTTAAATCATATTGTTTAATCTTTCAAACACCTACTCCATTATTTGTTTCCGAAGGACTCCATGATTTTTTCTTATCCAAATCCTTAGAGCCACAGCAACCCATTTTATTTTTATTTTTTATAAATATTTCAAATTTTTAATTAACTTCTAGTTGTGTGCTCCCTTAAACACTTTTCACTTTTTAAAGCTCTTTGAAACAACTGATATAAGTTATTTTTTGTTTTAAAGAAAACTCTATTCATATAAATAAATATTCTTTCATACAATATATAAAAATTTCTGCTTGAAAACCAGAGTTGTATGACTTTTTCATGTGTTAAACAGTAAAATATTTATATATTTGTATGTACATATGTATAGTACATACAATTGGCAAAAAAAATTAAAAAAATATCTGTATATAGAATGTAGTCATATTTTTATCAGAGTAAAACACCATTTTTTTCCTATACAGACATTTTAAAAAACAGCAAAATATGAGTAAGAATAACAATAAATATAAGTCATGTATTTATTTTTATATAAAAAACTTTTAAGAAATTAACAGCTCATACAATTGTTTAAATTTTTGTACTATTGGCTTTAGTTTTAACAATTTGT
This sequence comes from Calliphora vicina, assembly GCF_958450345.1. NCBI lineage: Eukaryota > Metazoa > Arthropoda > Insecta > Diptera > Calliphoridae > Calliphora > Calliphora vicina. Next base: position 118,151,352 of record NC_088783.1, read on the forward strand.
AATCGCTCAACACAGAACTCTGCTAATTTCCTATGTTGTCAAAGTCTACATTTTTGGATAACTGTTGAGAACAAATATTTTATTTGTTTTATTATTTGGCAAAATAAATACACAAATTGTTTCAATATTAGAGTTATGTATGTTTTGAGACCCGTGTTGTTAAAATACAGGGGGATAATTATATTTTATTACAAAAAAAATAATGTTCCCTTAACATTTATAAATCTTATTTATATTTCTCTGAAATATTTTTCTGAAAACTTTTTGATTTGGCAGATTTTGATTTTTTTTTTAACAATTTACATTAATTTTTACTTATAAATCCATTTTTTTTTAAGTGTTTTTCTTAATTGTTAGGAATATCCTTATTTTGTTGTTTATTTTAAGCCGCCATTTTGTTTACTTAATGAACAAAGGTTTTTTGTTATTGTATTTTGTCTCTCCTTTGTTTTTCATAATGTTTTGATTGGTGTTATACCGTTATTTTTCATAGTAGGAGGTTTGTTTATGTTATTGTTTGCATATTCCCTTTTCTTGTTTAGTATGTTTAGATTGGTGTTTGTGTGTTTATGTTGTTGTACCGTTATATTTGTTTATATTAGTAGAGTATTGCCAGATCATGTGTTTAAGTAAATCCTTCTATTACAACAAAAAGATGATATTTTCATGCTTTGTTAAACATTAAGTGTGAAAATTAAACATATTTTAACTTGATTTAAAAACAAAATAATATACAAACTAATAAATTTTATTTATAATAAAATCATTTGTTTTATTTTGTTGAAAACAATAAATTTTAGTGGAATATAAATGAATTTTGTTTTTTTTTATTGTTAAACATTAAGTATGCCATTATTTTTGTTACCCTGTTAATATATCATTTAATTTTCTTTATTATCAGCTCAAGTTTATATAGAATAAAGTCTTATTAAATAAAAGTTGTTATTGAAATATTTGTTTATATTAATCATCGTTAATAGAAAAACAATTTTTTATGCTTCACTTAATTTTTGTTTTTTGTACTAAATCACATTGATATTTGTTAATTGTATATTTTGGCGATTTTCTTTTTAAATATCTTATTTATTAACAATATATTATTGTATACACACATATACCCTTTACAAGTAATTTCATGGTCAGTTTTATTTGTTTTTTCTATATAAATGAATTGTTATCAATACATTACGAGTGTATGTACTATACGTAAAAACAATTGCAAAATTTAACAATGCAAGAGATTGGAGGTTTTCGCACTCATAACAGGCGAGAAAATAAAAATAGCAAAAGAAAGAAATTAATATTCTAAACTTTATGACTATAGAAAAATTTAAACAAATAAAAATTCTTATTTTTTTTCTTAAATAAATTATAAAGAAAGATGTAATTTTATCTTTCTTATAATTTATTTAAAAATAAGGTTAAAATGTATTATTTAAAATTATAAACTTTGTGTTTGTCTAGTTTTTATACAGGAATTGTTGGTTTCGTGCATCGAACATAGTGGCAACTCATGTAAAACCACCAAAATAAAAACAGACGACACCTACACACTAACAATTTTGATACATTATTGGAGAAACAGAAATAAACAAACATGGAGTCAATGTTTACAAATTAAATTTACAGTTAAATTTTGTGTACTCTACAGTGTTGCCTATTATTTTATATTAAGCAAATTTGGTACCACTTAAAAATTAGAAAAACACAAACACTCTCAGAGAGTATTGAGACAGATTTACCGTTAAATTATTTTTGATGTCTAAAAATATAGTGGATCAAATAAAATGACTACTTTATTGGTAAATATTTTATGTAAACAATTTATTAACTTAAAAATTGTTCTTTTGTAAATAATTACCTTAAATTTTATCCAAATCCCCTGCAATACTTTTATGTATCGTTTCCGACATATCGTTAAAACGATTATTTTCAAAAATATCTAATTTAAAATCAATTTTTGATAATTTTATACTTTCGAATGAGGTGCGTGAAGCTTTAGATAATTTGGGTTGATGTTCTACAGCAACGGCAGAACTTTTTCTCTATAAAAAAAATATTACATTAAATAAATTAATTGCTGCAATCAACCTATCACTGTAAATTACTTGTTCAAAAGGCTCCCACGTTTCAAAACTTTTATTATGAATACCGGCACTAGGCATATCGTTAGAGGTAGATGTAGTTTCGGTATTATCTGCAGATTTTAAACAACAACAACAATCCTTTTTAAAAAACATTATTTTGTTTTATTTTTTTTTTAAATATTTTATCTTTTATTAATTTATTTTACAAACTTTTTGCTTTACTTGTGTCTTTACTATTTAATCACTAAATGGCGAGTGTTTGATATTGATTTGTTAACACATTATCAATTAACAAACAAATTGAAACAAACCCCTTGCATTCAAGAATTTTATTATTTGCCAAGATAAAAAAAAAATATATAGAAACTTATTATTCATCAAAAAATCTAAATAAAGCTGGTTTCTGTTATTAGAATTGTATTACAAACCTAAACAGAACATCTCTCCAGCCAGCATATTATAAAACAATTGTGGTTAATTTTGTGTGTATGTTTTCTTTTCATGTTATTTCTAGATACAATCTGGCCAACGTTACTCCAAAGATGATGTTATACGCGCTATACTCAGCGCCATATCACCCGATATTTTTATACCACAATACTGGCGCACTGAAAAAAATTGCGTTGTCTTTTATGTGGACGATTATGCTATTGCCCAACGTCTGCAACAGAATGAACGTAATGTACAAATGTCCGATGGCTATCGTTTATTTATAAGAGTACGCGCCAGTTGTCCCACAGTTACGGTGGATGAGGAGTTAAAGGAGAAAATTAAATTGGTCATGGCCAAACGTTATAATCCCCATACTAAGGCCTTGGATTTAACAAAATTCCATGCTGATCCCGACTTTCGTCATATATTTGTGGGTCTGTCCCGCTCAGCTGTTATGACGGCTGTTTTGGAGATCATACAGAAAAATATACCCGATTTGGAGGCTTTGAATTTAAATGATAATAATCTGAGCTCCATGGAAAGTTTCAAAAATTTGGAGCAGCGTTTGCCGCATTTGAAGATATTGTATTTGGATAGAAATAGTGTAAGTTTTATACAATAAATAATATAAAAAAAATATATTTTTAAACAAAAATATTTTTTTCTTTTTAGATACTTTCATTGGCCCATTTACTAGTTTTGCGCAATGTTCCCATTGTGGATTTGATGCTGAAAAACAATCCCTTGCGCCGTCGCTATAAAGAACATGATCTCTATGTCAGGTATCAAAATGTGTTTAAAACTTAATTACTTAATTCTTTATCCTATTTGAATAATACTTCTTTTCCATAAATCTCTGGTTTAAGGAAAATTACAATAATAATTTCCCTGCAAGACATCATCAGTTTTCTTCTGTTTGCAGTTTGGATTTTGACACCAAAACTGTGGATATGAGGAAAAAATTATAAAAAGAACTGGTGAAATAATGAAGGTTTATTTGGTGAGATTACTTGCTAAATAAGCTGGTAAAAGGAATTTTATAGAAAAAAAAACAAGATTTAATAGGTTTTTTCCTCGCTATGTTGGTTCCACTGTTCCTCGACTTTTGTCAGCGGTTTTTTTGTAACATTGAAAAGCTCTAAATTGTCATCACTGTTGTCTGGCAAAATTAATGACGTTTGTTGACTAACAATTTTGTCATAACAACACAAATAAACCATTTTGAAGTTTATCATGACAGAAATGTATCATGTATAGACACAGGGTAATAACTTTAGCAAAATACCAGGTTTTTTAAAGGAATTTGATTTAGTTTAGCTAGATAATTCTAATTTTGAATAAGAAAACATTAACAAAACAGTTGAGAACTAAAATATTTTATATTTTCATTAAATGTATAGAATATTTAAATAATAAAGATGACAGAGTAAAGTTAATAAACCAAAATTTAGATTTTTCCGTGCTTAAAATTTTATTCGAGTTTTTTTACAAAATAAAGAAAGGAATTTTGATGAAATTCCTCACAAATCTTGAAATTACATCCATCATACACTAAATTTTGGTTTACTAACTTAAAACTCTAAATAGATTTTGAAAAATGTTCATTAAGTTTAGATAGATTTCTATAAAATGGTTTTATTTTACATAAACATAAGCTATTTAGAAAGCAAATACATTTTGAGAGAAATTTCTAAATAAAAATGGAGCTTATTTAAAAGCTGCTTTAAATTAACAAAAGTTAAAGGGGTTTAATAAAAATGTTAAAAAAAGAAAAAAATAATAAAAAACAGATAAAAATAAATAAAAGAACAAAAATATGAAGAAAAAATAAAAAAATATATAAAAAATTACACAAAAATAGCACTAAACTTTAAAATTTGAATTTTTTGAAATTTTTAAATATTCTGCTTTTACAGGAACCATAAAAACCTTTTGTGTTTATTATTTAAATTACTATAAACTAAAATTAAAGGTTTTATTGAAAAAATAAATCCTTATATAACTCAATATTTTATGCCCCACAAATTTAAACCCCAACTTAAGCCTTATTTACGTTAAACGCTTAAAGCTTTCAACTACTATAAGACAATATCATCATCATCATGATTAAGGAAGCATATCTTGTGTAAGAATTTCCTCTTTTTTTAAGGGGATCCTTAACACATTTTTGTTGTGTATATGCTGTAATTGTGAACTTAAAATATTTGTCAATTTTATTTTAGAACAAAAGCTTAATATAAAAGCGTTTTAAGGCTTGAAAAAAGGAATCCTATATAAATAAATAGTTTAAAATTTATAAATAAACAACTAAAAAGTTTAGCTTTTTTTTCCTTTAAAGACATAATTTGGTGTTAAACTCGATAGCTGGTTGTAGTTCTAGCATTTGAAATAAAACACCAAAATCTTAAGGTAAATAGAAAAAGCAAACTATATAACTTAATAATAAAATATAAAAAAAATAAATAAAATAACTTTAAACAAAATAATTGCTTAATAAATTACTAGAAAATATAAATAATTTCCACAAAAGGGATTTATAACAATCAGGCTTAATAATAAAAACTAAATAAAGTTTTTTAATTGAAAACTATGAAAAAAAGTTTAATGCTGTTTTCTTAGAACAAGGAAAAACAAAAAATAAAACAAATATAAAACAAAACAAAAAAGAAGAAGAAGAAAAAATAAATCAAAACATTCAAACTAACCTTAAAAGAAACAACCACAAAAAGTGTCATACACAAGGAGTTGCCCAATAAACAACTCTACATAGTTAATGTTGCCAGAAGCTGTGTCTTAAAAAAAAAATAGCTAAATAAAAGAAACATAACCTTATTTTTTGTTTATAAAATGTTTATAAACATAAAAATGTTTATAAATATAAAGATATTTTAGATAATAAAATTGACAAATTTATATTTTTTTTTTATAAATTGTCACTTTTTGTTGTTTGTTTTTTTTATGAAAAATATAAACCTTTTTAGCTTTATTTGCTAAAATTTTATAACATTTAAAAGCTTATGAAAAAACTAAGCTATAAACAAAATTTATTTGCTTTTTCAATAGTAAATTTTTAACAAAGGATTTTGAAACAAAAAAAAAATGGTTTTAAACAGAATTGGAAACGAATTTATCAAATATAAAGTAATTAATTAACCGGTCATTTTGGTAACCGATTTTAAAGAATACTTAAAATATGAAAAGTTTCATAAAACCATTTTAAGAAGAGATCTAAAAATTAGAAAAAAAACACTAAAACTAATGTTTGAAACATTAAAAGAATAGAAAGAGAGCAGTTATTCAAGATTAATAATTAAAATTAAAGGCAGAATCAAAAATAAATTATTGAAACTATAATTCCAATAACAGGCCTTAAGTGAGGTTATGAAATTTTAATATTTTTATAATAAATGAAAATAACATCGAAGCAATTAAAAAATGTTTAAAATCATTGATCATGGAGAGGTAACGATCTTTATTAACAAACCTTTTAAGTCAAAAATAAACCTCATCGCTGAACACAATGTTGTGCTGAAACAGTCGTCTATAAGTTGCGCGAATCGATGGCTGATTTTCATAAAATAAATAGATGCGAAGAAATTTAGTTTTTATAAAGAATAGTTTAGACATTTGAATAATTTTATTTCAAATTTAAAGCGTTAGATTTCAAAATTTCTTTAAATTTTCAATAAACTTGTTAATATTAAGTTATTATTTTAAAATTTCCTTCATTTTCATTAAAACTCTATAAAATTAGTTTGGGAACTTCTTTAATATTTATGCTAATATATTTCCTTTTTATATAATTTCATGTTAAATGTTTTATAACCCATTTCACTTTCACTTAACCCTAATATGATATCGAAAATATTTTATACCATATTTAATTCACAGTGAAGTACGACGTAAATTTCCCAAACTTGTGAAATTGGTAAGTAGATAAATTAATAATAAATTATATAAACAAAACTCTTCATTGTTTTTTTTAAAAAACCCCTTTAATATAAAATTTGTTTTGTAAAGGATGGTGCTGAATTGGAGCCTCAAATTTTGTTCGATGTCCATGAATCTTCAGCCTTGCCCAAGTCTCAGGCTTCCTTCTTGTGTGATGCCTCGGGTGCTGATATAATTAGACAATTTCTAGAGCAATATTTTATGATATTTGATAGTGAAAATCGCCAGCCCTTATTGGATGCTTATCATGAACAGGCCATGATGTCTATGTCGGTGCCACCGGCCAGCCAAGCGGGCAGGTTAGTTTTTAATTGTAAATTTTAAAAAAAAAACTTTTTTTTATTTAAATTTGTATTGTGTTTAGGTTACATTCATTTTGGAAATTCAATCGTAATTTCCGTCGCATTGTCAACAATGAAGACGTATCCAGAATACGCCAACTGAAAGTGGGACGTTTGGCGGTGGTTTCTACATTGGCTGAGTGGCCCAAGACACAACATGATCCCCAATCGTTTTCAGTGGATTTGACTTTATTTACGGTAAATACAAATAGAAAAAGTTTAAAAATTTGATTAAAATTACAATTTTAACTGATTTCTTTTGCAGCCCAAATTAATATCGTTTACCGTGGCCGGTCTCTTCAAAGAATTGGACTCTTCATCCAATTCAACCAACGGTGATATACGCTATTTCCAACGACAATTTGTTATAGTACCCGCGGGCGGTGGCTTTTGTATACGCAATGAAATGATTTTAGTGACAAGTGCTACTGGAGCGCAGGCCCGCACATTCCTTAAACCACCAGCCACCATTACAAATCCACAAGCAGCCGGTACTGCCCCCACAACAAGTGCTGCCGCTGGCTTACAAAATAGTTTACAAATGAATCAACCAACGGTAAGTGTTTAAATTTTATTTAGTTCTTTTCTTAAATTAAATTGCTTAATTTAGACCTCTGCTGCCGCTTTAATGCCACCACCAGCTGCCGTTGCACAACCTCAACCGGATGAATCTATGAAAATACAAATGGTACAGGCCATGTGCGTTCAAAGTAATATGAATGCTGAATGGAGCAGAAAGTAGGTTTCACTTTTTTATCTTTATTATAATCTTCACCATGTCCGTCTGTCTGTTGAAATTATCTATCCATGGCCCTTAAATAACTTAGAAACATGATTGATATATCAATATAAATCTGATCACAAATGGCCGAGATATAAGCCAACAATCTTGAGTAACTCAATTTTAGATTTTTTTTAATATCAATATTTGGTGAAGGGTATATAAGATTCGGCACCGCCAAATATAAACTCTTACTTGTTCCCTTTTAACATGTTTCCTTTTGTTTTTTTTTTAGATGTTTGGAGGAAACAAACTGGGATTACAATCATGCTGCCTTTGTGTTTGAAAAATTACACAAGGAGTGTAAAATACCCCCAGAGGCTTTTATTAAATAAATCCTTTATTTTTACTGTTTTTCATTGATTTCTTTCTCTATCTATCTCTCTTAACATTATTTATATTCTATAACCTAAGAATTTATTGCATATGAAATAATATTACATACATATTTTGTTTAATGGAAAAAATTAAAATTAATAATAGCTAAACAAGAAAAATTCTGTTATGAAATATTTTAATAACATATCGCTTGAAGAAATAGCAATTATTTTATTATTATTATAAATATATTTTTTTTACAAATTTCTTTAACCTCAAAACTTTCATTTAAATCTTATTTAGTTTATAAATTGAACACCCCCCGCCATATGGCTTTCACTTTATTGTAACTTTCCCTTATCCTACTAACACTTTTTTTATTATTATTTGTTATATAAATTGAAAAAAATAATATAAATTACACTGCTATTTTGTAAAATTTTGAATGTGCGTTTTTTTAAATTTAGTTATTAAATATTATTAAATACATTTTGTAAATAGTTTTTTTTTATATATTTTCACTTTGTTTTTCTAATAAACAAATAAGCAGCTATCTAAATTAAAAAAGAAAATAGAGAATGATATTGAAACAAAAGAAAGAATAAATAATTTTAAGCCTAAATAATAAATAAATTTAATTAATATCTATATGTAACTGTAACAAGAAGAAACGTAATTGTGTTTTATTTAAATTGTATAGAAATTGAAAGAAAAAACCTAAATTTAGAGATTTTTGAAATGTAGATCTGTAATTTAAACGGGGATTCGAAAAAATTACCGTTTGACTGACATCGAAAAATCTACTTTCCTAGCTAACCCCCGTTTTCACAATGTGTAATTATTTTTTAACTTAAAGTTATACTGACAGTTTTCATACAAAAATTAGTTTAACAGTTTAGCCTTAAAAACTACTGTTTGAGGGGTCACCTTTGACAACCTATTTACCTCCTTAGCTCTTGCCACTGCAATCACGCACAAATTGCAAAATAGAAATAAGATTCTCAAAGCGCTAGTCGGCAGCGGCTACCTACAAGACGATTGTCACCTTCCCTGAGTAATATCCAGTGGAGAAATATTCAAAGCTGCCTTATGGAATATCACAGACTGCATGCAAATTACCTCAGAACACCATCTACAAGAGGAAAATAAGATTCTTCCTGTAAAGGAACACAACATCCTGACATGCCTGTAGGAACAGGGATGTCATCAGGCATGTCAGGAAGGATCTTTGTGTATACTAGGAAATTATACAAAGGTATGTGCAGGTTCCATTGAATAGCAATTCGTATATCGCAGCTTTGAACGACATTGATAGAGACGCCATCATTACCGCGGTCACAGGATACCACATGCATGTATGTGGAGGTCGCCCACCGCCCATAGCAAACTCGGAGAAAATTCTGCCGCGAAATACCATTGAGGTCGTGATGTAGCAGTAGTGTCTACTGGTCCCGCACAGACCGTGCCGTCCCAAATGTATGTCCTACATGTGGTCTGGATCCCCATGATACCCCCACATATTCAACTGCCCAGACAATCCTACTTCACTTAGTCCGACAAAAGTTTACCGGGAATTTCTAAAAAATATTTTCAGAAATTTCCAAGGAAGGTCCGTAAAGCTTCGGACAGCCCAAACATTTTTGATATCCAGAATATATTTATTAAGTTCTCAATATACCACAGAATAGAAAGATCCTATCCGGCCAAATAAATTCCATAAATAAAATAAATTAAGAAAAGCAAACAAAATATGAAACATTTAAATTTACACTATTTCTCTACAAAAATTTCTCTCACTGTATTTTTCATTTCATTTGATGTGGCAGCACTGCATTGTTTATTTCTCATTTGACAGCGTGTGTCAAAAAAGCAACACTTCGTATTTATTTCAACAAAAACACGTGCACTACTAAACTCTCATTGGGTTTTGTGCATTTTTATTGGAATTTTATTAATATTTAATAGAGTTAAAATAAAAATTAAGTTTTAAAATAATAGTTAACTAAAAAAGCAACAGAATGGGTAAAAAATCCAAAGTAGGAAAAGCCCGTAAAGATAAGTTTTACCAATTGGCCAAAGAGACGGGTAAGTTGTGGCAAAAAATGTGAGACATGCAAAGATTTTCTATAATTTTATTTTTATGCTTAAAGGTTTTCGTTCCCGTGCTGCTTTCAAATTGATACAACTGAATCGTAAATTTGGTTTCTTGCAACAGTCTCAAGTATGTATAGATTTGTGTGCGGCTCCCGGTGGTTGGATGCAGGTGGCTAAACAAAATATGCCTGTGTCCAGTATAGTCATTGGTGTGGATTTGTTCCCTATACGCGGCTTACCTGGCTGCATAAGTTTGGTGGAAGATATTACCACTGACAAATGTAGGGCTTCGCTCACAAAAGAGTTGCAATCTTGGAAGGCTGATGTAGTATTGCACGATGGTGCTCCCAATGTGGGTCGTAATTGGTTGCACGATGCTTATCAACAGATTTGCTTGACTTTAATGTCCCTGAAGTTGGCCACAGAGTTTCTGAAAAATGGTGGTTGGTTTGTTACAAAAGTTTTCAGATCTAAAGATTACAATGCCTTGTTGTGGGTTTTGAAACAATTGTTTAGGAAGGTGCATGCCACAAAGCCCAGTGCTTCACGTAAAGAATCTGCTGAAATTTTCGTTGTATGCCAGGGTTATTTGGCTCCCGATCGTATTGATCCCAAATTATTGGATGCCAAGTATGTGTTTGAGGAACTCGATTTGGAGGGCAACAAGAAGGGCAGCTTATTGCATCCCGACAAGCAAAAACGCATTAAAGCTGAAGGTTATACAGAGCAGGATATTGCTTTGAGAAACGATTTGTCTGCCACCGAGTTCATGCAGGCCGAAAGTGGTCTGGCTGCTTTGCAGGGCATTGGCTCGATACGCATTGATGATGAAAGAATTGCCAATCATCCCAAAACTACAGAGGAAATTTTGGAATGCTGCAAAGATATCAAGGTGTTGGGTCGTAAAGACATTAAGGGTCTTTTGGCCTGGTGGAAGGCAATCAAAGAACAATATTTCAAAGAGGAGGAGAAAGAAACCGAAGTTATTGAGGAAGAAGATGCTGCCCCAAAACGTCCTTTAACTCAAGAGGAAATTGAAGATATGGAAGATGAGGAATTGCAAAAACAAATCTCCACTTTGGCTGATGAAGAAAATAAGGATGTGAAACGCAAACGCAAGAAGACCTTGAAAGAAAAAGCCAAATTGCAAGAGAAAATGAACTTGAAGATGGTCATAAAGGGAGATGATGGTCCTCAGGAAGAAGTCGATCAAGAAATATTCGATTTGAAAATGGTCAAAACCCAAGAAGAGTTGGATCAAATGTTGGATGTAGTGCCAGATTTTGATGTGGAAAGCAATCAGCCAGAGGTACCCAAATTGCCGAAATATAAGAAGTAAGACCTATAAATCACTCCATCGAGAAGTTAGCATTATTTAGTTTAATTTTTTCTTAAATTTTCTTACAGATACGACAAAGATGACAAACGTATGGATGATGATGCCAATTACGAAAATGATGATGAGCCCGACGTATCTGACGAAGAGGATGAGGAAAGTGATATGGACAAAGACGGCTTGGGTTTAAGTGATGATGAACAAATGGAACAATCCACTAAAGGAGGCAAGAACAAAAAGAAAAAGGATCAACATCCACTGATCAAATCGGGTGATTTTCGTGATAAGGATACCAAAAGGCAACAGAGGGTACAGTTGTGGTATGAAAAGGAAAATCTACAAAATATAGACACTGATGATGATGAAGATTTCGATTTGGATCGTATAGCCAATGTGTACAAGAGCAAAGGCGTATCTGTGTTGGGTGAAACACAGGATACAGGCGAAAGTAATTTGTTAATGGGTAAAAAAGCCAAACGCCGTCAGCGTCATGACAATGAGAAAAAAGAATCATCTTCTGAATCCTCAAGTGACTCTTCCGATGATGAATTGGAGGTTGATGAGGAAGAGGGTGCTGAAAAAACTGCTGGTGATATGTCAAAAGAACCTAAGCCTAAGAAAATACGTTTGAGCGAAGAAGAACTGGCCTTAGGAGCCATGATGATTAAGGGCAAAAAGACCCGACGTGATTTAATTGATGCTGCCTGGAATCGTTATGCTTTCAACGATGACATTTTACCCTCTTGGTTTGTGCAAGACGAGGAGTTGCACATGACTAAACCAGTACCAGTGCCTAAGGAATTGGCCGAAGAATATCAACGTAAGGTCCAAGAACTTAATGTACGTCCGATTAAGAAGGTTATGGAGGCAAAGGCCCGTAAGCGTAAGCGTGCCGTCAAGCGTTTGGCCAAGGCTAAGAAGCAGGCCGAAAAGATTTTGGAAAATGCCGATGCGACCGCCCAGGAGAAGGCCAAACAGATTAAGAAGATTTACAAAAAGGCTCAAGAGAAAAAGAAGGAAGTTACCTATGTGGTGGCCAAGAAACATCAAACTGGTCGCCGTGCTAGACGTCCGGCTGGTGTTAAGGGACGTTACAAGGTGGTGGATCCACGTGAAAAGAAGGACAAACGTTCTCTTGTGGCCAAGGGTAAGAGAGATAAACGACAGGGTAAAGGCAAAGGCAAGGGTAAAAAATAGAATGTTTTTAATCACACACACCATAAACTCCTTAGCTGTTATTAATAGTTTTAACAAAATGTAAGTATATTTAGATAAAAAAAATAAATGTTTTTTACAAAAACCTAAAAATTCGATTTTTTTTTAACAAATTGGAAAAGAAAATGTTAAATTATTGAAGCTGTTTTTAATGAAATATATTAGAAGTAAACATAAATTAGAAGGGATACTCTTACCCTGTGTTTAAAAAGTGAAACAATTTTCACAGAAATGTGTATAATTTCTATTTCCCAAGCGTGTATTTTGAGTGAAAATTTAACAGGTGTTTTGTTATTGTATCAAAAACTAAACAATTTTTGTTCTCAATAAATAAGAACGATTAAAGATATATTTTGTCTATATAATTGAAAACCCACTACTTAAAAAGATACAGTTGAAATCGATAGATTTCCATCACATACCTGATAGTTTTTTTTTCAGAAAGTCTTGATTTTTTTAATTGAGATTTTTTTATTTTTGTTCTGTATTAATTTACATTTATTAGTTTCGATTATCATTTTCTAATTTAATACATAGATTTTTATTTGGTGAAATAAATAAGTTTTTAATTTTATTCGATTTTTTTTAAGAATTTTAATAATAGTTTTGGCCAAAATATGTTAAACTTTAAAAAAAAAAATTATTTAAGCTTCATCATAAATACAGGGAGGGAGGGATTTAAAATGTGTAACGGAAGTATCACAGTACAACTCAATATTTTTTTTTTGTTTGTTCAATTACTATAGAAAACTCGTAGATATAAGTATTACTGCAAATGTGTTTAGTTCAGTTATACACAGATTTAAAAAACAACTTCAAGAGAGCATGAAAGTATATAGTTAGTAAAACTAAGCCATTTACAAAAATTTTGTTTAAACGCTTTTTAAATATTATGCACAATTGTGATTTTAATCCACCGAACGATTGCCCACACTATTGGCATCTAAATCACTGGCCGAACTTAGGCTGGGCGATATCGTTGTTGAGTTTGAAATCATGCCACGATCTAAATTATAATATTGAACTACTTTGGGAGGAGGACGATTTGATATAACTTCCGTTATTTGAGTAACAATCCATTTTGTGAGCTTAATCACTGCAATGTGGGCAGCAAATTGTAATACGATGGCACCAAAACCCTTATAAAGACCCGAGAAACCCTCGGCGGCCACTGTGGTGCGATAGCAATCTATGGCTCCCTGATAGTTGGTTAAGATGGGCACCACCGCATAACCATTATCCAAATTATCTATAATGGTACGTGTACCCTGCAATTGTATGCGATGTAATATAGTTTCCAAGGGATAGAAAAAAACTTCGGTAGTCAGCATGGATATAAGATTCGAATAGACTTCTACGTTTTGATTTTCCAAGGAGTCATCCTTAAACTTGGCACCTTTGCGCTCCTGGGCATGTTGTATGCGACGACGCATTATGCGTGAGGATAAACCCTTGATAACCAAGCTGGATAAGATAAGAGTTAAATAAATTGTTGTAAAAAGTGAAGTGAGAATGAAAAAAAATTGGGTGAAAAATAATTTTTCAAAAACATAAATTTTTTGGAAAAAATAAAATTTCAGAAAAAAAATTGTTCGATAAAAATAATTTTTTCACAAAAAAAGTTTGGGTGAAAAATAATTTTTTAAAAAAAAAAATTTTCAGAAAAAAAAATTGATAAAAATAATTTTTTTTAAAAAAAAAAAAAATTGGTGAAAAAAAATTAAATTGAAATTTTGGATGAAAAATAATTTTTTAAAAAAATCCAGAACCAGAACTATATAACTTACCTAAATAAATATTTTGTTATGCCCACAGATACAGTGGGACCAATTAAAGCCCATACTGGCAGCATGCGTCCTTTTTGGGGATATTTCCAGTATAACAAACGTAGACTACCCTCGCGGAAAACATCAAATAGACCCGGCTTTTCGCTAGCTATATCACTTTGCACACTCTCTACCAAAGAGGCGGCATAAAATGGCATTACCAAGGCAATGCTGATGCTGTTAAGGAAAAACTGTTGATTTAGTTTTATTTATAACATAATTATAAATTATTTGTTTACCTTTTTAGTATAATATGTTGACCAAATCTTTTCAACGAAGTGCGATTATCCACTTCCCTAAAAACAACAAGAAATTGTTAAAAATATTAAAGTGATTTATTTATTAATTTTAAATCTGTTGACTTACTTGGGCCAAGTGGTTAATTTCGATAAAATATCATCCATGGCCATAGACATGCCTCTTACCAACAAACAACTGCCTAAACCTTTCCATAATGTGGTAACACCCTGGCGTCTATGCAGATGTATTATGGAGGGTATTAAAGCAAAAGGATGCAAATGATATCTAGCAAAAATAATTATTTATTATTAAAACATATATTTATAAATGCTATTATTTTAAGTTAACTACCTTTGGGAGGCATTGTATACTTGACATTGACGCCTCAATACAATAAAGGGATGACTGAGTAAATTTTCCGTTACCAAGCTAACCCATTGTACACCAATACCCAAATATTTACGTATTGAGATTTCTAAAAAATATTCAAATAAATAACAAACAAAATTTTATAGCCAAGTTTTTACATATTTTAAAAAAGAAAATAAGCAAAGAGGGGAAAGGCCACACAGTTAATACAGAAAATATTTGAATCTAGCTTTTAGTTTTAGTTATTTACTATTAGTTTAAACTTTGCTTAACAAAATATCCAAAGTCCTCAACCAAAAAATAAAAAAAGGTCTCCAGCTGGCTTTAAATTTTTATAGAATAACAGCGCTAGTTTAAAATATGTTAAATAAATCTATCGCTAGTTCAAAATGTCATAGAGTTCAGTTTAAAATTGCATACAGAGAAAATATTTTCTGCCTCAACCAATATTTATACCCTTCACCATTAGTCGTAAATATATAAGTTTGTCATTCCGTTATTAACCCATTAAGATAGTGGAGTCGATACTGTCATGTCCGTCTTTATTGACATATATAACGGCATAGAAATTCTTACCAACAATTGGAAAAAATATTTGTAACCCGAATTTTTTTTCTACAAAGAAAAATTTTTTATCCAAATCTTTTTTTAAAAAAAAAATGTTTTCATTAATTATTTTTTTTCACCAACAAATTTTTTCACCCAAAAATTTTTTTAAACAAAAATTGCTTTCAATCTTTATCTTAAAGTGTACTTTGGTGAAGGGTATATAAGATTCGGTACAACCGAATATAGCTCTCTTACTTGTTTAATATTCAGTTTGTTATTAACCATACATGCAGAAGACGTTAATTTTTTTTGTTTATAAACTACATACGTTTTTCATCGCTATAGCCTAAAGAACTCATATTTAGCTTCTCAGGATCTTCTACTACAGGAAAAAGGGGTACGAAACAAACACATACAATATTGTAGTAAAATGAACATAAAAAGTAACAAACTTAAAACAAATTTATAACAAAAATCACTTACCATCTTCTTGACTTTCATAGTAATTTTCTAAAACTCTATGCTTATCTAAAGGCAACGATAAATCTCTTTCAGAATTGACAGTTTTCATGCCACCAGCCATGCCATCATGGATACCTCTTAAACTTTCCAAATATACGTGATATTCCTCATCGCTGGTTTGAAATCTTGGTTGGAATACAAATATTTATAGCTAAAGTTTATATAATTTAGAATTTACTTACTGCATTTGTGGTGATCTTTGTATGGGTATATTTAAAGGTGGCAAAGTCGAGGGATCTGCTGGTGTTGAAGTAGTAAATATATTACGTGGTCTCACCGGCCGGGTTTCTAAATTGTCTGTTTCATCTTCGGCATTTACATGTCTCTGATTGGTGGCATACCTTAATTAGAATTATAACCAAAATATTAGCTTACACAAATACACATATCAAAAATTGCTTCCTTATTATTATATTTTTTGCCTACATTAAAGTTGAATAATTATTCATGCCTGCCATGACGCGTTGTTATAAAAAAACTTTGTTTAATTTTTTCTAAATTCTTCAAGTTTTATGCTAATCTTACATTAAGCCTGCAGTAATTTTATTAAATATTACTTAAATATTTGCTATTGCAGGCTGTATTATGGTTTTTTTCTAAAAATCTCCACCAATTCACTAAAAATATATAAAATTCTACAGATATTCTTTTTTTGCAAACTGTCACAAAAATGTCAATAAAATTAAGCTGACCATCCTTGTTTGTTGGTAATATAAACAATACTTGCTTCAATTCTTCTTAAACTGAACATACTCTTTTGAAAACTAAACAGCTGTGATTAAGAAGAAGACTAGAAAGAGAGAAAAAGAAAAATAAACGGCAAGGTTTAACAAGTATTTACAATTTTCCTGTTTCTTTAAAGGAAAATTAATAATTTTATGTATAAATAATTAGCTAATAGGAAATAAAACATCATGCTGAGAACCTTATTAGTGGATTTTAATAAATTAAGGTATTTTTAATAAAATATGTTTGTGAATTTTCTGTATAAATTTAAGATTATCTAACCTCAATTTTTTTGGTTGGGATATTTTTTAGTTTGCGGCCTGTGGCTGTTACACAAGTACGCCAAAAGGGTCAATTAAGCCGGCCACACTTAAGGAATCCATCATGGTTCTTAAGAAAAGAACGCAAGGTAGGTTTTTATTTACATTGAGTTTACTTAATACTTAGTTTAATCATATACTTATTTGTTTTCAATTTTAGATGCGCGACAATTTAGTTACTCCCGAAAATAAATCATTTGTGCAAGAAATTGTACAAGATAAATTTGGTCCTCCTGCTTTAATCAAGGGCGTGCCCTCTTATGACCAGTCCATACGTGAACAATTGGTTAAAACCCAAGAATTAGAACTGCAACCCTGGTCAGATACTGCCCGTCGTACTGGTGTCATAGCCCGCAAAATTGGCCAGTATCCGTTGTGGCTTAAAAATGGTGAAAGAATACGTACCACCTTATTGCAAATTGTAGATAACCATGTCATTAAGTATATACCACCAGAGGAATACAAGCCGTCTCAAAAACCCAATGTATCTAATCTGAGTAATTATGGCTGTTTGCTAGTAGGCGCTGAAAGTTGTGATCCCTCAGTGTTGACTAAGGAATATTGTGGTTTATTTAAGGATTCTGGTTTAATGCCCAAGAAACATTTAGTAAGATTTTTGGTATCTCCCTCGGCTGAAATACCAGTGGGTACCCCTTTGAATGTGGGACACTATAGAGTGGGCGATTATATAGATGTTAGAGGAAAAACGTAAGTAGATTTCTAAATTCAGATAATTTATTTTAGTGAAATCTTTAAATTTGCTTTAAAAAGTAAGAAGAGTCTTTATAAATTAAATTATGACCATACATTGCTAATAAGATGTAAAAAATGTCCTTTAAAAAAAAATCTTGCTGACAGTATCCAACAAAAATTTATCCTTGGCTCAAATATCCAATAAGAATTTACAATTTTCTGTACTAATTATCCTATTCAAATTTTAATAAAAAAAAATCCTTTTTTTTCCTTCAGAGTCGACCATGGATTCCAGGGTGTTGTAAAACGTCACGGTTTCAAAGGTATGCCTGCCTCTCATGGTGTTACTAAGACTCATCGTCGTGCTGGTAATATTGGTGGTGGTGGTGAAAAGGGTCGTGTCTGGCCTGGTACAAAAATGCCCGGTCACATGGGCAATAGATGGCGCATCTCTAAGGGTCTACGTATTTGGCGTATCAATACAAAATACAATGTTATGTGGGTAAATGGCAGTGCCATACCTGGCTCTACCAATGGTTTAGTTTATATCTATGATACTATATTACCATTGCGTAAACATAAAACAGCACCACCATTCCCCACAAGTTTTGAGCAAGTCACGGAAGGACCCGATGATATATGGTTTGATAAAGTGCATAATTTCAAGGACGAAACTATCACATTTAAACCGGAGGAAGAAAAGTAAGGTTTTTTAACAGAGTTGCTGCATATTGTTAACGAATAAAGTTTAGATGTAAAGATTTTTTGTTAAAGTGAAAGTGAGAAAACTGTTATAAAAATGAATAAACCCAAGCAATCAAATTTATTCTCAATAAAATATCAATTACTCAACTTAAAAAGGGACACACTAAAGACATCTTTATAACAACTTTATTTACATAAAAATAGCAAGCAAACGAACAGAAAGAAACAGTATTTACATATCACTTGTATTTATATTTTACTGGAAGTTTGATGCATATAAACATCCTCATCATCTTCTAGGAAATGTTGTAATTTGCCCTCCTTTTGCAATTTTGTCAAATGATGACTGACATTGTAGGCTGCTGCTGGCCATAATTTTTCGGGTGTTTCTTTGTACACCACTTTAACCACATCCATAGCCTGACATTTTTGTTGTGGACGTTGTACAAAGAAATCCAAAATCTGTTCTTCACGCTGATTACGATGTTTTATATAATACTTGATTTTATCCAAAGGATCATCAATGACATTACCATGACCGGGATATATAATCGAGGGTTTAAGATGTAAAATCTTATCCAAACTTTTCATATAGTCATATAAATCCTCGAAAACAGCAGTACCCTCACCTTGAAGATATTAATATAGTTAAGTAAAAAAAAAGTAAACTAATTTTTCTCAAAAGTTTACCCAAGATGCAATCTCCGCTAAACAAAGCTCCCTCGGGAGTGGTCAATACTACATGATCTGTGGTGTGACCAGGAGTATGTACAATCTTAACTTTGCCTCCTTCTACCTCGAATTCCTGATGATCCTGCAACTTTTCCAGCTTAACTTCTTCTGGAATCTCTGGACACACATCTGGGGCATCAGTTCTTAGGTATTTGTAAACCTGACAATCTTTATGAATATTTACTTTAAAGAATAATTTAATTTAACAATTAAAAACACAAAAATAAGAGTTATAAATGAAATCCCATAAAACAAAAAACATTTGATGACATGCATGATTTAAGTTTAAACAAATCGAGATAAAAACCTTTATCAGCACAAATTTTCAAAACATCTTTAACACCGCCTACATGATCATGATGCCAATGGGTTAATATGATGGTGCTAATGGAAGCATTTTCTTCCTTTAATACACCACTTAAATGTTTTATGTATTCTGGAACATCCGGATCACCGGTGTCAATTAAAATACGTCTGAAAAGGGAGAAAAATCACAGATTTATTTGAAATGGACTTTGTTCTTTTTCAATAACATCAACTTACTTTTGTCCAGTTCCCACTAAATAAGTATTGGTGCCCTGCAGGGTCATATGCCCTGGATTACAGCCCAATATTCTTATTATTGAAGAGGAAAGACGAGTAACCGGCGGTATTATAGACATATTTTACTAACTAAACACTCGTGTACTAGGGAATGTTGATAATTAAAAAAAACGCAATATTTACTACTAAATGTTAATTTTTCTTTTTTGGGAGGGGGAGCTTTGGGGAACAGCTGGTTTTTTTCGAGCAACAGCTGGTCTAAAATACACTGGGAAAAATAATTTTATGTAAAAAAATTCGGATTAAAAAATATTTTTCCCAATTTTGATCCATTGTCGGTCCGAATGTCTATGGTGTCATTGGAAAGGTCTTTGAAATGATTATCATTGGATAGCCTACCACTCATGGTGAAGATTATAATAAAGATTAACAAATAATGTCTGATAAAAATTCCTATCGGTAACAAATAGTTTACAGTTTTTTACATCATAAACTAATTTTTTCAATAAAAATATATATATTTTTTTCAAAGTTTTAAAATTCTCCTAAACATGACTCTTTTAAGCAATACCGAATATAAATTAACCGAATATGCTGCCGAAACTATGGTGTACTTTGAAAAGCATAAATTAATCGAGGTTGCTAAAGTAAGTAAAATCATTTCCAAATTTCCCTAAGCCATTGTGATTTTTTAACATGTTACAGAAAATTTTAGTAGAATGTGCTTTACTAAGACCCCTAGATCCCCAAGAATGGATTGGCCAGAATATCAAACGTATAGCCAACGAAATATATCAAGATTGTTTAAATCAAGGCCAAAATGGCATAGTAAAATCTTTGGAACTGTCTGCAAATTTTCTATATCGCATTGTTTTGTTTGGTAGACCTGGATCAGGTAGAAAAACTCAAGCCCATAATTTAGTTACTAGATTTAACTTGGTGTTAAGTAGGTTTTACATTTCGTAAGGATTTGAATAAGTAATCATTATTCTTTCTTGCTAGTTGATGCTGAAATGTTAATATATCATCATTTAAGAGGTGATGATGATCATCCCAATGATGCTTTAGATAGAGAATTGCAAAGAGCTTTTTATTATAATAATTGTTTGGCTAAATCTAAGGCCCTACTAAATATTATTAGCAGACGTGTATTAGAAAAAGATTGTTTAAGTCGTGGTTGGGTTTTAGTAAATTTCCCAAATACTTTACAAGATTTTAAAGATATTTTGGAAAACTTTAAAATACCACCCAATAAATTGGTTTATTTGAAATGTCCGGAAAAGACTTGCATGCGCAGGCTAACAAATACGCCCAATTTGGGTAAACCCAGTCATACCCAGCAAAAAAAGTGAGGAAGAAGATGCAGAATTTTCACAACAAATAGCATGCTTGATGTACTTCCAATTTTGGTGAAAAAGCTATGAATTTTACATTAGCTTGTCATTGGAGGGATGTTGTACATTTTTGACAACTTTTTACTTAATAAATTCGATGCTTTCGATGCGATTAAATTTCGATTTTAAGGTGTTATTTTAATGTAGGTAGTGGATACCTATATTTTTTGGCATCTTGGATGGAAATATAAATAATAGAAAAAAAGTGATGTAATTGAGCATTTATGAATTGATTTTAATGTAGTTATAAAATTTAGCATTTTAAAACCTAAAATTCATTAAAATTAATAAAATGTGATAATCACAATTTAATTAAAAGAAAACATATTTTAGTTTTCGTTTAATTAGTTGCAATTATATGAATTATTTAATTATAAATAATTTAATATTTATTAAAATTAAAGGCTTTCATTCAATAAAAAAAAACAGGTACATATTCAATTGGAGGTACATATTCAATAGGATAAATAAAATAAATTTAATTCAATATTTGAATATATACAAAACAAATTGTTGATAAGTAAGAAATATGAATAATTTAATTATATTTAATATAATATTTTTTAAAACTAAAAAACAGGTACAAAATAAAGCAAATTCAATATTTAATTAAATAAAAAAAAAAATTGCTGAGAACTAAAAAATTGAGGGGTATTTTAATACCAACTCATTGTCTGTGAGTTGCAAGACCTTTTCCGAATCCCCATCTTTGGGGGAGTCTATAGATATTTTTGCCTTTTCTATAGATTTTTTTTCTTTAAAAAATCTATTTTTAGCCAACTTTAAAGCGTCTCTTAACGTATTCTTAAAAGATTTTTCTGAACTATTCTCATCATAAGTTCCTTCTGAAAAACAATAATGAAATAATTTAATATTAATTTTGTAAATTAAATTAAAATTAAATACTTACGAAATAGTATATTAACAAATTTTGGGTAATTTAGAAGTCTCTGTTTATTATGACTTCCTTCCACATTAAAGTCAACCAACAATTTGTGAGACAAAATGTCTGTAAGGCCTTTTTTTAGTCCTCTTTTTCCGGCTATTGCTCTTATAGATGAAATCTGAATAATATAATGAAAAAAAAATATTTATAAGCTTCTGCGAAGTATTACATAACAAGTCTGGTATATATATTTGTTTATATTCTTGTCTATAAATTAGTCCATAAACAAATCTATTGGTTATGCTAGTATATAGTTTAGTCTATAGACTAGTCTGTAGTTTAGTTTATAGTCTAATCTAGACTTGAATTTATATTAACCATTAATGATATATACTTACATATTCCTTTTCGTTGCTCTCGTTAATATTTCGCTCCAAGTCATTCAACTCTTCGATTCTATTTATTGGAAAAGTTTTTATGTATTTTGGATTTCTATCTTTTAAGAAATCTTTTAATGCAACGTTATTTTCACTTAAGGCATCTAGAATCAAAGCATTTTGATTTCGAATTTCTATAATAATTATAAAATAATTATAATTTTGCATTTATTTGAGAAGGAAAATAAAATTGTATACCATTTAGCTGTTTTTTAAAAATATCATTATTTTCTGAAAAAAACACACGTGTGCACATATTAAAATAAAATATATAATGAAAATTATCTATGTCTATCTACCTTTAAGTTGTTTTTTTAATAGTTCATTGTTTTCTAAAAAAAAAAAATTATTATTAGTAAAATAAAATATAAAATAATTCTGAACACTTACCAGTAAGCAGATCAAGTTTCGTATTTATCTTCCGATATATGTCGGATTGATCTTCATTAAATGGCTTCTTGAGCATGACTTTCTTCATTGTTTTGAATCCTAAAAAAAATATTTTTTATTAAATCAGCGGAATTAATACAGAACCTTCCTTATAGGGAAGTAACTGGATTTTTTTTAAATCGTTTATGCAAAATTTGGTTTCAATTTTATCTAATTCCCAGTTTTCGCTGAAAGCAATACCAATATCCAGAGAATTTATAGGATATTCAAAAAAACTTTTTATATTTACAAATTTTTTTCCATAACAATATCCATTTTCAAAAATTTTGGTTATTGTTATATATGTGGTATTATTAATGGAACATATGTTATCTGGGAATTTTGATTTGAATGTGAAATCATTTGTGTAAACAGATTTTACATCCCCATTTTTATATTTTTTAATATTCCTAACGTCTTTTGGTAAAACTATCGATTTTTCTGAAAATTTATTGAAAATTTGTTTTCCTATATGTCGGGGCATTTTAATACATCGTTTTAATTTTTGTAAAAAGTTTTCAAATTCGTAAGCCGAAATATTCATTAAATTGCCAAAATTTTCATAACAATCTGACACATGTAAAACGTTATGAATATTGTATGAACGATTTTGTTCACCATAAAATTTTGAAAAGTTTTTTACAAAAAGTTCAAACATATCTTTAGCAGTGGCATAAGACAAGTTTTCGTTGTATATTTCAGCACCAACAAATATTCTGTATCCGACAAAAAATAAACAGAAATGTTCATAAAAATCAGAATCGACAAAATCTCGTAACAATACTATGCCAGTATAAAGAGCTATTTGCCTATATTCAACAGCCTTCCATCTTGCCATTTCGTCAAGTAATCTTGGTCTCCTGGCAAACTCAGATGTTATAAAAGGAACAAATGAAATAAGTTTACTAGAAATTTCTGATCTGGTAAATTTTTGTATTTTTTGATTGCTTTTATTATTTAATAAAAGCGTCAATATTTTTTTTGTCACACCTAGATCTAGAAGATGCATACAGTCTAACGGGAACTGTGTGATCATTCCAATTCCTGCATCTTCTAGATCAGACCCAATTTCCAAATTAAGATCCTTATGAAAAGAACTATCAATTTTATTTTTAAAATCTAAGTCTGACCTACTTGTGCCCACAGAATCTGAATAGACTGTGTGGTGCCCAATTCGGACACCAATTTGGCGACACATATGGCATCCATTTAAGGCATTGTGGCTCTTTGTGCCGCAAATAAATGATCTTGCGGGGGTGTCGCAAATAAAGGCCCTGATGTTAATCCTAAAGCTCCTTTCATTTACTTTAAAATCTACCTTTAATGATTTCAATTCTTCTATGAAGCTGTGAAGGAAGGTATTGACGTTTATTGGCTTGCTTTTGCCAATATACGTTCCTACCAAAAAGACGTCTATTTGGGGTTGATCAACAACTTTTGCTAGAATCGGCCACAATCCTATCGCAGAGCTTTTGTACAGTGGCAAGCCATCAATGCCAATATCCAATAATATCTCATCATTGGAATGTTGCAACAACAACTCCTTTGCTTTTAACAGTTGATTTTCTAAGCCGATATGGATGTACTTTCCTGGTGCGACGGTTCTCTCTAAACATTGTTTTTTTTCTTTTATGAGGCCACCAACACTAATGGGTACATCCATATTTTCGGCTTTTAGAATTTTAAGGAGGCTGTTGCAACATTCTAATGATGGGTTATATTGTATAAACCAACCCGCGAGCTTCTGCCTTAAGGTTTGTGGCGATTCCTGTATACAATTATACTCCTCATTTATTTCCAACTGTGGGACATTAATTGAAGTTTCAATTGGAGTTTGAGTGATGGAAGCATTTAAAATTTTGTTAAGGCGAGTTTTTTCACTCTGGATCTTTCTTTTGAAAGATCTTTTTGAACTCATATTAAACTTACCTGAGATTTTTATACAAATAAATAAATTTTTTATTATTTTTTCACTTTTTCACGACTTATTCAGTTTTGTGTTTAAATTTTTTATATGAATTTGCGCGTCGTTTTTGTAGTGATGAAGGCATTCAAATTAATAGTTGCGGTTACTCGGTTTCGTACAAGAACGAGTAGTCGAACCACTGAACAAAATAATATTTTATTGACTTACATGTTTAGGAAAATAATTGTTTTATTTGCAAAATAAAAATATGTTTAATTATTAACAATTCTAAACGGGTTTAAATTACATATTATTACAAATTGTTATTAATAGTACTTAATGTATGGGTACTTGTGTTAACAACTTTAATTAGTAACCATAATATAAATCATAAATAATAACAACACTAATCAGCTGTCTGAATGTAAACAAATTCAACTTTTGTGTTTTTTTTAAATTTATAAAAAGTAAATAAAATATGTACATTACAAAACATAAATATATGAAACAATGGTTGATTAATTTTAATGATTAAAAATTGTTTGTATACCAATTTTTACAGGTTTTAATAAATTTTATAAAATTCAAAAAATGTAGGAAACAATTACATCAACGAAATATTTATAATTCAGTGTCAAATACCCATATTTAAAATCACATCTTCAGAGGTAGAAAAGATTCATTTGCAACTTTAGATGTGATTAAAATGTCATATGTAAAGATGCACTTCCATTATTTTTTGCTGGGTACTTATTCTTATTATGGATATGAGGTTTATATAAAAATAATTTAAAGATATTTAAAAAACAAATCTAATAAAATGTTCCTTTAGATGAGATTTTTTAATCAGCAGGAGAAAGGTATAACGGATTATTTGTTACAACGCCAAGAGACGATTTTTGTTAATGCCATGGAACCTTCGGAGACTGTTAAAACTTACATGATGAGCGGTATTATGAAATCTCCTTATGTTATGGGTTTTAAACACAATACCAGGTTGTAATGCTGTCAAATTTTAGTATTTTTTCATTTTATTTCATGTTACTGTAAAGTTTTTATAATTATAAATTTTTTTAAGTTTCACACTTTCGTCCTGTTGTTTTATTATTTTTATTATTACTATTACTTTTCCATTAATTGTTTTTGCTGCTGAGCTGCAGCCAATTGTTGTTGCTGTTGGCGGCATAACTCTTCCATAACCTCATGATTATAAGTGGAATGTAACATTAAACCCAATACACCAGCCCTGGAAGCCATTTGATGTCTTATTTGTCTTTCCTGCTCCAACAGCTCATCCATTTTTAACCATTGCCTAACACGCTCCAAGTCAATTTCAGCCCTACGTATCTTTTCCCAAACATAATGTTTGTAACAGCTTTTCTTGGGAGCTCGACAAAATTCCCCCGTCGGCGTAAATACATCTAAGACCAAGGGACAGCCACAAACATCGGTATCGCTAACTTTCGGATCTTTACAGTGTTCAGGACACAAAACCTTCAAACGTTTGCAATAAGTTTTACTTGCTGGATTATAGAAGTCACAAAACATGGATTGACCCTCAATGCGTGTTTTAAAAATACTGCCAAAAGAAGCTTGCGATTCATATTTGTTAAAACATTTTTCCATGTGTTTGATGGCGGTCCTTGAGTGAATCTCATGACCACATGTAATACAGTACATAGACTGTTCATCTTCAATGTCATTGTGTTCTTGGAAATTTGGATCCAATGACGAATGTTTGGCTCTTTCCACAATCATATCCAATTCCTGGTGTCTTTTATCCAACTCAGCCAAAGCAAAACGTACCATAGCTTGCTTAGATCTAATTTGATCTAATTGTTTTTTGTTTTCTTCCTCGGCACGACAACGCGTTAGATTCCATTCTTGTACTCTTTGTGGTAGCACCTGAAATATTCGAGCGGTGGCCAAACGTAAACCACATTCATCACTACAATACTTAGATTGGGGACGAGAGTTGTGCCTACAACTGGGACCATAACATTGGCGTATGCCTTCTAGTTCTGGATTAATAAAGGGTTCGGGGGTCAAGGATCTTTTTCTTTTACGTTGGCGATCTTTCACTGGCTTTTCCTTTTTCTTAGCGGGTCTCGGTTGGGCTGGTTGCTGCTGTTGAGGTACAATTTGCGGTTGTATTTGTAATGACATTTGGGCCTGAAGTTGTACCAAACAAACACGTCTTTCACAACGTGGTTTATGGCCCACACGTATGCGACAAGCCTCACAGTTATTACAATTGGGCGTACGACAACCTTCACAAGTGCCACAGCGGTTAACTTTAGTGCTAGTTTTAGCCGGCACATCCCCCGAAGTAGTCGCGGTAAGATCTTTAGACTTTTTACGCTTTTCCTGTTCCATGGGCATTACCGCTCCCATAGGATTGGCTGTTTTTTCCACCGGCACTACACGAAAAACAGTTTGCAATGTGGGATCATCTTCTTTGCACTTCTGACAATAATAATGTTTAATATGTTTGGCCTCCTTTTCGGTGATGTTGATACAATCGCCATGATACCATTCCTCGCAACCATCACATCCGCTGTAATAAAAAATTAAGCAATTTATGTTAAATACTTGATGTTTGTGTAAAGTCTAATGATAACCTACATCATAAATCGGGAACAGTCAGAAGATCGGCAAATACAGTAAGCCTGGCCATCTTGCTTCATAATTGTTGCAATTTTTGATTTGCGCTCGGGCAAATCAAACTCCTTGGCAATTTCTTCTTTCTGTGAGAGTTAAAAAGTTATTACTGGTTGGAGCTTTATGGATTTTATTATAGAAATTTACTTACTGATTTCTTGTTTTTCCTTTTTTCGCTCATTGTGCAAAATTTCTTTACAAATTCTAATTGAATTACCACAAATACGCCAGAAAAAACAAAACAATGTTTTCTCTTCTTCCCAATTCCAACTGTCAACGCGCAAAGTGCAATGTGACCAGGGCTGCCAGATCAGCAAAAAAATACAAATTAAAAAGCAATATTTTCCAAAAATTTTATCAAAAAATATATGTAATAGTAAATATAAACAAAATTTATGCAGCATATACCAGGATGTTTCACAAATCTCATTAAATTTGTTTAATTTAATATTTTTTATAAATTTTAGAATTTCCCCTAAAAAGTTTCTGAAAATGTAGGATGGCTTATTTGTGGCAGCCCTGATTAAACAATAGTTGGCAAGGCATATTTAATAAATCTTGGTAGTTGGCAACATTTCATTAGAGGAGCCAGATTGTTTAGCACGGATAATTAAATCGGTTTAAATAATTCGAAAATATAAAAGTATATTGAAATATTGTATAGTTATCAGTATTTATCGTAAATTTTACAAAAATTCTTAACCAAAAATAACAAACGAGTAATAATGGATCCAGAATCCATGTTTTTGATATAAAAAGGTTTTGCTTTAACAGCTAGAACCGAATATATGGTTTTGAATATAACCCAAAAAAGCATTTAAGTTCCAAATTTTTGAAAATCAAATACTGATTGGAATTCCTAGAACCAATTCCTAGCAAACATTTAATATATTAGATTTCTTAGGCTTCACAATAAATGCTTTTAGCGAAGGGGTTAATAAAAGTGTATCTTAAAAAACACACGTTTTAAGCAGAGAAATATCTGTTTATTTTGCTTATTTATGAGGAATATTAAAATCTATCTAAATTTGTAAAAAAAAAATATTTGGATATCTTCGGGCATTTTCCATTATTGTTAATTTTGTAGGGTTTTTTGTACACAAAATTTAATTTTAAATAAATACAACTAATAAATAGAGGGTGTTTAATTCATAAACCACAGATTTGGGTTTGTTTGCTGAATATTTGGACTTCAAAAACGAATTTTCAAGAAAATCTAAGATGTGGCTATTGAATATACACCCGCGATATAGTTTTGCTGTATGTAGTATGTAGCCGACCCGTTATGGGTTAAATGCGTTGCCAACCTTTTGCTCTGTTTATTTTTCCTTATTTCTCTTTACTGTTTATTTTCCGTTTTTTTTTCTTCCAAAATGAAAAGTGCATATTAAGCATAACAAAAACAATTCCATTGTGTTGAAGAAAATTTTCAGACTTGTTTTTAAAGAAAACTAATTTTTAATTTATTGCTCCTAAAAATAAAACATTTTGTTAAAAACAAACAATAAAAAAAATAAAACAAAAATCGAGTTATACCAAAAGAAAAATAAAAGCAATAATAGAAAAGCTTAAAGTCGTGTAAATAAGATATTTAATAAAAACGCGTAGAAAATTTACCCAATAAAACGATTTGTAACAAGTGCAAACATCGATAATGGCCTCGTCTGAATTGGAGCCTATAATAGCTGTAGAAAAAGAATTGGATCGTGTTATAAGTAAATTTACAGAAATACAAGAGAATGCAGCAGCCGAAATTGGCGATGTGGCTTCTTTGCTGGAGGAATTAATGCAAGTCCTGGGCAAGGCTGAACAGGAAATGACGGGAACTATTAATACAGGCACCCAGGTTGATACAGATGACCCCATGGCCGATGAAGCCGAAATGCAAGTTGAAATGGAACGTAAGTTAAATGAAATGAAAGATAAAGATTAGATTTTTTAATATTTAAATTTGAATAGCATCTCCCCCACGTTTGACGGACAGCCAAATAGCCATTATCACTGAGGCCTTGCAAAAGACCAATGAAAAACTACAGCGTTTATCCAGTGAACATCGCGATCTGCATGGTGCCGTCTCCAAGGTGGGCAAAGTTATTGACCGCAATTTTGTTTCCGACTTTACGGCCACCACACGCACTGATGCTCTGCAGGATGAAGAAAATATGATGTTGTTGAACAAGGTCATTGCCAAACATTATTGCCGCCAAGGCATGGATGATGTTGCTCAATTATTGATTAAGGAATCCAAAATGCCCGAAGATATGGCTCAAGAAGTTTTCGATTCAGAACGTAGTTTTGCCGAAATCTATCGCATTTGGAAGGCCATACAACAGCATGACCTCAAGCCGGCCTTAGAATGGACTTCCCGCTATTCGAGTGAATTGATTTCGAAAAATTCTTCGTTGGAATTTAAATTACATCGTTTGGCATTTTTGCAAATTATTTCGAAAGGCATTTCGGCTCAGGCCGAGGCCATTGCTTATGCACGCAATAATTTCCATAAATTCATTGATAGATTCGAACATGAAATACCCAATTTGATGGGTTGTTTTATCTATTTGCCTTTGGGCATTGAGAATTCTCCCTATAAACATTTGATTTCAAATGAAACTTGGACTGAGGCTTCGTATGTGTTTCTCAAGGATGCCTGTCATACGTTGGGCATTAGTAAGAATTCGGCTTTGTCGGTGGTTATAAATGCTGGATGTACTGCTTTGCCGGCATTGTTGAATATAAAACAGGTGAGTTTCGGAATATTTATTAAGAAAAAATGGGTTTAAAAGTACTATAACTAAAAGTTTCTTTCAGCTATAACAGTTTTTAAACAGTATTGAATATAATTAAAAAAAATCAATATTTTTGGATTTTTTTTTTCATTTAGGTCATGCAATCCCGTCAAGTCTTGAACATTTGGAGTGGCCGTGATGAACTGCCCATTGAAATCGATTTGGATCCTGAATATCGCTATCATTCTATATTTGCATGTCCCATTTTAAGGCAGCAGTCCACAGAAGATAATCCTCCCAAAAAACTAGCATGTGGTCATGTGATTTCCAATGATGCTTTACATAAACTAAGTAATGGTCATATATTAAAGTGCCCCTATTGTCCCGTCGAACAAACTGCCGACGAGGCTGTAAGGATTTATTTTTAAAAACAAATTTGGCATACCCAGAGATTTTTAGAGGTACCTAGTTTTAATGATATAAAGGAAATATACAAAATAAAAAGGTCAGCTGGAGTTTAAAAAGAAAACTGATGTGAGCAGAAGACTTTGAAAATTGATTTATAAAACAGCAATGAAAACAAATATTTAACAAAATAAAGCCAATTTTAAATATATGTATATTAAACACACATTAAAAATATTAATTTTTATTTTAAATTCTGTTTAATAAAACTTACGACAAACTTTATAATATAAAACATAAAACAATTTAAATTTAGGCGGCCATGGAGGAAAATATGGGTGCTTGTATTTCAGGCAATGCGGTGTCCTCATGATTGTGTACCAATTTAAAGAGTCCAGTGCCTATAGCGGCCGGCATGCCCAAAATAATACGCTCGGAAACACCATCCACCGCATCGGTTTGGCCAAAGTAGGCAGCATCGAATAAATGATCAGAAGTTTTTTCAAACTAAAAATAATATAAAAAAAAAAATATTAGTTCACTTGTTTAAACAAAGTTTTAAGTATTAAAACTTACCGAAGCCAAATTGAAAACACTTTCACGCATTTTAGCCAAACCATGCCGGGTAATACCCAGCACTTCACCTCTCGAAGTCATTTGACTGGCCAGCAACATGATATGTCTCTGATCCACACTCATGCCATGACCCTCCATGACATCGGTAATTTCGGTCATTATAGTACTGCGTGCTGCCTCAATGCCCAATGTATTATAGACCTCCCAAATGTTATTACTTTTGGTCTTGGCTCCCACCACACCATATGTAGCCATTACATCTCTTAAACCAGCACCTTCTATACACAATTTATAAGTGGCGGGCAGGCGAGAATCATCAATAGCTATAACGGCTCGGGAAATATGAGGTAGACCGGCTACCACCACATTTTGTATGGAGGCGGATAAACGTTGAAGTTCGGCATTTAAGGCAGCACCATGTTTGGAGCTATCAATGCGCACAATGATAATGGAAGAGCCCATAATATCTACCAAGGCCGGTTTAATGCGTAATTTCGAAGTGCAAATGCTAAAAGAAAAGTTAAGGAAACAAATTAATACTGTATTTTAAATAGTATAGTAATAGTAAGAAAACTCACGAATATCTTATAGTTTCAGCATTAATTTCCAAGCCCAACACTTTAATACGATTCAAATCTAAACGTACCACCAAATAACAATCATCCGGCTTATAGACCTCTTCTATATAAGAAGAAATCTCACCTAAAGTAGTCTTTTCTATGCGCGACTTAACCTTGCGCGCATATTCCATACTGGTATTGTTTACAATTTCAGCTGTTATAACGGGGGTCGATATGGTTTTGGTGGCATTGATAATTTCCACAATACGTGGCACACCCTGGGTAATGTTCATGGAAGCTACACCAGCAAAATGGAAAGTTTTCAGGGTCATTTGAGTGCCCGGCTCACCAATACTTTGGGCCGCTACAGCTCCTACCGCTGTACCGGGTTCGGTAACAGCTCTATTGTATTTGTCATTGACCCAACGCATAAATGTGCGTATTTGTCCCTCTGACAAGCGCTCTACCTCATGGCCCAATTTCGGATGCTGGCTGTATTTTTCCTGGACCTTAGTGATTTTCTCAGAGATTTTTTCTATGAAAGTGCTGTAAACAATGAAAGAATTTTGTAAATAATACACGTATTTTTCTATAGAGAAAACTGTTATACACAAATATTTCAACAGAATTTTTCTATAGAAAAAAAACTGTTATACACAAGTTTTTCAATAGAAAAATCAGTTGTACAAAAATTTTTCTTCAGAAAAAACTGTCCTATAGAAAAATCAGTTATTCAGAAATTTTTCTATAAACAAACTGTTATACACAAATTTGTCTATAGAAAAAACTGTTATACAAACATTTTTCTATAAAAAAACTGTTATACGAAAATATTTCTTCAGAAAAAACTGTTATACGAAAATGTTTCTATAGAAAAAAACTGTTATACAAACATTTTTCTATAGAAAAAACTGTTATACAGACATTTTTCTATAGAAAAAACTGTTATACAGACATTTTTCTATAGAAAAAACTGTTATACAGACATTTTTCTATAGAAAAAACTGTTATACAGACATTTTTCTATAGAAAAAACTGTTATACAGACATTTTTCTATAGAAAAAACTGTTATACAGACATTTTTCTATAGAAAAAACTGTTATAAAGACATTTTTGTATAGAAAAAACTGTTATACAGACATTTTTCTATAGAAAAAACTGTTATACAGACATTTTTCTATAGAAAAAACTGTTATACAGACATTTTTCTATAGAAAAAACTGTTATACAGACATTTTTCTATAGAAAAAACTGTTATACAGACATTTTTCTATAGAAAAAACAGTTATACAGACATTTTTCTATAGAAAAAACTGTTATACAGACATTTTTCTATAGAAAAAACTGTTATACAGACATTTTTCCATAGAAAAAACTGTTATACAGACATTTTTCCATAGAAAAAACTGTTATACAGACATTTTTCCATAGAAAAAACTGTTATACAGACATTTTTCCATAGAAAAAACTGTTATACAGAAATTTTTCTATAGAAAAAACTGTTATACAGAAATTTTTCTATAGAAAAAACTGTTATACAGAAATTTTTCTATAGAAAAAACTGTTATACAGAAATTTTTCTATAGAAAAAACTGTTATACAGAAATTTTTCTATAGAAAAAACTGTTATACAGACATTTTTCTATAGAAAAAACTGTTATACAGACATTTTTCTATAGAAAAAACTGTTATACAGACATTTTTCTATAGAAAAAACTGTTATACAGACATTTTTCTATAGAAAAAACTGTTATACAGACATTTTTCTATAGAAAAAACTGTTATACAGACATTTTTCTATAGAAAAAACTGTTATACAGACATTTTTCTATAGAAAAAACTGTTATACAGACATTTTTCTATAGAAAAAACTGTTGTACAGACATTTTTCTATAGAAAGAACTGTTATACAGACATTTTTCTATAGAAAGAACTGTTATACAGACATTTTTCTATAGAAAGAACTGTTATACAGACATTTTTCTATAGAAAAAACTGTTATACAGACATTTTTCTATAGAAAAAACTGTTATACAGACATTTTTCTATAGAAAAAACTGTTATACAGACATTTTTCTATAGAAAAAACTGTTATACAGACATTTTTCTATAGAAAAAACTGTTATACAGACATTTTTCCATAGAAAAAACTGTTATACAGACATTTTTCTATAGAAAAAACTGTTATACAGACATTTTTCCATAGAAAAAACTGTTATACAGACATTTTTCTATAGAAAAAACTGTTATACAGACATTTTTCTATAGAAAAAACTGTTATACAGAAATTTTTCTATAGAAAAAACTGTTATACATACATTTTTCTATAGAAAAACTGTTATACAGACATTTTTCTATAGAAAAAACAATTTTTCTATAGAAGAAAACTGTTATACACACATTTTTCTATAGAAAAAACTGTTATACACACATTTTTCTATAGAAAACTGTTATACACACATTTTTCTATAGAAAAAACTGTTATACACACATTTTTCTATAGAAAAAACAGTTATACACACATTTTTCTATAGAAAAAACTGTTATACACACATTATTCTATAGAAAAAACTGTTATACACACACTTTTCTATAGAAAAAACTGTTATACACACATTTTTCTATAGAGAAAACTGTTATACACACATTTTTCTATAGAGAAAACTGTTATACACACATTTTTCTATAGAGAAAACTGTTATACACACATTTTTCTATAGAGAAAACTGTTATACACACATTTTTCTATAGAGAAAACTGTTATACATACATTTTTCTATAGAGAAAACTGTTATACACAAATTCTTCTATAGAGAAAACTGTTATACACAAAGTTTTCTATAGACAAAACTGCTATATACAAATTTTCCTATAGAGATGCTGTTATATAGAATAAAACACAAAACTTACACCACTTCATTTTGAAAATCTTTACGGCTCATGGTGAATTCGTCCTCTTTCAAAATCTCCTGGGTTTTGTTAATAATATCAGAGGCGGGCAAAGGTTCTTCGTCGCGATACGGATGTACGGCTCTCAAGTGATTTAATTGTCTTACCATATCAACGGGTTTATTTCTGACTTCCATAAAGACCGGATCCAAACCATCACCACCATAAATAAGTTCAACAATTTCGCCAATAGCATTGCGCACAGAGCCATCATAATGCACCACCAAATCTTCCAGACACTTAAAAAAAAACAAGTTTAAATAAATTATTAAGTTTTCATGAATTTCAACATTTACCACTTACTTTCACCAAACGTCTTTGCAAATAACCAGTTTCTGCTGTTTTGACAGCAGTATCTACCAGACCTTCTCTGCCGGCCATGGTGTGGAAAAAGAATTCGGTGGGTGTTAAGCCGGAATAGAAACTATTCTGCACGAAACCTCTGGCTGCCGGTATGGCGGCTAAAAATAATTTAAATATTAAATTAGTATATGTACGTTTAAATATTTGTTTATGAAAAACCTACAAAATTTCTCAAAATGTGGCAGAGCACGATTTTCAAAACCATTGGGTACCCGCTTGCCATTAATGGCCTGCTGTCCTACACAAGCAATCATTTGGGATATATTAATGTTGGAACCTTTGGAGCCAGACAAAGCCATTATCAAAGCACTATTGGTGGGATGTAATTCACGGAAACATATTTTAGCCGCCTGTTCACGTATAGTGGACAATTCACGCAGCATAACAGCTTCTAGGGTCTGTTCAGGCGTACAACCCGGTTGACATTGTAGTGTACCCTTTTTCATTTCCAATATATACTCGTCACATTTGGCATAACCTTTTTCCAGAAGCTTTTGTTTTTCCTCCAGCAAACGGGCACTGGGTGTAACGTCACTGATGCCAAAGGAGAAGCCACGATTTTGTATGAAATATGAAGAGATCTGAAATGGAAGAGAGGGAACATTATTAACAACAAATATGGTGACTTGAAAGTCTGTTTTGCTGAATGAGACAAAACAAAAATAATGAAAAAGCTTAACGAATTGAAAGTTTATGGTTAAAAATTTTAATATAGAGGCCTGGAAGAATCATACGATGTTTAAAACAAAGCAGAAAGGCTGTAGCCATCAAGCTAATTGGAAATCTCCTACAAAATACTTTAAAATTGTTCAATATGAAGACTTGTTATTTGTATACTCTGGGGATTTTAATGATATTTGGAACGTTATATGTAATACATGCACAAACAATAACATTTGTAAGTTTTTGTTAAAAAATATTCAGCCCAATTATGAAACAAAAATTCCCCGGGAGTTTTTCCCCATTTCTCATTTTTCCTATTCAAATTCAATGGGAAAAAACTCCCGGGGAACAAACTCCCGAGGAATTTTTTATTCATAATTAAGCTGATTCTAAAAAAATTAAAGGGAACTGATTCAGAAACACATCCAGAAAACAATTTTCAAATTTTAGTATAAAAATCACACGTAGGTCCAGTTGTGCTTCTGAACCAGGCTCCTCTAAATTAAATTAGTTTAAATAATAAATCTGGTAAATTTATTTTCAGAGTAAACGCATTATATCTGGCACACGGGCAGCAGTAAATCAATTTCCTTGGCATGTGATTTTAAAGAGAGACGAATTTGATGTTTTGCTGTGTGGTGGTTCACTAATTTCCGATAGTTGGGTTTTAACCGCCGCTCATTGTTTTAAAAACATCACCTCAGTTTTTTTGGTATTTGGCACCATAGACCTACGCAATGATGACATTAATATGAC
Organism: Calliphora vicina; assembly: GCF_958450345.1. Classification (NCBI taxonomy): domain Eukaryota; kingdom Metazoa; phylum Arthropoda; class Insecta; order Diptera; family Calliphoridae; genus Calliphora; species Calliphora vicina. The sequence continues at coordinate 118,187,844 of NC_088783.1, forward strand.
CTCTACTGAAATCTTTATGCATCCTCAATACAATGAAATAAACTTTAACAATGATATTGCACTTATTCAGCTACCAGAAACATTAAACTTTACCAGCAGCATACAAGCCATTAAATTGGTAACTACTGCACTGGCTGCCACTGGTTTTATAGGAGCTCAAGCCATTGTTGCTGGATTTGGTCAGCTAAACGATGAAGAGGTGGCATTTCCTGATACCTTACAATGGGCTCAGGTGGAAATTGTCAATACTTCTAAATGTGCCGAAGTGTATGGTGAAGACTTGGCTGCGGCTACAAATATTTGCGCCCGGGGTTATAATGATACGAATATGTCAATTTGTCAAGGTGATTCGGGAGGTGCTTTGGTTTGGCTGAACGATGCCGATAGTTTTGTGCAAATTGGCATTAGTTCATATGTGGCTTTAAACCAGTGTACGCAAAATTTTCCAGCCGGCTATACTAGACTGTCTTCGTATATGGATTTTATTCAAAATATTACTGGCATACATTTTGAGGATGCAATGGAAATTGCTTAACTGTGTTTAAGTTTAATGAAATGATTAAGTATTATTGAAGAAGTGACAATAAAGTGATAATGTTTGTTAAAAGGAATCGATAATTGCTGATATATGGTGGAATATCTACTTATTAGGAGCTTGAAATGTTATCCTTGGTGTTATGTTAGAACAATAATCCAACATTGTGTTCTCGAATGCTTTAGCAATCGAAATATAGGACTGTTAAGCTTGAATCTCCCATCACAATCCTTTTAGGAATGTTTATATGTCGCCAACGAATTTCTTTTAGGAAATTAGTAACCATCACTCCTTCGCTGCGTGATTACCAGTGGAGAAATATTCAAAGCTCGTAAAATGCTGCCTTAAGGACTGTAACAGGCTACATGCACATTACCTTGGAACCCCTTCTACACGAGGAAACAAAGAATCTTGCTGTAATGGAATACAACGTAAAGTCTAAACTGTTCCTACTGCAATGTCACCAGGGGAGCCATCCTAGCTTCAACATTACACAGTTGCAGCCTCCCCCGAGACATGTCAAGAAGGATCTTGGTGTATAAGAGGAAAACATACAATGAAATGTACAGCATCCATTGAATAGCAATTCGTATACAGCAGTTTTTAACGACATTCACAGAGGAATGTTTTACTTGGAGGTCGTCCAACTCGCATAGCAGACTCGGGGAAAAACCTGCCACGGAAAACAAGAATAGCTCAATCTGGCACAACTGAGGTCGGTCAGAATGAAGCAACATGATCAATGCCGCAAAGACCGTGCCCTCCCAAATGTATGCCCTTTATGTGGTCAGGGTCCCCATGATACCCCCACATATTCAACTGCCCTGCCAATCCTACCTTACAAAATTGAAGTAGCGCAGTTAATTGGAATTGACCTCGATGCAGAACCCCCAGATTAGAATATTGTATAGTTTAAGCTGTTACGACAACCTAAAGGGATCATTCCCACGACAGCCGGTTCTACGCACCGGAATGACCCGAGTTCACTCGGCCAAGGGCTGTCAACTCAGCAAACACTGCTGCTTCAACAACAACCTAAAGGGATACAAAATATCTATATATATAAAAATTAAATGGTCCATGTATGTAATGGCATCACATGAGAACGATTGGAGCGATTTGGCTGAGATTTTTTTTTATTCGATTCGAAATTTTCAGGAGATGGTTTGTAAAGAAAAAAATTCATAAATTCCGGGTAAAACACGGAAATTCTTTTTTTTGTGAGTCCAGTCAACAGTAATAAAAAAGCTCCCTAAAGTATGCAGTACAAATTTAGATATTTTATTTGCAAATAAATAAGAACAGGCAGGTGTATGTGGGTTGGAGAAACTTGAAGAACTAACATTAGTAAATGCTACCGGGCGAAGCCGGGGCGATCAACTAAAGGGATACAAAATATCTATATATATAAAAATGAAATGGTCCATGTATGTAATGGCATCACATGAGAACGGCTGCAGCGTTTTGGCTGTTTTTTTGATTCGATTCAAAATTTTCAGGAGATGGTTTGTAAAGAAATAAAAAATTCAAAAATTCCGCGTAAAACTCTGAAATTTTTTTTTTTTTTATTTCAGTCAGCTGTAATAAAAAAGCTCCCTAAAGTATGCAGTACAAATTTAGATATTTTATTTGCAAATAAATAAGAAGGTGAAACTTGAAGAACTAACATTATTAAATGCTATCGGGCGAAGCCGGTCGGTGCAACTAATATTAAATAAGAAAGCAAATTAATATTTTAGAAATAACAAATTACAAAAACACTAAAGTAAATATCAATAATAAATAACTATAATGTCTATGACTTCAAAGTGTTTGAAACTATAGAAAAAAATGCTTTAAAAAAACCTTAACGAATGTATAATTTATGTTAAAAAAACAATTAAATATTTCACTACTTGGAAGCAAAACAAATTTTAAATGTTTAAAACAAAACACAAAGAAAGTTGGTCTCAGTCTATTTGAAAATCTGCAACAAAATACTTAAAATTTGTTAAACATGAAGACTCAATATTTGTATCAAGTGGTCATTTTATTGGTTTTATTCACATTATATATAAAACAAGTTCAAACAATAGCAACTGTAAGTTTTTGTTAAAACAAATTATAAAAAGTTTAAATCAATTTTTTTTTCGAAAATTTATTTTTAGAATGAACGCATTATTTCAGGATCACAGGCCGCAGTAAATCAATTTCCTTGGCATGTGCTTTTAAAGAGAGATGAATTTGATGTTTTGCTGTGTGGTGGTTCTCTAATTTCCAATAGCTGGGTTTTAAGCGCTGCTCATTGTTTTAACAACATCACCTCAGTTTTTTTGGTATTTGGCACCATAGACCTATACAATGATGATATTAATATGACCTCTACAGCAATCTTTAAACATCCTCACTTTGATGCAGAAACCTTTCACCATGATATTTCACTTATTCAGCTACCACAAGCATTAAACTTTTCCAACAGCATACAAGCCATTGAATTGATAACTTGTGCCCAGGCAGAGCATGATTTTATAGGAACTCCAGCCATTATTACAGGATTTGGTCAGCTAGACGATGAAGATGACGGACTTCCTGATATCTTACAATGGGCTCCAGTGGAAATTGTTAATACTTCTAGTTGTGCAGAAGTTTTTGGTGACGATTTGGCCATGGATACACATATTTGTACGAGCGGTTATACCTCAATTTGCGATGGTGATTCGGGAGGTGCTTTGGTTTGGCTAAACGATTACGATAGTTTTGTACAAATTGGCATTAATTCTTTTGTGGCTGTAAACAGGTGTGAGCAAAATTTTCCAGCCGTCTATGTTAGATTATATTACTATATGGGGTTTATTCAAAATATTACTGGCATAAATTTTGAGGAACCAACGGAAATTTTTTAACTTTTGATAAACTATTGCATGTTTAATTAATAAAATTTATGAAAAGCTAAAGAAATATTGAAAAAGCGAAAATAAACTGATAATGTTTGTTACTTTTCAGATACTTGAAATGTTATCCTTGGCGTTCCCATCATACTATTCTAGAATGCTTTGGCAATCGAAATAAATGACTATTAAGTTTGATTCTCCCATACTTATCCTTTTAGGAATGTTTATATGTCGCCAAAGAATTTCTTTTAGGAAATTAGAAACTTTATCAAATAAGGAAAAATATAAATAACTGATTTAAATAAATATTTGAAACAAAATTTGTAAAAAGGAGGTTAGTACGTTTGTTTAATGTGTCAATGATACGTAGCTACTATTATATTTAAATTTTTTTGATATTTTCTATTCTTAAAATCTGTTTATAGGTGTTACGAATTGATTGTAATGGAAATTGTAGCTGATTTTTAATAGCAAAGTTCTCAAGAAAAGTTTATAATTATAAAATTTTCAAAATCAAATTAATTATGGATGACAACCTAACTAAAGTTGTGTTTGTTTCCAACTATTCCGTTTAATCAAGAAAATGAGCTCGATCTGTGATCACTCATATTTCTGACCAAAAATCGATTTTTTTTATATAAAAACTCAAAATATCTAAAATCGCTCATAACTTGGCCAATAAGCGTTTAATCAAGAAAAGCAGCTCGATCTGTGATCACTCATATTTCTGAACAAAAATCGATTTTTTATATAAAAATTCAAAATATCTAAATTCTCTAATAACTTGGCCAATATGCGTTTAATCGAGAAATGGAGCTCGATCTGTGATCACTCATTTTTCTGACCAAAAATCGATTTTTTATATAAAAACTCAAAATATCTAAAATCGCTAATAACTTGGCCAATAAGCGTTTAATCAAGAAAAGCAGCTCGATCTGTGATCACTCATATTTCTGACCAAAAATCGATTTTTTTATATAAAAATTCAAAATACCTAAAATCGCTAATAACTTGGGCAATAAGCGTTTAATATAGAAAAGGAGCTCGATCTGTGATCACTCATATTTCTGACCAAAAATCGATTTTTTTATATAAAAACTCAAAATATCTAAAATCGCTAATAACTTGGCCAATAAGCATTTAATCAAGAAAAGCAGCTCGATCTATGATCACTCATATTTCTCAACAAAAATCGATTTTTTATATAAAAACTTAAAATATCTAAAATCGCTAATAACTTGGCCAATAAGCGTTTAATCAACAAAAGTAGCTCGATCTGTGATCACTCATATATCTGAACAAAAATCAATTTTTTATATAAAAACTCAAAATATCTAAATTCTCTAATAACTCTCATATTCGCTAATACTCATATTTCTGAACAAAAATCTTTTTATTTAAAAACTCAAAATATTTAAAATCGCTAATAACTTGGCCAATAAACATTTAATCAAGAAAAGCAGCTCCATCTGTGATCACTCATATTTCTGTCAAAAAATCGATTTTTTATATAAAAACTCAAAATATCTAAATTCACTAATAACTTGGCCAATAAGCGTTTAATCAAGAAAAGGAGCTTGATCTGTGATCACTCATATTTCTGACCAAAAATCGATTTTTTATATAAAAACTCAAAATATCTAAAATCGCTAATAACTTGGCCAATAAGCGTTTAATCAAGAAAAGAAGCTCGATCTGTGATCACTCATATTTCTGACTAAAAATCGATTTTTTATATAAAAACTCAAAATATCTAAATTCACTAATAACTTGGCCAATAAGCGTTTAATCAAGAAAAGCAGCTCGATCTGTGATCACTCATATTTCTGAACAAAAATTGATTTTTTATATAAAAACTCAAAATATCTAAATTCGCTAATAACTTGGCCAATAAGCGTTTAATCAAGAAAAAGAGCTCGATCTGTGATCACTCATATTTCTGACTAAAAATCGATTTTTTTATATAAAAACTCAAAATATCTAAAATCGCTAATAACTTGGCCAATAAGCGTTTAATCAAGAAAAGGAGCTTGATCTGTGATCACTCATATTTCTGACCAAAAATCGATTTTTTATATAAAAACTCAAAATATCTAAAATCGCTAATAACTTGGCCAATAAGCGTTTAATCAAGAAAAGAAGCTCGATCTGTGATCACTCATATTTCTGACTAAAAATCGATTTTTTATATAAAAACTGAAAATATCTAAATTCACTAATAACTTGGCCAATAAGAGTTTAATCAAGAAAAGCAGCTCGATCTGTGATCACTCATATTTCTGAACAAAAATTGATTTTTTATATAAAAACTCAAAATATCTAAATTCGCTAATAACTTGGCCAATAAGCGTTTAATCAAGAAAAAGAGCTCGATCTGTGATCACTCATATTTCTGAACAAAAATCTTTTTATTTAAAAACTCAAAATATTTAAAATCGCTAATAACTTGGCCAATAAACATTTAATCAAGAAAAGCAGCTCCATCTGTGATCACTCATATTTCTGTCAAAAAATCGATTTTTTATATAAAAACTCAAAATATCTAAATTCACTAATAACTTGGCCAATAAGCGTTTAATCAAGAAAAGGAGCTCGATCTGTGATCACTCATATTTCTGAACAAAAATCGATTTTTTATATAAAAACTCAAAATATCTAAAATCGCTAATAACTTGGCCAATAAGCGTTTAATCAAGAAAAGAAGCTCGATCTGTGATCACTCATATTTCTGACTAAAAATCGATTTTTTATATAAAAACTCAAAATATCTAAATTCACTAATAACTTGGCCAATAAGCGTTTAATCAAGAAAAGCAGCTCGATCTGTGATCACTCATATTTCTGAACAAAAATTGATTTTTTATATAAAAACTCAAAATATCTAAATTCGCTAATAACTTGGCCAATAAGCGTTTAATCAAGAAAAAGAGCTCGATCTGTGATCACTCATATTTCTGACTAAAAATCGATTTTTTTATATAAAAACTCAAAATATCTAAAATCGCTAATAACTTGGCCAATAAGCGTTTAATCAAGAAAAGGAGCTCGATCTGTGATCACTCATATTTCTGACCAAAAATTGATTTTTTATATAAAAACTCAAAATATCTAAAATCGCTAATAACTTGGCCAATAAGAGTTTAATCAAGAAAAGGAGCTCGATCTGTGATCACTCATATTTCTCAACAAAAATCGATTTTTTATATAAAAACTCAAAATATCTAAAATCGCTAATAACTTGGCCATTAAGCGTTTAATCAAGAAAAGGAGCTCCATCTGTGATCACTCATATTTCTCAACAAAAATCGATTTTTTTATATAAAAACTTAAAATATCTAAAATCGCTAATAACTTAGCCAATAAGCGTTTAATCAAGAAAAGGAGGTCGATCTGTGATCACTCATATTTCTGACCAAAAATCGATTTTTTATATAAAAACTCAAAATATCTAAAATCGCTAATAACTTGGCCAATAAGCGTTTAATCAAGAAAAAGAGCTCGATCTGTGATCACTCATATTTCTGACCAAAAATCGATTTTTTTTATATAAAAACTCAAAATATCTAAAATCGCTAATAACTTGGCCAATAAGCGTTTAATCAAGAAAAGGAGCTCGATCTGTGATCACTGATATTTCTGACCAAAAATCGATTTTTTATATAAAAACTCAAAATATCTAAAATCGCTAATTACTTGGCCAATAAGCGTTTAATCAAGAAAAAGAGCTCGATCTGTGATCACTCATATTTCTGACCAAAAATCGATTTTTTTATATAAAAACTCAAAATATCTAAAATCGCTAATAACTTGGCCAATAAGCGTTTAATCAAGAAAAGCAGCTCGATCTGTGATCACTCATATTTCTGACCAAAAATCGATATTTTTATATAAAAACTCAAAATATCTAAAATCGCTAATAACTTGGCCAATAAGCGTTTAATCAAGAAAAGCAGCTCGATCTGTGATCACTCATATTTCTGACCAAAAATCAATTTTTTATATAAAAATTCAAAATATCTAAAATCGTTAATAACTTGGCCAATAAGAGTTTAATCAAGAAAAAGAGCTCGATCTGTGATCACTCATATTTCTGACCAAAAATCGATTTTTTTATATAAAAACTCAAAATATCTAAAATCGCTAATAACTTGGCCAATAAGCGTTTAATCAAGAAAAGCAGCTCGATCTGTGATCACTCATATTTCTGACCAAAAATCGATTTTTTTATATAAAAATTCAAAATACCTAAAATCGCTAATAACTTGGGCAATAAGCGTTTAATATAGAAAAGGAGCTCGATCTGTGATCACTCATATTTCTGACCAAAAATCGATTTTTTTATATAAAAACTCAAAATATCTAAAATCGCTAATAACTTGGCCAATAAGCATTTAATCAAGAAAAGCAGCTCGATCTATGATCACTCATATTTCTCAACAAAAATCGATTTTTTATATAAAAACTTAAAATATCTAAAATCGCTAATAACTTGGCCAATAAGCGTTTAATCAACAAAAGTAGCTCGATCTGTGATCACTCATATATCTGAACAAAAATCAATTTTTTATATAAAAACTCAAAATATCTAAATTCTCTAATAACTCTCATATTCGCTAATACTCATATTTCTGAACAAAAATCTTTTTATTTAAAAACTCAAAATATTTAAAATCGCTAATAACTTGGCCAATAAACATTTAATCAAGAAAAGCAGCTCCATCTGTGATCACTCATATTTCTGTCAAAAAATCGATTTTTTATATAAAAACTCAAAATATCTAAATTCACTAATAACTTGGCCAATAAGCGTTTAATCAAGAAAAGGAGCTTGATCTGTGATCACTCATATTTCTGACCAAAAATCGATTTTTTATATAAAAACTCAAAATATCTAAAATCGCTAATAACTTGGCCAATAAGCGTTTAATCAAGAAAAGAAGCTCGATCTGTGATCACTCATATTTCTGACTAAAAATCGATTTTTTATATAAAAACTCAAAATATCTAAATTCACTAATAACTTGGCCAATAAGCGTTTAATCAAGAAAAGCAGCTCGATCTGTGATCACTCATATTTCTGAACAAAAATTGATTTTTTATATAAAAACTCAAAATATCTAAATTCGCTAATAACTTGGCCAATAAGCGTTTAATCAAGAAAAAGAGCTCGATCTGTGATCACTCATATTTCTGACTAAAAATCGATTTTTTTATATAAAAACTCAAAATATCTAAAATCGCTAATAACTTGGCCAATAAGCGTTTAATCAAGAAAAGGAGCTTGATCTGTGATCACTCATATTTCTGACCAAAAATCGATTTTTTATATAAAAACTCAAAATATCTAAAATCGCTAATAACTTGGCCAATAAGCGTTTAATCAAGAAAAGAAGCTCGATCTGTGATCACTCATATTTCTGACTAAAAATCGATTTTTTATATAAAAACTGAAAATATCTAAATTCACTAATAACTTGGCCAATAAGAGTTTAATCAAGAAAAGCAGCTCGATCTGTGATCACTCATATTTCTGAACAAAAATTGATTTTTTATATAAAAACTCAAAATATCTAAATTCGCTAATAACTTGGCCAATAAGCGTTTAATCAAGAAAAAGAGCTCGATCTGTGATCACTCATATTTCTGAACAAAAATCTTTTTATTTAAAAACTCAAAATATTTAAAATCGCTAATAACTTGGCCAATAAACATTTAATCAAGAAAAGCAGCTCCATCTGTGATCACTCATATTTCTGTCAAAAAATCGATTTTTTATATAAAAACTCAAAATATCTAAATTCACTAATAACTTGGCCAATAAGCGTTTAATCAAGAAAAGGAGCTCGATCTGTGATCACTCATATTTCTGAACAAAAATCGATTTTTTATATAAAAACTCAAAATATCTAAAATCGCTAATAACTTGGCCAATAAGCGTTTAATCAAGAAAAGAAGCTCGATCTGTGATCACTCATATTTCTGACTAAAAATCGATTTTTTATATAAAAACTCAAAATATCTAAATTCACTAATAACTTGGCCAATAAGCGTTTAATCAAGAAAAGCAGCTCGATCTGTGATCACTCATATTTCTGAACAAAAATTGATTTTTTATATAAAAACTCAAAATATCTAAATTCGCTAATAACTTGGCCAATAAGCGTTTAATCAAGAAAAAGAGCTCGATCTGTGATCACTCATATTTCTGACTAAAAATCGATTTTTTTATATAAAAACTCAAAATATCTAAAATCGCTAATAACTTGGCCAATAAGCGTTTAATCAAGAAAAGGAGCTCGATCTGTGATCACTCATATTTCTGACCAAAAATTGATTTTTTATATAAAAACTCAAAATATCTAAAATCGCTAATAACTTGGCCAATAAGAGTTTAATCAAGAAAAGGAGCTCGATCTGTGATCACTCATATTTCTCAACAAAAATCGATTTTTTATATAAAAACTCAAAATATCTAAAATCGCTAATAACTTGGCCATTAAGCGTTTAATCAAGAAAAGGAGCTCCATCTGTGATCACTCATATTTCTCAACAAAAATCGATTTTTTTATATAAAAACTTAAAATATCTAAAATCGCTAATAACTTAGCCAATAAGCGTTTAATCAAGAAAAGGAGGTCGATCTGTGATCACTCATATTTCTGACCAAAAATCGATTTTTTATATAAAAACTCAAAATATCTAAAATCGCTAATAACTTGGCCAATAAGCGTTTAATCAAGAAAAAGAGCTCGATCTGTGATCACTCATATTTCTGACCAAAAATCGATTTTTTTTATATAAAAACTCAAAATATCTAAAATCGCTAATAACTTGGCCAATAAGCGTTTAATCAAGAAAAGGAGCTCGATCTGTGATCACTGATATTTCTGACCAAAAATCGATTTTTTATATAAAAACTCAAAATATCTAAAATCGCTAATTACTTGGCCAATAAGCGTTTAATCAAGAAAAAGAGCTCGATCTGTGATCACTCATATTTCTGACCAAAAATCGATTTTTTTATATAAAAACTCAAAATATCTAAAATCGCTAATAACTTGGCCAATAAGCGTTTAATCAAGAAAAGCAGCTCGATCTGTGATCACTCATATTTCTGACCAAAAATCGATATTTTTATATAAAAACTCAAAATATCTAAAATCGCTAATAACTTGGCCAATAAGCGTTTAATCAAGAAAAGCAGCTCGATCTGTGATCACTCATATTTCTGACCAAAAATCAATTTTTTATATAAAAATTCAAAATATCTAAAATCGTTAATAACTTGGCCAATAAGAGTTTAATCAAGAAAAAGAGCTCGATCTGTGATCACTCATATTTCTGACCAAAAATCGATTTTTTTATATAAAAACTCAAAATATCTAAAATCGCTAATAACTTGGCCAATAAGAGTTTAATCAAGAAAAGCAGCTCGATCTGTGATCACTCATATTTCTCAACAAAAATCGATTTTTTTATATAAAAACTCAAAATATCTAAATTCGCTAATAACATGGCCAATAAGCGTTTAATCAAGAAAAGGAGCTCGATCTGTGATCACTTTTATTTCTGACCAAAAATCGTTTTTTTATATAAAAACTCAAAATATCTAAAATCGCTAATAACTTGGCCAATAAGCGTTTAATCAAGAAAAGCAGCTCGATCTGTGATCACTCATATTTCTGACCAAAAATCGATTTTTTATATAAAAACTCAAAATATCTAAAATCGCTCATAACTTGGCCAATAAGCGTTTAATAAAGAAAAGGAGTTCGATCTGTGATCACTCATATTTCTGAACAAAAATCGATTTTTTATATAAAAACTCAAAATATCTAAAATCGCTAATAACTTGGCCAATAAGCGTTAAATCAAGAAAAGCAGCTCGATCTGTGATCACTCATATTTCTGACAAAAAATCGATTTTTTTATATAAAAATTCAAAATATCTAAATTTGCTAATAACTTGGCCAATAAGCGTTTAATCAAAAAAAGAAGCTCGATCTGTGATCACTCATATTTCGGAACAAAACTCGATTTTTCATATAAAATCTTAAAATATCTAAAATCTATAATAATCAAGAAATGGGGCTTTTTTAATGAAGTTGCTGTAATTCTGAATATGCTAGTAATATCTATAAATTCAAAGTGTGTGAAACTGAAGATAAATGCTAAAAAACCTTAACGAATGAATAATTTATGCTAAAAAAAAAACAATTCACTACTTAGCACCAAAACCAATTTTAGAATGAAAGTTGGTCTCAGTTTATTTAAAAATCTCGAATAAAATACTTAAAAATTGTTTAACATGGAAACTCAATATTTGTATCAAGTGGGCATATTAATGGTCCTAAGTACATTGTATGTAATACAGGCGGATCAAACAATAGCAATTGTAAGTTTTTAATAAAAACAAAATAATATAAGAAACCTTTAATTTATTCGGTTATTCTGTTATTTTAAGAACAAACGCATTATATCAGGCACACAGGCGGCACAAGGCCAATTTCCTTGGCAGGTTATTTTAAAGGTAGATGAATCAGATGTATTATTGTGTGGTGGTTCTATTATATCTGATAGCTGGGTATTAACCGCCGCTCACTGTACTTATGGCTTACAATCTGTTTTTCTGGTATTTGGCACCATTGATCTATTCAATTATGAAATTAATATGACCTCCACAGCATTCTTTATGCATCCTGAATACAATGATTACAACTTTAGCAATGATATTGCACTTATTCAACTACCTCAAGCATTAAAGTTTACCAGCAATGTACAAGCCATAGCTATGGTAACTTCATCACAAGCTGCAACTGGTTTTATAGGCACTCAAGCCACCATTACTGGATTTGGTCGGACAGGCGATGCCTCCCCGAATAGTTCTAGTGTGTTATTATGGGCTCATTTGCAAGTTGTCGATAATAGTATTTGTTTAAATACTTTTGGCCCAGACTATGTAAAGGATACAAATATCTGTGGCAATGCAGAGAACGATTCGAACACGTCAATTTGCAATGGCGATTCGGGAGGTGCTTTAGTTTGGAAGAACGAAGCTAATAGTTTTGTACAGATTGGCATCAATTCGTTTATGGCTGTCAACAAGTGCAGCGAAAATTTCCCCTCGGGTTTTACTAGATTAAGCTCGTATTCGGGTTTTATACAAAATATTACCGGTTTTGTATTGAATTAATTGAAATAAAAAGAACAGTTAAGTGGTACATAATAGAATTCATGATGTTTGTGGCAGAAGTAATAAATTTTTATTTATGAACATGAAAAAAACTTTTTGTTTTTGTTGGTTTTTTGAAAAATTCCTTCTGATTAAGAAATCAGTATTAAATTTAAATAATTTAAACGATTTAATTGCAATAAAAAAATAATACCAATATTTGTTTAAAGCTAAGCGAATATACATAATTATTCGAATAAAATTATTCGTATAAAAATGTATATTTTTCCACTAATTTGCAAAGAGTTCATACAGATTAATGTAAAAATATCGGAAAATATTCGAATATTTATTTGATTAAAATTACTCGGATAAAATTATTCGAATAAAAATATTTGAATTTTTATTTATTTAAAAAGAAATAAAGCACAACATTTTTATAAAAAAATTAAACAAAATATTTGAATAAAATTAACCAGTTTGGGATAATTATTCGAATAATATTATGTATTTAGTATTTAAACGATTACGAAAAAAATATTCTAAAATTTCTTTAAATAAATAAAAATATTCGAATAAAATTATTAAGAAATTAATATTAGTAAAATAAAGAAACATATTTCTATAAGAAATTATAAAATATTCAAATAAAATAAACCGGTTTGGGAAAATTATTCGAATAATATTATGTTGTTTTAAACGAATTTTGTAAAATGTATAAGTATAAATTTATAAAAAAAAATTAAATAAATAAACAAATATCCGAATAAAATTAATTAATCGGATAAAATGAGAAGAAAAAAATTAATTAAATTTAATAAACTTTATTTTAAGTGCCTAAAAATATTCGAATAAAAAAATAAATAAAATTTTTCGAATAAAATTATTTGATTTTTATTTTACTTAAAGGAAAATACAATAAAAATAAAATATAAAAAATTAAAAAATATATTCGAATGAACCAAAAATAATATTCGAAAAAAATTAAAAATTAAAATAAAATAAAGAACAAAATAAAATATAAAAAATTAAAAAAAATATTCGAATAAAATGAACCAAAAAAATATTATTCGAATAAAATTATTTCCTTAAATAAAAATTATTGAAAAAAGTAAATTATTAAGAAATTGATGTTAATAAAATGAAGGACAAATTCATATAAGAAATTATAAAATATTCGAATAAAATAAAGGGACATGAGAAAAATATTCGAATAATATTTCGTTTTTAACGAATATCGAATAAAATGTATTAAGTATAAATTTAATACAAAATTTCTATAAATAAAAAAAAATATTCGAATAAAATTTAATCGGATAAAATTATCGGGTTTTAATTAATCGGATAAAATAAGAAAAAAAAATATTTTTGTAATAGATTAGCATTAAATTTTATTTATTTAAATTTAATACAAAATTTCTATAAATAAAAAAAAATATTCGAATAAAATTATCGGGTTTTAATTAATCGGATAAAATGAGAAAAAAAAATATTTTTGTAATAGATTAGCATTAAATTTTAATAAACTTTATTTTAAGTGCATAAAAATATTCGAATAAAATTACTTGGATAAAATTTTTCGAATAAAATTATTTGATTTTTTTTTACTTAATTGTATTTTTCAATTAAAATAAAATAAAAAACAATATAAAAAATTAAAAAAATATTTGAATAAAATATTTTTGTAATAGATTAGCATTAAATTTTAATAAACTTTATTTTAAGTGCATAAAAATATTCGAATAAAATTACTTGGATAAAATTTTTCGAATAAAATTATTTGATTTTTTTTTACTTAATTGTATTTTTCAATTAAAATAAAATAAAAAACAATATAAAAAATTAAAAAAATATTTGAATAAAATGAAAATATTCGAACAAAATTATTTCTTTAAATAAAAATATTAAAAATTAAAATAAAGAAAAAAATAAAATATAAAAAATTAAAAAAAAAAAATATTCGAATAAAATGAACCAAAAATAATATTCAAATAAAATTATTTCTTTAAATATTTTTAAGAAATTTATGTTAAAAATGAAGGACTAAATTCCTATAAGAAATTATAAAATATTCGAATAAAATAAAGGGACATGAGAAAAATATTCGAATAATATTTCGTTTTTAACGAATTTCGAATAAAATGTATTAAGTATAAATTTAATACAAAATTTCTATAAATAAAAAAAAAATATTCGAATAAAATTTAACCGGATAAAATTATCAGGTTTTAATTAATCGTATAAAATGAGAAGAAAAAAAATATTTTTGTAATAGATTAGCATTAAATTTAATAAACTTTATTTTAAGTGCATAAAAATATTCGAATAAAATTACTCGGATAAAATTTTTCGAATAAAATTATTTGATAATTTTTACTTAAATGAAAATAAAATAAAGAACAATATAAAATATAAAAAATTAAAAAAATATTCGAATGAAATGAATTAAAAATAATATTCGAATAAAATTATTTCTTCAAATACATAAAAATTTTCGAAAAAAATGAAGCGGAAAAATTATTGAAAAAAGTAAATTATTAAGAAATTGATGTTAATAAAATGAAGGACCAAATTCCTATAAGAAATTATAAAATATTCGAATAAAATAAAGGGGCATGAGAAAAATATTTCGTTTTTATCGTATTTCGAATAAAATGTATTATGTATAAATTTATTACAAAATTTCTATAAAAAAAAAAAAAATTTACGAATAAAATTTAACCGGATAAAATGATCAGGTTTTAATTAATCGGATAAAATGAGAAGAAAAAAATTATTTTTGTAATAGATTAGCATTAAATTTAATAATCGTTATTTTAAGTGCATAAAAATATTCGAATAAAATTACTCGGATAAAATTTTTCGAATAAAATTATTTGATTTTTTTTTACTTAAAGGAAAATAAAATAAAGAACAATATAAAATATAAAAAATTAAAAAATATTCGAATAAAATTAACCAAAAATAATATTCGAACAAAATTATTTCTTTAAATAAAAATATTGGAAAAAAATTAAAAATTAAAATAAAATATAAAAAATTAAAAAAAAATATTCGAATAAAATGAACCAAAAATATTATTCGAAAAAAATTATTTCTTCAAACACATAAAAATTTTCGAAAAAAATTATTAAGAAATTGGTGTTAATAAAATGAAGGATCAAATTCCTATAAGAAATTATAAAATATTTGAATAAAATAAAGGGACATGAGAAAAATATTCGAATAATATTTCGTTTTTAACGAATATCGAATAAAATGTATTAAGTATAAATTTAATACAAAATTTCTATAAATAAAAAAATATTCGAATAAAATTTAATCGGAAAAATTATCGGGTTTTAATTAATCGTATAAAATGAGAAGAAAAAAAATATTTTTGTAATAGATTAGCATTAAATTTAATAAACTTTATTTTAAGTTTATAAAAATATTTGAATAAAATTAATAAAAATTTTTCGAATAAAATTATTTGATTTTTTTACTTAAAGGAAAATACAATTAAAACAATATAAAATATAAACAATCTATTCGAAAAAATTAAAAATTAAAATAAAATAAAGAACAATATAAAATATAATAAAAATATTCGAATAAAATGAACCAAAAATATTATTCGAAAAAAATTATTTCTTCAAACACATAAAAATTTTCGAAAAAAATTATTAAGAAATTGGTGTTAATAAAATGAAGGACCAAATTCCTATAAGAAATTATAAAATATTCGAATAAAATAAAGGGGCATGAGAAAAATATTCGTTTTTAACGTATTTCGAATAAAATGTATTAAGTATAAATTTAATACAAAATTTCTATAAATAAAAAAAAAATATTCGAATAAAATTTAACCGGATAAAATTATCGGGTTTAATTAATCGGATAAAATGAGAAGAAAAAAAATGTTTGTAATAGATTAGCATTAAATTTAATAATCGTTATTTTAAGTGCATAAAAATATTCGAATAAAATTACTCGGATAAAATTTTTCGAATAAAATTATTTGTTTTTTTTTTTACTTAAAGGAAAATAAAATAAAGAACAATATAAAAAATAAAAAATTAAAAAAATATTCGAATAAAATGAACCAAAATAATATTCGAACAAAATTATTTCTTTAAATAAAAATATTGGAAAAAAATTAAAAATTAAAATAAAATATAAAAAATTAAAAAAATATTCGAATAAAATGAACCAAAAATATTATTCGAAAAAAATTATTTCTTCAAACACATAAAAATTTTCGAAAAAAATTATTAAGAAATTGATGTTAATAAAATGAAGGACCAAATTCCTATAAGAAATTATAAAATATTCGAATAAAATAAAGGGGCATGAGAAAAATATTCGAATAATATTTCGTTTTTAACGAATTTCGAATAAAATGTATTAAGTATAAATTTAATACAAAATTTCTATAAATAAAAAAAAAAATATTCGAATAAAATTTAACCGGATAAAATGATCGGGTTTTAATTAATCGGATAAAATGAGAAGAAAAAAATTATTTTTGTAATAGATTAGCATTAAATTTAATAAACTTTATTTTAAGTGCATAAAAATATTCGAATAAAATTATTTGATTTTTTTTTTACTTAATTGTATTTTTCAATTAAAATAAAATAAAAAATTAAAAAAATATTCGAATAAAATGAACCAAAAATAATATTCGAACAAAATTATTTCTTTAAATAAAAAGATTCGAAAAAAAATTAAAATAAAGAACAAAATAAAATATTAAAAATTAAAAAAAAAATATTCGAATAAAATGAACCAAAAATATTATTCGAATAAAATTATTTCTTCAAATACATAAAAATTTTCGAAAAAAATGAAGCGGAAAAATTATTGAAAAAAGTAAATTATTAAGAAATTGATGTTAATAAAATGAAGGACCAAATTCGTATAAGAAAATTATAAAATATTCGATTAAAATAAAGGGGCATGAGAAAAATATTCGAATATTTCGTTTTTAACGTATTTCGAATAAAATGTATTAAGTATAAATTTATTACAAACTTTCTATAAATAAAAAAAAATATTCGAATAAAATTTAACCGGATAAAAGTATCGGGTTTAATTAATCGGATAAAGTATGATGATTTCGTTTAAGAAAAATTTAATAAACATTATTTTAAGTACATAAAAATATTCGAATAAAATTAATCGGATAAAATTATTCGAATAATATTGATTTTTTATTTGAATAAAATTATTTTTTTTTTATTTTTTTAAAAGAAAATACAATTAAAATGAAAAAAAAAACAAAATTTAAAAAAATATTCGATTAAAATGAGCCGATTTGATAAAATTATTGAGAATATTATTCGAATAAAATTATTTGATTTTTAAATAATTTTAATTAGGAAAATTTCCACAAAAAAATTCAATAAAGAGAAACATTAAAATTGTCTTAAATAAGAGTTTTCGAATAATTAATCGGATAAATTTATTCGAAAAAAAAAAATTGAGTTCTATATTCCGCTGAGCTAAATATTATAAAGTATATTTTTAAAAAATATTGAAAACTATTTTTGGAAATAAAAACTTTTTTTGAATGAAAAAAAATGTTCAAAAAATCAATGTAGTCGTGTCGTGAGGTAGTCGGCTCACAATGTCTTATATCTCAGCCATTTGTAAGACGATTTTCTCGATTTCGCCATCTATAACGATCCAGTTGGAGGAACAAACTGGAATTTTGTGAAACATATGTAAAGATTTAAAATTAGAATATTTCCCAGCGTTATGAAGCTGTTTAAATAATTTCCATTGAATACCGCAAAACAAATTGCTATTGAATTAATAATTCATGTTTAATATAATCTTAAAAATAAATTTTATTACTTCCAAGTATGTACTTCAAATGCCATTAAAAAGAAAAACAAATCTGTCTAAAGAAACCCAACAAATTCCCACGAAAGAAATTATAAAACTCAATTAAAAGCATTATAAACGTTTATTATATTTTCAAAACAATTGTTTGGGCCAATAATGATAACATCTCTTATGGCAGTTAGAGGTTTTTGTTTATAGATTAGCAATTTTTTTTTAAATAAAAATAAAAAGTTTTGATATGAACAACGTCATGGTTTTTAAACCAACAAAACTAAAGGCCAATAATGCCTATAACAACACGTCTTGAAAGTCTGTTTTGTGGAGCAAGAGAGAAAAAAATGAAATGGTGAAAAAGCTTATCAATGAGATAACTAAGGGTAAAAAATCGTTTAAATATTTTAATACAGAGGCAACGATACTATTATACAGTTATCAAAACACTTGAACAGTTGAAGATATCGGACCCAGAATCAACTCAAGTAGTTTAAAACAAAACAGAAAGAAAGTTGGCTGTAGTCTATTTGGAACTGTTGAACAATATAGTAAAACAAGTTAACATGAAGACCTGCTGTTTGTATCAATTGGTTGTAATATTGGTAATATGTTCTACGTTATTTATAACACATGTTCAAACAAAGGCAATTGTAAGTTTTGAATAAAAAAAATTAAAAATAAATAAACAAAATTTAATAAAAGGACTATTTTTAGGAAGGGCGCATTATATCCGGCACAGCAGCTGCACCCAATCAATTTCCTTATCATGTTATTTTGAAAAAAGATGAATATGACAGTGTACGTTGTGGTGGTTCCATTATTTCTGATAGCTGGGTTCTAACCGCTGCTCATTGTACCTCCGGCTTCACATCTATGCTGTTGGTATTTGGCACCATAGAACTGGCTAATGATGCCATTAATATGACGGCTACACAATTTTTTATCCATCCCCAATACAATGCCACCAACTTGAACAATGATGTTTCACTTATTCAACTACCTACACCACTGACCTTCACCAGCAGCATACAACCCATTACTTTGGTTACTTCGTTGCAGGCTGCCAATGGTTTTATTGGTGATCAAGCCACTATTACCGGATTTGGTTTGATGGACGATGAATATCTGGATTATTCGGAAGTGTTATTATTTGCTCAAGTACAAATTGTCAAGAATAGTGTTTGTTCAATTGAATTTGGCAATGATGTGGTAAAAGATTCAACTCTTTGTGCCAAAGGTGCCAATGGCAGCAACATGTCAATTTGCAGTGGTGATTCTGGTGGTGCTTTGGTTTGGCAAAACGTAGATGGTTCTTATGTACAAATTGGCATTAATTCGTTTGTAGCGGAAGACCAGTGCACGGATAGTCTGCCCTCGGGTTATGTAAGATTATCTTCATATTTGACTTTTATTTCTAGTGTTAGTGGTATTAATGTTAGTTGAAGGTGAAAATAAATGGAAAATGTATTTTATTGCAAAGAAAATAGATATTTTTCTTTTGAAAAAAAAACAAGTGATATTTCATTTATCACATTATCTTAAAATAGATAAAGATTGATAAAAAAAAATTTATTTTGGTGAAAGAATTTTGTAAAAAAAAAATTGGGTTAAAAATACTTTTCATGATTTTGATCCATTGTAGGTCCAAATTGCTATACCGTTATATGTATGTATATCCATATATATCTTTAAAAAATTGGGGTATTCGTGAACCAGGTCTATAACCTACATATTGATATATCAATCAAGTTTGTAAGTTATTTGGGGCCTTTGAAAAGTTGATTTCAACAGACTCCCAAAAACTAGGGTTACAAAATATTTTTCCCGATTTTAATCCATTGTAGGTCAGACTTACTATGGCGTTATACACTGCGTTGCAAAGGTTTTTGAAATATCTATCATTAGATATCCACATTGCTTATTATAATGATTTTGTAATTCAGATCTAGATCGAGGTTGTCCTGGTTTTTTTTCTTATATCTCAGCCATTTGTGGTCCGATTTTCTAGATTTTAAATAGTAACCGAACCAGGTCTATAGCGGATATATTGAGGTATGAAACATTTATGTAAATTATTTGGGGGCTACGGAAAGTTGATTTCAACATACAAACGGACATATCGTTATGTCCTAAACAAAGTTATCAAATAAGAAATTCATTAAAAATTATAAATAAATAAACATTTTAAGCAATCATTAACTAAGTATTATTAAAAAAGAAACAAGAAACAGATAATTTTCAAAAATTACAGGTTAATTAAAAAAAACGGCTGATATTTTTTAGAAGTTATATTAAAAAAAAATTAATATTTCTAACTTTTAATAACCCCTATCATGAAAAACATGTGAAATGTATGTTCCCATGAAATATCCATTTCCCTGGAAGGGAAAATTGCTATCGTGATATTCCCCTGAACTTTTCATTCACAATAGTTGATTTTGTTCGTAACAGCTGTTTATTGTTTACAAAATTCCATCTAAAAATTTCCCAACATGGGGAATTGTTTCACGTGAACAAAGTTTATGAACGAAAAATGGGAAAAGGGAACATATTTTATGTGAAATATTCACCCCTATCGCGAATCAATATTTCACATGCAATATTTTCCCTTTTCCTTTTTGCGTTCATCAACTTTGTTCACGTGAAAAAATTCCCCTTGTTGTGAAATTTTTAGATGGAATTTTGTAAACAATAAACAGCTGCTACGAACAAAATCAACTATTGTGAATGTAAAGTTCATCGTGATATTCCCGATAGCAATTTTCCCTTCGAGGGAAATGGATATTTCATGGGAACAAAATTTCACATGTTATTGCCGATAGGGGTGATTGATTCGCGATAGGGGTGAAGCACTCTCTAATACATATAAAACAAAACTTGAAAGGTTCTGAATTTTCTGCAGTCACGTATAAGGAATTAAATTTAATTTCTTTTAATTCTCAGAATTTTTATATGTTTTAAAATGTTTTGAAAATCTTGATAAGATAAAACCAAAAAAATATTATTAAACAGAGAAGCAAAAGTAATCAGATTTTAATTTGCAATTAACACAAGTATAAAATGTGTATTAAATAATGAATGAAAAAAAAAAGTTAAACAAATCAACTGAAGTGGGAAGTACAAATTGTTAAAATTTTTAGCAATATTTGTATAACGCAAGATAATGTATAAAAATAACACTAAATGGAATTAAATAAATTAATTAAAAATTGGAAAATATAATTAATTACAAATTTGTAAAAAAAATTTAGAGGAACATTATGGAATTTTTGTGTGAAACTTATTTTTTCATAGGGAACTAAATGGAAAATGGTAAAACATCAAAAAATTTTATAGAAAATCAATAAAAATTTAGGTGGGCTAAAAACCATAATGAATTTGCAATTCTGTTGATATTAAAAGAGGAGGAACGAAATGGAATTCGGTGAAACATCAACAAATTTTATAAAATATCAATAAAATTTAGATGGTTTATAAAAACTATCACAAAATCGCACTTCTGTTGATATTAAAAGGGGAGGAACGTAATGGAATTCGGTGAAACATCAATAAATTTTATAACAAGTCAATAAAAATTTAGATGGTTTATAAAAACTATAATAAAATCGCACTTCTGTTGATATTAAAAGGAGAGGAACGAAATGGAATTCGATGAAACACAAAAAAAATCATTAGAAATCTATAAAAATTTAGGTGAAATATGAAAAAAATATACTTTTGCTCAGGAAACTAAATGGAAATTGGTGAAACATCGAAAAAATTTATAGTAAATCAATAAAAATTTAGGTGGGCTATAAAACCATAATGAATTCGCAATTCTGTTGATATTAAAAGGAGAGGAACGAAATGGAATTCGGTGAAACATCAACAAATTTTATAACAAATCAATAAAAATTTAGATTGTTTATAAAAATTATAATAAAATCGCACTTCTGTTGATATTAAAAGGAGAGGAACGAAATGGAATTCGGTGAAACACAAAAAAATCATTGGAAATCAATAAAAATTTAGGTGAGGTATGAAAAAAATATATATTTGTTCAGGAAACTAAATGGAAATTGGTGAAACATCGAAAAAATTTATAGTAAATCAATAAAATTTTAGGTGGGCTATAAAAACTCTATTAAATCAGCACTTCTGTTGATATTAAAAGAGGAGGAACGAAATGGAATTTTGTGAAACATCAAGAAATTTTATAATAAATGAATAAACATTTAGATGGTGTATAAAAACTATAATAAAATCGCACTTCTGTTGATATTAAAAGGAGAGGAGCGAAATGGAATTCGGTGAAACACAAAAAAATGATTGGAAATCAATTAAAATTTATGTGAGGTATGAAAAAAATATATATTTGTTCAGGAAACTAAATGGAAATTGGTGAAACATCGAAAAAATTTATAGTAAATCAATAAAAATTTAGGTGTGCTATAAAAACTATAATAAATCAGCACTTCTGTTGATATTAAAAGGGGAGGAACGAAATGGAATTTTGTGAAACATCAAGAAATTTTATAATAAATGAATAAACATTTAGATGGTGTATAAAAACTATCATAAAATCGCACTTCTGCTGGCATTAAAAGGGGTGGAATAAAATGGAATTCCTTGAAACATCAACAATAAAAAAATTTGTAATAACTAGGAATGAATTGAAAACCCTGAATCATAGCGAATATCATCTACAGCCAAGAACTAAATATGTCTGAATGCCCCTATTGCACTGCACTTTCAAACAAGTTCAAGTCTAAGGCCTTAAAATAATAACAAATGAAAAACTACGTCAGTATTTCTATTTCTTTTACCAAC
Source organism: Calliphora vicina (assembly GCF_958450345.1). Taxonomy (NCBI): domain Eukaryota; kingdom Metazoa; phylum Arthropoda; class Insecta; order Diptera; family Calliphoridae; genus Calliphora; species Calliphora vicina. Next base: position 118,211,056 of record NC_088783.1, read on the forward strand.
TGTTTAAACAATTACTTTGTTTTTTTGTTCTGTTCATTGATATCAATAACATGTAAAATTTATAAACAAACATTGTAAATCAACATAGACTACTTGTCTATCATAATTAAGTACATAATAAACTGATTAAATAATAGCTATAAAAAAAAACTTAATTAAAAACTTAAACTCACCCTAGATAATCTCCACATGCATTTGGTGGAAAAGTTTTCACCATAATCCCTCAAAATAACATAGAATATACAATTCTTAGTACCAGAACCCATAGTACTTTTGTCCATGGAACCGCAAATCAATTCGGAATTACGTATAATAACCCCTGGAAATAGAAAGTTTTTTCTAATTCAATGAAACTTTTTTTAAACATTTTTTTTACTCACATGAATCTTTGGCACACAAATCATAATTGCCCGTATAATTTCTGCCTTTAGTGATTAAATTCACTTTAACCGGACATTGTTTATTGGGCTTTAATAGCAAACTAAAGATTTGTTTACCCGTCCAAAGTTTACGTGGCTTGAGTATGGCTGGTGGTGGCATATCAATATGCATATTAGCATCTGGTCCAGCCAAAAAGCAGGCCGCCAATTGCATGGCCTGTTCGCGGGTCAAAAATTCATCTTTTTGAGTCAACAAATAACCGCCCGTTATGAAATCTTGAGTGGCTGCTATAAGAATTTCTCCATTTTTGGGTGTAACCAAATTAGATTTATTACCCATCAATATTAAGGCCTCTGCTCGGGCCTCTTCGGTTTGGGGTAAATGTAAATTCATTTCATCACCATCAAAATCAGCATTGTAGGGAGTACAGGCACACTCATTGAAACGGAACGTTCTTTGGGGCTGCACTTTGGCTTGATGACACATAATGGACATTTTATGCAAAGAAGGTTGACGATTGAATAAAACTATATCGCCATCACATAAATGACGTTCCACTATATCGCCACACTTTAAATCATGAGCAACTTTATCACGATTACCATAGGCCAAGTATTTTTTAAACGTTGAACCTCTTTGTTGCACATAATTTGCGCCCGGATGTACATTGGGGCCATTCTTGACTAACTCTTTCATTTTCTGTATATTAGCTGGATTTACACGCTCGGGATAAGTTAAAATTTTAGCTACTCTTTCGGGTACACCTACTTGATGTATCATAAGATTGGGATCGGGTGAAATGACGGTACGTCCTGAGAAGTCAACACGTTTGCCGGAAAGATTACCACGAAAACGACCCTGTTTGCCTTTAAGACGTTGCACTAAACCTCGTGTGGTTTTTTTGGGTGCCATGTTGAGGGGAATGCCAGAAATCTCACTGTGAAAGTAGAGAGCCACATGCAGTTGCAAGAAGTCCCAATCTTCTTGGATGAGCTCAATTTTACCGCCACCAGTCATGTGTTTCTGTATAACGTCATTGATGAGAAGAATTTCACTTTGTTTCATTGTCAAATCGTCTTCAGTTCTAAAAGAAATGAAACGAATACACATATTAAAGACGTTTTCAGATTCCGTAAAGTTTTATTTCGTAGAAAAAATAGCAAAATTTGGTAATTTTTTTCCAACGACCCATAAGATTCTTAGTTTTTATCTTTAAATTATTAAAAATATTCCAAAAAACTTTGTTTACTTACGTTCCCGCTTTAACTTCCGAAACCACCGAAGGTCTTATGCACACCGGCGGCACAAAGACCCGAGTCACAATTAAATTCGAGGGATTAGCACCTTCGCAAGTCATACCCAGCAGAGGAATATCACGTTTTGGAATACTTTTGAATAGCTCCAATACCGTTAATGGATTTAATTCTTCCATATGATTGTAATTAGGCAGCATTTGATTCAATTCACGATTATTATCTGTAGCCGCCAGCAATTCATCCAAATCTTTGTGCATTAGAGCATCCTGTTTCTTGCCCTTATAGGGATCATGCAAAATTTTCAATAATCCAGGACCTTTTTTCACACCGCCATTAATGGCTTCACAATTAGGACATTTCGTTTGCTTTTTAGCCTTGGTCAGGATTTGGCCATGCAAAGCTTTTTTGGCCAAATAGGAGAAATTCGGATTGAGCAACTTTTTCTCATACACTTTCTTTTCGGTATCTTTGAGCATGACATGGGAACATGATTTACAAATCATTTGTAATATATTAATGGTGGAGCGAAAATGTCCTATGTGAAATACCGGCAACGATAAATCCAAATAACCAAAATGTCCTATGCACTCATTAAGTCCTTGGCCACATGTCTCACAGCTGGAGTCTTTGCTGCTGACGCCCATGCGACGATCCAAAACACCATTGGGCACTGGCTGACGTTGAGCCTGATAGAGATTTTTCGAAACAATGCGTAAGTGAGACTCCTGCTGTATCTCCTCGGGACTGCTAATGCTAAATTGCACATGTGATCTAAAATAAACATTAAATATGAGTTTTTCAATTTGTTTTTTTAACACTACTAAAAAATATTACATTTTTTTAATCACATCTGCCTCACGGAACTGTTCTTTAGGCATTTTTATTAATTATTTATCAGTTTTTAATGAAATTTTATAAAATTTTCATTGAAATTTAGAAGATTCTAACGAAATTAACGCGTGCTAAACAAAAAACTAACAATGTTTACATTTTTTTTTGAACAAGGGCTGCCTAGTTTTGTAGTTAGTCTGAGAATAATGTATTGAAGAAGAATTAATAGGGAAATTATTACCCTAAAATTAATTTCTAGTAGTAAAGTTAAGAAAATTATTTAAAATTCATGTCTTTGGTAATTTTTAATGACAACACATATTTTTCTTTAAATTAATGCTTTTTTTTAATTATTTAAATCAAATTTAATTATTTATTTTGAATTTATTTATATATTGCAGCAGGTGTTGGCAACTCTAGCTTTAACAATTACTCTCTTTTTTTGAGAGAGACCGGCGAAAATGTTGCCACACTGCAAAATGTTTATTTTGCAACCAGTGTTGCCAGACAAAGTTTACCTCATGTCCCCAATTTGAAAGTCGATGTCCCCAAAAAATCCCCATTTCAAAATTTAAATCCCCAAGTTTGTACCCGTAAGTTTATATGTATTTTTAAAAAAACAAAATTAAAAAAAAAAACTTATATTATATTGTTAATACAAAATTTTACTATTGTCCGTTTTACAAAAAGTTGATTCATCGATTTTGGAACAACTTGTTTAGAAGATATTATTTTTTAGGACTCCTTGAGAAATCAAGAGTTTTTAATATTCGATTTTTAAAATGTAGGGGTTTGAATTTTTTATCCCAAAAAATTATGTTTTTTTAAAAAATGTAAATTCAGTTCACCTTTTAGTACATAATTAAGATTCGAATTTAGAACTTTAACTTAATTTGCAATACAATTGATATATAAGATGGATACTGTATTCGATTATAGCCATGTCCGTCTGACTGTCTATCTGTAGAAATCAACTTTCCGAAGCCCCCAAATAACTTACATACCCGATTCATACATCAATATCTCCGGAATTCTTCCGGCTCGGTTGCTGTTTAAAATCTAGAAAATCGGTCCAGATATAAGGAAAAAACCAGGACAACCTCTATTTTTGACCTATATCTAGATTACTATGACCATAGTATGTTGGACCCATTGTAGGGTCAAAAACGGAAAAAATATTTTTTAACCCGATTTTTTTTCACCAAATTTTTTTTTACTAAATATTAAAAAAAAATTTTAAAAAAAAAATTTAAATTTAAAAAACAATTTGAAAAAAAAAATTTAAAAAATGTTGCCTCTAAAAAGCCTTTAAGGCGCTGAGGCATAATTTATAATTTGAATTTTTTGTAATGAATAAAGAAAAAAACCCTTAAAAAAAATTAAAAAAACTACTTTTAAAAATAAAAATTAATTTTGTTTACTTAAAAATATTTAAAATTTTTATTTTGAAGTATAATTTGGTGAAGGGTATATAAGATTCGGCACAGCCGAGTTTTTCAGTGCTATATAATTTTTCTTATTTAAATGATGATAGAATTATGGTAGCAATACTAAATGTCAAACAATTATCGATAATTTTGCATAAAACAGGTGTTCAACCAAAACAAAAATTTGTACGTTTTACCCAATAAAAAAATTAAAGTTTATTAAAAAATAAAATTATTGGTAAGAAAATGGACAAAGAAGACACCGCATCGGAAGTGGAGTTTTTGCTTTGGAGTTTATGAAACTTAAATAAATTTTAAATAACTAACGTTGGCCATTTAAGTACCATTTAAAAGAGCACTGAAAAACTCATTGAAATAGAACATAAAGATAATTAATATTTAAATACGAATTCAAAAAATAGCTCTTAGAGAATGATTCAGCTTTGTATTTTTAGCAAGAATTTAAAACAATTTAACATCTGTGAACATTTTTTGAAACCTTTTTTTAATTTTTAGATTATCAAAGTAAATTGTGGCCTGGGAGCAAAAAAAGTCTCGAAATGCATATCTAAAATTTTTGTCATTTTCGTCAAATTCTGAAGAAATGTAATTAACATTTTTAATTACCGATACAAGCACTATAAAATTTAAATAAAGAATGTCTAAAAATGTAAAATCCCCAAAAATGCATGTAAATCCCCAAATTTTGTTAAAATCCCCAAATCCCTCCCCACGAAATTCTGTCCCCAAAAAAATCTTGAAATCCCCAGTTTGGGGACAAATCCCCACATCTGGCTACACTGTTTGCAACATATGTTTAGAGATGCCAGTCGGTACTGATATAAATGAATACCGACATGTGGGATTTAAAAATAAATACCGATATCGAAAACTGGGATTTTGTAATCTCTAAAAATTAGTATTAAAAATTTAAGTTTTATTATTTAAAATATATTTTCAGGGGAATTAAAAGAAATAAATCGTTTAAAAATCGAGTAAATATCTTAAATTGGCATAACAAATAAAACATTTAAAATAAATTTTAATTTGTTCAAGAAAATTAATGAAAAGTTTTGATTTTCAAATATAAAAATTCCTTTAAAATTTAAATTAAAGAATATTTAGTATAATAAATATCAGAAAACTATTATTATTAAATTATTTTTTATGGCAATCATTTGTTTTATTTAGTTTTTTATATTAAATCACTTTAATTTAGAAGTTTTCTTTCTTTTTTAATAAAATTAGGTACTTTCATCCTGGCAGAATTTGCATTGTTCTCGCTTTTCGCTTCTGCCAAAAGATTAATCATTCATCATCGTGAATAAATCTTAAAATTTCCCTGGCTCCCAATAAAGCTCTTGGCAACATATTGTTGGGGCTTTTTGGAGATATAATTGGGGATTGACAAAAACTACTGGCAGCACCACTGCCCCCACATTAACTGTCAGTGAGAAATTTTCAGCAAATTGGGACGGCTGGTTACGCGACACGAAAAATATCACGAAAACGACTTGAAAATTTTCTATTTCACCATTGCTTAACAAAAAAAGTTTTTACAAAACGCCTTACCTAGTAAAAGCAATCGAATTTGGTGAAAAAATGTTGCGTCAGTTAAGCCGAGTCAGTGAACTGCCCAAAGTGGCCAAACAATTGCAAAAAGTAGGTTGTCTAATAACAAATAAACAATTGCATGTTCTGTGTTCGTTTAAGGCTCCATTGCCAGCCATAAGAGTCATAAATCAATGTTTTCCTAACCACGGACGTTTTAAATCAAGCTCATTTTTCGGTTTATTCCAGAGTTCAGCTATAGCCGGAACACAAAAATCCAACAATTATGCCACGGAAGCTACAGTGCAAGTGCAACGGGTAAGTTTAAGGCTGAAAAAGTGTGCGTTTCAAGAAAGAAAAAAAAGGTTACATAATTTTTTCCGTAAAGATTTTTTTCTTTATTATTGAATTTAAAGAAAATGTAAAGTGTAAAATGAGTTGTAAATTAGGTTTTCATGTTTAAGAAATAGTTTTTGAGGGAAATTAATAGTTTAGGCAAGCTGGAGCTTTGTGTTTGTGCCTAAAATGCAACATAAATATCAATCAAGGTCATTTTGTTTATATCAGCACAGATTTTTTTTTGTTATTCCTCTACCCCTTGCTTAACTAATGTCAAACATGCTGTCATTTTAATTACAGTGTCTTCTTCCCCTACTCTTCCTTTGTTAAGTAACTAATTTTCTTGTCATATAACGGTAAATAGTTGTATATTTATGTCTTTGTTGTTTTTTTAGGGTTTGTTTATTTTTAAAACGTCATTAATCATGCGTTTATAACCTCAATGGGAGGAAGCCCTTCAATTTTCCCCCTCTTTTCCGAAGAGTAGAAATTAGTATAAGAAAATGTTACATTCTTATCATTATTATGGGTAATTGTTGTTTATTATTATCTCTGTTGTCAGGTGGGGGGTATTTCAATAAATTTGTTTATTTCTTATCGTTTAATTTTTGGCGTTTAATTAAATTTGAGTTTTTATAGCAATTGTGTTTGTTATTGTTATTATTTTGTCTATGTGAAGAGGAGTACTAGGTCAATTTTTGTTTATTTTTGGTATAAATTGCGAACAAGTCATTGAACGCAAAATTAGCGGCTTTTTATTTCAAGTATGTACAACTAATAAACAATAACATTTTGAATCAAAATATTGAATTATTTTATAAATAATTTTTAAATTTTAAAAGAATTTTTTGTTGAAAAATAATAGAATTAACAATTTTAAATAAAATTTAATTTTTTTCGAAAAATTTTCAAATATTATTTTTTTCACCCAAAAATTTTTCCTACATTTTTTGATTTAAAAAATGTTAAATTTAAATATAATTATCTACAATATTTTTTTTAGCCCTTCAAATTGCATCGTTTGGACAAGGGACCCGAAACTACCGTCAAATTAACAAAAGAAGAAGCCGTCAAATACTATACACAATTGCAAACCATTAGACGTATTGAGACCTCTGCTGGTAATTTGTATAAAGAAAAGATTATTCGTGGTTTCTGTCACTTGTACTCCGGCCAAGAAGCCTGTGCTGTGGGTATGTTTTGAAAAAACTTAGTTGTGGATAACATCCAACATTTCATCAATTCATTTTATTTTCTATAGGCATGAAGGCAGCCATGCGTGATGTGGACAATATCATTTCGGCTTATCGTGTGCACGGTTGGACCTATTTGATGGGTGTACCGCCCGCAAAAGTGTTGTCTGAATTGACTGGCCGTCAAAATGGTTGTGCCCGCGGCAAGGGTGGCTCTATGCACATGTACTCACCAAATTTCTTTGGTGGCAATGGCATTGTGGGAGCCCAGGTAAGAAAGATATTAATTTCTTGGATATGTACGATTGTTGATAATGACCTTGACATTATCAATTATTACATTGTAAAATTGAACTCAAGCTGGAATAAATTTTATTCTAAAATATGCAAATATTTCATATCTTTTGTAGTTCAAAAAATACTTTATTTGTTTTGTTGTAGGTGCCTTTGGGTGCTGGTGTAGCTTTGGCCTGCCAATACAAGGGCAATGGTGGCATGTGTTTGGCTTTGTATGGTGATGGTGCTGCCAATCAGGGTCAAGTGTTTGAAGCCTACAACATGGCCTATTTGTGGAAGTTGCCTTGCATTTTTGTGTGTGAAAACAATAACTATGGCATGGGTACCAGTGCTGAACGTGCCTCCTGCAACACCGACTACTATACACGCGGTGATGCTTTGCCCGGTATCTGGGTAGATGGCATGGACGTCTTGGCTGTACGCAGCGCCACCGAATTTGCCATCGATTATGTAAACAAACATGGTCCCCTTGTTATGGAAACAAATACCTATCGTTATTCCGGCCATTCTATGTCCGATCCCGGCACCAGTTATCGTACCCGCGAAGAAATCCAAGAAGTGCGCCAAAAACGTGATCCCATTACCTCATTCAAGGAGTTGGTCATTGAGTTGGGTCTCATGACAGCCGATGAGGTCAAAGCGATTGATGCTAAAGTGCGCAAGGAGATCGATGAAGCAACCGCCGCTGCTAAAGCTGATGCTGAATTACCACCCAGTGGCTTGTATACCGATGTCTATTCGCAATGTTTGGAGCCCAAGATACGTGGCATCGTTGATTTCAATCTTAAACACATTCAAGAAAACAAGGGAGTTAATCATTAAGTTTGCGCTCACCCATCACTCTCTTTATTCTTTTCAAAAAAAACTACTTCATCAACAGCGGACTTTTTGTTTTAATTATTAAGAAGAAATCAAACGGAAATGTATTTTAGCCAACGATATTAATTAAAAGTGAAATTTGATATTTTATTTTGTTAACTAATTCATTTTCTCTGTAAGTTAAAAGTATTTTACACAAAAGTTTAACTTAACTAATTGGCTGTTTTATTTTGTTATTAGTAAAAGAAACATATTATTTACACTCATCTCAAATTTGTTAGAAAAATAAAAACAATAAGAAAAATAAAAATGATTTCTGTAAATATTTCTTAGTTTTTGCAAAATACATTTTTAGTTTCTATAAGAATAAAAAAAAATACCATACAAATTAGACAAATTTAAATAAAACGAATAAAATAAACAATAAAATAATGATAAATAAAAATTTATTTTGATTTCATCATGGTTCCATTAAAAATTCCTTACATTTTATGGTTATATATCCAAAACATGAGTTCAGAGAAAAGTTATTTTTAGTTTGGCTTCCATATTATTAATTTTTATTGGTTATTAATTACAAAAATTTTAAAATTGGCTAAAATCCATTTTAACTAAAATTTCCCTTAAAGGGAATTTTTTCAAAAAAGGAAATTTTCAAAATTTATGTAAATTTTTAATTTTAATTCGTAAGAAACCACAAAAATCTTAAAATTTGGGAAAAATCCATTTTAACTAGAATTTCCCTTATGGGGAAATTTTCTCAAAAAAGGGAAATTTTAAAAATTTATCAAAATTTTTTATTTTTATTCGTTATAAGCCACAAATATTTTAAAATTTGGGAAAAATCCATTTTAACTAAAATTTCCCTTAAGGGGAAATTTTTTCAAAAAAGGGAAATTTTAAAAATTTATCCAATTATTTTATTTTTATTCGTTATAAACCACAAATATCTTAAAATTTGTGAAAAATTTCTTTTAACTAAAATTTCCCTTAAGGGGAAATTTTCTCAAAAAAGGGAAATTTTAAAAATTTATCCAAATTTTTTATTTTTATTCGTTATAAACCACAAATATCTTAAAATTTGTGAAAAATCCATTTTAACTAAAATTTCCCTTAAGGGGAAATTTTTTCAAAAAAGGGAAATTTTAAAAAATTATCCATTTTTTTATTTTTATTCGTTATAAACCACAAATATATTAAAATTTGGGAAAAATTTCTTTTACCTAAAATTTCCCTTAAGGGGAAATTTTTTAAAAAAAGGGAAATTTTAAAAATTTTTCCAATTTTTTAATTTTTATTCGTTATAAACCTAAAAAATCTTAAAATTTGTGAAAAATCCATTTTAACTAAAATTTCCCTTAAGGGAAATTTTTTCAAAGAAGGGAATTAACAAATTTTAGCAAATTTTTTTATGTTTATTCGCTAAGAACTACGAAAATCCAAAACTTGTTTAAAAATAACTTTTAACTAAAATTTCCCATTTAGGAAAATTTTATCAAAAAAGGGAAATTTTCAAAATTTATTAAAATTTTTAATTTTTACTCATCATAAACCACAAATATCCTAGTTACTTTTAACTAAAATTTCCCTTTAAGGGAAATTTCTTAAAATTTGAAAGTACGTGAATGGAATATTTATTCATATTCTTGATGGCAACATCCTATTTATACAAAAAGCATTTCAAAACTGGCAATTTTATAAATTCCGAAACTTTGACAATACTTTTTTAATTTCCATTCAAATATCAAACAAATTTTAATTTTATTTTCTTCCAAACTATTTGAAAATGATTTCGTTAAGACCCTTGACTTTAAAATTTGTGTTACCAAAGATTTCACGCCGTTGTTACTCATTTTTGGAGCGTTTTTGTAAAAAGGACTCGTCCGATGTAAAAGATTTAAATGGTGGTGGTCCTAGTGTAACCCTACAGTTGGAAAATGTAGGCATTTTCTTTTAAATTAAAACTTTTAAAACTGATTCTAATTAAAATTTTGCTAGTCCTTCAAATTGTATAATTTGGAAAAGGAGCCCTCAACCACAATTTGTTTGACCGCCAATGCAGCTTTAAAATTGTATAGAGATATGCAAACTATACGAAGAATGGAAAATGCCTGTGGCAACTTGTATAAGGAAAAGATAATACGGGGATTTTGTCATTTATATGTGGGTCAAGAAGCCTGTTGTGTGGGTAAGAGAAAAAGTTATAGATTTTTACGCCAACAAATGATTTATTTAAACAGGCATTAAGTCTTCCATGAGATCTCAAGATAGCATTATAACTTCTTATCGTTCTCATGGCTGGACGTGGCTAATGGGCGTGCCCATTTACAGTATTATAGCAGAACTGTGTCAAAAACAATCCGGCTGCAGTCGTGGCAAAGGCGGCTCTATGCATACATATGCTGAAAATTTCTTTGGCGGCAATGGCATTGTAGGAGCCCAAGCTCCCTTAGGGGCGGGCGTGGCTTTTGCTCATGCCTATCGTTGTGATGGGGGTGTAAATTTCGCCTGCTATGGTGATGGTGCTGCCAATCAGGGCCAGTTACATGAAGCCTTCAATATAGCCTGCCTGTGGAAGCTGCCGATTGTGTTCGTTTGTGAGAATAATAAATATGGCATGGGCACGTCTGTGAAAAGATCCTCATGCAGCACGGATTATTATACCAGAGGTGATTATATTCCAGGGCTATGGGTTAATGGCAATGATGTTTTGGCGGTTCGTAGTGCCGCGGAATTTGTTATAAATCATGCTCACACTTGTGGGCCTATAGTAATGGAATTGGAAACTTATCGATATCATGGTCATTCGATGTCCGATCCAGGTACTAGTTATCGCAAACGGGAGGAGGTGCAAATGATGAGAGAGAAAAATGATCCGATAACCACGTTTAGGGAATTGTGTTTGAGAAATAAACTGATCAAGGAGGAGGAGTTTAAGGTGAGAAAAGAAAACATTTTCTGAAGATCCCAAAAATCGAAGTAAAATTCAAAATAAACTCGAAAGTTTAGATTTAACCACTACCTTTCCCTTTTTCCTTTAGAAAATCGATGATTCAATTAAAACCGAAGTAGACGAGGCCGTCAAACAAGTACGCCAGGACAAAGATACCGATCCCGGCGAATTGGCCATTGATGTTTATGCCAATAATTTAGAGGGCAATATAAGAAATATTATCAGGCGTGATTTAAAACATGACAATGTGGGTACACCTTTAATACCCCTGGGTAAAGTAAAAGCCACACCCAAGACGGACATAAAAGAAATACCCAAAAAAGAAGAAAAATCTGCTATAAAACCTTTAGCCGAGGGTGACATGAAAAATGACAAGGAGCCTGCAACAAAAGCGAAAGAAGATGGCAAAAAAGAGGAAGCTAAAAAATCATTGGAAGTTAGCAAAAATTTAGCTAAAAAATCTTCGCCACTGCTTAAAAACAAAACTGATAATTCAGACAAAGATAAAAATCCTAAAGATTCCACAAAGAAATAAAATTGTTGACTAATTAATTAAAATTAATAAAGTTTTGGTTTAAAAATATAAATTTTTTTATTAGAAAAAATAGTTTTTATATTTTTTGGAATTGAAATTTAATAAAATGTTGAAGTTTTATAAATAAATTGTTTATTTTGCTTACACTGCGTTTTGTAGTTATCGCTTGACGTTACAATTGTGTTAAATCACAATAACAACACTCTCTCACTCTTGCTTCATGAATTGAGTTTTTACCGTTATTTTGTTATTATATTTTCAGGGATGGGAATGTGAATGTGAAAATAAACTATTTTGATTCAAAGACAAACATAACGAAACTTTGTTTTATTAAATAAAAAGGACACAAAATAAGGTTTTTCTATATATTTGTTTAAATCAGATAAGCTTTAAATTATATTTATAAAAATTTCTTATTTTTTATGTTTTTTAAAACTTAACGAAACCTTACTTTCTAAACCATATTTATTAAAATTAATTTTCTTCCATATTTAGTTAAACTTGTTAAGTTTCTATTCATTTTTAAAGAAATTTTATATTTTTGCTTATTTTGGAAAACTTAACGAAACGTTATTTTCTAAAATAATAGCATTTAAATAAAGCTTTTACTTTATTTGTTCAAAATATATAAGCTATTATTTAAATCTAGTAATTTTTTTAATTTTGTAAGATTTTATTAAACTTAACGAAACTTTATTTTTTAAACCGTATTTACTAATAATAAATTTCTTCCATATTCGTTTAAATCTATTAAGTTACTTTTTATTCATAAGGAAATTTTTTAGTTTTGGTTATTTTGAAAAACTTAACGAAACCTTATTTTCTAAACTAAAAGCAACAAAATAAAACTTTTGCTATATTTGTTTAAAATAGATAAGCTATTATTTAAATCTAGTAATTTTTTTCATTTTGGAAGATTTTATAAAACTTAACGAAACTTTATTTTTTAAACTGAATCTATAAAAATTTAATTTTTTCTATATTTGTTTAAATTTCCTAAGTTTCTATTTATTTATGAGGAAATTTTTGGTTTTTGTCAGTTTTGAAAAACTTAACGAAACCTTATTTTCTAAACTAAAAGAATTTGGAGAAAATTTTTACTAAATTTGTTTAATATTAAAAACCTATAACTTTAATCCCTAAAAATTTATTACTTTGGACATTTCAAAAAACTTAACGAAACTTTATTTTTTAAACCGAATTTACAAAAATTTAATTTGTTCTATAATTGTTTAGCTATTTTAAGTTTCTATCCACTTATGTGAAACTTTTTTATTTTCGGCAGTTTTGAAAAACTTAACGAAACCTTAGTTTCTAAACTAAAAGCATTTGGTGAAAAATTTTACTGAATTTGTTTAATATTAAAAACCTATAACTTTAATCCCTAAAAATTTATTACTTTGGACATTTTAAAAAACTAAACGAAACTTTATTTTTTAAACCGAATTTATAAAAATTTAATTTATTCTATAATTGTTTAGCTATTTTAAGTTCCTATTCATTTATGTGAAATTTTTTTATTTTCGTCAGATTTGATAAACTTAACGAAACTTTATTTTCTAAACTAAAAGCATTTGGAGAAAAATTTTACTAAATTTGTTTAATATTAAAAACCTGTAACTTAAATCTCTAAAAAATTATTACTTAGGACATTTCAAAAAACTTAACGAAACTTTATTTTTTAAACCGAATTTATAAAAATTTAATTTTTTCTATATTTGTTTAAATTTCTTAAGTTTCTATTTATTTATGAGGAAATTTTTTGTTTTTGTCAGGTTTGATAAACTTAACGAAACTTTATTTTCTAAACTAAAAATATTTGGAGAAAATTTTTATTAAATTTGTTTAATATTAAAATTCTATAATATAAATCCATAATAATTTATTACTTTGGACATTTTAAAAAACTTAACGAAACTTTATTTTTTAAACCGAATTTATAAAAATTTAATTTATTCTATAATTGTTTAGCTATTTTATGTTTCTATTCATTTATGTGAATTTTTTTTATTTTCGGCAGTTTTGAAAAACTTAACGAAACCTTAGTTTCTAAAATAAAAGCATTTGAAGAATTATTTTACAATATTTATTTAACATTAAAAAACTACAATTTTAATCCATAAAAACTTATTACTTTTGACGATTTATAAAACTTAACGAAACTTTATTTTTTAAACCGAATTTATAAAAATTTATTTTTTTCCATATTTGTTTAAACTTGTTAAGTTTCTATTCATTTATAAGAAAATTTTTTATTTTCGGCAGTTTTGAAAAACTTAACGAAACCTTATTTTCTAAAATAAATACATTAGGAGAAATATTTTACTAATATTGTTTAATATTAAAATGCTATAATTTGAATCCATAAAAATTTATTACTTTGGACATTTTAAAAAACTTAACGAAACTTTATTTTTTAAACCGAATTTACAAAAATTTAATTTGTTCTATAATTGTTTAGCTATTTTAAGATTCTATTCATTTATGTGAAAATTTTTTATTTTCATCAGTTTTGAAAAACTTAACGAATCCTTATTTTCTAAACCAAAAGCATTTGAAGACATATTTTACTAAATTTGTTTAATATTCAGAAGCTATAATTTAATTCCATACAAATTTATTACTTTGGACGATTTATAAAAGTTTAATTTAGTATTTCTCGCCTAACGCTTTGTTTGTGTTTTTAAAAAGAGAACTGTTTCTTTTGTTTATCTATTGAGTCTTTTACGGTTAATTGATTTAAGAGATTGTTTTTATACGAAAAAGCTTTTTTGTTGTTTATTTTCTCTTTGCACCCAGGGATTTGTGGAGAAAATTTATATCAATGATATTAAAAGATCTTGTTAATGATCTTTTGAAAATCCTACACTCTACTCAGTCTAAGGTGCACGGTCTAACAATACTAACGTCTTGCTCAAAAGCTCAAACACACGGTTTAATAAAACAAAAACGCAAAATGGAGAAAATTTTAATTAAAAAAATATAAAAATTTAAGGAAAAAAAAAACAACAAAAACGAAAATAAATAAAATTTAAAAGCATATTTAACATAAAACGAAAAAATAACCAAAAAATATTGAAAAAATTTTAGAATAAGTGCCAAAATTTTGTAGTTTTCTAAAAAAAAGAAAAAAATATGAATAAAAACAACAGCATCATAATTATTTAAAATTTATCAAAAAAAAAAAAAACAACTAAAAAATTATGTAAATTTTTGAAATGCATTTGAACATAATTTATCTATAATCTATGATTAATCAAGTTAACAGCTATAAAAATTATATAAAAATAAAATTTAACTAAGTTTAACATTTAATTGAAAGCCTGTTTTTTTTTCGTATAACAATTTTGAATAAAATTTTCAGTTGAATAGTTTTTTTCTTTAAATCTTTTAAGTGTACTTGTGTGTTTTTCGTGTTGTTATTATTGTTGTATTTAAATTTTAGTTAAATTGAATAAGTACAAGTATTTACGAGAGCTACTTAATCATAATAATCATCAGTCATCCATCTATACTACTGCATATATACCTTGGGGTGTATTTATTTCTTGCTTTAAGATGGAACAGTAAACGGTTGGAAGAGGTAAGTTTTTCTGAATCTATTAAGTTTAGTATTATAAAAGGAGAATTGAAAAACAACTTTGAATAATTGTTGGGGGAGGAAGGGGTACAAGATTTAAACTAATTCTTCAAAATTTTAAAAACACAGTGTTTTTCCATTAAAAAGAAACAATTGCAAAGTTTTACCCTCATATTCATAAAGAGATTTTAAATTGAAACAAGTAAGTAATTCGGATGTGCCGAATCTTATATACCCTTCACCAAATTATACTTTAAAATAAAAAAATGTTTTCTTAAAAATTTATTTTTTTTAAAGTTATAAAGTTATAAAGTTATAAAGTTATAAAGTTATAAAGTTATAAAGTTATAAAGTTATAAAGTTATAAAGTTATAAAGTTATAAAGTTATAAAGTTATAAAGTTATAAAGTTATAAAGTTATAAAGTTATAAAGTTATAAAGTTATAAAGTTATAAAGTTATAAAGTTATAAAGTTATAAAGTTATAAAGTTATAAAGTTATAAAGTTATAAAGTTATAAAGTTATAAAGTTATAAAGTTATAAAGTTATAAAGTTATAAAGTTATAAAGTTATAAAGTTATAAAGTTATAAAGTTATAAAGTTATAAAGTTATAAAGTTATAAAGTTATAAAGTTATAAAGTTATAAAGTTATAAAGTTATAAAGTTATAAAGTTATAAAGTTATAAAGTTATAAAGTTATAAAGTTATAAAGTTATAAAGTTATAAAGTTATAAAGTTATAAAGTTATAAAGTTATAAAGTTATAAAGTTATAAAGTTATAAAGTTATAAAGTTATAAAGTTATAAAGTTATAAAGTTATAAAGTTATAAAGTTATAAAGTTATAAAGTTATAAAGTTATAAAGTTATAAAGTTATAAAGTTATAAAGTTATAAAGTTATAAAGTTATAAAGTTATAAAGTTATAAAGTTATAAAGTTATAAAGTTATAAAGTTATAAAGTTATAAAGTTATAAAGTTATAAAGTTATAAAGTTATAAAGTTATAAAGTTATAAAGTTATAAAGTTATAAAGTTATAAAGTTATAAAGTTATAAAGTTATAAAGTTATAAAGTTATAAAGTTATAAAGTTATAAAGTTATAAAGTTATAAAGTTATAAAGTTATAAAGTTATAAAGTTATAAAGTTATAAAGTTATAAAAATATAAATCATAAAATTATAAAAATTTGAATCATACAACCAATATTTACCCATAAATTAAATTGTTTACATAATGTCAACAATAGAAATTGTCAGCCAAAAGTAACAAAATCTATAAAATGGTTAATTTCAAACACATTTTATATACATATTTGACACCAAAAATACATTGAATTTTTAAGAAATTAAAAATACAAATTTTTAATTTGTTAATTTTAACTAAAATTTGTATTATTTACCCAAAAATTACATTGTTTACATAACGTCAACAATTAAGATTTTCAACAGAATTAAGAAAAATCTTTAAAATGTTAAATTTGTTTAAAATTTTTATTATTTATTAAAAAATACATTATTTACATAATGTAAACAATAGAAAATTTCAGTAAAATAAATGTCAAATCTATAAAAATGTAAATTTTACACATATTTTATATTTTTGACATCAAAAATACATTGTTTACCTGATGTAATAAATTTATATTTTTAGGTAATTCGAATAGCAAATGTTTCATTTCATTATTTTAACTAGAATTTTTATAATTTACCCTAAAATTACATTGTTTACATTATGTCAACAATTAAATTTTTTCCTAAAATTAAAGAAAATTGCTTGAAAACTTTAATTTTATGAAGATTTTGTATTGTTTACACTGAAATTACATTGTTTACATAATGTCAAAAATAAAAATGTTGTAGTAAAATGAAAGGTAAACCTATAAAATGTTTTATTTTACACATATTTTATATTTTTGACACTAAAAATACATTGTTTACGTGATGTAAACAATTAAATTTTTTAAGAAATTCAAAAAATAAATTTTGAATTTGATAATTTTAGCATAATTTACCCTAAAACTAAATTGTTTACATAATGTCAACAATAGAAATTTTCGGTCAAATGAAACAAATTTATACATTTTTTAATTTTACACATATTTTATATTTTTGACACTAAAAATACATAGTTTACATGATGTAAACAATTGCATTTTTTAAGAATTTCAAAATATAAATGTTTAATTTCATAATTTTAACTAGAATTTGTATAATTTAGCCTAAAATTACATTGTTTACATCATTTCAACAATTAAGATTTTCCGTAAAATTAACAAAAGTCCTTTAAAACTTTAAAGTCCTACATTTCGATTTAAATTTATTTGTTTTTCCACTCCAAAAAAATGGTATATTTTAATAGTTTAAAGACTTTATTTCAACTTTAATAGTTTTTTTTACAAAACTGCTTTAAAATTTATAGATTTCCTTGAAATTATTAAAACTATAGACAATTGGCTTTAAATGTCCTTTAAACGTATGATTAATATTAAATATTTGCTTAAAGTCAATCCAAGCGTATGATTAATATTAATTATAAGTAAATTTGTACAATAAATATTAATTTAGTTAGAACTTTTAAACTAAAAGTCAGATCTAAACGAAACTTGACTTATGAATAAAGAAGAAATTGAATTTTCAGAATATTATGGGAAGAGCCCACTCATGTAATTACTGCCTGATTTATTGTAATGCAAAGTCAAGCTCTTTAAATGTTTTGTTATCCTCTTGATTCAATTCAATTAAAACTTAAATTTTAATTTATTTTTCTGTTTTTCAAAACAAATTTAACATATTTTTTTTTATTAAACATTTATTTTGTTTATTAGTTTAAAGAAAAAAAAAAACATTTGCTATTCTTATGTTATTTATTTTTATTAAAACACACCCAGTTCATCCCATTATTATTGCTTTATTTATCTATTTAGTTCAGTTTATTTGTACATTTTCTTTTGTATCTTTATTAAATTGTCTCTTTATTTGTGTATCAACAAAATTTTAATCAAATATTTTTTAAACTTTTAGCGCCATATCTTTAGCAAAGTGTTTGTAGCATGTGTTTGGTTTTGTGTTTGAACAAATTTTTTTAATACAATTTTTGAATTTATTGACTCAAGGTTAATGTCATTACAATGCCATTAATTTTATTTATTTATTTAGTTTTCTTCTTGTTTGCTTTATTTATTTTAAAAAGCCAAAATTAGTTGTAATAAAATTATTTTATTTTGTTATAAAATTTCGTTTCTTTTTTTATAATGGTGACATTTAGTGAGAGTAAACTATACATAACTACACCTGTTGTAAGAATTCGAAATAAGTTCAAGAGCGAAATTGTCATAAAAAAAGCACAAAAATGTTGCAAGAATTTTGTTAAAAGACCTTTAGAGAGGGGCACACTTTGATCTAGTGCCGATAGATAGGCAAAGGTTTTGAAATTCTAGAAAATTGTTAAGCATGACAAATAAAAGAGATCTAAGATATGAACTATATTGTTTTTTTTTGGGTAAAACAAAATCTTAGTGGGTGTCTTTATCCATATAAAAATATTGCTAAAAATACCTACATATTTAAATAAAAATAACAATAATACTTTTTTATACATCTTTTTGGTTGATTTTTTATTTATTATTTGTTTGTCTTTTCCATATATAAATCTTAAGCAGATGAAATAAATGTCATATTATTTTTAACAGAAAAAAAACAAAAATTCTGAAAGTTGAAGAATGACTAAATTCAAGGAAATTCTACAAAATTTCCAAGAAAGAAAATAATGAGCAAAAGATCTTGAAAGAAATTGAAATGAATAAAAAAAAACAACAAAAATAAAACAAAAAACTACAAAAAAAACAAATAAATTATAAAATCCCTTTAAATTCTCTTAATTTATAACTTTATATGGTTATAGTTTTATAACTTTATAACATTATAACTTTATAACTTTATAATTTTATAATTTTATAACTTTATAACTTTATAATTTTATAATTTTATAACTTTATAACTTTATAACTTTATAACTTTATAACTTTATAATTTTATAATTTTATAACTTTATAACTTTATAACTTTATAACTTTATAACTTTATAACTTTATAACTTTATAACTTTATAACTTTATAACTTTATAACTTTATAACTTTATAACTTTATAACTTTATAACTTTATAACTTTATAACTTTATAACTTTATAACTTTATAACTTTATAACTTTATAACTTTATAACTTTATAACTTTATAACTTTATAACTTTATAACTTTATAACTTTATAACTTTATAACTTTATAACTTTATAACTTTATAACTTTATAACTTTATAACTTTATAACTTTATAACTTTATAACTTTATAACTTTATAACTTTATAACTTTATAACTTTATAACTTTATAACTTTATAACTTTATAACTTTATAACTTTATAACTTTATAACTTTATAACTTTATAACTTTATAACTTTATAACTTTATAACTTTATAACTTTATAACTTTATAACTTTATAACTTTATAACTTTATAACTTTATAACTTTATAACTTTATAACTTTATAACTTTATAACTTTATAACTTTATAACTTTATAACTTTATAACTTTATAACTTTATAACTTTATAACTTTATAACTTTATAACTTTATAACTTTATAACTTTATAACTTTATAACTTTATAACTTTATAACTTTATAACTTTATAACTTTATAACTTTATAACTTTATAACTTTATAACTTTATAACTTTATAACTTTATAACTTTATAACTTTATAACTTTATAACTTTATAACTTTATAACTTTATAACTTTATAACTTTATAACTTTATAACTTTATAACTTTATAACTTTATAACTTTATAACTTTATAACTTTATAACTTTATAACTTTATAACTTTATAACTTTATAACTTTATAACTTTATAACTTTATAACTTTATAACTTTATAACTTTATAACTTTATAACTTTATAACTTTATAACTTTATAACTTTATAACTTTATAACTTTATAACTTTATAACTTTATAACTTTATAACTTTATAACTTTATAACTTTATAACTTTATAACTTTATAACTTTATAACTTTATAACTTTATAACTTTATAACTTTATAACTTTATAACTTTATAACTTTATAACTTTATAACTTTATAACTTTATAACTTTATAACTTTATAACTTTATAACTTTATAACTTTATAACTTTATAACTTTATAACTTTATAACTTTATAACTTTATAACTTTATAACTTTATAACTTTATAACTTTATAACTTTATAACTTTATAACTTTATAACTTTATAACTTTATAACTTTATAACTTTATAACTTTATAACTTTATAACTTTATAACTTTATAACTTTATAACTTTATAACTTTATAACTTTATAACTTTATAACTTTATAACTTTATAACTTTATAACTTTATAACTTTATAACTTTATAACTTTATAACTTTATAACTTTATAACTTTATAACTTATAACTTTATAACTTTATAACTTTATAACTTTATAACTTTATAACTTTATAACTTTATAACTTTATAACTTTATAACTTTATAACTTTATAACTTTATAACTTTCTAACTTTCTAACTTTCTAACTTTATAACTTTATAACTTTATAACTTTATAACTTTATAACTTTATAACTTTATAACTTTATAACTTTATAACTTTATAACTTTATAACTTTATAACTTTATAACTTTATAACTTTATAACTTTATAACTTTATAACTTTATAACTTTATAACTTTATAACTTTATAACTTTATAACTTTATAACTTTATAACTTTATAACTTTATAACTTTATAACTTTATAACTTTATAACTTTATAACTTTATAACTTTATAACTTTATAACTTTATAACTTTATAACTTTATAACTTTATAACTTTATAACTTTATAACTTTATAACTTTATAACTTTATAACTTTATAACTTTATAACTTTATAACTTTATAACTTTATAACTTTATAACTTTATAACTTTATAACTTTATAACTTTATAACTTTATAACTTTATAACTTTATAACTTTATAACTTTATAACTTTATAACTTTATAACTTTATAACTTTATAACTTTATAACTTTATAACTTTATAACTTTATAACTTTATAACTTTATGACTTTATAACTTTATAACTTTATAACTTTATAACTTTATGACTTTATAACTTTATAACTTTATAACTTTATAACTTTATAACTTTATAACTTTATAACTTTATAACTTTATAACTTTATAACTTTATAACTTTATAACTTTATAACTTTATAACTTTATAACTTTATAACTTTATAACTTTATAACTTTATAACTTTATAACTTTATAACTTTATAACTTTATAACTTAATAACTTTATAACTTTATAACTTTATAACTTTATAACTTTATAACTTTATAACTTTATAACTTTATAACTTTATAACTTTATAACTTTATAACTTTATAACTTTATAACTTTATAACTTTATAACTTTATAACTTTATAACTTTATAACTTTATAACTTTATAACTTTATAACTTTATAACTTTATAACTTTATAACTTTATAACTTTATAACTTTATAACTTTATAACTTTATAACTTTATAACTTTATAACTTTATAACTTTATAACTTTATAACTTTATAACTTTATAACTTTATAACTTTATAACTTTATAACTTTATAACTTTATAACTTTATAACTTTATAACTTTATAACTTTATAACTTTATAACTTTATAACTTTATAACTTTATAACTTTATAACTTTATAACTTTGTAACTTAAAAAATATTAACGAATCAAGTAAGAGAGCTATGCCGAATCTTATAAACCCTTCGCCAAAGTATTAGAAAGATTGGAAATATTTTTTGGCAAAAACAATATTGTTTTGAATTTTTTTTCCTGAAAAGGTTTTTTTTAATGAAAAAAAGGTTGAAAAGAATTGTATAGTAAAAAATTTTTTTTTGTGAAAAAAAAATTCGGCTTAAAAAATATTTTTTCCGATTTTGACGCATTATGTTCATTGTATGTTCATATTACTATGGCTTTATATAGCTCGTTGGAAAGTTCTTTCAAATACCTATTATTAGATATCCATATTGTCGATATTAATGACTTAGTAATCCAGATATAGATATAGTTACAAAATAGGTAAAAAATCGAGGTAGTCTTGGTTTTTGGCTTATATCTCAGCCATTTGTGGACCGATTTTCTAGATTTTTAATAGCAACCGAACCGGGACTATAGCGGATATATTGATGTATCGTTCATGTATGTAAGCTATTTGGGGGCTACGTAAAATTGATTTCAACATACAGAAGGCAATTGCTATATGGACCATATCTACAAAAATCCGGAATTAATATACTTTAAGGGGAAGCAAATGAAAAATATTGAAATAATAAAGGTGATGACAAACTTTATGACTGTAAAAAAGTTGAATTTAATATATTTTGTAATTTTTTTATTTTTTTTTATTTATTTAAAAAAATACCTCTCAAAATTTGAATAATTTTTTTTAAATTTTTTTTGGAATTAACTTTGAAATATATTTCAATTTAAAACCATTAGTAATAATTCTTTTTATTTTAAATGCGTTTCTTCTAAAGCTCTATAACAAAAAAATGTATAAAAATAGTTTTGAAATTGAATTGTTTTTAGTTTAAGTGTCCAATTCGCTCATCCATTTCAAACATTTGCTCATCTGTCATAAAATTTTTGGTCAACACTTTTTGACTCTATTATACACGTCATGTGTTAAGCAATGTATTATTTTAGTGAGAATATTTGAAAATATTTCAATATTTTAAGATTTCGGTTGGAAAAAAAACACACTTTTAAAATGTGTCTCCTCCCCTGTGCTTGTGTTAGCGGTAAAATAAAAACACTCACTAGCCAATGTCATGGCTGTTTTAAATTTTATATTAATTATTATATATTTGACTTTTTTTTTGCTGTTCATCTGTAAACATTGTTGTTCTTCATTTGTATATTTTGGTTTCGAAAATTCATTGTATTTTAAAAATACAAAATAAAAATAAACTTTGTGGTTTTTATTATATTATGACAAAACCAAAACCAAAAAAAAAATTGTACTTGTAAATTATATTTGTTGTTGTCTTGTATTTTAATTAAATCTTCTGGTTATATATGAAACAAAAAGCAAAAAGTTGAAATGTTTTGTTTTAAAAATTTTTCAAATTTTTCTTTGAATCTTTGAGATTTCCGTTATTGGTTTATTAAAAAAAAAACCAAACAAATTTCTGGAAATTGTCTTAATAAACTAAAGGAAATATTATAAGTATTATGTCAATAAATTAAATTTCATTCTACATATTCCAAATCAAATTTTACCCGTTTTGAACTTTATTTTTTTGCTTTGCTTAATAATTAAATTTATTCAATTAAATATGAAACAATTTAGCCAAATCTTATATAGTTGTGATTGATTTTAAATGTTTTTGGCACTTGAAGAAAATCTAATTACTTTTAAATGGAAATTTTTTAATAATGAAAAATACGTCATTTAAAGAGAATTCTTAAACAATGATTTAATAATAAAATATGCTATAGTTTGGTATAGAATTGTATTTATAGTCCTTTTTCAAAACCTTTTTATAGCCTTTTCCTTAGTTTTTTCAATTTTCTTCCTATTTTTCTATTTTGAAAGTAACTGGTCGCAAACATTATGTTTAGCTGCTAAAAATAAATTCAAATTTTGTTCTAAATTTACTTGTTTCAGCATTAAGCCTTTTAATGTGTTTCCGCTTGAAAACATTTTCAACATTTGAATTTTTGAATAACATTTGTGAACTGGTCAAACACAGCATATGAAATGAAGTTTTTTTTTTTTGTTTAAAAATAAACAATCAAAAAAAATAAAAAAAACGTGGTGATAAAATTTAAATTTCTGCACCTACACTGTGGCTTTTAATAGAAGTTTTAATCAATTCTTTTTTTCTTCAGCTGCTGCTGTTTCTAAGAAACAAATGTTTGCTGTTTAAATTTTCGAATCTAGATAAAGAGAATATTGAATTAAAGTCTATATTGAGCAGGAAGAGAGAGAAAAAAGAGAAAATATACAGTTAAAAAGCTGAAAGAGCAGAAAAAGCTACAAAAGTGATTAAACAACTAGATTTATTTAACATAATCAAATTTTATTAAAATTACGGTTTGAATTTTCAATAAAAATAAACAGAATATTGAATTTAATTGAATATTAAGCCTGCTATAGAATGATATTAAAACAAATAAGAGAGCTATATTCCGTTTAAGAATATTTAAAACTATTTTTGGTGAAAAAAAAAAATTTGCTATTGGCTGCGGGATTAACAATAGATGGCGTATCATGTTTTTAATAATTTAGATGTCATTTTGAAGGGTACATATCTGTCATTTATTCTCACTTAGTATAAACAATTCAGTTGCTTTTGCTTCGATAATATCGAATTTTATACCAACAAAGCGTCATATGCTGCAAGTTTCGCTTAACTTTTTTTTATTGTCAAACTCAACAATAATTTGAAAAAATACTTAGGAGCTACTCAAACATCAATTTCAAGACGTACGCCAGCAGAAGGATCTATACAAAAGCTGGGAAATTGGGTTACCATACAAATTGAAGTGGAGAGACCTTGAATGACGATTTGGAATATCCGAAATTATGCTTGAACGTTATAAAAAAAAATAATTTTTTGCATTGAATCATTACTTGTGATGCAAAATAGATGCATTACAATAACTCGAAGCGAAAGAGAGCGTATGTGAAGCCCGTCCAAAGCCAAATATCCATTAAGCTAAGGTAATGCTCTGTATTTGGTGGGAGAAAAAGGGTCATATTTCTTATGAGCTGCTGAAATCTGACCAGATCGTTCCAGGGAACCTGTAGCAAATGCAACGGATTCGTTTGAAGCAAGCATTGGCTGAAAAATACCCAGAATATGCGTAATATTCCATCATTAATTTTTTTAACCCAAAGTACTTGACTTTGACTTACTATGAATTAGGCTGTAATTAAATTTGAAACTTCTTCCAATAACATTCGAAAAGCTTAATTTCTTCTTTATTAACACTAGAAGTTTCATTTAGATCTGACTTTTAGTTTTGAAGTTCTATTTATATTAACATTTTCCTTGAAATTCACATAATTAATATTAATCATACGCCACGTATGTTTTTAAATAAATATTTAATATTACTCATACGTTTAAAAAGCATTTTAAGCCAATTTTCAATAGCTTTAATAATATCTTAGGAATTTCTTTATATTTTTAACAAATTTTATAAAAAAACTATTAAAATCAAAATAAAAATTTTCAAAATATTAAAATCTGTAATTTTTTTTATTAATACAAACTTTACTTGAAGTGTTAAATGTTCGCCTATTCATCACTAAGAGGGAAATTTAAGCTTTTTAAAAGAAAAAAAATTAAAAAAAATTTTCTCAAAGTGCTTGACTTTGCTTTACCATGAATCAGGTTGTATTTATACTAGAAACTTTTTTTTAAGAATATTAAGAAAGCTTAACTTCTTCTTTATTAACACTGCAAATTTGGTTAAGATCCGACTTTTAGTTTGGAAATTCTAGCTATATTAACATTTTTCTTATAATTCACTCTTAATTAATATTACTCATACGCCCGGTATGACTTTGAGTAAATATTAATCATACGCTTAATTAGAATTTTAAGCAAATGTTTTATTTTTCTTAAAGCTAATTAATTTTGTGTAATATTACCAACAATTTAAATTGATTCCATTAATTTCAAATAATTTTAAACTTCAATTATATGCTTTATAAAAATTCATGTAAAAAAATCTAATAAAAATTTTTTTTTCTGCTATTGTGTTTTCTTTATTTATTTTGTGTAAAACATTTTTACTTAATTGTTTCTCATGTATTTTTATTCATATAAATTCTTTGTTAAACGGCTATGAATAAAAAAGAAAAAAGAGCAGGGGGAAAAAGGAAAACTAAAACATTCATGACGAAAATTGTTCATATAAAAGAAATGTTAGTTTCAAATGAATGTTTTTTTTTCACATTTATTTTTATATTTTTATGATTTTTAGTGTTAGTGTTTGTTCTTTGGCATTTAGTAATAAAAATGTTATTAACATTTAGTATTTGTTTATCTACAAATTCAAATGTATGAGTAAATGTACATATATGTTTAATACTTACTTATTTTTTTTAATATTCAAAAAACATTTATTGAAATGCTCCTTTGTGTATTGTTTTTGATATGTTAGGAATTCTCATCTCTTGTTTACATTTTAAACATAATTTTATATGTTATTTTTTTATATTTTTTATTCAAATAAATATTTAAAATAAGCAATGCTAACTCGTGCACATAAAAACCATTTAAAAAATTGCTGCTAAAATTTAATGATTCAATTTGTAGTAATTTAACAAGATGTGTTTAAAAATTGTATACAATAAATTTATTATTAAACACTCAAAGAAAAATCTGTAAACAAATTTCTATAAATCTCTTTACCTTCATTCTTTGTTTTATAGAATTCCTTTAATTATTTTCTTAATTCCCCCTTCTAAACAGTGTCAACACAAATTTTTTAATCCGCTTATAAAACCCACAAACTATTGTATTTTATTTATACCAATTAAAGTTTCTATTGTTGTTATTAATTAAACAAAAAGGATTAAAAAAAGAGGCCTAACCATAGACAACAATATCGTTTATAAAAACTCACACAAAAAACTACCACAAACACAATAGAAAGCTAAATATAATAAAATAAAATAAAGTAAAATATAATGACAAAAAAACATATATAAAAATTAAAAGGAAGGCAACAAAAAAATACCATAACTATGTATACTAAAGAGTCATGACATTTGGAAATGACACACAGAAAATCAACCATAAAAGAGTATTTAAAAAGCTACTAGAAAGGACATAAACGACAACTGAAGGACCCTATAAAAGGAAAAATAAATCGTACAATAACATTCTGAAAGATCATTTTCTTCTTAATTAATATACAAAATTTTATTTAGATCTGACTTTTAATTTAGAAGTTCTATCTATTTAAACATTTATGATTTTGTTTAAATTCCTATTAATATTAATCATACGTCTGTTAGACTCTTAAACAAATAATCAATATTAATCATACGTTAAGCAGAACTAGAACAGAACTAGAACAGAACTAGAACAGAACTAGAACAGAACTAGAACAGAACTAGAACAGAACTAGAACAGAACTAGAACAGAACTAGAACAGAACTAGAACAGAACTAGAACAGAACTAGAACAGAACTAGAACAGAACTAGAACAGAACTAGAACAGAACTAGAACAGAACTAGAACAGAACTAGAACAGAACTAGAACAGAACTAGAACAGAACTAGAACAGAACTAGAACAGAACTAGAACAGAACTAGAACAGAACTAGAACAGAACTAGAACAGAACTAGAACAGAACTAGAACAGAACTAGAACAGAACTAGAACAGAACTAGAACAGAACTAGAACAGAACTAGAACAGAACTAGAACAGAACTAGAACAGAACTAGAACAGAACTAGAACAGAACTAGAACAGAACTAGAACAGAACTAGAACAGAACTAGAACAGAACTAGAACAGAACTAGAACAGAACTAGAACAGAACTAGAACAGAACTAGAACAGAACTAGAACAGAACTAGAACAGAACTAGAACAGAACTAGAACAGAACTAGAACAGAACTAGAACAGAACTAGAACAGAACTAGAACAGAACTAGAACAGAACTAGAACAGAACTAGAACAGAACTAGAACAGAACTAGAACAGAACTAGAACAGAACTAGAACAGAACTAGAACAGAACTAGAACAGAACTAGAACAGAACTAGAACAGAACTAGAACAGAACTAGAACAGAACTAGAACAGAACTAGAACAGAACTAGAACAGAACTAGAACAGAACTAGAACAGAACTAGAACAGAACTAGAACAGAACTAGAACAGAACTAGAACAGAACTAGAACAGAACTAGAACAGAACTAGAACAGAACTAGAACAGAACTAGAACACAACTAGAACACAACTAGAACAGAACTAGAAGTAAATCCTGAAATAGAACCTGAAGAAGAAACTCAGAAGTAGAACCTGCAGTATAAACTCAAGTAGAACCTGAAGTAGAACCTGAAGTAGAAACTCAAATAGAACCTGAAGTAGAACCGCAAGGAGAACCTGAAGTAAACCGCAAGGAGAACCTGAAGTAGAACCTGAAGTAGAAACTGAAGTAGAACCTCAAGGAGAACCTGAAGTAGAACCTCAAGGAGAACCTGAAGTAGAACTTGAAGTAGAACCAGAAGTAGAACCTCAAGGAGAACCTGAAGTAGAACCTCAAAGAGAACCTGAAGTAGAACCTGAAGTAGAACCAGAAGTAGAACCTCAAAGAGAACCTGAAGTAGAACCTGAAGTAGAAACTCAATGAGAACCTGAAGTAGAAACTCAAGTAGAATCTGAAGTAGAACCTCAAGGAGACCCTGAAGTAGAACCTGATGTAGAAACTCAATGAGAACCTGAAGTAGAAACTCAATGAGAACCTAAAATAGAACCTAAAGTAGAACCTGAAGTAGAACCTCAAGGAAAAACTGATGTAGAACCTGAAGTAGAACCAGAAGTAGAACCTCAAGGAGAAATTGATGTAGAACCTGAAGTAGAACCAGAAGTAGAACCTGAAGTAGACCCTGATGTAGAAACTCAAGTAGTACCTGAAGTAGAACCTGAAGTAGGAACTCAAGTAGAACCTGAAGTAGAACCTGAAGTAGAAACTCAAGTAGAACCTGAAGTAGAAACTCAAGTAGAACCCGATGTAGAAACTCAAGTAGAACCTGAAGTAGAACCTCAAGGAGAAACTGATGTAGAACCTGAAGTAGAACCAGAAGTAGAACCTGAAGTAGAAACTCAAGTAGAACCTGAAGTAGAACCTAAACTAGAAGTAGAACAGAATAGAACTAGAGTTTGAACTAGAAGTAGAACAGAAATAGAACCTGAAGTAGCAATACAAGTAGAAACTGAAGTAGAACCTCAACTAGAACCTCAACTGGAACATGAACTACAACCTCAATTGGAGCCTAAAACTAGAGCATTGTGTAAAACCTCAACTAAAACCTGAACCTGAACCTCAACTAGACCCTGAACGAAAAATTCAACTAGAAACTCAACTAGAACCTGAAATAGAACTAGAACCTGAACTGTAACCTCAACTAGAACCTCGACTAGAACCTGAACCTGAAATAGAACCTGAATGAGAAACTCAACTAGAAACTCAACTAGAACCTGAACTGTAAATTCAACTGGAACCTCGACTAGAACCTGAACTAGAACCTCAACTAAGACCTCAACTAGAACCTCGATTAGAACCTCGACTAGAACCTGAACCTTAACTAGAACCTCGACTATAACCTGGACTAGAACCTCAACTAAAAATTCAGCTCAACCTCAACATAAAATAGAACTAGAACCTCAAATAGAAACTGAACTGGAACCTGAACTAAATCATGAGCTAGAAAACAACTTAAACTGACTATTAATAACAATCATACGCCTGCAAAACTTTTGAGCAAATAATTATTATTAATCATACGTTTAGCTGGAATTTTAAGGAAATTTTCTGCAGTATTAAAAAATTATTTGAATTTCGTTTAAAATTATTCAATGTTTTATTGCTATATTTTAAATTATCCTCAAATTGTTTCAATATTTAGTGAGTTTTAGTATAGGGTGCCAATTAAAAGCCTGTGGGTGTTTTGTGTTTCAACTAGTTGACACCATGTATGGTGTTAAAGTGAGATATTAAAAGGGGTAGGAGTTCGAATGTGTATGGTTTTGTTTGCCCCTAAAAAAGGCTTATTTTGTAATTGTTGATAAAACTATGGCTACAAAAATTTTATATTTTTTTTTTAATAAATTGAACACCACAGGCACAAGATCAAATATAAGTTATGAAAAAAAAATATTTGCTTTATAACAGGGGTCATATTGATTACATAAAAGAGGCAACA
The DNA here is from genome assembly GCF_958450345.1 of Calliphora vicina. Taxonomy (NCBI): domain Eukaryota; kingdom Metazoa; phylum Arthropoda; class Insecta; order Diptera; family Calliphoridae; genus Calliphora; species Calliphora vicina. The sequence goes on from NC_088783.1 coordinate 118,241,247, forward strand.
AAAAATACTTCAACAAAATTCAATAAACATTAAAAAGGTTGGCCTTAATACTAGTAAAACAATTAAGCCTATAGTTTTATCTTTCGTATTATTTTTTTTTTGGACACCAACGATATAGTTTTTGCTCTCCAACTTAGTTGCCATTTAAAGCCAGCTACATTGACACTTAACGCTGAAAACAAAAATTTCATAAAATTTTTATTAATTTGTTAAACAAAATATTTTTTAATTAAAAAAATTAATTAACCATTAATTTGGTTTAAACGTTAAAAACAAATAATTTAATTTAATTGAATTTTTTTGTTTTTTTTTTTGAAAATAAAGTCACATAAATATAAATGCATGTATTTTTTAACACAATTGTAACAGTTTATATATATTGAATAATTAATTGGAAATTAATTTAATTATAACAAAATAAAAAAAAACAACAAACAATAAATGAAAAAATTAAAACTCATTAAAAATTCATAGAGCTGTTTAAGTGTTTTAAAACAAAAGCAGCCAATAAATTAAATCATGCAAAATGAAAATGTATAAAACTATCTACATAAATGAAGTGAAATAATTATAATTGTAAAAAAATACCTGACCAGCATAATAATTGTGGAAAAAAAACTAAGGCTGGGCCTAAAGACAGCTAACACTTGTTGTTTCAAAAACTCTTAGAAAAACTACCGCTATTAAACAGTTGTCTTACGTTTCCCCCAGGCTTGTCATTTATTTTGAAATGTAAATTGAAAAATTTCCATAAATCTTTAAACTAAATAATCTAAAGACGTATGATTAATATTAATTAATTTTTATATGGGAATCAAGATTACAGGGCGTATGATGAATGCTGTTAAGCAACAATATAGTAAATCAATTGCAAGGCAATAAAATCAATCAATTTGTCAGGGTAAATAATTAGAATTGTAACAGAATGTTTGGAATGGCTATAAATTATGCTTAAGTGTGGCGGCAGTTTTAAAAAAAATTTACAATATTTTATTAAATGACAGACAATTTGTCACCGGTTTGTTGCTATCACATTTTAATTTATTAGAAATAATGATGTGATAAAATCAAATGGAAACTTACTGAAAAGATAATTTCAGTTGAGACAAAATGCAATGAAAACAAATAAGAAAGTATGGTCGATCAAGCCCGACCCTACACTAAGTAAAAGAGCAAAAACATTTTTCTTTTAAAATTTCAATAATTTATATTTTTGATAGATTTTCGTAAGTGGGCCTTATATGGGGGCTATGACCAATTATGGACCCATCACCATGAAATTAGGTTGTGTGATTTATGTCTATATTAAAGTTAACTATGTTGAATTTTGACAGTATACCAACATTTTTAAGCGATTTATGCACGTTAAAGTGATATTCGGATGCGGGTCTATATGGGAGCTATGACTACTTATGGACCGATCGTAACAAAATTTGGTGACATGAATTTTGTGTATATAAAACTTATATATAAAACTTATTAATAAATTAAACATTTATGACCGATAAAGTCCAATTTCGGGAGGAAATTTTTATGGGGGCTAGGTGAAATAATCGACCGATTTCAGCCAGTTTCAATAAGCTTGGTCCCTGAGCCAAAAAAGTAATATATACCAAATTTCATCGAAATGTCTTCAAAATTGCGACCTGTACTCTGCGCCAGCCAGCCGACCAGACGGACGGACGGACCGACATCGTTTAATCGACTCAGAAAGTGATTCTAAGTCGATCGGTATACTTTAAGGTGGGTGTCAGACTAATATTTTTGGGCGTTACAAACATCTGCACAAACCCATTATACCCAGTGAAGGGTATAATTAATAGAAAATTTTATTTCAGTTATAGTTAAGGTTCTAGTTCGGTTTCTAGTTAAAGTTCTACTTTTAGTTCAGGTTCGATTTCAGGTTCTAGTTGAGGTTCTAGCTCAGGTTCAGGTTCTAGTTCCAGCTCAGTTTCTAGTTCTGGTTCGATTTCAGATTCTAGCTCAGGTTCTAGTTCAAGTTCTAGTTCAGGTTCTAGTTTAGGTTCTAGCTCAAGTTCTAGTTCAGGTTCTAGTTCGATATCAGGTTCTAGTTCAGGTTCTACTTCAGGTTCTACTTCAGGTTCGATTTCAGGTTCTAGTTGAGGTTAAAGTTCTGACTCTAGTTCAGGTTCTAGTCCATGTTCTAGATGAGGCTCTACTTCAGGTTCTAGTTCAGATTCTAGTTCGGGTTCTAGTACAGATTCTAGTTCAGGTTCCAGTTCAGGATCTAGTTCAGGTTCTAGTTCTGGTTTTAGTTCAGGTTCCATTTAAAGTTATTGTTGAGGTTCTAGTTAAGATTCTAGTTCAGGTTCTTGTTTAGGTTCTAGTTCAGGTTCTAGCTGAGGTTCTATTTTAAGTTCTAGTTCGGGTTCAAGACCAAGCTCAATTTCTAGTTCAGGTTCTAGTTCTGCTTCTAGTTGAGGATCTATTTCAAGTTCTAGTTGAGGTTTAGTTCAGGTTCTAGTTCAGGTTCTATTTCTATTCTACTTCTAGTTCAGGCTTTAGTTCTGTTCTACTTCTACTTCTAGTTTAGGTTTTACTTCAAGTTCTACTTCAGGTTCTACTTGAGTTTCTACTTGAGGTTCTACTTCAGGTTCTACTTGAGTTTCTACTTCAGGTTCTACTTGTGTTGCTACTTCAGGTTCTACTTTAGGTTCTACTTCAGGTTTTATTTCTGTTCTACTTCTAGTTCAGGCTCTAGTTCTATTCTACTTCTAGTTTAGGTTTTACTTCAAGTTCTACTTGTGTTGCTAGTTCAGTTTCTACTTCAGGTTTTATTTCTGTTCTACTTCTAGTTTAGGTTTCACTTCAAGTTCTAGTTCTGTTCTAGTTCTGTTCTAGTTCTGTTCTAGTTCTGTTCTAGTTCTGTTCTAGTTCTGTTCTAGTTCTGTTCTAGTTCTGTTCTAGTTCTGTTCTAGTTCTGTTCTAGTTCTGTTCTAGTTCTGTTCTAGTTCTGTTCTAGTTCTGTTCTAGTTCTGTTCTAGTTCTGTTCTAGTTCTGTTCTAGTTCTGTTCTAGTTCTGTTCTAGTTCTGTTCTAGTTCTGTTCTAGTTCTGTTCTAGTTCTGTTCTAGTTCTGTTCTAGTTCTGTTCTAGTTCTGTTCTAGTTCTGTTCTAGTTCTGTTCTAGTTCTGTTCTAGTTCTGTTCTAGTTCTGTTCTAGTTCTGTTCTAGTTCTGTTCTAGTTCTGTTCTAGTTCTGTTCTAGTTCTGTTCTAGTTCTGTTCTAGTTCTGTTCTAGTTCTGTTCTAGTTCTGTTCTAGTTCTGTTCTAGTTCTGTTCTAGTTCTGTTCTAGTTCTGTTCTAGTTCTGTTCTAGTTCTGTTCTAGTTCTGTTCTAGTTCTGTTCTAGTTCTGTTCTAGTTCTGTTCTAGTTCTGTTCTAGTTCTGTTCTAGTTCTGTTCTAGTTCTGTTCTAGTTCTGTTCTAGTTCTGTTCTAGTTCTGTTCTAGTTCTGTTCTAGTTCTGTTCTAGTTCTGTTCTAGTTCTGTTCTAGTTCTGTTCTAGTTCTGTTCTAGTTCTGTTCTAGTTCTGTTCTAGTTCTGTTCTAGTTCTGTTCTAGTTCTGTTCTAGTTCTGTTCTAGTTCTGTTCTAGTTCTGTTCTAGTTCTGTTCTAGTTCTGTTCTAGTTCTGTTCTAGTTCTGTTCTAGTTCTGTTCTAGTTCTGTTCTAGTTCTGTTCTAGTTCTGTTCTAGTTCTGTTCTAGTTCTGTTCTAGTTCTGTTCTAGTTCTGTTCTAGTTCTGTTCTAGTTCTGTTCTAGTTCTGTTCTAGTTCTGTTCTAGTTCTGTTCTAGTTCTGTTCTAGTTCTGTTCTAGTTCTGTTCTAGTTCTGTTCTAGTTCTGTTCTAGTTCTGTTCTAGTTCTGTTCTAGTTCTGTTCTAGTTCTGTTCTAGTTCTGTTCTAGTTCTGTTCTAGTTCTGTTCTAGTTCTGTTCTAGTTCTGTTCTAGTTCTGTTCTAGTTCTGTTCTAGTTCTGTTCTAGTTCTGTTCTAGTTCTGTTCTAGTTCTGTTCTAGTTCTGTTCTAGTTCTGTTCTAGTTCTGTTCTAGTTCTGTTCTAGTTCTGTTCTAGTTCTGTTCTAGTTCTGTTCTAGTTCTGTTCTAGTTCTGTTCTAGTTCTGTTCTAGTTCTGTTCTAGTTCTGTTCTAGTTCTGTTCTAGTTCTGTTCTAGTTCTGTTCTAGTTCTGTTCTAGTTCTGTTCTAGTTCTGTTCTAGTTCTGTTCTAGTTCTGTTCTAGTTCTGTTCTAGTTCTGTTCTAGTTCTGTTCTAGTTCTGTTCTAGTTCTGTTCTAGTTCTGTTCTAGTTCTGTTCTAGTTCTGTTCTAGTTCTGTTCTAGTTCTGTTCTAGTTCTGTTCTAGTTCTGTTCTAGTTCTGTTCTAGTTCTGTTCTGTTCTAGTTCTGTTCTAGTTCTGTTCTAGTTCTGTTCTAGTTCTGTTCTAGTTCTGTTCTAGTTCTGTTCTAGTTCTGTTCTAGTTCTGTTCTAGTTCTGTTCTAGTTCTGTTCTAGTTCTGTTCTAGTTCTGTTCTAGTTCTGTTCTAGTTCTGTTCTATATGAACCATTTCCAGTTTCAATCTATTTTTTATGAACTTTGCATCATTTGATATGATTTCAAAATTAAACTTATTTATGCGGCATTAAAATAGCAAGGTAATTATGTATGTTTGTATTTACCTGAAATAATTGTCCAGTTCGTTTTTATTTCGCATTACAGTTAATTAGCAAACAAAACTATAGTGGATGGACATGTTCAAACATGACACAGAATATGCACACACACTTACCACAGCAAGTACATGAGACTAGACGAGGTTAAGAGCAAAATTAAGCAGAAACATGCTCAAACACACATATAAAACAACCAAACAAAACCATTGCAACAACATAAATACACAGGATTACATTAACACACAGAAATACAACAGAAACAACAACACAAACACTCAAACGAATGCTCTCAATCATACGCACTCTCTCAAATACACCGTTATAACATGTAAACATGTTTCAAGTTGGTGTGTTTGTTTTAATGTTTACCATGTTGTTACGGTTTAATATGAGAGTATGAGAGGAAAACTGTATATAATCATTTTCTCAAGAGTGGTCATGAAGAGGGGGTTGGGGGAGAGGGAGATAAAGTGTGTTTGCCTGCATAAACGTGTTTGTTAAGTATTGTTGTATGTGGTAGTTAAATGAATAACTAGTGTTTACCATGTTTCTGTTGGGTAAAGTGTTGTTTTTGCCCCTCTTAATAATGTTTCTTTTGCTTTTAACCTTTGCTAGGGAAATGTGGTGTTCTGTCATTACTATTTTTTTTGCTTCTATAGATATAATTAGGGAATTTTGTTCACTTTTTACCCTAACTTTTGTAGGCAGTGTTGGGATGGAGTATCAGTTTTTATAGGCCGAAATGGATGAGCTTCTATTTGTGCGTTGTTAGTTGGAAAAACCCCTGTTATTAAGGATTTTGTACAGTAATTGTTTGTCAAAGTTCTCATCAACTTAAAACTTTATAAAATATTAGGGATATTCAGGTTGATATCTATAATTCATAGAATTTTAATTAAAATTTAGCAAGTAAATTAATTGGCATAGACTTTAGTTGGTTAAAATAGATGACAAATTTAGCAAAATTCAAGCCAATGGTGGAAAATATTAATTTTGCAGCCTTTAAAATATAAATTTGAAAGTCAGCTTACTAAATAATACTGCAAAATATTAGTAATTGTTGTTTCCAATGATTCACACAGCTTTAAACCCCTTTCTATTACATTAAAAACCAAATAATTAAAAAAAATTAATATGCGTATGAGTAATATTAATTGTAGACAATTTAGCATTTACTTCAATTTATAAAGATTTAATGGCAGATAAACAAATTAAATCAACAAATTTTAAAATAAATATTTATAAACTATAATTCCTTATTATACTTTTTAAATATTTGTAAACATTTTATAAAAAAAACTTCTTTTAAATACTCTTTACAAATATTTGTTTATTTTTTTGGTTTTTGTGTGTTTTAAAAATATTTATTTATAAATATTTCCCCTGTTTAAGCTGGTAATATACCCAATATTATTTGCTAACAGTAAGACTCTAAAAAATTCATTTCTGTTGACAATCTTCTGGTAAAAAATATTTACAAAATACACTTTGCATACAAAAACCTTTAACGAAAAACATTTTTGTTGGTTTCTTTTAATTTTTTTGTTTTTGCTAGCACATTTTGCATGCAACATAGTTTTTGCATATTTTCAATATGAGACACCTTGTACAAAAATAAAGCACAAAAAAAGAAAAAAATGGAATGAAGAGGCAAAAAAAGTACAAAAAAAACTGTACAAGAAATGCATAAATAACGAACACAAAACTTAATATACAATTCATATGCAAAATGTTTGTACAAGGTAGTCAATGTTAATAACAAAAAAAAATATTTTAGGGAAGGTCTGCTTTTGAAAAATAAGTCATTTTTTTAAAAATCTAAATATTACCCAAAAAGTACTTTTTCAAAATTTTAGTATTTAAGATTGGATAACGAAACAAATTATTTTTTTTTGTAATTTTACTTAAAAATTACTTTTTTTCAATATAAATTAAAATTTTCCAAAAAGTACCACAAAAGTACTTTTTTCTAAATTCACAAAATTATGTACCAAAAAGTACTTTTCTCTAAATTTTTTGAATTATATTTCGAAATGTTTATTTAATTTAGCTTTATAATAAAATTACAAAAAATCTCTATTTTTTGTTAAATTTAAAAAAGTACCAAAAAAGTACTTTTCTCTAAATCATCAAAATTATGTTTTGAAATGTTTATTTAATTTTTATTTTATATAAATGAAAATTGAAAAAAAAAATTTTCAAATAAATTTAAATTTTCAAAAAAAGTACCACGAAAGTACTTTTTTCAAATTCTCAAAATTATGAGAAAAAAGTACTTTTTAAAATTTTTTTTTGGAACATTACTTAAATATTACTTTTTTCAATATAAATTTAAATTTTCAAAAAAGTACCACGAAAGTACTTTTTTCAAATTCTCAAAATTATGTACCAAAAAGTGTTTTTCTCTAAATTGTCTGAATTATATTTCGAAATGTTTGTTTAATTTAGCTTTATAATCAAATTACACAAAATCTCTATTTTTTGTTAAATTTAAAAAAGTACCAAAATAGTACTTTTCTTAGATTATCAAAATTATGTTTTGAAATGTTTATTTAATTTTTATTTTATAATAAAATCAAATGCATTTTAAAAATTTACATTTTTTGCTAAATTTCAAAAAAAGTACCAAAAAAGTACTTTTCTAAAATGTTTGCTTTTAAGGATATTTTTATAAATTAAATACTTATATAACAAGTTTTTGTTTAATTTCACTTAAAAAGTTTTTTTTTTTCCAATATAAGTTTTGCTTTATAATACAAAACTACACAAAATCTCAATTTTTTGTTGAATTTTAAAAAGTACCAAAAAAGTACTTTTCTCTAAATTATCAAAATTATGTTTTGAAGTGTTTATTTAATTTTTATTTTATAATAAAATCAAATGCATTTTAAAAATTTCCATTTTTTGCTAAATTTCCAAAAAAGTACCAAAAAAGTACTTTTCTAAAATGTTTGCTTTTAAGGATATTTGTATAAATTAAATACTTATATATCAAGTTTTAGTTTAATTTCACTTAAAAAGTACTTTTTTCCAATATAAATGGTTAATTTTTTGATAAATTTCAAGAAAGTACCAAAAAAGTACTTTTCTCAAAATTAGTTTTTTATGTTGAGCTTTATATAATTTCGCTTAAAAAGTACTTTTTTCAATATATATGGTGAAATTATCATTTTATCATAAAAATTTCAATTTTTTGCTAAATTTCAAAAAAAGTACCAAAAAAGTACTTTTCTAAAATGTTTGCTTTTAAGGATATTTGTATAAATAAAATACATATATATCAAGTTTTAGTTTAATTTCACTTAAAAAGTACTTTTTTGCAATATAAATGGTAAATTTATTAATTTTTTGGTAAATTTCAAGAAAGTACCAAAAAAGTACTTTTCTCAAAATTATTTTTTATGTTGAGCTTTTTTAATTTCACTTAAAAAGTACTTTTTTCAATATATATGGTGAAATTATCATTTCTTGGTAAATTTCAAAAAAGTACCAAAACAGTACTTTTCTTAAAATTTTGATTTTAAGCAATATAATAACAAATTATATATTTTAATGTAATTTTTTTTAAATTTTTATTTTCAAGTAATTTTTCCAAAATAAATGGTTCATTGTCAAATTTTTTCAAAGTTTCCAAATACATGGTACCAAAAAAGTACTTTTTAAAATTTTTGGTTTTAAGCATAATTGTATGAAATTAAAAAATTGTATGTTTAGTTTTTGTTTTATTTTACTTAAAAATATATTTTTTTATAAATGAAAGGTACATTTTAAAAAAAGAACCAAAAAAGTACTTTTTTTCAAATTGTAACAAGTTTGTTTTAAAAGCAAAATTAAGGCAACTAATAAATATTCTGAAAAATTATAAATAAAATGTAATAATTTTACCTTTTTAAAATAGTACTAAAACTAATACTATTTTCAAAAAGTAGTAAACACAATTATTTACATTTCTTTTAAATTTCCTTGTTTATAATTTATAAAATTTTGCAGATTTTTTACTTTTTCAATTAGTACTGAATTTAGTACTATTTTCAAAAGTAGTATATTATCAAAAAAACTTGCATTATTATAAATTTCCTTGTTTATCTTCTTAAATTAAGCAATTTATGTATTAATTTGATCTTCTTTAAATAGTACTAAATCTACTACTATTTTCAAAAAGTAGTAATTTACAAAAATTATTTTTTTTTTAATTTCCTTGTTTATTATTTGTAAAATATTGCAGATTTTTAATTAATTTTTAACTTTTTTAAATAGTACTAAATCTACTACTATTTTCAAAAGTAGTATATGACTAAAAAAAATTGTATTTTTATAAATTTTTTGTTTTTCTTGTTTAAATTATGTATTTTATATAGTAATTTGATTGTCTTCAAATAGTACTAAATTTAGTACTTTTTTCAAAAAGTAGTAAATTACAAAAATTTAGTTTTTTTTTTTAATTTCGTTGCTTATAATTTGTAAAATATTGCAGATTTTTAATTAATTTTTTACTTTTTCAAATAGTACTAAATCTACTACTATTTTCAAAAGTAGTATATTACTAAAAAAAATTTGTATTATTATAAATTTTTTGTTTTTCTTGTTTAAATTATGTATTTTATATGGTAATTTGACCTTCTTCAAATAGTACTAAATTTAGTACTTTTTTCAAAAAGTAGTAAATTACAAAAATTTAGTTTTTTTTTTAATTTCCTTGCTTATAATTTGTAAAATATTGAATTTTTAATTAATTTTTTTCTTTTTCAAATAGTACTAAATCTACTACTATTTTCAAAATTAGTATATTACTAAAAAAAATTTGTATTATTAAAATTTGTTTGTTTTTCTTGTTTAAATTATGTATTTTATATGGTTATTTGTCCTTCTTTAAATATTACTAAATCTACTACTTATTTTCAAAAAATGTTAAAATGTAAATTTTTTTTTTAAATTTCCTTGTTTATAATTTATAAAATATGTGTGATTTTTATTTTTTTTAACTGTTTCAAATAGTACTAAATCTACTACTATTTTCAAACAGTAGTAAATTTTAAATAATTGATTTTAGAAAATTTCCTTGTTTATTTATAATTTATAAAATATGGGTAATTTTTATTTTTGTAATAAATAGTACTAAATTTGGTACTATTTTAAAAAAGTGTCAAATTATCAAAAAAGTTGAATTCTTTGATATTTTTTTGTTTAAAATACTTAAATATATTCAAATTATTTTAAAATTTTATCTTTTCAATTAGTACTAAATCTACTACTATTTTCAAAAGGTAGTAAATTGTTAAAAATTTATCTACTACTATTTTCAAAAGTAGTATATTACTAAAAAAATTTGTATTATTATAATTTTTTTGTTTTTCTTGTTTAAATTATGTATTTTATAGAGTAATATGACCTTTAAATAGTACTAAATCTACTACTATTTTTAAAAAAATGTTAAAATGTAAATTTTATTTTTTTTTTAAATTTCCTTGTTTATAATTTATAAAATATATTTGATTTTGATTATTTTAACTTTTTCAAATAGTACTAAATTTAGTACTATTTTGAAAAAAGTGGCAAATTATCAAAAAAGTTGAATTCTTTGAAACTTTTTTGTTTAAAATACTTAAATTTACTCAAATTATTTGAAAATTTAATTTTTTCAATTTGTACTAAATCTACTACTATTTTCAAAAAGTAGTGAATTGTAAAAAAATGATTTTAGGAAATTTCTTTGTTTAATTATAATTCATAAAATATATCTGATTTTGATTATTTTAACTTTTTCAAATAGTACTAAATTTAGTACTATTTTAAAAAAAGTGTCAAATTAGTAAAAAAGTTCAATTCTTTGATATTTTTTTGTTTAAAATATTTAAATTTATTCAAATTATTTAAAAATTTAATTTTTTCAATTAGTACTAAATCTACTACTATTTTCAAAAAGTAGTGAATTGTAAAAAAATTATTTTTGGAAATTTCCTTGTTTAATTTTTCTTGGAAAAAAGTACTTTATAGTTATATCTCTTTCATTTTTAGTTTTCTTCAGGCTGTTCTTCCCCTGTTTTCCAAAATGGTATTTACATGAATTATTGTCACTCACACATTCCTGTAGCTGTACACACTTAGTTTTATGTGTAGTTGTTGTTTTTTTTCATTTATGGAAAAACCTCGTAACACAACTGTTTAAGTTTAAAAAAGATAAATAGAAAGACAAGGTAGCAAGGATATTTTCTTATTTGCATGTCCTGTCACATTATTATGTGCATTTATATGTATGCACCAGAAAATTCATAGGTTTTTTTTGTTTTTTTTTTGCTACATAAACATGTCAAACTATTTTTCATATTTTTCGTTTACAATTTTGTATTATTTTTTTTTTGGGGATTTTTTTTTTCATCATTGTTATATGATTATCATGATGCCACCATGTATTTCTATTTTAGCAGGAAACACAAAAACTGCAATTTTCTTGTAGGTAAAATATTCTGTTTTCTTTTTTTTGTTATTCTCCGGAAAATAATAAATATACATACATGAGAAGCAAAAAAGAAACTGAAGATTTGAAACCTTAACCATTTTAAAACATGCAATGAAAAGTAATATGATACATCCTGCTCTGCATATCATATGAGTGAATGTGTTTTTGTGTATTTGTATTAAATGTGATCCGACATGTTTGTTACATGTTTATGCAGTTGTTTAACTTACTCTCTTTCTCTATCTCTAGCCTGTTTTCATGCATCTTGTTGTTGTTGTTGTCTCTCTAACTGTAAACATTCAAATCACTTTGCATTTCTAAACAGTTTTGTGTTGGTGCATGAAATCATGTTTTTTCTTTAACATCCGGTGTGTGTTTACACTCACTCCTACATTCGTTTACACAAGCCAACATGTTTGTGTGCATTTTAAATGACAAATATTATAAGGAAAATGTCTTGCAAGCATGTTGCTCGCCTTGTATCTAGAGCTATGCTTGAATTAAAGAAGGAAAAAATGTAAGAAAAAAATTATTAAAAAAAATATATCCTTATCAAGCAATAGTCTTGCAAATACTAGGATGATGATGATTTTTATAATGTTCAGGGTTGTTGTTGCAAGTGTTGTTACTGCTGCTGTTGCATGTGATTTAAAATAATCAGAAAATACAACAACTGGAGCAAAAAAAAAAAACAAGAAGAAAAATCACTACAAATACATGACAGTAAACAGTGGAGCAAAAATTTGTCTTTCTATAAATCAACTAGAGTTAAATTATAAAATTTTTTAGAATCATATTCGAAAATCTTATAACCCTCTCTTTATACATTTAATAACATTTCTGTTTTAATCTTAACCACTGTGCCATAAAGCTATCATTTTGCTTCCCCCATAAATTATGAAAAAAAAAACAACAGAAAATTGTAGCAAAAACGGATATAAAAGTAATTTAACCAGCATTATACAGCCTGTTCACAAATAAATTGTCAAGGTTTGGAAATTTTCTTTCACACTCTAAACGAAATATTATTTAAAGGGTTTCACAATGGAAACATGAAACCAAAACCAATGAATTCAACATAATTTTCAATATGACAAACACGAATTAAAAAATATATGATCTCCTCAAAGCAAACTTTTACATTACAGCCTTTATTAAACTCCTGAAAACTAATATGTTTTCTAAGAATTCATTTAAATCTCTTTATAGTAGGTCACCTACATAAGCCTTCATTAAGAAAATCTTTACAAAGCAGTAACTAACACAAGACGACGGCATTTGTGTCTTTAAACTTTATGTATCCTTTTGTAATAAACACAAAATGTCCTTTGGATGACTTGTTATTTTATGTTGCAGCAGCAATTGCTGCAGTTGTTGTTATTTATACAATTTTATTATGACCAACATTTCAAGGAATTTTTTCTTTTGAAAGAAAGATGCATTTAGAACAGAGAAAGGCATAATAATAATAAACCCACATAAGGTTTTCATAAAGGATATCTTTACAAAGAAAAATATTATTCTTATTTACTAATAAAAAAACCAGAAAAATAAATTAATGTAATCTTAGACTAGACTAGAGAATAGACTAGAGACTAGACTAGAGACTAGACTAGAGATTAGACTAGAGACTAGACTAGAGACTAGAATAGAGACTAGACTAGAGACTAGACTAGAGACTAAACTAGAGACTAGACTAGACTAGAGACTAGACTAGAGACGAGACTAGAGACTAGACTAGAGACTAGACTAGAGACTAGACTAGAGACTAGACTATAGACTAGACTAGAGACTAGACTAGAGACTAGACTAGAGACTAGACTAGAGACTAGACTAGAGACTAGACTAGAGACTAGACTAGAGACTAGACTAGAGACTAGACTAGAGACTAGACTAGAGACTAGACTAGAGACTAGACTAGAGACTAGACTAGAGACTAGACTAGAGACTAGACTAGAGACTAGACTAGAGACTAGACTAGAGACTAGACTAGAGACTAGACTAGAGACTAGACTAGAGACTAGACTAGAGACTAGACTAGAGACTAGACTAGAGACTAGACTAGAGACTAGACTAGAGACTAGACTAGAGACTAGACTAGAGACTAGACTAGAGACTAGACTAGAGACTAGACTAGAGACTAGACTAGAGACTAGACTAGAGACTAGACTAGAGACTAGACTAGAGACTAGACTAGAGACTAGACTAGAGACTAGACTAGAGACTAGACTAGAGACTAGACTAGAGACTAGACTAGAGACTAGACTAGAGACTAGACTAGAGACTAGACTAGAGACTAGACTAGAGACTAGACTAGAGACTAGACTAGAGACTAGACTAGAGACTAGACTAGAGACTAGACTAGAGACTAGACTAGAGACTAGACTAGAGACTAGACTAGAGACTAGACTAGAGACTAGACTAGAGACTAGACTAGAGACTAGACTAGAGACTAGACTAGAGACTAGACTAGAGATTAGACTAGAGATTAGACTAGAGACTAAACTAGAGACTAGACTAGAGACTAGACTAGAGACTAGACTAGAGACTAGACTAGAGACTAGACTAGAGACTAGACTAGAGAATAGACTAGAGAATAGACTAGAGACTGGACTAGACTAGTGACTAGACTAGAATAGACTACAGACTAGACTAGGGACTAGACTAGAGACTAGACTAGAGATTAGACTAGAGATTAGACTAGAGACTAAACTAGAGACTAGACTAGAGACTAGACTAGAGACTAGACTAGAGACTAGACTAGAGACTAGACTAGAGACTAGACTAGAGACTAGACTAGACTAGAGACTAGACTAGACTAGAGTCTAGACTAGAGACTAGAACAAACATTTAAGTACGATTTTTTTTAATTTATTAATAAAAAATCTAAAAATATTTTTTTTTCATTTTTTTTTCCAAAAAAGTTTTTTCATTTTTTTTTCCAAAAATTTTTTTTTAATTTTTTTTTTCAAAAAATTTTTTTAAATTTATTTATGAAAAAAAAAATTTGTTAAAAGAATATTTCTATTTTCAAAAAGTAAAAAATTACCAAAAAATTTTATTATAAATTTCCTTGTTAATGTTTTGAAAATTTTAAAGTTTATATAAATAGTACTAAATCTACTACTGTTTTCAAAAAGTTGTAATATAATAAAAAATTTAGATTTTTTACTTGTCTTGCATTTAGTTCATAAAATCAGGAAAATTTTGTAAATTTTATTAACTATTTCAAATAGTACTAAATCTGCTACTATTTTCAAAAATGAATAAATTACCAAAAATTATTAAATTACCAAAGAAAACTGGTTTATCTTATAAATTAAGTAGTTTATGTAAAAATTTGGACTTTTTAAATAGCACTTAATATACTACTATTTTCAAAAATTAGTAATATGCAGTTTTTTTTTAATTTTCTTGTTTTTAGTTCATAAAATTAGTCAGATTTTGTAAATTTTTAACTTTTTTAAATAGTACTAAATCTACTACTATTTCCAAAAAGTAGTAAATTACCTAAAATATTGCATTATTTTAAATATCCTCGTTTATGGTTTTTTTTTTAAATTATGCAGTTTATGTAATAATTAGACATTTTTTAAATAGTATTAAATCTACTACTATTTTCAAAAAAGTGTGATATATAGTAAACTTTTTTTCTAATTTTCCTGCTTTTAGTTCATTAAATCAGACATATTTTATACTCTTTTAAAATTTTTAAATAGTATTAAATCTAATACTATTTTCAAAAAAGTAGTTAAATGCAAAAATTTAGATTTTTTTTACTTTTATTGTAATTAATTCATAAAATATGTCAGATTTTTAAATTTTTTTAACCTTTTCAAAAAGTACTAAATCTACTACTATTTTCAAAAAGTAGTAAATTTACAAAAATGTTGCATAATTTTAAATTTCTTTGTTTAAAAAAAATTTTTAAATAGTACTAAATCTACTACTATTATTTAAAAAGTATTAAAATGCTAAAAGTTTATTTTTTTTTTAATATTCTTGTTTTTAGTTTATAAAATATAGTAGATTTTTTAATTTTTAACTTTTTTAAATTTTTTCAAATAGTACTAAATCTACTACTATTTTCAAAAAGTGACAAATTAGCAATGAGTTTGAATTCTTTGATAATTTTTTCACTAAATTACTTAAATTTTTGCAAATTTTTTAAAAATTTTACCTATTCTATTTGTACTAAATCTACTACTATTTTCAAAAAGTAGTAAATTTTTTAAATAGTACTAAATCCAATACTATTTTCAAAAAGTAGTAAATTGTAAATAAGTGGATTTTAGGAAATTTCTTTGTTTATAATTGCAGATTTTTAATTTATTTTTTTTACTTTTTCAAATAGTAATAAATCTACTACTATTTTCAAAAAGTAGTAAATTAACAAAAATGTTGCATAATTTTAAATTTCTTTGTTTATGCTTGTTAAATTATGCAATTTATGTAATAATTTTAAAATTTTTAAATAGTACTAAATCTACTACTATTATTTAAAAAGTAGTAAAATGCAAAAAGTTTAATTTTTTTTGAATATTCTTGTTTTTAGTTTATAAAATATGGCAGATTTTTTTAATTTTTAACTTTTTTAAACTTTTTCAAATAGTACTAAATCTACTACTATTTTCAAAAAGTGACAAATTAGCAAAGAGGTTAAATTATTTTATATTTTTTTTTACTAAATTACTTAAATTTATGCATTTTTTTTAAAAATTTTAACTATTCTATTAGTACTAAATCTACTACTATTTTCAAAAAGTAGTAAATTTTAAAAAAAGTTAATTTTCGGAAATTTCCTTGGTTATAGTTCCTTAAATTATGTAAATTTTTGGAGATTTACAATTTTATAAATAGTACTAAAAATACTACTATTTTCAAAAAGTAGTAAATTTAAAAAAAAATTGATTTTCGGAAATTTCCTTGGTTAAGTTCCTTAAATTATGTAAATTTTTCGAGATTAAAAAAAGTAGTAAAATGCTAAAATAATTTGCTAGAGACTATTCTAGACTACTCTTTAGTTATAATTAAAATATTTTTAATATTGATTGCTTATTATTCATCTAAATTTGTTATTGTATTAATTGATTTTTTAAAATTTCTTTGATTCATTTTCTCTTTGTTTAATAAATTATTTAACATCTTGAATTATTCGTTTCTTTTTTTCATGGCAAATAATAAATTCTATTTAAACAACTTAGACAAAAAAGTGTAATTTATTTGTTTAATCACAAAAAAATCAATTTTAATGAGTGCACAAGTTCTGCTAGCTGTTGTTTCGTTTTATTGTTAAACAAATTATTTTAAACACAATTTTTTTTTTTAATAATCTAAACAATATTTAGCTGGCAGCTAATAAAAATTATATTTATTTATATTGTTGGAAAACGATATAAAAATCGACAGACGTAAGTAAGAAAGTGAAAGATTTTTTTGATGGAATAGGGAAAAAGCGAGGGAAGGGAGGTGAAAATTCTATTGTTATATTATAAATATTATATTGTGAAATAGTTGTGGACATAGTTTTGTTTACTATCTATGTTTATTAATAAATAATGTTTATAAATTTATGGACATTAAGGAAGTCATTATAAATATTTATAATAGTGTTTAATTTAACAACAGATTTAATAGGAAATGTTAATAAATCAATGAAAATTAAAAAAATAATGAAATAAATTTTACAAAATATTGTAGAGTTTTTGTTAGATTTTAGTATTTCAATAGCGTAATAAAAATTTGCTGGATTTTCCTGTATTTATCAACTAAAAACCACCTTCAAAATAGTTTTACAATGAAAATAGTTTATTTTCTTTTTGGTAGCCTATAAAAATTCTAAATTTTGTTTACGATTTGTTTACATGTTAAAAATGTAAACAAACAATTTTCTCCCAATTTAAACATTAATTTTTTTTTAAGTAATTAACCTTTTAATATGCAAATCACAACACACAGCAGTAAAAAACAAATTAAATTTAATCATTTTTTTATTTCTTTAATATTTTCAGCTTAACAAACAACAAACGCTGAATATAAATGAAATGTCTCTTTAAAAACTTGACATACGAATGCAAGTTTTTATGGCCGCAATTAAATTTTATGTTTCAACATTTAACCAACGTTTTAAAATAATAGAAAAAATCAAATTGAAATTGTAAAGGAAACCCAAAAATATCAATGGAAAATACAAGATAAAACCGAAACCCTCTCTGCAAGAAAACATACAATAAACATGCAATTTTTAAATCACTAAAACGTGTTTGTTTATCCGCCAAAACGTATGCAACAAAAAACGAAAGAGAAAAAACCGATACTTGCTGCTGCAGCTCTCTTACCGTGAGCATGTCAGCCATTCCATTAACCCAGAACAACAACAAACAATAATAATCAAAAAATAAAAACCCCAAGAATTTTCCAAATTTTAAACTGAAATAAAACGGAAATCCACAAAAAACAATATTGCACCACAATCATAAATACACACAGACACACACACGGATACACAAAACACACATCTACCGCCAGCTAAACTTTTGCATGTGTGTAAGAAGTGCGGTCTGCAACAGCAACAACAAAAGCAACATTCAGCAATAGCGCTAAGCAAGTCATCCAACCATTATGTCGTTTACAGATGACGATGTTGCGGAAGTGCGTCATGTGGTGCAACGGATATTGGTGCCATGTGTTTTTGTTATTGGTCTTTTGGGAAATTCTGTTAGCATTTATGTTTTGACAAGGTAAGTTGTGGCAGTTGTATGTGCAAAAGTGCATGCATGTTGCATGAAGTTGTTTTTTTTTTGTTTTTTAAGGGGATTGTATTATTGTCTAATACATATAATGAATAAGAAAGTGGGTAAAAATGGTGATGAACGAAAGTGGAAGGTACGCTGTAGGATTTATAGAGAAAGACTATAAACTAGACTAGAGACTAGACTAGAGACTAGACTAGAGACTAGACTAGAGACTAGACTAGAGACTAGACTAGAGACTAGACTAGAGACTAGACTAGAGACTAGACTAGAGACTAGACTAGAGACTAGACTAGAGACTAGACTAGAGACTAGACTAGAGACTAGACTAGAGACTAGACTAGAGACTAGACTAGAGACTAGACTAGAGACTAGACTAGAGACTAGACTAGAGACTAGACTAGAGACTAGACTAGAGACTAGACTAGAGACTAGACTAGAGACTAGACTAGAGACTACATTAGATACTAGACTAGAGACTAGACTAGATACTAGTATCTAGTCTAGTCTCTAGTCTAGTCTTTAGTCTAGTCTTTAGTCTAGTCTTAGTCTAGTCTTTAGTCTAGTCTTTAGTCTAGTCTGTAGTCTGGTATTTACTCAAATTTTTAGTGTAGTCTTTAGTCTAGTCTCTAGTCTAGTCTCTAGTCTAGTCTCTAGTCTAGTCTCTAGTCTAGTCTCTAGTCTAGTCTCTAGTCTAGTCTCTAGTCTAGTCTATGGTCTAGTCTCTAGTCTAGTCTCTGCTCTAGTGTTTAGTCTACTCTCTAGTCTAGTTTATAGTCTAGTCTCTAGTCTAGTCTCTAGTCTAGTCTCTAGTCTAGTCTTTAGTCTAGTCTTTAGTCTAGTCTCTAGTCTAGTCTCTACACCATTTCCAATTGTATTTCAGAAATTTCTAATTATATTTCAGAAAATTCCAATTGAATTTCAGAAATTTCCAATTATATTTCAGAATTTTCCATTTATATTTCAGAATTTTCCAATTATATTTCAGAATATTCCAATTATATTTCAGAATTTTCCAATTATATTTCAGAATTTTCCAATTATATTTCAGAAATTTCCAATTGTATTTCAGAATTTTCCAATTGTATTTCAGAAATTTCTATTTGTATTTCAGAAATTTTCTTTTGTATTGCTATTAGAATTTTCTGAAATACAAATGGAAATTTCTGAAATACAATTTTAAAATTCTGAAATACAATTAGAAACTTTTTAAGTATAAATTAACAATTCTGAAATACAAATGGAAATTTCTGAAATACAATTGGAAAATTCTGAAATACAATTGGAAATTTCTGAAATACAATTAGAAATTTCTGAAATATAAATGGAAATTTCTGAAATATAATTGGAAAATTCTGAAATATAAATGGAAAATTCTGAAATATAATTAGAAATTTCTGAAATACAATTAGAAATTTCTGAAATACAATTGGAAATGGTGTAGTCTAGTCTCTAGTCTAGTCTCTAGTCTAGTCTCTAGTCTAGTCTCTAGTCTAGTCTCTAGTCTAGTCTCTAGTCTAGTCTCTAGTCTAGTCTAGTCTATGGTCTAGTCTCTAGTCTAGTCTCTGCTCTAGTGTTTAGTCTACTCTCTAGTCTAGTTTCTAGTCTAGTTTCTAGTCTAGTCCGGCTTTTAGTTTAGTCTCTAGTCAAGTGTTTAGTCTACTCTTTAGTGTAGTCTTTAGTCTAGTCTTTAGTCTAGTCTTTAGTCTAGTCTTTAGTCTAGTATTTAGTCAAATTTTTAGTGTAGTCTTTAGTCTAGTCTCTAGTCTAGTCTCTGGTCTAGTCTCTAGTATAGTCTCTGGTCTAGTGTTTAGTCTACTCTCTAGTCTAGTTTCTAGTCTAGTCCGGCTTTTAGTTTAGTCTCTAGTCAAGTGTTTAGTCTACTCTTTAGTGTAGTCTTTAGTCTAGTCTTTAGTCTAGTCTTTAGTCTAGTATTTAGTCAAATTTTTAGTGTAGTCTTTAGTCTAGTCTCTAGTCTAGTCTCTGGTCTAGTCTCTAGTATAGTCTCTGGTCTAGTGTTTAGTCTACTCTCTAGTCTAGTTTCTAGTCTAGTCCGGCTTTTAGTTTAGTCTCTAGTCAAGTGTTTAGTCTACTCTTTAGTCTAGTCTTTAGTCTAGTCTTTAGTCTAGTCTCTAGTCTCTAGTCTAGTCTCTAGTCTAGTCTCTAGTCTAGTCTCTAGTCTAGTCTCTAGTCTAGTCTCTAGTCTAGTCTCTAGTCTAGTCTCTAGTCTAGTCTCTAGTCTAGTCTCTAGTCTAGTCTAGTCTCTAGTCTATTCTAGTCTCTAGTCTAGTCTCTAGTCTAGTCTAGCCTCTAGTCTCTAGTCTAATCTCTAGTCTAATCTGTAGTCTAGTATATAGTCTAGTATATAGTCTAGTCTCTAGTCTAGTCTCTAGTCTAGTCTAGCCTCTAGTCTAGTCTCTAGTCTAATCTCTAATCTAATCTCTAGTCTAGTCTCTAGTCTAGTCTCTAGTCTAGTCTCTAGTCTAGTCTCTAGTCTAGTCTCTAGTCTAGTCTCTAGTCTAGTCTCTAGTCTAGTCTCTAGTCTAGTCTCTAGTCTAGTCTCTAGTCTAGTCTCTAGTCTAGTCTCTAGTCTAGTCTCTAGTCTAGTCTCTAGTCTAGTCTCTAGTCTAGTGTCTAGTCTAGTGTCTAGTCTAGTCTCTAGTCTAGTCTCTAGTCTAGTCTCTAGTCTAGTCTCTAGTCTAGTCTCTAGTCTAGTCTCTAGTCTAGTCTCTAGTCTAGTCTCTAGTCTAGTCTCTAGTCTAGTCTCTAGTCTAGTCTCTAGTCTAGTCTCTAGTCTCTAGTCTAGTCTCTAGTCTAGTCTCTAGTCTAGTCTCTAGTCTAGTCTCTAGTCTAGTCTCTAGTCTAGTCTCTAGTCTAGTCTCTAGTCTAGTCTCTAGTCTAGTCTCTAGTCTAGTCTCTAGTCTAGTCTCTAGTCTAGTCTCTAGTCTAGTCTCTAGTCTAGTCTCTAGTCTAGTCTCTAGTCTAGTCTCTAGTCTAGTCTCTAGTCTAGTCTCTAGTCTAGTCTCTAGTCTAGTCTCTAGTCTAGTCTCTAGTCTAGTCTCTAGTCTAGTCTCTAGTCTAGTCTCTAGTCTAGTCTCTAGTCTCTAGTCTAGTCTCTAGTCTAGTCTCTAGTCTAGTCTCTAGTCTAGTCTCTAGTCTCTAGTCTAGTCTCTAGTCTCTAGTCTAGTCTCTAGTCTAGTCTCTAGTCTAGTCTCTAGTCTAGTCTCTAGTCTAGTCTCTAGTCTAGTCTCTAGTCTAGTCTCTAGTCTAGTCTCTAGTCTAGTCTCTAGTCTAGTCTCTAGTCTAGTCTCTAGTCTAGTCTCTAGTCTAGTCTCTAGTCTAGTCTCTAGTCTAGTCTCTAGTCTAGTCTCTAGTCTAGTCTCTAGTCTAGTCTCTAGTCTAGTCTCTAGTCTAGTCTCTAGTCTAGTCTCTAGTCTAGTCTCTAGTCTAGTCTCTAGTCTAGTCTCTAGTCTAGTCTCTAGTCTAGTCTCTAGTCTAGTCTCTAGTCTAGTCTCTAGTCTAGTCTAGTCTCTAGTCTAGTCTCTAGTCTAGTCTCTAGTCTAGTCTCTAGTCTAGTCTCTAGTTTCTAGTCTCGTCTCTAGTTTCTAGTCTCGTCTCTAGTCTAGTCTCTAGTCTAGTCTCTAGTCTAGTCTCTAGTCTAGTCTCTAGTCTAGTCTCTAGTCTAGTCTCTAGTCTAGTCTCTAGTCTAGTCTCTAGTCTAGTCTCTAGTCTAGTCTCTAGTCTAGTCTCTAGTCTAGTCTCTAGTCTAGTCTCTAGTCTAGTCTCTAGTCTAGTCTAGTCTCTAGTCTAGTCTCTAGTCTAGTCTCTAGTCTAGTCTCTAGTCTAGTCTCTAGTCTAGTCTCTAGTCTAGTCTCTAGTCTAGTCTCTAGTCTAGTCTCTAGTCTAGTCTCTAGTCTAGTCTCTAGTCTAGTCTCTAGTCTAGTCTCTGTCTCTAGTCTAGTCTCTAGTCTAGTTTTGTCCAACAATGTAACAAACTTTTCTTTCAATCTGTAGTTCCTCAAATTGTTTCGTAGTTTATCATCCATGTATTCCTTGAAGCAGTTATTTTGTTTCAAGGATGATGTTTGCTCCATGATTATGTTGCAGTTTTATCCCCTATTTTGTATTTAGTATCTTCAAGAAGTTGTTTTACAAGGGGAGATTGGTATTGATTCTCAGCATGAATTGACAGTAGAGTATTAATCGATTATTTGAAATGTTAAAGGTGCAAGACAGTAAGATTTTCAAAGAGATTTAATTGAAAGTGGTTATTAAGGCAATAGTTTTCGGCAAAACTTTGAAAATTGAGAAAAAACTAAGGTTTTGAGGAAAAAAATATCCAAGATTTGGAGGGAATTTGGGAATCAGGGTTTAAATGTGTAGTAGGCTAATTGATAAATGGTAGCATGAATTGAAGAGGGGAAACACAGTAATAAAAGAAGAGGTCAAGGTTAGAGAGGAATCATTTAAAACAGGCTGTCAGCTGTCCAAAAAACTTAACTTTCCTTAGCTAATTGAAACTGCACAATTTTACAATATTCTTAAATAAAATTTGAACTTTGAACCTTGATAGTATTTTAGGGAACATTTTGCCTTCCTTCCTGATATTTCTTTAATAATATGGAATTTTCATTTTCGATTTCAAATGATTGTTTTATTTTTGTAATCTTTGCTCTTAAATATTGTTATGTTACTGTTATTGTTTTCAATTTAAAGAGAAAATAAAACAATATATACAAAACTAGGGGTATTCACTTCTAAAAGAAACTTTTAAAAAAAGGAGACAAGTCAAAGCAAACGATATTACAATTAAAAATTGTTTTAATAACAATAGTATTGAAGTTTTAGGAAAGATGGGAAAATAAAAAATAATGAGCAGCATGTGAATACCCCTATTTTGGGGATTTTCTTTGTTTTTGTGTTTTTCTATCAAAAATCGTTTTCCAAAAACTACTTTCATATTAAAAGTAATTGAGATATAAATTAAATAAATAGTAATAGAAACCCATTACCGGAATAAACATGTTTTGGTAGTTTGTTTTAAACAGAAACTCCTCACCAGCAGCACAGTAAATGTGGAAAGTAATTTTAAGGATATTTTAGGGGAAATGAAAGAAAATTGAAAAAGGGAATTTTATTTCAAATAGATAAAAATCAGCTAAATGACAATTTTGGACAATTTGGAGAAATCCTTTTTGTTTTCTTTTCAGCAATAAATATATGATTTTTATTTTTATAACGTTTTTCGTTTTTTCATTTAAGGAGACGCATGAGATGTACCACAAATATATATTTAACGGCTTTGGCCATAACGGACATTATTTATTTGACCATGGCGCTGTTGTTATCGTTGCAACATTATAACTACGTGCATCTTTATTGTAAAATCTATTGGATGTGTTATGGCGTGGTGGTGTGGCTGTGTGATGCCTGCTGTAAGTAGTTTGCTGGAAACGCAAACGATTTATATATCCTTAATTTCTTTGCACCCAAAACTACATGAAAAAGTAAAATCTATAAAGAGAAATAATAATAAAGATTTTTATGGTTTTATTTTTTCCGGTTTTTGTATTGTAACACAACATGTAATGGGGATGTTGCATGATGCTGCTGCTGCTTGCTGTTGTGTTCTATTGATTGGAATGACGGAAATTGTTTTTCGCCTTTGTTGATGATGATGTTGATGCTGCTATGATATTTTGTTTGAGGCCATTTATAGCCTACATATCCATATATATCGCTGTGTGTTTTACCATCGAACGATTTATAGCGATACGTTATCCATTGAAACGTCAGACTTTTTGCACCGAATCGTTGGCCAAGAAAGTTATTGCAGGTAAGTCCACAATGCAAACAAGCAACTACAATAACATCTGCAATAATATCACAGCTCAAATGTAAATATTAAGGCCTTCAGGTAAATTTTTATATGGAAAACATTTAAAGGAAAGATTGCTACAAGAAAATCACAAAGCAATGAATGGTTTAAATCATAGTTAATTTCTTGAGCTTTAAAATAAAAGAAAAATATTTTAAATTTATAAACTTTAAAAAAATAAAATTTAAAAATACTAAATTTTAGACTTGTATTAAAAAAAGGTATATTCATTTTTTTTATAAATAATGCTATAGATCGATAGCTTAGGTCTTTAGCTATCTAACGGTGTAGACATTTTTTAATTTTTGCTTACACAATTAAATTTATTAAGATTTAAAAAAAAGCTTTTTTTGAAAAATTTAATTTTTACTTTGAAATACCAATTTTTAGAATCATATTAAAAAAAAGTATATTCATATTTTTTAACTATTATTGTTTTATTTAATAGACCATAGCTTTGGCTATTAAATATAAGAAAAATATTTTCCATTTTAGAAATACACATAAAGTTATTAACATTTAAAAAAATTATTTTTGAAAAAATTTAATTTTCAAAAAATGGCAAATTTTCAACACATATTACAAAAAAGTATATTTATATTTTTTATAAATAGTTCTTACGATTTATAGATTATGTCTTTAGCTATATTATTATGTAGACATATTTCCATTTTTGCTTACATAATTAAATTTATTAAGATTTAAAAAAAACATTTTTGGAAAAATTAAATTTTTACTTTGAAATACCAATTTTTAGAAGCATATTAAAAAAAAGTATATTAATATTTTTTAACTATTATTGTTTTATTTAATAGACCATACCTTTAGCTATTAAATAAAAGAAAAATATTTTCCATTTTAGAAATACACATAAAGTTATTAACATTTAAAAAATTATTTTTGAAATAATTAAATTTTAAAAAATAGCAAATTTTAAACACGTATTACAAAAAAGTAAATTTATATTTTTTATAAATAATTCTTGGGATTGATAGCTTAGGTATTTAGCTATAAAATAAAGTAGATATATTTTAATTTTTGCTTATACACTTAAATTTATTAAGATTTAAAAAAAGCTTTTTAGGGAAAATAAAATTTTCATTTTGCATAAAAAGAGAAAATTTTAAATGCATATTGAAAAAAAGTATATTGAAATTATTTAACTATTATTATTTTATTTAATAGGCCATACCTTTAGCTACTAAATGAGAGAAAAATATTTTCAGTTTTACTTACACCTATAAAGTTATTATGATTTAAAAAAATAATTTTTGAAAAAATTTAATTTTCAAAAATAGCAAATTTTCAACACATATTACAAAAAAGTATATTTATATTTTTTATAAATAATTCTTGGGCTTGATAGCTTAGGTCTTTAGCTATAAAATTATGTAGACAGATTTTAATTTTTGCTTACACAATTAAATTTATTAAGATTTAAAAAAAATTTTTACTTTGAAATACCAATTTTTAGAAGCATATTAAAACAAAGTATATTAATATTTTTTAACTATTATTATTTTATTTAATAGACCATACCTTTAGCTACTAAATATAAGAAAAATATTTTCCATTTTAGAAATACACATAAAGTCATTAACATTTAAAAAAATTATTTTTGAAAAAATTAAATTTTAAAAATAGCAAATTTTCAACACATATTACAAAAAAGTATATTAATATTTTTTATAAATAATTCTTGGGATTTATAGCTTATGTCTTTAACTATAAAATTATGTACACAGATTTAAATTTTTGCTTACACAATTAAATTTATTAAGATTTAAAAAAAGAACTTTTTTGGAAAATTTTAATTTTTAGTTTGAAGTACCAATTTTTAGAAGCATATTAAAAAAAAGTATATTAATATTTTTTAACTATTATTATTTTATTTAATAGACCATACCTTTAGCTACTAAATGAAAGAAAAATATTTTTAATTTGCTTTACACACATAATGTTATTAACATTTAAAAAAATTATTTTTGAAAAAATTAAATTTTCAAAAATAGCTAATTTTCAACACATATTAAAAAAAAGTATATTTATATTTTTTATAAATAATTCTTGGGATTAATAGCTTAGGTCTTTAGCTATAAAATTATGTAGACAGATTTTAATTTTTGATTACACAATGCAATTTATTAAGATTTAAAAAAAGCTTTTTAGGGAAAATATAATTTTTATTTTGAGTGAAAAGAGCAATTTTTAAATGCATATTAAAAAAAAGCATATTGAAATTATTTAACTGTTATTCATTTATGTAATAGACCATACCTTCAGCTACCTAATTGATTAAAACTATTTTCAATTTAACTTACACTTATGAAGTTATTAACATTTAAAAAAAATATTTTTGAAAAAATAAAATTTTCAAAAATACCAAATTTTCAACACATATTATAAAAACATATATTACAATTTTTTATCAATTATTTTTTTGATTAAAAGTTCATATCTTCAGCTACCACATAACTGAAAAATATTTACGGGTTTTCTTATGCACTTAAATTTATGAACGTTTGAAAAACAGAATTAAAAAAAAAAAATAATTTTGAAAATGTTGCACAAACCGTTTTATAACTCCCTTTTACACCTAAATCAAATTCTGATTTATTCATTTCCCCCAAAAAAACCGACTTCTGTTACTGAACCTGACTTCCCCAGCTTTATATATGACTACAACAATTGAATAAACTCAAGTTAACTGTAAATAAATGTGAACAAATGTCTCTGTATCACACATACACTATGTGTGATACATATTTGAATTGCTGTAAGTGCGTGTGACTGATATGCAAACTGACTGCTTGACTGAGCTACATATATATGACTATCTGCCAAAATTGATTGGCAGTCATATGCTATGAACACATTTTTGGACTTAAGATTGTTTAAAAACAAAGATGCCGTATTCAATTTTCGTATGTTTAAAATAAAAGCTGAGAAAAGTATTCGAAATTATTGTAAAACTATTGCAAGAATCATAGAAAAATCCTTAATTCAAGAGGAGTTTATAACAAATTCGAGAAAAGAGAGATATTTCTTTTGATATGGCAACCTTTTAGTTTCCGTTATCCTTTGATATCTTGTTTACCAGTTTGTTTAAGTGTGCGAGCAATTGTAACATGATTGCATACTTTTAGGCGTTGTTCCCATTTAAAACCACTGTAAACATTTACAGCTATATTTTCATGTATTGCTGTTATTCTTTCGTATTGTTTTCACTTCTTTTCACTTGCCAACATTGTTTGTGTTGTTTGTTTTTTTTTTTCTTTCTTTCTAGGTGTGACCCTCTTTTGTTTATTATCCACCATTTCAACAGCCTTCGAGCATCAACACGGTATTGAGTATCGTATGATGGATAATCGTGGCCAGACATGTAATCAAACTGTAGCCAAAGCTTATGCGATACAGCAACATAAAAAATACCAACAACAATTACAGCTACAGCAGCAGCAACAACAACAACGGCATCATCCGCAACATCAACAAGAAATGCCATTAAAAGATATGGAGAAATTTGTAGAATTTCTTGATGAAACTGAAGGCAGTGGCGAACGTAATGATCGGGAATTTATTTTAACAAATGAAATGAATCTATTGCAAAGATTGTCCAGGTTGAGTAGAGAAATAGAAGATGAAGAAGAAGGCACAGCAGAACACAAGAGGAAAAGAAGTGTGGATTTAAAGCATGAGGAAATTAAAAGTAAGTATTTCTTAGTGTAAATATGTTTAAAGAAAGCTATAAATTTTCATCACAAAATTTAAAGCTTTTGGGGAAACTTTAGTTTGAAAAGCTTTTTTTTGAAAAATCAAAATAATTTTTTTAAAGCTTAGTCAAAGTTATATTAGGAAAAGCTTTATTATGAAAAGCTTTATCATATTAAATTGTTGAAGCTTCCTTGTAAAAGCTTCCTCATATTAAACTTTTGTCTAAACTTTATTATGTAAAGCTTTATTAAGTTTTATAATATACTACATCTTAAAAGCTTTGAAATGTTTTTAAAGCTCAACAAGCTTTTGCTAAACTTTCTAAAACTCTTTTTACTTTCTTAAAGCTTTATAATAAAAAGCTTTCTATATAGATTTGTTTATAAAGGCTTTCAAAACTTTATTAAAGCTTTTTGAAATTTTGTCACCTGAAACCTAATAAAGCGTTTTAAAGCCAAATCATGTTTTGCATTTTCAAAGCTTTATCATTTAGTTAGGCTTTTTAAAAGCTTTAATTAGTAAAGCTTCAAAGATTTTAAAAACAAAGCTTTTTAAAGACATCTATAGCAGTTTTTAAGCTTTATCATCTAAAGCTTTTTCAGGTTTTTCTTAAAGATTTAATATACAAAGTTTTTAAATATTATCCTTATTTTGTAAGATTTTCCAATAAAAGCTTTTAGAGATCAGCTTTTCAAGATTGAACTTCACTGAGCTTTATTATTGTAGGACTTTTATAAAGCTGTTATCAATATAATTCAAGTTTTTTTCATGTTTTTATTTATTATAAAAAGCTTTTGTACGGTTTTCTCTTACAAAACTTTTTTTTAAATTTATCTCTTTAATAAAATGTTTAAAGCATTTCAAAAGCTTTAAGTTATAAATATTCCTTACTATTCAATATTTATTCTACCAAACAGTTTTTTTTATTATTCTATTCCCTTTAAGCACTTTGCATTCCTCTTTCAATCTTTTTGCATCCTTTGAGATTTCATCATCATAATAATATCTTACTTGTTTTTTTGCTTTATGACCATAACAAATCTAGCAACAAACAAAGTACATTTTTGTCAAACAACAAACAACAAAAATATTTTTCTATTTCCATTCGAAAAATACCAGTTTATTTTCAAACCCCACTATTTTTTTTTATGCTTCCTATCTCTATCTTTTAGCATTGACATCCAGAACTTTAACAAACATTCCTTCACATTTATCAATAACGTTGACATTATCATCATCCTCCTCGCCGTCTTCGCCATTGGCAGCAGCATCACTAGTGATGGAGCCAGCGGTAACACAGCAGCCTCTGCACAGTGAAGCCTTATTAATGGATACAACAGAATATGAAATGCATGCAGATAACTTAGAGTTGATGTCGTCGTTGGCTAGACCAACATCACCACCATCACCTCTATCCACATCACCGCCGCCAGCCTTAGTTCCCTTGCAGCAAATGGATTTGAATGCCTGGGAAAATGATACGGAACCCCAAATGGTGGAAGAAATGTTCTTTAATATCACAGAATTTTGTGAAAATGTTGGTATTTTGTTGGAAATTTGCAAAAATTATATTTAAAAATTTTGTTTTTTTTTTTGTCTTTTCCTGCAGGTAACTTATTATAATCACCAGCCGACCGCTTTGGGAGATGATGATTTCTATATAAATGTTTGGTATTTCGTTACATTGTGCGTATTTGTGCTGATACCGTTGTGTGTGCTGGTGACATTTAATTGTTTTTTAATTATGCTGGTAAGACGTTCCACTACTATAAGGGGAGAGATGACAAATGCCAGTAGTATCAGGAGACCGAAGGTGAGTTGGAGATGAATTTAAGATTATTTGCAAAGTAAAATATTTTCTTTAAAAATAAAGGTTTTATTAAAGCTTAATAAAGCTTTAAAAAGCTTTTATTAAAGCTTAATAAAGCTTTTATTAAAGCTTAATAAAGCTTAATAAAGCTTTTATTAAAGCTTAATAAAGCTTAATAAAGCTTTTATTAAAGCTTAATAAAGCTTTTATTAAAGCTTAATAAAGCTTTTATTAAAGCTTAATAAAGCTTTTATTAAAGCTTAATAAAGCTTTTATTAAAGCTTAATAAAGCTTTTATTAAAGCTTAATAAAGCTTTTATTAAAGCTTAATAAAGCTTTTATTAAAGCTTAATAAAGCTTTTATTAAAGCTTAATAAAGCTTTTATTAAAGCTTAATAAAGCTTTTATTAAAGCTTAATAAAGCTTTTATTAAAGCTTAATAAAGCTTAATAAAGCTTTTATTAAAGCTTAATGAAGCTTTTATTAAAGCTTAATGAAGCTTTTATTAAAGCTTAATAAAGCTTTTATTAAAGCATAATAAAGCTTTTATTAAAGCTTAATAAAGCTTTTATTAAAGCTTAATAAAGCTTTTATTAAAGCTTAATAAAGCTTTTATTAAAGCTTAATAAAGCTTTTATTAAAGCTTAATAAAGCTTTTATTAAAGCGTAATAAAGCTTTTATTAAAGCTTAATAAAGCTTTTATTAAAGCTTAATAAAGCTTTTATTAAAGCTTAATAAAGCTTTTATTAAAGCTTAATAAAGCTTTTATTAAAGCTTAATAAAGCTTTTATTAAAGCTTAATAAAGCTTTTATTAAAGCTTAATAAAGCTTTTATTAAAGCTTAATATAGCTTTTATTAAAGCTTAATATAGCTTTTATTAAAGCTTAAAAAAGCTAAATTAAGCTTTTATTAAAGCTTAATAAAGCTTTTGTAAAAGCTTAATAAAACGTTTATTAAAGCTTAATAAAGCTTTTATCAAAGCTTAATATAGCTTTTATTAAAGCTTAATACAGCTTTTATTAAAGCTTAATAAAACTCCTGTTAAAGTTTAATAAATATTTTATTAAAGATTAATAAAGCGTTTATTAAAGTTTAATAAAGCTTTTATTAAAGCTTAATAAAGCTTTTATTAAAGCTTAATAAAGTTTAATAAATATTTTGTTAAAGTTTAATAAAGCGTTTATTAAAGTTTAATAAAGCTTTTATTAAAGCTTAATAAAGATTTTATTAAAGCTTAATAAAGATTTTATTAAAGCTTAATAAAGCTTTTATTAAAGATTAATAAAGCTTTTATTAAAGTTTAATAAAGCTTTTATTAAAGCTTAATAAAGCTTTTATTAAAGCTTAATAAATCTTTTATTAAAGCTTAATAAAGCTTTTAATAAAGTTTAATAAATATTTTATTAAAGTTTAATAAATATTTTATTAAAGTTTAATAAATCGTTTATTAAAGTTAAATAAATCTTTTATTAAAGTTTAACAAAGATTTAATTAAGGTTTAATGAAGCTTTTAAAGCTTAGTTCATTAAAGCTTAGTAAAGCTTTTATCAAAGCTTTTTTTATATTATTTAGTTTTAATTGTAAAACAATTCACACCTTGATTATTCTCCCCCAACAGCGCAAATCTACATCATCTTCTGTGTCCCAAGAGAATCGTGTCACCATTACCTTAATTGCTGTCGTTCTACTATTCATCATTTGTCAATTACCGTGGGCAGTTTATTTGGTTGTCTCTTCGCAAATCGAAATCGAATCTCATTTACAAGCTGTATTTGGCAATATATTCAATTTCTTGGCAGCCACAAATGCGGCAGCAAATTTTTTCTTATACTGTGTCTTATCCGATAAATACCGAAAGACCATACGAGAAATGATAACGGGCTATAGATACAAGCAGCAGCGTAATACATTGACCACCACAAGTCTGTATACGAATGGCAGTCGACGCAGCTATAGGCCAGCCTCATCATCGATGGTGATTAAATGAGTGGAAATTGAATTTGAAGATAATTTATGGCAAAATTTGATGTTTTTATAATTAAGTTCCTTACGAATGAATGAATGCATGTAGGTGGTCAAGAGATAGGAAAAAGTGAAAAGAAAAGAAATGAAATGTTTAATGAAAGCAGAAATTGTTAAATAAATATTAAAGTTTTTTTTTTTATTTTTATGTATAAATATGTGTAACTAAATGTGAAAATATTATTAAATAAATGTTATGTAAATTGCTGGCTAATAAGAAGTTTTGTAATACAAGTCTCTCATTGAAATAAATCATAAATTTTAAATAATTGTGCCATTATGTGATCCTTGTAGGATAGAAATTATTAAAATAAATATAAAACTTTATATGTTTAATTAATATTTATAAGAATAATATTATGTTTAATTAATAAAACTATTGTTTAAGCTTATTTAAGTCTTTAAAACTAAATTGTAGCTTATTAAATTAGTAAATAAATAACGATTTGTAAATAAATTTATATTTTTAAAAGAGGTTTTCTGTTGCAAAGGTTTAGAAATTGGGTTAAAACTGTTGAAATTCCAAAAAGTACTTTTTGGAAAAAAGTACTTTTTTTTGGTACTTTTAAAAATATAGTTTTTTCATGTAATTAGGTTAAAACTGTTGCAATTTCAAAAAGTACTTTTTGCAAAAAAGTACTTTTTTGGTACTTTTTGATTTAAAAATTTGTTCTATTGATAATTTCAAATACTTTAAAGAATTATTCTTATGGGAAGCATGTAAATGTCTTATTTACTTAGGGTTAAAATTGTGTACAAATTTCAAAAGGTACCTTTATTGAAAAAAGAGACAAATTTCCAAAAAAGTACTATTTTTTCTAATTTGTTAACTTTTTTAGTTGCAAAACATATAGTAAGTTAAAATATTAATTTTTTTTGAAATCAAGAAAAGTACTTTTCTGGTACTTTTTCCACTAGGGGGAATTTTGTAGATTTGAAGTTCAAATCATATAGAAAATTATTGTTTTGAAATATTTTTTAATACAGGTTTCAAAAAAGTAAAATTTTTGTTAGAATTCTCTTACAATTTCAGTTTTTTGTAAAAAGTACCTTTTTTAATACCTTTTTAATTAGCCTGATTTTTAGAGATTTGAAGTTCGTATTAATAATATTTTATGGTTGTAAAACATGTTTAAATAATAGTTTTCATTAAAGATACTTTCTGGTTAGTTTTCGGTTATTTTTTGGAACTTTTGGAATTTTGGAGTTTTGAAATACAAATGATAAAATGATATAAATTTGGTTTTTGAGATCTATTTTTCTTAAAAAGTGGTGTTTTTTGTTATTTAAAAGTCCTTTTTTGGTACCTTTTGAATTTTGGAAATTTAAAGTTAAAATCTTAAATTTTTCAAAAGGTAGTAAAAATAGTACTATTTTTTTATTTTTATTTCGATTTTGAAAAAGGTAGTAAATTTACTACAATTTCTTTTAAACAAAACCTGACCAATTTGGAACAATCTAGGAAAAAATTGTATAAAATTTTAATTTTTGAAAAAGGTAGTAAAAATAGTACTATTTTTTTGTTAGCTAATAATGTTTAAATTAAAAAATTTTTTACGAATTTACAAAAATGATTGAAAAAAGGCAACAAATTGTGATTTTAAAAAAGGTAGTAAATTTACTACTATTTTTTTCTAAACAAAATTACGCCTCAGTATAAAAAACATGATCAATTTTGAACAATCTGGGAAAAAAATTTATAAAATTTTTAATTTTTCAAAAGGTAGTAAAAATAGTACTATTTTTTTATTAGCTAATAATGTTTAAATCATAAAATATGTTAAGAATTTATAACAATGACTGAAAATAGGCAACAAATTGTGATTTTAAAAAAGGTAGTAAATTTACTACTATTTTTTTCTAAACAAAATCTGACCAATTTTCAACAATCTAGGAAAAAATTGTATAAAATTTTAATTTTTGAAAAAGGTAGTAAAAATAGTACTATTTTTTTTATTAGATAATAATGTTTAAATTAAAAATTTTTTTACGAATTTACAAAAATAACTGAAAATAGGCCTAAATTTCGATTTTAAAAAAGGTAGTAATTTACTACTATTTTTTTCTAAACAAAATTAAGCCTCAGTATAAAAAACATGACCAATTTCAAACAATCTCGGAAAAAATGGATAAAATTTTGAATTTTTCAAAAGGTAGTAAAAATAGTACTATTTTTTTTATTAGCTAATAATGTTTAAAACAAAAAAATTCTTACAAATTTACAAAAATGACTGAAAATAGGCCTAAATTTCGATTTTAAAAAAGGTAGTAAATTTACTACTATTTTTTTCTAAACAAAATTTCAATTTTTGAAAAAGGTAGTAAAATAGTACTATTTTTTTTTATTAGCTAATAATGTTTAAATTAAAAAATTTCTTGCGAATTTACAAAAATGACTGGAAATAGGACAAATATTTGGATTTTTCAAAAGGTAGTAAATTTACTACTATTTTTTTCTAAACAAAATTACGTCTCAGAAAAACATGATCAATTTTGATCAATTTGGGAAAAAAATTTATAAAATTTAAATTTTTCAAAAGGTAGTAAAAATAGTACTATTTTTTTTTATTAGGTAACAATGTTTAAATCAACAAATTTCTTACAAATTTACAACAATTATTGAAAATAGGACAAATATTTGGATTTTTCAAAAGGTAGTAAATTTACTACTATTTTTTGTGTAAACAAAATTATACATTATACAAAAACACTTCAATTAAACAATATTGGTTAAAATTTGATTAAATTGTCTAAAGTACTAATTTTAAAAAATAGTAGTAGAAATACTACTATTTTTAAAACTAGTAAATTCATCGTAATTCTTCAAATATATTGCATAAATTGCAAAAATTATCAAAAATTTCGAATTTGAAAAGAGTAGTAAAAATACTACTATATTTGTTTGGAGTTGAAATGATTCATTTTTCAAATGTATAATAAATTTACAATAAAAGTGAAAAATTACAAGAATTTAACTAAAATAAATAATTTAAAAAATGTAGTAAATTTACTACTATTTTTAAAACCAGCTAAATAACTATTTTTAAATCTGTGAATTTGATGGTTTCTTTTTTTATATTTCATTCAATTTATAAATTTTATTAAATTATTATTTTTTTTAATTTATCTTTGATGTTCTCATTATTAATTCAATAGTTTTTTTTGCTATCGTGTTCAAGTTGTTCATTCAAATAGTTGCAGAAAAAGTTCAGAAATCCAAGTACTTTTTTTATTTCTGTGCAATTTAATAACATAATTGAAGTAGTAGGTACTTTTTACAAATAAAAATTTTTAATTGATACTTAAATTACCGTCTATTTATTATTGCTAATAATTTAATGAGGATTTGCAAAGAATGGTAAAAAAAAAATAAATTAAAATAATATGATTATTCAGCTTTATCTATATAAAGTGAAAAATTAATGGAAAGATGGCAATAAATGAAAAAAATTATTAAAAAAACAAATAAGAATGCTACATTCGGTATGTGGCAAATCTAATATAACCTTCACCAAAGTATAATTTAAGAAAAATATTGAATATTTTTAGGTTAAAAAAATGTTTCTTTTAGTTTTCATTTCAAAATATATTTAAAAAAACATTTTTTTCAAAATTTCTTTTTAGAGTATTAAAATTTATTTTTTTTTTAAAAAATTTAGTTTTAAATTTTTTTTGAATTTTTTTTTTGAATTTCATTTCAAAATTTATTTAAAAAAAGTTTAAAAATTTATTTAAAAAAAGTTTCAAAATTTATTAAAAAAGTTTCAAAATTTATATTTTTTTTAAAAAAATTTAGTTTTAAATTTTTTTTAATATTTTTTCCAATTTTTTTTTTTGAATTTTATTTCAAAATTTATTTAAAAAAAGTTTCAAAATTTATTTAAAAAAAGTTTCAAAATTTATTTTAAAAAAGTTTCAAAATTTATTTTTTTTTAAAAATTTTAGTTTTATTTAAAAAAAGTTTCAAAATGTATTTAAAAAAGTTTCAAAATTTATTTTTTTTTAAAAAAATTTAGTTTTAAATTTTTTTTTTATATTTTTTCCAATTTTTTTTTTTTAATTTCATTTCAAAATTTATTTAAAAAAGTTTAAAAATTTATTTAAAAAAGTTTCAAAATTTATTTAAAAAAAGTTTCAAAATTTATTTAAAAAAAAAAATTGTTTTAATTTCCAAATTTTTTTTCAAAATTTCTTTTTCCTTTTTAAAATTTATAAGGCAAACATTTTTTTAATATTTTTTCCAATTTTTTTTTAAATTTCATTTCAAAATTTATTTAAAAAAAGTTTCAAAATTTATTTAAAAAAAAATTGTTTTTCTTTTATTTTTTCTATTTTTTTTTAAATTTCATTTCAAAATTTATTTAAAAAAAAAAATTGTTTTAATTTTAAATTTTTTTTATCAAAATTTCTTTTTCTTTTCTTTTTTAAAATTTATAAGGCAAACATTTTTTTTAATATTTTTTCCAATTTTTTTTTTAATTTCATTTCAAAATTTATTAAAAAAAAGTTTCAAAATTTATTTAAAAAATTTTTTTTTTCAAATTTTTATTTTGATTTCTTTCAGTGTATTATTTTTTATTAATTCCCATAAAATACAATTTTATTGGATTTTTATTAAGTTTGTTTAGGCTTTTTTTTAATGTATATTTTATATACACATTTATTTATTTCAAATTCATACAAAAGGTGTGTTCCCAACTACTATTTATTTATGTAAATTTAATGCGTATTGAAATACAACATTCAGCAATTCTAGCTAAACATTTGCCAGTGCTTTTAAAAGCACTTTAGCATTGATTTCTCCATAAAAATCCAGCTAGATGTGCTAAAGCATGGGCTATAAAATTCATGTTTGTCTAGCTTCAATCGTTTTTTATATTGTTGGGGCTTTGGTGCAGACATACACAGGAATTTTAAGATTTACATACGAGTAGAACTCAGCCATGGACAGATAAGAAACAATTTCACATAAGTAAACATTATAGAAATATTTTAGCAATGATTTAGTAAATAAAATGGAAATTTTATTGGAAATTGAGACATCTAAAATATATTGAATATGAAAATGAGATAAAAAATAAAAGAAAGATTGTATGGATATAAAATTAAGCTGGCAAAATGTTATAACAATAACACGTACAATATTTAGATAGAAAAGTCAAATTCAAATGTCTTTATTCTAAAGCAGGTGTTTCAAAGGATGTAAAAGTATTATTAAATATTCAATAATATTTCATTTAAAATACAAGAATGAAAAAAATACCTCAAATTTATAATTTTTAAAAAAGATAGCAAAAATAGTACTATTTTTTTTATTAGGTAATAATGTTTAAATCATCAAATTTCTTAAGATTGACTAAAAATAAGACAAAAATGTCGATTTTAAAAAAGGTAGTAAATCTACTACTATTTTTTCTAAACAAAACCTGACCAATTTTGAACCCATTTAGAACATCCTGGGTAAAAATTTTATGAAATTTTAATTTTAGCAAAAGGTAGTAAAATAGTACTATTATTAGCAAATAAGGTTTAAATCAACAAATTTCTTACGAATTTGCAACAATGATTGAAAATAGGACAAAAATTTCGATATTTAAAAAAGGTAGTAAATTTACTACTATTTTTTTCCTAACGAAAATACGCCATAGTATAAAAAACATGTCCAATTTTGAAAAATCTGGTGAAAAAATGGATTATTTTGTAATTTTTGCAAAAGGTAGTAAAAATAGTACTTTTTTTGTGATGGACTAATAATGTTTTAATCTGCAAAATTCTTACGAATTTACAACAATGACTAAAAATAGACCAAAAATTTCGATTTTAAAAAAGGTAGTAAATCTACTACTATTTTTTTTCTAAACAGAATTACGTCGCAGTATAAAAAATATGTCCATGAAAAATCTGAGAAAAAATTTATTAATTTTTAATTTTTGGAAAAGGTAGTATAAATAGTACTATTTTTTTATTAGCTAATAAGGTTTAAATCAACAAATTTCTTACGAATTTTCAGCAATGATTGAAAATTGGCCAAAAATTTCGATTTTAAAAAAGGTACTAAATTTACTACTATTTTTTACTTAACAAAAATACGCCGCAGTATAAAAAAACATGTCCAATTGTGAAAAATTTGGGGAAAAAATTAATTATTTTGTAATTTTTGCAAAAGGTAGTAAAAATAGTACTTTTTTGTGATGGAATGATAATGTTTTAATCTGCAAAATTCTTACGAATTTACAACAATGACTAAAAATAGACCAAAAATTTCCATTTTAAAAAAGGTAGTAAATCTACTACTATTTTTTTTCTAAACAGAATTACGTCGCAGTATAAAAAACATGACCAATTTTGAAAAATCTGGGAAAAAATTTATTAATTTTGAATTTTTGGAAAAGGTAGTAAAATAGTACTATTTTTTTAATTAGCTAATAAGGTTTAAATCTGCAAATTTCTTACGAATTTTCAACAATGACTGAAAATATGCCAAAAATTTTGATTTTAAAAAAGGTAGTAAATTTACTACTATTTTTTTTCTAAACAAAATTGCGCCGCAGTATAAAAACATGACCAATTTTGAACAATCTGGGGAAAAATTTATTAATTTTGAATTTTTGGAAAAGGTAGTAAAATAGTACTATTTTTTTTTATTAGCTAATAAGGTTTAAATCAACAAATTTCTTACGAATTTTCAACAATGACTGAAAATAGGCCAAAAATTTAGATTTTAAAAAAGGTAGTAAATATACTACTATTTTCTTCTAAACAAAATATGGCATGGTATAAAATGCAAGACCAGTTTTGAACAGTCTGGAAAAAAATACTTAAAAAATTTCGATTTTATAAAAGGTAGTAAATTTACTACTATTTTTTTTCTAAAAAAAAATTACGCTGCAGTATAAAAACTTGACCAAGTTTGAACAATCTGGGGAAAAATTGATTAATTTTTAATTTTTGCAAAAGGTAGTAAAAATAGTACTATTTTTGAATGAGCTAATAATTAATTGTC
Organism: Calliphora vicina; assembly: GCF_958450345.1. Lineage (NCBI taxonomy): Eukaryota > Metazoa > Arthropoda > Insecta > Diptera > Calliphoridae > Calliphora > Calliphora vicina. Next base: position 118,279,561 of record NC_088783.1, read on the forward strand.
TTTGTGAAATATGTTAAAAATTAAAATTTAAGTTGAAAAAACCAAAAAAAAAAATCCTAATTGAAAAAAGTAGTAAAATTACTACTATTTAAAAAAAGTAAAAATTCTTTGAAATAACATGGAAAACTTAGCATTTTCTTTTTTAAAGGTGAGTAAACAGTTAAAAGTACTATTTTTTTTAAAAAATATTGCCAAAACTTGCAATTTGTAAAAAGTACTATAAATACTACTATTTTAGAAAGAGTTAAAAATGTGACAAATAAGATAATTAAAATATTACAAATGATTTTTAATAAATTTAACTTAAATTGTAAGGATTTAAAAAGGTAGTGAAAATACTACTTTTTTATAATTCTCCAAAAATGGTAGAAAATATTTTTTTAGAACATAAACTTTGAAAATAGATAATTTTCTATGAACTTATTGAAAAAATACTAAGTTGGAAAAAGGTAGTAAAAATACTACTGTTTTTAAAAAAAGTAAAATTTGTTGAAACATTTACGAAAATTTTAATTTTTTTTAAGAGTGAAAAGTTACTATAAGTATTTTTTGTAATAAAATATGGCCAAGAACTACTAATTTCAAAAAAGTACTAAAAATACTACTATTTTTGAAAGAGTTTAGAATGAAATAAATATGATGATTAAATGGTTAAAATTGATTTTTTAGGTATTTTATTTAAATCATTAGGATTTAAATAAGGTAGTAAAAATACTACTTTTTTTATATAACTCAAAATTTATGAAATTTATCAAACTCGAATTTTTTCTAAGATTAAACAAGTAAATAGTCGTTTTTTAAATAAAAAATTACCAAGAACTACTAATTTAAAAAAAGTACTAAAATACTACTATTTTAAAAAGAGTTTAAAATGCACTAAATATGATGATTAAGAGTTTAAATTAGATTTTTGAGGTATTTTTATCTAAATCAGAAGGGTTTAAAAAAGGTAGTAAAAATACTACTTTTTTATATAACTCAAAATGTATGAAATTTATCAAATTCGCATTATTTCTAAGAGTGAACATGTAAAAAGTAGTTTTTTAGATAAAAAATGACCCAGAATTAATAATTTCAAAAAAGTACTAAAAATACTACTATTTTAGAAAGAGTTTAAAATTTACTAAATATGATGATTAAACAGTTAAAATTGATTTTTTAGGTAATTTTATTTAAATCAAAAGAATTTGAAAAAGTAGTAAAAATACTACTTTTTTTATATAACTCAAAATGTATGAAATTTATCAAATTCCCATTTTTTCTAAGAGTGAACAAGTAAATAGTTGATTTTTAAATAAAAAATTACCAAGAACTAATGATTTCAAAAAGGTACTAAAAATACTACTATTTTTGAAAGACTCTTAAATGCAATAAATATAATTATTAAAAGGTAAAATTAAAGTTTTGAGGTATTTTTATCTAAATCTGGAGGTCTAAAAAAAGGTAGTAAAAATACTAATTTTTTTATAAAACTCAAAATGAATAAAATTGACAAAATTAGAATTTTTTCTAAGAGTGAACAAGTAAAAATAGTATTTTTCAAAATAAATTATGGGCAAACCTACTAATTTAAAAAAAAGTACTAAAATACTACTATTTAAGAATGATTTTAAAATGCAAAATAATTAACATCTAAATGTTCAGGGAGATGTTTAGATAATTTGACTTGAATTAGAGCTATATAAAAAAGGTAGTGAAAATACTACCTTTTTTAATTTGTTGTATTATTGTGAGTTTTATTCTCGTACTTAATTCCATGATTCATAGCGATTATAAAACTGCTAAAAAATAAAACATTTCTTTACACACAACCTAAAAAAAAACTGTCTACAGTTCCGACACCATATTTATTTGACCTCTTATCAGACTTGCTAAGAAGGACACCAAAATAGCAGTCATGTTGTTTAAGTTAAAAATTTCTTAATAAAACTTAAACAAAACTTTAAAGGTCAGTAAGTCAAAGTGTCTAACAGACAGGACACTTTCAAAGAAGACATCAAAAGTTTTAAGTAAATAAAAAAAGACATCCTCCTAGACTTGAGTATGTTGTTGAACTAAAAAGATTTTAAGCTTTAATATCCTGATTAAAATGAAAACATTTTATCAAAGCAGACAAAGGAAAGCTACAAGATAAAGAGCAAAAGATTTCTATAGAAAAATTTTTCATATTTAACAATTTAACAAATATTTATTAAAACCAAGAAAACATATACGGAAATTTTGTTATACAAAAGTGTGCTGTCAAAAGGACAGTAGTCTTAGAAACTATTTTAAAAAACTAAAAGTATTTCATTGTTTAACAAAAGGCTTTAAAACAAGAATTTCCTAAAATTATTCTAAACAATTTTTATTATATAAATTCCTAAGAAATCTTTCTGTTATCTTTACACTTAAACCTGTTTTCTTATTAAATTCTCAAAAAACTAAATATCTTATTCCCAAACTAAAAATAAAACAAATTCATTAGTTAATGCGTTTCAGTTTACCTTTGTTTCTCTTTTTTTCAATTTTAAATTTCTAAACAATTTTAATTAAATCCAATAGTTTTGTAAAATTTGTTTAACAAATAAATAAAGGTAAAATAATTACAAAAAGTATCCATGTACAAAACAAATTTTTGTGTATACAAGAAACCATAAACTATTTATTCATTTAAATTTATAGTTAAATAGAAAGTTTTTCCCTTTTTAAAGGAGCAGAACAAAAAAACCAATCAAAAGATTTTTACCACAAATACAAATTGCAAACAAACAAAAACTTAAACTAAAAATAAAATGTAAAAATATTTATTTTTTGTTTTCACTTCAATGGAATTTGAAAAGTTTTCAAAAATTTATTAAACTTGATGAAAATGAAAAAAAAAAATGTTTAAATGCATAAAACAGGGAAAGTGGAGAAGAGTATATTATAATCAGCTCTAGAGACTAGACTAGAGACTAGACTAGAGACTAGACTAGGGACTAGACTAGAGACTAGACTAGAGACTAGACTAGAGACTAGACTAGAGGCTAGACTAGAGACTAGACTAGAGACTAGACTAGAGACTAGGCTAGAGACTAGACTAGAGACTAGAATAGAGACTAGAGACTAGACTAGAGACTAGACTAGAGACTAGACTAGAGACTAGACTAGGGACTAGAGACTAGACTAGAGACTAGACTAGAGACTAGACTAGAGACTAGACTAGAGACTAGACTAGAGACTAGACTAGAGACTAGACTAGAGACTAGACTAGAGACTAGACTAGAGACTAGACTAGAGACTAGACTAGAGACTAGACTAGAGACTAGACTAGAGACTAGACTAGAGACTAGACTAGACTAGAGACTAGACTAGAGACTAGATTAGAGACTAGACTAGAGACTAGACTAGAGACTAGACTAGAGACTAGACTAGAGACTGGACTAGAGACTAGACTAGAGACTAGACTAGAGACTAGTCTAGAGTAGTCTCTAGTCTAGAGTAGTCTCTAGTCTAGAGTAGTCTCTAGTCTAGAGTAGTCTCTAGTCTAGAGTAGTCTCTAGTCTAGAGACTAGAGATCTAGTCTAGAGACTAGACTAGAGACTAGACTAGAGACTAGACTAGAGACTAGACTAGGGACTAGAGACTAGACTAGAGACTAGACTAGAGACTAGACTAGAGACTAGACTAGAGACTAGACTAGAGACTAGACTAGAGACTAGACTAGAGACTAGACTAGAGACTAGACTAGAGACTAGACTAGAGACTAGACTAGAGACTAGACTAGAGACTAGACTAGAGACTAGACTAGAGACTAGACTAGACCAGAGACTAGACTAGAGACTAGACTAGAGACTGGACTAGAGATTAGACTAGAGACTAGACTAGAGACTAGACTAGAGACTAGACTAGAGACTGGACTAGAGACTAGACTAGAGACTAGACTAGAGACTAGTCTAGAGTAGTCTCTAGTCTAGAGTAGTCTCTAGTCTAGAGTAGTCTCTAGTCTAGAGTAGTCTATAGTCTAGAGTAGTTCTAGTTCAAGTTCAGTCCTAGTTTAGTTCTAGTTCAGTTCTAGTTCAGTTCTAGTTCTAGTTCAAGTTCAGTCCTAGTTTAGTTCTAGTTCAGTTCTAGTTCTAGTTCTAGTTCTAGTTCTAGTTCTAGTTCTAGTTCTAGTTCTAGTTCTAGTTCTAGTTCTAGTTCTAGTTCTAGTTCTAGTTCTAGTTCTAGTTCTAGTTCTAGTCCTAGTTCAGTTCTAGTTCAGTTCTAGTTCAGTTCTAGTTCAGTTCTAGTTCAGTTCTAGTTCAGTTCTAGTTCAGTTCTAGTTCAGTTCTAGTTCAGTTCTAGTTCAGTTCTAGTTCAGTTCTAGTTCAGTTCTAGTTCAGTTCTAGTTCAGTTCTAGTTCAGTTCTAGTTCAGTTCTAGTTCAGTTCTAGTTCAGTTCTAGTTCAGTTCTAGTTCAGTTCTAGTTCAGTTCTAGTTCAGTTCTAGTTCAGTTCTAGTTCAGTTCTAGTTCAGTTCTAGTTCAGTTCTAGTTCAGTTCTAGTTCAGTTCTAGTTCAGTTCTAGTTCAGTTCTAGTTCAGTTCTAGTTCAGTTCTAGTTCAGTTCTAGTTCAGTTCTAGTTCAAGTTCAGTTCTAGTTCAGTTTCCAGTCTAGTCTCTAGTTTAGTTTGTAGCTCCATTTTCCTGTTCCTTTTTTGCCTAACCCTTTAAATGTTTACTAATTCTGCCTTAATTACTAAATATTTCTAGCAGTATTACCTTTTGTTTGTTGCTGTTGATTTTTGTTAATGAATGGGAAAACTCTTTACAAAGGTAAAAGATAAAAACCAAAATTACAGAAGATAGTAAAATTGCAACTTTTGCTTTGTGGATTTAAAATTTATTAAAAAAAAAACAAAACTCCAAACATACAAAGCAAGATATTTCTTTTTGTAAACAATTTGCCTAACAAAAGCAAAACAAACAAAAAATACGGAAAAGTTTATAGTTTTTTTTTTTAGAAATTTACCAGCCTTCAAATATGCAATAGGGCTTATGGTAAAAAAAATTTTACCAAACAAGATTTCCTTTAGGCTGCTGCTGATGCGTGGCCTAACCAAAACTCATTGAGAAACATAAAACATTTTCATATGATTTTTTGGGTGAGAAACTAAAATTTCATATGCTGCCTTTTAGAGGAGTTTAGTTTAAGGGTATAAATAAACGTTTGTTTTAAACTTTTATTGCTTTGTAGTTAAAGGCAAAAGAAATATTAAAAAACAGCACAAAGGGATGTAAAAAAGCATAAAAAGTTTTTACAAAAAATAGTGTTGCAAATGAACACGCACTGAAACAGAAATTCCCACATATGCGTTACACCTTTCAAAATTGCGCTTTAACACTTTGGTAATATTCACAGTATGAGGTTGTAAACGATCTTTGAACTTCGTTTTGCAAACATATTAATATAACAAAGAGATAAGGTTTTTTTTTAGAGTGAAGAGTTCAGAGAAATTATTAAAAGGTTTTTTTTATTGTTAGAATACTAACTAGACGTAGAAGCGATAAAGCAAATTTATACCTTTTGGTGGAATTTAAGCTGCAGGGGTTACAGCAAGGAAATGTATAGAAATCGTTTAATTTTGCAAATTAAATTGTCATGGGTTTTTTGTGAATTAAATATTACTCATACGTAAATTTAATATTGTAAAAACTGTCTAATAAATGAGTTTTTTGTGGAACATTATTGAAGTTATTATTAATGATTTCATATAATTGTATAATTGTGAGTATTAGCTGAAACTGAAAAAGAAATTGGGTTACTATTTCATAAATAAAACTTTTTGTGTTTGTTATTAAAAAAAAATATTTTTTTTAAATCAAAATTTTTTAAATTTTTTCTTAAGAAAATGAACCAGTTAGACTTTCATAATAAAGAACAAGCTTTTGGTTTTATTTCCTGTAAGTTTCATTAAAATCATACAACATTTAAGGTCTCTAGGAAAAGAAATAAAAATGGTCTTTAATTTGTATGAATTAAATATTACTCATACGTCTTTTCTTAGTATTTCACAAAAACTGTTTTTAATTGAAAATTTTTCATAAGACATTGAGTATTTAAACTCTTTTTGGATTCAGAACAATAATAAGGAATAAAATAAAATACTATTTGCGTTTGTACTGTAAAAATATTTTGTTTTGTGGCAGTATTAAATGTTTAATGTTGAAATTTTTCTGGGTTTTCTTTAACACATGAACTGGATTTATATTTAAAAGAAAGAACAATTTTTTATATTTTATTTTCCAAGAGTTTTATTGAAATCATAAAAAATTTAAGGTCTCCTTGAAGAAAAATAGTAAACAGTTTTTAATTGGTATGAATTAAATATTACTCATACGCCTTTTCCTACAATTTCACAAAAAGTCTTTTCAATTGAAAATTTTCCATAAGATGTTACGAATTTATACTTTTTATGGATTAAGAACATAATAAAGAATAATATAAATAAATCTAGCAGCTTCTTACATTTGAAAACTAAGAGTTTTTGTTTTGTGGATATCTAAAATTTTTAGTTATTTTGAAGCCATTATTTTTCAGAATTTTCTTAAAGACTTGAAGCAGATTTTCACTCACATGAAAGAACGAACTTTATATTTTGTTTCCTGCAAATTTCATAAAAATCATAAAACATTTAAGTTCTCCTGGAAAAGAAATAAAAATGGTCTTTAATTTGTATGTATTAAATATTACTCATACCTCTTTTCCTACAATTTCACAAAAACTATTTTTAATTGAAAATTTTCCATAGGACATTATGAATTTATACTTTCTATGGATTCATAACGCAATAATGAATAAAAAATAAATAAATCCGGGAACTATTTCTACTTGTAAACTTATTGATTTTGTTTTGTGTATATATACAATTTTTAGTTTTTTTAAAGCCAAAATTTTTTAGATTTTTCTTAAAGACTTGAACCAGATTTTCATCCAAATGGAAGAACAAACTTTATATTTTACATCCTGCAAATTTCATAAAAATCATAAAACATTTAAGGTCTCCAGGAAAAGAAATAAAAATGGTCCTTCATTTGTATGAATTAAATATTAATCATACGTCTTTTCCTTATATTTTACAAAAACTGTTTTTAATTGAAAATTTTTCATAAGACGTTACGAATTTATACATTTTATGCATTCATAAAATAATAACGAATAAAATAAATAAATCTAGCAGCTCTTTATATTTGAAAACTAAGAATTTTTGTTTTGTGGAAATCTAAAATTTTTTGTTTTTTTGAAGCCTTTATTTTTTCAGATTTTTCTTAAAGACTTGAACCAGATTTTCATCCAAATTGAAGGACAAACTTTATATTTTATTTCCTGCAAATTTCATAAAAATCATAAAGCATTTAAGGTCTCCAGGAAAAGAAATAAAAATTGTCCTTAATTTGTATGAATTAAATATTACTCATACGTCTTTTCCTACAATTTCACAAAAAGTATTTTTAATTGAAAATTTTCCATAAGACGTTAAGAATTTATACTTTTTATGGATTTAGAACATAATAGAGAATAATATAAATAAATCTAGCAGCTTTTTATACTTGAATACTAAGAGTTTTTGTTTTGTGGAAATCTAAAATTTTTAGTTTTTTTGAAGCCATTATTTTTTCAGATTTTTCTTAAAGACTTGAAGCAGATTTTTCCTCACAAGAAAGAACAAGCTTTGTATTTTATTTCCTGCAAATTTCATAAAAATCATAAAACATTTAAGGTCTCCTGGAAAAGAAATAATTTATTTGTATGAATTAAATATTACTCATACGTATTTTCCTAATATTTCACAAACACGGTTTTTAATTGAAAATTTTTCATAAGACGTTAAGTATTTATATATTTTCCGGTTTCACAACATAATAGAGAATGAAACAATTAAATTCAGCAGCTCTTAGCACTAATAGTTTCTGTTTTGTGAATATATGAAATTTTTATTTTTTTTAAACCCAAAATTTTTCAGATTTTTCTTAAAGACTTAAACCAGATTTTCATCCAAATGGAAGAACAAGCTTTATATTTTATTTCCTGCAAATTTCATAAAAATCATAAAACATTTAAGGTCTCCAGGAAAAGATATAAAAATGGTCTTTAATTTGTATGAATTAAATATTACTTATACGTCTTTTCCTAATATTTCACAAAAACAGTTTTTAATTGAAAATTTCCAAAAGACATTATGAATTTATATTTTTTATGGATTCATAAAATAATAACGAATAAAATAAATAAATCAGGGAATAAATTTTAAAGACAAAATTTTTGAGATTTTTCTTAAAGACTTGAACCAGATTTTCATTTAAATGGAAGAACAAGCTTTATATTTTATTTCCTGAAAATTTCATAAAAATCATAAAACATTAAAGGTCTCTAAGATGAAGAATAAAAATTGTCATTAATTTGCATGAATTAAATATTACTCATACGTATTTTCCTACAATTTCACAAAACGTATTTTTAATTGAAAATTTTCCATAAGACATTATAAATTTGTACCTTTTCTGTATTCATAACACAATAAAGAATAATATAAATAAATCTAGCAGCTCTTTATACTTGAACGCTGAGAGTTATTGTTTTGTGGAAATCTAAAATTTTTAGTTTTTCTGAAGCCATTATTTTTCAGATTTTTCTTAAAGACTTGAACCAGATTTTCATCCAAATGAAAGAATAAGCTTTATATTTTATTTCCTGCAAATTTCATAAAAATCATAAAACATTTAAGGTCTCTAAGAAGAAGAATAAAAATTGTCTTTAATTTGTATGAATTAAATATTACTCATACGTCTTTTCCTACAATTTCACAAAAAGTTTTTTTTATAGAAAATTTACCAAAAGACGTTACGAATTTATACATTTTCTGGATTCATAACACAATATAGAATATTTGTGTAATATTTCAAGCAAATTGCTCTATAAGTTTTTTGTATTAAAAGCTTTAAATTATATACAATAAAAATGATTTTCTTATACAATTTCGCCAACAATACAATTTGTTCATTGACACTTTAATGCCTTTGTAATAGTAACAATGCTCAAAAGCAGTTGTTCAACTGTAAATATATTTAATCGAAAATATGCACTCTAGTGCATATAAAAAAATCTTCAGACAAATGCCTGGTGAGAACAAAAAAATTAAAAATTTTATAGCCTGCAGTCATCAGTATGAAGGCTTAATACTATGTGCAAGTGTAAGTAAGTGTAGTTAAGGCTTTTTAAAATAGGTTTCAGTAAATTTATGAAACTATTTCTTTGGCTGGCTGTTTGTTGTTTAAAAATGTATAAGAATAGAGTTTAACATTGCCACCAAAATCCAGTTTTTACAATTGCTCTGCATGCTGTTTTTTTAAAGCATGCATGAGCAGTCAGGCATGTGCTTGATGTTTATGCGCTGTACTATAAATAAAAACAAAAAATTTAAAAGGAAATATGGCATTTTCTGTTATGAATAACAGGATTGACAAATAAACAGCACAATATTAAAATAGTTTTATTATAAATTAAGTTAATTTGTTATACAATATAAGTAAGGCTTTTGTTTTTAGTTTTACAAAAATCAAGATTTTTAAGCTTAATTTTTTCTAAAAATTTTAGAGAAATTTTATTAGTGTTTTACAGTTTTGAAATCTCTATTTTCCAGACTCTATTAAGCCTAAGTTTCATTAGAAACGCTTTAAAATTGTGGATTGTAGAGAGTAAAAGGTTGAAGCTTATCTTTTTGTTTGAATTAAATATTACTTTATTACGTTAGAAAATTTTTTAAAGCTGAAAAAGAAAGATTTTGTTAATGTAAAAAGTTCTAGAAAGGAAAAAAAAACTATACATAAACTTAATTATTCTTTTTTGAGTTCTTATACAGCGAAGTTACATAATTAAAATAAATTTTTTTTATCAAATTATAGCTGATTTTATACTTTTATTTTCTTTAATATTTTTGAAGAAAATTCTACAATATTTTCTATTATTGAAATCGCTGTTTTCTATACTCAATTGTGCTCAAGTTTCATTGAAATCTCTTAAAAATCCTGGATTTTAGAAAGTAAAACATTGAAGCTCCTCTTTTTGTTTGAATTAAATATCACTCATACGCTTTCGATAGAAAAATTTTTAAAGTTCAAGAAGAAGGAATTTTTTAAATAAGAAAATGTTAAAGAGGGCTTGTGCATGCAGTACCTTAAAAATTAATGATTTATTTTTTCTTGAGCTTTTAAAAATCGAAGTTTTAGAGTCGAATAAAAGTAAAGATTTTTTCCCAACTAAAATATGATTTTTGAAATTAATTTTTTCTAATAATTTTGTAGGAAATTTTAAAAACATTTTCTATAATTGAGATTCCTAATTTTCATACTCCATTGCGCTAAAGTTTCATAGAAATCTCTTAAAAATCCTGGATTTTAGAAAGTAAAACGTTGAAGCACCTCTTTTTGTTTGAATTAAATATCACTCATACGTTTTCATTAGCAACATTTTGAAAACTGGAGGAATTTTTTTAAATAAGAAAATATTAAAAAGGACTCGTGCATTGCAATACCTTAAAAATTAATCATTTATTTTCACTTCAGCATTTAAAACTCGAAGTTTTAGAGTCGCATTAAAGTAAAGATTTTATCCCAACTAAAATATTATTTTTGAAATTATTTTTTTCTAATAATTTTGTAGGAAATTTTAAAAACATTTTCTATAATTGAGATTCCTAATTTTCATACTCTATTGTGTTCAAGTTTCATAGAAATCCCTGAAAAATCCTGGATTTTAGTAAGTAAAACATTGAAGCTTCTCTTTTTTATTTGAATTAAATTTCACTAATACGCCTTCGTTCGAAAAATTTTTTTAAACTTAAAAAAATAATGATTTTATTACAATAAAATTGCCGGACTCGAAAATAAATTCATTCACATGTTATTTTTATTAACTTCTTATCATCTCCATACACTTAAACAACTTTTACATGAATCGAAATTAAATAAAAGCAGCAGATTTCCGTTAACATACTTTCCATACACTCAACAACAGCAACAATAGCCAGACACACATATTTCCAAAAAGAAAATTAAAAGCTTGTTAATTAATTTTGCTTATTCATGCATGCTTATGCCACATGTAAAGTATGGATGTAGCGGCATGAAGCAGCAGCAGGGCTCATGTATTTAAGCCATATCTTTCGTAAGTAAATTATAAATATTTCATGATTTTTTTTTCGTTGTTCATTGCTGCTGTTCTTTTACAATTCATTAAATAAAGGAAACTGTGCAACAGTTAATCAATGGTTCAAAGTTGGCACTTTCAGTTGAAGTTATTATTTCTACATTAATAAATAGAATTTATGATTTATGGAATATTAACATGATTTTCCCTTCAAAATACTAACTATTTAATTTGAAATTACTAAAAATTTTGATAACCAAGAGGTTAAAGTTGTCACATTTATTTGAATTAAATATCACTCATACGTACTTATACATTTTTGTAGAAACATTGTTTTTATCCACAATATGCCAAAGAATATATATATTTTTTATATTAATAAAATATTGCCATCATTTATATATAATTTGCATTTAATTAGAAACAATTTAGTAATTGGAAACCATTAACATTTTTTGTTATTATTTTCATTTGAAAAAAAAAAATTTTGAGACAAAATTTTGTCCAATAATTTTTAAAAAAATTATAATGTGTTATATTTTTGGAATCTGTAATTTATAGACTCTATTATCTATAAGTTTCATTAAAATCGTTTGAAAACTCTGGATTTTATAAAGTAAAAACTTGAAGCTCTATTTTTTGTTTGAATTAAATATTACTCATACGCCTTGTTTAGAAAAAAAAATTATTAATAATTTCTAAGGCAATTTTAATGATTTCTTGATGTTTTTTTATTTGTTTAAGAGTTGCATCGGTTTTAAATATGCCTTGAAGCCTTTTTTCTATATATAATATTTTTTAATTGGAGCTAAATCTGGCTTGAGATAAAAATTAATTTTTGTTAAAATTATGTTTCTTTTTAAATTTATATTTACAGGTTATATAAATAACTTAACAACCGCATATACCACTTTTACTTTTTTTTTATTTCAAATATTTTTTTCCTACTTGTCTTTTTCGAGTTAATTAAAAAACATCCAAAGGTAATGTTATTATATATTAAATGTATATATTTGCCTGGGAATAATTTTATTACAATATATTTGTAAATGTTTATATGTGGTCTTGTATAAATGCTTACAATTTCACATTATTAAATGTAGCAATTCAATTAAATGGTTAAAAATATGAAAAAACAAAATGCTTCAACATACGTTATGTAAGATCAGCAGAATGTTTAAGCAAAAATATGTATGGCTGATAATATTTACATTTAAAAATTTATATTGGTAAATATATGGAATTGTAATGTTTTATTAAAGGCCTAATAAGGAAAAGAAGTTTCATAAAAAGTGATTAAAAACAGGAAACTGGAAGTACGGATCCAGTTCTAGGTTAGGTTCTAGTTCTGTTCTAGTTCTGTTCTAGTTCTGTTCTAGTTCTGTTCTAGTTCTGTTCTAGTTCTGTTCTAGTTCTGTTCTAGTTCTGTTCTAGTTCTGTTCTAGTTCTGTTCTAGTTCTGTTCTAGTTCTGTTCTAGTTCTGTTCTAGTTCTGTTCTAGTTCTGTTCTAGTTCTGTTCTAGTTCTGTTCTAGTTCTGTTCTAGTTCTGTTCTAGTTCTGTTCTAGTTCTGTTCTAGTTCTGTTCTAGTTCTGTTCTAGTTCTGTTCTAGTTCTGTTCTAGTTCTGTTCTAGTTCTGTTCTAGTTCTGTTCTAGTTCTGTTCTAGTTCTGTTCTAGTTCTGTTCTAGTTCTGTTCTAGTTCTGTTCTAGTTCTGTTCTAGTTCTGTTCTAGTTCTGTTCTAGTTCTGTTCTAGTTCTGTTCTAGTTCTGTTCTAGTTCTAGTTCTGTTCTAGTTCTGTTCTAGTTCTGTTCTAGTTCTGTTCTAGTTCTGTTCTAGTTCTGTTCTAGTTCTGTTCTAGTTCTGTTCTAGTTCTGTTCTAGTTCTGTTCTAGTTCTGTTCTAGTTCTGTTCTAGTTCTGTTCTAGTTCTGTTCTAGTTCTGTTCTAGTTCTGTTCTAGTTCTGTTCTAGTTCTGTTCTAGTTCTGTTCTAGTTCTGTTCTAGTTCTGTTCTAGTTCTGTTCTAGTTCTGTTCTATTTCTGTTCTAGTTCTGTTCTAGTTCTGTTCCAGTTCAGTTCTAGTTCAGGTTTTAGTTCAGGTTCTAGTTCAATTCTAGTTCAGGTTCAAAAACATTATTTTTAAAATATATTGCACAAACTGTCGTATTTAAAATCCATCATTATTTCTTAGCTTTTGCCCTCATACGTTGGCCATTTGCTGCAATTCCATTCCTGACATCAAAATTGAGATCATGATTAAATGTTAGCTTCCTGACACTCAATAGCGCAACTGAAAAGATTTAATATAAAAAAATACTAAATAAAAAGCACTTAATTATGCCGCATTTCATGCATGTTTCATAAAAAAGGTCATGATGGTGCTGGGCTGAGTGAAGAATGTTACAGTTTGATGTTTAAATGTGTAAAGGCAGCCTCAAAACTGTTCTTTTTTTTCTTTTACTGTTTGAACAATGTACATCGTCCATCATTATTTAACCTACATTTTGGAGAGGTGTCATGAAGTGTATGAGCCTGTTTTAAAACTTAAATAAACTTAAATATTGCAGTTAAAATCAGTCATTATTTTATCTTAAATTAAAAGCATGTGATGCCTGGTTTTGAAATTGAAGGAATAAAAGGGAATAAGGAGGAGTTTACGTTACAGATTTTAACCAAAAGTCAGATGCCCTGTCAGTCATGAGGTAGAGACATTAATGGGTTTTTAAACGATTTTTCGTTTACTTAGAGTTGTGATCAAAAAGAGTGGAAAATGTTTTTTATTTAAGAGATAAAAAAATGAACGTTTTCATAACGAATGGTGTCATTTCAAAGAAATTTTCGACGACGTATATAATGCGTATTTAAAAAAAATTAAAAAAAAAAATTTTCCTCAAAATTTGTTCCCGAAAATTTTTTCTTAAAAAAAAATTTTTATCAAACTTTATCTTAAGTATATTTTGGTGAAATAGATATATAAGATTCTTAACACCCGACTGTAGCACATTTACTTGTTTGAATTATGTCTTAATTTATTGCCTTAATAGGAGTTTCTTGTCAACTGTGAAACGTATCGGACGTTTATAAAAAAGCTCAGCAAAATATTTTAAAATTATTTGAATTTATTTGTCAAGAAAAAAATAAATTAAATAAAAAATTTTTTTCTCAAAAATTAAATTTCAAATTGTTTACCGAAAATTAACATTTGAAACATTTGTTGTATCTGTAATTGATCAACTACTATGGAAAGGGATCCATTACTTTCCCAGTCAGGAGGAAGACCTCCCAATAATTCCAAGAAGTCATTATCAATCGCTAATAAAGGGGCATCAACAATTCATAATTGCGCAATAAATGCAAGTCCACCTGACTCCCAATCAAAAGGACAATCTTCAAAAAAATTAAAAGATGCAGTAAAAAATATAGATGACGTTAAAAATTCCGAGCTTGGAAAGCAGTTTTTCGACGCAGTATTTGCAATGCAGTCAAAAGAAATAAATGATGATTGTCAAGAGCTTTTTGAATCTAGCAACAACAACAATGTCAAGATTTTAGAAAATATTACAATCCATAATATACAATTTGAAGAACAAACATGTATGGAACATGAAACTCTTTCAATTTCCTCAATAGAAGATGAATTCAAAATTGTCCAAAACAAAAAACGAAAAATTCAAGGTGACGTAAATATTGATTTGTCAAAATGTAAATTTAAAAACTTAAGTAATATCGATGATAATGTTAATCGTATAAATAAGTATTCACTACTAGGTGATTTGAATATTGAGGCCGAAAGGGCAATTAATAACAACATTTCAGAACCTAATGACCAACAAATTAACAATACTTCCCAAACTAAAGTTCCGACCAGGAACATATATTGTCCTCCTATTTTTCTAGAGAATGTTAATGTTAAATCTCTGATTGACCAACTAAATTCCAAAAACGTTGAATTTAAGATTAAGAACCAATCTAAAAACAAAAGTAAATTATACTTCAAGGATTCTTCTGCTCATTCAGAAATGATGCTTCTATTAAAGGAAAAGGAAATTCCATCATACACATACACACCTAAGGAATATAAACGTCAGAGTGTAGTTTGTAGAGGTCTTTTTTATAAGACTGATATTTGTGACTGTTGAGCTGAGAAGCTGGGTGAAGGGGGAAAGGGCTGGATGAATTGGAAGTTGTTCAAACTCTCTGAGCCGAAACAAAATCGTTTAGATTTTGTTCTCAGAATAATTGGACAAATAAATATGAAAAAAGGAAAGAAAGAAATAAAACAAAATAATTAGGATTTTTTCTAATTATTTATTCAATTATTTGAAAGGTGGATTCTTACCATAAGGAACAATAGGATTAGCGAAGTGAACAGTTCAAAGTTTGATTTGTATCTCTCTCAAAAAGAAGTATTTATGACTATTGACGTTTAATTTAGAACTTATGACAATTGGAAGTATACTGCAACACATAGCATTCTGCATTTATATATATTAAGGAAAAATAGGAATTGCAGGGAACTGAGGAAAATCGCTAAGTGTTGTTTTTGGCGTAAACATTCCGCCCGCCTTGCAGTATACAGGTAGGAAGAAAATGGAATACATAGTCGTAAATACTTGTTTTTGCTATGAGGAAAACTTAGAAATTAATATTAGTAATTCAAGAAATTTGGAAATTAGGATTACATTTCAAATGATAAAATAAATAGTACAATATTTTAAATTAAATATAAAATCAAGGATAAATTCAAGTTAGTTTGTTTTCATTTTGCTTATTGATACTACTAAAGTGCGTTGGAATGGAAAAACTAAATCAGAGTGCTTTGTGTCGTGATTTTCGGTAAATATTATGAGTAAATAGAAAATGAAAACGCAATGTTAAATGGATAGGAGAAAGTAGTCGGAAAACATAAGATATAGTAAGAATTTCACGGAGAAAATAGAAACTCAAATATGAAATATTCAGTTTTGGATAATATGCAAAATGGATTTTTACATTAGGAATATTCTTCGTGTTGGATGCTATTAAGTGACTGGATTTCTTAATACCGTTAGTTATTCGGATTTTAGCGTTTGGAATAATATTTTCCAGGATTGGAATTCGGATCTCATTATGAATGTAGTTCCTGGATTGGAAAATGTGCCATTGCTCTAAGGATTTCGATGAAAAATGCTTGTCCCAAATCATCTGCTTCTGGATTTCTGGTAGAAACACGATCTTCGATAAAACCTCCTTCCATAAAATACATCGCGGCTTTGGGGTCCTGTTGTCATCACATCTTAGGAAGTTTTTATATAGCGGATGTTTAGGTTGAATGTCCGAAAGTATTTCTTTGGTATTTTTCGACCATTTTCTAATCGAAAATCCTGCAGGAATGTAATCGTTTTTGGATTCTTTCGCTTCTTGGATAGAATGAGCATCGGCATACATATAACTACGGAGAATATGACTTACTTTTGGATAAGTAGTCCCTTGGAGTGAAGTCCGAATAGCTAGGTAAGGCGAGGAATTAACGCCGAGCGTCACTGCTGATTCGTAATTTTGGACAATTACGTTTGGACTTTTATGGAATTGGATTATTTGGATATTAGTATGCTTCAGATCGACTAGGATTTGTCGATCCAATTTTTGGACATCTGCATACTTGGAGAAACGACCATTTGGATTTAGTAGGTTTAAGCCATTTTCTAGATTCGGAATAGCATGAAGGATATCATGAGCACTTAAACCATTAGGAATTAGAAATGACTCAGTGCCAATAGCGCGTAGTTGGGAATATAAATTTAAAATGCACTGCGGAAACACTTTGAACGTATGAACCAAATCAATATATTCATCAACTAGGCTTTTGTAAATGGATTTCAAGTCAGGAATAAGGAATACAAAACTGGTATTTTTTTGAAATTTGGATAATATTTTTGGAGTTTGGCTATTTAAATGACCTTGACCAGTCTTCAAATGTAGCATTTCAGAAATTAAAGATTTTATTTCTACTCTTTCTGTCCCCAGTAAAATCTCTTTAGAATTTACGGACAAACAATATTGAACCATCTCAGCTCCGGAACTATTAGTGGACTGTAGAGTATTGGAATTAAGTTGAAAGGGAGCTGAATCAATATTAAGATTTGAATTTGGAATAGAGCTTGGGGAAGATTTTTGTATGGATGTGTCAGAATCTTTATGGAGTAATGTGTTATGCCTTTTGCTACAATGGATGCAACTATTTTGGCTATAACAGTTTCGGACTGAATGCGTTTTGGAGAAACAATTGAGACACAAACCTTGTCGTTTTATCTCATTGAAGCGCTCAGAATAAGTCATTTGCAAAAACATTGGACATTTGCGAATTGGATGATTGTCGTTCGGACACCATTGACATTTGGACGAATTATTTAACTTTTTAGAATTTGATTCTGAAGGTTGGAAAGCAGTTGCACGAATTTCGGAAACGGAGGTCTGTCTGATGGAAGCTGGTAGAAAAGCCGTAGAAATTGTATCACATTCGACTGGAGACTGGACCCGAATGGTATCAGACAATTCGGACAACTTTGTAATAATACTACAATAAGTAATATATGTATTTCTGTATTTTTCTTTAAATGTCTTCTCTTCAATGGCATTGTCGAATGAAAATGTATCATATACTGATTTTATGCGACTCCATGTGGACTTCAGATCGGATTTGTGGACCTCAATCGCATGAATAGAATTTATGTTATATCGATTATCATTATAATCAGCATCAAATTCAACAATGCTATCGGCAAGACAATGGAAAAGATTGAGAGACATATTGGAAAACGGAAAAATATAACCAGCAGAAAACAAATTTAAGTTTGGAATTAGGACAAAATAATGGAATCTATCGAAATAGGATTTTCTCGAACTTGGGGAAAAAATTACAGAAATATTCCAAGAATTGTAAGAAAAATCAATTAATTGTTTAATGCAAGTGGAAAAAATAAATATTTCGGAAAATATTTGTTTGAAGAATTAATTGTTTTACAGAACTGGATTGTTAAAATCAACTGATCACAACTTTTTTTGGAAAACAACAACAATGCAACTAGAATTTGTTTACAATTGTAAGTCGATTAACCCTTTGGAGTACAGGAAAATAATTAACTAAATTTAAATTGATATAAACTATAAGCTAGAATATTGATTCATTATAGGACTATGGAAAAAGGAACGACAAATAAATTTAAAGAGTTATTTGTTGTATACAGAAATTTGTGGAATAAATTATTTACGGAATTAAATATTATTTATACAAATTTATTAAATTAATTAATTTATTGAACAACAACCGTAAATATTTTCATGAATTAGATCAATTAATTTAAATAATTAATTTCAAACATAAATAAATTCATTAAAAAAAAATTTGAAAATAATTTAAAAAATTGTATGCACCCACCGGTCATACAAGGGTTAATGATGATCAGTTGCGTATTGTAAGAATAAAGGAGAAAGCAAAATAGGAAGAAATTGTATTGTGTTGATTTACATACGCACAAACAAGTGTATTTATGGGAATGCTTGTAACCACGCATAAACAAGTACAATGCTTGTTAGTGTGATATACAAACGGACAAACGTATGTAAATTATAGGATTGAGAACTATGCAATATTAATAATGAGAAATAATATTGTTTGGAAAGAATCAAAACAAATTGTTAAGAGAAAGTATTAAGGAAAATTGAAGTGTGAAGAATATTTTTCGATGGGAAGAAATAAATTAACCAAAAAGCATACTAGCATACAGGAATTGAAATGCAATTGAACCACGAACAATTTAAAAGAGAATTGAGCTGTAAGAGATTACTCGGAGTTGAAATAAAATATTTATCAAATAAATATATTGGAGAAGAAATGAAATGGAGCAAATATACACGACAAAACGAATGAAATACCCTACGAAGGGTCAATAGAAATAGAACAACTGTCGGTATATTTTGTCCGTACTACAAATGAAGGAAAAACTATCGTTAAACTCTTACAGCGTATTCATGTAGTGTAAACCAATGTCGATGTTTACAAGTAAATTTTATTCCTTGTGGATGAAATTCAATTGCCGTCGGCTTTTTGATTTATTTATATTTTGGAGAACTATTTTTTTTTTTTTTTCACTTCACAAACACTCTTATTTATGCACTTTGGAATAAATATAAACAATGCAAAATGTAAGTAAAACAAACTAACCTGTGTATTTATTGTCGAAGAGAACTGATGAAAAACTATTTGTTGGTAGGAAATCCACAACAACTGAGTGAAATCTCAGAGACTAGGATGAATCTTCCAATATAAATCCGGTTCGTACTGGACCAAATGTTGAGCTGAGAAGCTGGGTGAAGGGGAAAGGGCTGGATGAATTGGAAGGTTGTTCAAACTCTCTGAGCCGAAACAAAAACGTTTAGATTTTGTACTCAGAATAATTGGACAAATAAATATGAAAAAAGGAAAGAAAGAAATAAAACAAAATAATTAGGATTTTTCTAATTATTTATTCAATTATTTGAAATATGGATTCTTACCAATAAGGAACAATATGAGTAGAATAACGAAGTGCACAGTTCAGAGCTAGAATTGTATCTCTCTCAAAAAGAAGTATTTATGACTATTGACGTTTAATTTAGAACTTATGACAATTGGAAGTATACTGCAACACATAGCATTCTGCATTTATATATATTAAGGAAAAATAGGAATTGCAGGGAACTGAGGAAAATCGCTAAGTGTTGTTTTTGGCGTAAACAGTGACATTAAATCGGAAATTGATAAAATTGTTCCAGATACGGTTGATTCTGTTTCAAAGTTTTCTACGGAATACTCCCGGAAACAGGGAATCGATACTGGTCTATTTTTGGTAATCCTTAAACCGAATCGGAAAGTTAATGAGTTACTCGGCATAAAGTATATTCTTAATCAGGTAGTATCATGGGAACGACCAAAGTCTAATAAGAAAGTACCACAATGTTGGAGGTGCCAAAAATGGGGTCATTATTCAAGAAATTGTAGTCGTCCATTTTCTTGTGTGAAATGTCATGATAAGCACGCACCTGGCGAATGCTCTATTGTGCCAGAAAGTAATGTTTTACCATACTGTGTGAATTGTAACGAGAATGGTCATACATCCAATTACAGAGGCTGTCCCGCTTACAAGAAATATCTTACTTTTAGGAAGAAATCGTATCAGGAAACTAAGAATAGGAATATATCTGCTGCTGGCAATGTCGCAATGGCACTGAATCCATCTAATAATGTGGTAGCAAATAAATCATTTGCCAGTATGTTCAATGTTTTGAGTGAAGTTTCTACGCAGAACAAACCCGAAAAGCCTCCTTTAATTCAGGAATTTATGAAACTTGCAAAAATGCTATGTGCACCAGACCCCTTGACTTTGGAAGATAAGATTAATAATTTTATGAGGAATTACAAGTCAATGACAAGAGATCAAGCTAGGAAAGAATGCTTGAGTTTAATTAATGAAATTCAAAATGTCTATGGTCCGTAATTTTCTAAATTTAGTAACTTTTAATGTTGGTTCTCTTATCCATATTGGTAGGAAAATTGAACTGAACAGATTATTAAATCAATCTAACATTGAAATTGCTTTTTTACAAGAATTGCATTTGTCTTCGGACACAAATGTATATTTTGATAACTATATTGTTTTGAAGGACAACAGCTCATTAGGTGTTGGTATTGCTCTTAAAAATTCGATCTCTTTTTCAAGGGTTAGTATTCCTAATCTTCAGTTTCCAAATTTATTTGTGGAATTAAATGTTTGTGTAAATGGTAGTGTTAAGAAAATTCTCTGTGGTTCAATATATTTGAAATGCAATTGTAATCGTCAAGTTATATGTGGGGGTCTATCTACGATTTTGAATGTTTCAAACAGTTATGATGGACTGATACTAGGTGGGGACTTAAATGCAAAACATAATTCATGGGGTGATACCAATAACAATTTCAATGGTGAAGTGTTATCGACTTGGCTCCAAGATGAATCCATTTCGGTAGTAAGAATTTGTGATTCATATCCCACTTACCCTGGTGCATCCTCTCATTTGGACCATTTTATAGTGAGCACTAATATTATTGATAGTTCTCAACCGAATTTTGAAACGTCAACACTTCCTACCTTTTCGGATCACATTCCGTTAAAACTTCAAATATCTTTATCAGATTTTAATTATATTTTTAAAGCCCCCGATAATTTTATTTCTTTTAATGACACTAATTGGAACACATTCAAAATTGACTTAAGTAACACATTATTAAATCACTTCCCACCAGTGAATAAAAATTTGTCAAATAGGGAAATAGATTGTTTTGTAGATGAATTTAATAACTCCGTAAATTTTATGACAGAAGTCCATTCAAGGAAGGTCGATAATAAGAATCGAAAATACGTTGTATCGAATAAAGTAAAAAACTTGTTGAGAATTAAGTATAACTGGCAAAAGGATTTGAAGAGGATTTTTCAAAGAACCTTGAACAGGAGAAATTCTGAATATCTCCTTATTTCTAAACAAATTGATCTAATTAAAATTATTATAAAGGAGCAAATTGAAATAGAGCAGGTCAATTTGTTTAATGAGAGATTGAAGGAAATTAAACCTGGCCCATGGGCTTATAAGCAAATTTTTCAGATGATCGGAAATAGAAAACGTTCTTGTGTTAAAAAAGTATCAGTAAACGGTGTCGAAATAACACAATTAAATCAGAAAATAGATGTCTTAAAAGATCACTTTTCCCGTGTGTATCAAAGTTCCCCACCGAACAGGAATATTTCGGAAATTAATGAAACTATCAATGACAAAATTTCACAAGTCCCAAATAGTGTAAACTTTGATGATGACAGAACGGCATTGAATAATCATTGCAACATAAAATTGACAAATTTGAATGCTATTTTGGAAATCTCCAAATTAGTAAATAATAAAAGGTCGAGCGGTTTGGACAATATATCAAATTATTTAATTAGAAAATTCCCGATTAAGGCCTTAGAGTATCTTACCATACTGTTCAATAATTGCTTAAATAATTGTTATTTTCCAAATGCTTGGAAAATTGCAAAAATTATTCCAATTCCGAAACAGAAGGATAATAACGATATTAACAACTTTAGACCAATTTCATTACTTTCTAATCTGGGAAAGTTATTTGAGAGAGTTATACGAGATAAGATGAATACAGGTTTAAATAGAGAGTATATTCCTCAAAGTCAGTTTGGCTTTAAAAAGGGTAATTCTACGGTACATGCTCTTTTAAAATTCCACACTGATGTAGTACAAAATTTGAGGAAAGGTCAATGCACTGTCGCAGTGTCACTTGACATTGAAAAAGCATTTGATAAGGCATACCAAAATGGCATACTATACAAAATGATTAAAATAGGCTTTGATGCCTCGATAGTCAAACTTTTCCGTAGCTTTTTCGATGACAGGAGATTCTGCGTACAGATTGACCATGTTTCATCTTCTCAGGGTGATGTTTCTTGTGGCGTTCCGCAGGGCTCTGTGTTGGCACCTCATTTGTATAATATATTTATATATGATTTTCCCCATGAATTTGGCAATTCCAAAGGTATACTATATGCCGACGACTCATTACTTTACGCACACAATGAGTCTCCTCAAATTGCACTCCAAAATGTTTCTGCCCACCTTAAACATGTTGATGAATTTTATTCTCATTGGGGAATAAAAATAAATGCTTCGAAAAGTAATGCAATATGTTTAAGAAATGCTTCCGGAAAGTGTAAATATACTGTTGTACCGGAGAGCAAGAATTTAAAATTAATATTAAATGGATCTGAAATTATGTTTAAGGATAATATAAAATACCTCGGAGTAAACTTTAATAAACTTTTAAAATTTAACAAACATGTTGTTTATAATTTGGAGAAGGCTAATCGTGTCAAAGGTGCCTTTTCAAGACTGTTTAATAGTAGGTATTTACCAATTAGGACTAAATTACTTTTATATAAAGTAAGTATAAGACCAATTCTTTTATATGCATTTCCAATATGGTTTAGCATATCAAAGACAATGATGAGGAAAATGGAAATATTTGAACGTCATATTATACGAAAATGTATAGAGAAAAATTTTAAGACTTATAATAGAAGATTTTCTAACAAATTTATTTATGAAGAAGCCAAAATATCTCCAATTCCCTTTTATGCTCTCGATTTGACAAATCGTTTTGTTGACAGACTGTCATGTTTTGAAGGCAGTATAATGCAGGATCTTTTGACAAACGAACAAGGATTTAGTTGGTCAAACACTAATTATCTTTCCACGTTTGGAATTTTACAACAACCATTAAATCATTTTCCTGGTCCAAACTTCTATTCACATACAACTCCCGGTATACACAGGGGTTAAATATTTTATTAATTTTTTATGTTTAGTATAATTTCATTATTTTTTTTGGTTCTAGTTTTAAGATTTTTTAGTTTTAATTAGTTTTAAAATTTAGCTTTTAAGTTTTTTTAGTATTAAGTTTAATTAAAAGTAGATATAACTCTACTAGGATAGCTAAATGCCGGGAGCAAGCATTGTTTTCTTCAAAATTAACATTTAATTTTACATATAATTAATTCTTCTCAAATATTGATAAGCTAGTCGCATTACCAATTGAATACTCATGTAATTAAAATAATACGTTATAGTTTTAAGTTTTCTTATAATATTTAATGTTTGTAAATCTTGAAATATGAAAAAAAGAAGTCTCAATAAAGTTAACTAACTAACTAACTATTGCCTTAATAGGAATTATAATTTATGCAGCATACTTTTAGGTGTGTTCGATTAAATGTTTAATTTTATTATAAAGATCCCCTTTTTTAAATCATTGAAAATGTAACAAACACTTTAGCTTTTAAATTTTATTACACCTCATCCTCTTTATTCCCTTCTTTTTAAATATAATACTTTTATATTTGATGCATATAACAATTTCTAAAGTTTTACTGCTATAAAAAGTGAGAGAAAATGTTTTTCACAAAAAACACAAGTATTATAATAAAATTTCATGTTCATTTCATTCAAAGTAATTAAATTCACTCACGCACACATTTGTTTCATTGTTTTTTATATAAATTTTTTTCTTCTTTTTTCTTTCAATTTCATGCAAAATGTAACATTTTGCCAGCGTTACGTGTTGGTATGTGGAAGCTTGTGAGTGTGAAAGTGTAAATGTGGTGTGTGTGTTGAAAGTAACCTCTTTGCAAAAACAAAAAAAATAAAATAAAATCTATATAGAAAAAAAGTATAAAACGTTAACTTCATATTAACTTTTTGACTGCTTAAAAAATGTTTCTAAACTTATTAAACATTTTTTTATTGTTAAACAGAAAGTAAGAGGGTGATGAGTAAAGTTGCTATAAAAGAAAATTATAGTAACTAGAATAAGAGAATGATTTTTAGCAAATTATTTTTATTTTCCTCTACTTGTTTTTGAAATTCTTGATGTTTGATATCTTTAAGTAAGTTGAACTCGGCCTTTGTTGGCTATGAATGCCAATCCCTGTTCCAAAGTTAAAGACTAGAAATTTTCCTTTAGTTTCAAGCAAAACTTTTATATTTTCTTGTGAACAATTTGCTGCTTTCCTATTTCAACTTGTTCGCGTTTCTTAATGAGCTTGCAAATAGTTTGAATTTGTGCTGAAAAGATGAAATTTCTTTTGTTACAAAATGTATTGTTTTCTTTCCAGAAACAACAATGTAAACTTCTGAAAAGGGCTTTAAATAGGGGGAAACAGAAAACTTGATGTGTTACATTTTATTAATGTGAAAGGCAGAAAAGACAATGACAAGTAGTTAACAAGAATGAGTGATATACATATTTGGCTGGGTCGAATCTTATATATCCTTCAACAAAATTTAGCCAGTTCTAAACCGATTTTCTCAATTTAAAAAAGCAACTAAACTAGGACTATACCCTTTACATTGATGTATCAATTATGTTTGTAAGTTATTTGGAGGCTAAGGAAACTTGATTTAAACACACAGACGGACATATTGATATCGCTATAACGACTCCGCTATTTTGAATATTTATATGAAAAATAATGATAATTACAAACTTAAATATAACCTTAACATGGTGAAGAATATTTCAAGCATAACATTGCTGCCGAGGTGTTGTGCTCATAAGCATAACGTGTTAGTTAGAGGTTGGCTTTGGGAAGCAGCAACAAAGTGTTGAATATAATGACAGCATATTGTTGTCAATGATTTTGTTATTTTCTTTTTACAAATCCTCCCTCCAATTGCTAACAGCAACATAATGTGGGTTTTATTTTTTGAAACCTAAAATAATGATTTCCAATCAATATCAAAGTAAATACATTTGTTTAAACTTTTTTAAAAAAAGAAGAAAAGCCTTTATAACAACTAAAACACATGTATGATATCATGGAAAACAGTGAGACATGACATGTGTCATAAACAATCATTACAGCTACAATTACCAACTCACAGCGTTCACTCACCTGAGTGCACCTACTTAAACACTTTGTTAAACACAGTATTAAAAAGGGAAATAAACACACATATTCAATCCCCTACAATTTCACCTTTTACTCCATAAATACAACCTTACTTTACCACTCCTTTATTAATTCTACTCGTTAGTCTCGCCTGTTTGCATTGCTAACAGAAACGGGTTTATTATTTAAGTACATGTCTTTTGGTGGCATATTATTTCCGCCGGAAACATTATATAATTATTTGTTTGTGTTCTGGTGAAAAAATACAGGAAAAATAATAACAGCATTTTATTAATAATCATCATGGCAAACAATTCTTAGGAAACTCAGGGAAAGAAAGTCTTTAAATGTTTATCATATTAATAGAATTGTAGAAACTAAAGATTCTTAAAATCAACAGAAAGTATTTTGGGAAAATGAAATCCAAAAACTTTTGAAAACACATTGATGTATTTATCTCATGATTGAAAGAGATTTCAGAGGCACCTGACTTTTCGTTAAAATCTGTAGTACAAACCCATCACATCCTTTTAATTTAAAATAAAATAATGACTGCGGCTCATACATAAAATGACACCTCTCCAAAATGTGCCTTAAATAATGATGGACGATATACATTGTTCAAACAGTAAAATAAGAAAAAATAAAGCAACTTAATTGTGTTGAACTTTTAGTCACAGTTTTGTGACTGCCTTTTCATATTTACACTTCAAACTGTAACATTTTTCACTCAGCCCAGCACCATCATGACCTTTTTTATGAAACATACATGAAATGCGGCATAATTAAGTGCTTTTTATTTAGTATTTTTTTGGATTAAATCTTTTCTGTTTTTCTATTGAAGTGTCAGGAGGCTAACATTCAATCATGGTCTCAGTTTGAACGTCAGGGTGTTATATGGAATTTCAGCAAATAGCCAACGTATGAGGGAAGAAACTAAGAAATACTGATGCGTTTTAAATATGTCAGTTTATGCATATTTAACTAGAACTAGAACCTGAACTAGAACAGAACTAGAACAGAACTAGAACAGAACTAGAACAGAACTAGAACAGAACTAAAACAGAACTAGAACAGAACTAGAACAGAACTAGAACAGAACTAGAACAGAACTAGAACAGAACTAGAACAGAACTAGAACAGAACTAGAACAGAACTAGAACAGAACTAGAACAGAACTAGAACAGAACTAGAACAGAACTAGAACAGAACTAGAACAGAACTAGAACAGAACTAGAACAGAACTAGAACAGAACTAGAACAGAACTAGAACAGAACTAGAACAGAACTAGAACAGAACTAGAACAGAACTAGAACAGAACTAGAACAGAACTAGAACAGAACTAGAACAGAACTAGAACAGAACTAGAACAGAACTAGAACAGAACTAGAACAGAACTAGAACAGAACTAGAACAGAACTAGAACAGAACTAGAACAGAACTAGAACAGAACTAGAACAGAACTAGAACAGAACTAGAACAGAACTAGAACAGAACTAGAACAGAACTAGAACAGAACTAGAACAGAACTAGAACAGAACTAGAACAGAACTAGAACAGAACTAGAACAGAACTAGAACAGAACTAGAACAGAACTAGAACAGAACTAGAACAGAACTAGAACAGAACTAGAACAGAACTAGAACAGAACTAGAACAGAACTAGAACAGAACTAGAACAGAACTAGAACAGAACTAGAACAGAACTAGAACAGAACTAGAACAGAACTAGAACAGAACTAGAACAGAACTAGAACAGAACTAGAACAGAACTAGAACAGAACTAGAACAGAACTAGAACAGAACTAGAACAGAACTAGAACAGAACTAGAACAGAACTAGAACAGAACTAGAACAGAACTAGAACAGAACTAGAACAGAACTAGAACAGAACTAGAACAGAACTAGAACAGAACTAGAACAGAACTAGAACAGAACTAGAACAGAACTAGAACAGAACTAGAACAGAACTAGAACAGAACTAGAACAGAACTAGAACAGAACTAGAACAGAACTAGAACAGAACTAGAACAGAACTAGAACAGAACTAGAACAGAACTAGAACAGAACTAGAACAGAACTAGAACAGAACTAGAACAGAACTAGAACAGAACTAGAACAGAACTAGAACAGAACTAGAACAGAACTAGAACAGAACTAGAACAGAACTAGAACAGAACTAGAACAGAACTAGAACAGAACTAGAACAGAACTAGAACAGAACTAGAACAGAACTAGAACAGAACTAGAACAGAACTAGAACAGAACTAGAACAGAACTAGAACAGAACTAGAACAGAACTAGAACAGAACTAGAACAGAACTAGAACAGAACTAGAACAGAACTAGAACAGAACTAGAACAGAACTAGAACAGAACTAGAACAGAACTAGAACAGAACTAGAACAGAACTAGAACAGAACTAGAACAGAACTAGAACAGAACTAGAACAGAACTAGAACAGAACTAGAACAGAACTAGAACAGAACTAGAACAGAACTAGAACAGAACTAGAACAGAACTAGAACAGAACTAGAACAGAACTAGAACAGAACTAGAACAGAACTAGAACAGAACTAGAACAGAACTAGAACAGAACTAGAACAGAACTAGAACAGAACTAGAACCTGAACTAGATCCAGGACTAAAACCTGAACTAGAACTAGAACCTCAACTAGAACCTGAACTAGAACTTGAACTAGAACCTGAGCTAGAAACTCAACTAGAACTAGTTTATGAATGTCAATGTCTATTTCTATGTCTGTATCAATGAATATGTTTTTAGCAAAGTGTATTCTATGTCTATTTTTATGTCTAAGTATACGCCTACGTAAATTAAATCGTTCTCCTAACTGTTCCTACAATTTGTCTCAAATTGAATTGATGATTTCCTTTCGAAAATTTATTTGTTTTTCTCATGTTGTCTTCCAACAGCTGCCATGGTTCCCATTACAGTTTTCTGTTTGGCTTTAAATTGTCTTTGCTGCCCCTTAAAGTATGCTAATTTCTGTGTCTGTTTTTTGTATCAATGACTTTTAGCCGGTCATTCACCAGTGTTTGTTTTTTTTTTGTGACAAAACATTTTTGTTGATGTCTTTTTCCTGTAATTCAAAGGTCAATTTCCTGCAGGCAAGGAAATTAGTTTTTTTAAGAGGTTCTAGGTAAATTGTTTAAGCTTAAAGTTTAGTGTATGTAAGGGCTTTAGATTATTTAAATTTAAGAAAAAAGGAATAAATGTTTAAGGTATAAGAAATAAAAATGACTTTAATATTGAAATACATACTAAATTTGATAAATATAAAAATTGTTTACATTTTCCTCTTTTGAAAAATGTTTAACAAAATTTAATTTGCTTTTACTTAATAAAATAAATCTTATCTTAATAAATTGTGTGTGTTTGCCAGACTTTATTGCCTTAAATCTAGGCCTCAATTTATTAAGCTATAAATAATTTTAACACTTCATTTATAATCTCTCCAACATAAGCCATATAATACATATAAGCAGCCTAAAATTATGCTTTACAATCTAAAAAGTAAACCAGCCTAAAATTATGTTTATAAATATGTATTTTCTTATACAATATTTTTTTTTATGTAAGGGCAAACATTAAAATGAAATATTTGCCAGTTAATAAACAGCATATGTAAAAAAATAATTCAAAAGCAACACCAACAGTAATTGCCCCCTTAAAAATGTTGGAGCACTAACAGTCCAAAACAGTGTTTTAAAAAATATAACTTAAGCAAATAAATCTTCTTATGAATAATGTAGCAAATAAAGCATATGTTAAGGCGTTAAGGCGTTAAGTCTATATAAATAAATAAACAAACATAAATACTTACAGTTTTATGAAATTGGGGGGGAAAATGAAAATTCTATTAACAGCATTATACTTTAGAGATATTTTCTTATTTTTTATTTTAACACTTCAACATTTTATTTGTTTGTTTGTTTTTGTTTTGAATATATTCATTTAGGTTTGGCATAAGAAAAGGCATTTTATTTTCTTTAGCATACTTTTAGGCTTAATGCCAAAACATCAATCAGTGTTATGAGCCAGAAAAAAAGAAACTGTGTAATAGAGTTTAAGCTTAGCAATTTCATTTCAGACGCGTCACGTTTTTCTAGTTAGACATTAATTAAATTTTTGTTGCTGTTTAGGTATTTATTTAATTTTTTGTCTTGTGTTTGAGCACCAAACATAAAATTGAATGTTCTTGAGAAACATTCCAGACAAGCCATTTTTTTTGGCAATGATTTTTAAGACCATTTTCATAGGTAAATAGAAATCATTATAAAATCTTTGAGAAAAAAAATTTCACAATTTAAATATCTCAAATTTTTTCTTTTAATTTTATTAAACAAAAATCTTTAATTTAATTTTTTAATGGCTTTCCTAACATCGCTCGTTTTTCTTATTTAACTATTGTCAACAATTTCTGTACTTTATTTTACAAAAAAAATCTAATTTAAAATGCATTTTCTTCTTTTTGTTAAGCAACCAGCAACTGGGCAACCATTGCTTGCTTAAAAAACTGCTTGGCAAACATTAAAAATGGGTCGTGTACATTTTTTATGATTTATTCTGGCATTTAAAAATTTACTATAACGCCATCAAAATCAAAATATTTAACAAAAATCTGACCTTGTTAAAAAGGCAACCCTAAGTAAAGAGTAATGCAATTAAAAGAGACTAAAAATTACAAACTCTCCAGATACTCAAAATTTTAAATAAGAATGAACACCAACTAAATTCATTTTAAACAGCTGTTATTAAGGGTTTTAAAAACTTCATGCTCTCTATTTTAAACCACTATTCTCTCTCGCTCTCTTTTGGCTTATACAATTATGTATTTATACTTTACTCTCTAGTGGATTGTGTTTATAAAGTTCTCTTTATATTATTTGGGTGACAAAACAAAAAATCTCCTTAAAGTAGGCTACACGTTTTATTTATTTTTTACCACCTTTTATTAGATTACATTTTGTAAATATATATGAGTCAATGTCTATAAGCTAAATGTTGTTATTAAAGGTACATAAACGTTTTATGTTGTCGATAATACCTAGTTGCTGGCGTTTATTTTTATTACCTTTAAATTATAAGGTAGCCTAAAAGTAGACTAGTATTCTTTATTTATAAATATATATGTAAGTATGTAGTTAATAAGTAGTTGTATTAAGTACTTAAAGTATTTGTGTGTTTAAAATTGTTTTCTAAATCAGAAATTAAAAAAAATGTTGCCTAGTTTTAGGAAACATTCAGATATTTTTTTAAAGAAAAGAAAAGTTATCGATAACTTTTCAGTAGAAAAGTAAAGTTTTCGATAATTTTTTCATAGAAAAGTAACTTTTGTATAGAAAAGTTATAAAATCGATAACTTTTCTATAGAAAACAAAAGTTATCGATAACTTTTCTATAGAAAACTAAAGTTATCGATAACTTTTCTATAGAAAACTAAAGTTATCGATAACTTTTCTATAGAAAACTAAAATTATCGATAACTTTTCTATAGAAAACTAAAGTTATCGATAACTTTTCTATGGAAAACTAAAGTTATCGATAACTTTTCTATAGAAAACTAAAGTTATCGATAACTTTTCTATATGAAAACTAAAGTTATCGATAACTTTTCTATATGAAAACTAAAGTTATCGATAACTTTTCTATATGAAAACTAAAGTTATCGATAACTTTTCTATATGAAAACTAAAGTTATCGATAACTTTTCTATATGAAAACTAAAGTTATCGATAACTTTTCTATATGAAAAAGAAAGTTATCGATAACTTTTCTATATGAAAAAGAAAGTTATCGATAACTTTTTTATAGAAAAGTAAAGTTATCGATAACTTTTCTATAGAAAAGTAAAGTTATCGATAACTTTTCTATAGAAAAGTAAAGTTATCGATAACTTTTCTATAGAAAAGTAAAGTTATCGATAACTTTTCTATAGAAAAGTAAAGTTATCGATAACTTTTCTATAGAAAAGTAAAGTTATCGATAACTTTTCTATAGAAAAGTAAAGTTATCGATAACTTTTCTAAAGAAAAGTAAAGTTATCGATAACTTTTCTAAAGAAAAGTAAAGTTATCGATAACTTTTCTATAGAAAAGTAAAGTTATCGATAACTTTTCTATAGAAAAGTAAAGTTATCGATAACTTTTCTATAGAAAAGTAAAGTTATCGATAACTTTTCTATAGAAAAGTAAAGTTATCGATAACTTTTCTATAGAAAAGTAAAGTTATCGATAACTTTTCTATAGAAAAGTAAAGTTATCGATAACTTTTCTATAGAAAAGTAAAGTTATCGATAACTTTTCTATAGAAAAGTAAAGTTATCGATAACTTTTCTATAGAAAAGTAAAGTTATCGATAACTTTTCTATAGAAAAGTAAAGTTATCGATAACTTTTCTATAGAAAAGTAAAGTTATCGATAACTTTTCTATAGAAAAGTAAAGTTATCGATAACTTTTCTATAGAAAAGTAAAGTTATCGATAACTTTTCTATAGAAAAGTAAAGTTATCGATAACTTTTCTATAGAAAAGTAAAGTTATCGATAACTTTTCCATAGAAAAGTAAAGTTATCGATAACTTTTCCATAGAAAAGTAAAGTTATCGATAACTTTTCTATAGAAAAGTAAAGTTATCGATAACTTTTCTATAGAAAAGTAAAGTTATCGATAACTTTTCTATAGAAAAGTAAAGTTATCGATAACTTTTCTATATCAATTTGAAGTTTTTGATAAATACACTTTGTAAAGTCTCTATAACAATGTCTTCCAGGCTGTTTATGAAATACTGCAATACAAATTCACTTCTCCTTCCATTTTATTAAAATTCTATAATATAAAAATGCTTCTGGGCAAGTTGTTGTACTCATATTTCATTCTCCTCGTTTATCATTAAAATAAAGTGGAAAGAAACTAGAAAGGTTTGTGTTTCTTGCCATTCAAATGTGTGTCTAGATGGCCATGATAAAAATAAAGAAATGTATAAAAAACTATGATAGATCGTTCTATCAAGTCAGCAATTATGGTCATGGAAACTGAGAATTAAAAAACTCTTTATGAAAAGTTAAATGAAAATAAACAAGAGTATTATAAAGTAAACAAATAAAGGATTATAGGCCAATGGGTGTAAAAGTTGACAACAAACCTTAAAATAAAAAAAAACATGTTTATTATTTGATGAATTATATAAAAAAAAGAATTCCAGAAATATTTCATTTCTGAGAAAAAATTTTTCCTGTTAAAAACAAAAATATTAAATTCAATAAAATTAAACTTAAGTATTTTTAAATAATCAGTGTGAACACATCTTTAGTATTTGTTTGTTTTTTTTTTTGATAAACGTATGTTAAATTTGTATATATAAAATGCTTGTCTTTGATATGGTTTCCTGGGAAATATTTGCGTCAATCTTAAAAGACAATGTGCAGCTTTACGAACAAATTATTTTTTTATCATACAAATATTTTGCCACAATTTTCAACCTTTCTAAAAGCATACTTGGCACACTTAAGGTTTAACAAATGTCTATGTACGCTGTCTTTGTTCTCGCATGCAATTCAAGTACATTGCCTTGAACTTGTTGTCTGAAGTGTCACCATCTATCAGTCTCGCTAAGAGCCTCCTCAACATATGCAACAAAATTCTTTTTTGTGTGTAAGTGAATTAAATTTCCTTTGTAGGATATGAGTTTGTTTCTTTTTTTTTTGGTTGATTGTAAACATAGACTCTATAGAAATTTAACGCCTAGGCGAGCCTAACAAAATTCCAAAGGAAAAGGAACAAAGATAAGAGAGAGAGAAGAAAATAGAAAAATAAATTTAATAAACATAGACAGAATATTGACTTTAAAAGCAAGTGTTGAAAAGTAACAGAAATTATACTACAGTGTTACAAAAATTGTCTATAGAAAATCTAAGTTATCGATAAATTTTTCAGAGAAAAGTAATGATATCGACAACCTTTCTTTGAAAAAGTAAAATTATCAATAAATTTTCTGTGGAAAAATAAATTTATCGATAACTTTTCTATAGAAAATACAACTTCAACTTCAATAGAATGTAATGTTATCGATAACTTTTTTATAAAAAAGTTCTGATATCGATGACTGAAAAATTTTGATATCTGATAATTTTACTTTTCTTCGAATAGTTCTGATATCGATAACTTTTCTATAGGATAGTAAAGTTATCGATAACAGTTTTATAGAAAAGTTCTGAAATCGATAACTTTTCTATAGAAAAGTACAGATATCGATAACTTTTCTATAGAAAAGTACAGATATCGATAACTTTTCTATAGAAAAGTACAGATATCGATAACTTTTCTATAGAAAAGTACAGATATCGATAACTTTTCTATAGAAAAGTACAGATATCGATAACTTTTCTATAGAAAAGTACAGATATCGATAACTTTTCTATAGAAAAGTACAGATATCGATAACTTTTCTATAGAAAAGTATAGATATCGATAACTTTTCTATAGAAAAGTATAGATATCGATAACTTTTCTATAGAAAAGTATAGATATCGATAACTTTTCTATAGAAAAGTACAGATATCGATAACTTTTCTATAGAAAAGTACAGATATCGATAACTTTTCTATAGAAAAGTATAGATATCGATAACTTTTCTAGAGAAAAGTAAAGTTATCGATAACTTTTCTAGAGAAAAGTAAAGTTATCGATAACTTTTCTAGAGAAAAGTAAAGTTATCGATAACTTTTCTAGAGAAAAGTAAAGTTATCGATAACTTTTCTAGAGAAAAGTAAAGTTATCGATAACTTTTCTAGAGAAAAGTAAAGTTATCGATAACTTTTCTAGAGAAAAGTAAAGTTATCGATAACTTTTCTAGAGAAAAGTAAAGTTATCGATAACTTTTCTAGAGAAAAGTAAAGTTATCGATAACTTTTCTAGAGAAAAGTAAAGTTATCGATAACTTTTCTAGAGAAAAGTAAAGTTATCGATAACTTTTCTAGAGAAAAGTAAAGTTATCGATAACTTTTCTAGAGAAAAGTAAAGTTATCGATAACTTTTCTAGAGAAAAGTAAAGTTATCGATAACTTTTCTAGAGAAAAGTAAAGTTATCGATAACTTTTCTAGAGAAAAGTAAAGTTATCGATAACTTTTCTAGAGAAAAGTAAAGTTATCGATAACTTTTCTAGAGAAAAGTAAAGTTATCGATAACTTTTCTAGAGAAAAGTAAAGTTATCGATAACTTTTCTAGAGAAAAGTAAAGTTATCGATAACTTTTCTAGAGAAAAGTAAAGTTATCGATAACTTTTCTATAGAAAAGTATAGATATCGATAACTTTTCTATAGAAAAGTATAGTTATCGATAACTTTTCTATAGAAAAGTATAGTTATCGATAACTTTTCTATAGAAAAGTATAGTTATCGATAACTTTTCTATAGAAAAGTATAGTTATCGATAACTTTTCTATAGAAAAGTATAGTTATCGATAACTTTTCTATAGAAAAGTATAGTTATCGATAACTTTTCTATAGAAAAGTATAGTTATCGATAACTTTTCTATAGAAAAGTATAGTTATCGATAACTTTTCTATAGAAAAGTATAGTTATCGATAACTTTTCTATAGAAAAGTATAGTTATCGATAACTTTTCTATAGAAAAGTATAGTTATCGATAACTTTTCTATAGAAAAGTATAGTTATCGATAACTTTTCTATAGAAAAGTATAGTTATCGATAACTTTTCTATAGAAAAGTATAGTTATCGATAACTTTTCTAGAGAAAAGTAAAGTTATCGATAACTTTTCTAGAGAAAAGTAAAGTTATCGATAACTTTTCTAGAGAAAAGTAAAGTTATCGATAACGTTTCTAGAGAAAAGTAAAGTTATCGATAACTTTTCTAGAGAAAAGTCTATTCTCTCGTCTATGGGGGAGTCCATAGACGAGAGAATAGACGAGTCTCGTCGGTAGTGTCGTCTATATTTTCGTAAATTGTTACGTCTATAGTCTCTCCTAAAATGTAGTCTGAAGTCTCCTCTATAGTCTCATCTATTGCGTCGTCTATAGTCTAGGTTATAGACGAGTTATTATTAACCTTTCTACAGAAAACTAATGTTTTCGTTATCGAATAGTTTCTTTTAAATTTCATTTCCTTTCCTTTATATTGCTCTTCTCCATTATTTTATTTTTCTCTGTCTGTGTTTTTACCATGTTCTGAGCAAAATTAAGGCTTTCATTTAAAATACCTAAAAGTATGCTTTATGTTTATATATATTATACAGATTATACCTTTGTATATATTTTGCATGTTGTTTTGCACCTTTTTGAGTGTTGTTTTATCTTCAGTTTCTATGGTTTTAACATAATATGTTTGCCAAGAACCTTAACCCAAGGTTAATGTATAAAGTCATTAAAATATATAAGAGTTGCTAAGCCTTTAATTATGTTAAGAAGTTCACTAGATGTTTTAATAAATAAGCTGTAATGAAATAGTATGAGAGAAGTCTTAGTAGTTTTGAGTGTTTATTTAATAAAAATGAAAAGAAAAACACACAAATGGAAAAGGGTTAAAGTACTTAGTCAGGGAAAATGAATTAAAATTATTTATTAAAACTAATTGAATAACATAATGGTAAATTGCCACATGATATTAAAATCTTTTAAAGCTTATTAATTATAAAGTATTTCTAATGCATCTCTAAAAAAATATCAAATATTTAAACACTACTTTAAGGCTGACTTTTTAATTAAAATGGAGGAGCAGCACAGCAGCCAGCCCTATGGGTGTGTAATGTAGCCAGTAAGAGCTTTTATTAATTCCTATTTTATACTCCATTAGTGTCCACCTTCTTAATGTGTTTTTTTCTGTTTCAACTCTTTCTCTTATACACGTTCTTGACTGTAATGTAATTTACCTCCTCCATAAATTGCAGAAACATGTTGTTTTTATTTCCTACTAATTCTGGAGCAAAATGTTTATTTTTTTTTCAAACGCTAGAAATGTTTTAAACAAAAAACCAAGAAAAACTAAAGTTTCTTTTTATTGTAAATATTTACAAAATGTACGAGTATTTAGTTTTAAAACTCAAGCACTAACAGACTTGGGTGTAACAAGAAACTACATTAATTGCTAAGCAATGTAAGTTACTTATACAACAAAATAAAGCCAAAAAAATAATAAAAAAATATTTAGCTCCTTTTAAAACACAGCTACAGCAATCCTTAATACTCCTCAAAATGAAAAACAAAACAAGATAAAAGTATACGACAGCAACTTAAACTATAAATAACATTTTCATTTGGCAAGATTTCTACGAAAACCAAATATTAGGTGTTTTAATAAACATTTGTCTTAATACTTTCATTTAATTTAAACTATTTAGTGTTCTTAGCTAATTTCTTATGCAATCCTTTAACTTTTACCGCCTCTTAATATTAAACAACTCTAAATTTCCAAGGAAACATTTTAGTATTTACAAAACGCTTAACCTTTGAAGGAATTGCACAGTTAAGAGCCACGTAATGGAGAGGAAAAAATTATGGTATTTATTTATGTTTGTGTGAGTCAGTTTTTTCCTTTTTCTTTGGAAAACTGAAACTATTTTTGTTTAAGCTTGTTTAACTTTTTGTTTACTTGCATGATAAGAAGTGGATAAATAAGTGCAAAATATAAAATAATAAAGAAAAACAAGAAAAATAAATATTAAATTCAGTAGTTAATCCAGGCTATAGTTCTTTCTAAAGGTCATGCTATAGTCCAGACTACAAAACCTGCTAGCGTACATTCGATAGTCCAGGGCATAGTTCAGTTTATAGTACAGTCAATAATCCAGTTTATAGTCCAGGTTATAGTCGAGTCCATAGTCATGGACCCTTCTCTTCTCTTGTAAATCTTATCTATAGTCTCGTCTCTAAACTCGTCTCGTCTCTAGTCTCGTCTATAGTCTCGTCTCTAGTCTCGTCTCTAGTCTCGTCTATAGTCTCGTCTCTAGTCTCGTCTCTAGTCTCGTCTCTAGTCTCGTCTATAGTCTCGTCTATAGTCTCGTCTATAGTCTCGTCTATAGTCTCGTCTATAGTCTCGTCTATAGTCTCGTCTATAGTCTCATCTATAGTCTCGTCTATAGTCTCATCTATAGTCTCGTCTATAGTCTAGTCTATAGTCTCGTCTATAGTCTCGTCTATAGTCTCGTCTATAGTCTCGTCTATAGTCTCGTCTATAGTCTCGTCTATAGTCTCGTCTATAGTCTCGTCTATAGTCTCGTCTATAGTCTCGTCTATAGTCTCGTCTATAGTCTCGTCTATAGTCTCGTCTATAGTCTCGTCTATAGTCTCGTCTATAGTCTCGTCTATAGTCTCGTCTATAATCTCGTCTATAGTCTCGTCTATAGCCTCGTCTCGTCTCTAGTCTCGTCTATAGTCTCGTCTATAGTCCCGTCTATAGTCTCGTCTATTGTCTCGTCGATAGTCTCGTCGATAGTCTCGTCTATAGTTTCGTCTCTAGTCTCGTCTCTAGTCTCGTCTATAGTCTCGTCTCTAGTCTGGTCTCTAGTCCCGTCTATAGTCTCGTCTATAGTCTCGTCGATAGTCACGTCTATAGTCTCGTCTATAGTCTCGTATATAATCTCGCCTATAGTCTCGTCTATAGCCTCGTCTATAGTCTCGTCTCTAGACTCATCTCGTCTCGTCTATAGTCTCGTCTCTAGTCTGGTCTATAGTCTCGTCTCTAGACTCATCTCATCTCGTCTAGTCTCTAGTCACGTTTTTAGTCCCGTCTCTAGTCTCGTCTAAAAAGTCTTGTCTAAAGTCTCATCTCTAGTTTAGTCTTTAGTCTCGCCTCTAATGTCGTCTCTTGCTCGGTCTGTAGTCTAGTCTATATAGCAAATAAGTAATACCAGTAATATTTGCAATCATAATAAGCTTTCTTATGTATTTAAGTTGAAGAAATATACGGATATTTTGACAATAATGTTACATGTTTATTTCATATGAAACGTGTTTGTATCTATCGCACTCAATACACTCTTGCAGTTTGCCGAAAACTAACGCCCACACTTGACACGTAAGAATGAAACATGAATGAATAGCTACGTGATCTTATTAGAAAACCATCAAGACATTTGGTAAGAGATTAGGGACATGGAGACTTTGACTGATAATGTAATTAACGAAACTACTTTTCAAATGTATTTTTGACAAGTGGTTAAATTTTTGGTGCCTTAGATGTAGTCTGGGGAAAGCTATAACTTAAAGCTAATATTTTAAGCTTTTTGTTGCATACTTTGAGGATTTTTATATAAGACAGAAATCATAATTCTAAAAGTAAAAAAATCAAATTTTCTTTTCAAAATCTCAAACACAAATTATTTAAAATTGTCAAAGCTTCAGCAATCAAATAAAGGTGATGTGAATCACATAAGTAAAATGTCAAGAAGATTTGACAAAGTGAAAATTATCAAGGGATAAAAGAAGAAAAATTAAAATCCCCACTAATGGCAAAATGTAATTTAAATTGAATTAATGATAAGACAAATCATTTCATTCTAAAGAAACGGCGTGTGTTTCATAAATAAAATAATACAAATAAGACATTAACATCTATTAAGACACCCAAAAGTATGCCACACAAAAGAATTTATTTTTAAAGCTAAAATCCCTAGCAAAAAAAACCTCCTTAAATCTCTTGTATTTAAAACGTATAAACATTTTTAGCATTTAACTTGCTTCTATTTTTCACATCATCAAAAAACAAGCCAAACAAAAATTTTAAATCGACTAAAAACTTGAAAACAAACAAGCAAATGTCAACAATTCCACTCATCTCTGCAGTGAAATACTTATTATGGCTTTTTGGTTGGCCTCGTTTTGTGTGCATGTTTGTATTTGTATTTGTGTTACATTTGCATTCGCATTTATCTGAGAGTGTGATAAGTCCCTAGTTGACAATTGTATGAAAAGTTCATTTGCCCTGCAGATATTTTTAGCATTTTAAATGAGTGGTCTTTTTGTGTAGTTGTTTTGGAAAAATCTCTCATTTAGGTTTAAAATAAGACTAAGGCGAAATAAAATGTGAGAAATTTAAGGAAAAATTGTTTAACTTGTTTAAGAAAAATACAGCACAAAGACTTGGACATAGTCTAGTCATAGTCTAGTCATAGTCTAGTCATAGTCTAGTCATAGTCTAGTCATAGTCTAGTCATAGTCTAGTCATAGTCTAGTCATAGTCTAGTCATAGTCTAGTCATAGTCTAGTCATAGTCTAGTCATAGTCTAGTCATAGTCTAGTCATAGTCTAGTCATAGTCTAGTCATAGTCTAGTCATAGTCTAGTCATAGTCTAGTCATAGTCTAGTCATAGTCTAGTCATAGTCTAGTCATAGTCTAGTCATAGTCTAGTCATAGTCTAGTCATAGTCTAGTCATAGTCTAGTCATAGTCTAGTCATAGTCTAGTCATAGTCTAGTCATAGTCTAGTCATAGTCTAGTCATAGTCTAGTCATAGTCTAGTCATAGTCTAGTCATAGTCTAGTCATAGTCTAGTCATAGTCTAGTCATAGTCTAGTCATAGTCTAGTCATAGTCTAGTCATAGTCTAGTCATAGTCTAGTCATAGTCTAGTCATAGTCTAGTCATAGTCTAGTCATAGTCTAGTCATAGTCTAGTCATAGTCTAGTCATAGTCTAGTCATAGTCTAGTCATAGTCTAGTCATAGTCTAGTCATAGTCTAGTCATAGTCTAGTCATAGTCTAGTCATAGTCTAGTCATAGTCTAGTCATAGTCTAGTCATAGTCTAGTCATAGTCTAGTCATAGTCTAGTCATAGTCTAGTCATAGTCTAGTCATAGTCTAGTCATAGTCTAGTCATAGTCTAGTCATAGTCTAGTCATAGTCTAGTCATAGTCTAGTCATAGTCTAGTCATAGTCTAGTCATAGTCTAGTCATAGTCTAGTCATAGTCTAGTCATAGTCTAGTCATAGTCTAGTCATAGTCTAGTCATAGTCTAGTCATAGTCTAGTCATAGTCTAGTCATAGTCTAGTCATAGTCTAGTCATAGTCTAGTCATAGTCTAGTCATAGTCTAGTCATAGTCTAGTCATAGTCTAGTCATAGTCTAGTCATAGTCTAGTCATAGTCTAGTCATAGTCTAGTCATAGTCTAGTCATTGTCTAGTCATAGTCTAGTCATAGTCTAGTCATAGTCTAGTCATAGTCTAGTCATAGTCTAGTCATAGTCTAGTCATAGTCTAGTCATAGTCTAGTCATAGTCTAGTCATAGTCTAGTCATAGTCTAGTCATAGTCTAGTCATAGTCTAGTCATAGTCTAGTCATAGTCTAGTCATAGTCTAGTCATAGTCTAGTCATAGTCTAGTCATAGTCTAGTCATAGTCTAGTCATAGTCTAGTCATAGTCTAGTCATAGTCTAGTCATAGTCTAGTCATAGTCTAGTCATAGTCTAGTCATAGTCTAGTCATAGTCTAGTCATAGTCTAGTCATAGTCTAGTCATAGTCTAGTCATAGTCTAGTCATAGTCTAGTCATAGTCTAGTCATAGTCTAGTCATAGTCTAGTCATAGTCTAGTCATAGTCTAGTCATAGTCTAGTCATAGTCTAGTCATAGTCTTCATTTTAAAAGCCTTGTTTCTGCTTCCCAGCTAAACTTTATTTTGTTTTTTGTTATTATTTTAGTATTTTTTTTTATTTTTATAAAAGCTGTGTCTATAAACTTTTGCTTAACTTAGTTTGAGGTTTTGTTTTCTAGGTTTTTGTTTGACCGCCAGTTTTTCTTTTTTTTTTAAACTTGACACTTGGTGGCTGTAAATTTTATTTTCATTCATTTTGTTAACATTTTTACAACATAACAACCTTAAACTTTGGCTTTTATTATGTGTCGCCAAAACTTTTGGCGATTGGTTAATTGAAAAAATGTTGTCTGGACTGTTGGGAAAACAAGTTTCATAAATAAGTGAGTTATTGTTTAAGGGAAGGAAGTAATATGAATTACATTTTCTACTTAACAAGGGACAAGTTTTCTTTTTAAGATTAAATAAATTGCATGTGTTGGGGATGGAAAAATATTGTATTTTATTGAAAAGAGTTAAAGTAATATTTTAAAATTATTAAAGTACGTGTGCAGAAATTACGACAGTACTGCTTAATGAAAGTTTCTGCTTTGAAGTGTTTGAGAATGAAGTATTTTATTTGACAAGCTGTTTGTTATACGATTCGTGTAGTAAATGTTACAGTTACTACTTAAGTAGTTTAAATTTCCTAATGAAGATTGTACGATTGATGTTTATTACATCATTTTCATTATTTTTGAAATAC
This sequence comes from Calliphora vicina, assembly GCF_958450345.1. Lineage (NCBI taxonomy): Eukaryota > Metazoa > Arthropoda > Insecta > Diptera > Calliphoridae > Calliphora > Calliphora vicina. The sequence continues at coordinate 118,321,512 of NC_088783.1, forward strand.
TATTATGGTGTTTATTAAGCAGTTTTTGATTATGTTAATAAGAGCGTATAAGTATTATTAATAAGGTAGTGAATGAAGGCGTATGATTAATTTTGAATATTTAGTGGAAACAAATATTACTCATACGCTGAGGTGGAGACATAATTGCTTAAATATTTTCCTTTTAAATTATGGCTCTTTAATGATTTAAGTACTATTGACAGTTTATATAATGAAGGCGTATGATTAATTTTTAATTTTTTGAATGAAATAAATATTACTCATATGCTGACATGAAGGCATAATTGTTTCAATATTTTTGTTTGAAAATATTGTTTTTTAATAAGCTGACCATTTCTATTTATAAAACCATCATGACGTATGATAAATATTTATTGTGGATTAAAATTAAATATTACTCATTCGTATTTTTTTGTGTATTAAAATTCAATATTACTCATACGTTAATATATTTCTTTGCTTTCATACTGCGTTAAACTTTTTTCTTCATATTGTTTCATTTGATAACCAGACTTCCAAAGTAGAAAAACATGTTTCTCAAACTCTTAAGAAAATGCCAGCCTACTTTCAAAAACTTAATTATTTATGCACTTAAAAAGGTTGAAAACATGTTGATAAAAGTTTTTTAATATGCAACAACTGTGGGAATGCAGTGAGCGCACAAATGCTCTAATGACAGGGGAATTGAATCAGAGCGTTTATTTAAAATGCACAGACGGTTGGAAAATGGCTGATGGATAAAGCAAAAGAACTAATTGAAAGAAAAAATTGAACTTAGGAGTTGTAGAAAAGAATACCTACTTGATTTGCAAAACAAAACATTGTAGATTCCTTTAGGTTTTACTAAATTATATAAAGTAGCATAAATAAATACAGTTTGAAACTTTTGCCTCATACACATGATTGAATAATCCGGATTCTGTAGTAAATTTCTAAAAATTTAAACTTACTATAATTTTTTAAAACAATTTTCAACTAGATTTGCTATTTTGTTACAATTTCCCGCCTGGGGAATAGCTACAGTTTTGCAGTAATGAATAATTATTTAATTTTTTTCTCGACCATTCGAAAAAAGTTTTCAAAATTGTAATCGTCTCATATATAAAGTAGACATTTTTCATTATTATGTACCAGACCGGAAATAGTACATGTGAGTGTGTTTGCATATGTATAAACGTATGAGAGTATTTAACAAGTATGTAAATGTATTTAGTTGGAAGTTAAGCATTAGTAAATAAAGAGTAGTTTTGTAAAATTACCATTAAATGGAAACTTGCTGGATGCTCTTCATAAATAGTTTTTTTTAAACTATTTAAATTTGCATAATTATTGTATACATTTGTAAAAGGTACTATGTTTGCATATACAAGGTTTTATGAACAAAGAAGGAAAATATTATTTGAAAAAAAAATTTTAAAAATTCGAATACGAAAAAAAATTGTATCCTTTTATTTTTAATTTAAGATTTTAATATTATTTCTACATAAGTATTATTTTTTTTCTAGTTTCCGGATTTTTACAAAATTTTCCACTAGTTACTTTACTGGCCACCAGTAATCTAAGAAGGGATGACTTAAAATATTACAGCCTTTTCTTAAATTAGTGTGTTAGTATTTAGTATAAGCTTAAAAATTTATAAAAATATTAATATTTTTTTAGTCATTTATTTATATTTCAGTTATTTCAGCTGCCCCTTGAAGTATGCTACAAATTTTTGTATTTATTTTTTCCCAATTTTTTATTTGTTTTTATATTAAACTAATAATAATTATTTCATTTCAGATTTTTAATAATTTTTACACTAGTTACTTTATTGACCACCAGTAATCTAAGAAGGGATGACTTAAAATATTACAGCCTTTTATTAATTTAGTGAGTCAGAATTTAACTTAAGCTTTAAAATTTATAAAAATATTGATATTTGTTACGTTTTTATACATTTATTTAGGAATATTTCAGTTATTTCAGCTGCACCTTGAAGTATGCTTCAAAAAAAATATTTAGATTTTTCCTAATTTTTTGTTTAATTTTATATTAAACTATCAATAATTATATCATTTCAAATTTTTAACTATTTTTACACTAGTTACTTTATTGACCACCAGTAATCTAAGAAGGGATGACTTAAAATATTACAGCTTTTTATTAATATAGTGTTACATCACATAGGTTAGGCTTTAAAATTTGTAAAAATATTGATATTTGTGATGTTACTAGTCATTTATTTTGGAATATTTTAGCTGCCCCTTGAAGTATGCTACAAAAAAATACTGCTTTGCTTACCTTGTGAATTCAACCAATTTGTTCCTTCGCTTTATATTAATAATTACCTGATTATCCTATAAAAACTTTCAAAACCATCTTTTAGTAATTACTGCGCTAGTTACTTTACTGACCACCAGTAATCTATGGACGGATGACTTAAAATTTAACTGTATTTTAGTATTCATGAATGTCATCGCTTAGTATAAGCTTTCACATTTATGAAATTATTAATATTTATGACATTTGCTTAAATTCTTTAATAATATATCAAGTCTTCTCCCTTGAATTATGCTACAAAAAATATTTTTAGTTTAACTATTTTTAAATTTTTTAAAATTTTATATTTTTTTTCTTAATCTAATATGTAATAGTTTATTGATTTCCTTAAGAAAACTATAAAAAAACATTTTTGAATGATTGCTACACTAGTTACTTTATTAACCATCAGTAATCTATGAACGGATGACTTAAAATTTAACTGTATTTTCGTATTCAAGCATGTCATTGCTTAGCATCAAGCTTTAAAACTTACTAAATTCTTAATATTTGTGAACTCTTTTTGGCAATTCCTTAATAATATATCAGGTCTCCCCGAAGTATGCTATAAAAAATGATGGTACTTTCTTTAACTCGTAATTTTACCAAATTTTTTTCACTTGTTTTACCTTAAACTAATAATAATTTATTTATTTTCTTAAGGAAACTCTAACAGACATTTTTTAATGATTACTATACTAGTTACTTTACTGGCCACTAGTAATCTATTGGAGGGTGACTTAATATTTTACCGGCTTTTAAAAATCTATTGTGTTATTGCTTAGATCAATCCTTAAAATTTATGAAATTATGAATATTTCTGTGTTTTTTTTTAATTTTTTTAAGAATATTTTAGTTATTTTCTGCATTCCCTTGAAATAGCTAAATTTTTTTTTTTATTTTTCTTCTTTTTTAACTTAAACTAACAATAATTAATTGTTTTTAAGATTTTTAATATTTTCTGAACTGATTACTTTACTTACCACCGGTAATGCAATGACGGGTGACTTAAAATTTTATTGTTTTTTCAAAATATTGTGTATTAACACTTAATACAGGCTTTTAAATTTATTAATTTATTAATATTTGTCATTTACTTATGAATGTTTCAATTATTTCAGACCTTCCTGGAAGTATGCTACAAAAAAATATTTTTATTTTTCCTTCTCTTTTACCTTAATTTAATATAAATTAACAGTACTCTGAAATATAGACAAAAAAAATTCAACAAAATCTCTACAATTTCAATAAATTTCCCAATTTATGTGGCAATTGGCTGATTGATTAAACATATAAAGGAAAAACAAAAAAAATTGTAAATTAATATTAGCAAAAAAACTGAAAATTTTTTTCTAGTATAAAAAGAAAACAGAAAGAAATAAACAAAACAGAAATTGCCCAAAATGAGAAAAAAATATTAAATGAAATAAAAAATTGCTGGGATTTTCCATAAATCAGAAAAATGCAATAAACTGACAAAAACATATAAATACAAGCAAACAGTTTTGAGTGACAAGTAAACATGTTTTTTGTATAACAAAAATTAAAGCATGTTGTTGTCTATGTGACAGTTTGTTAGCTACTTTAAATTTATGCTAAATTAAATTTTGTGATATTTTTAAAAATAAATAAAATTTCAGGTATTTAGTTTGCATTAAATTAGATTCGATTAGCAATAATAACAATAACTGAATTATTTGCAATTGATTGATGAAATCTAAATAAAATATTCTATCCATTTCATTGATATGTAAAACCCCTAAAGAATGCAGACAAATGTAAACGCACACTGTAAAAAAATAACAACAAAACAATTCAAAACACAACGTAATACAACAAAGAGTTACACACAACAAACATACCAACAACAACAAGCATCCTTAACAAAAAAGAAAATAAACAAACCGCTATAAACCTACAATAACAACACACATGCCTATTTACTCAACAATGGAGAGATTTGCCATTGAGCAAGTACAAAGCAAGAAGAAGCATGAGAGAATGCAAATAAACATTCTCTGCTTAAAACTGTTTATTTGTAAAGCAATGTTAGCTACTCTTTAACAACAACAATTGTTTCATTTGTGTTTACATATTTTGTTTTTGTTTTCTAGCTAGTATTGTTGTTGTTTTTTCTCAATAAATAAACTTTCATTTTGTTTTGGTGTACAACAAAACAATTGATGGCTGTTTATTGTTAAAAAAAATGTATTATTGAAAAGAGAGAGAGCGAGAGAGGCTTAATTTATTGTAAGTGTGTGGTTTCAAAACAAAATTGATGTTATTTTTCTAGCAATTCTTTTTATGGTTTAATTTCCTTAAACCATTAAAAAGGGTTTACATTTAATCAACATTTCTATAATTTTTGTAAATTTATCTGTAAATGAATGGTAATAATAAAATAAATTAAAGACATTTTATTAAATCGAAGTTTGTAAAAGAACTTAAATAAATCTCATTGGAATCGAAAGCGGTCAAGTGAATTTAATATCAAATTTGTAGTAATATTCTTTAAGTATTTATAAATTAAGATTTGCTAAAGCAAAGTTACAATATCATTGCATTATATTTGATAATAATCTTAATTTAAGTGTTAAGAATTATCACCATTAGAAAATTTTATTCACACTTTTAAATTATTTTCCTAATTTCTTAAATTAAGTTGTGGTTTTTACATTTCTTCCATATATGTATATTACACTAATTGCTGCTGTCTCTTATAAAATTATTTATTTATATTTCGTAAATATTTACTATAAATATTTTCTACTGATTTTATAAATTGTGGTTTCAATTTCTGTTTATGTAATTTTAAAACATAAATAATTAATTAAGGCTGAAAAGCTGCAAAAGAAGATAAACTCAGAGATATAAATAAAAGAAGCCAAATGTAAATTTTAAAGCTAAAAAAAAACCACAAACATTTCCCTACAAATTCTAAGAAATATTTTGAATATGTTTGCAAACATGGCAGCAACATCACAAAAAATACAGTTTCTAGTGGAAAATACATATGTGTGGAAAACCACACACTAGAATTATCACAATCATGGCAGAAACATCACTTTTTACGACAAAATATACTGTTTCTAGTGCAAAATACATATGTGTGGAAAACCACACATCAAAGCCATTAAAAAATAGCAGTATTTTTGAAACAATTGATGCATTTTCTGTAATAAATTTGTTTGGAGAATGTATAAAAAATATTAATTATGTGTGGTTTTCCACACAAGGGTATAAAATTTCTTCGTTTTACTTTTGTGGACTATCCACTGGTGATTTACAGGCAGCACAAATAAATTTTAATTTTATTTATTAATCTACAGTGAGCAGCGGCGATCCCAAATTGATTTTTTTTTCTTTCAAAAAGGCTTTTAACTCACTACTTGTAAACTATTAAAGGGCTAATCGAAATTGTTTAATGCCTCAGTAAGCCAAACTTGTATTAGTAACTATAAAATGTTATTTTTATTAATATTTGAGGACTATCTATTTTTGTTTTTAGTTTATTTTAAAGACTGGCTACTTAGCTGGTTACAAGTAAACTAATGAGGGATCAATTAAAATTTTATTTTGTTTTACTTATCCAAACTGAAAGCTTTTCAAAATATCAAAAACGTTGATTAAAGTAAATGTTCTTTAATTTAGAGACTAGCTACTTAGCTAACCACAAGTAAACTAACGAGGAAACAATTGAATTTATAATCCCTGTTACTCATGCAAACATAAACGATTTCAAAATATTAATTATTTTTTAATTTTGAGCATCATCCACTTTACTAGTTACCAGTAATCTGTCATGGGAACAATAGTTTATTACCTTATATTTGGGTTTAAAGACTTTTATCGAATACTGTTCAACAAAGCAATGGCTTTTAATGTTGTAAACTATCTATTTTATTGCTTACCAGTAATCTATTGGGGGATCAGCAGTCTATTTGTTTAATTAAGGGCTGATTTACTTTACTTTTAGTTAGAAATTTAAAAGAGATGTGTATTAAATTGTCTGTTCATTATTTTAGATACTAGCTACCTAGTTGTCTACTAGTAAACTAACGAAGAGACAATTAAAATTTTACTAAGACTTATTAAACCAAACCTAAATCATTTAAGAACAACAAAATCGTAAATTAAAGTTGTTGTTCTTCATTTTAGTTACTAGCTACTTAGCTGTATACAAGTAAACTAGAGAGGAGTCAATTAAAATTTTATTGTGTTTTAATAAACCAATCTAAAGTAGTTTCAAAATGTTAATTGTTTTAAATTTAGTCGACTATCTACTTTATTGATTACCAGTAATCAGTCATGGCAATAATTGTTTATTTCATAATATTTAGGTTAATTGAATTTTAATATAATCTTTACAATATAGCAATTATTTTAAATTTTGTAGACTATCTACTTTACTAGTTACAAGTAATCTATCATGGGACCAGTTGTATATTTCTATATTTTAGGCTTCTAAAAATTTAGAATTTAGAAACCAAAGTAAAGTCGTTTCAAAATATTAATTGTTTTTAATTTAGGCGACTATCTACTTTACTGTTTACCAGTAATCAGTCATGAAAACAATTGTTTATTTTCTTATATTTAGATTAATTGTGTTTTATGAAAGTCTGTTGAATATAACAATTTTTTTAATTTTTTAAACTATCTACTTTACTAGTTACAAGTAATCTATCATGGGACCAGTTGTAAATTTTTTAGATTTAAGTTTTCTCAGAATTTAGAAACCAAACTAAAGTATTTTCAAAATATTGTTTGTTTTAAAATTAGTCCACTATCTACTTTACTGCTTACTAGTAATCAGTCATCGGGACAATTTTTTATTTCATTGTACATATTTAGATTAATTGTGTTTTATGAAAGTCTGTTGAATATAAAATTTTTTTTAATTTTGTAAATTATCTACTTTACTAGTTACAGGTAATCTATGATGGGACCAGTTGTAAATTTTTTAGATTTATGTCTTCTCAAAATTTGTAATTTACAAACCAAAGTAAAGTAGTTTTAAAATTTAAATTTTTTTTAATTTAGACGACTAACTACTTTACTGCTTACCAGTAATCAGTCATCGGGACAATTTGTTATTTCATTATATTTAGATTAATTGTGTTTTAGGAAAATCTGTTGAATATAATTTTTTTTTTAATTTTGTAAATTATCTACTTTACTAGTTACAAGTAATCTATTATGGGACCAGTTGTAATTTTTTTAGATTTAAGTCTTTTCAAAATTTAGAATTTAAAAAACAAAGTAAAGTAGTTTTAAAATATAATTTTTTTTTAATTAATTCGACTATCTACTTTATTGATTACCAGTAATCAGTCAAGGGATCACTTCTTTATTTCCTTATATATAGGTTTACTGAATTTTATTAAAGTCTGTTGAATAAAGGCATTTTTTTTAATTTTGTAAACCATCTACTTTACTAGTTACAAGTAATCTATCATGGGATCAGTTGTATATTTCTAGATTTAAGGCTACTCAAAACTCAGACCTTAGGGTTGAAGGGTATTTTAATGTTTTTAATTTTGTAGACTATCTACTTTACTAGTTACAAGTAATCTATCATGGGACCAGATGCATATTTCTAGATTTAAGGCTGCTCAAAACTGAGAACATGGGTTTTTAGGGTATTTTAATGCTTTTACTTTTATAAACTATCTACTTTATTGGTTACAAGTAATCTGTCAACGGACCAGTTGCATATTTCTAGATTTAAGGCTTCTCAAAACATAGAATTTAGGGCTGTAGGGTATTTTAATGCTTAAATCCTAAATTATTTTGCTAAATCTCAGTAAATATTTAATTTATTTCAAAGAAACAATAAAATTTGTCTATTTGCTTTAATGAGATTTATTAGAAAATTGTCTTTAACGTTAAGCTGTTTATGTCTTTATTAGTATTTAACTATCCTGAGGATTCGAGAAACAGCTCATACATTGTATAAATTAGAAAATATACAAACAACTTATTTAATGGCAAATGCTTGTAACTGGATGGCACACAAAATGTCTTGGGGAAATTTGCAATTAAAACAGGCTAAACTAAATATAAAAGATTGCTAGATAAAGCATTTCATTAGAACTATTCCAAAATGGTTACACTGTCTTTTACAAAGATTGCCTGCAAGTATAAGATTGCCTGTGTCTCATTAAAACTGGTTAAATATTTAGTTATTGTGTGTATTTGTATTATTCAGATTACTATATAAATTGATGTTTGTGTTAATGTGTAAATCTTTAATAGTTTCCATATAATAATAATTCAGTATACAAATTCTTGCCACATGTATGTTAGTTGACAGTTTGAGTAATGAACATGCTGTACAGACGACATTTTATAATAAAATAAATATCTTTGAAATAACAGCAACAATTGCATTTAGTAAATAGTAATATATTGCTATTTTCATAAATAACAAATTAAAAATGAAATAAATGGAAAGAGGTAGCAGCCAAACAATCATCTGTCACTGCTGCTTGTCATGCCTGTTGTCTATCACCCTTTTTGCTATGACTTGCCATCAAGTTCCATCTTAAATATTTTATAAACTACCCCAAAAGTATGCTTTACATTTCTCCGCACAACAAGGCCAAATAAATTTTGATTTTTGTTTATATTGCAATAATATTTATTTATTTTCATTATATTACAATGTTTTCTCATTGTTCTCTCCATCAGCCCCTTATCCTTCAAGTTATCATTCAAAAAACCAAAAAAAATTTTTGAAGAATTTGCAAAAAAATCTGATAAACGTCCTTCCATGTAACATGTCTTATAGCTGTCATTTGTGGCCTCATGTTGCATAGTGTTTGTTGCATGTTGTGTAGCAGGCAAAAAATCCAAAAAAAAAGGCTGTGGGCAACATGAAACCATAAATATAAATGTCTGTATGGCACAAAATATAAAACACCCAAATATACATCAATCATTCTGTGGCGAGTTGTGTGTTTGGTTTGCTGTGATAATGGTTTGGGAAACATTTTTGAAATTTATTTTATTTATCAAACAAAAATTTGTTTAACAAATTGTCAAGTCTTAAAAATTTACATAAATTTAAATAAAAATTGTTTTCCTATTCCACCAAATCTGCCTTACAAAATTTAAAAAGTCATTGACTTATTTATTATTTAAAGATATTCATTATTAATATCAAATTCATCTCCATTCTAATTATAATTCTATTATACTTCTACAGTAAAAACATATTTTTAAAAGTTCTTTAGAAACTTTCACACAGGACTTCTCTGTCAAAAAAAAAAAAACTCTCGCAATTGAAGTGGAAAACACACTTCCTGCTAACGCTCCTTGGGATAATCATTAAAATGAAATCAGCGGCAAAACTGGCAAAAGGTGTTCACAAGAAAATGAATTATTCAAAATTGTCTAATCTATATTTAATTTAAAGATAAAAGTAAACAAAAACCAAAGAAAATATAGAATTTGCCACAGGAGTTATAATTAAAAAAACAAGACATCAGGTTGAGGCATCAAAAGCACAACACTTATGAATTAAGGTGGCAGGAATTTTAAAGGGAATGATTTCTATTTGGTAAATCCCTAGGGGAATTATAAAGGAATAAAGGAAAAAAGGGAAACATAAACTTTCTATACAATAGGGATAAAGAATACGACACGTACAAAAGAAATATCAAAAATAAATATAAAACTAAGGAAAAACTAAGATTTATTTTATTTTAGAGGCCATTGAAAGCCAAGTTTAGGTTCTAGTTCTAGTTCTGTTCTAGTTCTGTTCTAGTTCTGTTCTAGTTCTAGTTCTGTTCTAGTTCTGTTCTAGTTCTGTTCTAGTTCTGTTCTAGTTCTGTTCTAGTTCTGTTCTAGTTCTGTTCTAGTTCTGTTCTAGTTCTGTTCTAGTTCTAGTTCTAGTTCTGTTCTGTTCTAGTTCTAGTTCTGTTCTAGTTCTGTTCTAGTTCTGTTCTAGTTCTGTTCTAGTTCTGTTCTAGTTCTGTTCTAGTTCTGTTGTAGTTCTGTTGTAGTTCTGTTGTAGTTCTGTTGTAGTTCTGTTGTAGTTCTTTTCTAGTTCTGTTCTAGTTCTGTTCTAGTTCTGTTCTAGTTCTGTTCTAGTTCTGTTCTAGTTCTGTTCTAGTTCTGTTCTAGTTCTGTTCTAGTTCTGTTCTAGTTCTGTTCTAGTTCTGTTCTAGTTCTGTTCTAGTTCTGTTCTAGTTCTGTTGTAGTTCTGTTGTAGTTCTGTTGTAGTTCTGTTGTAGTTCTGTTGTAGTTCTTTTCTAGTTCTGTTCTAGTTCTGTTCTAGTTCTGTTCTAGTTCTGTTCTAGTTCTGTTCTAGTTCTGTTCTAGTTCTGTTCTAGTTCTGTTCTAGTTCTGTTCTAGTTCTGTTCTAGTTCTGTTCTAGTTCTGTTCTAGTTCTGTTCTAGTTCTGTTCTAGTTCTGTTCTAGTTCTGTTCTAGTTCTGTTCTAGTTCTGTTCTAGTTCTGTTCTAGTTCTGTTCTAGTTCTGTTCTAGTTCTGTTCTAGTTCTGTTCTAGTTCTGTTCTAGTTCTGTTCTAGTTCTGTTCTAGTTCTGTTCTAGTTCTGTTCTAGTTCTGTTCTAGTTCTGTTCTAGTTCTGTTCTAGTTCTGTTCTAGTTCTGTTCTAGTTCTGTTCTAGTTCTGTTCTAGTTCTGTTCTAGTTCTGTTCTAGTTCTGTTCTAGTTCTGTTCTAGTTCTGTTCTAGTTCTGTTCTAGTTCTGTTCTAGTTCTGTTCTAGTTCTGTTCTAGTTCTGTTCTAGTTCTGTTCTAGTTCTGTTCTAGTTCTGTTCTAGTTCTGTTCTAGTTCTGTTCTAGTTCTGTTCTAGTTCTGTTCTAGTTCTGTTCTAGTTCTGTTCTAGTTCTGTTCTAGTTCTGTTCTAGTTCTGTTCTAGTTCTGTTCTAGTTCTGTTCTGTTCTAGTTCTGTTCTGTTCTAGTTCTGTTCTAGTTCTGTTCTAGTTCTGTTCTAGTTCTGTTCTAGTTCTGTTCTAGTTCTAGTTCTGTTCTAGTTCTGTTCTAGTTCTGTTCTAGTTCTGTTCTAGTTCTGTTCTAGTTCTGTTCTAGTTCTGTTCTAGTTCTGTTCTAGTTCTGTTCTAGTTCTGTTCTAGTTCTGTTCTAGTTCTGTTCTAGTTCTGTTCTAGTTCTGTTCTAGTTCTGTTCTAGTTCTGTTCTAGTTCTGTTCTAGTTCTGTTCTAGTTCTGTTCTAGTTCTGTTCTAGTTCTGTTCTAGTTCTGTTCTAGTTCTGTTCTAGTTCTGTTCTAGTTCTGTTCTAGTTCTGTTCTAGTTCTGTTCTAGTTCTGTTCTAGTTCTGTTCTAGTTCTGTTCTAGTTCTGTTCTAGTTCTGTTCTAGTTCTGTTCTAGTTCTGTTCTAGTTCTGTTCTAGTTCTGTTCTAGTTCTAGTTCTAGTTCATGTTCTATTTCTATTTATGGTTCCAGTTCAGTTCTTCTTCCGTTCTCTAAAGTAAATTTAGTTTAAATTTGTAATAAATATCTCTATAACATAAATACTTTGTATTTCTTTTTCATTTTACTATTTTTTAATAAATTATTTTGCTTCTTAATTTGGATTTGTCTCACGTTCTTAATAACACTCCTTTTTTTAACATTATGTAATTTAAACCTCCCCAGAGCCTACGTAAAAAGTTTTTTTATTAAAAATATTTAATTCTCTATAGGCCATTATGTGGTAAATAAACGTGTTTTTAGGTTACTTTTTCCATACATTTAAAATTACCTAGATTTTTATTTTAATCCATAAATTAAAAGCCATTTGTATAATATAACTTGAGCACAAAAACCATTATAGAGGTTGGCAAGGAGGATAAAAAACAAATTGTTGCTGGTTTTACTTTTAATATTAGAAAAAGGGTTAAAAAAGGATTCTAAACATGTGCGCTAAACATAAACTTTAGAAAATTCAGTAAGGGACAAAACTGAGAACGCTGTATGGATATAATTTATATCAGAATTTTTTTTTTAATTTTATTGTAGTTTTTCAATAGACCTTGGAACTTTTGTTTAATCAGAATAACGAGAAAAAACTTAAGTAAGGAAATTAAGATCACGCTTTTATTCAATTAAGAAATTCATATATTTTCATGATTTAAATTTAGTTTAGCACCTAAAATTATGCTACAATTTTTGGCTCCCAAAATGATGCTTTAAATATTGAATTTTTGTAATTCCTATTTAAATGAAATTTGTTTACGTTTATGATGTGTATTATTCTAATCTAATAAAAATCCAAATTTATTTCTTTGCTTATTTTCCCACATCCCTAAAAGTATGCTAATTGTGGTAAATTTATTGTGTCGTAGAACCTTTTTATTCAAGACTCTTATAATAATATCAAATTATGGGATTTTTATTAATTTGTTTTTTATTTTTGTTGTGTGTTTTTTCACATAAATCTTTTCTTCAATAGCATTTAACCTTCGCTTTACCAAAGGTTTTTTATGTACATGGTTTACCAATACCCACCCGGGTGACACTACACTTCTGTAAATATATGCGACGAACGAAATTTTAAAAAATTTTAAAAACCTTATAGAAAGTTTAAAATGTTTCTATTAAATTCTATAGAACTCTAAAATTTGTTCAGTGAGTATAAATTTCATTTAAATCGAAACAAAATTAAAAAAAATAATAAACCAATAAAAACTAAGTGGTCACCCGGGTGGGTATTGGTAAAGCGAAGGTTAAATATTGTGCAATAAAATTCATATGTCAGCCATAAATCTTTTTCATTTAATATTCCCCCTCAAGTGTATGTCATCATAATAATTTCTTTATAAAAATTGTGCAAATTTTAATATTTTTTATTCCTTTTGGAGTTTCTGATGCTTTTTAAAGCCAGCACTTAAAATAAGATGTTGCTGTTGTTTTTTTCTTTCGGTTTTGTATTATTTCTACAGATATTATAACTTTGTCAACACAATCTAAAGAAATAAAAATACAAAATAAAAAAAGATACTTTGTTTTATAAATATTGTCTCATAAATGACACATTTTTATTTTGGCTATAAGTGCTGCTTGTTGTGTAGAGAGTGAAAAATAATAATAATAAAGCTGGCAATAAAATATGGTCATCAAAAAAACTTGTTGACTTAAATGCGTTCTCCAAAAAAAAACAAAGAAAAGACGAACGTTAAGAAACCAATTGTGGCCAGAAATTGAAGGCTATAAAAAGCAAACAAATTCTCAAGATGTTAGTAATACAGACACATCAAAGTAACAAACTAAAGAAAACACTAAACTGAAGATTTCTGTAAGATTGGATGACAGTTTTTAACAGTCCATAAGGTAGAAACTAGAACTGGGACAGAACTAGAACAGAACTAGAACAGAACTAGAACAGAACTAGAACAGAACTAGAGCAGAACTAGAACAGAACTAGAACAGAACTAGAACAAAACAGAACTAGAACTAGAACAGAACTAGAACAGAACTAGAACAGAACTAGAACAGAACTAGAACAGAACTAGAACAGAACTAGAACAGAACTAGAACAGAACTAAGGAGTGAGATCGAAAAATTCTTAACACACGTTTTTCATTACATTTTTTAACCCAAGTATTATTTAAATTTTTTTTTGATCAAGTTACCTTTGAAAAACATGTCAGTTATTATGTGTAATGTCAATTATATTAATTTTTTTGTTAATCTGATTAAAATGAGTGACCAGAAAAAAGTGCGTACTGAAATTATTAAATATTTTCAACAAAACCCAACTTGGTCTTACAAAAAGTTGGCCAAGCATACAAAGGTCTGCCGTCAAACTGTTTCCAATGTTATTAAACAGTACCGGGAGAACTTGTCAGTTGATAGAAAACCTGGTTCAGGTAGAAGGAATGGTCCACATGATGTTTCTAAAGCCAAAAAAATAGAACGCATTTTCAAAAGAGCTCCCAACACATCCGGTAGGAAAGCAGCCCGGTTAGCTCAGTGCTCGGACTATTTGGTACGAAAAGTTAAAGCTAATGCAGGTTTAAAAACATACAAGGCTCAAAAAGTTCCTGACAGGAACGCTACTAAAAATTTAGAGGCCAAAAACAGAGCACGGAAATTGAAGTCAAGTTTTATAAAAAAATATTCTTGCTGCATAATGGATGACGAAACGTATGTTCTGGCAGATTTTTCGCAACTTCCAGGTCAAAAATTTTATGTTGCTGATGCTCGAGGGAATGTTGAAGAAAAGTTTAGGACCCAAAAGCAGACAAAATTTCCCAGAAAGTTCTTGGTATGGCAAGCAATATGCAGTTGCGGCAAAAGAAGCCACTCATTTGTTACAACGGGCTCTATAAATACCGAAATTTACATCAAGGAATGTTTACAAAAAAGGCTGCTTCCATTCATAAGACTTCATAATGTGTCCACTTATTTTTGGCCTGACTTGGCATCCTGTCACTATGGCAAACAAGCCCTTGAGTGGTACAAGAACAATAATGTGGTATTTGTACCAAGAGAGGCAAATCCTCCAAACTGCCCGGAGCTAAGGCCAGTGGAGAGATATTGGGCTCTTGTTAAAAGAGAATTGAAGAGTACAAAAAAGGTGTCCAAAAGTGTGGTAGATTTTAAACGGAGATGGACTACATGTTCGAGCAAAGTGACAGAAAGCACTATAAAAACGTTAATGGAAGGGTTTCCGAAAAAGGTTCAAAATTTCATCACTAGTGATTAAAACTATAAAAATAATTTTTTTTGTAAATTGTAATAATAATTTCAATCAAATAAAAAAAAAATTAAAGCTGTAAGTTTAGTGGTTTCTTTTTTATAAACATATATGTATGTTAAGAATTTTTCGATCTCACTCCTTAGAACAGAACTAGAACAGAACTAGAACAGAACTAGAACAGAACTAGAACAGAACTAGAACAGAACTAGAACAGAACTAGAACAGAACTAGAACAGAACTAGAACAGAACTAGAACAGAACTAGAACAGAACTAGAACAGAACTAGAACAGAACTAGAACAGAACTAGAACAGAACTAGAACAGAACTAGAACAGAACTAGAACAGAACTAGAACAGAACTAGAACAGAACTAGAACAGAACTAGAACAGAACTAGAACAGAACTAGAACAGAACTAGAACAGAACTAGAACAGAACTAGAACAGAACTAGAACAGAACTAGAACAGAACTAGAACAGAACTAGAACAGAACTAGAACAGAACTAGAACAGAACTAGAACAGAACTAGAACAGAACTAGAACAGAACTAGAACAGAACTAGAACAGAACTAGAACAGAACTAGAACAGAACTAGAACAGAACTAGAACAGAACTAGAACAGAACTAGAACAGAACTAGAACAGAACTAGAACAGAACTAGAACAGAACTAGAACAGAACTAGAACAGAACTAGAACAGAACTAGAACAGAACTAGAACAGAACTAGAACAGAACTAGAACAGAACTAGAACAGAACTAGAACAGAACTAGAACAGAACTAGAACAGAACTAGAACAGAACTAGAACAGAACTAGAACAGAACTAGAACAGAACTAGAACAGAACTAGAACAGAACTAGAACAGAACTAGAACTGAAACTTCATCGGAGCGTATAATTATTTTTTAATTTTGATAATAATTAAATATCACTCATACGCCCACGAACATTTATTTTCGGTTATTTCCCAATTTTAATTGATTTTTTTATAACACTTCCAGCGTGTGCTTAAATGTCGCACTCCTCTCATATGGCTGACTGATTTTATTTAATAAAACTCCTGATATATTTATATAGACAGTATGATGGAGGCAGTGGAATTTCATTACGTAAACATTTAAATGTTTGTGAGCGCACTTTTAACAATTTCGACAACAAATTTTATTACTCACACCTTTAAATGTTTGTCACAAAGAAAAAAAAATAAATAAAATTTGTCCAACAAAATAATGCAATTTGTTCAACAAGAATAAAAATTATAAAATTTTCATACCTTTTAAAAAAGGTGTTGTAGCAGCTGTGTTCAATAAAATAATTAAACAAAATGTGTTTTAAAAGTTAAATTTTTTCTTTTTGATTGATTTTTACCTTTAAAAAATAAAAATCTTATTTTCCCCAGCAATAACAAAATGTTATAAATGTAATTTTTGCTTTTTAATTACAAATCCAAAAGTCTACTTTAGTGTTGTGTGTCTCTTGGTTATTTCACTAACTTAATTATATAAAGTTTGAGTTTTATTTTATATTACAATGGCCCTTTTATAATAAAGTTTCCAGACCGAAAATTCTATGCTTCAATAAGTAGCCACAGACGAGGACAAAAGTTTTTCGAGAGAACACAAAACAACTTTTCATAAGAAGCAGCCTTAAAATTAAAAATAAAACGCAAAGAAACTACAACAAAAAGCTTGCCAGCCAGCCTAGTTGAACAATTGTGGCTGTTGTTTATTATTAATAAAGCTTAAAAGTATGCTACACAATAAAAAGTTAATTATATTGAATAGTTGTGGAAACAAATAAAACAAAATTGTTTAGCATACTTGGGGGAGCAAAATTAATGAAAATTATTAGTTATTAAGAGAATTTAAATTTTATTGCAATAAAGGGCAATCGTTAAGGAATTTTTAGATCTTTGTCTTTTGCTTAAAGGAAAATAATATAAAAATAAAAAAAAATTATGAAGAATACATTAAATAAGTTTATGAATTCAATAAATATTAAAATTTTTCTTTTCTACTTTCTGCTGCTGCAATGTTTGAACAAAAGAGTTGTCCGAGTTGATCTACTACCTTGACTACCATCAGGACACAAGAGGTAAATATCAGCAAACAATGCCAACTATTTACTTAAAAAAAAAAACTATAGAAATACATGATTTACCTTGTCTTGTTGTGAATAAATTTTATCTCTGTCTCTATTGTTAAATGACTTATGGACGTTTGTTAAATAAACTGGAAATTGTTGAGATGATTTCAGTTCTTTAACAAAATTTATAGTTGACTCTAAGCTTACCTCTTTACAGGCTCTCATATATAGCATTGGAAATATATAGAGAAGCTGTAAATATATCAACAGCATTTTGCAAAAATTATAAAATATTATACAACAGTTTATGGCAGTCAAAGCTAACAATACAAAATATTCTATGGAATTGAAAAAGTAGAAAATATTCATAATTTATTTATGTTTTTGTTTCAAGCAGAATAGCAGCTAAAAAAATCATGTTTTGTCTTCATGTAGGTCAATGCAAATGTTTGTTCTCTTGTAGTTTTCAGACAATGATTTAACAGGATTTATGTTGTAAGGTATTCACATTTTTCATTCATGTGTTTAAATCTGATTATTTATAGTGTTCCTGGGCTGTTTTTTAATGAGAAGTAGAGACGATACTAGAGACGAGACTAGAGACGAGACTAGAGACGAGACTAGAGACTAGAGACCAGAGACGAGACTAGAGACGAGACTAGAGACGAGACTAGAGACGAGACTAGAGACGAAACTAGATACGAGACTAGAGACGAGACTAGAGACGAGACTAGAGACGAGACTAGAGACGAGACTAGAGACGAGACTAGAAACGAGACTAGAAACGAGACTAGAGACGAGACTAGGGACGAGACTAGAGACGAGACTAGAGACGAAACTAGAGACGAGACTAGAGACGAGACGATACTAGAGACGAGACGATACTAGAGACGATACTAGAGACGAGAATAGATACGAGAATAGAGACGAAACTAGAGACAAGACTAGAAACGAGACTAGAGACGAGACTAGAGACTAGAGACGAGACGAGACGAGACAAGAGACGAAGCTAGAGACGAGACTAGAAACGCGACTAGAGACCAGACTAGAGACGAGACTGGAAACGAGACTGTAAACGAGAATAGAGACGAGACTAGAGACGAGAATAGAGACGAGACTAGAGACGAGACTAGAAACGAGACTAGAGACGAGACTAGAGACGAAGCTAGAGACGAGACTAGAAACGCGACTAGAGACGAGACTAGAGACGAGACTAGAAACGCGACTAGAAACGCGACTAGAGACCAGACTAGAGACGAGACTAGAGCCGAGACTGGAAACGAGACTAGAAACGAGAATAGAGACGAGACTAGAGACGAGAATAGAGACGAGACTACAGACGAGACTAGAGACGAGACTAGAGACAAAACTAGAGACGAAACTAGAGACGAGACGATACTAGATACGAGACTAGAGGCGAGAGTAGAGACGAGACCAGAGACGAGAATAGAGGCGAGACTAGAGACGAGACTAGAGACGAGAATAGAGGCGAGACTAGAGACGAGACTAGAGACGAGACTAGAGACGAGACTAGAGACGAGTCTAGAGACGAGACTAGAGACGAGACTAGAGACGAGACTAGAGACGAGATTAGAGACGAGACTAGAGACGATACTAGAGACGAGACTAGAGACAAGACTAGAGAATAATCTTGTGTTGAGAGTAGAGAACACAATTTTAATGTAGGTAGTAGATTTAACTTCTCTAGTGTAGAGAGTCGACCACAATATTCTAGTGCAGGGAGTAGAGTACAAAACTCTATATCTAGTTTAGAAAGTACAGTACATTACTCTCGAGTATAGAGTAGATTCCATTGCTCTAGTTGAAATTTTGTCTGTATTTTCCATCAGATTTTAATGTCTTCCTTTGAACTCTTTTGCCAAATACCAACCAATTAAAAGTATAAGAATGTGTATACGTTTTAGGCCTTTTTCTTTCTTTCTTTCTGTTTCCTTGTGCTTATAACTTTGCATTTGTTATTATAGAAAACAAAAACTCATTCACATACTCTAAGGGTTTAAGTTCTTTACGTGCATGTACTTTTGTTTGGTTCATGTCTTTTTAGGTTGATAATGTTTTTTGTATTTCACTTTTTTGCCAGCAAATGCAAAAGGCGTATGATTTTAATGAATTCCTAAGAGAACCATAAATGTGTTATTTTATTTGTTCTAAGGAAACTCGTTAGAGTTCTTGTTTTACATTATTTTAATGTATTTTTGATTGTAATGGAGAAAAAGAAGGAAATTTAATAACAAGAATTTAATGCAATAACATAAAGAAATCCTTTAAACAATTTAGAATGTTCAAAACTTTGTCCTCTTTCCATAAAATATTAGTTTTTATTTCCTTAAATAATTATCATAATTTTCTATAGTTTTCTACATTTCCTTCCTTTACTTTTTTTGCACAATTCCTGACCATTAGACTCATCAGCATGACAGTGAGCCGGCTTCATAAAAAATGCAAATTATAACAATTTGTAACGAAAGGACACTTAATGTTGTAACCAAACAATGGCCACTATTATTATTGTCATTTAATGGGCTTGAGGGTCATTTGTAAATGTTTTTTATTATATTTTCATTATCATCACAAGTATCCTCTTGCATTTATATGAAAATATAAACACATTTTAGACAACAACTATGAGATAGAATAAATGCGACAAGACTAGAGAAGAAACTAGAGACGAGACTAGATACGAGACTATAGACGAGACTACAGACAAGACTATAGACGAGACTATAGATGAGACTAGAAACGAGACTAGAGATGAGACTAAAGACGTGACTGTAGACGAGACTAGGGACGAGACTAGAGACGAGACTAAAGACGAGACTATAGACGAGACTAAAGACGAGACTATAGAAGAGACTTAAGACGAGACAATAGACGAGACTATAGAAGAGACTAAAGACGAGACTATAGAAGAGACTAAAGACGAGACTATAGACGAGACTAAAGACGAGACTAAAGACGAGACTAAAGACGAGACTATAGACGAGGCTAAAGACGAGACTATAGACGAGACTAGAGACGAGACTAGAGATGAGACTAAAGACGAGACTGTAGACGAGACTAGGGACGAGACTAGAGACGAAACTAAAGACGAGACTATAGACGAGACTAAAGACGAGACTATAGAAGAGACTTAAGACGAGACAATAGACGAGACTATAGAAGAGACTAAAGACGAGACTATAGAAGAGACTAAAGACGAGACTATAGACGAGACTAAAGACGAGACTAAAGACGAGACTAAAGACGAGACTATAGACGAGGCTAAAGACGAGACTATAGACGAGACTAGAGATGAGACTAAAGACGAGACTGTAGACGAGACTAGGGACGAGACTAGAGACGAAACTAAAGACGAGACTATAGACGAGACTAAAGACGAGACTATAGAAGAGACTTAAGACGAGACAATAGACGAGACTATAGAAGAGACTAAAGACGAGACTATAGAAGAGACTAAAGACGAGACTAAAGACGAGACTAAATGACGAGACAATAGACGAGACTAAAGACGAGACTATAGACGAGACTAGAGACGAGACTAAAGACGAGACTAAAGACGAAATTATAGACGAGACTAAAGACGAGACTATAGACGAGACTAAAGACGAGACTATAGAAGAGACTTAAGACGAGACTAAAGACGAGACTAAAGAAGAGACTTAAGACGAGACTATAGACGAGACTAAAGACGAGACTAAAGACGAGACTAAAGACGAGACTATAGACGAGACTAAAGACGAGACTATAGACGAGACTAAAGACGAGACTATAGACGAGACTAAAGACGAGACTATAGACGAAACTAGAGACGAGACTACAGACCAGACTAGAGACAGACTAGAGACGAAACTAGAGGTAAACTAGAGACTAGACTAGAGACGAGACTAAAGACGAGACTATAGCCGAGACTAGATTAGAGACTAGAGACGAGACTAGAGACGAGACTAGAGACGAGACTAGAGACGAGACTAAAGACGAGACTAAAGACGAGACTAAAGACGAGACTATAGACGAGATTAGAGACGTGACTAGTGACGAGACTAGAGACGAGACTAAAGACGTGACTAGAGACGAGACTAGAGACGAGACTAGAGACGAGACTAAAGACGAGACTATAGACGAGACTATAGATGAGACTATAGACGTGACTCTAGAGACGAAACTAGAGGCGAGGCTAGAGACGAGACTAGAGACGAGACTAGAGACGAGACTAGAGATGAGACTAGAGATGAGACTAGAAACGAGACTAGAGATGAGACCAGAGACGAGACAAGAGATAAGAGATGAGACTAAATTCGATACTAGAGACGAGATTGGACACGAAACTAGTAGTTAAATCTTAAGTGGAAGAAAAATTTCAGTTTATTTGTGCAACTAATTATTTAAAACCGCTCAGTTAACAAAGCCTTTTAAAACCTTTTAATCCAGCATTAAATGAGATTTTATTTAAACAATTTATAGCAAAAAAAAAAATATGTAAATTTTAATCACAACTTATTTGTTAAACCATATAAATTTACAAATGAAAAACTTTATGAGCTGACCAAGTGCGTAAGCAATCAATTATTTTCATGTTAATATTTTTTGGAAAAAAAAAGAATTAAAAAGTAATCAAACAATTTGAAATTTCAATGTCCTTTGCATATGATAACTGAAGTATAGATATGTATGAGTGTTCAATTAAAACTGTAACAATTACTACACTAATACCATAACCTGTATTTGTGTGATTATCTGTGTGTGCATAAATTTTAAATCTGTGATAGTATTTAGGTAGACATTTGTAATTGTGTATTGTGTATAAGCAACATTTGAACTATTTTGTAAAAGAAATTTACAGAATTTTTACAAATCTACTTTAGAGGGCATGAGGTCAATACTAAAGCTTTGCTTTTACAGTTGTTTGTGAGTTTTTTTTTTGTGGTAGTAGTACAAAATTTCAATTTTGTTTTTATGTGCACTGCAAAAGTGTATCTGTTGTGTTGCCTGTGTATTGTTTTCGAATTTTTCCAGTTGCTAGTTTTGTTAAAATGTAACAAACCATAAACAATAAATGTCATTTCATGCTATAGAGACCTGGATTTATGCAGGTTTTGTAGGAATTTAATTTTGTTTTTGGAAAATATGTAAACTTTGGTTTAGTGATGTTGTATTTAAAAAATAATTTACTTTAATTCTCTTAGATTGGCTTCAATTCTAGGTCTAAATATTAGGCTTCAATCGTAGTACTTAATATAGGACAACATTTGGCCTCGATCCTAGAGGTTTATGTGGATTCAGTGCAGGTCGGTATATGGTCTTACAATAGCATCAGTTGTAGGTCTTTAAATATTGTCAAAACAGCTTCAATCATAGCAATAATTATGGGTATTTATATATACTTACACTAGCGCGTATTTTCAAAAGACAGACAGACGGACGGACATAGCAAGATCATCTTATAATTACATAATTACCCAGAATATATATAGTTTTAAAGGCCTGCTATGTATACTTCAATGTGTTACAAACAGAACGACAAAATCTATAACGACAATAAGTTAAATTAATATCAATCATACGCCTCCATTATTTAACATAAATTAATATAACTCATACGCCTGGTAAAATATGTTGAAAATATTAAATAAATTTGTTATTATTTATCATGTTTTTCATTTATATTTTCCACTATTTACTGTCTAGCTGGGTTTTTCATTTATTTTTTAAAAAAAAGTGGGTAAAACAGACAAAAAAAAAAGAAATGTGAAAAAAAAACTTTTTCACACACATTAATCATGTAAAATTTATTTGTTTACTGTACGCAAATTGCTATTAAATGTGTGTATAATTTTAGCAACATATGTTGCCAGCTGCTGGTAACAACAACTAACACTGAAAGGAAGTTCTTTGGCAAACTGTTTTAAAGAAGGTATAGAAAGAGAGAGAGAGTAGAACAAAAACTGAACACAGGTGGCCAAACTGAATACTCTAACCCCAAGGACATTATGATAAATATGTATTTCTTTTCATTTAAAAAACAAAAATATATAAAAAATGGCAAAACAAAACCATGGTTTTTAACAAAAATATTAAGAAAATTTATATAAAACAATTTGTCAGACATAATAAGGAAAGTAGCAAATATTAGTTAATGAATTTTATTATATTTAAAGACAAAGTCTTTCTAATTGAAGATGTTCTAAAATTGTACCTTAATGTCGAAACAAATTTTATTTTTTTTAATTTTAGTTGTTGATAAATAAAATCAAAATCAATTAATATTTTTCTCAATTAGTTTTATTTTCCTTTTAATACTCTATTTGTCTCTTTTTGCTGGTATATTTTACTACATTTACCTTAAACTTTTCCTCTTTATTTTTTTTTGATAAACTGCAGTTTATTAAAAACAAATTTATTTTCTTGTTACGAACTTCTTTGGTATTTTATGGCCAAGTTCATAACTTTCCAATAGTTGTCTCTATTAAACAAGACTTTATTAGTAATAAATCTTTTGACAAAAGTTGCCACAATTTATTAGAGATTACAGGCAAACAGATGTTGCATTCACAGCCAGTTAAAAGCCAGGTAGCAAACTACATTTTCACAAAGAATAACACCAGCAATTTAATGATTTTAAAGACTTTTGTAGAAGAAAAGCAAAAATGTTTCAAAATCATAATAATTTATGAAAAAGAAAATCAAATTTAAAATACTTGTCATGATTACATTTGAAAAAGTTCAATATTTTTTAAATAACAAAAGCCTTCTTCAATATTTACGAATATTCTATGTATTGACTTTTAAAAAATTAATATGTTTCCTTATATTTTACTTAAAGACAAGAACAGTTTTTTTTTTTTTAAATTTTCATCCCTTGTTCATTGAAAAATTCTAGAGAAATCTCAAAATTTGCACAAAAATTAATTGAAAAACTTCACCACAAACCAATAACCATAAACATCTTCTGGTAACATATTGCTTTCATTTTATTTGTGTTCTATTTGAAGACAACTTTTTAATATTCATAACTAGACTAATACATGAAAAACATAATTTTCAATCAAAACCAGATAAATATTGAAAATTTAGTTTGAGAACAATTGTATATTAATAAAATTTTTTATTAGAAAAAATTCTTTATTGATTTTTTTTTAAATATAAAATTTGATAAAAAAAATTTTTATTTTTTTTTTTCAAAATGTTTAATTTTTTTAAAATTTTTTTTTCAACTTTTTTTTAGATATTTAGATATTTTTTAAATATTTTTAGGTAAACAAAATTTAATTTTTGTTTTCAAAATGTTTAAAATTTCTTTTTTTCAAAATATTTTTTTTAATTTTTTCAAACTTTTTTTTTTTAATTTTTTAAAAAAAAATTTTTTTTTAAATTTATTAGTCAAAAAAAAAAAAAATTTGTGATGGGAAAAAAAAAATTCGGGTTAAAAAATATTTTTCCCGATTTTGACTCATTGTAGGTCCAACTTACTATAGCAACGTTGCAATGGACTTTGAAATATATATCGTTAGATATCCATATTGTCTATATTAATGACTTAGTAATCCAGATATAGATAAAAACATGCAAGAGAGTTTTATTTGGTTGTGCCGAATCTTATATACCCTTCACCAAATTATACTTTAAAATAAAGTTTTTTATATATTTTATTTAAACAAAATTAATTTTTTTTCAGAATTGTTTTTCAATATTTTTAAAAATAATTTTTTTTATCAAATAGTTTTTTAAATTAATTTTTAATTTAAAAAAAAAATTTTAATTTATTAGTGGAAAAAATTTAAAATTTTAAATAATTTTTTTTTCAAAATGTTAATTTTTTTTTTTCAAAATATTTTTTAAATTTTTTTAAACTTTTTTTTTAATTTTTTTATATTTATTAGTCAAAAAAAAAAATCGGATTTAAAAAATATTTTTCCCGATTTTGACTCATTGTAGGTCCTTATATACATCGTTGCTCTTCACTCTTCGCCATATTATGCTTTAAAATAAAAATTTTTAAATATTTTTATTTAAACAAAATTTAATTTTTTTTCAATATTTTAAAAATTTTATTTTTTTTTCAAAATATTTTTTTAAATTTTTTTTTTTATTTTTTTAAATTTATTAGACAAAAAAAAAAAATTTGTGATGAAAAAAAAATTCGGGTTAAAAAATATTTTTCACGATTTTGACTCATTGTAGTTCCAACTTACTTATAGCCTTATATACAACGTTGCAATGGACTTTGAAACATCTATCATTAGATATTCATTTTGTCTATATTAAGGACTTAGTAATCCAGATATAGATCAAAACAAGTATGAAAGCTATATTCGGCTGTGCCGAATCTCCAAGTTATACTTTTAAGTAACATTTTTTAAATATTTTTTTCCAGAATTGTTTTTCAAAAATATTTTTTTTTCAAAATTTTTTTTAATTTAAGAAAAAAAATTTTAAATTTATTAGTGAAAAAATATGTATGACAATTTTTTTGAAGAAAAAAAAAAATCGGTTTAAAAAAATAAAATATATAGATTTTAAAATAGTTTTTTTTTTCGAAAATTATAATAAAAGTTTTTTTAAATTTATTAGTGAAAAGAAATTTATGAAAAAAAATTTTTTTTTGTTGAAAAAAAAATGCGGGTTAAAAATATTTTTCCCGATTTACTATAGCCTTTTTTAAAAAAAATATTTTTTATTTTCGAATAGTTGAATATTTTTAGGAAACAAAATTTAAAATTTTTTTCCAAATCGTTTTTTTTTTAAAAAATATTTTTTGTTTTCGAAATAGTTTTTTAATTTATTTTTAAAAATTTTTTTAATTTTTTTTTTAAATTTATTTATGAAAACTTTAACTTGGCCAATAAGCGTTTAAGCAAGAAAATGAGCTCGATTGTGATCACTCATATTTCTGAACAAAGATCGATTTTTTATACGAAAACGCAAAATATCTAAAATCGCTAATAACTTGGCCAATAAGCGTTTAATCAAGAAAAGGGGCATGATCTGTGATCAATCATATTTCTGACAAAAAATCGATTTTTTATATAAAAACTCTAAATATCTAAATAAGCGTTTAATCAAGAAAAGGAGCTCGATCTGTGATCACTCATATTTCTGAACAAAAATCGATTTTTTATATAAAAACTCAAAAAATCTAAATTCGCTAATAACTTGGCCAATAAGGGTTTAATTAACAAAAGGAGCTCGATCTGTGATCATTTATATTTCTGACCAAAATTCGATTTTTTTTATATAAAACCTCAAAATATCTAAATTCGCTAATAACTTGGTCAATAAGCGTTTAATCAAGAAAAGGAGCTCGATCTGTGATCACTCATATTTCTGACCAAAAATCGATTTTTTATATCGTTTTTTAAAAAAAAAATTTATTTTTTATTTTCGAAATAGTTTTTTAATTTATTTTAAAAAAATTTTTAAATTTATTTAAGACAAAAAAATTTTTTTTTTTGGTGAAAAAAATTCTGGTTAAAAAATATTTTTCCCGATTTACTATAACATCGTTGCAATGGACTTTGAAATATCTCCCAGCAAAAAATGGTGCTTCCTCGGAAGCAGGTTTGTAAGACAGAGAGCACTTGTATACTGCTACCACTTCGCATGAAAGATTACATGATTTTTATATGGGATTCCTCGCATGGAGGCTCTTCATAAGGAATCCAAAATAAGCATATTTCACAGCTTTAAAATTAACCTGATTTCATCGAATTAAATATGTGCAAACAATTGTGCACATAGATTTTAGAGCTGCTGCGAAGCAATAAAATCTTACAGACCCAGTGATTGCCTAACAGGAAGCGCTGATTTTTTCTAAGTTCTTCACCACCTATGCGAATAGCTTAATGTATGCCTTCCAAAATCATTTTTGTAAGGCAATAATTTTAGGATGCAATTAATTGCAATTTATTGCTTCCAAATCCGAAATATTTTTTGCTGGGCTATCATTAGATATCCGTATTGTCTATATTAATGACTTAGTACTCCAGATATAGATAAAAATAGGTAAAAAATCGAGGTTGTCCCGGTTTTCACCTTATATCTCAGCTATTTTTGGGCCGATTTTCTAGATTTTAAATAGCAACCGAGACGGGTTTATAGCCGATTTATTGATGCATGAATCAAGTTTGTAGGTAATATCGGGACTACGGAAAGTTGATTTCAACATACGGCAGACGGACATGGCTATATTGACTCCGCTATCTATATAGATCCAGAATATATATAATTTGTGAGATAGCAAGTGAAAAATGTAGTAATTCCAAACGGACTGAGAAACTTATAGACGTATGAGTGATATTTATTTCAAACATAAATTAAATATTCATCATACGCCATCACAAATTATATTTGGTCAATTCACAAGGTCTCTTATCATGTCATATTATCATAATGTCCTAACATTTCACAATGTTTTTTATTGGTTTTCAAGAAAAAAAAACGTCCTAAAAAAATACTACTCAACCAGCAGAGACCTGCGGCGAATGCCTAAGCCAAACCGCCGAGTCGTGATATATAAGGACATTATGACAATATGACTGTTAAGAGACCTTGTGAATTTACCAATTGTTAATTAAAATCTACGCATCACTATTGGAAATCAATATTGTTGCTGAAATTTTAAAACAAATGTTCATGCCTTATTTCCTTTATTTTACAAGATCCAAAGAAGTAGGTGAAATATTTATTTTTTAAATTTCAAGATATACCCTTCACCTTCGTGAGAAGGGTATATATAAGTTTGTCATTCCGTTTGTAATTTCCACAATATAATTTTCGGATCCTATAAAGTATATATATTCTGGATCCTTATAGATAGCGGAGTCGATCAATTTTCTGAAGACTCCAGATATCTTCGGGATCCCAATCTTCAATAATTCTGTCAGACATGCTTTCGAGAAGTTTCCTATTTAAAATCAGCAAACTCGATCCACAAATGGCTGAGATATGAGGAAAAAACCAAGACAACCTCGATTTTTTACCTATTTTTGACCTATATCTGGATTACTAAGTCATTAATATAGACAATATGAATATTCAATGATAGATATTTCAAAGACATTTGCAACGACGTATATAAGACCATAGTACGTTGGACCTAAAATGGGTTAAATTTTTAACCCGAATTCTTTTTTTTCACCGAAAATAATTTAACAAACAAAAAATTTTATTTAAAAATTTTAAAGAAATAAAAATTTAAAAAAAAAAAATTTAGAAAAAAAAATTTAGAAAAAAAAAATTTAGAAAAAAAAATTAGAAAAAAAATTTAGCATAACAATTCGAAAAAAAAATTTTTTCCTAAAAATTAAGAAAAAACAACTTTGAAAAAAAAATTTTAAAAAAAAAATTTAAAAAAAAAATTAGAAAAAAAATTTAGAATAACAATTCGAAAAAACAAATTTTTCCTAAAAATTAAGAAAAAACAACTTTGAAAAAAAAATTTTGTTTACCTAAAAATATTTAAAATTTGTATTTTGAAGTATAATTTGGTGAAGGGTATATAAGATTCGGCACAGCCGAATATAGCTCTCTTACTTGTTTTATGATAAGTGGTTTTACTAATTTTTATTCAAACAATCACTTTAAGTTATAAGAAGTTTCCAGAATTTTCCCATCCATTTTAGCGTATGAGTAATATGAAAGGTTTGCTAAATATTAAAAATTAATCATACGCTTTCGTTACAAATAATTACATAATTGTAAAAGGCTGTATATTAATTATAAATAATAGAGAGCTAGAAAATTAATCTATATAAACCCACTTACTCATACCACCCGCAGTTCCTGCCTTGTCTCTCGGCAGTATATTTCTGCTCAGCATTAAAACTGTCTTTGGTTTTTCTCAAATATTATGACAAAAATTTCAATACTAAAAATAAAACCAAACTAAAAGTAAACTCAAAATGACAACAAATTTGTCCTCTTTCATTACCTAATAATACTTCTCCCAGACATATACTAAATTTATATTGCAGAATGAACAAGATTTCTTAGCATACTTTTAGGCTTGTCTTGTAAAATATATCATAGCATTTTAATGGAATGAGCTATCATGGCAGCAATCATTATTTCAACACACAATAAATCTATAATCTTTGAAAAAATCACTAAAAAAATTTCAATGAACTGCTGTTGATTTTTAGGCTTTAGGCTCAATATATTTTTTGCAGTGAAAAAATAGACAAAATTAAGTCTTTTAGAAAAAGAAGAAATAAAATGAAAATCAATTTTGGTCTTAAAAATTACTTTGAAATACGTGCTGTTTTCTGAATTTTATACTACAAGTTTAAATCAAAAATAAGCTGTAGAGGCTTAAGTTCAGATATGGTTTCACAAAAAAAAAAAAACTAAAGAAATTGGAAATTTAAAGTAAAGAAATTGATACGATTGCCGCTAATATGGGAGCATATTAAAACCTATGATTAAAGTTTAATTTTGAGCTTTGATTGAAGCTAATTTAAATCTTTATAAAGATCTGCGATTGAAGTTAAGTTTCAAGATTTAATTAAAGATGATATGGGTAACTGAAGCTAATTTTGGAAGATATAATGACCTAGAATTGAAGTTTACTTTGGAACTTATATAAAAAGCTAAGTTTGATGCTGGTTGGTGACTAAAGCTTATTTAGAGCAATATAAAGACCTAATATGGAGCTTATATTACTGTTAATAACTAGATATTATTGATCATTAAACCTGTAACAATCTTTATCTTCAAATTTGTGTATTTTTATTGTAATTTTGCAATTTTCCTCTTCCTTCTGAGAATCTATTCAATATTAATTCCTTACAACCAAATAACACTTACAAGCTCTATATGACATTTGTTTTTTTCGTCTGCATATATTTTTTGCCAGCAAAAATCTTTTTGTTGCCTTTTAAAAACAGCAATCTTTTGCTGAACATCTTTCTCTTAAGTTGTTGGTGTGTAAAAATACTTTTTGTTACTTGCACTTAGTCAACATGCTGGCTGCATCCAAAAAAAGATTTACTTTCCAAGATTTCTTTGGCCCTTAAATAAATGTGATGGTTTATCCAACATTAAACTTGGTTGTAGATTTCTCAAAGTCCATTTGACAACTTGTGTCAATGGCTTGGAAAAACCCAGACCTCAAGAGGCAAAGAGAAAACTGAAACATGTGAAACTAAAGAAACAAATGTTGATGTCAAAAACAAATACATTTTATTTATCAATATAAATACTATAGTGTAGTTTTAGAGAAATAAGAAAATAAATAAGATATTTTTAACATTTTCTAATCTTCTACAAACATTTGCTTAAGACGTATGATTAATATTAATTATAAGGTATAAGATAAATTAATATTACTCATACGCAGAAGTTTGGTTTTTGTTACAAATGTTTTAAAACAATTAAAAATATTTTATATCAAAAATCTATTTTTAGTATGAAAAACTCAAATTTCTTAAGTCGTTAATAACTTGGTAAATACTGCTATTTTAAGTAAAATAGGCTCAATTTGTGATCACTCATATTTTGTAACAAAAATCGATTTTTTGTATAAAAAATTAACACACAACGTATGAGTGTCAGTTTATTTTTTCAATTAAATATTAATCATACGTACATTTTTAGCTCCCGGCCTTGAAGTCTCTACCTTTCTTTTATTTAAAATGCCTTTAGCTCTTTCACATGACTTAAATAGTTAACCTCTTTTTTGTGTTATTCTTCTTTGCCTATGTTTTTCTAACAACTTTTTAATAAAACTGTTAATGTTGCCAAAAATTATATGCAAATTTGTTGAATCTAAAACAAACAAGAGGTTAAGGCTTCCAGAAAGTTTTGAGACTTTTTAATGTTTTCTTTTTTTTTTTGTCTTGTTTTTGTATTAAAATGTTCAAAGTTTGCAAAAACAAATGTGTTAAAACAAATTTGTTAAGTGTTTTTCTAAGAGCAACATATGATGAAACATCACAAAATGGCAATAAATTTGCATATTTAAACAAAAGAAACATAACAGGGATTTTAAACCCAGTAAATAATGTTTATTTTAGAAAAAAGAGAAATTAAAAAGTTAATAAGTTAAAACAAGAAAAAGCTAAAAAAAATTATAAAAATGTGAAGCTACAGAATAAGAAAATTGCAATAAGACTTAATCTAAAGAGAAGGGGATCAAAATAGAACTAGATTAGTGGTGGTCTGGTCTAAAGAATCGTCTATATATAGACTATAGTCTCGTCCAGAAAGAGACAGTAGTATTGTCCATAGAGGGGCTGTAGTATCGTACCAAGAGAGTCTTGTCTATAGTCCCATATTCAATATAGTCTTGCCCTTAGTATTATCTACAATCTCGTCTCTAGTCTCGTCCCTAGTCTAGTCTCATCTCTAGTCTTTTCTCTAGTCTTTTCTACAGTCTCGTCTATGGTCTCGTCTATAGTCTCGTCTATAGTCTCGTCTGTAGTCTCGTCTGTAGTCTCGTCTATGGTCTCGTCTATAGTCTCGTCTATAGTCTCGTCTATAGTCTGGTCTACAGTCTCGTCTATAGTCTCGTGTCTAGTCTTGTCTCTATAGTCTCGTCTCTAGCCTTATCTCTAGTCTCCTCTAAAGTCTCGTCTATAGCTTAGTCTTGTCTATAGCCTCGTCTATAGTCTTGTCTATAGTCTCGTCTACAATCTCATATATAGCCTCATCTCTAGTCTCGTTTTTAGTCTGGTCTCTAGTCTCTTCTACAGTATCGTCTATAGTCTCGTCTATAGTCTCAACTATAGCCTCGTCTATAGTCTCGTCTATAGTCTCGTCTATAGTCTCATCTATAGCTTCGTCTATAGTCTCATCTATAGCTTCGTCTATAGTCTCGTCTATAGTCTCGTCTATAGTCTCGTCTGTAGTCTCGTCTATAGTCTCGTCTATAGTCTCGTCTATAGTCTCGTCTATAGTCTCGTCTATAGTCTCGTCTATAGTCTCGTCTATAGTCTCGTCTATAGTCTCGTCTATAGTCTCGTCTATAGTCTCGTCTATAGTCTCGCTATAGTCTCGTCTCTAGTCTCGTCTCTAGTCTCGTCTATAGTCTCGTCTATAGTCTCGTCTATAGTCTCGTCTATAGTCTCGTCTATAGTCTCGTCTATAGTCTCGTCTATAGTCTCGTCTATAGTCTCGTCTATAGTCTCGTCTCTAGTCTCGTCTATAGTCTTGTCTCTATTCTCGTCTATAGTCTCGTCTATAGTCTCGTCTATAGTCTCATCTATAGTCTCGTCTATAGTCTCGTCTATAGTCTCGTCTATAGTCTCGTCTATAGTCTCGTCTATAGTCTCTTCTATAGTCTCGTCTATAGTCTCGTCTATAGTCTCGTCTATAGTCTCGTCTATAGTCTCGTCTATAGTCTCATCTATAGTCTCGTCTATAGTCTCGTCTATAGTCTCATCTATAGTCTCGTCTATAGTCTCGTCTATAGTCTCGTCTATAGTCTCGTCTCTAGTCTCGTCTATAGTCTTGTCTCTATTCTCGTCTATAGTCTCGTCTATAGTCTCGTCTATAGTCTCATCTATAGTCTCGTCTATAGTCTCGTCTATAGTCTCGTCTATAGTCTCGTCTATAGTCTCGTCTATAGTCTCTTCTATAGTCTCGTCTATAGTCTCGTCTATAGTCTCGTCTATAGTCTCGTCTATAGTCTCGTCTATAGTCTCATCTATAGTCTCGTCTATAGTCTCGTCTATAGTCTCATCTATAGTCTCGTCTATAGTCTCGTCTATAGTCTCGTCTATAGTCTCGTCTATAGTCTCGTCTATAGTCTCGTCTATAGTCTCGTCTCTAGTCTCGTCTATAGTCTCGTCTCTAGTCTCGTCTATAGTCTCGTCTCTAGTCTCGTCTATAGTCTCGTCTATAGTCTCGTCTATAGTCTCGTCTATAGTCTCGTCTATAGTCTCGTCTATAGTCTCGTCTATAGTCTCGTCTCTAGTCTCGTCTATAGTCTTGTCTCTATTCTCGTCTATAGTCTCGTCTATAGTCTCGTCTATAGTCTCGTCTATAGTCTCGTCTATAGTCTCATCTATAGTCTCGTCTATAGTCTCGTCTATAGTCTCGTCTATAGTCTCGTCTATAGTCTCGTCTATAGTCTCGTCTATAGTCTCGTCTATAGTCTCATCTATAGTCTCGTCTATAGTCTCGTCTATAGTCTCGTCTATAGTCTCGTCTATAGTCTCGTCTATAGTCTCGTCTATAGTCTCGTCTATAGTCTCGTCTCTAGTCTCGTCTATAGTCTCGTCTCTAGTCTCGTCTATAGTCTCGTCTCTAGTCTCGTCTATAGTCTCGTCTCTAGTCTCGTCTATAGTCTCGTCTCTAGTCTTGTCTATAGTCTTCTCTAGTTCTGGTCTTCAATTAGTCTTTCAAATAAAAAAGTTTCCTTGTTTTGTTTCCCCTTTCCACCTTTACAATTATTATCTTTATAAAATTATTTAATTTTCAAATCCTAAGATATGTTTGTAACTTATTGTGCATAAAAGACCCCCTCCCCCTCCACTCTATATTTTGAAAATCACAAAAAACCCTTTTTTTTGTTTTCCAAAATTCCTTGGAAAACTTTGATTTGTGCAAAAGTTTAGCAAACAGCCAAAGGACTCTTAGCTGTAGATGTAATGCTAAAAAATCTGTTTAGAAACCTGATGAATATTCATCGATTTGTGGATGACATAGCATTGCTTAAATTTACTATGATGTAGTGACTTATAAACTAAATGAAGTTGAAAAAAGGTATTGCGATTTGTTAGGAAAATGGTAGTTGTTAGAGCTGTTGTTTGTGGGACAACAATGAAAATTTAAATTCGAAATTTGTTTGATTTGTAAGGTTGTGGTTTTTGCATAACAAATTTTCAAAATTGTTAAGAAATGTTTAAGCAATTAGGAAATAAATGTTTAAGTTACACTTTTGGAAAAAACTGCTATCATTAAAATGTTCCACGCTTTAAAATTTTGTTAGCCCCTGCTGTTAACTCAATACAAATCCAATTTCACATAAATTCGCTGTTTTAAATTCCTGTTGCATTTAATTTTCTTTCTTTCTTGAATGTTTTACTCGCATGTTGCACCAATAACTAAGCCTTTCACTGTGAACTTTATTTGTATTTCTATTGCAGACTCACACTGACTGCCATGTCAAGAACTAAAGACACTTTCATGCCTCAATGTAGTATGAGTTGCTGCAACATCATCATAGTATTGCATTTGTTTGCTGCCTGTTTGATGAAGCACAACCTCTGTGTTCTTTCAACACTTGTTTATGCATGTTGGCTGTACCTAGAAAAAAACTGATTGTCTGTATTGTAGAGACAATGATTTTTTTCTATTGTCTGCCACTTAATTCCTTAAAGCATGACTAAGTTTTGATGTCATATTGAAGTGTATTTTCAAATGCCTATAGGGGGAAACAAACAGTCAGAGTAGTTGGAGCCAACTAAAACAAACAAAAGTGTTTTATGTCTAACCCTTTTAACAATTGAAGGTTCAGGAAAATACTCCAAAGGAAGATCAATATTTTCAAATAAAGTTTATGAGCACTACAGCCAGATGAATGTTGGGGAGGTTTTGTCTTTATAAATGAAAAATATTCATATAAAATTTAAGTTTTAAATTTAAGCGACTACATTCAAATTTTTAACTATTTTCGCATCATAAACAAACTGTCTCCCTCTAGTATTTAATGCCTTGCAAAGCATCAGTATCCTCTTTCCACAATTAAATTTCTTAACACTTTCCACTCTACTTATTTGTTAACACTTTTCTGAACACTTTCATTACATTACTTGTTATTTATCTCATGTTTAATGTAATTTACTTTACATGATGCTTCATCAGCTTTGCTCAAAACGCTTTTAATTCAGTTTTTAATCAATTTTATTATAATTTATTAGATTTTATTACCCCTATTTTGTGTAATATCCTTAAAAAGATAGTAATTTAAGTAACTAGTGCGGAAAAAAGGAGAACACATGTGTTACAGATTTTAAAATAAATGCAAAGACTTGAATTAGCTGCAAGGAATATCAAATGTTTTCAATTAAAAACACAAGTAATTAAAATGCAATTCTGTGCAAGAAGGAACAGCTAGACTGGAAACTAGATGTAGTCATAGTCGACCTTGAAACTCTGTACTAAAGCCGGCCTTTAAATCGGAAATCCCTTGCTATTTTATGCAATGTATCTATAATTTTTTATATAACCACAAATTCCATTTATCAAACACCTTTTTTCCCATTCCTTACACTCACTTATTTCTAACACGAATGAGCAACTTAATGTCATTAATCATAACAACCTGTAAACTGTAATAAAACTGCAATATAGAATTATATAGAAGAAATCATAACTCATGGGGATCATCAGTGCAACTATTACTTTGCCATCAAACGTCACGGTTGGTAAAACATGAAAGAAAACTATTTTTCTTATAAGAACTGCATTTGTAGATAATAAACTTTAATACCCAAGATAATACTAAATAAGAAAAATGTAAAGAAAATATATAAAAAAGCAAATAAATGAAATATCAGTGATTACTACAATAAATATGGACTATGACTAGACTATGACTAGACTATGACTAGACTATGACTAGACTATGACTAGACTATGACTAGACTATGACTAGACTATGACTAGACTATGACTAGACTATGACTAGACTATGACTAGACTATGACTAGACTATGACTAGACTATGACTAGACTATGACTAGACTATGACTAGACTATGACTAGACTATGACTAGACTATGACTAGACTATGACTAGACTATGACTAGACTATGACTAGACTATGACTAGACTATGACTAGACTATGACTAGACTATGACTAGACTATGACTAGACTATGACTAGACTATGACTAGACTATGACTAGACTATGACTAGACTATGACTAGACTATGACTAGACTATGACTAGACTATGACTAGACTATGACTAGACTATGACTAGACTATGACTAGACTATGACTAGACTATGACTAGACTATGACTAGACTATGACTAGACTATGACTAGACTATGACTAGACTATGACTAGACTATGACTAGACTATGACTAGACTATGACTAGACTATGACTAGACTATGACTAGACTATGACTAGACTATGACTAGACTATGACTAGACTATGACTAGACTATGACTAGACTATGACTAGACTATGACTAGACTATGACTAGACTATGACTAGACTATGACTAGACTATGACTAGACTATGACTAGACTATGACTAGACTATGACTAGACTATGACTAGACTATGACTAGACTATGACTAGACTATGACTAGACTATGACTAGACTATGACTAGACTATGACTAGACTATGACTAGACTATGACTAGACTATGACTAGACTATGACTAGACTATGACTAGACTATGACTAGACTATGACTAGACTATGACTAGACTATGACTAGACTATGACTAGACTATGACTAGACTATGACTAGACTATGACTAGACTATGACTAGACTATGACTAGACTATGACTAGACTATGACTAGACTATGACTAGACTATGACTAGACTATGACTAGACTATGACTAGACTATGACTAGACTATGACTAGACTATGACTAGACTATGACTAGACTATGACTAGACTATGACTAGACTATGACTAGACTATGACTAGACTATGACTAGACTATGACTAGACTATGACTAGACTATGACTAGACTATGACTAGACTATGACTAGACTATGACTAGACTATGACTAGACTATGACTAGACTATGACTAGACTATGACTAGACTATGACTAGACTATGACTAGACTATGACTAGACTATGACTAGACTATGACTAGACTATGACTAGACTATGACTAGACTATGACTAGACTATGACTAGACTATGACTAGACTATGACTAGACTATGACTAGACTATGACTAGACTATGACTAGACTATGACTAGACTATGACTAGACTATGACTAGACTATGACTAGACTATGACTAGACTATGACTAGACTATGACTAGACTATGACTAGACTATGACTAGACTATGACTAGACTATGACTAGACTATGACTAGACTATGACTAGACTATGACTAGACTATGACTAGACTATGACTAGACTATGACTAGACTATGACTAGACTATGACTAGACTATGACTAGACTATGACTAGACTATGACTAGACTATGACTAGACTATGACTAGACTATGACTAGACTATGACTAGACTATGACT
Source organism: Calliphora vicina (assembly GCF_958450345.1). Classification (NCBI taxonomy): domain Eukaryota; kingdom Metazoa; phylum Arthropoda; class Insecta; order Diptera; family Calliphoridae; genus Calliphora; species Calliphora vicina. The sequence goes on from NC_088783.1 coordinate 118,358,770, forward strand.
AGACTATGACTAGACTATGACTAGACTATGACTAGACTATGACTAGACTATGACTAGACTATGACTAGACTATGACTAGACTATGACTAGACTATGACTAGACTATGACTAGACTATGACTAGACTATGACTAGACTATGACTAGACTATGACTAGACTATGACTAGACTATGACTAGACTATGACTAGACTATGACTAGACTATGACTAGACTATGACTAGACTATGACTAGACTATGACTAGACTATGACTAGACTATGACTAGACTATGACTAGACTATGACTAGACTATGACTAGACTATGACTAGACTATGACTAGACTATGACTAGACTATGACTAGACTATGACTAGACTATGACTAGACTATGACTAGACTATGACTAGACTATGACTAGACTATGACTAGACTATGACTAGACTATGACTAGACTATGACTAGACTATGACTAGACTATGACTAGACTATGACTAGACTATGACTAGACTATGACTAGACTATGACTAGACTATGACTAGACTATGACTAGACTATGACTAGACTATGACTAGACTATGACTAGACTATGACTAGACTATGACTAGACTATGACTAGACTATGACTAGACTATGACTAGACTATGACTAGACTATGACTAGACTATGACTAGACTATGACTAGACTATGACTAGACTATGACTAGACTATGACTAGACTATGACTAGACTATGACTAGACTATGACTAGACTATGACTAGACTATGACTAGACTATGACTAGACTATGACTAGACTATGACTAGACTATGACTAGACTATGACTAGACTATGACTAGACTATGACTAGACTATGACTAGACTATGACTAGACTATGACTAGACTATGACTAGACTATGACTAGACTATGACTAGACTATGACTAGACTATGACTAGACTATGACTAGACTATGACTAGACTATGACTAGACTATGACTAGACTATGACTAGACTATGACTAGACTATGACTAGACTATGACTAGACTATGACTAGACTATGACTAGACTATGACTAGACTATGACTAGACTATGACTAGACTATGACTAGACTATGACTAGACTATGACTAGACTATGACTAGACTATGACTAGACTATGACTAGACTATGACTAGACTATGACTAGACTATGACTAGACTATGACTAGACTATGACTAGACTATGACTAGACTATGACTAGACTATGACTAGACTATGACTAGACTATGACTAGACTATGACTAGACTATGACTAGACTATGACTAGACTATGACTAGACTATGACTAGACTATGACTAGACTATGACTAGACTATGACTAGACTATGACTAGACTATGACTAGACTATGACTAGACTATGACTAGACTATGACTAGACTATGACTAGACTATGACTAGACTATGACTAGACTATGACTAGACTATGACTAGACTATGACTAGACTATGACTAGACTATGACTAGACTATGACTAGACTATGACTAGACTATGACTAGACTATGACTAGACTATGACTAGACTATGACTAGACTATGACTAGACTATGACTAGACTATGACTAGACTATGACTAGACTATGACTAGACTATGACTAGACTATGACTAGACTATGACTAGACTATGACTAGACTATGACTAGACTATGACTAGACTATGACTAGACTATGACTAGACTATGACTAGACTATGACTAGACTATGACTAGACTATGACTAGACTATGACTAGACTATGACTAGACTATGACTAGACTATGACTAGACTATGACTAGACTATGACTAGACTATGACTAGACTATGACTAGACTATGACTAGACTATGACTAGACTATGACTAGACTATGACTAGACTATGACTAGACTATGACTAGACTATGACTAGACTATGACTAGACTATGACTAGACTATGACTAGACTATGACTAGACTATGACTAGACTATGACTAGACTATGACTAGACTATGACTAGACTATGACTAGACTATGACTAGACTATGACTAGACTATGACTAGACTATGACTAGACTATGACTAGACTATGACTAGACTATGACTAGACTATGACTAGACTATGACTAGACTATGACTAGACTATGACTAGACTATGACTAGACTATGACTAGACTATGACTAGACTATGACTAGACTATGACTAGACTATGACTAGACTATGACTAGACTATGACTAGACTATGACTAGACTATGACTAGACTATGACTAGACTATGACTAGACTATGACTAGACTATGACTAGACTATGACTAGACTATGACTAGACTATAGACTATGACTAGACTATGACTAGACTATGACTAGACTATGACTAGACTATGACTAGACTATGACTAGACTATGACTAGACTATGACTAGACTATGACTAGACTATGACTAGACTATGACTAGACTATGACTAGACTATGACTAGACTATGACTAGACTATGACTAGACTATGACTAGACTATGACTAGACTATGACTAGACTATGACTAGACTATGACTAGACTATGACTAGACTATGACTAGACTATGACTAGACTATGACTAGACTATGACTAGACTATGACTAGACTATGACTAGACTATGACTAGACTATGACTAGACTATGACTAGACTATGACTAGACTATGACTAGACTATGACTAGACTATGACTAGACTATGACTAGACTATGACTAGACTATGACTAGACTATGACTAGACTATGACTAGACTATGACTAGACTATGACTAGACTATGACTAGACTATGACTAGACTATGACTAGACTATGACTAGACTATGACTAGACTATGACTAGACTATGACTAGACTATGACTAGACTATGACTAGACTATGACTAGACTATGACTAGACTATGACTAGACTATGACTAGACTATGACTAGACTATGACTAGACTATGACTAGACTATGACTAGACTATGACTAGACTATGACTAGACTATGACTAGACTATGACTAGACTATGACTAGACTATGACTAGACTATGACTAGACTATGACTAGACTATGACTAGACTATGACTAGACTATGACTAGACTATGACTAGACTATGACTAGACTATGACTAGACTATGACTAGACTATGACTAGACTATGACTAGACTATGACTAGACTATGACTAGACTATGACTAGACTGACTATGACTAGACTATGACTAGACTATGACTAGACTATGACTAGACTATGACTAGACTATGACTAGACTATGACTAGACTATGACTAGACTATGACTAGACTATGACTAGACTATGACTAGACTATGACTAGACTATGACTAGACTATGACTAGACTATGACTAGACTATGACTAGACTATGACTAGACTATGACTAGACTATGACTAGACTATGACTAGACTATGACTAGACTATGACTAGACTATGACTAGACTATGACTAGACTATGACTAGACTATGACTAGACTATGACTAGACTATGACTAGACTATGACTAGACTATGACTAGACTATGACTAGACTATGACTAGACTATGACTAGACTATGACTAGACTATGACTAGACTATGACTAGACTATGACTAGACTATGACTAGACTATGACTAGACTATGACTAGACTATGACTAGACTATGACTAGACTATGACTAGACTATGACTAGACTATGACTAGACTATGACTAGACTATGACTAGACTATGACTAGACTATGACTAGACTATGACTAGACTATGACTAGACTATGACTAGACTATGACTAGACTATGACTAGACTATGACTAGACTATGACTAGACTATGACTAGACTATGACTAGACTATGACTAGACTATGACTAGACTATGACTAGACTATGACTAGACTATGACTAGACTATGACTAGACTATGACTAGACTATGACTAGACTATGACTAGACTATGACTAGACTATGACTAGACTATGACTAGACTATGACTAGACTATGACTAGACTATGACTAGACTATGACTAGACTATGACTAGACTATGACTAGACTATGACTAGACTATGACTAGACTATGACTAGACTATGACTAGACTATGACTAGACTATGACTAGACTATGACTAGACTATGACTAGACTATGACTAGACTATGACTAGACTATGACTAGACTATGACTAGACTATGACTAGACTATGACTAGACTATGACTAGACTATGACTAGACTATGACTAGACTATGACTAGACTATGACTAGACTATGACTAGACTATGACTAGACTATGACTAGACTATGACTAGACTATGACTAGACTATGACTAGACTATGACTAGACTATGACTAGACTATGACTAGACTATGACTAGACTATGACTAGACTATGACTAGACTATGACTAGACTATGACTAGACTATGACTAGACTATGACTAGACTATGACTAGACTATGACTAGACTATGACTAGACTATGACTAGACTATGACTAGACTATGACTAGACTATGACTAGACTATGACTAGACTATGACTAGACTATGACTAGACTATGACTAGACTATGACTAGACTATGACTAGACTATGACTAGACTATGACTAGACTATGACTAGACTATGACTAGACTATGACTAGACTATGACTAGACTATGACTAGACTATGACTAGACTATGACTAGACTATGACTAGACTATGACTAGACTATGACTAGACTATGACTAGACTATGACTAGACTATGACTAGACTATGACTAGACTATGACTAGACTATGACTAGACTATGACTAGACTATGACTAGACTATGACTAGACTATGACTAGACTATGACTAGACTATGACTAGACTATGACTAGACTATGACTAGACTATGACTAGACTATGACTAGACTATGACTAGACTATGACTAGACTATGACTAGACTATGACTAGACTATGACTAGACTATGACTAGACTATGACTAGACTATGACTAGACTATGACTAGACTATGACTAGACTATGACTAGACTATGACTAGACTATGACTAGACTATGACTAGACTATGACTAGACTATGACTAGACTATGACTAGACTATGACTAGACTATGACTAGACTATGACTAGACTATGACTAGACTATGACTAGACTATGACTAGACTATGACTAGACTATGACTAGACTATGACTAGACTATGACTAGACTATGACTAGACTATGACTAGACTATGACTAGACTATGACTAGACTATGACTAGACTATGACTAGACTATGACTAGACTATGACTAGACTATGACTAGACTATGACTAGACTATGACTAGACTATGACTAGACTATGACTAGACTATGACTAGACTATGACTAGACTATGACTAGACTATGACTAGACTATGACTAGACTATGACTAGACTATGACTAGACTATGACTAGACTATGACTAGACTATGACTAGACTATGACTAGACTATGACTAGACTATGACTAGACTATGACTAGACTATGACTAGACTATGACTAGACTATGACTAGACTATGACTAGACTATGACTAGACTATGACTAGACTATGACTAGACTATGACTAGACTATGACTAGACTATGACTAGACTATGACTAGACTATGACTAGACTATGACTAGACTATGACTAGACTATGACTAGACTATGACTAGACTATGACTAGACTATGACTAGACTATGACTAGACTATGACTAGACTATGACTAGACTATGACTAGACTATGACTAGACTATGACTAGACTATGACTAGACTATGACTAGACTATGACTAGACTATGACTAGGCTATGACTAGACTATGACTAGACTATGACTAGACTATGACTAGACTATGACTAGACTATGACTAGACTATGACTAGACTATGACTAGACTATGACTAGACTATGACTAGACTATGACTAGACTATGACTAGACTATGACTAGACTATGACTAGACTATGACTAGACTATGACTAGACTATGACTAGACTATGACTAGACTATGACTAGACTATGACTAGACTATGACTAGACTATGACTAGACTATGACTAGACTATGACTAGACTATGACTAGACTATGACTAGACTATGACTAGACTTTGACTAGAAATTAATGCGTTTAAAATTTATCTATTAGTTATTTGTAAGAAAGCGCATGATTATTTAATTGTTCTCATAAATAAATATTATTCATACGCTAGAATGGAAGTAAATATTCTGCAAATATTCCTATAAATTAAAGTGATTGTTCGAATTAAAAGAAGATTATAAAACTATTTATTCTTAAAAAACAAATAATACAGATTTATTACAAAATGATATCTTGAAATTCAAAAAATATAATTTGTAATTTTAATGCATAATTTTTTAGATCTTGTAAAATAAAGTAAATAAAGCACGAACGTTTTAGTTAATTAAAATTTACAAATCACTAATTTCTGATGGCGTATGATAAATATTTAATTTGTGTTTGAAATAAATATCACTCATACGTTTTTCTTTAGATTTTTTATACCATGAGTGACAAATTTTGTTATTCCGTTTGTAATTTCAACATTTTTCATTTGTGACTGCTTAAAATATATACATTCTGGATCGTTATAGATTTCTCACAATTTGTTTCTATATGTCTTTATTTGTATTTAGTACTTTTCGTAAAGTATGGTTGTTCTAAAAAGTGTGCTGTGGTACAGTTTTATTTATTTGAATTCATAGTGTATGGTTGTTCTAAAAAGTGTGCTGTGCTGCAGTTTTAGATATTTATAATCATAGTTTATATTTTTCATTTAATTTTGAACAACTTTGTCATTTTAATTATTTAAAATTCATGAAGTAGCTAAAGTTTATAAATTATTTTAAAACAGCCTAAATACCATACAACTTTGTAAAAGGGAAACTTTAAAACTTTGGCCACATGTGCTACAAACAAAATAGTCCGTGTGGAGGAATGTACTCAATAAATTTAATATGCCATATAATATTGTTGGCTAAGGAAATGGTGTAGTTTTGCAAAACAATGTTTAAAATTTTCTGTATTTGCACAAATTTTGAAAAACTTTTTGCATTTTTAATGCTCTCATACATAAAGTAGACATTTTTCATTATTATGTGCCAGACTGGAAAGTGAACATGTGCAGGAATGTTTGAGACCATTTGCCATTATAAGCAAATAAATGGAAGTTAAGCTACATTAAATAAAGAATAGTTGGCAAAATTACTATTAAATGGAAATGAAGTTTGTTAGTTTTTAAAATCTAATTAAATTTGAATATTTAATAATAAGAATATGTATACATTTGCAAATTAAAGTATTATGTTTTAAGGCTATAAGAAGAGAATAAATAATTTTGAAATTCAGAAAACATTAGCAGTTAAATTGGGCTAAATTAGCATATTATTGTCTGTTAGTAATTCATTATGGCAAAACAATTTCTTTTCTGTTATAGATTATTAAAGGTAAACTCAGTTTCTTAAGTTTTTTTTGCTACAAAATTCCAATAATTTAAAAATTCATAAAAAAAATGTTTTAAAAATATCGTAGTTGGCATATTTTTAAAGGTATCTTCTTCTGTTATAACTTCAAGCAATAACAATTAAAAAAATATTAAGTGATTCCTAAAAGAAAACACTAGAAAGCAACTAAAAAAGTGAAAAAAAATCTTTACAATTTCAATTAATTTTAACTTCAATTTACTGATTGATTAATTAAGCAAAGTAAGCAGAAATAAAATGGGAATAGAAAAAAGAATTTGTAAATTAATATCAAGTTGATATGGAAAAGGAATATAAAAGAAAGAAAAATATACTAATAGAAAATCTTTGAAAAAAAAAATTCGAAAAATTTAAAAATGTAGTTGTGAATGAAGTGAAAGAAATAGTTATTAGTTCATTTATGTATGAAACACAATTTTTCTATGATTCCATTAAATTTTTGTTTACGATTTTAATTTAAAATCTACAAAAATCTATATTAATTTCATTGATTGAGTAAGATTTCTAAGCAAAATATTCACTCTATTTGATACTTAAGTATAAACAATTGTTTAATTGCAAGTACAAACATTAATATCATAGAAAAAAAACAACAAAATGTAAACAATAAAAATTCTTATGCTAAATTCAAAACAAATTTACATACAACAAATACACAATAACATACAACAACAACAAACAAAATTCTCATATTAAAAATGTAAACAAACCTTTTTAAACAGTAAAAAACAACAACAACCAAACCTAAACACTTTCTCAACAAAGGAGACATTTTTCAATGAGCAAGTATAAAGCAAGAAGAAGATACAGAAAGAGAGAGAGTGTAAATAAATACTGCCTACTCAAAACAACAGTTTTTTTCTCTGGGAATGTATGTATGTGTGCTTGTTGTTTGTTTATTTTCTTTACGCTTTTTTATTATTATTGCTGCTCTTTTCAATCAATTTGTATGTTTTTTCTTCTTCTTTTACTTTAAGCCTAACTGATTGCTCTTTATTATTTAGAAAACAATTTAATAATGAAAAATTGAGAAGAATAAAAGGCGTAGGAAATACATTTGTTGTAAGTGTAAGAATGAGACCTTTTAACCTCACTTTAATGTGGTTAATATTAAATTGTTTTTTGTTATTTTGAATAATTCTTAAATAGGAACAATTTTTGTGGTTTAATTTCCTTAAATCATTAAAGTAGGTTTAAAATAAAAAAAGATTTTACATGAAATTTGTGATAGTTTTAAATTAATTTTTAAAATTTACCAAAGATTTATTGCATTTTTGTAGACAAGCTACTTTACTGACTCCCAGTAATCTAAGCAGGAATCAGTTGATTCCAAATGATGTGTGGTAGAGTGCTCTATTGCAATTTAATATTTAAATCATGTTTTCTATTAATCTCTATGTATTTTAAATAAATAATAAAATCTAAAACTTGACTTTAATAAGATTAATTTGCAAAATTGTCTTTATCATTTAAGACCATTATGTCAGTTAGTGTCAAAGTTATGTTGGGGGTATAATAAACAAAATTTAATTTTAATAATAATTCTTAGATTAAACAGATTTCTGTTCTTTAATTTTCATCCTTTATTACAAGCTTTCACTGTCTCCTTAGATGTTTTACAAAACATTGAAATTATCTTAACATTGCCTTGCTTTCATTAAAATTTATTAAATATTTAGTTTGTCGGTCTGTTGATTTTGATTTGTGGTTGTACTAAACAAATTCTGTTAGTTGTGAAATGTGCTAATGTGTAAATATTTAATAGTTTCCAAATAGTAATGTGTAACTGAACAACAGGCAACATTTATGTTGACACTTTGAGTAATGAACATGTTAAACAAAATATAGAATTATAAATATTTTATTTAGTTTACATAACAAGCTAAAATAAATACAAGCAGTAATGCAAAAATTATTATTATAAACAAAACTATTAAATAATTATATTAAAATCCCATAAGTAAGACTCGTTTGTCAAAACAGACACTCATCAGTTAAATATCTGAGTCTCTATATCGTGACATGTCTGTTCTATATCTGCCTTTTTCCCACTTTTTAAGATATATAAGCTTAAATGTTTCCCCACAAATATTTCCTGCACTTCACAGCCAAACAAGGCCAAATAAATATGGAATTTTTTGTTAACATTGCAATAATATTTATTTTGTTTTTATACACTTTATTTTCATTTCATTAAATTTCTTGAAAACCTCCTTTACCACCCCTTACTTCATCACTCAAATTCTTGCCATAGTTGCCAAAAAAGCTGGCCCACACGTCCTTTAAAAAAAACTATATCATAACTGTCATTTAAGGCCTCCCATAAAAAAGTTACATACAAAACAGAAAGAGCTGAGAGCTAGATAAAACCCGCAAATATATGTAAGTACATATGAATGACAGACAATTTTTTTTGATTTCAACATTCATCAATCATTTATACATTCATTCATTCATTCTGTGTAGAGTTGTTATTATCCTAGTGTTTGTGGGGATTTGCCAAAAAAAAGCTTCATTTTACTCTCAAACAAAATTAAATCCAAATATGCCTGGAAATATGCTACAATAAAACAAACTACCAGGCACTGACATACTTCATACTAACGCCAAATGTTAATTTTTATTCCTAACAAATTTTCTAATTGTAATTTAATTTAATTCAACTGAAATTCTGCTTGACATACAGCCACTAATCTTCTTATTAAGCCTTTTTAAACACACATTGTGGCAGCATCTTAATTAGACTTTTTAAATCTTATAACAGCCTTCCTCTCTCAGTTTTGTGCTTCATATTTACAAGTAATTTTTCAATTAAAAAAAAAAATCTTTCACCAGCAGTTCTTAACAACTCCTCGTGCTGCTCATTAGGCTAAGCATTAATATTCAATCAGTGCCAACAGGTGTTTAAATGAATATGAGTTGTTTTAATTGAATAAACTTTATTTAATTGAAGAAGAAATTGAGAGACAAGAATTAGGATTATATATAATACAGACATAACAGTTATAATTGGATTAGAAATGATCTTTGAATTTGATATTTCAGTTCTAGTTTAGGTGCCAGTTCAGGTTCTAGTTCTGTTTTAGTTCTGTTCTAGTTCTGTTCTAGTTCTGTTCTAGTTCTGTTCTAGTTCTGTTCTAGTTCTGTTCTAGTTCTGTTCTAGTTCTGTTCTAGTTCTGTTCTAGTTCTGTTCTAGTTCTGTTCTAGTTCTGTTCTAGTTCTGTTCTAGTTCTGTTCTAGTTCTGTTCTAGTTCTGTTCTAGTTCTGTTCTAGTTCTGTTCTAGTTCTGTTCTAGTTCTGTTCTAGTTCTGTTCTAGTTCTGTTCTAGTTCTGTTCTAGTTCTGTTCTAGTTCTGTTCTAGTTCTGTTCTAGTTCTGTTCTAGTTCTGTTCTAGTTCTGTTCTAGTTCTGTTCTAGTTCTGTTCTAGTTCTGTTCTAGTTCTGTTCTAGTTCTGTTCTAGTTCTGTTCTAGTTCTGTTCTAGTTCTGTTCTAGTTCTGTTCTAGTTCTGTTCTAGTTCTGTTCTAGTTCTGTTCTAGTTCTGTTCTAGTTCTGTTCTAGTTCTGTTCTAGTTCTGTTCTAGTTCTGTTCTAGTTCTGTTCTAGTTCTGTTCTAGTTCTGTTCTAGTTCTGTTCTAGTTCTGTTCTAGTTCTGTTCTAGTTCTGTTCTAGTTCTGTTCTAGTTCTGTTCTAGTTCTGTTCTAGTTCTGTTCTAGTTCTGTTCTAGTTCTGTTCTAGTTCTGTTCTAGTTCTGTTCTAGTTCTAGTTCTGTTCTAGTTCTGTTCTAGTTCTGTTCTAGTTCTGTTCTAGTTCTGTTCTAGTTCTGTTCTAGTTCTGTTCTAGTTCTGTTCTAGTTCTGTTCTAGTTCTGTTCTAGTTCTGTTCTAGTTCTGTTCTAGTTCTGTTCTAGTTCTGTTCTAGTTCTGTTCTAGTTCTGTTCTAGTTCTGTTCTAGTTCTGTTCTAGTTCTGTTCTAGTTCTGTTCTAGTTCTGTTCTAGTTCTGTTCTAGTTCTGTTCTAGTTCTGTTCTAGTTCTGTTCTAGTTCTGTTCTAGTTCTGTTCTAGTTCTGTTCTAGTTCTGTTCTAGTTCTGTTCTAGTTCTGTTCTAGTTCTGTTCTAGTTCTGTTCTAGTTCTGTTCTAGTTCTGTTCTAGTTCTGTTCTAGTTCTGTTCTAGTTCTGTTCTAGTTCTGTTCTAGTTCTGTTCTAGTTCTGTTCTAGTTCTGTTCTAGTTCTGTTCTAGTTCTGTTCTAGTTCTGTTCTAGTTCTGTTCTAGTTCTGTTCTAGTTCTGTTCTAGTTCTGTTCTAGTTCTGTTCTAGTTCTGTTCTAGTTCTGTTCTAGTTCTGTTCTAGTTCTGTTCTAGTTCTGTTCTAGTTCTGTTCTAGTTCTGTTCTAGTTCTGTTCTAGTTCTGTTCTAGTTCTGTTCTAGTTCTGTTCTAGTTCTGTTCTAGTTCTGTTCTAGTTCTGTTCTAGTTCTGTTCTAGTTCTGTTCTAGTTCTGTTCTAGTTCTGTTCTAGTTCTGTTCTAGTTCTGTTCTAGTTCTGTTCTAGTTCTGTTCTAGTTCTGTTCTAGTTCTGTTCTAGTTCTGTTCTAGTTCTGTTCTAGTTCTGTTCTAGTTCTGTTCTAGTTCTGTTCTAGTTCTGTTCTAGTTCTGTTCTAGTTCTGTTCTAGTTCTGTTCTAGTTCTGTTCTAGTTCTGTTCTAGTTCTGTTCTAGTTCTGTTCTAGTTCTGTTCTAGTTCTGTTCTAGTTCTGTTCTAGTTCTGTTCTAGTTCTGTTCTAGTTCTGTTCTGTTCTAGTTCTGTTCTAGTTCTGTTCTAGTTCTGTTCTAGTTCTGTTCTAGTTCTGTTCTAGTTCTGTTCTAGTTCTGTTCTAGTTCTGTTCTAGTTCTGTTCTAGTTCTGTTCTAGTTCTGTTCTAGTTCTGTTCTAGTTCTGTTCTAGTTCTGTTCTAGTTCTGTTCTGTTCTAGTTCTGTTCTAGTTCTGTTCTAGTTCTGTTCTAGTTCTGTTCTAGTTCTGTTCTAGTTCTGTTCTAGTTCTGTTCTAGTTCTGTTCTAGTTCTGTTCTAGTTCTGTTCTAGTTCTGTTCTAGTTCTGTTCTAGTTCTGTTCTAGTTCTGTTCTAGTTCTGTTCTAGTTCTGTTCTAGTTCTGTTCTAGTTCTGTTCTAGTTCTGTTCTAGTTCTGTTCTAGTTCTGTTCTAGTTCTGTTCTAGTTCTGTTCTAGTTCTGTTCTAGTTCTGTTCTAGTTCTGTTCTAGTTCTGTTCTAGTTCTGTTCTAGTTCTGTTCTAGTTCTGTTCTAGTTCTGTTCTAGTTCTGTTCTAGTTCTGTTCTAGTTCTGTTCTAGTTCTGTTCTGTTCTAGTTCTGTTCTAGTTCTGTTCTAGTTCTGTTCTAGTTCTGTTCTAGTTCTGTTCTAGTTCTGTTCTAGTTCTGTTCTAGTTCTGTTCTAGTTCTGTTCTAGTTCTGTTCTAGTTCTGTTCTAGTTCTGTTCTGTTCTAGTTCTGTTCTAGTTCTGTTCTAGTTCTGTTCTAGTTCTGTTCTAGTTCTGTTCTAGTTCTGTTCTAGTTCTGTTCTAGTTCTGTTCTAGTTCTGTTCTAGTTCTGTTCTAGTTCTGTTCTAGTTCTGTTCTAGTTCTGTTCTAGTTCTGTTCTAGTTCAGGTTCTAGTTGAGATTCTAGTTGAGGTTCCAGTTCAGGTTCTAGTTCAGGCTCTATTTCAGGTTCTAGTTCAGGTTCCAGTTCAGGTTCTAGCTGAGTTCAGATTCTACTTCAGATTTTACTTCAAGTTCTAGTTGAGGTTGTAGTTGAGGTTCCAGTTCAGGTTTTAGTTCAGGTTCTAGTTCAGTGTTTTTCTATTTAAAATTATTCTCACGTGCTCAGTCGCTTTTAATGTTTTCTATAAGGCATTAATTTAATAATCCCTGATGTGGTTTTGTAAAGTTTTTTTCCTTAAAACCTTTATTTTATGTTGGTCATTATAAGGTAGACATTATTTTCTATTTATTAAAATTGCTTAAATTTGTTCTTCAACCCACAAACTAAAAGCTTTTTTTAAATTACTTACAATGTTTTTATGTAAATTTGGCTCGTTTTTCATTTAGTGTAACAAAAAGGTAGAAAAGATTCTAAACATGTGCATTAACCATAAACTAGAAAACCTTGAATTAAAAATCTTGGAAAACAAGATTTCTATCATTTAAATCACAGACTGCACACCTTTTTTTTAATAAATTTCTAATATAAAATGGTTGTACATTTCATACTTCAATGTAGAAGTCATGCTTTTATTAAATAATGTCCCAAGCAATGTCCCAAGCAATGTTCATAATTTAAGGTCATTTATAATTTCATTAGCCAGCTGCAAGGTTTGCAGAATTAATTTGATTGTGTTTCTTTTAGATATTTTCTAGTATTTGACTTAAGAGTGCTCTCGATGGCAAAGTTTAAAATAATACATATTAAAAAATCTGGGTAGTTTATTTAGTTTATCTTTCCTATTGTGTTTTTATATTATAAAATTTTGACAAATTGTCCTACCAACGAAGTGGAGACAAAGTTAGTTTAGTTTATTTTTTTGTTGCTAGTTCTTTGTTATGAGTTTTTGACAAACTTTCTTATGTAAATAACAAACTCATTTTGTAGCAAATATGCCACTTACAGAGAGAAACAAAAACTTCTAGCAATTTTAGTTTTTGGGAAAATATTTATTTTTTTAATAATAAACTTTGACCAAAAAACTAAGGCTTTTTGCTTAAATAAGAATTTTGTTGTAAGGAAATTTAGCATAGATATAATGAATTCTATTTTAGTATGTTGAAGATTTCAATTCATATATAATTTAGTTTATAAAAGATGATAGGAGGGAAATTTATTTATTAGTTTTTACTCTATCCGGCATTTAGTTTTGCTGTTATTGAACATATCGCTGCCATATTTCTGTCTTTGCTCAAACTCTATCATAAATTTTGTAATTTCATTTCATAATGCTTCTCATTATTTGTTTAAAACCCACAATATTTCATAGAAATATGTATAAATCAAAAGTAATTTTAATATCACAAAAGTTTCCCATTTCAAAAGTTGTATTTGCCTAGAAAAGAACAATAAAATAATTTAGCAGAACAATTAACTGTGAAATTGTAAAAAAATTTCAATTCAAAACCTCATATAGCCTTAAGCTCTGTTTCAATTTAAACACATACCTCGACCACAAATAGTATAAAATTCGAACACTCAATATTCCCATAAACTCTACCACTGCGTAATTATATTCAACCTAACACCTTCTCTCCATGAACATTTGATTTAAATTTTATAGTACAAAATATGGCTTTGCTATTGTTACCTTTAATATAGAGTTAGTTTTTGGATGAAATGTAAAATGAAACAAACATTTGACAAACAAATTTGAGTGCAATATGAAAATGACAAAATTTATTTAGTTTTGCAAAAGTACGTGTTTTTTGTTTAAATAATGTTATTTGCAACAATTTAAAAACTTATAATTATTAAATATTTTCAAAAACTAAAATTCTTCATTGAACAAGCACAAGCAATTGGATTTATAAATAAATTTATAACATTAATTCAAATTTTATTTCCAGCTTGCTGTCATAGAAATTCCATAAAATATATTTGACCAGAAAATCACGTTTGTTATATGAAATTAGAAAAAGTTTTATTTCATTACTGGTAAATTAAAATTTTAGTTTAAAGTTTAGGAATTTTCTCATTCCAGTGGAAATGGCAGGTTAAATGAAATGAATTTAATGGATTTAAATAATTTTATAAATTGGAAACAAATAGAGCAAAGATGAATTGAAATAGAAGCTGAACCTGAGCTATAACAGAACTAGAACAGAACTAGAACAGAACTAGAACAGAACTAGAACAGAACTAGAACAGAACTAGAACAGAACTAGAACAGAACTAGAACAGAACTAGAACAGAACTAGAACAGAACTAGAACAGAACTAGAACAGAACTAGAACAGAACTAGAACAGAACTAGAACAGAACTAGAACAGAACTAGAACAGAACTAGAACAGAACTAGAACAGAACTAGAACAGAACTAGAACAGAACTAGAACAGAACTAGAACAGAACTAGAACAGAACTAGAACAGAACTAGAACAGAACTAGAACAGAACTAGAACAGAACTAGAACAGAACTAGAACAGAACTAGAACAGAACTAGAACAGAACTAGAACAGAACTAGAACAGAACTAGAACAGAACTAGAACAGAACTAGAACAGAACTAGAACAGAACTAGAACAGAACTAGAACAGAACTAGAACAGAACTAGAACAGAACTAGAACAGAACTAGAACAGAACTAGAACAGAACTAGAACAGAACTAGAACAGAACTAGAACAGAACTAGAACAGAACTAGAACAGAACTAGAACAGAACTAGAACAGAACTAGAACAGAACTAGAACAGAACTAGAATACCTATGTTATCAATAAATCATTTTAAATATTCTTAAAATGGTAGTCATTATAATAATTTCTTAATAAAAATTGTGGCTGTCTTAATATTTTTCTGTTAGTGGATCTTCTGTTCTTTATATTAAGCACTTAAAAGAAATTCTCGGTATTATTTATGCTTAAATTTGCAACATTTTCGTTACAATTTTGCGAAATAAAAAGCAATACTTTGTTTTATAAAATTTGTCTTAAAAAATAACACAGCTTTTTACACATATAAGTGGTGCTTGTTATGCAGCGAGTGCTAGAAATTTCTATAAAGATGGAAATAAAAACAAAGAAAAACAATAACAACAAATGTGGCAATAAAATGTGGTCATCAAAAAAACTTGTTGACTTAAATGCGTTGACAAAGACAGACAAACCAGCAAATTTACGAAAACCAATGATGGCCAGAATATTGCTAGTCATAATAATAAACAATGTCTACAAATACTTGAGAAATTTATTGACAGTGTGATGGAGGAAGGATATGCAAAGAAAGATTTAGAGAAACTCAAGCCATTTTCTATGGTTTTCTTTAACGGACTATCAGTTGCCTTTAAAAATACTAAACTTATTTAAAAAACTATATTTTTTCTTAATTTATTTTAATTCTTTTGGTTATGAGTGCTTCGATGCGTATGATTGTTATTTAATTTGATTCTAATTAAATATCACTCATTCGCTCAAGTATATTGAGACAATTAAAAATAATCATACGCCACCCTGGTTGGCAAAAGTTCAAGTTTTATTATTTTCTCTTATTCTTTTGAAATTATTAAATAA
Organism: Calliphora vicina; assembly: GCF_958450345.1. NCBI lineage: Eukaryota > Metazoa > Arthropoda > Insecta > Diptera > Calliphoridae > Calliphora > Calliphora vicina. Next base: position 118,375,431 of record NC_088783.1, read on the forward strand.
TTTGTAGAAATTTTTAATTGATTCTTTTTATAACAATTACAATGTGTATTTAGTGCTTATACTCATTCAAGAGTGTGACTGCTTTTTGTTAATAAATGGCATGACATATGTAGACAGACAGTTTGGGAAGGCAGTAAAATTTCATTGCTTACACCTATAAATGAAAGTATGTTTTTTTGGCAACATAGTTTTAAAAAATCTTTGGTTTCTTTTACCAAAATAAGGCCATGAAGTTTTCATGGCAAAAGTAACTACCGCAGCAGGTGTGTCAATATGACAATTTCAAGTTAAAAACTTAAGATTTTCTTAATGATTGGTTTTTGCCATTTTTTTGTTAAAAATACTGTTTAATTATCATTTTTAATATCATTAAAATTCCTTTATTAAACTCAACTATAAACTTATTATTCTGCAAACATTCTTTCTCTGTCTTCCCACTAACTATTCCTTTAACTTAATTATTTACAGTTTCAGTTTGAATTTTATTTTACAATGACCCTCCTTAAGTAAAGTTTCCAGACCGAAAATTCTCTGCTTCAATAAGTAGCCGCCAAAAGTTTTTCTAGAAGCTGGCAAATAGGAAACTTTTTCATAAAGTAGCAGCTACTTTTCATAAGAACCAGCCACAAAATTAAGAAAATTAAATACAAAAAAGACGACAACTGAAAGTATGTTACAGAATATTTCTGTAATATTGTTTATTGTTAATAAAGCTTAAAAGTATGCTTCATAAAAGTCAATTATATGGGATTGGTGGGAAATGAAACAAAATTTTTGGGAAACAAAATGAATGGATACTTTTGTGGATACAGGTACTAGTTATTTAAGTAAAAAATGTATAGGAATTCTTAAAGTTATGTAGTAATCTTTACTCTCTAGAGTAGAGTAAAGTAGTGATCTCTACTGGCTAGAGTAGAGTAAAGTAGTGATCTCTATTCTCTAGAGTAGAGTTGTGATCTCTACTCTCTAGAGTAGTGTAAAGTAGTGATCTCTACTATCTAAAGTAGAGTAAAATTGTGATCTTTACTCTCTAGAGTAGAGTAAAGTTGTGATCTCTACTCTCTATATTAGAGCAAAGTAGTGATATCTACTCTCTATATTAGAGCAAAGTAGTGATCACTACTCTCTAAAGTAGAGTAAAGTAGTGATCTCTACTGTCTAGAGTAGAGTAAAGTAGTGATCTCTACTCTCTAGAGTAGAGTTGTGATATCTACTCTCTAGAGTAGAGTTGTGATTACTACTCTCTAGAGTAGAGTTGTGATTACTAATCTCTAGAGTAGTGTAAAGTAGTGATCTCTACTCTCTAAATTAGAGTAAAATTGTTATCTTTACTCTCTAGAGTAGAGTAAAGCAGTGATCTCTACTGTCTACAGTAGAGTAAAGTAGTGATCTCTACTCTCTAGAGTAGAGTTGTGATCTCTACTCTCTAGAGTAGAGTAAAGTAGTGATCTCTGCTCTCTAAAGTAGAGTAAAGTAGTGATCTCTACTCTCTAAAGTAGAGTAAAATAGTGATCTTTACTCTCTAAATTAGAGTAAAGTAGTGATCTCTACTCTCTAAAGTAGAGTAAAGCAGTGATCTCTACTGTCTATACTATCTAGAGTAGAGTTGTGATCTCTACTTTCTAGAGTAGTGTAAAGTAGTGATCTCTACTCTCTAAAGTAGAGTAAAGTAGTGATCTCTACTGGCTAGAGTAGAGTAACGTAGTGATCTCTACTCTCTAGAGTAGAGTTGTGATCTCTACTCTCTAGAGTAGAGTAAAGTAGTGATCTCTACTCTCTAAAGTAGAGTAAAATTGTGATCTTTACTCCTAGAGTAGAGTTGTGATCTCTATTCTCTAGAGTAGAGTGGTGATCAATACTCTCTAGGGTAGAGTTGCGATCTATACTCTCTAGGGTAGAGTTGCGATCTATACTCTCTAGTGTAGAGTTGTGATCTCTGCTCTCTAGAGTAGAGTTGTGATCTCTACTCTCTAGAGTAGAGTTGTGATCTATACTCTCTAGTGTAGAGTTGTGATCTCTGCTCTCTAAAGTAGAGTTGTGATCTCTACTCTCTAGAGTAGAGTTGTGATCTCTACTCTCTAGAGTAGAGTTGTGATCTCTACCCTCTAGTGTAGAGTTGTGATCTCTACTCTCTAGAGTAGAGTTGTGATCTATACTCTCTAGTGTAGAGTTGTGATCTCTGCTCTCTAAAGTAGAGTTGTGATCTCTACTCTCTAGAGTAGAGTTGTGATCTCTACTCTCTAGAGTAGAGTTGTGATCTCTACTCTCTAGGGTAGAGTTGTGATCTCTACTCTCTAGAGTAGAGTTGTGATCTCTACTCTCTAGAGTAGAGTTGTGATCTCTACTCTCTAGAGTAGAGTGGGGATCTCTTCTCTAAATACAGTCTCCAGAGTTGATTATTTTATTTTTCTTTATCCTAAAAGCTAAAACTTCAAAATAAAGCTCATGAGTTGTTAAAATGTCGCATTCCTTATTTAAAAAAAAAAATTGCAACCAAAAAGAACCATCTATGAAACAGAACAACATCAAAGTTGTATTAAGAGGTCATAGAAATAATATGTTAGTTTTTCTTTATGCTTCGAAGTGCCAATAGACTTTTATACAGCCGGACAGGAAAAGCCTATACAAGAAAATTTCTTAAATGTTGCAATACAGTTTCCGCTTGTGAATGTAAGGTAGGCCTGCAAATATTGTAACATAATTTTTTTACTTTATTTTTCAAAAAATTCTCGCATGGCTTCTGTAGTGAAATATGTCGAATCTATTTATTTTCTCTGTATTTTTCTTATTCCGTTTTCGGTTCTAAGTGTCCCTTTCAATTCGTTTTGTAAAAGACCAACCAATTAAACAAATAAGTACAGTTGTTGTGGGCTTTCTTCTTTCAATTTCGCTTCTTAGTTTGTTTTCATTTTGACATCTTCAGTTTTGTTTGAAAATAAATAATGTTCACATACTCTAAGGGTTTAAGTTTAATACTTTGTGTGTCAGTTCTTTTGTTTTTTGTGCTCTTTAGTTTATATTTTTTTTGTGTTTTAAGCTGTTTTTTAGCAAATGCACAAGGCATATGATTTTAATGAATTCCCAAGGGAACTATAAATGTTTTGTAATTTTATTCCATGAAGCTTTCATGGGTTTCTTTTTGGTATAATTTGAATTCGTTTTTTGATTTTAATAGAAATGCAATTTAATATTAAGAAAATTTTTAATTAATACAATTTAGTAATTTATTACTGAAAAATTTTATATTTAAAATAAATGACATTTATATTCAACATACATTTTTCAACATCTCAATCTTATATCGATACACTCAAAGAAATTTAATTTAATTAACATTTTCTCTGAAAACCATTTTAATCAGTTTTGTTTTCATTAATTTAGTGATTAAATATTCTAAGTCTACATATTTTAATACCTCCCTTTTCAACTAAATTAAAAAGCCCCTTCAAATATGCAGCACTTCTTTATAATATAATATCGGATTACTGCTCTTGTCAATTGTAGATGAAAACATCAACAAAAAGCCTTAAAATGCTTAAAGGCTTAAATATTCTTACATATCTTAATGACTTCATTCATTCATTCATTCATTCATTAACCTTGGGTTAAGGTTCAAGGTAAACTTATTTCAAAAACAACAAAAGTACACAAACAAAAAGGTGTAAAAAACATAGATGAAATTAATGGATAAATACACAGCATGCTTTTAGGCGTTATAATAAATAGTTGTCTATTATAGCTAGACAAAACTAATGTATTTTAATGAAAACTGTCGAAACCACAGACATGTCAATGTGAAATGATGAAGAAATAATAAACATAGAAAAAAACTATTATTAATTTAAAATGATATTTAACAAAAGCAAGTTTCTTTGAAAATTTAACAATAACTTGAATTTCTATAGGACATTTAACGATAATATTAAATTTCTATTAAACAAGTGAGCAATAACTGAAATTTCTATAAAAAATTAAACGATAGCTTTAATATTCTGTAGAAATTTTATTAACAACTAAAATTTCCTTTAGAAAATTTAACGATAACTTTATTTTTCTAGAGAAAAGTTATCGATAACTTTATTTTTCTAGAGAAAAGTTATCGATAACTTTACTTTTCTATAGAAAAGTTAGCATTAACTTTACTTTTCTATAGAAAAGTTATCGATAACTTTACTTTTCTATAGAAAAGTTAGCATTAACTTTACTTTTCTATAGAAAAGTTAGCATTAACTTTACTTTTCTATAGAAAAGTTATCGATAACTTTACTTTTCTATAGAAAAGTTATCGATAACTTTACTTTTCTATAGAAAAGTTATCGATAACTTTACTTTTCTATAGAAAAGTTATCGATAACTTTACTTTTCTATAGAAAAGTTATCGATAACTTTACTTTTCTATAGAAAAGTTATCGATAACTTTACTTTTCTATAGAAAAGTTATCGATAACTTTACTTTTCTATAGAAAAGTTATCGATAACTTTACTTTTCTATAGAAAAGTTATCGATAACTTTACTTTTCTATAGAAAAGTTATCGATAACTTTACTTTTCTATAGAAAAGTTATCGATAACTTTACTTTTCTATAGAAAAGTTATCGATAACTTTACTTTTCTATAGAAAAGTTATCGATAACTTTACTTTTCTATAGAAAAGTTATCGATATTAGAACTTTTCTATAGAAAAGTTATCGATATTAGAACTTTTCTATAGAAAAGTTATCGATATTAGAACTTTTCTATAGAAAAGTTATCGATATTAGAACTTTTCTATAGAAAAGTTATCGATAACTTTACTTTTCTATAGAAAAGTTATCGATAACTTTACTTTTCTATAGAAAAGTTATCGATAACTTTACTTTTCTATAGAAAAGTTATCGATAACTTTACTTTTCTATAGAAAAGTTATCGATAACTTTACTTTTCTATAGAAAAGTTATCGATAACTTTACTTTTCTATAGAAAAGTTATCGATAACTTTACTTTTCTATAGAAAAGTTATCGATAACTTTACTTTTCTATAGAAAAGTTATCGATAACTTTACTTTTCTATAGAAAAGTTATCGATAACTTTACTTTTCTATAGAAAAGTTATCGATAACTTTACTTTTCTATAGAAAAGTTATCGATAACTTTACTTTTCTATAGAAAAGTTATCGATAACTTTACTTTTCTATAGAAAATTTATCGATAACTTTACATTTCCATAGAAAAGTTATCAATAACTTTACATTTCCATAGAAAAGTTATCGATAACTTTACATTTCCATAGAAAAGTTATCGATAACTTTACATTTCCATAGAAAAGTTATCGATAACTTTACATTTCCATAGAAAAGTTATCGATATCAGAACTTTTCTATAGAAAAGTCACCGATGAGTTTATTTTTTCTATAGAAAAGTTATCGATGTATTTCTCTTTAACATTTTTGTTTATTTTGTTATATTTTAGCTTTTAATTCTAAGCTTCCATGACCTTAATAGTTGGCTTGATGCTACCATCTATCTTTTCTTACTATCATGGACATCAAACTAAAACTCATAAATAGAAATATCATAAACTTTGTCAGCAATCAACTTTTTTTTTGCATTTCTCTGCATTTTCATGATAAATGAGGAAACTGAATATAAAATACTTAGCCAGAAGCCTTTTTAAATTACTGTTGGACTTCAAATGAAAGGGGAATAAAAGTGAGTTAGTTATGATTATTTTAAACAAATTCTTGTGAAAGTTTGTTAAGTTATATTATAGTAACAAAAGGGAATAAATAGAAGTGTTTATTTTTCTAGAAAAAAATTATCGAAAACTGAAATTTCTATAGAGAAATTCTAGAGAAAATATATTCAAAATCAAAATTTTCTTAAAAATTTTATGGATAACTTAAATTTTTCCTAGGAAATATATCAATAATTCAAAATTAATTTACAAATAATTATGAAAAAAAAAACATTTCCTTACAAAATTTTGAAGATTATTTTAATTTTTCATAGAACTTGTATAAGTAAAAAAAATTTCTTTACAGATTTTATCGTTTACTTTAATTTTCGATACAAAAATTTTCATGTTTCTCATTTTGTTTTTTTCAAAAATGTTTTAAGTTCTCTATCAAGTATTTATATGTATATTTATTAGTATAGAATTTAGTCTACTATTAAACTGCCTTTTCTATGAAGCCATTAAAGATAAGTACCAGCAATTACTGGGGACAACATAAAATGTTCATGTAACTTCAATATAGGCATTTAACTTTCGGCCATTCTCTCATATAGATTTCCAAAATGTAATCTAAAGTAAGTTGCTACAACATAAAAACGTGTAGCCTACTTTAAGGACAATTTTCTATTTGTTTCGGTAAATATTTAACAATATATACTCACATAAATGAAAATTGTAAACAAATCCATTTCTTAGATAATAAAAAATTGTTGTCAGAGCCAAAGCAAAAGAGAGAGTTTCAATCAGCTGTTTAAAATCTATAAATTTTAGCTCTTGCCTTTTAAGTTTTTTAACTCCGAGAGCATTACATGTATATATTCCTTGCTCTTTATAAAGTTTTCTCTGCAGAAGTATTTTCTCTTTACATTTTTGTTATAGCAAAGAGCTGACATTTTCACAAGGTCAATAATAATTTTCTTTTGCTAAGTGAATTTTTAATGTATGATAAACAATTCAATTCAAAGAAAATAAACTTCAAAACTGTTTCAAGGGATACGCAACCCAATTTGGATGTTTGTTAAGCAGCTTCTTTACAAAAAAAATAAAACACTGGCTTGCAAAAATGCCGGTTGGTGGAAATTTTAAATTGAATTTAATCATAAAGGAAACCAAGAAAGAAAACTGAAATTATGAGTTTGATAAAGAAAACCATGTAAAAATATTTTTTAAAAAAATCTCCTTATAAATTTTTGTATTTTAGCCAATCTTCTTCATTTGGCTGTCCCAATTGAAATTGAAATGATTACTTTTGGTTCAGAATTACTGAAAGAATACAGCTTTTCTTTATATTACAATAGTTTGAATCTTGTTTTAATATTCCCACATTTAGACGTATGAGTAATATTTATCTTGTACCTATTTATATTAATTAATATTAATCATACGTCTCTATATTATAATGAATTAATCCTTAATTTATAGTTATTTCTAAAGTATTTTCATTATTCTAGAGACTGCTATTATTGTTTGAGTTGCTTTTTCTGTAACCTTTCCTGCTTCCCTGCTACTTTTCATGCATTTCTGAAGAATGTTTATTAAGTTTCTTTACAACAATTTTAAAATTCAAGAAGTAATTTAACATGAAGTTAACATTTTATTGTTTTCTTTTTCTTTTACTTTATAGTTTATTATTATTTCTTTTTGGCAAAGGGGTGACTTTGAACATACTCAAAGATAACTATTTACACGCTTTTATTTATTCATGCAGGTATGTTAATGTATTTCAACAGCAAAATGTTACATTTTATGTTAGAATGTGAAAGAAATTAAACGGTAGTGTGCGTGAGTTAATTTCCCCATAAATAACATACATTCTTAATCGTTATAGACTGAGGAGTCGCTATAACCATGTCCATCGGTCCGTCTGTCTGTTGAAATCAATTTCCGAAGTCCTTCAATAATTACATACATAATTGATACATCAATGTATCAAGCTGTTCCCCTTGATGATATTTTTTTTTTATCACAAAAGTCAACTCACCCCTCTTTTATAACGCTCAAATAGCTGACTTTTTTATTTTAACTGTTAGAAAACTTCGACAACTACTCTAGAACAGAACAAATTCCTCACTAACTTTCTATTAATTTTTCGTGTTTTTAATGAGCTTCAAAATAGTTTGAGTTTGTGCTAAAAAGAAGAAAACTTCTTTTAAACAATTTTATTGTAGTAAATTCTTTAAACATTCTCACGAATAGCAACAATGTTGTCTTTCAAAAGACAAAAAACAGGGGAAAAGAAAGAGATAAACTAAAAAAGTTACATTTTATTAATGCTAATGGCAGCAGGGTGTAAAAAAAATAATCAAGTGTTTAGAAAAACAAAAATATTTTGCAGCCAGGGAAAACAGTTAGCTAAACTTAAGACAGTTATTATGTTTAAGGGATGACTTTGCTGTCTAGTTGAAGTGTTAAAGTGCGTAACATAATTAATAGAGGTTGGGGAAAAGTAGCGTTAGCTTTAACTGATGATATGTGTTTCAAAGTGTTGAATATAATGACAACACATTGTTGTCACTTACATATATTTTTTCTATTTTGGTTTTTCTCTCCCCTTTCGAAATTAAATTTCAAATCAAGTTAATATTTTCACCAGATCGGCATGAAAAAGCAATGATTTCCAGTTAATCTACAATCTGGCAAATAAGAAAATATATAAAAAGATGGCTATCCAGCAGACAATAGACTATAAACGAGACGAGATTACAGACGAGTCTAAAGAGACTCGAAAATAGATAAAAGATGATACTAGAGGCGAGACTAGAGACGAGACTAGAGACGAGACTAGAGACGAAACTAGAGACGAGACTAGAGACGAGACTAGAGACGAGACTATAGACGAGACTACAGATGAGTCTACAGATGAGCCTAGAGACGAGACTAGAGACGAGACTAGAGTCGAGACTAAAGACGAGACTAGAGACGATACTAGAGACGAGACTAGAGACGAGACTAGAGACGAGACTAAAGACGAGACTAGAGACGAGACTAGAGACGAGACTAGAGACGAGACTAGAGACGAGACTAGAGACGAGACTAGAGACTAGACTAGAGACGGGACTAGAGACGAGAATAGAGACGAGACTAGAGACGAGACTTGAGACGAGACTAGAGACGAGACTAGAGACGAGACTAGAGACGAGACTAGAGACGAGACTAGAAACGAGACTAGAGACGAGACTAGAGACGAGACTAGAGACTAGAGACGAGACTAGAGACTAGAGACGAGACTAGAGACGAGACTAGAGACGAGACTAGAGACGAGACTAGAGACGAGACTAGAGACGAGACTAGAGACGAGACTAGAGACTAGAGACGAGACTGGAGACGAGACTAGAGACGAGACTAGAGACGAGACTAGAGACGAGACTAGAGACGAGGCTATAGACGAGACTACAGATGAGTCTACAGATGAGACTAGAGAAGAGACTAGAGACGAGACTAGAGACGAGACTAGAGACGAGACTATAGACGGGACTATAGACGAGACTAGAGACAGGACTAGAGACGAGACTAGAGACGAGAGACGAGACTAGAGACGAGACTAGAGACTAGAGATGAGACGAGACTAGAGACGTGACTAGAGACGAGACTAGAGACGAGACTAGAGACGAGACTAGAGACGAGACTAGAGACGAGACTAGAGACTAGACTAGAGACGAGACTAGAGACGAGACTAGAGACGATACTAGAGACGAGACTAGAGACGAGACTAGAGCCGAGATTAGAGACGAGACTAGAGCCGAGACTAGAGACGAGACTAGAGACGAGACTAGAGACGAGACTAGAGACGAGACTAGAGACGAGACTAGAGACGAGACTAGAAACGAGACTAGAGACGAGACTAGAGACGAGACTAGAGACGAGACTAGAGACGAGACTAGAGACGAGACTAGAGACGAGACTAGAAACGAGACTAAAGACGAGAGTAGAAATGAGATTAGAGACGAGTGTAGAGACGAGAGTTTAGATGATAATAAAGACGAGACTAGAGTCGAGACTATAGACAATTGTGAGACTAGGTGGGATTATAACGAGAATATAGACGAGACTATAGACTATAGATGAGAATGGAGAAGATACTGTGAACGAGATTAGAGACGAGAATGTAAACGATACTATAGATGGAAATATAATGAGACTAGAGATGTAACCCTAGACGAGACTATGGACTAGACTAGAGATGAGATAATAGAAGATGACACTTTAGGCGAGACTGTAAACGAAAAAATCGACGAGGCTGGTCGGTTGGCCGACAAGTTTATAGCGAATTTTCTTTGGTGAGGTGGGGCGTATTATTCACACTATTCTCAAGATTTAGCCCTCACTAGTTATTTTCTGTTTCGAAACCTGAACAGATAGCTTAAAGGTAAAGGATTTGTGTAGAATTAAAAGGTCATCACTAAAAGTAGCGACTATTTGAGAAAGTCTGGACAAAACGTATAAAACGAAAAGTGAAAAAAAAATATTTTGTTAAAAATTTTGATGAAAAATATTTTTAGAAAAAAATGTTGATGAAAAAATATATAAAAAGATTTTCTTAAAAATTAAAAATTCTTTGAGAAAAAAAAATTTTGAAAAAAAAATTTGGTTGAAAAAAAAACTTTATGAAACAATAATTTTGATGACAAAAATTTTTTCCGCTAAAAAAAGTATCCTAAAAAATGTATATGTGTAGGTCAGCCAATTGTGGAATGATTTTATTGATTTTAAATAGCAATAAAATGATGTAACAGTCATGTATATAGATAATTGATCTGAAAATTGATTTCAACGGACAGATGGACATGGCTATATATGCGCTATCTATAACTATGCAAACCTTTTATATAGCCTTAACACTCATAATGAGCCTTAACACTCATATGTATAATTTTTTGCCATTTTCATATACAATTTTAAAAATATCTACAATAAACCAATATTTTCTGCCAACTGAGACAAAGCATACGGTGAAGTGCACTTTAATTTCTTTACATTTTTATTATCAACATTTTAATTGAATTGATACATTTAATTATGTACAATTGTATGCATGTTGCCATTGATAAAAGAGCAACAAAAAACATTTATAAATAAAATGAATTTATTGCCTTAACATGCAATGTTAAAAACATATAACCTTTGAATTATTTTAATTAACTAGAAAATGAAATAAATGAAATTAAGTATAAATAAATATTAAGTACTTTATTAAAATAACTCTGAGTAAGGGGACAAAGACAAAGCAAGGGTTGGCAAGTGCAAGCGAATGATGAATGTCAATCAGAGTTTATTTTTGTTTTTAAAACAACCAAATTAACCCACAGAAATTATCAAATAACAAAACCATTGAATAACTGTGTAACTGTCATACAGTTAATGAAATGATAAAAAGAAATTATATAAAATTTTATCTTTAAAATGTAAAAACATACTTGACTATATGATGTAAATAAAATTTACCAGCAAGCGATAATTACACACAGTCAGACAAACTTTACAACTTGACTAAAGAATGCATGAGTAAGTAAAATTAATTAACAAGCTTCAAGTAAATGTTGCAGTTGTCTTTGTAAAAATAAAAATAATTTTTACTGAAAATCGTGTTAACGGAAATCTACTGGTTTTTATTTTAATTCATATAAAAATAGCTTAAAGTGTAAAATGTATAAGATGTGGGCATAAACTATTCGGTATTTGTGTTTTTTAATGATTTAAGTCATTGTATTTGCTTTTAAATTCAATCAACTACATTTGTTTGAGCCTATTTTAAGGTTATTGTATTTAATATTTTGTGTTGCATACTTTCAGGCTTATAGTTTTGACTTATTTTGTTGCATAACAGTCATGCTTTTAACTCTTTATTTAACTTATTATAATATGTTTATAATGATATAAATAAACAATTTTTTTCTTGCATTATTAATTTAATTGTTTGTTTATATTTTAACACAATTATTTGGTTTGTTTGTGTGCTGACCTGTTTGTTGTTTGTTGCAGTGCTTTTTGCTATATTAATTTTATCATTTATATTATATGAGTTATTAATAATCATGTTACTGATTATCATAATTTCAATACAATCAAATCATTTATATATATTTAAATGTTAAATAACATTTTATTAAATTGTATTGATTTATTATCTGATTTTCATATTAAAAATTATAATAAATCAGATGAAAAAAAAATTAATTTTCATTAAATTTTTATTTAACTCGCCATGAGTGGCAAGTAATAACAAGTAATAAATGTAATTTCTTCGTATTAAATTTGCGACCTCATAAACTTATACAAGTTGGATGGTAATAAATAAAGAAGTCAATATAACCATGACTGACTGTCTGTCTGTTGAAATCAACTTTCTAAAGTCCCCAAATAACTTTCACATGGGATTGATATATCAATATATATGCTTTAGTCCTACTTATGATGTTATATTATATCGAGAAAATCGACCCATAAATGGCTGAGATATAAGCAAAAAACCATTACTATTTGTTCACCAATTTTTCCCTAAAAATTTTTTATGACTAACTTTTGTTCACTAAAATTATTTTCCCACCAAATGTAACCTTTTAGACTCCTTTTAATTGCTCAAACTATTAAACGGTACATGCTCGTTTTTCCTTAAAAAACAGAGCATTCGTTTCCTAAAGCCCTGTTGTTATCATTTTCCTGTACCTTAGCATTACTTATTATGTTTTTTTCCTACACAAACAAATAATTATATTATGTTTCCGGCGGAAATAATATGCCACCAAAAGACATGTATTTAACAAAGCTGTTTCTGGTAGCAATACAAACAAACACGGCTGACGTACAGAAGCATAAAAGGAAACGTGAGTTTATTTTCCTTTTAATATTTTGTTTAACAAAGTGTTGAAGTAAGTGAACTCAGTTGTCTCCCTGTGTGTTTGTTAATATGTATGTATATTTATTTGTTATGATTGCTTATGTCATATAATTATCCGATAGATAATCTGTTTTGTTGTCATCTATAGTCTCGTCTATAGTCTCGTCTAAAGTCTCGTCTATAGTCTCGTCTAAAGTCTCATCTATAGTCTCGTCTACAGTCTCGTCTACAGTCTCGTCTATAGTCTCGTCTCTAGTCTCGTCTCTAGTCTGGTCTCTAGTCTCGTCTTTAGTCTCGTCTCCAGTCTCGTCTATAGTCTCTTCTATAGTCTCGTCTATAGTCTCATCTATAGTCTCGTCTATAGTCTCGTCCATAGTCTCGCCTATAGTCTCATCTCGTCTCTAGTCTCGTCTCTAGTCTCGTCTCTAGTCTCGTCTATAGTCTCGTCTATAGTCTCGTCTATAGTCTCGTCTATAGTCTCGCCTATACTCTCATCTATGCTCTCGTCTATGCTCTCGTCTATATCCTCGTTTATAGTCTCACCTATAGTCTCGTCTATAATCTCCTCTATACTCTCACCTATGCTCTCGTCTATAGTCTCGTCTCTAGTCTCGTCTCTAGTCTGGTCTCTAGTCTCGTCTTTAGTCTCGTCTCTAGTCTCGTCTATAGTCTCTTCTATAGTCTCGTCTATAGTCTCGTCTATAGTCTCGTCTATAGTCTCGTCTCGTCTCTAGTCTCGTCTCTAGTCTCGTCTCTAGTCTCGTCTCTAGTCTCGTCTCTAGTCTCGTCTCTAGTCTCGTCTATAGTCTCGTCTATAATCTCGTCTATACTCTCGTCTATAGTCTCGTCTATAGTCTCGTCTATAATCTCGTCTGTACTCTAGTCTAGTCTCGTCTATTGTATCGGGTATAGTCTTTTCTATAGTCTCGTCTATAGTCTATGCTCTCGTCTATAGTCTCGCCTATGCTCTCGTCTATACTCTCGTCTATAGTCTTGTCTATGTTCTCGTCTATACTCTCGTCTATAGTCTCGTCTATAGTCTCGTCTATAGTCTCGTCTATAGTCTCGTCTATAGTCTCGTCTATACTCTCGTCTATAGTCTCGTCTATAGTCTCGTCTATAGTCTCGTCTATAGCAAACGATACCCTTTATTTTTTATTAATTTCAACATTAATCATAATTATCTTGCTTCCTATTAACTCCCAAAAACCCTTCATTATGAAAATATATTTTATACGATTTTGAATTTCAAACCATATTAAATTTTTCAATATATTGTATCCTTTGGTTTAGCAAAACAACACTTAACAAATGTAAAGCTTTTACCAATATATATTGGTATATTTACCTCATGATTGAGTATGATTTTATGAGCACATGACTTTTGGTTGAAATATGTGAAGCGAACACAAGCTTATCCGTTTTCAACAAACAAAAATAAATAAACTGGGTTGCAGCAAATGTTTTTCAGATGAAATAAAGTAGTGGTTTCAACTGAAATTTTTGGCTGTATTTATACAAAAATTATAATAATGAAACCCATACAATACAACACTTGACATCCAAACACAATTTGTGTTGAAGAGTGATGGACGAGTTATTGCTATTAAGAAGAAAGCGAAAGAACAAACATAAAATAACATAATTATTTTCAACTTTTAGTCATGCATTTGTGGATTCCTTTTCTATATAAACTCTACAAAAACTACTTCCAGATCCCTTTAAAACATTACTGCTTCCCCCCTTTAAAACTTATGGGACATATGACATAATTAAGTGCTTTTAGTTTTTTTTTTTAACTTTTCAGTTTCACTGTTGAAGTGGCAAGTGGGTAGCTTTCAATCATGTTCACGTATATTTACTGCAGCCGGGGAAAAAGTTATATTGAATTTTTTAAAAAATAAAACACATATGAAGGCCAACATGAGAAGCATTTCTTGTCATGTCAGGTTTTAATTTTTATCGCATAATATTATTTACAATATAAATGTAGTGATTATTTCTTTGTATCGTCAAGTCTGATTTTAATATTCTATGGCAGCCTCAATTTGTCAACATTAAAAACAGGTTGTTGAGAAAAATGAGCAAAAGCTAAAAGTTTAATTAAAAAAGTTGTTTTATGAATAAAATACATATGAAATGATGAAGTAAATACTTGAAAGTTGTCACTACTATTCAAGGTTTTTACAGTTTAAGTACTAAAGGAAAGATTTTGGATTTAAAATTATAATAATGAATCAAATAAGGGAATAGCTGAAATATCAGAAAAATATTTGCAGAAGAATTTCAATTATAAACGAGACTAGAGACGAGAATAGAGATGAGACTAGAGACGAGACTACAGATGAGACTAGAGACGAGACTAGAGAAGAGACTAGGGACGAGACTAGAGACGAGACTAGAGACGAGACTAGAGACGAGACTACAGACGAGACTAGAGACGAGACTACAGACGAGACTATAGACGAGACTACAGACGAGACTAGAGACGAGACTACAGACGAGACTATAGACGAGACTACAGACGAGACTAGAGACGAGACTACAGACGAGACTAGAGACGAGACTAGAGACGAGACTACAGATGAGACTAGAGACGAGACTATAGAAGAGACTAGGGACTAGACTAGAGACGAGACTATAGACGAGGCTAGAGATGAGACTAGAGACGAGACTAGAGACGAGACTAGAGACGAGACTAGAGAAGAGACTAGAGGCGGGACTAGAGACGAGACTAGAGACGAGACTAGAGACGAAACTAAAGACGAGACTAGAGACGAGACTAGAGACGAAACTAGAGACGAGACTAGAGACGAGACTAGAGATGAGATTAGAGACGAGACTAGAGACGAGACTAAAGACGAGACTAAAGACGAGACTAGAGTTATATAAATAAAATCGTTATATTTTTAAATGAGTTTAAGATTTTCGAAAAATTTTAAATGTTTCTGAATTAGAACAATAACAAGTAGCTTTATTTCTATTAAACGATTTAAAAATTTATTAAATAAAAAAACTTTTAACTTTAGAAAAAAAATTCCTTAAATTTTATTTATTTTTTTTGAAGAATATAAAAAAAATGTATAATTTTTATAAAGATTCTTAATCATTCAAGTGTTTTCTATGTAGAAATACCAAAAAATTCGAAACAATTTCAAAATTATAGAATTTATCAACACTTTTGTAAAATTTGTTCTTAATTTATATTAATCATACGTCCCCTTAAAAATTTTGCTAAACTCGTTATTAATTTAAATGAATTAAAGATTTTCGAAAAATTTTAAATGTTTCTGAATTAGAACAATAACAAGTAGCTGTATTTATAAAAAACTGTTTAAAAATTATTAAATAAAAAAAAAATTTAATTTAGAAAAAAATTTCCTTAAATTTTAGTTTATTTTTTTTAAGAATCTAAAAAAACTTTTATAATTTTTATAAAGTTTCTTAATCATTCTAGTGTTTTCTATGTATAAATATCAAAAAATTTGAAATATTTTAAAAATTATTGAACATATCAACAGTTTTGTAAAAGTTGTTATTAATTAATATTAATCATACGACCCCTTATACAATTTTGTTAAAATCGTTATATTTTTAAATGAGTTTAAGATTTTCGAAAAATTTTAAATGTTTCTGAATTAGAGCAATAACAAGTAGCTTTATTTTTAAAAAACTGTTTAAAAAATTTTTAAATAAAAAAAATTTAATTTTAGAAAAAAATGTCTTAAATTTTAGTTTATTTTTTTGTAGAATCTAAAAAAACTTGTACAATTTTTATAAAGATTCTTAAACATTAAAGTGTTTTCTATGTAGGAATATTAAAAAATTTTGAATATTTTAAAAATTATTGAACATATCAACAATGTTGTAAAATATGTTATTAATTAATATTAATCATACGACCCCTTATACAATTTTGCTAAAATCGTTATATTTTAAAATGAGTTTAAGATTTTCGAAAAATTTTAAATGTTTCTGAATTAGAACAATAACAAGTAGCTTTATTTCTATAAAACTGTTTAAAAAATTTTTAAATAAAAAAAATTTTACTTTAGAAAAAAAATTCTTAAATTTTTGTTAATTTTTTTGAAGAATCTAAAAAAAAAATTTATAATTTTTATAAAGATTCTTAATCATTCAAGTGTTTTCTATGTAGAAATATCAAAAAATTATAAAAATTTTAAAAATTATTGAAGTTATGAAGAATATTGTAAAATTTGTTCTTAATTAATATTAATCATACGACCCCTTATACAATTTTGTTAAAATCGTTATATTTTTAAATGAGTTTCAAATATTCGAAAAATTTAAAATGTTTCTGAATTAGAACAATAACAAGTAGCTTTATTTCTATAAAACTATTTAAAAAAATTTTAAATAAAAAAAATTTAACTTTAGAAAAAATTCCTTAAATTTTTCTTTATTTTTTTGAAGAATCTAAAAAAAAAATTATAATTTTTATAAAGATTCTTAAACATTCAAGTGTTTTCTATGTAGAAATATCAAAAAATTATAAATATTTTAAAAATTATTGAAGTTATGAAGAATATTGTAAAATTTTTTCTTAATTAATATTAATCATACGTATCCTTTTACAATTTTTCTAAAATCGTTATATTTTTAAATGAGTTTAAGATTTTCGAAAAATTTTAAATGTTTCTGAATTAGAACAATAACAAGTAGCTTTATTTCTAAAAAACTGTTTAACAAATTTTTAAATAAAAAAAATTTTAATTTTAGAAAAAAATTTCTTAAATTTTTGTTAATTTTTTTGAAGAATATAAAAAAAATTTTATAATTTTTATAAAGTTTCTTAATCATTGAGGTATTTTTTATGAAAAACTAACAAAAATTTTAAAATATTGTAATAATTATCGAAGCTATGAATAATGTTGCAAAATTTGTTTTTAATTAATATTAATCATACGTCCCCTTATACAATTTTGCTAAAATCGTTATATTTTGAAATGACATAAAAAATTTTTTTTTCTTTTTACTACGAATGAATGCCACAAGCATCAGCGGCTGCCTAAAGAAAATCTTGTTTGAATCCCTACCTTTTTTGATAAACTTTAGAGCTTTTATTCCTAAAGGTTTTTTACGTTTTCGCAAAACTTTGGCTTTTTTTTGGTAGGAAATTTATTTTCAAAGCAGCTTTCCTTTTGTAAGTTTGTGTGTGTGGTAGTTTTTAATAAATTTTAAATCCACAAAGCAAATATTGCAATTTTACTATCTTCTGTAATTTTAGTTTGTATTGCTCAAACTTTGTGAAAATGTTTTGTGATTCATTAGGAAAAATCAACAGTTCAAAACAAAAGGCAAAACAACTAGAAATATTTTTTAATTAAGTTGGAATTAGCAGATGATCAGGGAATTGGGCAAAAAAAGGGAGGAAATAAAAATGTTTAATGGTTAAAGGCCAACAGCAATTCCCTAAATAGATTACAAAAAGAATCGAGTTCAATTATTGATATTTATTTTACATTTATTACCCCTTGAAACTTAAACAATTACGCTAATACCCAGATAGTCAATAATTAATAGTACTCATACGCAGTGTTTGCCTACTTAATTAGTTTCTTTTTATCAGCCAAGATAAACATCATTTTCTGTTTAACACTTTAGCCACAGCTAGTTTTTGAATATAATTCAACAAAAATTAGTTAGTTTTCTTTAAAATTTCTAATTGAACTACTGCTATTATGGCCGGGAACTTAAATAATAGTGTTTTACTGAAAGAACTAAAAATTTACCAATGGATATTTGCCATTTTTGGCTTAAATTTTCCACCGTTTTTAATTTATCGCCCACAAAAAGATATTAAATATTACCTGGCGCTTGTTATTTATCTTCTTTATTCACTTATACTAATAGGCTGCGTCATGTGGGCTTGTCACAAGCATAATTTAATTGTCAGAAGAGCCACCCTCAGACATCATTTAGATTTTATGACCGAAATTATTACTTATATACAAAACGTTGGCATGGCTTTTTTGCAACTACTATTGGAATACAAAAGCTGCTGTTGTCATCAGAAACTCTTGGAAATATTGCAGTTGATCAACAAATTGGAACAGAATATGCTGAAAATCTGTGCTGTCATGTTTAAGGATCAAAAGCTAAGGAAACGTTTACTGCTAAACACTGGTCTTTGTTTAATTATTATGGTTTCTTTCTTAATTTATTTAAATTATGTCCTAGTGGCTAATGATTTGAAACTATTGGATAAAATACTAGTAATGATTTTTCTAATGACCGTGCAAATGAAATTCCTCGAATATGGAATATATGTACAACTGATATATGAATATTTGCTAATGCTGCTGAAGAGCTTAATGTGTCTAAAGGAAAAGGTGGAAAATGAAGTGGAAAGAAAACAACCTTTAGCCGGTTATTATCAGCAAACTCTGAGGAAAAATAAAATGTCTTTATTGGAAGTTTGGTTTTTGGTTTATAAACTGGAGCGATATTTTGCCTGGCCCATATTATTGCTATTCTTTTATAATGGCATTATAATCCTGTGTACGGTAAACTGGGCATATGTGCAATATTTATTTGAAGCCAACTCAATATATCAAATAAGTAAGTGGAATAAATACAATACAAAAAGGATATACTAGGAAAAATTATATAGGAACCGGTTTCTATAGAATAACATGAAATAGAAACCGGTTTCTATAGAATAGCATGAAATAGCAACCGGTTTCTATAGAATAGCATGAAATAGCAACCGATTTCTATAGAATAGCATGAAATAGCAACCGGTTTCTATTGAATAGCATGAAATAGCAACCGGTTTCTATTGAATAGCATGAAATAGCAACCGGTTTCTATTGAATAGCATGAAATAGCAACCGGTTTCTATTGAATAGCATGAAATAGCAAACGGTTTCTATAGAATAGCATGAAATAGCAACCGGTTTCTATAGAATATCATGAAATAGCAACCGGTTTCTATAGAATAGCATGAAATAGCAACCGGTTTCTATTGAATAGCATGAAATAGAAACCGGTTTCTATAGAATAGCATGAAATAAAAACCGATTTCTATAGAATAGCATGAAATAGCAACCGGTTTCTATTGAATAGCATGAAATACCAACCGGTTTCTATTGAATAGCATGAAATAGCAACCGGTTTCTATAGAATAGCATGAAATAGCAACCGGTTTCTATAGAATAGCATGAAATAGCAACCGGTTTCTATAGAATAGCATGAAATAACAACCGATTTCTATTGAATAGCATGAAATAGCAACCGGTTTCTATAGAATAGCATGGAATAGCAACCGGTTTCTATAGAATAGCATGAAATAGCAACCGGTTTCTATAGAATAGTATGAAATAGCAACCGGTTTCTATAGAATAGCATGAAATAGCAACCGGTTTCTATAGAATAGCATGAAATAGCAACCGGTTTCTATAGAATAGCATGAAATAGCAACCGGTTTCTATAGAATAGCATGAAATGGCAACCGGTTTCTATAGAATAGCATGAAATAGCAACCGGTTTCTATAGAATAGCATGAAATAGCAACCGGTTTCTATAGAATAGCATGAAATAGAAACCGGTTTCTATGGAATAGCATGAAATAGAAACCGGTTTCTATGGAATAGCATGAAATAGAAACCGGTTTCTATGGAATAGCATGAAATAGAAACCGGTTTCTATGGAATAGCATGAAATAGAAACCGGTTTCTATTGAATAGCATGAAATAGCAACCGGTTTCTATTGAATAGCATGAAATAGCAACCGGTTTCTATAGAATAACCTGAAATAGAAACCAGTTCCTATAGAATATCATAAAATAGGAACCGTTTCCTATAAAATAGCACCGGTTTATATAGAAGAATAGCATAATTAAAATGTAAATTTTCTTTTTTTTTTCTTTGATTTTTTTTTCTAGTTCGTTTGGCGTATATTTCTATGATTTTGTTCAACATGTTATTGTTATGCTATTTAACGCAAAACTGCATAAATGAGGTGACTTTTTGTAATGATTTTCTTTTGTGATAATATTTTAGAAATTCCTTTAATTTCAGTATCAAAAATTCTCCCACTTACTGCTCAACTTTAAGCTCTATCCTCATGATGTGCAAATGATAATGATCGTTAAGGAATATTCTTTGCAATTGATGCATCAGCCCTTAAAATTTACTTGTAATGGTTATATGGATGTCGATCTGAGTAATTACGGAAAGGTAAGGCTGGGAATGCTAAACAGATCATGTACTGCGTTTCCTATAAATATTCCTATATTAATATTTTTCTAATTATTTTGTAGACAGCTTTGGTAATTTTTTCTTATGCCGTTATTTTGATACAATTTAAATTAGCCGACGTTAGTGAAGGAGTCATCACAGCCACGAACATTATATTGGAAAGATTTTAACTATTGAAGTATAATAATAAAAATACATTTTTATTATAAACATATTTATACTTGGTTTTAACTATATTGAATACAATTTCATGAAGGCGTATGCTTAATATTAATTTGCTATAAATTAAATAAAAAAATAAAAATCGTTTTGTTTTAATTTGATTACAAATTATTTGTTTTGAGTTCGCTTTAAATAAAAAACTAAATAATACTCCAAGCGCTCTGTATATAATTAATATTACTAATACGTAGTGACAACCTGGTTAATTGGTTACTCATTATCAAACTAGATAAAAATCTATATCTTGTGACTTTTTAACACAATAAAGCTAATTGCTTTAATAACATTTAAGCAGTTTGTTTTTAAATTTCTATTTACAATAGTGTTGTAATGGCCGGAAACTTGAACAATAGTATTTTACTTAAAGAACTAAAAATGTATCAATGGATATTTTCAATTTTTGGCTTGAATTTTCCACCGTTTTTAACTTATCGTGCAAATAAAGATGTTAAATACTATTTAGTGCTCGTAATTTATTTACTGTATTCCTTAATACTCCTAATAGCTGCTATTTGGTGTTCTCATATGTACAACAATATTATTAGAAGTCACACCCTTAGACACCGTTTAGATTTTCTGACCGAAATTACTACTTATATACAAAACATTGGCATGACTGTCTTACAAATATTAATGGAATATAAAAGCTGCTGTTGCCATCAGAAGCTTTTGGAGATTATGCAGTTGATCAACAATTTGGAACAAAATATGCTCAAAATGTGCCCTGTCATATTTAATGATCAGAATCTAAGGAAACGTTTATTAATAACCACTGGTATATGTTTAATTTGTATGGTTTCTTTCCTAATTTATTTTAATTACACCCTTGTGGCCAGCGACTCTCCCCAAATACATAAACTACTTGTTGTGTTCTTCTTGATGACCGTGCAATTGAAGTTCCTAGAATATGGAATATACGTGCAACTGATATTTGAGTATTTGCTAATGCTGCTAAAGAGCTTGAAGTGCCTCCAGGGGAAGTTGGAAAATGAAGTATCAAGGCAACAACCTTTAGCCGTTTATTATCAGCAAACTCTGAGGAAAAATCAAGTGTCTTTATTGGAAGTTTGGTTTTTGGTTTATAAACTGGAACAATATTTTGCCTGGCCCACATTGCTACTCGTTTTTCATAATGGTATTATCATCCTATGCTCGGTGAGCTGGGCATATTTACAATGTTTATATACAACCGACTCAGTATATCATATGAGTAAGTATCTTAAAGACAACATTTTATTTATTGAGAATATTAAGAATTGATTAACATGAAACAGGAGCCGTTATACAGAGAATACCTTGGGAAATGAATTGATTTAAAGAGTATAACATGAAAAAGGGAACCGTTTCCTATAAAGTAGCATGGAATAAGATCTGGTTTCTATAGAATAGCATGAAATAGAAACCGGTTTCTATGGAATAGCATGAAATAGAAACCGGTTTCTATAGAATAGCATGAAATAGAAACCGGTTTCTATAGAATAGCATGAAATAGAAACCGGTTTCTATAGAATAGCATGAAATAGAAACCGATTTCTATAGAATAGCATGAAATAGAAACCGGTTTCTATAGAATAGCATGAAATAGAAACCGGTTTCTAAAAAATAGCATCAAATAGGAACCGTTTTCTATAGAATAGCATGAAACAGAGACCGGTTTCTATGGAATAGCATGAAATAGCAACAGGTTTCTATGGAATAGCATGAAATACAAACCGGTTTCTATGGAATAGCTTGAAATAGAAACCGGTTTCTATGGAATAGCATGAAACAGAGACCGGCTTCTATGGAATATCATGAAATAGCAACCGGTTTCTATGGAATAGCATGAAATAGCAACCGGTTTCTATGGAATAGCATGAAATAGAAACCGGTTTCTATGGAGTAGCATGAAACATAAACCGGTTTCTATGGAGTAGCATGAAATAGCAACCGGTTTCTATTGAATAGCATGAAATACCAACCGGTTTCTATTGAATAGCATGAAATAGCAACCGGTTTCTATAGAATAGCATGAAATAGAAACCGGTTTCTATAGAATAGCATGAAATAGAAACCGGTTTCTATAGAATAACATGAAATAGAAACCGGTTTCTATAGAATAGCATGAAATAGAAACCGGTTTCTATAGAATAGCATGAAATAGAAACCGGTTTCTATAGAATAGCATGCAATAGAAACCGGTTTCTATAGAATAGCATGAAATAGAAACCGGTTTCTATAGAATAGCATGAAATAGAAACCGGTTTCTATAGAATAGCATGAAATAGAAACCGGTTTCTATAGAATAGCATGAAATAGAAACCGGTTTCTGTAAAACAGCATGAAATAGCAACCGGTTTCTATAGAATAGCATGAAATAGCAACCGGTTTCTATGGAATAGCATGAAATAGCAACCGGTTTCTATAGAATAGCATGAAATAGAAACCGGTTTCTATAGAATAGCATGAAATAGAAACCGGTTTCTATAGAATAGCATGAAATAGAAACCGGTTTCTATAGAATAGCATGAAATAGAAACCGGTTTCTATAGAATAGCATGAAATAGAAACCGGTTTCTATAGAATAGCATGAAATAGAAACCGGTTTCTATAGAATAGCATGAAATAGAAACCGGTTTCTATAGAATAGCATGAAATAGAAACCGGTTTCTATAGAATAGCATGAAATAGAAACCGGTTTCTATGGAATAGCATGAAACAGAGACCGGCTTCTATGGAATATCATGAAATAGCAACCGGTTTCTATGGAATAGCATGAAATAGCAACCGGTTTCTATGGAATAGCATGAAATAGAAACCGGTTTCTATGGAGTAGCATGAAACATAAACCGGTTTCTATGGAGTAGCATGAAATAGAAACCGGTTTCTATAGAATTTCATGAAATAGAAACCGGTTTCTATGGAGTAGCATGAAACATAAACCGGTTTCTATAGAATAGCATGAAATAGAAACCGGTTTCTATAGAATAGCATGAAATAGAAACCGGTTTCTATAGAATAGCATGAAATAGAAACCGGTTTCTATAGAATAGCATGAAATAGAAACCGGTTTCTATAGAATAGCATGAAATAGAAACCGGTTTCTATAGAATAGCATGCAATAGAAACCAGTTTCTATAGAATAGCATGAAATAGAAACCGGTTTCTATAGAATAGCATGCAATAGAAACCGGTTTCTATGGAATAGCATGCAATAGAAACCGGTTTCTATGGAATAGCATGCAATAGAAACCGGTTTCTATGGAATAGCATGCAATAGAAACCGGTTTCAATGGAATAGCATGAAGTAGAAACCGGTTTCTATGGAACAGCATGAAATTGGAACCGGTTTCTATAGAATAGCATGAAATTGGAACCGGTTTCTATAGAATAGCATGAAATAGCAACCGGTTCCTATAGAATAGCAAGAAATAGGAACTGGTTTCTGTAAAACAGCATGAAATAGCAACCGGTTTCTATAGAATAGCATGAAATAGCAACCGGTTTCTATGGAATAGCATGAAATAGCAACCGGTTTCTATAGAATAGCATGAAATAGCAACCGGTTTCAATGGAATAGCATGAACTATTCTATACAAACTGGTTCTGCTATTCTATACAAACTGGCTCTTATTTCATGCTATTCTATAGAAACAGGTTCCAATTTCATGCTATTCTATAGAAACCGGTTCCAATTTCATGCTATTCTATGGAAACCGGTTGCTATTTCATGAAAATAACATGAAATAGCAACCGATTTCAAGTGTATAACATGTTAATTTTCAAAGCACTCTGCATATAATTAATATTACTCATACGTAGTGCCAACTTGTTTAATTGGTTTTTCTTTATCAAATAAGATAAAGAAGAATAGATAGAAGATATAGATCTTCTTAAAGTTTAACATTTTAAAGCTAATTGCTTTAATAAAATTTATTCAGTTTGTTTATAAATATCTATTTATAAATAGTAGTGTTTTAATGGCCGGAAACTTGCAGAATAGTATTTTACTTAAAGAACTAAAAATTTATCAATGGATATTTTCCATTTTTGGCTTGAATTTTCCACCGTTTTTAACTTATCGGCCACATAAAGATGTTAAATACTATTCAGTGCTCGTTATATATCTACTGTATTCCATAATACTACTACTAGGTGCTATTTGGTCTTGTCATATGCACAATATTATTGTTAAAAGATCCACCCTGAGACACCGTTTAGATTTTCTAACCGAATATACTACTTATATTCAAAACATTGGTATGGCTGTCTTACAAATATTAATGGAATATAAAAGCTGCTGTTGTCATCAGAAACTCTTGGAAATATTGCAGTTGATCAATAAATTGGAACAGAATATGCTCGAAATATGCCCTGTTATGTTTAAGGATCAAAAGCTAAGGAAACGTTTAATGATAACCACTGGTCTATGTTTAATTTTTATGGTTTCCTTCCTAATTTATTTTAATTACATCCTTGTGGCTTATGACTTGCCCGTAATAAGTAAGTTACTTGTTATGTTCTTCTTGATGACCGTGCAAATGAAATTCCTTGAATATGGAATATATGTGCAACTGATATTTGAATATTTGCTAATGCTACTGCAAAGCTTAAAGTGTCTGCAGGGGAAGGTGGAAAATGAAAAAGAAAGGCAACAACATTTAGCCTGTTATTATCAGCAAACTCTGAGGAAAAATCAAAAGTCTTTAATGGAAGTTTGGTTTTTGGTTTATAAACTGGAAAAATATTTTGCCTGGCCTATCTTGCTACTGTTTTTTCATAATGGTATTATCATCTTGTGCACGGTGAGCTGGGCATATGTGCACTATTTATACGAAACTGACTCAGTATATCAAATGAGTAAGTGTAATCGAATGCTGTTCAAATTAAATAGCTTAAAAGATGTACCGGTTCTTAGAGAGTAACATAAAATAGGAAGCGATTCAAATAATAATCATGAAATAGGAACCGGTTCCTACAGAATAGCATGAAATAGGAACCGTCTTCATTAGAATATCATGAAACAGGAACCGGTTTCTATATAATAGCATGAAATAGAAACCGGTTTCTATAGAATAGCATGAAATAAAAACCGGTTTCTATAGAATAGCATGAAATAGAAACCGGTTTCTATTGAATAGCATGAAAAATAGACTGGTTTCTATAGAATAGCATGAAAAATAGATTGGTTTCTATGGAATAGCATGAAATAGGAACCGGTTCCTATAGAATAGCATGAAATAGGAATAGGTTCCTATAGAATAGCATGAAATAGGAACCGGTTCCTATAGAATAGCATGAAATAGGAACCGGTTCCTATAGAATAGCATGAAATAGGAACCGGTTCCTATAGAATAGCATGAAAAAGAAACTGATTTCTATGGAATAGCTTGAAAAAGAAACCGGTTTCTATAGAATAGCATGAAATAGAAACCGGTTTCTATAGAATAGCATGAAATAGAAACCGGTTTCTATAGAATAGCATGAAATAGAAACCGGTTTCTATAGAATAGCATGAAATAGAAACCGGTTTCTATAGAATAGCATGAAATAGAAACCGGTTTCTATAGAATAGCATGAAATAGAAACCGGTTTCTATAGAATAGCATGAAATAGAAACCGGTTTCTATGGAATAGCATGAAAAAGAAACTAGTTTCTATGGAATAGCATGAAAAAGAAACTAGTTTGTATGGAATAGCATGAAAAAGAAACTAGTTTCTATGGAATAGCATGAAAAAGAAACTAGTTTCTATAGAATAACATGAAATAGAAACCGGTTTCTATAGAATAGCATGAAATAAAAACCGGTTTCTATAGAATAGCATGAAATAGAAACCGGTTTCTATTGAATAGCATGAAAAATAGACTGGTTTCTATAGAATAGCATGAAAAATAGATTGGTTTCTATGGAATAGCATGAAATAGGAACCGGTTCCTATAGAATAGCATGAAATAGGAACCGGTTCCTATAGAATAGCATGAAAAAGAAACTGATTTCTATGGAATAGCTTGAAAAAGAAACCGGTTTCTATAGAATAGCATGAAATAGAAACCGGTTTCTATAGAATAGCATGAAATAGAAACCGGTTTCTATAGAATAGCATGAAATAGAAACCGGTTTCTATGGAATAGCATGAAAAAGAAACTAGTTTCTATGGAATAGCATGAAAAAGAAACTAGTTTGTATGGAATAGCATGAAAAAGAAACTAGTTTCTATGGAATAGCATGAAAAAGAAACTAGTTTCTATGGAATAGCATGAAAAAGAAACTAGTTTCTATAGAATAACATGAAATAGGAACCGGTTTCTATAGAATAACATGAAATAGGAACCGGTTCCTATAGAATAGCATGAAATAGAAACCGGTTTCTATAGAATAGCATGAAATAGAAACCGGTTTCTATGGAATAGCATGAAAAAGAAACTAGTTTCTATGGAATAGCATGAAAAAGAAACTAGTTTCTATGGAATAGCATGAAAAAGAAACTAGTTTCTATGGAATAGCATGAAAAAGAAACTAGTTTCTATAGAATAACATGAAATAGGAACCGGTTTCTATAGAATAACATGAAATAGGAACCGGTTCCTATAGAATAGCATGACAAATTATCTGGTTTATCATTAATAAACTGCCAAATTTATTGCTTGTTAATTGTTTTCCCTTTTTTCTATAGTACGTTTGGCCTATATCTCTATGATTTTGTTCAACATGTTGCTGTTATGCTATTTAACCCAAAAGTGCATAAATGAGGTGAATTTGTTTCAGGCTTCTCTTTTGTTACAAAACCATTAAAATATATCTTAATTTTAGTATCAAAAATTTTCCCATATACTGCTCAACTTTAAACTTTATCCCCATGATGTTCAAATGAGAATGACCATTAAGGAATATTCTTTGCAATTGATGCATCAACGCATAAAATTTACTTGTAATGGTTATATGGATATAGATCTGGGGTATTTCGGAAAGGTAAGATTGAATTTTAAAAAGCTCTGCAGAGATTGTTTAAATTTTCATTTCTTTGGTTTTAGACAATTTTGGTAATTTTAGCATATACAATCATAGTGCTGCAATTTAAATTGACTGATGTAAGTGAGGGTGTTATTAGAGCTACTAAGGAAATATTTAAAAAGTTATAAATATAAATCATTTTGCATAAAATACGTTTAATATATAAATGTCTATAATCAGAACTTGTAACAACTGTAAACTTAAATTGAATTTTTGAGTTTTTGATATCATAGCTATTTGATATGTACGAATCATAAATATCATTTTGTTTGAATGCAATTCTTTTTATAAATAAAAATATGTATTTGTTTATAAACATGAATGTTAATTGAAATTTTATTAGTGAAAATACCAAGACTAACTTTTCACTGAGGAAAGATGTCTAGTATAGACTAACTTTCCTCTGAAGAAAATTGTCTAGAATATACTAACTTTCCTATGAGGAAAGATGTCTAGTACGGATTAACTTTCCTCTGAGAAATGTTGTCTAGTATAGACTAATTTTCCTCTAAGGAAAGTTCTCTAGTATAGACTAAATTTCCTCGGAGGAAAGTTGTCTGGTATGGATCAAATTTTCTCTGTATATTTTTATATATGTTATGAGGGCGTATGATTAATATTAATTTCCAATAAATTAAATAAAAACATAAAAATTGTTTTATTTTTATTTGATTACAAATTTTTTGCTTTGAATTCGCTTTAAATAAATGATTACCAAATTATCAAAGCTCTTTGTATATAATTAATATTACTCATACGTAGTGACAACTTGGTTAATTGGTTGCTCTTTATTAAACTAGATAAAAATCTATATCGTTTCACTTTAAACACTTTAAAGCTAATTGCTTTAATAACATTTAAACAGTTTGTTTTTAAATTTCTATTAAATAATAGTGTTCTAATGGCCGGAAACTTGCAGAATAGTAGTTTACTTAAAGAACTAAAAATATATCAATGGATATTTTCAATTTTTGGCTTGAATTTTCCACCGTTTTTAACTTATCGTGCAAATAAAGATGTTAAATACTATTCAGTGCTCATTATTTATTTACTGTACTCCTTACTGCTCCTACTAGCTGCTATTTGGTGTTCTTATATACACAATATTTTTGTTAGAGGATTCACCCTTAGAGATCAATTAGATTTTCTGACCGAAATTACTACTTATATGCAAAACATTGGCATGGCTGTCTTACAAATATTAATGGAATATAAAAGCTGCTGTTGCCATCACAGACTTTTGGAAATTATGCATTTGATCAACAATTTGGAACAGAATATGCTGAAAATATGCCCTGATATGTTTAAGAATCAAATGTTAAGGAGACGCTTATTGATAACAACTGGTCTATGTTTAATTATTTTGGTTTCTTTCTTAATCTATTTTAATTACGTCCTTGTAGCTAGGATCATGCCCTTAATAAGTAAATTACTTGTTGTGTTCTTCTTGATGACCGTGCAATTGAAATTCCTAGAATATGGAATATACGTGCAACTGATATTTGAATATTTGCTAATATTGCTGAAGAGCTTAAAGTATCTCCAGGGGAAGGTGGAAAATGAAATGGAAAGGAAACATCCATTAGCCGTTTATTATCAGCAAACTCTGAGGAAAAATCAAGTGTCTTTATTGGAGGTTTGGTTATTGGTTTATAAACTGGAACAATATTTTGCCTGGCCCATTTTGCTACTCTTTTTTCATAATGGTATTATAATCTTGTGCACGGTGAGCTGGGCATATGTGCACTATCAATATGATACCGACCCTGTATATCAAATGAGTAAGTTTCTTAAACACAAACTTTTATTTAAGGAGAATAATTAGATAACATGAAATAGAAAGCGGTTTCTATAGAATAGCATGAAATAGAAAGCGGTTTCTATAGAATACCATGAAATAGAAACCGGTTTCTATAGAATAGCATGAAATAGAAACCGGTTTCTATAGAATAGCATGAAATAGAAACCGGTTTCTATAGAATAGCATGAAATAGAAACCGGTTTCTATAGAATAGCATGAAATAGAAACCGGTTTCTATAGAATAGCATGAAATAGAAACCGGTTTCTATAGAATAGCATGAAATAGAAACCGGTTTCTATAGAATAGCATGAAATAGAAACCGGTTTCTATAGAATAGCATGAAAAAGGGAACCGGTTATTATAGAATAGCATGAAATAGGAACAGGTTTTTATAGAATAGCATGAATTAGGAACCGGTTATTATAGAATAACATGAAATAGGAACCGGTTTTTATAGAATAGCATGAAATAGGAACCGGTTTTTATAGAATAGCATGAAATAGGAACCGGTTTTTATAGAATAGGATGAAATAGGAACCGGTTTTTATAGAATAGCATGAAATAGGAACCGGTTTTTATTGAATAGCATGAAATATAAACCAGTTTCTATAGAATAGCATGAAACACAAACCGGTTTCTATAGAATAGCATGAAATATAAACTGGTTTCTATGGAATAGCATAGAATATAGAATAGCATGAAACAGAAACCGGTTTCTATAGAATAGCATGAAATATAAACTGGTTTCTATGGAATAGCATGAAATAGAAACCGGTTTCTATGGAATAGCATGAAATAGAAACCGGTTTCTATGGAATAGCATGAAATAGAAACCGGTTTCGATGCAATAGCCTGAAATAGAAACCGGTTTCTATGGAATAGCATGAAATAGAAACTGGTTTCTATAGAATAGCATGAAATAGAAACCGGTTTCTATGGAATAGCATGAAATAGAAATCGGTTTCTATAGAATAGCATGAAATAGAAAGCGGTTTCTATAGAATAGCTTGAAATAGAAAGCGGTTGCTATAGAATAGCATGAAATAGAAACCGGTAGAAAATGTTTCCTATAGAATATCATGACAAATTATCCAGTTTATCATTAATAACCTGTCAAATTTATTGCTTGTTAACTGTTTTACCTTTTTTCTGTAGTACGTTTGGCCTATATCTCTATGATTTTGTTCAACATGTTGCTATTATGCTATTTAACCCAAAAGTGCATAAATGAGGTGAATTTTTCTAAGGTTTGCCTTATGTTAAAAACCTCTAAAAATTCTCATAATTTTAGTATCAACAATTTTCCCATTTACTGCTCAACTTTAAACTCTATCCCCATGATGTGCAAATGAGAATGACCATTCGA
The DNA here is from genome assembly GCF_958450345.1 of Calliphora vicina. Classification (NCBI taxonomy): domain Eukaryota; kingdom Metazoa; phylum Arthropoda; class Insecta; order Diptera; family Calliphoridae; genus Calliphora; species Calliphora vicina. The sequence continues at coordinate 118,406,584 of NC_088783.1, forward strand.
GAATATTCCTTGCAATTGATGCATCAACCTATAAAGTTTACTTGTAATGGTTATATGGATATAGATCTGGGGTATTTCGGAAAGGTAAGTATATATTTTAAAGAGCTATGCAGATATTCTTTAACTTTTCATTCATTTGTTTTTAGACAATATTGGTCATATTGGGTTATACAATCATAGTGCTGCAATTTAAATTGACTGATGTAAGTGAGGGTGTTATTAGAGCTACTAAGGAAATATTTAAAAAGTTATAAATTTAAATCATTTTGCATAAAATAATTTTAATATAGAAAATTCTATAATCACAACTTATAACTACCTTAAACATAAAATTGGATGTTTGTTTTGTTCATAAATTTCTAGCTTTTCAATATGTATGCACAATAAATATCATTTTGTTTGAAATATAAATTTGAAAACCTAAAAATATTTATATGTAAGTGCTAAACTGAATGCACAGAAAATACAAATTCTTTTTATAACTAAATATTTGTATTTGTTTATAAACATGAATGTTAATAGAAATTTTATTAGTAAAAATACCAAATCAAAAATACTAAAAAATCATAAAAAATAAACTACACAAAACTATAAATAAAAATTTGTTATAAAAACCTTTTAATAGTTGTCTACTATAGGTTAACTTTCCTCTGAAGAAAGTTCTCTACTATAGACTAGCTTTCCACTGAGGAAAGTGGTCTACTATAGATTTACTTTCCTCAAAGGAATGTTGTCTAGTAAAGACTAAATTTTCTCTGAAGAAAAACGTCTAAATTTCCTCTGAAGAAAGTTGTCTAGTATAGACTAACTTTGCAATAAGAACATAAATAAAGTTTTGTTTCAATTTGATTAAAAATTAGTAGATTTGAATTCGCTTTAAATAAACAATTATCTAATTCTCAAAGCACTCTGTACATAATTAATATTACTAATACGTAGTGACAACTTGCTTAATCGGTTACTGTTTATCAAATTAGATATCTTTTATATCTTTTGACTTTTTAACACTTTAAAGCTAATTGCTTTAAAAATATTTAAACAGTTTGTTTTTAAATTTCTACACAAAAATAGTGTTCTAATGGCCGGAAACTTGAGCAATAGTATTTTACTTAAAGAACTAAAGATTTATCAATGGATATTTTCCATTTTTGGTTTGAATCTTCCACCATTTTTAACTTATCGTGCACATAAAGATATCAAATACTATTCACTACTCATCATATATCTACTGTACTCCTTAGTACTCCTAGTGGGTGCTATTTGGTGTTCTTATATACACAATCTCATTATTAGAAGATCTACCCTCAGAGACCGTTTAGATTTTCTGACCGAAATTAATACTTATATGCAAAACATTGGTATGGCTGCCTTGCAAATATTAATGGAATATAAAAGCTGCTGTTGCCATCACAAACTTTTGGAGATTATGCAGTTGATCAACAAATTGGAACAAAATATGCTCGAGATATGCCCTGTCATGTTTAAGGATCAAAAGCTAAGGAAACGCTTAATGCTAACAACTGGTCTATGTTTATTTATTATGGTTTCTTTCTTAATCTATTTGCATTATATTCTTGTGGCTACCGACTTGCCGCAAATACATAAATTACTTGTTGTGTTCTTTTCGATGACCGTGCAAATGAAGTTTCTAGAATATGGAATATATGTGCAACTGATATTTGAGTATTTGCTAATGCTAATGAAGAGCTTAGAGTGTCTCAAGGGAAAGGTGGAAAATGAAGATAGGCAGGAGCCTTTAGCTGGTTATTATCAGCAAACTCTGAGGAAAAATCAAGTGTCTTTATTGGAAGTTTGGTTTTTGGTTTATAAACTGGAACAATATTTTGCCTGGCCCATTTTGCTACTCTTTTTTCATAATGGTATTGTCATTTTGTGTACGGTGAGCTGGGCCTATGTACACTGTTTATACGAAACCGACTCAGTATATCAAATAAGTAAGTGTAATGGAATGAAAAATAATGCAGTTCCTGTGGAATAGTATGAAATAGGAACCGGTTCCTATAGAATAGAATGAAATAGGAACCGGTTCCTATAGAATAGCATGAAATAGGAACCGGTTCCTATAGAATAGCATGAAATAGGAACCGGTTCCTATAGAATAGCATGAAATAGAAACCGGTTCGTATAGAATAGCATGAAATAGCAACCGGTTCCTATAGTATAGCATGAAATAGCAACCGGTTCCTATAGAATAGCATGAAATAGGAACCGGTTCCTATAGAATAGCATGAAATAGAAACCGGTTCGTATAGAATAGCATGAAATAGCAACCGGTTCCTATAGAATAGCATGAAATAGCAACCGGTTCCTATAGAATAGCATGAAATAACCGGTTCCTACAGAATAGCATGAAATAACCGGTTCCTACAGAATAGCATGAAAAAGGAACCATTTTCTATAGAATAACATGAAATAGCAACCGGTTCCTACAGAATAGCATGAAAAAGGAACCATTTTCTATAGAATAACATGAAATAGCAACAAGTTCCTATCGAATAGCATGAAATAGGAAGCGGCTCCTATAGAATAGAATGAAATAGGAAACGGTTCCTACAGAATAGAATGAAATAGGAACCGGTTCCTATAGAATAGCATGGAATAGCAACCAGTTCCTATAGAATAGCATGAAATAGGAACCATTTTCTATAGAATATCATGAAATAGGAACCATTTTCTATAGAATATCATGAAATAGGAACCGGTTCCTATAGAATACCATGAAATAGGAACCGGTTCCTATAGAATAGCATGGAATAGCAACCAGTTCCTATAGAATAGCATGAAATAGGAACCGGTTCCTATAGAATAGCATGAAATAGGAACCATTTTCTATAGAATATCATGAAATAGGAACCGGTTCCTATAGAATAGAATGAAATAGGAACCGGTTCCTAGAGAATAGCATGGAATAGCAACCAGTTCCTATAGAATAGCATGAAATAGGAACCGGTTCCTATAGAATAGCATGAAATAGGAACCGGTTCCTATAGAATAGCATGAAATAGGAACCGGTTCCTATAGAATAGCATGGAATAGGAACCGGTTCCTATAGAATAGCATGGAATAGGAACCGGTTCCTATAGCATGAAATAGCAACCAGTTCCTATAGAATAGCATGAAATAGGAACCGGTTCATATCGAATAGCATGAAATAGGAACCGGTTCATATCGAATAGCATGAAATAGGAACCGGTTCATATCGAATAGCATGAAATAGGAACCGGTTCCTATAGAATAGCATGAAATAGGAAGCGGTTCCTATAGAGTAGCATGAAATAAGAACCGGATCCTATAGAATAGCATGAAATAGAAACCGGTTTCTATGGAATAGCATGAAATAGAAACCGGTTTCTATAGAATAGCATGAAATAGAAACCGGTTTCTATAGAATAGCATGAAATAGAAACCGGTTTCTATAGAATAGCATGAAATAGAAACCGGTTTCTATAGAATAGCATGAAATAGGAACCGGTTTCTATAGAATAGCATGAAATAGGAACCATTTTCTATAGAATACCATGAAAAAAGAACCATTTTCTATAGAATAGCATGAAGTAGAAACCGTTTTCTATAGAATGGCATGAAATAGGAACCGATTCCTATAGAATAGCATGAATTAGGAAGGGATTCCAATAAAATAGCATGAATCGGAAAAGATTTACTATAAAAATAGCATAACCAATTATTCGTTTTATCTTTCTTCCCTTTCCTAGTACGTTTAGTATATATCTGTATGATTTTGTTCAACATGTTGCTGTTATGCTATTTAACCCAAAAGTGCATAAATGAGGTGAGTATTTGTAACGTTTATCTTTTGCAATAAACTACTAAAAATTCTCCTAATTTTAGTATCAAAAATTTTCCCATTTACTGCTCAACTTTAAACTCTACCCCCATGATGTGCAAATGAGAATGATCGTTAGGGAATATTCCTTGCAATTGATGCATCAACGCATAAAATATACTTGTAATGGTTATATGGATATTGATCTTGGTTATTTTGGAAAGGTAAGATTGAATTTTAAAAAGCTCTGCAGAGATATTGGAACTTTTCATTCATTTGTTTTCAGACAATTTTGGTTGTATTTTGTTATACAATCATAGTGCTGCAATTTAAATTGACTGATGTAAGTGAGGGCGTACTTAGAGCTACTAGGCTGATATTTAAAAATTCATAAATTTAAATCATTGTGCATAGAATACGTTTAATATATAAAATTCTATAATCACAACTTATAAGTACTTTAAATATAAAATTGGATGTTTGTATTGTTCATAAATTTCTAGCTTTTCGATATGTAGGCACATTAAGTAGCATTTTGTTTGAAATATATATTTGAAAAACTATAAAGTATTTATTTGTTTTTTAAGTACTAAAATGAACACACAGAAAATACAAATTCTTGGAACTAAATATTTGTAATTGTTTATAAACATGAATGTTAATAGAAATTTTATTAGTAAATAACAAATCAAAAACAATAAAAAATTTTAAAAAATTAAAAAAAAATATAAAAAGCTCCAGTAATTGAATAATATGAATGAAATTGCAATGAAAACATTTGAATATAAATATTTTACAAAGTAGAAAGGAAGCCAGAACATATGCTTTTTTTTAGAAAAATATTGTTCGAATTTTTATACCCTTGATACCAAAGATTATTGGTATATTAATTTTGTCATTTTGTTTGTAACAAATTTAAATAATCATCACAAATTTATATATATCCTGGGTCTTCAGAAGTTTCTAAGACGATCTTATAATGTCCGTCCGTCTGTCTGTCTGTTTAAAACACGTTAGGGGCTCAAACTAAAGGAGCTAACTGCTTAATGAAAGTCCCTTTATGTACATATGTTCTGAAACTTTACAGATAGGGGAGTCAATGTATATTTATGTTTGTCTCTCTGCCTTGTGTTAAAAACATATCTTCATGTGGGATTTCGCAATGAATACTTATCTTTGTATTTAAAGTTTATTTAAAAAAACAACATTTTTCTTTTTCATTTGTAAAATTTATGTGTTATTAGTCATAAAATTAGTTATATTTAAAAACATTTAGTTTGATTACAATTTTGTCACATCTTTCCTTTAGTTTACTAGTCATTTTTCTTCAATCCCCTAAATGTGTGTAGTTATATGCATGATCAATCATGAGTTACAAAATTTCTTGTTTTAGCCTTTTAGGGTAAAGTATAAATTGGATTTTGTCAAGTTCATTCCCAAAAACATCTTGCTTCCTAACAATGGAAAAAATCATGCTGTTGAGGAAGATGGGACCGCTGTATTTCAAATTATGTTGACGGTACTTTAACGTTGATGAATGTAACTATTGTCGCCTTTACTCTATCGTGTTCCTTCATTCCGCAACTCAAGGAGGATGTTTGTTCATCAGTTTGCCATTTACTTCATTGTTTTTGCACATTTTAGGATATTTCGCAGAAATCTTCACTCCAAAGAACCTGCAATGAAACATACAAAAAGAATCATTGATAAAACTGAACAACCAAAAATTCATGGATTTTTGTCTCATAAATGACCAATCAGTATCAATAACTAAAAATGGTTGCGTATGATTAATATTTATTTACAGAAAATTAAAAATCAATATTAATCATACGACAAGAGTAATGAAATAATATATGGGGTAGTGTAATGTTAAACAGAGATCTTACTTTCTAAATTTAAAACTCTTCTACACAATTCTTTTATAGCTAGCCTGTCAATATTTGCATAGTTTATTTGTTATATACTGAAACGGCAAAAGAACTAAATTTAATTAAAATTTGAGTAAGAAACTGCCTAAGGTTCTTCCAAAGGCTTTACTTAAGTATCATTCGTAATTTCATTTATTTTGTTTAATTAAGAAATGGCCTTTTAATTGAAAATATAAAACTGGAGGCTAAAATGGCTTTTCAAATTAAAGTGAAACTAAAAATATTTCGTTTGTTGTTAGAATATGAAATGGCCAACATTTATTTAACATAAAAAAGTATCAATAAATATTCTTATGAGGAAAGTTGTCTAGCATAGACTGACTTTCCTCAGAGGAAAGTTGTCTAGTATAGACTGACTTTCCTCAGAGGAAAGTTGTCTAGTATAGACTGACTTTCCTCAGAGGAAAGTTGTCTAGTATAGACTGACTTTCCTCAGAGGAAAGTTGTCTAGTATAGACTGACTTTCCTCAGAGGAAAGTTGTCTAGTATAGACTGACTTGTCTAGTATAGACTGACTTTCCTCAGAGGAAAGTTGTCTAGTATAGACTGACTTTCCTCAGAGGAAAGTTGTCTAGTATAGACTGACTTGTCTAGTATAGACTGACTTTCCTCAGAGGAAAGTTGTCTAGTATAGACTGACTTTCCTCAGAGGAAAGTTGTCTAGTATAGACTGACTTTCCTCAGAGGAAAGTTGTCTAGTATAGACTGACTTTCCTCAGAGGAAAGTTGTCTAGTATAGACTGACTTTCCTCAGAGGAAAGTTGTCTAGTATAGACTGACTTTCCTCAGAGGAAAGTTGTCTAGTATAGACTGACTTGTCTAGTATAGACTGACTTTCCTCAGAGGAAAGTTGTCTAGTATAGACTGACTTTCCTCAGAGGAAAGTTGTCTAGTATAGACTGACTTTCCTCAGAGGAAAGTTGTCTAGTATAGACTGACTTTCCTCAGAGGAAAGTTGTCTAGTATAGACTGACTTTCCTCAGAGGAAAGTTGTCTAGTATAGACTGACTTTCCTCAGAGGAAAGTTGTCTAGTATAGACTGACTTTCCTCAGAGGAAAGTTGTCTAGTATAGACTGACTTTCCTCAGAGGAAAGTTGTCTAGTATAGACTGACTTTCCTCAGAGGAAAGTTGTCTAGTATAGACTAACTTTCCTCAGAGGAAAGTTGTCTAGTATAGACTAACTTTCCTCAGAGGAAAGTTGTCTAGTATAGACTGACTTTCCTCAGAGGAAAGTTGTCTAGTATAGACTGACTTTCCTCAGAGGAAAGTTGTCTAGTATAGACTGACTTTCCTCAGAGGAAAGTTGTCTAGTATAGACTGACTTTCCTCAGAGGAAAGTTGTCTAGTATAGACTGACTTTCCTCAGAGGAAAGTTGTCTAGTATAGACTGACTTTCCTCAGAGGAAAGTTGTCTAGTATAGACTGACTTTCCTCAGAGGAAAGTTGTCTAGTATAGACTGACTTTCCTCAGAGGAAAGTTGTCTAGTATAGACTGACTTTCCTCAGAGGAAAGTTGTCTAGTATAGACTGACTTTCCTCAGAGGAAAGTTGTCTAGTATAGACTGACTTTCCTCAGAGGAAAGTTGTCTAGTATAGACTGACTTTCCTCAGAGGAAAGTTGTCTAGTATAGACTGACTTGTCTAGTATAGACTGACTTTCCTCAGAGGAAAGTTGTCTAGTATAGACTGACTTTCCTCAGAGGAAAGTTGTCTAGTATAGACTGACTTTCCTCAGAGGAAAGTTGTCTAGTATAGACTGACTTTCCTCAGAGGAAAGTTGTCTAGTATAGACTGACTTTCCTCAGAGGAAAGTTGTCTAGTATAGACTGACTTTCCTCAGAGGAAAGTTGTCTAGTATAGACTGACTTTCCTCAGAGGAAAGTTGTCTAGTATAGACTGACTTGTCTAGTATAGACTGACTTTCCTCAGAGGAAAGTTGTCTAGTATAGACTGACTTTCCTCAGAGGAAAGTTGTCTAGTATAGACTGACTTTCCTCAGAGGAAAGTTGTCTAGTATAGACTAACTTTCCTCAGAGGAAAGTTGTCTAGTATAGACTAACTTTCCTCAGAGGAAAGTTGTCTAGTATAGACTGACTTTCCTCAGAGGAAAGTTGTCTAGTATAGACTGACTTTCCTCAGAGGAAAGTTGTCTAGTATAGACTGACTTTCCTCAGAGGAAAGTTGTCTAGTATAGACTGACTTTCCTCAGAGGAAAGTTGTCTAGTATAGACTGACTTTCCTCAGAGGAAAGTTGTCTAGTATAGACTGACTTTCCTCAGAGGAAAGTTGTCTAGTATAGACTGACTTTCCTCAGAGGAAAGTTGTCTAGTATAGACTGACTTTCCTCAGAGGAAAGTTGTCTAGTATAGACTGACTTTCCTCAGAGGAAAGTTGTCTAGTATAGACTGACTTTCCTCAGAGGAAAGTTGTCTAGTATAGACTGACTTTCCTCAGAGGAAAGTTGTCTAGTATAGACTGACTTTCCTCAGAGGAAAGTTGTCTAGTATAGACTGACTTTCCTCAGAGGAAAGTTGTCTAGTATAGACTAACTTTCCTCAGAGGAAAGTTGTCTAGTATAGACTAACTTTCCTCAGAGGAAAGTTGTCTAGTATAGACTAACTTTCCTCAGAGGAAAGTTGTCTAGTATAGACTGACTTACCTCTGTAGAAAGTTATCTAGTATAGACTAACTTTCCTCAGAGGAAAGTTGTCTAGTATAGACTGACTTACCTCTGTAGAAAGTTATCTAGTATAGACTGACTTACCTCTGTAGAAAGTTATCTAGTATAGACTGACTTACCTCTGAAGAAAGTTATCTAGTATAGACTGACTTTCCTCTGAGGAAAGTTGTCTAGTATAGACTGACTTTCCTCTGAGGAAAATTGTCTAGTATAGACTGAGTTTCCTCTGAGGAAAATTGTCTAGTATAGACTGACTTTCCTCAGAGGAAAGTTGTCTAGTATAGACTAACTTTCCTCAGAGGAAAGTTGTCTAGTATAGACTAACTTTCCTCAGAGGAAAGTTGTCTAGTATAGACTGACTTTCCTCAGAGGAAAGTTGTCTAGTATAGACTGACTTTCCTCAGAGGAAAGTTGTCTAGTATAGACTGACTTTCCTCAGAGGAAAGTTGTCTAGTATAGACTGACTTTCCTCAGAGGAAAGTTGTCTAGTATAGACTGACTTTCCTCAGAGGAAAGTTGTCTAGTATAGACTGACTTGTCTAGTATAGACTGACTTTCCTCAGAGGAAAGTTGTCTAGTATAGACTGACTTTCCTCAGAGGAAAGTTGTCTAGTATAGACTGACTTTCCTCAGAGGAAAGTTGTCTAGTATAGACTGACTTTCCTCAGAGGAAAGTTGTCTAGTATAGACTGACTTTCCTCAGAGGAAAGTTGTCTAGTATAGACTGACTTTCCTCAGAGGAAAGTTGTCTAGTATAGACTGACTTTCCTCAGAGGAAAGTTGTCTAGTATAGACTGACTTGTCTAGTATAGACTGACTTTCCTCAGAGGAAAGTTGTCTAGTATAGACTGACTTTCCTCAGAGGAAAGTTGTCTAGTATAGACTGACTTTCCTCAGAGGAAAGTTGTCTAGTATAGACTAACTTTCCTCAGAGGAAAGTTGTCTAGTATAGACTAACTTTCCTCAGAGGAAAGTTGTCTAGTATAGACTGACTTTCCTCAGAGGAAAGTTGTCTAGTATAGACTGACTTTCCTCAGAGGAAAGTTGTCTAGTATAGACTGACTTTCCTCAGAGGAAAGTTGTCTAGTATAGACTGACTTTCCTCAGAGGAAAGTTGTCTAGTATAGACTGACTTTCCTCAGAGGAAAGTTGTCTAGTATAGACTGACTTTCCTCAGAGGAAAGTTGTCTAGTATAGACTGACTTTCCTCAGAGGAAAGTTGTCTAGTATAGACTGACTTTCCTCAGAGGAAAGTTGTCTAGTATAGACTGACTTTCCTCAGAGGAAAGTTGTCTAGTATAGACTGACTTTCCTCAGAGGAAAGTTGTCTAGTATAGACTGACTTTCCTCAGAGGAAAGTTGTCTAGTATAGACTGACTTTCCTCAGAGGAAAGTTGTCTAGTATAGACTGACTTTCCTCAGAGGAAAGTTGTCTAGTATAGACTAACTTTCCTCAGAGGAAAGTTGTCTAGTATAGACTAACTTTCCTCAGAGGAAAGTTGTCTAGTATAGACTAACTTTCCTCAGAGGAAAGTTGTCTAGTATAGACTGACTTACCTCTGTAGAAAGTTATCTAGTATAGACTAACTTTCCTCAGAGGAAAGTTGTCTAGTATAGACTGACTTACCTCTGTAGAAAGTTATCTAGTATAGACTGACTTACCTCTGTAGAAAGTTATCTAGTATAGACTGACTTACCTCTGAAGAAAGTTATCTAGTATAGACTGACTTTCCTCTGAGGAAAGTTGTCTAGTATAGACTGACTTTCCTCTGAGGAAAATTGTCTAGTATAGACTGAGTTTCCTCTGAGGAAAATTGTCTAGTATAGACTGACTTTCCTCAGAGGAAAGTTGTCTAGTATAGACTAACTTTCCTCAGAGGAAAGTTGTCTAGTATAGACTAACTTTCCTCAGAGGAAAGTTGTCTAGTATAGACTGACTTTCCTCTGAGGAAAGTTGTCTAGTATAGACTGACTTTCCTCTGTTCCCTAGTTAGTCATATAGCAGCCTCAACAAGCATTGTTAAATTTGTTCCAATAATTGCAAAAATTTAAGTTTAAGTTAAAATCTTTGAAAACAGTCTAGTTGTATCAAACTTTTTTACAGAATTTAGCAGCTCTAAACCATAGCAGGCACACTCGCATGATTCCATAACTTTTAACATGAAGACTAACAATAGCTGTGTGTAACAGCATATCCCTAAAAGTAGGCAACACAACCACAATGAATCACTTCCTTCAAATCATCATACATACACACACACAAATACTACACAATGAATGCAAGTACGTATGTATTTTTGTTTTGCAAATATTTCTGTTTAGTGTTTGTGCATCAGAAACATAAATTTTGTAGAGTTTTACGTTTGTACATGCATTTGGGAAATCAGAAAATCTTAATTTATGACTAAATTTGAAAACTGTAGTTGTTATTGAAGTGACTGTAATTGTTGTTTTTTGATGTTTGTAGGTTTTCATAAACAAACCAACAAAAAACATGAAACTAGTTTTCAGCAAAATTCATTGTAACCTTGCAGTTCTTAAAGCAGTCAAATATATCCTTTTTAGGCAATAATTTTCACAAACTTGTGGGTAATTGAGATGCCAATTGGACACTATATATATCACATATTATTGTCTGTAATTAAATTATACTGGCCTTAGGAGTTTCAATTGTCACAAACTGTCCTTTGAAATGTATTTACTATCCTCTAGGACACAAACATGTGTGTCCTACTGTTATCAATCGCGACCATAATTGATAGATAATGTCACTAGTTCCCAGAACAGCTGGAAACGAACGAATGAAAACTACTTTTACAAATTTACACTTACATCTACTTAGCAGTAGTCATGTGAGATTGAAATTATATTCCTATAGTAAACTTCCAGTTTTTGTTTTTAATAATGGGGTATTGAGTAATGGAGAATTTTGTTTGAATTTTTAAACCCCTCCTTCTCATTTTGTTTAAACTTTCACTTATTCAATGCGCATTGAATTAGTATTGATGCAGTTCTACAAAAGTGTACATATGTTTGATAAGGAAAGTTTTCTAGTATAGACAAAGTTTCCACCTAGGAAACCTGGCCGAGAAAAGCTGCCTAGAATAGACTATCCTTCCACCGAGGAAAGCTGCGTAGAATAGACCATCTCTCCTCAGAGGAAAGCTGTCCTCAGAGGAAAGTTGTCTAGTATAGACCATCTTTCCTCAGAGGAAAGTTGTCTAGTATAGACCATCTTTCCTCAGAGGAAAGTTGTCTAGTATAGACCATCTTTCCTCAGAGGAAAGTTGTCTAGTATAGACCATCTTTCCTCAGAGGAAAGTTGTCTAGTATAGACCACCTTTCCTCAGAGGAAAGTTGTCTAATATATGTACATATGTTTGATAAGGAAAGTTTTCTTGTATAGACAAAGTTTCCACCTAGGAAACCTGGCTAGTATAGACTATCCATCCGCCGAGGAAAGCTGCCTAGAATAGACTATCATTCCACCGAGAATAGACCATCTTTCCTCAGAGGAAAGTTGTCTAATATAGACCATCTTTCCTCAGAGAAAAGTTGTCTAATATAGACCATCCTTCCTCAGAGCAAAATTGTCTAATATAGACCATCTTTCCTCAGAGGAAAATTGTCTAATATAGACCATCTTTCCTCAGAGGAAAGTTGTCTAATATAGACCATCTTTCCTAAGAGGAAAGTTGTCTATTATAGACCATCTTTCCTCAGAGGAAAGTTGTCTAATATAGGCCATCTTTCCTCAGAAGAAAGTTGTCTAGTATAGACCATCTTTCCTCAGATGAAAGTTGTCTAGTATAGACCATATTTCCTTAGAGGAAAGTTGTCTAGTATAGACCATCTTTCCTCAGAGGAAAGTTGTCTAGTATAGACCATCTTTCCTCTTTAATACAAATTTAATACAAAAATTAATACAAATTTGCCTATAACTTTTATAGTTTTAAAAAGAATTCTAAATTTAATATGTTAAATGAAAGCTGAAATATAAGGCTTTAAATTTAAGAGAAAAATGTATAAAGCTCATTTATATGTTTTTTCAAAAATTTGGTTTCAATTATTATTTAAACTAAATTGTGCTTTATTAACTGGGTTTAAATCTATTTAATATTTAAAAATTTATTATTATAAATTTTAAATCATGTATATTAGACATAAATTCTATTTATTTAACACTTTCTCTTGTCATTATATTATCATCAATAATAAAACTATAAATTTGTGTGTCATGTTGCATTTGAATTTTAAACAAAAAACCATAACTCAATTATATAAATCAGCCATAATTAAGTGTCAAATATAAATGTATGCTTGTTTGAGAATGTTTTATTGTACAATCAAAACAGAAATTTATAGAAAAAAAACTTTATAAATACAAACAAATATATTAATTACCGTTTTGTTTTTGTGGTTTATTTGTTGTCATAAAATATTATTATTAATATAAACAAGTAATGTAAATATAGACGGCTAAGACGAATCTAATATACTCTGCATCTAAGTATATTTTAAGAAAAATATTCAAAAATATTTTTAATAAAAAAAATGGGGAAAAAAAAAATTTTTGTGAAAAAAAAAATTTTGGTGAAAAAAAATTTTATATAGTGTCGATTTTTTGTCCATATCTCTGCCATTTGTGGGCCGATTTTCTCGATTTTAATTAGTTGCCTATGTTGGTCTATAGCGGATAAATCGATGTATCAATAATGTATGAAAGTTATTTGGTGGCTTCGGTAAGTTCATTTCAACATACATGATGGACAGACGGACATGGCTATAGAGATTCCGATATTTTGAAAAATATATACTTTATGGGGTCACAAATGGAAAATTATAGAAATTACAAACGGAAAGACAAACTATTATATACCCTTGCCACTCATGGTGAAGGGTATTAAAATCAAGAGAATTTCATAATTTCAAACTCACATGAAATGTTTGTAGACGTAAAATTGAAAAAAAATATTTGTGGTTTTTATGATGGTTTTTATTATTTTCATGTACATATAAGTAATTGTATGTTTAATCCTAAAAATATGTTTAAATAATAAATTATTTAAACCTAAATCTTTTATTATGGAAAAGTGACAAAGCTAAGCGCTGTAATTTTATAATACTTTAGGAGTTAAATATGTCATACAAATTTGAAAATTAAGGTTTTAAAAAGTAAAATCTGAAGATCACCTTAAAATAGAGAAAATTAATAAAATAATAACAAGTAGTCAAAGTGAACTTCATAAATGGTTGGAAAAATATGAAAACAAGCCAAATTGTTTACTATGTTAATAATTTAGGGCTTAAAAAAGAATTTTAAATTTATCCTTATTACCATGTTGAAAATATTTACTATAGAAGTTTTAAAAAAATCTATGGAAACCTTAAAAAATATAATTTTTAATTTAGATATCACATGGCGTATGATTAATATTAAATCAAGATATTTTCACATATTTCGCTGTAAATTTGGAATTTGTCTAAAAGTAATTAAACTTCTAATTGAAAATTAATCTTAAGATTCATAGTTACATTTCTATTAAGAACTATTAAGATGTCTATACCAAAATGGACAGAAATTTTATATTTTCGGATTTGTTATCTACTATTTTAATGAAAAGTTTGTATGAAAAGTTTTCAACAAATGATTGTGGTTTGATTGGAGCCACTGTACTGGCCATTCTTGAATATTCTCTATTTAAACTCTAAACGAAATCAAATCTAGAAACTTAACATTGTATAGTTTACATTTTATGAACAATTATGTGTATTATTTCGTGTCTTTACATTTTTCTTTGGATTTTCCACTCTTTTCTTTAATATTGAAATATTTCTACAAGAAACATTATACATTGGATTTTCCACTCTTTTCTTTAATATTGAAATATTTCTACAAGAAACATTATACATTAAATAATATACAGGTTGGAAACCTTTAAGAAACATAATTCTTCTTACATTGAAGATTTTTAACTTCAATGTAAGAAGAATTATAATATAAGAATTATAAGGCTTTTTCGATATTATTATTGCTTACAATACGTAAAAATCCATGTAGCTTAAGAATTTTTCATTTTACTAAGAATATTTCAACATTTGGGTATATCTTTCCATATATCCTTTTTCTAAAAATGTATTACTTCCCTTTAAATTTCATCCAAGAATATTAAAATTATCATTACTCAAGATAAATCCTTTAAAATAAGCTATTTATTATCAACAGCTAAAAAATTTCAAAATAGTTTTAGTTAATTTTTGTCTTTTTTTATTTAAATTAAAGCCTTTGTCCTATAATTATTGCTTACAATATGTAAAATTCTATCCAGTTTCAGAATTCTGCATCAAATGGAGAATATTTCAGCAATTACATGTGTCCTTCCATATATCCTTTTTCTAAAAATGTCTAGTTTTGCTTAACACTTGATATTAAAATATTAAAATTAGCTTTACTAACACATACCTCAAGATAAATGCTTTAAAATAAGTTATTTATTATCATCAGCTAAAAAATTTCAAAATAAATTTAGCAAATTTTTGCTTTCCTTTAATTTAAATTAAAGCTACAACCTTTTTGTCATATAAATATTGCTTACAATATGTAAAATTCAATACAGTTTCAGAATTCTGCATCAAACTTAATAAAATTCAACAATTACATGTGTCCTTCCATATATCCTTTTTATAAAAATGTCTTATTTTGCTTTAAATTTCCAATAAAAATATTAAAATTATAATTACTCAAGATAACTTTAAATAAGAAAAAAATTTCAAGATACTTTTAGTAATATTTTGTCTTCTTTTATTTAAATTAAAGGTATACGACTTTTTCCATATAAATATTGCTTACAATATGTGGAATTCTATTCAATTCAAGAATTTGTAATGAAATTTTGAATATCTCAACATTAAGGTACATCCTTTCATATATCCTTTTTCTTAAAATTACTATATTTCCCTATAATTAGCTATTAAAATTTTAAAATTGGCTTTACTAACAAATGCCTCAAGATAAATGCTTTAAAATAAGCTATTTATTATCATCAGCTAAAAAATTTTTGCTTTCTTTTAATTTAAATTAAAGCTACAACCTTTTTGCCATATAAATATTGCTTACAATATGAAAAATTCTATCCAGTTTCAGAATTCTGCATCAAACTTAATAAAATTCAACAATTACATGTGTCCTTCCATATATCCTTTTTATAAAAATTACTAATTTTGCTTTAAATATCCAATACAAATATTAAAATTATAATTACTCAAGATAATAACTTTAAAATAAGAAAAAAATTTCAAAATACTTTTAGTAAAGTTTTGTCTTCTTTTATTTAAATTAAAGCTATACGACTTTTTACATATAATTATTGCTTACAATATGTAGAATTCTATTCAATTCAAGAATTTATAATGAGATTTTGAATATCTCAACATTTAGGTACATCCTTTCATATATCCTTTTTCTTAAAATTACTATTTTTCCCTAAAATTAGCTATCAAAATTTTAAAATTGGCTTTACTAACACATACCTCAAGATAAATGCTTTCAAATAAGCTACTTATTATCATAAACTATAAAATTAAAAAAAAAACGTTAGCAAATTTTTGTCTTTTTTATTTAATTTAAAGCTGTAACCTTTTTGTCATATAATTATTGCTTACAATATGTAAAATTCTATCCAGTTTCAGAATTCTGTATCAAACTTAGGAAAATTCAACAATTGCATGTGTCCCTCTATATATCCTTTTTATAAAATTGTCTAATTTTCCTTAAAATTCCCTATTAAAATAATAAAAATATCTTTAGTAATACATGATTAAAGATAAGTGCTTTAAAATTAGTTACTAGTAAACATTAATTAAGAAATTAAAAAAAATAAATTTTTCCTCTTTTTTTTAAAATAAAACTATAAGACTTTTGTTATATAATTATTGCTTGCAATAAGTAAAATTCCATCTAGTTCATACATTTATCACGAAATTGTGAATATCTCAACATTTACTTACATCCTTTCATATATCCTTTTTCCGAAAATTTTTTATTTTCCTTAAAATTTCCTATTAAGATATAAAAAAGCATCTTTAATAACATATAACTCAGTTACTTATTGATTCTAATTAGGAAATTTTACAAAAATCTTAAAAATTGTTTTTGATTTTCTTTTAAATTAAAGCTATAATACTTTTTCAATATTATTATTGCTTACAATACATAAAATTCCATGTAGTTTTATAATTCTGCATCAAACTAAGAATATTTTAACAATTGCATATGTCCTTCCATATATCCTTTTTCAAGACATGTCTTATTTTCCCCAAAAATTCCCTTTTAAAGTATTAAACTTCATTTCTATCACATAACTCAACATAAATACTTTAACACATGTTGCACATTTTCATTAATTAAGAAAATTATATATATTTTTGTAGCCTAAGATGAAATTTTAATATGTTTTACTTATCAACAGTTTAATTAATTAGTTTGAATGCATGACAACATATTACATGATGTAAATTATTTAAAATTTTGTAGCGAAAATCTATGTATATTAATGAAAGTAGTTAGGTAATGTGTTGACAAGGGTATTTGTTAATATTCAAAAATAATTACAAATTTTAATGAAAAATAATTAAATATAGTGTTGCCACAAAAATGAATAGACAGCATATTACCGAATATATTTAAAACATTTCTTTTGAAGCTTAATAAAACTATAGTCGTTTCATTTCTAATGGATTCCATAAACATTATTAAAACATTTCCTCTTAATTCCTTCATTATGTAAAATGAATGCAAAAAGTTTTGGAATTATACTTCATTTTACTGGCTACATTGCATTAACAATCTTTTTTAATCATGTACATCTGTTGCTAATTCCGCTCTGAAAGTAGTCAGTCATTTATTCTGATGCTAAGAGTGTTAATTTATATGAAATTATATTAAAGGGTGTTATTTTATGAACAACTTTATTTAAGAATATTAAATTTTATAACAAAGTTCTTATACATGATTATTGGCGAGACTGTTAATGTTATGGGCAAATAAATGTTGGTAATACTTTTTTAATTATGAACAAGTGATGCTGCAAATTTATGCTGCTGGCAGCAAATTTTCAATATTACAAAATATAATTACATATAATTTTTTTTTACAATATTACATTTTAGAATTTTAGACAAATATCCTTGTCAACACATTTCCTAATTTGATTAATATAAATATTCTCTACAAAATTAAAATAATTTACAAAATGTAATGAATATTTACACATATCTACATAGTAGATGGTTGGACTTTAGTTTGATAAGCAAAACATATTAAAATTTCATCATAGATATAACTTAAGGCTACAAAAATATTAATTTTCATAATTAATGATAATAACTAGCTTGTGTTAAAGCATTTAGCATGAATTTTGCGCTAGTTATGATCAATTTAATATTTTAAATGTTAATTTTGGGCAAAATTAGTCATTTTTGGAAAAAGGATATATGGAAGGATATATGAAATAATTGAGATATTTTAAATTTTATAACAAATTTGTTAACTAGATAGAATTTTACATATTGTGTGCTATATTAATATAGAAAAAGTCTTATAGTTTTAATTGAAATGCAAGAAACAAAAATGTTCTTGCAATTTTTTTTTAAATTTGTTTATTAATTTATATGTCTAGTTTGTGTCAAAGCATTTACCTTGAGTTTTGCACTAGTACTGATAATTTTAATATTTTGAAAGCAAATTTTTGGGCAAAATTAGATTTTTTTAGAAAAAGGATATATGGAAGAACATATGAAATAGTTGAGATATTCTGACTTTGATAACAAATTCGTAAACTAGATGGAATTTTACATATTTTGTGCTATAATAATATAGAAAAAGCCTTAAAACTATAATTTAAATGTAAGAAGAACAAATATTCTTAAGATTTTTTTTATGTCTTAATTAATTAAAATGTGTGGTTTCTGTTATAGCATTTTCCCTGAGTTTTACGTTAGTAGCGATAATTTTAATATTTTAAAAATTAATTTTGGGCAAAATAAGACTTTGATAGAAAAAGGATATATGGAAGGACATATGAAATAGTTGAGATATTTTAAATTTTTTAACATATTTGTAAACTAGATAAAGTTTTACATGTTGTGTGCTATAATAATATAGAAAAAGTCTTATAGCTATAATTTAAATGTATGAATAAAAAATGTGCTTTAGATTTTTTAATTAATTCAAATGAGTAGTTTGTATTTAAGCATTTGGCATGAGTTTTGAAATAGCAGTAAAAGTTTTAACATTTTTAAACGAAAGTTTGGGCATAATAAGAATTTTTTGGAAAAAGGATATATGGAAGGACATATGAAATAGTTCAGATATTTAAATTTTTTTAAGAAATTTGTAAACTAGATGGAATTCTACATATTGTGTGCTATAATAATATAAAAAAAGTCTTATAGTTTTCATTTAAATGCAAAAAAAAAAAATTTTTTTAAATTTTTGGTTTTAAAATTTTTTTTGTTTAATTTTGTATCCATTAAGGAAGTAATTTTAGTTGCAGCTTATTAATATATACAAAAATTTTACAATTTCTTTATTTTTCTTATAACCTACCATATATCCTTTTTTTGGACATTCCACTTTTTAGGTTATTTTAACTGAATTTGTTTCAAAATTTTATTTCTCTGTTAAATAATCTTTAATAATTCATATTATTTCGCCTTTTTATTATTTTCTTTAACCGTTTTCTATGTTTACAAGTGAACTGTGACCAACATTCATGGCAAGACTAACAACAATTGCTGTTATTTACAAAAGGGCGCTGTTTTGTTTATAAACTCCTGTGAAATTTATTCTCTTTTTTTACTCTTAAGCTCTTAATTAAGTTCTCTTTTTTTGCTAGAATATTGCATAGTCTCTCTCTATTATGATTTTATTGTGGCTGTAGTTTTGCATTGAAATGTTGAACATGAATGCTGAAAGGACTTTGATAATTTAAGAATGAAATAAATATTGTGTTTAATGGGTTTGTAACAATCGCATGGACAGGTTGTAAATATAAGCGGCATTTTGTTTTTGAGAGTAAGTGAGAGAGAGAGGTAAATAAGGAACAACATGTAACAAAGGTAAATTGCTGCAAATCTTAGCAAAAGTTATAAAATTTTCTTTATTTTTAACTATAACAAACAAATGTTTACACAATGATATAATTAAAAGTACAAATGCCAATGATAATCACACTTTTATTGTCATTTACTATTCATTTATTTATTATTCAAATAATCGATATTCAATAGTTCATGTTTAGTTCATGCATGCATTATAACTAGAGACAATTATTCAATTTTCATATACATATATAATTCATATACATATATATTTTTCCCAGTAAAAATATACCTTATTTTTCACATACACTAACTCTGTAACTAATTAACTACTTTGTTAGAACATTTTTTGTCTTACATTTAAATTAAAGCTACAATACTTTTTCTATATAATTATAGCAAACAATATTTAAAATTCTAACTACTTTCCGAATTAACTATAAAATTTAAAATATCTCAACTATATCACATGTCCTTCCATATATCCTTTTACAAAAAAAGTCTTATTTTGCCCAAAATTTCCTTTTAAAATATTAAAATTATTTTTAACAAGCGCAAAATTCATAAGAAATTTAAAAAAAAAATTCCAAAAATATTTATGCTGTTACATTTAAAGTAAAGCTATAAGACTTTTTCTATATTACTATAGCTCACAATATGTAATATTCTATGTAGTTTACAAATTTGTTAAAAAGTTTTAAATATTTAAACTATTTCATATGTCCTTCCATATATCCTTTTTCTGAAAAAGTCGAATTTTGCCCAAAAATTTCCTTATAAAACATTAAAATTATTATTACTAGCGCAAAATTTATGCTAAATGCTTTAAAACAAACCTCGCATTTTAATTAATTAAGAAGTTTAAAAAAAATCTTAAGAAAATTTTTTCTACTTACATTTAAAGTAAAGCTATAAGACTTTTTCTATAATATTATAACACACAATACATAATCTATCATCGACTTTCCGAATTTAGTATCATATTCAAAATATCTCAACTGTTTATTATGTCCTTCCATATATCCTTTTTCTAAAAACTCTAATTTTGCTAAAAATTTCGTTTTAAAATATTACTAGCGCATACCCCAGACCTTACTTTTGAATTAATTGAGACATATAGAAAAAATCTACAGAACTTTTTTTCCACTTATATTTAAACTTAATCTATAAGACTTTTTCTATAATTTTATAGCACACAATATGTAAAACTGTAACTACTTTAAGAATTTAGTATAATATTTAAAATATATCAACTGGTTAATATGTCCTTCCATATATCCTTTTTCTAAAAAAGTCACATTTTACTCAAACTAGTAAAGATATCACAACCACAACAAAGAAATTTAAGAAAATCTTAAGAACGTTTTTTCTACTTACATTTAAACTAAAGCTATACGACTTTTTCTATATTATTATAACACACAATACTTACTATTTCATCTACTTTACGAATTTCGTATCTTATTTAAAATATCTCAACTGTTTATTATGTCCTTCCATATATCCTTTTTCTAAAAAAGTTTAATTTTGTTTGTGAGTTACAATAAGAGGTATAATTTTTTGCTTTTCCATTAAAATCAAAAACTGTAGTTAGTCTATTTGCCATATAAGCCATGTACATTACATTTGCATATGCAATAGATGAATATTGATGTGGGATATTGAGCATTGTTGTATATGTCTGCATTAAAAGTTATTGAAAACTAAAAATTCGCATTTGTATACGTACTTCAACATTTTGTCCTTGCTTGAAAGCTTGTATTGTTATAGGAGAATAGCTTGTAATTATAATTACTACAACCTTTATTCTTTACATATTTGTGTAACAATGCACAAATTTTGGAATAATTTTAAAATAGTAAATGAAGGCTGGTAGAGTTGTAAACAAAATGAATGAAAAATTTAAGGAAATTAAAAAAAAAATAAAAATTAAATTTTTAAATGGTTGCTTTAGGGTGTTACGGCAAAAAGTAAAAACTACATATTTCAGAGTTTTTGCTTATAAAAGGATGTACTAATAAGTCTAGTAAGTGTTTTATATAATTTTTTTATCTTTTGTTAATTATTTTGTATGGGCTCCCATATATCCTTGTTCAAGACATAGAAAATTTAATTTCTACTACATTAAATATGTACTATTTAGTTGCTTGGCTTTATTTAGAATTTAACCAACAAATTTCTATCAAGAGCACCCTTTCCACATGACCATTTTACTTCTAAGTAAGCACATATTGTTGTCCGTTTACAGTTTTGGTCCCTTAAGTGTCTGGCACATGAAAACCTTACTCGTAAACGAAAAGTCTTAAAAATATATTTTTTTTTAGTATAAAACATTTGCCAACACATTCACAACAATATTTGACAATAAATGACCTTCATATTAAAAACACTCAGTCACTTTTACTCTCACACATTCACATTTCCTTTGAGTATCCTTTTTGTGGTGAGTAGCCTCTTTGTTATAAATGTTTCAGTTTTTATGTCAAACCAAAACATGTTTTCACAATTATATAAGATAAACCATATAAGTATGCTATATATATAATATACGAAATATAATAAAAAATACAAAACCTTAGATATTGTTTATGATGCCAAGGATTTTATATAATAAGCATGTGTGAATGGAGCTAAACAATGGTAAGGGTTTAAGTAGGTATTGTTCAGGATTTCTTGAGATGAAAAAGGAAATTTAATCAAACATGAGAGATTTTAAACACTATACCTTAAAGTATGCTATAAAAATAATACAAATCTTAAAGAGTGACCAGTTCAAAATTAAAACAAAACACAGAAATGCATACAATTTTAGAACAGATTTTTTTTTATATGTTTACTATTAGAAATAATGAAAATTTTTATGTAACAACTAGTAAAATATTACAAATTTTAAATTAATGTTAAATACATGATTATTGGTTAATTAGTTTTAAGTCATTTCATATATCCTTTTTTAAAAAATCATAAATTTTTAAGTTTTTCATCTTTAAAACATGTTAATATTTATATAGTTAAATAATATATAAAAGCTTTTGATATTCCTCAATAATTGTAAGGTTTCTTAATATATCCTTTTTTTATAATACATTTTATTAGATTTTTTCAACTCTACAATATGTAAATTTAGCCATAATTTAAAAATATATAAAAACTTTTTTAAATTTATCAAATATTTTAAGATCCTTTCATATATCCTTTTTCTGCTTTATTCAAATTTTGAGAATTTTTCTGTTAACAATAGTTTAATGATTGTGCTCATTAAAAATATTTAAAAATTTATAAAATTTTTTATCATTTTAAGGATCTCTTCATATATCCTTTTTTGATTTATTCATGATTTTGTAATTTTTTTCACTTTTTGATATGCAAAGTGCGTTAAAGTTAAATACGATATAAAAAAGTTTAATATTTAACAATAATACAAAGGTTCTTTCATTTATCCTTCTAAAATTTTTTCCAATTTTTGGGATTTTTCCACATTGCAACTTGTAAATGTTTATATAGTTTAAAAATATATAAAATTTGTTGATAACTATCAATTATTTTAAAGTCCTTTCATATATCCTTTTTCTGCTTTATTGAAATTTTGAGAATTTTTCTATTCACAATAGGTAGATGATAGTTGTCTTTAAAAATATCTAAAAGTTCATGATTTTTTAAACTAAAATATGGAGCTCTTCATACATATGTATGTATATGCTTTGAGAAAAATTGAATATTTTGAGATTTTTTCCCGTTTGCAACATGTAAAATTCAACATAGTTTAAAAATATCTATAAATTTATGAAATTTTTTATTATACTAAGAATCTCTTCATATATCCTTTTTCTAACTTATTCATGATTTTGTAATTTTTTTCACTTTATGATATGTAAAGCGTGTTAAAGTTAAATACGATTTATAAATTTTTAATATTTATTACGAATACTGAGGTTCTTTCACATATCCTTTTTAAAAAATACAACGTTTTTTAGATTTTTCCACATTGCAACATATAAATGTTTATATTGTTCTGAAATATATCTGTATTGTAGACAATTATCAATTATTTTATAGTCCTTTCAAGTATCCTTTTATAGCTTAATAGCCATTTTGGGAATATTTTCCCTTAACACCATATAAATTATTGTACCATAAAAACATAACTAAAAATCTTTGAAATGCATCAATAAATTAATGAACTCTTCATATATCCTTTCTTGAGTAATTCAACATTTTTTTACCTTTTTTTATTTTACAATACGTAAAATATTACATAGTTTAAAGGTATCTAAAAAGCCATGAACATTTTTATTAAAATAAGGTTTTCTTCATATATCCTTTTCTGAGTAATTTAATTTTTTTAACTTTTTTTTACTTTACAATACGTAAAATATTACATAGTTTAAACATATTTAGAAATAAATGAAAATTATTAATAAAATAAGGTTGGCTTCATATATCCTTTTTTGAGCAATTCAAAATTTTGTAACTTTTTTTACTTTACAATGCGAAAAATAATACAGAGTTTAAAAATATCTAAAAATAAAGGAAAAATTTTAATAAAATAAGGTTGATTTCATATATCCTTTTTTGAAAAGTTCCAAATTTTTTAACTTTTTTATTTTACAATACGTAAAATATTACATAGTTTAAAAATATCTAAAAAGCCATGAACATTTTTATTAAAATAAGGTTGACTTCATATATCCTTTTTTGAGTAATTCAATTTTTTTTTACTTTTTTTACTTTACAATACGTAAAATATTACATACTTTAAACATATCTAGAAATAAATGAGAATTTTTAATAAAATAAGGTTGTGTTCATATATCCTTTTCTGAGCAATTCAAAATTTTTTAACTTTCTTTACTTTACAATACGAAAAATAATATAGAGTTTAAAAATATCTAAAAATAAATGAAAATTTTTAATAAAATAAGGTTGACTTCATATATCCTTTTCTGAGTAATTCAATATTTTTTACCTTTTTTTATTTTACAATACGTAATATATTACATAGTTTAAAAATATCTGTAAAGCCATGAACATTTTTATTAAAATAAGGTTGACTTCATATATCCTCTTTTGAGTAATTAAATTTTTTAACTTTTTTTACTTTACAATACGTAAAATATTAAATACTTTAAACATATCTAGAAATAAATGAAAATTTTTAATAAAATAAGGTTGTGTTAATATATCCTTTTTTGAGCAATTCAAAATTTTGTAACTTTTTTTACTTTACAATACGAAAAATAATACAGAGTTTAAAAATATCTAAAAATAAATGAAAATTTTTAATAAAATAAGGTTGATTTAATATATCCTTTTTTGAGAAGTTCCAAATTTTTTAACTTTTTTATTTTACAATACGTAAAATATTACATAGTTTAAAAATATCTAAAAAGCAATGAACATTTTTATTAAAATAAGGTTTTCTTCAGTAATTGAATTTTTTTTTAACTTTTTTTTACTTTACAATACGTAAAATATTACATACTTTAAACATATCTAGAAATAAATGAAAATTTTTAATAAAATAAGGTTGTGTTCATATATCCTTTTCTATGTAATTCAAAATTTTTCAACTTTCTTTACTTTACCATATGTTAAACATTACATAGTTTAATAATATCTAGAAATGAATAAAAAAAATTAATAAAATAAGGTTGTGTTCATATATCCTTTTCTGAAAAATTCAAAATTTTTAACTTTATTTACTTTACCATACGTTAAATATTACATAGTTTAAAAATATCTAAAAATTCATGAACTTTTTTAATAAAATAAGAAATTCTTCATATATCCTTTCTAAAATAATTAAAAATTTTGTAAAGTTTTTATTTTACAATACGTAAAATATTACATAGTTTAAAAATATCAAGAAATAAATACAAAATTTTAGTCAAATAAGGTTAACTTCATATATCCTTTTCTGAGTAATTCAATATTTTTTACCTTTTTTTATTTTACAATACGTAAAATATTGCATAGTTTAAAAATATCAAAAAATGTGTGAACATTATTAACAAAATAAGGTTTTCTTTATATATCCTTTTCTAGGTAATTAAAAATTTTTTCACTTTTATCACTTTACAATATGTAATATATTACAGATTTTAAAAATATCTAAAGATAAATAAAAATTTTTAATAAAATAAGAATGTCTTCATATATCCTTTTCTGAGAATTCAACATTTTACAACTTTTTTCTCTTTACAATATGTAAAATATTACATAGTTTCAATATATCAAAATATCTTTGAAATTTATTAAAAATTGTAGGATCTTTTCACATATCCTTTTTTAGCTTATTTGAAATTTTAAAATTTTTTTCTCTGCACAATATGTAGTTTTATGTATAATTAAAAAATATCTAAAAATATTTTAAATTTATCCAAAAAATAAATATTTCTTCTTATATCCTTTTTTCTAAAACCCCCAAAAGTGTGCTTTAAATTTTAATAACATTACTTATCTCGCTCCCAAAAAAAAGATAAACTTTCCAAAAATAATTTCATTATACATAGTAACAATTCAATTCCGTAACAACAGCTGTGCTGCTTTAACCACAACTTGTATTATCTAGTTGTCAGTAAATGTCAAATTGTATGTACAAGAAAACCACCTGTATTAAACTGTCACCACACTTGATGCACAGGTGTAAGCGAAAAGAAAATGTGTTGTATATAACACATCCCAAACCATAGGTGTAGTTTTGTAGTTATAAAGTGTTCTAGGGTTTATTTTGTCTAGTTGTTTCCAAAAAAAACGTGAGGATTTAAACCTGAAATTTGAAGAATAAATGAAAAAAATGAAAGGAAAACTGTAAATTCATTTGATCACTTTACATTGTATTTCAATATAAAACTACAATCTCCATTAGACAAGAGAGATATTATAACATTTAGAGAGTATTCAACTCTTTGGATATTTGTTTAGTGTCCTTGTTATAGCAGTGCTTTTAAAATACTATAACGAAAATTGCTTTGCAATAAGTTTAATGCTAAAGCCTTTTAAATAAATTGAGTTGCTCTAGTCAATGGTTTTTCTTACATTTTCTATTCCTTTACATTTTTCTATTTCTTTTGGTTTTGTTAAGATATTATAATATTATTTTATACATAGTTTGGTTTGTCCTTTTTTGTGTGACATCATCATTTTCCTAGAGCTGTTTTAGGCAGGACACCAGGTTATGAGTGAAAAAAATGCTGATGACTGTGGTGTTGTTGTAATAGCTATATGCAGAATACCAAAAGTAGCAACAGTGTTTGAGAGTAGATGATGAGGCTGAATTTTGTGAGTATTTTGAATGGTATTATATTGACATAAATTTAAGTAAAATTTAATTTAAGGCAAAGACATATTGGTATAAGGTATAGTTTTTGATGAAAAAATTTCAGTGTTCATAAGTATAGAGCCTTATTTATTGAAGAAATATTTTCGTAAGGGAATATTTTTAATTTTATTGGAACTATTATGACAATATCTATAAATTTTGCTAAGAAAAATTTGAACTTGTCCTTTAAATCTTCAGTTTTACGATGTTTAAAAATGTTGGTTCCCTGGGGCGTATGAGTATTATTAATTTTAACAAAAAATTTTATATTTGAAATATCTCCACATAGGAAGGTCGCAGAGGGCTCATATAAAAACTGTATTATAGAGAAGATTTATAGTTTTAATTTGCTTTCGATACTATTTTGAATTTTTAAAAAATATTTAATAAAAATAATTTTTTATAAAAATTATTTAAAATTTTGTTTCATTTTTAAAAAAACAGTTTCAGTTACATAAACGTTTTAAGAACTTTGTCAAGATTGAAAAGATATCTAAGCACTGCTTTAAAAAAAAATTATGAAAAATCAATTGGAAATCTAATATTTTTAAGTTTCAATAAATTTTTAACCTAGAGCGTATGATTATTATTAATTCTTTAATATTTTACCAAAATTGACATAAGTTAATGACAAAATGGGCTAGAGAGTTGAAATAAAAAGCAGTGGATAGAAAAGACTTTAGGCTTTAAAATCTAAAGGAAATTAATTAGCGAACTTTATCAAAAATTTAAAGACTAAAGATTTTAAACAAAAAATTAAAAAAAAAAATTCTTAGTATTTTGTTAGGAATTTAAATTAAAGGATTTTAAATGAAATATTTATCTAAATAGTAAGCTTAGTGCACCTATTTTTAGTAATAAAGCGTTTGATAAACATTTAATTAAATATTTATTTATATCCTGGCTTAAAATTTCTCAAAATATTTTCATATTATAAGTTTCATAACTTTGCTGTATATGCTCATTTTACATTTCCTTTGCTCCATAATTTCTCATGCTTAACAACGACATTGGTATTAAATATGCATAAATAATGATGGCCTTTTAGTTTTTGTGCTTGTAGAACACTAAAAACCTTGCTTTAAACAAAATATGACCAACATTTTCCGACTTTGCTTACCATTATAAAAATATATGAAAGCCATAAGTCCATAAAACTTGAGGAATATATACTACAACCACAAGGCTGTGGGTAGGATATTTCGAAAGTCCTTTAGCTGCACAAGTAGCAGTGAGAGTACAATAACCAGGTCTTAAACATTTATAAAATATTGTTAATAAAAGACTGTTAAAGATTTAATGACTTACAAAGGGGATTTTTTTCTTTTCTCTTTGCTATGGCACATACACATGAGATTTAAAAGGACTTTTCTTGTTAAAGTTCGTTTGCTGTAAAGGAAACCAAATAAGTTTAGGAAACATACACACATTTTTGAAATTATAAAAGTCAATTAGAATGCATAAAATTTTCATGTTCATGTTAGAATATGAAGAGGTCTATGTAATTTATATTTTCTTTGGGGTTTGTTGGAGCAGGCTATATTGTGGTCTGTATGGTTAGCTTAGCATCTCATTAGAAAGCTTGAAAAATATTTTGTTTTTTATATTGTTTTTCTTGTCCCAACTATACTTCAACCAGTTTTAAGTTAATTTTAATTTTTGTATGTTGTTAAGCCTTTAGAAATTTTGAATTTGCAGTTTGGGTAATGGATAATGACTTACATGACTTTGCAGGCCTTGCTGCTGCCTATTGTTTTGGTTAAAAAGCTAAAAATTTAGCCAATTATGTCATAACTTCACAATTATTGCACAATTTTCTTGCTCAAACCAACAAAAAGGTCCTGCAAAATGCATGATTTTTACTTTAAGTTTTCTTGGAAAACTAAAAATAAAAACCCAACATTTTATTGCTTTTTAAGCCACAAAAAAAGCTCTGAAGCAACGAAAAATTTTAAACTTTGTTTGTTATAGAGTTTTAAGCTTAAAATGTAATAAAAATAGGGTGCAGCAAAATTATAACTAAAAGCAAACAAAACTTAAGCATGCAATACTTAACATTTGTTGCTTGTTTTGTGTAAAAAATGGGAACTAAGCAACTTGTTTGATAGATTTTTATTTAATTTTGTATTTATTTCAGAAAAAACTAAACTTGTTTCAGTTTATTACACATTTTTTTAAGTGTTTTAAAAAAAAGTTCTCTAGAGCGTATGATTATTATTAATTGTGGGTTACTAGCTAAGATTGCTAATAACTAGATTTGAAAACAGAGATAGAGAGTACAAATGAATGGCTTAAAATAAAAAAAATATCTCTAGTTTTTATATTACCGGAAAAATTATTGACAAACTTAATGAAGTTTTATAGAATTTAGGATTAAACAAATTTTTATTTTTTTTTTATAATTTTTTTTTTCAAAATTTTGAAAATTTTATAGAAATCATGTGAATATGTATAAAATTGTCATTAAAAAACGATATAAAGAAATGAATTTCTTTATTTTATATAAGATTTCGTTATAAATTCAAATTTAATTTTTTTCATAACAGGACGTATGATTAATATTAATTTTGATATAAACTGATAAAACCTTCATAACTTTTTAACCATAAAACCAATTGCAACAGTTTAAATTGTATACAAAAGTAGACATTTAAATGAAACAATAACTCTAAAGAGGTTTAAATTAAATATTTACAATAGGGAAAGAAATCATATTAAATAAAACTTATATAAAAATAAATCATGATTTCTTTTTTCATATATTTTGTATATAATTTAAAATTATGAAAATGTATGTTCTACAAAAGAAAAACTAAAATCTTCAAAAACTATTAACTAAAAAAGTTTACAGCAGAAAAACCTAAATGTCTGTTGAAGAAGATTTTCTTATTTTTCTTATCATCCTCTTTACTTATGCAGTAAAAGCTGTAGATCTGTTGCCATATTTACATGTACTCTAAAGTTACAAAGTAAAGTAAATATGAAGTACCATGCTGCAGTTTCTGCACTCTACTACAAGTGCTATTGCCTTCAAAACGGAACTGCATTGACAAATATGCAAACAGTTTCATCGTTTTGAAAGAAAATGCATGTGTAACGAAAGAAAAATAATATTTTAAATTATAGTAATACTAATATATGTTTAAATATGTAAGTGTGAAATATATAAGGAAACAGGAAAGCATTTTCCTTTTCAATATATCATATGTGTCTCCCCCTGCCACTATAAAAAGCAGTTTTTATTATGATTTATTATAAGCATTTTATTGCTGAATTTATTTAGTTAATGTTTAGAAAAATGTTCTTTTCAAGGGAAAAACAAAGATGAGTCAGTAAATAAATAACAGAAACAATTGAATTTTACAATTGAGTGAATTTATTTAAATATATATGCTTAAGAATCTAAGAGGGAAACCAAAATAAATTAATGTTAAAATGATAAATTGTTAAAATTTTTCTAAACATTTATACTATTTTAAATTGATGTTTTGTTTACAGAGAAGGCATTTGATTATATTTATCATGTGATTATTTAGTTTAAATGATAAAAATATCTTAGTTTTTGCTTTAGCTGTATTAATAAAAAAACATTTAAAATTTTGTTATGGTAGCGTATGATTAATATTAATTATTGGGTATATTTAGAAAATGGTTTATAATTCTGGTTCTAATAATAGGATTTTGAAAATTTTAAAAGTTTTAAAAAGAAAACTTATCATGTAATATAAAGCTTGGTAATATTACCAATCAAATTTACATTTAAATAGAAAATTTTTAACATAAACCTAAAAAATAATTTTTAATTTTTTTATTATTTGCATGTCTAATGAGTTTTGTTAATAAAGTGGTACAATTTAGAATAGTTTTCAACAATATAAATACTTTTGAATGCTAGCCTGAAAATTTTTTTTTTTAAACTTTACTTACACTTTAATTTTCTTGCTTATCGAACAACTTATCTCAGTATTTTAAAATAAGCTATTTTTATTTAATTTAATTTTGTTCTATTGATTAACCTCTTTATTGTTATTTTCTCAACAGGTTTTTCTTTTAGCACTTTAACCACTTGTCTTTCCATTTGAAAACCCTCAAGTAATCTATTATTGCTGTTAAAACACTTTTCTTTTTCGAAATTTTATTAAATAGTCTGCATATTCTTAATGTGTATTTTAAGTACTAACTTTATTTACTACAAACATTTATTTTATTCTTCTGTTCAATCTAAAACACTTGTGATTTTTCTGCTTGGTTTCAGAATTTCAAAAGACAATATTTTATTTTCTCTCCGTTTTTTTTCAAAAGCATTGAAAACCTTTTTGCTTACAATTTTATCAAGTCAGCACTTTGCTGTGAAATTGAGTGAGTGGGCTATGTTTTAATAAAACTGATTTTATATTCATTAAATGCTTATGTGAATGCTGAATGAATTGGAGAGGCATTACGAAATGATGACAAGAAAACTAATGAGATTGAAAGGAGCTGAATGTTAAATTTAATCAAATAAAATATTTGTCTGTGAGGAATCCTTGAATACCGTCCTCTTAAAGCTTTTTACAAGTCATACTCGAATCATTATTGTTGCCCAATCAGACATACTTTCCAAAAAAATGTTCTTTCTTTTGGAGTAATAGCTGAATTATTTTAAACACCCATCAGTTGTGATAGCCATTATAAAAAATATATAAAATTACAACAACATTTTAAATTACAACAACAAGCTTGATCACACACATCAATTAATATTCCTCAGTAGCAAAATTAATTTTTTTTTTTTTTTATTTGTTGAGGTTGTCTTACATTTTCATTAATAACTTTTTTGCTTTTGAACAGATTTTGCTGATTTTCAATACGAAGCTGCTTAATAGAGTAGTTAATATTCTGAGTGAGTTTTATTTATTTTGGTTTGGTATTATGGACTTTAGCGAGATTTACACACACATAATAGCGATCTTGGCCAAATCGGCTAACAATTTCATGATAATCAAAAAAATATAAAATTACAACAACATTTTAAATTACAACAACAAGCTTGATCACATATATCAATTCTTATTCCTCAGTAACAAAATTTAAAAATTTTTATTTTTTTTATTTTTTGAGGTTGTCTTATATTTTCATTAAGAACTTTTTTGCTTTTGAACAGATTTTGCTGATTTTCAATACGAAACTGCTTAATAGAGCAGTAAATATTCTGAGTGATTTTTATTCATTTTGGTTTGGTATTGGTTACGTGAGCGTGATTTACACACACAGAAAAAATTTAAAATTTTATATTTTGAGGTTGTCTTACATTTTCATTAATATGAAAACAGAACAACATTTTAAAATACAACAACAATCTTGATCACTTATATTAATTCTTATTCCTCAGTAGCAAAATTTAAATTTTTTTATTTTTTTTATTTTTTGAGGTTGTCTTACATTTTCGTTAATAACTTTTTTGCTTTTGAACAGATTATGCTGATTTTTAATACGAGACTGCCTAAGACAGTAATAAATATTGTGAGTGATTTCGATTCATTTTGGTTTTGTATTGCTTACGTGAGCGTAATTTACACACACAGAAAAAATTTAAGATTTTATTTTTTGAGGTTGTCTTACATTTTCAATAATAACTTTTTTTATTTTAAACAGATTTTGCTGATTTGTAATACGAGGCTGTTCAAGAGAGTAATAATAACTCTGAGTGATTTTGATCCATTTTGATTTTGTATTATGGACGTGAGCATGATTTACACACACAGAATCAAAAGCCAAACTGGCCAACAATTTCATAAGAATCTAAAATGTGTTGTATATAGAAAGGAGGCTCATTGTTTTGGGGGTCTTAGATAAATATCTATACATATCCTTTTAAACAGTTCTGTTTCAGAAAATATTCTAGTTTTTAGTTTAATTTCTGCCTGAAAACTTTCAAATTTTCCATTATTGTTTGTAACACAAAATACAATTGTTACAATAGTTTTAACATTCTCTTTCTATATTTTCAAACTCTAATTAATTTTTCATTCAAAATTGATTTTATCACAATTTTATTTTCAATTGAGTTTTTTTTTGTGCCACCACACTCAAACATCATTTTCCAATTTTAACATAAAACCATCAACATGTTTCTAAATGGAATTTTTAGTTTTTTTTTCGTTTTGTTTTTGGTTAATATGTCTGTATGTATTGCGAGTTAAATGTTTGCCACTTTTATGGCACATGGCCTTAATCCTAGTTGATGTTTATAGATTTAATTGCTGAAAATGACAAAATACAATCATCATCATAGAAGCACAACATTTTGTGGTCAGCAGCATGTTGGGCTGGCGGTTAAGAGGACAAGTGCAGAGAAACCAGGGAATAATGGTTTTATTTAAGCAGACAAATAAATTAATAGGGGGGGATTTGAAATAAATTGGTTTTACAAACTTTTGAAACAAAATATTTCTTTTTAGCACAGCAACAGATTTTTAAGCTTTATTTGTTAAATTTTCACAACATTTTCATTATGATTTTATTCATATTAATTAAACTAACTAACCAACTATTTCATTGCTTATTTATTTAATTATTTATTTATAAATTTTTCTATTTCCACTTACATTCATTTTCCTTTTACCACATCCAGAATTCTCATTAAATATCCCATAGGTGGTGAAATATTTTGTCGGTTTGAGTGCAACTAAGTTTTGATTTTGGTTTCCTTAAGAAAACACCAACAACTAACAAGCTACAACTTGCAATCAGAAATTCTAAAACAACTTAGTTGCAAAAACAAACAACATTCCAACAAATGTTAACAAAATGTATGCAGCCAAATAATATTGTTGAAATGCATGTATAGAATCCTAGGAAAACTTGCTAAACTAAATGTATATAAGCGAGTTTGTTTGTGGGTAAAACTAGAAGGACTAGCAGGAGTTCCTGAGCAAATGTTAGAAAAAAAAAGAACTCAGCAACAATTGTAAATTAACTGCACTTTAACATGCAATCGTAACTAGTTACCACTCAAATACACACCCTCAAATTGCAAACATACTTTGTTGTTAAGTAAACAGGAAACAGGAAGTTTTACTTTTGCCACAACTACAGACAAAAATTCCCCGAAAAAATGGCAACAGCAAACTGTGGGCAAATAGTAATTGAAATTTGGTAAACCAATTTCAAACACATGGGGATTGTATTAGTTTGTATGTTTCTTATATGTTTTGAGGGTTATTAAACTGCAAAAGAATGAAATAATTAGTTCAAATGATTTCAGTAGAAATTGCTATTGTGTATTGTGTGCAATTAAAAGGTGGTTAAGGGAAACTTTTCACTTTTGAAACTAAAAAAGAAAGTTTTGAGAAAATAGATTTTAGAAGTATGAACTTTATTTTTGTTTAAAACAGAACTAGAACAGAACTAGAACAGAACTAGAACAGAACTAGAACAGAACTAGAACAGAACTAGAACAGAACTAGAACAGAACTAGAACAGAACTAGAACAGAACTAGAACAGAACTAGAACAGAACTAGAACAGAACTAGAACAGAACTAGAACAGAACTAGAACAGAACTAGAACAGAACTAGA
Organism: Calliphora vicina; assembly: GCF_958450345.1. Lineage (NCBI taxonomy): Eukaryota > Metazoa > Arthropoda > Insecta > Diptera > Calliphoridae > Calliphora > Calliphora vicina. The sequence continues at coordinate 118,440,982 of NC_088783.1, forward strand.
ACAGAACTAGAACAGAACTAGAACAGAACTAGAACAGAACTAGAACAGAACTAGAACAGAACTAGAACAGAACTAGAACAGAACTAGAACAGAACTAGAACAGAACTAGAACAGAACTAGAACAGAACTAGAACAGAACTAGAACAGAACTAGAACAGAACTAGAACAGAACTAGAACAGAACTAGAACAGAACTAGAACAGAACTAGAACAGAACTAGAACAGAACTAGAACAGAACTAGAACAGAACTAGAACAGAACTAGAACAGAACTAGAACAGAACTAGAACAGAACTAGAACAGAACTAGAACAGAACTAGAACAGAACTAGAACAGAACTAGAACAGAACTAGAACAGAACTAGAACAGAACTAGAACAGAACTAGAACAGAACTAGAACAGAACTAGAACAGAACTAGAACAGAACTAGAACATAACTAGAACAGAACTAGAACAGAACTAGAACAGAACTAGAACTAGAACAGAACTAGAACAGAACTAGAACAGAACTAGAACAGAACTAGAACAGAACTAGAACAGAACTAGAACAGAACTAGAACAGAACTAGAACAGAACTAGAACAGAACTAGAACAGAACTAGAACAGAACTAGAACAGAACTAGAACAGAACTAGAACAGAACTAGAACAGAACTAGAACAGAACTAGAACAGAACTAGAACAGAACTAGAACAGAACTAGAACAGAACTAGAACAGAACTAGAACAGAACTAGAACAGAACTAGAACAGAACTAGAACAGAACTAGAACAGAACTAGAAGAGAACCAGAACAGAGTTTGTTATAAATTATAATGACCCAATGTGATTTTATTATCCTGCATTCTAAAATTGTTTTTGTTTGTTTTCTACTGTTTAGTGTTTCGTATTGTTATGTCTGCCGAGAATCACTGATATTTTATTTATCTATTTGACATTAAATGCATTTAAATAGTCCTATGTCCATTGCACTTCTATTGAACTCCTCTATAAAAAATCAGTTTAATAAAAAATAAACACATTTTTAATTAACTATTTAATTAAAAATCAAATCTGCATTTAGATAAATGATTAAGCAGCGATAGAATTATTTACTTGTCTAATCCAGACTGCATTACTACCGCCATTATTGTGTTGTTGTCCTTGTTTTTAAACGCCATTGTTCGAAGAGTCAATGAGTAAGTTAAAATGATTCGGTGTATTTGTTTTCCTTCAAAAGGCTTTGAAGTGGGTTTTAATCAAAACAAAACATGTTTGTGTTTATGTTTAGTATGCATGAGAGTAACAAAGGGAGAGAGAGAGAGTGAGGGGGAGTAACAGCTAAACAATCAATTTCTCAATAACTATAATGCTCTTTGGTTGTTTGTTTGGTTAGTGTGTTTTGTTTGTGAGAATTTAATTAATTTCTCTATATAACGGAATTGTGTCCAGTGGTCGATAAGTTATATATAAAGAGCAGATTAGAGGGAGAGAAAGGAGAACAAAGAAACATAAGCAAACAGGTCTAGACGAATAATTTAAAGGGATTAGTAATGACTGGGGTGTAAATATAAGAGTGTGTTTGGGTGTTTAAAATAGGGATTTCAAAATATTGTTTGTATGTTTATCTTCATATTTTTAACAGTTGGCTGAGTACAAAGTAGTTAGTAAAGGCGTCAAGAATAGCAATGAAAATTCCAACAATATGCAAAATACAGCTTTACAATATTACGACAGCGATTGCAGCAAAATCTCCATTTAAAGATGGGAAACAAAAATCTTAAACTTTGCAGCACCATGATAATTATCGCTAAACATATATTTAAGCAGATTGTCAGTTGGTTTGTCCTTTGCTTCCAGCTTTAATCATTGCTCTCTGTGGATATTGGGTTATATGAATTTATTAACACAAATAGCTAATTTGTTCCTCTTTAAACTTAATGGCGGCTAACAACGATGGCTTGACTCTTGGTTACCAGGGCAGTTGCAATCATGGTTACTTGATGAAGGTGCTGCAATAGTGGCTTATCTATAAGATTCTTCTTCGTGGAAGTATTTTAATATTGCTGTCTGCTGCATGCATAATTAGAATTCAAATGCCTGCAGATAAAGTTTGTATTTATTACAATAATAATGAGAACCATAAAGAGGATGAATAAGCTTCAATAAAGAGGAAACAAAATAATAACAATGAACAATTTTTATAACACTTTTAAAAATTTAAAGGAATTGTTAGTCAAGGTTGTTGGGGTAAAATTTCAGTAAAGGTGATAATTAAAACTAAAACTTATGAAAATTCTCCAAAAAAAATTAATTTCAAAATTAATTTCTTAATTTTTCCAAAATAATTAAGAAACTTTAAGTAAAACGACAGTTAATTATTGCTTATGGAAGAGTCTTTCAAGATCCTGACTTTTGTCTAAATCATATGAATAGTTTGGATTTTGTACAAATTTTAAAAATTTTTGCTACTAGACGTATGAGTAATATTTAATTTGAGGTAGATGGGGGAAAATACCAATAACTTTGATAATTCTAGGACTAATACAAAAATTAAAATACATAAATAAAGCTAAGACCCAAGGCTTTCTGCGTAATTTATATACCAATCTGACAATTGTGTTTGAAATTGTAGAAATAAAAAAAATATTCGTTAAATTTAAATTTCAATATTATAATCCGAAAGAAATTAAGGAACTTTAAGTATAATGACAGTTAATTGTAGCTTATTATCTTAATCAGATGAATAGTTTTAATTCTACACAAGTTTGAAATAAGTTTATTATTTATAGTAAAACAAACATAATACTAAAACTATTTCCGCACTTTCCATGATAAACAAACTCACACAAATAAGTCACATATGTATATATTTTTTATATTGACCACCACTAAATCCCTTTATAAATGTATTAAAATATTTATTTATTATAATAATTTGATTGATTTATGTTCCACAATTTATTAGGTAACTTGTATATTTTACCATTTATAATTCATAAAAAAAAGTTTTTTCTAGGCCAATGATGATTACGCAAAGAAAAAATGAGCATGTGGTGAAATAATTATGTTTATGTGAAGACCAATAAAAGAGAATGTAATTTTTTATACAGAAATGGAATAGCAATAATACATAAAGCTTTTAATATTATTAAAATGAAAGGCTTATAGCTAGCATAAAGGTTATTACAGAAGAAACTTTAAAAATATTTAATTAAATTTTAAATTCAAAAAATCATTTTTTAACTGGATAAAGAATGGTAGGCAAAATTGCCTTGATAATAACTGATTTTTGTTTGCCATTTTATAATAAAAATAATAAAAATTTGGTTAAATTCGTTTGAGTAGTTTGGGTTTTATTCAAATTTAAAAAAATTAGCATACTTTGCGTATGAGTATTATTAATTAGGAGGCAACAATTGGAAATCCTTAATAGTTTCAAAACTAAAAGAGGTAATGGCAAAATTTAAAGGTCTAATTAAAGCTTAAGCTTCACGGTTTTAAAATACTAACCTTGCTTTTAAAATTGCCTACTTTATTGGAAACATTTATGCCTGAGAAAGTAAAATAAGAAAAAAAATATTTTCTAAATTTGTATTTAATTAAAACTAAAACAATATTTAAAGAATTTATTTTTTTCTAATAAGAAATTAAAATTAGTTATCGAATAGGCCATACCTTTTTATACTTATTTTAATTTATTTTTTTCCATAAATTTTTTAATTTATTCTATACAAATACCAAAACAATTGTACCTAAGATTCACTAATCCTTTATTTTATTTAAATATTTTGTGTTCTTTACAATATTAAAATTTCATTGAAATATGTTGAATATATTAGATTTTATTACACTTTCAATAATCTGGCCTACTATACGTATGAGTGTTATTAATTAGGAGGTAATTTAGGAAAATCTTGTATAACTTAAAAAATTTTAGATGTAAACAAACAAATTAAATTGGTTATTAAAGCTAAGAGATTCAGCTTTTCAAATGACCAAATTAATTTTGTGAAACATAGTAAAACATTGAAAAAATTCATAATTTTAAAATTAATTTTTTTTAAAAAATTAAATATCAAGATTTATTTTTCTTAAAAATGTTTGTAATTAAAAATAAAATGTTTATCCATTATTACAAATTAATAGGACTCCAGGATGTTTATTTTATTATATATTCTATATTTATAAGAACACCTTACCTTTTACCTACACCTACTTTTGAAATTAATTTAAATGTTTAAAGGATATCTAACAATCAATAACATGCAGTTTTATTAAGATTACTATGTTCTTTAAAATAGCCAAATTTTATTAAAATAGTTAGGATATTTTAGATTTTATTACACTTTAATAATTTGACCTACTATACGTATGAGGGTTATTAATTAGAAGGTAATTTAGGATAATCTTGTATAACTTCAACAATTTTAGAGGTAAAATAACAAATTTAAATACAGCTTTTAGCTAAGAAAATAGGGTTTTAGTTTTTGTACAACTTTAATGCAGAAACTAGTAAAATTTATAAGAAAAATATGTTGGCGAAAAAAAATTAAAATTTTTAAAAATTTATTTTTTTTAAATAAAAAATTGCATCAATGTTATGTTTAGGACATTTTACTTAAAAGTATTACCATTTCAAAAGAAGTATAATTTAAAAATTGTAAATTTTTTGTGAACATTTTTTTATTTGATTGTAAAGTTTATTTTCCTTTGGAATCATTTATAGAGATTAAGCAACTTTATTTTCCAATCGACTTAAAAATTTACTTCCACATAGTTACTTATTCTGCAGATGCAGTTTCAAATGCTGTAACTTACACACAATTAGGTGTTAGATTATATAGCCACTATAAGTAGCAATACTACAATTAAATTGTCTTGCTAACAATCCAATAATCACACATAGCATAACATTTTCGCCTTCATCTACACAACTAAAGCAGGATACATGGACATATAAGCAAACAAGACACAGTTGTCAAACAGCTATCGACTTCCGGTTGACTACTTACATAGATAAATGTTAGAGTGTACAGCTTTTTCGCAACTGCATTGTTGGAATAACCCTCACATAAAAATATAACCAACGGGTCACTCTAATGTACATTGATGTTGCTGCACAATGTTTACTGACACACGCATGTCATAAATAATTCGGTTCATACAAACAGCTAAAATATATACATGTCTTGACCGAGTCAAAGACACAGAAAGAAAACTTAAATTGTCTTGACCAAGGCACTGAAAGAAAATTTAACTAAACAAATTTCTAAAAGTTATAAATTTTTATATTAAGAATGGATTTCGATAGACTTTTAGACGCTAGACCATTATTTTTTTCCAAATAAAAAACACATCTCGTGATTTTACGTTTCTCACCCAATATTGCATTGATGTTTGTTTCCAACCTTTTGTGTTTTATTTAAGAGTTTGATAATTTTTTTCATTGAAAACTTTGTACTTCTTATAAAACATACTTTTTTTTAACTGTGTTTCTGTTTTCGAATCTTTATGCTTCTACAGTAAAAGTTTGTCTTTCAGTTTAGTCAAAACCAAATACTAACGGATGTTATTACAAAATCCTTTTCACACATAGTCTAAAAAGTAAGCAGATGAGGACAGCTAAGTGGATATATAAAAGAATACATTTACAATCAATATAATAAAACATACTTATATATAAAGGCTCTTTTTAACTATTTTTATGGAAATATACTAACAGCTTTAGAAATTTCAATATATGACCGTTGGTCATATAAACTCTAAAGTATTTTCATAACAAAGTTATCAATAAATTTTCTATACAAAAACAAGTAAGAGCGTTACGTTCGATTGTGCCAAATCTTATATAGCCTTCACCAAATTATACTTCAAAATAAAAATTTTAAATATTTTTAGGTAAATAAAATTTTTTTTTCTATAGAAAAGTAAAGTTATCGATAACTTTTCTATAGAAAAGTAAAGTTATCGATAACTTTTCTATAGAAAAGTAAAGTTATCGATAACTTTTCTATAGAAAAGTAAAGTTATCGATAACTTTTCTATAGAAAAGTAAAGTTATCGATAACTTTTCTATAGAAAACTAAAGTTATCGATATAAAATTTTTATAAAAAAATTTAAGATTCGATAGATTTTGTGAATTTGTTGATACAACTGAGGCGTATGAGTGTTATATAATAGAGTTTTTAAAAAAAATAATCATACGCTTGAGTGTTCAATCAAGTTTGTTAAAAAAGTATTATTTTTAAAATATTATTTCTTTCCTAAAATTAAAAAAAAGGTTTAGTTATAAACATTTTTATTTTTGCTAATTTAATTTGCCTTCATTTCTCTTTATAATTTTCTTTGTTTCCTTGCAATAAATATTGCCAGCAATCTCTGCTGGCCAACTGTCTAAAGGCATTATTATCATTTATTCATTATCATTGAGCTAGAATAATATTAATTTAAAAAGAAATTTATGTTGCACTTATATATATTCTACTAAATAGCAATGCAACAAAGGTGTCATTATTAGTTTATAAGGAAAGTCTTAATGTTTCTTCCATTTCCAGTTCAGTTATACGGAAAAGGTGTATGATTAATGATTCTTTCTTTATTAAATTAGTTCCAATACATTTATTTTGAAACGCATAAAATAATGTGAAATCAGAACATCAATTAAATTAAATAAAAGCACAATGATGCTAAATTGAACAGGCATTTGTTATAGAAAATATTAAAGATTTTTAAACCATTTTCTAAAATTATAGTAAATTATAAATAAATGCTGATAAATGCATTACAAATTATTACGAATTTATTCTCATTATTTCAAAATTTTCTTCATAAAAATATTAAATTTTTATTAGTTTTAATTTTACAAATATCAGTTCTATTTCGTGGAAATTTCATCATTTGTTTCACAGTTTATTTTTATTTTTTTTTTCACCTAAAATGTATTAATTTACATTGTTATAGTTACACAATTTACTAAAGTCCATTTAATGAAAAGTGCACAATGGGACAGAATCAATTTTTTTTCTAAATAGCTGATTTGATGGACAAGAAATTGTATTCGGGTAGTAGCAGAGGAATATTCTAGTGTATGGTTTTTCAATGGACCTTAAAGTCCTTACAACAGTGGAGCTGTGGGGTATTAAACACTGGTGAATCTTTTTTGATTCTTCAAAAACCAACTATTCTTATATTTCTATGCTGCCCCACTGTGCCGTAGTTGGTGGGGCAACAAATATAATTGCATACTTTACGGCTTATTAAGCAAACATTTTAAACACTAAATATTATTTACAATTTATAACTGGCAATTATTAGTTATTATGTTACTATGACCGCATTACTTTCTACAGATTTTGTTTGAAATGGAAAACAAAATTCATAAAATTTTAGCATAATTTATTGTAAATGGTGGGAAATAATATCACTATTGAAAGTTGCCTAACATGTATAATAATGAGATTATATTGGTCATAAATTATACAATTTTTTTAAATATTAAAGATAAACATGTAAAATGTTGATGGTTTTTAGAGAACTACTGTGTCACATTATGGAAATGTTATTAAGGGGATAGTAAATGGAATATAACTATGATATGGAAATATTGAAAAAAATTAAAAAAATTCTTTCAGGTGAAACAGTAGTAATATACTTTAAAGGAATTTCATTGATATCAATTTTAAAAACTTAAACTAATTTATTTTATTTCATTTGTAAGGCAGGGTAACTTGTCAAAATTTTAAACATAGTTAAGGCAAAATCAATGTTTAAATATATTTTTTTTCATACAAAAAAAATTAATTAAACATTGATTAAGCTTAACTATGTTTAAAATTTTGATAAGTTACCCGGCCTAAGCCTTTTATTCTTACTTCTTAATTAAATTGTTAATTATTGGCTTTCAAACTGCATTTACAGAATTGAAATATCTCTGTTTTTAAAGAAGCTACAACAGTTTATCTCAAGTAACCTCAATTAAAAATTAATCATACGTCACCTGTTACAAAATTTTTAAAACATAAACTAACTCATTTTATTTAATATTTAAGCCACTAATCTTTACTTCTGAATTGAAGCTCTAATTATTGGCTTTCAAACTGTATTTACAGTATTAAAATACCTCCATTTTTAAAGAAGCTACAACAATTTATCTCAAGTAAGATCAATTAAAAAATAATCATACGTCACCTGGTACAAAATTTTAATAATGTAAATTAATTTTATTTAATTTTTAATACCCTAATCCTTCCTTATTGTTATTTCTATATTATAGCGCGTATAATTGGCTTCGGAATTGCATTTACAGAATTGAAATGCCTTTGTTTTTAAAGAAGCTACAACAGTTTATCTCAAGTAACCTCAATTAAAAAATAATCATACGCCACCTCTTACAAAATTTTAAAAATCTTAAACTAACTTTTTTTAGGACCCTAATCCTTACTTATTGATATTTTCCTAATATAACGCTCATAATTGGCTTCCGAATTGCATTTACAGAATTGAAATGCCTTTGTTTTTAAAGAAGCTACAACAGTTTATCTCAAGTAACCTCAATTAAAAAATAATCATACGCCACCTGCTACAAAATTTTAAAAATCTTAAAGTATCTTTTTTAGGACCCTAGTCCTTTCTTATTGATATTTCCCTATTATAACGCTCATAATTGGCCTTCGAATTGCATTTACAGAATTGAAATATCTCTGTTTTTAAAAAAGCTACAACAGTTTATCTCAAGTATACTCAATTAAAAAATAATCATACGTCACCTGCTACAAAATTTTAAAAATCTTAAAATAACTTTTTTTTATGACCCTAGCCCTTACTTATTGATATTTCCCTATTATAACGCTCATAATTGGCTTTCGAATTGCATTTACAGAATTGAAATATCTCTGTTTTTAAAAAAGCTACAACAGTTTAGCTCAAGTATACTCAATTAAAAAATAATGATACGTCACCTGCTACAAAATTTTAAAAACTTTAAATTATGAAAAACTCATTGAGTTTTATATACATATGATAACTAGAATTTAAAGCTGATAAAAAGCAGCAGTTTCTTAGAATACATTTCTATATTTTGATCTTCGCAGTAACTGTACTGTATTGTCGGTAACTATTTTTATTGTTCATCAACCTGTAACTATGCAAATATAAACATTTTTATATATTTTTATTTAAATAAAACATACTGTAACAATAATAGGAAATACATATATCTAAATATATAAACATATTTTTGATAAATAAAATATATTCCAAAAATGCTCTGTTATTTTTCTACAAATATTTTTGAAATAAAAAGTAAATAAAACTGGAAAAATGTTATTGAAAAAATATGAAAATTGTTGCAATAACTAAACAAAAGTATGTGTGTGGAAATAAAAATCTATTTAAGTTTTAGTTTAGTGGATTTTAAGGACGAAGAGGAGGAGTATTTGGAGTTTTTAGGTCTGTTTTCTTTTTTCAGCAATTCATTTAAAATTTGTACATGTTTTTTTTCAAAGTAATGGAGAAAATTCCTTCCCATGCTACTGTCAATAATGTTAGTGTTATGTTAGTTATTTTTAGGAATTTTTGTAATATTAAACAAATAAATACAAATTTGCTGAGCATCTATAAGTTAAAAGTCAAGTAGTAAAAGTGACAAAAATTCCTAAGGATAATAACATTGAAATTATTATTGCAAGGATGGCTTTCAAACTTAGCTATGTAAACAAAAAGTACAATATAAAAAATTTAACAATTATATATTGATTTTAAAGATAAATGTAATCATAATGTTAATTGGAAATAATAGACTAACATATTGTTAATCTAGAACCATTAACATTATTTCAATAGCTTTTTTGTGAAAAAAGTTATTAAAGTTTATTTAAATTTCACTCCAATTAAATATTAATCATACGCACCCTGGGCTAAAAACAAGATTTTACAAAATCTTTTAAATTCTCTTAAATAATAACAATTTTTGTAGTTTTTCTTGCCAATATTTCTTATTGGTTTTATCTCTGTTATCTTTCCTTTTTTAAATACAAATTTTTCATTAAAATTCTGCCAATCTACACACAAATTTTCCTTCCCTTTTCATCATTTCCTCATTGCAAACATCTATAAATTAATGAAATATAATGAACAACCACAAATTTGGAAAATTTCATTATGTCTGTTGATAAAAAGAAGATAAAAAAAGAATTTGCCTTTAACTACTAAGACAATTGCTATCAGCTTGCAACCCTTCTGTCTGTCTTGTTTAATTGACAGTTTGATTTAGTAGTTTTTTTTTTGGTTTCTGATTTTTGCTGGTATCTCAGGCTTGTAAAACAAAATCAAATTACTTTAACTGTGTAAAATCTCTGTGACAAATTCTTTGCAAAACTTGTGCTGATAACTTTTTTCCATGAAACAGTTAGTTGTTTCAATAAATGTGTTAGATTGTGATTATCGGTTTTCTGTTTTTAACTCTTTGGTGTCTGTAGAAATATTATATCTATATTAGAGAAGTATTTTTTATAGTAATTTAATCTGATTTTCATTTTGTTTTCAATTCCGCTTCCTGTTAATGGCTGTTTTATAATTTATTTTTCTTATTTCCTTGTTGAATCAGCATAAACTAAATTGTGTTTTAATTGTTTTAGAAGACAGCTTTCTATAAATTTTGTAAATTACTTGTGTTATAGTAATTCTCTGTACGTGGTATATAATTAATGAGAGAATAATAAAATATAGACAAGTTACAATTAATGCCATATAATAATGCAGTAAGTAAAATTAAAAATAAATTCACGAAATAAAAATTAAAAAGTTGCTCAATACATTTTTGAGACTTTAGGCCATACTTTGATAGTTCTCCGTTAAGCTGCCAATTATTGGCTTTCCAGCTGCATTTACAGAATTGAAATACCTCTATTTTTAAAAAAGCTACAACGGTTTATCTCATGAAACCTCAATTAAAAAATAATCATACGCCACCTGGTACAAAATTTTAAAAACTTAAACTTACTTATTTTATTTCACTTTAAGCTCCTAATTGTTTTTCATTAATTGAAGTGCTAATTATTGACTTTCAAACTGCATTTACAGAATGGAAATGGCTCTATTTTTAAAGAAGCTACAACAGTTTATCTCAAGTTACCTCAATTAAAAAAAAAATCATACGCCACCTGCTACAAAATTTTAAAATTTTAAACTAACTTATGTTATTTTATTTATAAGCTCTTAATTAAAGTGTTAGTTATTGGCTTTCGAACTGCATTTACAGATTTGAAATACCATTGTTTTTATAGAAGCTACAATAGTTTATCTCAAGTAACCTCAATTAAATATTAATCATACGTCGCTTGTTACAACATTTTAAAAACTTAAACTAACTTATGTTATTCAATTGTTAAGCCCTTAAATAAATTGTTTAGTATTAGCTTTTGAACTGTATTTACAGATTTAAATACCTCTGTTTTTAAAAAAGCTTTAACAGTTTATCTCAAGTTACCTCAATTAAAAAATAATCATACGCCACTTGTTACAAAATTTTTAAAACTTAAACTAACTTATGTTATTTAATTTTTAAGTCCTTAATTAAAGTGCTAATTATTGGCTTTCGCACTGCATTTGCAGATTTCAAATACCATTGTTTTTATAGAAACTACAATAGTTTATCTAAAGTTACCTCAATTAAATAATAATCATACGCCACCTGTTACAAAATTTTAAAAACTTAAACTAACTTATGTTATTCAATTTTTAAGTCCTTTATTAAAGTGCGAATTATTGGCTTTCTAACTGCATTTACAGAGTTGAAATACCTCAGTACTTCAAAAATCTAGAATGGTTTATATAACCAGTAACCTCAATTAAAAAATAATCATACGCCACCTGTTACAAAATTTTTAAATCTTAAACTAACTTATTTTATTTCATTTGTGAGTCCTTAATTAAAGTGCTAATTATTGGCTTTCGAACTGCATTCACAGAATTGAAATACCATTGTTTTTATAGAAGCTACAACAGTTTATCTCAAGTAACCTCAATTAAAAAATAATCATACGCCACCTGTTACAAAATTTTAAAAACTTAAACAATCTTATGTTATTTAATTTTTAAGCCCTTAATTAAAGTGCTAATTATTGGCTTTCGAACTGCATTTACGAAATTGAAATACCTCTGTTTTTAAAGAAGTTACAATAGTTTATCTTAAGTAACCTCAATTAAATAATAATCATACGCCACCTGTTACAAAATTTTAAAAACTTAAAATTATCAGAAACTCATACATTTTTATAGCTAAAAGTTAAAGCAGATAAAAACAGCAACTTCTTAGAATATATTTCTATATTTTTAACTGATACTGATCCAGACATATCTTTCACAACATTTATTTCTCTTTTATAATTTTTCCCCCAAATTCCCATTTTAATCCAACAAATTTACTATGTATTTAAATGCTTAATTTAACTTAGCATATTGAATTAAATTGCCTTTTGAGAATTGATTAAATGGAAGAAATTATGAAAGGACTACTATAAAAACAAAATCTTAAGCAAAAAAAAGTAAGTGGAAGAGGAATTGTTGTCATTTATGGCTTAAGTGTGATTGTTAGTTAAAGGAAACTCACTTCTCTATTGTGTTTGATGTTGACAATTGTACTTTTATTTCTTTCAAACAAAAGACTTGATTAAAACTGTAAGGGGTTTTGAAAAATTAGACTGCCGAACAAAAATTCATTAAAAATTTACTAATTAAGAACTATTTATCAACTAAGAAAAGTCCAAAAAAAAACTGTTAGTAGCTGTTTTCGAAAAAAATGGATTTTCTTCTTTATTCTATTTAGTTCGTGAAATTTATGTCTATCCCTAATTTTTTGCTTAAGTTCATAGCTTTTTTTCTTTCCTCCATCTATCTTTTTGTTATGGCTCCTATTACTTCATATTGCTGTTTACCTGTAGAAGGTTTTGTATAGTATTTCTTCACTATTTGTTTGTTATGGAAAACAAAACAAAAAAATTCCTTTGCAATAAGGAGTTTGTACGCTGAATATAGCTCCTTTACGTGTTTTTTTATTAGTGCAGAGACACTCCAGCAAACCTGCAGACAGACATTTCCAGCTAAACAAAGACTTCCTGTGATAAGTTTTCCCACCCTAACACTTGCTAGAGTCTTAGGTAAAGACAATAAATCGATTAGCTAAGTGAACAAATAGTAGTAAAGTAAATGAAAAAATACGAGTAGAAACAAAAACAAATACTGCTTAAAAAGTCTTTCTAAAGGAGACACAATAAATATAAAGTTTATGGTTAACACTATTGATTGATTACTGATATATCTTAAAAAGTGATTGATAGAGAAGTTTTATAATCTAAATTAGTTTTTTCAGGGATTATTATCACAGTTCTTTGGAGTTTTGAAAGTAATCAAGTTTAAGTATACATTAATCCACATAAAATAAAATTTTTTAATACATTTTAGAAAAAAATTCTATTAAGCCGCTTCAATAAAGCACAGAATATTCCTTAATTCAGAAATTAATTTGTTGATAACGACATATATAAAAAAGTGTGGGTTTTCATACATATGTAATTTTTTCAAATGTCTATTACTAAGACTATTTACATTATTACAGCGCAATAATTATAACATTTATATGTTTTCTGTTTAAACGATTGCTGACATCATGTTGGTAATATAAACGATTGAAGATATTTAGTTCTAGTTCAAGTTCTGTTCTGTTCTAGTTCTGTTCTAGTTCTGTTCTAGTTCTGTTCTAGTTCTGTTCTAGTTCTGTTCTAGTTCTGTTCTAGTTCTGTTCTAGTTCTGTTCTAGTTCTGTTCTAGTTCTGTTCTAGTTCTGTTCTAGTTCTGTTCTAGTTCTGTTCTAGTTCTGTTCTAGTTCTGTTCTAGTTCTGTTCTAGTTCTGTTCTAGTTCTGTTCTAGTTCTGTTCTAGTTCTGTTCTAGTTCTGTTCTAGTTCTGTTCTAGTTCTGTTCTAGTTCTGTTCTAGTTCTGTTCTAGTTCTGTTCTAGTTCTGTTCTAGTTCTGTTCTAGTTCTGTTCTAGTTCTGTTCTAGTTCTGTTCTAGTTCTGTTCTAGTTCTGTTCTAGTTCTGTTCTAGTTCTGTTCTAGTTCTGTTCTAGTTCTGTTCTAGTTCTGTTCTAGTTCTGTTCTAGTTCTGTTCTAGTTCTGTTCTAGTTCTGTTCTAGTTCTGTTCTAGTTCTGTTCTAGTTCTGTTCTAGTTCTGTTCTAGTTCTGTTCTAGTTCTGTTCTAGTTCTGTTCTAGTTCTGTTCTAGTTCTGTTCTAGTTCTGTTCTAGTTCTGTTCTAGTTCTGTTCTAGTTCTGTTCTAGTTCTGTTCTAGTTCTGTTCTAGTTCTGTTCTAGTTCTGTTCTAGTTCTGTTCTAGTTCTGTTCTAGTTCTGTTCTAGTTCTGTTCTAGTTCTGTTCTAGTTCTGTTCTAGTTCTGTTCTAGTTCTGTTCTAGTTCTGTTCTAGTTCTGTTCTAGTTCTGTTCTAGTTCTGTTCTAGTTCTGTTCTAGTTCTGTTCTAGTTCTGTTCTAGTTCTGTTCTAGTTCTGTTCTAGTTCTGTTCTAGTTCTGTTCTAGTTCTGTTCTAGTTCTGTTCTAGTTCTGTTCTAGTTCTGTTCTAGTTCTGTTCTAGTTCTGTTCTAGTTCTGTTCTAGTTCTGTTCTAGTTCTGTTCTAGTTCTGTTCTAGTTCTGTTCTAGTTCTGTTCTAGTTCTGTTCTAGTTCTGTTCTAGTTCTGTTCTAGTTCTGTTCTAGTTCTGTTCTAGTTCTGTTCTAGTTCTGTTCTAGTTCTGTTCTAGTTCTGTTCTAGTTCTGTTCTAGTTCTGTTCTAGTTCTGTTCTAGTTCTGTTCTAGTTCTGTTCTAGTTCTGTTCTAGTTCTGTTCTAGTTCTGTTCTAGTTCTGTTCTAGTTCTGTTCTAGTTCTGTTCTAGTTCTGTTCTAGTTCTGTTCTAGTTCTGTTCTGTTCTAGTTCTGTTCTAGTTCTGTTCTAGTTCTGTTCTAGTTCTGTTCTAGTTCTGTTCTAGTTCTGTTCTAGTTCTGTTCTGTTCTAGTTCTGTTCTAGTTCTGTTCTAGTTCTGTTCTAGTTCTGTTCTAGTTCTGTTCTAGTTCTGTTCTAGTTCTGTTCTAGTTCTGTTCTAGTTCTGTTCTAGTTCTGTTCTAGTTCTGTTCTAGTTCTGTTCTAGTTCTGTTCTAGTTCTGTTCTAGTTCTGTTCTAGTTCTGTTCTAGTTCTGTTCTAGTTCTGTTCTAGTTCTGTTCTAGTTCTGTTCTAGTTCTGTTCTAGTTCTGTTCTAGTTCTGTTCTAGTTCTGTTCTAGTTCTGTTCTAATTCTGTTCTAGTTCTGTTCTAGTTCTGTTCTAGTTCTGTTCTAGTTCTGTTCTAGTTCTGTTCTAGTTCTGTTCTAGTTCTGTTCTAGTTCTGTTCTAGTTCTGTTCTAGTTCAGATTCTACGAAATTCTACCATGTCATATTCCATTCATATTTCCTGCTTTTGAAAATAAAAATTTACTCGTTAATATTTTTTAATAAAATATTACAAAACAGCAAAAACTCTAGAATTTTTCTCCATAAAACACTGCAGTAAATTTAAATGATTGCGGTTGTTGTGACCGCAGGAATTATTTTATTTTTACTGTTGCTATAATCAACAATATTCGAAGCGTGCTGTGTATAATTTTGATATTATTTTGCATAATAATTACTAGCATGCAGTGAGACCTTAACTCCTACATCCTTAAGTTAACAAGCCCTCATATTTGCATACACAAATGCATATGTTTTTACATATTTGCAAAATATTATTGTTGATATTCGCATACAGAATAATAACAAATATTGCAGCAGAGTATCTATAATTTGCCACAGATATACAAAAAAAAAAATACTGCAACACTTTATTGTAAATTTGTTTTGAAATGGTCAAAATGAAAAAAACAACATTATAAAAAGTTCAACATATTTGTGACAAAATAAATTGGCTTAACAAAATCATAAACAACTCAGTTGGATTTTTGTATGTATGGCTAGAAACATGTATTGAAAATATTATTAGAAAATGTTGAAATAGATTGAAACAAATTTCATAAAATTAAATAACAGAATGAATAATTTTCTTTTCGGCAATTACATGTATTACACACTTATCTTAACATGCTTTCAAGCTATCAAAACATTATCTTCAATTTCATGAGATGTTTTGTATATTTATATTCTTTTTGTTTAAAAAAATTGCCTTTAAATTAATTTTTATGACATCTTTTTAGTTTAACCCAATTATAAGAAGAGCAGTTTCCTTTAATTCACCACAATCTGCGGTCATTTCCGTTAAACAATTATCTTTATTTGCCTTATTGTAGCTGAGTCAAAATTGTTATTATGCAAATAATATTAATTAAATATTTAACCCCAAAACCAGGCTGCTGTTATATGATAAAAATCTTTTTGAAGAAATGTCTTCATTACAAAACAAATAATAAAACTTATTTAAAAAAGTTTGTCTTTACTAGAGGGAAAAAAGGAAATAATAAAAAAAGTTAAAAGAAAAGGATTTAATATACAAGCAGCCTTTAAGGACAGATTTAAAATATATTAAAATAAAATTGTGATGAACAGTTATAATTTATTAAAAAAAATAATATTAAAAAAGAACATTCTTTATAACTTAAATGAAAAAAATGAGACAGATGGAGGGATTTTTACATAATACATAAAGAAAGTGAGTGATATAATTAAAAATAAATAGCTATAAGTGTGAGTG
The DNA here is from genome assembly GCF_958450345.1 of Calliphora vicina. NCBI lineage: Eukaryota > Metazoa > Arthropoda > Insecta > Diptera > Calliphoridae > Calliphora > Calliphora vicina. The sequence continues at coordinate 118,457,716 of NC_088783.1, forward strand.
TTTCAATAAACATGCCTGAGTAATTTAGCTATTCAATTTTATTTGGATTAAAAAAAAATTTTCTAAAAAAAAATAATTGAAATTTAACTATAAATTAGATATATTTGCTAAAATTTCTTCGTTCGATTATGTAGTAAATAGTGTAATATTTTTGCTTTAAATCAGCTTTTGCAGAACAAAAATATTTTATTTCGTTTAAAAATTATTACACTTTAAGTAAATTTAAACGAAATAAATAATAATCATACGCCACCGTAAATAAATTTTTTAAATGCTGGAAAATCAAGGAATAACTGAAAAATTCAATATTTTTCTGGCCTATCGTATTTACACAACAAATACAATTTATTTGGAAGGACGTACTAACTTATAATTTTATCTTATAATTTATTATCTTTATTATTTGTGACTTAAAGTAAATATTTTATTGTATTTGTTTTTAATTTTATCTATATGTTTTATATTAAACTTGTGCTCTAATCTCTTGGCTTCAAAATAGCATTTACAAAACTAAAATATTTTATTTCGTTTGCAAACCATATAAATTTTAGTAAATTTCTCTTAAATTAAAAATAATCATACGCCACCATGCACACAATTTTAAAATGTTGAAAAAACCATGAAAATCATTTAAATTTTGTATTTTTTTGTAGCTTATCATATTTACAAACGAATTGTAAATTATAATAAAATTCAGTTTTATAAAATTAACAACAGATTATTTTTCTGACCAGTCTAGACTTTTAGTTATATATTATTTGTTAATTTGCATATTTTAACATGTACAAGAAATGAGATTTGTTTAAGTTTTTTGTTACTAAAATTATGTATATTATCTGCTTTAAGTTGATGGCCCTGAAGTAGGACACTTTAGCATAAACATGTCTGTAATAATATAAAAAAGCTTAAGACATTAATTTTCTAACTCTAGAAAAATTTTGTAGGAAAATTAGGCAAAGCTTTTGAAATGAAAATAACATATAAGAAAAATATATATAAGATATAATAGATTTGAACTGATTTGAATGTAAAGGCAGTTATAAAAGTTTTTATTGTATTTAAATTACTTTAATAAACATTTTGTTATTTCAACTCAAAATTTTTTTATAAACTAAAATTCCAAAAGGCTTAAGTTTCAGCAGGTTTCCAAGGTCATTTTAAATTAAACCAATAGGCAGAACTATAGCTGTAAGTCCAAGCAATCAAAGGCATTTTATATTGTTTAAATTGCATTTATGTGAAACAAATTATTAAGGTTTATATAAAAATTAATGAATTAAATATTAATCATACGCACCCTTAGCTAAAAATACAAAATTGAGAATATCTCTTATATTAAAAAGAAAATGGAAAATATTGTTAACTAATGTTTCCCTTAGTTCAAATATAAAGCAACTTATTAAATTTACATGATTTTATTTTAACATTTGAACTATTTTTTTTGTATAATTATTTTATATTTTGTTTCCATATTTTTAAGTAATTGCTTTGTAAAACTATATCATTGTACAAAAACTACCAGCTTTAGTTATTATTTTATGGAAAATATTTGTTTGCTTTTTTGCATTTACCAAGAACAATATTATTTAAGGCACGTAATCTATTCCTTTATTATGAAAAAAGTTTCGTTAAATAAATAACAAACTATCATTTACATTATTTTAAATATTTTTGTGTACAACATATGCTAGATTCAAAGTTTCATGCTGCATATCATTGTGTAGTTTAAGTTTATATTTAAGTTGGAGTAACAATGCCAGCTACAAAAAAATGAAGAATTTTCTAAATAATAGAAAAAACATTTTTGAAATATTTATTTGTATGAAGGAAAGAGTAAATAAAAGCTTAGAATACTGCAAAATATTTCAAATAAATATTTTCAATTGTAGAATAATATGGCAGTGTATGCAAATATTTGCACTCCCTTACAGTGCGAGAAATAAAAGAAATTATGTTATAACTTTATTAAGTAAAATACAGGATTTTTTGACTACGTCTTGTTTTATTTAATTTTTAAGCCCCTAATAATTATTTATCAATTAAAGTGCGAATTATTGGCATTTGAACTGCATTTACAGTATTAAAATACCTCCATTTTTAAAGAAGCTACAACAATTTATCTCAAGTAATCTCAATTAAAAAATAATCATACGCCACCTGGTACAAAATTTTAGAAACTTAAAATTATGTATTTTTTTAAATTGTTAAGCCCTTACTGTTACTTCAGAATCAAAGTCCTAATTATTGGCTTTAGATCTGCATTTACAGAATTGAAATACCTTTGTTTTTGAAGATTTTACAACAGTTTATCTCCAGTAGCCTCAATTAAAAAATAATCATACGCCACCTGTTACAAAATTTTTAAAATGTAAACTAACTTATTTTATTTAATATTTAAGCCACTAATGTTTACTTCTGAATTATTGACTTTCAATCTGTATTTACAGTATTAAAATACCTCCATTTTTAAAGAAGCTACAACAATTTATCTCAAGTATTTACAGTAAAAAATAATCATACGTCACCTGGTACAAAATTTTAGAAAGTTAAAATTATGTATTTTATTTAATTCTTAGCCCTTATTGTTACTTCTGAAACAAAGTCCTAATTATTGGCTTTAGATCTGCATTTACAGAATTGAAATCCTTTTCTTTTTAAAGAAGCTACAACAGTTTATCTCAAGTAACCTCAATTAAAAATAATCATACGCCACCTGTTACGAAATTTTAAAAACTTAAAATTATTAAAAAACGCATGCACTTTTATTTACCTATGATAACTAAAAGTTATCGCAGATAAAAAGCAGCAGCTTCTAGGAATACATTTATTTTTTTTTTATATTCACAATATTTGATATGTACTGTATTATCTGTAACTATTTTTATTGTTCATCAACCTGTAAGTATGCAAATATGGATATTTTTATATATTTATATTTTAACAAATCATACTGTAACAATAATAACAAATATATCTAAAAATATATAAAAATATTTTTGAGAAATAAAATTTTTTACTGAAATTCTTTGGTAATTTTTTTTGCAAACATTTTTTTTTTTTTAATAAAAAGTAAATATTGAAAAAATATGAAAATTGTTTCAGCAAATATCATGTGTGAGGAAACAAAAATTTATTTAAGTATGGCTTTAGAGGATGTTTAGTATGAAGAGGGGGAGTGTTTGGAGTTTTTAGTTTTGTGAACTTTTTATTTGTTTTCCTTTTTTTCTGCATTTTTCATTTAAAATTTGTAAATGTTTTTTCAAAGTAATAAAGAAAATTCCTTCCCATGCCGTACTGTCATGATAGTTAGTTTTTCTAAGAATTTTTATAATATTAAACAAATATATACAAATTGTTAAGCATGAGTAAAGAGTCAAGTAGTAAAAGTGATAAAAATTCCTAAGGATATTAACATTGAAATTATAATCTGGCTTTCAAATATAAATATTTAAAAATAAAAAAATATACAAAAACATAAGGCTTATATATAATTTTAAAAATAAATGTAAACATAATATAAATTTAAAATCATAGCCCAACATCTTGTTAATCTAGAACTGTTAACATTATTTCACTAGCTTGTATGGGAAAAAAGTTATTAAAGTTTATTTAAAATTCAATCTAATTAATATTAATCATACGCACCCTGGGCTAAAAACAAGATTTTAGAAAATCTTTTGAATTTCAAGGAAAACATAAAATATTATTAAATGTTGTTTTCTCAAGGAGAAAGACGAAATCATTTGTTAAATATTTATTAATATATATATCATTTAAAATGGTTAATTCATTAATTTGTTAAAAACTAAAATTCCATAGCTCCAAATGCTTTAAGTTTTCATAGGTTTTCAACATCATATTAAATTCAAAAAATATACAAAACTATAGCTAAAAGTCCAGTAAACAAAAGGCCATTTACATTAATTCAATTGCTTTAAACTGAAAATAATTGTAAAGTTGATTTAAAATCTACTCTAATTCAATATTAATCATACGCCTCCTTGGTAAAATAGGTGAAATGCTGGATAATGTTTTAAATGTTGAGGGAAATAAAAAGAAATTGCCTTTAAATCAACTTAATTATATGAATATATTTCCAATAACATGAGTTTATATTTAAATACTGTTCTATATTACAATTAATTATCTTTGGCTTTTCTTTTTATGTTAATTTTATTAAAGTTATTATCTTAATTTGCTTGAATGTTGTTATGTCTTGACCTGTTTTCTTTGGGTTTTTAATAACTGTAACATTTTCTTGTTAGAACCCCTTTGTACTAAATATATTTTATAGCTTGTTTTTCAAGGTAAATCTGCATTAAATTGTGATAATTCTTTTTTTGTAACTAAGTTGAAAGTTACTTGAATAAAACGCGTTTAAATGAGAACAAAGTCTTAGAATATAACAAAACAAAAATATCAAAGTAATCCATTTTAACACAAAAATACTTTTTAAATAGATCATCATAGACTATTAAATACTGGTAGGCTTTGTATAGCTTCCATAGACTACATACTAGGACAGTCTACATATTTTCTTATTTAAATAGTTTTGCATAAACTGATAATAAAGTGTTTTGTATTAAAAGTTTATTAAGGGTTTTTCTTATGTCTTGTCCTTGTAAAAATATAATTAAGATTATGATTATTAAGCTAGTTTGAGAAATATTGTGGCCCAAATAAGAACAATTAAATATAAGCAAATACGATACATTGTTTTAAAGTTTGCCTTTATTGTTACAAACAAAAAATAAATTCTTTTTATAAATATTTAAAATTTATTCCTTTCCTTTTATTTAAATTGTTATTTAAATCCCTTTTAATAACAATTTAAATAAAAAAAAAATAAATTTTTGGGAAATTTTATAAGAAATATGAAAATATTACTTTGACATACCACTATTTAAATGAAAATATTTGTCTGTGAATCGCAGTATTAGCTTGGCAAATTATTCAGAAATATAGTAGAATATGTTGTTTATTTAATTAAGGTGACATAATATAAAAATCTGTGGTCTATAATTAATTATTTAATTTTTAGTAAAATTATATACAAATTAATATTAATCATACGTTGTGGTGGAAAAAAAATAAAAATTTTGATTTTCTTACGAAATAGTAAGATTTAAGCAGAACTAAACTATAGAAGCGATAGATTATTATTACATGTATTTAAAATACTATAAATCTTATTGGTATGTTTAACAGGAAAAGTGCAAAAATTATTTAGATTTTATTTATTTCATGAAAAAAAAATTTGATTTTTTTGTTTATAAAAAATAAAAATGGAAGTAAATGTTAAATCTATTCTTAAGTATAGCATTTTAAACAGGTTTACATATTTGATCCAAATAGAATAAAAAAAATTCCAGAATTTGTTAAAAATTTTTCAAAATGTTATTCTGACTTATATTTTTTGAGTATTACTTATTAGAAACACGAAAGATAAAAAAATTTTGTATGAAAATCTTTTAGTTTTTCAAATTTTTTTAAGTGTTTTTCATACAAAAATTTTAAAATAGATTTCCTTTCGTGTTTCTGAATCACAACCTTATTTTATAGATATTATAACTAAATTTAGAAATTTTTTTAAAAAAAAAATTAAAAAATTTACCCACATATTTTATAATATTTTCTTTTGGAATACATTATTAGATTGCCAACTTCTTTAAAAATATAATAAAAGGTGTTGTTTATTAAATTTATAAAGCAAAATTTAAAAAGCTGTTGTCTAATAGTAATTATTTAATTTTTAGTAAAATTATATATAAATTAATATTAATCATACGCTCTAGAGTAAAAAAATTAAAAATTCAGTTTTTCTATAAAATGGTTATCCAAACCATTGTTTTGATAGTAATTTAATAAAATTCATTTATGAAATATTTTTAAATTAGCATAACAGTTAGTTTTTTTCTATACAAAATGTATTGATATAATAAAAGTAATTTCAGTTTAGCACATTGCCTTTTCGTATTTTGTTTTTTAAGTTTTATTAATTCGTTTTTTTATCCTTTTTTAGTATAGCTTCAAATAATTACTATTTACTTCCTGGTTTGTATAGTTTTCTGTGTTAGCTACTTACCCTTTATTAAATTTGTCACTTTCTAAACTTAAAAAAAACCGTATGAATAGAAATTCTATTTTGCCCTTTGGCACTGAAATTTAATGTAGATGTGTGCCATACAACATAACGATGTCCAGCCAGCCAACAAAGCTTTATATAAAACGTTGTTGACAATTTTATATTTTATAATGTCATGGCTGTAATATTTCTATTGATGCTGTGTTCATTTAGTTAAAGTTTCTATTGAATAGAATTCTTTAATGAAAAACTGTGAGGTTTTTAATATATAACACTTGTTATTTTCATACAAAAATTCAATGCTGGTGAAGATGATGTTTAAACTGTTTAGAAAATATAGTAAATTACTTCCTGGTTTTGCTAGTACTGACCTAGATTTGAAGGTGAATATGGTGGAGAGGATAATAATTTTTAAAGAAAGACGGAATTTATGCAGGAAATCTATAGAATTTTTAAGTATGTATTTTTATTAAAACATTTTTTTAATCCATTTTTATAACCTTCATTTGTCATTCCGTTTGTAATTTCTACGTTTTTCATTTGCGACCCCACAAAATATATATATTCTGGATTGTCATAGATAGCGATGTCCGTCTGTATGTTGAAATCACCTTTCCGTAGCCTTCAAATAACTTACAGACATGATTCATACATCGATATAACCGCCATAGAGCTGGTTGGGTTGCTATTTAGAATCGTGAAAATCGGCCCACAAATGGCTGAGATATAAGGAAAAAACCAGGACAACCTCGATTTTTTACATAGTTTTGATTTGGATCTGGATTTTAAAGTCATTAATATAGACAATATGGAAGTTTTTTTTTCACCAAAAAAAATTTTTTTTCATATAATTTTTTTTCTCAAATAAATTTAAAAATTTTGAATTTTTTTTTTTTTAAAAAATTTGAATTTTTTTTTTAATTTCTAATTTGTATTTTAAAGTCATTAATATAGACAATATGGATATCTCATGATAGATATTTCAAATACCTTTGCAACGGTGAATATAAGGCCATAGTAAGTCGGACCTATAATGGGTCAAAATCGGGAAAAAATATTTTTTAATTCGGATTTTTTTTCACCAAAAAATTTTTTTGTTATAAAATTTTTTTCTCAAATAAATTTAAAAATTTTGAAAAACAATTTTGAAAAAATTTGAATTTTTTATTTTTTCAATTTAAAATTTGTATTTTAAAGTATATTTGGATTATAAAGTCATTAATATAGACAATATGGATATCTAATGATAGATATTTCAAAGACCTTTGCAACGGCGAATATAAGTCGGACAAAATCGGGAAAAATATTTTTTAATCCGGATTTTTTTTCACCAAAAATTTTTTTTTTAAAAATTTTTTTTTTAAAAATTTTTTTTTTAAAATTTTTTTTTTCTCAAATAAATTTAAAAATTTTGAAAAACAATTTTGAAAAAAAATTGAGTTTTTTTTTTATTTAAAATTTGTATTTTAAAGTATATCTGGATTATAAAGTCATTAATATAGATAATATGGATATCTAATGATAGATATTGCAAAGATTTGCATCGGCGAATTTAAGGCCATAGTATGGACCTACAATGGGTCAAAATCGGGAAAAATATTTTTTAACCTGAATTATTTTTTGACCAAAAAAATTTTTTTGTCATAAAATTTTTTCTCAAATAATTTTCCAAAAAAAGAAATTTTAAAAAATTTGGAAAAACAATTTTGAAAAATTTTGGAAATTTTATTTAAAATTTGTATTTTGAAGTATAATTTGGTACCTTGAAGTATAGTATGGACCCACAATGGCTCAAAATCGGGAAAAAAATTGTTAACCTGAATTATTTTTTCACAAATAATTTTCAAAAAAAAAGAAATTTTGAAAAAAAAATTTTTTTAAATTTTTTCATAAAAAAATTTTTTTCCAATAAAATTTTTTCTCAAATAATTTTCCAAAAAAAGAAATTATAAAAAATTTGGAAAAACAATTTTGAAAAAAAAAAAATTTTAACCTGAATTATTTTTTTCACCAAAAAAATTTGTTTGTCATAAAATTTTTTCTCAAATAATTTTCCAAAAAAAGAAATTTGAAAAAATTTGGAAAAACTATTTTGAAAAAAATTTTTTTTTTTTAAAAATTTAATTTTTTTTTTTTAATTTAATATTTTTATTTTGAAGTATAATTTGGTAAAGGGTATATAAGATTCGGCACAGCCGAATATAGCTCTCTTACTAGTTTTTGTATATATTTGTTTTTGGTTGCTTTTTTGTCTTTTTTTGCTTTATATTTCTTTAATATTATTGGTTCCTTTTTCCACAAAAAAAGGTTTTTTTCACAAGTGGTATTTGTTGCATTGTTAAGCTGTTTTTATGAGCTAAATACGAGGTTTTAGACAATTATATTTTGGTGTTTTGTTTGGTCTCTGTTTTGTTGGGTTTTTGAAATCCTTGTTTTCTGCTGTTTTAATTGGCTTTTGAATGTTGGTGAATATTTCTTGTTTTTATTTGGGGATTTTAAGAGATTTTCTGGTTTGTATTTCTTTTTTAGCTTATTAGACTTGGGTGATTTTCAAGTGCTTAAGGGGGACCAAGAAGGAAATATAATTACAGCAATGGTTCTTTTTTTAATTGTCAATTAATGTTGGGAACAAATATTGCGAAGAAGAGACAATCAAGGATGTGTAGACAATCAATATTATAAATCCCAAAAATAGCCAGAATTTTGCACATTTACCGGGTTAAAATTTAATATTAATAAATTGTTCTTCTGTCAGGGGTCTCTGTATTTTGAGTTTTAATTATTTTCTTTCCTCTCAAGTGTTTGATATTTAAACATTTCATTTGGTAAACTCATTGCTTTAACTTTGATGAAAGCAAAGTAATTGCAAATTTTGCATATTTTTATTTTTGTTTCTTGTAAAATTTTGAATCTTCCACTTGCATTGATTGTTTCTTTTCACTTCATTTATTTGCAGTTCATTTATTTGTTCATGAAACTAAACATTTTTGTTACCAATCTTAACTGTTCTTGCATATTTGACATTTTAGCAAATTAATGAATTTCCCTGGGTTTTTATTTCTTTTAAATTTTGACCTTTCTGTTTGACTTGACATTTTGACAGTAAACATTTGTTTAAGTCAAAAAGTTACCAGCAAAATTTAAGGTTCGTTTTCATGTTTTCTCAAACATTGTGCCAGTTTTAAACTTTGATATATTTCTAATCAAGATAAAGAAAACTGAAATGAATTTAACAAAGTAAAGTTAAACTATTTGAAGAACTTAACAAATAAATGAAAGTTTTATTCAACAAATTAATCAAAGATGCAATAAATTTGTTGCCAAAATAAAGAAAAGTAATTAAACCGGAGTGAAATAAAAGTAATAAACATTTTAAAGTATTTCAGTTAGCTTTTTGAAAATTTGAAAATTAAAATTTTTTAAAAATATTTTTTAATATTTATTTGAAAGCGTTTAGATATTGTAATATGTATGTTTTAATATTACAAATAGAACCTTGGTTTCACTTCTTTTCAATTCTAAAATTTTATAACATTTCGTTTAACAGTTTTAAAGTTATTTAAATTTTAACTTTTTTGTCCAACTGTACGTATGAGTAATATTAATTTTGTGATAATTTGAAAAATGCTTTATAACTCGGGACGTGTTGGAGATTTTTAAACAAATCAAAAAGAGGTTTAATAAGAACAATTAAGGCGTCACATTGGCCTCTTAATTTTTAGTTACTTTAAAATATTTAAAGTAGAAATTTTGAATTCATTTCCAATTTTTTTTTTTTTTTTTACAAATGTGTAAATTATTTATTTAGTCTTGTAACTAATTCTTTGATATGTATTACAAATAATATAGAAGTTTACTTTACAATTTATTTTAAGGGCATAGACTTACAAACACACAACTTGATAACTTAGATTGAAAATAACCAATCGATTTATATGTAAAGTTTTGTGTTGTTTTAAATAAATTGCTGTAACTCTGGTAATTGGTATTGATAACTTTATCTACTATTAACAAGAAGTCATGTGCTCAAAAACTTGTAACCATAAAACCTTATTTATTTGGTAACACAGACTATTTACAGCTTCTAACATACATATGAGTAAAAGTAAGTAGAATTTAGGAAAATTCTTTTAAAACTTAATATCATAAAAGAAAAAGAATTTTTGGTTGATAAAAAAAGTTTTTAGTTTGTCTTTTTTATATTTATTTTCTCTTGCCTTCAAGTTCATATATTTGTGCAAAAATCATATCATAGCCTTAAATATTTTGTTTGAAACATAGATTGAAACGATTGAAAAATCAATAGAGATAAAATTATTTTTCTCTGAATTTAAATAAACTTGACTTTTTGTGATATTTTATCAATATAATAAAACAATCTGCAGACGAAAATTCTTACGTCCTAGAAAACAAATAAATTTTATTCTACAAAGAATTTCCAATTATGTAGCAGATAAAAATAAAACTTTTCTAGAATAAAAAGGGATTGAAACTGAATTTTTATTACATTAATTAAGAAAATTTGATTGATTGGGAATATTTTTGTAAAACACAAAAATAACTTGAATTAGAACTAAATTTAAGAAACAAATAGCAATAAAAATTTAAATTAGTAAGAAAATAAGTTCTTAAAATTCCAATAAATGGAAAATAAAAAAAGTTTTTCAAGCTGTTAAACAAATCAACAGCTAATATAAAACTTTATATAACAAAATTTAATGCATATTTCATAAATAACTAAAAGAACATCCAAAATTTTATTAAAACCTCAAAAAATTTAATTAAAAAAATAAATTATCTCTTTTAAATTTTAGCAATTTTGACATATTTGTTAAATATCTACATACTCATAACCATATACTTTCAATTAATCTTATTAATAGCAAAATAATGCCAAAATTGCATTGATATATTTCAAAAGTTACCGGTTTTATTCAAGTTTTAATAATTTATCACACGTGGCGTATGAGTGTTATTAATTTAGAGGTTGTCTCAGCAAAATCCATATAACTCTGGTTCTAACTGAGATTTTTTAACAAAATAAAAAAGAGAATAAAGACAAGAAATGTAATAATTTAAATATTATATAAATCTGTAATTCATAAAGGAAAGAATAATAACTAATGAGTCATAAACTTCCACCTTAAACTATATATTTCCCTTAATGATGAGCAATAACCTCATAAATATTTCCCTAAATTTATAAAGTAAAATTTCTTCAAGAACTTATTTTCTTGTTTATATTTTCTCTTTATCTTTGACCTCACATTTAAGGGTGTGTTAAAAGTTGTTTAAATATTTCTTGGTGTTGTACACACAAGTGTTAATATTTGTTAATTTTTTATTGCTTTGTCTAATTTATTACTTTTTGCATTTTTGTCTTGGGTTTCTCCCGTAATTTTATGCCATAAAATCTCATTTTGTTAAGGTAATTATAGACGATCGATTAACAAGTAATTACACAATTATTGTCATGCACCAGTGTAAATTATTGGGTCATTATTAAAGCATAATCATTTAAAGGTCTCATTAAAAAGGAGGACAAAATAAAAGAAAACCATGAAAGCTGGTGGAGACTAACCGCATCATATAGAAAATTCAAAATATCGATAAATTTGCTATAGAAAATGCAAAACTTTTTGTTGAAAATTTAAAATATTGATAAAATTTCGATAGAAATTTCAAAATATTAAACAATTTCTACAGAAAATTCAAAATATCGATAAATTTTTTATAAAAATTTCCAAATATCCATAAATTTTCTATAGAAAAATCAAAATATCGAAATAATTTCTATAGAAAATTTCAAATATCTAAACAATTTTTACATAAAATTCAAAATATCGAAAAAAATTTAATATAAAATTGAAAATATCGATAAATTTTTTAAAAAATATTTCTATAGAAAATTCAAAATATCGATGATTTTTATACAGAAAATTAAAAATATCGATGAATTTCCTACAAAAAATTCAAAATATCGAAAACTTTTTATAGAAAATTCTAAATATCAATAATTTTTTTATAAAAAATTTAGAACATCGATAATTATTCTATACAAAATTCAAAATATCGATAAATTTTCTATAGAAAAATCAAAAAAATCTAAATAATTTCTATAGAAAATTCAAAATATCGAAACAATTTTTACAGAAATTTCAAAATATCGAAAAAAAAATTAATATTTTTTTTTTTAAAAAATTTTATAATTTCAAAAAAATTTCAATAGAAAATTCAAAATATCAATAAATCTATAGAAAATTAAATATCGAAATAATTTTTTCAGAAAATTTACAAAAAATTTAATATAAAATTCAGAATATCGATAATTTTTTTTAAACAAATTTAAAATTCGGAAAAAAATAGAAAATTCTAAATATGTATCGATAAATTTTTTAAAAAATATTTCAATAGAAAATTCAAAATATCTATGATTTTTATACGAAAAATGCAATATATAAAATTCAAAATATCGAAAAGTTTCTATAGAAAATTCAAAATATCAATAAATTTTTTATAAAAAATTTAGAACATCGATAACTTTTCTATAGAAAATTCAAAATATCGATAAATTTTCTATAGAAAAATCAAAAAATCGAAATAATTTCTATAGAAAATTCAAAAAATCGAAATAATTTCTATAGAAAATTCGAAATATCGAAACAATTTTCAAAGGAATTTTAAAATATCGAAAAAAAAATTAATATTTTTTTTTAAAAAAAATTTTAAATTTCGAAAAAATTTCAATAGAAAATTCAAAATATCGATAAATCTATAGAAAATTAAATATCGAAATAATCTTTACAGAAAATTTACAACAAATTTAATATAAAATTCATAATATCGATAATTTTTTTTTAAAAAATTTAAAATATCGAAAAAAAAATAGAAAATGCTAAGTATACATAGATGAATTTTCTACAAAAAAATTTTGAAAAAACTTATATTTCAAAATATGTACCGATAGAAATTCATAATTTCGAAAATTTTTTATAGAAAATTCTAATTATCAATAAATTTTTTATAAAAAATTTAGAACATCGATAATTTTTCTATAGAAAATTCAAAATATCGATAAATTTTCTATAGAAAAATCAAAAAATCGAAATAATTTCTATAGAAAATTCAAAATATCGAAACAATTTTTATAGAAATTTAAAAATATCGAAAAAAAAATTTTAAATTTCGAAATTTTAGAAAATTCTAAATATGTATAAATCTATAGAAAATTAAATATCGAAACAATTTTTGCAGAAAATTTACAAAAAATTTAATATAAAATTCAGAATATCGATAAGTTTTTTTAAACAAATTTTAAATATCGAAAAAAATAGAAAATTCTAAATATAGATGAATTTTCTATAAAAAATTTTGAAAAAATGTATATTTCAAACATTTTTTATCGAAAATTTTTTATAGAAAATTCTAAATATCAATAAATTTTTTATAAAAAATTTAGAACATCGATAATTTTTCTATACAAAATTCAAAATACCGATAAATTTTATATAGCAAAATCAAAAAATCCAAATAATTTCTATAGAAAATTCAAAATATCTAAACAATTTTTACAGAAATTTCAAAATATCGAAAAAAAAATATAAAATAAATTTTTTTTAAAAAATTTAAAATTTCGAAAAAAATTCAATAGAAAATTCAAAATGTGGATAAATCTATAGAAAATTAAATATCGAAACAATTTTTACAGAAAATTTACAAAAAAATCAATATAAATTTCAGAATATCGATAATTTTTTTTAAAAAAATTTAAAATATCGAAAAAAAATAGAAAATTCTAAATATAGATGAATTTTCTACAAAAAATTGTGAAAAAATTTATATTTCAAAATATTTACCGATAAATTTTTTGTAAAAAATTTGAAACATCGGTAAATTTTCTATAGAAAATTCAAAATATCTAAAAAAAATTTCAATAGAAAAATCCAAATATTCATAAATTTTCTATAGAAAATTTCAAATATCGATTAATTTTAAAAAAAAAAAATTAAAACATAAAAAAATTTTCTTAGAAAACTCTAAATATTGAAAGGAAATTTATAAAAAATTCAAAAAATCGATAAACTTTTTATAGAAAATTCGAAATATCGATAAATTTTCAATAGAAAATTTAAAATATCGATAACCTTTCTATAGAAAATTTAAAATACCGATTTATTTTCTATAGAAAACTTTAATATTGATTCAAAATATTTAAAAAATTCGATAAATTTTGTACAGAAAATTCAAAATATTGAAAAAATTCTTAATGTTGCAATTAATTATTTAATGCTAGAATGACCATAAACAAATAAATTAATAATGTTTAGCTTCTTTATATTTGTGAGCAGTTTGTAGATGATTTAAATATGCAAATGAAAAAGAAATAAATAAGTAATGGAAAAAATAAATACTCAAACCAAAAGATTGTAAAATGACATAAACATTTAAATCAAATGAATGCTAAAAAATTTGTAGTCAAAAAAAAGGAGTCAATAAAATAAAAATGTTGAAAAAATAGTTACAAGAATTATACCTTTATTGAGTGGCAAAATAACATGAATTTCTTTATAACATTTAATTTTATTATATTATTCATGAACTAGGCACACACATCTAATCAGAAATACAAAATTTTTGGAAAAAAAAACGTATACGTAATATTGTTGCATATAAATCTAATTAATATCAATCATACGTCCATGTACAGACACAAAACCAGGGTTTCGAAGAACTACTAAAAGCAGTCGCATTTTACTGAATAGTTGACTTTTTACAGTCTCATGCTTAAAAAAAAGTAACTAGTTTCAGTTTTTGATCACATGGTTACTGAAAACAGTTGACTGTGCACACACATTACAACAGCAAGCAGCAATAGATTTTGTTTTTTTTCAGCAGCCAAACGAATCAGCAGCCGCCATGTTTCAGTTTTCAACTCTACCGAACTGATTACACGACTTCAGCAGCAAAAACATTTCTGTGTGTGCTGCTTACGCATTGTCAGTTTCGAGTTTTGTTTTTCGTACTACGCAGCGTAACAAAAACTGCTAGCTCGACTGAATAGTACGACTGGCTAGTTTGGCTGGTTGTATAAAATGTGTGTACAACAACACACACTTTATGAAGCTAGGTTGAATCGTATGATTTTTTGGTTTTTGTGTTTACATATCACAGAGGAAATTTAAATGTTATTATTGTTAATAGAAATAAATAGGAAATTCTTATATTTATTATATCTTAATTAAAAATACTAAAAAATAAATTTAATAAAATTATTAATTAATAAATTTAGAATAAAAAAAATTATTGATATTTTTTTATTATATTTTATATTGACTAACACAGTACAACATTTTTCAGTCCATTGCTTTGGGACTCAATTCTGACAATTGCACGTGAAAGTAGCTCCAAAAATAAGGGGCTATTTTGTCAAGTTGGCTGCCATAATAATTTAATGGCCATACGAATTTTTTTCCTCAAGGTGGATTTTTATCACTTTTTCTATATTTTAGCACGGTTATATTGAATAGTAGAAGAAAAGTACGGAACATACCTACCCGAAAAAGTTGCATCCAGTGCCTTAAAAATCGCAAAAATGAAAATTTTTACCAATTTTTCACCTTTTTTGCTCAATAACTGGATAACAAATCCAATTATGGACCGAACACCATGAAATTAGGTCGTGTGATTTGTGTTTATATGAAAGTTATTTATCATGAATTTTTCTTGAATACCATAATTTTTAACAGATTTATTCACTTTAAAGTGATTTTCGGAAGCGGGTCTTATATGGGAGCTATGAATAATTATGGACCGATCATAATAAAATTTGGTGACATGAATTTTGCATATATAAAACTTATTTGGAGCGAAATTTTGTGTAGATACATATATAAATTAAACATTTATGACTGATAAAGTCCAATTTCGGGAGGACATTTGTATGGGGGCTAGGTGAAATAATGAACCGATTTCAGCCAACATCAACAGGCTTCGTCCCTGTGCCGAGAAAATTATATGTACCAAATTTGTTTATGATCGGTCCATAATTATTCATAGCTCCCATATAAGACCCGCTTCCGAAAATCACTTTAAAGTGAATAAATCTGTTAAAAATTATGGTATACAAGAAAAATTCATGATAAATAACTTTCATATAAACACAAATCACACGACCTAATTTCATGGTGTTCGGTCCATAATTGGATTTGTAATCCAGTTATTGAGCAAAAAAGGTGAAAAATTGGTAAAAATTTTCATTTTTACGATTTTTAAGGCACTGGATGCAACTTTTTCGGGTAGGTATGTTCCGTACTTTTCTTCTACTATTCAATATATACAACTTTGCTTCAGCCACAAAAGAGATATTCCGTACGGTATACGAGATATAACCGTGCTAAAATATAGAAAAAGTGATAAAAATCCACCTTGAGGAAAAAAATTCGTATGGCCATTAAATTATTATGGCAGCCAACTTGACAAAACTAATGATACAGAAGTCCTTATTTTTGGGGCTACTTTCACGTGCAATTGTCAGAATTGAGTCCCAAAGCAATGGACTGAAAAATGTTGTACTGTGTTAGTCAATATAAAATATAATAAAAAATATCAATAATTTTTTATTCTAAATTTATTAATTAATAATTTTATTAAATTTATTTTTTAGTATTTTTAATTAAGATATAATAAATATAAGAATTTCCTATTTATTTCTATTAACAATAATAACATTTAAATTTCCTCTGTGATATGTAAACACAAAAACCAAAAAATCATACGATTCAACCTAGCTTCATAAAGTGTGTGTTGTTGTACACACATTTTATACAACCAGCCAAACTAGCCAGTCGTACTATTCAGTCGAGCTAGCAGTTTTTGTTACGCTGCGTAGTACGAAAAACAAAACTCGAAACTGACAATGCGTAAGCAGCACACACAGAAATGTTTTTGCTGCTGAAGTCGTGTAATCAGTTCGGTAGAGTTGAAAACTGAAACATGGCGGCTGCTGATTCGTTTGGCTGCTGAAAAAAAACAAAATCTATTGCTGCTTGCTGTTGTAATGTGTGTGCACAGTCAACTGTTTTCAGTAAGCAAATTATTGAAATTGAAGACTTAAACTTTTTTTAGTTCAGTCGTTACATGAGGCTATTTATTTTGGTGCTGAATATTAAACCCTGCACAAAACAATTATATTTTTATGGATATTTTTAGAAATGTTGAACTTCAGAATGTGAATTTATTTAGGCAAATGTAATAAATTGAAAATAATTTCACTGACATTCTGTGTCATGCAATGAACAAATATTTAGATAGATTTTTGCTGCAAACATTTTGTCCACTTTTATATCCCTCAGCATGAATGGCAAAGGGTGTATAGAAGTTTGTCATTCCATTTGTCATTTCTACATTTTTCATTTGTGACCCCACAAAGTATATATTCAGGATCGTTATAGAAAGGGTAGTCGATGATCGGTATATCAATATATCCGCTATCGTCCAACTTAGATATCTATTTAAAATCGAGAAAATTGGCCAACAAATGGCTGAGATATAAGGAAAAAATCGGGACAATTTTTTTTTTAACAGAAATAGTTTTTAATTTTTTTTGGTAAAGGGTATCTAAGATTCGACACAGCCGATTGTTTATTACTTCATCGTTACATACATATATTTTACACCTGACTGAGTGTGTGTTTTTACTCAGACATAGTTTATAGACATAACCTCCTGCCATTACAAACATCAACTCAGTATTGAGTAAACACAAGCTGAACTACTGCTCAACTGGACGAACATTCATGTCAGCTAGTATTTTTTGTATAAATACTCAATTGTTTGAATGCACCAGAAAATTGTCAACTAAAACTAAATTTTATGCAATGATTGTTTGGACATATGCAGATATATTTGTATAGAATATTGTATTTTCATTCAGTTCTGATGATTACTAGGACTTAAGACTAAAAGACTGAGGACTAAAAGACTAAGCCAAAGACTAAGACTAAGACTAAGACTAAGACTAAGACTAAGACTAAGACTAAGACTAAGACTAAGACTAAGACTAAGACTAAGACTAAGACTAAGACTAAGACTAAGACTAAGACTAAGACTAAGACTAAGACTAAGACTAAGACTAAGACTAAGACTAAGACTAAGACTAAGACTAAGACTAAGACTAAGACTAAGACTAAGACTAAGACTAAGACTAAGACTAAGACTAAGACTAAGACTAAGACTAAGACTAAGACTAAGACTAAGACTAAGACTAAGACTAAGACTAAGACTAAGACTAAGACTAAGACTAAGACTAAGACTAAGACTAAGACTAAGACTAAGACTAAGACTAAGACTAAGACTAAGACTAAGACTAAGACTAAGACTAAGACTAAGACTAAGACTAAGACTAAATATTACAGAATAAAGACTAAATGCTAAATAACACAGTGCAACACGAAAAAATATAATAATATACGGACACCACTACGTGATAAGAGACCAACAAAAAGAATCATTCCTAGGAAGTTCACATGTTTTGTTGTTTATTGAGATCTTAGGTACATTTATGTAGTTGATTGTTTCCTTAAATTTTGAACGCTTTGCTACCTATGGACCTGAACAGGGGAAAAAAGGTAAAAAAATCAAATTTGTTTAAGTTTTTTGCGATTTTGATCTTGAAGATGAAGTTTTTTTTTGCATCAGATAGTAAATCAAAATTCTGAATGGTTTGGAAGATATGAGCTTGAGAAAATAATCAGTTTTTTCAAAAATGAAAAGGATGCTTTCATAAAAAATTACACGCTGTGTAATGCATTATATTTGATTGTCTGATCATATATTCAGTTTTTGAAACAAATCTGTTGGTTGTAGATTTTCCTAATTTCTTGACATTTCGCTGAAATTTTTTTGGATGAAAAACAAAAATGCAATTAACATAAACTTTTTCTATAAAAAATTTAATGGACAACAAATTTGCTAAGTACGAAAAAATTTAAAAAAAGGAAAGTGGTCAAAAGTTAATGAGACATTTTAAATTATGCAACGTGGAAAGTGCAAAAAAATAAACAATATTCATGGAAAAAACTAGTTAAAAGCAATTGTATGCTAAAAAGAATGAGCAAAATTAATTTAGCAAAATGTTAAAGAAACAAAAAAAGAAAAAGCTTTTATTTATGGTTAAGCAGCAAGTGTTTTTAATTTTATTTCAATATAATTTTAGAAAGAGTTTTTTTTTTGGTTTTTTCTCTGCTCTCAGCAGTGGTCAAGCAAAAAGTCATGACAAAGTATAAAATAAAATAAATGCAATTTTGATACACTAGTAAGTAGTTTTATAGAGAGAATGCTGGGTGGTTTTCTGCATATCTGTTTGTTTTACTGAAATGCTTTGGCGGTTTGACACACTTAATGCTAAAAGGCAGTTGGCTGTGTAGCAGCTGTAGTTACAGTATTGCTTTATTCCCCTTGACCAGGTGGCTGCTACGTGGTGATTTAAAGGTAATAAATCGTGCTTAAAATTTTCACACTTTTTGGCTTTTCAATAAAGTTTTTCGTATGCTCTCTGTTCACTGTTGTTTTTGCTTATTTGTTTCAGCATAAATTTATTTTGTAACTTTCGTTGCAGCTCTCGGTTTTTGTTTTAGTTTTATTTATTTTTTTGGCCATACAGAGAAAGGGTAGCCAAAAAACAATATGCAAAATTAATTTTGTAAATAAGTTTGGAGTTTTTCTTGGGTTTTTTTCTTCTTATTCTTTATTTGGTTGGTTATACAAATAAATTAAATTGAAACTTTAAAATAAATTACATTAAATTGTAACAGAAGCTGTGGCAGCTCAAGGTATGGAGCAGTTTAATTTCCGGTGTGTCAGGACAAAAAGAAAGGAAAAATCAGCAAATAAATTTACAATTTAAAGGCACTAAGGCTAAATCATTCGATTGGCAACAATTTTGGTTGCTACAACGAATCTGTTCTATCTATGTGGTGTTGAATTTTAGTGCCTCTATTTTGTTCTAATGCCTAGCAAATAATTTCATTACTCTTGATTACCTGTCTCCTGTTCTAATAGACCATAGTAACAAATTATATTTTCCTATTAACTTCGATTGTTTGTCATATATTGCTGCTACCTTTTGATGTTTAATAGCTGACACTTTTATTAACTTAATGCCACAAATAATGTTGAGTCATTAGTTATATTATGGCAGTGAAAATTCCATTTTTTCTAAGCTTATCATATTTTTTTATATTTCTATTAAAAAGGATTTCACGCTGACTTCTTACAAGCCATTTTTATTTTCTTTTTAAACTGAAAAATATGATTAATGATATTGCATTATCAATCTTTAACAATTGCCATTAAACTTGCTGTAACAGAGGAATAAAAAAGTTACAGGCGATAAAAAAACCTGTCTGGGAAAAAAAGTTAATAAATATAATAAAAGTTTTTAGTGTCAATGGAAAATAGAAAAAAGTAGTGAAAATATTGTAGTGTAAATTCAATTATTCTCTTTATTTGACGATTGTAAGCATAGCTGTAACTTGTGAATAAAATACAAAATATAAATATTTTTTATATTATTTTAGTTTTTGTTTCCAATTATAAATATTTATTTTCCAAATTATTTATTAGTTAAATAAAGTATTTGTCTAATTTATTTATAATATTTACAGTTAAATTTATCCATATTTATATCTTTTAAAACCAAATAAATTATAAATATAATCATTTTATATTAGTTTAATTAAATTATATTGATATTTTTTAGAAAATAGTAAAATTTTATATATTCAAATAAAACAAAGTTGAATAAAATTTAAATTTATTTCATTTAGATACAAAAAAATCAACTAATTTCTTTGGAATATTTATTCAAACAAAACACAAAAACTAAAATTATTCAAACAAAAAATGATTGAATAGAAATAATTCTAATAAAACTTTAGAAATATTTTTATTTCTCACAAATTTGAAACAAATAAATTTATTTTTCCAAAAATTACTGAATAGAAATAATTCTAATAAATGTTAAAGAATATTTTTATTTCATAATAATACTGATGTAAAATGTCTTCTGATTGCATTCTGAGTTGAAAAAGTTATTTTCAAAAATAATTACAAATTTTTTCAGACCCTAATTCTCATTGATTATTACTTGAATATGAACACAGATTTATGGTTTCAATTGGAGGTTTATTATTAATTTAAATTGTGAAGAACAAAATTCATGAATTATTTTTGAAAACTGTTTTTAAAGTAACTAATTGTTCAAAATGATCGTCTGACATGGCATTCCTCCTAGGGCTATTTATCGTTGAATTATTTTTGAGCATTGTTTTTGTTTTTTCATAGAAAACGAAGGATCTTTTTCATAATCATCGGATGAAAAATCTTCATCGTCCGAGCTCATTTTCACACACAAACATTTTTTTTTACAAAACTGTTCAAAAATTTGTTGTTAAAATATTTGACTTTATTTTCACAAATAAAATTATTCGAAGAAAATTTCTATGAATAAAAGTATTCTAAATTTTTTTGTTGAATATTTAAATATTTTTCTTTTTTTTGGAGAAATAAAATTATTCAAAGAAAATTGCTTTGAATAAAATCTATCAACAAATTTTCGAATAAATAAAATAATATTTCATTTATAACTAGTTGAATAAACTAAATTAATATTTAATTTTGACTATAAAAATATAATTTGAAAATAATTACATATTTTCATATTGATTATAATATTTTAAAATCTATTCATTATATAATAAATAAAATACAACTTATTGTTAATAAAATACAAATACTATTAGTATAATTTTATGAATGTTTATTCAAAACTTTTCAGTATAATATATTTAATATCGTATTCTATTTAAATCAAATAATATTTAATGCTTTATATTCTAAATAGATATATATTAATTAGTATGCTATTTTGAATAATATAGAATGATTTCAATATAAATTTATTTTTTCAAATATAACTAAAATTCAAAAATAATTAAGTTTTTGGAAATATTTTGAATAAAAATATTCACAATTTACAGCTATGATTGTAAGCAAGAAGTTTAAATAAGGTGCGTTTGCTTGTATTATTTTTTTTAATATTTTTTTCATGTATTTCCCTTTATCGTTTTAAAGTTTCTAGTTTATTTCCTGTATGCGGTTTTAAAACTAATTCATACATAAAATATTTAAATGCTTTTACTGTTGTACAAAAAACTTGCATAATTAAAATGTAATGAAGTTTTTGGCATTTTTATGAGAGATGCTATTGCAAATGGCAATATACCAGCAAAGTTTTCAATATAAATTAAAGCTACTGAGAGTTTTTTCATAGACTATGACTAGACTATGACTAGACTATGACTAGACTATGACTAGACTATGACTAGACTATGACTAGACTATGACTAGACTATGACTATGACTAGACTATGACTAGACTATGACTAGACTATGACTAGACTATGACTAGACTATGACTAGACTATGACTAGACTATGACTAGACTATGACTAGACTATGACTAGACTATGACTAGACTATGACTAGACTATGACTAGACTATGACTAGACTATGACTAGACTATGACTAGACTATGACTAGACTATGACTAGACTATGACTAGACTATGACTAGACTATGACTAGACTATGACTAGACTATGACTAGACTATGACTAGACTATGACTAGACTATGACTAGACTATGACTAGACTATGACTAGACTATGACTAGACTATGACTAGACTATGACTAGACTATGACTAGACTATGACTAGACTATGACTAGACTATGACTAGACTATGACTAGACTATGACTAGACTATGACTAGACTATGACTAGACTATGACTAGACTATGACTAGACTATGACTAGACTATGACTAGACTATGACTAGACTATGACTAGACTATGACTAGACTATGACTAGACTATGACTAGACTATGACTAGACTATGACTAGACTATGACTAGACTATGACTAGACTATGACTAGACTATGACTAGACTATGACTAGACTATGACTAGACTATGACTAGACTATGACTAGACTATGACTAGACTATGACTAGACTATGACTAGACTATGACTAGACTATGACTAGACTATGACTAGACTATGACTAGACTATGACTAGACTATGACTAGACTATGACTAGACTATGACTAGACTATGACTAGACTATGACTAGACTATGACTAGACTATGACTAGACTATGACTAGACTATGACTAGACTATGACTAGACTATGACTAGACTATGACTAGACTATGACTAGACTATGACTAGACTATGACTAGACTATGACTAGACTATGACTAGACTATGACTAGACTATGACTAGACTATGACTAGACTATGACTAGACTATGACTAGACTATGACTAGACTATGACTAGACTATGACTAGACTATGACTAGACTATGACTAGACTATGACTAGACTATGACTAGACTATGACTAGACTATGACTAGACTATGACTAGACTATGACTAGACTATGACTAGACTATGACTAGACTATGACTAGACTATGACTAGACTATGACTAGACTATGACTAGACTATGACTAGACTATGACTAGACTATGACTAGACTATGACTAGACTATGACTAGACTATGACTAGACTATGACTAGACTATGACTAGACTATGACTAGACTATGACTAGACTATGACTAGACTATGACTAGACTATGACTAGACTATGACTAGACTATGACTAGACTATGACTAGACTATGACTAGACTATGACTAGACTATGACTAGACTATGACTAGACTATGACTAGACTATGACTAGACTATGACTAGACTATGACTAGACTATGACTAGACTATGACTAGACTATGACTAGACTATGACTAGACTATGACTAGACTATGACTAGACTATGACTAGACTATGACTAGACTATGACTAGACTATGACTAGACTATGACTAGACTATGACTAGACTATGACTAGACTATGACTAGACTATGACTAGACTATGACTAGACTATGACTAGACTATGACTAGACTATGACTAGACTATGACTAGACTATGACTAGACTATGACTAGACTATGACTAGACTATGACTAGACTATGACTAGACTATGACTAGACTATGACTAGACTATGACTAGACTATGACTAGACTATGACTAGACTATGACTAGACTATGACTAGACTATGACTAGACTATGACTAGACTATGACTAGACTATGACTAGACTATGACTAGACTATGACTAGACTATGACTAGACTATGACTAGACTATGACTAGACTATGACTAGACTATGACTAGACTATGACTAGACTATGACTAGACTATGACTAGACTATGACTAGACTATGACTAGACTATGACTAGACTATGACTAGACTATGACTAGACTATGACTAGACTATGACTAGACTATGACTAGACTATGACTAGACTATGACTAGACTATGACTAGACTATGACTAGACTATGACTAGACTATGACTAGACTATGACTAGACTATGACTAGACTATGACTAGACTATGACTAGACTATGACTAGACTATGACTAGACTATGACTAGACTATGACTAGACTATGACTAGACTATGACTAGACTATGACTAGACTATGACTAGACTATGACTAGACTATGACTAGACTATGACTAGACTATGACTAGACTATGACTAGACTATGACTAGACTATGACTAGACTATGACTAGACTATGACTAGACTATGACTAGACTATGACTAGACTATGACTAGACTATGACTAGACTATGACTAGACTATGACTAGACTATGACTAGACTATGACTAGACTATGACTAGACTATGACTAGACTATGACTAGACTATGACTAGACTATGACTAGACTATGACTAGACTATGACTAGACTATGACTAGACTATGACTAGACTATGACTAGACTATGACTAGACTATGACTAGACTATGACTAGACTATGACTAGACTATGACTAGACTATGACTAGACTATGACTAGACTATGACTAGACTATGACTAGACTATGACTAGACTATGACTAGACTATGACTAGACTATGACTAGACTATGACTAGACTATGACTAGACTATGACTAGACTATGACTAGACTATGACTAGACTATGACTAGACTATGACTAGACTATGACTAGACTATGACTAGACTATGACTAGACTATGACTAGACTATGACTAGACTATGACTAGACTATGACTAGACTATGACTAGACTATGACTAGACTATGACTAGACTATGACTAGACTATGACTAGACTATGACTAGACTATGACTAGACTATGACTAGACTATGACTAGACTATGACTAGACTATGACTAGACTATGACTAGACTATGACTAGACTATGACTAGACTATGACTAGACTATGACTAGACTATGACTAGACTATGACTAGACTATGACTAGACTATGACTAGACTATGACTAGACTATGACTAGACTATGACTAGACTATGACTAGACTATGACTAGACTATGACTAGACTATGACTAGACTATGACTAGACTATGACTAGACTATGACTAGACTATGACTAGACTATGACTAGACTATGACTAGACTATGACTAGACTATGACTAGACTATGACTAGACTATGACTAGACTATGACTAGACTATGACTAGACTATGACTAGACTATGACTAGACTATGACTAGACTATGACTAGACTATGACTAGACTATGACTAGACTATGACTAGACTATGACTAGACTATGACTAGACTATGACTAGACTATGACTAGACTATGACTAGACTATGACTAGACTATGACTAGACTATGACTAGACTATGACTAGACTATGACTAGACTATGACTAGACTATGACTAGACTATGACTAGACTATGACTAGACTATGACTAGACTATGACTAGACTATGACTAGACTATGACTAGACTATGACTAGACTATGACTAGACTATGACTAGACTATGACTAGACTATGACTAGACTATGACTAGACTATGACTAGACTATGACTAGACTATGACTAGACTATGACTAGACTATGACTAGACTATGACTAGACTATGACTAGACTATGACTAGACTATGACTAGACTATGACTAGACTATGACTAGACTATGACTAGACTATGACTAGACTATGACTAGACTATGACTAGACTATGACTAGACTATGACTAGACTATGACTAGACTATGACTAGACTATGACTAGACTATGACTAGACTATGACTAGACTATGACTAGACTATGACTAGACTATGACTAGACTATGACTAGACTATGACTAGACTATGACTAGACTATGACTAGACTATGACTAGACTATGACTAGACTATGACTAGACTATGACTAGACTATGACTAGACTATGACTAGACTATGACTAGACTATGACTAGACTATGACTAGACTATGACTAGACTATGACTAGACTATGACTAGACTATGACTAGACTATGACTAGACTATGACTAGACTATGACTAGACTATGACTAGACTATGACTAGACTATGACTAGACTATGACTAGACTATGACTAGACTATGACTAGACTATGACTAGACTATGACTAGACTATGACTAGACTATGACTAGACTATGACTAGACTATGACTAGACTATGACTAGACTATGACTAGACTATGACTAGACTATGACTAGACTATGACTAGACTATGACTAGACTATGACTAGACTATGACTAGACTATGACTAGACTATGACTAGACTATGACTAGACTATGACTAGACTATGACTAGACTATGACTAGACTATGACTAGACTATGACTAGACTATGACTAGACTATGACTAGACTATGACTAGACTATGACTAGACTATGACTAGACTATGACTAGACTATGACTAGACTATGACTAGACTATGACTAGACTATGACTAGACTATGACTAGACTATGACTAGACTATGACTAGACTATGACTAGACTATGACTAGACTATGACTAGACTATGACTAGACTATGACTAGACTATGACTAGACTATGACTAGACTATGACTAGACTATGACTAGACTATGACTAGACTATGACTAGACTATGACTAGACTATGACTAGACTATGACTAGACTATGACTAGACTATGACTAGACTATGACTAGACTATGACTAGACTATGACTAGACTATGACTAGACTATGACTAGACTATGACTAGACTATGACTAGACTATGACTAGACTATGACTAGACTATGACTAGACTATGACTAGACTATGACTAGACTATGACTAGACTATGACTAGACTATGACTAGACTATGACTAGACTATGACTAGACTATGACTAGACTATGACTAGACTATGACTAGACTATGACTAGACTATGACTAGACTATGACTAGACTATGACTAGACTATGACTAGACTATGACTAGACTATGACTAGACTATGACTAGACTATGACTAGACTATGACTAGACTATGACTAGACTATGACTAGACTATGACTAGACTATGACTAGACTATGACTAGACTATGACTAGACTATGACTAGACTATGACTAGACTATGACTAGACTATGACTAGACTATGACTAGACTATGACTAGACTATGACTAGACTATGACTAGACTATGACTAGACTATGACTAGACTATGACTAGACTATGACTAGACTATGACTAGACTATGACTAGACTATGACTAGACTATGACTAGACTATGACTAGACTATGACTAGACTATGACTAGACTATGACTAGACTATGACTAGACTATGACTAGACTATGACTAGACTATGACTAGACTATGACTAGACTATGACTAGACTATGACTAGACTATGACTAGACTATGACTAGACTATGACTAGACTATGACTAGACTATGACTAGACTATGACTAGACTATGACTAGACTATGACTAGACTATGACTAGACTATGACTAGACTATGACTAGACTATGACTAGACTATGACTAGACTATGACTAGACTATGACTAGACTATGACTAGACTATGACTAGACTATGACTAGACTATGACTAGACTATGACTAGACTATGACTAGACTATGACTAGACTATGACTAGACTATGACTAGACTATGACTAGACTATGACTAGACTATGACTAGACTATGACTAGACTATGACTAGACTATGACTAGACTATGACTAGACTATGACTAGACTATGACTAGACTATGACTAGACTATGACTAGACTATGACTAGACTATGACTAGACTATGACTAGACTATGACTAGACTATGACTAGACTATGACTAGACTATGACTAGACTATGACTAGACTATGACTAGACTATGACTAGACTATGACTAGACTATGACTAGACTATGACTAGACTATGACTAGACTATGACTAGACTATGACTAGACTATGACTAGACTATGACTAGACTATG
This sequence comes from Calliphora vicina, assembly GCF_958450345.1. NCBI lineage: Eukaryota > Metazoa > Arthropoda > Insecta > Diptera > Calliphoridae > Calliphora > Calliphora vicina. The sequence goes on from NC_088783.1 coordinate 118,486,193, forward strand.
ACTAGACTATGACTAGACTATGACTAGACTATGACTAGACTATGACTAGACTATGACTAGACTATGACTAGACTATGACTAGACTATGACTAGACTATGACTAGACTATGACTAGACTATGACTAGACTATGACTAGACTATGACTAGACTATGACTAGACTATGACTAGACTATGACTAGACTATGACTAGACTATGACTAGACTATGACTAGACTATGACTAGACTATGACTAGACTATGACTAGACTATGACTAGACTATGACTAGACTATGACTAGACTATGACTAGACTATGACTAGACTATGACTAGACTATGACTAGACTATGACTAGACTATGACTAGACTATGACTAGACTATGACTAGACTATGACTAGACTATGACTAGACTATGACTAGACTATGACTAGACTATGACTAGACTATGACTAGACTATGACTAGACTATGACTAGACTATGACTAGACTATGACTAGACTATGACTAGACTATGACTAGACTATGACTAGACTATGACTAGACTATGACTAGACTATGACTAGACTATGACTAGACTATGACTAGACTATGACTAGACTATGACTAGACTATGACTAGACTATGACTAGACTATGACTAGACTATGACTAGACTATGACTAGACTATGACTAGACTATGACTAGACTATGACTAGACTATGACTAGACTATGACTAGACTATGACTAGACTATGACTAGACTATGACTAGACTATGACTAGACTATGACTAGACTATGACTAGACTATGACTAGACTATGACTAGACTATGACTAGACTATGACTAGACTATGACTAGACTATGACTAGACTATGACTAGACTATGACTAGACTATGACTAGACTATGACTAGACTATGACTAGACTATGACTAGACTATGACTAGACTATGACTAGACTATGACTAGACTATGACTAGACTATGACTAGACTATGACTAGACTATGACTAGACTATGACTAGACTATGACTAGACTATGACTAGACTATGACTAGACTATGACTAGACTATGACTAGACTATGACTAGACTATGACTAGACTATGACTAGACTATGACTAGACTATGACTAGACTATGACTAGACTATGACTAGACTATGACTAGACTATGACTAGACTATGACTAGACTATGACTAGACTATGACTAGACTATGACTAGACTATGACTAGACTATGACTAGACTATGACTAGACTATGACTAGACTATGACTAGACTATGACTAGACTATGACTAGACTATGACTAGACTATGACTAGACTATGACTAGACTATGACTAGACTATGACTAGACTATGACTAGACTATGACTAGACTATGACTAGACTATGACTAGACTATGACTAGACTATGACTAGACTATGACTAGACTATGACTAGACTATGACTAGACTATGACTAGACTATGACTAGACTATGACTAGACTATGACTAGACTATGACTAGACTATGACTAGACTATGACTAGACTATGACTAGACTATGACTAGACTATGACTAGACTATGACTAGACTATGACTAGACTATGACTAGACTATGACTAGACTATGACTAGACTATGACTAGACTATGACTAGACTATGACTAGACTATGACTAGACTATGACTAGACTATGACTAGACTATGACTAGACTATGACTAGACTATGACTAGACTATGACTAGACTATGACTAGACTATGACTAGACTATGACTAGACTATGACTAGACTATGACTAGACTATGACTAGACTATGACTAGACTATGACTAGACTATGACTAGACTATGACTAGACTATGACTAGACTATGACTAGACTATGACTAGACTATGACTAGACTATGACTAGACTATGACTAGACTATGACTAGACTATGACTAGACTATGACTAGACTATGACTAGACTAGACTATGACTAGACTATGACTAGACTATGACTAGACTAGACTATGACTAGACTATGACTAGACTATGACTAGACTATGACTAGACTATGACTAGACTATGACTAGACTATGACTAGACTATGACTAGACTAGACTATGACTAGACTATGACTAGACTATGACTAGACTATGACTAGACTATGACTAGACTATGACTAGACTATGACTAGACTATGACTAGACTATGACTAGACTATGACTAGACTATGACTAGACTATGACTAGACTATGACTAGACTATGACTAGACTATGACTAGACTATGACTAGACTATGACTAGACTATGACTAGACTATGACTAGACTATGACTAGACTATGACTAGACTATGACTAGACTATGACTAGACTATGACTAGACTATGACTAGACTATGACTAGACTATGACTAGACTATGACTAGACTATGACTAGACTATGACTAGACTATGACTAGACTATGACTAGACTATGACTAGACTATGACTAGACTATGACTAGACTATGACTAGACTATGACTAGACTATGACTAGACTATGACTAGACTATGACTAGACTATGACTAGACTATGACTAGACTATGACTAGACTATGACTAGACTATGACTAGACTATGACTAGACTATGACTAGACTATGACTAGACTATGACTAGACTATGACTAGACTATGACTAGACTATGACTAGACTATGACTAGACTATGACTAGACTATGACTAGACTATGACTAGACTATGACTAGACTATGACTAGACTATGACTAGACTATGACTAGACTATGACTAGACTATGACTAGACTATGACTAGACTATGACTAGACTATGACTAGACTATGACTAGACTATGACTAGACTATGACTAGACTATGACTAGACTATGACTAGACTATGACTAGACTATGACTAGACTATGACTAGACTATGACTAGACTATGACTAGACTATGACTAGACTATGACTAGACTATGACTAGACTATGACTAGACTATGACTAGACTATGACTAGACTATGACTAGACTATGACTAGACTATGACTAGACTATGACTAGACTATGACTAGACTATGACTAGACTATGACTAGACTATGACTAGACTATGACTAGACTATGACTAGACTATGACTAGACTATGACTAGACTATGACTAGACTATGACTAGACTATGACTAGACTATGACTAGACTATGACTAGACTATGACTAGACTATGACTAGACTATGACTAGACTATGACTAGACTATGACTAGACTATGACTAGACTATGACTAGACTATGACTAGACTATGACTAGACTATGACTAGACTATGACTAGACTATGACTAGACTATGACTAGACTATGACTAGACTATGACTAGACTATGACTAGACTATGACTAGACTATGACTAGACTATGACTAGACTATGACTAGACTATGACTAGACTATGACTAGACTATGACTAGACTATGACTAGACTATGACTAGACTATGACTAGACTATGACTAGACTATGACTAGACTATGACTAGACTATGACTAGACTATGACTAGACTATGACTAGACTATGACTAGACTATGACTAGACTATGACTAGACTATGACTAGACTATGACTAGACTATGACTAGACTATGACTAGACTATGACTAGACTATGACTAGACTATGACTAGACTATGACTAGACTATGACTAGACTATGACTAGACTATGACTAGACTATGACTAGACTATGACTAGACTATGACTAGACTATGACTAGACTATGACTAGACTATGACTAGACTATGACTAGACTATGACTAGACTATGACTAGACTATGACTAGACTATGACTAGACTATGACTAGACTATGACTAGACTATGACTAGACTATGACTAGACTATGACTAGACTATGACTAGACTATGACTAGACTATGACTAGACTATGACTAGACTATGACTAGACTATGACTAGACTATGACTAGACTATGACTAGACTATGACTAGACTATGACTAGACTATGACTAGACTATGACTAGACTATGACTAGACTATGACTAGACTATGACTAGACTATGACTAGACTATGACTAGACTATGACTAGACTATGACTAGACTATGACTAGACTATGACTAGACTATGACTAGACTATGACTAGACTATGACTAGACTATGACTAGACTATGACTAGACTATGACTAGACTATGACTAGACTATGACTAGACTATGACTAGACTATGACTAGACTATGACTAGACTATGACTAGACTATGACTAGACTATGACTAGACTATGACTAGACTATGACTAGACTATGACTAGACTATGACTAGACTATGACTAGACTATGACTAGACTATGACTAGACTATGACTAGACTATGACTAGACTATGACTAGACTATGACTAGACTATGACTAGACTATGACTAGACTATGACTAGACTATGACTAGACTATGACTAGACTATGACTAGACTATGACTAGACTATGACTAGACTATGACTAGACTATGACTAGACTATGACTAGACTATGACTAGACTATGACTAGACTATGACTACAGAAATTGTTTGCTGGTTTTATTTTCATCTCATTTTTTCTACGACACTCTAGTTGCTTTTTATTTGGTTGTAAACATTTCTGCCATAAAATACTAATCACGAATTTTAATTGTTACACATTTTTGTGTTTAATTATTTAGATGATGTTTTTAATCTGTTTTGTTGTGTTTTCCTGTATTCTTTTTTATGTTAAATGTAGCATGGCAACATGATATGGTGTTGTAATATTATATTGTGGTAATAAACAGTTTTTAAATTATTCATGTACTATTTCAGCGAAATGAAGTTATGTAGTTAAAAGCTGTGGGATTTTTTTATATTAATATTTTTGTATTAAATAATCCAATTCCTGGCATTTCTCATACAGCAAAGTTAGCAAAATTTCAATTATACTTAAAACCCATAGTAATGTCATATTACAATAGCTAATTATTTGATTGCTAAACTGCTGCTATTATTCTGCTGTTATGTGTGATCAAAAGTATAAGTATGTTGAAAATAATTTTTGTTACACATTTTTTTTTATTTTGCTTTAAATGAAAATATCATTTTATCGATTTACTTCGCTTACGCCATAAATTAAATAAATTATAAATTTCCCTAACACACCAGACCAATGTTCTGGAATAATGTCAGAGCAACCATAAAATAACTCACATGTAAAACTAAAATACATTTTTTTTCGACTTCCCACAAAATGATTGATGAATGGTGAGTGTTTAGTTTTTGGAGTTTCTGCTTTATTTATTAGAACATTGTTTGAGGATGTCTAAAAATAAGCATGAGCTTGTTTTTGGTTGTCTGGTGATGCGGTTTGATGTGCTACACTGGACGATTTAAATAAAATATGCAAAATTAGGAGACAGATATGGGAGAGTTGTTATGTTGTATGTTAAATGCGAAATTAAATTAGAGAAAACTCTTAGTAAATTTTAAAAAAATCAACTGAAAACTAGGATTAGTACAAAAAGAACTAGAAGAGAACTAGAAGAGAACTAGAACAGAACTAGAATAGAACTAGCAGGACAAAAAGCTACTTGAAATTCTAATACACTCAACAATTTCCTTTACTTTTTAATATGTTAAATTTTAATATAAATTACTTACCACATTTATAAACTAATTGCTGTTTTTATTAAACAATTGTAATTGTTTTTCCAGCTGTTAAAATACTTGTTACTAAACTATAAATAATCAATGATTTAATGATACTTTTCTTTCTCTATACAAAAAAAAATTATAATAAATTTTTAATTAAAAATTAAATTAACATTTTCTAACAACTTTTACTGCTTTCAACATATGACATAGTTGTTTGTCATTAACATTAAAACATGATGAGCTAGTGCAAGGAAATGTAAAAAAAATATAATTAAAAAACTGCTAAAGCTTTTCCAGGAAACTCTTCAATTGATTTGATAAAAACTTTAATACAATAATTATAAAATGATTATTAAAATAAAACAGGAATAGCCAGATGGATAATAATAAAAAAATAACATGTTTAACTAAATGACATAATAATGTAATGAATATTTGAATTAAAATGATAACACTAGTCTACAGATTTGTGCTCATGATGAGAAATATATGCCCTCGAGTTCCAAATAAAACCCTGTTAATTATTTTTAGTTGTGTTCTAGTTGTGTTCCAGTTGTGTTCTAGTTCTGTTCTAGTTCTGTTCTAGTTCTGTTCTAGTTCTGTTCTAGTTCTGTTCTAGTTCTGTTCTAGTTCTGTTCTAGTTCTGTTCTAGTTCTGTTCTAGTTCTGTTCTAGTTCTGTTCTAGTTCTGTTCTAGTTCTGTTCTAGTTCTGTTCTAGTTCTGTTCTAGTTCTGTTCTAGTTCTGTTCTAGTTCTGTTCTAGTTCTGTTCTAGTTCTGTTCTAGTTCTGTTCTAGTTCTGTTCTAGTTCTGTTCTAGTTCTGTTCTAGTTCTGTTCTAGTTCTGTTCTAGTTCTGTTCTAGTTCTGTTCTAGTTCTGTTCTAGTTCTGTTCTAGTTCTGTTCTAGTTCTGTTCTAGTTCTGTTCTAGTTCTGTTCTAGTTCTGTTCTAGTTCTGTTCTAGTTCTGTTCTAGTTCTGTTCTAGTTCTGTTCTAGTTCTGTTCTAGTTCTGTTCTAGTTCTGTTCTAGTTCTGTTCTAGTTCTGTTCTAGTTCTGTTCTAGTTCTATTTTAGTAATAATTTTGTATTCAACTAAAACATGGAACATAACGTTTTATTTTATGCACTTAAAATTTAACAATTTAGAAATTTAAAACAAATATATTTCACTACAAAAAATACTATAAATGATAACTAAATTAAAATAAGCGATATGTAAATAAATTAACAAAAAAACTAAATAAAACAAATAGTAAATTAACTTATAATGAATCCATAAAAAACAATAAGTGGATACCCAGTAACACTTTTATGAGAATTAGATTTAAGTAAAATGTATTTTAGAAATTCTTTTTAGGTACTTTACTTTTTAATAAAGCAGTTTTCTGTTATTTACTTTTTCTTTGATTTTTAACATCTAATTTTGCTGGGTTACATTTTGCAAAAAATACTAACAAAACTAAATATGTTTTTTGATACAAATAATTATACAAACATTCACCATAGACACATAATTAATGACTATTTTAACAATTAAGCATAATTAGCTAATTTAGTTTAACGATTTTTTGTGTATAATTCCAAAAAGTGGCAATTAACAAACTAAATGAGCAAACAATGGAAATATTGACCTAAAAATAGCAATTAATGAAAAATAAGTAGAAAAAAATAGCAATGGGGAGAGTAAAAATAGACCAAAATTAATGATGACTGGTAAGAGCTTGGCAAATGTAGCAATATAAACCCAAGAAGATATCGTCTATAGTATCTCGTCTATGGTCTATCGTCTATAGTCTCTCAACTATAGTCTCTCGTCTATTGTCTTTCGTTTATAGTATCTCCTCTATAGTCTCTCGTCTATAGTCTCTCGTCTGTAGTATCTCGTCTATGGTATCTCTTCTATAGTCTCTCGTCTATAGTCTATAGTCTCTCATCTATAGTATATCTTCTATAATCTCTCGTCTATAGTCTCTCCTCTATAGTCTCTCGTCTATAGTATCTCGTCTATATTCTCTCGTCTATAGTCTCTCGTCTACAGTCTCTCGTCTATAGTCTCTGGTCTATAGTCTCTCGTCTATAGTCTCTCGTCTATAGTCTCTCGTCTATAGTATCTCGTCTATAGTCTCTCGTCTATAGTCTCTCGTCTATAGTCTCTCGTCTATAGTCTCTCGTCTATAGTCTCTCGTCTATATTCTCTCGTCTATAGTCTATCGTCTATAGTCTCTCGTCTATAGTCTCTCGTCTATAGTCTCTCGTCTATAGTCCCTTGTCTATAGTCCCTCGTCTATAGTCTCTCGTCTACAGTCTCTCGTCTATAGTCTATAGTCTCTGGTATATAGTCTCTGGTCTATAGTCTATAGTCTCTCGTCTATAGTCTCTCGTCTATAGTCTCTCGTCTATAGTCTCTCGTCTATAGTCTCTCGTCTATAGTCTCTCGTCTATAGTCTCTCGTCTATAGTCTCTCGTCTATAGTCTCTCATCTATAGTCTCTCGACTATAGTCTGTTACGCGTCGTTTCCGAAAGAATAACAAAAATTATTGAATATTCGTCTTGACAGAAATGTGTTTATTTTCTAAAGAAAAGAACTTGGTTAAAGGCAAGTTTTGGTGTTTGACTAGCTCAGTGGTCTATACTGTTCTTAACCCGATTTCATGACGCAAACATATAATACACTCTCTTGCCTTAATATACCACAGAGTGTATTTAAAAATAAAATATTTCAACAATTAAAACTTCAAATCTATTGGTGCAAGATATTAAGCACATTGGGGTACAATTTTCCCACCCTTCTGACTATAATTATGTCAGACGCCTTGACAGAATTCATATACCCTTAATTTTACTTCTGTCCCTAAAAAGATGACATATTACCTACTTACAAAAGCAAAAATTTGACTGGTCTATCCTTCCCTTTTTAAATAAATTAAGATTGCATATTTTTAAATTTTAAGAATACAAATTAGTGTAATATTTATTGAGAAAAGAAAATAAGAAAAAAAAATGATCATAATAAAAACAAAAGATACTCATTCATTGATAAAAACAAAATAAACATGAATGAAGTTGAAGAAAATAACAAATTTAAGAAAATAATAAAAGTAAAGAGAATGTGGACAAGGTAGAATCGGACTATCGGACAAATAAATGAGAAATACTTATATTAAGCTATTGATAAATAATTACAAAAAAAAATATAATGTGTTACATTTTACTCACAACCAAAATTATGATGTTTCATTTTAATATGTTCCGATCGGAGGGCCCAGCAATCAAATCATACTGATGAAGTTGTTGTTGTTGTTGTTGCTTTAAAAAGAACTTAGTTTTTTTTTTGCAATTAGAGTGTTTATATTATTAGAGAAAAAAAAAATAAAGTATAAAGTAAAATAAAGATTCTTTAGTTTACACTAGAAAAACTTAGTTAGTAAATTTAAATTTAGGTTTAAGATATTTAAAAGTATTAAATCATTTTAATTTTAATTTTAAATTAATTGTTTTAATTTGATAGTTTTAATTCATTTGTATGTTAATTAGTGTTAGGTTTTAATTTAAGTTTCATGTTTGATTTTTTTATATGTTTTTAATTGTTTTGTAATACTTTTAAATACCTTTTACATATTGTTGTAATTTGATGTTTTTTTTTTTTTTGATTTTAGAATTTAGATTTAGGTTTTAATGATTAACAAGAGTATTATTTTAATAATTAATTTAATTCATGTTTATTTTTAAAATTAATTATTTAATTTAGTTATAATTATTGTGCAATATTAAGATATATTAAGTTTTAGAAATAGTCTGATTATTTATATTATATAATTTAGTAACAATTGTTTTAAATTTTAATTTCACATTAGATTTAGTGTTTAAATGTGTTTTAAGGCAAAAAATTTGATTTTTAGGTTAAATATTAGTTTTGATTATATAACATATTTGTAGTTGTGTAGAAATATTAATACATATTCTTTTAATAAGAAATTTCAATTAAATGTGGTTAAGGTAGTATTTTAAAATTTTATATTAGAATTTCTAAATTATTTCAGTTTTGGAAAATTTTGGTATTTAAATGAATTTTTAAAGGAATAATTTATACGTGATTGTGTGTACTTTTCGGGAACGATATTTGTTACGTGGTAAATCTGTTCACATGTAGAGAATTAGAAGTCACTTTCAATGATTTGAAGTTCACGTGGAAACTTAGCGGTTCTTGTCTGAATGAAGTTCTTGTGTTGAAAATGAAGTTTTGGTTTGAAATCAACCTCTTGGGGTTTTCCAAAAAGCTGTGGGTCGAGGAAAATTCCACGACCAAATTTCAATAGATTTCCTTTAAGGAATAAAAAGATCTGTTTTAGAATTTACACTTGTTTTATTGGCACTAACTCTTACCTTCTATTTTATCAATTATTTTTATTTCACTTGAAATTTGTTTAAACATTTGCTTTTTATAAAATATAGTGACTTTTAATTAGTTTTAGTAAATTAATTTTCTTGTTTTGGTTTTTTTGTAGAAAATGTCTTTAATTTGAGCAAGATTATTAAAAAAAAACTTTAGGATTTAAATTTAATTTGACCAGCATAGACTTATTGTCACTACGTTCACTTTAATAATGAAATTTAAAATTGATGTAAGATCATTAAGTGCGTTTTTTAATTATGTATTGTGCAGTAAGAAAAACAAAATAGAATAGATATCAAACATTAGACGGTACATACGTGCGAAAAGGACAAAACAAATTTAAACTTGTAAAACAGAATTATTACCATATATGGTAATGAATTTGGCGATCTTAATGAGCGCAATTTAAATGTTACAAACATATGTACATACATGTGTATACGTACTGATCGAGTGGGAGAGTCAAAAGGGATTGACAACTGAAAACAAAATTATAGCATGAGAGAAGGTAATAGTAACGCCAACAACCTTCATTTATTTATCTGTTTAACAGTGTGTTTCACAAGAAAATTTGCAGTGAAAATCTTTTAATATGAGAAATGAGAAATTAAAACAAAAATCGCAACAAGTCTCTCGTCTATAGTCTCTCGTCTATAGTCTCTCGTCTATAATCTCTCATCTATAATCTCTCGTCTATAGTCTCTCGTCTATATTATCTCGTCTATAGTCTCTCGTCTATAGTATCTCGTCTATAGTCTCTCGTCTACAGTCTCTCGTCTATAGTCTCTCGTCTACAGTCTCTCGTCTATAGTCTCTCGTCTATAGTCTCTCGTCTATAGTCTCTCATCTATAGTCTCTCGTCTATAGTCTCTCGTCTATATTGTCTCGTCTATATTGTCTCGTCTATAGTTTCTCGTTTATAGTCTCTCGTCTATAGTCTCTCGCTTATAGTCTCTCGTCTATAGTCTCTCGTCTATAGTCTATAGTCTCTCGTTTATAGTCTCTCGTCTATAGTAGCTCGTCTATAGTCTCTCATCTATAGTCTCTCGTCTATAGTCTCTTGTCTATAGACTCTCGTCTATAGTCTCTCGTCTATAGACTCTCGTCTATAGTCACTCGTCTATAGTCTCTCGTCTATAGTCTCTCGTCTATAGTCTCTCGTCTATAGTCTCTCGTCTATAGTCTCTCATCTATAGTCTCTCGTCTATAGTCTATAGTCTCTCGTTTATAGTCTCTCGTCTATAGTCTCTCGTCTATAGTCTCTCGTCTATAGTCTCTCGTCTATAGTCTCTCGTCTATAGTCTCTCGTCTATAGACTCTCGTCTATAGTCTCTCGTCTATAGACTCTCGTCTATAGTCTCTCGTCTATAGTCTCTCGTCTATAGTCTCTCGTCTATAGTCTCTCGTCTATAGTCTCTTGTCTATGGTCTCTCGTCTATAGTCTCTCGTCTATAGTCTCTCATCTATAGTCTCTCGTCTATAGTCTCTCGTCTATAGTCTCTCGTCTATAGTCTCTCGTCTATAGTCTCTCGTCTATAGTCTCTCGTCTATAGTCTATAGTCTCTCGTCTATAGTCTCTCGTCTATAGTCTCTCGTCTATATTATCTCATCTATATTATCTCATCTATATTATCTCCTCTATAGTCTCTTGTCTATAGTCTCTCGTCTATAGGAGCTCATCTATAGTCTATCGTTTATAGTCTGTTGTCAATAGTCTCTCTTCTACAGTCTCTCGTCTATAGTATCTATAGATTCTAGTCGCTAGCCTATGAGCTGTCGTCTGCAGTCTGTAGTGTCCCGTCTAAATTTTTCGTCTGCAGTCTCTAGTCTTGTCCTATTTTCTCGTAATATAGTCGCGTCTATATTCTCTTCTACAACTTCTGTCATGTACCAGATGGATCCGTCTATTGTTATTATATGTCTTTACTTTCTCCAGCCCTAAAACCACACAGTAGCTTTCCATATACAGCCTGTTAAAATTTGTGTTAAAATTTGAATTGCATGTTTTTTAATTGCTCGACCTTAAACTATTCAGTGCATCTAAAGAAGTAATAAAAACCCAAATCATCATAAAAATTCAAAACAGTTGCTCGAAAAGAAAACACTAAATAAAAGAAACCAATTTCAATTGAGCAAAAGAACCAAGAACAGCAAAAAAATAGACTTTAAGCTACAAGTTTTGACTTGTAAAGCAACCTCAACAAAAAAAGAAACAAAACCTTACAACTACATGAATGTAGAGTAGAAAAACTAAGCAAGTTCTTTATGGAAAGTGGTCTTAAAATCAATTCAAAAAAGTTTTTTTTTCAAGAATTTCATTTTCTATTTGCAATACAATTTGTTGGCAAAAAGGTAGTACAAGGACAGTAACTACTGCCACTTGTTTGTTAGTCTATAGACATTTAAAGTTTGGTAGGCTTATAGGAACAATTGAAGAAAATTGAAAACAAAATTGTACCATGAAATTAAGAAATGATATGAAAGAAATCTACTCAAAGTCTTTTTCATACATGGTTTAATTTAAAAGTATGGAAGACTTGCAAATGTGTTTCATTGTTAAGGTAGTTTTAAGGAAAATAATAAAGGAAATTTAATTTTCATTTAAGATATTAAGAAACAAAAAATTATAAATATAGGCTAGACTAGATTACAAACAAAAAAAAAATTCAATTGGCTCTCTCAATCACTTGTCATTCAGTTCAAATCTCTGACGTTTTTTGTCTCATCTTGTCATTTATTCTTTGTATTGATTTCATTGATTCTCCTCTTAAGTTCTTATCACATTTTAAACATATATCACTTCCAACAAATTTAATGTCTTGTATCTGAAATGAAAGTGAATTTAATTTCATTACGAATTACAGGCTTACAAAACTGAATTACGAGACATTTCAGCGTATGATGATTGGTTTTGTCAGATACACTTGTAGCAACGGGAAGAGCAAATGAATTAAAGAAAAAATGTTAAAAACATAAATATTGATTGCTTTAAAGGCTATAAAATAAGGAAAAGAATGAGGAGAATAAATTCAATTAAGATTAAGATTTACTTAAGATTTATTTTCCATTGTTACTAAAGAATTTATTGTGACAAAAAGGAAATTATAAAGCTTATAAATTGTTAAGATTTCAATGAATTTATGGAGGATTCATTGGCTATTAGTTGGTTATATTGTCTTTCAGATTAACTAAATGGTCTTTAGTTATTTAGAAAGCTTATAAATTAAATTGTTTTATTTATCAATGAATTTATGGAGGACCACAGCAATAGGAAATCACTTTATTATATTGGCTTATATGACCACCTATATTACAATTGAGGTTAGTTTTATGCTATCAATTACTTTAATAATGATCGCAGGATAATTTTTTAGTATGGATTCAATTATTTTCACAATGCACGTCAAAGCAGCTGTATGGAGAAGATTATAAACGAGTGGCTATATATGGGAGATTATAGAGGAACGACTATAGAAGGGAGAGTATCGACGAGGAATTATTGAACGGGAGACTATAGACGAGAAACTCTAGAAGAGAGACTAAAGACAGGAGACTATAGACCCGAGACTTTAGACGAGAAACTGTAGAGGAGAGACTATAGACGAAAGAATTAAAAGGCAAAACTATAGACGAGCGACTGTAGAGGAGAGACTATTAACGAAGAACAATTGATGAGGTATTATAGAGGAGAGACTATTGGACGGACGAATATATATGACAGACTATAGAGGAAAGACTGCAAAAGAGAGACTTTAGGAGGCAGACCTTTACTATTTTTTTTTTAAACAAAATTTGGTTTCCTTCTTTTTTCATACAAATTTTTTTTCACCATAAATTGTTTTTTTTATATTTATCTTAAAGTTTACTTTGGTGAAGTGTATATAAGATTCGGTACATCCGAATATAGCTCTCTTGCATTTTTTGCTTAGTCTCCTTATTTGTTTTTAAGAAGGAAAACCATGAAACCTGCCTACCAAATATTCAGGACGAAACAATTTTCTTGTCTCTCTCGCATTCCTTTTAACTCTGCTAATACTGCATAGTTCCCTGGCTTTTGTTTTGCCAGAGCAAAAAAGGAATAACATTTTTAAAAATTTCACAGAATAACTGCTGATGAAGTAAGGAAAGACACACTTTATTGCAATGTCTATTGAAAAACCTAAATGAAGGAAAAATTCTGACTACGAGAAAGTATGTGGTTAAATTAAGAATATGTTCAAAACTGTTGAACAATATTTTACTTAAAATAGCCCAATAGTATTTAATGATTCATATTGTAGCTGTTTTTTTTACCTAGTACAAAGAAAACTACTTGTTCCTTAACCTCGTCAGTTAGTTAGTTACACGTTTGTCTCGTTATGTTTCTTTTTTCACTACCACAATTTAATTCTTATATTTTTTCCATGCATTCTCGTATCCTCTATATAAAGCAATTCTTTTTCGAATAATTGGTCTTTCCCACCAAAAATATGGGGATTATATTGATTTTGTCATTCCGTTTGTAACACAAGGATACATTATTTAAATTTAAATAAAATAATGAGAAGATCCTTTATATATATTCTGGATCCTTTCACAATTCTACAACGATCTAGCTGTCCGTCAGTCATTCTGCTTAAAACACGATACGCCTTACTGGGAAGGATTAAGGAGGATGACATTTACTTCAAATATTCCTTGTTGATCAGCAATGTTTGGTATTGAAAATGGCCCAAATCGGTCAAATAGAAATAGAGTTATGAATCAAAATGTGTGTGTCTATTGTTTCTCATGTGTATTCACGTCTATAGTCCCGTCTATAGTCTCGTCTATAGTCTCGTCTATAGTCTCGTCTATAGTCTCGTCTATAGTCTCGTCTATAGTCTCGTCTATAGTCTCGTCTATAGTCTCGTCTATAGTCTCGTCTATAGTCTCGTCTATAGTCTCGTCTATAGTCTCTTCTATAGTCTCGTTCATAGTCTCGTCTATAGTCTCGTCTATAGTCTCGTCTATAGTCTCGTCTATAGTCTGGTCTATAGTCTCGTCTATAGTCTCGTCTATAGTCTCGTCTATAGTCTCGTCTATAGTCTCGTCTGTAGTCTCGTCTGTAGTCTCGTCTATAGTCTCGACTATAGTCTCGTCTATAGTCTCGTCTATAGTCTCGTCTATAGTCTCGTCTATAGTCTCGTCTATAGTCTCGTCTATAGTCTCGTCTATAGTCTAGTCTATAGTCTCGACTATAGTCTCGTCTATAGTCTCGTCTATAGTCTCGTCTATAGTCTCGTCTATAGTCTCGTCTATAGTCTCGTCTATAGTCTCGTCTATAGTCTCGTCTATAGTCTCGTCTATAGTCTCGTCTATAGTCTCGTCTATAGTCTCGTCTATAGTCTCGTCTATAGTCTCGTATATAGTCTCGTCTATAGTCTCGTCTATAGTCTCGTCTATAGTCTCGTCTATAGTCTCGTCTACAGTCTCGTCTATAGTCTTGTCTATAGTCTCGTCTATAGTCTCGTCTATAGTCTCGTCTATAGTCTCGTCTATAGTCTCGTCTATAGTCTCGTCTATATTCTCGTCTATAGTCTCGTCTATGGTCTCGTCTATAGTCTCATCTATAGTCTCATCTATAGTCTCGACTATAGTCTTGTCTATAGTCTTGTCTATAGTCTCATCTATAGTCTCGACTATAGTCTCGTCTATAGTCTCGTCTATAGTCTCGTTTATAGTCTCGTCTATAGTCTCGTCTATAGTCTCGTCTATAGTCTCGTCTATAGTCTCGTTTATAGTCTCGTCTATAGTCTCGTCTATAGTCTCGTTTATAGTCTCGTCTATAGTCTCGTCTATAGTCTCGTCTATAGTCTCGTCTATAGTCTCGTCTATAGTCTCGTCTATAGTCTCGTCTATAGTCTCGTCTATAGTCTCGTCTATAGTCTCGTCTATAGTCTCGTCTATAGTCTCGTCTATAGTCTCGTCTATAGTCTCGTCTGTAGTCTCGTCTGTAGTCTCGTCTATAGTCTCGACTATAGTCTCGTCTATAGTCTCGTCTATAGTCTCGTCTATAGTCTCGTCTATAGTCTCGTCTATAGTCTCGTCTATAGTCTCGTCTATAGTCTAGTCTATAGTCTCGACTATAGTCTCGTCTATAGTCTCGTCTATAGTCTCGTCTATAGTCTCGTCTATAGTCTCGTCTATAGTCTCGTCTATAGTCTCGTCTATAGTCTCGTCTATAGTCTCGTCTATAGTCTCGTCTATAGTCTCGTCTATAGTCTCGTCTATAGTCTCGTCTATAGTCTCGTATATAGTCTCGTCTATAGTCTCGTCTATAGTCTCGTCTATAGTCTCGTCTATAGTCTCGTCTACAGTCTCGTCTATAGTCTTGTCTATAGTCTCGTCTATAGTCTCGTCTATAGTCTCGTCTATAGTCTCGTCTATAGTCTCGTCTATAGTCTCGTCTATATTCTCGTCTATAGTCTCGTCTATGGTCTCGTCTATAGTCTCATCTATAGTCTCATCTATAGTCTCGACTATAGTCTTGTCTATAGTCTTGTCTATAGTCTCATCTATAGTCTCGACTATAGTCTCGTCTATAGTCTCGTCTATAGTCTCGTTTATAGTCTCGTCTATAGTCTCGTCTATAGTCTCGTCTATAGTCTCGTCTATAGTCTCGTTTATAGTCTCGTCTATAGTCTCGTCTATAGTCTCGTTTATAGTCTCGTCTATAGTCTCATCTATAGTCTCGTCTATAGATGAGACTATAATCTCGTCTATAGTCTCGTCTATAGTCTCGTCTATAATCTCGTCTATAGTCTCGTCTATAGTCTCATCTATAGTCTCGTCTATAGATGAGACTATAATCTCGTCTATAGATGATACTATAATCTCGTCTATAGTCTCGTCTATAATCTCGTCTATAATCTCGTCTATAGTCTCGTCTATAGTCTCGTCTATAATCTCGTCTATAATCTCGTCTATAGTCTCGTCTATAGTCTCGTCTATAGTCTCGTCTATAGTCTCGTCTCGTGTATAGTCTCGTCTATAGTCTGGTCTATAGTCTCGTCTATAGTCTGGTCTATAGTCTCGTCTATAGTCTCGTCTATAGTCTCGTCTATAGTCTCGTCTATAGTCTGGTTTATAGTCTCGTCTATAGTCTCGTCTATAGTCTCGTCAATAGTCTCGTCTATAGTCTCGTCTATAGTCTCGTCTATAGTCTCGTCTATAGTCTCGTCTATAGTCTCGTATATAGTCTCATCTATAGTCTCGTCAATAGTCTCGTCTATAGTCTCGTCTATAGTCTGGTCTATAGTCTGGTCTATAGTCTCGTCTATAGTCTCATCTATAGTCTCGTCTATAGTCTCATCTATAGTCTCGTCTATAGTCTCGTCTATAGTCTCGTCTATAGTCTCGTCTATAGTCTCGTCTATAGTCTGGTCTATAGTCTCGTCTATAGTCTCGTCTATAGTCTCGTCTATAGTCTCGTCTCGTGTATAGTCTCGTCTATAGTCTCGTCTATAGTCTCGTCTATAGTCTCGTCTATAGTCTCGTCTATAGTCTCGTCTATAATCTCGTCTATAATCTCGTCTATAGTCTCGTCTATAGTCTCGTCTATAGTCTCGTCTATAGTCTCGTCTATAGTCTCGTCTCGTGTATAGTCTCGTCTATAGTCTCGTCTATAGTCTCGTCTATAGTCTCGTCTATAGTCTCGTCTATAGTCTCGTCTATAATCTCGTCTATAATCTCGTCTATAGTCTCGTCTATAGTCTGGTCTATAGTCTCGTCTATAGTCTCGTCTATAGTCTCGTCTATAGTCTCGTCTATAGTCTGGTTTATAGTCTCGTCTATAGTCTCGTCTATAGTCTCGTCAATAGTCTCGTCTATAGTCTCGTCTATAGTCTCGTCTATAGTCTCGTCTATAGTCTCGTCTATAGTCTCGTCTATAGTCTCATCTATAGTCTCGTCTATAGTCTGGTTTATAGTCTCGTCTATAGTCTCGTCTATAGTCTCGTCAATAGTCTCGTCTATAGTCTCGTCTATAGTCTCGTCTATAGTCTCGTCTATAGTCTCGTCTATAGTCTCATCTATAGTCTCGTCTATAGTCTCGTCTATAGTCTCGTCTATAGTCTCATCTATAGTCTCGTCTATAGTCTCGTCTATAGTCTCGTCTATAGTCTCGTCTATAGTCTGGTTTATAGTCTCGTCTATAGTCTCGTCTATAGTCTCGTCAATAGTCTCGTCTATAGTCTCGTCTATAGTCTCGTCTATAGTCTCGTCTATAGTCTCGTCTATAGTCTCGTCTATAGTCTCATCTATAGTCTCGTCAATAGTCTCGTCTATAGTCTCGTCTATAGTCTGGTCTATAGTCTCGTCTATAGTCTCATCTATAGTCTCGTCTATAGTCTAGTCTATAGTCTCGTCTATAGTCTCGTCTATAGTCTCGTTTATAGTCTCGTCTATAGTCTCGTCTATAGTCTCGTCTATAGTCTCGTCTATAGTCTCGTCTATAGTCTCGTCTATAGTCTCGTCTATAGTCTCGTCTATAGTCTCGTCTATAGTCTCGTCTATAGTCTCGTCTATAGTCTCGTCTATAGTCTCGTCTATAGTCTCGTCTATAGTCTCGTCTATAGTCTCGTCTATAGTCTCGTCTATAGTCTCGTCTATAGTCTCGTCTATAGTCTCGTCTATAGTCTCGTCTATAGTCTAGTCTATAGTCTCGTCTATAGTCTCGTCTATAGTCTCGTTTATAGTCTCGTCTATAGTCTCGTCTATAGTCTCGTTTATAGTCTCGTCTATAGTCTCGTCTATAGTCTCGTTTATAGTCTCGTCTATAGTCTCGTCTATAGTCTCATCTATAGTCTCGTCTATAGTCTCGTCTATTGTCTCGCCTATAGTCTCGTCTACAGTCTCGTCTATAGTCTCGTCTATAGTCTCGTCTATAGTCTCGTCTATAGTCTCGTCTATAGTCTCGTCTATTCTCGTCTATAGTCTCGTCTATAGTCTCGTCTATAGTCTCGTCTATAGTCTCGTCTATAGTCTCGTCTATAGTCTCGTCTATAGTCTCGTCTATAGTCTCGTCTATAGTCTCGTCTATAGTCTGGTCTATAGTCTGGTCTATAGTCTCGTCTATAGTCTCGTCTATAGTCTGGTCTATAGTCTCGTCTATAGTCTCGTCTATAGTCTCGTCTATGGTCTCGTCTATAGTTTCATCTATAGTCTCGTCTATAGTCTCGTCTATAGTCTCATCTATAGTCTCGTTTATAGTCTATTTTATGGTCTAGTCTATAGTCCCGTCTATATCTATATTGCAATGTTGCTCACGCTTCCTTTTATACAGCCGTATAATAGCAGTCTTACTTGTTTGTTAATTTATTGTTGGCCATTGTATTGTGGTCATTCGTTGCGATTTCAATAACAGATCTTAACGAGCCTTTTTAAAAATCCTTTTATTGTTTCGTCTTTACATTTAAGGATGATATGTGTTTGTATGCTTTTGTAGAATACTTTTTGCAGTAAAACAGATATTGAGCACTTTATTGTTTTTCTTTATGCTTTTGTTGAAAGTGGCCACATTATTGTGTTGGGTAGTAAAGACGGCAATAATATAACAACGTGCTTCATTAGTATTGGAAAAGAATGAAAGATGATAATGAAATGAAGGGAAAAAGGAAAATGTAGCAGTAGTTTTTTGAAGACTTTTTGAAAATGTTTTATTTTTTGCAATTTTAAAGATGTCTTGGGACAATTTGGATTTGGTTTCCTCGTGAATTAGTATAGATGCTCATTTGCTCAAACGAACATATCTGTAGCACCCCTGATTTAACTACTTTATCATGTACTTATTTGTTATACGCGTGGTATTATATTCTACAATAGTCTCCTATATAGTCTTCGAATATGGTCTCGCTAGTCTCTCGTGTATAGACTCTAGTCTGTATTCTCTCATATATAGCCTATTGTCTACAGTCTCTCGGTTATATTATCTCGTCTATAGTCTCCCGTCTACAGTCTCTAGTCTATAGTATCTTGAATATAGTCTCTCACCTATAGTATGTCTATAGTCTCTTGAATAAATTATCGCGTCTGTAGTTTCTCGTCTATAGTCTTCCTTCTTCCGTCTCTCGTCTAAAGTCTCTCGTCCGTATTCTCTTGTCTACAGTCTCTCTTCTATAATTTCTCGTGTACAGTCTCGTCCATATTCTCTCGTCTATATTATCTCGACAATATTCTCTTGAATATCTCGTCTATATTTTATAGTCTATAGTCTCGCGATTATAGTCTTTTGATAATAGTCTCGTATATTGTCTCTCGACTATGATTTCGCATCAATAGTTTCTCTTGTATAGACTCCAGTCTATAATCTCTCAACTATATTCTCTCATCTATAGCCTCTCGTCTATAGTCTCTCGTCTATAGTATCTCGTCTACAGTATGTCGTCTATAGTTTCTCGTCTTTCGCCTATAGTCTCTTTTCTTTAAGTCTCGTCAATAGTCTCGTCTAGAGTTTCGTATATTATCACGTCTATTGTGTCGTTATAGTCTCTTGTCTACAATCTCTCGACTAAGGGTCTCTCATCTGTATTCTCTCGTCTTTAGTATCTCATCTATAGTCTCGCTTCTACAGTCTCTTTCAAAAACCTGTTCATTAATATGAAATATATTTCTGTTTGTATTTCTGCCTTTCTTATGCAATTTTTTTTTTGTTTTATTCATTTTATTTTGAAAATACATTTTATATTAAATTTAATTAATTTTTTGCTTCAATAACAATTTGAATTTCATCTAGAAAACTATAAATTTTATTATGATAACATTTATTATATTTTATATCATATTAAATTGCAACATAAATCTATGTTTTATTTGATGGGTAATAAAATATATTTTAGATGGAAATTTGATTTATTTATGTGCAAGTTTAAATCAATTAAAATAAATCTGATTAAACATAGTAATTAATTGTATGAGAAGAGTGTGTTTTATTAAAAGTTGTTAAATAAATTGAAATAGTTATTTGTATATAAAAATAATATTTAATTATGGGGGTATTAACAAAACAAATTTGTTTATGGAAAATGTATATATTTGCTTCATTAGTATTTAAAGGATTGGTTTGGAAGATGAGGATTTGATGAAAACAACACATTTAGCTCTCGAAATTAAAAACTCAAAAGACTTAATAAAATGTTACACTTTAGTTGATTTTCATATAGCAAATTTTCATTACAATCCCTTTATATCAATTTTATTTTCCTTTTTCTTCACATTTTATTATGCATTTTTATTTTTTAAAGTACCTGTTGTTTATTGGCTGTATTTACATTATGTCTACATAAATTTAAGCTTTTAAATCAATTATGTACATCTGGTCATTTTAACCTCTTCCTGGTTTGTAATTAAAATTTAAACTGACCTGATTTTTTGCACTTAACTCCATGTAAAGACAATAATGTAGACAGCAATGACAAAAATATTCATGGTTGTAATATGGTTTGGTTAATCAGCTGCTGCACATATTGCCTGGATTTTTTTTTTAAATATTTTTGTTATTTTTACACAAATAAATTATAAAAAAGCAACAGTTAATAAAATTGTAGCAGAATCGTGTGGGATTTTGACACAGATGATAGAGTGGTGAAAGCGTAGCTTAAATGGAAAGAAAATGAATAATGATAGTCCCAGTTTTTAAATTAAATTTAAAAAATTTCAAAGAAGCTCACACAAATTTGAAATATTTAGCATATTTCCCATCAAACTGAAAGCAAGTCACGAAGGCGTATGATTATTATTTATAGAATGATCTCACAATAAAAAATAATCATACGCCTACGTATTCATATAATGGCCTTATTTTTACTCTGCTTAATCAGTTGCACATGTTGTCAGGACATTTTGTTGAAATGTTTATTTTTGTCCAAACTGCAACAGTTAATAAAAAATAATGCCACAGAATTTTGTGGACAGTTAAGCCAGATGATGAACTGGTGGCTGGGTAATTTAAAACAATAATAGTATTTAAACAAATTGAAATAATGATTTTTTGTAAATGTTTTATTGCAGTTTAAAGATAAATTATTCACGAAATGAAAAATAAAATTAAAAATCTTTAATTTATTTTTAAATTTATAAAAATCGTAGAAATTTTACGTCAAAATATAAAAAACATTACCAATTTTTAAACAATCTAAGAAAATATTGGAGTAACTTTTAATTTATGAAAAAAGTAGTAAAAATAGTACTTTTTTGTGATTTCTTACGAATTTACAACAATGATGGAAAATAGGCCAAATATTTTGATTTTTTAAAAGGTAGTAAATTTACTATTAATTTTAATTATCCGGTTATTTTTGTGAAAATGCTTAAATATTTTAGATAATGACAATTAAATCAACAGAAAATGCTCAGGACATTGTTTTGTGTAATTTTTTGAATATTCGGCATTTTATTCGAAAAATTATTCGAGTATTTTTGTTAATAAATGTGAATAATAAGGTTCTTTCAATGTAAATTTTAATAACAAAAATGTTTTTAGTTATTTTTTTTTGATTATTCGGTATTTTTTATTCGAATAATTATCCGATTATTTTTTTTAAAAAATTCTAAAAAATTTTATATTAGGTTAATTAAAGCAATAGGATAATTTTGTGAAATTTTTTCAGTATTCGGTTTTTTATTCGAATAATTATTCGAATATTTTTTATATATAATTTTAATTATATATAAATTATAAACAAATTTTTATTATATTCCTTAAATTATTCAGTAATTTTTTTTTATGGAAACTAAATTATACTTTATACAAAAATTTTTATTAAATATTCAAAATTATTAATTTTAAAAAAAAGTAGTAGAAATACTACTATTTTTAAAATGAGCAAATTCTGTGTTAATCTTCATATATATTGCATATTTTACAAAAAATAACAAAAAAATTTTAATTTCAAAAAAGTAGTAAAAATACTACTAATTGGTATGGAGTTAAAATGATTTATTTTTCAAGTGTATTAAAATAAAAGTGAATAAAATACAAGAATTTACTTAAAATTAATGATTTTAAAAATGAAGTGAAACTACTACTCTTTTTAAAATTATTAAAAAGTAGTAAATTTACTACTATTTTGTTTTTTGTAAACTAAATTATATTTTATAAATAAGAAACAAAAATTTTGTATAAAAGTTTAATAAATATTCAAAAGTATTAATTTAAAAAAAAGAGTAGTAGAAATACTACTATTTTGAAAACGAGAAAATTCAGTGCAAGTCTTCAAAAATTACTAAAAATTTTTAATTTAAAAAAAGTAGTGAACAAATACAAGAATCTACCTAAAATAAATAACTTGAAAAACATAGTGAAACTACTACTATTTTTAAAATCAATTAATTAATTATTTTTAAATGAATTAATAAAGCTGTAGTTTAAAGGAAATTTTTTCAATTTGAAAAAATAGGAAAAAATCTAGAAAATTACCCAAATGTACCTTTATAAGAAATGTAGCAGAAATACTACTATTTTTATGATAAGTTGTCTTTAAAAGTTGTTTTCAAAACAAACAAAAATTATAAGATTTAAGAAAACTATGTACAATTAAAATAAAAATAGTTCATCTATACGTATGATTATTATTTATTTCTTGACTTTCTTTTAATAACACTCATACGCTTAGGTTTTAGTATCAATTTTAAGTTATTTTAAAATCTTCTTTTTACCAAAATTTAATAGACTTTTTCCCATTCGTTTTATGGCATTTTCATTTGCGCAATAAAATTGTAAATTTCTTTTTAATTGATTTTATTTAGCTCAACTTTTTATGACCCCTTTCAAACACTGTAAAGTTTTATGTTAAAAGTTAATTTATTTTACATTCTACTTTTAATCACTTTAAGAAGTTATAAAATTTTTATTTAGCATTTTAATGTTTTTGTTAGGTACAATAAAAGTTATGTTAATTTATTAGCAATTATTAAATAGTGACTTAATTAATACTGGGTAACTTATCAAAATTTTAATCATAGTTAAGGAATAATCAATGTTTAAATATATTTTTTTCATAAAAAAACTCGACTATAGACTCTACTATAGACTCGAATAGAGACTCTCCTATAGATTCGACTATAGACTCTACTATAAACTCGACTATAAATTCGACTATAGACTCGAATATATACTCGATTATAGAATCGACTATAGGCTCGAGTATGGACTAGACTATAGAGTCGACAGTAGACTCGACTCGACTCTACTATAGACTCGACTAGTATTTGTATTGTTGTATAAAATAAATATTTTTTATTTAAATTTATTTTATTACTTTGGTGTAAATCATAATTGTGAACCCTCATGTTTTTAGTACAACTGAGAAAGAGTGAAAGTAAATGCATATCTAAGTAACTATGTTGTAATTTTAAAATTTCTACATTTTCATATAGTAAAAGATTTACATATTTCCTGACATTAAGTGTATGCACATATAAAATATACAAATTAATAATAAACCAGTGAATATTTGATAAAGTTTTAACAATGTTAAATCACTGAAACACACTCCAACAAATTAAGGACTTTAAAAAATGTTGTCGGCTTTTGATTTCCTTTTATAGATGATCTGAAGACCGCTTCAATCAGATGCCGGCTTCAGAGTAGGCATTTAGAGTAGCTATCAGAAGACGGATTTTGATTGCCTTTTATAGGCTTTAGATAGCATTTTCTAGATAATTTGAAGCGGCCTTCTGATTAACTTTTACAGGTAGTCTTGAGTCATCTTTGAGTTCTCTATTTACTAAATTTTGCTGGGTTGTATTTACCCAATCTACATTTAAACTATTTATTCTAATCTGTGTTGTTAGAATGCTTTAGTATGTTGTGCTTATTTATTTTCTATTTTCTACAACATTTCTAGTTTCTCTCTTCTATTATTTATTTGTATAATCTAAGCAAAATCATTGCATTGTTATTTTAATAGTTTAGAAAAAAGGAAGCTTAACATAAAACTACATAATTTCATTCTTGCATCAAGTAAATAGGAAAATATACTAAAGATACATATAAGAAACAAATACAAGATAATAGAAATAGATTGCAGATGCTTAGAGATTTGTTACTCTATTGATATTTGTTGGGAAAGAATAACAAAATAATAACCAAATAATAAATATCACATTACCAGCCTTCAGGAAGCAAATTAATAGTTGGTTGAAATTTAAGTTGCAAAGGGAAGCTATTAAAGACTTAATTAAAACGGAGCTAAATGTTTGAAATATTAGAAATATCAAGAAAAATCTTTAATTTTGAAGTTAAGTTCATAACAATTTATTATAATAAAGAGATATTTTACACAATTTATAAGAGTTTTATTGCATTATTAACAAATTGTAAAATACGTATACGTAATATTTAATTCATACCAGAAAAACCATATCACTCATACGTCTTTGAACAAGTGAATAAAAATACATTTTAAATAAAAAAAAAAATAGAAAATCAAAGCTTGATTGTATAGAAAAATTGTATTTCAAACATGTACTTTCAAAGAAACATTTTAAAAGTCGTCGACTTGACTGATCTCGACTTGATGACTTTTCTATAGAAAAGTTGTCGACTTGATGACTTTTCTATAGAAGTCGTCGACTTGATGACTTTTCTATAGAAAAGTCGTCGACTTGATGACTTTTCTATAGAAAAGTTGTCGTTTTGATGACTTTTCTATAGAAAAGTTGTCGTTTTGATGACTTTTCTATAGAAAAGTTGTCGTTTTGATGACTTTTCTATAGAAAAGTTGTCGTTTTGATGACTTTTCTTTAGAAAAGTTGTCGTTTTGGTGACTTTTCTATAGAAAAGTTGTCGTTTTGATGACTTTTCTATAGAAAAGTTGTTGACTTGATGACTTTTCTATAGAAAAGTTGTTGACTTGATGACTTTTCTATAGAAAAGTTGTCGTTTTGATGACTTTTCTATAGAAAAGTTGTCGTTTTGATGACTTTTCTATAGAAAAGTTGTCGTTTTGATGACTTTTCTATAGAAAAGTTGTCGTTTTGATGACTTTTCTATAGAAAAGTTGTCGTTTTGATGACTTTTCTATAGAAAAGTTGTCGTTTTGATGACTTTTCTATAGAAAAGTTGTCGTTTTGATGACTTTTCTATAGAAAAGTTGTCGTTTTGATGACTTTTCTATAGAAAAGTTGTCGTTTTGATGACTTTTCTATAGAAAAGTTGTCGTTTTGATGACTTTTCTATAGAAAAGTTGTCGTTTTGATGACTTTTCTATAGTAAAGTTGTCGTTTTGATGACTTTTCTATAGAAAAGTTGTCGTTTTGATGACTTTTCTATAGAAAAGTTGTCGTTTTGATGACTTTTCTATTAAAAAGTTGTCGTTTTGATGACTTTTCTATAGAAAAGTTGTCGTTTTGATGACTTTTCTATAGAAAAGTTGTCGTTTTGATGACTTTTCTATAGAAAAGTTGTCGTTTTGATGACTTTTCTATAGAAAAGTTGTCGTTTTGATGACTTTTCTATAGAAAAGTTGTCGTTTTGATGACTTTTCTATAGAAAAGTTGTCGTTTTGATGATTTTTCTATAGAAAAGTTGTCGTTTTAATGATTTTTCTATAGAAAAGTTGTCGTTTTGATGACTTTTCTATAGAAAAGTTGTCGTTTTGATGACTTTTCTATAGAAAAGTTGTCGTTTTGATGACTTTTCTATAGAAAAGTTGTCGTTTTGATGACTTTTCTATAGAAAAGTTGTCGTTTTGATGACTTTTCTATAGAAAAGTTGTCGTTTTGATGACTTTTCTATAGAAAAGTTGTCGTTTTGATGACTTTTCTATAGAAAAGTTGTCGTTTTGATCACGTTTCTTTAGAAAAGTTGTTAACTTGATGACTTTTCTTTAGAAAAGAAGTCGACTTTATGACTTTTCTTATAAAAGTTGTCGACTTTATGACTTTGAAAGTCGGTGGACGCCAGATTTTCATTGTCTTTGAAATATTGCTGAACAATAAAACCGCAGAAAATATTTCATTGTTAATAACTTGATTAAAGCTGTTAAAGATTTAAGTATTGTATTTAATGTAACAAATTGTAGTTATTAAATAATTCCCTTTATATTGTACAGCTTCTGTTGTTATAAATTATTTCTCTCATTATTTAATTTTTCATTAAATATTTCCCAAATTTCATCAGAGTAAACATTCATTCAGCCTACACTACTCTCGTTCATATAATTGAAATGCCTACACAAATTTTGCAAAATTTTAAGTGAAAATTGTTGTGGTTTTGCCTATGGTTAACGAATTTATGTGTAAATCTGTTAAAAGAAGAAAAAAATACAGCAAATCTACAGACACAGGCTTATTGTAACAAATGTGTTAATACTTAACACATTTATATTAAATACCTACCTGGGAATGCATTAATTTTCAGGCAAATTTTTAACATATAAACAACAACGCCCATATATTGTAAATTTAATAACATTTCTATACATAAATTTAAGTTTTTAATTACTTACTTATTTAAAGAATTTGCAATGATTTTATACATGGAATTAAATAATAAAGAATAATTTACAGTGCAGGAATTTGTGGAAACAAATGATGCTTTAAATTTAGTATTTAAAATGTGTGGAAATTACAAACGTTATGACAAACTTATAAACACCCATTCCACTAATTTTTAAGGATAACAAAATATTTTAGCAAATCACACTACTAAACAAAACATAGAAACAACGGCAGATTACACCCACAGCCCCCAAACAGTCCCATCTATATCCTACAATTTACAACGGAAAAACAGAATATATAAAGATACTACATTTCATAGTAAATTCCAAATAAAAAATGGCAACAGGAAGTCGCTGTTTCTGTGTCTTTGTGTTACTGCACACTTTCAGTATAAAAAAAAAAATATTTCGAGTTTATTTAAATTTTGTGAGTGAGAGCTTATAGTGGTAACATTTTTATGTAAATTTATGTTAACACAATCACAAAACAGAAAAAACAACAAGAAAATGGATAGAAAAGAGTAATAGTAAAAAAAATATAAAACAAGATGTACCGAATCTTATATACCCTACAGCAAACTATTGAAAAAAATATTTTTTCGTTTAACAAAATTTTATGTAAAAAAAATTTTTGCCTATTATTATTAACCTAATTATGGGATTATATAGAGGAAAATATTTCCATTCCTTTTTCAAAAATCGTGTTTTATATATTTGAATTTCCGCCAATTATCTCTGTATAACTCCCCAACATGGATTGTTGAAATTCTTTATGATAGAACCTATTCCTGATACATTCACCACCATTTACTTCTAAACACAGTCACCAACTATTAAAGTAAATATGTTTACTGGTCTATATATATATTTCTGACTCCTCTACAGCCTCTCTACTTGGGCATAAATCCCAGCAATGTCACTGGTGACTTTTAACAACCCATCAGCTTTTTGTTAACAGCTTAAATTATAAAATAAAAAATGCATAACATGGGAAACTACCTACATATAAAAACATGATATTAACAACTCAACTGGAGTCCAGCACAATGTGAAAGGTGATAGTGTCAGTGGATCGCATAAAAATTGCTGCATATTTTAACAATTAATAATGTAGGGTTACATATTATATTCACAGGTAAAAACTAGAGTAAAAATACAACGAAAAGCAATAAAAGAAATAAGATATCAACAATATAAACAGAGGAGACTATAGGCGATAGACTATAGACGAGAGACTATAAACAAGACGAGATATTGGACTATAATGAAAGACTGTAGACGAAAAACTGTAGACGAGACTATAGACGATACTATAGACGAGGCTATAGACGATACTATAGACGATACTATAGACGAGACTATAGACGAGACTATAGACGAGATTATAGACGATACTATAGACGAGACTATAGACGAGACTATAGACGATACTATAGACGAGACTATAAACGAGACTATAGACGATACTATAGACGACACTATAGACGAGACTATAGACGAGACTATAGACGAGACTATAGATTAGACTATAGACGAAACTATAAACGAGACTATAGACGAGACTATAGACGAGACTATATACGAGACTATAGACGAGACTATAGACGAGACTATAGATGAGACTATAGACGAAACTATAGACGAGACTATAGACGAGAGACTATAGACGAGAGACTATAGACGAGAGACTATAGACGAGAGACTATAGACGAGAGACTATAGACGAGAGACTATAGACGAGAGACTATAGACGAGAGACTATAGACGAGAGACTATAGACGAGAGACTATAGACGAGAGACTATAGACGAGAGACTATAGACGAGAGACTATAGACGAGAGACTATATGCGAGAGACTATAGACGAGAGACTATAGACGAGAGACTATAGACGAGAGACTATAGACGAGAGACTATAGACGAGAGACTATAGACGAGAGACTATAGACGAGAGACTATAGACGAGAGACTATAGATGAGAGACTATAGACGAGAGACTATAGACGAGAGACTATAGACGAGAGACTATATACGAGAGACTATAGACGAGATACTATAGACGAGAGACTATAGACGAGAGACTATAGACTATAGACGAGAGACTATAGACGAGAGACTATAGACGAGAGACTATAGACGAGAGACTATAGACGAGAGACTATAGACGAGAGACTATAGACGAGAGACTATAGACGAGAGACTATAGACGAGAGACTATAGACGAGACTATAGACGAGGCTATAGACGAGGCTATAGACGAGACTATAGACCAGACTATAAGTAGACGAAGCAATAGGCGAGATAATAGACTAGGCAATCAAGAACTCAATAGACAACACAAGAGGTGAGGCAATAGACGGGAAATTAGTCGGGACTACAGTTGACATTATGAGAGAAAACAGACGATGCAATAGACAAGACAATAGATGCGGCAATAAGCAAGACATTAGGTGAGTCCGTAGACGTGATAATAGACGGGATTATAGATGTGGCAATGGGCAAGGCAATAGATGAAACTATTGACGAGACAATAATATTTTTTACACAAAAATTTTCATTATCAACTACTATAGACAGTGATTGTGTTCTCTTTTCATACTCGCCCGACATATTTCTGTTTCCTTAAGTTTTATAAATGTTTCTTAAACAAAACAATTACAACTTCTTGGCGCCATATGGCAGACATGTTTTAGCTTTGCTGTTGCATTTGAAAAAAACTTTACAAATTATGGTGTGGCTGGTGCAACAATTGCTAATAAACTGCACTTGAACATGCAATAAAATTATTTGAAAAAATTAACAGAAAAATTTTTGCAATTGAAATGTAAATAAAGAGGAAGTTAAAATTAAGGGAGAATAAAAAAGTTGTATAAATTGCAAATTAAATGCTATTGAAATTTTTGTGATAAACAAATTTTTAAGGGAAAAATTATTATTTTTAATTTGTATGAGAAAATATTTAAAGAATTAGATATGAAAGGAAAAATCTTTAAAAAGACGAATATTTAATTTTTTATATAAAATGAACCTTTATATTCCAACTAAAACTAAATTTTCCGTTTTATACAAATAAAGCAATAAAAGGGTTATGGGAGAAAGTTGTTGATATAAATTTTAATTCATTTCTATTGTCATGAAAAAAAGTAGCTTTATTTTAAAATAAAATATTTAATTTTGCCTAAATCCACTTTAACCGGAAATAACATACTAAAACTTTCTGTCCACCACAATTCACATATTTTTACTGCATTCAAGTCACATAAATTGACAAAAATTATAATTTTCAAAACAGCTAGCCACTACATAAATATTCAGTCATGAATTTAATGTATAATTTAACTTTTACCCCCTTTCAAGCACCACGAATAAAAATCTGGTTTCTGAACCAACTGTTTGTTTAGTTTTTGTTAGGGGGAATTTATAAAACAACCACACACATACAATTTTTGTTTTATTTCCTCTTGAAATCACCACTTACTTCCGGTTGAGTGAGTGTGTTGTGAAAATTCGAAAAAAAAATACTAAAATGATTTGCATTTAATGTAGAAATAGAGAAATTAATTTTAATTTTAAAACAATATGGAAAAGCATAAAAACAGGTATATAACTCACATAAGATTTAATATGAAAATCAAGCAAAGAGAGATATTTCAATATTGAATTAAAACATTTTCATTGCATTTTTGAATATATATTAAATTCCTTTTTTAATACTTAAAGATTTCATACAATTCTATTTAAATATTTTTCATTTTAGTAGACAAGATTTTCTGTAATTTTTTTAACTTAACCTTGCTTTTCAATCGTTCATGTCTTGTGCAAATAAGCCATTTTGTCTGCTATACATTTACTTAGCTTATTGCTGGTGACAGCTGTTAACAATGTCTTTGCTTTCTGTCATTTTAAAGTGAAAGCGAAGAAAACAAACGGGAGAATAAAGCAATAGAAACTAGCAAATAAAAATCTCCACTAAATAGCTTGAAAATGTTTGTAGTAGACAACTTAGACTGGCTGGTGAGATGGCAGAGAAGTCAACAGAAGTCATTTAATTGTCTTAAGTGTAATGTTTGAAGAACAGAAGAAGTATATAAAATTAACTAGTAATTTGTTAATCGAATAATTAATTTAGAATAAAATTCTATAGAAATACATATTCCAATCAATTGTAAAGAAATTTTCTTAATCGAATAAAATTTTTTAATCGAATAAAATTTTTTAATCGAATAACATTTCTATATTCGATTTAAATTCTTAAAGAAATTTTCCAATTGAATAAAATTCTTAATCGAATAAAATTTTTAAAGAAATTTTCTTAATCGAATAAAATTTCTAGAAATTTGTCAAATAAAATGTTAATGAACTTTTCTTAATCGAATAAAATTTTTAAAGGAATTTTCTAATCGAGTACGGTTTTCTTAATCGAATAAAATTAGTTAAAGAAATTTTCTTATCGAATAAAATTTGTATGGAAACTTTCTTAATCGAATAAAATGTCTATATAAATTTTCTTAATCGATTAAAATTTTTAAAGAAATTTTCTTAATCGAATAAAATTTCGATAGAAAATATTTTAATCGAATAAAATTTCTATAGAATTTTTCTTAATCCAATAATATTTGTTATATACATTTTTTTATTCTTAACCGGATAAAATTTCTAATGAAATTTTCATAATCAAATAATATTTCTAGAAATTTGTCCTTAAAAATAAAATTTTAAAGAATCGAATAAAATACTATAGAAATTTTTAAAGAAGTAGAGAAATTTTCGAAACGAATAAAATTAGTTAAAGAAATTTTCTAATCGAATAAAATTTTTAAAGAAATTTTCTTAATCGAATAAAATTTCTAGAAATTTGACCATAATCAAATAAAATTTTAAAGAACTTTTCTTAATCGAATAAAATTTTTAAAAGAGTTTTCTAATCGAGTACAATTTTCTTAATCGAATAAAATTTCTATAAAAATTTTGAAAGAAGTAGAGAAATTTTCTAATCGAATAAAATTAATTAAAGAAATTTTATAACTGAATAAAATTATTTTGGAAACTTTCTTAATCGAATAAAATTTCTATAGAAAATATTTTAATCGAATAAAATTTCTATAGAATTTTTCTTAATCCAATAATATTTGTTATATACATTTCTTTATTCTTAACCCTATAAAATTTCTAATGAAATTTTCTTAATCGAATAAAATTACTAATGAAATTATCATAATCGATTAAAATTTCTAAAGAAATTTTCATAATAGAATAATATTTCTAGAAATTTGTCCTTAAAAATAAAATTTTAAAGAACTTTTCTTAATCGAATAAAATTACTATAGAAATTTTGAAAAAAGTAGAGACATTTTCTAATCGAATAAAATTAATTAAAGAAATTTTCTAATTGAATAAAATTTTTATGGAAACTTTCTTAATCGAATAAAAGTGAGTAGAAATTTTTTTAATCGATTAAATTTATAAAGAAATTTTCTTAATCGAATAAAATTTCTATAGAAAATATTTTAATCGAATAAAATTTCTATAGAATTTGTCATAATCCAATAATATTTGTTATATAAATTTTCTTATTCTTAACCGGATAAAATTTCTAATGAAATTTTCTTAATCGAATAAAATTACTAATGAAATTATCATAATCGATTAAAATTTCTAAAGAAATTTTCATAATAGAATAATATTTCTAGAAATTTGTTCTTAAAAATAAAATTTTAAATAACTTTTCTTAATCGAATAAAATTACTATAGAAATTTAAAAAAAAGTAGAGAAATTTTCTATTCGAATAAAATTTATTAAAGAAATTTTCTAATTGAATAAAATTTTTATGGAAACTTTCTTTATCGAATAAAATGTCTATAGAAATTTTCTTAATTGAATAAAATTTTTAAAGAAATTTTCTTAATCGAATAAAATTTTTATAGAAATTATTTTAATCGAATAAAATTTCTACAGAATTATTTATAATCCAGTAAAATTTGTTATATAATAAAATAGAATAAAATCTTTAAAGAAATTGCCTTCATCGAATCAAATTTTTATTTAAACTTTCTTAATCGTATAAATTTTGAAAAAAAAATTCTAATAAAATTAAATTTCTGCACAATTAATTGTCGATTTAAATTTTTTTAAGAATTTTTTTTATTGAATACAATTTCTATGGAAACATTCGAAAGCAAATGAGATATTCTTAATCGAAAAAGTCCTTTAAAAATGTTCTTAATCGAATAAAATATTTAAATAAATTCGAATAAAATTTTTACAGAAAATTTCTTTCGAATAAAATTTCTATTCAAATAAAATCGAACATAATTTTTATGAAAACTTTATAGTCGAATAAAAATTTTATGAAAAATTTCTATAAAAAATTTCTATTCGAATAAAATTTTTATGAAAAATTACTATTAAAATAAAATCATTATAGAAAATTTCTGTTCGAATATAATTTTTATGAAAAATTTCTATTCGAATAAAATGTTTATGGAAAATTTCTATTCAAATTAAATCTTAGAAAATTTCCACTAGAATAAAATTTTATTTAAAAAAATTTCTATTCGATTATAATTTTAATGAAAAATTTTTATTCGAATAAAATTTGTATGAAAAATTTTTATTCGAATAAAATTTTTATGGAAAATTTCTATTCGAATAAAATTTTTATGGAAAATTTCTATTCGAATAAAATTTTTATTATAAAAATCATTATAGAAAATTTCTGTTCGAATATAATTTTTGTGAAAAATTTCTATTCGAATAAAATGTTTATGAAAAATTTCTATTCAAATAATATCTTAGAAAATTTCTATTAGAATAACATTTTTATAGAAAATTTCCACTCGAATAAAATTTTTATAGAAAATTTAATGAAAAATTTGGAAAATTTCTATTCGAATAAATTTTATATAGAAAATTTCTTTTCGAATAAAATTTGAAGAAATGATCTTAGTCGAATAAAATTTTTTTAATCGAATAAAATTTTTAAAGAAATTTCGTAATAGAATAATATTTCTATACATATAAATATCTTAATCGAATAAATTTTTTAAAATTATTTTTTTTTAATCTAATAAAATGTCTAAGAAGTTTTTGAATTGAAAAAAAAAATTCTTTTTTATTCCATCGAAATTTTCTTAATCGATTAAATCGAATAGAAATTGATTTATATCAAATTAAATATCGATTAAAATAAAATCGAATATAATTTTTATGAAAAATTTCTATTCGAATATAATTTTTATGAAAAATTTCTATTCGAATAAAATGTTTATGAAAAATTTCTATTCAAATTAAATCATAGAAAATTTCCACTCGAATAAAATTTTTATAGAAAATATCTATTTATAGAAAATTTCTATTCGATTATAATTTTAATGAAAAATTTCTGCTTGAATAAAATGTTTATGGTAAATTTCTATTCGTATAAATTTTTTATAGAAAATTTCTATTCGAATAAAATTTGAAGAAATGATCTTAGTCGAATAAAATTTTTTTAATCGAATAAAATTTTTATTATAAAAATCATTATAGAAAATTTCTGTTCGAATATAATTTTTGTGAAAAATTTCTATTCGAATAAAATGTTTATGAAAAATTTCTATTCAAATAATATCTTAGAAAATTTCTATTAGAATAACATTTTTATAGAAAATTTCCACTCGAATAAAATTTTTATAGAAAATTTAATGAAAAATTTGGAAAATTTCTATTCGAATAAATTTTAT
The DNA here is from genome assembly GCF_958450345.1 of Calliphora vicina. Lineage (NCBI taxonomy): Eukaryota > Metazoa > Arthropoda > Insecta > Diptera > Calliphoridae > Calliphora > Calliphora vicina. Next base: position 118,521,331 of record NC_088783.1, read on the forward strand.
ATAGAAAATTTCTTTTCGAATAAAATTTGAAGAAATGATCTTAGTCGAATAAAATTTTTTTAATCGAATAAAATTTTTAAAGAAATTTCGTAATAGAATAATATTTCTATACATATAAATATCTTAATCGAATAAATTTTTTAAAATTATTTTTTTTTAATCTAATAAAATATCTAAGAAGTTTTTGAATTGAAAAAAAAATTCTTTTTTATTCCATCGAAATTTTCTTAATCGATTAAATCGAATAGAAATTGATTTATATCAAATTAAATATCGATTAAAATAAAATCGAATATAATTTTTATGAAAAATTTCTATTCGAATATAATTTTTATGAAAAATTTCTATTCGAATAAAATGTTTATGAAAAATTTCTATTCAAATTAAATCATAGAAAATTTCCACTCGAATAAAATTTTTATAGAAAATATCTATTTATAGAAAATTTCTATTCGATTATAATTTTAATGAAAAATTTCTGCTTGAATAAAATGTTTATGGTAAATTTCTATTCGTATAAATTTTTTATAGAAAATTTCTATTCGAATAAAATTTGAAGAAATGATCTTAGTCGAATAAAATTTTTTTAATCGAATAAAATTTTTATTATAAAAATCATTATAGAAAATTTCTGTTCGAATATAATTTTTGTGAAAAATTTCTATTCGATAAAATGTTTATGGAAAATTTCTATTCGAATAAAATGTTTATGAAAAATTTCTATTCAAATTAAATTTTAGAATAAAATTTTTAGAAATTTACTATAAACATTTTATTCAAATAGAAATTTTTCATAAAAATTTTATTCGAATAAAAATTTTTTATTAAAATTATAATAGAATAGAAATTTTCTATGAAAATTTTATTCGACTGGAAATTTTCTATTCGATTATAATTTTAATGAAAAATTTTTATTCGAAAAAAATTTTTATGAAAAATTTCTATTTGAATAAAATGTTTATGGTAAATTTCTATTCGAATAAATTTTTTATAGAAAATTTCTAAAATTTTTAAAGAACTTTCGTATAGAATAATATTTCTATACCTATAAATATTTTATAGAATAAATTTATTAAAATATTTTTTTTTTAATCGAATCTAAAGAATTTTTTGAATTGAAAAAAAAAATCTTTTTTATTCCATAGAAATTTTCTTAATCGTTTAAAGTTTCTATCGAAGCTAGTTTAGCTATTATTTTAGCACCTTCATTAAAATTGTTCACAATTCCCAGAATCTTTTATATTAATATACTTTTAATAATTTTGCAGGTAAATAATATAAAACGCATTCTCTTGTTATGGAAACTAACCAGTGATGTTGTCTCTTAACTGCTGTCCTACATTTTGTCTTGTCGTGTATCCTTTGTTAATGATTATCCTTGAAAAGCATAATAGACTTCTTCGAGTCAACGCCATTTAAAAAAGTCTTAAGGAAATTTGTATAAAATATTATATTTTTTTTGCATTGTTTGCAGTTTTCCGTTAAAATATTAATAAATCAATCATTTGGGGGATTATGAACAAAATGAGCAGTTGGAAAAGATGGAAAAATGTTTAAGTTTTTTTTTTGGAATAAATGAATGAATGAAAAAACAATCTAAAATTAAATATTAGAAAAAAGATTACGAAGTTACTAGAAGTATGAGTTATATTCATATAGAATTCAATATTAAGTATACGTCAGGATAAAGCTTAATTAATTTACTATGAATGGTGAATGTTTGTGTACCAAAAATTATCGAAAATATCATTAACTTTAATGATATTGGGACACAATGTTATGAAGAAATGTTTATTGGTTACAAAAATATCAAAAAGTTTTCTTTTTTCTGTAAAAAATAGCTTAAATTGCAAAAGTACCACAAAATTTTTAAATTTTCTTACAAATTTTATAAATTTTCTAAGTCAAGTATCTAATTATATTACCATAAAGACATGGAAAAACATATTACAATATTTTTATTAAAATAAAAACTGCTAGAGACATTTATGCATTCGTGCGCCACACTTTCTGACCTCAATATACCAAATGGATCTCTATTTTAAATCAAGCACATCTATTTAATTTCAAAATAATGCTTCCCTTTATAATAAATTGAAAAACATTAATCTTTTGTATGGTAAAAATCTATCTAAAACTTTGTATGATTTTCTTTAGCTGTTATAAACAAAAGTTCCTTGTTTTGAAGAGGAAAATGTGTGGACATAGAACAAGTATGTTAGATTACTTTAATATTTCTTCTACTTTCATATTTACACTGCCAGCGAGAAAAATTCTTATCAATTGTTTTCCTGGGAAAAATATTATTTACGTTTTCCTTCTTTAGTTGTGTAAGAGTACTACCGTAATTCTTTAACTTATACAGAAATAAATCTCAACAAACTGTTAAAGTAATTTTATAAATGACCAGAGTTTTATTTACCCAGCAAAAATAAATACAAAATATTATATTTCTTTTAAAAATAAAGCATTTTCTAAAGAAAAACAATAGAAAATGTAGTGAGTAGATATTTTTGTTTAAAATAACATTTCTTATATCCTTCACCATGAATTTTTCTTTTGCCACTGGATCTGGATCGTTATAGATAGCGGAGTCGATAAAGCCTTGTCTGTCTGTTCGTCTCTCCGTCTGTATGTTGAAATCAACTTTTCGCAACCCCCAAATATCTTACATACATGATTTATATAATCAATATATCCGCTATAGACCTGGCTAGGTTGCTATTTAAAATCTAAAAAATCGGCCAACAAATGGCTGAGATTGGCCTATTTTTGATCTATATTTTGATCTATATTTGGAATACTAAGTCATTACTATAGACAATATGGATATCTAATGATAGATATTCCAAAGTTCTTTGAACCTACAAAGGGTCAAGATCGGAAAAAAATGTATCACGAATTTTTTTAAACAAAAAAAAAATTTTTTTTATAAAATTTAATAAATTTAAAAAAAAATTTAAAAATTAAAACAAATTTTTTATGAAAACTAAAAAAAAACAATTCGAAAAAATTTAAAATTTCAAAATCGAAAAAAATATTTTTTAAAACGATTTTTTTTTTTCACCAAAAAAAAATTTTGTCATAAATTTTATTTCACTAATAAATTAAAAAAAAAATTTAAACTAATTTTTTATGAAAAATTAAAAAAAAAATAAATTGAAAAAAAATTTAAAATTTTTTTAAAAAAAAATTATTTGAAAAAAAAATTTTAAATTTTTTTAAAAAAAATTATATGATTTTATTATAAAAGTTTTTGTACTGAATAATATTGAAAGCTATTTTATTGCTTAGTCTTCTTATTGTCTGGCCATATACTAATAATGTCATCAATAATCTTGACAAATACCTTTTAGAGCATAAATATTTTAAGCCATTATTGTTTTTCAAATTAGTAGCCATTACCCTAAAAATATATAAAACCAAAGCTAAACTGTAATAAAATCCTAAAAACTTAAAACAATACCAAACAAAACAATTAAACTAAAACTTTAGCCATTTATAACCATATTTGTGGTAAAGTTGGAGTTAAGAAAGATATTATTGTTTTATGTTTCAACCCAAACTAGGCCACACACAGAAATATGGACATAATAAACAAGAAAACCAGCCCCCACACTTAAGACACATTTAAGTGATTTTCCAGAAAACTCTAAAGAATAGTTTTTTGTTTTTAAATAAAAAACAATAATAATAAAGGAAAACAGAAACCACTACAAATGGTCACTTGGCTGTTGCTTCTATTGTTTAGCTCTTCTTGGCAAAATATTTTATTAAAACACAAAATACTTAGAAGAAAACAACTCAACAACAAAACTCTTGAAATGAAAACAATTAAACTAAAAAGAAAGCATACTTTTAGGTACCTAGTTCATATTTCCTTGTTTTTCAAACAAACCTTTAAATAATATCTACAAATATAGAAATAAATCTTGGAGAGTAAAAACAACAAAGTAAAGAAAAAATACTTGTTTTGTGGTAGCATTAAATATAAAAACTTATTGTAGTTTCATTGAAGGCACATAACAATGCAGCGTGACTGATTTGTGGGTGGCGGTTACAGTTCAGTGAATATTTAAGCTGGCTTTTTCTCTTCAACTGAGAATTTTTCTAGGAATAAAAACAAGCTGCTTTATATAATTTGAAAAAAATTAGTTATAAAAAAAAATATTTTTTTTTTCTCATATTTTTAATTTTATTATTGATATTTTCAAAATCTTTATATACCACAAGTTGTAGATTTGGCTTATTATTAATCCATAGAAATTTCAGTTCATTAGCCTTAGCCCTAAAAAAGTTCTCCATATATCCTTTTATTTTATTTGTCAGTTTTTTAAATATTTTCATACCACAACACTTAGTTGTAATGCAGCTATATAAACATACAAATTTAGATTGATATCTGCCACATTTAAAATGTTGCTCATATATCCTTTTTGCAATAAAATTGTTTTTGTTAAATATTTATATACCACAGGTAATAGTTTTGGCTTATTATTAATCCAATGAAATTTGAGTTCATTAGCTTTATCCCTAAAAGTGTTTGCCATATATCCTTTTATTTAATTTAAGAGTTTTGTTAATATTTTCATACCACAACACGTAGTTTTAATACAGCAACATAACTATAAAATTTTAGTTTGATATCTATTACAATTAAAAAGTTCATTATATATCCTTTTTTGTTAAAATATTTTTTTTTGTCACAAAAGCCAATATTTCTTGTTTTATATATAATGAGTCATTTAAACAAACATTTTAAAATAAATATAATTCATAAGTTTTGAGGGAAGGTGGGTATTGTTCTTGAAAAAAAAAATAAATACAAATTTTTCTTATTTTTTAATTTTATTATTGAAATTTGTTAAATCTTTATATACCACAAGTTGCAGCTTTGGCTTTACATTAATCCATAGAAATTTGAGTTCATTAGCTTTATCCCTAAAATAGTTCACCATATATCCTTTTATTTTATTTTTTAGTTTTGTAAATATTTTCACACCACAACACTTTGTTATAATACAGCTATACACATATACAATTATAGTTTGATATCTGCTACAATTAAAAAGTTGCTCATATATCCTTTTTTCAAAACATACTTTTTTGTTTGATATTTATGTATTACAGGTTGCAGTTTTGCCTTATTATTAATACAATGAAATTTGAGTTCATTAGCTTTATCCCTAAAAGAGTTTATCATATATCCTTTTGTTTTATTAGAGAGTTTTGTAAATATTATCATACCACAACACGTAGTTTTAGTACAGCTACATACACATACAATTTTAGTTAGATATCTGTAATGATGAAAAAATTGCTCATATATCCTTTATTGTTAAATAATGTTTTTTGTCATAAATGGCAATATTTCTTGCTTTATATATAATAAGTCACTTAAACAAACATTTTAAAATACATAAAATTCATGAGCTTGACAAAATACATAAATAAAAAAATGTTTGTCTTATTTTTTAATTTTATTATTAAAATTTGTTAATTCTTTAAATACCACAAGTTGTAGTTTTGGGTTATTATTAATACATAGAAATTTGGGTTCATTAGCTTTATCCCTAAAATAGTTCACCATATATCCTTTTATTTTATTTGTCAATTTTGTAAATATTTTCATACCACAGCTTTTAGTTTTAATGCAGCCGTACACATATACAATTATAGTTTGATATCTGCTACAATTAAAAGGTGGCTCATATATCATGTTTCGTTATATAATTTTTTTGTTAAATATTTATATACCACAAGTCGCAGTTTTTGGCTTATTATTAATCCAATGAAATTTGAGTTCAATAACTTTATCCCTAAAATAGTTTATCATATATCCTTTTATTTTAGTTGAGAGTTTTGTAAATATTTTCATACCACAACATGTATTTTTAATGCAGCTAAAGACACATCCAATATTAGGTTGATATCTATTACAATTAAAAAGTTGCTCATATATCCTTTTTTGGCATATAATTTTTTTTTGTCACAAAAATAAATTTTTCTAGTTTTATATGTAGTTAGTCACTTAATCATTGAGTATTACTACAAAATATCAAACATTGCTATTTTTTCAAAATTTCCTCGATATATCACTCTGACATTATTCGCAAATCTAATACAAAAACCACTAATCCCTTTTAGGCTAGATAAACTAAAAAAAAAAGTCTTGAATTTTGAAACCTCTTTTTAATTTTTTGTTAATTTACGTATAAGGAATATTTAATTCAACATTAAATAAATATTAAGTATACGCAGAAATTAGTAAAACTATTAAAAGTTCAGCGATTTTTATATGGAAAAACAAACAATAAAACAAATGAAGGTCAAGAGGATTCATCATTAGAGGCAAGGCATCAAAATATATGATAAAAATCGCTCATACGACTGAAAATTTTCTTATAATTTAAGTAATTTTTAAAGTAAATATGATTTTAAATGAAACCTTGAATTTCAGAACCTAAATTGTAGAGAAAAATTGATAAATTACTTGTATTTTGCATAAAATATAAATAAAATCTATACAAAAATATTGTTCATTTACGTATGAGTAATATTTAATTCATAACTAAATAAATATTAAGTATATGCAGAAATCTGAAAAGTTAGTGTTTTTATTAAAAAATATAATCAACAAATGAATATTAAGAAAGCCATGAGGAACATTGCTCTAATTTATTCAAAAATATATGTATGTTGATATCGATTGTGTGGTTTTCTACACAAAAGTAATTTCTATGTATTTTCCATTTTAAACATAATTTTTTATCGGCAAATATGCTGTTTCTGTGTGTGGTTTTCCACACATATGTAATTTCTATATAAATGAAATATCTCAAAAATCAAACAAATTATGTTGCTAGTGTAGACATACCGTATGTGTGGAAAACAACACACGAGGGTAAACAACGTACTTTTTTTTTAGATGAGATAATTTTTAAGTAGAATTTTATTTTTTAATCATTATGTAAAAAAAGAGTACAATTTATGCTAATCTTTATTAAGCAGTTTTATACTTGAGTTAAATTTCACTATCCCTCAGCATTGATTTCTATTTTACTTAAATCTATCATTATTAAACATATTCTTTAACATCCTCAACTAATCATAATCTTTACACTTGACTAAATACATAGTTATAATGATTATCGCCGTCATATTTCTCATTCATTTCACTTTACACTTCCGTTTCATTCGTCCTTACTACTAAATGTTGACAACAATACAACTGATGATGGCAAAATAAAAGAATCAATAATTCTATTTGGCATTTAGTTTGTTTTCTTTTGTGTCGATTGTCTTAAATGCTTTCGTTTGTCGCTTCAAACGATAGTTATCATATCTCGTTAAGTAGTGTCTTTGTTATGACTGCAAAATGAAGTGAAATCATAACTGATGTTTCATGATTCACATATTTAGAGAATGATAAATAACAACAAAAGCAAAAAGAAACAAATTTACTAAACGGTTGACTGCTCTTAAATGAGACAAACGTTTTAATGATAATGACAGAAATAGTGCAAAAAATACACAAAAATTTTACAACCCCTACTCATTATTTAACACATTTTGCACAAAAATTTTGGTTATGAATAAGATTTTTGGTAGAAACACCACATTTGACAACAAAAAATGTTGTCACTAGTGCAAAATACATAAAAATTACATATGTGTGGAAATCCACACAAAGTGTAAAAATGAAATTTTTTAAATATCTCGATATTTTTGGATAAATCAAGAAATTTCATGAACAGTACTTAAAAAAATTGTTCAAAAATATATAAAAATATAAATTTTTTGTTTGGTTTTCCACACAAGGTTCTGATGATAGTTAAAACAAATAACAGTTTTCAATACTTTCACGCTTTGGGGCTTATGGGCTTCTAGAAGCATTTTTGTAACTTAAAAAGGAATACGAAAACCTAGTTATAGTAACATTTTCAATCAAACCAATTCATGGAAAAAGTAAATGAATGAATACCAAGAATTATATTGAAACAAATTTTATAAAAAAACGATTGCATTTCTAAATTTTTCCATTTTCTGTACTTTTTTTAAGGCCAAAGCCCAATAGCAACCATAAACTACAACATTTATTCATCCCAATAGAATTCATTAAATTCATACGCCTTTTGAATTTTATCAAGCAGAAAGTTTACTTCTTCATAACTTTAAGCTTTAGAGATGTTCTCGAAAGAAAAAAACGAAGTAGGATATTGAATGAATAAACTTATCAAATAACGGATATGTATGTGAGATGATAAAAACTAAATTCCTTAGAGTATGTAAACGATTTCCATTTGAAAGACATGAAATAAAAGAGGAAAATACAATTTTAATTGGTTACACTCGCAAAAAGGATTTCTAAGGAAAAATGGCAAGAAAAAAAAAAAAACAAAAATTATCATGAATCCAAATAATCTAAAGAAACTTAATAACGGATTGTTAGCAATGTTTTGAAGGTTTTTTAGTGTTTAAAAAACAGACCCTTTAATTCTATAGAAAACTTATCGATAACTTTACTTTTCTATAGAAAAGTTATCGATAACTTTACTTTTCTATAGAAAAGTTATCGATAACTTTACTTTTCTATAGAAAACTTATCGATAACTTTACTTTTCTATAGAAAACTTATCGATAACTTTACTTTTCTATAGAAAACTTATCGATAACTTTACTTTTCTATAGAAAAGTTATCGATAACTTTACTTTTCTATAGAAAACTTATCGATAACTTTACTTTTCTATAGAAAAGTTATCGATAACTTTACTTTTCTATAGAAAAGTTATCGATAACTTTACTTTTCTATAGAAAAGTTATCGATAACTTTACTTTTCTATAGAAAAGTTATCGATAACTTTACTTTTCTATAGAAAAGTTATCGATAACTTTACTTTTCTATAGAAAAGTTATCGATAACTTTACTTTTCTATAGAAAAGTTATCGATAACTTTACTTTTCTATAGAAAAGTTATCGATAACTTTACTTTTCTATAGAAAAGTTATCGATAACTTTACTTTTCTATAGAAAAGTTATCGATAACTTTACTTTTCTATAGAAAAGTTATCGATAACTTTACTTTTCTATAGAAAAGTTATCGATAACTTTACTTTTCTATAGAAAAGTTATCGATAACTTTACTTTTCTATAGAAAAGTTATCGATAACTTTACTTTTCTATAGAAAAGTTATCGATAACTTTACTTTTCTATAGAAAAGTTATCGATAACTTTACTTTTCTATAGAAAAGTTATCGATAACTTTACTTTTCTATAGAAAAGTTATCGATAACTTTACTTTTCTATAGAAAAGTTATCGATAACTTTACTTTTCTATAGAAAAGTTATCGATAACTTTACTTTTCTATAGAAAAGTTATCGATAACTTTACTTTTCTATAGAAAAGTTATCGATAACTTTACTTTTCTATAGAAAAGTTATCGATAACTTTACTTTTCTATAGAAAAGTTATCGATAACTTTACTTTTCTATAGAAAAGTTATCGATAACTTTACTTTTCTATAGAAAAGTTATCGATAACTTTACTTTTCTATAGAAAAGTTATCGATAACTTTACTTTTCTATAGAAAAGTTATCGATAACTTTACTTTTCTATAGAAAAGTTATCGATAACTTTACTTATCTATAGAAAAGTTATCGATAACTTTACTTTTCTATAGAAAAGTTATCGATAACTTTACTTTTCTATAGAAAAGTTATCGATAACTTTACTTTTCTATAGAAAAGTTATCGATATCATTACTTTTCTATAGAAAAGTTATCGATATCATTACTTTTCTATAGAAAAGTTATCGATATCATTACTTTTCTATTAAAAAGTTATCGATATCATTACTTTTCTATAGAAAAGTTATCGATATCATTACTTTTCTATAGAAAAGTTATCGATATCATTACTTTTCTATAGAAAAGTTATCGATATCATTACTTTTCTATAGAAAAGTTATCGATATCATTACTTTTCTATAGAAAAGTTATCGATATCATTACTTTTCTATAGAAAAGTTATCGATATCATTACTTTTCTATAGAAAAGTTATCGATATCATTACTTTTCTATAGAAAAGTTATCGATATCATTACTTTTCTATAGAAAAGTTATCGATATCATTACTTTTCTATAGAAAAGTTATCGATATCATTACTTTTCTATAGAAAAGTTATCGATATCATTACTTTTCTATAGAAAAGTTATCGATTCATTACTTTTCTATAGAAAATTTATTGCAAACTTTAAGTTTCTATAGAAAATGTATTGATATATTTAAGTTTATATAGAAAATTTATCGATAACTTGAATTTATTATATAAAATTTATCGAAAATTAAAATTTTCTATAGAATTATCTGAATTTCTTTTAAATATTGTATAAATATATTTATTGCGTTTGCAACTCATTTCAATTTAAGAAAATATTTACAACTGTTTTGGAGGTCGTGCTTCTTATGTCTCACTTAATAGCATATGTAATTTCGTTACTTGGTATGGCTGCCTGAGCACCTGTAAGTGTGCAAAAAAGCTCAACATGTTTCAAAGTTGGGAAAGTCGTTAGAAAAACAATAGTGACAGAAGTTGTAAAAGGATTTTATGCTGAAATACCAAAAGAAGACGTAAAGTGATAAAATGTAAATATCATTTATAACCTTAACTTTAAATCCTTTAGAATTTCTGCAGCATGAATATGTGAGCTGTAATTGTGGGGAAAACACATAAAGCATGAAAGGAAAAATAAATATTAAAAGAAAGAGGTTAATGTGTGCTATATCTTAGTTGGGGTAAATTTTAAGTCGAGTTGTTTTCAACGCGTTTCTTGTAAAGGTTGAAGGGAGCACTTTCGTTAAACACATTAGTATAAATAACTTAAAGTTAAGTGATGAAGGATTCTTACTTTACTTCCATACACATTAACATGGTGTTGAAAATATAATGTTGGTGGTTTTGTTAAATTTTGCATAGAAAATTTAAAAACCTTAAAATATTCTGAGAATATAAATTATTTGATTTTTGTTGTTACTTATTTAAAAGCAGTTTGTCTAAAACTAATTTATTTTCATATTTTTATGGATATTTTCTTTATTTCTTTAGTTACTTTTGCAGCTCAAAAAACTATTTTCAAAAGTTTTTATGACTCTTCCATTAAAGCCTTTTAACTCGTAAACAATATTTGTTGTTGTTTCCTTTGGTTTTTGCTTACTACTTGTCACTATAAGTATTGATACTTGTATGAAGCATACTTATAGGCTTTATCAAATTAAATTGTTAAAAAATGGCTTGGTTTACTAATAAACTGCACAGAAGCACAAATATTTTGTATATGAAGTTGTTATAGGTCCCAGAAAAACAAGAAATAAAATAAAAAACAAAAATAAAAAAGAATATGACTTGAAGTGATTTTGTGCATTTTTGTATGTGTCTGCTAAAAGGACAACAACATTTTAAAAGACTGAACAAAAAAAAGTTATGACAAATACAAGTTTTTTTACAACAATTGAAGAATAAAACTTACTACTCATCAAAATTGTAGACTAAAAGGCAATATTTATAGGAGGATATCAAGAAAATTATTGATATGTGTGAAAATCTAAGGGAAATAAAAGTTTTAACCATCAGTTTACCCTTAAAAAATGTTACACTCATCAATTTATCATAGAAATCGCATTAATTTATTCAAAAATAGATTTTGATATCGAGAAATTTAAAAAATGTCATTGTTACCCTGGTGTGTGGTTTTTCACACATACGTTATTTCTATGTATTTTGCACTAGAAACACAATTTTTTGTGGTCAAATGTGATATTTCTCCCAAAAAATGTGTACTAATCACCAAAAAGTTTGTGTAAAATTTGTTATATATAAGGAGTGAGATCGAAAAATTCTTAACACACGTTTTTCATTACATTTTTTAACCCAAGTATTATTTGAATTTTTTTTTGATCAAGTTACCTTTGAAAAACATGTCAGTTATTATGTGTAATGTCAATTATATTAATTTTTTTGTTAATCTGATTAAAATGAGTGACCAGAAAAAAGTGCGTACTGAAATTATTAAATATTTTCAACAAAACCCAACTTGGTCTTACAAAAAGTTGGCCAAGCATACAAAGGTCTGCCGTCAAACTGTTTCCAATGTTATTAAACAGTACCGGGAGAACTTGTCAGTTGATAGAAAACCTGGTTCAGGTAGAAGGAATGGTCCACATGATGTTTCTAAAGCCAAAAAAATAGAACGCATTTTCAAAAGAGCTCCCAACACATCCGGTAGGAAAGCAGCCCGGTTAGCTCAGTGCTCGGACTATTTGGTACGAAAAGTTAAAGCTAATGCAGGTTTAAAAACATACAAGGCTCAAAAAGTTCCTGACAGGAACGCTACTAAAAATTTAGAGGCCAAAAACAGAGCACGGAAATTGAAGTCAAGTTTTATAAAAAAATATTCTTGCTGCATAATGGATGACGAAACGTATGTTCTGGCAGATTTTTCGCAACTTCCAGGTCAAAAATTTTATGTTGCTGATGCTCGAGGGAATGTTGAAGAAAAGTTTAGGACCCAAAAGCAGACAAAATTTCCCAGAAAGTTCTTGGTATGGCAAGCAATATGCAGTTGCGGCAAAAGAAGCCACTCATTTGTTACAACGGGCTCTATAAATACCGAAATTTACATCAAGGAATGTTTACAAAAAAGGCTGCTTCCATTCATAAGACTTCATAATGTGTCCACTTATTTTTGGCCTGACTTGGCATCCTGTCACTATGGCAAACAAGCCCTTGAGTGGTACAAGAACAATAATGTGGTATTTGTACCAAGAGAGGCAAATCCTCCAAACTGCCCGGAGCTAAGGCCAGTGGAGAGATATTGGGCTCTTGTTAAAAGAGAATTGAAGAGTACAAAAAAGGTGTCCAAAAGTGTGGTAGATTTTAAACGGAGATGGACTACATGTTCGAGCAAAGTGACAGAAAGCACTATAAAAACGTTAATGGAAGGGTTTCCGAAAAAGGTTCAAAATTTCATCACTAGTGATTAAAACTATAAAAATAATTTTTTTTGTAAATTGTAATAATAATTTCAATCAAATAAAAAAAAAATTAAAGCTGTAAGTTTAGTGGTTTCTTTTTTATAAACATATATGTATGTTAAGAATTTTTCGATCTCACTCCTTAAATTTATTTCATTTTAACAGATAATAAAATATAAAAAAATATGTTATTGATAGAAAATCATGATTTTGAATACAAAATAATGTTACTGGTGCAAAATACAAAGAAATGTCGTGTGTGTGGAAAACCACACATAAGGGTAAACATCGTAAATTTCTTTCTATTAATTAGGAAATTGGATATTTTTTCTAATATTTTTACACAGGATAAGGCTATGATGGAAAAACATAGCTTTTCTGTCTTTTACTCGTGCTTTAGTAGGCATTTTCCTTGACCATTTTGCATTAATGTGGCTGAAATTCGCTGATGCAGCCTCGAGTTTCCTCTTGTAATTTACGAATGGTTGTGGTCTTGTAGGAATAGACCTATGACATCAATGAACTCCATAAATAGAAATCCAAAGGTGTGAAACCACATAATCTGGCGGCCAGTTCTGATCACCAAAGTAACCAGAACATTTCTCATGCAGTATCATGAAATGTTTCTAGAAAGGAATTGGGGTCGAATCGAAATCCTGTATGGAATTATGGAAATTCTTCTAAATCATATTCACTCGGTGTTGGGTATTATATGGCCGGACTTGAAGCACCTTAAATTGAAATTGTTTTTATGAAATACTTTATTTTGATTTTTCAATATGCAGCAATTTTTTTTACAATGGAACAATCGTGTTTACTTTGCTTATGCCAGCATCATCTGATTGCTTAATATTCAAGGAATGTTTGCTGGAAATGTGTTATTGTATGTTCTCCTATTTATAGCTTAATATGGTTGGCTGGCTCTACAGCTTAATGGAAAGCTTTATTAAGCTTTATGGAAAACATTAATAGAAGTGCTGGTCAATGCAATTCGTTTGAAATTAATCGCAGGTTTTAAACTAAAGCTATCATCAGAGTTATGAAAAATCTGTATAAAAATTTAATTTGAATAACCATAAAAAAGCCATCAATAATTATTAAAATATCCTCAAAATGTCCTTTCAATTACAAGTTCGAAGTAAACCATTAGTTTAATCGGTTTCTTTTCTAAGGATGTTACTACAGTTTTTGTCCCTCCACAAAAAAAAACCAATTAATCTTTTTATCCTTCCAATTTATTTGTCTGTTCTAGCCAATATTTATTGTGAAACATTTTTCTTAATCATACCATTTGGTTCTTAACCTATACAATAGCTTTTATATTGTTTAAAAAATATGTATATGAAATTACAAGGTCATTTTAACACTTGTGTTGTTAAAACAGGCATTTTAAGAAATGTTTTTAAGAGCTAGTGTTAAAGCTCTCTTAAGTTAATAAATATTGTAAACAGAGAGAGCAAAGATAAGTCAAGCGTTTTTGTGTTTTTTTTGAACATGAATACTAAAACACAAAGCTATACAAGGACACCTTTTAAAGTAACAAAAAAAATTATAAAATTAATAAATACCGCTAATACTCCTTGATAAATTGCTTAAAACTGCCAAAAGTAATAAATAAATAAGATAAATTAAAGAAATATTCTTTAAGCAAACTATATTTTAAGACAGAAACATTTTTTTTACAAAATATTATGAAAATCATTTATAAGAAAAAAAAAGGATATCTGGCAGGCTATGAATAATATAAACAAATTTCATAAAAAATGTATACCATTAAAAACTACATACATTTCAACGTCCTTTAAACCAGAAAACTTTTTGAAAAAGTTTACGAAAGCAGACAATTTATATCTATATCTATATAATAAATAAAAATCAAATGTCATTCATTGGTAATTGCATCTGTTGAGAACGGCCGGACCGATTTAGACAATTTTTTGTTAAATGTTGGTCATAGTCCAACTTAGGTTTTTATGGAATGAAAATTTGACCACGCCCACTTTTATGCCCACTTTTTTTTCGATTTATCTAAAATCGGAAAACGGCTGCACCTATTTGTCTAATTTTTTATTTATATGTTCGTAGTTATCCAATTTAAGTTTTTACTGAAGGAATAATTGACCACGCCCACTTTTTTCGATTTATCTAAAACCTATTTGGTTCGATCTGTGACACTCATATTTCTGAACAAAAATCGATTTTTTTATATAAAACTTCAAAATATCTAAATTTGCTAATAACTTGGTCAATAAGCGTTTAATCACGAAAAGGAGCTTGATCTGTGATCACTCATATTTCTAGCCAAAAATCGATTTTTTTATATAAAAACCTCAAAATATATAAATTTGCTAATAACTTGGCCAAAAAGCGGTTAATCAAGAAAAGGAGCTCGATCTGTGATCCCTCATATTTTTGACAAAAAATCGTTTTTTTATATAAAAACCCCAAATATCTAAAATCGCTAATAACTTGTCCAGTAAGCGTTTAATCAAGAAAAGGAGCTCGTTCTGTGATCACTCATATTTTTGAATAAAAATCGATTTTTTATATAAAAACTCAAAATATCTAAATTTGCTAACAACTTGGCCAGTAAGCGTTTAATCAAGAAAAAGAGCTCGATCTGTGATCACTCATATTTCCGACAAAAAATCGATTTTTTATTTTTTTAATTTGCTTGGCCAATAAGCGTTTACTCAAGAAAATGTGCTCGATCTATGATCACTCATATTTCTGACAAAAAATCCATTTTTTTTATATAAAAACTCAAAATATCTAAATTTGCTAATAACTTGGCCAATTAGCGTTTAATCATGAAAAGGAGCTCGATCTGTGATCACTCATATATCTGCCAAAAAATCGATTTTTTATATAAAAACTCAAAATATCTAAATTTGCTAATAACTCGCCCAATAAGCGTTTAATCAAGAAAAGGAGCTCGATCTGTGATCACTTATATTTCTTCTCTCAAATTCACAAATCGAACAAAAGCAGTTTTTTTAATTTGGACAGGACAATGACTGTCGGGTGTCCTAGTTCATAATAAAAAAAGGATATATGGCAAGCTATAAATAAAATAAACAAATTTTAATTTTTTTTTATATAATTTAAAACAACATACATTTCAACATCCTTTAAACCAAAAAAATTTTCAAAATATTTATGCAAACAGAAAATCTTCAATGAAAATTACAGAAAAATAATAATTTCTAGCAAAGGAATTTATTTGTTTTGTTCTGTGTTCTATTAGTAAAAATATATATAAGAATTTTACTTAAATTCGTTAAATCCAAAAAAAGGATATATGGCGGGGTATAAGAAAAATTAGAAATTTTTTATACATTTTAAAACTTTAACAATTTCAACGTCCTTTGTAATAAAAAAATTGTTTAAAAATTTTATACAAACAAAAAAATTTTAATAGTAATTTTTTAAAATATATTTTTTTTAACAAACAATATTAATATTTTGTTATAGGTTTAATTAGCTTTAGAAATTAATAAAAAGAAATTGTTTAAAGATAAGATTAAAAAAGGATATATGGCGACTTATAAGACAAATTTGGAAAACTAAAGAAAATCATATTTTTTTAGAAACTCCATTAAATTGTATATATTTTAAGCGAAAACTTATTTTAAAAATATAATGAGAATATATATTAAATTTACCTATTAAGCAACCCATTTCTAAAAGAAAAATGGAATAATAAACAACATTTCAGTAAAAATATTATTTTATTTTAAACCTAATAACTTGTGTTATGTTTTGTGCGACCATTTTTATTCCACTTTAAATTCGAATATCTAAATACCTATTATTTTCTGCAAACAGAACAAAATTTACATAAACATGCAGTATACACATTCATGTGCATGTATAAACATTTGCATAAACATGCACAAAGCCCCCAAAAATATACAATCAAAATTCTTTCAAAGTAAAATATCTAACAGAAATAACATGTATTTTTGACAGGCTGGTTTTAGAATAAGCTTGAGGCTAAAAATATATTTACAACGTTCTTTATGATTTTCTCTTTTTGTTGATTAAATTTTGCTTTATTTCAGTATTTAAATCTCTCTCTAATTACAGCTTTATTTCCATCAAATTTTCTCCAAAAAACTTTGCATACTTTAAGGCTGTCTTTCTAGTATTTCTAGGGATAAATAACAAACTATTAGTATTATGTTAAGAAATGTAAGTTATTTATGGTAAACATTAGTTCAGGTTCATTTAACCCAGTAGCTGAAGTATTAGCCTTTCATATTCTTTGATAGTTAAGAGCCGATTATAGTAAAGCTGATGTATAAGGCCCTTTATCAATACATTTGCAAAACAATATTTGTGGTTAACAAATATGCTTTTGTAAAACAAAATTGTAAAAAAAGGAAACTATATACTTCTATATAAAGCAATTTTGTTATACATGAATAGTTTTATAAGCCTTGGATACAAACAAAATGATAAATAAAGCAATTTAGTAGATATGCATAAAAAATAAGTTATTTTTGAAAACAACTAATGATATCGATAAAGTAAGGAAAATATTTTACTGTTATTAAAGTGGTTTGAATAGAAATAATAAGTTTTATATTCGTATAGCTGGAATTTTTTTGATTCAGCATATGTGTGGAAAACCACACAACTTACTCGCTTACGAAATAAAGCTTTTTGGATAAAACAGTTTATATGACGACAAAAAATGTTGTTTGTAGCGCAAAATACAAGGAAATTTAATATGTGTGGAAAACCACACAATTTACACGGTTAGCAAATACAGTTTTTTTTTGCAGAAATAGCACAAGGACGATTAAAATGTTATTCCTAGTGCAAAATACAAAGAAATTCTATATGTGTGGAAAACCACACAACTTACATGCCTCAAAAATACAGCTTTTTGGCAAAAACAATTGTTCGTAGAACAAAATATAAAGAAATTACATAAAAAAATTTTGTTCAGAAGTTTGTACATATGTGTGGAAAACCACACAACTTATACGCTTCCAAAAAAAATGTTTTTTTTTGCAGAAACAGCTCATTTGATGACAAAAAATGTTGTCCGTAGTACAAAATACAAAGGAATTACAGATGTGTGGAAAATCACACAACCTTCACAAGTACGAAATACAGTTTTTTTGGGAAAAACAGCACACATGACAACAAAAAATTTGGTTTGTAGAACAAAATATAAAGAAATTACATTAAAAATATTGTTCGTAGCAAAAACTACAAAAAAAATTATATATGTGTGGAAAACCACACAACTTAAACACTCCCAAAATTTTTTTTTTTGCAGAAACAGCACATATGACGACAACAAATGTTTTCATAGTACAAAATACCAAGAAACTATATATGTGTGGAAAGCCACACAATTTACCCGCTGAAAAAATACAGTTTTTTCTTGTAGAAACCGCATGTCATAATTTGATTATTTGTAATTTGACAAATGACAAAAAAATGTTGTTCCTAGTACAAAATAAAAATAAATTTCATATGTGTGGAAAACCACACAACGTACGCGGTTACAAAATACAGTTCTTTTTTTTTGACAGAAACAGAAGAAAATTTTTTTTTCTAGTGTCAAATACACAGAAATAACAAATGTGTGGAAAAGCACACATCGGTATAAGCAACGTTATTTTTTTTAATATATTGTTATTAAAAAATATTTTTGAATCAATTAATTCGTTTTTTCTACTGATTTATGTTTTTTGTAGTACAAAATACATACAAATTAAATATGTGTGAAAAACCACACAACTTATGATCTTACAAAGTACAGTTTTTTTGCAGAAACAGCACATATGATGACTAAAAATGTTGTTTCTAGTGTCAAATACATAGAAATTACATATGTGTGGAAAACCACACATCAGGGAAAGCAACGTAAATTTTAAATATCTCGTTATAAAACTTATTTTTGAATCATTTAATGAGTTCTTCTGACCAAATTGAAGCAGCATGAACATCTGTTCACTATTTTTTCTTTTAAAATAATAAAAAAAAGATTTATTTTGTATTGTTTTCTACACAAGGGAAACTTTAATATTTTCCTTAGAAAATTTTAATTAATTTTTTAAACGTTTCGTGAGTTTTACATAAACATGCACTTTAATTTAAAACTTTTTTCATATCACTCAAATGTATTGTACAGAAATCTAGAATGTATAAAACATTGAGATTGTTTTCACAAATTTTGCTCTAAAACAGTTCCTATTAAATACAATATGTCTTGCTATTTTCCCTTCTAAAAACATTTACACAATAAATCTCTACAATTTAAAACCGTCACAGAAATCACACAATATAACAACAACAGCTAAAATCCTGGTTTTATTTTTCAAAGCATATCCCCGATGTAAAATCTAGCCTTTTCTCAAATTCCTGGCTTTTGTCACATTTTTCAAAGAAAAAAAAAAACAGGATGCAAAATTTTGCATTTCCCTATTTTTTTTGTTATTGTTTAATATGTGGGTGTTGCAACAATTTATGCATATGCCAAAATCTATGTAGAGTCTTGTTGGTGTTGGTTTTTTAAATCATACGGTAACTAGGGAGAGGTAAAACAAAAAATGTAACTTGTTAGACAAAATTTTTAACTAAAATGTCAATCAAATCTTTAAAACAAGCAATTTTAACTTTAAATTGGGGGAGAAAATAAAAATTCCCAGTAGTCAGTGAAAGTTCATAAAAGTTTTTAAAATAAAAATGATGTAAATAATGTGAAAATAAGGTAAAGTAGCCATCTAATCAGTAAGATTTGTTGTTTGAGACAATAAATTATTTGTGGCCAGTTTGTAACTAAAATGTCAGTATCAGTGATTTTAGTTATATTTTCTTAAGTAAATTCTTATATTTTAAACGAATGTTGGCACTTAAATATTCCACATGCCTGTTTTTTCGAATTTCTATATAAAACTAAATCCTGCCTATAAATTTAATTTCACTTTCCGTCGTATACTTAATATTTAATTAATTTCGAATTAAATAACACTCATACGTCAAGTAACATAATTTTAGCAGTGATATTTTTTATACACAAAAAGTATTTATTTAATATTTTCATTACAATTTATATCATAGTTCTAATTTAAGTACATATTTGCTGAAATATTTCTTATTTTCAAATTTACTTAATATTTAATTAATTAATATTCAGTAGTCCTCAGACTTCTTTTATTCTATTCAAAGCTTTTGAACAATTGCCTGAGGATTTGTTTAGAAATATAAACAATAATAGTAAAATCAATCATAAAATTTATGTTAATCCTGGGCGTATGAGTGATATTATTTTTATTCAATCTAATTAATAATGAGCATACGTATTGGTCAAAAGTTTTATTCATTGGAAATTAATTGTCTTGCTGGATAATTATGAATTGCCTGAGGATTTGCTTAAAAATGTAAACAAAATAGTAAAATAAATCATACCATTCATGCTGCCCCTAGACGTATGATTGATATTGTTTCATTAAGTCTAGTTAATAATGCACATACGCCTAGGGTACTAGAAATTTAGATTTTATTGAAATAAGTATTTTCGCTGGAAAACTAATGTAGTTCTTAGCACCAGAAGATCGGCTTAAAACACTTATTTGATTTGAAGAAAGGTATATTCTCCGTCTTTGTTAGGACAAATGAAGATTAAATATTTCTCGTCATTAACAAGAAAAGGCTTTCGTTAATACTATTTTTTTTTCTTATACAAAGTTTCTTAAATTTTATATTTTTTCTTACTTTATTTCCCTGTATAAAAGTTTCCTTTTTAATTGAAATTAACACAAGTTGTGGCTGTTACAGATAATCTGTTTTACTTCTATTATGCTTTTCAAGTTTAAACTTCAAGTGTTAACTGCCTTCTATTATAAAGACAAAACAAGTGGCTAGAATTTATTTCTATACTTTGTCCTGCCTAAGTTTCTTTTATCTAAAACTTAAACAACTTATTAATTATAACTTTTAAAATTCTAATGAATAATGTTGGCACATTATAACTGTACTAAGCAATAAATAAAATCTATAAACAATGAAGTGTTTAGAAAGGAGTAATAAAATTTGTTTTAAAGAATTTAAGAAAATATTAAGCAGTTGTTCAAAAGCTTTGAAAAAGGCATGTTAGAACAAAGAAGGTTTGAGGGATATTTAATTTTGAAAATAAGAATAATAAATAAGTACTTAAATTGTTACTACTTATAGTATAAATTGTATAGAAAACTTTAAATAAATCCCTTTTTTGCATAAAAAATATAATAAAAATCATGTTACTTGACGTATGAGTAATATTTAATTCTAAATTAATTAAATATTAAGTATACGCCTAAATTCTGCTTATTTAAACTCCATTCCTTTTTCATTGTCTGTCAAATATTTTCTACATTTCTTAAAATCAATTCATTGTACATGTCATTGCTTATGGCTCTTGCTGTATTATTTTATAATTTAGTTTCTAATACAAATTGCTTGTTAAAACTACTCTCTGTTAACATTTCCTTTGACCCCTAGATTAGTTTTCTTATTACACAAAATATATTACAACAGCCATCAATTTACAAATTTTACTTGACAAATGTGTAACTGTCAATATGTCATGTACCAAAAATATCATAAAAGGAAACTGTATTGAAATGTTGTTGACAACACAATTCAGGGAGTGTGAAATGAACTGTTGGTGGTGACCAAAGAAATTTACAGAAAACGGTTGCTATTTCATGCTATTCTATAGAAACCGGTTGCTATTTCATGCTATTCTATAGAAACCGGTTGCTATTTCATGCTATTCTATAGAAAACGGTTTCTATTTCATGCTATTCTATAGAAAACGGTTTCGATTTCATGCTATTCTATAGAAACCGGTTGCTATTTCATGCTATTCTATAGAAACCGGTTGCTATTTCATGCTATTCTATAGAAACCGGCTTCTATTTCATGCTATTCTATAGAAAACGGTTTCTATTTCATGCTATTCTATAGAAACCGGTTGCTATTTCATGCTATTCTATAGGAACCGGTTGCTATTTCATGCTATTCTATAGAAACCGGTTGCTATTTCATGCTATTCTATAGAAACCGGTTGCTATTTCATGCTATTCTATAGAAACCGGATGCTATTTCATGCTATTCTATAGAAACCGGTTGCTATTTCATGCTATTCTATATAAACCGGTTGCTATTTCATGCTATTCTATAGAAACCGGTTGCTATTTCATGCTATTCTATATAAACCGGTTGCTATTTCATGCTATTCTATAGAAACCGGTTGCTATTTCATGCTATTCTATAGAAACCGGTTGCTATTCTATATAAACCGGTTGCTATTTCATGCTGTTCTATAGAAACCGGTTGCTATTTCATGGTATTCTATAGAAACCGGTTTCTATTTCATGCTATTCTATAGAAAACGGTTTCTATTTCATGCTATTCTATAGAAACCGATTGCTATTTCATGCTATTCTATAGAAACCGATTGCTATTTCATTACAACCGGTTGCCATTTCATGCTATTCTATAGAAACCGGTTTCTATTTCATGCTATTCTATAGAAACCGGTTTCTATTTCATGCTATTCTATAGAAACCGGTTTCTATTTCATGCTATTCTATAGAAACCGGTTTCTATTTCATGCTATTCTATAGAAACCGGTTTCTATTTCATGCTATTCTATAGAAACCGGTTTCTATTTCATGCTATTCTATAGAAACCGGTTTCTATTTCATGCTATTCTATAGAAACCGGTTTCTATTTCATGCTATTCTATAGAAACCGGTTGCTATTTCATGCTATTCTATAGAAACCGGTTTCTATTTCATGCGAAGGACCAATAAAGATCTGAGTATAGTGCAGAATAAATTGCATTATATAGGGTTGAATTATATTAAGAAACATTTTCATATTACTTAATTTAAGTCTTTCATTTATTGTGTTCAGCAAAGTAATGCTTTGAATTAAAACCTGTTTTTAGTTAAGCGCCTAAAAGGCTACTTTAAATTCTGATTTTCTGATTTCAAGTCCTTTGACCTTAGAATTATTAGCAAAACAATTATAACACAAATATAGCAATGATTTTAAAATTTCAACAAATTGGTCACTATCTTGTGTTACTACTCAATAAAAGAGACATCATTTAAAATTTTTTTTTTGAGAAACAATATCACAACTAAAATCCCTAAGGCTTTTTTCGCCTTCTTTGCTGTACAATAGAATAAAGGAAACAACACGTATAGGAGAGTAAATTTTAACAACAATATTGATTTTCATTTCCAAAAAAATACCAAGAATTTGGGCTGTAAAATATCCAGCTACACTTCATTGAAATTCCTCAAGTGATTTTTGTTAAGATTATAGATTTATTGTGTGTTGAAATAATGATTGCTACTATGGATAGCAAAAGCAATGAACTAGAATATACAATATTTTAAATTGCTATGAAAGCTATAGGACAAATCATAAAGAAAACTAGGAAATTACTACCACAATATAAATTTATTTTAGGTAGAGACTTACGTTATATGATAGCAAAGAGGATAAATTTGTTTTAGTTGTGTTGTTTTAAGAATTTAGAACAAATATCTCATAGTTGTCATGTATTTCCCAAGCTGATGCACAAAAAAAATGTACTCAATATCAAATGAATATTGACATTTTGTTAAAAATTTTAGGAAAAACCAATGACGATGGATGTTTGTACAGTGTATTAAAGAAGGAGCTGAACTATTTAAAATGTGCAGGAGACTGAACCCTCATTTTACCCTTGTGTTGAAAACAACACAAATTCAAAAGCATTGAAACAGATTGTTAAGTGCTGTATGTTAAATTTCTATACATTTCGAGCGACATAAGAACAGAAAACGCATTTATGAATTTAAAAATATTTGTAGTTTGAACCTAATCAAACATCAATATTTCTTTGAACTTGATTGTAGCAAAAGAAAGGTTATAAATATGCATGGCTTACAAATGCACCACCATTCCAACATTCGTCCATTTGTAATGAATATAAATCTTGTTCCACATTGATCTTCCTTTATAGTTTTTGCTTCTACATGCAGTTGTTTGATGAAACATGCCTAAAACACTTCATTTTGCTGTTGGTTTTACTTGGCCCATAACTACTCCCCTTATTCGCATTGTTTATCTAACACTCTAAAGGACTTAGTGCAGCCCTATAGTCATTGGAATACACACACTTAAATATGGCATCAAAACTTAGTCATGCTTTAAGGATTTAAGTGGCAGACAAGAGAAAAAATTGTTGCCGGTATTGTTGTAAAAAGCAGTATGTACAACAGTCATAAACAAATGTTGAAAGAAAGAAAAGGTTGTGCTTGGTCACACAGATTATGTGTAAATGCCGCTCTATATGAATTTCTATGTCAAATGTTGCTGCCTTACATATATGAATGGATAAATAAGTCGGTAGCCCTTACTATGGCATGAGTGTGAGAGTGAAATAAAAATTGAAATAAAGTTCCCTGTGGGAAGCTTATTTATGACTCCAACAGAAAAGAAAAACTATGAAATGTAATAAAAATTTAATATTCATCTCATATTTACAAAACTGTGATGTTTACCCTCATGTGTTGTTTTCCACACATAAAGTAATTCTATGAAATTTGCACTAGCATGTATAACATACATATTTATTTTACTATTTTAATATCTGTTACATAAATTTTTGTAATTTTCAAAAATTTTACACAAACACTTCAACACATTTTACAGAAAAATACGAAAAACACTTTTTTCACATTTGACAACCAAAATAATTGATTCTAGTGCAAAATATATAAAAATTTCATATGTGTGGAAATCCACACATCAGGATAAACAATGCCATTTTTCAAATATATCATTACGAAAACTATTTTTGAATCAATTTATACATAATCTGTTGCATGAAATTAGTTTATCTTCAACAAGTGTTACAAAAACACTTTGGTTATGATAAATAATACACTTTTTGCACATTTGACAACCAAAATTATTGTTCCTAGTGCAAAATATGTAGAAATTACATTTGTGTGGAAAACCACACATCACGGTAAGCAATGTAACTTTAAAAATATATCGTTATAAAATGGATTTTTGAATCAATTAACGTGTTTTCTGTGCTAATGTCAAGAAATTTCATGAAAGTAATGTTTTTAAATTCATAAAAAATATTAGTTTTGTGTGGTTTCCCACACAAGGGTTGTTTGAGTATTAAGGAAATTCCAAAACACTTATGGCTTATTTACCAACAAAAATTTTTGTTCCTAGTGCAAAATATATAGAAATTACATATGTGTGGAAAACCACACATCAGGGTAAGGAACGTTATTTTTAAAAAAATATCATTAAAACAATATTTTTGAATTAATTTATACATTATCTGTTATTTCAAATTGTTCAACTTCAACAATTGTTACACAAACACTTCGGTTATTTTTTTTTTTGCACATTTTATAATCATAATTATTGATTCTAGTACAAAATATGTAGAAATTACATTTGTGTGGAAAACCACACATCCGGGTAAGCAAAGTAATTTTTCAAATATATCGTTACAAAATTTGATTTTTGAATCAATGAATACGTTTTCTGTGCTAGTGAAAATATTTTTTAATTTCTAAAAATATAAATTTTGTGTGGTTTTCCACACAAGCGTTAAATGAGTGTTAAGAGAATTCAAGCGATTGTTCTATTTATGAATATTTAGGTTCATATTATAAGCTTCAATAATTTGTAGCTTATAACAATTGTGGGGTTACGTATGATTAATAATTAATTAATATTTATAACTCATACGCCCATTTCATAAACTTAATTTTAGTTATTTGTTACATACTTTTATTCTTTAAAATTTCCCTTCTCCAAACTCTATTTAAATATTTTGTTCTATTTTTATTTTATTTTTTCCATTCTACTCATAATAAGATTTCATTACGCAATTCTAAAATTAAACGTTAATTATGGCTGATTATTTGCTTCATTGAACTGTAAAATTATGCAAAAATATTCAAGTAAATATAAGAAATTATTTTATTTCCTCCTTAACCAAAACTCAAGGTAATACTCATGAACAAGATGATTTTATTAACAAAAATAATAGAGAATGACCATTAAAAATAAAGCAAAAAAATAATAGGAAATAAAGTTTAAACAAATCACCAATTATGGCCAAGGAAAAGGTAAGAAAATTTTAGGAATTGGAATGGAATTATGCTTAATTAAACCAAGGATTTTTTTATTTAACAGATAAAGTGAAAACAAGTATTTTTTTCAATTTTCTTACACATTTTTATTCTGAAATTTTTAAATTCAAAACATAACCCTGCAAATCAAAAAACTTTCAAATTTAGATTGTCATTCCTAACATACAAAAACAAAACAAACAAATCACCATCACTATTTTTCCACATCATTTCAGCATTTCTACTGCATCCACAAATCGATGAATATTCATAAATTTTTTTCTTGAGAAAGAAACACTGAGCTATTCTAAGGAAAACATACATAAGTCTCCTTTGGCAGTTAACTAAACATTTGCACCAATCATGCAACTCCATGTTAATTTGAATGAAAAATTTAGTTTAGAGTGCGGGACGTTTGAAAAAGTTACATGTCACAAACAAATCTTAGGAATTAGTAATGAAATAAGTTTAGAAAGTCCTTAATTGAAGAGTTCTAAAGGGGGAAAGAGAAGGAAAGGAAATTGAAGGTGAATGTAAGAGAGATATAAATATTGAAAACAGAGGCCTTATCAGGCTAATATATGAAATATATTGGACTTGATATAGACTATAAAATAGACTACAGTTGAGACTATAGACGAGACTATAGACGAGACTATAGACGAGACTATAGACAAGAATATCGACGAGACTATAGACGAGACTATAGACGAGACTATAGACGAGACTTAGACGAGACTATAGACGAGACTATAGACGAGACTATAGACGAGACTATAGACGAGACTATAGACGAGACTATAGACGAGACTATAGACGAGACTATAGACGAGACGAAACTATAGACGAGACGAGACTATAGACGAGACTATAGACGAGACGAAACTATAGACGAGACGAGACTATAGACGAGACTATAGACGAGACTATAG
The DNA here is from genome assembly GCF_958450345.1 of Calliphora vicina. NCBI lineage: Eukaryota > Metazoa > Arthropoda > Insecta > Diptera > Calliphoridae > Calliphora > Calliphora vicina. The sequence continues at coordinate 118,548,466 of NC_088783.1, forward strand.
ACGAGACTATAGACGAGACTATAGACGAGACTATAGACGAGACTATAGACGAGACTATAGACGAGACTATAGACGAGACTATAGACGAGACAATAGACGAGACTATAGACGAGACTATAGACGAGACTATAGACGAGACTATAGACGAGACAAATGTCGGCCAAGCTAGACAGAATGCGGCCTGGCACGAAACCGCAATATTCTTATATTAGCTTCAAATATATAAAATATAAAATTAACATTAATTAATATCAATCATACGCCTCCACTACCATGTATAATTAATATTACTCATACGCTTTGTTATGATGTTAAAAATATTAAACAAAATTCTTATAAGTTACAATATTTTTCAGTATTTTCCCATATTTGTTGTCTAACATTGTTTTTCATTCATACCCTGCATATTTATTAAAAAAAGTGGGGAAACCAAACAAAAAAAGAAGTCTGAAAAAATAAATTTTCACACGCATTAATCATGTACAATTTATTTGTTTACTGTACGCAAATTGCTATTAAATGTATGTATAATTTTTTTGCAACATATGCTGCCATTTGCTGCCATTCTGCAAACCAATGAAAAACTGTTTTTAAAGAAGATATAAAAAGAGAGAAATGAACAATATGTGAAACCAGGTGCTAGTCTAACACTCTACCCCTAAGGACAACATGATAAATATGTGTTTAAAATAGAATGTGGTAAACTGCTGAAAAAATGTTACAATAAAAAGTTTGTTAAAAAAAAAGTATTTAAAAAATTTTTATAAAACAATTTGTTAAACATTACAAGGTATGAGAAGTAAGAGAAAATTAAATTTTAAAAACAATTAATATGGGGATGTAAACTTTAATGAAATTTCGACTTTCAGAGATGCAGTATAATTGTGTGTTGTTTTCCACACATATGGTGTGTTTAAGTATTTTACACAAGCAACATAATGTTTTTTGTTTGATTTTTGAGATGCAAATTAAAACTATTAATAAATACTAGTTAACAAACATTAGTCTGTCTAATACTGGGAATATTGATACAAGTAATATAAAAATGAGATTGCATTTTAATATTTTCTTCATTTTCCTGTATACAGTACAACATTTATGTATCCCCAATGAATTTATTAAATTCATAAGCCTTTTAAATTTTATCAAGCAGAAAGTATAAATTCAAGAGCAATGGATGTATGAAAGTATCCAATAAAAGAAATGTATGTGAGTTTATAAAAACTAAATTCCTTAGAGTATTTTAAAGATTTCCAATTCAATGATATGAAATGAAACAAGAAAGTACAATTTTAATTGGTTACACTGGCAAAAAGGAGTTATAAGTACGAAAGCGGAGGAAAAAAATGATAGAAAAATTATGAATTCAAATAGCACTGTTCCCAGTGCTAAATATATATAGAAATTACATATGTGTGAAAAACCACACATCAGGGTAAGCAACGTCATTTTTAAAAAATATCATTAAAAAATATTTTTGAATCAATTTCTACATAAACTGTTACATAAAATTAGATTATTTTCAACAAAAGGTTAAGCAAACATTTCGGTTATGATACATAAAACACTTCTTGCTCTTTTGACAACCAAAAATGATGTTTCTAGTGCAAAATATATAGAAATTACGTATGTGTGGAAAACCACACATCAGGGTAAGCAATGTCAATTTTAAAATATAATGTTACAAAATTGATTTTTGAATCAATGAAAGCGTTTTCAGTGCGAATTTCAATAAGTTGCATGAAAAAATGTTTTAAATTTATACAAAATTTTAATTTTGTGTGATTTCCCACACAAGGGTTAGAAGAGGTTTAAAGGAAATCAAGTGGTTTTTCTATTTGTGACTTGTTTTTGTATACAATTTTAATAAATATTACTTATACTTATATTTAATTTACGTATGAGTAATATTTAATTAACAATTTAATAAATATTAAGTATACGTCGAAATTTGAGGATTAAATGATCCTCAATAATAAAAAAAATCAATTTAACAAAAAATCTGTAAAAAAATTTAATTTAACGATAAATTTTCTATAGAAAATTAATGTTAACGATAAATTTTCTCTAGAAAATTTAATTGAAATTAAATTTTTTATTAAAAGAAAAATTTGTTTAAAATGATTTTTATTAAACCAATTTATTGGCTTGCAAATAATTTTAATTACATTACTTTGCTGTGCTTTTAAAGGAAACAAAATTTGTTTTCTAAATTAGAATACCGCATAGAATGAAGCAACAAATTGAATTAAAAATTTTTGCAAATATCATGAGAAACATTTTTTTTTATTCAAACGATATGTGTTTCTAAATATATTGTCATGCTTGTATTATATCCATTGTTTTATGCAAAACAGTAGCAACTGTGGAAACATGTTGTCAAATAATTATGCTCAGCACGCTGGAACATTCGTTGATTACAAACCCCCAACAACTGGCTGCATTAACATTGTAGGGAAAAAGGATACAAGTGCATTTGTCCAAGTCCTGCAGCGTTTTTATGTAACACACAACAAAGGCTAAATATGTAATGTCATTTGCATTGTATGGACATTATTTTTAAAGAAAATTAAACAAAAAATAACTGTTTTTATTACAACATGTATTTTATTTAATTTTTTTCTTCTAAATTCAGAATAAAAAAATCATGCCTTTAAATATGTCCTCAAATTTCGACGTATACTTAATATTTATTAAATTTTTAATTAAATATTACTCATACGTAAATGAATAACAAGTATTTTAGTTTGGGTGCTGAAAGTTTGTATGGAAATTTATTTGAAATATTTGGATTTTTGAGTAAGCATTGATTTATAAGATTTATTAGTTTTGTATTGTCGAAACCAAATTTTCACCAAAATTTTTTTTCCAAATTTTTTTTTTACCAAAATTTATTTTCACTAAAATTTTCAACACAAATTTTTTATATATTTATTTTAAACAATACTTTGCTAAAGGTTATATAAGCTTTGGCACAGCTTATTTGTTAAATATTTATTTAATTTGTTTTATTTTAAGCCAATTTTGTTAACACTATCCAATTTTTATAGCCTACTTTAAGGCTTTACCACAACCAGAGTTTTTGATTACTTCTTTAAGATTTCAGATTAAAACATTATTTGGTAAAACTTTTTATGACACATCCATTAAATCCTTTTGTCTCATAAACAATATTTGTTGCTATTTCGTTTTAGTTGTTTGCTATTTGCTACTTGTCACTAAAAGTATTTATTCTTGTACCACATCATACTTATAGGCTTTAACAAAATTTAATTGTTGAAACATGTTTTGGTTTGCCAATAAACTAAACAACAGCACGAATATGTTTATGTCGATGTTATTAGGGTCATTATAAGCCATTATACAATATATATAGCCAAAAAAAAGGGCTATTTATTCTCTCAAATAAATGTTTTTTTTTTATACAAAGAGGATAAAACCAAATGTATTAAACAAAAACTAGAGATTTAAAAAGGATGTATTAACAAAATGATTGAAATTGGTTTATTCATAAGGGAATTTATTTTGTTTTCATTTATTTTGCTAGGAAGTAGGAAATTTTATTTTATTTTTTTTACAGTTTCTTATGAAATGTAGTCTTATAATTTCGTAGCGTATAATTTCATAACTTTGCAAAACAAATCACCTACAAAACAAGCAAAAATGTGATATATTTGAATGTGCGGAACATATGCACCCTCTAAGAAATATAAAAAAAATGTTTTTGAAATTTTTTTTTTAATTTTTGGAAAAAAAGTTTTTAATGAAAAAATTTTTTTGGTGAAAAAAAATTAAAAAATTAATTTTTTAATTTTTGGTGAAAAAAATAAAAACAAATGTTTTTTTTAATTTTTGGAGAAAAGGTTTTCACTGAACAAATTTTTTTGGTGAAAATTTTTTTTTTCTCGATTTTTATTAGCAAACTAAGAAATATAAAAAAAAATGTTTTTTAAATTTTTTTTTTTTTGGAAAAAAAGTTTTTATGAAAAAATTTTTTTTTTTTAATTTTTGTAAAAAAAATTTTACCGGAAAACTTTTTTTGGTGAAAAAAAAAAATGTTTTTGAAACTTTTTTTTTTATTTTTTGGAGAAAAAGTTTTTACTGAAAAAATTTTTTTGCTGAAAAAAAAATTAAAAAAAAATGTTTTTTTTTAATTTTTGGAGAAAAAGTTTTCACTGAACAAATTTTTTTTCTCGATTTTTTTTTGGTGAAAAAAAAAAAAATTCAAAATTTTTTTTTTTAATTTTTGGAGAAAAAGTTTTTACTGAAAAAATTTTTTTGGTGAAAAAAAAATAAAAAAAAATGTTTTTTTCTCGATTTTTATTAGCAAACTAAGAAATATAAAAAAAAATGTTTTTGAATTTTGAAAAAATAAAAAAAAAATTTAATTTTTGGAGAAAAAGTTTTCACTGAAAAAATTTTTTTGGTGAAAAAAAAAAAATGTTTTTTTTAATTTTTGGAGAAAAAGTTTTTACTGAAAAATTTTTTTGGTGAAAATTTTTTTACTGAAAAATTTTTTTTGGTGAAATTTTTTTTTTCTCGATTTTTATTAGCAAACTAATTTTTTTTTGGAAATTATGACATTTTTTTTTTAATTTTTGGAACAACAATTTTAGCTGTGAAATTTTTTTTCCGATTTTAAATATTAAATGAAGTTGAGCTGTAGCGAATATTTTGATGTATCAATCGTCTATGTAAATTATATGGGGCCTTCTGAAAGCGATATATATAGCGATCCAGAATATATACTTTATGGGGTAGTGAAGGGTATAATAGCTTTGTTTGTGGCTCAAAATCATTTAACCTTATCTGAACTACTTAGATACTTATTCACAACTGTATGCAAAGAATTATTTTGTGTTGCCTATTTTAGGGCATAATTATATAATGGGTTAAAATGAACAAGAAAGTATTTGGATGTAAATTAAAGAAAACTAATACCTTTTGTTTTTGAATCACAAAAGAAATTTCATATATATTTAAAACTGTTAAAATGGAGTACTAATAAATAAAGTTTTTTAAGCTAAACGTCCAATAACAAATGATTTCTTTAAAACTGTTAACAATTCTTTTTGAAAATTTCTTTAAAATTTTATGTATCTTTACATCTTGATTGCTGTGCAATTTGTTAATCGTAATTTGCAATATTGTAAACAGAAAATTTCCAAAAATAACAAAAAAAAAACATGATTACAGTCTTGCATTTACTATCATACACTTTATAAACTGCTGCTGTATTACAATGCAAAAGGGAATATGGAAAATGTTGTGGAAAATTACAAAATTGAAAGGAAAATAGCAAGCAAAATATAAAAATTTCTTACATAATATGACCCCTTTTCTATTGCATTAAGCAATATAAATTTACTTAACCCCCATCTAAAAAAAAAAGAAATTTTTTGGCTTAAAATGACAACATAACCCATGGAATTCCTTTGCAGCCCCTTGAATATATGCTATATATTTTATATGATACTTAACAGTATTAATGTTATTGTTGTAATATCAAAAACATAAATTATCTTAAAACGGCTTTAAAATTATCGCCCAAAAGTATGCTTTAGAAAATATACTACAAATACATATAAGCAAGCATTAAAAATGATATATATTCATGTTTTTTTTTATAGAATTTACACATAATAATTGCTTTAGAATTTATAAACAAGTCCTTTAATATATGGCCAAGTTAATAAGGCTATTAAAAAGAGAAAAATAAATTAACTTTAGCATATGTTAAGGAGTAAAAAGTCTTTTAAATAAAGGAAACAATACATTAATTTTTAAGTGTTTAAAAATTAAATGAAATTTATTTCCTTGATTAAGAATTTATTATACTTTTAATAGCAGTTCTATTTGACAGAATAAATGTAGCTCATTCTAAAACTTAATGACAAAACATTAATCAAAAAGTTTAAAATAAGAATTTGCTAGTCAAGTTTTTATTAACATTTTATATAAAGTGAGAAGTTTTTATATGGAAATAATTTAATGTTTGTATAAAACTGTATTTAAATTTTGTGTAAGGCTGGAAAATTGATCAAAGTAAAACCCTCTCCTTGAATGGAAATAAAAAAAAGTGATTTAATCAAAAGATTTGTTTTGTAACTACAACTTGTAAGGCTGTTCTAATAAAAACTGTGTGTTTTTTTTCTTCTTAAAACAACGCAAAATCCTTTTATAAATAATCACCAAAAATAATTTTCCAAAATCTTAAAAAAGTAAAAAATTTCAAATTCTAGTATAATGTTGAATATTTCTATAGAAAATTCTTTCTTTAGAATGTAATTTTGCCAAATTACTGCAATCTAAAAAATAATTCAAAACATAAAATTAATTCTAAAAAATTTCTTTTAAATTTTGAATTATTTTTATATTCCTACAATCAGTTTTGTTCAGAAAACAAACATCAACTAGGATACATTTCCACAAACGCTTAACAATCTCTAAATAGAACAAAAACTCAACAAAAAGCTTCATAAGTCTGATTTATACTACATTTAGTACAAACATCTAGACATTCATAGATTTCGGCATATGCATAAATTGTTGCAACACCACACATGCAACTCACAACAACATAAAATAAGGAAATTTAAATTTTTATTTTTTCCTTTGAAAATTTTCAAACAAAAAACAAGGAATTCGCGCAAATGCCAGATTTTACATCATGGCTTTTCCATAGAAAAATGTAAAATAAAACCAGGATTTGATATTGTTTGTTTGCTGTTGTCCTACCGTCTGATTTGTGGGGCGGTTTTAAATTGTAGTGATTTATTGTTGGGGTATTTTACACAGAAAAAACACTTAGACATATTGTAATAGAGAGGACAATTTTTAAATGTAGCAACAGCGACAATATTTTATAATCTTAAGAAGTTTGTACTAAACATATGAGTTATATGAAAACAAGTATGACTGCTGTGGACGTCTATAGTCTCATCTATAGCCTCGTGTACATTCTCGTCTAATTCGCGTCTATAGTCTTGTCTATAGTCTCGTCTACATTCTTGTCTATAGTCTTGTCTATAGTCTCGTCTATAGTCTTGTCTATAGTCTCGTCTATAGTCTCGTCTATAATCTCGTCTACATTCTTGTCTATAGTCTTGTCTATAGTCTCGTCTATAGTCTCATCTATAGCCTCGTGTACATACTCGTCTAATTCGCGTCTATAGTCTTGTCTATAGTCTCGTCTATAGTCTCGTCTATAGTCCCGTCTATAGTCTCGTCTATAGTCTAGTCTATAGTCTCATCTATAGCCTTGTCTATAGTCTCGTCTATAGTCTCGTATATAGTATCGTCTATAGTCTCGTATATAGTATCGTCTATAGTCTCGTCTATAGTCTCGTCTATAGTCTCGTCTATAGTCTAGTCTATAGTCTCGTCTATAGTCTCGTCTATAGTCTCGTCTATAGTCTCGTCTATAGTCTCGTCTATAGTCTCGTCTATAGTTTCGTCTATAGTCTCGTCTATAGTCTCGTCTATAGTTTCGTCTATAGTCTCGTCTATAGTCTCGTCTATAGTCTCGTCTATAGTCTCGTCTATAGTCTCGTCTATAGTCTCGTCTATAGTCTCGTCTATAGTCTCGTCTATAGTCTCGTCTATAGTCTCGTCTATAGTCTCGTCTATAGTCTCTTCTATAGCCTCGTCTATAGTCTCGTCTATAGTCTCGTCTATAGTCTCGTCTATAGTCTCGTCTATAGTCTCGTCTATAGTCTCGTCTATAGTCTCGTCTATAGTCTCGTCTATAGTCTCGTCTATAGTCTCGTCTATAGTCTCGTCTATAGTCTCGTCTATAGTCTCGTCTATAGTCTCGTCTATAGTCTCGTCTATAGTCTCGTCTATAGTCTCGTCTATAGTCTCGTCTATAGTCTCGTCTATAGTCTCGTCTATAGTCTCGTCTATAGTCTCGTCTATAGTCTCGTCTATAGTCTCGTCTATAGTCTCGTCTATAGTCTCGTCTATAGTCTCGTCTATAGTCTCGTCTATAGTCTCGTCTATAGTCTCGTCTATAGTCTCGTCTATAGTCTCGTCTATAGTCTCGTCTATAGTCTCGTCTATAGTCTCGTCTATAGTCTCGTCTATAGTCTCGTCTATAGTCTCGTCTATAGTCTCGTCTATAGTCTCGTCTATAGTCTCGTCTATAGTCTCGTCTATAGTCTCGTCTATAGTCTCGTCTATAGTCTCGTCTATAGTCTCGTCTATAGTCTCGTCTATAGTCTCATCTATAGTCTCGTCTATAGTCTCGTCTATAATCTTGTCTATAATTTTGTCTATAACTTTGTTTATAATCTTGTCTATAGTCCCTTCATAGTCCCGTCATAGTCTCGTCATAGTCTCGTCTTATAATCTCGTCTTATAGTCTCGTCTATAGTCCAGTCATAGTCTCGTCATATTCTCGTCTTAGTCTCGTCTTAATTACGTATAAGTAATATTTATTACTTTTATATAGAGAGTAAAAACTGGTTTGTTTTGTGGTAAAATCCTTTAATATTTGTTTTCTTGTATTTGTGTCAAAAAACGTCAACCGTCTAAATAAATGTAAACAATGGTATCTAAATTACGAATGCAAATATAATTTTTTAAGTTATTTTACTTCTTTTTTTTAGCCTTTGCTTTTACCTTTACAGTAGAAGGTTAAACCCCAGATTATTAATTGTTAAAATATGCACTCATTTTCCAACCATTCGCTGTTGGTATCATAATTCGCATCTTTTCTGTTGGACTCCAGTTGAGTTGTTAATAGCTTGTTTTGTGCCATAGTTTTTCATGTTGCTCATTTTGTATTTTATAATTTAAGCTGTTAACAAAAAGCTGTGCTGTGTTGTTAAAAGTCAACAGCGCCAGTTGTGGGATTTATGCACAACTGAAGTGCAGGTAGAGTGGGGGAAAAATTACTATTTTTAAAGACCAGCAAACATTTTGATACGAATTGATGGTGACTTTGTAAAACTGTAATAAATAAGACTTCGAAACAAGCCATGTTTAAGGTATCAAATTTAACAGAAAACTAGTTTGCAACTTGGCTTTCTTATATAAGATATATTTATTTTGTTTATTGGGTTATTTTGTCTTTTTTTTTGGCATATACATATTTTGTTATGTCGTTTGTTATCTTTTTTCCTTTTAATACTTTTTAGCCATTTGGTTGTTGTTGTTGTTCTATTTGTTTTGTTATTAAGTTAACATAAATTTACATAAAAATGTTACCACTATAAGCTCTTACTCACAATTGCAAACAAACACACACTCAAAATATTTATTTTTTTAAAACCTAGACTAACAAAAAAACCCAGCAACAGCGACTTCCTGTTGCCATTTTTTATTGTAAATACTATGAAATGTTGTATCTTTATATATTTTGCTTTCCTGTTGTAAATTATATGAAATTGTTAGATGGTTGTGTATCTGTATCTGTATCTCTGTTCTGTTTTTATTAGTTTTTTTACAATAGTTAAGTAGTGTTATTTGCTTTAATAATTTTTTTTTTTATTTTCTGTTCTGTCCTCCTGTTGTGATAACTAAGTCCCTTTCTTGATGGGTATTTGTAGCAATTTTATGCAGTGTATTTTTTTGGTTTTAAGTCATGTTTTGTAATATTTTGTTTTGCTGCTAGACAATTATATTTTTAATTGGTTGTTTTTGGAAATGTTGGAGCATGAAGAAGTCTTATTTTTTTAAAGCGATTTAGTTATAAAGAAAAATTACAACTCTAATTATTTTCAAATTGTAATTATAATACAACAAATCTACTTTAAATTGAACCTAAACTTATTTTCAAATGCTCTATATACTACATTTTATTTCATTTTTAATTTACAACATACAAAGACTGAAGAAAAAGCATTAATTTATTAAGAATTATGTTTTCATATCTAGAAATTTCAAAAGTGACGTTGTTTACCCTGGTGTGTGGTTTTCCACACATACATAATTTTGATGTTTTTTGCACTAATTACTTTATTTATTATTTATAATACAAAAATACAGAATAAAAACTATTATAAAAGGACAAAATTACAACTACTCAAAGATTTATTGCTATCAGCAACATCTTAAGCTAAAATCACATAGTAAAAAAAATTCTTTTTTTTTTGCCAAATAAATTTAGCACAGAAAAGTCAATAATTTATTAAGAAATATTTTTTCATATCGATAAATTTCAAAATTAACGTTGTTTTCCCTGGTGTGTGGTTTTCCACACATACGTAATTTCGATGTTCCGCGAAAGAAAAAGCATTAATTTATTAAGAAATATTTTCCATATCAAGAAATTCAAAAAGTGACATTGTTTACCTTGGTGTGGTTTTCCACACATACATAATTTCGATGTTCTTTGCACTATGTACCTGTTTTATTATTTATAATACAAAAATACAGAATAGAAATTTTTATAAAAAGGACAAAACTACAACTACTCAAAGATTTATAGCTATCAGCAACAACTTAAGCCTCATCTCAGCATTGTGTGGAAAACCACACAAAATAGAAAAAAATATTTTTTTTGCCAAATCAATTTAGCACATAAAAATCTTTAATTTATTAAGAAATATTTTTTCATATCGATAAATTTCAAAAGTGACATTGTTTATCCTAGTGTGTGGGTTTTCACACATACATAATTTCGATGTTCTTCAAAAGAACAAGCATTAATTTATAGGAAATATTTTTTTATATCGATAAATTTAAAAAGTGAAACTGTTTACAGTGGTGTGTGGTGTTCCACACATCTTACAGTTTTAGAAGAAACTCAATTATATTTTTCAATTTCAAATTTATGTAAATGAGTTATAAAAACAAAAACACTTTTGCAAATGTTATGCCATAAAACAAATGAATTTAAGCACTTCTTCGCAATATGTTTCCTGTTATAAATTTGACAAAAGTTGGAATGTTATTGAAGGCTCTATAAAAAAAAACAATTGAAACTTTAACAAATAATATTCTAAAACAGAATCAACTAATTTGAAGTATAATAAACAAATAATGGTTTTAACTTTCAATGTTTAGTATAGAGTCAAATATATAGGTACTTACATTTTTTAACATATTTTGTAACTTATTGAATTATATATTTTTATTAACTAAATTAGCATAATTATTCAAATGTTCTAGCTAAAACAGTAATTGAATTAATAAAGCTAAACTAGAAATAAAATGATAAATTTTGCTAAAACAACTTCTACTAAAACTGCCAACTGTTTTTTACTAAAGCAAATTTAAGTATAAAATTTAATACAAAATTTAAATTTTAATAAAAAAAGTTTTCTTTAGCTTATTGATTTTAACAGTGTTCCCTTCAAAAACATCTTTAGTTTTTACCACATGTCTGCTAAATTACTTTTCTTCTATCATTTGAATTCTATCGGAAGCTTATAAAACTATTCATGTGTAACGAAATTGCTTTATATATAAGTATCATTATTACTCTTCTATTTTTTTTATTACTCTTTTCATTCACAAATGTATATTTCTTAAGCAGAAATATTGATTTGCAAATGATTTGATAAAGACTTTCTATATCAGCTCTATTACTTTTAATGGGCTCTTAGCTGTTAAAGGGTATGAAAGGCAAATACTTTTGTGGGTTAAATGAACCTGATATATTTTATGTAATAAATTAGTTGAAATTTGTTATTGATCCCTAGAAATATGCTTTAAAAGTTAGGTTTAAAAGTAAGTGAAAAATTGCAAAGAATATATTTTTAAACTTAAACCATAAGGCGATTACACAAACATTCTTAGTTACAATTTGATTACAAAATAATGACTGAGTATGTTTTGAGTTGAAAAACTAGATGACAATTCAAAAATAAAATTTGCTTTAACTTCACATTTAAGCTGGAGTAAAACGTGGCGTACACGAAAATATCATTTAAATAGAATATAACACATAGTCTACATGTGTTATATTCTATTGTTTAGATTACTATATAAACTATAGTCTATTCAAAAGAACTGAACCTAACCTGCTGTTATGTTTCAGTGTAATTTTTTCACATTTAACTTAACCATATTAAACTTAAGTGATTTTTCAAGTGACCACTAAACAGAATTTCAAATTAAGCCATAAATCACGTATTTAAAACCACATGGTTATTAGGTAATTCAAGAGTTTTGGAGTCTTTTTGTATACAACTTCTTTTAATTACAATCTTAAGCCAGTATTTTGTTATCTAAGAAATATTCTTTAAATTAAATTAGTAATACTAATGCATAAACCAGCTCATAAAACACTATTACAACTTTAACAGCTAAAGTACCTCCTTTATATTTGAAACCATACCCATAATCCATTATATTAATATACTTTTAATCATTATGCAGGTACAGCAAGAAAAAACACAAACTCTGCCATAGCAAACATTGAGCAATTGTTATCTCTTAGCTGCTGTCCTACTTTTTGTCTTGTCTTGTATCCTTTGTTAATGGTTATCCTTGAAAAGGACGATACACTTCGTCGTGACAACGTCATTTAAAAAGCTCTTAAGGGTATTTGTGCAAATTATTATATAATTTTATTTTGTTTGTTTGCAGTTTTCCGTTAAAATGTTAATAAATCAATCATTTGGGGGATTATTCTTAAAATGAGCAGTTTGCAGCGTTACAATTGACAAAAGAACAGTTTTTGCAACTTTGAGATACCTATGCTCAGTTATTGCTAAGGTTACTGGTGGAATATTAAATTAATAAATTAAGATTTAATAAATCTAAAAGATATGACATATAGTCTACTGTATAGTCTCCTTATATGGTCTCGTTATATAGTCTCGTCTATAGTCTCGTCTATAGTCTCGTCTACAGTCTCGTCTATAGGCTCGTCTATAGTCTCGTCTATAGTCTCGTCTATAGTCTCGTCTATAGTCTCGTCTATAGTCTCGTCTATAGTCTCGTCTATAGTCTCGTCTATAGTCTCGTCTATTGTCTCGTCTATAGTCTCGTCTATAGTCTCGTCTATAGTCTCGTCTATAGTCTCGTCTATAGTCTCGTCTATAGTCTCGTCTATAGTCTCGTCTATAGTCTCGTCTATAGTCTCGTTATATAGTCTCGTCTATAGTCTCGTCTATAGTCTCGTTATATAGTCTCGTCTATAGTCTCGTCTATAGTCTCGTCTATAGTCTCGTCTATAGTCTCGTTATATAGTCTCGTTATATAGTCTCGTCTATAGTCTCGTCTATAGTCTCGTCTATAGTCTCGTCTATAGTCTCGTCTATAGTCTCGTCTATAGTCTCGTCTATAGTCTCGTCTATAGTCTCGTCTATAGTCTCGTCTATAGTCTCGTCTATAGTCTCGTCTATAGTCTCGTCTATAGTCTCGTCTATAGTTTCGTCTATAGTCTCGTCTATAGTCTCGTCTATAGTCTCGTCTATAGTCTCGTCTATAGTCTCGTCTATAGTCTCGTCTATAGTCTCGTCTATAGTCTCGTCTATAGTCTCGTCTATAGTCTCGTCTATAGTCTCGTCTATAGTCTCGTCTCTAGTCTCGTCTATAGTCTCGTCTATAGTCTCGTCTCTAGTCTCGTCTATAGTCTCGTCTATAGTCTCGTCTCTAGTCTCGTCTATAGTCTCGTCTATAGTCTCGTCTATAGTCTCGTCTATAGTCTCGTCTATAGTCTCGTCTATAGTTTCGTCTATAGTCTCGTCTATAGTTTCGTCTATAGTCTCGTCTATAGTCTCGTCTATAGTCTCGTCTATAGTCTCGTCTATAGTCTCGTCTATAGTCTCGTCTATAGTCTCGTCTATAGTCTCGTCTATAGTCTCGTCTATAGTCTCGTCTATAGTCTCGTCTATAGTCTCGTCTATAGTCTCGTCTATAGTCTCGTCTATAGTCTCGTCTATAGTCTCGTCTATAGTCTCGTCTATAGTCTCGTCTATAGTCTCGTCTATAGTCTCGTCTATAGTCTCGTCTATAGTCTCGTCTATAGTCTCGTCTATAGTCTCGTCTATAGTCTCGTCTATAGTCTCGTCTATAGTCTCGTCTATAGTCTCGTCTATAGTCTCGTCTATTGTCTTGTCTATAGTCTCGTCTATAGTCTCGTCTATAGTCTCGTCTATAGTCTCGTCTATAGTCTCGTCTATAGTCTCGTCTATAGTCTCGTCTACAGTCTCGTCTATTGTCTTGTCTATAGTCTCGTCTATAGTCTCGTCTATAGTCTTGTCTATAGTCTCGTCTATAGTCTCGTCTATAGTCTTGTCTATAGTCTCGTCTATAGTCTCGTCTATAGTCTCGTCTATAGTCTCGTCTATAGTCTCGTCTATAGTCTCGTCTATAGTCTCGTCTATAGTCTCGTCTATAGTCTCGTCTATAGTCTCGTCTATAGTCTCGTCTATAGTCTCGTCTATAGTCTCTTCTATAGTATCTAGTATCGTCTATCGTCTCGTCTATAGTCTCGTCTATAGTCTCGTCTATAGTCTCGTCTATAGTCTCGTCTATAGTCTCGTCTCTAGTCTGGTCTATAGTCTCGTCTATAGTCTCGTCTATAGTCTCGTCTGTAGTATCGTCTAGACGAGAATATAGACTAGACTATACACGAGAATATATAGACGAGATTATAGACGAGACTTAGACGACCCTATAGATGAGACAATAGACGAGACTATAGACGAGACTATAGACGAGACTATAGACGAGACTATAGACGAGACTATAGACGAGACTATAGACGAGACTATAGACGAGACTATAGACGAGACTATAGACGAGACTATAGACGAGACTATAGACGAGACTATAGACGAGACTATAGACGAGACTATAGACGAGACTATAGACGAGATATTTAATTGGTACCAAAAAATTAATATTACTCATACGTCTCTGAACAAGTGAATAATTAAAACGAAGTTAATAGCTAACTTAAGATTGATTTTTTTGAATTAATTTTCTTTTCTGGCTGCAAAAAATTCTGTTTTGAAAAAATCCCTGTTCTACTTTTTTTAGGGCTGGTTTTGTTTCTTCATGGCAATCAGTGTATCTTTTATTCATGTTTCGCAGACAAGTGAATGCAAATTGCTCTACTAGCTGCTAAAAAAAAGAATAAACAATAAGGCTTTCAGCCATCTTGTTTAGCTGACACTTGATTGAAATGAAGCTGCCTGTGGCACACTGTGTTTTATTTTTTCTTTTTAGTCTTTACTAAAATATTGGCACTGGTAGTTGTTTAGACAAATGAAAGAGGTTTTGAACTTAGAATTTTTTATTCAAAGGTTCCATCAACAAGTGTTTCAAAATATCTGGAAAATTCTTTTAAATTTTTATAAAACAAATTCAAAGTTCTCAATAATTTTTCTTTAAATCTTGCTTAAGTTTTCTTTTTGTTTTCATTTCATTATCATATTGCAGTATCTTGCATTCCTTCCCTACACTAATGAAGCACGTTGTAATATTATTGCCATCTTTACTGCAATACAATGTGATGTGAGCACCACTTAACAAAAAAAAAAAACCATGAAGAAAACGTGAATTACTCTATAACATTTACTCAACAAAGTGTACAAAGAAACTATAAAATTATAAAAGCATTGAACACATATCTTCCTTAATAAAAAAGGAGATATTAAGAGGATTTTCCAAAAGGCTCGTTAAGATGTGTTATTGAAAACAAAATGAATGACCACAATACAGCAATACAACAATAACATAACAAACAAGGATGAGAGCTATTATTTGAAAAAGGATGAATAGTGTTTCTTACGAAGGATATAAAGAAAATTTACGAGGAATGGAGGAAATGGTGGAAATATATTATGGTAGTTAAAAATAAATCTATAAACTGCAATTAGATACGTGAAGTTGTGTTTAAGTGAAAATGAGGGAAGCAACAGTTTTCATATAGAAAAGAAGAATTTCAGTTTGGATCATTATAGATATCGACTTAGGTATGTCCGTCTATCCGTCCGTCCGTTTGTCCATCTGTCCATCAACAGATTTCATATAGAAACGAGGAATTTCAGTTTGCGTCATCATAGACATCGATATAGGGATGTCCGTCTGTCCATCTATCAGTCTCTCCGTCCGTCCGACCGTCCGTCCGACCGTCCGTCCATCCGTCTGTCCGTCTATCCTTCTGCCCGTCTATCAATCTTTCCGTCTGTATGTTGAAATCAACTTTCCGTATCCTCCAAATAACTTACATACTTGATTCATACATCAATATATCCGCTATAGACCTGGTTAGGTTGCTGTTTAAAATCGAGAAAATCGGCCTATAAATGGCTGAGTTATAAGCAAAAAACCAAGAGAACCTCCATTTTTCACCTATTTTAGGTCTATTAGTATATCTGAATTACTAATTCATTAATATAGACAATATGGATATCTAATGATAGATATTTTAAAGACCTTTTCAGCGACGTATATAACTCTATAGTTGGTTGAACCTAAAATGGGTCAAAATCGGGAAAAATATTTTTTAACTCGAATTATTTTTTTCAAAAAAAAATTTTTTTGTTATAAAATTTTTTCACTAATAAATTTTAAAGAAAATAAAAAAAAGTTATAAAAAATAAAAAAATAATTTCGAAAAAAAAATTTTGAAAAAAAAAATTTCATTAATATCAGTTTTTCGTTTAGTTTTTAGAAATCTTTTAGTATTTCTTTTAGAGCTCATTTTTGTTGTCAGCCTTTTTCTCTTGCCTATTTGTATAGACACTTTGGTAATAAAGTCACATGAAACGAAATATTTTGAATGCAATCATGTGTAAAATGAAATTGTTCTTTCCTTACTTTAGTTATCAGCAATTATGTTGTGGTATCTTTAAAAATTGTATTCCTCCTTTTTTTTTCAAATTTTCCTATATGACTACAGAAAGTCTATAGACTTTCTGGCAAAACAAAAGACCTTAAAATAAACTGGGCAGTAATTGCAGCTTATAATAATGATACTGGCTATTGATGACATGAATACTCAATAACATCAGGCTAACTATTCCTTTGTCTTGTAATTTTATATCAGGACAGCTAAGAAATATTCGAGTATAGGATAAATTTTCAAGCATATCAAGGCGTATACTTAATATTGAATTATTTAATGTTAATCATACGTAACCAAGCTTTATTACTTACATAATAAAAATCTTAAACAATCAGTGCGTATACTTGTTATTTATTTATTTAATATTAATCATACGCTTTGTTATTTTACTTTTATAACCCCAACTTACCTAGAGACCTTCCATAACATGTTGAATTTTCCGTAAATTACTTTATTTAACACAATTATCTTGTAAATACTTAGTTGAGACCTCATCACCTATGTGATAAAAAGAAAACTGCCATCTCTAACATACATATTTACAGCATTAGTGGTTAAAAGTCTAAGATAATTGCTTGTGCCATTTCGCAACACCGCCTGCATACATATGACTAGTTTATTTAGATTTAACTCGATGAGATTGAGTGCAGATTGTGGTGAAACACAGGGAAAAGGAAGCAGCAAGAATGATGCTGTGAATATTGTCTTTTTTTGTGTAGTAGCAAAAGTTTTTACATAAAGTAATTAGCGAAACACATTAAAATGTTGCATGCTACTGTTGTAGTTTGTAGTTTAGAAAGATGTAAACAAAAGTTTATCAGAATGTAGGTGGAAGAACAACCTCTTAATTTGTTAAGCAAGAAACTAGGTAACAAAAAACAAATAAAATAAAAAATAAAACATTGTTTAAAGAAGCCATAAGAAAAATGACAAAAATATTAAAATGACAATAAAATCTTTGGTCATAGACTCAAGATTTCAGAGAGAAATCGTTGGTCTATAGACTCAAGATTTCCTATAGAAATCGTTGGTCTATAGACTCAAGATTTCCTATAGAAATCTTTGGTCTATAGACTCAAGATTTCCTATAGATATCTTTGGTCTATAGACTCAAGATTTCCTATAGAAATCTTTGGTCTATAGACTCAAGATTTCCTATAGAAATCTTTGGTCTATAGACTCAAGATTTCCTATAGAAATCTTTGGTCTACAGACTCAAGATTTCCTATAGAAGTCTTTGGTCTATAGACTCAAGATTTCCTATAGAAATCTTTGGTCTATAGACTCAAGATTTCCTATAGAAATCTTTGGTCTATAGACTCAAGATTTCCAATAGAAATCTTTGGTCTATAGACTCAAGATTTCCTATAGAAATCTTTGGTCTAGAGACTCTAGATTTCCTATAGAAATCTTTGGTCTATAGACTCAGGATTTCCTATAGAAACATAGGCAACAGAAAAACACAAGGAAAAAATGCAATTTCAATTGAATAAATGAACCAAACTTGGGTTAACAAAAAATAATATTACTTGGGTTGTTCTTATATAAAAAAATGTCCATTTGCTGGTTGCAGTTCTTCTTGTTAGCAAAAGGACAACAAGAACAGTAGCTTGTGTTGGTCCATAAACATTTAAAATTGGTAGGCTTATGGGAACAATTGAAGAAAATTGAAAAATAAAATTGCAGAACTGAAATGAATTCTTTTCAATGGGTAGTTTAAATTTGAATTAATCTCCAATGTAGATAGGAAGACTTACAAAAGAGTTTAATTGTAAAAATTGGAAAACATTAACAGAAATTTTATATTAATTTAAGACAATAAGAATGAACGAAAAATAGGCGAATTTCTAAAGATTTGTAGAAATTCGCCTAAATATAGGCTACTTAATTTTTTCTTTTATTCTTTCCAACAATCGTATAACTATCATCTTAAATCTGTGATACTTGGTTTCTCCTGCTAACATTTATTCACTTCCATGACTTGCTTTAAAGTTCCCATCATTTTATCAACTCTCAAACATATATCACTTTCAACAAATTTAACATTTAATCTCTGCAATGAAATTGAAATTAATTTCATTATGTATTACAGCATTACAAAACTGAATTACGAGACATTTTAACTTATGATGATTGGTTTTGTCAGATATATTGTACTTAAACATAATTGAAAACCAAAATACCAAAGGGGGGAGTAAATGTTTTAAATGAAAGAAAGTATATCGTAAATACTGATGGCTTTAAATGACTGAGAATAACGAAAGCAAAATATTAAGAAATTCAATTAAGATTAAGATTTATTTAAGATTAATTGTTCTTATAGTTCGTATTTATTATTTGTAGTAATTGAGGTTGGTTTTAAAGAAACATTTATATAATAGAATTTATGGCCGGAATAAGGAAGCGATAAAGCTAATAAATAGGAAAGATGTCAATGAATTTATGGATCAAAAGAAAACCCAAGACAATTATTTACTCTATAGAGTAGCATGAAATAGAAACCGGTTTCTATAGAATAGCATGAAATAGCAACCGGTTTCTATAGAATAGCATGAAATAGCAACTGGATTCTATGGAATAGCATGAAATAGCAACTGGATTCTATAGAATAGCATGAAATAGAAACCGGTTTCTATAGAATAGCATGAAATAGCAACCGGTTTCTATAGAATAGCATGAAATAGCAACCGGTTTCTATAGAATAGCATGAAATATCAACCGGTTTCTATAGAATCGCATGAAATAGCAACAGGTTTCTATAGAATAGCATGAAATAGCAATCGGTTTCTATAGAATAGCATGAAATAGCAACCGGTTTCTTTAGAATAGCATGAAATAGCAAACGGTTTCTATAGAATAGCATGAAATAGCAACCGGTTTCTATAGAATAGCATAAAATATCAACCGGTTTCTATAGAATAGCATGAAATAGCAACCGGTTTCTATAGAATAGCATAAAATAGCAACCGGTTTCTATAGAATAGCATGAAATAGCAACCGGTTTCTATAGAATAGCATAAAATATCAACCGGTTTCTATAGAATAGCATGAAATAGAAACCGGTTTCTATAGAATAGCATGAAATAGCAACCGGTTTCTATAGAATAGCATAAAATATCAACCGGTTTCTATAGAATAGCATGAAATAGAAACCGGTTTCTATAGAATAGCATGAAATAGCAACCGGTTTCTATAGAATAGCATGAAATAGCAACCGGTTTCTATAGAATAGCATGAAATAGCAACCAGTTTCTATAGAATAGCATGAAATAGCAACCGGTTTCTATAGAATAGCATGAAATAGCAACCGGTTTCTATAGAATAGCATGAAATAGCAACCGGTTTCTATAGAATAGCATGAAATAGCAACCGGTTTCTATAGAATAGCATGAAATAGCAGCCGGTTTCTATAGAATAGCATGAAATAGCAACCGGTTTCTATAGAATAGCATGAAATAGCAACCGGTTTCTATAGAATAGCATGAAAGAGAAACCGGTTTCTATAGACTAGCATGAAATAGCAACCGGTTTCTATAGAATAGCATGAAATAGCAACCGGTTTCTATAGAATAGCATGAAATAGCAACAGGTTTCTATAGAATAGCATGAAATAGCAACCTTCTGTTACTATTTAATGCAATTTATTTCAAAGTTTCAATTTAATTTATTTGTATAACCAAGCAAATAAAAAACAAGAAACTAAACACGAAACTTACTTGCAAAATTAATTTTGCATATTTTGTTTTAGTTTGGCCAACCTTTCTTGCTAACAAAATCCTGCATCATTCCTACAGCTGTATTTTTAGAAGCAAAATGCATCAAAAAAGCGAAAACAAAATGAGTGGAGAGAACACAAAATAAAACCTTATTGAAAATGCAGAAAGTGTGAACAGTTTCAGCACGATTTATTAACTTTAAATCCACATATAGCAACCACAAGGACAAGGGGAATGTACCCATGCTGCTACATTTAACAGAAGTTATTTGCTGCAACACAGCAAGCATTCTTCAGCATTAAGTGTGTCAAACCACAAAAGCAGGTGGTTTTTTATATACTGGCACTCAGTTGGAGTCAAACAGTCAGGTGGACAAAACTCTCTACAATGTAAGTAAGGGCAGAGCTATATGGAAAAGATTTTTGCAAATTCAAAAATTAAACAGAATATATGATGTAAAATATTCTACTTGTACTTTGCCATATTACTCACTCCTCTTTTTTGTATGACACTCTATGCTGCACTTTAGATTGTTGTACACAATTCTGTCATAAACTACTAATCATGAATTTTAATTGTTAAACATTTCTGCTGTTTAATTATTTAGATGATGTTTTAAATTTGTTTTGTGTAGTGGTTTTCAGAATACATTTTTTGTGTTGTTGAACAATAATGTGGAAATAAAAAGTTTTTAAATAATATATGAATTTCAAGCGAAATAAAGTTATGTAGTTAAAAGTTTCACAATAAAAAAATAAAAAAAATTTGTTGATATTGCAATTGCTCCTGTTATTTTTTATGGAAATACTGAAGATACTATCATGCTATTCTATAGAAACCGTTTGCTACTTCATGCTATTCTATAGAAACCGTTTGCTACTACATGCTATTCTATAGAAACCGGTTGCTATTTCATGCTATTATATAGAAATCGGTTGCTATTTCATGCTATTCTATAGAAATCAGTTGCTATTTCATGCTAATCTATAGAAATCAGTTGCTATTTCATGCTATTCTATAGAACACGGTTGCAATTTCATGCTATTCTATAGAAACCGGTTGCTATTTCATGCTATTCTATAGAAAACGGTTGCTATTTCATGCTATTCTATAGAAACCGGTTGCTATTTCATGCTATTCTATAGAAACCGGTTGCTATTTCATGCTATTCTATAGAAACCGGTTGCTATTTCATGCTATTCTATAAAAACCGGTTGCTATTTCATGCTATTCTATAGAATTGGGTTGCTATTTCATGCTATTCTGTAGAAACCGGTTTCTATTTCATGCTATTCTGTAGAAACCGATTGCTATTTCATGCTATTCTATAGAAACCGGTTGCTATTTCATGCTATTCTATAGAAACCGTTTGCTAGAGAGAATATGTTTAACATTCAATACAAATATTTCAGTTAATAACAAACATTTGTACAGAAATTCTTATATCAACTTGAAGTTAAGGTAAGATAAAATAAAAAATAAAATTAAATAAAAGAAAGCAAAAAAAGTTTTTGCAATCCAGCAAAAATTCTTGTGATATTGAGTTTTAAAAAAATCGTTCCCAGATTTTCCTTACTTTTACTTGTATATGTTAGAAGATTTAAATATTCTGTTTTACCAAAAAAAATTTGGGTTTTTGGTTATAAGTTTTAGAGCACATGACTTCATAATATTTACTGTCAGATAAAGTTATCAATAGCAATTACCACAGTTAAAGTATTTTATTACAAACAACACAAAACTTTATATGCAAATTGATTGGTTATTGGCAATCTAAGTTAACAAAATATTTATGAACTAGTAATTCTAAAACCTAAAAGAAATTTGAAGATGAATTTCTATATTGCTAAAAAATAAATTTAAATGAGAAATGAACTGGAAATTGAATTTTTATTTTTGACAAAAATTAAGCATATATTTCAATTGTATTTTATTCAAGAATAACTAAAGTTATGGAAACAAAAGTGATTTATTAAATAGCTAACAAAAATAGTCTAATTCGTTGCAAATTTAGCTTTTGATACATCAAGAGAAATTGATTTATTTAACTGTTTAATTTTTCATAAACCTAGGCGTATGAGTATTATTAATTAATGGGTTATTTAAAAGAAAATCGAATTACTTGGGAAGTATCAATCACATTTAAATAAAACAAAAAGTGGTTGAAACACAAGACTTGAATGGTTTCAAAAAAAGAGTAATCACTGAACTACAAGGAAAACAAGGCACTAAATTGTGAAATATAAAAATATTTTTTGGAGAAAAAAAAAAAACAAAATTTTATTCTTGTAACTTCAACAGTAAACTGATAATATTTGTCAGCCTTAACTAAAGTTCTAATTAAAACTTTCGATACAGGATGTATTTCTAAAATATTTCTCTGACTTGATATCCAAGATGATATTTTTATTATTACTTAAATCATATAGGCAAGACCTTCTGTTTCTCTACCAGGCAATCCATACATTAAAGTTAACTATTTGTAGTATGTCTATCATTCTTACATAGATTATTTTTGTAAAAATCTGTACACCACCCTCAAACTTCCTCAGTATTTCAAGAACTTTACATTATTCAGCTTTCTACTGAAAAAAGAAATTTAAGTTTAATAATTCCCAAATTTACTGTCCCACAAAAATTTAAATCAAAAACTTCGTCATGCCTTTCAATCTCATTTCAATGGCAGCAACAGCCATCAAGCCATTATCAATACAGTCATTGGCATCAAGCTTTTAGTTTTTATTCATAATCTACTTCTTGCTTTCACACAAACTGACATCATGATCATGGTATTCAACAAATGCACATATTGCATTTATCAGCACATTAATATTTTCTGGGAATATTTTTCGTACAGCAAAAGTACCAACAAAAAAAAATCATTTATATTTTAATAAACTTACTCCGTTGTTATCTGCTCTATAGTCGGTTGACATAAGATTTGTTGAAAATATAGGAGGGTAGGACAAAACTAAATAACACAAATTTGGATATAGATTTTGTATAGAAAATATATCGATTTACTGGTTTCTATTTCATGCTATTCTATAGAAACCGGTTTCTGTTTCATGTTATTTTATAGAAACCGGTTTCTGTTTCATGCTATTCGATAGAAACCGGTTTCTGTTTCATGCTATACGATAGAAACCGGTTTCTGTTTCATGCTATTCGATAGAAACCGGTTTCTGTTTCATGCTATTCGATAGAAACCGGTTTCTGTTTCATGCTATTCTATAGAAACCGGTTTCTGTTTCATGCTATTCTATAGAAACCGGTTTCTGTTTCAGGCTATTCTATAGAAACCGGTTTCTGTTTCATGCTATTTTATAGAAACCGGTTTCTGTTTCATGCTATTCTCTAGAAACCGGTTTCTATTTCATGCTATTCTATAGAAACCGGTTTCTATTTCATGCTATTCTAAAGAAACCGGTTGCTATTTCAGGCTGTTCTATAGAAACCGGTTGCTATTTCATGCTATTCTATAGAAACCGGTTGCTATTTCATGCTACTCTATAGAAACCTGTTTCTATTTCATGCTATTCTATAGAAACCGGTTTCCGTTTCATGCTATTCTATAGAAACCGGTTTCTGTTTCAGGCTATTCTATAGAAACCGGTTTCTGTTTCATGCTATTCTATAGAAACCGGTTTCTGTTTCATGCTATTCTATAGAAACCGGTTTCTGTTTCATGCTATTCTATAGAAACCGGTTTCTGTTTCAGGCTATTCTATAGAAACCGGTTTCTGTTTCAGGCTATTCTATAGAAACCGGTTTCTGTTTCATGCTATTTTATAGAAACCGGTTTCTGTTTCATGCTATTCTCTAGAAACCGGTTTCTGTTTCATGCTATTCTCTAGAAACCGGTTTCTATTTCATGCTATTCTCTAGATACCGGTTTCTGTTTCATGCTATTCTCTAGAAACCGGTTTCTGTTGCATGATATTCTATAGAAACCGGTTTCTATTTCATGCTATTCCATAGAAACCGGTTTCTATTTCATGCTATTCCATAGAAACCAGTTTCTATTTCATGCTATTTTATAGAAACCGGTTGCTATTTCATGCTATTCTATAGAAACCGGTTTCTGTTTCATGCTATTCTATAGAAACCGGTTTCTGTTTCATGCTATTCTATAGAAACCGGTTTCTGTTTCATGCTATTCTATAGAAACCGGTTTCTGTTTCATGCTATTCTATAGAAACCGGTTTCTGTTTCATGCTATTCTATAGAAACCGGTTTCTGTTTCATGCTATTCTATAGAAACCGGTTTCTGTTTCATGCTATTCTATAGAAACCGGTTTCTGTTTCATGCTATTCTATAGAAACCGGTTTCTATTTCATGCTATTCTATAGAAACCGGTTTCTGTTTCATGCTATTCTATAGAAACCGGTTTCTGTTTCATGCTATTCTATAGAAACCGGTTTCTGTTTCATGCTATTCTATAGAAACCGGTTTCTGTTTCATGCTATTCTATAGAAACCGGTTTCTGTTTCATGCTATTCTATAGAAACCGGTTTCTGTTTCATGCTATTCTATAGAAACCGGTTTCTGTTTCATGCTATTCTATAGAAACCGGTTTCTGTTTCATGCTATTCTATAAAAACCGGTTTCTATTTCATGCTATTCCATAGAAACCGGTTGCTATTTCATGCTATTCCATAGTAAGCGGTTTCTATTTCATGCTATTCTATAGAAACCGGTTTCTATTTCATGCTATTCCATAGAAACTGGTTTATATTTCATGCTATTCCATAGAAACCGGTTGCTATTTCATGCTATTCTATACAAACCGTTTGCTATTTCATGCTATTCCATATAAACCGGTTGCTATTTTATGCTTTTCCATAGAAACCGGTTGCTATTTCACGCTATTCTATAGAAACCGGTTGCTATTTCACGCTATTCTATAGAAACCGGTTGCTATTTCATGCTATTCTATAGAAACCGGTTGCTCTTTCATGCTATTCAATAGAAAGCGGTTGCTATTTCATGCTATTCTATAGAAACCGGTTGCTATTTCATGCTATTCTATAGAAACCGGTTGCTATTTCATGCTATTCTATAGAAACCGGTTGCTATTTCATGCTATTCTATAGAAACCGGTTGCTATTGCATGCTATTCTATAGAAACCGGATGCTATTTCATGCTATTCTAGAGAAATCGTTTTCTGAGATTTATGTTCTACACATTTTCTATCTTCCCTCCTTCTTTATCGTGATACTATTCGTTGGAGTGAACTATTATGAACATGAGTAATGTTTTAGATAATAAAGCCGTCATTTGATGCAATGCATATTAATGTAAAGAATTTAAACAAAAATCTATTTTTTGCCACACTTAAAATTAAGTCATGCATAGAGTTGGCCATTTGAAAAGATAATTTTACATATTTAACACAAATGAAAATAACATATTTGGCATACTTAAACAGTTTGTGAAAACAGATTCTAGTCAATTTAATGCTGGTCGTGATGAAAAATTTTAATTAAATTATTTTAGTTTATTTTTATGGCGAAATGAAAGCAAAATCAATTAAAATACCTTTAATATATTACTTAAATTACTGTTGTTTTCCTCATATACAGCTTTAGTCCTTGATATATCTATTTTCAATCATATACTTATGTAAAGCAATTTGCTATAAACGTGTCAAGGATTAACACATTTGTTAAACAAGCTTTCACTTTGTGGCCCTTGCGTTTACGTGTCTCTCTGAGGCTTTTAGGTGCTGTTCAAATGTACTCCAAATTATACATAAATATTAACTACTACTATTATGTTGAAGCCACAAATATTTTCATTATTGTGTTGTAAAATAAAATTTTATTTTTATTTCTCTTTATACACATGCAATTTTACAAAATTTACTTTAATATGACTATTGTATGGGTAATTCAATGTACTAATATGGAAATAAATATTTCCCTGGGTGATTTAAATAATGTGGAAAAATAACAATTGAAAATTAAGCCATTAACAATGAAATTTAACCGAATCATATAGAGAAATGTAAGCGAAATGTTTGATAAGTGGAATTGTTAAGGGTGAGATATTTGAAAACATTTATAAGGCTTCAAAATGTAAATTTGAAGTCATAAAAATAAGGTTTTTGAATTTTTGGCGAAGTTGGAATACTGAGCGTATGAGTATTATTTATTTCCATTTTTTTATATGATGTTATTACTTAATTAGTTTATAGATTTTTTTAAAACAAAAATGGTTTTAAGTACAGAAAAAAGTTATTGCCATATTAGCACTTAATTATGATAACGAAATCATATATTTGACAAAATAATTTAATTTTGGAAAAAAAAACATTTTATAATTTTTCTCTTTATTTTCCATATTAAGTTTTATGAAAAACATTTTGATTAGAATTTGTAATGTAGTTATTATGTGTTCCCTTTGCTGCAATTTTGATTTGATTTTTTTCAATTTCCCTTAACAGTTTTCAAGTTATTTAAATTTTACTTTTTTTGGACCACTATACGTATGATTAATATTTATTTCGAGGTTACTTGGGAAAATAATTCATAACTTAGAGAGTGTTTAATATTTCGAAGTCAATTAAATTGGGATTGATAGCCAAGACATAAAGCTTCATAATAAACTTCAAACTAATAAATGTCTAGTATTATTTAAAATAAAAATTAGTATTTTCTAAAGTATGCATATTATTTAAAAAAATAAATAATTGAATAAAGAATATCTTTGCTAGTTTTTAAGCATTAATATGAAGTATAAACCTATAAATACTATTATTAAATAATAAATATATAAGAACTATTTAAAAAGATTAAGTTTCAATTTCATTATTCATATTAAACTAAAAACAATTTATCCAAAATATATAACAATTTACTAATTGAACACTTAGGAAATGGTTCTTTAAAAAATGTTTTAATATTAAACAAATTAAATGCAAACCAAAATGGGCTTTGTTCTTTAAAAACTAACATAACGGAGATTATTTTTTTTTGACTATTTTTTAATATTTGATTAATTTTCTTAACAAAAACTTATATTTTGCAACTGTTTGTTTTTCAAATAGTTTCATTATATATCATTTGTAGTTTCATTTTCCTTTTCGTTTTCCTATCTTGATTAGAAATAAATCAAGTTTAAATCTGGAATGCTGGTTGAACAAAAATAAAATAAATCCTTAAAATTTGTTGGTAACTTTTTGACTTAAACAAATGTTCATTGTCAAAATGTCATTTTACAAACAAATCTCAATTTTTTAGAGAAAAAATTAATTTGAAAAGTTGTCAAATGTTTATGAAAAGTTGGAATTGGTTAAACAAAATATTATTTTAGATTTCATTGTGTTTAAAAAAACCAGCACATAAATGAAGTGAAGCCCATCAATCTAGAAAAAGAATTATGCATTGAATGAAAGACAGTAAATTTAACAATACAATAACCAAAAAATACTACTTAGTAATAAGGCTGTAATTAAACTAAAAACTACAACATATTTGAAATTTAGAATCTTCCAAGTAACTTCAGATTCCTACTATTTATATTTGTCTAAAGATTACTTGATTATATCTCCTAATATTCCCCTTCATTCTAAAGCCCTTAAGCACTGAAAAATCATCCAAGTCTATTAAAATAAAAGCCAAATATTACACAGTGAACAAAACGAAAATATAAACCATAAAATCTCTTAAAATCCCCCACAAAATCTAGAAATTTCAACCAACATTCAAAAGCCAATTAAAACAGCAGCAAATAAACAATAAGTAACGCGAAGTAAAAAAAGACAATTTTATAGAAAAAAGACCAAAAGAAAACACACAAATGTAATTGTCTAAAACCCCGGATTTAGCTCATAAAAACAACTCCACAATGCGACAAATACTACTTGTGAAAAACACCAATTTTTTTTAAATAAATAAAGCAAACAACAACAAATATGAAAGGAAAAAACTCAAGCTGAGAGGAAAAGTAGATACAAAAGCAAGAAAATATGAAAAAAAAACACAATTTTCTAATAAAAGAAATTTATTAAAGAAAGTTTGTCTAAATATTTAAAACTTTCATGAGCTCCTCAAAGTAGACAATACTTTTTAAATATTAAATAAATAAACCGGTTCAAATAATAATAACATGAAATAGCAACCGGTTTCAATAGAATAGCATGCAATAGCAACCGGTTTCTATAGAATAGCATGAAATAGAAACCGGTTTCTATAGAATAGCATGAAATAGCAACCGGTTTCCATAGAATAGCATTCAATAGAAACCGGTTTCTATAGAATAGCATGAAATAGCAACCGGTTTCTATAGAATAGCATGAAATAGCAACCGGTTTCCATAGAATAGCATGAAATAGCAACCGGTTTCCATAGAATAGCATGAAATAGCAACCGGTTTCTATAGAATAGCATGAAATAGCAACCGGTTTCTATAGAATAGCATGAAATAGCAACCGGTTTCTATAGAATAGCATGAAATAGCAACCGGATTCTATAGAATAGCATGCAATAACAACCGGTTTCTATAGAATAGCATTAAATAGAAACCGGTTTCTATAGAATAGCATGAAATAGAAACCGGTTTCTATAGAATAGCATGAAATAGAAACCGGTTTCTATAGAATAGCATGAAATAGAAACCGGTTTCTATAGAATAGCATGAAATAGAAACCGGTTTCTATAGAATAGCATGAAATAGAAACCGGTTTCTATAGAATAGCATGAGATAGAAACCGGTTTCTATAGAATAGCATGAAATAGAAACCGGTTTCTATAGAATAGCATGAAATAGAAACCAGTTTCTATAGAATAGCATGAAATAGAAACCAGTTTCTATAGAATAGCATGAAATAGAAACCGGTTTCTATAGAATAGCATGAAATAGAAACCGGTTTCTATAGAATAGCATGAAATAGAAACCGGTTTCTATAGAATAGCATGAAATAGAAACCGGTTTCTATAGAATAGCATGAAATAGAAACCGGTTTCTATAGAATAGCATGAAATAGAAACCGGTTTCTATAGAATAGCATGAAATAGAAACCGGTTTCTATAGAATAGCATGAAATAGAAACCGGTTTCTATAGAATAGCATGAAATAGAAACCGGTTTCTATAGAATAGCATGAAATAGAAACCAGTTTATATAGAATAGCATGAAATAGAAACCAGTTTATATAGAATAGCATGTAATAGCAACCGGTTTCTATAGAATAGCATGAAATAGAAACCGGTTTCTATAGAATAGCATGAAATAGCAACCGGTTTCTATAGAATAGCATGAAATAGCAACCAGTTTCTATAGAATAGCATGAAATAGCAACCGGTTTCTATAGAATAGCATGAAATAGCAACCGGTTTCTATAGAATAGCATGAAATAGCAACCGGTTTCTATAGAATAGCATGAAATAGCAAACGGTTTCTATAGAATAGCATGAAATAGCAAACGGTTTCTATAGAATAGCATGAAATAGCAACCGGTTAATATAGAAAAGCATGAAATTGAAACCGGTTTCTATAGAATAGCATGAAATTGAAACCGGTTTCTATAGATTAGCATGAAATAGCAACCGGTTTCTATAGATTAGCATGAAATAGCAACTGGTTTCTATAGATTAGCATGAAATAGCAACCGGTTTCTATAGAATAACATGAAATAGAAACCGATTCGCAGCTGTTAAAACTACAAAATTTATTTAAATTAAATATATTTATGTATTTTTGTATTTCTTTTAAACCAAACGAACAACAAATTATATGTTAAGATATTTCTGTTTGGCTGCTTAAAATATATTTAACACAATAATTATTATACTTTATTATGCTCAATGAATGAGCGTTTCAAACTGGAGGGGAAAGCTAAAGAAAATTATCATAAATTGTTCATAAATAAGGCTCTTGAATAATTTATAAACACTTAACTAAGAGTTATTAATTTTATGAGTGTCTTGTTATTGTTTAAGCTTGTTTTCCTTTTCCGCCTGTTGGCTGAAAAAACTTTCCGGAATGGAAAATTTCCATAACTGAAATCTAAATATGATTAGCAGGGAATAACTTCATAGCTTTATTGTTGAAAAGATATTTGTTTAAGATTTATGTTAATTTTTTGTTTTGAATGGAATCATGATTTTAGTTACAAATCTTTAGAAATACATGAGACTGCTTTTTTTATACTAAAAACCTGAAACCAAATATATCCCTCTAAAGCCACATATTAAAATTGTGTACCAAAAAAGAATTTTAAAAATTTTTTCTTAAAATTGCTCTGGGTTACAATAAGTTACATTTTAATTTACAATATATGTTTTCTACTTATTTTAAACCACTATTTTTCGAAAATAATCTCTATTTATGGTTTAGAGAGTTCAGTTTATATTAAAAGTACTTTAGCTAGCATTAAATAAAAATTACATTGCACATACTTAAACAAAAGTAAAATTGAATAGTGACACACACACCTACATGAAAGAAAAATAAATGCAAATGCAACCACTACTACTACTTTGTACTACAAATACTTGCACATTTTAATTCTAAAACATTTGCTAAAATTGTATTTGTCATAGCTAAACTATTCTCTATTCTAGGGTTAGTGGTGAGCTACAACAAGTACAGATAATTAAAAATGTACAAACCCCAACAGATTCTAGTTTAGTGTCCCACTGTCGTGATTTTTCCTATCATTGGTGTCACCATTGGTTACAGAATCAGTTTAGAGCATAAATTTTAAAATAACTACTTCCTAGATTACCTAGAGACACTTAAGAGACAAATGACTTCACAGTAGATTACCTGGGATGCTTAAAGTAAGCAATTGACTTCTCTTTTCATAAAAAATGCATACGTGTCAAATGACCCAAAAATATATAAATTGGAGTCATCCAATTAATAAGTTATAAGTTAAAATTACTGTCTAAAAAGGAATACCTTGACTTCTTTTGTAGTCAGTCCAGAACTACTGGGAGCCTTATACAGATATTTGTAGCAGTTTAAAGCAAAAAGTGTTTATACCAACCGACACACCCATATACAGATATATTGTGGTAAGTATGGGTGTTAATGGGTGTGATGATCCTTTTTTTCTAGCTTCTATAAAGCTCCACTGGTTGTCAGCTATTTTTGTGGTCTAACATGAGATTTTTAACTAGATTTTTGCTGGTGGTTAAATTAAAATCTATTAAAATTTTGCAATGTTCTTACTTTTGTGTTTTAATTATTTTTTTCATTGTAATTTCATTGTTGTAGTTTTTTTTTTGATACTGTTTTATTATTTTCCGCTTAAATAATCTAAAAGACAAGCGTATAGTAATTAAAAAAATGGATAAGGTTTTTACGAAACACATTATTGCTTAATATGTAGAGGAATTTTGATGCGAAATCAATAAGAAATTTTTTTTTAATTATACTCAAAACTTAATTTAACTTAAATTTATAATATAACTAATATCAGAAATTGGTGAATTCTTAGTTCATTATGAAGCTTGATGTCTTGTCTGTCAAACCCAATTTAATTGACTTCGAAATTTAAAACACTTTCTAAGTTATGAATTATTTTCCCAAGTAACCTCGAAATAAATATTAATCATACGTATAGTGGGCCAAAAAAAGAAAAATTTAAATAACTTAAAAACTGTTAAGGGAAACTTTAAAGCAATACATTTTAATTAAAAAGAAAGGAAAATATACTAAAAACAACATAAAATCTTAACAAAATAAGCTTAAAAAACTATATTTTAGAACAATTGAAAATTAAAGCATTAAAATTTGTATTCAAAACTCATATATATTCTCAGTTAATGGTCGTTAAATACACAATTTTGTTTTCATAATTCAGTTGTATTATAGCCACAAGTCCTGATTATACTCTAAACTACATTTTAGAATTTTTCCTGGGTTGCTATTTAAAATCGAGGAAATCAGCCCAAAAAAAATATATTTTTTCACCAAATTTTTATTTCCACCATATTTTTTTGACACGAATTTTTTTCCACTAAAAATTCCTCTTCACCAATTCTTTTTTCAGCACTTTTTTTTACGAAAATTTTATTTTCACCAAATTTTATTTAAAAATTTTTAAATTTTTGAATGTGTTTCATAAAAAATTTTTTGAATTATTTTCGTTTTGTGTTGCTGATTCATGTTTATTAATTTGTTAATAAACATCACTTTAAATTTAGCTAATTACAGTTATTTAAAATATGCAGCAGGATTTACTGTGCCCCTAAATATAGGCTGCAGTTTTTAATTTGCAAATGTTTATGCAATAGAAATTTTGTTTTATTTTATACTACATCTAGATCTGAGAGAAGCTGGCAATATCATTGATTATGTAACAAAATTAACAAGAACACTGGAATTAATACAAAACTTTTTATTTCTTTCCAAATCTACCATAAATAAAGAAGGAGATTATCGAATGAGTGACCTGGTGCCAACTATTTTGCAATCTTTTTTTATGCAGCTCATTTCAAATTCGTCTAGTTTATCTTTATTGGTATTTATGTTAAATAATTTTTGTTTCAAATATACACCACTTGGATAATAAGCAAAACATTTTACACAATTTTAACTATAAAATAAACCAAATTCTGACCAAAATAATATTATTATCAAATATTATAAGCATCTACCATTGAAGTCCTTTCACTCCCCATAAATTTTACTACAAACATTATAATTTTTTTGTTTTCCATTTGAACAAATTTTGGTAGAGAGTAACGCGGTCATAGTAACATAATAACTAATAATTGCCAGTTATAAATTGTAAATAATATTTAGTGTTTATAAATTTTGCTTAATATGCTGTAAAGTATGCAATAATATTTGTTGCCCTCATCAACCAACCAACCAACCAATGGCCATTAAAAATGGCTTTAGTAAATGGGTTAGTAGCTATAACAATGTAAAGTGGATTTAATTTAATAAATTTTAAATGAAAATTACTATGAAAAATATTCAAAAGTAAATAAAATTTCAAATTGTTGCAAAGTTAAAAATGGTTATATATAAAATGTAAACAAAATAATCAGAAGACAAGTAAGAGAGCTATACTCGGCTGCGCCGAATCTTTTATACCCATCACCAAAGTTTGCTTTAAGATAAATATTAAAAACTATTCTTAGTGAAAAAAATATTTGAGAAAAAAAAATTTGAAAAAAAATTTAAAAAAAATTTAAAAAAAATTTAAAAAAAATTTCAGTGGAGAAAACATTTTAATAAAAAAAATAGGTGAAACATTTTTTTTTTTTAAATTTATAGATTTTCTAAAGAAAATGGAAAATATCTATCAATTTGCTAGAGTAAATTAAAAAATCGATATATTTTTGTAGAGAAAATTCTAATTATCGATAAGTTTTCTAAAGAATACTCAAAATATCCATAAATTTTCTTAAAAAAAACATTTATAATATCGATAAATTTTCAAAGGAAAATTAAAAATATCGTTAAATTTCCTAGAAAAAATCTACATATCGATAAATTTTCTTAAGAATTTAAAATATTTATAAATTTTCTAGAGAAAATTTAAAATTTCAAAATAAAAACTCAAAACATCGGTAAATTTTCTAAAGAAAATTCAAAATATCGATAAATTTTTAAGAGAAAATCAAAATATCTATAAATTTTCTAAAGAAAATTTGAAAAATCGATAAATGATAAATGATAAAAAAAAAAATTCAAAATATCGATAAATTTTCTATAAAAAATTCAAAATTTCTATAAATTTTTTAATGAAAATTCAAAATATAAATTTTCAAGAAAATTTAAAATTTCGAAATAAAAACTCAAAATATCGGTAAATTTTCTAGAGAAAATTCATAATATTGATAAATTTTCTATAAAAAATTCAAAATTTCTATAAATTTTCTAACGAAAATTTGAAAAATCGATAAATTTTCTAAAGAAAATTCAAAATATCGATAAATTTTTTAGAGAAAATTTAAAATATCGATAAATTTTAAAAAAAAAATTCAAACTATTGATAAATTTTCTAGAGAAAATTTAAAATATTGACAAATTTTTTAGAGAAAATTCAAATTATCGATAAAAATTTCTATAGAAAATTTAAGTATAAATTTTTTACAGAAAATTCATAATATCGATAAACGTTTTAAAGAAAATACAAAATATTGAGAAATTTTCTAAAAAAAATTCAAAATATCTATAAATTTTCTAAAGAAAATTTCAAAATATCGATAAATTTTTTAGAGAAAATTTAAAATATCGATAAATTTTCAAGAGAAAATTCAAAATATTGATACATTTTTTAGAGAAAATTCAAATTATCGATAAAAATTTCTATAGAAAATTGAAGTTATCGATAAATTTTCTACAAAAAATTCATAATATCGATAAATGTTTTAAAGAAAATACAAAATATTGATAATTTTTCTAAAGAAAATTCAAAATATCGATAAATTTTCTAAAGAAAATTTAAAATATCGATCAATTTTTAAGATACAATTCAAAATATTGAAAAATTTTCTACAGAAAATTTAAAATATTGACAAATTTTTTAGAGAAAATTCATAATATCGATAAAATTTCTATAGAAAAATGTTATCGATAAATTTTCTACAGAAAATTCATAATATCGATAAACGTTTTAAAGAAAATACAAAATTTTCTAAAAAAAAATTCAAAACATCGATAAATTTTCCAAAAAAAAATTCAAAATATCTATAATTTTCTAAAGAAAATTCAAAATATCGATAAATTTTTTAGAGGAAATATAAAATATCGATAAATTTTTAAGAGAAAATTCAAAATATTGATAAATTTTCGAGAGAAAATTTAAAATATTGAAAAATTTTTTATTCAAAATATTGATAAAATTTCAAAAAAAAAAATTCAAAATATCGATAAATTTTCAAAAAAAAAAAGCTCAAAATATCGATAAATTTTGTAGAGAATACATTTTTAAAAGAAAATTCAAAATATTGATATATTTTCTAGATAAAATTTAAAATATTGAAAAATTTTTTAGAAAAAATTCAAATTATCGATAAAATTTCTATAGAAAATTGAAGTTATCGATAAATTTTCTACAAAAAATTCATAATATCGATACACGTTTTAAAGAAAATACAAAATATTGATAAATTTTCTAAAAAAATTCAAAATATCGATAAATTTTATAAAATATCGAGAAATTTTTTAGAGAAAATTCAATTATCGATAAAATTTCTATAGAAAATTGAAGTAATCGATAAATTTTTTACAAAAAATTCATATTATAGATAAACATTTTAAAGAAAATACAAAATATTGATATATATATATAGAAAATACTGTTATACTCAAGATTTTCTATAGAAAATACTGCTATACAGAAGCTTTTCTATAGAAAATACTGCTACACTGAAGCTTTTCTATAGAAAATACTGCTACACAGAAGATTTTCTATAGAAAATACTGCTATACAGAAGATTTTCTACAGCAAACACTGTCATATACATGATTTTCTATAAGAGAAACTGCGCTATACAAGATTACTATAGAAAATACTTTTATATACAAAATTTTCTATAAAAGAAACTGTTATACATACGATTTTCTATAGACATTCTATATATTTCACCTGCGTATGATTAATATTATTTCCTTGCCTATAAATTAATATCAATCATTCGCCTGTTTGCATTCAAATCTTCACTATTATATTGTTAAACCGTAACAATTGTTACTAATAGAAAGTACTATTAAACACAAGATTTTCTATATATTTCGCTGGCCTATAAATTAATATCAATCATACGACTGTATGGTTTCTAATATTCACTATTTTATTATTGCAACCTAAAAATTTTTACTAAAATAGTCTTCTTTTTGCATTGCAAATAAAATTTATCTATTTAAATGTTATACGTTTCAAAAGTTTGTTGCCATTGCAAAACCAAATAGTTTATCTTGCATGCCAGCAATTGTTGTTTATTCGCCACATTTCTACAGAGTTTTTTTTTGCAATCCCTTTCCATTGTTTAAATTGAATATAAACTCAATTGTGCAGCAAATATTTCTGCCATTCAAAAATCATATTTCCAGCAACAGACAGCTAGTTTCATAGAAGAGTGGCAAAGACAAAAAAAAAAATTAGAAAAATATTAAATCTATATTGTGGGGTAATGGTAGAGGGATTTTTAGTTCTAAATTGAAATATGGTTATGAAATTGTTATTGGTTTGCATGGTATAGTCAAACGACAAAGAATTTAATTTGAATTTAGGACAATTTATTACAATACAACATTTTTTTACATACATTTCAATACTTTAACAAAACACCAGAATGTTTTTTAGACAATAATTGTATTAACACTGGTAACTGTTATTTTCAGGGCTATATTTTCGATAAAGAATTTCAACATTTTTTCTGAGAAAAATTAAAATTTTTTTGTTTTTAGAAGTCAGTGTCTACTGCAAGCAATGTTTTAAGTTTTTATTCCTGTAAGTAACATTTAAAACTTCCTCTTAGACTTCTTATTTACCTTTACAAAAACGCTAAGAGTTTGCCAAACTTAACTTTCTTTACGTTCACCACTTTCTATTGTCTTCCACCATTACCTTTGTATAATAAACAATAAAAGTTGGTAAACAATATTTTGTGTTTTTCCAACTCAAACTCTTTAATGTTTTATGGCCACTTCATAGAAAACAAAGAAATGTCTGAAACAAACAAATATGTCCTGGCAAGTTAGTCAGTCAATCATGGCAAAATATTTGCTTAATTGTTTAAAATATGACAGGAACATAAGGCAACATTTTCTCAACAAATTAAAAGTGTCTGGAAGTTATTTTTTGCGGAAACACATTAGGAAGGAAAGAAATATATGTATGTAGGACTGGCTTGAAAAGAGGTTGAATACACTGATGTATAAATCATGTATGTAAGTAAGGAGTTGATTAAAACATATAGACGGACGGACGGACGGACGAACAGACGGCGTAATTTTCAAATTTCAAAACATTGCAGTCTTTATCAGCTTTGAAACAAGATACAATTATATACATCTATATCATAATAATCATTGAATTCATAGATTTTTCTCCCCCTCCCAAGATTTCCTTTTAATCAGATTAGGCCAAGAAACACAATTTTTAGACATTAAAATATTTTACTTTAAAAGAATTTTATTTCATCTTAATGAATTTAAATTCATTTTAGGAAAAAATCCATGTATTATGAAAAAAACCATTATAATTTCAACATCTTAATAATAATGTTTAAAACACAAAATAATTATTTGTAATACCTTGTAAGGCATAAATATTACTTTTATTTTAACAACCTAAATTTTAACAAGGAAAAGCTTTTTCAAGAATGATTGTTAAAATTCAAATGGAAATTTCTATGGAAAAGAACTAGACAGATAATAATTAAGCAAATGAAAAATTTCCATTTTTTTGGAATTGGATTCAATTGGACACTAAAAAGTTAATGTCAAGTAATTTACTTGTTTTCTTAAGATTAAGGGAATATTTATAAAGAAAAAAAGCCTCTAATTACTTTGTTATATTTTCTATAATCTATTAAATTGTTTCTAATTAAATAACACTCATACGTCTCAAGTGAGTGATATAAAAGTAAGAGCGAGAGTTGAAAATATATTGTAATGTGGTTATTTCATTAATTTTACTTGTGTATAAGACTATTTTCTATTAGTAACAATTGGTGTGTTTCAAAAATATAATAGTGAAGATTTGAATCCAAACAGGCGAATGATTAATATTAATTTATAGGCCGATATAATATTAAGCATACGCAGGTGAAATAAATAGTACGTTCTATAGATAATCTTTTGTGTAACTGTATTTTCCATAAAAAATCTTATGTATAACAGTTTTTTCAATAGAAATTGTGTGTATAACAGAAAATCTTGTTTGTAACAGTGTTTTCTATAGAAAATCTTAAGTATAACAATGTTTTCTATAGAAAATATTGGGTATAACAGTTTTTTTTATAGAAAATCTTGGGTATAACAGTTTTTTCTATAGAAAATCTTGGGTACAACAGTTTTTTCTACAGAAAATCTTGGTTATAACAGTTTTTTCTATAGAAAATTTTGGGTATAACAGTTTTTTCTATAGAAAATCTTGGGTATAACTGTTTTTATACCCTTCACCTTCGTGAGAAGGGTATATATAAGTTTGTCATTCCGTTTGTAATTTCTACATTTTTCATTTCCGACCCTATAAAGTATATATATTCTGGATCCTTATAGATAGCGGAGTCGATTAAGCCATGTCCGTCTGTCTGTCTGTCTGTCTGTCTGTCTGTCTGTCTGTCTGTCTGTCTGTCTGTCTGTCTGTCTGTCTGTCTGTCTGTCTGTCTGTCTGTCTGTCTGTCTGTCTGTCTGTCTGTCTGTCTGTCTGTCTGTCTGTCTGTCTGTCTGTCTGTCTGTCTGTCTGTCTGTCTGTCTGTCTGTCTGTCTGTCTGTCTGTCTGTCTGTCTGTCTGTCTGTCTGTCTGTCTGTCTGTCTGTCTGTCTGTCTGTCTGTCTGTCTGTCTGTCTGTCTGTCTGTCTGTCTGTCTGTCTGTCTGTCTGTCTGTCCGTCTGTCTGTCTGTCTGTCTGTTGAAATCAGTTTTCTGAAGACCCCAGATATCTTCGGGATCCAAATCTTCAATAATTCTGTCAGACATGCTTTCGAGAATTTTGCTATTTAAAATCAGCAAAATCGGTCCACAAATGGCTGAGATATGAGGAAAAAACCAAGACAACCTCGATTTTTGACCTATTTTTTTTACCTATATCTGGATTACTAAGACATTAATATAGACAATATGGATATCTAATGATAGATATTTCAAAGACATTTGCAACGACGTATATAAGACCATAGTAAGTTGGACCTACAATGGGTCAAAAATTTTGAACCCGAATTTTTTTTTTTAAAAAAAAAAATTTAAAAAACAAAAAAAAAATTTTTAAAATTTAAAAAAAAAAATTTTTTAAAATTTAAAAAAAAAAAAATTTTTAAATTTAAAAAAAAAAAAATTTAAAAAAAAAAAAATTTAAAAAAAAAAAATTTAATATAACAATCGAAAAAATTTTTTTTACAAAAAATTCAAAAAAAAACTGGAAAAAAAATTAAATTTTGTTTACCTCAAAATATTAAAAATTTTGAAGTATAATTTGGTGAAGGGTATATAAGATTCGGCACAGCCGAATATAGCACTCTTACTTGTTTATATAGAAATTCTTAAGTATAACAGTATTTTCTATAGAAAATCTTGGGTATAACAGTTTTTTCTATAGAAAATCTTGGGTATAACAGTTTTTTCTACATAAAATCTTATGTATAACAGTTTTTCTATAGAAAATCTTGGGTATAACAGTTTTTTCTATAGAAAATCTTGGATATAACAGTTTTTTATATAGAAAATCTTGGATATAACAGTTTTTTCTACATAAAATCTTACGTATAACAGTTTTTCTATAGAAAATCTTTTGTATAACAGTCTTTTCGATAGAAAATTTTTTGTATAACAGTTTTTTCTACTGAAAATCTTGGGTATAACAGTTTTTTCTATAGAAAATCTTTTGTATAACAGTTTTTTCTAAAGAAAATCTTGGGTATAACAGGTTTTTCTATATAAAATCTTGTGTATAACAGTTTTTTTTACAGAAAATCTTGGGTATAACAGTTTTTTCTACATAAAAACTTATGTATAACAGTATTTTCTATAGAAAATATTGGGTATAACAGTTTTTTCTATAGAAAATCTTTTGTATAACAGTTTTTTTTAAAGAAAATCTTGGGTATAACAGGTTTTTCTATATAAAATCTTGTGTATAACAGTTTTTTCTACAGAAAATCTTGGGTATAACAGTTTTTCTATAGAAAATCTTTTGTATAACAGTTTTTTGTATAGTAAATCATGGATATGACAGTTTTTTCTACAGGAAATCTTGGGTATAACAGTTTTTTCTATAGAAAATCTTTTGTATAACAGTTTTTTATATAGAAAATATTGGGTATAATAGTTTTTTTCTATAGAAAATCTTGGATGTAACAGTTTTTTCTACAGAAAGTCTTGGGTATAACCGTTTTTTTCTATAGAAAATCTTGGGTATAACAGTTTTTCTATAGAAAATCTTTTGTATAACA
Organism: Calliphora vicina; assembly: GCF_958450345.1. Classification (NCBI taxonomy): domain Eukaryota; kingdom Metazoa; phylum Arthropoda; class Insecta; order Diptera; family Calliphoridae; genus Calliphora; species Calliphora vicina. The sequence continues at coordinate 118,589,022 of NC_088783.1, forward strand.
GTTGTTTGTATAGAAAATCATGGATATGACAGTTTTTTCTACAGAAAATCTTGGGTATAACAGTTTTTTTCTATAGAAAATCTTAAGTATAACAGTATTTTCTATCGAAAGTATTGTGTGTAACAGTATTTTCTGTAGAAAATCTTGTGTATAACAGTTTTTTCCATAGAAAATCTTGGGTATAATAGTATTTTATAAAGAAAATCTTGTGTATAACAGTATTTATTATAGAAAATCTTGGTTAAAAAAGTATTTTCTATACAAAATCTTGTGTATAACAGTATTTTCTATTGAAAAGTTGAAAAGTTTATTATAGAAAATATTGTGTATAACGTTATTTTGTATAGAAATCCTGAAGTCTGGCCTAAAGTTATCAATTTGAAGTGGCTGCATATCGTTTCTTATCTTGGAATTTTAATAAAATTTCATGTAAATGTTATAATCTTTTAAATAAATATGATTTGCTTTGATAGCTTGCTAATTTTTTTATCACAAAATTTCTAAAATATTACTGTGAAATTGAATTTACTTTTAAACACATAAACTGCAAAGTTAGTTTAATAGCATGAGTATGAATATCGTCAACTAAAATGTAAACTATCCAAATTTGCAATCCAAATTGAATCCTAAACCAAATGTTGTAGAGAGGTCAAAAAAATAAATTATTTTGCTTTACATCACATATTTTCATTCCTTGCTCCAACTTTGAGACCTGATTTCTAATTGTAATCAATACATATTTACAAATATCTCACAGTTAAGAAAGTTTCTCCATATCTATCATAACAAATGAGTTATTAAATATTTTCTAATTATACTCCTAAATTAATAACACTCATACGTTTAGTATGTCAAAAATTTTTAATCTTAAATAATATCGTTTCTGTTCATAGAATTTTAATAAAACTTTGGAACTATAGTGAAAATGTTATAATCTCTTAAATAAATATTATTTGATTGGACAACTTGCTAATTTTTTTATCACAAATTGTAAATATATTTCTTTAAAATATCGTCAACTAAAATGTAAACTACCCAAGTCCTTATAAAACCAAATGCGGTAGAAAGAGTAAAAAGGCAACCTTTTGGATATATATCGTTTATTTTTGGTTGTTCTCCTATTGTTTGTGACTTGGAATTTGTTGCGATTTTGAATATTTTGTTAGTTGGAGCCATTTACATTTTAGATAACGATATGTGACTCTGTACTTATCAAAGTGTCAGTATATTTGCTAGTGTAAGTTCTTTATATGTCCAGTTGAATGTCTTCATTTGTTTACTTTCCCAACTAAGTATGTGTGAAAAGGATTTTGTAATAGCATCCGTTAGTATTGTGGTTTACAACTGCTACTTTACTAAACTGAAAGACAAACTTGTGCCTTAGATACAAAAAGAGAAGAAATACACTGAAAGTAAAGAAAACGAACAAACACATATAATTTAAACAAAACCTTTAAACAGTTGAAAAATAGAAAGAAGCCTTAAGTGAATAAATTCAAATTGGGAAATAAGAAAACTTTTTTTTTTGTATTTTCTCTCAGTGTGATTGTCTGGTCAATACCACTACATATTGTTGCTGTTACTTATGTTGTTAGTTTGAACTGTATTATTTATGACATGCGTGTGTCCGCATTTGTGTGCAAACTAACATAGATGTAAGTAGTGAACCGGAAGTCTCTAGTATTTCCACAACAAAATTTTGTTACAGTTTGCATTACGCCATCTTTGTAAACAAGATGCTGTATTGTATAAAATATGTATGTGTAAATATATGTGTGTATAGCATAGTTATTGGATTGTTAGCAACACAATTTAATTGTAGTATGGCTACTTACAGTGTATAGATAATCTAACACCTAATTGTGTGTAAGTTATATTACTGGCTACTGCATTATTGAAAGAAGTAACTAAGTGGGAGTATATTTTTAAAACGATTGGAAAATAAAATTGATAAATTCTAATAAATAATTCAAAAGGAGAATAAACTTTGCTCACAAAAGGAAGATAAAAGGATTTCATATGTATTTAGAACATAAATTTAAGTAAATTGAGAGAGATTGAGACAAAAATAGAAAAGAATTTTATAAAATTTTATAATACCTGGATACTTTAACTCTAAACTAAACATAAATTTTAGTTTGAACTAGAAATTTCAATAATTATAAGCAATCAAAAAAAAATATGAAAAATTTGAAATTTTAATTTATTTTTTCGAAACATTTTTTGTAGCATAGTTAAATAATTTATTGTCTTATTTATATTATATTTATAAAGCTTAATTTATTAGCTTGATTTATTACTTTAATTTGTTTTTTTATCTTTTAAATTGTTTAAATTATGAAAGATTAACCTTAGCTACCTCTTAATTAATAATACTCATACGTATAGTATGCCAAATTATTTAAAATTAAATAAAATCTAAAGTAGCTACCCGATTTCAGCAATATTGGAGGATATTAAAGAAAACATTATGCTTAATAAAAATGGTAATATGTCATATCAATATTCCAATATTTTTTTTGATTTTGAATTCAATTTTTTTTTTAAATTTTTAAAATTTTTGCTAGAATTTTCCATAATTACTTAGGATATGTGAAAATTTCAATAAATATTTTAAAACGATGAAATCCAAGCTTTAATTATCATTTTTAATTTTTGCTTCAGCTCTTATTTTGTTTAAATTATTAAAGCTTTCCCACAACCACTTGCTAATTAATAACACTCATACGTAGAGTATGTTGAAATTTTTAAACTTAAATAAATACAAAAGTATTCAACCGATTTTAGCATTGTTGCAGGATAAAAAGAACACAATATTGTTAACTGATTCCCTAACATTTTGTTACAGTTTGAATTTAAAAATTTAAAAAAAATATGAATTTTATTTTTTTCTTATTTTGCTTAAATTTTTCATGATAATAAATTACGATATTTTTAGCTTTAAATAAGTATTTTAAATACCTGAAATCAAAGCTTTAATTATCACTTTAATTTGTTTGTTAGGCTTTTGTAATGTGTAAATTATTAAGGATTTTCCTTAACTACCTCTTAATTAATAATACTCATACGTATAGTATGACAAATTATTCAAAGTGAAATAAAATCAAAAGTATTCACCCGATTTAAGCAATATTGGAGGATATTAAACAACACATTCTGATAAATAAAAATGGAATTATGAAATAATAATATCCCAGTATTTTGTTGCAGTTTGAAATTTTTTGAAAAAAAATGTTTTTTTAATTTTTTTTTTAAATTTTGCTAAAATTTTTCATAAGAGTTTAGAACCTTTAAGACTTTAAGTACGTATTTTAAAACCCTAAAACCTAAGCTTTAATTATAATTTAAATTTTAGCTTTCACTCTTATTTTGTTGAAATTATTTAAGATTTTCCACAACCACTTGCTAATTAATAACACTCATACGTCTAGTATGTCGAATTATTTAAACTTAAATAAAATATAATATAAAATGTTGGGGAATGTTAGTGAACCAAAAATGTTGAATAAAAATGCTTATATTGTACTCTAATGTTTTGTTGCAATTTAAAAAAAAAAAAATAAATTTTGATTTTAAAATTTTTAGTTTTCTTGCTTAAATTTTTCATAATAAATTAGTCTTTATTTATATTTCAGTAAGTACTTTAAAACCCAGAAATTAAAGCTTTAATTAACCATTTAATTTGTTAGTTTAGCTATTACAATATTAAAATTATTCAAGATTTAGCTTACTTACCTCTTAATTAATATCACTCATACGCATAGTATGCCAACATATTAAAAGTTAATTAAAACCTTGATTATTCCAGATATTTTAATAAATTTTCAGAATTGTAAAGTGCATTGAATGGTTCATAATAACACTTAATATTTGTTTTTGTATACAATTATTTTAGTTGTTTTTAGTTTCATTAAAAAATAAAAAAAAAAATTTTTTGTAAATTTTTTTTTCAACAATATTTACCTCTAGAATAAACCTAAAAATTCCAACTAAATTTAGTATTTGAATTATTTTAATAATATTAAAAGCTTTATCTATTTACATTTTCCATTTCATATTTATATACACAAAACTAGATTTTATTTTATAACTCTTCAAATAAACATAAATATTTATTTTATAACCATAACTTTCCACCACATGCTTTCGTGCTTCTAAAGCCATTGGCCTAGAAAAACTTTTGCCATATATAATAAATGAGAAAACTACACAAGTTACCTAATAAATTGTTTAATATAAATCAATCAAATTATAATAATAAATAAATATTTAGTTAGCATTTGTAAAAGTGCTGGCCATAAAAAGGGATTTAGTGATGGCTAGTATATTTAATAATAAATAGATTTTCTGTGGTTATGTTTAGCAATTTAAATGAGGAAATCATTTTAGTTTTATGTTTTTTTAGATGGACTATAAATAACAAACTTTTATAAATATGAGTAAAAAAAGTTTGTTTAAGTGGCAATGGGGAGATTTAGAGGGTGAAATAATATAAAAAGCCTTAATATATTAACACTGATAATGTAAACAACTAAAACATTCCTTGCTGTACATAAAACATACCTTTCGATTTTTTGTTGAAAAAAATTTTTTTGTTGAAAAAAGTTTTTTTGTTGAAATAAAAATTCGGGTGAAAAAAGTTCAGATGAAAATTTTTTTTGTGAAATATATATCCATGTTATAGCTGTTGTTGTGTTCTTTAAACGTTTAAAATTTCATCCCGATCAGACCATTACTTCATGTTTAATTCAAAAATTAAATTTTGGTTATACCTAACGTATGAGTAATATTAATTATGAGGTAAAAATAGAAAATATGTAATAACTTAAAAAGTACACAAATGAACTGAAAACTTTGTACAGATCTTAAAACACACAATTTCAAGATTTCATATTAATATATAAACTCATAATATATTTCTTAATATAGACATATTTAAGACATTTAATTTACTTAAATATTTTTGACCACTAACCAATGTTTTAGCTTTTAATATCTTAATTTACTTAAGATTTATTTTTACTCAAATAGAAATACATTTATTTTGCCATGTAATAACTTAAATTTGTTTTGGTTTAATAAAAAATTTATGTTTATTCTAATGTTTACTAAAAAATATTAAAAACTGAAAAAACATTATAAAAATTGCATAAAAAAATTTGCGTGTAGATAGAATCAAAGCTATACTTGTGTTTGAACAGCACAAAATGGGAAATAAATTTGTTGTTTTTAGTAGATTATGGTTTTGCAATGTAAGTAATTGCATTAAATGGTTAATGTTATTTATAAATTTCATTATTAAAAGTGTTTTCATGCTTTCTTTATTTTAAGTCAATTGTGGCCCTTGTTGCTTAAGTTTGTTATTTCGTTTGAAATTTCAAGATTTTTCAATTGCTACCCCATAAAGTATGTAAAGTAAAGTATATATTTATATCGGGATCATTATATATAGCGGATTTGATATAGGCGTGTCCGTCTATCCGTCTGTCTGTTGAAATAAACTTTCTAAAGCCCCCATATAACTTTCATAAATTATTAATAACAAATGGTTGATATATAAGCCCGCGACTTCCTTGATTATTTCTTGTTTTTTCACCAAATTTTTTGTTTACTGAAATTTTTTTTCACCAAAATTTTTTTTCTCTCCAAAATATTAATATTTATCTTGAAGTATTTTTGTTTCAAAAATAATTTTATTTCACCAAAATTTTTTTTTCACCAAAAATTTTTTTTCGTCAACATTTTTTTTCACCAAAAATATTTTTTCATCAAAATTTTTTTTCTGCCCAAAAATAGTTTTTAATATTTATCTTGAAGTACTTTTGTTTCAAAAATAATTTTTTTTCACCAAACATTTTTTTCGTCAAAATTTTTTTCACCAAAAATTTTTTTCACCAAAATTTTTTTTCTCCGAAACTAATTTTTAATTTTTTTCACCAAAAATTTTTTTCTCTGTCCGTCTGTCTGTTGAAATAAACTTTCTAAAGCTCCCATATAACTTTCATAAAACATCAATATTTCCACTATAGTCCAACTAAGATTGCTATCTGAAATAAAGAATATCGACTAGCAAATGGCTGAGATATAAGTCAGCGACTGACTTCCTCGGTTTTTTCATGTTTTTTTCACCAAATTTTTGTTCACTGAAAATTTGTTTTCACCAACATTTTTTTTCTTTCCAAAAATAGTTTTTAACATTTATCTTGAAGTATTTTTTTTAAAAAAAAAAATTTTTTTTACTAAAATTTTTTTTTTAGTAAAAAAATTTTTTTTCGTCAAAATATTTTTCAAATATTTTTCAAAAATTTTTTTTCACCAAATTTTTTTTTCTCCGAAACTAATTTTTAATATTTACATTAAAGTATCTTTGTTTTCAGTAAAATTTTTTTTCACCAAAAATTTTTTTTCTCCAAAAATAATTTTTAATATTTATCTTGAAATATATTTTTGTAAAGGCTACATAAGATTAGGCACAGCCGAATATATCCCTCTTACTTGCTCTTTTTTCATATTAATCTTTTTTTAAGTTTACTTTTTCTTTATTTTGCCAACCACTCCTTAATTTAAACTCATTTCAACTCACCTGTTCTCCTCCTTTCCACCTCCTTTTATTACCAAGTGCTATATATTGCTTTTCAAAGTGTTCTTGATACGGGTTGAAGGATTTAATTAACAGAACACAACATTGTATGTTCATTAAGTCCCTTAACTAGTGTGTTTAACAATTCATGTTTAAACAGCAAGTTGCTGCAACTACCAGCTACTTGTCGCTAAAGTTTTATGTTCCTTTTTTTTCATCATTTTTATAACATTTTTCTTCTCATTGCTCTTTATTTTTATTAAAGTGTGTTGCCATTTGAGTATGAATAAGGACTATTGCTTTATACTTTTACATATTAACACATTCATGGCATATTACTCTGTAGATGAACTAGTTGGTTATTGAATTGATGCCAATAATAGTTAATAGTAAAGTGGGTGAGAAATTTTTTCAATTAAAATTATATTTATAAAGTAACATGCACTTGTAAGCAATATAATGAATTAAGGTGAATATAAAACATTATTTAGAACAAAGAAATGCTTACTTTTGCAAGCAATTAAAATAAATTGATGCAAAGTGTGTTTAAAAAAAATTAAAATTATATTAAAATCAAATAAATATATTTAATTTATTTTTAAAGCTTAGAATGTCTACAAAATTTAATATTTTGAAAATTTTTAATTTTATTTAATTTTTTTTTTATAAAATTTTATATTTTCTAACGCAATAAATGAAAATGAAATAGAAAATTTCTGGATTAAATGACAAAGAAAGCCATAAGTCTTGCCTTTAACTTCTTTTTTTAATTTCATTAATATTGCTTGTACTAACAGAGTTATTTAAATTTCCCTCCACCTACCTCTAAATTAATAACACTCATACGTCTAGTTGGATATTTTTTGGAATTTGAATAAAAGAAAAACTGATCACTTGATTAAGACAAAAAGTTACATTTTTAAACAACAAATCATGCACTATAATAATTAATCTACAAATAATATTAAAGCTTAAATTTGTATAAAAATTTTATGGAAATAAATTTTTAATTTTCTAAAAAAATTTCAGAAAATTTTTATAATGGAAAACAAAAAATCGTTATGAATTTAATTGATAAATAATACCTTAAGACTTTACTTTAAATTTATCTTTAAATGTTTGCCTTATTCCTTGTATTAGCAGAGTTATTTAAATTTCCATCCATCTACCTCTAAACTAATAACACTCATACGTCTAGTTGGATATATTTTTTTAAATTTTAATAAAATCAAAACTAATCATTTGATTAAGACAAAAAGTGTAATTTTTAAAAAACACACTCCATGCGCTATAATAATCCACCAACAAATATAACAAATGAGTTGTTAAAGCATCATATTTTTTCAAAATTGTATGACTTAAAAATTTTTAATAAAATTTTTTTTTTTTAGAAAATTTTTGTAATAGGAAACAAAAAGGAGCTTGTTTAAATTTATTTGATAACGGATTATGTCTTAACATTAAATTTCTCTTTAAATATTTGCCATATTTCTTTTATTAATAGAGTTATTTAAATTTTCCTCTAACTACCTCTTAATTAATATCACTCATACGTCTAGTGGGATATTTTTTTAAAATTTGAATAAAATCAAAACTAATTACTTGATTAAGGCAAAAAGTTACAATTTAAAAGAACACTCCATGCGCTATAATAATCAAGCTACAATTACAGCAAACTGGTTTTTATAGATTCATATTTTTTCAAAAGTTAATTGCTAAAAAATTTAAAATTTAAAAAATTTTGTATACAATTTTTATAAATGAAAACAAAAGAAACTTGTTTGAGTTGAAATGATAAATAACGCCTTTAGTCTTTGCTTTAAATTTATCTTTAAATTATTGTCATATTCCTTGAATTGACAGAGTAATTTAAATATCCCTCAACCTATCTCTATATTAATAACACTCATACGTCTAGTAGAATATTTTTTAAAATTTGAATAAAATCAAAAATAATCACTTGATTAAGACAAAAAGTTATATTTTAAAAGAACACTTCATGCCCTATAATAATCAAGCTATAAGTAAGTAAATTTGTGTTTAAAGAATCAAATTTTTTTTTTTCAATTTAATGGCTTAAAAAATTTTAATTTTAAAAATAATTTTTCATAAAATTTAAAACAAAAAATCTTTATTGTGTTTAAATGATAAATAACGCCTTAAGTCTATACTTTAAATTTCTCTTAAAATATTTGCCATATTCCTTGAATTAATATAGTTTTTTTTTTAATTTCCCTATAAATGCCATCAAATTAATAAAATAAATAAAATGTAATAAAATCAAAATTAATCACTTGATTGAGAAAAAATATCATTATTCTTATTGTTAAATAACTTAATACATTAAGATTTTGAATTATTATAAAAAATTTTAGACCAATTTTTTTATTTTTTCTCATGGTATATTTCCATTTCGTGCTAAAAACTTTGTTCCAAATAGTAATTGTCCAAAAAGTCTATAGTGTTAGCTTTAATAATCACTTTAGCTGTTAGCTGAATTCTTTAAATTAACTGAATTATTAAACATTATCTTCATATATCTCGAATTAAATAATACTCATACGTCTAGTAGGGCAAAATTTTAAAAACTTAAATAACAACTAAACTGTTCAAAGGAACTTAATAGAAATTTAAACGTATGAAGAATATTACTTTTTCTATTAATAATAATATTTACTAAAGGTTTTAAGTCATGAACAAAATTTGTAAATTTTGTTGGACAAAAATATTTTCTTATAATTTTTCTTAAAATTTTTTTCTACAAAATCTGTGCTAGCTGGTAAGTAATTAGAAAAATTGATGTTATAACTTTAATTTCGCTTATATCAGAATAGTTTAGTTAGTTAGTGGACGACAACTACAAATTATTTAAACCTAAATAAAATTTGAAAAAGGTTTATAAATTTTTTGGCATTTTTAAATAAGTACTTTTTCTTTGGTACAACTAGAAGTAAATTAAAATCTTTATAATTGCTTTATTTTCTTTAACTCTTTTGTAGTGTCTCTAGAAAATCTTTACCAAGGCCGGTATTTCATTAAAATTAATTTTTTACTTCTACATTCTATCTTACAATAACTTTTTCTGTTATTTTTTTAAACTTTTTTCGTGCTATAGTTTCTTTGTATTGTCTTATTTCACCAGTTCTATTAACAAATTCTTTATAAGTCTTCATAAGCTTGTTTTGTGTTTAGTTTTGCTTATCGCCAGCTAAAGAAAATATCCTTATTAACAGTCATTTGACCATAATGAGCAAGAAAATAAAGCAAAACTATGTTAAAAGAAAGGAAGAAGGGGAACTAGGAAAATATCATGTCTAAACTTAAGCTGGAATTTAATTATAAAAGGACATTATTGCTTAGCAATAAGTTTAAAAAAAGGAACAAAAAAAAGCTTCTTAAGTAAAACATTTAAGTCATATTCAATTTCTAAATTTAAAAAAAATTTTCCTTCAAAATCTGTTTTTTAAACTTTTAATAAAAAATTGATTTGACAAAAGCCCTTAATATATAGAAATCGAAGATTTATGATCATTTTCTTACAGAATTCGAAATGTAGTGTGAGTTTAAGCAATTTCCATATCGAAAAAAATTCTAATGTTAGAAACAGATCCTGTTAAAGTAAGTGCTGGTTTACACTCGTCATATTTACTTCACCAAGTCTTCAGTTTATAGAACAGAGAGCAATAAAAGGAAGAAAATCTTTCCTGTATTATCTCCTCTATCTTCTACAAACTCAAGACTTGCTCAAGTAAACTTGATGTGTATGAACCAGCACTATGATTTGTCTTATCTGAATTTTAATCACTATTTCCAAACATTTACACACTCTATTGTTGACACCCTTGTCACAATACTAATCCCTTCTATGTAGAAGTCTAGACCACTTTGTTTATCTTACTTTGTTGTTTTTGCTTCCACTTCCTCTAACCTGTTCTTTGTATTTAACTAATTGACCACTAGAGTCAATTCCGTTGTTTAGAGAAATTAATTAAATTCTCACGAACAAAAACGAAACACAACAAACCAAACAAACAACCAATAAATACAAGTATTGTTGTTATTGAGAAATAGATTGTTTAGCTAACAGTTACTACAACTCTCTCGATTATTTACTAATGCATACATATATGGCTACCACTTGCTCCCTCCCTCTCTTCCTAGATTTCACACTCCTCTATACATAAACACAACAATGCATAGCTTCCTCTTACTCCCACTATCTCTCTCTCTTGTTTTCTTACTCATGCATACATAAACATACATATAAACTTGTTTTGTTTATAACCCACTTCAAAGATTTAAAATAAAAACAAACAAACACAGCATCATTTTAACTTACTCATTGACTCTCCCTCTCATATCAATGGAGATTTCAAACAATGACAACGTTATAAACACAATGATGGTGATATCAACATAGTCTGGATGAGACATGTAAGCAATTGTCGCTTTTAATAAATCAGCGTAATGTAGATTTGATTTTTAATTAAATAGTTAATCAATTTTACATTCAAATTGATTTATAAAACTAGTCATATTTGCTAGAAAACTACTGTGAGGATTTCAATAAAATTTTAAGTTTAAATCTAAACTTTGGCAAGACAATTTTCAAACTAAAACTAAAACAAATTGCAAAGAAAATAATGTTTGCTATTTGAATTTAACTAAAAAGTATTTTATTTTTTCATTGCCATACAAAAAAATTTGTAGAAAATCAATTAATTCTGAAATTGTCACTGCTTTTCAAGCCACCACTTGTTTTATTTATAAACGCAAAAACGATTTTGTTATAAATCTAACCATTTGTACTTTTAACCGCCACCCCAACATGTTGACCACATACTGTCCAGTTTCTGTGTTAATTGTAGTTTGTCATTTTCAGCAAATAAATCTATAAATATCAACCAGGATTAAGGCCTTGTGCCATAAAAGTGGCACACATTTGAAATATCTATTGTATATAAATTAAACTAAAAGCTGAAAATCGAAATCTATTTAAAAACAATGCTAAAAGTGGAAAATGATGTTTGCATGCCGTTAGACAAAAATTTCTATTTGAAAAATGTGTGACAGAATTCATTATAAATGAAAAACTAATTAAAATAAATCTGTACACAACACATAGTATTGTTGAGCTAGTTAAATAAGATTGGTCGATTTTATCTACAAGCGATATAAATCATCATAAAATATGGACAATAGACGAGACTATAGACAATACTATAGAGAAGCAATATATTTGAGACATAGAGGAGACTATAGACGAGACTATAGACGAGACTATAGACGAGACTATAGACGAGACTATAGACGAGACTATAGACGAGACTATAGACGAGACTATAGACGAGACTATAGACGAGACAATAGACGAGACTATAGACGAGACTATAGACGAGACTATAGACGAGACTATAGACGAGACTATAGACGAGACTATAGACGAGACAATAGACGAGACTATAGACGAGACTATAGACGAGACTATAGACGAGACTATAGACGAGACTATAGACGAGACTATAGACGAGACTATAGACGAGACTATAGACGAGACTATAGACGAGACTATAGACGAGACTATAGACGAGACTATAGACGAGACAATAGACGAGACTATAGACGAGACTATAGACGAGACTATAGACGAGACTATAGATGAGACTATAGACGAGACTATAGACGAGACTATAGATGAGACTATAGACGAGACTATAGACGAGACTATAGACGAGACTATAGACGAGACTATAGACGAGACTATAGACGAGACTATAGACGAGACTATAGACGAGACTATAGACGAGACTATAGATGAGACTATAGACGAGACTATAGACGAGACTATAGACGAGACTATAGACGAGACTATAGACGAGACTATAGACGAGACTATAGACGAGACTATAACGAGACTATAGACGAGACTATAGACGAGACTATATATGAGACTATAGACGAGACTATAGACGAGACTATAGACGAGACTATAGACGAGACTATAGATGAGACTATAGACGAGACTATAGACGAGACTATAGACGAGACTATAGATGAGACTATAGACGAGACTATAGACGAGACTATAACGAGACTATAGACGAGACTATAGACGAGACTATAGACGAGACTATAACGAGACTATAGACGAGACTATAGACGAGACTATAGACGAGACTATAACGAGACTATAGACGAGACTATAGACGAGACTATAGACGAGACTATAGACGAGACTATAGATGAGACTATAGACGAGACTATAGACGAGACTATAGACGAGACTATAGATGAGACTATAGACGAGACTATAGACGAGACTATAACGAGACTATAGACGAGACTATAGACGAGACTATAGACGAGACTATAGACGAGACTATAGATGAGACTATAGACGAGACTATAGACGAGACTATAACGAGACTATAGACGAGACTATAGACGAGACTATAGACGAGACTATCGACGAGACTATAGACGAGACTATAGACTGAACTAGAACCTGAACTAGAACCTGAACTAGAACCTGAACTATAACTTGTACTAGAACCTTAAAGTAGAACCTGAACTAGAACTGAACTAGAACTGAACTAGAACTGAACTAGAACTGAACTAGAACTGAACTAGAACTGAACTAGAACTGAACTAGAACTGAACTAGAACTGAACTAGAACTGAACTAGAACTGAACTAGAACTGAACTAGAACTGAACTAGAACTGAACTAGAACTGAACTAGAACTGAACTAGAACTGAACTAGAACTGAACTAGAACTGAACTAGAACTGAACTAGAACTGAACTAGAACTGAACTAGAACTGAACTAGAACTGAACTAGAACTGAACTAGAACTGAACTAGAACTGAACTAGAACTGAACTAGAACTGAACTAGAACTGAACTAGAACTGAACTAGAACTGAACTAGAACTGAACTAGAACTGAACTAGAACTGAACTAGAACTGAACTAGAACTGAACTAGAACTGAACTAGAACTGAACTAGAACTGAACTAGAACTGAACTAGAACTGAACTAGAACTGAACTAGAACTGAACTAGAACTGAACTAGAACTGAACTAGAACTGAACTAGAACTGAACTAGAACTGAACTAGAACTGAACTAGAACTGAACTAGAACTGAACTAGAACTGAACTAGAACTGAACTAGAACTGAACTAGAACTGAACTAGAACTGAACTAGAACTGAACTAGAACTGAACTAGAACTGAACTAGAACTGAACTAGAACTAGAACTGAAATTAAATGTTATACAATTTATTTAGCTTTACAGGATTATTTAAATCTTGAGTACAATTTAACGTCAAAACTATAAGCATAAATAAACCCTACTGAAACTAATTTCGTTTATAAAACTCCTCTATCAATCACTTCTTAAGACATTAACTCAATCAATCATTATTACTAACCATAAACACTTTGTCTCCTTTAAAATAATTTTTTTTGTTTTGTTTTTTTCCCACTATTTGTTTTTATTTTTACACTCCTGTTTTATTATTTCTAATGCTATTATTTGTTCATTTTACTAATCGATTTATTTTCTTTATCCAACACTCCGGAAAGTGTTTGGGTGGAAACACTCAGCAAAGAAAGTCTTTGTTTTGGCTGCATGTGTCTGTCTAGCTGTGTTTATTTCTAGACTGTGAGTTTGTTTTTATACAACAATTGTAGCCATTTAATCTCAAATAAAGAACAAACTCTTTATACTAAAAGGATTTTTGTTGTTTTGTTCTAAATAACAAACAAACAAACCAAAAACAAATACAATAAAAATTCTACTACAGGTAAACAAATACACAAAGTAATAACAGCTAGATACAGAATTGAGGAAAGAACAATAAAACTGAACAAAACAATAAAAAAGTGGATTTATCTTTACTGACAATGAGATTTAAGCTATAAATGACAACAATATACACTACTCTTTACTTCATTCATTTCTTTTAAGATTTTATTTTTCTTCTAAGCGTACGATTTGCTTTCCCTGTTCCCTTTATCAACACCTGTGTGGCAATTTAATTCAATTTGTTATGTTTAAGAAAATATCTTAATAAAAAGTAAATTTGTGGAATTTAAATTTAAACAAAACTAAAGAAAAATCATTTAGCGGAATCTCCTGATGGTAATAAATAATGCCTTAAATAATGACAAGTGAATGACATACAAATTTGGCTAATTACTTTTATAGATCCAAATTTATTGCTAATATTCCAAAATTACTCAATAATTAATATTAATCATACGTCATGTTATACAAAAAATTCAAAATTCCCATTTGTAGCACATTCTACGGATATTTTGAAATAAATAATGCTGATTATGAATATTTATTTCATGCATTTTATATTTTTAAAACAAATTAAAATCTTTGAAAGAAATTTTGCCCAAAAAATCGAAAATATATTTTTTCATTATTTTTTTAAGATTTTTTTTATTTTTCTTTTAGTTTTTCGTTTTTTAGCTACTAAAAAATTTAATTCTCTTTTTCTTCCTTTTACTTTACCATTACTAGCGTAAAAATTAAATTAATTTTTTTACTTTAGAGAAACCATCATAATATAAAACAAATTTATACGATTTAAATGGAAATAAAAATAAAGTAAAGCCATTTAAAGAAAACTTATGAAAGTAATAAATAAAGCTTAAACTATTTACAACAGATTGACACTAAATTGGTCTTGATTACTTTTGTCGTTCCAAAGTTATTGATAAAATTCTAAAATTACATCATAATTAATATTAATCATACGTCATGTAAGTCAAAAATTTATATTTCACATTTTTTGACCGTTTGATCAACATTTTGGAGAAACAAAGCTGAAATTAATCTATATTCTCAAAACAAATTAAAATCCTGGAAAGTTTTACCCAAAAAATCGAAAATATATTTTTTTCTTCATTATTTTTTTTTTTTTCGTTTTGTGTTATTTATTTCGATAATATTAAATTTATATACATTTGTCTTAGAAGGTAAAGAGTCATTATTTTCTTTAGAATTTTTTAATTTTTTTTTAAATTTTTTTCGTTTTTTAGCTAATAGCTGTTTGTATTCTCTTTAACTTCCTCTTACTTTATTATTTCTGGTGTGAAAATTTAATTAAATTTTTTATTTTAGAGAAACAATTTTTAAAATTTATTCAATTTAAATGAAAATAAAAACAAACTAAAGCCATTTAAAGAAAACCTATGAAAGTAATAAATAAAGCCTTAACTATTTACAACAGATTGACACTAAATTTGTCTTGATTACTTCTGTTGTTCCAAAGTTATTGATAAAATTCTAAAATTACACCATAATTAATATTAATCATACGTCATGTTAGACAAAAATTCAAAATTCACATTTTTAACCCATTTATGGCTATATTTATAAAAGAATTCATAATTTCTTTATTCCAATTCTATTTGTTTTTGTACAATATCATACAGTTTATTAAATATACATTTATATATGAATGTATGTCAATTTCTATATTTGTATTTCAATCCCTAAGAGAATTTGCCTAAAAATTCATTCAATCGCAACTATTGGCATAACAACTAAACTACGAGGAAGAGTATTAATAAATTTTAAAAATTCTGTAACAAATTCATTGAGCAGTGGACAAAAGCATGATGAATATGAATGCATAAATAAATTTATCAAACAGGCAATATGTAGACAAGTGATGAAACGCAAAAACTCTTTCAGGGTTTCATGAAGATATATTTAAAAGGGTTACAATGTTTCTTTGAAAAATATGTTGTAAAAGGTGCAAAACCCAAAATCTAACATGTGAATTATTTTTGGAAAAAAATTTTTGTAAAAAAGAAAAATTTTGTAAAAAAAAATTTTGAAAAAAAAATTTTGAAAAAAAAAAATTTCAAAAATAAAAATTTTGAAAAAAAAAAAATATTTGAAAAACAAAAATATTTGGGGAAAAAAAATTTTAGTTGAACAATAAACAAAATTACTTTGATGTATGCAAGTTATTGGGGGACTTCGGAAAGTTGATTTCAGCGGACATTTCTGTATCGACTCCTCTATTTTTAACGATTCAGACTTTATATAGAAAAAATGTAGAAACTAAAAACACAATGACAAACTTATATACCCCGGTGAAGGATATAAAACAGTCGTTATTTATTTTATCAGCTTTGCTAAAATAAATTTGCATATGAATATGAATTGTTTTACTTTTACAATTGTAGCTGCTATGAATATTTTTACGTTATTTATTTAGATCTATAGTTTTCTCTTATTTTACAATTTTCTGTGTTATATTCATATAGTCAACAGTTGACTGTCACCACACTGATAACAGAGTTTTTTTTTAGATAAAAAATTTATTAAAAATTTTACAACAATATTGCGAAAATTCTCAATAGACAAGCATACATTCATTCATTCATACATACATTTTAATATGAATCAAAAATGTTTGATGTAGATTTCACAATTAATAAAAATACAAGGAAATTGTATTGAATTCTGGCAGAAATATAAAAATATTTTATTGAACGCAATTGCTACAGCTTCTAATAATAAAATCGTTTGAAAACATTAGAAAATTATGTTGATAACAGGAGTAAATGTTTAAAAATAAATTAATTTCTGGAAAATTTTTTACTAAAATGAAAGGCGCTTAACTTTCCACTTATACGTTCTATTTTTATCTACCATTTTCTTCAACAAATACATACAAATTAAACATGATACACAAATTGTAGCATATTTTTAGGCACTTTTAAAAACGGTACTTCATACAAACAAATTAAACGTGTGAAAAAATATAGCCTACTTTCGGGAAATGAAAATGTTATAAAATCTACTGTTAAGCATTTTAGCTTAACTTTACAACTAAAAATTACTTAAATAAAAAAACAAAATTCTTAGTTCCAAAATATACTAATTTTGTTTTATACATGGCATAATGTAATTTATTATTAGGTGTACAATAATTTTAGTTTCTTGGAAATTTAAAATTAGTTTTAATGAAATTATATTTAAATGTTATTGACTATATACAAAGTGGGTTTTATATTAAATAACATTTTAAGTAGATTTCATAATGAAATTGCCATGGTTTGTATTTATATATCACTTAGGATTTTGTAAGCAATTGTTAAATCATAAACAAATTATAATGTTATGAACAAACTTTATTATATCAAATTAATTTGTCTTTGAAGTTATAAGTAGTTAAGCTATTGAGCAGCAAAAACTTATTTATGAAATAATATAATTTTAAAATTGTTTATAAATAAACCAAACATACATATATATTTGACTTAAACTTTTGTTCATAAATTTAATTTTCTACTTTACTCAGCGAAATTTTTTATATATAAAAATTCTTTTAAAAAATTCCACTTTAAAAGCATTAGTAGCCTAAAATGCTAGCAAAAGTTTGCTATTTAAACTTTATAAAAAACTGTTATGGTTTAAAAGTTATTAAAGAAATTCTAAAATTGCATCCTAAATAATATCAATCATACGCTGTGTATTAAAAAAAATTCTTAATTTAAAAAATTGTTACATTTAACCTTTTGAAGCAGTTCTGAAGTGATAATAATAAAATAAACCAACATAATAATGGTTTAGGATACTTCAATGAAATTGGAAAGAATATTTTTTTAAAAACCTAAAAAAAAAATATAATTAAATTTTTTACATTTATCTATAAAATTAATTGATAAAATATTTTGTTGGGAAACAGGACTTTAAAATTTTATATAGTCTGAAATGTTTAATAAATAATGCTATTGAAATTATCTTAAAAACTGTTATGGCTTAAAAGTTATTAAAAAAAATCCTAAAATTGCATCCCAAATAATATCAATCATACGCCTCGTAATAAAAAAAGTATTTTTTGATAATTGCTTCCCTAGACCCTTTTGGAAAGTTATTTTGAAGTGAAAATAATTAAATAAACTTACATCAACATGGTTTCAGTTACTTCAATAAAATTTGGAAACAAAATTTGTCTAAAAATATTAAAAAAAAATATTTTCTTCTTTCATTGTGAAATTTACTAAGTAAAAAATTTTTTAAAAATTCCAGCTTAAAACCATAGGTAGCTTGGAATGTTTCCTAAAGTATGCTGTTTAAATTTTTGTATTAACTGTTTAAAAGTAGTGGCAAAAATTCTCAAGTTACACCCCAAATAATATCAATCATACGCTGTGTAATAAAAAAAAAAATTTTTTATAATTGCTTCCCTAGACCCTTTTGATAAGTTATTTTGAATTGAAAATAGTTAAATAAACTTACATCGACATGGTTTCAGTTACCTCAATAAAATTGGCAACAAAATTTGTCTAAATATATAAAAAAAAATTATTTTCTCAAATTCAATTTTCTTCTTTTCATTGTGATATGTACTAAAAAATTCTTTAAAAATTCCAGCGTAAAACCATAGGTAGCTTGGAATGTTTACTAATGTCTGCTGTTTAAATTTTTGTATTAACTGTTATAGTTTAAAAGTTGTGGGCAAAATTCTCAAGTTGCACCCCAAATAATATCAATCATACGCTGTGTAATAAAAAAAATGTTTGATAATTGCTTCCCTACACCTTTTTGAAAAGTAATTTTGAAGTGAAAATAGTTAAATAAACTTACATCAATATGGTTGCAGTTACTTTAATAAAATTGGAAACAAAATTTGTCTAAAAATATAAAAAAAAAATATTTTCTGAAATTCAATTTTCTTCGTTTCTTTGTTAAATTTACTAAGTAAAAAATTCTTTAAAAATTCCAGCTTAAAACTATAGGTAGCTTCGAATGTTTACTAAAATAAGCTGTTTAAATTTTTGTATTAACTGTTATAGTTTAAAAGTTGTAAGAAAAATTATCAAGTTACACCCCCAATAATATCAATCATACGCTGTGCAATAAAAAAAATAATTTTTGATAATTGCTTCCCTAGACCCTTTTGGAAAGTTATTTTGAAGTGAAAATAATTAAATAAACTTACATCAACATGGTTTCAGTTACTTCAATAAAATTGGAAACAAAATTTGTCTAAAAATATAAAAAAAAAATATTTTCTCAAATTCAATTTTCTTCTTTCTTTGTAAAATTTACTAACAAAAAAATTCTTTAAAAATTCCAGCTGAAAACCATAGGTAGCATGGAATGTTTACTATTGTATGCTGTTTAAATTTTTGTATTAACTGTTATAGTTTAAAAGTAGTGGAAAAAATTCTCAAGTTACACCCCAAATAATATCAATCATACGCTGTGTAATAAAAAATAATAATTTTTGATAATTGCTTCCCTAGAGCTTACTGAAAAGTCATTTAAAATTTAAAATAGTTAAATAAACTTACATCAACATGGTTTCAGTTACTTCAATAAAATTGGAAACAAAATTTGTCTAAAAATATAAAAAAAAAAATATTTTCTCAAATTCAATTTTCTTCTTTTCTTTGTGAAATTTACTAAGTAAACAATTCTTTAAAAATTCCAGCTTAAAACCATAGGTAACTTGGAATGTTTACTAAAGTATACTTGCATTAGCTGTTATAGTTTAAAAGTAGTGGGAAAAATTCTCAAGTTACACCCCAAATAATATCAATCATACGCTGTGTAATAAAAAAAAAATAATTTTTGATAATTGCTTCCCTAAACCTTTTGAAAAGTTATTTTGAATTGAAAATAGTAAAATAAACCAATATTAAATATGATTTAAGTTACTTCAATAAAATTGGAAACAAAATTTGTCTAAAAATTTAAAAAAAAAAATTTCATAAATTAAATTTCCTTCCCTTCTTTATGAAATTTACTGAGTATAAAAATTCTTTAAAAATCGGATTTAAAAAATAAAAGTAGATTGGAATGTTAACTAAAGTATGCTATTAAAGTTTTCTTAAAAACTATTACAGTTTAAAAGTTATAAAAGAAATTCTAAAATTGCATAATAATTAATATCAATCATACTCCTTGTATTAAAAAATAAATAATCTATAAAAATTTCTGCATTTTAGCTTTTTGAAAAGTTATTTTGAAATACAAAAAGTACAATAATTAATCTATATAAAACAAATTAAAAAACAAAATTTAAAAAATTCTGAATTTAAAATATTGATTTCTTTCGTTTTCTATGCAAATTATTGTCAAATATATTTGTCATTAAAAGCAAAAATAACATAGCTTTCTTAATTTTGTTTTAATTTCATATTGCTTTTATATTTATAATAAATCTAAGGAAAATGTATTCTAGAAAATAATAATAAAAAAAAATTTGTTTCAAATTTAATTTTCTACAATTTTCGGTGAAAGTTTTTAGTATAAAATTTTTTTAAAAATCCTAGCTTTAAACCATAAGTAGCTTGATATGTTTTCTAAGCTAAGCTGTTGAAATTTTCTAAAAAGCTATTATAGTTTAAAAGTTATTAAAGAAATTCTAAAACTACATCATAATTAATATCAATCATACGTCGTATATTGAAAAAAATAATAATTTATAAAAACTGCTAAATTTGATTGTGTTAAAAAGTTATATTGAAGTAAAATAAAACAAATTATTGTGGGTATAAATTAATTGCTTAAAATTAAGAAAAAATTCTTCAAAAAAAAAAATATATTTAAAAAATCATTAAATTACTGATAAATTCTTTAAGGTACTACATATTTAGCTTTCTTTTAAATCTTAATAAACTGTCTTCTTGAAATATCTTTCCTTTTTTCTGTTTTACACACATTTGTTAACCTTGCCACAATGATTGTCATGTCGGACATGTAGAAAGAAGTAATAAAAACCAAAAAAAAATGTTTAGGAAGGATTTACTTTTTTGTTCTTAACAAAAAACCAATAAATTTTGGATAATAAAAGCTTCAGCCTTGTCTAACAACACACAGTTACATTAATGAACACAAAACAACCTAACAAGTGATACTATTTAATACAAACGAACAAATGATTAAATATTTAACCTACATTTCCTGTGGGAATTCACACAATATATTTTTTTTTTTAAAAAATTTGTAAGAAAATTTGTTAAAATTACTTAAATTAACATTTCCTGTCTTACTAATTGATTGAAACATATTTTTTGATAGCTATTTAAAAAGTATCCTGGTGTGTGTTTTTCCACACATGTGAAATTTCTATGTATTTTGCACTAGAAAGCTAATTTTTTTGTCGCTAAATGTGCTGTTTTTGCAAAAGAAATCATTATAGCCCTCAAAACGTTCTTTTTTTCTAGCTTTCTCTTTTATTATTTTTCCAAAAACCGATTTCCAAAAACACTCTAATTTTGCCCTAAACTTATATTTGATTGCTTTGCAATCATTACACTTTGATATGCAAATTATGCACAAAACAGCAATCTAACAATAGGATTTAGATACCAGCTTAAATAGCAACACACAGGAATATTCTTACACATAAGCACCTATAGACAATACAAAATTTATTGACCAAATGTCTGTTATTAGTGTTTATCTAATAGAGTGACAAAACACTAACACTCCAACAAAATAAATAAATGAATGGAAATTTTATGGTTTCCGATTTCCCAGCAGTTCTGTTCTCTGAACAGCCACGAGTTATTATAGTATCAATTGATACTATAATGGAAAATATGGGGATATTACATGAATTTTGGTCACTTTGTGTCCGACCTCTTGCCAAAAGTATTGAAAAAATGGTTGGAGTTTTACATGCAGCACTATTGGGTAGTCAATTTGGTGATTGTCCCAATTTAGTTATTTTTGTAATTCAATTGACGTATAGATGTGAGAGTTTACATCTGTATTTGATATAAATGCGGGAAATTTATTGATTTTATGTATTACAAAATTATCATTTATTGAATGGTTGATCTATACAAATACCTGCAAATGTAGTTTGGGTGGAAGTATTTACATAAAACAGTTAAAACTAATATAAATGGACTTACAAGTAAGTCTAATCGAGGATCTTTCTATTAAAGAATTTAAGCTTAATCGTGGATATTTCTATTAAGGAAACTTTTGCTTACTAGTGGATGTTTTCATTAAGGAACGTGGATCCTTTTACAAGGAAACTTTAACTTAATCGTGGGTCATTCTATTAAGGAAATTTTGCTTAAACGTGGATAATTCTACTATGGAAACATTAGCTTAATCGTGGACATCTGTATTAAGCTTAATCGTATATCTTTCTTTTTACCAAATTTAAGATTAATCCTGTATCTTCTTATTAAGGAAACTTCAGCTATATCGTGGTTCTTTCTATGAATGAAACTTTAGCTCAATCGTGGATCTTTCTATTAAGAAAACTTTCGCTTAATCATGGATCCTTCTATTAAGGAAACTTTTGCTTAATCGGGGATCCTTCTATTAAGGAA
Source organism: Calliphora vicina (assembly GCF_958450345.1). NCBI lineage: Eukaryota > Metazoa > Arthropoda > Insecta > Diptera > Calliphoridae > Calliphora > Calliphora vicina. The sequence continues at coordinate 118,611,935 of NC_088783.1, forward strand.
ACTTTAGCTTAATCGTGTATCCTTCTATTAATGAAACTTTAGTTTTATCGTGGATCTTTCTATTAAGAAAACTTTAGTTTAATTGAGGATCCTTCTACTCAGAAAACTTTAGCTTAATCGTGGAACTTTCTATTAAGGAAACTTTAGCTTAATCGAGGATATTTCTATTAAGGAAATTTAGCTTAATCGAGGATCTTTCTATTATGGAAACTTTAGCTTATTCGTGGATCCTTCTATTAACGAAACTTTAGTCTTATCATGGATCTGTCTACTAAGGAAACTTTAGCTTAATCGAAAATCTTTCTATTAAGAAAATTATGCTTAATCGTAGGTGTTTCGTCTAAGGAAAGTTTAGCTTAATCGTGGATCCTTCTACTAAGGAAACTTTAGCTTTATCGTGGTTCTTTCTATTAAGAAAACTTTCGCTTAATCATGGATCCTTCTATTAAGGAAACTTTTGATTAATCGGGAATCCTTCTATTAAGGAAACTTTAGCTTAATCCTGGATCATTCTCTTAAGAAACTTTTGCTTGATCGGGGATCCTTCTATTAAGGAAACTTTTGCTTAATCGAGGATCCTTCTATTAAGGAAACTTTTGCTTAATCGAGGATCCTTCTATTAAGGAAACTTTAGCTTAATCCAGGATCATTCTCTTAAGAAAACTTTTGCTTGATCGGGGATCCTTCTATTACGGAAACTTTAGCTTAATCGTTGATCCATCTATTAAGGAAACTTCAGCGTATTCGTGGATCCTTCTATTAAGGAAATTTTAGCTTAATCGAAGATCTTTCTATTAAGGAAATTTGGCTTAATCGTAGGTGCTTCGTCTAAGGAAACTATAGCTTAATCGAAGATCTTTCTATTAAGGAAATTTAGCTTAATCGGGGATCCTTCTATTAAGGAAACTTTAGCTTAATCGTTGATCCATCTATTAAGGAAACTTCAGCGTATTCGTGGATCCTTCTATTAAGGAAACTTTAGCTTAATAGAGGATCTTTCTATTAAGGGAACTTTAGCTTAAACGAGGATCTTTCTATTAAGGAAACTTTAGCTTAATCGAAGATCTTTATATTAAGGAAATTTATCTTAATCGTAGGTGCTTCGTCTAAGGAAAGTTTAGCTTAATCGTGGATCCTTATACTAAGGAAACTTTAGCTTAATCGGGGATCTTTCTATTAAGGAAACTTTAGCTTAATCCCTCGATTAATTATTAAGGAAACTTCAGCTTAATCGAGGATCTTTCTGTTAAGGAAACTTTAGCTTAATCGTGGATCCTTCTGTCAGGAAAACTTTGGCTTAATAATGAACCTTTTTATCAAAAAAACGTTAGCTTAATTTTCTTTTCAAAGTATTCCATCTCTTTTTTAGATATTCTACTGTAGTTATTTATTTGATTAGATTTTTCCAATCATTTAGACAAAAGGGTTTAAATCTATGCCACCAAATAATTGCTAAAGTTGTATGTATATTTTTATTGTTTGTTATTATATGGTTTAGTGGATTATAAAAATGGCTTTTAATGCCATTTAATTAGTCAAAAAAATTTACCACAAATTTGTAAAATTGCTGTGTGACACTTGCGTTAAAGTGAAACTATTTGCCATTTAATTGAGCTAAAAAAAGATTAAGTAATACAAAAAAAATTTCATATAAATAACGAAACTATTTTAATTGATTTAGTTGGGCTGCTGTTTGAAATAAAAAATATAACTGACAACATTTTGTTATGCCTTCAAAAATATATACAAATATTTGAGTGGAAATGGTAAAGGGGGATTTACAAACCTATTGTTATATAATGACTGCAGCCTCAAGCAAATATTAATTGAATTTATTTGAATGCTTCTTAATTTAAGACAAACATTCTTTATTTACTTAAGTAGCCCCTGAAAGTATGTGTTGATTTATGTCTTTAATGTGGTTTTTAATGTATGGTCTTATAGATTCATTTAAATGTTTTTCTTATTAAGTACATAATTTTATAAAAGTTTTTAAATGCTTTTAAATTTTCATAGATCTTTAAATTTAATTCTAAAAATTTCTTGTTAGTCCCTTCAATAACCTTAGTAGTAGTCCTTTGTATAAATACTCAATATCTATAAACTCTATAATATAAATTCGCATAAATCTTTAACATTAGTAAGAAAAAGAGATTTTTATTTTTTGATAACCTAGAGCGTATGATTAATATTAATTAAGGTATAATTTTATTAAAATTTTAATAACTTATTTTAGGCAATAGATTTTTATATTCTATAAAAAGTAATCAATAAACAACAGCTTCAGCTAATTTTCTTATGAATTTCGTACATTACTTTGAAGTATAAATAATAATAATTACGTTCCAAAAAAATTTCATATTAAAAAAAAAAAAAAATTGTTGGCTGTTAACTTTCACTTTAACTGACTTTTATTATTAAAATTTATTTTCAAACTTAGTTATTTCTAGGTACTTTAATTTATGTATGAGCAACTTGTATTTACTTGTTTAATATTATAAAAATTCCTTGAAAAAATAATAAAAAAAACTATTGCATTGCTAACAGTAGCAAAAAGGAATTTTTTCATTCATCTCAAAAAAAAACATATAAACATGTGAAATTAATTGTAAATTCAGAAACAGCAATTGAAAAAGCGAACAAATATTAGTGTTTTTTAAACAAACAACAAACAGAAACATGATATCATACAAAAATACAATAATATAGAAAAAAACATACAAAATTTGCACATAGTAACTTGCCTTTCTTAACCATCAAAAAATGTTTCTTTTTACACACATTTTTTAATATATTGTATTTGTTTCATTAGTAAAAAAACCAAAGAAATATTTTATTTAATTTCATAATCCTTTTTAATTTAGTTAATTAGTCAATCGCAATCTTAAACTAAATTGATTTGTTGATATGCCCTTTTGAATAAATTTTAATTGATTAGCAAATCTGATACGCCATCTAAAATGTGTAGTTTTTTGTGGAAATCCTTGTTTTTGCAACATTTTAAAATTTCATGCATGGTGGCGTATGATTATTTTTTAATTCATATAATTTTACTAAAACTGTAATAATTTCGAAACGAAATATAATACTTGTATTCTGTAAATGCTGTTTTAAAGCCAAGAGCTCAGAGTATATACCCAATAATCAAATGTATACACTTTGCTCACTACTATATCTTCAAATTTATATTTAATATAAAAAAAAAATTTTGTTGAAAACGCATTCTTATTTTCGTTTTTACTTAATTTTTTAGGTGATTGCTGTTATATAAATTTAGTTACATTTAAAAAGTGTAAGTCTAAATACAACTTTCTTTAGTATAAAACACCGTGTGAGTACCCCAATTGTATTTGTTTCATTAGTAAAAAACCAAAAAAAAATTTAATTAATTTCTTAATCCTTTTTAATTTAATTAGTCATTAACAATCTTAAACTAAATTGATTTGTTGGTATGCCCTTTTGAATAAATTTTAATTGATTAGCAAATCTGACATCCATCAAAAATGTGGTGTTTTTTTGTAAATAATCCTTGTTTTTGCAACATTTTAAAATTCCATATACGGTGGCGTATGATTATTTTTTAATTCATATAGTTTTAATAAAACTGTAATAATTTCGAAACGAAATATAATATTTGTATTCTGTAAATGCAGTTTTAAAGCCAAGAGATCAGAGTATATACTCAATAATCAAATGTATACATTTTGCTCACAACTATATCTTCAAATTTATATTTAATATAAAATTTTTTTTTGGGGAAAACGCATTCTTATTTTAGTTTTTATTTAATTTTTAGGTGATTGCTGTTATATAAATTTAGTTACATTTAAAGAGTAAGTAAGTCTAAAGACAACTTTCATTAGTATAAAACAACTGTCTGGTTAAGTAACTATCTTATAAAGAAACTGTATTTTCTGGTGATGAAGTGATGAAAAGCAAATCAGTATGTCATTTGTATTTTCTATAAATTGTTTTAGTTTTTTCGTCATAAACTTTTTTGCCATAAAGTATCATATGTGTTGTCTCCTTCCTAAGTTATACATAGATCATTCTGAAGTCCATAACTAGCTTGAAAACTTAAAGTTCTACTTTCTTAAGGAAAAATTCACAGGATGGACTCTTACTAATGTTTGCTATAAAGGAACTTTTCTTATTAAGAATTTATGATTACAATAAGATTAAATTTCAATATAAGAAATACATTTTTTAGCTTTAAATTATTCATAATTTTTAGTTCATTGTTTATTAATTTTAAGTTTCTTTTCATTTATTTTTAAATGACAGAATGGTAAACATATTTACTGCAAAAAATTATATGTTTTTTCTCCACAATTATGCTGCTGATATGCTGTGTTAAACTGTTGTTGCTGATAACTATGTTGCTGCTGCTGTTTATAATGGTTGAATAAACAAAAGGTGAATATTTTTTTGCATAAAATTCAATATTTTAATAGTTTTTTTATGCCACTTAATGTCAGAATCCACTACTGCTTATTCATTTACCTATATTTATAGAAATGTTTACCTTTAAATATGTGGCCATGTGTTGCAACACTATTACATATTGGTGACATTGTTGTTTTTGGTTTACCCAGTTATTTACTGTATATTAAAAATTCTTCTCGACTTTATTTGTATTATTTTGTAAAAATATAGCCTTTCACACTTATAAATAAATTTCATGCTGATTTCAACTTGAATTTTGTGTTTTTTTTTTATAAATCCATGAAAATTTTAAGTTTTTTTTATGCAGTTTTGATGAATTAAATGACAATTTTCAAGGAAATACAGGAACAAAAAGTAATATGAAAAATATAAAATAAATTTATGTTTATATTTGCAGAATAAAAGTGTTAACAGTGAAGTGAAAAGACAATTTTCACAGGAAATAAAATTATTGAAATGAAATATTAAAGTGAAAGGTTGTTTTTTTACAAAATTCTACGAAAACTATTACATTTGAGCACTTTTTATACATCAAACATTTTTCAAGTTAAAAAAAGTATAAATTTTTATTCAATATTATTAAAATTTATATTACAAAAAATAAACAATTTTAAGTTTAAAATAGCATGAGATAAAAAGATTTTCATTAAAATTATTTTTTACTGTTTTCCAGGAATTTTAAATTTTTGTTCATAGTGGCGTATGATTATTATTTAATTTATACTACTTTACAAAAAGCGTTGTAGTTTCCAAGGGAAATGTTTTATGTTTGTTCTGAAAATGCAGTTTTATAGCCAAGAGCTTAAAGCATAAATTTAATTATCAAGAATTTAAATCTTAGAGGATATTTTGATTTTAGTCATTAAAAAACTAAATAATAAATTTTTAATTTATGAAAAAAAAATGTTTAAGTCAAAAAAATATAAATTTCAACTCAACATATTAAAGATTCAAGGCACAAATATTCAAATTTTGAAATAACATGTGACAAACATTTTAAATTTTAACTTTGGTCTTTGTTTTTTTCCAAATAATCTTTAATTTTGTTCTCGGTGGCAAAAAGGCTTGCTATTTCCAAAGGAAATGATTTACTTTTGTTTTGTAAATGAAAATTTAAAACTGTTTAAATTAACCATAAGAAAATATTAGAAAAATAAAAAATATTTTTTAATGAAAATTTAAATATTTTAGTAAATTGTAAAATAAAATCCATTAAAAACAACATTAATCCAAATAAAGATCATATAGCAATTAAAATGTTCTTTGAAGAGAATTAATTTATTGCCAAAAGTAGAATTTTTTGGGTTATACTTGTTTTTTTTTAACATTTTAAAATTTCATAAACGGTGGCGTATGATTATTATTTATTTCATATAATTTTACTAAAACTGAAATAATTTTGAAACGAAATAGAATATTTTTATTCTGTAAAGGCAGTTTTAAAGCCAAGAGTCCAAAGTATAAAATGAATAACCAAAGAAGTGCATAAAATCAGTACTATTGTCTAAAATTTATATAAAATAAAGAACAATTTTTTTGGACAAAATTTTTGATTCAAATGGCTTTTTATTTTCTTAATTGATTTCTTGGTCTTTTCTTCTAAATTAATTCTCCTTGATTTGAATGTAAAATATTTTATCAAAAATATTGATTTATTTGGATTATACTTGCTTTTTTGCAACATTTTAAAAATTCGTACAAGGTGGCGTATGATTATTTTTAATTAGAGCTAAGTTTATAAAAATCGACGTAGTTTTCTAACTACAAGGAATATTTTGGTTTTGTAAAAACAGTTGTAAAGTAAAGAGTTTATAGTACAAAGTGGAAAACAAATATATACATTATTGCATAGAAAATAGCTAAAGAAATCTAAATTAAAAAAAATATAGAAAAAATATTTTTCATTAATAAATATAAAAAAGTGTTTAAATTCAAATTATTATCCCAAATGAATATGTTATTTTAAAAACACACACTGATATATGATTTTAATTAATTCTTTCCTCATATTTCTATTTTTTTAATTTATTTTATAAGAAATGTTTTTTAATCAGTCTGTTCTACAAAATTAAGCAAAACTGTTCATAAAGATTCCTTTTTAATAACTTTTAAATCTGTCCTTAGAAAAACTGCTTCTATATTAAATCCTTTTCTTTATTATCCTTTGAACTTTTTGGTATTATTTCCTTTCTTGCTCTTATAAAGATAAACTTTTCTGTGCATGTTTTATTTGTGTTGTAATAAAGTCATTTCTTTATAAAAAGTTTTGTTGTAAAATGACAGCCTGGTTTTTGGTTTAAATATTTAATTAATATTATTTGCATAATAACAATTTTGTCACAGCAATAATAAGGAAATATAAATATAATTGTTTCAAGGAAATGACATCAGATTGTGGTGAATTAAAAGCAAATGGTTTTCGTATAATGGGGGTAAATTGAAGAAAAGATAATTCAATTATAGAGAATTATGTAAAACACAGATATTTAGGATAATTTTTCAAAAGCCAGTAACTGGTTTAAGTTCTTCAACATATATAAAATTTTCTTTTAGTTTTTTTTTTTAATATAAACTTGCCTTTTCACTGACATCTGAATCTATTTCTATGTATGCGCTTTCAATGAGTTGTTTGTGATTTTTTTAAGCCAATTTATTTTGCATCATATTTGAAAAAGTCTTTTTCCATATAATATTTTTATTATTGCTTAGATCAAAACAATTTCGAATTAAATTCCTGCAGTTGTTTTTATTTCTAGTTGCATGCAAATTAATGCGCAGCACGCTTCAGCTTTTGTTGATTACAATTACAGTATAAAAACAACAGTAGCCACAATTACAAGTCCTGCGGCAAAACAACCACTATGATAAAAAATTGCTCATGTACATATTCAGATTTAATTTGAAGTTGTTTCCAGTTTTTTTTATTGTTTAACTAAAATGCATCAAAGGGCAAATCCCATGGTATAGAAATCAAATGCTAGCGTTGTCAATGAAAATTATATAAATGATAGCGCTAGAAGGACAAATATGTTTTGGTATTTTTTATGAATATTTTTCAACAACAGAACCAGAACAGAACTAGAACAGTACTAGAACAGAACTAGAACAGTACTAGAACAGAACTAGAACAGAACTAGAACAGAACTAGAACAGAACTAGAACAGAACTAGAACAGAACTAGAACAGAACTAGAACAGAACTAGAACAGAACTAGAACAGAACTAGAACAGAACTAGAACAGAACTAGAACAGAACTAGAACAGAACTAGAACAGAACTAGAACAGAACTAGAACAGAACTAGAACAGAACTAGAACAGAACTAGAACAGAACTAGAACAGAACTAGAACAGAACTAGAACAGAACTAGAACAGAACTAGAACAGAACTAGAACAGAACTAGAACAGAACTAGAACAGAACTAGAACAGAACTAGAACAGAACTAGAACAGAACTAGAAAAGAACTAGAACAGAACTAGAACAGAACTAGAACAGAACTAGAACAGAACTAGAACAGAACTAGAACAGAACTAGAACAGAACTAGAACAGAACTAGAACAGAACTAGAACAGAACTAGAACAGAACTAGAACAGAACTAGAACAGAACTAGAACAGAACTAGAACAGAACTAGAACAGAACTAGAACAGAACAGAACTAGAACAGAACTAGAACAGAACTAGAACAGAACTAGAACAGAACTAGAACAGAACTAGAACAGAACTAGAACAGAACTAGAACAGAACTAGAACAGAACTAGAACAGAACTAGAACAGAACAGAACTAGAACAGAACTAGAACAGAACTAGAACAGAACTAGAACAGAACTAGAACAGAACTAGAACAGAACTAGAACAGAACTAGAACAGAACTAGAACAGAACTAGAACAGAACTAGAACAGAACTAGAACAGAACTAGAACAGAACTAGAACAGAACTAGAACAGAACTAGAACAGAACTAGAACAGAACTAGAACAGAACTAGAACAGAACTAGAACAGAACTAGAACAGAACTAGAACAGAACTAGAACAGAACTAGAACAGAACTAGAACAGAACTAGAACAGAACTAGAACAGAACTAGAACAGAACTAGAACAGAACTAGAACAGAACTAGAACAGAACTAGAACAGAACTAGAACAGAACTAGAACAGAACTAGAACAGAACTAGAACAGAACTAGAACAGAACTAGAACAGAACTAGAACAGAACTAGAACAGAACTAGAACAGAACTAGAACAGAACTAGAACAGAACTAGAACAGAACTAGAACAGAACTAGAACAGAACTAGAACAGAACTAGAACAGAACTAGAACAGAACTAGAACAGAACTAGAACAGAACAGAACTAGAACAGAACTAGAACAGAACTAGAACAGAACTAGAACAGAACTAGAACAGAACTAGAACAGAACTAGAACAGAACTAGAACAGAACTAGAACAGAACTAGAACAGAACTAGAACAGAACTAGAACAGAACTAGAACAGAACTAGAACAGAACTAGAACAGAACTAGAACAGAACTAGAACAGAACTAGAACAGAACTAGAACAGAACTAGAACAGAACTAGAACAGAACTAGAACAGAACTAGAACAGAACTAGAACAGAACTAGAACAGAACTAGAACAGAACTAGAACAGAACTAGAACAGAACTAGAACAGAACTAGAACAGAACTAGAACAGAACTAGAACAGAACTAGAACAGAACTAGAACAGAACTAGAACAGAACTAGAACAGAACTAGAACAGAACTAGAACAGAACTAGAACAGAACTAGAACAGAACTAGAACAGAACTAGAACAGAACTAGAACAGAACTAGAACAGAACTAGAACAGAACTAGAACAGAACTAGAACAGAACTAGAACAGAACTAGAACAGAACTAGAACAGAACTAGAACAGAACTAGAACAGAACTAGAACAGAACTAGAACAGAACTAGAACAGAACTAGAACAGAACTAGAACAGAACTAGAACAGAACTAGAACAGAACTAGAACAGAACTAGAACAGAACTAGAACAGAACTAGAACAGAACTAGAACAGAACTAGAACAGAACTAGAACAGAACTAGAACAGAACTAGAACAGAACTAGAACAGAACTAGAACAGAACTAGAACAGAACTAGAACAGAACTAGAACAGAACTAGAACAGAACTAGAACAGAACTAGAACAGAACTAGAACAGAACTAGAACAGAACTAGAACAGAACTAGAACAGAACTAGAACAGAACTAGAACAGAACTAGAACAGAACTAGAACAGAACTAGAACAGAACTAGAACAGAACTAGAACAGAACTAGAACAGAACTAGAACAGAACTAGAACAGAACTAGAACAGAACTAGAACAGAACTAGAACAGAACTAGAACAGAACTAGAACAGAACTAGAACAGAACTAGAACAGAACTAGAACAGAACTAGAACAGAACTAGAACAGAACTAGAACAGAACTAGAACAGAACTAGAACAGAACTAGAACAGAACTAGAACAGAACTAGAACAGAACTAGAACAGAACTAGAACAGAACTAGAACAGAACTAGAACAGAACTAGAACAGAACTAGAACAGAACTAGAACAGAACTAGAACAGAACTAGAACAGAACTAGAACAGAACTAGAACAGAACTAGAACAGAACTAGAACAGAACTAGAACAGAACTAGAACAGAACTAGAACAGAACTAGAACAGAACTAGAACAGAACTAGAACAGAACTAGAACAGAACTAGAACAGAACTAGAACAGAACTAGAACAGAACTAGAACAGAACTAGAACAGAACTAGAACAGAACTAGAACAGAACTAGAACAGAACTAGAACAGAACTAGAACAGAACTAGAACAGAACTAGAACAGAACTAGAACAGAACTAGAACAGAACTAGAACAGAACTAGAACAGAACTAGAACAGAACTAGAACAGAACTAGAACAGAACTAGAACAGAACTAGAACAGAACTAGAACAGAACTAGAACAGAACTAGAACAGAACTAGAACAGAACTAGAACAGAACTAGAACAGAACTAGAACAGAACTAGAACAGAACTAGAACAGAACTAGAACAGAACTAGAACAGAACTAGAACAGAACTAGAACAGAACTAGAACAGAACTAGAACAGAACTAGAACAGAACTAGAACAGAACTAGAACAGAACTAGAACAGAACTAGAACAGAACTAGAACAGAACTAGAACAGAACTAGAACAGAACTAGAACAGAACTAGAACAGAACTAGAACAGAACTAGAACAGAACTAGAACAGAACTAGAACAGAACTAGAACAGAACTAGAACAGAACTAGAACAGAACTAGAACAGAACTAGAACAGAACTAGAACAGAACTAGAACAGAACTAGAACAGAACTAGAACAGAACTAGAACAGAACTAGAACAGAACTAGAACAGAACTAGAACAGAACTAGAACAGAACTAGAACAGAACTAGAACAGAACTAGAACAGAACTAGAACAGAACTAGAACAGAACTAGAACAGAACTAGAACAGAACTAGAACAGAACTAGAACAGAACTAGAACAGAACTAGAACAGAACTAGAACAGAACTAGAACAGAACTAGAACAGAACTAGAACAGAACTAGAACAGAACTAGAACAGAACTAGAACAGAACTAGAACAGAACTAGAACAGAACTAGAACAGAACTAGAACAGAACTAGAACAGAACTAGAACAGAACTAGAACAGAACTAGAACAGAACTAGAACAGAACTAGAACAGAACTAGAACAGAACTAGAACAGAACTAGAACAGAACTAGAACAGAACTAGAACAGAACTAGAACAGAACTAGAACAGAACTAGAACAGAACTAGAACAGAACTAGAACAGAACTAGAACAGAACTAGAACAGAACTAGAACAGAACTAGAACAGAACTAGAACAGAACTAGAACAGAACTAGAACAGAACTAGAACAGAACTAGAACAGAACTAGAACAGAACTAGAACAGAACTAGAACAGAACTAGAACAGAACTAGAACAGAACTAGAACAGAACTAGAACAGAACTAGAACAGAACTAGAACAGAACTAGAACAGAACTAGAACAGAACTAGAACAGAACTAGAACAGAACTAGAACAGAACTAGAACAGAACTAGAACAGAACTAGAACAGAACTAGAACAGAACTAGAACAGAACTAGAACAGAACTAGAACAGAACTAGAACAGAACTAGAACAGAACTAGAACAGAACTAGAACAGAACTAGAACAGAACTAGAACAGAACTAGAACAGAACTAGAACAGAACTAGAACAGAACTAGAACAGAACTAGAACAGAACTAGAACAGAACTAGAACAGAACTAGAACAGAACTAGAACAGAACTAGAACAGAACTAGAACAGAACTAGAACAGAACTAGAACAGAACTAGAACAGAACTAGAACAGAACTAGAACAGAACTAGAACAGAACTAGAACAGAACTAGAACAGAACTAGAACAGAACTAGAACAGAACTAGAACAGAACTAGAACAGAACTAGAACAGAACTAGAACAGAACTAGAACAGAACTAGAACAGAACTAGAACAGAACTAGAACAGAACTAGAACAGAACTAGAACAGAACTAGAACAGAACTAGAACAGAACTAGAACAGAACTAGAACAGAACTAGAACAGAACTAGAACAGAACTAGAACAGAACTAGAACAGAACTAGAACAGAACTAGAACAGAACTAGAACAGAACTAGAACAGAACTAGAACAGAACTAGAACAGAACTAGAACAGAACTAGAACAGAACTAGAACAGAACTAGAACAGAACTAGAACAGAACTAGAACAGAACTAGAACAGAACTAGAACAGAACTAGAACAGAACTAGAACAGAACTAGAACAGAACTAGAACAGAACTAGAACAGAACTAGAACAGAACTAGAACAGAACTAGAACAGAACTAGAACAGAACTAGAACAGAACTAGAACAGAACTAGAACAGAACTAGAACAGAACTAGAACAGAACTAGAACAGAACTAGAACAGAACTAGAACAGAACTAGAACAGAACTAGAACAGAACTAGAACAGAACTAGAACAGAACTAGAACAGAACTAGAACAGAACTAGAACAGAACTAGAACAGAACTAGAACAGAACTAGAACAGAACTAGAACAGAACTAGAACAGAACTAGAACAGAACTAGAACAGAACTAGAACAGAACTAGAACAGAACTAGAACAGAACTAGAACAGAACTAGAACAGAACTAGAACAGAACTAGAACAGAACTAGAACAGAACTAGAACAGAACTAGAACAGAACTAGAACAGAACTAGAACAGAACTAGAACAGAACTAGAACAGAACTAGAACAGAACTAGAACAGAACTAGAACAGAACTAGAACAGAACTAGAACAGAACTAGAACAGAACTAGAACAGAACTAGAACAGAACTAGAACAGAACTAGAACAGAACTAGAACAGAACTAGAACAGAACTAGAACAGAACTAGAACAGAACTAGAACAGAACTAGAACAGAACTAGAACAGAACTAGAACAGAACTAGAACAGAACTAGAACAGAACTAGAACAGAACTAGAACAGAACTAGAACAGAACTAGAACAGAACTAGAACAGAACTAGAACAGAACTAGAACAGAACTAGAACAGAACTAGAACAGAACTAGAACAGAACTAGAACAGAACTAGAACAGAACTAGAACAGAACTAGAACAGAACTAGAACAGAACTAGAACAGAACTAGAACAGAACTAGAACAGAACTAGAACAGAACTAGAACAGAACTAGAACAGAACAGAACTAGAACAGAACTAGAACAGAACTAGAACAGAACTAGAACAGAACTAGAACAGAACTAGAACAGAACTAGAACAGAACTAGAACAGAACTAGAACAGAACTAGAACAGAACTAGAACAGAACTAGAACAGAACAGAACTAGAACAGAACTAGAACAGAACTAGAACAGAACTAGAACAGAACTAGAACAGAACTAGAACAGAACTAGAACAGAACTAGAACAGAACTAGAACAGAACTAGAACAGAACTAGAACAGAACTAGAACAGAACTAGAACAGAACTAGAACAGAACTAGAACAGAACTAGAACAGAACTAGAACAGAACTAGAACAGAACTAGAACAGAACTAGAACAGAACTAGAACAGAACTAGAACAGAACTAGAACAGAACTAGAACAGAACTAGAACAGAACTAGAACAGAACTAGAACAGAACTAGAACAGAACTAGAACAGAACTAGAACAGAACTAGAACAGAACTAGAACAGAACTAGAACAGAACTAGAACAGAACTAGAACAGAACTAGAACAGAACTAGAACAGAACTAGAACAGAACTAGAACAGAACTAGAACAGAACTAGAACAGAACTAGAACAGAACTAGAACAGAACTAGAACAGAACTAGAACAGAACTAGAACAGAACTAGAACAGAACTAGAACAGAACTAGAACAGAACTAGAACAGAACTAGAACAGAACTAGAACAGAACTAGAACAGAACTAGAACAGAACTAGAACAGAACTAGAACAGAACTAGAACAGAACTAGAACAGAACTAGAACAGAACTAGAACAGAACTAGAACAGAACTAGAACAGAACTAGAACAGAACTAGAACAGAACTAGAACAGAACTAGAACAGAACTAGAACAGAACTAGAACAGAACTAGAACAGAACTAGAACAGAACTAGAACAGAACTAGAACAGAACTAGAACAGAACTAGAACAGAACTAGAACAGAACTAGAACAGAACTAGAACAGAACTAGAACAGAACTAGAACAGAACTAGAACAGAACTAGAACAGAACTAGAACAGAACTAGAACAGAACTAGAACAGAACTAGAACAGAACTAGAACAGAACTAGAACAGAACTAGAACAGAACTAGAACAGAACTAGAACAGAACTAGAACAGAACTAGAACAGAACTAGAACAGAACTAGAACAGAACTAGAACAGAACTAGAACAGAACTAGAACAGAACTAGAACAGAACTAGAACAGAACTAGAACAGAACTAGAACAGAACTAGAACAGAACTAGAACAGAACTAGAACAGAACTAGAACAGAACTAGAACAGAACTAGAACAGAACTAGAACAGAACTAGAACAGAACTAGAACAGAACTAGAACAGAACTAGAACAGAACTAGAACAGAACTAGAACAGAACTAGAACAGAACTAGAACAGAACTAGAACAGAACTAGAACAGAACTAGAACAGAACTAGAACAGAACTAGAACAGAACTAGAACAGAACTAGAACAGAACTAGAACAGAACTAGAACAGAACTAGAACAGAACTAGAACAGAACTAGAACAGAACTAGAACAGAACTAGAACAGAACTAGAACAGAACTAGAACAGAACTAGAACAGAACTAGAACAGAACTAGAACAGAACTAGAACAGAACTAGAACAGAACTAGAACAGAACTAGAACAGAACTAGAACAGAACTAGAACAGAACTAGAACAGAACTAGAACAGAACTAGAACAGAACTAGAACAGAACTAGAACAGAACTAGAACAGAACTAGAACAGAACTAGAACAGAACTAGAACAGAACTAGAACAGAACTAGAACAGAACTAGAACAGAACTAGAACAGAACTAGAACAGAACTAGAACAGAACTAGAACAGAACTAGAACAGAACTAGAACAGAACTAGAACAGAACTAGAACAGAACTAGAACAGAACTAGAACAGAACTAGAACAGAACTAGAACAGAACTAGAACAGAACTAGAACAGAACTAGAACAGAACTAGAACAGAACTAGAACAGAACTAGAACAGAACTAGAACAGAACTAGAACAGAACTAGAACAGAACTAGAACAGAACTAGAACAGAACTAGAACAGAACTAGAACAGAACTAGAACAGAACTAGAACAGAACTAGAACAGAACTAGAACAGAACTAGAACAGAACTAGAACAGAACTAGAACAGAACTAGAACAGAACTAGAACAGAACTAGAACAGAACTAGAACAGAACTAGAACAGAACTAGAACAGAACTAGAACAGAACTAGAACAGAACTAGAACAGAACTAGAACAGAACTAGAACAGAACTAGAACAGAACTAGAACAGAACTAGAACAGAACTAGAACAGAACTAGAACAGAACTAGAACAGAACTAGAACAGAACTAGAACAGAACTAGAACAGAACTAGAACAGAACTAGAACAGAACTAGAACAGAACTAGAACAGAACTAGAACAGAACTAGAACAGAACTAGAACAGAACTAGAACAGAACTAGAACAGAACTAGAACAGAACTAGAACAGAACTAGAACAGAACTAGAACAGAACTAGAACAGAACTAGAACAGAACTAGAACAGAACTAGAACAGAACTAGAACAGAACTAGAACAGAACTAGAACAGAACTAGAACAGAACTAGAACAGAACTAGAACAGAACTAGAACAGAACTAGAACAGAACTAGAACAGAACTAGAACAGAACTAGAACAGAACTAGAACAGAACTAGAACAGAACTAGAACAGAACTAGAACAGAACTAGAACAGAACTAGAACAGAACTAGAACAGAACTAGAACAGAACTAGAACAGAACTAGAACAGAACTAGAACAGAACTAGAACAGAACTAGAACAGAACTAGAACAGAACTAGAACAGAACTAGAACAGAACTAGAACAGAACTAGAACAGAACTAGAACAGAACTAGAACAGAACTAGAACAGAACTAGAACAGAACTAGAACAGAACTAGAACAGAACTAGAACAGAACTAGAACAGAACTAGAACAGAACTAGAACAGAACTAGAACAGAACTAGAACAGAACTAGAACAGAACTAGAACAGAACTAGAACAGAACTAGAACAGAACTAGAACAGAACTAGAACAGAACTAGAACAGAACTAGAACAGAACTAGAACAGAACTAGAACAGAACTAGAACAGAACTAGAACAGAACTAGAACAGAACTAGAACAGAACTAGAACAGAACTAGAACAGAACTAGAACAGAACTAGAACAGAACTAGAACAGAACTAGAACAGAACTAGAACAGAACTAGAACAGAACTAGAACAGAACTAGAACAGAACTAGAACAGAACTAGAACAGAACTAGAACAGAACTAGAACAGAACTAGAACAGAACTAGAACAGAACTAGAACAGAACTAGAACAGAACTAGAACAGAACTAGAACAGAACTAGAACAGAACTAGAACAGAACTAGAACAGAACTAGAACAGAACTAGAACAGAACTAGAACAGAACTAGAACAGAACTAGAACAGAACTAGAACAGAACTAGAACAGAACTAGAACAGAACTAGAACAGAACTAGAACAGAACTAGAACAGAACTAGAACTAGAACAGAACTAGAACAGAACTAGAACAGAACTAGAACAGAACTAGAACAGAACTAGAACAGAACTAGAACTAGAACAGAACTAGAACAGAACTAGAACAGAACTAGAACAGAACTAGAACAGAACTAGAACAGAACTAGAACAGAACTAGAACAGAACTAGAACAGAACTAGAACAGAACTACAGCCTGAAGTAGAGCCTGAACTAAGGCTTAATATTTCATAAACCTTATACTTTAAATCCATATTATGAATTCTGCAATTATTATTCAATTTTGTACTCTTAAATGTGTTTTTCAGTATCATTATAATATTTAAAACAATTACTGTTCAATAAAGTTCATATGTCAGCCATCATTTTTTAATCATAATATATTTTTTATAAAAATTGTGTTAAATGAATGTAAATATTTACTGTGTTACTTTGTTGGAATTACAAGTTTGTCATTTATATTTTGCGTAACAAAATTGCAAAATAAAGCGAAACATTGTTTTACAAATATTGTGTCATAAATGACATTTCTTGTTAGCCATAAGTGGTATTCTGTGAATTGCTTTTAAAATTAAGAACAAAAACAATGGAAATGAAAAACAGTAACCATAAATGTGGCAATAAAATATGGTCATCAAAAAAACTTGTTGCCTTAAATGCGTTTACAAGGACGCTGAAAACAGCAAGTTGGCGGAAAGCAATTGTGGCCAGAAAATTGAAGGCTATAAAGACAACCAATAAAATTCTTAAAATACTTCAAAATATCTTGTTATCAATGTTGTGAAAAAACAAATTGAATGTATAATACAGATATACTTAACAAATTTCGTGTTTGTAGATAATGGTCTCTTAAAAGTTCTTAGAATTTATTCAATGAGCTACCTTTACGTACTTAAGTATGTTTTTTTTTAAATCTTCATGTATCTTGTTTTTTTTATTTTTTAAGATGTTTTGTTGTTTTAATTTATTCCAATTTATTCGATTATGGGTTTATCGTTACGTATGATTGTTATTTAATTTTCTTATAATTAAATATCACTCATACGTCCATGTATATTAAGTCAAAATGGTGAATGGTTTGGCAAATGTTCAAATTTTATTACATTGCTTTGCTTTCTTGAAACGATTAAACAATTTGCAACCATTTTTAGTTGATTTTATTGATAACCTTCATTATATAAATTAACTGAATTGAAAATGTTTTCGTTATAGGTCATAGGGCAATATAGAGCAAAATGTTACATTTCCAATGCAAAAAGTTTCCCTCAAAAATCTAGTTTTATATTTCTGAATATCCAAATATTAGACTTTATTAGAATTCTCAGGTCCAGACGTATGAGTAATATTTATTTTTTTATATAGAAATAAATATTACTCATACGTTCAAGTATTATTTTTTAACAAATTTTCTAGTTTTTCATTATTTTTATTAAGATTTTGTTTATATTTTGCCTTTTGAACTCTCAACAATCAATTTTTCCATATTTTATAAATTGCTAAACAAATTAAACAAAAGAATTATAAGGGTTGGGTATCTTGAGTGTGTACTCGAAGCCGATATTTTACTATAAATAATATTTTAGTCCTTGATTTCTCTGTAAAAATAATAAACAAATTTTATTTTTGTCCCTATTGTTAAATGACTTATGGACGTTTGTTAAATAAACAATAATAGTTTTTTTTGTTCTATAGTCTTTTATAATATTTCTTTAACAAAAATTTATGGTTACCTATAGTTTTATCTAAAAACCAGAAGAAAACACAAGCTGTATATAATAGATCAACAGAATTTTCTGCTGGACATAATAAAGTTTATGATTCAAAGCCAACAATACAGGTAGTTTTATAAAGGTTTTCTATGAATTCAAAATTGCCAGGAAGTTGCTGGAAAAATCATATTTATATTGTATGTATTTCAATGTAAATGTGAGTTTTATTAAAGTTGTTGCTACGATTTTGAACAAGGATTGCAAAGGATTTATGATGTGAGGTATTCATATATTTCCTTGAAGTGATTAAAGCTGATTTTTTATTATAAACTTCACCATGAGTGCTATGGTGATTGGTACAGCATTCCTTTGCGACCCTATAAAGAGGTGATATTCTGGAGCATTATAAATAAATGTTCTCCAAAATTTTAATAATTAAATCAATAAATGCAATTTCTGTGCAAAATAACATATGTGTGGAAAATCACACATCATTGTAAACAACTTAGATTGTTGAAGAACTCTTTAAAAAGTATATTTGAATCAGTAAAAGCTCAATCTATAAAAATTACATAGAAATTACATATGTGTGAAAAACCACACATCAACATTTCAGATATCCCGTTACCAAAAAATATGTTTGAATCAATCAATGCGATTTCTGAGCAAAATACATAGAAATTACATATGTGTGGAAAATCACACATCATGATAATCAATTTAGATTGTTGAAGATCTCTATAAAAAGTATATTTGAATCAGTAAAAGCTCTATCCATACAAAATACATAGAAATTACATATGTGTGGAAATTCACACATCATGGTAAACAACTTAGATTGTTAAAGATCTCTTTAAAAAGTACATTTGGATCAGTAAAAGCGCTATCTATACAAAATACATAGAAATTACATATGTGTGGAAAACCACACATCAACTTTACAGATATCTCGTTATAAAAAAATATGTTTGAATCAACAAAAACGCAATCTGTACGAAATACATAGAAATTACATATGTGTGGAAAACCACACACCAATGTAAGCAACTTAACTTTTCAAATATCTAGTTATCAAAAAATATTTTTAAATCAATTAATGCGATTTCTGAGTTTTTAACATGATTCTTCTTTGAATTCCCATTTTATTTGTTATACACTATAATTATCATTAAAATCTGATATTTTTTCCGGCATTTGTTATTACATTTCCTTTATATATTGTCCTTGTAGTCTTCCTGGCTCCTAGTTTTACAGCTTGTTCTCTCTAAATTGCTTCATAACAAATGCAAATTATAACAATTTGCAACACAAGTATTGTTAATATCATTATCAAACTACTGGTCACTTTATTATTGCAATTTAATGAGTTTGAGGGTAATTTGTATATATTTGTTTGCATTTTAAATAAATAGAATATTTATTTTAATGACTTTGTTTTCAAACAGAAATTTCCATTATCTAGAATATTATCTATTTAAGTGTAACAATGCACATTGAGGAGAAACTACAAAAAATCAAGCACCATAGCCCCCAAATAACATATATACATGATATGTAGATCAATACAACCCCTATAGTCCAACTAATTTTCGAAAAAAAAAAACGAAAACAAAAATTTGTTTTACACCAAAATTTTTTTTCAATTTTTTTTCACCAAATTTTTTATAAAAAAAAAATTTTTTAACAAAAATTTTTCTATCAATTTAGCACAGAAAATGCCTTAATTTATTCAAAAACATTTTTGATAAAGAGATATTTCAAAAGTTACGTTGCTTACCCTGATGTGTGAGTATCCACACATATGTTATTTCTATGTATTTTGCACTATTCTTGTCACCAAAAATATTTTTTTAAATTAAAAAAACTTTGCTGCATTGTATATAAGATTTGTCACAAACGAATCTAGCCCTCGTACGTTTTATGTGTGGAAAATCACACATCAGTGTGAATAACTTAAAATTTCAAAGATCTCTTTATAAAGTATATTTGAATTAATAAAAGTGTTATCTATAATAAATATACAAAAAGTATATATGTGTGGAAAACCACACACCAATTTTTTTGGATATCTCGTTACCAAAAATTATTTTTGAATCAATTAATGTGTTTTCTGTGCATTATGTATATAATTTAAACATGTGTGGAAAACCACACAGTGCAAAATATGTAGACATAACACAAACGAATCTAGACCTCGTACGTTTTATGTGTGGAAAATCACACATAAGTGTGAATAACTTAAAATTTCAAAGATCTCTTTATTTATTTGAATTAGTAAAAGTGTTATCTATAATAAATACACTGAAATTACATATGTGTGGAAAACCACACATAAATTTTTTAGATATCTCGTTATCAAAAATTATTTCTGAATCAATTAATGTGTTTTCTGTGCATTATATATATAATTTAAACATGTGTAGAAAACCACACAGTGCAAAATATGTAGACATAACGTATGTGTGGAAACAATACACAGTAAAACAAGTAAAATATCATGGATGTTTTACTCTCAATAGAAAAACCTTAAAAAAACACATTGTTTTATAACATTTGCAATTAGTTGACAATTTTAGCTGCATATTTATAGGCTGCTCTACATTTGTTAAATTGTTGCAGTTGTTAACATTTTCTTACTTTTATTTCTCCGGAAATTTACATGTTTCATCATTGTTATAATGTTAATTTAAAGTAATTAGGGGTAAAAAAATAAACTTTCACTTAATTGCTAGAATTATGCGGATTTTTGTTTTCACTACTGCTGACTGTTGCACAAAAAATATGCATTGCTCTATATTTTGCAATTTTTTACCAAGAAGAATAAAAAAAAAATGTAAATATGATTTGTTTAAACTGGAAATGAATATAAAAGAGAAAAGAAGAAATGTATAGAATAAATGTGTATAATAATTAAAATGAAAAAATAAATTTAATAAAAGGAAATATAACAGAAGAAAACTATAAAATAAGGACTAGTATAAAATTGCTTAATATAAATAGCTAAAAATAATGAAAAAATTTATTAATCAAAAAAAAATTTATTCGGCAAAAAAAAATGTTCAAGCTAAAATAATTGTTCTATTCAAAAATTTAATTCTTATTTACAATGAAGGGTATACATGATTCGTTATAACCGAATATGGCTTTAAAACTAGTTTTAATTTATTGCCATAAGTAAAAAAAGAGAATTTGGAAAATTCTAGCATATTTTTAGGGGCTGCATAATAATTGCAATAAATTTTGCTGATGAATGTATAAGTTATGCTCATTAGTTTAATTAATTTAAATCAGGTTAGAAGTATTATATTGCCAGGTAATATTAGCTATGAATTAAATACAAAAAAAAATATTCTATTTTAATATATTCCAGGAAGAAACTTAATAAGCAAATATATGTATAAGGGTTGTTTAAAATATATAGTAGTTGATTTAATTATTATTTATTAATATAACCAAACAATAAAGCATAATAGTTATGCAACAGTAAATTAAATTATAGTAAAAAATAAATAACAATAACAGAAATATATAAAATATTTTTACAAATACATTTAGATATTAAAGCTACAACAATTCGTCTTAGTTAATAATAAATATATTCTTTTTTTATTTTCCATAAAAGCACTTATTCTTAGTAAGTATTTCCAACAGCACTTGAGAATTTTTGTTCATAATATATAAAATATTCTACACAAAAATTCCTTTAGAAATTCTCAAAACTCTTGCATTGTTGAATAGCCAAAGGAAGAAATTGAACAGAAATTGACAAAGTGTGAATATTTGTATTACAACACAATGACAAAAATGTTAAACACAAAGGATTTGTTGAAACAGATAATAAAAGAAAAATAAAATCGTATTGTTAAAGAATATTTAAAGATGTTAAATACAAGAGATATATAGAAAAATATGTAAAATATTTCATTTCTCAAAAAACAAAAAAATAAACAAAATTTAAAGCATTATTAAATTATCTAAATGGATAAAAGTGCTTAAGAAAACTAAGAAATACAAATAGATAAAATTATTCATATTTTTTTCAAACATACTTTTTTCAACTAATTTTTTTCACTCAAATTTTTTTTTTCAGATTTTTTTCTTCAAAATTTTTTACACAAATTTTTTTTACAAAAATTTTTTGTCACCAAATCTAGTTTTTCAAATTTTTTTTCACAAAAATTGTTTGTCACCAAAACTAGTTTTTTAAATTTATCTTTCAGTATACTTTGGTGCAGGGTATATAAGATTCGTCACAAATGAATCTAGCCTTCGTACTTTTTAGTGCAAAATATGTAGAAATTTCCTATATGTGAAGAACCACACACCAACGTCACTTTTTAAACCAATAAATGCGATTTCTATGCAAATACATAGAAATTATATATGTATGGAATATCACACAACAGGGTAAACAACTTAACTTTTCAAAGAACTCTTTATAAAGTATATTTGAATTAGTAAAAGCGTTATCTATAATAAATACACAGAAATTAGATATGTGTGGAAAACCACACACCAACTTTTTAGATATCTCGCTATAAAAAATTATTTCTGACTGAATTAATGCGTTTTCTGTGTAAAATAAATAGAAATTCACCTTCGTGAGAAGGGTATATATAAGTTTGTCATTCCGTTTGTAATTTCTACATTTTTCATTTCCGACCCTATAAGGTATATATGTATATACTGGATCCTTATAGATAGCGTAGTCGATTAAGCCATGTCCGTCTGTCTGTTGAAATCAATTTTCTGAAGACCCCAGATATCTTCGGGATCCAAATCTTCAATAATTCTGTCAGACATGCTATCGAGAAGTTTGCTATTTAAAATCAGCAAAATCGTTTCATAAATAACGGAGATATGAGCAAAAAACCGGGACAACCTTGATTTTTGACCTATTTTTTATCTATATATGGATTACTAAGTCTTAATATAGACAATACGGATATCTAATGATATATATTTCAAAGTCCATTGCAACGAGAATTTTTTTTTCATCCAAAAATTTTTTTTGTCATAAATTTTTTTTCCAAAAAAAAAATTTTAAATTTTTTTTAAAAAAAATTTGGAAAAACTATTAAAAAATAAATTAAATTTTGTTTACCTAAAAATTTTAAAAAAAATAATTTTAAAGTATAATTTGGTGAAGGGTATATAAGATTCGGCACAGCCGAATATAGACCTCTTACTTGTTTTTAAATCAATTATGCGTTTTCTCTGTAAAATACTCAAAATTGCATATGTGTGGAAAACCACACATTAGGGTAATCAACGTAACTTTTTAAATATCTTTTATCCCATAATTTTTGGAACATTAGATGTGTTTTCTGTACAAAATACATAGAAATTTCATATGTGTGGAAAATCACACATCAGTGTAAGCAACGTAACTCTTTATTAAAATATATATTTTAATCATTTAATGAGTTTTTTTGTGCATAATATAATATATATGTATATATAAGTGTGATTTTCAATACATGTAATCTCTATATTATATATAAATTACATGTGTGGAAAACCACACATCATGTTAAGTAACTTTTTAAATATTTCTTTATCAAAAAATATTTTTGAATCAATTAATGTGCTTTCTGTGTAAAATAAATAGGATTTACATATGTGTGGAAAACCACACATTCGCATAAGTACTGTATTTTTTGAAACATTTCGTTATCAAAAAATATGTTTGAATCAATTAATGCATTTTCTGTGCTAAATTGATACGCCACGGAAATGCCAAGAAATTTCATGACGAGATGAAGGTTAAGTAAATTTTAACATTAAAAAAAAAAGCAGTAGATATAAGTTAAAATGCCTTTAATATACAACATCATGAGTAATAATTATTTAAACACCAAAGACAGCTTAAAAAGCTTATTAATTAAATTTACTTACTCCTGCATCCTTTCGACATTTGTAAAGTGCTTCGTGGGTGGCTTTGCTCAACATGTATTTAAAACTTATTTTATGTAAGTAAAATTTTATGCATGATTTTTGCTTTTTTACATATCAGCAGTTCTTTTTAATTTCAATTTCATTTATGTTCAGTTGGTTAATTTTATTGATATGTAAAGTTGAAATATATCTTTATTCTGCCGCAGTAGATATTTTTAATTTACATTTGTTTATTTAAGCAGATATATGTAACTTCAGTTTGTTTTATTTTTTTATACCCTACACCATGAGTGAAGAAAACTTGAAAATTTTATTAAATTTTAAGCATTATTTTTATACAAATTCATATTAGTAAATAATAAAAGTACAGAACTTGACATATTTCACTTTATAACCTAATTTATTTATAAAAATAAAAAATTCCACTTGTATTTTGATTATAAAATTTTTTTGATGTGTTGACCTTAACTTAAACTTGGCTTTATGTTACTTAATTTTATTTTTTAAATAAAAAGCCTTAAATGTTAGCTTTCATTTAAGATATTACGCTTGAAATTCAAAGAAAATCCGAAGAAGTTATAGAGAAATTTGTCTGAAAAATAATAATTAATATTAAGTATACGCACCCTCAATATAAAAATTATTTTTTCCATTTTTTTAAGTTTTCTTGAGTACTTTTTGCAAAAACCTTGATTTTATTTACTTGCAAAAACTGCATTATTACGCATGTATTTTGTTCATAATACAAAAATTAAATTTGAAAACTTTTTCTATTAATTTTTTATATTTTTTTAAAATTTAATTGTTCACTTTTGCACATTTTTCTCAACAACCTGTTTTTTGTGCTGACAAATTGGGGCTGTCATAGAATAATAAAGTAAGACTTGAAAATATAAAAAAAACATTTATATACAGGGTCTTTCAATAAGAGCTTCCAAAGTCGTCCTCAAAAAAATATGGTCGCCAGCACAAAATCCGCTCCTGCATTTCCTGGTATCGTCACAGAAGGCCCACTCACTGTAAAATGGATTAAGCAACTTTAACATTTGCACGTCTTGTTGAAAACTATATCTTTTCATTGCGATTCATTGCAACTCTCAAAGTTCGAAAGATCCTATCGGAAGATCCTTTATTAAATATTATTCTTTACAAAAATTTTTTTAAAAAAACTTTACAACTATGACATGACTAGAAGTACTTCCCCTGTTGTCCTTCATATGTATAGCTGCTTTCCTTGGCTGCTGCCAACATACATGAAAATGATTGAATGCCAACCACTTGCCACTTCAACAGCGAAACTGAAAAGATGAACAAAAATATATATAAAAAGCACTTAATTATGCCGCATATCCTATTTAATTCGTTTAGGAGGTTAGTGAA
Source organism: Calliphora vicina (assembly GCF_958450345.1). Taxonomy (NCBI): domain Eukaryota; kingdom Metazoa; phylum Arthropoda; class Insecta; order Diptera; family Calliphoridae; genus Calliphora; species Calliphora vicina. The sequence continues at coordinate 118,637,710 of NC_088783.1, forward strand.
ATTCTTCCAGAGTGATGAAAAGCTAAAGTCAACCACAAAACAGTGACTAAAAGTTGAAAATAATTATAATGTTTTATATTTGTTCATTCACTCTTTGAACTGTATCGTTAATCCATCATTTTTCAACACAAATTGTGTTGGAATAACAAAGTGTTGGAGTTTCTTTTTTCATTATTATGCAGCATGATTTAGAACATCCAAAAAGTACAGGTTAAAACCAGCACTTTATAAAATGCTGTTTTGTTTCTCAATTTTCCCACAATAACGTGTTGATATTTAAATTTGATGAAAAGCTGAAAAAAAAAACGGATAATCTTTTGGGTTCGTGCTACATATTTTAACCAAAAGTCATGTAATCATGAAATCGCACTTAATCATGAGGTAAATATACCAATATATCCTTGTTAAAACTCAACAGTTATTAAGTGCTGTTTTATGAACAAAAAGGATACAATATAATGAATGAAGTGGAATGGTGTAACTTGAAAATCTTGTAAAATATATTTTCATAATTAATGGATTTTGCAGGCAAAGGAGGATAATCATGGGGGATATTAAAATATTTAGAATTATAGAAGGTTAAATAAAAATTAACTCATATATCACCCTTGTGTGGAAAACAACACAAAAGAAATATTTTTTATACATCAAACAAAATATTGTCAAGTTCTCAAAAGCACAGAAAACGCATTAATTTCTCGAAAAATATTTTTTGATAGCGAGATATTTAAAAAGTGACGTTGCTTACCCTGGTGTGTGGCTTTCCACACACATGTAATTTATATTAATTTTGCACTATGAAAAAAGTTAAATTATGTAAGCGTACTCATAACCGAAAAAATTGGTTAGAAATAAATTTTGGTGAAAAAAATTTTATGAAAAAAATTTGGGTGAATAAAATTTGGAAAAAAAAAAAATTGAAGAAAAAAAATTTAATGTTCACAAAATTTCATGCCACATCAATTTAGCTCAGAAAACAAATATATATATATTGATAACAAGATATTTAAATGATGACGTTGCTTACCCTGGTGTGTGGTTTTCCACACATATGTAATTTTTATATATTATGCTCTAGGAACAAAAATTGTTGTCATCAAATGCTGTTCCAGTAAAAAACCGAAAAAAAATTATGAACAAAAATTTGGTGAAAAAATTTTTTTGGTAAATAAAAAATTTGATGTTCACAAAATTTCATGACACATCACTTTAGTGCAGAAAACTTATTAATCTAGTCAAAAATATTGTTTGATAACAAGATATTTATAAAGTGACGTTGCTTACCCTGGTGTGTGGTTTTTCACACATATGTAATTTCTATTTATTTTCAAATATAAACAATATTTGTTGTGTGGTTTTCCACACATATGTAATTTTTATTTATTAAGCTCTAGGAACAAAAATTTGTTGTCTTGAAATGTGATGTTCCAGTCAAAAACCGAAAAAATCTACGAAATTTTTTTTTTGCTGAAACCAAATTTGAGTGAGAAAAAAATTTTTGCTAAAAAAAAAATAGTGTTGAGAAAATTTCTCGACATATAAATTTGGCACAAAAAACTTATTAATTTAGTCAAAAATATTGTTTGATAACAAGATATTTATAAAGTCACGTTTCTTACCCTGGTGTGTGGTTTTTCACACATATGTAATTTCTATTTATTTTAAAATATAAACAAAATTTGTTGTCGTTAAAAGAGCTTTTCCTGAAAAAAACCCGAAAAAAAATTTGTGGAAAAAAATATTGGTGAAAAAATTGATATTGAAAAGATAATTTAATGTTCACATAATTTCCTGCCACATAAATTTAGCACAGAAAACCCATTAATTTATTACAAAATATTTTTTATAACGATATATTTAAAAAGTATTGTTGCTAACCCAGGTGTGTGGTTTTTCACACATATGTAATTTCTAATTATTTTGCAATATGAACAAAATTTGTGCTGCTCCTGTTGCTTGGAAAAAATTTAGCTGATAAACAAACAAGTGAACAATGGAACTGTAGCGTGGGCTGTTGCCTTGATGACTCTTTTATGCTGTAAATACTTGTCTTGATATTGCTGTAAACTTTTAAGAATTTCTTTTCGCATATCTTGTTTTATGAAACAATGTTATTTTCTGATTCTTTTTTCCATTTTAAGTACACATTCATTGTCAATTTCTAGCTACAAATGAAACATGAATTTTAGTTTTGTTATTTTATACAGAAAAATATTTTCTAACATAGAAAAATATAAAATATAGTACAATAAAACGTTGTAGTTTACTAAGCATTCCATAAACTGTTTGTTAAGGCTAAAAACTACAGAATAGGAGAGCACAAATATCCAAGAGTTATAAAGAATTTGGTGTCATTAAAATATGGCTCTGAAAATGGCTACAGGCAACTAAATACGAAATCATCGCTAAGGTATTTCAAACAGGGAAGCAAGACTAACAGAAAAAATCAAAAAATTTATTTAAACAAATTTTGTAATTCCCCAAAATAGACAAAATTAGAAACTAAACGAATAGCATGAAATAGAAACCGGTTTCTATAGAATAGCATGAAATAGAAACCGGTTTCTATAGAACAGCATGAAATAGCAACCGGTTTCTATAGAACAGCATGAAATAGCAACCGGTTTCTATAGAATAGCATGAAATAGCAACCGGTTTCTATAGAATAGCATGAAATAGCAACCGGTTTCTATAGAATAGCATGAAATAGAAACCGGTTTCTATAGAATAGCATGAAATAGAAACCGGTTTCTATAGAATAGCATGAAATAGAAACCGGTTTCTATAGAATAGCATGAAATAGAAACCGGTTTCTATAGAATAGCATGAAATAGAAACCGGTTTCTATAGAATAGCATGAAATAGAAACCGGTTTCTATAGAATAGCATGAAATAGAAACCGGTTTCTATAGAATAGCATGAAATAGAAACCGGTTTCTATAGAATAGCATGAAATAGAAACCGGTTTCTAAAGAATAGCATGAAATAGAAAACGGTTTCTATAGAATAGCATGAAATAGAAACCGGTTTCTATAGAATAGCATGAAATAGAAACCGGTTTCTATAGAATAGCATGAAATAGAAACCGGTTTCTATAGAATAGCATGAAATAGAAAACGGTTTCTATAGAATAGCATGAAATAGAAACCGGTTTCTATAGAATAGCATGAAATAGAAACCGGTTTCTATAGAATAGCATGAAATAGAAACCGGTTTCTATAGAATAGCATGAAATTGAAAGCGGTTTCTATAGAATAGCATGAAATAGAAACCGGTTTCTATAGAAAAGCATGAAATAGAAACCGGTTTCTATAGAATAGCATGAAATAGAAACCGGTTTCTATAGAATAGCATGAAATAGAAACTCTATAATTAATATTAATGAACTAATTTAATTAGTTTCCCTTTATCAAACAAGATAAAGATCGATATCTTTTCGCACTTTAGCCACAGCTAATTACTGCCTGAATTTAACCTTGTTTAGTTAGTTTTCTGTTATGTTTGTATTCAAACTAGTAAATCTATGGCCGAAGACTTGAACGCTAGTATTCTACTTAAAGAACTAAAACCTTACCAATGGATATTTTCCATTTTTGGCTTGAATTTTCCACCATTTTTAATATATCGTTCACATAAAGATGTTAAATATTACTTGGTGCTTATAATTTATTTTCTATACTGTGTAATACTTTTTGTAGATGCTGTCTGGGCTGCTTATATACACAGTGTTATTATTAAAGGATGGGCTGTTACACTCCAGTTGGATTATTTGACGGAAGTAGTTACTTATATGCAAAACATTTTCATGGCGGGATTACAACTGGTTTTCCTATATAAATGCTGGTGTGGTCATCTCAATCTTCTGGAGATTTTACAATTGATCAATAAATTGGAACATAATATGCTAAAGATATGTCCCATTATATTTAAGAATCAAATGTTAAGAAAACGTCTGCTAATTACCACTAGCCTATTTTTAATCATGTTGGTTTCCTTCTTAATTTTGCTCAACTATTACTTGACCGCTACTAATTTGGAGCTGAGAAATAAACTATTCTTTGCATTTTTCCTGATGGTGGTTCAAATAAAATTCCTGGACTATGGAATTTATGTTCAACTGATATACGAATATATGTTGATGTTGCTGAAAAGCTTACAGTGCCTACGAGAGAAGGTGGAAAATGAAGTGGATAGGCAACAACCTTTGGCTGGATATTATCACAAATCTTTGAGGCAAAACCAAGCTTGTCTAATGGAAATTTGGTTTGTGGTCTATAAATTGGAGCAATATTTTGCTTGGCCTATATTTATATTGTTCTTCTACAATGGAATTATCATTTTGTATACGGTGAGCTGGGCCTATGTTCAATATCTATTCGAAATTAAAACAAGATATCAAATATGTAAGTGTAATTTAAAAAAAGCAGGTAGCGATTTCTTGAAAATTTCCCACAAATTAAACTTCTCATTTAGAATAGCAAACAAAATTATGAAATTCCTTATTTTCTTCCCACTTTTTTTAGTACGCTTGGCCTACATTACTGTTGTCCTACTCAATATGCTTTTATTATGTTATTTGACTCAAAAATGCATAAATGAGGTAAGTAACTTTTAAGCTATCTCCTTTGCTATAAAACAAGTTTTTGATTTGTTTTTAAATTTTAGTACCAAAAGTTTTCCTATTTGCTGCTCAACTTTAAATTGTATCCTCATGATGTGCAAATGAAAATGATCTCAAGGGAATATTCACTGCAATTGATGCATCAAAGAATACAATTTACTTGTAATGGTTATATGGATATCGATCTAAGTTATTATGGTAAGGTAAGTAGAGGCTTCAAAATATTATAAACACTTGCTACTGTCTACTTCTGTCTGTATATTTTAGACAACTTTTCCCATAAGAAAAGTCGGTCTATTCTAGCCAACTTTTCTATAAGAAAAGTCTGTCTATTCTAGCCAACTTTTCTATAAGAAAAGTCTGTCTATTCTAGCCAACTTTTCTACAAGAAAAGTCTGTCTATTCTAGCCAACTTTTCTATAAGAAAAGTCTGTCTATTCTAGACAACTTGTTTATAAGAAAAGTTTGCCTATTGTAAACAACTTTTCTATAAGAAAAGTCTGTCTCTTCTAGACAATTTTTCTATAAGAAAACTCTGCCTATTCTAGACAATTTTTCTATAAGAAAACTCTGCCTATTCTAGACAATTTTTCTATAAGAAAACTCTGTCTATTCTAGACAACTTTTCTATAAGAAAACTCTGTCTATTCTAGACAACTTTTCTATAAGAAAAGTCTGTCTATTCTAGACAACTTTTCTATAAGAAAAGTCTGTCTATTCTAAACAACTTTTCTATAAGAAAAGTCTGTCTATTCTAGACAACTTTTCTATAAGAAAAGTCTGTCTATTCTAGACGACTTTTCTATAAGAAAAGTCTGTCTATTCTAGACGACTTTTCTATAAGAAAAGTCTGTCTATTCTAGACGACTTTTCTATAAGAAAAGTCTGTCTATTCTAGACAACTTTTCTATAAGAAAAGTCTGTCTATTCTAGACAACTTTTCTATAAGAAAAGTCTGTCTATTCTAGACAACTTTTCTATAAGAAAAGTCTGTCTATTCTAGACAACTTTTCTATAAGAAAAGTCTGTCTATTCTAGACAACTTTTCTATAAGAAAAGTCTGTCTATTCTAGACAACTTTTCTATAAGAAAAGTCTGTCTATTCTAGACAACTTTTCTATTAGAAAAGTCTGTCTATTCTAGACAACTTTTCTATTAGAAAAGTCTGTCTATTCTAGACAACTTTTCTATTAGAAAAGTCTGTCTATTCTAGACAACTTTTCTATTAGAAAAGTCTGTCTATTCTAGACAACTTTTCTATTAGAAAAGTCTGTCTATTCTAGACAACTTTTCTATAAGAAAAGTCTGTCTATTCTAGACAACTTTTCTATAAGAAAAGTCTGTCTATTCTAGACAACTTTTCTATAAGAAAAGTCTGTCTATTCTAGACAACTTTTCTATCAGAAAAGTCAGTCTATTCTAGACAACTTTTCTATAAGAAAAGTCAGTCTATTCTAGACAACTTTTCTATATGAAAAGTCAGTCTAATCCAGGCAACTATTTTCTTTTTTACTTTTGTTTTAAATAATCGTTTTTTTTTTTCTTTTTTGTTTTAGACAATTTTGGTCATATTCGCGTATGTGATAATTGTGCTGCAATTTAAATTAACTGACGTAAGTGAAGGAATTCGAAGAGCCACAAAACATATGTTTCAAAGACTTTAGTTGTAGAAATGTTAAAATAAAATAAAATTCAAAAACTACTTGCAAAAGTTTTCAAATAGTTTAAGAGTAACTGACATCGTATGATGAATATTTATTAAGTGAATTCAATTAATATCAAGCATACGTCTATATTAAATATTTTTTGCTTTATTTTTATAACCAAAAGGCCTGAGATGCGTATATTATTTCATTACTAAACAATGAATTTATTTGGGTATATAAAAATACATCTAAAGACTGACTGCTTATGTATTTCGATCATATTGTGCTGATGCATTTTACAGTAACTGTTCCGTATTTTAGCAAATGTAGGGAATCTTATATGGCCATTTTTTATAACAAAAAATACACTGTAAAGATATAAAGAATATACATATAAGTAGACAATCAAAACTTGGCTAGAAATGGGTCAAAGGAAGTTCGTAATAATTCGATTTGTCCTACACAAAAGTTGTCTGTAATAGACAGTTGTCTAGAATAGACAGACTTTTCTCAGAGAAAAGTTGTCTAGAATAGACAGACTTTTCTCAGAGAAAAGTTGTCTAGAATAGACAGACTTTTCTCAGAGAAAAGTTGTCTAGAATAGACAGACTTTTCTCAGAGAAAAGTTGTCTAGAATAGACAGACTTTTCTAATAGAAAAGTTGTCTTGAATAGATAGACTAAATTAGACATACTATTCTTATATAACAGTTGTCTTTTTCCAGTACTTTGAATTTTATGTTTGATATGTTAAATGAAAGCTTTTGATTTGAGTAGTAAAACTAAGGGTTTTTCTCAACATTTGATTAGCCACTTAAATAATTATTTTATTCCCTCAAAACTCAATAATTAATATTAATGAACTAATTTAATTTGTTGCCCTTTATCAAACTAGATAAAGATCGATATCTTTTCGCACTTTAGCCACAGCTAATTACTGCCGGAATTTAACCATGTTTAGTCAGTTTTCTATTATGTTTGTATTCAAACTAGTAAAGCTATGGCCGGAGACTTGAACGCTAGTGTTTTGCTTAAAGAACTAAAACTTTACCAATGGATATTTTCCATTTTTGGCTTGAATTTTCCACCATTTTTAATATATCGTACATATAAAGATGTTAGATATTACGTAGTGCTTATCATTTATTTGCTATATTGTATAATACTTTTGGGAGTTGCTTTCTGGGCTGCTTATATTCACAATGTCATTGTTAAAGGATCTGCGGTTAGACTGCAGTTGGATTATATGACGGAAGTAGTTACTTATATGCAAAACATTGGCATGGCGGGATTGCAACTTTTTTTCTTATATAAATGTTGGTGTTGCCATCACAATCTGCTAGAGATTTTAGAATTGATCAATAAATTGGAACATAATATGCTAAAAATATGTCCCATCATATTTAAAAATCAAATGTTAAGAAAACGTTTGCTGATTACCACTAGCCTATTTTTAATCATGTTGATTTCCTTCCTAATTTTGCTCAACTATTATCTGAGCTCTAACAATTTGGGAATGCGAAATAAACTATTCGTTACATTTTTCTTGATGGTGGTTCAAATAAAATTCATAGACTATGGAATTTATGTTCAACTGATATACGAATATATGTTGATGTTGCTGGAAAGCTTAAAGTGCCTACGAGAGAAGGTGGAAAATGAAGTGGATAGGCAACAACCTTTGGTTGGATATTATCACAAAACTTTGAGGCAAAACCAAGCTTGTTTAATGGAAATTTGGTTTGTGGTCTATAAATTGGAACAATATTTTGGCTGGTCTATATTGATACTGTTCTTCTACAATGGAATTATCATTCTGTGTACGGTTAGCTGGGCCTATGTTCAATATCTTTATGAAATTAAAGCAACTTATCAAATATGTAAGTGGAATGTAATGAAACACGAAGCGGTATATTGAAAATTTCCTGACAAACTTATTTTCTTCCCACTTTTTTTTAGTACGCTTGGCCTACATTACTGTTGTCCTACTCAATATGCTTTTATTATGTTATTTGACTCAAAAATGCATAAATGAGGTAAGTAAATTTTAAGCTATCTCCTTTGCTATAAAACAAGTTTTTGATTTTTTTTTTTTAATTTTAGTACCAAAAGTTTTCCTATTTGCTGCTCAACTTTAAATTGTATCCTCATGATGTGCAAATGAGAATGACCACAAGGGAATATTCACTGCAATTGATGCATCAAAGAATACAATTTACTTGTAATGGTTATATGGATATCGATCTAAGTTACTATGGTAAGGTAAGTAAGAAGTTTCAAAATAGTATTAAAACTTGTAAGACTACTGTCTATTTCTGTCTGTCTACCCTAGCCATAAGAAAAGTCTGTCTATTCTATACAACTTTTCTACAAGAAAAGCCTAACTACTCTAGACAAATTTTCTATAAGAAAAGTCTGTCTATTCTAGACAAATTTTCTATAAGAAAAGTCTGTCTATTCTAGACAAATTTTCTATAAGAAAAGTCTGTCTATTCTAGACAACTTTTCTATAAGAAAAGTCTGTCTATTCTAGACAACTTTTCTATAAGAAAAGTCTGTCTATTCTAGACAACTTTTCTATAAGAAAAGTCTGTCTATTCTAGACAACTTTTCTATAAGAAAAGTCTGTCTATTCTAGACAACTTTTCTATAAGAAAAGTCTGTCTATTCTAGACAACTTTTCTATAAGAAAAGTCTGTCTATTCTAGACAACTTTTCTATGAGAAAAGTCTGTCTATTCTAGACAACTTTTCTATAAGAAAAGTCTGTCTATTCTAGACAACTTTTCTATAAGAAAAGTCTGTCTATTCTAGACAACTTTTCTATAAGAAAAGTCTGTCTATTCTAGACAACTTTTCTATAAGAAAAGTCTGTCTATTCTAGACAACTTTTCTATAAGAAAAGTCTGTCTATTCTAGACAACTTTTCTATAAGAAAAGTCTGTCTATTCTAGACAACTTTTCTATAAGAAAAGTCTGTCTATTCTAGACAACTTTTCTATAAGTAAAGTCTGTCTATTCTAGACAACTTTTCTATAAGAAAAGTCTGTCTAGTCTAGACAACTTTTCTATAAGAAAAGTCTGTCTAGTCTAGACAACTTTTCTATAAGAAAAGTCTGTCTAGTCTAGACAACTTTTCTATAAGAAAAGTCTGTCTAGTCTAGACAACTTTTCTATAAGAAAAGTCTGTCTAGTCTAGACAACTTTTCTATAAGAAAAGTCTGTCTAGTCTAGACAACTTTTCTATAAGAAAAGTCTGTCTAGTCTAGACAACTTTTCTATAAGAAAAGTCTGTCTAGTCTAGACAACTTTTCTATAAGAAAAGTCTGTCTAATCTAGACAACTTTTCTATAAGGAAAGTCTGTCTATTCTAGACAACTTTACTATAAGAAAAGTCTGTCAATTCTAGACAACTTTTCTATAAGAAAAGTCTGTCTATTCTAGACAACTGTTCTATAAGAAGAGTCTGTCTATTCTAGACAACTTTTCTATAAGAAAAGTCTGTCTATTCTAGACAACTTTTCAATAAGGAAAGTCTGTCTATTCTAGACAACTCCTGGAAACTTTTCTCTGAGAAAAGTCTGTCTATTAAAGACAACTTTTCTCTTAGAAATGCCTGTCTCTTCAAGATAGCTTATAATCTGGAGCTAAATTTGCAGCTAATAATCTTCGCCGTCATGATTTTGTTACTTTTGTTTTAAATAATCGTTTTTTTCCTTTTTTGTTTTAGACAATTTTGGTCATCTTCGCGTATGTTGTAATTGTGCTGCAATTTAAACTAACTGATGTAAGTGAAGGAATTCGGAGAGCCACAAAACATATATTTCAAAGACTATAATTGTAGAAATATTAAAATCAAATAAAATTTTATTTAAATTTCTTATGAAATTTCAATAAAAATCTACTTGCAAAAAGTTTTTACTTAATTTAAGAGTAACTGGCAGCGTACGATGAATGTTTCTTAAGTGAGTTCAATTAAAATTAAGCATACTTTTATAGTAAATATTTTTGCTTTATTTTTATAAATAAAATTCCAGAGATCCTATTCAATCCATTCGATTTTGAGGAAATTTAATATAAACAGTATTTATATGTATTTTTTAATTTATATCTCTGCTTTTGTTGTCAAATGTAAATCTGTAAACTTTACTTGGAATTGCCTTCAAAGATAGAATACTTACCAACGTTGTACATTTCTTAATACGAATCTTTCTCTATAACAATTATTAAAAAGCTAAAAAAATATTATTTCACAAATAAGCGATTTAATTTATTTGGTATAGAAAAATACATTTGTATATATAGTCTGAATTCTGCTGCCGGTATTAAGCCCCCAATTGGATAGTTTTCTATTAGAAAAAAATGGTGTTATAGCCTTTCAGTATTTCGATCATATTACTTTTCTAAGTTGGTGCAAAGGTTGCTTTTGACGCCACCATTTAAACAGATATGCCGCTTCTACCCCTGTACTGATTTAGCTGTACTTATCAGGCAATTGTTTAAAACTTGAAAAAACCTAAAAAGAAATAGATATAAAGGATGCAGATATAAGTGGTTAAAAAAAGGCCAAAAGTAGTCCATAATATAACAATTTGTACTAAAGAATAGTTTGCCCATTCTAGACAGGCAGACTTTTCTTATAAAAAAGTTGTCTAGAATAGACAGACTTTTCTTATAGAAAAGTTGTCTAGAATAGACAGACTTTTCTTATAGAAAAGTTGTCTAGAATAGACAGACTTTTCTTATAGAAAAGTTGTCTAGAATAGACAGACTTTTCTTATAGAAAAGTTGTCTAGAATAGACAGACTTTTCTTATAGAAAAGTTGTCTAGAATAGACAGACTTTTCTTATAGAAAAGTTGTCTAGAATAGACAGACTTTTCTTATAGAAAAGTTGTCTAGAATAGACAGACTTTTCTTATAGAAAAGTTGTCTAGAATAGACAGACTTTTCTTATAGAAAAGTTGTCTAGAATAGACAGACTTTTCTTATAGAAAAGTTGTCTAGAATAGACAGACTTTTCTTATAGAAAAGTTGTCTAGAATAGACAGACTTTTCTTATAGAAAAGTTGTCTAGAATAGACAGACTTTTCTTATAGAAAAGTTGTCTAGAATAGACAGACTTTTCTTATAGAAAAGTTGTCTAGAATAGACAGACTTTTCTTATAGAAAAGTTGTCTAGAATAGACAGACTTTTCTTATAGAAAAGTTGTCTAGAATAGACAGACTTTTCTTATAGAAAAGTTGTCTAGAATAGACAGACTTTTCTTATAGAAAAGTTGTCTAGAATAGACAGAATTTTCTTATAGAAAAGTTGTCTAGAATAGACAGAATTTTCTTATAGAAAAGTTGTCTAGAATAGACAGAATTTTCTTATAGAAAAGTTGTCTAGAATAGACAGAATTTTCTTATAGAAAAGTTGTCTAGAATAGACAGAATTTTCTTATAGAAAAGTTGTCTAGAATAGACAGAATTTTCTTATAGAAAAGTTGTCTAGAATAGACAGAATTTTCTTATAGAAAAGTTGTCTAGAATAGACAGAATTTTCTTATAGAAAAGTTGTCTAGAATAGACAGAATTTTCTTATAGAAAAGTTGTCTAGAATAGACAGAATTTTCTTATAGAAAAGTTGTCTAGAATAGACAGAATTTTCTTATAGAAAAGTTGTCTAGAATAGACAGAATTTTCTTATAGAAAAGTTGTATGGAATAGACAGAATTTTCTTATAGAAAAGTTGTCTAGAATAGACAGAATTTTCTTATAGAAAAGTTGTCTAGAATAGACAGAATTTTCTTATAGAAAAGTTGTCTAGAATAGACAGAATTTTCTTATAGAAAAGTTGTCTAGAATAGACAGAATTTTCTTATAGAAAAGTTGTCTAGAATAGACAGAATTTTCTTATAGAAAAGTTGTCTAGAATAGACAGAATTTTCTTATAGAAAAGTTGTATGGAATAGACAGAATTTTCTTATAGAAAAGTTGTCTAGAATAGACAGAATTTTCTTATAGAAAAGTTGTCTAGAATAGACAGAATTTTCTTATAGAGAAGTTGTCTATATTACGATTTTTTCTGAAAAGTATATTTTCTTATGAAGGTTGCGTATACTTAATATTAATTATTATTTTTTGAACAATATTCCCCATAACTTTTCTAAATTTTTCACGAATTTTATACTTGATATGTTAAATGAATGCTGAAAGTTTAAGCTTTTGATTTGAGTAGTAAAATTTCAAATTACGTTAAACTAAGGTTTATTATAAAGGTTTAATTCTATGTAATAATTAAATTTTTAACAACTTTGTGTTTGACATAATTTACATTAAAACTATCTATTATTTTAATCACAATCAATATTTGTGAATATTTATTTATTATGCTGTGTGTGTTATTAATTTAAATCAGCCATAATTAAGTGTCAAATATGATTGCATACTTTAAGTATTTGTTGATATTTTGCAATGTGCCTATACGTATTACAATCAAAACAGAAATTCATGGAAATAATAAATCCTTGTGTAGGTATTCAATTTTATTAATTATGTTTTATTGCGGTTTATTTGTTGTCATATTTAAATTATTATTAATATAAATAATCAACAGCATTTTGTAACAGGTTTGGCTATATATTTCAAATTAAGAATTTTTTTGTTGTTTGAAAACCTCAAATTTATTATTATTTATGGTTTTTATGCTGGTTTTAACTCTTTCCTCTTAATATAATATCATGACATTAATTATTATATATTTAATCCTAAACTATGTTGAAATAATGGTCAGTAATTCAAACAAACTCATGATTGTGTTGTTTCTGAATAAAGTGAAAAAACTAAACTGTTTTTGACTATTATTTATTAAAGAATAAATACCCTTTAAACTTAGCTTTCAATTGCTATATAAAACTTGAAAACTGACAAAAAATTAAAAACGTTATAAGCTATATTCCGAAAACAGCTGAATTAAATATTAAGTATACGCCTAGAACTTAAAATGTTTAAAATTAATTTATTTCATTATATTTCTGTGAAACCAATGTAATTTTATTTATTAAAAACCAAAACAGCAATTGTTTTTTTATGATTTGCTGTATCTATATATAAACAACCACCTTAACAAATTTTATAATTTTAATAATTCATTAGAATAAATAAATTTGGTATATTGCTTTTTGAAGTCATTTATTAAATAATTTTCTATAAAGCGAAAATATTATTTTCTAACAATTAAAAACCCTAGAAACTTATCTTTCATTAGATATATAAAATTTGAAAATTGTCAAAAAACTAAAAAAGTTATAAGCAAAATTCTGAAAATAGCTGAATTAAATATTAAGTATACGCCTAGAACTTTAAATTTTTAAAATTAATTAATTTCATTATATTTCTGTGAAACCAAGATAATTTGATTTATTAAATAAAAAACAGCAATTACTGTTTATCATTTGCTGTAATCATTATATAAAAACATTAACTCCCATTAGCACGAAGTCTGGTTTTGTGTTAACCGATAGTATTACTATTTGTTAAGATATAACCAGGCTTCGTATTATTGGGGGTAAATAGCTATCTATTTCATTTGAAATTTGTTTCAAAATATATTCAAACAAAACAAATTGCCTTATGATAAATTTATTTGATTCTCTATCAAATTATTGCTAAATAGAAAGAAAATAATAAAATCATATTAAAATAAAAGTATATGAAATTTATTAAAATAAATTTTAGAGCCTTTTATTTTTCTATTGTATATTTATTTAAATTTAGTGGCAGTGCAGTTTAGATTTTTATGTTCAGCAGTAAAAGCTGACGTTTTAAATATTTTTCATTTTATTGTTTAGTTTTGTATTTCCTTTACATTGTTCCCCTATTTTGTAGGTTTTTATTTTTTTAACCCTTTCCACAAAACTGCCAGAAAAGTCAACAAACTGTCGAGGTATTGTATTCAGCATTTATATATAATAATTTTATTTTTACACCCTGCTAAACAAAGACATTTTAATGAATTCTTTTCTCTCCCCGATTTCATGCTAAAAACGCAGAAATTTTCTTTGTTTCAATACCAATTCATATACAACATTATGACACAAAACAGTAACTAAAGTGGCAACACAATTATCTAAACAAATTGAGAGGCAGTTTTAAAATAAATAAAATAATAAACGAATATTTTTAAGAAATCTATAAAAATCTACATTACTTACCCTGATGTGTGATTTTCCACACATATGTAATTTCTATATATTCCGCACAGAAAACATATCTATTGATTCAGAAATAAATTTTGATAACGATATATTTAACAATTTATTTTGCTTATCTTGTTGTGTGGTTTTCCACACATATGTAATTTCTATGTATTTTTCATAACAAACATATTTATTGATTTGAATATATTTTATAAAGAGATCTTTAAAAATTTGCATTGCTTACCCTGATGTGTGGTTTTCCACACATATGTAATTCCTATATATTTTGCATAGAAAATGCATTTATTGATTCAAACCTAATTTTTGATGAATAGATGCTTAAAAAGTTAAGTTGTTTACCTTGGTGTGTGGTTTTCCACACATAGTAAAATTCGTAATTATTTATTAATTCGACCACTATATCTACTATTTAACATCCCTTTAATTAAATTAGTTATTTAGCACAAATGAAACCCATTCAATATAAATGCAAATAAATTAGCAGTCTTACACTAATAGCCAAGGAAGCTGTGGAAACTGCAAACAGCTGCATATGATGAACACATTTTATTTTGCATTTTATTAATGCAAACCAATTGCCACTCGTTTAAAACATGTTCAACTAAGATGAAATATAATAAAACTACAAAAGTTTTTGCAATAATTTCACAGAATAACGAAAAATCCAAGACGAAATTATTGTAGTAATTGTAAGCTACAAAGGAAGCTGTATTACAGAAATCTTATTATAGAGACAGACCATTGCAGTCATAGCAATTGCAAGCTTCAATGCTTTATAACTGGCATTCAGTCATTTGCAAAAGGCAAAGGATATGATGAAGTGCACAATGACCGGGATAATGAAAGACAGTGTATTTTGTCGTTGCATGCCGAACCGTTTGTTTACGGTAAATCATTTAACATTAATGTAAAACCATTAAGAATATTAAATGCATCTTATTCATATTTTCCCATTCACCTCAACGGATGTGAAAGAGAATGCAAATTGGCCAGAAAATAATACAAATATGTGCATGAGTCATTGGACCTGAGAAATAAACAGAAATATTAAAGCAAACAAATGAATTAAATACAATTCCTTTCAAAAATAACAGCCAAACAAAAAGTAAATTATGTAAACGTACTCATAACCGAAATGTTTGAGTAAAATTATATAATTTGATATAACTAGGATATAAACAAGTATATCGGTGGCAAATCATGATTTTAACTACAAAAAAGTGAAAAATACGCAAATATACTGTATGTGTGGAAAACAACACATCAAGATAATCAATGTTAAATTCTCGAAATATATGATTTGAAAGGATGTAAGTAAAAACAAGCTACATTGTTATATTGGAATGAATTTAATTTTGACCTCAAATATGACGGAGCAAAATCTTTTTTCAATTAATCAGCCAAATTGGTCTTCAAATTGCAGAGATATGAAGCCACGACCACCTTTATTTTTGGAAACAAGTTTAAATATACATATCTCGGATACCAACTTCTGCATAACGACAATATATTTGTCAAAGTACGGGTCTTTTCAACGCGATCTTCACAAAGAATGGTTTTAACTGAAATAATAAGAAGTTTATAAAATAGTACTAAAAAGTACTTTTGGCAAAAATTTTATTTTGAATAATTTTTATAAAGAATATAAACCAATTTTATAAATTTTGCATCATTTAACGAATTTTTGAAAATAGTACTAAAAAAGTACTTTTTTATTTTCTATTAAAGCCAGTAAAATGTTTGAAAAATTTAAATGTTTTTTTGATTTTTTAAAGAAATTAAACAATATTTATAAATTTTGCATCATTTAGACATTTTTAGAAAATAGTACTAAAAAGTACTATTTTTAATTTCATTTAAAAATACATAGTACTTTTTTTAGTTTGCATTACAACCAATAAAATGTTTGCTAAAAATTAAATTTTTTATAAATTTCATGAAATATTTAACGAAATCTTGAAAATAGTACTAAAAGTAGTTTTTGAATTTTTGCTAAAAATAATTTTTTTTATCATTTTATAAAAAAATTAAATAAAATTTATTAATTTTGCATTATTTAATGAATTTTTGAAAATAGTACTAAAAGAGTACTTTTTGTAAATTTCATTTAAATTGAGTACATTTAAAAAGAAAATTTAAACAATTTAGCAATTTTAAAAAGTATCTATTTTTAATTTCCTTTAAAAATATAACTTTTTTAGTTTTCATTACAGCTGTTTGATAAAAATTAAATTTTTTATACATTTCATAAAGAAATAGTTAACGAAATTGTAAAAATAGTACTAAAAAGTTCTTTTTGAATTTGTGCTGAAAATATATTTTTTTTTTTATAATTTTATAAAGAAATTAAACAATTTTGCATTTTTAACAAATTTTTGTAAATAGTACTAAAAAAGTACTTTTTTTAAATTTCACTTAAAATGCGTACATTTCGTATGAATTTCTTCTTTTTTGAATTTAAACAAGTAAGAGAGCTATATTCGGCTGTGTCGAATCTTATATACTCTTCACCAAATTATACTTCAAAATAAAAAATTTAAATATTTTTAGGTGAACAAAATTTTTGTTTTCAGTTTTTCAATTTTTTGGAAAACAAATTTTTTTGAATTGTTTTTTTTTTTAATTAAATTTTTTTTTAAATTTTAAAAATTTATAAATTTAAAAAAAAATTATAAAGATAATAAACAAAATTTATCAATTTTGCATTATTTAATGAATTTTTGAAAATAGTACTAAAAAAGTGCTTTTTAATTATAACTTTCTATTTCGTGAGAAGGGTATATATAAGTTGGTCATTCCGTTTGTAATTTCTACATTTTTCATTTCCGACCCTATAAAGTATATATATTCTGGATCCTTATAGATAGCCGAGTCGATTAAGGCATGTCCGTCCGTCTGTCTGTCTGTTGAAATCAATTTTCTGAAGACCCCAGATATCTTCAGGATCCAAGTCTTCAATAATTCTGTCAGACATGCTTTCGAGAATTTTGCTATTTAAAATCGGTCCACAAATGGCTGAGATATGAGGAAAAAACCAAGACAACCTTGATTTTTGACCTATATCTGGATTACTAAGACATTCATATAAACAATATGGATATCTAATGATAGATATTTCAAAGACATTTGCAACGACGTATATAAGACCATAGTAAGTTGGACCTACAATGGGTCAAAATCGGAAAAAAAATTTTAACCCGAATTTTTTTTTCAAAAAAAAAATTGAAAAAACAAAAAAAAAATTTTAAAATTTAAAAAAAAAAATTTTAAAATTTAAAAAAAAAAATTTTAAATTTAAAAAAAAAAAATTTTAATTTAAAAAAAAAAATTTAAATAATCGAGAAAAAATTTTTTCCAAAAAATTTAAAAAAACAACTGGAAAAAAAATTAAATTTTGTTTACCTAAAAATATTTAAAATTTTGAAGTATAATAGCACTCTTACTTGTTTTCTTTAAAATTGATAAATTTTGGCAAATATTTAAGAAACAATTCTATCAATTTAACAATATTTTTAAAATAGTACTAACAAAGTCTTTTTTTATGGAAAATAACAATAAATCAATTCTAAGCCTTTTCTTAGTATTCTTCTTACAATATGAGCCCCTTATTCATAATTAATTTATAAAATTTCTATTTGTTTTTATGCTTTTAATTACAGCAAAAACTCCCTTTTATCTTTGAAAAATTACCTTGTTATACAAATTAATTAGCATCTGCTAATGATGTTTCGTATTATTTATTTATAAAAGCAAATGTTCTTGTTTGGAAAAATTAACAAGAAATATGTTGTGGAAACATACCAACAGGATTATAATTGTATCCTTAATTACTCATACCACTACATTTAAAGAGTTGATAAAAAACCATGAAAACTTATTATACTAATATTCTTACAAAAGAATAAATGCAAAAATCCTAGATAATTTCCCTTTAGCGGGAAAAACGAATCTTAATATTTGCTAAAATTATTACTCATACTATATGTAGTCCACTTGTCATTTCTCAATATGTTTCTCTTTTCCTTGTCTGCCTATTTGTCCCTTAATATGTTTCAAACAGTTTTTCGTCCTTTTTTTTGTTTAAGAAGCCTTAAGGACCAAAACTTGTGTTTGTATCACACTTGCCTGTATTTATCTGCATCCTCAAACTGTCATAGAAGTGTAATTTTTATAGAAGAAATCAAATTTGACCTTTTTCCAAATCTGACATATGTTTCTTGTTTTTTTCGCGCTTGTAATCTGATTAACTTTGACAGCTGGTATATATTGCTTGAAACCTTTTCATTGTTACATTTTTGCTGCTGTTACTTTTACAAGTATAAGTACTTTCTCAAAGGGTCCTTGGCAATATCCTTGTACGTATTTGTTTAATTTACCTTTTTATTGGTATCAATAACAAGCTGTTGTATAGAGCCTTATTAAGATGAATTTGAAAATTAATGAATGTTTTATTTTCATCATACCTTTCTATTAGAAATAATGTAATTGCTTATAATTTCTTAATTTCCAACTTTTGTTTTTCTATAAAAATCAAAAGTTCTGTTCAACTTGTTTATCCTTGTCTGATATTTTTGCTATCTGTAATTCAATTTACATAATACAAGAATAAATTAACACTTGTATTCTGGTTAAGGAATGTAATTAAATACAAATTTGCCTAAATTCATTTACAAATTATTGATTTAAGAAAATATCCTTTTGCTAGAAACATTCATCTGGTAGCCATTAGTTTCAATCAAAAGGCAATATTAAAATTCATTGTAATTGAAATTGTTAAATATGATTTGAATTTAATGGAAATTATTATAAAATGGGTTTACAAAAGATATTTGAAGTTATGCTTAGTTTTTGACTTTAAGTGGGGATAATTAAAACATTTTTAGTAAGTTTGTTAGTGATTTTCTTAAAGAAAATACAATTTTTTCCAATTGTTTCTTTAACATTACAAGTTTTGCTAGAGATTTCCTTAAGATTTCTTTAAAGACTACGCTAAATGATGTACTTTAAAAAGCCTTTCCAATGTCTATAAATTGTCCATACATCCTTTATCCTTCATATTGAACATTTTTTTACAAACAAGAGCAAAAAAAATATTTTTTTTTTAAGTTTTTATTTAAATTTTTTAATTTTTAATTAAATTTTTTTCAATGTTTTGGTTCGTTTTGAAACAATTAAGGTGTTTAAAACTCGTAAAATATACTCTAGTTTTAGAATATAAACATTTTACCAAGAATAATTGTCTTTTATTCAGGTCCTTTCATATATCCTTTTTTCATAATAAACAGTAATATTAGTTTTTTCTACAATTTTTGCAGATTTTCATAGAGAAATGCTGTTTTCCATAGGAAAAACAATTATTTTATTTTTTTAAATAAATTTTTAAAATTTGTTGTTTCATAATTTTTAAAATTTTGTGAATTTCAAATCGAATGACATTCTAAAAGGACTTATAATACACTGATGTATTAAAATATATAAATTTTGAAAATACCAAATGATTATTACTAAGGTCCTTTCATATATCCTTTTTTCATAATGAACAGTAATATCAATTTCCTCTTATATTTTTAGCAGGTTTTTTAGATTTTCATATAAAAATGAATTTTAGCAAAGAAAAAATTTATTTTTTTTAAATTTTCAAAATTTATTGCTTCATAATTTTTAAATTTTGTGAATTTCAAATCAAATAAAATTCTAAAAGGACTTATAATACACTGCTGTTTTAAAATATATAAATTTTCAAAATGATAAATGAATTTTATTAAGGTCCTTTCATATATCCTTTTTTCATAATAACCAGTAATATCAATTTTCTTAAAATTTTTAGCAGGTTTTTTATATTTTCATATAGAAATTAATTTTAGCAAGGAAAAAAAATATTTTTTTTTAAATTTTCAAAATTTAGTGCTTCATAATTTTTAAGTTTTGTTAATTTCAAATCACATAGAATTCTAAAAGGACGTATAATAGACTGCTGTATTAAAATATATAAATTTTGAAAATCACAAATGACTATTATTGAGATCCTTTCATATATCCTTTTTTCATAATGAACAGTAATATCAATTTCCTCTATATGTTTAGCAGGTTTTTTAGATTTTCATATAGAAATGAATTTTAGCAAAGAAAAAAAATATTTTTTTTTAAATTTTCAAAATTTATTGCTTCATAATTTTTAAGTTTTGCTAATTTCAAATCAAATAAAACTCTGAAAGGAGTTTTTCATATAGAAATGAATTTTAGCAAAGAAAAAAAATATTTTTTTTAAATTTTCAAAATTTATTGCTTCATAATTTTTAAGTTTTGTTAATTTCAAATCAAATAAAACTCTAAAAGGACTTATAATAGACTGCTGTTTTAAAATATATAAATTTTTAAAAAGAAAATTGACTTTTATTAAGGTCCTTTCATATATCATTTTTTCATTAAGATCAGTAATATCAATTTTCTTAAACATTTTTAGCAAGTTTTTTAGATTTTCATATAGAAATGAATTTTAGCAACGAAAAAAAAAATATTTTTTTTAAATTTTCAAAATTTATTGCTTCATAATTTTTAAATTTTGTTAATTTCAAATCAAATAACACTCTAAAAGGACTTATAATATACTGCTGTATTAAAATATATAAATTTTGAAAATGACAAAAGACTGTTATTAAGGTCCTTTCATATATCCTTTTTTCATAATGAACAATAATATCAATTTTCTTAAAATTTTTAGCAGGTTTTTTATATTTTCAAGTAGAAATGAATTTTAGCAAAGAAAAAATTTTTTTTTTAAATTTTCAAAATTTATTGCTTCATAATTTTTAAGTTTTGTTAATTTTAAAACAAATAAAACTCTAAAAGGACGTATAATAGTCTGCTGTTTTAAAATATATAAATTTTAAATCAAATAATTAACTTTTAGAAAGGTCCTTTCATATATCCTTTTTCATATTGTTGAAAAAAATTTATTTTTTTACGATTTTCTTAAATAATATAATAATAAAGGGACTTATAATAGACTGTTGCTTTAGAATATATGTATAAATTTTGAAAATTAAATTTGACTTTTAGAAAGATCCTTTTATATTCATTCCACTCATATTGTTGAAAATTTTTATTTTAAGATTTTCCTAAATAACATTTAAAAGAACAGGTGTTTAATTATGAATTAAAAAAGTTTTCATAAGGTTTTCGGAACAAGTGAAATGCTACCAACTTGGTGATTTTAATTTCAAAATCTGGGTATATCGCCTGATCTCACATATACAAATCATACGAACCTATCTAAGGGCAGACTTTGATGGCTTATAATAGCTTTTAAAGAAGTTTTTGCTTTCAAATGAAAACTAATGAAGAATCCGTTTATGTCCTTTCTGTAGTAGCCATCGAAATACTTAAAAATGAACTAAAACTTGTTGATGATATCTTAAATTTGTTTCAGAACTTTGTTAAAAAATTTCACTGCAAAAAGAAATTAAGAAAATTATTTTGATTTGCCATAGATTTGCTTATGTATTATGTTTTTTTTCCAGTAAAACAATTTGATAATTATTATTCCATTCATCTGCTATAACTCTCATATATTTTATTAAGCTAAATAAAGAATATTATTTTAAAAACTTTTAATATAACATTTTCTTGTTAAGGTCGTGATAGTTTTTCATTTCCTAATTATTTTATCTATTTTTTCTGAAAATATTTTTTTTTTTTAATTTTTTGTTCTAAAAATTTTGAAATTTTTTATCTCAAATTCTTTTAAAGGACGTAGTTTTGTGTCCTTTTTTAAAGTATGTAAACATTTTTTAACAATTCTATATTTTTCTTATACCATACCATATATCCTTTTTTTGCAATTTCAGTTTTTTAAGATAATTCAACTCTATAGGCTTCTAGATATGTATTTTCCTTACATTTGTTCAATAAATTACTAATTTATTCGTTTCTGCTAGTAAAACTATCTTCGTTTTGTTATTTTCCTTTAACCGTTTTTAAATATTTACAAGTGAACTATGACCGACATTCATAGCAAGACTAACAACACATGCTGTTGTACTTATAAGGGCGCTGTTTTGTTATGACTTCTGGCTTGTGTGAGCAGTTTTTGTTACTCTCTTTAGATGTGCTCTTTAGCTCTGAATTAAAGTCTCTTTTATTGGTAAAAATTGTACTGAATTCCTATAGTAGTGGCTAAAGTATTGCATTGAAATTTTTAAGGCGAGTGCAAAAACAATTCTGTCTTCTTTAAGCTTGAAATCATATATTTTGTTTATTGGGTATATAACAGAGTTATGCGAAAGATGTGCCTTTTGTTTATTTGCTATCACACCTATTGACGTCTGCTCACATTTTGAACAAAACCCATCAGTCTTGCTTGAGTATTCATATGACTAGGCTGTGTTGTCGCTTTTTATTTCTTGCCTTGGCACTAAGCGAAATGTTTTCCTTGATGTTTTTGTTTTTCTTATTGCAATATATCTCTTAAACCATTTATTTTACTTAAATTAATATTGTTTTTGAGTACCGGCTATTGGACTTGTTGGCCTGCTGCAAAAGCTAAGCGGCATTTTGTTTTCTGGAGTAACTGAGAGTGAGAGAGGTAAAATAAAGAGAATGAAAGAGTAAATTGCTTGAAAACTATTTAAAAATTCTCTTTATTATCTTCATTTTCTATATCCACACACAAATGTTTATACCACAGAGAAATGAACATAGAATGGATACTAGAAAGAAAACACAAACAAAAAAATTACTTAAAATAATGACAAATAATGCGAGTTTTGATTTTATATTGCTTTAAGTACTAATATATTCTCACTACTTAGGTTTTTCACAACTGAGTTAGGTCTTTGACCGGAGAGTTTCGGCTCTATGTACAATATATTTTTCTCTATGGTTTATAGTTTCATACAATTGTAAGAAAAAAGGTAATGTACTGCTAAAAACAGCGACAAATTTTGTTCGTTTTTCGATATGACTTTGGTTTTGTTTTCTACAGGAACCTTAAGTTATATTCTCTTGCTTGTTATCTTTATTCTAAGGGAGCATGTCCTTTTGTTATTATCCAATTTTGTAGGTCCTTTTTTCGTTTATTTCGTCTACCATATGCAAATATTTGTTTGCTTTTTTTACATGTCTAAACATTTGTTTGTTTACGTACAACATTTACATAAAGGGTTGCCCAAAATTAATGCATTTATTTTATTATAAATACAAAATACAGATTTTTTTCTTTGGATTCTTATTTTTTTTATGGAATTATAAAGTGAACAGCTGTAGCACATGGGAAAAATGGTCTCTACGAATTGCTGGAACTTACGCAATCTTTTGTCGAAATTTTCCATGATCATTTTGCATTAAATTACTTTATAAAAACAAAGAAATTCTGATGACCAAATGGCAAACAAAGTTCAAATCTTGCGTGATTTTAGGGACAGTAAGTATTTTTTATGATTTCTTCTAACTTAGCTTTAGAATAGCGCTCAATGTATTCGTTTAACTCTTGAATTTCTTATTTACTATTCCGTTATATATTCATCATCATAATCATTACTACAACAATCATCAATTAATATTGAATAATTCATGTTTTGTTCATGCATGCATCATTATACCAGAGACAATTATTACAATATTTTTCCATACAACTTTTATTCATTGCGTATATTTGGCTTATTAGCCAAATAGCTTAACTGCCTGAAACTGAAAGTAAAAGAATGTGAGAAAATAAAACAGATTGTTGTATGTAGTAACTAAACAAATCAGGTTTAAGAAAGAACAAGGAATATTGAATATGTATGTAGTTGAAAAATTGATCAAGTGATTCGATAAAAAGTTGGAGTTAATCCATTTGCCTTATCAATCATGTAGTCTATATTTACATAACGAATTGATGAATATTGATGTGGGTTTGAATATTGTTGTATGTCTGTATTAAAAGTTATTGAAAACTAAAAATTCTCATTTCTACACGTACTTCAATATATTGTCCTTGCTTGAAATATTGTATTGTTATAGGAGTATTGCATGTAATTATAATTACTACAACCTTTATCCTTGACATGGTTGATAAACAATGCACGAATTTTGGAATAATTTATAAATAGTAAATTGAGGCTGGCAAAGATTTAAGGTGAAATAAATTCAAATTGAAAATTACAGAAAAATTTAATAAAAAACAAATGAAAAATGAAAAGTTAAATTTGTGACTAAAAACCAGTGATATATTTTATTCAAACTTAAAAAAGCTACAACCATATATTTAATAAAAAGCTGCTAACAAAATAAGCAAATTATTAAATTTCGAAAAAAGGATATATGAAAGTACCTAATATTTTGGTAAGTTAGAGAAAATTTGTGAATTTATTATTAAAGTTCATTAAATTGTATGTTCTTTTAGCATTAAATTTTTTAAGAAATCGAAAGAGAACTTTATTTTTTTTAGTATTTAGAACTTGTTTTTTGTACAAAAAGAAATTCTTATTTCAAAAATGGATTATATAAAAATAATTTAATGAAAACTGCTAAAAATATAAACAAAATTTAAATTTTTGAAAAAAGGATATTAGAAAGGACCTGTTCTTTTGTCATGTTAGCTAAAATTTATTTATGCCATATTAAAGTTAATTAATTTTTACGTTCTCTAAGCATTAATTTTATTCAAAAATCTAAAGAGAACTCTAATTTATTTGATATTTAAAAATTTTTTTTTTTGCATTAAGAAATTATTATATTAAAAATGGAATGTATAAAAATAATTTAATGAAAACTGCTAAAAATATAAACAAAATTTTAATTTTGGAAAAAAGGATATTAGAAAGGACCTGTTCTATTGTCATGTTAGCTAAAATTTGTATATGTCTTCTTAAACTTCATTAAATTATACGTTCTCTTAGCATTAATTTTATTCAAAAATTTAAAGAGAACTTTAATTTATTTGATATTTAAAAATTGTTTT
The DNA here is from genome assembly GCF_958450345.1 of Calliphora vicina. Lineage (NCBI taxonomy): Eukaryota > Metazoa > Arthropoda > Insecta > Diptera > Calliphoridae > Calliphora > Calliphora vicina. The sequence continues at coordinate 118,663,120 of NC_088783.1, forward strand.
TTGTGCATTAAGAAATTATTATATTAAAAATGGAATATATAAAAATAATTTAATGAAAACTGCTAAAAATATATACAAAATTTAAATTTTCAAATAAAGGATATTAGAAAGGACCTGTTCTTTTGGCATGTTAGCTAAAATTTGTATATGTCTTATTAAAGGCCATAAGATTCTACGTTCTTTTAGCATTAAATTTATTCCAAAATCTAAAGAGAACTTGATTTTATTTGATATTTAAAAATTGTTTTTTGTACAAAAAGAAATTCTAATTTTAAAAATGGATTATATAAAAATAATTTAATAAAAACTGCTAAAAATATATACAAAATTTAAATTTTCGAAAAAAGGATATTAGAAAGGACCTGTTCTTTTAGCATATAAGCTAAAATTTGTATATGTCTTATTAAACTTCATTATATTCTACGTTCTTTTAGCAATAAATTTATTCAAAAATCTAAAGAGAACTTTAATTTATTTGATATTTAAAAATTGTTTTTTGTGCATTAAAAAATTATTATATTGAAAATGAAATATATTAAAATAATTTAATGAAAACTGCTAAAAATATATACAAAATTTCAATTTTGGAAAAAAGGATATTAGAAAGGACCTGTTCTTTTGGCATGTTAGCTAAAATTTGTATATGTCTTCTTAAACTTCATTAAATTCTACGTTCTTTTAGCATTAATTTTATTAAAAAGTCTAAAGAGAACTTTAATTTATTTGATATTTAAAACTTTTTATTTGCAGATTAAGAAATTCTTATTAAAAATATTTATTATTTGATATAAATTTAACAAAAACTGCTAAAAAAAATATAGAAAATTTAAATTTTCTAAAAAAGGATATTAGAAAGGACTTTTTCTTTTGGCATATTAGCTAAAATTTGTGTATGTCTTCTTAAAGTTCATATTTTTCGCTCTACTCTTTCTGGTGCTTTTATAGAATACCTAAATTATTTGTATGTATTAAAGATATGATGGAATATATTATAAATATTGTTTGTCTTATCTGGAAATATTAATGTACGTTTTTATTACGTTATGATTAACTAAAGTTCAAGCATTTCAAATCTTTGCTTTTATTTATTTTTAACTATTATTTAGTTTTAAATAAACTACTTAAAATATAAAAACCCAAATATTCAAGAGCACCTTTTTCCTATGTCCTTTTAACTTCTATGAAAGCACACATTATTGTCCGTTTAGGGTTTATATATGTATGTTTGAACCATTAAGTGTCTGGCACATGAAAATCTTAAGCAAGTATACGACGAGTATTTTATCAAAAATTCTAAAAAGATTTCTATATTATAGCCATTCATAACAATGGTTAACAATAAATGACCTTCAGATTAGAAGCACTCAGTCACTTATTCTTACACATATACATATATGTATCTTATGAATAGGCTTTTTGTTGTGCTGAATGATTATTAAGGCAAACCAAAACATGATTTAACAATTATTTAAATAAAAACCATATAAGTATGCTATACATAATATAGAAAATATAATACAAATACAAAACCCTAGATATTGTTTATGAGTCAAAGGATTTTATAGAGAGTAAGTGTGAATGGGACTGAAATTGAACAGGTTTAAGTAGACATTGTTTTGGGTTATTCAGTTGGAATGAGAAATTAATGAAATATAAAGAATTTTAAGCAAAAGTCTTAAACCCTTAAAGTAGAATATAGAAATTATCTATATTTCTATTTTAAACCAACAAAATTGCATAAAATTAAATATCAAACATTTATTCTACAATTTCCCTTTAGAAATACTGATAATGAAACGAATATTCAAACTTTTTTTATGAAAAAACTCGTAAAATATATCAAATATTAAAATATAGTTAACTGCTTCAATATTGCTTAATTAATTTAAAATCCCTTCATATATCCTTTTTTTAAACATCGATACTTTTTAGAAGTTTGTACTACATAACATATAAATGCATACATAGTTAAATATTTCATACAAATTTTTAATTTTTAACCAATAAATGAGAGCCCTCTTCATATGTCCTTTTTTAGAAAATCCAAATTTTTAAACATTAACATTTTAAAACACGCGAGATTACTTTTAATTTAATTGTATGACAAAACTTTTTTCACATTTCAATTATATTTAAGTATGTACATATATACTTTCATATATCCTTTATATTATTTTGTTAAAATTTTGAGAATTTTTTCTCTTCATAATGCTTTAATAATTATATAGATTAAGAATTTATAAAAATCTTTTAAAAAATATCAATGAATAAAGATCCCTTCAAATATCCTTTTTTACTATATCATAATGTTGTGCTTTTTTAAGCTTTACAATATGTATGTTTCTACTTAGATGAAAAATATATAAAAACATTGTTTATTTATCAATAATTTTAAGATCCTTTTTTTGGTTATTTGAAATTTATTGATTTTTTTCTTCACAAAACCTTAATTATCGCATAACTACAAAATAATGCAACAATTTTGAATTTTATTTTTAAATTAAGGATCTCTTCATATATCCTTATTTAGAAAAATTAAAATTTTGTGAAATTTTTGCCTAAACAACACGCAATTATGTAGGTACTTGACAAATATTTAACAACTTTTCAAATTTATTAATTATTTGGAGGACCTGTCATATATCCTTTTTTCGCATATGTGAAAAATTTAGAAAAATTAAAATTTTGTGAATTTTGTTGTTTAACAATATGCAAATATGTACGTAGTTAACAAATATGTAACAACTTTTGATAGTTATTAATTATTTTGAGGACCGGTCATATATCCTTTTTTCGCTTATGTAAAATTTCAAGATTTTTTCTCTTCAAAACACTTTAGTTATCGTCTAGTTCCAAAATAACTAAACAATTTTGAAATTTATTTTTAAATTCAGGATCTCTTCATATATCCTTTAATAGAAAAATTTAAATTTTGTGAATTTTTTGCCTAAGCAACACGCAAATATGTACGTAGTTAACAAATATGTAACAACTTTTCATATCTATTAATTATTTTGAGGACCTGTCATAAATCCTTTTTTCGCTTATGTGAAATTTCAAGATTTTTTCTCTTCAAAACACTTTAGTTATCGTCTAGTTCAAAAATAACGAAACAATTTTGAAATGTATTTTTAAATTAAGGATCTCTTCAAATATCCTTTTTTGGAAAAATTAAAATTTTGTGAATTTTTTGCTTAAACAACACGCAAATATGTACATACTTAACAAATATGTAACAACTTTTCATATTTATCAATTATTTTGAGGACCTGTCATATATCCTTTTTTCGCTTATGTAAAATTTGAAAAAATTTTCTCTTCAAAACACTTTAGTTATCGTCTAGTTCCAAAATAACGAAACAATTTTGAAATTTATTAATAAATTAAGGATCTCTTCATATATCCTTTTATAGAAAAATTAAAATTGTGTGAATTTTTTGCTTAAACAACACGCAAATATGTACGTAGTTAACAAATATGTAACAACTTTTCATATTTATTAATTATTTTGAGGACCGGTCATATATCCTTTTTTCGCTTATGTGATATGTCAAGATTTTTTCTCTTCAAAACACTTTAGTTATCGTATAATTCAAAATTATATAAAATTGTTTTAAATTTATTATTAAATGAAGAGATCCTTTAGATATCCTTTTTACGAAAAATTAATATGTATATTGTGAATTTTTTGCTTTAGCAACTTAAAGATTTGTATCTAATTTAAAAATATACAAAAACCTTTGATAAATTGTCAATTAATTTAAGATTCTTTCATATGTCCTTTTTTAGCTTAATTTAAATTTCAAGATTTTTTCTCTTCACAACTCTTTAATTATTGTATAGTACCAAAATAACTAAAAATATTTGAAATTTATTATTAAATTAAGGATCTCTTCATATATCCTTTTTCCGTAAAATTAAAATATTGCGAATTTTTTAGTTAAAAAACATGCAGATTTGTATAGAGTAAAAAACTATAAAGCAATTTTTCATTTTCATCAAATATTTTGAGGTCCTTTCACATATCCTTTTTTCGCTTAATTGTAATTTTGAGAATTTTACTCTTTTCACAATACGTAATTATATATGTAGTTTAAAAATATATGTAAATCTTAAAAAAAATATAAATAAAATAAAGTGCTCTTCATATATCCTTTTTTATATATAATCCTTTAGATTTGTTTTTTTACCTTTTAAAACTTGAAAATGTTTAGTTAGAAAAAACAAACAATTTTCCAAAAATAATTTCATTATACATATTTGTACTTCAAAGCTGACACAGCAGCTGTGTTGCTTTAACCACAACTGGTATTATCTAGTTGTCAGTAAATGTCAAATTGTATGTAGAAGAAAACCACCTGTATTATACTGTCACCGCACTAGAAGCACAGGTGTGTTTTTGTGTGAATAAATTTATGTAAGTTTATGTATGTGTTGTATATAACACACCCACAATACGTGCAGCTTTGTGAGACCAAAGTGTTGTAGGGTTTATTTGGTGTATGTGTTGAGCTGTTCTCAAAAAAAAGTAACGTGAGGATTTAAACCTGAAGTTTGAAGAATGAAGAAAACAAAAAGGACATGGATGATGTAAAATGTTAGTTTGTTTTACACTACTTTATATGGTATTTCAATATAATACTATCTAAGATTTAAAGTGTATTCAACTCTTCATTTCCTGGTAAATTGTTTAGAGTACAAGTTATAGCAGTGCTTTCAATAGGACTATAACAAAAATTGCATTGTAATAAGTTTAATGCTTACAACTTTTAAATAAATTGAGTTTCACTACTCAATTCATTTTATTTTTATATTTCTTTAATGCCATAACATTATACTAGAGTTAGTTTAGTTTGCATTTTTGTCTGACATCATAATTTTCCTATAGCTATTTTATGCAGCACACACTATGGTTATGAGTGAAGTAAAATGCTGATGGTTATAATGGCATTATTGTAATATATATTTTTTTTGCACCAATTGCACTAGCATCAAGTTGTTGACGCTGTTGGTTTTGAGCTTATTTTGAATTTGCATTTTATTAAGTTTCAAAAAGATGTGTCCTCTTTAGCGTATGATTGTTATTAATTTTCTATTATTTTAGAAAAATTTAAATAACATGACCAAAAGAGGTGGTCAAAAGATGAAATGGAATATAGTTTATTAAGCAAACTTAAGGCTTTAATATATAAGGGAAATTAATAAGCTAATTTTATATTGATTTTAAGATTTTAAGCAAAAAATTCAAAAATAAGTAACGAAAATTTTGAATATTTATTAAAATTATTTAATAATTTTCCATAAATTTTAATTAATTTCAAATATTTGTTGACTTTTCTACACATTTATTTGAAAAACTTTATGAAAAATTTATTGACAATCAAGTAATTTAAAGTTTAAAAAATTGTGCCCTAGAGCGTATGATTAATATTAATTGGGTAATATTTTACAAAAATTTAAATAACTTTAGTAAAACATATGATAGAAATTTGAAATAAACTGCAATTTATTAAGAACACTTTAGGCTTTAATATAAAAAGGAAATTAGAAAGAAAAGTTTATTAGGAAATTTTGATTTTAGCAAAAATTTCCAAAAAAAAATTTCACAAAAATTTATTAAAATTAAATTCATTTTTTTATTTCCTAATTTACTTATATGTACCTGAGTATTATTTACGCTTTCCCTGCTTATAATTTTTACATCATAATAAATGACATTGTCATAAAATATGCATAAATTATGTTGGCTTTTCCAACTCAACTGAAATAAATGAAAATTTTGAATATTTATTAAAATTATTCAATAATTTTCCTTAAATTTTAATTAATTTCAATTACTTGTTGACTTTTCTACACATTTATTTAAAAAACTTTATGAAAAATTCATTGACAATCAAGTAATTTAAAGTTTAAAAAAATGTTACCCCTATAGCGTATGATTAATATTAATTAGGTATTATTTTACAAATATTTTAATAACTTTACTAAAACAAGTGATAGAAAGTAGAAATAAACTGCAATTTATTATGAACACTTCAGGCTTTAATATAAAAAGGAAATAAGAAAGAAAAGTTTGTTATCACATTTTGATTTTAGCAAAAATTTCCAAAAAAAATTTCAAAAATTTATTAAAATTATTTTTTGTTTTTATTTTCTAATTTACTTATATGTACCTGAGTATTATTTATGCCTTCCATGCTTATTGTTGTTACATCATAATAAATGACATTGTCATAAAATATGCATAAATTATGTTGGCTTTTCCAACACTACTGAAATTAACGAAAATTTTGAATATTTATTAAAATTATTTAATAATTTTCCTTAAATTTTAATCAATTTCAAATATTTGTTGACTTTTATACACATTTATTTGAAAAATTTTATGAAAAATTTATTGACAATCAAGTAATTTAAAGTTTAAAAAAATTGTGCCCTAGAGCGTATGATTAATATTAATTGGATATTATTTTACAAAAATTTAAATAACTTTACTAAAACAAGTGATAGAAAGTTGAAATAAAATGCAATTTATTATGAACACTTTAGGCTTTAATATAAAAAGGAAATTAGAAAGAAAAGTTTATTAGGACATTTTGATTTTAGCAAAAATTTCCAAAAAAAAAATTTCACAAAAATTTATTAAAATTAAATTCTTTTATTTTATTTCCTAATTTACTTATATGTACCTGAGTATTATTTACGCCATCCATGCTTATAGTTTTTACATCATAATAAATGACATTGTCATAAAATATGCATAAATTATGTTGGCTTTTCCAACTCTACTGAAATTAGCGAAAATTTTGAATATTAGTTAAAATTATTCAATAATTTTCTTTAAATTTAAATAAATTTCAAATATTTGTTGACTTTTATACACATTTATTTGAAAAACTGTATGAAAAATTCATTGACACTCAAGTAATTTAAAGTTTTAAAAAATTGTGCCCTAGAGCGTATGATTAATATTAATTAGGTATTATTTTACAAAAATTTAAATAACTTTACTAACACAAGTGATAGAAAGTTGAAATAAACTGCAGTTTATTAAGAACACTTTAGGCTTTAATATAAAAAGGAAATTAGAAAGAAAAGTTTATTAGGACATTTTGATTTTAGCAAAAATTTCCAAAAAAAAATTCACAAAAATTTATTAAAATTAAATTTTTTTTATTTCCTAATTTACTTATATGTACCTGAGTATTATTTATGCCTTCCATGCTTATAGTTGTTACATCATAATAAATGACATTGTCATAAAATATGCATAAATTATGTTGGCTTTTCCAACTCTACTGACAGCAAACTATGGCCCACAAATTTGACTTTACTCAGCCTTATATAAACATAAATGTGCAGACTTAAAAACCAGAAGACCCTAAAATTATTCACATGAATATGCAACAAAACCACAAGAGTAAGGTTATGAAATTTTAAAAATTTGCACTACCAACAGAATCAGTAAAATAACCATAAACTAAACATTTATAAAAGTATAGTTAATATAAGACTGTTAAAGATTTAATGACTTACAAAGAGGGGATTTTCTTCTCTTTCTTCCATGATTCTGTATACATTAATTATGTGGGATTTGAAATGGTGTTTCTTGTGAAAATTCATTTATTGTAAAATAAACCATATAAGTTTTTGCTTTATATACATTTTCAAAATCATGAAAGTCAATTATAATACATGGTATTTTTATTTGTTTACTGAGACATGGACAGTTTTGAGGCATGAGGAGAATAACATGTCTTTATTTCAGATGGTTTCCATTTAAAACAAAATAATTTTGTGATTCTTTTTATTTAAGTAGTTTGTAAAATCCTTAGTACTTTGGCTGGTTACATGAATAATAGAAAACAAGCTTTGCAAAGTCCTTGATACTATTATTTTTCATCTGCCTAATGGAAAATCAGCTGTTAGATATTGTTAAAATGTGACTTTCCAAGTCATTTCCTGCTCTTTCAGTTGTCTCTTGTTTTAGTAAATATCTAAAATTTAGCCAATTATGTCATACTACCAGTATTACTACAATATCTCAAATAAGTTTTTTTAACATATAAAAAAATGTTGCTTAATTTTACCCCCAGCAACAAAACCCAGCAGATTTTGTGCAAGTTTTCTTGGAAAAACTAAAAATAAAAACCCAACTTTTATTGCTTTTTAAGCTTAAAAAAAATGTGCATTGAAGGCAAACAGCATTTTAAACTTTGTTTGTGAGTGAGTTTTAAGCTTTAAATGTAATAAAAAAAAGGACGCCACAAATAACGAAATAAAAGGGAAACAAACTTAAGCATGAAATGCACAATATGTATGTGATCTTTTCATGGGGGAAACATATGAACTAACGGTTTAATACCATCAATAAGCAACTTGTTTTACAGTTTTTTGTTTTATTTTTTTACTTATCTTAGCAAACAACAAGTTTAAAAAGATTTACTTACCCAACTATTGCTTACATTGGGGCAGCAATATGAAGAAGAGGCTATTTGAAAAGTTACGTTGCTTTCACTGGTGTGTGGTTTTCCACACATATGAAATTTATATGTATTTTGCACAAAACACTCATACATGGATTCAAAAATATGTTTAGATATCCATACTGAAAAGTTACATTGCTTAAGCTGATGTGTGGTTTTCCACACATATGAAATGTATATGTTTTTTACACACAAAACTCATGGCTGGATTCAAAAATACGTTTTGATAACTAGATATTGAAAAGCTACATTGATTACTGATGTGTGGTTTTCCACACATATGAAATTTATAGGTATTTTAGACAGAAAACTCATGGCTGGATTCGAAAATATATTTTGATAACTAGATATTGAAAAGTTACATTGCTTAAGCTGATGTGTGGTTTTTCACACATATGAAATTTATATGTATTTTACACAGAAAACTCATGGCTGGATTTAAAAATATGTTTTGATAACTAGATATTGAAAAGTTACATTGCTTAAACTGTTACATTGCTTTCCCTGGTGTGTGGATTTTGACACATATATAATTTCTAATTATTTTGAATTTAACTAAATAAATAATGCAATAAAATTATTGTCACAAAATCATAATAAAAATGCTTTTAATGCTAAAAGGGGTGAACACTTATGAAAGAAATTTGTTTTGCTGTTTTCAGATATACTAGTTTGCACTTATTTCACTATTACTATAATGTAAAATATTATTTTTCTTACATTTTTACTAAACTAAAGAAACTGTTTGCAAATATATGCAGTTTCGTTTTGAAAGCAATAACACTTCTACTAGTATGCAGATGATGGTACTTCTACTCCTTTTACTTTGTACATCAACAGTAGCTGAGCGTATGGTAATAGATTTACAGCTTTTGCTGGAGAGGCGAACAGCATGTTTCTGAAGATTCTGTTTTTCATTTCAAGTACATTTAATATATTTCAAATAAAATATAAATATATTGAAATCTTATGATTGTATTTAATGCATAATTTATTTGTATTTTCATTTTAATATATTGTATTTTATTTAGATTCTAGTTCAGGTTCTAGTTTTGTTCTATTTCTGTTCTAGTTCTGTTCTAGTTCTGTTCTAGTTCTGTTCTAGTTCTGTTCTAGTTCTGTTCTAGTTCTGTTCTAGTTCTGTTCTAGTTCTGTTCTAGTTCTGTTCTAGTTCTGTTCTAGTTCTGTTCTAGTTCTGTTCTAGTTCTGTTCTAGTTCTGTTCTAGTTCTGTTCTAGTTCTGTTCTAGTTCTGTTCTAGTTCTGTTCTAGTTCTGTTCTAGTTCTGTTCTAGTTCTGTTCTAGTTCTGTTCTAGTTCTGTTCTAGTTCTGTTCTAGTTCTGTTCTAGTTCTGTTCTAGTTCTGTTCTAGTTCTGTTCTAGTTCTGTTCTAGTTCTGTTCTAGTTCTGTTCTAGTTCTGTTCTAGTTCTGTTCTAGTTCTGTTCTAGTTCTGTTCTAGTTCTGTTCTAGTTCTGTTCTAGTTCTGTTCTAGTTCTGTTCTAGTTCTGTTCTAGTTCTGTTCTAGTTCTGTTCTAGTTCTGTTCTAGTTCTGTTCTAGTTCTGTTCTAGTTCTGTTCTAGTTCTGTTCTAGTTCTGTTCTAGTTCTGTTCTAGTTCTGTTCTAGTTCTGTTCTAGTTCTGTTCTAGTTCTGTTCTAGTTCTGTTCTAGTTCTGTTCTAGTTCTGTTCTAGTTCTGTTCTAGTTCTGTTCTAGTTCTGTTCTAGTTCTGTTCTAGTTCTGTTCTAGTTCTGTTCTAGTTCTGTTCTAGTTCTGTTCTAGTTCTGTTCTAGTTCTGTTCTAGTTCTGTTCTAGTTCTGTTCTAGTTCTGTTCTAGTTCTGTTCTAGTTCTGTTCTAGTTCTGTTCTAGTTCTGTTCTAGTTCTGTTCTAGTTCTGTTCTAGTTCTGTTCTAGTTCTGTTCTAGTTCTGTTCTAGTTCTGTTCTAGTTCTGTTCTAGTTCTGTTCTAGTTCTGTTCTAGTTCTGTTCTAGTTCTGTTCTAGTTCTGTTCTAGTTCTGTTCTAGTTCTGTTCTAGTTCTGTTCTAGTTCTGTTCTAGTTCTGTTCTAGTTCTGTTCTAGTTCTGTTCTAGTTCTGTTCTAGTTCTGTTCTAGTTCTGTTCTAGTTCTGTTCTAGTTCTGTTCTAGTTCTGTTCTAGTTCTGTTCTAGTTCTGTTCTAGTTCTGTTCTAGTTCTGTTCTAGTTCTGTTCTAGTTCTGTTCTAGTTCTGTTCTAGTTCTGTTCTAGTTCTGTTCTAGTTCTGTTCTAGTTCTGTTCTAGTTCTGTTCTAGTTCTGTTCTAGTTCTGTTCTAGTTCTGTTCTAGTTCTGTTCTAGTTCTGTTCTAGTTCTGTTCTAGTTCTGTTCTAGTTCTGTTCTAGTTCTGTTCTAGTTCTGTTCTAGTTCTGTTCTAGTTCTGTTCTAGTTCTGTTCTAGTTCTGTTCTAGTTCTGTTCTAGTTCTGTTCTAGTTCTGTTCTAGTTCTAGTTCTAGTTCTGTTCTAGTTCTGTTCTAGTTCTGTTCTAGTTCTGTTCTAGTTCTGTTCTAGTTTATTTAAATGTTTATTTTAGACCTAAAATATTTGGAAATATTATTTTGGTTTAAACAAATTAAAAACTATTTTTTAGATTCACCTTTTTTACATACTCTATGATTTCTATAATTCTAAATAATTTTCAAACTACGTGTTATTTTGCTAAACACATTTTGTTTGCCAAAATATAAAACTTATTTTTATTACTATTTTAAAAAAAAGTGTTTTTATACCCTTCGCCATGAGTGGCAAAGGATATATAAGTTTGTCAATCCATTTGTAATTTCTACCTCTTTTATTTAATTTTTCTGTCTATTGAAATCAACTTTCCGAGGCAACCAAATAAATGAAATACATGATTTTTTCGACTATTTCACCAAATTATTTATTCGCAATTTTTTTCACTAAAAAATTTGATATTTCACTAGATTTTCCGTTAAACTTTTGTTCATCAAAAATTTATTCACTTAAATTTTTTTAAACCGAAATTTTTTTACACCAAAAATATATTTTCACCAAAACTTTTTTAATATTTATCTTAAAGTATACATTGTTGAAGGGTATATAAGATTTGGCACATGCCTGACTTGTTTAATTTTTTTTTGTTCCTGAAATAGCAACAGGAATTTCAGTTTTAATTATACATAGTTAGATTTATAGTTTATTTTCAGTTTGATGCCATAGAAATTCCATAAACTAATTTGACCAGAAAGTCACGTTTGCTGTGTGTGAAAAAAAAATAAGTGTTTTTAACTGAAAGTAAATTTGAAATGTTAAATTAAAGTTTGTTTTGCTTTAGTTGCTATTCAATGGAAATGGCAGGGTAACTGAAATGATTAAATGTAGTTTTATTATTATTTAATGACAAATTTTTCAAAACTTTAATATAGTGATTTGGAAGTGACTGCAAGCACTCGCAATTTCTACCCACTTAAGCAAGTTATAGATATAGAAATGCCCGCCTGTCTGTCTTTATATTGAAATCAACTTTACGAAGCCCCCAAATAAATGTCAACATAAATGTTGTATGTTTCTGAATGTTAAAATATTTTATGAAACATATTAAATATTTACATACTAATACAACACATAACTTACAGTAATTGTCTTAATTTACAACATATCAAAACCAACAGACTGTAAAACTTTAAACGAATTCTAATCAAAGAAAGTCAGCCTTAAATTCAAACAGCAAAGGTTAAGGTTTTCAAATTTTCCTAGGCGTAGACAGTAAACTCTTAAAGGGAAGGACTAGAGAAATTGATTAAAATGCCTTTAATCTGAGATATTTTTTTTCAAGAGAATTTTCTAAGGCAACTGAACTAGAACTGAACTAGAACTGAACTGGAACTGAACTAGAACTGAACTAGAACTGAACTAGAACTAGAACTAGAACTGAACTGAACTGAACTGAACTAGAACTGAACTAGAACTGAACTAGAACTGAACTAGAACTGAACTAGAACTGAACTAGAACTGAACTAGAACTGAACTAGAACTGAACTAGAACTGAACTAGAACTGAACTAGAACTGAACTAGAACTGAACTAGAACTGAACTAGAACTGAACTAGAACTGAACTAGAACTGAACTAGAACTGAACTAGAACTGAACTAGAACTGAACTGAACTAGAACTGAACTAGAACTGAACTAGAACTGAACTAGAACTGAACTAGAACTGAACTAGAACTGAACTAGAACTGAACTAGAACTGAACTAGAACTGAACTAGAACTGAACTAGAACTGAACTAGAACTGAACTAGAACTGAACTAGAACTGAACTAGAACTGAACTAGAACTGAACTAGAACTGAACTAGAACTGAACTAGAACTGAACTAGAACTGAACTAGAACTGAACTAGAACTGAACTAGAACTGAACTAGAACTGAACTAGAACTGAACTAGAACTGAACTAGAACTGAACTAGAACTGAACTAGAACTGAACTAGAACTGAACTAGAACTGAACTAGAACTGAACTAGAACTGAACTAGAACTGAACTAGAACTGAACTAGAACTGAACTAGAACTGAACTAGAACTGAACTAGAACTGAACTAGAACTGAACTAGAACTGAACTAGAACTGAACTAGAACTGAACTAGAACTGAACTAGAACTGAACTAGAACTGAACTAGAACTGAACTAGAACTGAACTAGAACTGAACTAGAACAGAACTAGAACAGAACTAGAACTGAACTAGAACTGAACTAGAACTGAACTAGAACTGAACTAGAACTGAACTAGAACTGAACTAGAACTGAACTAGAACTGAACTAGAACTGAACTAGAACTGAACTAGAACTGAACTTGAACTGAACTTAGTGGTTCTTTATTCCTTTATATGCCTCTGTTACTTTATAAAGTTCTTAAAGATATTTGATTATGATAAACAAGCATTTGTCATTAGATTTGTATTTTAGATATTTGTTATTACCTAAAGCTGCTGCCTTGCCAAAACTCTAGATAGTTAAACACTAAACGATATAAAGAGCTTAATGATGATGACAATTTTCTAATAAATTTTATTAAAGTAATTTAGCAATTTTTTTTATTTATCTAAAATAAAGTTAACACTAGTAAACTAATTTGTGAAATAAAATATGCTTGGAATACATATATCGCCAGAAAGATGGGAATAAATTTACATTGTGTAAATGTTTCAAAATAAAACCTAAAAATTTTAAAAATTTCAGCATATTTACTTTGATTTTTCTTAATTCTTCAATTTGAAATTACATAAATTTGAGCTATTATAAATTATTTTATCAAACTTTATAGAGTTTCATTTTCACATGAAATTTTTCAATAGAAATTGGCATCATATAAACTTTTCTGTTGTACATTTACAACTATGTATTATTGTTAAATATGCAAATTTAATTCTAATATAAAAACTAACTATTATGACTACAAACTTCAGTTTCATTTAATAGTAATTTTACAAAACTACTTTTCATTTTATTTTGTTAAACTTCTACTTATTTACAAAAAAGTAGTAAAAGCTCCTAAACACACATATATGAACATTTTCCAGTCTAGCTCATAATAATGAAAAATATCTACATTATGTATAACAGAATTAAATATACAAAAAGTTTTTCGAAATGGTTTTTTTATTATTACACAAATACACCATTTCTCTACACAAAACCAGCAAAAATTTCCAGTAAATTGTATAACAAACTAATTTTTGATGAACATTTCTGCAATGTGTGTAATTTTTATAAATGGACAAAGTTGCAAAAGTTTCTCTATAACAAAATTTTATTTATTTAGGCTGTTGAGTTAGTATAATTTATAAACTTTAGAAATTTTAAACAATTATAATGGCAAAATGTTCATAATCTAATGAAAACTATAAACTATTTACATAAATAAATGAATTATTATAACAGCACACTTTTTGGTTAGAACGACCATACTTTTAGGGATTTAATTTATTTAATTTTTCCATTTATTTCACCTACATTTTAACACAATGTTTATAGAGTTTTAACATATATTGTTCACAATAGTTGAAATTTTCAAAGAATCTCAGAATTTTTTTTAAAACTTGTTGTATTATTCCTCCTGACATTAAAGTATTTTGGTGCACTGCATGCCCACTTTAGCACTCTGCATATTTGAAGGCTACTTTGCTATTTAAACATGCTGTCAACCTTTTAAAAATGTTTAAATAATTTAAATTGGAAAAGTAGGCTAACATTTTCTTAAGCAACAGAATTTTCTACTTTTTCGTCTACTTATCAAATGACAGGCTGTTGGTTAAATAAGTTTAAACTGCAAGTTTGTACATATTTTAATAGAAAACTATATAAAATGCAATAGTACGAATAGTATCTAATTTATTTTTATCGCTTTCATTTAAACGAAATTTTAATACAATTTTGTTCTACTTTACGTATGAGTAATATTTAATTCTGCGAAATATTAAAAATTAATCATACGCCTTCAATTCAAACACGCATTTTAATTTAAAAATATAAAATATGTCACAATTGAAACGAAACTTATTCTTTCCAATTTTTTATTACATTACAATTTTCATATTTGTTTTTTTATTTTCATTAATAATATCTCCTTTAAAATTATTCTTGAGATTTGTATGACTTGATATAAAACACCTGAACTTTTCATTTTATGTAATGTTTTTTCCATTTGTAAGGGATGAAATAAAAAAATCTGATTTTATTATTGTACTTTCAGTATAATAATATGAATTATGAGATTTCTTGAATCCTCAATGAAGGTTAATAAAAGAAAATCATTTCATTAATATAAAAAATATAATGAGATATTTGATTTCACTTTAAGATAATAAATAAATTGGTTTTCGAAAAACATTTCTTTTCGTTAAACAAAATTGAGGAATCTTCTTTTGCAAATTCTGCATATAAGAGATAACAATTTAATTGTATTTTATTGACTCAAAAGTAAGACTGAACAAATAAATATTTTTATTATTTTTTCCTTTTATTACTAGTAATAATATTAATAATAATTGCCTGGAAATATGCAACAGATAGCTAAAAATAACACTTACATTACCTGCAGCATCCAAGAATCTAGATATATAATCTCTAACCAAATGTCTTCATGAGTTTAAATTAAAGTCACGTAGTAGTCCATTAGTATTTTGCTCATACCTATTTTGGGCGTTATTTCCAGTAACAGGATAAGAGTGAGTTGTGCACAAGTAAATGATGAAAAATACAGGCACGTTTCAATGAAACTATATTACACAGTAGCTGCTACAGAACATAGTTTTTAAGTCTGTCATATATTTAAAATTGAAAACTCAATAAATTTTTACTCGACTCACTTTTAATCATCAGTTTTGTGTTTTATTAAGATAAAAAAATAGAAAATGTATAAACTAACTACTATACCCTTTTCTACACAAAATATACTTTATTTTTACATCTAAGCTTTCTAAAATGCTAGGTAAAGAAAACAGTATAGACTAATCTCCAATCTAGGCTCCATAGTCTAGACTATAATGTGCTCTATGAAAGACTATAGTTTACGCTATAGTCTAGACTATAGGTTACTCTATAGTCAAGGCTCTCTAGTCCTCTATATAGTTCATTATAGTTCGCCCTATAGTCTAGGCTATAGTCCACTATTTAGGCTCGACTATAGTCTAGTCGATGGATTGTTCTCTAGTCTATCATATAGTTTATTTTTGCTTCTAAGTTGAAGGATTTTCATAGCATATGACTTTCATATTATTTATACAAATTATTGCTGTTTTTTATTTACGTTTTATATGAATTTTCTTGTTCACTATTGTCCTGGGCATTTGCTCTTATTGTATATGAATTTAGTTTTTATAATAAATAATGTTTCCTTTCATGTTTTATAAACCCCGACGTTAGATGATAAAGCAATAGTTACACTGATGATACCCATGAGTTATGATTTTTATTGCTATAAATTTTTTTATTGCAATATTATTTCAGTTTAAAGGTTGTTATGATTAATGATATTAATTTATTTATTTGTGATGGAATTAAGTGATGTTAAGAAAAGGAAATATTAATGTCTGTAGATGAGATCTTGAGTCTACAGAAATACTATAATTTGAAATTTCTAGCAAATAAGAAATTAAATATCAAATAAATGTTTAATTAGAATGTATGGTTTTGTCATATCTGACTTTAAGTTGTGCTAAATCTCAGTCTCGTCTATACTCCTGTCTCATCAATAGTTTCGTATATAGTCTCGTCTACAGTCACGTCTACAGTCTCGTCTATATTCTCGTCTACCATCTCGTCTATAATCTCGTCTATCGTCTCACCTAAAGTCTCGTCTACAGTCTCATCCATAGTCACGTCTATCGTCCATCGACAAGACTAGAGACGAGTCTTGAGACGAGACATGAGACGAGAATAGAGATGTCACTAGAAGAGACTAGAGACGAGACAAGAAACGATATTGGAGACGAGACAAAAGACAAGCCTATAGACGAGGCTATAGACGAGACTATAGAAGAGACTATAGACGAGGCTATAGACGAGACTATAGACGAGACTATAGACGAGACTATAGACGAGACTATAGACGAGACTATAGACGAGACTATAGACGAGACTATAGACGAGACTATAGACGAGACTATAGACGAGACTATAGACGAGACTATAGACGAGACTATAGACGAGACTATAGACGAGACTATAGACGAGACTATAGACGAGACTATAGACGAGACTATAGACGAGACTATAGACGAGACTATAGACGAGACTATAGACGAGACTATAGACGAGACTATAGACGAGACTATAGACGAGACTATAGACGAGACTATAGACGAGACTATAGACGAGACTATAGACGAGACTATAGACGAGACTATAGACGAGACTATAGACGAGACTATAGACGAGACTATAGACGAGACTATAGACGAGACTATAGACGAGACTATAGACGAGACTATAGACGAGACTATAGACGAGACTATAGACGAGACTATAGACGAGACTATAGACGAGACTATAGACGAGACTATAGACGAGACTATAGACGAGACTATAGACGAGACTATAGACGAGACTATAGACGAGACTATAGACGAGACTATAGACGAGACTATAGACGAGACTATAGACGAGACTATAGACGAGACTATAGACGAGACTATAGACGAGACTATAGACGAGACTATAGACGAGACTATAGACGAGACTATAGACGAGACTATAGACGAGACTATAGACGAGACTATAGACGAGACTATAGACGAGACTATAGACGAGACTATAGACGAGACTATAGACGAGACTATAGACGAGACTATAGACGAGACTATAGACGAGACTATAGACGAGACTATAGACGAGACTATAGACGAGACTATAGACGAGACTATAGACGAGACTATAGACGAGACTATAGACGAGACTATAGACGAGACTATAGACGAGACTATAGACGAGACTATAGACGAGACTATAGACGAGACTATAGACGAGACTATAGACGAGACTATAGACGAGACTATAGACGAGACTATAGACGAGACTATAGACGAGACTATAGACGAGACTATAGACGAGACTATAGACGAGACTATAGACGAGACTATAGACGAGACTATAGACGAGACTATAGACGAGACTATAGACGAGACTATAGACGAGACTATAGACGAGACTATAGACGAGACTATAGACGAGACTATAGACGAGACTATAGACGAGACTATAGACGAGACTATAGACGAGACTATAGACGAGACTATAGACGAGACTATAGACGAGACTATAGACGAGACTATAGACGAGACTATAGACGAGACTATAGACGAGACTATAGACGAGACTATAGACGAGACTATAGACGAGACTATAGACGAGACTATAGACGAGACTATAGACGAGACTATAGACGAGACTATAGACGAGACTATAGACGAGACTATAGACGAGACTATAGACGAGACTATAGACGAGACTATAGACGAGACTATAGACGAGACTATAGACGAGACTATAGACGAGACTATAGACGAGACTATAGACGAGACTATAGACGAGACTATAGACGAGACTATAGACGAGACTATAGACGAGACTATAGACGAGACTATAGACGAGACTATAGACGAGACTATAGACGAGACTATAGACGAGACTATAGACGAGACTATAGACGAGACTATAGACGAGACTATAGACGAGACTATAGACGAGACTATAGACGAGACTATAGACGAGACTATAGACGAGACTATAGACGAGACTATAGACGAGACTATAGACGAGACTATAGACGAGACTATAGACGAGACTATAGACGAGACTATAGACGAGACTATAGACGAGACTATAGACGAGACTATAGACGAGACTATAGACGAGACTATAGACGAGACTATAGACGAGACTATAGACGAGACTATAGACGAGACTATAGACGAGACTATAGACGAGACTATAGACGAGACTATAGACGAGACTATAGACGAGACTATAGACGAGACTATAGACGAGACTATAGACGAGACTATAGACGAGACTATAGACGAGACTATAGACGAGACTATAGACGAGACTATAGACGAGACTATAGACGAGACTATAGACGAGACTATAGACGAGACTATAGACGAGACTATAGACGAGACTATAGACGAGACTATAGACGAGACTATAGACGAGACTATAGACGAGACTATAGACGAGACTATAGACGAGACTATAGACGAGACTATAGACGAGACTATAGACGAGACTATAGACGAGACTATAGACGAGACTATAGACGAGACTATAGACGAGACTATAGACGAGACTATAGACGAGACTATAGACGAGACTATAGACGAGACTATAGACGAGACTATAGACGAGACTATAGACGAGACTATAGACGAGACTATAGACGAGACTATAGACGAGACTATAGACGAGACTCTAGACGAGACTATAGACGAGACTATAGACGAGACTATAGACGAGACTATAGACGAGACTATAGACGAGACTATAGACGAGACTCTAGACGAGACTATAGACGAGACTATAGACGAGACTATAGACGAGACTATAGACGAGACTATAGACGAGACTATAGACGAGACTATAGACGAGACTATAGACGAGACTATAGACGAGACTATAGACGAGACTATAGACGAGACTATAGACGAGACTATAGACGAGACTATAGACGAGACTATAGACGAGACTATAGACGAGACAATAGACGAGACTATAGACGAGACTATAGACGAGACTATAGACGAGACTATAGACGAGACTATAGACGAGACTATAGACGAGACTATAGACGAGACTATAGACGAGACTATAGACGAGACTATAGACGAGACTATAGACGAGACTATAGACGAGCCTATAGACGAGACTATAGACGAGACTATAGACGAGACTATAGACATGAGTAAAGACGAGACTATAGACGAGACTAGAGACATGAGTAAAGACGAGACTCGCAAAGAGACTATAGACGAGACTGGATGTGAGACTAAAGACGAGACTAGAGTCGAGATTATAGACGAGACGGGACTATAGATAAGACTATAAACAAGATTGGACTATAGACGTGACTAGAGACGAGACTTGAGACGAGAATAGAGATGAGACCTGAGACGATACTAGAGATGATACTATAGAAGAGTATGCAGTCTCGTCTACAGTCTCGTCTACAGTCTCGTCTACAGTCTCGTCTACAGTCTCATCCACAGTCTCGTCTACAGTCTCGTTTACAGTCTCGTCTACAGTGTCGTCTACTGTCTCGTCTATAGTCTCGTTTATAGTCTCACCTACATTCGCATCTATAGTCTTATCTATCCTATCGTCTATAGTCTTCTGTTGTCTCGTCAAAATTCTCGATAATCGTCCATAGTCTCTGATCTATAGTATGTCGCATATAGTTGCACGTTTATATAGTCCTTTATTGTTTCTCGTCTCATTTATATTCTCGTTTGAAGTTTTGTCAAACGTCTCGACAATCTCTCGTCTATAGAATCTCGTTTAAATAGTCTATCATGTACAGTTTCACATCTATAATATTTTGTGTATTCTCCTCTATGTTCTCATATATATTCTAGTCTATAGTACCGTCTAAAGTCTAAAATATTGTTTTTAGTTTGTCGTCTATAGTCCCTCACCTATAGCTTCTCATCTATAGTATCTAGTCTCATGTCTATAATCTCTAGTCTCCCATCTATAGTCTCTTGTCTATAGTCTCTAGTCTGTCGTGTATAGTCTTTCAAGCTTCATCAACAATTGTTACATTTACTAACTCTGTTTACAGATATTGTTACATTTTCTAAAAGCTAGTTATAATTGTGAATGGAAGTTCTTTAACCTTTTCAAAACCCAAAATAATTCATTAACTGAATTTTTTCCGTACACATACCCTCTAGTATATAATAGAAGATTTAAAAATATCTAACAATTATTGGCTTTTTAAACCCTCAAACTTGAGTTTCAATAAATTGGTCACTATTTCATGTTGCTACTCAATAATAAAGTCATCATTTTTGCCATGTTTTTGTAAACTCATATAACAACATCTTAAGTCCCTAGGTTTTTTTTGCCAGCTCTTGCTGGTAAAATAGTATGGAGAAAACAACACGTATTTCCAAGTAAACTTTAAGGCTGAAATTGATTTTCATTGTATTTGTTTTTTTTACAATTCAATGCCTTTCTACATTGCTAAATGTAAACGGCCTGAAGCCTAACAACCAGCAACAACACTTCATTGAAATTCTTCCGGTGATTTTTGTTAAGATTATAGATTTATTGTGTGTTGAAATAATGATTGCTAGCATGATAGCTTAGGAAAAACAAAGAAGAGAAATGACTACTCGATATAAATTTTTGAAATGAAGACAAACCTACAAGTATGCTATGAAAATAATACTAGCAGTTGTTCATAGAATTTATTATTATAGTAGTGCAGAGTACAAATTTGTTAACGTTTTGTTGGTTTAAGGATTTAGAACAAATATATTGTACTTTTTCAGTAAAGATTTATTCAGCAGAGTATTGAATTCTAAATGAATATTGACATTTTTGCCATAATTTTAAGTACAAATCATGGCAGTTTTAATTCAGTAGAATAGGGAAAGAAACTCTAAGATACCTATATATATTACGAAACAATATTGAAATGTTTCATTGACTTCAAGGGGAATAGCAAGTTTATCAAAGTCTAAAGATTTCCTTATATTAAAATTAAATTTCTTTATAAAAACTTAAACTCATGAATATTTTGTTCTACTTATTTTATTTTTCTTAATTTTAGTTTATATTTCTTTTACTTTTTTCTTATTTTCTTGAAAGTTTTTATTTTATTAGTCAAGTTATGAATATTAATAAGTCAACTTTACATAGACCGTAAGTAAATTGAAATCAATATGTTACATGACATTCACCTGCTGGTGCCTCAAGGTGTTTATGGTCATTGGTTTTTTGTTTAAACTCTTTTATTTATGTTTGTTTTGCATACAATTTTTTTATTCTGTGAAATTTTTTAAGAAAAAAGGAAATAAAAAATAAAAGTTTTCTTTAATTTATGCAAAATATAAAGAAAGTAAATAAATTTTAAATTTGAAACAGGCAACATAAATGAATATACAATATGTTATAGCCAAAAATAGCTCTCTTAATGGTTTAGATTTACTTTTTTACTTTCATTATTAATTCAATTCATTTTAAATTCCTTAAATATTTTTGGTTTAATTTTCTCTATATCTTTGATTTGGCTTACCTGCTTTCTTTGGCAATATCTGTGTTCTGTAATCTCTTTTAAATTCTGAAAACTTTTGCCAAAACATTTCTTACTAAGAAAATCTCGCTTAATATAGACAACTATAGGATAGTTATGAACTTTGTAACAAAAATCCAAAGATATTAAAAATACACAAATGTATTGCATTTTAATAAACTGCTAGTTACTACTAGCAAACTTAAAAAGAGTTCTTAATAAAAGTTATGAAATTTGGAAAGAGTTTTAATCACAAACATATAAAAGGATTCACAAGTTATTATATTAGCAGCAACTGTGTTCAGTATTAGTCCAGTTTATTTATTCCCAGTTTTCTTCAAATCAGACTGCATGGTCTTGGCTATAGTCTCTATCTCGTCTATACTCTCATATATGATATTATCTATAATCTCATCTATACTTCCATCTATGCTCTCGACTATATTATCGTGTATACTCTATTCTTGTCTCTAGTCTTATCTTTAGTCTTGTCTATATTATGGTCTACACACTCGTCTGTGATTTCCTCTATACTCATGTCTCCAGTAACGTTTCTAGTCTCGTCTCTTATCCCGTCTTTAGACTCATCTCCAGACTATTTTCTAGTCTCGCCTCTAGAGTAGTCTCAAGTCT
The DNA here is from genome assembly GCF_958450345.1 of Calliphora vicina. Lineage (NCBI taxonomy): Eukaryota > Metazoa > Arthropoda > Insecta > Diptera > Calliphoridae > Calliphora > Calliphora vicina. The sequence continues at coordinate 118,686,012 of NC_088783.1, forward strand.
CGTCTCTAGTCTTGTCTCTAGTTCCTTCACTAGTCTAGTCTCTAGTCTTAACTCTACTCATGCCTCTAGTATCGTTTATAGTCTTGTTTCTATTCTCGTCTCAAGTCCCTACTCATGTCTATAATCTCGTCTATATTCTCACCTGTAGTCTCGTTTCTAATCTCTTTTCTAATCTCTTTTCCAGTCTCATTTCAAATCTTTTCACTAGCCTCGTCTCTAGTTTCTTCACTAGTCTAGTCTCTAGTCCCATTTCTTGTCTCGTCTATAGTCTCGTCTATAGTCTCATCTATAGGCTTGTCTCTTGTCTCGTCTTCAATATCGTTTCTAGTCTCGTCTCTAGTCTCTTCTAGTGACATATCTATTCTCCTCTATAGTCTCGTCTATAGTTTCGTCTATAGTCTCGTCTATAGTCTCATCTATAGTCTCGTCTATAGTCTCATCTATAGTCTCATCTATAGTCTCGTCTATAGTCTCATCTATAGTCTCATCTATAGTCTCGTCTATAGTCTCGTCTATAGTCTCGTCTATAGTCTCGTCTATAGTCTCGTCTATAGTCTCGTCTATAGTCTCGTCTATAGTCTCGTCTATAGTCTCGTCTATAGTCTCGTCTATAGTCTCGTCTATAGTCTCGTCTATAGTCTCGTCTATAGTCTCGTCTATAGTCTCGTCTATAGCCTCGTCTATAGTCTCGTCTATAGTCTCGTCTAATGTCTCGGCTATAGTCTCGTCTATAGCCTCGTCTATAGTCTCGTCTACAGTCTTGTCTATAGTCTCGTCTACAGTCTCGTCTATAGTCTCGTCTATAGTCTCGTCTATAGTCTCTTCTATAGTCTCGTCTATAGTCTCGTCTACAGTCTCGTCTATAGTCTCGTCTATAACCTCGTCTATAGTCTCGTCTATAGTCTCGTCTATAGCCTCGACTATAGTCTCGTCTATAGTCTCGTCTATAGTCTCGTCTATAGTCTCGCCTATAGTCTCGTCTCGGGTCAAGTCCCAAGTCCCTACTCATGTCTATAATCTCGTCTATATTCTCACCTATAGTCTCGTTTCTAATCTCTTTTCCAGTCTCATTTCAAATCTTTTCACTAGCCTCGTCTCTAGTTTCTTCACTAGTCTTGTCTCTAGTCTCATTTCTTGTCTCGTCTATAGTCTCGTCTATAGTCTCGTCTATAGTCCCGTCTATAGTCTCGTCTATAGTCTCGTCTATAGTCTCGTCTATAGTCTCGTCTATAGTCTCGTCTATAGTCTCGTCTATAGTCCCGTCTATAGTCTCGTCTATAGTCTCGTCTATAGTCTCGTCTATAGTCTCGTCTATAGTCTCGTCTATAGTCTCGTCTATAGTCTCGTCTATAGTCCCATCTATAGTCTCGTCTATAGTCTCGTCTATAGTCTCGTCTATAGTCTCGTCTATAGTCCCATCTATAGTCTCGTCTATAGTCTCGTCTATAGTCTCGTCTATAGTCTCGTCTATAGTCTCGTCTATAGTCTCGTCTATAGTCTCGTCTATAGTCTCGTCTATAGTCTTGTCTAAAGTCTCGTCTATATTCTCGTCTATATTCTCGTCTATAGTCTAGTCTATAGTCTAGTCTATAGTCTCGTCTATAGTCTCGTCTATAGTCTCGTCTCTTGTCTCATCTCCAGTCTCGTATATAGTCCCTTCTATAGTCTCATCTATAGTCTCGTCTATAGTCTAGTTTAAAGTCACATCTCTAGTCTCGTTTCAAGTCTCATCTATAGTCTCTTTGCGAGTCTCGTCTCTACTCATGTCTCTAATCTCGTCTCTTGTCTTGTATCTTGTCTCTTCTCTAATCACGCCTATATTCTCGTATCTAGTCTAGTCTCGAGTCTGGTCGCTAGTCTTGTCTATAGTATCGTATGTACTCTAATTTATAGTCTCGTTCGTCTATGGTCTTGTCTATACTCTAGCCTATAGTCTTGTCTCTTGTTCCTATTCTCGTATCTGGTCTCGTCTCTAGTCTCTTTTCTCTACTCATGTCTCTTTTCTAGTCTGGCCGCTAGTCTCTTTTCGAGTCTCGCCTCTAGTCTATAGTTTCTTCACTAGTCTCGTCTCTTGTTTCTAATCTAGACGTCTCTAGTCTCGTTTTCTGATGCTTCTCTAAGGTATCTAAATACCTGTGATTGAAGCTTTTTTACGACTTTGCAGAAATACTATGGATCAATTGATTGAATAATAAAAGCTAATGTGTTATTATGTAAACCGAGCAATAAGGCCTATATAGATGATATGATTCACGCTACTGTGTTATTAAATAACAGTGTAATACGGGCCTAATCTTTGCTTAACTTTTTCTTTTGTCATGTTTTCTCTGTTCTTTCTTTTCCCAGCAGCTGTTTCATATTAGTTACCCCACAACTAACAAATAATACTTTTACGCTCCATAAGATATTTGCTTTTTTCAGTATGTTTATTTTCACTTATGTTTTGTTTTTCTGAATTTTGTCAAGAAAAATCTTCTCTATATTTGTGTTTCTGCTTTCTGTTTCTCTGAAAACAACAATCTTTTGCTGACATCTTTTTTCTTAAGTTGTTGCTATGAACTTATTTTTTTTTTTGTTAGATGCACTTATTTAACATGCTGGCAGCTACATAAAGATTTACTTTCCAACATTTCTTTGGGCCAAAACACAAAAAACAAAATACTGCTGGTTTATACAACATTAAACTTAGTTGTAAAATTGTCAAAGTCCATTTGACAACTTATGTCAATGGCATGGAAAAACCCAGAGCAGAAGTGGGGAAAAGGAAATGTTAACATAGAAATTGTATGAAACAAATGCAGTTGTCAAGCACAACTAAGTTTTATTTGTAGTGAAAAATAAAATAAATAAGATAAGGCAATTTTTCATTTCTGGGTTTTTAGAAATATTTCTTTGAGACGTATGAGTAATATTAATTAAATTTTTAATATATTGTACATTAATATTAATCATACGCAGTTTTTAAAGGGTTTGAAGAAGTCGGAAACACACTGAAGAAACTTTCAGTGCATTGCAGTGAATCATTTAATTTTTTTGTGGTATTTTCTTATTTCTTTCCCTGCCCTCAAAGTTTTTTTTAGTTTCAATTTATTTTTAAAATTTTCTTGCAATATTTTTAATAGATTTCCGATGCTAACTCCTTCATTGGTCACATGTGCTTCCAGTTTATTGATATTTGCATTTATCATATCAATAGTTTGCAGATGCTTTTAATTTTCCTAAAAGCCATATTGTTTGATGGCTCTATTTTGGTTCTTTTATATGCCAAGAAAAGTATTAAGATATTACTAGTGCATATCATAAGCAGCAAAGAAAATCTACATTAAATATAGTTTTCTGGTAACTATATTTCGCACAGTTGAAATATTCTGTAATAATTTCTTTATGAACTGAATCTACTTCATTGAAATATAAATTAAGTGTTCACTTTAAAACAGTGATATTAAATAACAATGTTTTTTCCACCTACAGTTTCCAACATGTGACAACAAAGTATGACAAAATCCCTACTAAATAACAAATTTTAAACTATTCCGTTTTTAACAGCATTCAAACGAAAACGCATAAAGTTTAAGATGAGAAAACCACAGCTGTAAATGAAAAGAAACTTCTTTATATTTTGTCAAGTAAAAAAACATAAATATTTCACCACATAGCAAAGTAATAAAAACTAAAATGTATTGAAATATTACTTAAAAAGCAAACACATACTTTTCTGAAAAATTTCTTAAATATGCCATGGAAAAGGATAATTAAGTGAAGCAGTAAAATCATTTGAAACTTTCTTTTGTTGCTAATATATGCACTGAAAATTAATGGTATAACTAAAAGGTATTAAAAGTATAGTGTATGAAGATAGAATGTTTTAATTTATATGCAATTTAATAAAGAAAATCTGAATACCTGGTAATTTGTAAACTGATATGTAACGTATAAGTGTTAGTTTATGCTCTCTTCTACAGTCTCGAGTAAATTCTCATTTGTAGTCTCGCCTATAGTCTCTTGTATATTCTCGACTATACCCTCGTCTATGGTATCGTCTAGAGTACCGTCTATAGTCTAGTCTAGAGTACCGTCTATAGTCTCGTCTATAGTTTCATCTATAGTCTCGTCTATAGTCTCGTCTATACTCTCGTCTATAGTCTCGTCTATAGTCTCGTCTATAGTCTCATCTATAGTCTCGTCTATAGTCTCGTCTATAGTCTCATCTATAGTCTCGTCTATAGTCTCGTCTATAGTCTCGTCTATAGTCTCGTCTATAGTCTCGTCTATAGTCTCGTCTATAGTCTCGTCTATAGTCTCGTCTATAGTCTCGTCTATAGTCTCGTCTATAGTCTCGTCTATAGTCTCGTCTATAGTCTCGTCTACAGTCTCGTCTATAGTCTCGTCTATAGTCTCGTCTACAGTCTCGTCTATAGTCTCGTCTATAGTCTCGTCTATAGTCTCGTCTATAGTCTCGTCTATAGTCTCGTCTATAGTCTAGTCTATAGTCTCGTCTATAGTCTCGTCTATAGTCTCGTCTATAGTCTCGTCTATAGTCTCGTCTATAGTCTCGTCTATAGTCTCGTCTATAGTCTCGTCTATAGTCTCGTCTATAGTCTCGTCTATAGTCTCGTCTATAGTCTCGTCTATAGTCTCGTCTATAGTCTCGTCTATAGTCTCGTCTATAGTCTCGTCTATAGTCTCGTCTATAGTCTTGTCTATAGTCTCGTCTATAGTCTCGTCTATAGTCTCGTCTACAGTCTCGTCTATAGTCTCGTCTATAGTCTCGTCTACAGTCTCGTCTATAGTCTCGTCTATAGTCTCGTCTATAGTCTCGTCTATAGTCTCGTCTATAGTCTCGTCTATAGTCTCGTCTATAGTCTCGTCTATAGTCTCGTCTATAGTCTCGTCTATAGTCTCGTCTATAGTCTAGTCTATAGTCTCGTCTATAGTCTCGTCTATAGTCTCGTCTATAGTCTCGTCTATAGTCTCGTCTATAGTCTCGTCTATAGTCTTGTCTATAGTCTCGTCTATAGTCTCGTCTATAGTCTCGTCTATAGTCTCGTCTATAGTCTCGTCTACAGTCTCGTCTATAGTCTCGTCTATAGTCTCGTCTATAGTCTCGTCTATAGTCTAGTCTATAGTCTCGTCTATAGTCTCGTCTATAGTCTCGTCTATAGTCTCGTCTATAGTCTCGTCTATAGTCTCGTCTATAGTCTCGTCTACAGTCTCGTCTATAGTCTCGTCTATAGTCTCGTCTATAGTCTCGTCTATAGTCTCGTCTACAGTCTCGTCTATAGTCTCGTCTATAGTCTCGTCTATAGTCTCGTCTATAGTCTCGTCTACAGTCTCGTCTATAGTCTCGTCTATAGTCTCGTCTATAGTCTCGTCTATAGTCTCGTCTATAGTCTCGTCTATAGTCTCGTCTATAGTCTCGTCTATAGTCTCGTCTATAGTCTCGTCTATAGTCTCGTCTATAGTCTCGTCTATAGTCTCGTCTATAGTCTCGTCTATAGTCTCGTCTATAGTCTCGTCTATAGTCTCGTCTATAGTCTCGTCTATAGTCTCGTCTATAGTCTCGTCTATAGTCTCGTCTATAGTCTCGTCTATAGTCTCGTCTATAGTCTTGTCTATAGTCTCGTCTATAGTCTCGTCTATAGTCTCGTCTATAGTCTCGTCTACAGTCTCGTCTACAGTCTCGTCTACAGTCTCTTGTATATTGTCGTCTATAGTCTACATCCTCGCCTCATTTATAGTCTCGTCTAGAGTACCGTCTCGTCTATAGTCTCGTCTATAGTCTCGTCTATAGTCTCGTGTATAGTGTCGTCTATAGTCTCGTCTATAGTCTCGTCTATAGTCTCATGTATAGTCTCATTTATAGTCTCGTCTATAGTCTCGTCTATAGTCTCGTCTATAGTCTCGTCTATAGTCTCGTCTATAGTCTCGTCTACAGTCTCGTCTATAGTCTCGTCTATAGTCTCGTCTACAGTCTCGTCTATAGTCTCGTCTATAGTCTCGTCTATAGTCTCGTCTATAGTCTCGTCTATAGTCTCGTCTATAGTCTCGTCTATAGTCTAGTCTATAGTCTCGTCTATAGTCTCGTCTATAGTCTCGTCTATAGTCTCGTCTATAGTCTCGTCTATAGTCTCGTCTATAGTCTCGTCTATAGTCTCGTCTATAGTCTCGTCTATAGTCTCGTCTATAGTCTCGTCTATAGTCTCGTCTATAGTCTCGTCTATAGTCTCGTCTATAGTCTCGTCTATAGTCTTGTCTATAGTCTCGTCTATAGTCTCGTCTATAGTCTCGTCTATAGTCTCGTCTACAGTCTCGTCTACAGTCTCTTGTATATTGTCGTCTATAGTCTACATCCTCGCCTCATTTATAGTCTCGTCTAGAGTACCGTCTCGTCTATAGTCTCGTCTATAGTCTCGTCTATAGTCTCGTGTATAGTGTCGTGTATAGTCTCGTCTATAGTCTCGTCTATAGTCTCATGTATAGTCTCATTTATAGTCTCGTCTATAGTCTCGTCTATAGTCTCGTCTATAGTCTCGTCTATAGTCTCGTCTATAGTCTCGTCTATAATCTCGTATATAGTCTTGTTTATAGTCTCGTCTATAGTCTCGTCTATAGTCTCGTCTATAGTCTCGTCTATAGTCTCGTCTATAGTCTCGTCTATAGTCTCGTCTATAGTCTTGTCTATAGTCTCGTCTATAGTCTCGTCTATAGTCTCGTCTATAGTCTCGTCTACAGTCTCGTCTACAGTCTCGTCTACAGTCTCTTGTATATTGTCGTCTATAGTCTACATCCTCGCCTCATTTATAGTCTCGTCTAGAGTACCGTCTCGTCTATAGTCTCGTCTATAGTCTCGTCTATAGTCTCGTGTATAGTGTCGTCTATAGTCTCGTCTATAGTCTCGTCTATAGTCTCATGTATAGTCTCATTTATAGTCTCGTCTATAGTCTCGTCTATAGTCTCGTCTATAGTCTCGTCTATAGTCTCGTCTATAGTCTCGTCTACAGTCTCGTCTATAGTCTCGTCTATAGTCTCGTCTACAGTCTCGTCTATAGTCTCGTCTATAGTCTCGTCTATAGTCTCGTCTATAGTCTCGTCTATAGTCTCGTCTATAGTCTCGTCTATAGTCTAGTCTATAGTCTCGTCTATAGTCTCGTCTATAGTCTCGTCTATAGTCTCGTCTATAGTCTCGTCTATAGTCTCGTCTATAGTCTCGTCTATAGTCTCGTCTATAGTCTCGTCTATAGTCTCGTCTATAGTCTCGTCTATAGTCTCGTCTATAGTCTCGTCTATAGTCTCGTCTATAGTCTCGTCTATAGTCTTGTCTATAGTCTCGTCTATAGTCTCGTCTATAGTCTCGTCTATAGTCTCGTCTACAGTCTCGTCTACAGTCTCTTGTATATTGTCGTCTATAGTCTACATCCTCGCCTCATTTATAGTCTCGTCTAGAGTACCGTCTCGTCTATAGTCTCGTCTATAGTCTCGTCTATAGTCTCGTGTATAGTGTCGTGTATAGTCTCGTCTATAGTCTCGTCTATAGTCTCGTCTACAGTCTCGTCTATAGTCTCGTCTATAGTCTCGTCTACAGTCTCGTCTATAGTCTCGTCTATAGTCTCGTCTATAGTCTCGTCTATAGTCTCGTCTATAGTCTCGTCTATAGTCTCGTCTATAGTCTAGTCTATAGTCTCGTCTATAGTCTCGTCTATAGTCTCGTCTATAGTCTCGTCTATAGTCTCGTCTATAGTCTCGTCTATAGTCTCGTCTATAGTCTCGTCTATAGTCTCGTCTATAGTCTCGTCTATAGTCTCGTCTATAGTCTCGTCTATAGTCTCGTCTATAGTCTCGTCTATAGTCTCGTCTATAGTCTTGTCTATAGTCTCGTCTATAGTCTCGTCTATAGTCTCGTCTATAGTCTCGTCTACAGTCTCGTCTACAGTCTCTTGTATATTGTCGTCTATAGTCTACATCCTCGCCTCATTTATAGTCTCGTCTAGAGTACCGTCTCGTCTATAGTCTCGTCTATAGTCTCGTCTATAGTCTCGTGTATAGTGTCGTGTATAGTCTCGTCTATAGTCTCGTCTATAGTCTCATGTATAGTCTCATTTATAGTCTCGTCTATAGTCTCGTCTATAGTCTCGTCTATAGTCTCGTCTATAGTCTCGTCTATAGTCTCGTCTATAATCTCGTATATAGTCTTGTTTATAGTCTCGTCTATAGTCTCGTCTATAGTCTCGTCTATAGTCTCGTCTATAGTCTCGTCTATAGTCTCGTCTATAGTCTCGTCTATAGTCTTGTCTATAGTCTCGTCTATAGTCTCGTCTATAGTCTCGTCTATAGTCTCGTCTACAGTCTCGTCTACAGTCTCGTCTACAGTCTCTTGTATATTGTCGTCTATAGTCTACATCCTCGCCTCATTTATAGTCTCGTCTAGAGTACCGTCTCGTCTATAGTCTCGTCTATAGTCTCGTCTATAGTCTCGTGTATAGTGTCGTCTATAGTCTCGTCTATAGTCTCGTCTATAGTCTCATGTATAGTCTCATTTATAGTCTCGTCTATAGTCTCGTCTATAGTCTCGTCTATAGTCTCGTCTATAGTCTCGTCTATAGTCTCGTCTACAGTCTCGTCTATAGTCTCGTCTATAGTCTCGTCTACAGTCTCGTCTATAGTCTCGTCTATAGTCTCGTCTATAGTCTCGTCTATAGTCTCGTCTATAGTCTCGTCTATAGTCTCGTCTATAGTCTAGTCTATAGTCTCGTCTATAGTCTCGTCTATAGTCTCGTCTATAGTCTCGTCTATAGTCTCGTCTATAGTCTCGTCTATAGTCTCGTCTATAGTCTCGTCTATAGTCTCGTCTATAGTCTCGTCTATAGTCTCGTCTATAGTCTCGTCTATAGTCTCGTCTATAGTCTCGTCTATAGTCTCGTCTATAGTCTTGTCTATAGTCTCGTCTATAGTCTCGTCTATAGTCTCGTCTATAGTCTCGTCTACAGTCTCGTCTACAGTCTCTTGTATATTGTCGTCTATAGTCTACATCCTCGCCTCATTTATAGTCTCGTCTAGAGTACCGTCTCGTCTATAGTCTCGTCTATAGTCTCGTCTATAGTCTCGTGTATAGTGTCGTGTATAGTCTCGTCTATAGTCTCGTCTATAGTCTCATGTATAGTCTCATTTATAGTCTCGTCTATAGTCTCGTCTATAGTCTCGTCTATAGTCTCGTCTATAGTCTCGTCTATAGTCTCGTCTATAATCTCGTATATAGTCTTTTTTATAGTCTCGTTTATAGTCTCGTCTTGTCTACAGTCTCGTTGATAGGCTCTTTTATAGACTGGTCTATAGACTCATCTATAGTCTCGTCTACGGTCTCATCTAAGTGATAGTACTTGCTCAAATTAAATATTAATCATACGTCTAATAGAGAGGAGATAAGTTCAAATTATTAAATACATTTTAACGTTGTATTGCTTTAATATTAACTCTCTTTGCATTACTATTTTAGTGTAAAATTTTTAGGCACTTGTTCCTCTAAAAACTCATTAAATTTTTTTTAAATTTTTAAAATAACAAATGCCGAGGCTCTAGAATATTTTGAGACTATGTTGTTTCTTAGATATTTGTTTAATCTAGAAATTGTGCTTAACAAATTTGATAAATATTATTCAAAGAGCAACATATGATAAAACATCAAAAAATGGAAGAAATTTGCATATTTATATAAGAAATCAAAAGCTAGATTTTAAAACCAACAAAGAATCTTTATTTAAGAAAAAAGCAAAAGTCAATAAGTTAAAGCACAAGGATAAACAAACCACTTTAGAATTTGACATAAAAAGGAAATCGAAAGTTCAATGATTAAATTTGTAGAAGGTTTATGAAACAAAATTTCCATAAAAAAATTGTTTTATAAAACTTTGATAAATTGAAAATTAAATAAAATAAGGTGTTTAATTCAAGAGTATTACAATTTTATTCTTATTAATTTGTTTATTCTTTAGTCTATTGAGTAAAAAGTGTATCTAAAGTCTGGCCTCAAATCTTATCAACGGTATAGTCTATGGTCCACTCAACGACATAGTCTACTGCATAGTTTATGCTACACTCTATGGTTTAATCTACGGTCTAGTCTACGATATAGTCCATGATCTGGTATAAGGTTTAACACAAATTTTCGTGCATTAAAAGTTGTATATTGTTCTTTAAATTTAAATTTTTGCTAAGTTTAAACATTATAATCTCCTGGGGCGTATGAGTATTATTAATTTTTTTAACATTTTTTATATTTAAAATAGCTCAACTTAAAAACGACGCAGAGCACTCAAATAAAAACTGTAGTATGCACAAGATTTACAGTTATAATAGGCATTAGAAATTATTTGGGATTTTTAAAAATTGTTTCATAAAAAAATTATTTTGAAAAAAAAAATTAAAAAAATTTCTAATAAAATTTTTTAGTTTGATTAATTTTTAAAAACAATTTCACTTAAACTAGAGACTATCTAGAGGATATATTTTTTTGTTTCTTCCCTTATTTTTCACACTGTCTTTAAAATAAAAACTTGCAGCCAAATAAAATCTCTGATATATTTTATAATTTCAACACATTTTACATTAGCATTAAGTACTTAATTTGGAAAACATTGAATGAGTTATGCCAAAAAAAATGTTATGCATGTGTTCCAAATCGCATAATAAACATAACATAGAGGGGAGTATTTAAACAAATTCAGTTTTAGGGGCCTTCTAACATATTTGAAATATAGTATTTTGTTTTATTTAATTTATAAAACCTTATTAAAGATCTTGTTTAAATTCAATAGCTGTATTTCAAAACGATATAAGCAGGAAGGATTCTGCATAAGAAAAAATGTGTTTCAGTAGGACTAGCAACTAATGTATGTCAAGTATAGGGCCTTGTAAAAGGACTCATTTTCTGCCTCATATTCTTTTTTGTATGTGTTGAATATTAATAGTTTAGTAGTGTTTTATTTAATGTATTTATGTTTTTACATTTACTGCAGTTTCAAAATAGTTTTGCATAAATATACGACATTCAAATGCTCATAAATTTTGCATGAGTTCTAAAACTAAACAGAAAACCATGAACACAAAAACAGTTCATTATACAGAGAGATGCAGGCTAATGGGAACAATCAGAATTTAAGTATAAAATAACTACAAATTGTACAATATAATTTTGACCAACAATAATTCTTTAAAGATATTTCCGCCTACAATTTGTTTTGTAAAATTTTAAGGAAAATTCCTGCTACACTTATTAATTTGCTATATGTTTCCCCATAAAATTCCTTTGTCATGTTATAAGCCAATAGTTCATTCAACTTTCCCTCTATTGTGTGGAACTTTTCAATTTTAATGAAGTTTCCTTTTGCTGTTTTGGTACATGACATATTGACAGTTACACATTTGTCAAGCTAAATCGTATGTTGATGGCCGTATAAATACAATATATATTGTGTTTTAAGTACATTAATCTAAGAGTCAAAGAAAATGTGGCAAAATACTACAAAAACCAAGCAATTTGTATTGGAAACAAAATTAGAACACAAAGCAGAGCCAAAAGGCATGACCTGTGTAATTATTTAGGTTTTGAGGAAATAATAAAACTTTTGTTACACAAAAAAGTGACAGGCAGTTAAACTGAAATGTGTGATTAAACATTCTACAGATTCTTAAAAATATTTAATTGTTATTTAGTTTATTATTTCATCTAGCGCTTTAAGCTTAATTTACTTGATTTCCTATTGAAATCTTTGACTCAAGATTTCCTATAGAAATCTTTGGTCTATAGACTCAAGATTTCCTATAGAAATCTTTGGTCTATAGACTCAAGATTTCCTATAGAAATCTTTGGTCTATAGACTCAAGATTTCCTATAGAAATCTTTGGTCTATAGACTCAAGATTTCCTATAGAAATCTTTGGTCTATAGACTCAAGATTTCCTATAGAAATCTTTGGTCTATAGACTCAAGATTTCCTATAGAAATCTTTGGTCTATAGACTCAAGATTTCCTATAGAAATCTTTGGTCTATAGACTCAAGATTTCCTATAGAAATCTTTGGTCTATAGACTCAAGATTTCCTATAGAAATCTTTGGTCTATAGACTCAAGATTTCCTATAGAAATCTTTGGTCTATAGACTCAAGATTTCCTATAGAAATCTATGGTGTATAGACTCAAGATTTCCTATAGAAATCTTTGGTCTATAGACTCAAGACCAAAGATTTCCTATAGAAATCTTTGGTCTATAGACTCAAGACTCAAGATTTCCTATAGAAATCTTTGGTCTATAGACTCAAGATTTCCTATAGAAATCTTTGGTCTATAGACTCAAGATTTCCTATAGAAATCTTTGGTCTATAGACTCAAGATTTCCTATAGAAATCTTTGGTCTATAGACTCAAGATTTCCTATAGAAATCTTTGGTCTATAGACTCAAGATTTCCTATAGAAATCTTTGGTCTATAGACTCAAGATTTCCTATAGAAATCTTTGGTCTATAGACTCAAGATTTCCTATAGAAATCTTTGGTCTATAGACTCAAGATTTCCTATAGAAATCTTTGGTCTATAGACTCAAGATTTCCTATAGAAATCTTTGGTCTATAGACTCAAGATTTCCTATAGAAATCTTTGGTCTATAGACTCAAGATTTCCTATAGAAATCTTTGGTCTATAGACTCAAGATTTCCTATAGAAATCTTTGGTCTATAGACTCAAGATTTCCTATAGAAATCTTTGGTCTATAGACTCAAGATTTCCTATAGAAATCTTTGGTCTATAGACTCAAGATTTCCTATAGAAATCTTTGGTCTATAGACTCAAGATTTCCTATAGAAATCTTTGGTCTATAGACTCAAGATTTCCTATAGAAATCTTTGGTCTATAGACTCAAGATTTCCTATAGAAATCTTTGGTCTATAGACTCAAGATTTCCTATAGAAATCTTTGGTCTATAGACTCAAGATTTCCTATAGAAATCTTTGGTCTATAGACTCAAGATTTCCTATAGAAATCTTTGGTCTATAGACTCAAGATTTCCTATAGAAATCTTTGGTCTATAGACTCAAGATTTCCTATAGAAATCTTTGGTCTATAGACTCAAGATTTCCTATAGAAATCTTTGGTCTATAGACTCAAGATTTCCTATAGAAATCTTTGGTCTATAGACTCAAGATTTCCTATAGAAATCTTTGGTCTATAGACTCAAGATTTCCTATAGAAATCTTTGGTCTATAGGCTCAAGATTTCCTATAGAAATCTTTGGTCTATAGACTCAAGATTTAATATAGAAATCTATCTAAATCTCTTATAGAAACTACATAAACTTTTGTTTTAAATATCTCTAAATATTTTTATTAAATGCCTTTATTACTTTACTACTAGTGACAGCCTTAATTTGTGTTGTAACAAAAATGAAATTGAGGTCGCCCTACATTAAATATTAACACTCTTTGGGGAGAACTGTATTATGTTGGCTTACAATATGCTTCTGGGAAGTGTGACATAATAAAACTACAGGAAATTTTACTTACTTTTCAAAATTTGTTTTAAAACAAAAAAAAGCCTAAAGTAACAAATTGAAGAACAGCCATGCTGGGTGTTACTTAAGTACTTACTGCAAACCAAACAAATGTGCAAAAAAAAACAACAATTTGAAGCAGCTAAATTAAACTGACAGGACAAAAAGAAATGGTAGAAATTTTAGGGCAGCAAAAAGAACTTATGAAGGCTGTACTTTCACAGAAGCTGGTGTTTAGAAGGTTTACATATTAACTGACGTGAGTTATAATTCCACATTTTGTACCCAATTGCAAACGTAAACATATTATCGAGCTGATAGCTCTGCTAATAACTCCCTAGCTTCAATACATTTCAATATTTTAACGATTTGCTCTCATTCCTTTAAATGTCAAACAATATGATGACCTGCCAATTACATTTGCCTGCCACTACTGCCTTTTTAAACAATAACCTGTCTGGCACATTAAGTTTTCCCTGCTAAAATTTTATTTTATATATGTCCCATTTTGACTGTTGTTGTTCCAGTTGGTTGGTTGCTTGGTTTCACATTAAATATCCCAACCAAAGTTACAAAATCATGTCATAAGTCTCTGGTTGACAATTGTATTCACAGAAATAAAAAAAAATTTCATTCTCCTGTTTCTCACAAATGGCATTTTTAAAATGAATGTGGTGGCATTTTAGCCAAATGCTTATTTCTTTTACAAAAAAAAGCATAAAGTTTTTGTTTCATTTTTGTTACTCATAAAGTAGTGCAGGGAATTGAAGTGATACACATATAGTAATTGTAGTTTTACCTTAAATAAGACTAATTTCTGATGGCTTTTAAGTAGGTATTGTTGTTTAAAAAGTCTGCTATAGAAAATTCCTGGGGGAGGAAAGAAAGGTAAAGTGAAAGCCTAAAAGCCTGACATAATAGATGTTTGCAAAAATGAGGACACATGAGAAATGTTTTGAATTAAGTGGAAATTTTTGAATAAGAATTATTTTATTGTTTTATGAGAAATAAAAGCTATTTTTCTCTGATCTTTATAAGAAATTTTATTAAAAACTTAACAAAATATAGAGTTTTCATTTATTACAGCATTTACAGAAAATTTATTTAAAAACCTCAAATATTTTCATCGCAAAAACCTTAAACATTTTGTTTTTCCCCCCAAAAATATTTACATTATTGACTGATTTATTTGTAAAGCCATCATCAGGCAATGGCAAACTGATTGGTTATGCAAAAAAATAATGTTAAAATATATAAATAAATATTTGCCGAATAAAAACAGGAAACGGACATTAAATGAGCAAAAACACTATGTGAATAAATATCAATATTTATGTCCAACAAAATTATCAACGCCACCATAATCATCACAATCAATTGGTAACAAAAGTAAATAAAAAAAAATAAGTAGGACAAATATTGTTTTCAATGAAAACTGAATAAAATTTGAATTGATTTTAACTTAACATAAATTATAATATTTTTTTTTCTGTAGAAAAAAAAATTGTCTATTTGGTAAATTATTTAAACATAAATAGGACAAACAAGGATGAATTGAATTAAAAGAGGTCACTGCAAATGTTTGTATATATAAATAACCAAATTTAAAAGTAATGTTTTACAAAGTTAAAAATCATTACTCTTTAATGATTCTTTAAAATATTGCAGTCCTTTTTCATTCAATCAAATTTACAAATACAATTCAAATTCAGATTGAAACTGTAACCTATATTTAGCTGTATATTTTAAAACAATTATGCAAATTTGCAAATCTCTATATTTTGGACAAAACTTACTTTCACAAAAGTCCAAATGAAATCATCAGGTGTTAAAATCTCACTGCACAAATTTAAATAAAATTTTCAGCACTATTACAAAAGGAATTTCTAAAACAAAAGGGACTTGGAAACTGTTAAAAAAGAGACTGAAAAATATCTTTGAAGTAGATAATTAAATAAAGATGATCAAAAGAATATTTAAATGCAACTGGCTTAATAGTAACGAAATGAAAAAAGAAATATGGCAAAATGCTAATAAATAGACACATAAATAGTAAATTAAACATAATAATACAAAAAATAAAAATAACTATGATAGAAGACAGAACTGGAGAATAACAAAACTACAATAAAAATATAGTACGATTGAAGGTAAAGCGTGAAAATAATAAGAGCTACGATTGAAGGCAAAATCGTATATACCATCGACCAAAATATACCTTAAAATAAATTTTTAAAGTAAACAAAATTTAAATTTTTTTTTCAATTTTTTTTTTTTTTTAATTTTTGACAAAAAAATTCTAAGACGGTAGAGCTCTATAGGAAATCTTGGTAGATTTCTATAGGAAAGCTTAAGTGAAATTTTTGGTAAAAAAAGTTTTTTTCAATAGTTTTTTTAAAATTTTTTTTAAAAAGTTTTTTTCGAATTTTTTTTAAAAAAATTATTTTTAATTAATTTTTAGTTATTTGAGCCAATTGTATCGATTTTAAATATTAACCGAACCGAGATTATAGCGTATATATTGATGTATGAATCATGTACATATTTAACTTATCTGGGGGCTTTCTTATTTTGATTTCAACATACAGACGGACACACGGACATGGCTATATCGACTACGCCATCTATAACGATCGAGAATATATTACTTTGTGGGGTCGCACTTGCCACTCATGGTGAAGGGTATAAAAGCATAAAAGTATAAAAGCATAAAAGTATAAAGGTATAAAAGTATAAAAGTATAAAAGTATAAAAGTATAAAAGTATAAAAGTATAAAAGTATAAAAGTATAAAAGTATAAAAGTATAAAAGTATAAAAGTATAAAAGTATAAAAGTATAAAAGTATAAAAGTATAAAAGTATAAAAGTATAAAAGTATAAAAGTATAAAAGTATAAAAGTATAAAAGTATAAAAGTATAAAAGTATAAAAGTATAAAAGTATAAAAGTATAAAAGTATAAAAGTATAAAAGTATAAAAGTATAAAAGTATAAAAGTATAAAAGTATAAAAGTATAAAAGTATAAAAGTATAAAAGTATAAAAGTATAAAAGTATAAAAGTATAAAAGTATAAAAGTATAAAAGTATAAAAGTATAAAAGTATAAAAGTATAAAAGTATAAAAGTATAAAAGTATAAAAGTATAAAAGTATAAAAGTATAAAAGTATAAAAGTATAAAAGTATAAAAGTATAAAAGTATAAAAGTATAAAAGTATAAAAGTATAAAAGTATAAAAGTATAAAAGTATAAAAGTATAAAAGTATAAAAGTATAAAAGTATAAAAGTATAAAAGTATAAAAGTATAAAAGTATAAAAGTATAAAAGTATAAAAGTATAAAAGTATAAAAGTATAAAAGTATAAAAGTATAAAAGTATAAAAGTATAAAAGTATAAAAGTATAAAAGTATAAAAGTATAAAAGTATAAAAGTATAAAAGTATAAAAGTATAAAAGTATAAAAGTATAAAAGTATAAAAGTATAAAAGTATAAAAGTATAAAAGTATAAAAGTATAAAAGTATAAAAGTATAAAAGTATAAAAGTATAAAAGTATAAAAGTATAAAAGTATAAAAGTATAAAAGTATAAAAGTATAAAAGTATAAAAGTATAAAAGTATAAAAGTATAAAAGTATAAAAGTATAAAAGTATAAAAGTATAAAAGTATAAAAGTATAAAAGTATAAAAGTATAAAAGTATAAAAGTATAAAAGTATAAAAGTATAAAAGTATAAAAGTATAAAAGTATAAAAGTATAAAAGTATAAAAGTATAAAAGTATAAAAGTATAAAAGTATAAAAGTATAAAAGTATAAAAGTATAAAAGTATAAAAGTATAAAAGTATAAAAATGTAAAAGTATAAAAAGAACCAATATTGAAATAAAAATTAGGGTAAAATAGGAAGTACCATAGAAATTGTAATATAACAAGTAAATGAGCTACATTCGGCTTTTCCGAATGTTATATACCCTCACCAAATTATACTTTAAAATACATTTTTTTAGGTAAACAAAATTTTAATTTTATTTAAAAAATTTTTTTTTTTTATTTTTTTAAAACAATTTTAATTTTTGTTTTTATTTAAATAAAATTTTTTTTGGAAAAAGAAATTTTGATGGAAAAAAGATTTGAAATATTTATCATTAGATAACCATATTATCTATATTAATGACTTAGTATTGATATAGATAAAAAGTAGGTCAAAAATCGAGGTTGTCCTGGTTTATTCCATTTGTGGCCGATTTTGTCGATTTGAAATAGCAACCGAGATGGAAGAATTCCCGATGTATTGATGTTCAAAATTTTTTGAACTTGGTCATATTCGATTGGCACATGTCCACACAGAATTCTTATTGAGACATCGAGGGCCTCGTTTCATACTTTCTACAATAAAAAAATCACCATATTATTTGTAGTGTACTCAGAATAAAACAAACTAAATTTCATTTAGCTGGTTGGCTTTTTATAGTACAAAGTCAATGTTATGTGTTATCTCAAGTACATTTAAATTATTTTAAATTATTTTAATAATTGACATTTTGGCCAATAATTGACATTTTGGCCAAATAGGTGGTTTTTCTTATCCATGTAACTTATTACCTATTGTGCTTCTTTTTTTTCCAAAAATCAATTTTTTTTTGTCAAAATGGGCCCTTTTTTTCTCAAAAGAAAGATTAAGTCTTTTCCTTTAAGACATTTTTGTTCGATTAGATCCATAATCCCCCATAAGTATTTTATATTTTTCTGCGTATACTTAATATTTAATTTGACAGAAATAAATATCACTCATACGTCTCAGCAGGGATATTTCCTTATATGAATTTAATTAATTATTTTATTATTATTAATCTTGATTTACATTTTAATAAGTACTATTTTGCCTTTAGCTAAATCTACTAACTTTGGCTATGATTAATAATAAATATCATTCATTTGTCGATTGCTACAAATCAGAAAATGTTTCTATGTACTCAGATTCCTTTAAGGAAAAAAAGCCAACCAAATTAATAAACAAAGAAAGGTTTAATATATATATTTTGGTGCAAGGTATTTTTACGAAGTTGTAAATATCCATTTTTCTGACAAATGACAAAAAATATTTCAAATATGCGTTTATATCGTACATTATTGACATGCCTAATACAATTTTCTGAAGAAAAGCTATATTTTTGACAAGTACTTAAGCAAAAATATGACGGAAAAATAGGCAAAGGTTGCATTCTTATTTTCCTAAATACAATCAGTTGCTGCCAGGAATAATCCATTAATTCGCAGCTTCAATTGTCAACTAAATTTCCAAATATTTGAGACTTTTTTGGATACCAGAAAAATTTCATTTCTTTAAACATCCCTAATTTACAAATACTTTATTTAGGTTATATTTTAATAATTATTTGGTATTTACTTATCAGTTTTTGAAGCAAGCATTAATATCATTTTGAGGAATGTACGTCAATTGCAAATTAATATATTCATGTTTTCCAACACAAAATGTTCTTTTCTTAGGTTGAAAGACTATATTTTCTTAAAGATAATTTTGAATAAAATTCAAGCATTATAATAAGCTTTAAGACAATATTTGTTGTACTAATGCTCTACTTATATATGTATGTATATTTACATTTACACTTTGCATATATTTAACTTAAGATAACACATGACATTGACTTTGTAATACAAAAAGTCAAACATTAAAATGATCAAGGAAAACAAACTTAAGTTTATTTTAATCTGAATACCCTACAAATATTAAGAGGACAATTAAATTTATGACTTTTAGTGTTTTTAAACATAATTGGATGAAAAGGATGAAGCCACTTATGATCAAAAGCAAGAAAATCTATTTCAATGGTTATTCTTTTGATTCTCCAATTCAACCTTTAATAGAAGTTCTTTTTATTCTCCAATTTTCCCTTCAATCGTAGTTCGTCTTTTGCTCACATTTTACCCTCAAACTTAGTTATTTTTATTCTCTAATATTAGTTCTCTTTATACTCCAATTTTACCTTCCATCGAAGTTCTTTTTATTCTCCAAATTTACCTTCCAGCTTAGTTCTTTTTATTCTTTAATTTTACTTTCAAACGTAGTTTTTTTTATTCTCTAATTTTACCACCAATCGTAGTTCATCTTTTGCTCCAATTTTACCTTCAACTGTAGTTCTTTTTATTCTCCAATTTTACCTTCAACTGTAGTTCTTTTTGTTCTCAAATTGTTGTTCTTTTCCATAAAGCTTCATAAAATAAAGATATTGTGCCTTTTTAGTGAAACAAATTATTTAACGAAAAAAGGATATATGGCAATCTTTTAAATGAAAAAGTAAACAAATTTTAACTACTAAATGTCAGATAAAGCTATGAAAATCTCGTATTGTAGGCTATTTAGTTTTAGAAAAAACTAAAGCAAAACATGTTTTTATTCAATTCAATGCTGTTTAAGATTTTACATATTTTTTTTTTGATATCCTGTGTATAGTGCAATACTTTTTGGTTTTGCTGCTACAATTTTTCTCTTTTTTATTACGTTTTTTATTTAACTGCAGCCCATGTTACTCAAACATTGTGAAAGTATAAGAAAAATGTGTTGAAGTTTGTATATGTTTGCTCTACAAACTGTACTGCTTATAAAATATTTTTTACCACAGCCTAAAAGTATGCTTGTGTTTCTCTGTATGTGGTTTATATAAGTAAATATAGTTGTAGCTACTTAAACGTGTGTTGAAGTTAAAGTGAAAAAAAGAAACTTTGTTAAAAACTTTATCTTTAAATACTTTGCATAATTAAAAAGTAGAATAATATTAACTTAAATTGAACTAAGTAAGATGTAAGCTGAAGAGTATGTAAGTTTAAAGGCAAAGGAGCCTTTAAAGAAAATAATGATGATAATACAAAAGAACTCAAGTTGTTGTTAATAGGATTTTGTAAACATCTTGCTAAATAGCTTAAGGCTTATTTAAGGGAAAATTTTGTTTAAATATTTCATGTTTAAAATTATATTATCTTTCCTGAGGCATTTCCTTTAGTTAAGATTTCATTTATTTCTGTACTTTTTAAACACTTAATTGTCTATAGAAATTATTTAAAGTTTAAAATTTGTATTAAGTGCCAACAATTTTCATTAAAATTCAAAAAGTTATAATTAATAAGTTGGATAAATTTTTTAGGAAAATAAAGCAGCAATGACTTTATTTAAAGAGAAATGCCTTTTAACAAAAAAAAGAGCCAGTTAACAATTGAAGTTTAAACTTAAAATGTACAACAAAAGTGAAACACAAACAACAGATTATCTTTACAGCCACAACTTGTGTTAATTTCAATTAAAAAGAAAACTTTTTTTTTGAAAGGGAAACAAAGTATTTTAATACATGAAACATTGTGTTAAGGAAAGAAAATAAAAGTATAACAAAAACCTTTTTGCTGTTAACATTTCCCTTCCTTAAAATGTTTGCCAAATTTTAAAATCTAACAAGTGGTGGTAAAGTTTTTATAACTTTAAGTACATAAATAATGTTTCGGATAACAAAGACACAATTGAATTTATTGCTAGTTCTCAGTTTAAAGAATATCCGAACGTAAAATACTTGATTAGGTTTTATTTGGCTTTAACAGAAAATCAAAACAAACTCTAAAACAAAAATCTTTTGGAAAAACTAACACAAAATTAATAGAAAAAAATATATAAGCTGGTGCACAGCAGGATAAAAGTTTAAGGTTAGCAGAAAATGCTAATCAAAAGCTTCTAGCACAGCTCGGAGTTCGAGAAAAATACTGTGGTACGTTTTGCAATATTTTAGAACTTATAAACTAATAATATGGTGGCGTTTTTGGAGAAAAATTTCCTATTGTGAAAAAAGGATATATGGCAAACTTTGAAACTAAAATATCTGCAACAATGAAGTGTATGTTATATACTAAACCACTAAATAATACTTATTGTAGGATACTTAAATTTAAAAATATCTTATTTAATAATGATATTTTTGGCAAATTAAATCTTTTTTACAAAAAATTTTCCAAAAATATGTCTTTAACTAAATGCAAATAAGTAAAGCCGTAAATATTTTCCATATTTAGTTAAAAAAAATCAAGTTTCAAAAAAAGGATATATGGCAAACTTTGAACCTAAAATAGCTGCAACAATGAAGAATATGTTATATGTTAGAGTACTAAATAATACAAATTGTAGGATACTTAAATTCAAAATTATCTAATTAAATAATGATATTTTCACCAAATTAAATATTTTTTACAACAAATTTTCAGAAAATATATCTTTAATTGAATGCAAATAAGTAAAGCACTAAATATTTTACACATTTAAATAAAAATTGCAAGTTTCAAAAAAAGGATATATGGCAAACTTTGAAACTAAAATTGCTGCAACAATGAAGTGTATGTTATATACTAAACCACTAAATAATACTTATTGTAGGATACTGAAATTTAAAAATATCTGATTTAATAATGATATTTTTGGCAAATTAAATCTTTTTTACAACAAATTTTCCAAAAATATATCTTTAATAAAATGGAAATAAGTAAAGGCATAAATATTTTCCATATTTAGTTAAAAAAAATCAAGTTTCAAAAAAAGGATATTTGGCAAACTTTGAAACTAAAATAGCTGCAACAATGAAGTATATGTTATATGTTAGAGTACTAAATAATACTAATTGTAGGATACTTAAATTTAAAAATATCTAATTAAATAATGATATTTTCACCAAATTAAATATTTTTTACAAAAAATTTTCAAAAAATATATCTTTAATTAAATGCAAATAACTAAAGCCCTAAATATTTTACACATTTAAATAAAAAATTGCAAGTTTCAAAAAAAGGATATATGGCGAACTTTGAAACTAAAATAGCTACAACAAAGAAGTGTATGTTATATACTAAAGCACTAAATAATACTTATTGTTGGATACTTAAATTTAAAAATATCTGATTTAATAATAATATTTTTAACAAATTCAATATTTTTTACAAAAAATTATAAAAAAATATATCTTTATATAAATGCAAATAAGTAAATCAATAAACAATTTCCACATTTAACTAAAAAAAAATCGAGTTTCAAAAAAAGGATATATGGAAAACTTTGAAACTAAAATAGCTGCAACACTGAAGTATATGTTATATGTTAGAGTACTAAATAATACTTATTGTAGGATGCTTATTTTTCAAAATATCTATTTAATAGTGATATTGTTGCCAAATAAAATATTTTTTACAAAAAATTTTCAAAAAATATATCTTTAATTAAATGAAAATAAGTAAAGCCGTAAATATTTTACACATTTAGTTAAAAAATCTCAAGTTTCAAAAAAAGGATATAAGGGAAACTTGGAAACTAAAATAGCACCAACAATAAAGTGTATGTTATATATTAGAGTACTAAATAACACTTATTGTAGGATACTTAAATTTAAAAATATCTGATTTAATAATTATATTTTTGGCAAATTATGTATTTTTTACCAAAAATTTTCCAAAAATATATCTATAATTAAATGCAAATAAATAAAGACGTAAATATTTTCCATATTTAGTTAAAAAATTTCAAGTTTCTAAAAAAGGATATATGAGAAACTTTTAATGTATGAAAAATACAACAAATTTGGTTATGAATTAGAATGCAGCATTAAATGGTACATATTGTTAACTACATAAACTTAATAATATTGAATTTATTAAAAGTATTTTTGCTAAATAAAATTTATTTCGTAACAATTTTTTAAAAGAATAAATTTTTAAAGAATTATGGTGTTATAAAACACATAAATTTTTGCATTTTAAATTAAAAAATTTATTATTGGAAAAAAGGATATATGAAAAACTTTTTAAATAAAGCAAAAACAACAATTATGCTTTCACAATCCAATTGAGCATTAAATGTTACATATTGTGGCATAGTTGGTTTTTAATTATGTAATTTTATTTTTTAATATTTTTCTCAGCATCTCTAAAATTCCAGTTCTCAATTTTAACATGATTTAACAATAGACTTC
Organism: Calliphora vicina; assembly: GCF_958450345.1. Classification (NCBI taxonomy): domain Eukaryota; kingdom Metazoa; phylum Arthropoda; class Insecta; order Diptera; family Calliphoridae; genus Calliphora; species Calliphora vicina. The sequence goes on from NC_088783.1 coordinate 118,709,548, forward strand.
TTTGTAATCATCACTTTGATTTCTTTCTGTCTTCCGAGTATTTGAATTTCTGAAAACTCTTTTGTTTATTTAGTAACAAATTTTCCATTTTGTATCGATTTATACACAATTAGTTGTAGTTTTGTGTTGTGTTAAACTTGTACGTTTGTATATTACGTACAGCTATTTGATATTTTACATGATTACACTTACATAATTTATTCGATACTCAATACTTGTGTCTAGAATTTTAGTTAATAATGTAATGGGGAAATGTGTGTAAGAAAATATTGCAACTAAAATGTTTATACCCTGCATCATAACTGAAACTAAATAGGTTATTAAATTGGTTGTTTTATATGAAACACAAAGAATACATGTCCTTGATTTTTATGGAATTCTGTACTTTTGTATGTGTATTATTTATGGAAATCCATGTTGAAAGGAGTGTAATTTTGGTTCTATATGCAGGGCTTTTCAAGAAAAACAGAAAAATACACAGAGAAAAAGATATCTCAAATCTAGAATATTTGCATGGAATGTGGGTTCGATTCCCAACACATTTGACTCACTACAATGGGATTATTGGCTTAGTATGTAAATAGCATTTAAATACTTAGTTCATTCAAATTTAAATTCCCTCTAAATTTCTCCTACTGCTTTATGCTATTTAAGCCATAATAGTTTAAGGATGCTATTTTGAAATCCTTTTCACACATGCATATGCACAGGAAACTAAATAAACTTGTTAGTGTATGTATACATGTAAGTGGTCAGACAAATACAAAGACGTTTGAATATAAATGTATACAAATGTGTACTTGTTAATGTAATTTGATTGCTAGTAGTATCTGGTTAATATTAGTTAATGATTACTGTTGTATATAGGTAAAATGTAAAGCAAAAATTGTATACAAAGTTTTGTTCGAATTTAGAACACATGTTTGCTTGTGTTCATTTATGCATTTATGTATGTGTAAGAACATTGCACATTGCCTCCTGCATAACAGATAAGTGAATTTAATTATAATGATTATTAAAGTACATGGTGTTTCTGGGAACTGTTAGGCAGTGTTATTTTGAAATTGCAAGTTATTTGAAATAGTTATCAAAGGGAATTTACATTAGCAATTAAATTGTGAAAACAAAGCAGAGTTAAAGCTTTAAGTTCAATATTTTGAAAACTAAGTATCCTACAATATGAGAAATTTAATGCTCTTTCATTTACGGTACTCTAAATTTTGGTAACTTTTTTAGTTTAAAAGTTTTCCATATATCCTTTTTATACATAATTAAATTTTTGCACAAAATAGGGAAATATTGGGCATATTATTTTATTCATCTAATTAATTGAAACATTTATATTAAAAATGTTTAAATAATTACTTTAGCAAACATTTTATGTATTACTCAATTCAATATTTCGAAAACTAAATACTCCACAATATGAAAAATTTAATGCACTTTCATAAATCGCAGTCTAAATTTGGGTAACTTTTTTAGTTTAAATGTTTTCCATATATCCTTTTTTTCATAATTAAATTCTTACGTAAAATAGGTTAAATTTTTAGCTTTTTATTGCCTTCCTATAATTAAGTGACAAATTTATTTTAAAAATATTCAAAAATTTAATTAATTTAGCAAACATATTATTACTTAATTTAATATTTGGAAAACTAAATACTCCACAATATGAGAAATTTATTGCACTTTCATAAACCGCAGTCTAAATTTGGGTAACTTTTTTAGTTTAAATGTTTTCCATATATCCTTTTTTTCATAATTAAATTTTTACACAAAATAGGGCAAATTTTTAGCCTTTCATTGCCTTCCTATAATTTAGTGACAAACTTATTTTAAAAATATTCAAATATTTAATTAATTTAGCAAACATTTTATTACTTAATTTAATATTTCGAAAACTAAATACTCCACAATATGAGAAATTTAATGCTCTTTCATATACTGTACTCCAAATTTGGGTAACTTTTTTAGTTTAAAAGTTTTCCATATATCCTTTTTTCATAATAAAATTTTTACACAAAATAGATAAAAACTAAATACCCTAAAATATGCTACATTTAATGATCCTTCTATTCCCGTACTAAAAATGTGTCTAACTCTTTTAGTTAAAAAGTTTTCCGTATATCCTTTTTTAATTTTTTTAAAAATTTATTAAATTTAACAAAAATTTTATTTGAAAATCAAAGACTCCACAGTATACTACATTTAAAGCTGTTTCAAATGTCATACTCTAAATTGCTGTGTAAATTATAGTTTCAAAGTTGTATCCTTTTTTCAACAACTTTCCATATTTTACCTAAAAATGAAAATTTGTTATTGTTTTACATACATACATACATATATCTTTTGCATAATTTATAGATAAATATTTCATTAACTAAGTACTTTACAATATGGAACATTTAGTGGTCTTTCATATACCATACCGTAGGTTTTTGTAATTATTATAGTTCAAAAGTTTCTCATATATCCTTTTTCTACAACTTAAATTTTTTTTAATAAAAATGCAAAAAGTTTAAGTAAGTCTGTCATTCAAGTCCTTTAATGATACATTTTATTAAAAATTTTAAAAATTAATTTAATATACAAAAAAATTGAGTTACTTAATTAAATATATTCACAACTAAGTACCCTACAATTTATGAAATTCAATGGTCTTTCATATGATGTATTACAAATTTATGTATCTATTATAGTTTAAAAGTTTCACATATATCCTTTTTTGTGAAAATGACATTTTGCATTAAAAAAGTAATATGTTGTGTTCTTTGTATCACACTAATTATATAAAGCAGAAATTTAATAAAAAAAAAATTAAAAATTAATTTTACATACGAAAAATATCTTCTTCTTATTTAATATTTTGAAAGCTAAATAACCTACAATATGTGATTTTTAGTGCTCCTTCATATGCTGTACTCTAAATTGTTGTAGCTATTTTTGTTTGAAAGCTTCTCATACATCCTTTTTTTACAAAATTTTTTTTTTTCACAAAAAGGGCAAGTTTTTATAATTTAAATGCATTCTTATTATTCAAAAACAAATTTCTTTTAAAAATATTAAAAATTTCATTTATTGTAGGAAGAATTTCTTTACTTAAGTTTATAATATAAAAACTAAATACCCTACAATATGTGTTATTTAATGCCTTTTCATATACCATACTCAAAATTTTTGTAACTATTATAGATTAAAAGTTTCACATATATCCTTTTTCTACAACTTTAAATTTTTTAACTAAAAATGCAAAATATTTATTATTTTATAGCATTCATATTATTTAAAAACATATTTTCGTAAAAAAAGAAAATAAATTTAAAAAAAATTAAAACTAAGTATCCTACAATATGCGATATTAATAGCTTTTGCCTTTGCCACACTCCAAATTGTTGTTGCTACTTTAGTTTCAGAGTTTGCCATATATCCTTTTTCGAAAACATAATGATTCCTTAGTACCTTACAGCAGATGATATATACAATTGCTACTCTGTTCTAAAATAAAATATTTTGTTTGCAGCCATATCTGAAAAGTTTTATCATTAAGACGAAATCATTCGAATAGCAATAAATTCGGTTGAAGCAATTAAAATGTTTTCTTTCTGCAATGTATTTATTTATTTTACTTACTACCTAGGTAATTATTTGTAATTCTAGTCTACTTATTGTCTGGCCAGTTTTTTTTTTAACCACTAATGTCATCAATAAACCTGACAATTACTTTATAGAGACCATAAATATGTTAAATTGTTAGTTATTGGTTTTCAAATTAGCAATCATTATCCTAAAACAACATATAAACCCCAAGCTAAACCCCAATAATACAATAAAAAACAAAACCTAACAAAACTTTGGTCATTTATAACAATATTTGTGGTTTTCTTAAGATTTATGTAGATGTGGTGAACAGGAAAGAAATTATTGTTTTATTTTACGGCCACAACTAGGCCACACAGCAAAAAAAAGGACGAAATATGAAGAAAAAAGAAAAAAATAATTTTAATAAATAAACCAAACCTACACTTAACACACACTTAAGTAAGTTTGAGAAGAAAACTCCAAAGAAAAGTTTTCTTTTTAAAAAAAAAAATAAAAACAATAATAAAGGATATGAAAAAGCACTCATAATGGCCACTTGGTTGTTGCTGCTATTGTTTTGATATTCTCCACAAAAAAAAATATTTTATAAAAGATAAATGTTTAGGAGGAAAACTATTGAAAACAACAAAACTCTTGAGAGGAAAACAATTAAAGTGGGAACACAAAGGCAAAGTGAACATAGAGAAAAAAGAAAGCATACTTTTAGGTTTATTTTAAAAACAAAATCATAGATTCTTAAATATTTTCCATTTAAACTTTATATTTATTTAAAAGTACTTAGTAGGTTTTACTTACAGAATGTCTAATTTTAAAACTATGAGTGTCCTTAATGTTTTGCTACTTACTCTAAAATATAAATATTCTGTTGAATCTTCTAGGAAAACTTTCTATCCAAGAATGAGAGAGTATAACAAAAACAACAAGGGAACTGTTTATGAAATAACAAAGTTATTTTGAGTGTTACAAGGCGTATGAGTAATATTTAAATGTTAATGAATTAAATATTAAGTATACGCCTTATATAGACACTACTGGCCATTTAATTATAATTCTTAAAGGCAAAAACAAACCTTAATTAGGAACATGAGTTTAAAAGCTAAATTAAACTCATTAAATAGTAGAACTAAATTAAAACCTTCAATTCCTATGTATATGTGAAAAGGAAATACAGACTAAAGAAATTGTGTTAAAAACAACATTAAATTTTTAAAATATTTTCGAATATTTTTCCATATAAATTTGTACGACGGATTTTTTTGACATGGAGCAAGTGGCTGGGAAATAAATACCAACCAAAAATAATAAGAAAAATATTTAAAAATGTTGTAGTTTTTTTGTTATATAAAAAACACAAATGTATTGTATGTACATTGTGTCATTAAAGGGTCACAACAATGCAGCGTGACTGATTTGTTGTCGGCGGTTACAGTTCAGTGAATATTTAAGCTACCTTTTCAATTCTACAAAAAAAAACACAGGCGATCACACGTAGTTGGAATAAAAACAACTTTACAGAAAAATTTATTCTGGAAAAAAATCCAGAAAAAATTTTGTTTTAATTTTTTTTTATTTTTATGACTTAAATTTCCTAAAAATTTCTACACTAAAGGATGTAGTTTAGGTTTATTAATAATTCAAGGAAATTTTAAATCATTAGAGATTTCCGAAAAATTGTTCGCCACATATCCTTTTATTTTCTTTGATCATTTTTTAAATGTTTCTATACAAATGGCTGTAGTTTAGGTGTATTTATATTTTGATGGAAATTTTAAATCATTAAGTGTTTCCAGAAAAATGTACGCCACATATCCTTTTATTTACTTTGATAACTTTTCAAATATTTCTATATTGCAGGCTGTGGTTTATGTTTATTAATGTTTCAACGAAATTTGAAATCACTACAAATTTCCAAAAAATTGTACGCCGTATATCCTTTTATTTTCTTTGATAATTTTTTAAATATTTCTATACTACTGGCTGTAGTTTAGTTTTATTAATGTTTTTAGGGAAACTTGGATCGTTAATTGTTTCCAAAAAAATTTACTTCATATATCCTTTGATTTTCTTTGATAATTTTTTAACTCTCATTACCCTACAATATGTAGTTTTAACTAAGCTATTCTTATATCAAATTTCAGTTCAATATCTATTTTGATTATGAAGTTGCTTATATATCCTTTTTGTTTAATTATTTTTATAATTTAGATATCCCAAATATTTCTACACTAAAGGATGTAGTTTAAGTTTATTAATGTCTCAACGAAATTTGAAATCATTTGCTATTTCCAAAAAAAATTACGCCATATATCCTGTTATTTTCATTAAGAAATTTTTAAATATTTCTTTACTGCAGAATGTAGTTTAGGTTTATTAGTATTTTAAATGAATTTTGAAATCATTAGCTGTTTCCAAAAAAAGTTACGCCTTATATCCTTTTATTTTCTTTGATAATTTTTTAAATATTTCTATACTGCAGGATGTAGTTCAGGTTTATTTATGTTTCCAAAGAAATTTTAAATCAATAGCTGTTTTGAAAAAAATTTACGCCTTATATCCTTTTATTTTCTTTGCTAATTTTTTAAATATTTCTATACTGCAGAATGTAATATAGGTTTATTAATGTTTTTAATGAAATTTTAAATCATTATCTGTTTCCAAAAAAATTTACACCACTTATCCTTTTATTGTCTTTCATAATTTTTTAACTCTGATTGCACCACAATATGCAGTTTTAACTAAGCTATTCTTAGATAAAATTTCTGTTCAATATCTCTTTTGGTTAGGAAGTTGCTCATATGTCCTTTTTTTGTATATAAACAATTTTAGTTTATATCTGAAAAATTATAACAGTTATAACAAACAAAAATTTCAGAAAGATGATAAAACACTAAATTAAATTCATTCGGTCCGTTAGTATTGCTTGCAAATTTTGTAAACAAAATAACCTACAATATGCAATTTTCTCAATTCTGTTGATTTACCAAATATTTTACAATTCACTACTCTAATTCAAAATATAGCCACATATCCTTTTTTTGTAATATCAATTTTTTATACCAAAAATTTTATTTTTCAAAGAATTTGGGAACAACAACAAAATGCCAGGGATAAATGAATTATGAAAGAGTAATAAGCCTCAATTTAAGCTGGAAGGATAAGGAATATTTAAATCAAAAATAAATAAATATTAAGTATACGCCTTATTTACAAAAATATGTAACATTTGTGAAAATGTTAAAATAAAAATGAATTTTGTACAAAACCTAAAGAGGACATATTCAATTAGATGCTTAATTTTGATTAAAATGTTGGTTGTATCCCTCCTATTCTATGTTTTATTAAACTAATTTTAAAGAAAATTTTATTAAATTAATTCCACCAGTAAAAACTTTATTTTAAATTTAATCCCTCCTGCTTTATGCCGATACATTATGCCTTTGGTTTGTCTTTCTCAAACAATAAATTAAAAAGTAATTTAACATTATTGCCAAACCATAGAAACCATTATAAAATGTGCTTTCTTTGTGCGGTGCTTTGGCAAACAAATAATATGCGTTGCAATTAATGTTCCAGGAAAATACTCTCAAGCAGGTGTAAAAGAATTTGAGAAGAACCATAAAACTGCCAAGAAAAGTGATTATGAAATGCTAATAAGACAGACATTTTTAAATATAGCAAAGCGTATGAGGAATATTTAATGCAGAATTAAATTAATATCAAGTATACGCTTTAGATTTGAAAATATAAATCACTTAAATAAAATTTAAAAGCCATTAACATGAAGTAGAGTAAAAAGATTTATAAAAACCTTGTGTGTTATAGCTTTTGTATAAAAAATATAATTAAAAACACTTATACGTCTTATTAGTTAACGTATGAGCAATATTTATTTCAATATTAAATAAATATTAAGTATACGTCGCTCTAAGGAAATCTAAAGATAAATTTGAAGGCAAATGAGTACATTTAATGCGACAATTAATCAAAAGGTTTAGTAAAGGAAATAAAGACGACCTCAATTAACAATAGTTTGCTAAAACTAGAGCAATATTTTAATATTTATTTAAAAAAATATAACTAAAATGCCTCATACACCCAGTGTTTTTATCAACTAGCCACATAGAATATATTATATTTAATCTACCAATCATACAAGATCATTTAAACACCTACTTTTTATATGTAGTCTGCAATTGTTCGCCCCTTTTAATGAACTTAAACTTATTACTAACAAACTTTTGTCTTTTTGTAATTGCATAATTTTGAGACACTTCTTTTTACAGCTTCTTGCTCAATTACTAAAATTTTACAACATTTTTAGCACATTTTCAAGGCAGTATATTATGTTACAATATGACCTTTACAATGCTGTCTTGATCTCAACAAATTTTCGTCCTCATATACACTTGAACATAACAAAAGCATATAAATTTGGATGGAGAAAAAGGGATGACATTTATGGTCATTTTGTGTCAGTACAGGAGGGAGTGTTTTATACGATAAAAGAATATGAAAGCTTTGCGCTTTAAAACTTCAATGAAATATATAATTCTTAATGATAAATTACACATGAAATAAGAATTTAAAATAGGGATTTGGAACCCATTTAATGTTAATAAAGAAATCAAAAAGCTATTTTCCATTCAGCTCAGCATATGGTATTGTTGAACAATTCTGTATTTTATAAATCCTGTTTTAATTAACTTTAGCACAACATTCTAAGGACTCTAAATCCCACTAAAAACTATATCACTATTTCCATAAACTTATCTAAAACTAAAAATTTCTAATACAACATTTTTCTTTCATTCTTTACCCTCTAATCTTTACACTTCACCACACATTTATGACACTTATCGCCTATTAATTCTCTTTTTCATAAACTTTTTACATCCTGTTCATTCGTCCAATCATAATAAGTGTCGATAACAATCCACTTGATTGCAAAAGCAACATCAATAGTTCTATTTAGCGTTCATTTGCATTTCTATTTGTCAATTGTCTTTATATCTATCTTTACGTTTGCATTTGACGCTTCAAAGCGTTGCTACAAATATCTCGTTAATGACTGTCTTTGTCTTTAATGTCAACCGACAAGGTTGTTAGAGTGTATTGTAGTTTGTTTTGGTAGCCAAATTAAAATTGAAATAAAATCATAACTGATGTTTCGAAAAAAAGCACACTGTGTAAGATAAACAAGGATAAAAGACAAAGACACAAGCGAAATCATTGCATACATGACTGCCTTCAGATAACGCCAGAATTGTAATTTCAAAGAAAGATGAAAATAGGAAATCAAAAAAATTTACATTAAAGAGTTAAAAATTAAATTTTTTTTTAATAAAAATAAAGCAAAATAAAAAAAATGTTTAGTCTAGTCTAAAAACTAGTCTAAAGTCTAGTCTAAAGTCTAGTCTAAAGTCTAGTCTAAAGTCTAGTCTAAAGTCTAGTCTAAAGTCTAGTCTAAAGTCTAGTCTAAAGTCTAGTCTAAAGTCTAGTCTAAAGTCTAATCTAAAGTCTAGTCTCTAGTCTACTCTCTAGTCTAGTCTCTAGTCTAGTCTCTAGTCTAGTCTCTAGTCTAGTCTCTAGTCTAGTCTCTAGTCTAGTCTCTAGTCTAGTCTCTAGTCTAGTCTCTAGTCTAGTCTCTAGTCTAGTCTCTAGTCTAGTCTCTAGTCTAGTCTCTAGTCTAGTCTCTAGTCTAGTCTCTAGTCTAGTCTCTAGTCTAGTCTCTAGTCTAGTCTCTAGTCTAGTCTCTAGTCTAGTCTCTAGTCTAGTCTCTAGTCTAGTCTCTAGTCTAGTCTCTAGTCTAGTCTCTAGTCTAGTCTCTAGTCTAGTCTCTAGTCTAGTCTCTAGTCTAGTCTCTAGTATAGTCTCTAGTCTGGTCTCTAGTCTAGTCTCTAGTCTAGTATCTAGTCTAGTCTCTAGTCTAGTATCTAGTCTAGTATCTAGTCTAGTCTCTAGTCTAGTCTCTAGTCTAGTCTCTAGTCTAGTCTAGTCTCTAGTCTAGTCTAGTCTCTAGTCTAGTCTCTAGTCTAGTCTCTAGTCTAGTCTCTAGTCTAGTCTCTAGTCTAGTCTCTAGTCTAGTCTCTAGTCTAGTCTCTAGTCTAGTCTCTAGTCTAGTCTCTAGTCTAGTCTCTAGTCTAGTCTCTAGTCTAGTCTCTAGTCTAGTCTCTAGTCTAGTCTCTAGTCTAGTCTCTAGTCTAGTCTCTAGTCTAGTCTCTAGTCTAGTCTCTAGTCTAGTCTCTAGTCTAGTCTCTAGTCTAGTCTCTAATCTGTTCTTTAGTTTAATCTCTAGTTTTTCCCTTTTAACAATATATTTTAAAAACAATTTCAATAATGCTGAACAAATTATTTCTTTTCCATTTTTATTTGTTTTTCTCGAGTTATTTTCAAAGGCCAATTCGCAATAGCAGTCATAAACAACAACATTTATGTATCCCAAATGAATTCATTAAATTCATACGCCTTTTGAATTTTATCAGGTTGAGAAAACAAATTCACTTTATAACTTTATGCAAAGGAAGTGCAGGAAATGGAATTAAAGATTGGATGAACGAACGAATGTAATAACCAAAATGTATATGGGATCATAAAATCTAAATTCCTTAGAGTATGTAAAAGATTTCCGTTTGAAGGACATGAAATGAAAGAAACAAATACAATTTTAATTGGTTTCACTCGCCAAAAGGATTTGTAAGTCAAAAAAGGGAGAAAGAAATGAAAAGGGGAAACAGGAAATGAAATTGCTAGTGGAAATATATGAGGGTCAGTACTTTAAAACTCCTTTGCTTTTGGTTTAAGTTTTTATACTAGAAAATTCATTATACGCTACTTACATATATTTCAGACTAAAGCTTATCTCCTAACTGGTTGAATAATATATTTTTTGTTTAAGTTAAAACTCAAAGTTTTAGTTAAAACTCAAAGTAGAGACCAATTTCTTTACCTTTGCAAATAGTTTGCAGTTATTTTTTGAAATAAATAGCAAACAGATAAGAAAATTAAAAGCAACTAACTGCATTAATTGCTAAGCAATTCATATTTCGTTTGCTATACAACTCCTCCTGTCATTCGCTTCACTAAAATAAGGCAGTTGCCAGCATTTAGCTCGTTAAAAGTTTAAAGTTTATTTCAAAATCAGAAACAAAATGGAAAACTATTTTAAAGGCAGCTACGACAACAACTTTAACTATAAATAATATGTTCATTATTACTGTGAAAATAATTGCTAAAAGTTTCGCAGACATTTCTTTAAGCAAAAAAGATTTACGGGAAATATAAAACTTTTATTATTTACAAAACACTACCACCTCTTGGTTAAAGTCCTGGCTGGTATGGTGGACGGGACTGAACATAAAGTTTTATGTTATTTAAGATTTTTGTTAAAGTTTAACACTTAGACTTTTAAATTGTTGCTACATTTTATTTAAAATATTTTTTTCTAGTCATTGGCATTGCCAGCTCAAGCACAATTGGAATACAGTATGAGTTCATGTGGAGCACAGTGGGGATAATAATGGGTCAAACAAAATCAACACAATGTACAAAGAAATATAACAGATTTGTAACGAAAAGCAAAGCTAACAAATAAGAGTTAAGCCGAATATTAAACTCACTTCAAAATTAAACAAATTTTTACTCTGTAAAAAAGGTCCACAAATTTCAACCGATCACCCTCAAGTATTCAGGGAGATTTAACAACAAATTGTTTAATTCTACTAACTGATATATCCTTTTAAAAACACAACCGACTTAATAAGTTGATCACTCCAGTTCTAGCATTTAAAAATGCTACAGGACTCAAAGTTTATATTTTTAGTTTATATTCTACAATGTTAATGGTGTCACTTGATTGGTTTGTAAACAACGAATGTTCAAACGTGCTGTGCATAATAGTTTGAAAACATGATTTTGTTGCTGACATTTTGTATAAAAGAATGCAAATAATACACAGCACTCTTCTGTAAACACACATCCTTTTGAAAATATTCAAATTCATTTTAATGATATTTGCCACATTTTCTACTGCAATTTGTTGCTTTATTCTTATGCAGCATTTTAATTTACAAAACAAATTTCATTTCGTTTGTTTCGGCAGCACAGCAACTTAATGAAATTAAACTTATTTTGTGACAAATAAATTGGTTTAATGAAAATCTTTGTGTGAGTTTAGATTTTAGCACTACATATGTGAGATTCGAGGATATAAAATAAGGTCAGCTGAGAATAATGTGCAAAAGTTGTACTGGTTTAATATATAAAAGAAAAAAATTTTATTTATACAATTTTTCAAAAAAATTTCTACTGCAAAGGACGTTAAAATAAATGCTGTTTTTATATATAAAATATTTTTTTTTAAATTTCCTTATTTTATTATAGCCCTCCATATATCCTTTTTTTAAAATTTCGATTTAAATAATAAGCTCTACTATATTTTTAAAACTAATGAAATATAAAACGAAATGCAATCATATTTTACCAAAAAAAATTATTTAAAAAAATTTTCATTAAAAATTTTTCGACATTCAACAATTTTCCAAAAAAAAAATCTATTACAAAGGACGTTAAAATGTATGCTGTTTTTATATATGAAATATTTTTTTAAAATTTCCTTATTTTATTATAGCCCTCCATATATCCTTTTTTTAAACTTTCGATTTAAATAAAAATATCATCTATATTTTTTGAACTAATGAAATATAAAACAAAACACATTAAAAATTTTTTTTATTTATAACATTTTTCAAAAATATTTCTGCTACAAAGGACGTTAAATTGTATGCTGTTTTTATATATCCAAAAATGTTTTTAAAATTTCCTTATTTTTTAATAGCCTGGCATATATCCTTTTTTTAAACTTTCGGTTAAAATAAAAAACTCTTCTGTATTTTTCAAAATAATGAAATATTAAACAAAATGCAATAATATTTATCCAAGAAAATTTTATTAAAAAAACTTTTCAGTCAACATTTTTGGTATTTATAAAATTTTTCCAAAAAAATTCTGTTACAAAGGACGTTAAAATGTATGCCGATTTTATATATGAAATATTTTTTTAAAATTTCCTTATTTTATTATTAAATGCTCTTTATTTTTAAAACTAATGATATGTAAAACAAAATAAAATCATATTTTGCCAAGAAAATTTTATTTAAAAAAAATTTTCATTCCAAATGTTTGGTATTTATAAAATTTTTCAAAAAGATTTCTGCTACAAAGGACGTAAAAATTTATGCTTTTTTCTTATATGTAAAAATTTTTTAAAATTTACTTATTTTTTAACAGCCCTCCATATATCCTTTTTTATGATTCGATTTAAATAAAATGCTCTTTTGTATTTTTAAAACTAATGATATGTAAAACAAAATAAAATCATATTTTGCCAAAAAAATTTTATTTAAAAAAATTTTCATTCCAAATGTTTGGTATTTATAAAATTTTTCAAGAATATTTCTGCTAGAAAGGACGTTAAAATGTATGCTGTTTTCTTATATGTAAATTTTTTTTAAAATTTCCTTATTTTTTAACAGCCCGCCGTATATCCTTTTTTTAAATTTTCGATTTAAATAAAAATAAATCCTGAATTTTTAAAACTAATGAAATATAAAACAAAATACAATCAAATTTAAAAAAAAAAATGATTTAAAAAAATGTTCATTAAAAATTTGGTATTTATAATATTTCTCCAAAAAAATTTCTGCTTTAAAGGATGTTAAAATGTATGCTGTTTTTATATCTATCTGTTTTATTGCTATCTTGAATTTTCAATACATAATTTATCCCTATCTTGAATTTTCTATAGATTATTTACAGCTATCTTAAATTTTCTATAGAAAATTTATCCTTAGTTTTTTTCAGAAAATGTATCAATAACTTTAAGTTTCTTCAGTCTGACTGTTTTTTATCTATTTAATATGTAACTCAATTTATATGAAGCCAATTTATTTTACACTGTCATTATTTTTACTGTCTAGTTTTAATCTGTGTTGTATTTACATTTCAGTTACAGATTAAAACAGATTAACACAAATCGTATTTGAAAAGTTTTTATGACACAACCATTAAATCCATTTGTCTCATAAAGAATATTTATTTCCAGTTCTATTTGGCTGCAGTCACTATAATTTTTTATTATGTATGTTTATTTAGAGAGCATACTTATAGGCTTTATCAAATTTAATTGTTGAAACATGTTTTGTTTTGGCAATAAACTGCACAGATATGTTTATGTAGTTGTTATTAAGGTTTTTATAAGACATTATATGTCCCAAAAAAAAGGGAGAAATGAAATGACTTAAAGAGATTTTGTTCATTTTTTATGTGTCTGCTAAAAAGACAAGTAAAATTTAAAATCCTTGATAGTTTTTTTACTTTTTTGTTAAAAAGGACACTTAAGAGACCAAAACCCTAAAAAGTTATGACAAATAAATGTTTTTTATACCAATATTAAGGTCGAAGAAGTTAAAATCTCTACAGCTTTATTGACTAAATGATTGAAATGTATAGAAGCAAAAAAAAAAAATAAACTATTTTTTGTTTGCATTTTTTCTGGGTATTAGGAAATTATATTATTGTTTTCTTTTAACTGTATAACTTTGTTTAACAAATCCCTTACAAATTATGTTTGTTTGTTATACAAAATCCTTTAATCTACTCTAAACTACTTTGAGGCTTAACTAAGTTGAAATGTATGCAAAATGAAAATACTATTGCATATTTTAAAGCAATCCTTTCGCTTAGGAATTGAAATGAAAAGGAATTTGAGATATGCATTTTGTATATAAATGTTTATAATAATATGGAAATAAGATATTACATTGAATAATATTAAGGAAATTATTTTATTTTATAACTATATTTGAATGAATAAATTATCACAAGGGTTTTATCTCTCTGAAGGCTTAATATTTTAGTGATTTGAATATAAAGCTTATTTTAACATATCTATAGCAAAATTAATAAACAAAAGTCCTTGAATTATGGCACAGTAAGATTATAAAAATATATAAAGTGTTCTTGTAAATGCTCCTGTATCACACTTTTTCTCATTTTACCTTCCTGATTTTAAATCATGTTTTCATTCATGCAGTCACAAAGTTACAACCCTCTCCTTCCCCCCAAAAAAACCAAACGATTTTTAATACAGTTTTGCTTCCGCTTGTTTTATATATTCTAGTTAATATTTATTAAGAAACATTTTTCTTAATCACACCATTTCGTTCTTAACCTAGTCAAGAAAGTTCATATTGTTTACAAAAAGGCTCACAGTTTGTACAAGGTCGTTTTAGCACTCGTGTTGTTAAAACATAATTCTCATAGGAAACAAAAAAAAAATATAAAGAGAATACACAAGCTCTCTTAAGTTAAAAAAGAGAGTAAAAATAGAAAGCAATATGCCTAGGTAAAAGAGATTTTTGCAAAAAGAGAGATTTGCGCAAATTTACAAAAAACTAAACAAAGACACCCTTTAAAGTAGCAATATTATTCTAGAAATGAATGCCGGCAAATTGCATCAGGAAAATTAGTTAAAAAAGCAAGAGTTTATTATACTTATGAAAAATATTTTATAAATAAACTAGATTTGTGTAAATAAACACTTTGCATAAAAAATTAAGTCCAAGCTTAATCTAAAACTACATGAATTTTAACATCCTTTAAAGCCTTAAAATTTTTCAAAATTTAAAAAAAAAATTAAAGAAAATTTTCAAAAATCTTATTTTTTTGGCAAAAAATCTTGAGATCAGAAAAGGATACATAAAATAAACAAATTGATGGAAATTGTTTAATATCTAATAAATTCTTTTAAAGCAGAAATGTTTTTGAAAAGACTAAAAAAAGGACCATAAGGACCATATTTTTTAATTAATTTTAAAAATATATAAAAATTTATCCAAAAATCGCTTGTTTAAAAAAAAGGATATATGGAAAGCTATACAAAAACAAAAAATATTTTAAAAATTCTTATATATTTGAAAATATCATTAATTTAAACGGACTTTGTATTATAAATGTTTTTAAAAAATTGTATAAAATCTAAAAACATTCAATGAAAATTTAAAAAAATAAAATATTTTGGAAAAATAATTTATTTATATTGTTTGGTTTTTAATTATCTTCAAAAATATATAAAATATGTCTTAAAATCATTAGTTTCTAAAAAAGGATATATGGAGGGCAATAATAAAATAAAGAAATATTTGAAAAATGTTTATATATTTAAAAACATCATAAAATTCAACGTCCTTTACATTATAAATGTTTTTGAAAAATTTTGTAAAAAATAAAAATTTTCAATGAAAATTTAAAAAATTCAAATATTTTGTAAAATAATTTATTTATAGTGTTTGTATTTTAATTAGCATTAAAAATATATAAAAATTTTTCTAAAAATAGTTTGTTTCAAAAAAAGGATATATGGAGGGCTATAATAAAATAAAGAAATATTTAAAAAATGTTTATATATTTAAAAACATCATAAAATTTAACGTCCTTTGTATTATAAATGTTTTTAAAAAATTGTATAAAAACTAGAAACTTTCAATGAAAATTAAAAAAAAAAAATATTTTGGCAAAATAATTTATTTGTAGTGTTAGATTTTTAATTAATTTTAAAAATATATAAAATTTGGTTTTAAAATCATTAGTTTCTAAAAAAGGATATATGGAGGGCTATAATAAAATAAAGAAATATTTGAAAAATGCTTATATATTTAAAAACATCATAAAATTTAACGTCCTTT
This sequence comes from Calliphora vicina, assembly GCF_958450345.1. Lineage (NCBI taxonomy): Eukaryota > Metazoa > Arthropoda > Insecta > Diptera > Calliphoridae > Calliphora > Calliphora vicina. The sequence goes on from NC_088783.1 coordinate 118,725,888, forward strand.
GTATTATAAATGTTTTTCAAAAATTGTATAAAAACTAAAAACTTTCAATGAAAATTTAAAAAAAAAATATTTTGGCAAAATAATTTATTTGTGGTGTTAGATTTTTAATTAATTTTAAAAATATATATAATTTGGTTTTAAAATCATATGTTTCAAAAAAAGGATATATGGAGAGCTACAATAAAATAAAGTAATATTTAAAAAATGGTTTTATATATAAAAACATCATTGAATTTAACGTCCTTTGTATTATAAATATTTTTGAAAAATATTATAAAAACCTAAAACTTTCAATGAAAATTTAAAAAAAAAAATATTTTGGCAAAATAATTTATTTGTGGTGTTAGATTTTTAATTAATTTTAAAAATATATAAAATTTGGTTTTAAAATCATATGTTTCAAAAAAAGGATATATGGAGAGCTACAATAAAATAAAGAAATATTTAAAAAATGGTTTTATATATAAAAACATCATCAAATTTAACGTCCTTTGTAATAGAACTATTTTTGAAAATTTTATAAAAACCAAAAATTTTCAATGAAAATTTTTCAAAACAAAATTTTTGATCTTTAAAGTTACTGTACATTGTTTTATATTTTATAAGTTTTAAAAATATATAAGAATTTTTCATAAAATCTTTTTATTAAAAAAAAGGATATATAGGAGGCTACAATAAAATAAGAAACTTTCCTAAAAATTTTTATATATTTAAAAACAGAATCCATTTTTACGTCCTTTGTGATACAAATCTTTTTCAAAATTATTATATGAAGCAACAAAATTCAATGGAAACTTAAAAAAATTGTAATATTTTGAAAACAATTTTAAGTAATTTATTTAGTAGATTATTATGTTTAAAAATATATAAAAATGTATCTTAAAATCATTGGATTTAAAAAAAGATATATATCGAAATATTAGAATATTTGAAAAACTAAAAAATGCAACGTAATTTTAGAAACTACATACATTTGTGCGTCCTTTCTACAAAATATCTTTTTGAAAATATCTCTTGTTCGGAATCCATAGCGCACCGAATAAAATAACCAGACCAATAACGAAATCAGTAAGTCCTAGAATGCATTATTAAAGTTTTTTAGTCCCTATCGCTCGCATTTTTTTCTTATATTTCCTCTTAAAAATCTACAGTATCTTTAACCCAAGTTAGTGGTTAAGTATTTTTTGTCAGTTTTATTTTTATGTTTACTCTTTGACAAGTTTTTAAATGCATTTCCCCAATCAACTATACACAGTAATGATACAGTTTGGTTACTTGTCTATCTTTGTTTTTTACAGTGACATTAACTCCTCGTTATGCTGATGCTTAAGTATAGTTTCATGATGGGATCTGTATTGCTGAAAATCGTGATGTTGCTGTGTATGAAGCTGCTGTTATTATTTTCTCCGCAGCCCTTGGCTGCTGCAATTGAAAAGCAAGAAAATGAAAATCAGCAATACAAGCAATTAAATTTAACAGCTTTTTTTGCAAATGAAAAGTTGATTGTGGTCATCATGAAAAAATTAAATGCAAAAATAAAGAAATTTTTTTATATAATGACATTTTTATAGATATACAAAATATTTTTTTGTTAATTTTATTATCTTGGGAACTGTAGATACATATATATTTTAAACATTTAATTTCTTTAAAAAATAACTTTTTTTATGTCATCTGAAATATTGCATCCTTTGGGTTACATTCAATCACATTGCTCTTTAAAACCAAATCCTATAAAGTAAACAGAAAAATATATTAACATAAATATTATATAACACTGAGGTGTATGCATAAGAATTTGCATAAACATGCTCAGCGGTCCCACAAAAATATGCAATCAAAAATACCTTCAAAGTGCAATCTAACAGAAATAGCTTACATTTTTCGATTGCTGGCCTGAGGCAGTAGGTGAAGTAGAAAATTTTAAATATTTGTCTAAAGAAATAGAAAAATATAGAAAATAAAGGGAAAAAGTGAATTATTAAAGAATATTTTAAGTATAGCATACTTTAAGGAGGTTGTATAGAAATATATACAAAAGCACAGGGAGTTTGTTTAGAAGTTACATTTTTTAAACAATTTTTAAAAAATCAAAAAAAAAATATTTCTAAAGGAAGGTAGTTTTCATGCTTTAAAAACTATAAATAACAATTAAAAAAATTATTTAGAAAACCCGAAATTTTAGTGAAATTTTTGTGTTTTAAATTTTCACTAGCAGAGCGTATGATTAATATTATTTTGCGGGTAATTTGAGGAAATCATTTATAAATTCTGTTATAGTAGAGTCGTTTCGAATATTTTTACTTTTTTAAAGACAAGATGATTCAGGCTTTTTATTTGATTTAAAATATTTAGAAAATTTTTAAAATTGTTGAACTAAAAATTAAGCTGAAATTAATTTTTTAAGAATTTTGTCCAAGTTATTGCAAAAAAAAAGAAATTTTTTTTAAAAAATATGTTTTAAAACTAAATCATTTCACAGCTGCTTTATAAATAAACCATAATAATTTAACAAATTTTTGGAAAATTGCAAAAGTTAGGTAAAATTGTATTATTTATTAATTCTTATTAACAGAGCGTATGATTAATATTTATTTGTGGATATTTTGAGGAAATCATTTATAAATTCTATTATAGTAGAGTGGTTTCGAATATTTTTACTTTTTTTTAAGACAAGATGATTCAGGCTTTTTATTTGATTTAAAATATTTAGAAAATTTTTAAAATTGTGGAACTAAAAATTAAGCTGAAATTAATTTTTTAAGAATTTTGTCCAAGTCCTTGCTAACAAAAAGGATTTCCATAATAAATGTGTTTTAAACCTAAATCATTTTATAGCTGCTTTAAAAATAAACCATAATAAATCAACAAATTATTTGATAATTGCAAAAGTTAAGTGAAATTGTGTGTTTCAAATTTTCACTAGCAAAGCGTATGATTAATATTTATTTATTTTATTTTGAGGAAATCACTTATAAATCCTGTTATAGTAAGGCGATTTCAAATATTTTTACTCCGTTAAAAGAAAAATGATTCAAGCTCCTTATTTTTTATTAAATATTAAGAACATTTTCAAAATGATTGAACTAAAAATTAAGCTGAAATAAAAATTTTAAGAATTTAAATTTTAAAAAGTTATTTGCTAACAAAAGAGAATTTTTTTAAAAAAAATGTATTTTAAAACTAAATCATTTATAGCTGCTTTAAAAATAAACCATAATAAATTAAAAAAATTTTGGAAAATTGCTAAAGTTAGGTACAATTTTATTATTTATTAATTTTAACTAACAGAGCGTATGATTAATATTAATTTCTGAGTATTTTGAGAAAATCAAGTATAAGTCCAGCCATGGTACAGCTGTTTTAAATATTTTGATGTCGTTAAAGCAATAAAGCTTCAGGCTCTTTGTTTTATTTAAAATATAAAGCCATTTATTAAAATTGATGAACTAAAATATGAGCAAAAAAATTATTTATAAAAAAGTTTTTTCAACAAAAAAAAATTCTAATGAATGTGTTTTAAAAATCAACAAAGAATGCTGTTTTTGGGTTTTCCTAATCGTATATGTCATACACCAAAGCAATTTTTGGTAAAAAAAAAAATTCGTGAAAAAAAATTTTGTGAAATTTTTTTTGTTTTTGAAAAATAGGAGAAAATATAGACATACTCACAAGATTGGAGCTAAGGTGTTTTCGAGTTGATTTACAGTTGATCTGCTTCGTAGGCGAAATAGGCGCCATTCTAAGTTGGTAACCTCAGATGTCACATTTTTTTAAAAAATCGCCAAAAATCCATTTCTGATCCGAATGAACTGAAATTTCAAATATAAATAGTCCGTGAGAAGGTCTATAAAAAATTTGAAAAATAGGAGAAAATATAGACATACTCACAAGATTGGAGCTAAGGTGTTTTCGAGTTGATTTACAGTTGATCTGCTTCGTAGGCGAAATAGGCGCCATTCTAAGTTGGTAACCTCAGGTGTCACATTTGTTTAAAAAATCGCCAAAAATCCATTTCTGATCCGAATGAACTGAAATTTCAAATATAAATAGTCCGTGAGAAGGTCTATAAAAAAATCGGTTATATTTGTAGGTACCTGTTTTAGTTTAAATAAAATTTTAGTTTAATTTTTTTTTTAAATTGTCTCAGGATTTTTTTGGTTTTTTCGATATGGCGGGCCTATGGAGGGTCCAATTCTAAGAATTCTGAAGAATATAAAACAAAATTGCTAATAGTTAACTGCTCCCTATAAAAAATTACATGCATCCAAAGTTGAAAGATGTAAAAAGGTCATATTTACGTTTTTCTTTTTCGAAAAAAGTCGGTGTTTATTTTTGCTTTTATAGAAAATTTTTTTTTTTCAGGACTATATATAATTTTTATATGATTCGTAAAGACAACTTAAGGCATAATTAAGCAAAATAAAATTTAGCTCCTCTAAGGGAACACATCCTCCCCCAGCTCTATCCAAACTTGGTTAATTTTGAAAAAAAAATTAGGTTTGAGGAAAAAATTCTAAAAACACAAAGTTCTGATCCTTGAGAAAGCTTTACGTTTGATTACCCCCATATGTAAGTTAAATACAGATAATGTTCTTTTTACTATCACATGGTAAATAACATCACAGTGGACAATTTTCTAAAAAAAATCAGTTTTTGAAAATAAAAACTGGCAAAAATTAAAATGCCATTGATTAAAGAACTTTTGTATCTCCATTACTTCCGAACTTGGTTATGATATCTTTTATCGTTAAAATTTTACATTAACTAAAATTTTATATTTTTCTTCATTTATTTTATTTTACCAAAAGTCCTTAGGTTCTCACCAATACCAAATACTTATATAAAAAGCTTGTATTTACTCATCTAAAGCTCAACAAACCTTGTCCTTTTTCAAAACTGTTAAATATTTTTCATATAATGCAGGCAAATTGTGTTATACCAACCTTTCTTATAAGTCAGTATATGTCCGAATTCATATTTTGCATGTTTTTTATAAGAAATATATTCATTTGAATTCAACTCTCCATAAAAACTTGAAACATCTATAAAACTTACTTCCTGTTTTAAACTTTAAGATTGATGTTCAGTCATTAAGCCTTAAAATAGGCATTACAAACAAATTTAATTTATTTCTGGTTCCTTTCTTTATTATATATTTAAAGCTACATTTCAACATTAAACGATAAGTATTATTAAAAATGATAAATAGAGTAAAAAACTTGGAAAAAAAATAAATTTCATTTAACCTTTAAGAACTTTACAATTCTTGTGTCTTTCCATTTTTTAATAGACTGTGTACGCCTTAGCATATGCTAAAGTTAATTTATGTTGTTTTATAAAAAAAAACCTTATTAACTTGGTTTTATATTTAAGGACATGTTTTGTAAATTTTATGGCAATTATTATTATGTATATGCATGTATTTTAAAATAACTTGAAATGTATATCATTTTTAATGTAAATTTTTTAAAGCATACTTTTCAGGAGATAAACATATATCACCTAGAATTTGAAAGCAGTTTTAATATAATTTATGTTTTTTGAAGACAACAAAATTAAATTTATACTCTTGAGAAACACTTAAAAATTTATAGCATACTTTTGAGAGGCTATAAATGATCTTTGTCTTTAAAAAAACGAAATTTCTTTATTTTCAAAGGAGGAAAAGGACTTATGCAAGCATTTTCATAGTTTTCCTGAAAAATTCATTCTCTCAGTAAGAAATAATGTTTAATCCTTTAACAGTTTCACCACATGTTATTTCAAAAACATTAGGTATTTTAGTTTTTAAATAACTTCATGTTTATGCAGCTTTATTTTAACTGCACTAAATCTACTACCATCACGTAATCCGATTCTTTGTCATTATTTCATTTTTTCCATAGTCATTTTCATAAAAAAGTATTCTTATGTAACAAATACCATTTTGTTAAGAAAAACATGCTAACAAAAACAATAGCTATTATTTCAGCTGTTATGTGAAAAATTCTATGATAAAAAAAGCAGAACTTGCTTTTTTTTGCTCAGTACAATAAATTCTTTAACGCACGCTTTAGCATAAGTTTCTGGTAAATATGAAAATCATTTGTTTAAAGTAAAAAATAACAATAGCTGCTTATGTTACGTGCTAGTTTAATGGAAGTAAACTAGAATGCTATATTCGGCTATATCGAATCTAAATTATACTTCAATTGTTTCAACATTAAGGCTTATTCACACAATTAAAACTGCAACAATAGTTTGGTTATATAAATCCACGAATTTTTTCGAGAGCCCATTGACAAGAGACTGTAGATGTGAGACTATAGACGAGAAACGATAGATGATATAACATAGACTAAAGAGACTATAGACGAGAAACTACTGACGAGAGACTATAGATGAGATATTTTAGGCGAAAGACTATAGACGAGCGAATATAGATTAAATAATAAAGACGAGAGACTATAGACGTGAAACTATTGACGAGAAACTATAGACGAGAGACTATAGACGAGAGACTATAGACGAGAGACTATAGACGAGAGACTATAAACGAAAGACTATAGACGAGAGACTATAGACTATAGACAAGAGACTATAGACGAGAGACTATAGACGAGAGACTATAGACGAGAGACTATAGATGAGAGACTATAGACGAGAGACTATAGACGAGAGACTATAGACTATAGACGAGAGACTATAGACGAGAGACGAGAGACTATAGACGAGAGACTATAGACGAGAGACTATAGACGAGAGACTATAGACTATAGACGAGAGACTATAGACGAAAGACTATAGACGAGAAACTATAGACAAGAGACTATAGACGAGAGGCTATAGACGAGAGACTATAGACGAAAGACTATAGACGAGAGAATATATATATAATATAATATAGACGAGAGCCTATAGACGAGAGACTATAGACGAGAGAATATATACGAGAGCCTCTAGGCGAGAGAATATAGACAAGAGCCTATAGGCGAGAGACTATAGACGAGAGACGATCGAATATAGACCAGAAACTATAACAAATACTATAGACGAGAGAATATATACGAGAGACTATAGATGAAAGACTACAGACGAGATAATATAGACGAGAGCCTATAGGCGAGAGACTATAGACGAGAGACGATCGAATATAGACCAGAAACTATAACAAATACTATAGACGAGAGAATATAGGCGAGAGAATATAGACGAGAAACTATAGATCAGAGACTATAGACGAGAGCTTATAGGCGAGAGAATATAGACGAGAGCCTATAGGCGAGAGACTATCGAGAATATCGACGAGAAACTATAGATCAGAGACTATAGACGAGAGAATATAGACGAGAGCCTATAGGCGAGAGACGATCGAATATAGACCAGAAACTATAACAAATACTATAGACGAGAGAATAAAGGCGAGAGAATATAGACGAGAAACTATAGATCAGAGACTATAGACGAGAGAATATAGACGAGAGCCTGTAGCCGAGAGACGATCGAATATAGACCAGAAACTATAACAAATACTATAGACGAGAGAATATAGGCGAGAGAATATAGACGAGAAACTATAGGCGAAAGAGTATAAACCATAGACTGTAGACGGAAATCTATAAACAAGGGGCTATAGACGAGCGAATATGGACGATATAATAAAGACTTGAGACTTTTTGATTTGTAAATTTCTTTTCGCTACAACGATTTCACTGGTTTTCAATACCAAAACTTCTAAGACTGTGATAAACATCCTGAAAAAATCTTATATATTTAGATCTGTTACTTTGGACGTGAACATGTTTTACAAACACAGGCAAATAGAGAAGAGTACATAACTAAATCTGCATAGAATATTATGGGAAGGATCATTATTGTAGATCAATATTACCATTTACGTTAGTTCTGTGTTCACAAATAGAACAACAAATGTATATTTATACCATCATTTGTCTTAAGCGTTAGTAAAATTATAAAAACCAAACATTTTTTTTCGCAATTTCAAAATGTTTAAATTTGTGATCAGTTTATCTTTATAAAAATTTTTCAATTTTAATTTACTACAACACTGGTTCAACAATTTCTAATATACCCGTATTACGTTTTATTTTATGCAAATTTTATTCAAAAACATAAAGAATTTTGCTTCTTTTCTGAGCATCTCCCAAAAAATATGTTTTGTATTAAGACAAACATTGTAATATCTTTAGACAATAAAAACTTGAACAGCCAAAAAGTATTGGCTACTAACTGAAACTTCTTAAAATCTAAATAAATAGTTTATGACTAAAAGTTTGAATAAGAAATATGAATTCCAATAAACCTTATTGAGAAGCTTATTGAAAAATTAGCATAAATAACAATTGGTTCAAATAGCTTGACACTCAAAGAAAAAATAATGTAAATGATATTGCTTTTCACTTTCTTTGTTTATTGTAAATTTTTTCCTTTTGTATTTTGGCCTAAACAAATAAATATTTTGCTATAAAAAGTTGTGATTTCTTGACACTAAATATCATAAAATACACATTTTTGCTAAAATATTTTAACATATTTAATATAAGTACAGAGATGTATCGAGAAAAGTTTGATGAAATTTTCAACATTATGTTTTTTTAAAGAAAAAAACAATACAAACAGATAAATTACAAAATTAATACGTAAAATCAGTTTTCGAATTTGCCCTTCAATTGAAAATGAAGTCGAAATTTTTATTTCAAAAAAAGACATAAACTTTTTTAAAAATTCCATAAAATTTGATTTAAATTTTAATTGTTTTAATTTGTCTCAATTTACAGATATATTATATTATTATTCCTTGAATTTCTTTAGCTATTTCTATTGTTAACATCAGCGTTAATTTCCAATCAATTTTTGTAAGCAAATTTTACCTCCAATTTCTTCATTTATGGTCCTACAATTAAGGCCAAATTGCTTCAACTGTTTGCTTCATATCGCAAAATTGTAATCACAATTACAACAAACGTTTGGGAATTTCATTACAATTGTTTTGCAAAATGCTATTGTTTTGCTAAGGAATACAAACTTACATATTTACATGTCCTAGTTACCTTTTGAACTTAATTTTGGGTAACAATTGCTTGACCATATTACACTGTGTTACAAAATAGAAAAGACAAAACACAAGCTAAGTGAGATTCCAATAAAAATCTTTTTAATAGAATAAAATTTTTATACAAATTTTCTTAACAGAAAAAAATACCACAAAAAATTACTTAATCTTAAAATTTCTATAGTAATTTTCTTAATTTTTTAATCCAATAAAATTTCTAAAGAGATTTTCATAAACGAATAAAACTTTTTTTCATAATCGAATAAAATTTCTATAGAAATTTGTTTAATCGAATAAAAATTCTAGCTAACTTTTTTAAATCGAATAAAATGTCAATGCAATCTTCTTTATAGAATAGAATTCTGATTCTTTTTAATCGAATAAAATTTCTATAAAAAAATTCTTAATCGAATAAAATTTCTAAAAGTTTGTTTAATCGAAAAAAATATTATTCATTATACAAAACTTTACACCATTTTAACCTATAGAAATTTTCATAGATGAATAAAATTTCTAAAAAAAAAATTTTCTTAATCGAATAAAATTTCTTAATCGAATAAAACTTCTATAGAATAAAATTAGAATAAAATTTCTATAGAAATATTTTTAATCGAATTAACTTTCTATAAAAATATTTTTAATCGAATAAAATTCTATAAAAATTATCTTAATCGAATAAAATTTCCAAATAAATTTTTATTGGAATAAAATTTCTATAAAAATTTTCTATAGAAATTTTCTTAATCGAATAAAACTTTTAAAGAAAATTTCATAATCGAATAAAATTTCCATAAAAATTTTCTAATCGAATAAAATTTCTATTTCAAATAACATATTCTTAATGGAATAAAATTTGTAATGTGATTTCCTTGAAATATATATAGAAATTTTCTTAATCAATTGATGGATAAAAAATCAGTAGATATTTTCTTAACTGATACGATATAAAACAAGTAAGAGAGCTATATTCGGCTGTGCCGAATCTTATATACCCTGCACCAAATTATACTTTAAAATAAAAATTTTAAATATTTTTAGGTAAACAAATTTAAATTTTTTTTCCAGTTGTTTTTTCGAAATTGTTTTTTAAAATTTTTTTTTTAAATTTTATATTTTTTTTTAATTTAAAAATTTTTTTTTTTTAATATTTAGTGAAAAAAAATATTGGTGAAAAAAAAACCGATTTTCTCGATTTTAAATAGCAACCGAGCAGGAAGAATTTCGGCGATATTGATGTATCATTCGTGTATGTAAGTTATTTGGGGGCTTCAGAAAGTTGATTTCAACACACAGACGGACATGGCTATATCGAAAAATTTTAAACGAATATTTTTTTTAAAATTTTTAATCGACTAAAAATTTTAGTCGAATAAAAAATTTTAATCGAATAAAAATTATAAATTTTAATCATATAAAAAATTTTCTATAGAAAATTGAACGAAATAAAAATGTCTACAGAAATTTTAAGTGAATAAAAAATTTCTATAGAAATTTTAATCGAATAAAATCTGTATATAAAAATTTAAATCGAAACAAAAATTTTTATGGAAATTTTAACCGAATAAAAAAAATTTTGTGGACATTTTCAAATTGATGTGTACATTTTAATCGAATAAAAAATTATATAAAAAAAAAAAATTATAAATTTTAATCAAATAAAAAAATTTCTATAGAAAAAATTTAAAAATTTTAGTCGAATAAAAAATTTTAATCGAATAAAAATCATAAATTTGAATCAAATAAAAAATTTTCTATACAAAATTGAATGAAATAAAAATGTCTATAGAAATTTTAACCGAATAAAATCTGTATATAAAAATTTAAATCGGAACAAAAATTTTTATGGAAATTTTAACCGAATAAAAAAATTTATGTGGACATTTTAAAATTGATGTGTACATTTTAATCGAATAAAAAATAATTATGAAAATAATAATCGAATAAAATAATAAAATTTTAATCGAAAAAAAACTACTATAGATATTTGAATCGAATAAAAAAAATTATCTGAAAATTTTATTCAAATAAAAAAATATGTATAAAAATTAAATCAAATATGTAAAATTCTATGGAAATTGTATCAAATAAAAAATTTCTATAAAAATTTTAATCGATCAAAAAATTTCTATGGAAATTGTAATCGAATAAAAAATGTTTAGGAAAATTTTAGTCGAATAAATAATGTTTATGAAAATTTTAATTGAATAAAAAAATGTACAATGTAGAAATTTTAATCGAATAACACATTTGAAGAGAAATTTAAATCGAAGAAAAAATGTGTAGAGAAATTTTAATCGAATAAAAAATTTCTATGAAAATTTTAATCGAATAAAAAATGTTATAAAATTTTTAGTAGAACAAAAATTTCTATGGAAATTTTAATCGAATAAAACTATCTATAGAAATTTAAATAGAACAATAAATTTCTATAAAAATTAGAACTCAATAAAAATTTTATTCGAATAAAAAATTTCTATGAAAATTTTAATCGAATAAAAAATGTTTATAAAAATTTTAGTAAAACAAAAAATTTATATGGAAATTTTAATCGAATAAAAATATCTATAGAAATTTAAATAGAACAATAAATTTCTATAAAAATTGAACTATATAAAAATTTCTATAAAAATTTTATTCGAATAAAAAGTAGTAGAACAAAAATTTCTATGGAAATTTTAATCGAATAAAACTATCTATAGAAATTTAAATAGAACAATAAATTTCTATAAAAATTAGAACTAAATAAAAATTTGTAGAGACATTTTAATCGAATAAAAAATTTCTATGAAAATTTTAATAGAATAAAAAATTTAGTAGAACAAAAAATTTATATGGAAATTTTAATCGAATAAAAATATCTATAGAAATTTAAATAAAACAATAAATTTTAATCGAAAAAATATTTAAATCGAATAAAATATTTGAAGAGAAATTATAATCGAATAAAAAATTTGTAGAGAAATTTTAATCAAATAAAAAAATTATGTAGAAATTTCTATAAAATTTTTTAGTAGAACAAAAAATTTCTATGGTAATTTTAATCGAATAAAAATATCTATAGAAATTTAAATTGAACAATAAATTTCTATAAAACTTAGAACTAAATAAAAATTTTATTCGAATAAAAAATTTCCATGGAAATTTATAACAAATGAAAAATTTGTAGAGACATTTAATCGAATAAAAAATTGCTATGAAAATTTTAATCGAATAAAAAATTTTTATAAAAATTTTAGTAGAACGAAAAATTTATATAGAAATTTTAATCGAATAAAAATATCTATAGAATTTAAATAGAACAATAAATTTTAATCGAAAAAATATTTAAATCGAATAAAATATTTAAAGAGAAATTATAATGAAATAAAAAATTTTCTATAGAAAATTTAACGAAATAAAAATGTCTATAGAAATTTTAAACGAATAAAAAATTTCTATAGAAATTTTAATCGAATAAAAAAATGTATGTGGACATTTTAAAATTGATGTGTACATTTTAATCGAATAAGAAATGTTTATGAAAATAATAATCGAATAAAAAGATGTGTGTGGAAATTTTAATCAAAAAAAACTAATATTGATATTTGACTCGAATAAAAAAAGTATCTGAGAATTTTATTCAAATAAAAAAATTTAAATAAAAATTAAATCAAATATATAAAAAAAATTGTATCAAATAAAATATTTCTATAAAAATTTGAATCGATCAAAAAATTTCTATGGAAATTGTAATCGAATAAAAAATGTTTAGGAAAATTTTAGTCGAATAAATAATGTTTATGAAAATTTTAATTGAATAAAAAAATGTACAATGTAGAAATTTTAATCGAATAACACATTTGAAGAGAAATTTAAATCGAATAAAAAATGTGTAGAGAAATTTTAATCGAATAAAAAATTTCTATGAAAATTTTAATCGAATAAAAAATGTTATAAAATTGTTAGTAGAAAAAAAATTTCTATGGAAATTTTAATCGAATAAAACTATCTATAGAAATTTAAATAGAACAATAAATGTCTATAAAAATTGAACAAAATAAAAATTTCTATAAAAATTTTATTCGAATACAAAATTTTTATTGCAAAATTTTGTAGAAATTTCTATAAAAATTTTTAGTAGAACAAAAATTTCTATGGAAATTTTAATCCAATAAAAATATCTATAGAAATTTAAATAGAACTATAAATTTCTATAAAAATTAGAACACAATAAAAATTTTATTCGAATAAAAAATTTCTATGAAAATTTTAATCGAATAAAAAATGTTTATAAAAATTTTAGTAAAACAAAAAATTTATATGGAAATATTAATCGAATAAAAATATCTATAGAAATTTAAATAGAACAATAAATTTCTATAAAAATTGAACTATATAAAAATTTCTATAAAAATTTTATTCGAATAAAAATTTTTTATTGCAAAATTTTGTAGAAATTTCTATAAAAATTTTTAGTAGAACAAAAATTTCTATGGAAATTTTAATCAAATAAAAATATCTATAGAAATTTAAATAGAACAATAAATTTCTATAAAAATTAGAACTAAATAAAAATTTCTATAAAAATTTTATTCGAATAAAAAATTTGTAGAGACAAAAAATTTCTATGAAAATTTTAATAGAATAAAAAATTTAGTAGAACAAAAAATTTATATGGAAATTTTAATCGAATAAAAATATCTATAGAAACTTAAATAAAACAATAAATTTTAATCGAAAAAATATTTAAATCGAATAAAATATTTGAAGAGAAATTATAATCGAATAAAAAATTTGTAGAGAAATTTTAATCGAATAAAAAAATTTTGTGGAAATTTCTATAAAAATTTTAAGTAGAACAAAAAACTTGTATGGAAATTTTAATCGAATAAAAATATCTATAGAAATTTAAATAGAACAATAAATTTCTATAAAAATTAGAACTAAATAAAAATTTCTATAAAAATTTTATTCGAATAAAAAATTTCTATGGAAATTTATATCGAATAAAATATTTGTAGAGAAATTTTAATCGAATAAAAAATTTCTATAGAAATTTTAATCGAATACAAAATTGATATTCAAATTTAAACAAAAAAAAATCTATAGAAATTTTAGTTTTATATGATCATTTACAGTTAAATTTAAAAATTCCGAATATCTGCTAAAATATTTTACAATTATACTTTCCTCGCCCCTTCCCCCATTAAATATTAAAGCACTTAGTTGTGTCAACACTTTGGAAAAATAATAAAACAAATATTTATAGTAAACACTCATACATAGCACTTACTTGTTCCCAAATCCAAACATTGCTTTAAACAAGTTTAAAAGCCAAACAACACAAAATCCTTATATCCTGGTAAAGGTGTTGATTTTATGGCAGCAGAAAGCTGGTTAAAGCCAACAAAATGTATCAAATACATAGCAACTACTAAAGATTATTAAGAAGTCTTTTTTTGGTGTTTGCTTACGTTTTTAGTTAGTTGTTCTTCTTTTTTTCTGTGAAGCCTGTATTCAGCTAACAAACTGGCTAAATGTTGTGGGTTAAAGTTGCCAGAAGTGGAGCATAGCTTAAGGAGTACACAGAATTCACAATGGAGGGGAAAAAATAAAATTCATTTCATTCATTGCGGTTGTTTGGATAACTTCATCTAAAGTAAACTCTGTGAACGAAATAATAAAGCAAAGATTAATATTAGAAGAAGAATTTATTAATTAGTTTAAAAAAACTAATTAAAAGTATCTTTAATCTTCCATTGCTTTCATAATTATCAAGCAATCTATTTTCCTTGTCAAACAATTTCAGTCATTAATTTGTTATGTATTCCAGCAGTCCCCCAAGTAATAAATGAACAATCCTACTTATAAGCAGCTTTATGGTGAAAAAAAATCCCTCTAAATATAATTTTTCTCTATTGCTGAGTTTTTGCATAATCTCAAAATGATTGATTTATTCGCATTTTAACATAAAACTGCAAACACCGAAAAAACCAGATAATATTTTGTGCAAATTCCCTGAAGACTTTTTCGAACATCAGTACGATAAAATATATTATTCTTTTCAAGGATAACCATTAACAATATAATACGCGATACAATTTAAGTAAAAAAGAAGTAGGATAGCAAGATAAATAAACTAAGGATTGCTTTACTTTTTCTTATTGTTGCCCCAAAATGATTAAATAAAGATTATTTGATTTCATTTGAAACTAAAGCAAGCAAATCTGCTTAAAATCTTAATAAAGTAATAAAGAATGGCCTGATTTTGAAAAGCTGTAAATGTAATTAAATTTAAAGTATATTACATAAAATAATATAGAAAAAACGCATTTAACTGTGACTCGTTGCTACCCCTTTCCTATTGCTCCTAAAACTATGCACTTAAAACAATTAAATGACTTCTGGCTTTACAATAGCCCGAAAGTCTAAGTTGTCCTCTGCAAAAATATTGTATATAGTGGAGATTTTTTGTTTGCAGTTTTCAACGATTTTGTTTCTCAACTTTGTTTTCTTAGATTTCTCGTTATTTAGAATGACAGATAACAGAGACATTGTTAACAGCTGTCACCAGCAATAAGTTAACTAAATGCAAAGCATACAAAACGGCTTATTTGCACAAGGCATGACAGTAGAGCAGGGTTAAGTGAAAAGGCGGCAATAAAAAATTCTACTAACTTTATTAAAAAAGAAATGCATACTTTATATGCTTAAAAAAAATAGAGAAATTATTTAAAATTAATGCAAAACTTTCAAAACTATAAAAACAAAATGAAATTTAAACAACATTTTAGTTAAAATAGACAGTTTTTTTTCTAGAATTTTTTAATCAATAAAAAAAACGTAAATTTGTTAGTCGCATAACTTTTTTAGAAATCTCTAGAAATTTTTTATTCGATTCAAATTTCTATTAACATTTATATAAATTTCAATAATTTCTTTTATTCGATTAAAAATTTTTAAACAAATTTTATTCGGATAAAATTTCTATAACTTTTTTATTCGGTTAAAATATCTATGAAATTTTTTATTCGATTAAAATTTCTACAAATTTGTTATTCGATTAAAATTTTTATAGAAAATTTTGATTGGATTATTTTAAAATTTTTTTTTTGTTGAATATTTCATTTATTTTAGTATTCGATTAAAATTTCCATAAAAAAATTCAAAATTTTTTTTTTTAATTTTTAATTCGATAAAACTTTTAATTTTTTCTAAATTTTTTAATCGGAAAAAATTTATATAATTTCTTTATTCAATTAAAATATTTATTCGATTAAAATTGCTAAAACATTTTTTATTCGATTAATATTTCTATAAATTTTTTTATTTGAATAAAATGTCTGTAAAAATTTTCTATTCGATTAGTATTCGATTAATTTAAAACAAATTTTGTATTCAATAAAAATTTAAACATTTTGATACGTTTAAAATTCATAAATGGTTTAAAATTCGTTTAAAATTTTAATACGAATTTTCGATTTGATAAAATTTATATAGAATACTTTGTATTCGATTAAAATTTTTATAAAAATTTTTTATTTAAATAAGATTTTTAAGACATTTTTTGTGGATTAAAATTGCTATAAACATTTTTTATTGTATCTAATATTAATATTCGATTAAACGTATTTACATTTTTTATTCGAATAAAATTTATATTATTTTTTTATTCGATTAAAATATCTACACATTTTTTATTCGATTAAAAATGTTATCGAAATTTTTACTCGATTATTTTTTTAAATATTTTTACATTTTTTATTCGATTATAATTTCTATAGAAATTTTCTATTCGATTAAAATTTCTACAAATTTTTTGTTCGATTAAAATTTCTATAAAAAAATTTTATTCGGTTAAATATTTTAGAAATTTTTTATTCGATTATTTTTTTTTATTGGATAGAATGCTGTTTTCGATTAAAATTTCTATTAATTTTCAAATCGGATAAAATTAATAAAAATGTTTTATTCGATTAAAATATTTATATATTTTTTAATCGATTAAAATTGCTAAGACATTTTTAATTAGGTACAAATTTCTATAGATTTAATTTTCATTCGATTAATTTTGCAATAGAATTTTTTTATTCGAATATTTTTTTATTCGATCAAATTTTTTCTAAAATTTTTATTTTATACATATTCTATTAACATTTTTTATTAGATTTAAATTTCTATAGTTTTTTTATTCGATTAAAATATCTATACATTTTTTATTCGATTAAAAATGTTATAGAATTTGTTTATTCGATTATTTTTTTAAATTTTTTTATTCGATTGAATTTTTTTACATTTTTTATTCGATTATAATTTCTATAGAAATTTTCTATAGAAATTTTCTATTCATTAGTATTCGATTAAATTTAAACAAATTTTTGTATTCCATTAAAATTTAGAAATTTTTGATTCGTTTAAAATTTCAATAAATTTTGTATTCGATCAAAATTTTTATAGAAATTTCTATACAAATTTTTTATTCGAATAAAATTTTTAAAAACATTTATTTTTATTGTATCTAATAATAATATGTGTTCGATTAAAATGTATATCAAAATATTTATATATTTTTTAATCGATTAAAATCGCTAAGACATTTTTAATTAGGTACAAATTTCTATAGATTTGATTTTCATTCGATTAATTTTGCTATACAATTTTTTTATTCGATAACATTTTTTTTTAAAATTTTTATTTTACACATATCTCTATAAACATTTTTTATTAGATTTAATTTTCTATAGTTTTTTTATTCGATTAAAAATGTTATAGAAATTTTTTATTCGATTATATTTTAAATTTTTTTATTCGATTGAATTTCTTTACATTTTTTATTCGATTCTAATTTCTGTAGAACTTTTCTATTCGATTAATATTTAAACAAATTTTTGTATTCCATTAAAATTTAAAAATTTTCTGTTTCTACATAAATTTTGTATTCGATCAAAATTTTTATAGAAATTTCTAAACAAATTTTTTATTCGAATAAAAATTTAAAAAATTTTTTTTTCGATTAATATTTCTGTTGACATTTTTTATTGTATTCGATAATACATTTTAATGTATTCGATTAAAATGTATATCAATTTTTTATTCGGATAAAATTTCTATAATTATTTTATTCGATTAAAATGTATATAAATTTGTTATTCAATTAAAAGTTCCATAAATTTTTTATTCGGTTAAAATTTCTATAATTTTTTATTCGACTAAAATATACACATACATATCTATAAATTTTTTATTCGATTAAAATTGCTACAGAATTTTTATTATTCGATTAAAATAGCTACAGGATTTTTTTATTAATTATCTTTTTAAATTTTTTTATTCGAATAAATTTTTTCAAAATTTTTTATTCGATTAAAATTTCTATAGAAAATTTCTATTCGATTAATATTTGAATACCATTTACAAAAAAATTGTTTAAAATTTCATTAAGAAGTATCGATTAAATTAACATTTCTATTGAAATTTTGTATTTGATTAAAATTAATATTCAATATAAATTACTCGCAAAATTCTTATGGAAATATTTCTTAAATTAAATTTGTTTGAAAGTATACCTGGGATTCATTATTGATTTCTATTCTTTTGAACTAATTTGTCTTTGTGAAAATTCTACTTATCGACAGTATGGTTTTCTTGTTAACTAAAATGATTTTCCCCTTGACATTTCGTTAGAACAATGTAATTATTTTCCCAAAATACACACAGCATTTGTTGTCTTTAGTTTTCCTGCTGTTTGGCTGAAACTCGTTTACGGGGTTAATTAACAAACATTATTATGTGTGAATAGGTTCCTCAAAATCTATGACGATTGTATATAATTCTGTGTATGAGTGGGCGTAGGTGATTATATACTATTGTAGTTGACAAATTTATTTGGAAATAAATGTTTGGTGTTAAAGGAAGCTATGTTAGTAACAGAAATCAGTAGTATTAAGTGCAGAAAATCTTAAATTATTTAAATAACTCACAACAAATTATTTTCGAAAATAAACTAAAACATATTTATATCGACTATTACATAACAGGTACGAATTTTGTACCCCCAGATTTAAGTATCAACATTTTTGTGCAGCAACATCTACCAAATATAATACTTTGGGTTAATGTACTTAGTTGTCCAGCCACTATATCAGGCAGTTGGATTTAGAATGTGTTTTTTGGGTTAGAAATGTAAATATGTATTTTGAAAATTTGTGCTCTAGAGTTATTTGTTAATTCATGTAGTAAATAACTAATGAAATCGTATGCTAGAGGACGACTTTTGTGCAATTCTACCCAAATGCTCTATGCAGTTCAGGAATAAAATGTAAATTAGAATTTTGCACAGTATTTGCTAAAGTTACACAGATATATAAGTTAAAAAATACACATTTAAATGAATAATATGTGCTACTGCTAAAACAACTGGATGTATGAGTTATATTTAGATTATAGTACATGACAATATTAAGTATATGTCTTGATGAACCTTTAAAATAATTGTTTGATAAAGAATTTTGGTTAGAGAAATTGAATAAACTAGAGGGGTCATAGAATAAATGTTCTTAATTGAACAATTTATTGACGTTCGATGGAATTTAAGATTTTATGCATTTTTTTTTCGAATATAAAAAAATAAATAGAAATTTTAATCAAACTAAACAATTTCTACAGAAAATTTGGCGGAAAAAAAGTTTTATAAAACTTTGAATCGAATAAAAAATTTTTTAAAGAAACTTTAATCGAATAAAAGAAAATTTGATAGACATTCTAATCTAATAAAAAAAAGTTTATAGAAATTTTAATAGAATAAAAATATTTTGATAAAAAATTTTAATCGAATAAAAATATTTCGATAGAAATTTTAATCGAAAATTTTTAATTGTATTAGAAATTCGAATCGAATAAAAAATGTTTGGATAAATTTTATTCGATAAACAATTTTGATAGAAATTTTAATCGAATAAAAATATTTTGACAGAAATTTTAATTGAATAAATAATTTTTAAGAGAATGATTAATATGTAGAATAAAAAAAATTTATGAAAAATTTTAATCGAATAAAAATTTTATTACAAATTTTAATCGAATAAAAATTTTATGAGAAATTTTAATCGAATAAAAATTTTATGAGAAATTTTAATCGAATATAAATTTTATGAGAAATTTTAATTGAATAAAAATTTTATGAGAAATTTTAATCGAATAAAAATATTTTGAGAGATATTTTAATCGAATTAAACAATTTTAAAAGAAAGATAAATGGAATAAATAACTGTAATATAAATTTTAATCGAATAACAAATTTATGAATCGAATTAAAAAGTTTTAGAAGAATTTTTTTTAATCGAATGAAAAATAAAAATTGTAATCGCATAAAAAGTTCTAAGAAACTTTTTAAGAAAATCAAAAAAGTTAATAGAAATATTAAACGAATAAAAAATGTCTATAGGAATTTTAACGCATAAAAAACCATCTACAGAAATTTCATCCGAATAAAATCGATACTTTAGTTTAGTTCCATTTTTATGGAAAACTTTCTATAGAAATTTTATTCGAATAAAAAATTTTAGGATAAATTTTATCGAATAAAAAAATGTTGTAGATTCGAATAAAAAATTAAAATTAAGAGAAACTTCAATCAAATTATAAAATTTATGAGAAATTTTAATCGAATCGAAATATTTTAGAATAAAATCCTTAGTATAATTTTAATCGAATAAAAAATGGTAACAGAAATAAAATGCGAATTAAAAAACGTCAATAAATATTTTGTCGATTTAAAAAATATTTTAATCGAATAAAACAATTTTTGCAGAAACTTTAACCGCTTAAAAAAATTTAAGAGAAATTTTAATCGAATAAAAATTGTCAATGCAATAAAAAAATATTTGAATAATTTTTAATCCAATAAAAAATGTTTGAATAATTTAGAATTCTAATAAAAAAATTCTATAGGAATTTTAACGAATAAAAAACGTCTATAGAAAGTTAAATCGAATACAAAAGAAAATATTTAATCGAATAATCAAATTTCTAATGAAATTTAAATCAAATTTAAAAATTTGTATAAAAATTTTAATCTAAAAAAATTATTTTATTAAAATTTTAATCGCATCGAAGAATGTGTATAAAAACTATAATCGAATAACAAATTTCTATAAGCATTTTAATCGAATAAAATAAATCTATGGATATTTAATCGAATAAAAAATTCGAATAGAAATTTTAATCGAATAAAAAATTCTACAAAAATTTTAATCGAATAAAAAAATTTGTATTGAAATTTTAAAAGAATATAAAATCTTTGTAAAAAATGTTAATTAAATAAAAAAAATCTATATAAATTTCAATCGAATAAAAACTTTCTATAGAACTATACATTTCTACAAAAATTTTAATTGAAAAATTTTTGAAAGATTTTGTAAATTTCTATAGAAATTTTAATCGAATACAACAATGTTAAATGAATATAAATTTTGTATAACATTGAAATGAATACAAAAATTTGAATTGAATAAAAAATTTGTGTAAAAATTTTAATTAAATAAAAATATTTCCACAAAAAATTTAATCGAATAACAAATTTCTACAAATATTTGAATCGAATACAATTTTTTATATAAAAATTATAATTGAATAGAAAACCTTTGTAAATATTTTAATTTAATAAAAAAAATTTCTATCAAAATTTTAATCGAATAAAAAATTTCTACAAAAATTTTAATCGAATAAAAATTTTAATTAAATAAAATTATTCTATAGAAATTTCAATCGAATTAAAAATTTCTATTGAAATTTTAATCGAATAAAAGATTTCTACAAAAATGTGTATAAAAACTATAATCGAATAACAAATTTTAATCGACTAAAATAAATCTATGGATATTTCAATCGAATAAAAAATTCGATTAGAAATTTGAATCGAATAAAAAATTCGAATAGAAATTTTAATCGAATAAAAAATTTCGATTGAAATTCTAATCAAATATAAAATGATTGTAAAAAATTTTAATTAAATAAAAAAAATCGATATAAATTTCAATCGAATAAAAACTTATAGAACTATACATTTCTACTAAAATTTGTGTAAAAATTTTAATTAAATAAAAATATTTCCACAAAAATTTTAATCGAATAACAAATTTCTACACATATTTAAAACGAATACAATTTTTTATATAAAAATTTTAATCGAATAGAAAATCTTTGTAAACATTTTAATTAAATAAAAAAATTTCTATAGAAATTTTAATCGAATAAAAAATTTCTACAAAAATTTTAATCGAATAAAAATTTTAATTAAATAAAATTATTATACAGAAATTTCAATCGAATAAAAAATGTCTATAGAAATTTTAATCGAATAAAAAATTTGTACAAAAAATTTTAATCGATTAAAAATTTTAATTAAATAAAAAATTTCTATAGAAATGTCAATCGAATAAAAAAAATTCTATATAAATTTTATTCGAATAAAAAATTTCTGCAAAAATTTTTAATAAAAAATTTAAATTCAATAAAAAAAAAATCTATAGAAATATCAATTTAATAAAAAAATGTCTATAAAAATCTTGATCGAATAAAAAAAAATTAAAAAATGTTTAATCGAATTAATTTTAAACGAATAAACAATTATTTAATATTTAAAATAATCGAATTAATATAAATTTCAATCGAATAAAAAATATTCTATGTTAAAAATATTCGCTGCTTCTTAACATAATTTCTTTCATTGGTTGTCTATATGTCATATTTTCTCCCGCTCGCTTGTGGTTGACCTCAATACCTCATACGTTTTAAAAAGCAATTTTAAACAAACACATTTATCTAATTTAGAAAAAATAAAAAAAACAAAACGAACTCATACCCCGTTTAAACAATATGTTGGGATTATGCTTAGCGGGAATAAATTGAAAAACATTAATCTTTTATATGGTTCAAATCTCAAAAAATAAAAAAGAAAAAAAAAATATCAGCATGAAAGATACAATACAACTAAAACTGTGTATGATTTTCAACGGCTGTTACTAGAAAAGTTCTTTGTTAAGGAAAAACAAGCAGCCACATGCATAGAATTGTGTGTAGAGGAAAAACAAGCATGTTGGATTACTTTAATATTTCTTCTAGGTTCTTGTATGTGGACGCTGCCTTCGAGTACGAGTCTTGCTAGTTTATATATAGTTTTCTTATAATTGTGTTGTGTTTCAAGTTTTCCTGGGAAAAACAATCATTCCTTTTCTGCTTCGTTTTTGTTAGTTATGTAGAAGTTCGACCGCAAATCTTTAATATAGAAATAAATCTCAACAAACTGTTGTAGTTATATTATAAATGATCAAAGTTTTATAAGGAGAGCAAACAAAAAATATTTACTTTTTTTTTTTGGTTTTTCTTAAGAAAAATATTTTCTAGAGAAATTGTACTATTTATTGTGGGGAAATACAATGTAAGATGTTGTGAGTAAATATGGGTGAGGTTTTGTGTTTTTAATAACAAATAATTTATAAGAGGTTTGTCATAATTTCTAGTTCTAGTTGGGAAATGAAGGAAATCTTAGTTTCCAGAAGAGATTTTTAAAATGGAAGATTTCATAATTTAAGAAGCAGTTTATAGAGTAATTTAATTTTTTTTATGAAAAAAAACTCTTCTTTATTTACCTTTACAACTGTTAAGATTATCCTTAAATTGTAAGCATTTCCTGTTTAATATTTATTTTGAAAAGTTTTTTAAATTAATTTTTAAACATAAATATTATAAAGCAAATGTTATTCATTTAATACCCCTTTAAATAGCTTATTATTTGTTTTTATAATTAAATTAATTTAAACATTTAAATTAAATACAATTGGCAATTGTAACCGACTGCATTTAAACTCCCTTACAAAAGTTAAAGTACTCAAACAATAAACAGATCAAAAGGTAAGTAGGTCATGTACAGCATAAAAACATGGTTGTGATAACAAACCAACAAATACACATCTACATAGCAACAAACAAACAAATTGTTTACCTTAACAGCACTCCACATTATTACCAACTGTAGATACAAAAAAGGCAACAATACAGGCACTAAATGTTTACAAAAACACAGACTGACAACATTTATACAAATACAATTCAACAGTGTGTGATAAAAAAATATGTATGCTGGACATCTTTAATTGTAAATAGGGGTTTTATTAAAATTTAATTTTTTCATATTGAAGGCGTATGATTAATATTAATTTGGTGGTTATAATGAAACATTGGCTATAACTTTTTGTTTATGAAAGGATTTTAAAAATTTTAGCAGCTTTATTTACAAAACATATTAGTGCTATAGAAATATTATCAGATTTTTATAAATTGTAAAAAATTTTAGGAAAAATTTCTTTTGAAACAAAAATTTAAAAAAAAATTTTTTTCAAATAATTGTATGTCCTACAAAAGTTCAATTACCCAATGTTGTGACAACAATATAAATACAATTCAACAGTGTGTGATAAAAAAAATATGAATGCTGTACATTTTTAATTGTAAATAGGGGTTTTATTAAAATTGAATTTTTTTCATATTGAAGGCGTATGATTAATATTAATTTGGTGGTTAAAATGAATCATTGGCTATAACTTTTTTGTTTCTGGAAAGATTTTAAAAACTGTTGAAGTTTTATTTACAAAACATATTAGTGCTATAGAAATATTATCAGATTTTTATAAACTGTAAAAAATTTTAGGAAAAATTTCTTTTGAAACAAAAGTTTTCCAAAAAAAAATTTCAAATATTTTTTTTTTTTTAAATAATTTTATGTCCTACAAAGGTTCAATTACCCATTGTTCTAACAACAACCTTAGCAACAATCATTTAAATACTATATAAGCCGACCAACAGACAAATCAAATATTTATATTTACACTTGACCACATTATTATCCACTATGTATAACAAATTCAACGTTACAGTCTATAAATATATAAGAAAAAAACAGTGAACGATAAAAGCCAATGAACGCTATAAAAATTTAAGCTGTAATTGTAGTTTTAGTGAACTTATTTATTAAATTTTGATTTCATTTTGTTTAAAGGATGCGTATGATTAATTCGAATGTAATATGACAAAACTGAAGATAATTTCCACATTCTCTGGAATATTTTTAAAATTTCTGAATTTTTTTTTCAGAAAACAATACAGTTTTTCAAAAAATTGTAAGATAACTCATAATCGTTATTATTTTATTTTCCAAATTTGGTTTGAGAAATTAAATATTTCCAAAAATTTTTTCAAAGTTTGAGCTGGAAAAATGTTATAGAAATACTATGAAATAATAGTTTAAACAAAAGTCAAATAATTACCAATAAAAACCAATACTTACACTTATATACCAGCAAACATACAAGAAAAATCTGTACTTATTAACAACTATAAATACAAAATCCAATGAAAAACACATTGAATATTTACGAAAAAACAAGTAGAGATGATAAACTCACTTATAATTAAACAGTGGATGAGAAAATAACTTATATTATAGGCAAATGTAAGCTTAAATAGTGATTTTGAGGAAATTTAAAATTTTTGTAAAGGTTGCGTATGATTAATATTAATTCAAATGAATTATTGCAAAAGTGGCTATAACTTTTTGGTTTTCATGAATATTATCAAAATTCTTGAAGATTTATAAGCATAAGAAGTCAATGTTTAAAAAATAGAATAACATTAAAATAATGTTGAAAGATATTTGGAAAAAATTTAGTCTGAAAATAAAATTTTTCATAATTTTTGAAAAATTTTCCTGATTTAAAATTTTATAACTGGCTTCTTCTAAAATAAATTTAAAAAGTTAAGTACTAGAAAAGTGCATTGAAAACATTATTGTGATCAGAAGCATCCATACACAGAATTTTTTGATTTTTAAAATAACTAGCTTTATCATTTTTAATTCAAGAGTAAAATTTTTTTATTTTTTTTTTAACTTTTTGGATTAATGTTTTTTTTCACTGTACTGTAACAGTTTTCAATATTATTGATGATATTATCTTATAAAAACTAAGTTTTTATTAGTAATTCCACGATTTACGAAATTTGTATAACAGACGTATGATTAATATTAATTCCGGACTAGTTTTATCAAATTATCTATAACTTGTGTAAAATGTTAGTGATTTTAATGTTTCTTTCTTTATTTAATAGAGAACATCTTGGAGCTCAATTTAGTAAACAAAACAATTAAACTGTTTAAATAAAAAAATAACGAAATCTGTTTCAGAAAAAATGTTTTCAAAATTAAAATTTTTTTAATTGTTTAAATACTTTTTGGTTTAATGTTTTTTCTTTCACTGTACAGTAACAGTTTGCAAATAACATTTCAAATTAAACCTTCAGATATTTTGTTTAAAAAATCTAATTTTTTATGAGTAATTCCATGATGTATGTAATTTGTATAACAGTCGTATGATTAATATTAATTCCGGACTACTTTTACCAAATTGGCTATAACTGGAGTAAGATTTGAGTTATATTAATGTTTCTTTCTTTATTTAATAAAGAACATCTTAGAGCTCAATTTAGTAAACAAAACAATTAAACTGTTTAAATAAAAAAATTACTAAATATGTTTCAGAAAAAAACTTTTCAAAATTAAATTTTTTTTTAATTTTTGAAATACTTTTTTTCTTTCACTGTACATTAACAACAAATAGTAACTGTAAAATACAATACTTTTGTCGATTACCATGAACCAACTTTTGTGTTTATGCATGTCAATACATACCTAAATCTACCAGTAACTTCCCTTTTAATGCTTATCTCCCTTGAACACATACTTACCATTTTCAAAAAAAACTCTTATATACTTATATGTCTCTCTTTTACATACTTACTTCCTAACTTCCCAGCTGCATAATATCCTTTTAGTACAAAATTTCAGTTCATTCATCTAATAACTGAAAATGTTTATTCAGAAAATGCCAACAGAAAGTAAAAATTGACCACACATCTGAAAAAGAGCCACGCATTTATAACATTACTTTTTTTTGATGCTTTTCTGTGGCTTAAATGATAGAATTTAAACTCAATTGTTAAGAGCTTAATTTTTGCTGCTAGAAAATTTTTGCTTTTGTTTACTGGTTTACATTTTTGCAGCAGGAAGTTCTAATACCGCAATTATACTGTTTTTAAAGATAGGAACATGAAAATAATGGTGTTGCATAAAGCAGGGGAAGGTAAGCCAAAACAAAGCATAGGAAATTTATGAAAAAAATATATAAAAGCTTTATTTTATGAAATAAGCTTAAAAGAAATAAATAATTTAAATTTTCAAAAAAAAGTTTTTTAAATTTCTTAATTTTTTCTTAAAATTTTACAAACAACTTTTCCGTTTTTTAAAAAATATGAAATATACTTAAAAAATAAATAATTAAAATTTTCAAATTAAATTTTTTTTAAATTTTAATATTTTCTTCAATATTTTAAAGAAATTTTATCAAGATTTTAAAAAAAGTTTGTGATTTATTTAAACAATTTATTTGTTTATAAGTTTACTAAAATATTTTTACCAAAAAAATTGTATTTCAAGGTTTTATTTAAATTCAAAGAAATATTTTATTTAAGACGTATGATTAATATTAATTATGGGAATTTTTAGAAAATTTAGCATAACATACACAATTTTCAAAATTGGCATAAATTAATTAAAGAATTCATTAAAAAACAGTTCAATCTACAATATAAACAGCTCAAAAGGTCTAGGGTATGTTATTTAGTATGTTTTAAATAAATCAACAACATAAATTTTCTAAATAAATTTTTTTTAATTATTTTAAGAAAATATATAGAAATTTCATAAATTCTTTTATAAGTTATTTACAAAATCCCATAAATATTAAATTTACTAAGTTTTTTTTAAAAAATTCAAAATAAAATTTGTTAAATTTCTTAATTTTTTCTAAAATTTTCCAGGAAAATTTTTCTAAATTTTAAAAAAGTTCATGATTTATTTTAAAAATCTCTTAGTTTATAAGTTTATTGAATTAGTTTTACAAAAAAATTGAATTTCAAGGTTTTATTTAAAGATAAAAGAAATATTTTATTTAAGACGTATGATTAATATTAATTATGGAATTTTTTACAAAATTTAGCATAACTTGAGTTTGATTTTACATTATTACGATTTTATTAGAGATTGAAAATAAGAACATTTTTATATATTAAACTAACAATTAAATCATTTCAAAATCGTGGTAAATAATTATCTAGAGCCCATTGAAATAGCCTAAACACATATTTTGTAATATTAAAATTTTTTTTATTTTTTTTAATTTACTAAATATTTATGGGGATAATTCTCCTTAAACGAAAACATTTGCCCACCTATTATATTTTAATTCAATTTTATTTAAAAGCCCAGAAATTATAACCAAACTCCCTTAACTCTTATACAGTCAAAACAAAAAATTCCAAAAATAATGGATTTTTTTTGGGCAAAAATGGTTTCATTTATTTTCCTAATCTTTTTTGTGTTTAAACTCTAAAATCAAACAAAAAAGGAAAAGGCAAAACAAAACGAACAAAACCTAGATTTAGGACTTAAGTATAAAATTACACCAAATACTTTTTTTTAATATAATTTTCAAATTATATGCAGTAATGCAGTAGGAGGCTTGTGGGTGTTGAAGAAAAACCAACATAGTAGGGTTTAATTTTTTTTGGTATTAAACGATTTTAACAAAAGTACATTTAAAGAGCTTGAAGTAAATAAAACTTCATTTACCAACAAGGACAATTTTGAGAATTAAGCTGAAAAGAAAAATGGTTACATCAAGTATTAAACGATTTAAAATATAAATTGGAAAATAATCTTTATAGGGAAAGAGATAAATAAAAAACCAAAATCGTTGGATTTGCTCACAAGAAGCAACAAATCAATAACATAAATGAAAGTTTTTGCTTAGCCTAAAACATTATTAAAAATGCAGATAAATAATTTTAAATTATACTTCGTTATAAATATATAATTTAATTTCATTTAAAATTATTAGCCTGGGTCACGCCTCTGTTTCATTATGAACCTACATGAGGTTTTAATTCAAATACGTGTTTTTCTGCTAAATTATATATCTGTTGAAATGGCCACAACAAAAAAATCCACCAACAGCAATAAAATAACACAGCTACAGACCCATAATTTACAACGGAAAAGCAGAATATTTATACATAAAGATAGTAAATTTCAAAGTACAAACATACAAACATACTTTCAAATACAATAAAAAAATGGCAACCGGAAGTCAATGTAGATATGTATGCTTTTATATTAGTATAAACTGTGAAAGAAACTGTGTTTGTTTCAGAATGTGAATAGCTTATAGCGGTAACATTTTTATGTAAATTTATGTTAACATAATAACAAAACAAATAGTGTTACAACAAAATGGCTAAAACAAGTAACAGCTAAAAAAAAATAAAAAAAAATAATTTATAATATATGCAAAAACCCAACTAACATTTCAAAAGTAATAACATTCTTAACTGATACTGTAAGCACTGCAAAAGTAATTTTTGCCAAAAAAAATTATTAAATTCTTGAACATTTTGCAATTAAGTAGATTTAGCTTTAGAAGAAATCATATAACTCTTCTAAAACAAAATGCTATGTAAATATATTCTTCTACTCTTTCTGTTCACTGGTCTTTGACAAAAGCTCTTTCACCCCACTCTTAAGCACTTCAGTTACGAATAAATCCCAGCAGTGGAGCTGCGGACTTTTAACAACACAGTAGCTTTTTGTTAACAACTTAAATAAAAAACAAGTAAAAAGATCTATATTCGGCTGTGCCGAATCTTATATACCCTTCACCAAATTATACTTTAAAATAAATTTTTTTAAATATTTTTTCCAAATTTTTTTAAAAAAAAATGTTTAGTTTTAAATTTTTTTTTTTTTAAAAAAATTATTATTTTTTTTTTTTTTTTAAATTTATGACAAAAAAATTTTTTGATGAAAAAAAATTCGGTTTAAAAAATATTTTTCCCGATTTTGACCCATTGTAGGTCCAACTTACTATAGCCTTATCTACATCGTTGCAATGGACTTTGAAATATCCATATTGTCTATATTAATGACTTAGTAATCCATATATAGATCAAAAATCGAGGTTGTCCCGGTTTTTTGCTCATATCTCCGTTATTTATGGACCGATTTTGCTGATTTATATAGCAAACTTCTCGAAAGTATGTCTGACAGAATTATTGAAGATTTGGATCCCGAAGATATGTGGGGTCTTCAGAAAATTTATTTCAACAGACAGACAGACGGACATGGCTTAATCGACTCCGCTATCTATAAGGATCCAGAATATACATATATACTTTATAGGGTCGGAAATGAAAAATGTAGAAATTACAAACGGAATGACAAACTTATATATACCCTTCTCACGAAGGTGAAGGGTATAACAAGTAGTGATATACACTGCTTCGTCAAATCTTATATACCCTATATCAAAATAAATTTTAAGAAAAAAATAACGAAAAAAAATTTTGGTGAAAGAATTTTTTGGAAAAAAAGGGGTTTAAAAAGTTTTTGAAAAAAAAATTACAGAAAATAATTTTTTTTATAAAAAAAATTAGGGCGTACAAATTTGAAAAAAAAATTTGATGAAAAAAAAGTAAAAAAAAAATATTGAAAAATTTACAAAATTGAATTTGTTTTTTTTTTTTTAAAACAGATTTTGTAATTTTGTATTACAATAGGCTATTTATTTTATTTCTTAAACTAAGCTCTCAGATCTTCTCTCTTAAATAAAGAAAGAAACATTAAAATAGCTCAGATTTTACTCAAGTTATAGTCAATTTGTTAAAAAATTGCAAGAATTAATATTAATCATACGTCTGTTATAGAAATTTCATAAAACATGGAATTACTAAATTTCAATTTAAAATTTGGTGAAAAAAAAATTTGAAGAAAAAATTTTTTTTATGAAAAAAATTGGGGTGATAAAAATTTGAACAAAATTTTTGATGAAAAATAAAATAGTTAAAAAAAAGTATTGAATTTAATTTAATTTTTTTAAACAGATTCTGTAATTTTGTATTAAAATAAGCTATTTATTTTATTTATTAAACTAAACTCTAAGATGTTCTCTATTAAATAATGAAAGAAACATTAAAATAGCTCAAATAAAAATTAAGTTTTTAAAAGAAAATATTATAAATTGGTGAACAAACAATTTGGTATGAAGAAATTTGTGACAAAAATACATACTAGTGAAAAATGTTGGAGAAAAAAAGGGGTGAAAAAAATTGAAGAACAAATATTTTTTTATGAAAAAAATGGGGCGATACAAATTTGAACAAAATTGTTGAAGAAAAAAAATTAGTAAAAAAAAGGTATTAAAAAATTTGATAAAATATTTTTTTTTATTTTTTTAAACTTATTTTTGTATATAAATAATCTATTTATTTTGTTTACAAAATTGAGCTCTAAGATGTTCTTTCTTAAATAAAGAAATAAACATTAAAATAGCTCAGATTTTACTCAAGTTATAGTCAATTTGTTAAAAAATGTCAAGAATTAATATTAATCATACGTCTGTTATATAAATTTCATAAAACAGGAATTACTCATACAAAAACTAGTTTTTATAAGAAAATATATTTGGTGGAAAATAATGCTGGTGCAAATAAAATTAAACAAAGCAGTTGATAGGAAAAAGAGTTGAAAAAATAAAAGAAACAATTTGAAAAAAAAAATTGGCAGAAAAAAATTTTTTGACCAAAAATAAAAGTTTGTTAAAAAAAATTAAAAATAGGTGAACAAATTGAGGTAAATAAATATAACTTTTCTTTATGCCGATTTTAAATAGCAAGGTTATATTTGGTATATTTCAACCAAATATAGATATATACGCAAATGAGAAATATGGAAATAACAAACGGAATGACAAACTGAAGGGTATTAAAAAATACAAAACATGCAACAATAATAACTATAAGTATAAATATAAATATAAATACATGTATTAACAACTCAACTGGAGAGCAGCACAATGTTTTTAGTAAGACCAAGTATCAGTGGGTGGTATGATAATGGGCGCATATTTTAGCAATTAATAATTGGTTTTTTATTACAATATCTACACACAGCTAGAGAGAAAAGGTTAAATGATAAGAAGAAGTGATATGAATTAAGGTTAAGAAAAGAGATACGATATTAGGCTACAGAAGTTAATAAACCCATCAAGAAGTCTTATTTCAGTATTAAATTATTTGCAAGCGAAGACTACTTGGCTAACATTCTCCCTCACATTATGACAATGTAGACCAGACTATCGATGAGAATATAGACAAGACTATACACTTGATTATAGAGGTGACCATAAACGAGATTATAGAGGAGACTAGAGACGAGACTACAGGCGAGATAAACGAGACTATCTACGAGACTATAGACGAGACTATAGATGAGACAATAGACGATAATATAGACGAGACTATAGACGAGATAACTATAGAATACTACAGAAGATACTAGATGTGAGACTGGAGGCGAGACTAAAGACTAGAATATAGACGAGACTATAGATGAAACTATAGTTTCATTGGCACTCGAAGACAACTTGGCTACCATTCTCCCTCACATTATGACAATGTAGACCAGACTATCGATGAGACTAGAGACGAGACTACAGGCGAGACTATAGACGAGACTATAGACGAGACTATAGACGAGACTATAGACGAGACTATAGACGAGACTATAGACGAGACTACAGGCGAGACTATAGACGAGACTATAGACGAGACTATAGACGAGACTATAGACGAGACTATAGACGAGACTATAGACGAGACTATAGACGAGACTATAGACGAGACTATAGACGAGACTATAGACGAGACTATAGACGAGACTATAGACGAGACTATAGACGAGACTATAGACGAGACTATAGACGAGACTATAGACGAGACTACAGGCGAGACTATAGACGAGACTATAGACGAGACTATAGACGAGACTATAGACGAGACTATAGACGAGACTATAGACGAGACTATAGACGAGACTATAGACGAGACTATAGACGAGACTATAGACGAGACTATAGACGAGACTATAGACGAGACTATAGACGAGACTATAGACGAGACTATAGACGAGACTATAGACGAGACTATAGACGAGACTATAGACGAGACTATAGACGAGACTATAGACGAGACTATAGACGAGACTATAGACGGACCTATAGACGAGACTATAGACGAGACTATAGACGAGACTATAGACGGACCTATAGACGAGACTATAGACGAGACTATAGACGAGACTATAGACGAGACTATAGACGAGACTATAGACGAGACTATAGACGAGACTATAGACGAGACTATAGACGAGACTATAGACGAGACTAGAGAAGAGACGATACTAGAGACGAGATTTGAAACGAGGCTAGAGACGAGATTTGAAACGAGGCTAGAGACGAGACTAGAAACGAGACTTGAGAACAGACTAGAGACGAGACTAAAGACAAGACTAAAGACGAGACTAGAAATGAGATTAGAGAAGAAACGATACTAGAGACGAGAATAAAGACGATACTCGAAACGAGGCTAGAGACAAGACTAAAGACGAGACTAGAAATGAGATTAGAGAAGAAACGGTAGAGGCGAGACTAAAGACAAGACTAAAGACGAGACTAGAAATGAGATTAGAGAAGAAACGATACTAGAGACGAGAATAAAGACGATACTCAAAACGAGGCTAGAGACGAGACTAGAAACGAGACTTGATAACAGACTAGAGACGAGTCTAAAGAGAATAGAGACTAGACTATAATCTAAAGACGAGATTAGTGACGAGATACGAGATGAGTCTAGAGCCGATATTAGAGACGAGATATGAGACGATACTAGAGAGAGTCTAGAGGCGAGATTAGATACGAGATGAGATACGAGACGAGATATGAGACGATTCTAGAGAGAGTCTAGAGGCGAGATTAGATACGAGACGAGAGGCGAGATTAGATACGAGATGAGATACGAGACGAGATACGTGACGAAATAGAGGAGAGTAGTAAATAGTATTTCAGGAGTTTATTGACGAACCTATACTGGATTCAATAGGCGAATCTATAGAGACGACTAGAGAAGAATCTATAAAGGAGACTAGAGACAAGACTATGCACCAGACTGGAGTCAAGTCTATGAACGAGACTTTAGATGATTCTATAGATATCTCTAAGGACGTGTCTACTGAGTAGACGAGAACCTTATTACAAAAATAAATGACATTATAATTTCAACAAAATGATTTTATTTTACAAAATAAATTTGAAACATTTGCTATTCTATCAGTCTACCCTTCATTATGTTCAATTTGTGTGCAACAGCAATTGTATTTAATCTGCCAATTAAAACGGCTCCTGTGGCACATACTTATACTATGACAACTATGACAGAATTAAAGTGTTGATTGTATTACTAACTGTAGCAGAAATAATGAATGTATGGTATAATAAACACATAAATTGACCAAGTATTTTGCCATTGATGCGTACATAACACCATACCACCTGTTATTTGTAATGTTTGTATTTAATAACTGAGATGTGATAATTATGTACCCTACCTTGAAGTGATGCAGCATGTGGAGCATATGTTTTTCGGTGAATATAATCAGCAGGGGAAATAGGGTAATGTTAAAATTTATATGACCCGACACAAACACTTTGTGTTTGAGTTGACTTTGATGGAAGTTAAAATTAATTGAGTTTCAGCTTTGTGAAATTATAAATACTTATTAGTAGCAGACATAAACCAAAAACTTTGATATATTCACCAGCCCTATTTACAGGCAAACCTAGTCAACCATTTGCAAGTACAACATGCCTGATTAATACTAAAACAAGTAACCACTTCTGTTGCTATGAATATGCAAGTTTTTTTTGCTTTGTAATGAAAAGGGAAATGAAAATATTTATATTTGCTCTCATTTATTTACTTTATATTATTATTTGATTGATTTATTGCAAACAATTTGTTAACTAACTTTTTTGTAATTCATTAGTTAAGTTTTCCACTTAAAGGTTTCTCTAAAGAGAGGCTGAAAAAGGGCGTAGAATGTAGTAAATAGAACGTGTAAATGGGGAAATAAATATACATTTGAACACATAACCAGTTACACAATAGGGAAATCAATATAGCTTCAAATAAAAATATGAAATGATAATTGCAAACAAGAAAAAAACTTGTTAAAAATTGCTTATTGAATCTTTTGATGTTTTCATTTTACATACTTTGTATTTTATTTGCTCTTTTCAAAAATTACATATTCCTCAACTGCTGAGGAAACATTTTAATGTTTTGTTTCCAACACAAAAAACTTCATTAACACTAGCAAATAATACAATACAATAAAACCCTACTTCCTGCACACTTACATGACAAATTTCTTTCTGCTGAAATTGTTTAGTTGTTATTTAAACAAAAACAATTACAACTTCTTGGCAACACATTGCAGACTTGTTGCAAGTTTCCTGTTTTATTTCTTTACAAACTATGTTAAGTTTGATTTTGCAACAATTGCAAATTAACTGCACTTAAACATGCAACAAAATTAGTTGGAAAAACAAAAAAAAAAAAACAAAAATATTTTAAATTAAAATGTAAATAAACCGGAAACGGAAGTTGCAAATAAGTAGAAGTAGAAAATACAAAAAAAACTTAAACCACAAGTAAACTACAATTAAAATATTGTGGTTTAAGCAATTATTTAGGTAGAGTTATTCTTTTAGACGAAAATATGCATGAAAATTAAGGCTTTACTTAGTTTAAAGTCTCTTCGATGGTCTCACCTGTAATCTAGTTTTTAGTATTGTTTCTATTCTGGCCTCTAGTCTCGACATTAGTCTAGTCTCTAGTCTTGTATCTAGCCTCGTCTCTGGTCCAGTTTCCTCTATAATCGCGTCTATAATCTATAGTCCACTGACCCTCATCTAAGCTCTCCCGCCTATAGTCTCGCTTATATAGTTTCTCGTCTTTCGTCTATAGCATTTCGTCTACCGTCTATATTCTCTCGTCTAAATGGTCTATAGTCTAAAGCCTATCATCTGTAGTACCTTCTAATGTTTCTAGTCTATTGTCTCTTCTCAAGTCTCGTCTCTAGTCTTGCTTCTAGTATCATCTCTATTCTCGTCTATAGTCTCGCTTTTATTATCGTCTCTGGTCTAGTTTTTGGTATCGCTTCTAGTTAGTACTTACGTTACTCTCGTCTCATCTTTATTCTTATCTCTAGTCTCATCTCTAGTGACGTCTCTATTCTCGATTTTAGTTTCCTCTTTAGTCTCATCTCTAGTCTGGTTCTAGTCTTCTCTTCAGTCTCGTCTATCCAGTCTGGTTCTCTCATCTCCAGTCTGGTTCTCTCATCTATAGTCTCGTCTATAGTCTCGTCTATAATCTCGTCTCTAATCTCGTCTATTATCTCGTCTATAGTCTCGTCTATAGTCTCGTCTATAGTCTCGTCTATAGTCTCGTCTATGGTCTCATCTATAGTCTCGTCTATAGTCTCGTCTATAGTCTCGTCTATAGTCTCGTGTATAGTCTCGTCTATAGTCTCGTCTATAGTCTCGTCTATAGTCTCGTCTATAGTCTCGTCTATAGTCTCGTCTCTAGTCTCGTCTATAGTCTCGTCTCAAGTCTCGCCTCTAGTCTGGTTCTAGTCTCACATTTAGTCTCCTATTTAGTCTCGTCTATAGTCTCGCCTATAGTCTCCTCTATAGTCTCGTCTATAGTCTCGTCTATAGTCTCGCCTATAGTCTCCTCTATAGTCTCGTCTATAGTCTCGTCTCGTCTATAGTCTCGTC
The DNA here is from genome assembly GCF_958450345.1 of Calliphora vicina. Classification (NCBI taxonomy): domain Eukaryota; kingdom Metazoa; phylum Arthropoda; class Insecta; order Diptera; family Calliphoridae; genus Calliphora; species Calliphora vicina. The sequence continues at coordinate 118,762,758 of NC_088783.1, forward strand.
TATAATCTCGTCTATAGTCTCGTCTATAGTCTCATCTATAGTCTCGTCTATAGTCTCGTCTCAAGTCTCGCCTCTAGTCTGGTTCTAGTCTCACATTTAGTCTCCTATTTAGTCTCGTCTATAGTCTCGTCTATAGTCTCGTCTCTAGTCTCCCATTTAGTCTCCTATTTAGTCTCCTATTTAGTCTCCTATTTAGGCTCCTATTTAGTCTCGTCTATAGTCTCTTCTATAGTCTCCTCTATAGTCTCGTCTCTAGTCTCGTCTCTAGTCTCGTCTCTAGTCTCGTCTCTAGTCTCGTCTCTAGTCTCGTCTCTAGTCTCGTCTCTAGTCTCGTCTCTAGTCTCGTCTCTAGTCTCGTCTCTAGTCTCGTCTCTAGTCTAGTCTTGTCTTTAGTCTCGTCTCTAGCCTCGTCTCTAGTCTCGTCTCTAGTCTCGTCTTGTCTTTAGGCTCATCTTGTCTTTAGGTTCATCTCTAGTCTCGTCTCTAGTCTCTTCTCTAGCCTCGTCTCCAGATTCGTCTCTAGTCTCGTCTCTAGTCTCGTCTCTAGTCTCGTCTCTAGTCTCGTCTCTAGTCTCGTCTCTAGTCTCGTCTCTAGTCTCGTCTCTAGTCTCGTCTCTAGTCTCGTCTCTAGTCTCGTCTCTAGTCTCGTCTCTAGTCTCGTCTCTAGTCTCGTCTCTAGTCTCGTCTCTAGTCTCGTCTCTAGTCTCGTCTCTAGTCTCGTCTCTAGTCTCGTCTCTAGTCTCGTCTCTAGTCTCGTCTCTAGTCTCGTCTCTAGTCTCGTCTCTAGTCTCGTCTCTAGTCTCGTCTCTAGTCTCGTCTCTAGTCTCGTCTCTAGTCTCGTCTCTAGTCTCGTCTCTAGTCTCGTCTCTAGTCTCGTCTCAAGTCTCAAGTCTCGTCTCAAGTTTCGTCTTTAGTCTTGTCTCTAGTATCGTCTATAGTCTCGATTTTAGTCTGGTCTCTGGTCTGCTTTCTAGTATCGCTTATAGTTAGTACTCGGTCGCTACTCTAGTCTCTAGTCTCATCTGTATTCCTGTCTCTAGTCTCATCTCTAGTCACGTCTCAATTCTCGTTTTTAGTCTCGTCTATACTCCCGTATCTAGTGTATTCTTTAATGTAGTCGCTAGTATCGTCTCTAGTCGTGTCTCTAGCCTCATATATATTCTCGCCTTTAGTCTCGTCTATACTCTCTTTTCTAATTTCTTCTCTAGTCTCATTTCTAGTCTCGTCAATAGTCTCGTCTCTAGCCTGGGCTCTAGTCTAGTCTCGTCTTAGGTTTTTCCTTGAGTCTCATCTATGTTCTCGTCTATGGACAATATAATAAGGTTTTTGAAAACACATTTATGAAACATCTAAGCCTTGAACGGTTTTTTTTAAATTTTTAATAAAAAGTTGTCTCAAAATAAATATTTGTCCCTCTTTTATTGCTATTTTTTTCATACCAGATTTTTATAATTTTTCCGACATGTTTTTGCTTAAGGGTAATAACAATAAATATTTGGCCAAAACATTAGAAAACCCAAACGAAATATTCAGTCAAGCACATAGTAACAATTTGACAAAAAGTACGCAGTAACAAAGTGAAACAGAACAACAGCTAAAGTATGAACAAACAAATAAACGTGTCATTGTAATGAAACAAAAACTTTGTTTTCTACTAACGAAAAGACGTGACAAATTTTCGCAAACAGGTTAACAATATCGTTTTTTTTTTGTTCTTTTGTTTAGCGTTTAATACTAATATAAATATAAAACATAAAATTTTATGCGCCAATAAGGTTACATTTAAATAAATTTAGCTGTGCTAACATTTGGGTATATTTTCGCTTATATGTATGAGGTGCGCCTGAAAGGTAGGCAGCAAAAGTTTTAAATTAATGATTTTTTCTTTTGCTGTTTTAAGAGGGGATTTAAAGAAAAAGCTCTATTCCAAACAAGTTTCTAATACTGTTTTACATTTTTTTAATGAAATGAGGCATAATCATGCATTTGTTATGCCTAGAATTAGGGGATTTTTTTGGAAATTGAAAAAGTTTTTTATTTCCTCTTTTTATGATTATAAAAGTAGGATTCCTTTGATTTTACATTTTTATTTTTGCAATATTTTGTAGAAATATTGTCTATTTCATCTATCTATTTATTCGACTTAATTCTTTTCTATATTTCTTTTTGTTTCTTTAATATTTTTAGTAAAAAAAATCATTAAAATTTTGCAACTAAAGCAAAAATGTCGTTCTGTTTCCTTATGTCTTTCGTTCTAACATCAATAAATTAATGAAAAATAATGTAGCACCACCACATTTTTAAAATTTCATTATGGCTTCCTGGCATACAACACAAAAAGGATTCGTTGTTAACTACGAAGGCACTGCCAGTAGCTGATAATCCTTTTTATTTCTATTTAAATGACAGTTTGATTTTACTGGTTTTTAGTTCTGTTTTTAGCTCTGTTGTAAAACAAAATCAAATTACATTAACTTTGTTAAATCTGGGTGCTAAATTCTATAACAAATGCCTGGCTGGTTGGTTTTTCTATCCAGCATTTAGTCATTTGGTATGTATTTGGTTTTGATTATCGTTGCTATGTTTTTTAGCTGTAACCCTTTTTTCGCTTTATTTTCTTTTTATAAATTCTACACAACATGCTTTATTGCGAGATTTGTAGTTACGTTGTAGTTTCCGTTTCCTGCTGCTGGCTGTTTTATTATATATATGAAGAGTTTTTGTTCTGAGCATCAACTAAATTGAGTTTTAATTGTTTTAGACGACAACTGTCTAAAACTTTAGTAAACTGCTTATGCTGCAGCTGTTCTCTGTGTGTTCTCGCGCAATAAATGAATACAAGAGTTTTATAAAATATAGACAGGATGCAATTAAGACAGCTTAATAACACAGTAACGAAAATTCTAAGTGACGGCATAGCTGTAGAAGCAGTAGGAAATGTAGGTAAATGAAAAACCAGAAAATATTTATTGTAAAGAGATTATTTATTTAGTAAAATGCTTAGAAAATATGGCAAATATTTTAAGGAGATTAAGATTTAAATTCTGCATTACTGCATTGCTAAATTAAAGGTTTAATTAAATGAGATATTAAGAGTAGTACTTTTTAAAAGTAAGTGAGAAGATATCCGTTTCAAATAGTTTCTTTAGAAATCCTTAGTATTTAACAAAGATTGTAGGCATCATTTTCCATTCAATGGTACTAACTATAGTTGTCTCTAGAGGTGAGTCTATAAAACCAACTAGAGGCGAATCTATACAGAGGTATAGAGACCAGACTACAAAAGAGGTCTATAGACGATACCATAGGCTAGTATCTAGTCTCGTTTATATACTCGTTATAATATCATCAATACACTTGTCTCTAGTCTCCTCTATAGATTGATCTATAGCCTCCACTATACACTCGTATCTAGCCTGCTTTATAGATTCGCCTCTAGACCCCTCTATAGACCCTAGTCTCCTCTATAGCCTCGTCTCTACACTCCTTTATATTCTCGTTTCTAGTCCCCTCTATAGACTCGTATATAGTCCAGTTTATAGTATCATATCTCCTCCTTTATAGACTTGCCTCTAGACGCCTCATAAACTCTAGTCTTATCTATAGCCTCGTCTCTAGACTCCTTTATATTCTCGTCTCTAGTCTCCTCTATAGACTCCTATATAATCCAGTGTATAGTATCATGTCTACTCTCGTCTTTAGTGAATTTATAAAAATCTCGAATCAATATTCAATCGTTGATTTGTATAAAACATTTTTCAATCTTTAATCGTGGATTTATATGAACCTCATTTCAATATCCAATCGAGGATTCAAAAAAACTTCAATTTCAATCTTTAGTCAGCCTGCAATCATGGATTTCTATAAACCTCATTTCAATCTCCAATCAATCTCCAATCGTGGATTTATATAAACCTCATTTGTCTCTAGTCTCGTCTCTGGTCTCGTCTCTAGTCTCGTCTCTAGTGTCGTCGTTAGTCTCGTCTCTAGTCTAGTCTCCAGTCTCCAGTCTCGTCTCTAGTCTCGTCTCTAGTCTCGTCTCTAGTCTCGTCTCTAGTCTCGTCTCTAGTCTCGTATCTAGTCTCGTCTCTAGTCTCGTCTCTAGTCTCGTCTCTAGTCTCGTCTCTAGTCCCGTCTCTAGTCTCGTCTCTAGTCTCGTCTCTAGTCTCGTCTCTTGTCTCGTCTCTAGTCTCGTCTCTAGTCTCGTCTCTAGTCTCGTCTCTAGTCTCGTCTCTAGTCTCGTCTCAAGTCTCGTCTCTAGTCTCGTCTCTAGTCTAGTCTCTAGTCTCGTCCTAGTCTCGTCTCTAGTCTCGTCTCTAGTCTCGTCTCTAGTCTCGTCTCTGGTCTCATCCTTAGCCTCGTCTCTAGTCTAGTCTCGTCTCTAATCTCGTGTCTAGTCTCGGCTCTAGTCTCTTCTCTAGTCTCGTCTCTGGTCTCGTCTCTAGTCTCGTCTCTAGTCTCTTCTCTAGTCTCGTCCTTAGTCTCGTCTCTCGACTCGTCTCTAGTCTCGTTCTTAGTCTCGTCTCTAGTCTCGTCTCTAGTCTCGTCTCTAGTCTCGTCTCTAGTCTCGTCTCTAGTCTCGTCTCTAGTCTCGTCTCTAGTCTCGTCTCTAGTCTCGTCTCTAGTCTCGTCTCTAGTCTCGTCTCTAGTCTCGTCTCTTCTCTAGTCTCGTCTTTAGTGTCATCGTTAGTCTCGTCTCTAGTCTCGTATCCAGTCTCGTCTCTAGTGTCGTATCTAGTCTCGTCTCTAGTCTCGACTCTAGTCACGACTCTAGTTTCGTCTCTAGTCTCGTCTTTAGTCTCGTATCTAGTCTCGTCTCTAGTCTCGACTCTAGTCACGACTCCAGTTTCGTCTCTAGTCTCGTCTGTAGTCTCATATCTAGTCTCGTCTCTAGTCTCGACTCTAGTCTCGTCTCTAGTCTCGTCTCCAGTCTCGTCTCTAGTCTCGTCTCTAGTCTCGTGTCTAGTCTTGTCTCTATTATCGTCTCCATCCTCGTCTCTACTCTCGTCTCTAGTCTCGTCTCTAGTCTCGTCTCTAGTCTCGTCTCTATTCTCGTCTCTAGTCTCTAGTCTCGCCACTAGTCTTCTCGCTAGTTTCATCTCTAGTATTGTCTCTATCCTCATATGTAGTATGGTCTCTACTCTCGTCTGTTGTCTGATCTCTAGTCTCGTCTCTAGTCTCGTCTCTAGTCTAGTCTCTAGTCTCGTCTCTACTCTCGTCTCTAGTCTCGTCTCTAGTCTCGTCTCTAGTCTCGTCTCTAGTCTCGTCTCTAGTCTCGTCTCTAGTCTCGTCTCTAGTCTCGTCTCTAGTCTCGTCTCTAGTCTCGTCTCTAGTCTCGTCTCTAGTCTCGTCTCTAGTCTCGTCTCTAGTCTCGTCTCTAGTCTCGTCTCTAGTCTCGTCTCTAGTCTCGTCTCTAGTCTCGTCTCTAGTCTCGTCTCTAGTCTCGTCTCTAGTCTCGTCTCTAGTCTCGTCTCTAGTCTCGTCTCTAGTCTCGTCTCTAGTCTCGTCTCTAGTCTCGTCTCTAGTCTCGTCTCTAGTCTCGTCTCTAGTCTCGTCTCTAGTCTCGTCTCTAGTCTCGTCTCTAGTCTCGTCTCTAGTCTCGTCTCTAGTCTCGTCTCTAGTCTCGTCTCTAGTCTCGTCTCTAGTCTCGTCTCTAGTCTCGTTTCTAGTCTCGTCTCTAGTCTCGTCTCTAGTCTAGTATCGTGTCTACTCTAGTCTCGTCTCTAGTTTCGTCTCTAGTCTCGTGTCTAGTCTCGTCTCTAGTCTCGTCTCTATTATCGTCTCCATCCTCGTCTCTACTCTCGTCTGTAGTCTGGTCTCTACTCTTGTCTGTAGTCTATTATCTAGTTTCGACTCTAGTTTGCTTTGCAGTCTCTTCTGTAATCCCTAGTCTCGTCTCTAGTCTCGTCTCGTCTCATCTCTAGTTTCGTCTCTAGTTTTTTCTCCAATCTCGTTAAGTCCTTAAACTGCCTATTACTTAAGTCCATTTGTTATTTATTTCCCTCAAAGTAACTAAAAAAAACGTTTCTTGTATTTAAAATTTGTTTACCAGAATTTCAATCACTATTTTCATATGATTTGCTCTTTTTTTGTGTATTTTTTTCTGGCAATTTTTGTCTGTAGTTTGCCAAAAGTAATTTTGAATGAAACTTCCGTTTCCTGTTTACTGACGAGCAAGAAATGTTTGCTAAGTGTGTGTTATTGTATTGTAAATGTGTGGCATTTACTGTTGCATGTTAAAGTGCAGTTAATTTACAGTTGTTGCTCATTTTTATTTTGTAAATTTCGAACTTACCCTTTTCTCATTTCTTTCACATATGTAAGAACTTGTATATAAACTAGCAAATAGCAACCTCTCAGGAATCAATTTTACAATATTTAGTTCGTTAGTAAAACACAAATTTTAACAATGGCAACTGTTATGTGCAGTTAACATTTGCTAGATTGTTGGTTATTTTTAGCTATAGAATTTTTGTTTGTATTTAAGTTGAATTTGTTGTGAGTGGTAGTGCAAGTAAGTTACTGGTGTTTTCCTCAGGAAACCAGAATCAAAACTTAGTTTCATACAACCGAGAAAATATTTCACTAGCTAAGGGATGCTTAATGAGATTTCTTGATGCGGTAGCATGTAGGAAAATGTGTTCATGAATAACTATAAATAAATGGTTAGATAAAATTACAGATATTTAAAGAAACTGAGCACAATATAAAACCACGATTGAAGATTAAACTGAAGACTAAATAAAACCATGATTGAAGATTAAACTGAAGACAATATAAAACTACGATTAAAGATTAAACTGAAGACTAAATATAACCACGATTAAGACTAAACTGAAGACCAAATAAAACCCCGATTAAAGATTAAACTGAAGACTAAATAAAACCTTGATTAAATATTAAACTGAAGACTAAATAAAACCACGATTAAGGCTAAACTGAAGACTATATAAAACCACGAATAAAGATGATACTGATTGCTCTATAAAACCACGCTTAAAGACTAAACCGAACACTATATAAAACCACTATTAAACTGAACTCTATTCTCCAACAACCAGGAAAATTTTAATTGAAATGAATATTTTGTTAGCAAATCAAATTAAGCTAAGAAAACATTTCTCATAGAACACCAAAATAATATTAGAAAATCCATTAATTTTTAAATTGACATTGTTTTTCTAACCACGACTAATTCTGTAAATATATTCATGCTCTTCCAGTGCCCCATCCCGCAATGTTGACCACAAAATGTTGTGTTTTTATTGATGATTGTAGTTTTGTCATTTACAACTATTAAATCAATAAACATCAACTAGGATTAAGGCTATTTGCAATAATAGTGGCATAGATTTAACTACAAATAAAGCGAAAACCTCGAAAAACAGCTAACACAACATCACTTTTAAAACAGATTGGTTAAAATGCTAAAAGTGGAAAATGTTGTTCCAATGTGGTTAGAAAAATACACTAATAAAGTTTGTAAAAAATATATGGAATAGATTTTAAATGGAAAATCAATTAGAACTAAATACTCTATAATATTTGGGCTTCTTTTTGTGGAACAAAATTCTCAAGATTTTGGCATATTTTCATAACAGAAACTACGCTAAAGTCTGGCATATTTACTTAACAGAAACTAAGCCAGATTCTGGCATATTTCCTTAACAGAAACTAGGCCAGCATCTGGCATACTTTCTTAACAGAAACTTGGCCAGAATCTGGCATAATTTCTTAACAGAAACTATGGCATACTCTAGCATATTTTCTTAACAGAAACACGGCCAGAATCTGACATACTTTCTTAACAGAAACTAGTCCAGATTGTGGCATATTTTCTTAACACAAACCAGGCCAGATTGTGGCATATTTTCTTAACAGAAACTAGGCCAGATTCTGGCATATTTTCTTAACAGAAACTAGGCCAGATTCTGGCATATTTTCTTAACAGAAACTAGGATATAATCTGGCGTTATTATTAACTGAAACTAGGCGAATCTGGCATATTTTTTTAGCAAAAACTAGTCCAGAATCTGGCATATTTTCTTAACAGAAACTAGTCCAGAATCTGGCATATTTTCTTAACAGAAAATAGGCCAGAATCTGGCATATTTTCTTAACAGAAACTAGGCCAGAATCTGGCATATTTTCTTAATAGAAACTAGGCCAGAATATGGCATATTTTCTTAACAGAAACTAGGCCAGAATCTGGCATATTTTCTTAACAGAATCTGGCATATTTTCTTAACAGAAACTAGACCAGGGTCTGGCATATTTTGTTAACAGAAATTAGGCTAGAATCTGCCATATTTTCTTAACAGAATCTAGGCTAGAATCTGGCATATTTTTTTAGCCAAAACTAGGCCAGAATCTGGCATATTTTCTTAACAGAAACTATGCCCCAGCCCGGCAGAAATTAGGCTAGATTCTGGCATATTTTCTTAACAGAAACTAGGCCAGATTCTGGCATATTTTCTTAACAGAAATTAGGCCAGATTCTGGCATATTTTCTTAACAGAATCTAGGCTAGAATCTGGCATATTTTTTTAGCCAAAACTAGGCCAGAATCTGGCATATTTTCTTAACAGAAACTATGCCCCAGCCCGGCAGAAATTAGGCTAGATTCTGGCATATTTTCTTAACAGAAACTAGGCCAGATTCTGGCATATTTTCTTAACAGAAACTAGGCCAGATTCTGGCATATTTTCTTAACAGAAACTAGGCCAGAATCTGGCATATTTTTCTAGCAGAAACTATACCAGAGTCTGGTATATTTTCTTACCAGAAACTAGGCCAGAATCTGGCCTATTGTCTTAACAGAAACGAGGCCACAGTGTTGCATATATTCTTAACAGAAACTAGGCCAGAATCTGGCATATTTTCTTAGCAGAAAGTACGCCAGAATCTGGCATATTAGACTAGATTCTGACATATTTTCTTAACAGAAACTAGGCCAGAATCTGGGATATTTTTCTAGCAGAAACTATACCAGAGTCTGGAATATTTTCTTAACAGAAACTAGGCCAGAATCTGGCATATTTTTCTAGCAGAAACTATACCAGAGTCTGGTATATTTTCTTACTAGAAACTAGGCCAGAATCTGGCCTATTGTCTTAACAGAAACGAGGCCACAGTGTTGCATATATTCTTAACAGAAACTAGGCCAGAATCTGGCATATTTTCTTAGCAGAAAGCACGCCAGAATCTGGCATATTAGACTAGATTCTGGCATATTTTCTTAACAGAAACTAGGCCAGAATCTGGCATATTTTTCTAGCAGAAACTATACCAGAGTCTGGCATATTTTCTTAACAGAAACTAGGCCAGAATCTGGCATATTTTTCTAGCAGAAACTATACCAGAGTCTGGTATATTTTCTTACCAGAAACTAGGCCAGAATCTGGCCTATTGTCTTAACAGAAACGAGGCCACAGTGTTGCATATATTCTTAACAGAAACTAGGCCAGAATCTGGCATATTTTCTTAGCAGAAAGTACGCAAGAATCTGGCATATTTTCTTAACAGAAACTATGCCAAACTATAAATGAAAGTTATTTGTTTTTCCAGATTTTATTAAATTACTTTTAATAATGTCTTTTCAAAGTCTGTTCCATATTCCTTTCATTTTTTCCATCCATCCACTACAATATTATATTTCATTGATTTATTTTTAATGTTCCTTTATTTCATACACTTTTTTCATCTTAATGACAGCCAACACAATTGACATGTTTACGTGAGTATGATGGTTACCTGAGCCTTTACGCTGAACATTCTCAAATATTTCATATTGATATATTAATTCTTATAATGGAACATTAAAATAATTACCCTACATTTAAGCCATAGCAGTTTTCTCTGTCTCCCCAAAGACGAAAAATATAATTCCTACTTACTCCAGGCACTCCTGCTTAATCGCCTTAAAATATGCAACAAAAAAGAAACAGAACAACACGAAAAAATGAAAACAAATTCCCCAGAGGCTTAAACACACAACAGCCAAAGCCTTTAGTTAATATATATTTTATGTGAAATATTCATACGAATTTATCTTTCATTTCAGTCAAATTGTAATGCTCATTTTTTTGTTTGCTTTTACAGATTTTCAACAGCATTAATGGCAGTAATGGTTTAAGGATGAGTAGAAAAATTAACAAGATATGCGCTAAAATGAATATTTCACAAATAATAAATAAATCTGGGGTATTTGTAAAACGAATAGTGTTTAAATTTTTAAGGATTTACTTATGTTTAGCTGAAGGAATATTAATAAGTCAATTGTTTTGGGATTACTGGAAGAAACAACAATAGCATATGTAAAATTATGAAAAGTAATTCATATTAAGTAATAATTTGTAGAACACAAAACAGAGCATGTAGCTGAAGAAGGAAATTTTAAAGAATTCTGGAATAGATTCTGCTAAGACAATTTACCAGATTCTGCCCTACACTTTGTTAAGAAAATATACCTGATTTTGGGCTACATTCTGTTAAGAAAATATGCCAGATTCTGGCCAAGTTTCTTTTATGAAAATATGCCAGATTCTGCTCAACATTCTGTTAAGAAAATATACCTGATTCTGGCCTAGATTCTGTTAAGAACATATGCCAGATTCTGGCCTAGTTTCTGTTAAGAAAATATGCCAGATTCTGGCCTAGTTTCTGTTAAGAAAATATGCCAGAGTCTGGCCTAGTTTCTGTTATGGAAATATGCCAGAGTCTGGCCTAGTTTCTGCTAAGAAAATATGCCTGACTCTGGCCTAGTTTCTCTTAAGAAAATATGCCAGACTCTGGCCTAGTTTCTCTTAAGAAAATATGCCAGACTCTGGCCTAGTTTCTGTTAAGAAAATATGCCAGACTCTGGCCTAGTTTCTGTTAAGAAAATAATCCAGATTCTGGCCTAGTTTCTGTTAAGAAAATATGCCAGATTCTGGCCTAGTTTCTGTTAAGAAAATATGCCAGATTCTGACCTAGTTTCTGTTAAGAAAATATGCCAGATTCTGGCCTAGTTTCTGTTAAGAAAATGTGCCAAATTCTGGCCTGGATTCTGTTAAGAAAATATGCCAGATTCTGGCCTAGTTTCTGTTAAGAAAATATGCCAGATTCTGGCCTAGTTTCTGTTAAGAAAATATGCCAGATTCTGGCCTAGTTTCTGTTAAGAAAATATGCCAGATTCTGGCCTAGTTTCTGTTAACAAAATATGCCAGATTCTTGCCTAGTTTCTGTTAACAAAATATGCCAGATTCTGGCCTAGTTTCTGTTATGAAAATATGCCAGATTCTGGCCTAGTTTCTGTTAAGAAAATATGCCAGATTCTGGCCTAGTTTCTGTAAAGATTCTGGCCAGATTCTGGCCTAGTTTCTGTTAAGAAAATATGCCAGATTCTGGCCTAGTTTCTGTTAAGAAAATATGCCAGATTCTGGCCTAGTTTCTGTTAAGAAAATATGCCAGATTCTGGCCTAGTTTCTGTTAAGAAAATATGCCAGATTCTGGCCTAGTTTCTGTTAAGAAAATATGCCAGATTCTGGCCTAGTTTCTGTTAAGAAAATATTCCAGACTCTGGCCTAGTTTCTGTTAAGAAAATATGCCAGTCTGTCTCCCCAAATATTTAGTTTTTTCCCCAAGTATTTATCTGCAATTAATGTCAAATTGTTAAACCTTTTTTTAATTTATCAAACATGGCCACTGATGTTGCCTCCAAATAAAAACAAAAATTAGTTAAATGTATTTTTAATTAACTCTAAAGCAAATTTGCATTGTTTGGAAATATATATTAAGCAGCTTGACAAATGTTTATTTTATTGAGCCAGACTGTGTGTTTATGTCGCTGTGATTTGAGTTGGATTTGAATGTTTATAAATGATAGCCAGTGATGTATTAGTCAATATATTTGTTTTGTTTCTGAATTATTTAAGCCTTTGAAGTGAAGTTTAATCAAAATATTCCTGGAGAGTGTTTGTCAGTTTCCCAATAATAATAATAATAATACTAATTATACTGCGTTGTTTTGTTGCTATAGTTTTGGAAAATCTAATTAATTTCTCAGCAGCATCAAATTATTCTATAGAGGACAATTTGTTAAGTACCAAGAACAACACAAAGAAAAGTTAAGATGAATTCAAGCACAATAGAAATACCGATCTAAATTAAAGAAAATCAAGTGTAAATTTGAATTGAAATTTGTAGGTATATTACTCATACGTTTAGCTTTTCTACAATATTTAACCATGTAACAGTATCTGGAGTTAAAAATCAGTCTAGACTTTTGTTACAGGTTGTTTACTAAATGTCAAAAATTTTTTATCAACAGGTTAATTTTGTAATGAATACTTTTGTTTCTATTAAAACCTTAAACAGGTAATAATGTCTACCATTTAAAATGAATTATATAGCCACTTGAGGCAGGACAGGTGTTTCTTTTTGTTGGTATTTATTTTCTAATTATATTATTGCCGTTTTAATACGTTTTATGGTCAAATGACAGCCAAGAAAGTTTAAACTCAAAACAGAAAAAGTCTAAAAAAGAATTTAAGTCTCTAACAAAACAGAAAAATACAATAAAGTCTTTTGCCAGCAAAAGGCTATAATTAGTAAAAATTAATGAAATACAAGCATAACTAAGGAAGATCTAGCAACAATACAAAAGTGTTAAAATTATAATATTGTTAAAAGATTTTTATTAATTTTCCACAGCCTTTTTATAGCAGAAATAATGCTATTTCAAATTCCTGAATTTTATTAAAAACCCTTTAATAGTTTGGGTTTTATTTAAGTTTAAAATGTTGGCCTACTAGACGTATGAGTGTTATTAATTTCTAGGTATTTATAGAAATTATTCAATAACTTTGTTTATACCTAATATTTTTCAAAAAATTAAAAAAGATTCTTAAAGCAAACACTACAAGCTTTCTAAGTATTTAATATTTAAAGCAGATTTTGTAGCAAGAAATTAAAAAAAAATTACTAAACAAAATCAGAAAAATTTTCCGAAAAAAAAATTAAAATTTGTCTATCCAATGTAAAGAAAAAAGTACTAGTAAGATTCTTATAGTAACTCAGGAACATTTTAAGAACATTACTGTTCATTCAAAATATAATTTTTTTTTCAAATTCTTTCAATATATAGATTTTCTAGAAACAATACAAAAGTGTTAAAATTATAACTTTATTAAAATATTTCATTTGATTTTCAACTGTGTTATTGTAGCCACAATAATGCTATTTCAATTTCCTTAATTTTATAAAAAACTCTTTCATAGTTTGGGTTTTATTTAAGTTTAAAATGTTGACCCACTAGACGTATGAGTGTTATTAATTTCCAGGTATTTATAGAAAATATACAATAATTCTTTTTGTAGCAAAGACTTTACAAAAAATTAAAAAGATTCTCAAAGCTAACACTTCAAATATTCGATGTATTTTACCAACGAAGCAGACTTTGTAAAAAAAAAAAAAATACCAAAAAATTCCGAAAATTTTTTATTTTTTTTGTAAAATTTTTTAAAAAATTTAAAAAACAAACACATTAAGAACCTTCATAACATTACATATTAAATAACATAATAATTAGAATACAATCAAAATATCTGTTTTTATTAATAATCTTCTAATATGTAGATTTTCTAGAATTATTAAAACAGAGTTAAACAAGATTTCTGGAAGAATTATTTTAATTTCCTAGAAATGCTTTGAAGTAGATTTTGAAATGATTTAAATATCCTGAATTTTATTTAAATTTTCTTATTAGTTTGCATTTTATTGAAGTTTAAAATTTTGACACCACTAGACGAATGAGTATTATTAATTTTGAGTTATATTTAGAAAATAATTAATAACTTAAGTTGTAACAACGACTTTTTAAAAAATGAAAAAGATTCTTAAAGCTAACACTTCAAACATTCAAAGTATTTAACAATTGAAGCAGACTTTAGACAAAAAAATAAAAAAATTTACCAAAAAATTTAATTTTTCGTAAAAAAATTTCCGAAAAAAAATTTTATTTTTTTAAATTTTTTTAACAAATTTAGAAAATAAGAAGTACTAAGAATCTTAATAAAAGTATACAATACAAATACCTGTTTTTTTATTAATAATTTCCATATAAATAAATTTCCTAAAAGCAACACCACCGATTTAAACAAAAATGATTTTTGATTTATGATTTCTTGTAGAATTCTTCAAACTTCTTAAGTTTCTTTTTGTAGCAAAAGTCATGCTGTTTGTATTTCCCAAATTTTATTTAAAACCCTTCAATAGTTTGGATTTTATTGAAGTTTAAATATTTTACCCAACTAGACGTATGATTAATATTAATTTTTAGTTATTGTAGGAAAATATTTAATAACTCAGCTATTTCTAAAGCCTAGACTAAAAACTATAATAATAATTAATGCTAACTCTCTAGGCTATTTAAGTAATTGCCAGTTGTTACAGATTTTATTGCAAAAATTTAAAAAAATATTTTCAAAAAAATTTCAAGAAAATTTTTTAATTTTCCTCATAATTTTTTAACAAATTCAGAAAACATAAAGCAAACCAATCTTCTATTTAGTTCATTTTACGGATTTCTTCAAAGTTATGTGTTTGATATCAACTTTCTTCTACATTTTCCTTCAAATTGCTACTCTTTTTCCACTTTTTTTGTTAAGCCTTTAATTTCAATTATCTTTAATAACCTTAAACAAAAATTCTTCCATCATTACTTTCCAAATTCCTGCAACATTTCATGTTTATGTTTTGTTTAACAACCAAAATTCCGTTTGTTTTTGTCTTTACCTTAAACTGCTTAACAAACACATTATCGCTAATAAGCCAATGCTATTTTTACTTGGACCTTCCTCCCTCCATTTTACTTTTCAGCCAGGCTCGGAATGTTGCCACATCATCTATTCCAGCATTTAGCTAATTACAAAGCAATTAATGTCATCGTCAACAACAAAGAAAAATATCAGGGACAAACAAAAAAAATGCAAATACTACTTTACAACATTACGACTGCAATTATTGCTTTACTAAAGCAGCAGCAAAAAGAACAAAACAAAAATAAACCTTAAAACACCATGATAATTCTTCTACTTTGCATCGTAACAACTATAAACAACAATATTTAAACCGATTGTCAGTTTGTTGGTTCTTTTTTTTTTTTTTTTTTTTTTTGTTCCACTGCACTCTGGGAGTGTTTGAAAAAGAAGCCTTTTTCAAATAGCTAAACATTGTTCGTTGCTAGACTTAATGACAGGTAACAATAATACAAACGTTGGCAGGGCTGATGATGGTTGCGAGGTGGTTGCAATCATGGTTGGTTTGCTAGATAAAGGTGCTGAGATATAGTGGCTGTTGTGTAAAGTTTTTTGTACTAAAGCTTGGTGTATGCATAATGAGAGTTAAATAACTGGAAATGGTATTTGAAATCATTATGATAATGAGACCATTACAGTAGAGGTTGGAGTAGGAACTAGCGAAAATAAAATAAAGTTTTAAGTGTGAAAACATAAATAAATTAAGGGGATTTGCAGCACAGAAAGAACAATTATTCAAATATTAAGTCTTTTACATTTATAAAAAATTGTTAAATGAAAATTTTGTTTATAAAATGTTGAAAGATTTAAAATTTGATTATTCATGGCTATGCAATAAAAAGTAGATTAAAAATTCTATAAAAAAATTTTATCGTATTTAAAAAAAATATTTTTTTTTACTTTTTTTTGGAGAAATTTTTAAAATTTTTTGTAAAAATCTATATTTTATAACAGCAAATATTATACTTTTTGTATAGCTAGATTTCTATAAAAATCGGTTTTGTAGTTTTGGTTTTATTTAAATTTTAAACATTTTGTGCCATTGAACGTATGAGTAATATTTAATTAGAGATGCTTTATGAAAATGTGTAATAACTCCGTTAGTTTAGGGCTGTTTTCAAACATTTAAAGTGATAATTAAAGATAAGGCTTCAGGCTATTTACGTGGTTAATTAACCAGCAACAATTTCTTTATTAAAATTATAAAAAATTTTATTTAAAAAAAGAATTTTTTTTTAAAGAAAACTGCTTTTAATGCTGTATATAAATATTTTATAATATTTGATTAAAAATTATTAAAATTGGCTAATAAAATGCTTAGTTTTTATGTAATTTAAATTTTAAAAATATTTTTTCATTCAACGTATGAGTAATATTTAATTAAAGAAGCTTTAAGAAAATTTGTAATAACTCCTTTAATTTAAGGCTGTTTTTAAACATTTAAAGTAATAATTAAAGACAAGACTTCAGGCTTTCTACGTGATTAATTAATTATCAATTGTTTCATTATTTGAATTATAAAGTTTAGTTATTAAAAAAGACTTAAAATTTTTTTTTTTTAAATTTTAATTTTTTAAGAAAACGGCTGCTGTATTAAATAAAAATTTTATTACTTTATATTAGATAATCTTTAAATTGTCAAATTTTTAATAAAATTCCTTTTGTAGTTTTGATTTAATTCAAATTTTAAAATTTTGTGCCATTGAACGTATGAGTAATATTTAATTAAAGATGCTATAAGAAAATGTGTAATAACTCCGTTAGTTTAAGGCTCTTCACAACATTTTAAAGTGATAATTAAAGATAAGACTTCAGGCTTCTTATGGGTATAACTAACCAGCAACTGTTTCTTTATTTAAGTTATAAGAAATAGTTATTAAAAACTTAAAAAAAAATTTTAAAATTTTATTTTTTAATAAAACTGCTTTTTTGTTTTAAATAATTTGTTTTAATTCTATATTAAATAATCTTTAAATTGTGAAATTTTCAATAAAATTCCTATTGTAGTTTTGATTTAATTTAAATTTAAAAAATTTTTCCCATTTAGCGTATGAGTAATAATTAATTAAATATGTCTGAAGAAAATATGTAATAACTCCGTTAGTTTAAGGCTGTTTTAGAAAATTTAAAGTGATAATTAAAGACAAGACTTCAAGCATTCTACTTGATTA
Source organism: Calliphora vicina (assembly GCF_958450345.1). Taxonomy (NCBI): domain Eukaryota; kingdom Metazoa; phylum Arthropoda; class Insecta; order Diptera; family Calliphoridae; genus Calliphora; species Calliphora vicina. The sequence continues at coordinate 118,779,727 of NC_088783.1, forward strand.
ATTAACCAGCAAGTGTTTTTATACTTAAGTTATAAAATTTAGTTTTAAAAAAATTTTTTTTTTAACAAAATTTTTATTTTGTAAGAAAATAGTTTTTTTATATGGAATACAAATTTTCTAATTTTAGATAAAATAATCTTTAAAATGCTAAATTTTTAACAAAATTCCTTTTGTAGTTTTAATGTTATTTCAATTTAAAAATTTTATCATACTAGACGTATGAGTATTATTTAATTACAGCTAAATACAGCAAATATTGCATAACTCTGTAAATTCAAAAGCTATTTTATAACTTACAACGTAAAATTAAAGTCAAGGCATATACGTAATCATAAAACTAAAAGGTATAACCAGTTTTTATGTTATTAATACAAATTTTACTTGCTTTTTACAACTTCACTCAAATAAGTTTTCCCTTAGCAATTCACACTACAACAAATTTGTTCAATAAATAACTTTTAATTGAAATTATACTAATGAAACGAAAGTCTACGAAGTATGTCAATATATTTACTTTGCATATATACAACATAATTTATACTTTTTGCAGCATAAATGAAATATAAATTTAATTGGAACATTTTCCATGCTTTTATGTTAATGAAACCCTGTACTCTAGTACTACATATTGGCATCATTCAATACCCCACTAGTTTAGCAAGTGTGCAATAAATGTATAGAAGATGTATAGTTCTTAATCATGCTCAACTGGCAACACACCTAAATAAACTGAACAACAAGAAAAAAAAAAATAATAATAATAAAAGAAAAGTGTATAAAACTTTAGTGACAAGTAGCTGGTAGTTGGGTGCAATTTGCACTTTAAACACGAATTGTTAAACACACAACTAGTTAAAGGACTTAATGAACATAACATACAATGTTGTTTTGTGTGTTAATTAAATCCTTCAACCCATATCAGCAGCACACTTGCATGAGTAATAAGTAGCACATGACATCAAAAATAAAGGTGAGGGAAAATGTGAGTACAAATGGGATTTAAATTAAGGAGTGGTTGGAGGAATAAGAACAGAAGAACAGTGTTTAATAAGAATGTAAGGTAAATGAGAAGTGCAGGAATAATTAATAATTAAAAGAAAATTTCTTTAATAAACCTTGTTGCAAATCAATTGCAAAGAGCAATGCGGGGTTTTAAAATAGCTTTTACACTAAATTTCACACTTTTGTGCGGGAAGAGTGTAGTGCTTCCATGAAATTTAAGGCTTTATAAGAAACTAATTATTCTATTTGGTGAGAGAACCGAGACATCCATAGGAGCTATTAAGAAAACCATCCCACAGACTTGTAGTTGTCATTAAACTCAGTGTTTCTATATAACATCCCACCACTAGCTAAATCTTCCGCTCAACTATCCTTCTATTTGTTATTTATGGTCATTACAGAAACATAAAATCAATTTAATAAACCTATTTTACTTGCCAAACAAACTTTAACAAGCCTTCCACATTTTAGTATATAAATCTTAACTGATCACTGCTTTGTACCATTTTTCTGTTCTAAACTACGTACTATTTATTTACTATTATAATTTGATTGATTTATTTATCATTTATTTATAATTTATTAGCAAACTTGTAGTTATTTGGTTAAAGTTTTTCTAGGCCAAACAAAATTAACATGTGCTGAAAACTTATGGTTATAAATAAAAATATATTTTTATTTGAAAAGTTATAACATCAAGTCTGTATTTTGTAATAATAATGAAAGAGAAATAGCTAAAGCTTTTAATATTATAGAAATTTTCAAACAAAATATTTTCAGCTTTATAACATTAGCTTTAGTATACACAAAAATAATTACATTTAATGGAATTATATTTCTATAAAAATATTGTTTTTCAGTGTTTTTGTTAGCCTATTTTAAGCTGTTTAGAATGTGTAAGTTTTATTAAATTCTCTTAATTATTTCAGATTTTATTTGAGTTTCAAAATTTTGCCATACTAAACGTATGAGTATTATTAATTTTTGGCTAAATGAGAAGAAACGTTTATAACTTAAGCACTAGCAGATATAAAGAAACTAACTAAAATCATCATTAAAGATAAGACTTTAAGCTTTTAACTCGATAGACTAAACTAGAAAAAAGAACATTTTTTTAGAAAAAAAATTTCAAGCAAAAAAACAAATTTAAAAAAAATTAATAAAAATTTTGAACTAATAAAGAGTTGTTAACTGATAGAGATATTTGTAGAGCTTTTCATAATCTTTAAAATTACTAAATATTGTTTAAATCCTTTAACTGGTTTAGATTTTAATCAACTTTTAATATTCAGTCCTACTAAACGTATGAATGTTATTAATTTTAGAGCAATTGTGGAAAATCTTTAATAACTTAAGGATTATAATAGGTAATGAAACAAACTAAAATGATAATTAAAGCTAAGACTTAAGCCTTTCAAGCCAATCGAAATATTTTAAAAAATACATATTTTTTAAAAAATTAATAATCAAGTAAAAATTTTATTTTTTTTTAATATTATTAGTAAATATTTTGAAGCCTAACTAATAAGAAACATATAGTAAACTAATGATTTCCATAGCTATTTATATAGCCTTTGAAATTCCTAAGATTTGTTAAAACCAATTTACTGGTTCAGATTTTAATCAAGTTTGATTATATAAACATATTGAACGTATGAGTGTTATTAATTTTAAGGAATTTATGGAAAATTGTTTTGTAACTTAAGCAAAATAAAAGGTAATCAAACAAACTAAAATTATAATTGAAGGCAAATGTTAAGGCTTTATAGTAGCTAGACATAGCTGCGAAAAAAATATTTTGTGTAAAACATTTTTCAAGTGAAACAAAATTCATATTTTGAACCTAAAATTTTCAAGAAATGTTTGCAATTAAAACCACTAAGTTATTTACTTATTTATAGCCTATTTTATTCTATTTAAAATTCCTAAGTCTCATTAAAATTCTTTCATTAGTTAAATTTTTATTAAGATTTTAATATATTGCCCTACTAAACGTATGAGTGATATTAATTTAAGTGCAGTCACGGAAAATCTTTAATAATTTAAGCTGTATAAGAGATAATAAGACAAATTAAATTGAATTTTAAAGCTAACATCAACAGCTTTTGATTGAAAGTAACCAAATGATATTTTAAAAGTAAAAAAAATAGAAAATTATAAATCAAAAACCAATTTTAAAAATCTTATTTTTTTCAAAATTATCTTCTAAGAAATTAAAGACAAATGAGACATTTTTCTATAGAAAATTTTGCGTCTAAAGATAGGCCAGACATTTTTGTATAGAAAACTTTCCGCCAGACACTTTTCTATAGAAAAATGTCCGTCTAAAGACAGACCAGACACTTTTCTATAGAAAACTGTTCGTTTAAAGACAGACCAGACACTTTTCTATAGAAAACTGTCGGTCTAAAGACAGACCAGACACTTTTCTAAAGAAAACTGTCCGTCTAAAGACAGACCAGACACTTTTCTATAGAAAACTGTCAGTCTAAAGACAGACCTGACACTTTTCTATAGAAAGCTGTCCGTCTAAAGACAGACCTGACACTTTTCTATAGAAAACTGTTCGTCTAAAGACAGACCAGACACTTTTCTATAGAAAACTGTCCGTCTAAAGACAGACCAGACACTTTTCTATAGAAAACTGTCCGTCTAAAGACAGACCAGACACTTTTCTATAGAAAACTGTCCGTCTAAAGACAGACCAGACACTTTTCTATTGAAAACTGTCCGTCTAAAGACAGACCAGACACTTTTCTATAGAAAACTGTTCGTCTAAAGACAGACCAGACACTTTTCTATAGAAAACTATCCATCTAAAGACAGACACCACACTTTTTTTATAGAAAACTGTCCGTCTAGAGACAGACCAAACACTTTTCTATAGAAAACTATCCATCTAAAGACACACCTGACACTTTTCTATAGAAAACTGTCCGTCTAAAGACAGACCAGACACTTCTCCCTACAAAACTGTGTCTATCTCAGACAGACCAGCCACAAGACAAAAGTAAAAATTTAAATTTCCTTTTTGAATTATGTATAAATTTTAAGTAACTTTATTTTTTAATCACCTGCTATACACGTACTTAACTTCTACTAGAAATGCAGTGACAAACGTTATAACTTACACACAATTAGGTGTTAGATTATATCATCATACATCCTCTATTTCTAGCCAGTTGACAATTAAATTATGTTGGAATGGCCACAGCCCATATATACACACAAAATTACATAAGTTTGATCTTACAAACAAATACCACAACATGTTTTCAAAGATGGCGTAGTGGTAGCATTAGCAAACAAGTTGTAGATGTGGAAATACTAAAGACTTCCGGTTGACTACTTAGATACACTGTGTTACACACACACAGACAAAAACAGATATGTACCGGGACACACGCATGACATAAATAATCTGATTCAAATGTATTCGAGTAACACAAACAGCAACTAGCCATACTTGGATTGTCACAGCAAATACACTGAGAAGAATTTGTTGGATAGGAAATAAAATGTTTGTCTGAAATTTATATTAGATTTAAAATGCAAACACACTTGGGTCTTTTAAAATCGGTCTCATCGTGCTTACTGGAAAGCAGGGTCGAACTTAAGAGTTCAGAATCTGCACTCCGTAAGAACCGAATGAGACAGTAATTTTCCAGAACGAAAGTATTTAACCTTCTGATGTCCAGGTCTGATTGATATGTCAGTTCGTGCAGGAACAAACAGAGGCTAAAAAGATATTCAATTGTCTCCTTATATTTCACATTATAACAACTTCTATAAAAGTCGTAATATGTTGAGAAGAATCTTGTCATAACTTCTTTACTTCTGTATTTATATAAAGTTTATTTGCTCAGTGTATTAAAGAACCCAGTTTTTTAAGCAATTGTAAACCAAATACTAACGGATGCTATTACAAAAACCTTTTCACACATAGTTTAAAATGTAAACAGAAGAAGACATTTAAGATAAAATAAACAAAAATAAAATATTCTCACCGAAGTACTAGCTATTCTTAAACTTTTAAGATGACAAAAACTGTTGACATTATCAGTTTCACAACTGCCCCTTATCACTAGGTCTAAAGAAAGTTATTTAGATAAAACTTGTAACAATATTGGATACAAATAATTCAATGGCAACATTTTGAAGAAGTAAAAAAATAATATTTTTTTTGGAAAAATTTTTTAAAAATAAATTTAATAAAATTGTTTCTAAAATAATGAACCATATATTAATTTAAATGGACACTTAATGTATTTTCTCTATATCCTCCAAATTTTGTTACAATTCCTTTCACAGAAGTGATTTTATTTAAGTTTAAAAAATTTGGTCATACTAGACGTATGAGTGTTATTGATTAATATGTATATCAAGAAAATTGTTCATAACTCCCAAAGTATTCAAGGTGTTGAAGAAATTTTAAATGAAAATCAAACAGCAAACATCAGGCATTACTCTTACATAATTTAAATTATGTTAAGACTTAAATACTAGAACAACTCAGCTGGATTTGTGCAAAAAAACAAAAAAATTTATTTTGCAAAATAATTTTCTTCCTTTTAAGTAATAATTTGGAAAAATCGTGTAATGTATAAAATTACAATGTTAAAGAATATTGGACGCAAATAATTCATTTTGAGGACATAAGAAAATAATATTTTTTTTAGAAAAAATTTTGAAAATAAATTTAACACAATTGTGTATTAAATAAGCAACCAAATATTAAGTTTAATGGTTATTTAAAGTATTTCCTTTATATCCTCCAAATTTTATTATAATTCCTTTCATAGAAATGATTTTGTTATTGATTTATATGTATTTAAAGAAAAATATTTATAAGTCCCAAACTATAAAAGATATTTAAGAAACTTAAAATGATAATTGAACACAATACATCAAGCTTTACTCCTGCATAATTTAAATTATGTTTAGACTTAAATGCTAGAACATCTCAGCTTGATTTGTGCAAAAAAACAAAAAAATTCTAAATTTTTAAATTTTATTTTCCAAAATAATTTTCATCTTTTTAAGGTAATAATTTGGAAAAATCTTGTAATGTTTAAAATTACAATATATAACAACATTGGATACAAATAATTCTATTACAAACATTTTGAGGAAACAAGAAAATATTATTTTTTTAGAAAAAATATTTTAAAATAAATTTAGTACAATTGAGTATTCAATCAACCAAATATTAAATTTAATGGTTATTTAAGGTATTTCCTTTATATCCTCCAAATTTTATTATAATTCCTTTCATAGAAGTGATTTTATTGAAGTTTTAAAAATTTGGTCATACTAGACGTATGAGTGTTATTGATTTATATGTATTTAAAGAAAATTATTTATAAGTCCCAAACTATTCAAGACATTGAAGCAATTTTAAATAAAAATCGAACAAAATACATCAAGCTTTACTCCTGCATATTATAAATTATGTTTAGTCTTAAATACTAGAACAACTCAGCTCGATTTGTGCAAAAAAAAAACAAAAAAAATTTAAATTTTATTTTCCAAAATAATTTTCTTCTTTTTAAGGTAATAATTTGGAAAAATCTTTTAATGTTTAAAATTACAATATATAACAATATTGGATACAAATAATTCTATTACAAACATTTTGTGAAAACAAGAAATTAATATTTTTTTTTAGAAAAAAATTTTAAAATAAATTTAATACAATTGAGTATTAAATAATCAAAAAAATATTAAATTTAATGGTTATTTAAGGTATTTCCTTTCAAATTTCCAAATTTTATTATAATTCCTTTCATAGAAGTGATTTTATTGAAGTTTGAAACATTTTGTTCTACTAGACGTATGAGTGTTATTGATTTATATGTATTTATAGAAAATTATACATAATTCCCAAAGTATTAAAGGTATTGAAGAAATTTTTAATGATAATTAAACACAATATATCAAGCTTTATTCTTGCATAACTTAAATTAAGCTAAGACTTAAAATCTAAAACAAATCAACTGGATTTGCGCAAAAAAAGTAATTTCAATTTTATGTTTCAAAATAATTTTCTTCTTTTTAAAATGATTATTTAAATTATTTTAAACTAGAATCTTTTAATAAGTATAAATAACAAGTTTTTCCACTTTTTTTCCACTAATTATTTTTCATTCCCATAATTAATTATTGTTGTTTTTTCACCAGCTTCATTCACATTTTATTCCATGTTTAACAATTGCAATTCATTTCGTAATTTGCTCATTATTTGGCAAAAATTATTATAATTTATATGTTTTTAATTGGTCAAACATCATCCTCTTTTCCATTTAAATATTGTATTTTTGCGGAATCATAAATTTCTTTTAAGCAATAAACATGCAAATGAAGTTCATAACTTAAAGTAGCATGAAAAATTTATTGTTTGTAAAAAAAAAAACAGGGAACTTGTGTTGAAAATGCAAGAGGGTTGTAATAAAAAAGGCGCCAAGTGGAAAATATTCAGGCACCCTACACTTTAAGGGGACAGCATGAATGTCGACCAATGTCTATGGGCAAAATTGCTAGAAAGAATCATTTGCCGGAAGTTGTTTGAAGATTAAAGAATTTTTCTTTTTAACTAGATTCTTTCTTAAATTGCTAACGTAATTGTCTTAGATTTTCCAAATACTGTACTAACATATTCGTTTTTCAAGTAATCTTTTTTTTTTGTTATTCCCTATTCTCTTAATTCCCTCTTAATATGCCAAGGCGCATAATTATAATTTATTTTACAATTTGAAATACATTTTATTACATTGCAAGAATGTTTTTTTCCCCTATTGTAATGAGAAAAAAAACAACACAATATTAAGCACCATTAACGGAAGACCATTATAAATTTTAACATTTTCATCGTTGTGGCAAAGCCAAAATTATTGTTTAAAAAAAAAAACATTTGCTCTAGTGCTATTAAGGCATACAAATTAATATTTAAAATAATACAAACAAAAAAACATTACAAGCAAAAGCTTTTAGAAAAATTTGTTATTTTTTTACTTGAAAAAGAAGAAAACTCAAAACCAGGAAGGAAATCATTAATGTTAATGAATGGTTTTTACTTTGAAACAATTGCTGAGATTTTTTAGGGGAATAAAAGTAGCATGATGTTAGAAATTGAAGTCTAAAAATAAAATGAAATCATCTTATTTTTAATTGAATATTTTAGCAAATGTTTGTAAACAAGACCAGCTTATAAATATCTGCTACTTTTCCTTGTCTTTACTTAAATTAAACACTTAATATCTAATTGAAAACGTGATGTATTTCCTTTATTTGTTTAAGGAGTGCCTACTTAGTCGTATGATTATTATGAAAATAAAATTAAATAACACTCATACGCCTTAAGTGTCTTAGACAAATAGGAAGGATGAAAGCAATAATAATAACTAAATTGTGATACAAATGGTTACGAATATAGAATAGATACTATCAATATCTTTAATTTGCTAGATAAAAGCAACTCAGCACAATTTGTTAGTATTTGAATAAACTTATTTTCTATAGAAAATTAACAACAAAAAAAAGTTTTCTATCGAAAAGTGTCTGGTTCTATTCTATAGTCGAGTATGTAGTCTAGTCTATAGTCAAGTCTATAGTCGAGTCTATACTCGAGTCTGTAGTCGAGCCTATAGTCGAGAGTATAGTCGAGTCTATAGTCGAGTCCTTAGTCAAGTCCATAGTTGAGTCTATGGTCGATCCTACAGTCCAGCCTATAGCCAATTAAGTTATATTATATTATTGGCAGAAGAGAATTTTATTTTCTGTTCTATTATTTATTTAACTACTCCTTATGTGGTTAAACCTTTTATAATAGTATATATCAATTATTTTTTTTTCTTTTTACAATAAAACATAAATATTGACATTTAAAACCCGCAGCTGTTCATTTTTATTAAAACATAAAGTCACTTATTTTTGTGGGATTATTAATAAACGAAAACTATCACCAGCATAATGAAATATTTCAAACAGGATTTAACTGTTATATTTAGTTAGTTATATTAAAACTAGTAGTCAATAAAAAATGAAATGTTTTCATATATACTAGAATGTTTTTGGCCTTAAGCATGTCATTGTTATAATTGTTGAACTGACTATAAAAAGATTAAATAATGTAGCTAGTTTGAATTGTGGACTGAAAGGATTTTAATAAAAAATAAATAAATACTAACAAACAAAAAAAAATATGTTTAAACAATGTATGTTATTGCAATAAAAATTTATGTTGTTATTAAACACACATGCTGTGTAATTGTGTTGAAATATTTGTTTTATCAGGGGTTTTTTGTTTAAAAGCAAATAAAACGAAGTTGACATAACTTGACGTATGAGTGATTTTTAATTAATATATATTATGTATACGCCAGGTTAGCAAAATATTTACTTAATATTTATGAAATGTAACAAACAGAATTTAAAAACTATACAAAAAGATGTTTGTTTGTTTTTTAGAGGACAGAATGCTCGCTTCCAGGTACGTGACCTTAGCTGACCTCTCAGATAGTGAGATAAAAATCAAAGAAAGGAGCTCTCAATAGAAAATATATAGACTTTACTTCTACTACAGACTCAACTACATTACTATTCGACTATACCCTCGAGTAAAGACTCGACTATAGACTCGGCTACAGACTCGACTATAGATTCGACAATAGACTCGACTACAGTCTCCACTACATACTGGACTACAGACTCGACTATATACTCAAGTAAAGACTCGACTATATACTCGAGTACAGACTCGACTATAGACTCGATTATAGACTCGACAATAGACCCGACAATATACTCGACAATAGACTCGACTATAGACCCGACTATGCTCTCGACTATAGACTCTACTATAGACTGGATTGTAGACTCGACTATATACTCCACTACAGTCTCCACTACAGACTCGTCTACAGACTCGACTACAGACTCGAATATAGACTCGACTATAGAATCGCCTATAGACTCGACTATAGAATCGCCTATAGACGCGACTATAGACTCGACTATAGACTCAACTATGGATTCGAATATAGACTCGACTCTAGACTCAGCTATAGACACGACTATAGACTCGACTATAGACTCAGCTATAGACTCAGCTATAGACTCAGCTATAGACTCAGCTATAGGCTCGACTATAGACTCGACTATAGACTCGACTATAGACTCCACTATAAACTAGACTATGGACTCGACTGTAGACTCCACTATAAACTAGACTATAGGCTCGACTATAGACTCGACTATAGACTCGACTCTAGACTCAGCTATAGACTCGACTATAGAATCGACAATAGACTCAGCTATAGAATCGACTATAGACTCGACGATAGACTCGACTATAGACTTGACTATAGACTCGACTATAGACTCGACTATAGACTCGACTATAGACTCGACTATAGACTCGACTATAGACTCGACTATAGACTCGACTATAGACTCGACTATAGACTCGACTATAGACTCGACTATAGACTCGACTATAGACTCGACTATAGACTCGACTATAGACTCGACGATAGACTCGACTATAGACTCGACTATAGACTCGACTATAGACTCGACTATAGACTCGACTATAGACTCGACGATAGACTCGACGATAGACTCGACTATAGAATCGACAATAGACTCAGCTACAGAATCGACTATAGACTCGACGATAGACTCGACTATAGACTCGACTATAGACTCGACTATAGACTCGACTATAGACTCGACTATAGACTCGACGATAGACTCGACTATAGAATCGACAATAGACTCAGCTATAGAATCGACTATAGACTCGACGATAGACTCGACTATAGACTTGACTATAGACTCGACTATAGACTCGACTATAGACTCGACTATAGAATCGACAATAGACTCAGCTACAGAATCGACTATAGACTCGACGATAGACTCGACTATAGACTCGACTATAGACTCACCTATAGACTCGACTATAGACTCACCTATAGACTCGACTATAGACTCGACTATAGACTCGACTATAGAATCGACAATAGACTCAGCTATAGAATCGACTATAGACTCGACGATAGACTCGACTATAGACTTGACTATAGACTCGACTATAGACTCGACTATAGGCTCGACTATAGACTCGACTATAGACTCAGCTATAGAATCGACTATAGACTCGACTATAGACTCGACTATAGACTCGACTAAGTATAGAAACGACTATAAATGGAGAATTTACAAAAATTTCAATATCATTATAAAAAAAATATTTTTTTCTTTTAGATTTAAATATAAAGGAGTTATTGATATGGATAAGAAAAATACTAAAACTTTGTTGAGTTCATTCCCGTAGTTTTTGTCTCCGATTTTAATGGAATTTAGCTCAGTTACATACATAAGTACTTCTGTTTGTATTTATGTTGTAAAAAAAATTCTTAAATATGTCGTTTTATAAAGAAGACAAATGGAAACATGTATAGACAAATTTCTTAAAATAATTGTCCACAAATTTCATAAAAAGTTCCTTTGTTCTATTTACTTATAACCATTTTATAGTAGTTTATTTACTTGTTTAATTACTAGGTATATGAAAACACAAACATTTAACTATAAGTTATTTGCATTATAATTACACACTCAAATGTACTCATACAGTAAATAACAACAACAAAAACACACTCTTATTTTAGCAAACAGTTGCTTATACTCATAACACAACAACAACAAGTAAATGTAAACAATTTTACTGAGTCCTACATATTTACATCATCTCATCACAGTTTCTCCACACTCTAGCTACAGTTAGGTGGAAAATGGGTGAGAGAGAGTGAGAGAGGGAAATAAAAAAACTAAGTAACGGTACCCAGTAAGTAAGTAGGTAAACAAACAAACATACTTGTTTCATAGTTTTTTTTTACTCATCTGAAGAGAGGTTTTTTTATTTTTTCTACCATGTGTGTTGGTGTTTATGTTTTTCTTTATAACAACTACAATAATAACAATATTTTGTTATTGTTATTATTGTAGTTGTTTTTAATGTTTATGCAAGTGTTGCTGTTGAGTTTTACATTTTATGAATTTGTATATGAAAAGTAAACATGCGTGTAAAAAGTAAAAAATAAAAAGAAAAGCTACAATGAAAACAACAAAATCAAAAGAAATATTACATGTAAAAGCAACATGTATAAATGTAGAATTTTTTTTGTATTCAAACAGTAACACAACTCTTGGTAAGAAATACACTGTAAATACTTTTACATAGTGAAAATAAATTTGTATATATTGTACATATGTAAAGTTCTTTACATTAACTTGTATGTAGTTTTGAAAAAGAGTTTGCGGTTATTCGGATACATATTTTACATTATAAATCAAATATTTTTGTAAATATTAAATGGAAAAACACTACAATGTAACCATTAAACAAGCCGGCAGCATTTTCTAACTAAACAACCCTATGTAAAAATAAATTGCTCAATATTCTTTTGGCTGCCTGCATATAAAGTTGTTTAGAGTTGGCACATCTTTAATTTTATTAAACATAAACACCTGGCTTCTTCCAACAACCAACCGCATTTATAAGAAAAACAATATTTATTTTATCACATATTTTTTGCCATAAACATTTCTGTGTCATAAACTGTAAAGTTTTATGAAAACTCGCACATATTTTCTCATAAATGTGAATAATGTAGTCGTAAAATTTATCAATAATGCCTTCGGTTGTTATTGTTATTAAGTCAATAACTTATGGAAAAATATCTGCTACATGGGCGGCTCAATACATAAAATATATTTGAATTTATAAATAAGCGTGTGTGTATGCAGATTCACTTTTCCACTGTAGGAATTTGCATATTTGTTTTAAACACTCTCACGACATTTACTTATATTTTTTGATATTGAAAATTTGTTATGAATTTTTTAATACTTTTTTCCAGGAAAAGTAGGATAAACAGGTTAAATGGTTAAATAAATATTTATTTATGGAACAAAGGCTGACAAATAAAACCAAATACATCTAACATAAGATAGAAACTTAAAATTTTTATAGAAATTTAAAAATATGTTTAAATTGTCATTAGAAGTTTAAAGATATCGCTAAATTATATTATAAATATCAATAATTTCGAAGTTTTGTTATAATTTAGTTTTTTCTTTAGATTTTATTTAAGTTTGAACATTTTGCCATACTAGACGTATGAGTAATATTAATTTTAGGCAATATGAAGGAAATTCTTCATAACTTAAACATAATAAAAGATAATGAAACAAACTGAAATGCTAATTAAAGGTAATACTTCAAGCTTTTAAAACAGTGGACAAAGCTGGAAAAAATTGATTTTCTATAAAGAAAATTTTTGTAGTCAAAAAAAATATTTTCAAAAAAATAAAATTAATAAAAATTTTCGAAGCCCTATTAAAAGAAACAAATGGTAAACTGATGATACTTTTGTAGCAAATTATTTCTACTTTAAAATCCCAAACATTTGTTAACATCCTTTCACTTATTTAGATTTTATTTAAGTTTGAATATTTTGCCTTACTAAACGTATGAGTAATATTAATTTTGGGATAGTTTTGGAAAAACTATAATAAGTTCAACTGCAGAACTTACAGCCACATATTACAATTCTAACGAAAAACCTCCAGGTTTTTTGCTGACTTACATTTTAATTTACAAAATTTTGCAATTAGAGGTGTGTATTTTCTTGTTTTATGATTATTTCTGGCAAATAATTTCTAACTATGTTTAATAGAGTTTAGTTTGTATTTAGAATATTTTACCTTAAATTAAAAGCAATACACAGGACACACTTAGTACCAAAAAAAAACATATATAGTTTCTAAAGCCACTGATGGTAGCCCAAGTAGAAGTACAAATAGTAGGACAAGTACATTTATTGCTGTAGCTTTTGTAGTAATTTTATTTTTCCCCAACTAAACCAGTCTCTATGTTGGTGGTAAACTAATACTGGGTTTTTAGAGAAAAAAAAGAAAAACACACACAGATACTCTTATTCTAACATTTGTAGTGGTTAAGTGCATACAATAGTTGTTATTCACTTAAGCATACTTACATTACATCACCTGAAATGCAAAAGGGCGTAACAACTAAAAAATTCAAAAAAGAGTTTATATTGGATATTGATACGGTGCAACAAGGCACACGTCTTCACAAATTGTTTAGCTTTCTATTTTTAAAAATAACGACTATTTATAGACTCGATTATCTAAAGACTCGACTATCTAAAGATTCGACTATTTAAAGATTCGACTATCTAAAGACTCGAATATCGAAAGACTCGACTATTTAAAGACTCGAATATCAAAAGACTCGACTATCTAAGGACTCGAATATCAAAAGACTCGTCTAACAAAAGACTCGACCATCTAAAGACTCGACTACCTAACGACTCTACTATCTAAAGACTCGACTATCTAATGACTCGTCTATCAAAAGACTCGACCATTTAAAGACTCGACTATCTAAAGCCTCGACAATCTAAAGACTCCACTATTAAAAGACTCCAATATCTTAAGTCTCGACTATCAAAATACTCCACTATTAAAAGACTCCAATATCTTAAGACTGTCTAATGACTCGTCTATCAAAAGGCTCGACCATCTAAAGACTCGACTATCTAAAGACTCGACTATCTAAAGACTCGACTATCAAAAGACTCGACTATTAAAAGACTCCAATATCTAAAGACTCGACTATCAAAAGCCTCGACTATCTAAAGACTCGACTATCAAAAGACACGACTATCAAAAGCCTCGACTATCTAAAGAATCGACTATCTAAAGACTCGACTATCAAAAGACTCGACTATCTAAAGCCTCGACTATCTAAAGAATTGACTGTCTAAAGACTCGTCTATCGAAAGACTCGACTCTCTAAAGACTCGAATATCGAAAGACTCGACTATCAAAAGACTCGACTATCAAAAGACTCGACTATCAAAAGACTCGACTATCAAAAGACTCGACTATCAAAAGACTCGACTATCAAAAGACTCGACTATCTTAAGGCTCGACTATCAAAAGACTCGACTATCTAAAGACTCGACTATCTAAAGACTATCTTAAGACTCGACTATCAAAAGACTCGACTATCTAAAGACTCGTCTATCTAAAGACTCGATTATCTAATGATTGGACTATCTAAAGACTCGACCTTCTAAAAACTCGACTACATAAAGACTCGGCTATCGAAAGACTCGACTATCAAAAGACTCGACTATTAAAAGACTCGAATATCTTAAGACTCTACTATCAAAAGACTCGAATACCAAAAGACTCGACTATCTAAAGACTAGACTATCAAATGCCTCGACTATTAAAAGACTCGACTATCTAAAGACTCGAATATCTAAAGACTCGACTATCAAAAGCCTCGACTATCAAAAGACTCGACTATCTAAAGACTCGACTATCAAAAGCCTCGACTATTAAAACACTCGACTATCTAAAGACTCCAATATCTAAAGACTCGACTATCTAAAGACTCGACTATCTAAAGACTCGACTATCTAAAGACTCGACTATCTAAAGACTACCTTAAGACTCGACTATCAAAAGACTCGACTATCTAAAGACTCGACTATCTAATGATTGGACTATCGAAAGACTCGACCTTCTAAAAACTCGACTACATAAAGACTCGGCTATCGAAAGACTCGACTATCAAAAGACTCGACTATTAAAAGACTCGACTATCAAAAGACTCGAATACCAAAAGACTCGACTATCTAAAGACTCGACTATCAAAAGACTCGACCATTAAAAGACTCGACTATCTAAAGACTCGAATATCTAAAGACTCGACTATAAAAAGACTCGACTATCTAAAGACTCGACTATCAAAAGCCTCGACTATCAAAAGACTCGACTATCTGAAGACTCGACTATCACAAGCCTCGACTATCAAAAGACTCGACTATGTAAAGACTCGACTATCAAAAGACTCGAATACCAAAAGACTCGACTATCTAAAGACTCGACTATCAAAAGCCTCGACTATTAAAAGACTCGAATATCAAAAGACTCAACTGTCTAAAGACTCGTCTATCGAAAGACTCCACTATCTAAAGACTCGAATATCGAAAGACTCGACTATCAAAATACTGGACCATCTAAAGACTCGAATATCTAGAGACTCGACTATCAAAAGACTCGACCATCTAAAGACTCGACTATTTAAAGACTCGACTATCAAAAGACTCGACTATCTAAAGACTCGAATATCTAACGACTCGACTGTATAAAAATCGACTATCTAAAGACTCGACTATCAAAAGCCTCGACTATCAAGAGACTCGACTATCTGAAGACTCGACTATCAAAAGCCTCGACTATCAAAAGACTCGACTATCTAAAGACTCGATTATCAAAAGACTCGACTATCTAAAGACTCGACTATCAAAAGCCTCGACTATCAAAAGACTCGACTATCTGAAGACTCGACTATCACAAGCCTCGTCTATCAAAAGACTCGACTATCAAAAGACTCGAATACCAAAAGACTCGACTATCTAAAGACTCGACTATCAAAAGCCTCGACTATTAAAAGACTCGAATATCAAAAGACTCAACTGTCTAAAGACTCGTCTATCGAAAGACTCCACTATCTAAAGACTCGAATATCGAAAGACTCGACTATCAAAATACTGGACCATCTAAAGACTCGAATATCTAGAGACTCGACTATCAAAAGACTCGACCATCTAAAGACTCGACTATTTAAAGATTCGACTATCAAAAGACTCGACTATCTAAAGACTCGAATATCTAACGACTCGACTGTATAAAAATCGACTATTTAAAGACTCGAATATCTAAAACTCGACTATCTAAAGACTCGACTATTTAAAGATTCGACTATCTAAAGACTCGACTATTTAAAGATTCGTCTGTCAAAAGACTCGACTATTTAAAGATTCGACTGTCAAAAGACTCGACTACCTAAAGGCTCGAATATCTAAAGACTCGACTATATAAAGAATCGACTATCTAAAGACTCGTCTATCGAAAGACTCGACTATCTAAAGACTCGAATATCAAAAGACTATCCAAAGACTCGACTATTTAAAGATTCGACTATATAAAGACTCGACTATTTAAAGATTCGATTATCAAAAGACTCGACTATCAAAAGACTAAAATATCTAAAGACTCGACTGTCTAAAGACTCGTCTATCGAAAGACTCGACTATCTAAAGACTCGAATATCAAAAGACTATCTAAAGACTCGACTATTTAAAGACTCGACCATCTAAAGATTCGACTATTTAAAGATTCGATTATCAAAAGACTTGACTATCAAAAGACTAAAATATCTAAAGACTCGACTCAAAAGACTCGACCATCTAAAGACTCGACTATTTAAAGATTCGACTATCAAAAGACTCGACTATCAAAAGACTCGACTATCTAAATACTCTACTATCGAAATACTCGACTATCTATAGAGTTGAAGTTCGGTTTTTTTTTAAAAAAAATAACGACTTTATTAAAGAATTTTTAAGTTTTTTGTCTCTCCTGTAAAATTTTAAAAAGTTCTGATAGGCCATTTTGCAATTTAGGTGACGATATGTATAAGTATACATAGATACATACAGAGATAATGTGGTAAGTGTAAGCTTTAAATAGTGCTTTTTTCAATCTCCCCATATTTAGATAGTATGTGTGGCTTTTTGTATAGAAATGTGTTTGTGGGTGTTGCTGCTTTTTTTTTTGTCCTTCCTTCGTAATGCTTCTTTGGTTGTCAGCTATTTTTGTGGTGTAACTAGAGATTTTCAACGAGATTTTGGTTAAATTAAAAACTACTAAATTTTGCAGTGTTCTTATTTTCTATTTTAATTATCTCATTTTTTTAATTTCATTGTTGCAGATTTTTTTCTATACATTTTAATAGGAATTTAGCTAAAGTGGAACAAAATAACCGGTGTAATGTGATTAGAAAATTTATAAGGTTTTTTTCCAAAAAAAAAAAACATTATCTTTTAAGCTGTTAAGAAATTGAAAATTTTATAGCATAGAGAATTAAACATAAAAATATTTATTTAAGTGGCAACAAAAGCGTACTTCTTTCAATCATTTTCCTACTTTGTTAAAGTCTTTCATGTCACTCAGGGCTTCACTTCCTCTCATACACCACTCACCTTTAAATCTAGGTTAAACGCCGGCAAAAAAAATAAATTCTTTTTACTATTTTCTATACAACTTCATCATTGACTTTGTGTGATGAATAAGAGTAAGTGTTAAATATTACCAACCATTTTTTTTAAAAAAAACTAAAAAAAATCTATTCAATAGAAAATAAGTCAACATTGCAGGAATACAAGTACAAGTATTACAACCATGACTCACAACATATAAAATTGACTACCATACAAACTGCCACCTTTTGTCTGAAAGATCATTATACACCTCATTTGTTGCATGGATGGATGGTTGGTTGGCTGGCTGACCGGCCATCATGACTATGTTGGTTAGACAATAACCTCATCAACAGCAATATTAAATTTCAATGCCAGAAGGCAGTGGAAGTGTTTCTTTTTTTTTTGATTAGAAATTGCTGTCACTTACATTTACATTATAAGGGGTAAGTAGTTGAGGAGGAAACTGGATTTTAAACCAGGAAGTAATTTGTTGTGATTGTAACAAAATGTGGTTGAAAGGCCAGTAACTTGCCAGTAAAACTATTGTGAGAGGTTAGAACAAAGTCAATGGACTTTGGTAGATAATAGCAGCACATTTTATTGAAAGGGTATTTAGTTAAATTTTTAAGTTGTTTAAGGTTCTTAGTAAAAGATGTTTCTGTTACACACTCGGAAAAGTCTATTCGATTTTATAGTAGACTCTGTAGTAGAGCCTATAGTCGAGCCTATAGTCGAGCCTATAGTCTAGTTTCTAGTCTAGTCTCTAGTCTAGTCTCTAGTCTAGTTTCTAGTCTAGTCTCTAGTCCAGTCTAGTCTCTAGTCTAGTCTCTAGTCCAGTCTAGTCTCTAGTCTAGTCTCTAGACTTGTCTCTAGTCTAGTCTCTTGTCTAGTCTCTAGTCTAGTGTCTAGTCTAGTGTCTAGTCTAGTGTCTAGTCTAGTGTCTAGTCTAGTCTAGTCTCTAGTCCAGTCTAGTCTCTAGTCCAGTCTAGTCTCTAGACTTGTCTCTAGTCTAGTCTCTTGTCTAGTCTCTAGTCTAGTGTCTAGTCTAGTGTCTAGTCTAGTGTCTAGTCTAGTGTCTAGTCTAGTCTAGTGTCTAGTCTAGTCTAGTCTCTAGTCCAGTCTAGTCTCTAGTCTAGTCTCTAGACTTGTCTCTAGTCTAGTCTCTAGTCTAGTGTCTAGTCTAGTGTCTAGCCTAGTGTCTAGTATAGTGTCTAGTCTAGTGTCTAGTTTAGTGTCTAGTCTAGTGTCTAGTTTAGTGTCTAGTCTAGTGTCTAGTCTAGTGTCTAGTCTAGTGTCTAGTCTAGTCTCTAGTCCAGTCTAGTCTCTAGTCCAGTCTAGTCTCTAGTCCAGTCTAGTCTCTAGTCTAGTCTCTAGTCTAGTGTCTAGTCTAGTGTCTAGTCTAGTGTCTAGTCTAGTGTCTAGTCTAGTGTCTAGTCTAGTGTCTAGTCTAGTCTCTAGTCTAGTCTGGATAGGGCCAAGCTCAGGCTACTATCGGGGTCAGCGGGTGGCGGATAGCTGAACGGCCTACAGATATGTAGGCCAGCTGCGATGGATAAGCAGTCCCCGACCATGAGCGGCGGAGTCCGAGGGCGTGCTAAAAAAAGGTACAAGAGCCTGAAGACGATTCTGCGACGTGGCGATTAGATGCCGCCATTAAGTAAGCATCCCCCACAGGAGGTACACTCTAGAGAGTGTAATCAGAAGAGTGACGTCTTCGTGGTTCCTCCAGTCGAAATAAAACCCAGAAGCGTCTGTCTCATAATGAGCGGCTCCCTGGTCAGCGTCTGTTTCCCATGTAAGGGACGGCTGTGAATAAGATAGAAACTCCTGGCGGCTAGGAAAAAAACGCTACGGGTAGGATCCCGGAATAACAAAACAAAACATGGAAAAGTCTACTAAAGATAATTTAACTACGGTGCAGGGAGTAATGACCCCAGTGCCGGCGGCTTTGGGTAGTGCGCGAGCAGGCTACCAGTCGTCGATATCCAGCGCCTGCAATGTTACCCCGGTAAGCTTGGCTAGGGTAACAGATAATGCTACAAGCAATCACCAACAGTCGGAGAAAAGCCCCTTCGTCAGAAGTTCTGCTATAAAGAGGACACCGCCAACGATATTGGCCCCAAACACGGAGAGAACAGTCCCAGATACTGTAGGTAAAGAAGATGAAGAAGAAACCAAACACTATAAGGACACGTTTGTTGTACTAGGAGACATGATAGTCGACCTCATGGAATACGTTAAAAATAGAAACAACGTACACCACGCCATTAAGGAAAAAGTGAGGACGATTAGAGTCACATATAATAAAGTACGTGATGAAAGAGCAGGAAATTGCGTCCCTCTAGAAACCAACACGAGAGCTTCGCAAACATCTCCCAAGAATATTCCCAACAAAAATGAGGCAAAAAGGAGTAGAGACCCAATAGATGCCACATCGAGTATGGAAACTCCAAAAAGACCGAAAAAACGTTCACCAAAAGTAAAGGAACGAGTACCGCCAAAAGAAGAGAGGGCTACAGAAAATCCAACGGAATCTATAAATGTCCCAAAACCGAATATGTGGATGACAGCAGGGAAGAAGAAAAAGAAAAGACCCCATAAACAAAAACCCGACACGATGATCATATCAGCCAAGGGTGATGCTACATATGCAGATATTCTAAAGAAGATTAGAACCGATCCAGAACTGATAGAGCTAGGAGACGAGGTGAATAAGGTCCGAAGGACTCAAAAGGGCGACCTTATACTAGAACTAAAAAGTACGAGTCAGAGTATCGCCGACAAGTTTAACGACAAGATCAAAACATGTCTCGACGGTTCTGTGGAGATAAAAACCCATACAGAAGAGACAGTAATAGAGTGTAAAGACCTGGACGACATCACAACTAAGCAGGAAATATGCCTCGCTTTCGCAAAGGCGTTGGAGATTCCAGATCTGAACGAGAAGGTAGTGAAGTCAATCCGAAAATCCTACGGAGGCACGCAAATTGCTAAATTAAGCTTACCTTTAAGAGCCGCGAGGAAAGCTGTAGAAATGGGCAAAATTAAAATAGGTTGGTCTATATGCCGAATAAGGGAGACGATAAGCCTTACTATGTGCTACAGATGTTTGGAGTATGGCCATACGGCAAAGTTCTGTAAAACAGAAGCAGACAGATCGCGTCTATGCCGAAGGTGCGGTGCTGAAGGACATATATCTAAGGAATGTGAAGTCGAACCAAACTGCATGTTGTGTAAATCAAACGGAGACACAGAACTAAAACATATAGCAGGAAGCTATAGATGCCCAGTCTTCAAGAAGGCCCTTAGTGACAGATATAAATGAGATACATCCAACTTAATGTTAATCATTGTGCAGCAGCCCAGGATCTCTTAACACAGACTATCTACGAACTTAAAATAGACGTCGCCATACTAAGCGAACAATACCGAAACCTAGAGAAAAACATATGGGAGAAGGATTCATCGGGAAGAGCAGCTGTCTGGGCCTGCGGTAATAAGGCGATTGAGGAGGGAATGAAACAACTTTCGGATGGTTTTGTTAGGATAAAAATTGGAGGGATATATGTATATAGTTGCTATATGTCGCCAAACATAACGTTGCCAGATTTCGAGAAAATAATCGAAAACCTAGTTATAGATGCCAGCCAGCACAATCCGATCATCATAGCAGGTGACTTCAATGCTGCTGCTGTAGATTGGGGCTGTCGAAATACCAATAATAGAGGACGATTACTCCTGGAAGCTTTTTCCTTACTCGATCTCGTCCTACTAAATACAGGGAGCGCATACACCTTTAGGAGAGCTGGATATGGGTCGATAGTCGACATTACATTCGTCAGTACTCCTCTAGCTAAGGACGTTCAGTGGCAAGTGAGTGAGCACTACACTCACAGCGACCACCAGGCAATACTATTTAGCATAGACAATGAAGGCCGCACAACTATACCAAGGGAAAAAGCTACCTTCCAAGGTTGGGCAAACGATAAACTGGATGAAGCTACCTTTGCAGAATCATTCTCAAACCAAAGCATCGAAGATGGAAGTGCCAATGAGATGGCTGAAAGAATAGTGAATGTCATGAAAACGGCTTGCGATGCTGCAATGCCTAGAAGAAGACATAGTAATAGAAGGAAAGAAAATTACTGGTGGAACGATGAAATATCATCACTAAGGAAAGAATGTTTAAAAACCAGGCGCCGCTACCAAAGAGGAAGGTCAAGACCCAATTTTGAATCGAAAAGAGAGGCATATCATCAGGCTAGGAAAAAACTTCAAAAGGCCATCAACAAGAGCAAAGCAAATTGTTTTAAACAATTATGTAATGAAGCCGACTCCAATCCATGGGGGAAAGCATATCGTATTGTGATGTCGCGACTAAGAGGAAAGAAATCAGCTCAAGTAACGTGTCCGACCCTGATTAGAGAGATAGTTGCTACGCTTTTTCCAGAAGGAGAACCGCATACAGGAGAGATTCACAGCAGTAACGTATCTCACCCTACACCAGTCACAGAAGAAGAGATACTAAAAATGTGCACGAAAATTGGCGATAAAAAAGCCCCAGGACCGGATAATATCCCAAACAGAGCATTGAAGATCGCGATAAAAACAACCCCTGGTCTGTTTGTAAAACTCTTCAATAACTGCCTAAACGATGGAGTATTCCCTACTATCTGGAAAAAACAAAAACTTATTCTGATACCCAAACCAGGGAAAACTTTGGGAGAACCCGAATCGTATCGACCGATATGCCTACTAGATACATTAGGCAAGTGCCTAGAAAGGGTGGTATACACTAGGTTACTAAACGCTGTAGAAGAAGCCGCGGGTATCTCACAGATGCAATTTGGATTCCGTAAAGCAAGGTCAACAATCGATGCCATAACTCTGGTAGTAGATACGGCGAAAAAAGCAATCCAAGCTAAAGGTAGTACAAGAAACTACTGCGCGATAGTTACATTGGACATCAAGAATGCTTTTAACTCAGCTAGATGGAACAACATAATCAAAGCGCTGCAGCAACTGAACGTACCAGAATATCTTATCAAAATAGTAAAATGTTACTTTTCTGACAGAACCCTGTGGTACGAGACGGACAATGGCACTGAGTCCCAATATATTACGGCGGGTGTTCCCCAAGGATCCGTCCTAGGCCCACTCCTGTGGAACATCATGTACGATGGTGTGTTTAGACTTACAGTACCAGAGGAGGTAAAAATTGTAGGATTCGCGGATGATGTCGCTGTAGTCGTTCAAGCCCGGACGATAGATGATGTACAGCTTTATGCAAATGAGGCTATTAGAACCATAAGGTTATGGTTAGACTCCATGAACCTGAAATTGGCCGAGCATAAAACCGAACTGGTGTTGGTAAGCAGCCGGAGGGCAAAAGAGGTTCTAAATATACAAGTAGGAAGAAGTGAAATTGTATCCACAGAGGCTATCAAATACCTTGGCGTGATGATCGATAATAGACTAAACTTTAAACGTCACACCGAATATTCATGCCAAAAGGCAACCAATGTAGTAAACACATTGGCAAGGATAATGCCAAATATAGGAGGCCCAAGGCAAAGCCGCAGAATTCTACTTTCGCGTGTTGCAAACTCAATCCTCCTATATGGTTCACCTATATGGGAGAGAGCTCTCAGGTGTACTTCCAGGAAAGACATGATGTCAATTTTCCGTAGAAATTGTCTTCGAGTATGCTGCGGATATCGCACAATATCTCTCGATGCATCAAGTGTAGTGGCGGGCATAATGCCAATAGACATAACAGCACGAGAATTTTCAAAAATACACTACGAGAAATCAAAGAATCCAGAGACGCAGTACAGATATATTCGACAAACAGAAAGGAGAGTGTCTATGCAAAACTGGCAGAGAAGGTGGGATAATTCTACCGCAGGTCGATGGACATACAAATTGATCCCAAATATCGAGAGATGGGTAAATCGCAGACATGGAGAGATCAGCTACCACCTGACACAGTTTTTAACAGGACATGGAGGATTCAGGAGTTATCTATACCGTTTTAAACATGATGACTCACCAAGGTGTCCAGTCTGCATCGAGACTGATGAAAACGCGGAACATGTCATATTCGTATGCCAACGATTTAGAGAGGAAAGAGGAAGGCTTGAAAGACAGATTGGTAGCAGTTTAACACCGCAGAATATCATAGATACTATGTTGGCTTCAGAGGAAAACTGGGATCGTGTAAAAGAGTTTGTAAGATACGTAATGGAATCACTAAGGAAAGAGGAACAGCTTCGAAAGCAGCTTACAGCAGTGCAATCGCAATAGGAAAATGAAAGCAGCAAAAATAGCTGACCGCGCCGCGAAGTATTACCTGATGGCAGTCCCGCGGAGTATGGTGTTGACGATGGAGGTGGTTTTAGTCGGTACGAATCCGACATACCCATCTGGGACCTATGCAAGGTTTCCACCTCCAATGAAAAAAAAAAAAAAAAAAAAAAAAAAAAAAAAAAAAAAAAAAAAAAAAAGTCTCTAGTCTAGTCTC
This sequence comes from Calliphora vicina, assembly GCF_958450345.1. Lineage (NCBI taxonomy): Eukaryota > Metazoa > Arthropoda > Insecta > Diptera > Calliphoridae > Calliphora > Calliphora vicina. Next base: position 118,804,402 of record NC_088783.1, read on the forward strand.
TAGTCTAGTCTCTAGTCTAGTCTCTAGTCTAGTCTCTAGTCTAGTCTCTAGTCTAGTCTCTAGTCTAGTCTCTAGTCTAGTCTCTAGTCTAGTCTTTATTTTATTAACTAGGCTTGACACAAAATGAGATAAAGAATGGAAATTGATATGAGGTATACAAACTGATTTACTTCATAGGGACGTATACTTAATGTTATTACGATACACAAATTAATTAATATTAATCATACGTCCACTTTACTTTTCTTCGTTAATTTGTTATTCTGTCTAGTAGATATAAAAAAGCAGAACTTGCAAAAAATTAAGAACATTATTTACAAGCAAAAGCAATTTTCAAAGATTATTGTTTAAAATATTTCATAAAATTTTTCAAAATATTTTACACATGACTGTGCGAGTATTTACTTACAATTATGGACATGTGTGTTAGGTATTAGCGGTTAGTCAGTACTAAAACCCAACACAACGAATAGACTGTCATTGTGTACAAACTGACCTACATTTCAACTGGACGTATGTCAGTTTGTATAAATGCTCAATTGTTTAAATAAATGCACCTGAAAATTGCTAACTGCAACTAAATTGTATTTTTATGTCATAGATAGAAACACAATTTTATTAGAGTTCATAAGGTCACTAGGTCATGTCCACTGTTATGTCTGTTATTTGTTATTCTCTTGATATTATTATTTACATGAAAAGAGCAGGGAAATTAAATTTAGAATAGAAAGCTGGAAAATGAAAGTAAAACAGCAATTAAAATTTTGAAAAAAAAGTGAATTGGATCCGGTTAAATTTTATTTAATTCTTGCCAAAACTAATCTTGTCTCATGAATTGTAACATTATCATCATCGATTTAGCTGTGTTCTTTTGCTTGTAGAAAACACGATCACATAAACGATAGTGGCGAAATTAAGCGAGTATATTTATAATTCTTCTAGGCAGATTGATATTGAAAATCAAAGAAATTGGTTGCTTAAAAAGGATGTTCTGAAATCCAATAGGTGACCTCGAAAATGTCTGTCTGACCGATCACTAATAATGAATAGGAACTAAGTTGTATAATTTTTGTTTTATATAAGATTGAAAGCTTATGTTAGTCTCCACTGTGACTGTATTCATCTTAAAGTAATGTTTATTTTCGGCAGTTTTTTAGTTGAACCCCTAAAACATTATAGTTATAAATAATGGCCTAATAATAAATGCTTGGTGCATGATAATAATTGAGTAATTAACTATTAATCGATTGGTTGTAATTACCTTAACAAAATGCCATTAAATACAGCAGAACCAAAGTAATAAATTTTACAGGCAAAAAAAATCAATCCAAAATGTTGTCACTTGTATAGAAATACAACACGACCAAGACACGCCATTTAACAGGTCATTAATTACACAGTCAAGGACATAGACAGGAACAATACAAGACACCTCAAGCTAAAAACGAGTTAATGAGGTAAGAATTGTTAAAGAAAACTTAAAGAAAAAAGTACCTGAAAAGAAATTTGCATTAAAAAAAAATCTTTTTTTGAAACAATAAAAAATAACAGAAATCTGAACAAGTATTAAAATGTTCTTCTCCCTTCTAATACTAGGTATTTCTAGCTAAATATTTAAACACTTTCATAAAAATATGTTAATTATTTCACAATTATTGTGAAAAATTTCTAAAATATTTCACTTCAAAAAAAGCTATTATAATTAATTATATAATTTTATTATCAACATTAAAATATGCTTTAAATTTTAAAACAAAAAAAATTTAAATATTTTCAGGAAATTTTAATTATATTTCCCGCTAGGCAACACACACAAACGCCTAAATGTAGACAACAGTTTTGGTATCATTTTACACCGCAAAGCCTACTTTAGTTTTATTAATAATTCATTAAATTATTAAATTTTAGTAAAACCTTAATTCAGTATTTTAACCACATGAAATTAAATTAAAAAGAACAATAGGGAGAATCTTTAACAAACTGAACAGAAAATTATAAATATTATAAAAGTCTTCGTTAAATCATATCAGACTTGAGTCTACACTAGAGAATAAACTTTTGACTAGACTAGAGACTAGACTAGAGACTAGACTAGAGACTAGACTAGAGACTAGACTAGAGACTAGACTAGAGACTAGACTAGAGACTAGACTAGAGACTAGACTAGAGACTAGACTAGAGACTAGACTAGAGACTAGACTAGAGACTAGACTAGAGACTAGACTAGAGACTAGACTAGAGACTAGACTAGAGACTAGACTAGAGACTAGACTAGAGACTAGACTAGAGACTAGACTAGAGACTACACTAGAGACTAGACTAGAGACTAGACTAGAGACTAGACTAGACTAGAGACTAGACTAGAGACTAGACTAGAGACTAGACTAGAGACTAGACTAGAGACTAGACTAGAGACTACACTAGAGACTAGACTAGAGACTAGACTAGAGACTAGACTAGAGACTAGACTAGAGACTAGACTAGAGACTAGACTAGAGACTAGACTAGAGACTAGACTAGAGACTAGACTAGAGACTAGACTAGACTAGAGACTAGAGACTAGACTAGAGACTAGACTAGAGACTAGACTAGAGACTAGACTAGAGACTAGACTAGAGACTAGACTAGAGACTAGACTAGAGACTAGACTAGAGACTAGACTAGAGACTAGACTAGAGACTAGACTAGACTAGAGACTAGACTAGAGACTAGACTAGAGACTAGACTAGAGACTAGACTAGAGACTAGACTAGAGACTAGACTAGAGACTAGACTAGAGACTAGACTAGAGACTAGACTAGACTGGACACTAGACTAGACTAGAGACTAGACTAGAGACTAGACTAGAGACTAGACTAGAGACTAGACTAGAGACTAGACTAGAGACTAGACTAGAGACTAGACTAGAGACTAGACTAGAGACTAGACTAGAGACTAGACTAGAGACTAGACTAGAGACTAGACTAGAGACTAGAGTAGAGACTAGACTAGAGACTAGAGTAGAGACTAGACTAGAGACTAGAGTAGAGACTAGAGTAGAGACTAGAGTAGAGACTAGACTAGACTAGAGACTAGAGTAGAGACTAGACTAGAGACTAGACTACAGACTAGACTAGAGACTAGACTAGAGACTAGACTAGAGACTAGACTAGAGACTAGATTAGAGACTAGACTAGAGACTAGACTAGAGACTAGACTAGAGACTAGACTAAAGACTAGACTAGAGTAATGACTAGACTAGACACTAGACTAGACACTAGACTAGAGACTAGACTAGAGACTAGAGTAGAGACTAGAGTAGAGACTAGAGTAGAGACTAGAGTAGAGACTAGAGTAGAGACTAGAGTAGAGATTAGAGTAGAGACTAGACTAGACTAGAGACTAGACTAGACTAGAGACTAGACTAGAGACTAGACTAGAGACTAGACTAGAGACTAGACTAGAGACTAGACTAGAGACTAGACTACAGACTAGACTAGAGACTAGACTAGGGACTAGACTAGAGACTAGACTAGAGACTAGACTAGAGACTAGACTAGAGACTAGACCAGAGACTAGACTAGAGACTAGACTAGAGACTAGACTAGAGACTAGACTAGAGACTAGACTAGAGACTAGACTAAAGACTAGACTAGAGTAGTGACTAGACTAGACACTAGACTAGAGACTAGACTAGAGACTAGACTAGAGACTAGACTAGACTAGAGACTAGACTAGAGACTAGACTAGAGACTAGACTAGACTAGAGACTAGACTAGAGACTAGACTAGAGACTAGACTAGAGACTAGACTAGAGACTATACTAGAGACTAGACTAGAGACTAGACTAGAGACTAGACTAGAGACTAGACTAGAGACTAGACTAGAGACTAGACTAGAGACTAGACTAGAGACTAGACTAGAGACTAGACTAGAGACTAGACTAGAGACTAGACTAGAGACTAGACTAGAGACTAGACTAGAGACTAGACTAGAGACTAGACTAGACTGGACACTAGACTAGACTAGAGACTAGACTAGAGACTAGACTAGAGACTAGACTAGAGACTAGACTAGACTGGACACTAGACTAGACTAGAGACTAGACTAGAGACTAGACTAGAGACTAGAGTAGAGACTAGAGTAGAGACTAGACTAGAGACTAGACTAGAGACTAGACTAGAGACTAGACTAGAGACTAGACTAGAGACTAGACTAGAGACTAGACTAGAGACTAGACTAGAGACTAGACTAGAGTAGTGACTAGACTAGACACTAGACTAGAGTAGTGACTAGACTAGAGACTAGACTAGAGACTAGACTAGAGACTAGACTAGAGACTAGACTAGAGACTAGAGACTAGACTAGAGACTAGACTAGAGACTAGACTAGAGACTAGACTAGAGACTAGACTAGAGACTAGACTAGAGACTGGACTAGAGACTAGACTAGAGACTAGACTAGACACTAAATCAGAATCGAATATATCGATTCATTTTCGTTCAGAAAAAATTTATTGTCAAACATTTTTATCCTTGAATTTTATTTCAGATTTTAGCGTTTTTAATTTATATTTCCTGTTTTCTTTATTTCCAGCTTTTAAACTTTTTTAATTTTTTTTTTTAGCTGGAATCTATATTTCAATAATTATTTTTTTATTACTTTCAATTTTGTTTTTATTCTTACACGTTATAATATTGTATTTGATGTATATTTTTTTTACTGCAAAAGTATTCAGAATCAATCAAACTTTCTTAATTAATGTAATAAAAAAATCATCTTTTAACTCTTTTTATTGCTCAGTTGCCGTTTACTTTAAATAAGAAAACTTTTTTACTTATCTCTCAAATATAATTTGAAATACTTGGCAGAAGTTAGTTGATTTTTCTTTTTTTCTTATATTTTGTAAAGATTGTTATGGCATATTGATAAAATATGTTTAAAAAGTCAAGTTTATTTAAATACTGAGAGAAAACATATTTTTAATTTAACAAACTTACTTTGTAGAATTCCAAAAGTTTTTTGTTTGAAAATATTTAAGGCATGAATAACATTTGTTCGGAAATAAATGAACTTGAAGTGAAGTTATGGCAAAAAGCAAATAAAGAAATATATCTGCATTTTTAGATATTTTTAAAACAAAAAAAGTTTTTTTATGTAGCAAGCAAGAATATATGATATTGAGTTTTGAAAATTTTTCCTTTTTTGTTTGGAATTTCTATACAAGTTTATTTTTACATATGTAAATGTATGTAAAGAACATGAAGATATTTTGGTTTTAAGTTTTGGAGCACATGATTTCCTGATACTCCTAGATAAAGTTATCAATACCAATTACCAGATTGAAAGTATTTTATTTACAATAAAAATAAAATGAAAAATTTTTAGAAAAAAACTTTGAATTGATTGGTTATTGGCAATGTAAGTTAACGAGTTGTGTAAGTTTGTAAGTCTATGGCCTAAAACAAATTGAAAGGTGAATTTCTAAATTACAAGCAGAGATAAATATAAAAGTAAATATTTATTTACTAGACTAAAAAAAACAAGTTGCTAGCTAGATTGTGCCATGGCAATTGAAAAATGTGTTTGGGACAGTACATATGTATGTGTTTAGTTTAGTTTTATTTTACTTAAAAACAATCAAAGTTTTTACTGCAGAAAGTATTTGTTAAAATAGTTGTTTCTTGGTTTTATTTAATACTTAAGAGAAGAGAGTTGTTTTAGTTAAGAAACTATTTAAGAGATCATATTATTTGTAATACTAGGCTTATAAGTATTATGAATTTAAAGGTTACTTTTGTTAAATGCCACAGAGTCGATATAGCCATGTCCATCTGTCCGTCTGTATGTTGAAATCAACTTTCCGTTGGCCCCAAATAACTTCCATACATGATTCATACATCAATATATCCGCTATAGACCCGGTTTAGGTGATATTTAAAATGGAGAAAATCGGCCCATAAATAACTGAGATATAAGCAAAAAATCAAGACTACCTAGATTTTTACATACTTATTTTTATAGTCTTTACCATGAGTTGTTTAATACAATTTTTTTTTTCAACCAAAAATTATTGTTGTCATAAATTTCAATGATAAATTTAAAATTTTTTTTAAAAAAAAAAAATTTTTAAAATAAAATTTTTATTAAAATTTTGAAAAAAAAAAATTAAAATTTTGAAAAAAAAAAATTTAAATTTTTGTTTTGTAATTTGGTGAAGGGTCATTATTATAGACAATATGGATATCTAATGATCGATATGTCAAAGTCATTTCCAAAGTATATAACGCCATAGTAAGTCGGACCTACAATGGGTCAAATTCGAGAAAATATTTTTTATCCTAACATTTTTTTTTGACATAAATTATTTTCCCAAAAAAAAAAAAATAAAAAAAAAAATTTGGAAAAAACTTTTTTAAAAAATATTGAAAACCAATTTTGAAAAAAAAAATTTCAAAACGATTTTTTTTATAGACAATATGGATATCTAATGATAGATATTTCACAGTCCTTTGCAAAATATTTAACGCTATAGTAAGTCGGACTTCCAATGGGCCAAAATAGGCAAAAATATTTTTAACCCGAATTTTTTTCCACAAAAAAAAAAAAATTTTTTCTGTAAAATTTTTTTCAATAATAAATTGGAAAAAAAGAAATTCAAAACATACATATTTTGAAAAAAAAAAATTTCAAAATTTCATCCTCGATTTTTGGTCTATTTTTGATCTATATTTGGATTACTAAGTCATTATTATAAACAATATGAATATCTAATGATAAATATTTCAAAGTCCTTTGCAACGTGGATAAGTCCGTAGTCAGTCAGACCTACAATGGATCAAAATCGGCAAAAATATTTTTTATCCCGAATTTTTTTGAACCAAAAAAAAATTTTTTATAAAATGTTTTCCTCTAATGAATTTATAAAGAAAATAAATTTAAAACATATTTTGAAAATTTCATAAAATTTTTTTCTTTAAAATTTTTTTTAAAAAATTTCAAAATAATAATTATAAAAATTTGGAAAAAAAATTGAAAAACCTATTTTTTTATAGACAATATGGATATCTAATGATAGATATTTCAAATTCCATTGCAACGATGTATAGAAGGCTATAAAAAGTTGGAAATCGTAAGTAAGTCAAAATCGGTAAAAAAATTTGTATCCCGAATTTTTTTTTCATCAAAATTTTTTTAATAAAAAATTTCAAAATAAAATTTATAAAAAAATATTTAAAATTTTTATTTAAAAGTACACATTGGTGATGGGTATATAAGAGTATCCTTAGCCAAATAAATTTCTATTTAATATTTTTCTTAAAATTTTTTTTAAAAAATTTCAAAATAAAAAATTTTTTCATTAAAAATTTCGAAAAAAAAATATTTTTGAAAATATTTTTTTTATATACAATATGGATATTTATTTAATGATAGATATTTCATATTAAGTCCATTGCACCGATGTATATAAGTTAAAATCGGTAAAAACATTTTTTTTTCACGAAAAAAAATTTTTTTATAAAATTTTTTTTCTCTAATAAATTTACAAAAAAAAAAGAAATTTAAAACATATATTTTGAAAAAAAAAATTTCAAAATTTTTTTCATTAAAATTTTTTTAAAAAATTTCAAAATAAAAATTTTAAAAAAAATATTTTAAATTTTTATTATAAATTATACTTTGTTGAAGGATATATAAGATTTTGCTTAGCCAAATATATTTCTATTTTACCCCAAATTTTTATAAATTCCTAACGGATTTTTTTTATAAATTTTTTTTTTTCTCTAATAAATTTACAAAAAAAAAAGAAATTTAAAACATATTTTGACAAAAAAATTTTCAAAATTTTTTCCATTAAAATTTTTTTTAAAAAATTTCAAAATAAAAATTATAAAAAAAAATTTATTTAAAAGTGTACTTTTTTGAAGGATATATAAGATTTTGCTTAGCCAAATATATTTCTATTTTTCCCCAAATTTTTGCAAATTCCTAACGGATTTAAATAATTCAATTCTTTGTTAAAAGAATTTCAGCAATATTTCCAAAAAAAAAATATGGAAAATTAAAACCATTCATGCATTCATTTTATAGTAATAATAACAACATCATAACCCCAGAAACGTTTTTTCTCTCATGTTTTTCCACTTCCTTTTAGTCAAGCCGAATTTTTATTTTATCAAAATATTTTTTGGTCATAAAATTTTTTTCTCTAATAAATTTACAAAAAAAAGGAACTTATTTCGAAAAAAAAAATTTTTTTAAAAAAATTCAAAATTTTTTTCATTAAAATTTTTTAAAAAAATTTCGAAATAAAAATTTTTATTTTTAATTATACTTTCTTGAAGGGTATATACGATTTTGCTTAGCCAAATGTATTTCAATTTTAACCCAAATTTTTACAAATTCCTAACTGATTTAAATAATTCAATTCTTTGTTAAAAGAATTTCAGCAATAATTCCTACAAAAAAATATGGAAAATTAAAACCATTGATGCATTCATTTTATTGTAATAATAACAACATCATAAGAAACGTTTTCTCTCTCATGTTTTTCCACTTCCTTTTAGTAAAGCTGACTTCATGCTTATTGTATTCAACAGATGCACATAATGCACTTATCAGCACATTTAAAATTTTCTGGAAATACATATATTTTTTAAGCAGCAAATGTACAAAAAAAAATCAGTTATATATTAAAAAACTGAAATTTTATCTGCTGTAGAGTAGTTTAATATAAAATATTTTCAAAAGGATAGAAGAGATGTGAGAAAATTGTCTTTAAAAAATTCGAGTTGGCAACAAATTTTTTATAGAAAATGTGCCGATACATTTTCAACAATACCAATGTTATAAATTTGCCTACAAATTCTAACGAACAATTTGCTAATATTTGCCTTTTAACTTAATTAATTATACTTCCTGTTAGGCATAATATACAAACGCCTAAATGTAGACAACAGTTTTTCTATCATTAAAAACCACAAAGCCTACTTTAGTTTTATTAATAATTCATTAAATTATTATTATAATTTAAACCTTAATAACTAAAGCAAATATTTTAAAAACAGGAATTTAATTGTTTTTTTAGGTAGGAAGAATCTAAAACAATACGAACTGAAATTTTGTTTTTAAATTTGTCATCTCCGATTTTACTGAAATGAAAATGTTCAAAATCGCATAGGGTTTTTGACTGCATATCCTCTTCCTTCCAGAAATATGCCTTTCTTATCTGCTAATGTGGCATCTATTGAAAATCCCGCAATTTTAAGACATTCATTCATATTTTAGGAAATACAGAATTTAATAGAATTATATTTTTAATAACATCAAACCAGCAAAAACCAAATCAATTAAAATACCTTAAAGTGTTATTAATTTAGTGTTATAATATAGCAATCATGCCCAATCATGCAAAATCATATAATGCTCATGTAAAGCAATCTACTGTAAACATGTCAAGGATTAACGCATTTGTAAAACATTTATATGTAAGCTCTGCTCTGCTCTGCTTCATTCACATATTAACTTTTGTATTTAAACCACAAATATGTTATTGCTGTAAATATTTGTAAAATAACATTTTATTTTAATTCCCTTTTTACGCAAATAACTTTAAATGGTTCACTTATTTATTGGTAATCAAGGTAATACTGAACGTATGAGTAATATTAATTTGTGGGTTTAATGGAAAAATGCTTTACAATACAAAATATATAAAATATTTTGCAAGCAAATGTTTAAATTGTGATAGGCAAGAGCTGTAGCAACAATTATTTGTTTACAGTTTTATGGAAAGGTTTTATTAAACAAAATATTCTGTAGCTGCAATCAATATTATGAAACTGTATCAAATATTTTTGAATATTTTTTTATTTCTACAACATTTTTCTAATGTTGTCTCTTGATGTTATTTGATTAATTTCTAGAAATAAAATTCACTTGGCAATTGTTTGTTAAGCTTTGAAACTAGTTTATGTTGATAAATTTCTTTTTTTTTCTTTTTTCCCCATCTTGATTAGAAATAAATCAACTTTAAAACTTTATTACTAAGAAAAAAGTAATAAAAAAAATGCAAGCTTAATTTTTGTTGGTTACTGCTTGACTTAAACAAATGTTTACTGTCAAAATGTCATGTACCGATAAAACAGTATTTTATACAGGAACATAAAATGACACTACCAAAGTTCATTAATTTGAAAAGTTGTCAAGTGTTCATAGTTGAAGTTTAAACAAAAAAAAATGTTTAATTTAACGAGTATTTTTAATAGGGTGATATAGATAACTGATATAATAAAAATCCATCAAGGATGATGAAGATAAAAGCTAAAAACTGATAAAAACAGGACCCTAAACAGGACCTGAAAAGACAAACATGATGCTAAAACACATTAAAATATAAAATAAAAAATTAACAAATACTGACCTCATAACTTTATAGTTTTATTTTAAAGTTGGAAAAATATGCTTGAGTCTTAATAAATAGCATCTCTCTTTTTTCAATTAAATTAGGAAAATGCTGTACAAAACTCTATTGCAATCCATTCAGCACAATATATTTCCTTAAGTTTCATTGTAAACAAATGTGAGTGTACGAATCTGCATTGATTTTATTAAACGAAATGTAAGGGAAGACAATTCAAGAAATAATTTATTTTCGAAAGTTAAAACAATATTGTTTATTGCTCTAGCTGCTCAGTAACTTTATTTTTAAAATCACAAAAAAATAAAGTCTTCAACAAATCTTCACAGAAACAAAGGAGCTCCAATGCTAATCACACCAATTGTCTTACATTTAAATTATATTTAACAAGCCAACAAATCCAAACGAAATATGGAGTATTTATTTTCTCACTCTTAAAAGTTTGTTAACACCATCATATTTGTTCTATTACGCTTATTTGTTAGGCATTTAAATCAAGAGGGGAATGTAGACAAAAAAAGCCCAAAAAAATATTGTACTTTTGAATAATTTATAAACACTTAACTAATAATTATAAACATTGTGTTGTTTCGATAGCTTACGCTTGCTTTCGCCTTACGCTTTTTAGCCATTAAAATATTTTCAAAATGGAAATTTTTTAAATTCTATAAATCAAAGCTTAACTTGTTAAAAAGGCAATACAAATACAGGAAAGTGGTTGTTAGGAAATTATATTTGTTCAAGTTTTTTGAAGGATTTGCAGATTAATTTTAGGGAAAATTATTCATAAAATTGTTAAGAGTTCATCACCACTTTTGGTTACTAAGAGAAGCAGGACTGTACATCCGTAATTGGATGTTTCCAGAAAAATCTTTATAAAAAACACAGAAAAGTAATCCGATATTAATGTAAAAATATGATTATGATGAGTTATAGAGACTAGACTAGAGACTAGACTAGAGACTAGACTAGAGACTAGACTAGAGACTAGACTAGAGACTAGACTAGAGACTAGACTAGAGACTAGGCTAGAGACTAGACTAGAGACTAGTCTAGAGACTAGACTAGAGACTAGACTAGAGACTAGACTAGAGACTAGACTAGAGACTAGACTAGAGACTAGACCAGAGACTAGACTAGAGACTAGACTAGACACTAGACTAGACTAGACACTAGACTAGACACTAGACTAGACACTAGACTAGACACTAGACTAGACACTAGACTAGACACTAGACTAGACACTAGACTAGACTAGACACTAGACTAGACACTAGACTAGACACTAGACTAGACACTAGACTAGACACTAGACTAGACACTAGACTAGACACTAGACTAGACACTAGACTAGACACTAGACTAGACACTAGACTAGACACTAGACTAGACACTAGACTAGACACTAGACTAGACACTAGACTAGACACTAGACTAGACACTAGACTAGACACTAGACTAGACACTAGACTAGACACTAGACTAGACACTAGACTAGACACTAGACTAGACACTAGACTAGACACTAGACTAGACACTAGACTAGACACTAGACTAGACACTAGACTAGACACTAGACTAGACACTAGACTAGACACTAGACTAGACACTAGACTAGACACTAGACAAGAGACTAGACTAGACACTAGACAAGAGACTAGACAAGAGACTATACTAGAGACTAGACTAGAGACTGGACTAGAGCCTAGACACTAGACTAGACACTAGACTAGACACTAGACTAGACACTAGACTAGACACTAGACTAGACACTAGACTAGACACTAGACTAGACACTAGACTAGACACTAGACTAGACACTAGACTAGACACTAGACTAGACACTAGACTAGACACTAGACTAGACACTAGACTAGACACTAGACTAGACACTAGACTAGACACTAGACTAGACACTAGACTAGACACTAGACTAGACACTAGACTAGACACTAGACTAGACACTAGACTAGACACTAGACTAGACACTAGACTAGACACTAGACTAGACACTAGACTAGACACTAGACTAGACACTAGACTAGACACTAGACTAGACACTAGACTAGACACTAGACTAGACACTAGACTAGACACTAGACTAGACACTAGACTAGACACTAGACTAGACACTAGACTAGACACTAGACTAGACACTAGACTAGACACTAGACTAGACACTAGACTAGACACTAGACTAGACACTAGACTAGACACTAGACTAGACACTAGACTAGACACTAGACTAGACACTAGACTAGACACTAGACTAGACACTAGACTAGACACTAGACTAGACACTAGACTAGGCACTAGACTAGACACTAGACTAGACACTAGACTAGACCTAGACTAGACACTAGACTAGACACTAGACTAGACACTAGACTAGACACTAGACTAGACACTAGACTAGACACTAGACTAGACACTAGACTAGAGACTAGACTAGAGACTAGACTAGACACTAGACTAGACACTAGACTAGACACTAGACTAGACACTAGACTAGACACTAGACTAGACACTAGACTAGATACTAGACTAGATACTAGACTAGACACTAGACTAGACACTAGACTAGACACTAGACTAGACACTAGACTAGACACTAGACTAGACACTAGACTAGACACTAGACTAGACACTAGACTAGACACTAGACTAGACACTAGACTAGACACTATACTAGACACAAGAACAATCAAAGCCTGGCTGGAGACGGTAAACCTTGACCTCGCCGATCACAAAACCGAGGCTGTTCTCGTCAGCAGAAAACGGAAGGTGGAAACACTTACTCTAAGAGTTGGAGATAGCATAATAGTGTCATCGCGAGCAATTAAATACCTAGGGGTGATGATAGACGATCGCTTGAACTTCAAAAGTCACATGGAATATGCATGTAAGAAGGCTACCGGCGTCGTTAACGCCTTGGCTAGGATGATGCCAAATATTGGAGGTCCCCGACAAAGCCGGAGACTACTCCTCTCACGAGTCTCAAACTCAATACTCCTCTATGGAGCACCAGTATGGGAGAACATGACAAAAAACTCTGCCAAGAAAGGAATGATATCTCTCTTCAGGAGAACCTGTTTAAGAGTTTGCAGTGGATATCGTACGATATCCCTCGAAGCAGCTAGTGTTATCTCTGGAATTGTACCAATAGATACAGCAGCTAACGAGCTATCTGAGATATACTACGCGCTTGGTAATAACCCGAGCTTAGTAAGGAGAACTTTGAAAAAAATCGAAAGAGAAAATTCTATACGCAGTTGGCAACAAAGATGGGATAACACACAAAAAGGAAGATGGACTTACAAACTGATTCCTAACATCAATACTTGGATCTATAGAAAGCATGGTGAGATGAACTACAACCTGACGCAGTTTTTGTCAGGCCATGGAGGTTATAGAAGTTACCTATACAGGTTTGGTCATGATAGTTCACCTAGATGCCCCGAATGTACAAACGAAGATGAAACGGCGGAACACGTCGTTTTCAAATGTCCGCGCTTTATAAGCCAAAGGAATCAACTGGAGATATGTGTTGGCGAAATCCTGTCAGCCGAAAATGTGATCGGAGTTATGCTTCGAACGCAAGATAACTGGGAAGCAGTAAAAAGATTTATTGACATTGTGAACCACTCGCTAAGGTTAGCAGAAAGAAGCCGCAAAGCGGAAACAGATAGGCTGCCCTGAACTTTGGAGTAATACAGTGAGGTCAGCATTTTGCTGAACCCTCCCGCGAAGTAATACCGAATGGCAGTTCCGTGGGGATAAGGGTCTGAAGAATGGGGGTGTGGTTTAGTACGTAGGCAGTCGTGAATCGTGCATGTTTTTCAATACGGGTTGAATACATTTATGAAAATTCCACACCTCCAGCGTAAAAAAAAAAAAAAAAAAAAAAAAAAAAAAAAAAAAAAAAAACACTAGACTAGACTATAGACTTGACTAGAGACTAAACTGATCTAGTATCCAGTCTGATCTCGAGTCTAGTCTAGTCTAGACACTAGACTAGACTATAGACTTGACTAGAGACTAAACTGATCTAGTATCCAGTCTGATCTCGAGTCTAGAATCGTCCCTAGTCACGATTCAAGTCTTGTCTCTAGCCTTGCTTCTAGTCGTGTTTGTAGTCTTGTCATTAGGCTCGTATCAAGTCTATTCTCTAATCCAGTATCTAATTTAGTTTTCTCATTTGCCTTTAACGGCTTTAATTTTTTTCTTTTACAACTTTAACTTAAAACTGTTATTAACTATTTATAATAACATCTTTCCCATGAGTTATTTTATATTGCAGTTTTTTCTTTTTATTGCTTTCACATTCCAACTTTAATGGCAATTGTAAAATATTGATAATGCAATGTCATTAATCATATTTTGCTGTTCATGAGGAAAAAAAGTTGACTTCTAAAGAGTCATAGCACAAACTCTTACAATAGAAGCGTAAAAAAATGTAATAAAGTCAGTAGAAGAAAATCAAATTTTCACTGCCATAACATAACTAATGACTCAACATTTGTGGCATTAAGTTAATAAAAATGCCAGCCATGGAACCAGAAGAAAATAAAAAAAAACTGACGGTAAATGATGACAAACAATGGTGGCAGGGTTAATAGTAAAATTATATATAATTTGTTGGCAACGTATACAGACAGGTAGCAGGAAGTGTAATAATTTTATTTTGTGTATAAAAATTTTAATTTCTTTAAATTCCTAAATTTAAAGTTGAGGTTTGTGTTTTGTAACTGTTTTTACATCTCAAATATGTTAGGTTTTTCACTTGATTTGATTGGATGTTTGGGTTTCCGTTTCGCTTTGTTCAGCTTTAGATACAACTGCATGTATTCCAGAAAAATCTAGCTAAAGGGTCATAATTGACCCCACTGTATCTTAAAGTCAATTGAACTGAAATCTCTGCAAATTCTTTAAAGTTTTTCTTTAAAACATTTAGCCAATTTAACAAACAACATTACTTTCATGTCATTGACAGCCATTTAAATTAATACAATTATTTCCTTACCATTCATTTTCGCCATAAAAAGACAGCACAGCAAACCACTGAATTGTAAGGAGTGAGATCGAAAAATTCTTAACACACGTTTTTCATTACATTTTTTAACCCAAGTATTATTTGAATTTTTTTTTGATCAAGTTACCTTTGAAAAACATGTCAGTTATTATGTGTAATGTCAATTATATTAATTTTTTTGTTAATCTGATTAAAATGAGTGACCAGAAAAAAGTGCGTACTGAAATTATTAAATATTTTCAACAAAACCCAACTTGGTCTTACAAAAAGTTGGCCAAGCATACAAAGGTCTGCCGTCAAACTGTTTCCAATGTTATTAAACAGTACCGGGAGAACTTGTCAGTTGATAGAAAACCTGGTTCAGGTAGAAGGAATGGTCCACATGATGTTTCTAAAGCCAAAAAAATAGAACGCATTTTCAAAAGAGCTCCCAACACATCCGGTAGGAAAGCAGCCCGGTTAGCTCAGTGCTCGGACTATTTGGTACGAAAAGTTAAAGCTAATGCAGGTTTAAAAACATACAAGGCTCAAAAAGTTCCTGACAGGAACGCTACTAAAAATTTAGAGGCCAAAAACAGAGCACGGAAATTGAAGTCAAGTTTTATAAAAAAATATTCTTGCTGCATAATGGATGACGAAACGTATGTTCTGGCAGATTTTTCGCAACTTCCAGGTCAAAAATTTTATGTTGCTGATGCTCGAGGGAATGTTGAAGAAAAGTTTAGGACCCAAAAGCAGACAAAATTTCCCAGAAAGTTCTTGGTATGGCAAGCAATATGCAGTTGCGGCAAAAGAAGCCACTCATTTGTTACAACGGGCTCTATAAATACCGAAATTTACATCAAGGAATGTTTACAAAAAAGGCTGCTTCCATTCATAAGACTTCATAATGTGTCCACTTATTTTTGGCCTGACTTGGCATCCTGTCACTATGGCAAACAAGCCCTTGAGTGGTACAAGAACAATAATGTGGTATTTGTACCAAGAGAGGCAAATCCTCCAAACTGCCCGGAGCTAAGGCCAGTGGAGAGATATTGGGCTCTTGTTAAAAGAGAATTGAAGAGTACAAAAAAGGTGTCCAAAAGTGTGGTAGATTTTAAACGGAGATGGACTACATGTTCGAGCAAAGTGACAGAAAGCACTATAAAAACGTTAATGGAAGGGTTTCCGAAAAAGGTTCAAAATTTCATCACTAGTGATTAAAACTATAAAAATAATTTTTTTTGTAAATTGTAATAATAATTTCAATCAAATAAAAAAAAAATTAAAGCTGTAAGTTTAGTGGTTTCTTTTTTATAAACATATATGTATGTTAAGAATTTTTCGATCTCACTCCTTATATTGATGGTTTTACTGAACAAATTCCTAAGGACATTTATTCCTGTATCATTTCACAAAATTCTTAATATTTCTACTTTTGTCTACAATCAATTATGTTTGATTTTTCAGCCACCCCTTGCTCTTTACATTTAATGTCTAAATGAATCATTCATGTGCAAAGAAAACAATTTCTAAGAAAATACATTTTCCTAGAGATATACAAACACAGTCGCAAATTCTTAACCAGATAACGATATAATGAGCACAAATAAACAGAATTAATTAATATTTGTTCATTTATTTCTACATTAAGTTTTGGTGTAGAATTGCTAATGATTTTAATGTTTGCCAGCAAGAGTTGCTGTAGAAGGGACTGATAAAATAACAAATTATTACTAACGTATTAGAAATTACAAGCCAAACTAAGGACACAAATATTAAACACAACGAAAAATTAGTTATTAATTGTTTTTTTTAAAATAAGACAAAGAGTCTCTAGTCTAGTCTCTAGTCTAGTCTCTAGTCTAGTCTCTAGTCTAGTCTCTAGTCTAGTCTCTAGTCTAGTCTCTAGTCTAGTCTCTAGTCTAGTCTCTAGTCTAGTCTCTAGTCTAGTCTCTAGTCTAGTCTCTAGTCTAGTCTCTAGTCTAGTCTCTAGTCTAGTCTCTAGTCTAGTCTCTAGTCTAGTCTCTAGTCTAGTCTCTAGTCTAGTCTCTAGTCTAGTCTCTAGTCTAGTCTCTAGTCTAGTCTCTAGTCTAGTCTCTAGTCTAGTCTCTAGTCTAGTCTCTAGTCTAGTCTCTAGTCTAGTCTCTAGTCTAGTCTCTAGTCTAGTCTCTAGTCTAGTCTCTAGTCTAGTCTCTAGTCTAGTCTCTAGTCTAGTCTCTAGTCTAGTCTCTAGTCTAGTCTCTAGTCTAGTCTCTAGTCTAGTCTCTAGTCTAGTCTCTAGTCTAGTCTCTAGTCTAGTCTCTAGTCTAGTCTCTAGTCTAGTCTCTAGTCTAGTCTCTAGTCTAGTCTCTAGTCTAGTCTCTAGTCTAGTCTCTAGTCTAGTCTCTAGTCTAGTCTCTAGTCTAGTCTCTAGTCTAGTCTCTAGTCTAGTCTCTAGTCTAGTCTCTAGTCTAGTCTCTAGTCTAGTCTCTAGTCTAGTCTCTAGTCTAGTCTCTAGTCTAGTCTCTAGTCTAGTCTCTAGTCTAGTCTCTAGTCTAGTCTCTAGTCTAGTCTCTAGTCTAGTCTCTAGTCTAATCTCTAGTCTAGATTTATTTATTGAATGACCAATATTTCTGGTTTAATAATTAAAAGAATATCAATGAAATCCTTAAATTCTAAAACATGTTATTCTTTTGCACTTTTTGCTTAATATGCTTCTGTTTAATTTAATTTCAAATAAATTTGATTTTGACAATTTTGTACTAAATATCAAATCATTATCAGTGCGTATACTTGTTATTGAATTATTAAATATAAATCATACGCCTTCATGCTTTCTAAACATGTCTTTAGGTTTCTTGGCGAATTTTCCCATAACAACGTAAATTCTCTGTAAATTACTTTAACACAATTATCTCTACTCGGTTTTCACCTTTGCTTAATTACTCAGTAGTTTGTTTGTAGTTAGTTGTGCTAAATATCAACAAAAAACTTTTAAAAGAAAAATGTAACCTGCAACAAACGGTTTTAGTGGTTGCCTTAGTAATTGCACTGCAACAGTGTTCACCTATGTATGAGCAGTCTATTTAGATTTAGTTGTGGTGGGTGTTGATTGTGTAAAACAAGGATGGATGAGCTGAATCTTGTGTTTTTTATTTCTTTTAGTTTTTGTGTTGTTTGTGTGTCAAATGCTGTTGCATAAAGTAATTAGCAAAACAATTTAAGTTGTTGCATGTTGCCTGTGGTTACTAGTAGTAGAGATAGGCAAATAACAATTTAAGGGAATCTAAATGAAAGTATCATATTATTACTATGTTAAAAGAAAAATGGGTTATTAAAAAGAAAAGTTTTAAATTGTAAAGAATTTAGCTAAAAAAAAGTAAGAAAGCTATGTATATTTGGCTGTGCTACCTTTTTATAAATAAAGAAATTTTCAAAATTTTAGCTATAAAATGAAATCATTTGCTTAAAATAAACAAAAATAGCAAAATGTTATAGATGTGTAATTACAAAAAATAGTAGCAGATTTACTACATTTTATAAATCAAGAAAATTGACCAATTAAAGCTACAAATAAGAACAAAGGTCTATATTTATCAAGAAAATAAAATTTTTGAAGTTTTGGTCACTTTTAAAAAAAGTAGTAGATTTACTACCTTTTTAAAAGTAAAAGAATTTGGGAAATATTAGCAACAAAATGAAATAAATTACTCAAACTTAACAAAAATCTCAAAATTTTATAGATTTATTATAATAAAAAATAGTAGTAGATTTGGTACTTTTTTAAAATAATTAAATTTGACAAATTAAAGATATAAATAGCAACAAAAAGGTTTATTTATAAAAAAATTAGATTTTTTAAGTTTTGCTCACATTTAAAAAAAGTAGTAGATTTAGTACCTTTTAATAAATAAAAGAATTCACAAAATTTTAGCTAAAAAATTAAATCATTGAATCAAACTAAATAAAAATGTAAAAATTTTATAGATTTGTGATCATAAAAAATAGTAGTAGATTTGGTACTTTTTATAAATCACAAAATTTACCAAACTAAAGCTATAAATAAGAACAACAGACTTTATTTATCGAGAAAAATAACTATTTTTAATTTTTCCTAACATTTAAAAAAAGTAGTAGATTTACTACCTTTTTAAAAATTATGAAATTTACAAAATTTTAGCTATAAAATTAAGTAATTTGCCTAAACTAATAAAAAATATCAAAATTTTATAGATTTGTGATGACAAAAAATAGTAGCAGATTTACTACTTTTTTATAAATCAAGCAAATTGACCAATTAAAGTTACAAATAGGGACAAGGGTCTATATTTATCAAGAAAATTAAATTTTTTAAGTTTTGGTCACTTTTAAAAAAAAGTAGTAGATTTACTACCTTTTTAAAAATAAAAGAATTTGCGAAATTTTAGCAACAAAATGAAATAATTTACTCAAGCTTAACAAAAATATCAAAATTTTATAGATTTCTGATCATAAAAAATAGTAGTAGATTTGGTACTTTTTAAAAAATAAATAAATTTGACAAATTAAAGCAGTAAATAACAACAAGGGTCTTTATTTATGTAGAAAATTAACTTTTCTAAGCTTTGCTCACATTTAAAAAAAAGTAGTAGATTTAGTACCTTTTTATAAATAAAGGAATTTGTTAAATTTTAGCAATAAAATGAAATTTTATGCCAAAACTAAATAAAAATGTAAAAATTTTATAGATTTGTGAACATGAAAAATAGTAGCAGATTTACTACTTTTTTATAAATCAAGAAATTTGACAAATTAAAGCTATATATAAAAACAATAGTGTTTATTTATCAAGAAAATTAACTTTTAAAGTTCTGCTGTCATTTAAAAAAAGTAGTAGATTTAGTACCTTTTTACAAATAAGGTTTTGTTTAATTATTAAAATTAAAGCAAACATTTCTGTAATATATAAGAGGTGTTAACTGCAAATATATGCATGTTGAGGCCTTATAAATCTAGTTCTTGTAAATATTATGTAGAAAGTTTATTAGGTCACAAGTTTGCTTTTTTTTAACGTTTAAGTCATGGTGTTAATTAAACTTTCACTTTTCTTGTAGTTAGCTTCAGATTTAAAATATTTCTTCATTATTGTCCTTGATATAGTTTTGCCTGCACCATACATCTTTATTAACTTGTGTGCAAGTTGACCCAAATTTCCATGAATATTAATAACTTTTTTAAGGTTGTTTTAGTTCTTTGTTGCAAACTGGACTTTTCTTTTTTTAGATTTTTCTGTTTTGTGGTTTGTTCTTTTATTTTTATATCACACTCATGATTTAGTTTTTAGCAGGAAAACTGACCTTAAAAAAACTAACAAATGTTTATGGCAATTTTTTCTTATTATCACACTTTCAAATTTTTTCTATGAAACTTAAAATATTTATGAACATTGTTGTAAGATTAATGTTCTTCTTTTTAATTACTCCAACAGATTTTGATGTTATATTAAATAACTGCTAAAAATGAGTCATTGGGAAATATTGTTTTAGCATTCAATCAGTCTTAAAAAGGCTCTCATTAGATCTGCTCCTAATTTTATGTTTTTTAGTTTTTTGTTCATAGGATTTTTAGGGTTTAGCTGTCAACATTTAGTATTTAACACATTTCTATAAATTGAGCTTTAAGATGTTTATATTACTCTTTTATAATTCGATCTTAAAAATCTTATTTTCTACCATTTTTCCTTTCATAACAAATTTATTAACTTGAAAACTTATTAAACCAGATCACAGTCATCTAACCATCATAATGTGTTGCTAGTGATTTATGTCCTGCTAACTAAAACACTTAAACTCTAGACAAAATTCACCATCAACTTTATGATAAGAAACAAAACTTAATGATCGTAAACGAAGGAAATGTAAAAATGTGCATTGTATTATCCACACATGTAATATTTATCATGGATTTCCAAACATATTTCTTTATGAAACTTATAAAAGATTAATGTTTTTCAATAAAACCAAAATAGTTTACGAATAATCTTTACAATTGCACACAATGGTTTTCCTATAAAATATTTATGTCAAAATTATGATGAGAAATGTAATAAGAAATAGAAGGAAAAGAAAAGAGAAATGAAAATTTTGTAATATTTTTGAGTCAAAGCAATAGCTAAAGTTCTTTTATATGACAAGTAACAAATAACACTTTGTAGGTTACAAATCTAATAAACACTGCACTTAATATGACTTAAAAGAAATGTTTGTTGAAAATTAGTGGTTGTTTAAAATAAGATTTAAGTGGACTATAGCCACTACTACTGACTAGACCGTATAAAAAACTATAACTGGATAAAATTTTAGCAATAAAATAAAACTATTTGATCAAAATAAATAAAAATATTAAAAATTTAAAAGAATTGCAATCTCCAAAAAAAAGGTAGTAGATTTAGTACTTATTTACAAATCACAAAATTTAACAAATTAATTTAAATAACAACAATAGTCTTTATGGAGAAAATTAACTTTTTTAAGTTTTGCTGACATTTAAAAAAAAAGTAGTAGATTAACTACGTTTTTATAAATAAAAAATTTGCTAAGTTTTAGCAATAAAGTAAAATAATTTAACCAAACAACACGAAAATAGAAAAATTTAATTGATTTGTAATCATGAAAAATAGTAGTAGATTTACTACTTTTTATAAATCAAGAAATTTAACAAATTAAAGCTATAAATAGCAACAAAAGGATTTAATTAACGAGAAAATTAACATTTTTTAAATTTTGCTTGCATTTTAAAAAAAAGTAGTAGATTTACTACCTTTTTATAAATAAAGGAATTTGCTAAGTTTTAGCAATATAGTAAAATAATTTACCCAAATTACACGAAAATATAAAAATTTCATAGATTTATTATCATGAAAATTAGTAGTAGATTTACTACCTTTTATAAATCAAGAAATTTAAAAAACTAATGCTATAAATAACAACAAAAATATTTAATTAGCTAGAAAATTAAATTTTTTTAAATTTTGCTTGCATTTTAAAAAAGTAGTAGATTTACTACATTTTAATAAATAATTTTTTTTTTTAAATTCTAGCAATAAAATAAATTCATTTATCAAACTAAACAAAAATAGAAAAATTTAATAGATTTGAGACCACGAAAAAGTACTAAATCAAGAAATTTAACAAATTAAATCTATAAATAGCAACAAAAGGATTTAATTAGCGAGAAAATTAAATTTTTTAAAATTTTGCTGACATTTTAAAAAAGTAGTAGATTTACTACATTTTAATAAATAAAAAAAATATAAAATTCTTGAAATAAAATGAATTCATTTGCTCAAACTAAACAAAAAAAGAAAAATTTTATAGATTTGTGATCATGAAAAATAGTAGCAGATTTAATACTTTTTTATAATTTACAAAATTTACCAAATTGGAGCTATAAATACTAACAAGAGTCCTTATTTAACAAGAAAATTATTTTTTTTTAAGTTTTGCTCACATTTAAAAAAAGTAGTAGATTTAGTACCTTTTTATAAATAAAGGAATTTGCTAAATTTTAGCAATAAAATGAATGCATTTTCTCAAACTAAACAAAAATAGAAAATTTCTATAGATTTGTGATCATGAAAAATAGTAGTAGATTTACTACATTTTATAAATCAAGTAATTTATCAAACTAAAGCAATACATAACAAACAGAAGATTTAATTAGAGAGAAAATTAAATTTTTTTAAATTTTGCTTGCATTTTAAAAAGTAGTAGATTTACTACATTTTAATAAATACAAAAAATTATAAAATTCTAGCAATAAAATGAATTCATTTGCTTCAACTAAACAAAAAAAGAAAAATTTTATAGATTTGTGATCATGAAAAATAGTAGCAGATTTAATACTTTTTTATAATTTACAAAATTTACCAAATTGAAACTATAAATACCAACAAGAGTCCTTATTTAACAAGAAAATTAAATTTTTTATGTTTTACTCACATTTAAAAAAAGTAGTAGATTTAGTACCTTTTTATAAATAAAGGAATTTGCTAAATTTTAGCAATAAAATGAATTCATTTATTCAAACTAAACAAAAATAGAAAAATTTAATAGATTTGTGATCATGAAAAATAGTAGTAGATTTACTACTTTTTATAAATCAAGTAATTTATCAAACTAAAGCAATAAATAACAACAAGAGGATTTAATTAGCCAGAAAATTAACTTTTTTTAAATTTTGCTTGCATTTTAAAAAGGTAGTAGATTTACTACATTTTAATAAATAAAAGAATTATAAAATTCTAGCAATAAAATTAATTCATTTGCTCAAACTAAACAAAAAAAGAAAAATTTTATAGATTTGTGATCATGAAAAATAGTAACAGATTTAATACTTTTTTTATAATTTAAAAATTTTACCAAATTGGAGCTATAAATACCAACAAGAGTCTTTATTCAACCAAAAAATTATTTTTTTTTAAGTTTTGCTCACATTTAAAAAAAGTAGTAGATTTAGTACCTTTTTATAAATAAAGGAATTTGCTAAATTTTAGCAATATAGTAAAATAATTTACCCAAATTACACAAAAATAGAAAAATTTAATTGATTTGTGATCATGAAAAATAGTAGTAGATTTACTACTTTTTATAAATCAAGAAATTTAACAAATTAAAGCTATAAATAACAACAAGTGGATTTAATTATCGAGAAAATTAACTTTTTTTAAATTTTGCTTGCATTTTAAAAAAGTAGTAGATTTACTACATTTTAATAAATAAAAAAATATATAAAATTCTAGCAATAAAATGAATTCATTTGCTTAAACTAAACAAAAAAAGAAAAATTTTATAGATTTGTGATCATGAAAAATAGTAGCAGATTTAATACTTTTTTATAATTTACAAAATTTACCAAATTGGAGCTATAAATACCAACAAGTGTCTTTATTTAACAAGAAAATTATTTTTTTTTAAGTTTTGCTCACATTTAAAAAAAAGTAGTAGATTTAATACCTTTTTATAAATAAAGGAATTTGCTAAATTTTAGCAATAAAATGAATTCATTTCCTCAAACTAAACAAAAATAGAAAAATTTTATAGATTTGTGATCATGAAAAATAGTAGTAGATTTACTACTATTTTATAATTTACAAAATTTTCCAAATTGAAACTATAAATACCAACAAGAGTCTTTATTTATCAAGAAAATTATTTTTTTTTAAGTTTTACTCACATTTAAAAAAAGTAGTAGATTTAGTACCTTTTTATAAATATAGGAATTTTACTAAATTTTAGCAATAAAATGAATTCATTTATTCAAACTAAACAAAAATAGAAAAATTTTATAGATTTGTGATCACGAAAAATAGTAGCAGATTTACTACTTTTTATAAATCATGTAATTTATCAAACTAAAGAAATAAATAACAACAAGAGGATTTAGTTAACGAGAAAATTAACTTTTTTTAAATTTTGCTGGCATTTTAAAAAAGTAGTAGATTTACTGCATTTCAATAAATAAAAAAAATAGGCTGAATTAAATCCTGGACTATAGTTTGGACTATAGTCTGGCTTATAGTCTGGACTATAGCTAGGGCATAGACTATAGCCTCGATTTTAAATCGTTTAAATTATTCTGAATTTTGAAAATTTTCCTTGACTTTAAGAAAGTTCTTTTTAACTTTGTCTTAACTTAAACTTATCCTTATTCTCCTTCCACGTAATTAAACTTTGTTTTAATACTCCATTGTAATTTCAATACAACATCATGTCTTAATTCGAATTTTCCTGTACCTTTTCTTCATATAATTAAACGTCTTATAAAAAAGCAGTAGCGTAATTTCAAGGAGGATAAAAAGGGATATAAAATTTTAAAATAGACCTTAAAAAGTAGACATAAGCAAGGAACTCAAAGCATAAGTTCCTCATTCGCCTTCTCAACAACTTTGTTTTACTGTTGACGCTTTTGTTATCCTTTTACAACTGAAAAGATATTTCAAAATGTCATTAAACAGCGTAAACTTAAATGTTGTGGCAAAAGCGCTCACAAGGAGAAACTGTGTGTTTAAAGCACATGTGTGAGCCATAAAAAGTAATGGGCATGTGGCAAGCGTAAAGGTAGAAAATGTAAAGTGAAAATAAAACTAAAGGTGATGGAGGGAAATATTCCAATGAGTGAATGTAATGATGTTATTTGGCAAGACAAGTGTAATTTTCATGAAACATTTAAATATTGCAAAAAGTTTAATTATTTAATTTAAAAATTATTTTTTCTTTTGGTACATTTGCCACTGAGGTTTTTCTCAAAGAAACTTTTAAACAA
Source organism: Calliphora vicina (assembly GCF_958450345.1). Lineage (NCBI taxonomy): Eukaryota > Metazoa > Arthropoda > Insecta > Diptera > Calliphoridae > Calliphora > Calliphora vicina. The sequence continues at coordinate 118,830,096 of NC_088783.1, forward strand.
AAATGTTCGTTGCTGCTGATGTCTTTTTCCTTAACTAAAGAACTGTTATCTTGTTTTCTTAAAATCAGACAGAAAATCTTCATATGTATTCTTTATAAAAAGAGCCCACGTAGCAGTTAAAGTCATGTACTCTAAAAGACGTTTGCTTTGCAATCTTAAGACGTGCATAGTTACTGGTGGCCTTGTAAAACTACCTTTTTACTTGTTCTAATAGACAATATGCTGTTGCTCTTGCTTGTTCCTTTCACTGCACCAGAATTACTACCGAAAATGCCTGTTACTTAAATGACAAATATTATGAACGAAAACGGTTATAAAATATGCAAATACCACTTGATATGTTTGTATGGTACGAAAACAAAACAGAAATTGAAATATATTATTTCAGTCGGTTAATTTTTTTGTTCATATTGTTATGGAATTTTTTTTTTATTATTTTCAGGGATTTAGCATAAAGGAAAAGGTTCTCTATTTCCCTTATTTTGAAAATACAACAATATTTTTATTCAATTAATAAAAGAACAATGAACAAGTAACACAAAACTTGGTAAATTATGACAAAAATATAAAAATTTTATAGATTTGTGATCAAAAAAAAAAAGTAGTAGATTTAGTACTTTTTTATTAATCAAGAAATTTCACAAATTAAAGCAATAAATAACAATAAAAGGATGAAATTATCGAGAAAGTTATTTTTTATGATTTTCTCACATTTAGTAAAAAGGTACTAAATTTACTACTTTTTTTGCATAAAGGAATTCTCAAAATTTTAGCTATAAAATGAAATAATTTGCTTAAAATAAACAAAAATATAAAAATTTTATAGATTTGTGATCATGAAAAAAAGTAGTAGATTTACTACTTTTTATAAATGAAGAAATTATCCAAATTAAAACTATAAATAACAATAAGGGTCTTGATTTATCATGAAATTTAACTTTTTTAAGTTTTGCTCACATTCAAAAAAAAGTAGTAGATTTACTACCTTTTTATAAATAGAGAAATTTTAAGAAATTTATCAATAAAATAAAATGCAATTCCCAAATTATACGAAATTAGAAAAATCTAATAGATTTGTGATCATGAAAAATAGTAGTAGATTTACTACTTTTTATAAATCAAGAAATTATGCAAATTAAAGCTATAAATAACAATACAAGCATTTAATTAACGAGAAAATTAATTTTTGTTTAAGTTTTGCTCACATTTAAAAAAAGTAGTAGATTTACTACGTTTTTTTTAAATAAAGGAATTTACAAAATTTTAGCAATAAAATTAAATCATTTACCCAAACTAAATAAAAATATAAAAATTTTGTGGATTTGCGTTCATAAAAAAATGTAGTAGATTTAGTACTTTTTTATAAATCAAACAAATTAAAGCTATAAATGTCAACAAGTTCCTTTAAGTATCGAGAAAATTTTATTTTTTAAGGAATTTGCTAAATATTACCAATAACGTTAAATAATTTACCCAAATTACACGAAAATATAAAAATTTTATAGATTTGTAATCATGAAAAATAGTAGCAGATTTACTACTTTTTATAAATCAAGAAATTTGTCAAATTAAAACTATAAATAACAACAACAGTCTTTGTTTATCGAGAAATTTAACTTTTTTAAGTTTTTTTTTTACATTAAAATAATGTAGTAGATTTACTACGTTTTTATAAATTAAGAAATTTTTAAAAATTTATCAATTAAATGAAATGCTTTGCCCAAATTACACAAAAATATAAAAATTTAATAAATTTGTGATAATAAAAAATAGTAGCAGATTTACTACTTTTTATAAATCAAGAAATTTGCTAAACAAAAGCTCTAAATAACTACAATAGTCTTTATTTAACGAGAAAATTAACTTTTTTAAGTTTTGCTGACATTTAAAAAAAGTAGTAGATTTACTACCTTTTTATAAATAAAGGAATTTATAAAATTTTTAAAATAAAATGAAGCCATTTGCCCAAACAAAACTAAAATAAAAATATTTATGTAAATGAGATCATGAAAAATAGTAGCAGATTTACTACTTTTTATAAATCAAGAAACTAAAGCTATAAATAACAAAACTGGATTAAATTAGCGAGAAAATTAAATTTGTGTAAGATTTGTTCACATTTAAAAATAGTAGTAGATTTTCTGCCATTTTTCAAATAAAGGAATTTACAAAATCTTAAAAATAATATGAATTTATTTGCTCAGACTAAATAAAAATATAAAATCTTATAGATTTGATTTTACGAAAAAAAGTAGTAGATTTACTATTTCCTTCTATCAATCACGAAAAATTTATCAAATTACAGCTACAAATAACAAAAATAGGATTTAGTTAGAAAAATATTATGAATTTTTTTAGATTTTTTATGTTTTAAAATAGTAGTAGATTTAGTACTTTTTTTAAATATGGAAATTCATAAAGCTATAACAATAAAAATCAATGCCGAAAACGAATTAGGTAGAAAAGTAAAACTTTCACGGTTTTAAAATTACTTTAAAAAGTAGTAGATTCTGCTACTTTTTAGAAGAAGTAAGAAATTCTCAAAATTCTTGAAAAAAATAATAACATCAGGCTAAAATTAATGAAAACTATAAAAGTATTCAAACCTTGCTATTGAAATTAACCAAACTATAACCATAAATAACAATTTTGGATTCAACCTAAATTGAAAAACTTTATATCAATTTAAATCTATGAAATCGTACTAAAATTAGATTTTCAAAAATAAAATGTTTGAAAAATAAATAAAAACTTTAAGTTTTTTATGTTATTATTAAATAATATTGTTGTTTAAGCAATTTAAATTAAATAAACAGCAAATTTTAAATAATTTTTAAAAAAAATATTTTTGATGTAAAAAAAGGATATATGGGCAACTTTAAAACTAAACAAGATACAACAGTGAAACTTGGCAATTTACTAGGTATTTCAATGCCTCAAATCGTAATAGAATTAGATTTTAAAAACCTTAACTAAAACTCGGTTTTTTACAGAATTATTTCTTTAAATTTTTTCGAAAATTTTTTTTTTATTTTTATGTTTTTATTATTAACAAAAAATTAAATTTTTATTTATAATTGTGATAACAGTGAAATTCAATATTTTTGGAAAAAGGATATATGTAAAACTTTTCAACAGCAAACGATAATAGATTAAAATTCGTGCTATGAACAGCTATAATAAAACTACTAACTGTAATGAAAACAGATTTGCAAAAACTCTTTAGTCAAAAAAAGGATATATGAATAACTCTTTCAAGGATACACTTAAATAACTGAAATTTCTTTAGTACATTAACACACCTAAATTATAAATTGTAGTGTAAAAATATTGAAAAAATTTCAAAGATTATAACTAAAATTTAAATTTTAAGCTGAATTGAATAATTTTTGAAGCTAAATTTTATAATTTATGCTATACTACTCAATTTAGATAACAAAATCATATTGTATTCTTTTGTTATTTTGTCCATTTCTTTCTTATCTTTATTATTCAGCTGATGAAATTGTTAATTGATTTTATTCAACACAATTTCTTATGACCCCTTTTAAACTCTTCAATGTTTTATGTTTCAGACAACTTTTAATCCCTTAATAGAATCAAACATAAAACTTTTGTTAAGTATTTTCTAATTTCTGTTATCAGCAATAAAATACCATAAAGATTATTGAAGCATAATTAAATTAATTTTAAAGGTCAATAAGTCAAGTTACATGAACAATAAATAAACAACATAAAAGTCAAGAGTTAAAGCAACAGTTAAAATATCAATCATTAAGGTTACAGGAAGATTAAAAATCCTTCTTAAGAGCCTCAAAACATATTAATTTAAAAAAGTTATTGAAATATTTTGCCACTTTTTTTAGTATTTTCTTAATCCCTAACAAATTGATTTGAATTTTATTAAAACTTACTTACAATCTAAGTATTTGACAGTTTGCGCCAGTTGTACGAAAACTTTAGCTCAAACTATTTATTTCTAAAATAAATTTCCTGCTTTCAACATAGTTTTCTTACTCTATTTATGCGTTAATTTAATTGCAGTTCCGTAAAGAATACTACCAAAAATTTGCAAAAAAAAAAAACTAACTTCATACACATTTCTATTGTAATTTTTGTAAAACTATTTCTAAGCTCGTACTCAATACTCTAGAGGCAGCTGCACATAAGTATTACCAAAACATATGCAACTTAGTTTTGTGTAAGAGTTCGTGGTAAATGTGTTTATGTTGTACCACATTTAAAAACGATTTCCGCCGGAAATGCGTTTATGGCTGTTACGTGTGTGAGCAGTTTTTTTGGCATACACCACCAGCAAGAATAATATTTAGTTTGATTTTTATATAGTAATTTTTTACACGTACACGTTTCATTTTTAGTTTTCAGGCACGTTATTGTTATTTCTCTATTTTCTTGCTACAAAATATATGTATATGTACATAAATATTGCAATGTGGTTTTGATACCTGTCAACATACATATAGGGAGGGAAATTTCATAGAAATATGATGAATATGAATTCAACATAAAAATGAGCTGTATTAAGAAATCTTTTATATAAATAAAATTTAAAAGTTTTAATTGAAACTTAACTTACAACTTTTGTTAGACTAACTACAAAATTGTGCCAATAGACTTGGTAGCATTTAATTCTATTTTAGTCTTGGTATTCATTCATAAGATTAAATCAATTACATATTAAGGATTTCATAATTTTTTCATCCAGCATTCTAAAAAATTTGATTTTAAGCTTAAAGCAAATTATGCTCATAAAACTATGACACAATACAATAAAAATAGTAAATTTACTATACTTTTAAAAAGTCAGAAACTTAAAATTAGGTCTTATTAAACAATATTAAAAAAAAAATAATATTTAAGAAAAGTAGTAAATTTACTAAAATATACTAAATTTACTATGTATAGTAAATAGATTAAAGGTAGTAAATTTACTATTTTTTTAAAAAAATTGCTGAAATCATTACGTTTATATTTAAAATTTAAGAAAAGTAGTAAATTTACTAAAGTATAGTAAATTTGCTATGTATAGTAAATAGATTAAAGGTAGTAAATTTACTATTTTTTTTCAAAAAGTTACATTTGTGCTTAACTTAAAGGAAAATATTTAATTCATTTATAAAAAGTAGTCAATTTCCTAAAGCATAGTAAATTTACTATGTATAGTAAATAGATAAAAGTTAGTAAATTTACTACTTTTTTAAAAAAAGTGCTGAAATCATTACGTTTATTTATAAAACTTAAGAAAAGTAGTAAATTTACTATAGTATAGTAAGTTTACAATGTATAGTAAATAGATTAAAGTAGTAAATTTACTATTTTTTTAAAAAAGTTACATTTATGCTTAATTTAAATGAAAATATTTAATTTATTTATAACAAGTAGTAAATTTACTAAAGTAAATTTACTATATGTAGTAAATAGATAAAAGTTAGTAAATTTACTACTTTTTGAAAAAAGTGCTGAAATCATTACGTTTATTTATAAAATTTAAGAAAAGTAGCAAATTTACTAAAGTATAGTAAATTTACTATGTATAGTAAATAGATTAAAGTTAGTAAATTTACTACTTTTTTAAAAAAATTGCTGAAATCATTACATTTATGCTTAATTTAAAGAAAAATTTTGTAAAAATATGAAATATTTCATGAAAAAGTATATTTACTACACTTAGAAAAATGTACAAATACAAAACGTTCTAAAAATATTGAAAAAAAATCACTTAAGAAACATACCTTCACCAAGTAGCCTTTAAGATAGATATTAAAAACCAATATTTGTAGGAATTTTTTTTTAAAATTTAGGGAAAAAAAATTTTGATGAGAAAAAATGTAGGATTATAACAATGAAAAATCAAGCGTAACACAACCCAAATTGATAAAAACTATGAAAAATATGGAAAATAAAATTCAAAATTTTATATTTCAAAAAGTAGTAAATTTACTACTTTTTAAGAAGTAATAAAATCCGGAGAAATTAGTTTTATCTAAAACCAAATTGATAAAAACTAAGAAAATTTTAAAAACTACAGTTAAAATTTAATATTTTAAAAAGTAGTAAATTTACTACCTTTTTAAAAAGTAATAAAATCCGGCAAAATTTGTTATATCTAAACTCAAATTGATAAAACCAAGAAAAATATTAAAAAGTTAAGTCAAAATTTTTTATTTCAAAAAGTAGTAAATTTACTACTTTTTTATAAAGCGATAAAATCCGTCAAAATTTTTTTTAACTAAAACTAATTTGATAAAAACTAAGAAAAATATTAAAAATTAAAGTCAAACTTTTATATTTCAAAATCTAGCAAATTTACTACTTTTTTAAAAAGTAATAAAATCCGGCAAAATTTGTTTCATCTAAAACCAAATTCATAAAAACTATTAAAAACTAAAGTCAAAATTTTATATTTCAAATGTAGTAAATTTACTACTTTTTTAAAAAGTGATAAAATCAGGCAAAACTTGTTTTATCTAAAACCAAATTGATAAAAAACTATGAAAAATATGGAAAAATAAAATTCAAAATTTCATATTTCAAAAAGTAGTAAATTTACTACTTTTTTAAAAAGTGATAAATTCCTACAAAATTTGTTTTATCTAAAACCAAATTGATAAAGAATAAAAAAAATATTAAAAACTAAGGTCAAAATTTTATATTTCAAAAAGTAGCAAATTTACTACTTTTTTAAAAAGTACTAAAATCCCTGAAATTTGGTTTAATTTAAAACAAACTGTTGGTAAATATTAAAAATGTTAGTTTACTAGCTGAAAATTAAATTTTTCATTAAGTAGTAAATTTACTACTTTTTTAAAAAAGTGATTCCTTAAATCTCTATTGTTTCCTAAAATAAAACAAAATATGTGTTGGAAATCATGATAAGTGTTCAAGTTAACATAAATATTCATGAAAGTATGAGAAAACGTTTAACAAATAAATAGACTGTCAATTATTTATATGTGTTTCTCATTTATTGTTCTTATAAGTGTTCATTCATGTTTATTTGTATGAAATAAAAACAAAAGAAAGAGTAAACAACTAAAATGAACTGCTGCTATAGCATGTTAATGTACTTGCTGTTTGATGCCTATTAATAGACAGATTTACGCAGACATTTAAGTGTCAGTGTCTCAAAATACATGAGTAAGAATAAACATTATCTATTACAATTCAACAATATATATTTGTTAATCTCATATTATACTTGACAGTTTAATTAAATTTGGATGTTCAGTATTAAAAACAAAAAAATATTGAATTCGTCTATAAATTGTAAAATTATGTCAAATCTAAAACTAGAATGATTGGGAATGATAGAATGTTGTTATGACCAAAAAGCATGCAATATACAAAAACTTAAATCTGCCCTACATAATAAACTGTAAGCCAGATTATTAGTCAACACACACTTTCTTAACCCCATTAAGGAAGTATTATAATTTTTGCAACTATTTTAGTTACAAATATTATTTGCTAACGTATCCTTCATGTGACCGCCTGCCCTAAAAATGTCGAAACTGATTATTTCTTGCCTCTGTTATGTTTAAAATGCGTGATTTTCATTTTGTATATTTGATAACCTCCTCACAACATGAGGCTACAGCTTAAAGTGTTTCACATACTATATTTTAAATAACAAACCATAAACTGTGTCAAACTGTATTAAGGTTAAGGGTTTAAATTTGTTTACAAAAATACGCAGTAACTGCCACTCTCCAAGCTATAAATCATTTTATAAAACGCTACAATAAAAGTAAAAAGCAGATTTTTATATCGTTAAACATATATTTTTTTAAGCAATTGCTTTTCGAACCCATGCAAATCTTTAGCCATAAAAACTTGATTTATTACACGCAGAGACCAGTAAATTTAAACAACTCACTAAAACAACACCTTATATGAATTACAAAAGAAAAAAATGGTTTATTTTTATTCATATCAATTTCCTTACAATGAAAGTGAGTGAGTAATAAGGAAACGCAACATTTTATAGTCCTTTGAACTGGACATTTAAAACAAACAACAAACAACTGCCGGATACAATCGTTGATTTATATTACGACCAACAGGAGAAACAACAATTTACATGAAAAATAACAATAAATGGTGTCTGGCCGAGAGTTCATTGCCACCAAGTTTAAACCAAAACCAAAACCAAAACATATGAATGAATGGAAATTTGGCAAGAGAAAAATATAGATACAGACTCAACCATAGGCTAGACTAGAGACTAGACAAGAGATTACACTAGAGACTAGACTAGAGACTAGACTAGAGACTAGACTAGAGACTAGACTAGAGACTAGACTAGAGACTAGACTAGAGACTGACTAGAGACTAGACTAGATACTAGAATAGAGACTAGACTAGATACTAGACTAGAGACTGGAATAGAGACTAGACTAGAGACTAGACTAGAGACTAGAGACTAGACTAGAGACTAGACTAGAGACTAGACTAGAGACTAGACTAGAGACTAGACTAGAGACTGACTAGAGACTAGACTAGAGACTAGACTAGAGACTAGACTAGAGACTAGACTAGAGACTAGACTAGAGACTAGACTAGAGACTAGACTAGAGACTAGACTAGAGACTAGACTAGAAACTAGACTAGAGACTAGACTAGAGACTAGACTAGAGTCTAGACTAGAGACTAGACTAGAGACTAGACTAGAGACTAGACTAGAGACTAGACTAGAGACTAGACTAGAGACTAGACTAGAGACTAGACTAGAGACTAGACTAGAGACTAGACTAGAGACTAGACTAGAGACTAGACTAGAGACTAGACTAGAGACTAGACTAGAGACTAGACTAGAGACTAGACTAGAGACTAGACTAGAGACTAGACTAGAGACTAGACTAGAGACTAGACTAGAGACTAGACTAGAGACTAGACTAGAGACTAGACTAGAGACTAGACTAGAGACTGACTAGAGACTAGACTAGAGACTACACTAGAGACTAGACTAGAGACTAGACTAGAGACTAGACTAGAGACTAGACTAGAGACTAGACTAGAGACTAGACTAGAGACTAGACTAGAGACTAGACTAGAGACTAGACTAGAGACTAGACTAGAGACTAGACTAGAGACTAGACTAGAGACTAGACTAGAGACTAGACTAGAGACTAGAGACTAGACTAGAGACTAGACTAGAGACTAGACTAGAGACTAGACTAGAGACTAGACTAGAGACTAGACTAGAGACTAGACTAGAGACTAGACTAGAGACTAGACTAGAGACTAGACTAGAGACTAGACTAGAGACTAGACTAGAGACTAGACTAGAGACTAGACTAGACTAGAGACTAGACTAGAGACTAGACTAGAGACTAGACTAGAGACCAGACTAGAGACTAGAGACTAGACTAGAGACTAGACTAGAGACTAGACTAGAGACTAGACTAGAGACTAGACTAGAGACTAGACTAGAGACTAGACTAGAGACTAGACTAGAGACTAGACTAGACTAGAGACTAGACTAGAGACTAGACTAGAGACTAGACTAGAGACTAGACTAGAGTCTAGACTAGAGACTAGACTAGAGACTAGACTAGAGACTAGACTAGAGACTAGACTAGAGACTAGACTAGAGACTAGACTAGAGACTAGACTAGAGACTAGAGACTAGACTAGAGACTAGACTAGAGACTAGACTAGAGACTAGACTAGAGACTAGACTAGAGACTAGACTAGAGACTAGACTAGAGACTAGACTAGAGACTAGACTAGAGACTAGACTAGAGACTAGACTAGAGACTAGACTAGAGACTAGACTAGAGACTAGACTAGACTAGAGACTAGACTAGAGACTAGACTAGAGACTAGACTAGAGACCAGACTAGAGACTAGAGACTAGACTAGAGACTAGACTAGAGACTAGACTAGAGACTAGACTAGAGACTAGACTAGAGACTAGACTAGAGACTAGACTAGAGACTAGACTAGAGACTAGACTAGAGACTAGACTAGAGACTAGACTAGAGACTAGACTAGAGACTAGACTAGAGACTAGACTAGAGACTAGACTAGACTAGAGACTAGACTAGAGACTAGACTAGAGACTAGACTAGAGACTAGACTAGAGTCTAGACTAGAGACTAGACTAGAGACTAGACTAGAGACTAGACTAGAGACTAGACTAGAGACTAGACTAGAGACTAGACTAGAGACTAGACTAGAGACTAGAGACTAGACTAGAGACTAGACTAGAGACTAGACTAGAGACTAGACTAGAGACTAGACTAGAGACTAGACTAGAGACTAGACTAGAGACTAGACTAGAGACTAGACTAGAGACTAGACTAGAGACTAGACTAGAGACTAGACTAGAGACTAGACTAGAGACTAGACTAGACTAGAGACTAGACTAGAGACTAGACTAGAGACTAGACTAGAGACCAGACTAGAGACTAGAGACTAGACTAGAGACTAGACTAGAGACTAGACTAGAGACTAGACTAGAGACTAGACTAGAGACTAGACTAGAGACTAGACTAGAGACTAGAGACTAGACTAGAGACTAGACTAGAGACTAGACTAGAGACTAGACTAGAGACTAGACTAGAGACTAGACTAGAGACTAGACTAGAGACTAGACTAGAGACTAGACTAGAGACTAGACTAGAGACTAGACTAGAGACTAGACTAGAGACTAGACTAGAGACTAGACTAGAGACTAGACTAGACTAGAGACTAGACTAGAGACTAGACTAGAGACTAGACTAGAGACCAGACTAGAGACTAGAGACTAGACTAGAGACTAGACTAGAGACTAGACTAGAGACTAGACTAGAGACTAGACTAGAGACTAGACTAGAGACTAGACTAGAGACTAGACTAGAGACTAGACTAGACTAGAGACTAGACTAGAGACTAGACTAGAGACTAGACTAGAGACTAGACTAGAGTCTAGACTAGAGACTAGACTAGAGACTAGACTAGAGACTAGACTAGAGACTAGACTAGAGACTAGACTAGAGACTAGACTAGAGACTAGACTAGAGACTGGACTAGAGACTAGACTAGAGACTAGACTAGAGACTAGACTAGAGACTAGACTAGAGACTAGACTAGAGACTAGACTAGAGACTAGACTAGAGACTAGACTAGAGACTAGACTAGAGACTAGACTAGAGACTAGACTAGAGACTAGACTAGAGACTAGACTAGAGACTAGACTAGAGACTAGACTAGAGACTAGACTAGAGACTAGACTAGAGACTAGACTAGAGACTAGACTAGAGACTAGACTAGAGACTAGACTAGAGACTAGACTAGAGACTAGACTAGAGACTAGACTAGAGACTAGACTAGAGACTAGACTAGAGACTAGACTAGAGACTAGACTAGAGACTAGACTAGAGACTAGACTAGAGACTAGACTAGAGACTAGACTAGAGACTAGACTAGAGACTAGACTAGATACTAGACTAGAGACTAGACTAGACTAGAGACTAGACTAGAGACTAGACTAGACTAGAGACTAGACTAGAGACTAGACTAGACTAGAGACTAGACTAGAGACTAGACTAGAGACTAGACTAGAGACTAGACTAGAGACTAGACTAGAGACTAGACTAGAGACTAGACTAGAGACTAGACTAGAGACTAGACTAGAGACTAGACTAGAGACTAGACTAGAGACTAGACTAGAGACTAGACTAGAGACTAGACACTAGACTAGACACTAGACTAGACACTAGACTAGACACTAGACTAGACACTAGACTAGACACTAGACTAGACACTAGACTAGACACTAGACTAGACACTAGACTAGACACTAGACTAGACACTAGACTAGACACTAGACTAGACACTAGACTAGACACTAGACTAGACACTAGACTAGACACTAGACTAGACACTAGACTAGACACTAGACTAGACACTAGACTAGACACTAGACTAGACACTAGACTACACACTAGACTACACACTAGACTAGACACTAGACTAGACACTAGACTAGACACTAGACTAGACACTAGACTAGACACTAGACTAGACACTAGACTAGACACTAGACTAGACACTAGACTAGACACTAGACTAGACACTAGACTAGACACTAGACTAGACACTAGACTAGACACTAGACTAGACACTAGACTAGACACTAGACTAGACACTAGACTAGACACTAGACTAGACACTAGACTAGACACTAGAAACTAAAAACTAGACTACAGATTAGACTTGATATTTACTAGTCTAGAGACTAGTTGCGGACCAGACCAGAATATAACGTAGACTAGACCATATACAAGTCCATAAAATAGACTATTGATTAGACCACAGACAACATCACAGACTAGACCATACACTAAATCATATATCAGACATAGCCTATTCAATAATTTAATATCCTTCAAGCAAATTTAAAACTGCAGCCTCTATCCCATAGTTTTAATTAATTTCCAACAATTCATTTAAACAAATATAAAATTCCTTGAATCGAATATATTTATTCATATGAACAATTTTATTGAGTTTATTAAATGTGTGTGTCGTTGTATATTTATTTTCATTTCATTTTTATTTCAATCTGCAATCAACTAAATTCCTGAGAGAATTTACCTAAAAATTGCTGTTCATTTTATCGAAACTACTGGCTCTAAAAGAGTTCAGTGCAAAAGGGAGGGCAGGAATAAAATAAAAGAAATTTTGTAACAAAATAAATTGAGTTGGGAACAGACGCACATACAAATATAAATGGATTTATCAGGCTGGAAATACATACATATGTATTTATACATATGTATGTGAGAGTGATAAATGGTAAAAAAAAAACTTTACAAACTATGGGCATAAAATTGTGAGACTAGTTGGGTGAAAAGTACCAAGTTACATAAAAAAGTACTTTAAAATGCTTGTTAAATATAGTCTTTCCTAAAATCCTTATTTTTATTTGAAATTTTGAATTGATTTTCTTAGAAAAAGTACTTTTTTAAATAAAACTTTGGTACCTTTTTCTTTGTTTAGTTCTCTCTGATTGGCTTGTATTAATTTACATATGGATATGAATTGTTTTACGTTTGTATTTACATCTGGTATCAGTATTGTTACGTTATTTATTTTGGACTATGATTTTCTTTTTTTTCCAAGAATTTTTTTGTTGTGCTCTATCCATAGTGTCAGCAGTCGACTGTCACCACACTGATAACAGAGCTGCAGATATAAAAAGTTTATTAAATATATATAAAAATATATGTGTATCTATATAACGATTATTCTCAGAAGTCTTATGTGAGAGGAGAGTTTCAATATGTGTCTTAATTATTGGTTGTTGATTTCAAAATGGAACTATTGCACAAAGAGTAAAGATTTTTAATAAGTTGAATTCTTTTTGGGAGTTCTTTCACATTTTTTTATTTTGGTTTTCCTCAAAGTGTGGTGCTATCAAGATGTGTATTCGGACAAACTTGCTTGATTTGCCACAATGTTATTGGCTAATCAATTGAAGTTGAATTCGATATATTTAAATAGTACCTGCCTGTGTGTGTAAATCATGCTTATGTTCTCAAATCATAACCGAAATTAATGAGATTCCTCTAGAATGTTTATCATTATCCTAGGATGCTTTGTTTTGAAAATGAAGAAAATCCTTGTGACTGGAAAAAATTAGTGACAAAAAATGTGGGACAATCTCAAAAAATGTTCATATTTTTTTAAAAAATAAAAATTTCAATACTGAAACCAACAACAGCGGAAAGTATAAAAAGCTTAAACCAAAATCTTACTCAAAATAATAACTCACATGAGTGTTGTTTATGTTTTCACGCAGGTTTTTGGTAACTGAGTTAGGTCTTTGACAGCAGAGTTTCCGATATATTTAACTATGACTGAAGCAGTTGCTTTAATTCAATACTAAAACCTATTTTGTCAAACCAGAAATCATACTTGAAACTCAAAGAAAATTTAACTTTATTTATCTATCTGCCAGTGTGTGTAAATCACGCAAACATCCAAAATACAAAACTAAAATAAATACGATTCTTTTAGAATGTTTATTATTGTCCTAGGTTGTTTCGTATTAAAAATTAATAAAATCGTTTCAATAGGACAAAAGTAGGGAAGCAATATTTGAGACAACCTCTAAAAAAAGGTTATATATTTGCAAAAAAAAAGGATTTTCATTACTGATATTTTTCCCTAGCTTGTTAGTATGTTGCGTTTAATACAAATACAGTTTTGTAAAAGCAGAAATCACGCTTGATTTCAATATTTATACTAATGCTTGAGTTTTCTACAAAAATATTTTTTTAAGGCGGAAATCACAGTTTTGTTTCTCTACCTGTTAGTGTAAAACATGATAACATCCGAAATAAAAGACTGAAATTAATGAGATTCCTCCAGAAAGTGTACAATAGTCCAAGGTAGTTTGCTATTAAAAATAAAGAAAATCCTTGCAATAGGAAAAAATTGGTAAAGCAAAACTGGAGATTATCTCGAAAAATTTTGATATTTAAAAAAATATACATTTTCAAAAATAATACCATTTTTTAATACTGAATTTGAGTTTAATACAAAATCAAATTTGTAAAATAAAGAAATCAATCTAGAATGACGATTTGTCACTGCTTGTCTATTGGCTTGTGTGTGTAAAACACTCTCACATCTAAAATATTAATCGGAAATTAATGAAATTCCTCTAAAATGTTTAAAACTGTCCTAGGTAGTTTGCTATTAAAAATTAAGGAAATCATTGCAATAGCAAAAATATAGTGAAGAAAAATTTAGGACAATTTTGAAAAATTTTATTTTTTTGGAAAAATCATTGTTATTAGCTTAAAGGATTGTCATAATGTTCTAATATTTTACGACTCCGTGGTTCGGCTCTTAGGTTATCTGGCTCTTAGGCGTTCGGAGCAGGCCTCTGCAAGTTGGTTACTACAGCACAATAAACGGAGACTAGTATTATTTTAGGAACTATTTTGTTTCAAAGACAATAATATTATTATTAAACCATTGTAAAATATTAGAACATTATGGCATGATAGAATCCACTAATTGTTTTTCAGTTTAATGCAAAAATCATTTCTTAAAGCAAAAATCATATATGAAAATCCATATTGATTTATTTATTTTTGTCTCTCTGCTTGTGTGTGTAAATCACGCTTACATGCAAAATCCTGAACCGAAATTAATGAAATTACTCAAAAATGTTTTAAACTGTCGTAGGTAGTTTGGTATTGAAAATTTGGAAAATCGTTGAAACAAGTAAAAAGTAGTGCCTCAAAATTTGAGATAACCTTGAAAAAATTGAATTTTTTTAAGAAAAAATCATTATTATTATAAGCTTATAATACTGTCTCTCTATTTAATACAAAATTAATTCTTTAAAGCAAAAATCACACTTGACAGTCCATGTTGATTTATCTATTTTTATCTCTCTGTTTGTGTGTGTAAATCACGCTTACATGCAAAATCCTGAACCGAAATGAATGAAATTACTCTAAAATGTTTAAAACTCTCCTAGGTAGTTTGGTATTAAAAATTAGGAAAATCGTTGAAACTGGTAAAAAGTAGTGCAGCAAAATTTGAGACAACCTTGGAAAAATTTAATATTTTAAAAAAAAAAAGTCATTATTATTATAAGCTTATCAATAATATTGTCTTTCTATGTAATACAAAATTAATTTTTTAAGGCAAAAATCACACTTGACAGTCTATGTTGATTTATCTACTTTTATCTCTCTGTTTGTGTGTGTAAATCACGCTTACATCCAAAATACTGAATGGAAATTAATGAAATTCCTCTAAAATGTTGAAAACTGTCCTAGGTAGTTTGCTATTAAAAATTAGGAAAATCATTGAAACAGGTAAAAAGTAGTGCAGCAAAATTTGAGACAACCTTGAAAAAATTTAATTTTTTTTAAGAAAAAATCATTATTATTATAAGCTTAGCTAATAACACTGTCTTTCTATTTAATACAAAATTAATTTTTTAAGTCAAAAATCACACTTGACAGTCTATGTTGATTTGTCTATTTTTACCTCTCTGTTTGTGTGTGTAAATCACGCTTACATGTAAAATCCTGAACCGAAATGAATGAAATTACTCTAAAATGCTTAAAACTCTCCTAGGTAGTTTGGTATTAAAAATAAGGAAAATCGTTGAAACACCTAAAAAGTAGTACCTCAAAATTTGAGACAACCTTGAAAAAATTGAATTTTTTTTAAGAAAAAATCATTATTATTATAAGCTTAGCTAATAACACTGTTTTGCAGTTTAATATAAAAATAATTTGTTGGCAAAAATCACACTTGACAGTCAATGTTGATTTATTTATTTTTGTCTCTCTGCTTGTTTGTGTAAATCACGCTTACAACCAAAATCCTAAACCGAAATTAATGAAATTCCTTTAAAATGTTTAAAACTCTCCTAGGTAGTTTTGTATTAAAAATTAGGAAAATCGTTGAAACAGCTAAAAAGTAGTGCCTCAAAATTTGAGACAACCTTGGAAAAATTTAATATTTAAAAAAAAATCATTCTTATTATAAGCTTATCAATAATAGTGTCTTTCTATTTAATACAAAATTAATTTTTTAAGGCAAAAATCACACTTGACAGTCTATGTTGATTTATTTTTTAAGTCTCTCTGCTTGTGTGTGTAAATCACGCTTACATCCAAAATCCTGAACCGAAATTAATGAAATTCCTCTAAAATATTTAAAACTGTCCTAGGTAGTTTGCTATTAAAAATTAAGAAAATCATTGCCATAAGAAAAAAGTAGTGCAACAAAATTTGAGACAAATTTGAACAATTTTAATATTTAAAAAAAATCATTGTTATAATAAGCTTAGCTAATAATAATGTCTTTCTATTTAATACAAAATTAATTTTTAAGGCAAAAATCACAATTGACAGTCTATGTTGATTTTTCTATTTTTACCTCTCTGTTTGTGTGTGTAAATCACGCTTACATCCAAAATCCTAAACCGAAATTAATGAAATTCCTTTAAAATGTTTAAAACTCTCCTAGGTAGTTTTCTATTAAAAATGAAGAAAATCAATGCCATAGGAAAAAAGTAGTGCAACAAAATTTGAGACAATCTCGAAAAAAATTATTTTTTTTTTTAATAAATTTTTCAATGTTACTTATATTCCTAATGTTAAAGTATATGTATTTGAAATTGATTTTTATAAACAGAAATGTGGTTGTAGTTTTGGCCATTGTTGTTGTTGGGTTGTTGTTGTTATTTAAGAACAAAACAACACAGCATGAAAAAAGCTAAATCTGATTCAATCTGAAAAAAATTTTATTTTTTTTATTAAATTTCCAACTGTAGTTATGTTATTTATATTGCTATTTGTATTTGAAATTAATTTGTTTAAACAAAAATAGGGCAATTCACTAGCTAAGCTAATAATAATAATGAGTTTTTCAACAAAAAAAAATATAAAATTTTTTCTAGGTTATCTCAAATTTTGCTTTACTATTTTTTTTCTATTGCAATGAGTTTCTTAATTTTTAATAGCAAGCAGCCTAGGAGAAACATAAACTTGCTGGAGTAATCTTATTAATTTCGGTAATATATTTTAGATGTGAGAGTGTTTTACACAAACATTAATTTTTGTTTAGCGCAATTTTGAGACTAGTTCAGCTAATGTTATTCCTTTTTGAAAGATATTAAGGATTCATCACATTTGTTTATTTTATAGTTATTTATTTTCTCTATTTTATTAAATTTTCTTTCTTACTTACTTAACTGTAACTTAAAATTAAATTTCCCTAGAATATTTTTTTTTAGCAATTTATAACTACAATTGATTTTTTCTTTTTCTACCCGGTCTCACGGTCAAAACTGAAGCCGGCAGCTCACCATTCTCCATAGTTTTACCCGCTTTACTGGCCGCCAACAGACGTCTTTCATGTACCTTGCGGTGTTTGGTTAAATGATCGGATCTGGCAAAACATTTGGCACAAAAATCACATTTGTATGGCTTAACACCCGAATGAGAGCGACGATGTCTGGCCAATTCATCGGATCTTGAAAATCTCCAGGTGCAATTGGTCCAATTGCAAACATAAGGTTTCTCACCCAAATGGCGCCTCAGATGGGCCTTTAAATGGGCTGGTTTGGCATAAATTTTGCCACAGTCTCCATAGGTGCAAATATAAGATTTTTCTGCAGAGCCAGGTGAGTTGGGGCTAGAGGGTAACAGCTTAAGTTTTTCAGCACTTTCTTGCAGGAAATGTTTGCAGTTGTCGGTGCAGAGGGGAGTCTTTTCAGGCAAAAAATCCACAAGCTCTGGAATTTCTATATAATTATCCAGAAACTTCTCCTCCCAGTCAGCCAAATCTCGGGATAGACTAGTTAAGGAGGCTGCATCATAATCCTCCAAAGATTCACAGGAATTCTGAAGTAAATAATCCAAACTAGACTGCAATTGTTTTTCATTTAAAGCCATTACTGGTGAAGCATATTTTTCACTTTCTTCACAGGGTTTTAGCAAATAATTATTTGTATTTTCACTTTCATATGGAGGTGAGACTTGATTGTCGGGTTGAGCATAGTGCCAGGAATTATAATCTAAATCTATTTGCTCATTTAAATCACAAAATAATTGTTGAAAACCACCATCAGCAAAAAAATCCATGATGTTTGTGTTTTGAAATCAAATTGTAAAATAACATAAATTTCTTTTAAGTCTCAGTTATTTAAATGATTTTTATTTAAACCAAAATTTCAAAATTCAATTTTTATCTATATTCCAAGAAATTGATAAAAAATATTTTTTTAAATTTTCTCTTAATAAAAAATGATTTTTTTGGTCACTCAAGCTTGACACTTGCTATCAAAACTGTTAAATTAACACTAAATTTTGTTATTTGATCTTGTTGAGGTTTTACATATAATTGAAATATGTTTAACAAATAATAATTTCAAAATTAATTATCAATCTGAAAAAAAAAAGTAGAAAAAAACCCAGGCATCACCACTGCCCTCACAGCACACCACAGCTCATTTGCATTTAAAATTTTACTCTTTGGCTCAGCTATAAACAATATTGAATTGTTGTGTTTGTGTGTTTGACAGAATCCTCCCCAGGGATTAATTTTGAATTTGGTGGAAAAAATAATCAATACAAACATACACACATCAATTTATTTTTTTTCTTTTTTTCTTTCAATATTTACATATTTAAAAATCAGTACGCATTTGTAATTGAGCACACGTCATTAATGATGATCATGTGTAGATTTAATGATTTTGAGTTGTGCTCGCTGTGTGCACTGTTGTTGTCTACTGTGCAGTGCTGTACGCCGCTCGCTAACATATGACCAAATGTGTTTTGTTGTTTGTTCTGTGGCATGATTTTCCAGATGTTAGTTTTTGTGCAAAGAGTACCATTCAGTAACAGGCGCTTGTCGCTTAAAACATTTTTGTCGCCAAATTAATTGTTTATAGAGTGTTTTGCTTTAAATGACACTCCAGTGTATTATTTGTTTATAAACTAAGTAAACAAAAAATACAATAATGCATTTAAATGATTTTAATGCAGACTAGGAAAATACCTTCAATAATAAATATATGCACAAGATAAAAAACACAGAAATTTTGTGACAACAGTTCTGGTTTTTTTCTCAAAATAGGACATCTGGTTTGTCTCATAAATGAAAAAAAAAAAACCTTAGACTTTGAGGTCATTTTAAAAATGATACAGAAATAAAAGGAATCTAACTGGACTACATAGCCAGGCTACACAGACAAAGTGGTGCCAAAGATTTAAAAATCTAGAGAATTCCCAATATTAAAAAAAACAACATAGAAAAATTTCACGAACAAAATCGTTATTAAACAAAGCCTATAGCCTATAAATGTAAGGGACTGCAAAATAGATGGCAACACTGTAAAGTTACAAATATGTGGCAACACTAAATTTGGTATAACATTAATGTTACTTTATTTGTATCTATACAAAAAAATAAAATTTCCGCAAAAAATGTTAAGTTATCCCAAATAGGTGGCAACTCTGAAATAACAAATATGTGGCAACATTAAATCTGGTAAAACATTAATGTTATTTTATTATTATCTATATTAAAAAATAATATTTCAACAAAAAATTTTAAGTTATCCTAAATAGGTGGCAACTATGAAATAAAAAATATGTGGCAACACTAAATCTGGTAACACAATAATATTATTTTATTTTTATCTAAATAAAAGAAATAAATTTAAGCAAAAACTCTATAGGCTTCGGAAATAGGTGGCATCTCTGAAATAAAAAATATGTGGCAACACTATATCTGATAACACATTAATGTTCTTTTATTTTTATCTATATAAAAAAATAATATTTTAACAAAAAATCTAAAGGCCTCGGAAATAGGTGGCAACTCTGAAATAACAAATATGTGGCAACATTAAATCTGGTAAAACATTAATGTTATTTTATTTTTATCTATATTAAAAAATAATATTTTAACAAAAAATGTTAAGTTATCCCAAATAGGTGGCAACTCTGAAATAACAAATATGTGGCAACACTAAATATGATAAAAAATTAATGTTATTTAATTTTTATCTATATAAAAAAATAAAATTTCAGCCAAAAATTTTAAGTTATCCCAAATAGGTGGCAACTCTCAAATGAGAAATATATAGGTGGCAACCCTAAAAAGGCAGAAATTTTTTTTATAATCTTATAAACAAACGGTACAAAGAAATAATGAAAAATTCTTTATACATAAAAAATAGGTGGCAACACTAACTATATAAAACTCAAATTTTATTCTGAAATGAGAAATATGTGGCAACACTTAATATGGTAATCGCTTAATGTTATTTTATTTTTATTTAAATAAAAAAATAAAATTTCAGAAGAAATTTTAAGTTATCCAAAATAGGTGGCAACTTTGAAATGGCAAATGTAAAGGTGGCAACCCTAAAAAGTCAAACATATTTTTTGTTATTATCTTATAAACAAAAGGTACAACGAAATAATGAAAAATTCTTTATACATAAACAATAGGTGGCAACACTAAATTAACAAAAATTGCTTTTGTTAAATTTCCAATCAAAATATAATAAGAAAAATAATGGCAAACAACCATGTTATAAAATAGCAACAAAGAATAACTATACTACCAAAATAGGTGGCAACGCTGTATTGAAAATCTATGTGATAAGTCAACTAAAATTTTAAAATGTAAATATTTTATTTTACTTTAGGATGTAAACAAAATATAACAAGAAATAAATAAAACTTCTTTATGTATTTCAAATATCTAATAAAATTCCAAAATAGGTGGCAACGCTGTATGAAAATTATATGTGATCAAGCCAACTAAAATGTTAAAATGTAAAATTTTCTTTTCTTTTAGGATATAAATAAAATACAACAAGAAATAAAGAAAACTTCTTTATCTATTTTAAATAGGTGGCAAAGCTAAAAAAAAATTTAAAATTTTTAAACAACTATAATTATAATACTGTTAAAAATAACGTTGTTAAACAAATTTAAATACAAAATATTATCATTTGCTTATACACACAAAAATAGGTGGCAACATCGCCATAAGAAAAATATAAAAACTCACTAAATATGTTAAAATATAAAATTTGTATTTTATTTTTTTATATAAATAAACCTTGTAGTAACTAATGGCAACTTTTTAATGTATTCCCAACAGGTGGCAAAGCTAAACATTCAAAAATTTATTATTTTTTTTTCTTTTTGATATCAACTATATTTAGAGAAAACTTTTACAAGAAGGTTGCTGGAAAAAAATTGAAAAACTATGTAAAATAACTTGTTTTACAATAAAATTATAAATTGGTGGCAACGCCGTAATAAGGAAAAGTTATTTGTGGCACAACTAAATATTTTTAAATACAAAAATAATGTTTTTTCTAATAAATAAACTTTCCAGTAACTAATGGCAACTTTTTAATGTATGCCCAACAGGTGGCAACGCTATACCATTAAAAATTTATTATTTGTCTACTTTTTATATCAACTATATTTAGAAATAATGTTTAAAAGAACGTTGCTGAAAAAAATAAGTATAATAACTTGTTTTACAATAAAATTATAAATTGGTGGCAACACCGTAACAAGGAAAATACATATGTGGCAACACTAAATGTTTTTAAATAAAATGTTTTTTCTATATAAATAAACATTCTAGTAACAAATGGCAACTTTTTGATGTATTCTGAACAGGTGGCAACGCTAAACATTTAAAAATTTATTATTTGTTTACTTTTTATATCAACTATATTAAGAAAAAATGTTTACAAGAAAGTTGCTGGAAAAAAAATTAAAAAACTAAGTGAAATAACTTGTTTTACAATAAAATTGTAAATAGGTGGCAACGCCGTAGTAAGGAAAATACATATTTGGGAACACTAAATGATTTTAAATACAAATATAATGTTTTTTCTATATAAATAAACTTTCTAGTAAATAG
This sequence comes from Calliphora vicina, assembly GCF_958450345.1. Lineage (NCBI taxonomy): Eukaryota > Metazoa > Arthropoda > Insecta > Diptera > Calliphoridae > Calliphora > Calliphora vicina. Next base: position 118,852,548 of record NC_088783.1, read on the forward strand.
TGGAAACTTTTTAATGTACGCAGGAGGCAACGGTAGACCATTAAAAATTTATTATTTGTTTACTTTTTATATCAACTATATTATAAATAATGTTTAAAAGAACGTTGCTGAAAAATAAAAAGCTAAGCAAAATAATAATTTGTTTTACAATAAAATTATAAATATGTGGCAACACCGCAATAAGGAAAATACATATGTGGCAACACTAAATATTTTTAAATACAAAAATCATATTTTTTTTATATAAATAAAACTTTTAAATATATAATGGCAACCTCATTTTGTATTCCGAGTAGGTGGCAACACTAAAAATTTCAAAATGGAAATTTGTTTAATATCTTCATGACTTAAAATTGGAAACATATTTACAACAAAAGAATGGAGATAAAAAATTTTGTTTAAAAAAAGTAGGTAACAAAAAAAAATTTAAAAAAAAAAAATGTTGAAAAAAAATTGAGAGGAAATAAAAATTTTTAAAAAAATGAGGTGAAAAAAAATTGGTGAAATAAGGATTAAAAATATTTTTTGGTAAAAAAAAATGTGGGTAACAGTGCAAAAATGGAAATTTAACTGTGTTTTTCGTGATTTTAAAAGTTGAGGGTCATTTTGACCCCAAGCTCTCTTAAGGGTTAATTTCCATTTTTGCAATGTTATTGTAAATTTTAGACCTAAAGGTATATTTTTCTAAAAATTCATTAAAATCGGCCCAAAAATATTTCATATTTCGCTATATCTCATTTAGAAAATCCAAATTTTTACGTTTGACCTTCACGTTTTAAGGTTAACGCTGTCTGCTTTTAGTAAAACATGAGGAGGAGCCGGAGGAGGGCTTAATGGTACTTTTTCTTTCTTTTAATAAACTTTTTTAATTGTTTTTGATATAAAAAGTCGTAATTTTTTTTTTGTAAATTAAAATCCATGTTCCTCTTTACCATATATTTGATTAGAATTTTATTATGCACTGAAGTTTAACCTTTAAATTTAGTATTTCAAATGTGATTGCGAAAAATACACATTTTATATCTGTGTATGTAATGTAGGCCACAAAATTTAGCTGTGTCACACTCAAAAACGATTTTCCACACTCTATAATTTTGTCATGTTCACATTATTGATTAGTTTTAAGGCTTAAAATTGTTCCGCTTTGATATGCAAATTATGGACAAAATAACATAATAACAATCGTATTTAGAAATCCACTAATACAAAAGCATTTAACACACAAGAGAGAATACACAATCTGACACATGTGCATTAGGGTGGCCCCGTTTTTAGGGAAAAATAAGGCAGATTGCTATATTTCTATCTTCTATACCTTTCATTAAAGATAATGATTGGAAATATTTTTTTTAATAAAAAAAAATTGGGTTAAAAAATAATTTTCCCGATTTTGACCAATTGTAGGTCCGACTTTCTATGGCTTTATAAATTTCGTTGGCAAGGCCTTTAAAATATCTATCATTAGATATCCATATTGTCTATATTAATGACTTAGTAATCCAGATAAAGATCAAAAATAGCTCAAAAAGGTAGTCGTAGTTTTCTGCTTATATCTCAGCCATTTTTGGGCCGATTTTCTCGATTTTAAATAGCAACTGAATCGGTTCTATACCGGATATAATGATGTATGAATCATTTATGTAAGTTCCTTGGAGCCAACGAAAAGTTGATTTCAACATACAGATAGAGTGTGGAAAAAAATATTTTTTTAAAACTTCTTATGATTTTTTCATATTTTTTGCAAAGGAAAATCAAATGCTGATTAGATTAGTTTAAATTAAATATCCACAGCTTCCTGTTATTGGAACTACCCTAATCTACATAAATATAAACCAGCCACAGACAATAGGGAAGTTATTTATCAAATGTTTGCCATTAGTGTTTATTTAATAGCGACACTTTAACTAAATGAATAAATAAATACGATTTATACGAATAGTTAGTTAGTTGGTCAGGTGGTGTGGTGGTGGTGATGGTGTTGGAAGTACATTTATGTTGATTTCCTATTGTTGTTCAGGTGTGCGTGAACAAAACTGCATAATAAAAGCGGTAAATTAATTGATTTTAAGTTAGTATTACACAATTGCCGTACAAATTAAAATGACTGAATTTGGTGGTAAAATTAAATTATATAAAACAGTAAAACCTCGGCAACGGGAACATGTTGATTTTAGAAAAATTCTATACGCCCTTAAGATTAATGTATAGATAGGTTTTGGTGCATAAACTACTAGTGCTCGGTGTTATTAATTCAATTCAAATTAATTAACGGCGTTTTCTTCTGATTTCTGATATTCTGCAGAATACTCTATTCTAAAAGCAAAGCCTAAAGGTGCCAAATAATTTTTAAAAAATAAAAAATAAAATTTTGCAAAGGATTTTTGTTTTTTTCTTTTTCATCATTTATTAAATTATAAACAACATTATATTCTTGTGGACTCAATTTTCTAAAACCTTAAATCCCACTTTTCGAACTTGTACTGTGCCTCAGGGATGGAAAAGTTGGTACGATCGTACTTACTTCCACGATTTATTTAATACTTTCAAATAATTTGCAGTATTTTATGTAATAAGACAAATATACAACATTCCTATTGACTGAAAATTACTCTCTGCTATACATGAAATATTTTCTATAGAAAATCTTGTGTATAACAGTATTTGTTATTGAAAATCTTGTGTATAACAATATTTTCTATAGAAAATCTTGTGTATAACAATATTTTCTATAGAAAATCTTGTGTATAACAATATTTTCTATAGAAAATCTTGTGTATAACAATATTTTCTATAGAAAATCTTGTGTATAACAATATTTTCTATAGAAAATCTTGTGTATAACAATATTTTCTATAGAAAATCTTGTGTATAACAATATTTTCTATAGAAAATCTTGTGTATAACAATATTTTCTATAGAAAATCTTGTGTATAACAATATTTTCTATAGAAAATCTTGTGTATAACAATATTTTCTATAGAAAATCTTGTGTATAACAATATTTTCTATAGAAAATCTTGTGTATAACAATATTTTCTATAGAAAATCTTGTGTATAACAATATTTTCTATAGAAAATCTTGTGTATAACAATATTTTCTATAGAAAATTTTGTGTATAACAGTTTTTCTATAGATAATCTTGTGTATAACAGTTTTTTCTATAGAAAATCTTGTGTATAACAGTTTTTTCTATAGAAAATCTTGTGTATAACAGTTTTTTCTATAGAAAATCTTGTGTATAACAGTTTTTTCTATAGAAAATCTTATGTATAACAGTTTTTTCTATAGAAAATCTTGTGTATAACAATATTTTCTATAGAAAATCTTGTGTATAACAATATTTTCTATAGAAAATCTTGTGTATAACAATATTTTCTATAGAAAATCTTGTGTATAACAATATTTTCTATAGAAAATCTTGTGTATAACAATATTTTCTATAGAAAATCTTGTGTATAACAATATTTTCTATAGAAAATCTTGTGTATAACAATATTTTCTATAGAAAATCTTGTGTATAACAATATTTTCTATAGAAAATCTTGTGTATAACAGTATTTTCTATAGAAAGTATTTGTAATTGAAAATCTTGTTTATAACAGTATTTGTTATTGAAAATCTTGTTTATAACAGTATTTTCTATAGAAAATTTTGTGTATAACAGTTTTTTCTATAGAAAATCTTGTGTATAACAGTATTTTATATAGAAAATCTTGTGTATAACAGTTTTTTCTATAGAAAATCTTGTGTATAACAGTTTTTTCTATAGAAAATCTTGTGTATAACAATATTTTCTATAGAAAATCTTGTGTATAACAGTTTTTTCTATAGAAAATCTTGTTTATAACAGTATTTTCTATAGAAAATCTTGTGTATAACAGTTTTTCTATAGGAAATCTTGTGTATAACAGTATTTTATATAGAAAATCTTGTGTATAACAGTTTTTTCTATAGAAAATCTTGTGTATAACAGTTTTTTCTATAGAAAATCTTGTGTATAACAATATTTTCTATAGAAAATCGTGTGTATAACAGTATTTTCTATAGAAAATCTTGTGTATAACAGTATTTTCTATAGAAAATCTTGTGTATAACAGTATTTTCTATAGAAAATCTTGTGTATAACAGTATTTTCTATAGAAAATCTTGTGTATAACAGTATTTTCTATAGAAAATCTTGTGTATAACAGTTTTTTCTATAGAAAATCTTATGTATAACAGTATTTTCTATAGAAAATCGTGTGTATAACAGTATTTTCTATAGAAAATCTTGTGTATAACAGTATTTTCAATAGAAAATCTTGTGTATAACAGTATTTTCTATAGAAAATCTTGTGTATAACAGTATTTTCTATAGAAAATCTTGTATATAACAGTATTTGCTATAGAAAATCTTCAGTATAACAGTAATTTTTATATAAAATATTATATATGACAGTATTTTCTATAGAAAATCTTGTGTATAACAGTATTTGTTATTGAAAATCTTGTTTATAACAGTATTTGTTATTGAAAATCTTGTGTATAACAGTATTTTCTATAGAAAATCGTGTGTATAACAGTATTTTCTATAGAAAATCATGTGTATAATAGTATTTTCTATAGAAAATCGTGTGTATAATAGTATTTTCTATAGAAAATCGTGTGTATAACAGTATTTTCTATAGAAAATCTTGTGTATAACAGTATTTTCTATAGAAAATCTTGTGTATAACAGTATTTTCTATAGAAAATCGTGTGTATAACAGTATTTTCTATAGATAATCTTGTGTATAACAGTATTTTCTATAGAAAATCGTGTGTATAACAGTATTTTCTATAGAAAATCTTGTGAATTGTTTTTTTGATTTTTTTTTTAATTTTTAAATTTTAAATTTTTTTTTGTTTTTTAAATTTTAGCGAAAAAAACTTTTGGTGAAATAAAGAAAAATTGGGTTAAAAAATATTTTTCCGATTTTGACCAATTGTAGTTCCAACTTTCTATGGTTTTGTGTACGTCATTGCAAAGGTCTTTAAAATATCTATCATTACATATCCATATTGTCTATATTAATGACTTTGTAATCCATATATAGGTCAAAAATCGAGGTTGTCCTGGTTCTTTCCTCATATCTCAGCCATTTGTAGACCGATTTTGCTGATTTTAAATAGAAAACTTCTCGAGAGCATGTCTGACAGAATTATTGAAGATTTGGATCCCGAAGATATCTGAGGTCTTCAGAAAATTGATTTCAACAGACAGACAGACGGACATGGCTTAATCGACTGCGCTATCTATAAGGATCCAGAATATATATACTTTATAGGGTCGGAAATGAAAAATGTAGAAATTACAAACGGAATGACAAACTTATATATACCCTTCTCACGAAGTTGAAGGGTATAAAAATGGCTTTAAAAATAAAACATTTACATGACATTATTTTTTTAGTTTGAAATACATTAAACAATTAATTTTGCCTAAAAGTAAGCTATACTTATTGTCTTCAGCATAACCCCTGATTAATGACAACTATCATATGAAATGCTTGGATATTTTCTTCCAAGAAGTCTTTATATGTATCTATGTTTTGCTGTAACACCTTTAAGATTTGTATTGTTTTCTTTAAATGTAATTTAATATTTTCTTGAATTTCTATATAATATCAGACTTAATTTAAATGCTTTGTAAATGATATGTTTTAACATTACCTTATAATTAAAATCAGCAATTAAAGTTTAATTTTAGGTTGCCATTTATATGTATGTGCATAAATATAAAATTAAAATTTAATTATTTCCCTTATCAAGCTGTTTAATCACTTTTAGCCAATACGCCTTAAAGTAAACATTAATTGTTTTAAATTATTATGGCACCAGTAATTAAAGGTTATCGATATTGGTCATTTAATAAGTGATACCTACATATAAATTTCTTAAGTTTTGTGCAATTATTTATAGAGATATGGATGTTTGGATTTTAATCAGGTCTTATATAAACAAAATTTAAAATAAAGCTGTAGTTTATTTCAAACAATTTGATAACTGGCCTTAGACGAGCTGGAATTGTGTTGCAAAAGCCAAGTTGGGAAAAGAAATCATGACCTTTAATAACCTAAAATAAAAGCAAATATTTTAAAAGTTGTTTAGCAGTAAAGGAAATAAACTCTATTAATTTTTAATTTAATAAATCATAAAGAAATATTAATTTTTTTTAATAATTTGTTAAGGATTAAATGAAACTGTTTATTCTCATGTACTTATAGAGACACATACTAAGAGATTTATAAATAATATATTCAAAAATATCTATTTTTAGTTAAGAAAATTAAAGTTTTAATTTGTTGAACTCTGTTACGTATGATTAATATTAATTAGGATATAATTTTAGTTAAATTTAAATATTTTCTTTTCTACTGCAGATTTTCATAGGCAGAGAAATGTTGTCAATTAACAAGAGTTGCAGCTAACTTTAGCATAAATTTAATAAGAATCCGCACTATGAGTACAAAGATATTGATGTTGAAAAAACAAAAATATTTTGAATTTTTTTTTTAAATTTAGTAAAATTTCGGCTTTTAAGGATTATATTAAGCTCTGTATTTTATTACATTTATAGAGACATCTAGTAAGGAATACATATCAAGGATTGTCCATAATCCGTACTTTTATTTCAGAAAATGTGATTTTTAATTTATTGGCCATTGGTGCGTATGATTGATATTAATTTAGCTTTAATTTTACATAAATTTAAATATTTTCTGTTTCACCAGAGATTTTCACAGGCAGATAAATGCTAAAAATAAACAATAGTTTCTGATAGGTGTCATAAAAATTTGTTAAGAATCTGCTAAATAAAAATATTTCTGTTGAAATAACAAAAATATGAAAAAAATATTTTCAAAATTTTTTTAAAATGTCGTAAAATTGAGGCTTTAAAGGATTATCTTAAGATCTGTATTTTATTACAATTATAGTGCCATATCATCAACAATTTATAAACAGGATTGTCTATAGTCTCTACTGTTAGTTCAAAAAATGTGATTTTTTTTATTGGCCATTGGTGCTTATGATTGATATTAATTCAGATATAATTTTACTAAAATTTAAATATTTTCTTTTTCACTAAAAATTTTCATAGGCAGAGAAATGCTATCAATAAACAATAGTTTCGTTAAGGTTTCATACAATTTTTTTAAGAATCTATTAAATAAAAACAAAGATATTGATGTTAAAAAAAAAAATTATTTTCAAAATTTTTTAAAAATTTATTCTAATTTAGGATTTTAAGGATTCCATTAACCTCTATATTTTATTATATTTGTAGAGCCACATAATCAGGTAACTATAACCAGGATTGTCAATAATCTATACTATTTGATTAGAAAATGTGATTTTTAATTTTTTGGCCTTTGGTGCGTATGATTGATATTAATTCAGCTATAATTTTACTAAAATTTAAATAATTTCTTTTTCACTAAAGATTTTCATAGGCAGATAAATGCTATCAATACATAATAGTCTCAGCTAGGTTTCATAGGAATCTGTAAAAAATCTGCTAAATAAAAACAAAGATATTGCTGTTGAAACAGCAAAAATATAAAATAAAAAATTTCAAATTTTTAAAAAATAAAAACAAAGATATTGCTGTTGAAACAGCAAAAATATAAAATAAAAAATTTAAAATTTTTAAAAAATTTAGTTTTTTAATGATTTCTTTAGTTTTTAATAACGCAGAATTTACTGTTATACTTATGCATAGTATATAAAGTTTATCCCCTTATTCTTTACGATTTTTTTTATCAAAGCTTGATAAAAATTAATGTTTTTTTGGTTTTTATGTTTTATAAAACAAACAATTCTTTCATTATAATATAGCTTTAGTAGTTTTCTCTAGCTAAAAACCATAATCTCTTTACTACCTGTTAATCTTAATTATATTCCTACAAAGACAAGAAGCTAGGAAAAAAATCTGTACTATATTTTTAAATATAGTTTTTACAAAAAACTGTATTATTATCTATTTATGTTAAAAAAAAATACAGAAAATAGTATGTAAATGTCAAAGTAATATATGTAAATGTCTAAAGAAAAGAGTAAACTAGATTGTTTTTGGTTTCTTAAAGATTAAAAGCTAAACTGTATATAAATTACAAAGGTGTTTCTTACTCAGAGCTATGGAAAACACAAATTATGTAAATATATTTTTATTTCTACAAAATTCTACAAAAGCTCGCTTAGATAATAAAGTAGAGATGAGCATAACTTTGTTTATATTCAGCTTAAAAAACAAATTAGATTATAAATAAAATTTAAGGTCATCTTGAAAAAATTAAAAAAAAAAACAATTCTCCATACAATATTAAGTTTTATATAAATGTGAGTATATCTGATTATTTATCAAACCAAGTATTATGAGATCTATAGCTAAAAGTATGAAAAATCTCTACTATTAGCTAAGAAAATTAAATTTTTAATTTTTTTGACCCCTAAGGCGTATGATTAATATTAATTTTGATATAATTTTGATAGAATTTTGCTTAATTTTAGATATTTTCTTTTTTACTAAAGATTTTTATAATTAAAGAAATGAAAACCATTAATAACTGTTTCTGCCATATTTCATAGCAATTTGGTTTTAATCCTCTGACAAAAAACAAAAAATATTGACATGCAAATAGCAGCAATATGAAAAAGTTTGCCATTTTATTCCAACAAAAATTTCTCATTGCAGGGTATTTACAATACGTCAATGCCAAATACAGCATTCCTGTTTATTTCTTGTTCCTTTTGCAAATGATTAAAATTTAAACATTTTCAATGACTTTTACTTTTAGGAATTTCTAGTTTCTTTAAGTATTTCAGTTGTTAAACTCATTATTTTACAAATATGCTTATTTGTTGCTATTAAAACTCTTGTATGCACAAGCATTTCAATATGTTTTATAAAAAATCGTAGAAAACACTACTTTTGCATTGTCGACAGTAGCAAGGCATTTTCTTCATTACTGTCAACAAAAACATGTAAACATTTTAAATGAATTGCAAATACCAGCAGCAACAACACAGCAACAGAGAAAAAATTTAAACAAATATTATTGCTTTTAAAAACAAACAACAAATATAAACATAAAGTGGCAAAGAAACCTCCTAAAATATTTACTATTGCTGCTATCATATGCAATAATTTCCGGGGGAAGGCTTCTCCCCTTAAATCTCCTACTTAGGCAATTTTTTTTATTTTATTTAAAAAATTTCATATTTTTTCAATGATGCATGGTGCACATAGTTTTATAAATTTATTTATTTTTGTCAAATATTTATATAAAATGTTCACTCATGGCAAAAATTTTATTTATCTAAAATATGTTTGTATATAACGAAGTTTTTTTTTTGTTTTGTTATTATTGTTATGGTATATTTTTTGTTTATATTTGGATATACTTAAAAGAAAATATTTGCATACTTACAGGCTGATGAACAAAAAAAAATATATAAATATTGCAAGGTATGTTGCATACTAAAGTTACAGTGCTGAGTAAATAGTTAAAGATTATAACAAAATATATAATTCTAAAACCTTTTTACTGCTTTAATTATTAAATATTATAAACCTTAGTGGTTTTGTGGAATTTTTTAAATTTTGTAACAGGTGGCGTATGATTATTTTTAATAGGAGGTTGTCACAGAAAAAATATTGTAGATTTTTATACAAAAAACCTATTTCAGTTCTAATAATGCAGTTTTATAACCAACATTTTAATGCATTTTTAAACATATTAGTCTATCATTAAATTAAACAAAATATTAAAAAATTTTAAACAAAGAAAATTTAAATGAAAATTTTTTTGGTGTTTTTTAACATTTATTTAAATTTAATGTTTTATATACCATTATGAGGTTCCAAATAATATTTTATTCCTCTAAAAGCCATAGCTTATGGAGTTTTTAAAATTTTTAAATTCTGTATCAGGTGGCGTATGATTATTTTTAATAGGAGGTTACCATAGAAAAAATGTTGTAGCTTTTTATACAAAAAACCTATTTCTGTTCTAATAATGCAGTTTGATAATCAACATTTAAGTGCATATTTAAACATATCAGTCTATCATAATATTGAACAAAATATTAAAATTTTAAACAAAAAATATTAAAAAAAAAATTGGAAATTTTTTTTTTCACATTTATATAATCTTTATGTTTTATATACCTTTATAAAGTTGTATTCACAATTTTGTTGCTCGAACAGCTAAAGGTTATAGAATTTTCTTATATTTTAAATTCTGTATCAGGTGGCGTATGATTATTTTTAATACGAGGTAACATTACTAAAAATGTTATAGCTTTTTATGCACAAAATATATTTCAATTACAAAAAAGCTGTTTGATTGCCAACATTCAGTAGCATATTGGTATAACAAAATTTTAAATAAAATAATAAAATTATTTAACAATATTAAAATTTTCCCAAAAAAAATTATTATTTTTTTTTTTGTTAATTTTAATAATTTTGTATAACTTAATAATTTTAGAACCCTTATAGGTGAGAATTTTCTATTCAATTATTTCAAATATCTGTAAATTCTCGAGTTTTTGAGCATTTTAAAATTTTGTACCAGGTGGCGAATGATTATTATTAATACGAAGAAAGTTTTTAAAAATTCTCTAACTTTATACACAAAAAAGAAAAATCAATTCTGTAAATGGCAATTGAAAGCCAATAATTTAGACTTTAACAGAACGTACTAACTTATAAATAAATATAATATAAATGTAATATTAGTTAACTTTTTGTATATAATTATTTTAAAAAAAAATATTTTTTACATTTTTAAAACTTATTTATAGTAATAAATGTAAAGTATTTGTATATAAGCAGAATTTTGTATTTGATTTTTAAAAATATCTGTGCATTATTGAATTTTAAACATTTTAAAATTTTTTACTAGGAGGCGTATGATTATTATTAATAGGAGTATACTTTTTAAAAATGCTCTAGTTTTATACGCAAAAAAGAAAAATCAATTCTGTAAATGGCAATTGAAAGCCAATAACTTAGACTTTAACAAACAAACGTATAAATAAGTAAAATTAGTTAACTATTTGTATATAATTATTTAAAAAAAAAATATTTTTTTTAATTTTTCTTACATTTTTAAAACTTATTTATAGTAATAAATGTAAAGTATTTGTATATAAGCAGAATTTTGTATTCGATTTTTTAAAATATCTATGCATTATTGAATTTTTAAACATTCTAAAATTTTGTACCAGGTGACGTATGAATATTATTAATAAGAAGATACTTTTTAAAAATGCTCTAACTTTATACACAAAAGAGAAAAATCAATTCTGTAAATGGCAATTGAAAGCCAATAATTTAGACTTTTACAGAACATACTAACTTATAAATAAGTATAATATAAATGTAAAATTAGTTAAATTTTTTTATATAATTATTTAAAAAAAAAATATTTTTTACATTTTTAAAACTTATTTATAGTAATAAATGTAAAGTATTTGTATATAAGCAGAATTTTGTATTCGATTTTTTAAAATATCTGTGCATTATTGAATTTTTACACATTCTAAAAATTTTTACTTGGTGGCGTATGATTATTATTAATAGAAGGATACTTTTTCAAAATGCTCTAGTTTTATATACAAAAAAGGTATTTCAATTCTGTAAATGCAAATTGAAAGCCAATAATTTGGACTTTAACACAGCATACTAACTTATAAATTAATATAATACAAATGTAAAAATAATTAACTTTTTATACATAATTATTAAAAAAAATATTTTTTTAATTTTTTTTACATTTTTAAAACTTATTTATAGTACTAAATGTAAAGTATTTGTATATAATAAGAATTTTGTATTCGATTTTTTAAAATATCTGTGCATTATTGAATTTTTAAACATTCTAACATTTTTTACTAGGTGGCGTACGATTATTATTAATACGAGGTTACATTGGTAAAAATGATCTAACTTTTGACTCGGAAAAAATATTACAATACTGTAAATGTAGGTTGAAAGCCAATAGTTTGCTACTTAACACAATATAATCAAGTTTTTAAAAATATGTTAAGAATTTAAAATAAAAAAAAAAAATATTTTTTAATTTTAAAATTTTGTAATCAATCTCTAAAATTTATTCATATTTAAGCTGACTTTTTCTTTTAGATAATATAAAATTTTCTTATTTGCTCCCCACTGTTTTTTCTCTATATATTTTGCATTCACATTGCATAAAATTTTTGTATGCAATTGAAAATATTTATTCGAAATATTCTGCCAGTAATCTAAAATATATTCTTTTCCTATTTACTTTATATCATTTATAAATATATTTACAAAATATTTCTTGTATTATTTGGTGAAATTTTCTATGAAATTCTTTTCCATTTTTTTATTATTATTGCTTAGATTTCAATACAAACTTTAAGCAGACAATGATATACACAAAAAAGTCGTATATTCCAGCATATGTTTTGCTCAAAATATTTTATAGAATATAAATAATATTTGTTATTTATTTAAACAAACTTTTGTAATATAACTACAATAGATTACGTGCCTAAAATATGGTTATTGGCAAAAATATGCAACAAACTAATAACAGAGGCAAAAATTTTAAACTAAAAGCAGGGTTTTTTTAAACAATTATTTTGAGAAAGTTAAGATTTTTCTTTAGCAAAACTATTTAATAACAAATTTGTTTAAAGAATTCTATGTTTAACAATAATTTAAAGGTTTCTTAAAGTGTTTGGTGAATTTTGTTTTATATTGAATTCCAATAATATGTTGATAAGTTTTAAGCCAACTTAAAATATTTTTATGTTTAAAGATTTATATTTTATTCCTAAACAATAACTGTTAATAATATTTTCCATTTTCCTTTTAGTTTAAGAGATTTTTTCATATTAAAATTTTCCAGACCTGGTAGCGTATGATTAATATTAATTATGGCAATTTTTATAAAATCTTTAATAACTTTTTTATTATAAAAGCTATTAAAGTTCGGTAAAATAGGTTTAATTAACAATACCTTAGGCTATAATTTCCATTACTTCATTAATAACAAAAAGCTGTCAGAGAGTAACAAAAACTCAAGGCAAACTGAAATTTAATTTTTTTTAACTAAACCTTTAAAACTATTTGCTTAATAAAAATGTTTATAGTGTAAACAACGAGTACATATTTGAAATGTTATAAAAATATTAAATTTAAAAAATATTTTTCTTAAATTTATAAATTAAAATAATTTTATGGTTTTTTAAAGAGTAGTAAATCAAAGTAATGTGTTTGTATGCCAAGATTAAACAAAAGTTTATAACAATTTTTTCCATTTTCTACAGATTTTTTAAAATTTTTATTTCCTTTTTAGGTTACGTATGATTAATATTAATTAGACTCGATTTTAGAAAAAAATCAAAATGTTTTTTATTGTAAATACTAAACAATTTCTGTAAAATAGATGTATTTAACAAGACTTTAGGCTATGATTCTAACTATCTGGATAATACCTTAGGTTATTAGAAAGTGTAAAAAAATGAAGGTAAAAATTGATTTAAATTTTCTATATTTTTTTTTCAATTTAAGCTTTTGAGAAGTTCTAACCTGCTGCTTATTGTAGTTTTAATTAAAAATCTTGTTGTTTTTTATTATTATTTTCTATTTTTATTAACAATAATAATACTACAACACGTATGTGGCATGTGCATGTTGAACTAATTGCATGCGGATTTAGTTTTTTTTTTTAGTTAGCTGCAATATTGCATGATTGTTTTAGTTTAAATTGTTAAATAAACATGGAGCTAGGTTTGAAGAAAATTTCTTTGCATGCAATGGTTTCAAAAACCAGGTGTTTCAGAAGGCTAATTTTGAACAAAAAGGAAAAATAGATTTTTCTTAACAAGGGAAAAGAAAACAATAAGAATATTTAAACGAGTTTTAAAGCAATAATGTTTACTCTAAAGAAACACATTTAGCAAAAAGAAAGAAATATTTAAAGAAAAATTTTATTGATTGTTGAAATAAATGAACAAAAATATTTAACAAATTTTAAAATGTGGCAAATATTAAAGACAATTTAAGCTCAACTAAATAACTGCTTAAAATAATTTAGAAAAATTAAAAATTTTATTAAATTTTTAAGTATTTAAAAAATTCCCAAAAATTTTTTTTGGACTTTTTCACTTAAAATCGATAATATACTATTGAAAATTTTCAACTTATTTCCTAAAATCTTAAAGCACGAATTCTTGTTAATTTCTCAAACTTTATTTGGCTTTTCTAGCTCTAAATTTAACCAAGTTATTAAAAATTTTCTGAATTTACTCCTAATTAATAATAATCATACGCTCCCCTGTACTCAAATTTAATATATAAAGAAAAATCAATGTTAAGCTTAAATTTTAATCTTAATTTATTATTTTTTTTGTTACTTTACATGTTACTTTATATGTATTTGACTCTAACTTATTATACCAGCATTATGTTTGTGTTAGCTACTTGTTTCATAATAAAACTATAGCAGAGTTTCCCTTTTAAATTATTTATATTTGTCTAGAGTAACAAACATAATGACCTAAGCTATTTTTATTATACAGACGTCCTTGCTAACCAACTTGTTAGCCTTAAAGCTGGTCATTTTAATATAAAAACAAGAAAATTTGCTTGAGAAATCTTCTTTCTTTTTGTTTACTTTAGTTTAAGGTTTGTACTAAAAATCATGCAAATTTGCATAACTAAACGTCTAGACTTGTCACAAAAGATTACTGCTTAAATTTAGTTTATTTAAAATGTCATGTTTCATGTTTCATGTTCTCATTTAAATATTTATAATTTTAAATAAAAAAATTAAATTTTGTTTTACTTTTTCATAAAAAACTGAAGAAAAAAATTATTTTTATGTTTAAAATATAGCTTGTATTTTAGTTGTTAATAAATTTACTTTTTTATTTGAAAAAAAATGTAATAAAATCAAACCAACAACAATTTGTTAAAGTAATTTTTCCAACCCACAATATTTTCATTTACAACTTTTTGGGCAATATATATTAATAAAGTAATAGATTTTCTAAACACCCTATAATATAAAAAAAGGTATTGTAAGATTAAACAAAAAGCAATTTGATACAAATATAAATAATATTATTAGAAATTCTATAATAAAAATCACAAATAATAAAAATACCCAACAACTTTATTTTTAAATTGTTGTTTAACAAACCACATTTAGTTTGCTTTAATTTAAAATTAAGTTATTAATTCTAAAAATTTTTCTAATTTTAAACCGCTATAAATCCACAATTATTTAATTTTTGTTAATTTTTTTGTTTTTTAGAAGAAATTCTAAATATTTCTTAATCAAACACTACTTATTTGAAGTTTCTCACTCTTTTAATTACAAAGTTATGTTTAATTTTGTGAAATAACTCATAATTAATAATAATCATACGCTCCAGAGCACCAAAATTTTAAAAATAGAGAAAATACCTATTTCTACATAAATTTTAAAGATTATTTTGATTAACAATCATAAATTATGTTATTTAGAAACAGATATATAGATTTTAAATCCATTGTTTTGATTTCTTAAATAAATGTTTCAATCAGAAAAATCTTTCTTACGAAAAAGTAGCATTTAATATTACCTTGACCAGAAGTACTACCAAATAACTTTATTTCTGGGTTGTTTTTTAACAAACAACCATTTTTAGCTTTAATTTAAAATTAAGTTATTAATTCTAAAAATTGTTCTTATTTTGAACCGCTATAAATCAAAAATTACTTAATTTTTGTTAATTTTTTGTTTATTAAAAGAAATTCTAAATATTTCTTAATCAAACACCATTTATTTGAAGTTGCTCACTGTTTTAAAAACAAAGTTATGACAAATTTTGTAAAATAACTCATAATTAATATTAATCATACGCTCTAGAGCACCAAAATTTAAAAAATAAGGAAATTACCCATTTCTATATAAATTTTAATGATTATTTTGATTAAAAATCACTAAGCATATTGTTTAGAGACGGTTATAACGATTTAAGTAAAAAAAAATTAATTTTTAAAACAATTTTTCCACTTTTTTATGTTTTTAAAGCAGGTTTTTTTTCAGTCGCTGAATATGACCTCTTTTTTTAATAAAACTATTTTGTTTATGCTTTATTTTTCCTTATATTTGTGTAATATTTTTGTAAAAAGTTTTCCCCATAGTTTGTATGCGGAATAATAAATGCTTTTGGTAATTTATAAAAATGTTACAGAATTTATGGACTCTGTAAAATAGAGATTGACATGTTTCGTTTATATACAAAATTTTACAACATTTTTTTAGATCTGTTTTTTGTCTGTTTTTAAAACATGTATATACAAATTTTATATAAACTAACAGCCATTAAAATAAATGGTCTTTTGGTTAGAAGCTTTACGGGGAAAATTGGAAAAAAATATTATGTTATTTGCTGTAACTGAGTACAAAACAGAGTAATGATTTTTTTTAGGTTTATTTATAAAAAAAGTTTAAGGTCATAACATAAAAAAATAGAGTTTGTTTAAAACTTTAATAAAACCGGCCTCATTGGTGTAGCCACAAATAGTTGAACATAAAAACTGCAAACTAAATAAACAAGCAAATTAAATTGAGCCATTAATCTACACCAACAAAATGTTCTTACTTACCCATAGCTACAGTTTTAATGTTGGTTTTTTATAAAAATTAATAGAAAAAATTTAATAAACATTTTCACCAAAGCTCCTTAATTAATTCCAATTGTTAGTTTTTGTTACAAAATTTAATAAAAATTTCCTCTTAATATCCTTATATTTCTTACTTTTTTCTATTTGCTTAGAAACACATACGTTTAATAGTGCGGTTTAAACCCTAAAATCGCCTAATTTCTTTCTTTCCTTAAATTGCTCACTTAAACAGATACATTTGTTTAGGTTCGTTAATGTGCTTTTGTTTTTATGGCAACCCAAAGAAAACCTCAACAAAGTTTTAATAGTTATGCAGTAAAAGTATGAATATTAATTTACAGCCTAAATGTAGGCAGCAATTTAATCATTGTTGACAAAAATATCATATTATTAAACTAAATGAGGTTAAACTAACTTTTTCAATTTGAATAAAATTAACAAAAAAAAAACGTTTTTTCCTAAAGTTTTATTTATACAGCTTTTGTTTTCAATCAAAAACTTTTATGTAGTAAAAGCTTTTATTGAAAAATCTTCAAAAAGCTTTTTAAAATATAACTATATAACAGCTTAAAGCTTTTCAAAAGCTATTACGAAAGTTGTTTGATATTGGAAAGCTTTTTAGTAGTATAGAGTTTTGGAAAATTTTAGCAAAACACTGAAATCAATAGACTTTTTGAAACAAAAGCTTTTCATAAATTATTCTATGTTTCTGAAAAGCTTTTGAAAATTTTAGAAAATATTCTGTTTTAAAGCTTTATAAAATGTTTAGAAGATTGTGAAAACTTCAAATTTTTTGGGCAAATTTTGAAAAGCTTTTCAATAATATCAAATTTTAAAAGCTTTTTCAAACAACGGTAGCCTTTATTCAAAAGATTGTTACAGAATTCTTCTTAAACTTATAAATATTTTAAAAGCTTTTAGGATTTTAATTTTTTTTTTTTGTATTAAAAGCTTTTGTAAAATTGTTAAAAATTTCTGGAAATCGTTCGATAATTAAAAAAAAAAATTTAAAAGCTTTAAAAATTGCTGTAAGCTTTTTCCTAAGGTTTATTTTCTGGAACAAAAAAGTATTCAAATCTGATTAAATCGTTATATAAAAATGCTTAAAAAGCCTAAAATTGTTAAAGTTTTTCAAAAGCTATGAATAAAGTTTATTTTTAATAGGAAAGCTTTTTAATTGTTTAGGTATTTTTTTGGAAAACAATTGCTTCAATGTTTCTGAATAGCTTTTAAAAATTTTAAAAAATATTATCTTTAAAGCTTTATAAATTGTTTGGGAGATTGTGAAAATATTTAAAAGCTTTTCAATAATATCAAATTTTTAAAGCTTTTTTAGACAAAGGTAGCATTTAATCAATAAGTTGTTACAAAATTCTTCTGAAACTAATAAAATTATGAAAAGCTTTTAGGATTTTTTTTTACTGTAGTAAAAGCTTTTGTAAAATTATTAAATATTTCTGGAAATCGTTCGAAAATTAAAAAAAAAAAATAAAAGCTTAAAAATTGCTGAGAAGTTAGTGAATAATACTGTTTAAAGTTTTTCAAAAGCTATTAGAAAGTTTTTTCTTATTAAAAAGGTTTTTGGAAAATTTTTGCCAAACACATAGACGTTTTCAAATAAAAGCTTTTTATACCCTTCACTTTCGTGAGAAGGGTTTATATAAGTTTGTCATTCCGTTTGTAACTTCTACATTTTTTTTATTCTGGATCATTATAGATAGCTGAGTCGAATAAGCCATGTCCGTCTGTCTGTCTGTTGAAATCAATTTTCTGAAGACCCCTGATATCTTCGGGATCCAAATCTTCAATAATTCTCCCAGACATGCCTTCGAGAAGTTTGTTATTTAGAATCAGCAAAATCGGTACACAAATGGCTGAGATATGAGGAAAAAACCAGGACAACCTCGATTTTTGACCTATATCTGGATTACTAAGTCATTAATATAGACAATATGGATATCTTATGATAGATATTTCAAAGACCTTTGCAACGACGTATATAAGACCATAGTAAGTTGGACCTACAATGGGTCAAAATCGGAAAAAAAAATTTTTAGTCCGAATTTTTTTTCACCAAAAAAATATTTAAAAAAAAACAATTTTTTTCCAAAAAACCTGAAAAAAAATTTTATTCACCTAAAAATATTTAAAATTTTTATTTTGAAATATAATTTGGTGAAGGGTATATAAGATTCGGCACAGCCAAATATAGCTCTCTTACTTGTTATTAATTATTCTGTTTCTGAAAAGCTTTTGAAAATTTTAGAAAATATTCTTTTTTAAAGCTTTATAAAATGTTGAAAAGCTTTTCAATAATATTAAATTTTAAAATCCTTTTTAAGCAAAGTTCGCTTTTAATCAATAAGTTGTTAAAAAAATTCTTCTGAAACTAAACAAATTATGAAAAGCTTTTAGAAATTTTTTTTTCTGTTGAAAAAAAATTTTGTAAAATTGTTAAATTTTTCTGGAAATCGTTTAAAAATTAAAGCAAAAACTTTTTTTTAAAAACTGAAAATTCAAAATTAATTCTAAAAACATTTCCAATTTTGAACTTTTATAAATCCACAATTATTTAATTTTAAATAATTACTTGTTAATTAAAAGAAAGTCTAAATATTTCTTAATCAAACCCAACTTACTTGAAGTTTATCACTCGTTTGATAACATAGTTATGTTTAATTTTGTGAAATAACTCATAATTAATAATACTCATACGCTCCAGAGCACCAAGATTTTTAAATTAGAGAAAATACACATTTCTAAATAAATTTAAAAGAATATTTTGATTAATAATCACAAAGCATTTTAATTAGAGACTGTTAAGAAAGTTTTTTGATATTGAAAAGCTTTTTAAAAGTGTTTAGTTTAAATCAAAAGACTTCTTGAAGTAAAAAGTTTTTTTAAAAAATCCACAATGATTTTGGAAAGCTTTTGAATAGGTGGAAAAAAGCTTAATACTACTAAAGAGTATATTTATATTAAATAAAACAAAATTAAGTTGGAAATTCATTACAACCTTTAAGACTTTTCAGATCATTTGCTGTAGACTCAAACCCTTTTAAACAGAATTATTTATTGCTAATCCTTAATAAACTTTATTTGAATTTCAAGTGTAGAAGAAAAAGTAATAAATTATTTTATGAATATTAAAGTATAAATATTTTGTAAGTTTATGTAGGTGTTTATGTTTTAATAGTAAATGTAATGAAAGGAAATCATCAAGATATGATGTATGTTTTTCTATAGTTTTCTTATTTTTTTCTTTATACTTTTTTTTTGGAGAAAAAACACTCATAAATCATTATAGTGTCAATAAGTTTCCAAGAAAAGTAAAAGTAATGAGACATGTTTGTGCTAGAAAAAACCGGAAATATTGATGGATGATCGATATTTTTTGTTAAAAAAAGGGACAGTTTTGTTAAGAATTTATAATTGAAATGGTATTGAACAGCAAAGTCTTTTTGTTTCAGATTAAATTACATACCTAGATTATTGATTGCTTTTAGTTCATTTTATAAAATGTTTTATTAAGTTTTTTTTTCTTAAGTAATAATTGTTTAAAAAAAACAAATTCCTTGTCATTTATTTACATGACAAAAAAAGTAACAAAATAAAAAGGAAAAATATTATATTTATTGCCATGACATGATGTTGCTGATGTTTTTTTTGCGAAGAGATGGATAAACAGCTAAGCCTTTTGCAAATACAAGGATATTTTGTAGCAGTTTTAGATTTATCATGTCCTTTATGGCCTGATGTTACTGTCTAGTAGTTTTACATATTTTTTTGTTGCCCTGAGTTGCAACACTCTCACAATATGGTGACATTGTGATTATTTTGTTCCCCAGTTATATTAAATTTCTTTTTCGTACTTTATTTGCATTGTAATGCATATATTTTTACAATCATATCCATGTATTTACATGTGCAAATACATTCATTGGAGTGTCCGAATATTGTCTGAATTTTGTGTTACGTTAAAATTACTCTGGTTTTTTTTTGGCAGTTTTTTTTCCTCCAGTATACCTGAATAAATATAAATTTTGTTTATTTTTGTGCATGATGTTGCTTGCCATACAGACAAAACAATACAGTGAAGTATGTTTTTAATTAAATTTACACCTGTATATGGAAACATTAGTCTGGTCACCTCATCGTGTTTTGACGTATTTTCGTGTGTCTCGCATTATTCTACAAAAAAATATTAAAATTTTACTGTTTAATTTCGTGTACTATATGAATACGTGTTTCCTTTGACATATTTATTCATTTGTCTCTTATGAAAAGACTGAGTTTTTCCGAGTCAGCGTTCATTTGTGTATTTTCAACTAAAGTGATATTTGCATAAAAGTTGTTTACATTATATACATACATACGTGCTCTATTTATTTTAATCATATGTTTTTGTATTGATCATATGTTTTAATTTATTGTCTATCCTGGCAATTCTGGAACTGTATTACCTACTCTAACAATATTGTGGTTTGTGAATTTGATAAGCTGTAATAGAGAATTACCATTTTCATCTATAAATTCCCTGTGCTGTCCAACCTTTAAGTAATTATGGAATGTTCAAACGTAAACTGTCAAATTACTGGCAATGATCGTATGGTATCCTGCTGGCTATTCGTTGGGTGCTATCACTTGAAGTGCAGTGGCCTAAAAGCACGTGATGCTGATTCTCTAGCTGACCCTCAAAAATCCCTGCACTGGACTTGTCCAAATTGCAAAAATATTAGTGTTGAATTTTATAATCTTTTTAAAAGTTCTAAAGATGAATTTGACAAGATCAATAAGGAATTTCTGTTGCTGCAAACTAAACTCATTAAATATGGCGAATTATTCACCAAATACTCAAATCTGGAAAAATTTACATCTTCAGCTAATATTTTTTCTCCTAAACGCAAGAAGACGAACTCTGGATCTGTACCACCGTATATCACCTGCTCAAAAGCTGCCGGTTCTACATCCTCGTCTGATGTTGATACAAATTTTCCTCCAGGAAATACAAACCTGAACATTAATCCCAGTTTCCCCGTTGAAGAAAATGTCATTACATCAGAAATTTACCCCCGTTCTCCTTTGGAATCTACAACTATGAATATGATGGATATTAATACAGGAACAACGTTTATCCCTGTTACTTCTGCAATTCAGCCAGTTGTTATTCACCCTGCTCAGAACTCTACTAACATCCATCCTCTTAGAGTTATACCACCTAAAAAAACTATTTTTATCTCCCGTTTTGCTTTTGATACTTCAATTGACGATATTGAATATTATATCAAAACCAAATTGAATCTTGATGTTGAAATGGTGATCTATAAGTTTAAATATTCTCAGCCGAGAACTATTGCATCATTTAAAATTATGGTACCTCCCGAAATCTTTGACCATTTAATAGATCCTAGATTTTGGCCTGATAATGCATTGATTCGTGAATATGTTTACAGAGACAACCAAAGATCAGCTAATACTGTTCATTTGCCCTCCCGCTCAACTAATTTTTCAAAAAACTGATCAACAACTATGATACTCAATTAAATATTATATATCAAAATGTAAATGGTATTAAATCTAAACTCTCTAACTTGTATATTGATAGTTTTGATCTAAATCATCAAATCCTTGTATTTTCCGAAACATGGCTCAACAGCAATATTTTAAATTCTGAAATTTTTTGCAATAAATATATAATTTTTAGACGTGACAGAGTTACTTATACTACTGGTGGTGGAGTTTTGATTGCTGTGTCTAAATGTTTGGAGACCATTGAAATTGACAACATTCCGTTAAACAATGTTGAATTTATTGCAGTCAAAATAAAATTAAACCGTAAACACATTTTCGTTACATGTTCCTATATTCCTCCAAATTCAGATCAAATAACCTATCTTCAACACTTCTCTGCAATAAAATCCGTCGTTAATTCGATTAGCCCCGAAGACTTGGTCCTCGTGTTTGGAGATTTTAATTTACCTTATCTATCTTGGGAATATATACCTGATTCTTCTTGTTATTCTCCAATAAATATAAACAATTTCATCGAAGAATTCTTAAACAACATTTCGGATTTATGTCTTTTTCAAATAAATGGAGTATTAAATGTCTCTAATAAACTACTTGATTTGGTATTCGTAAATGAACCTAAAGATTGTTCCTTGGTCCGTCATCATCCTGTCACTAAACCGGAAGATCGTCATCATCCTACTATTGAAGTCAACTGTAATTATCCAATTTCCGGGAAACCAAATAAAAAACTAAATAACATAAAAGATTACTGTTTTAAAAAGACTAACTACAACGATTTAAATTTCTTTTTATATAATACAAACTGGCATCAAATTTTGTCGTTATCCAGTGGTACTCCGGCAGCAATTGATGCAACTATAAATTCATTTTACAAAACTTTGTTTTATTACATTGATGATTGTGTACCTAAATATGCAGTTCTTAATAAATCTGGCCCTCCTTGGAATTCAAAACCTCTATCAAGATTAAAAAATATAAAAAATAAGTTTTATAAGAAGTATAAACAAACTGGATTGCTGAATGATTACACTAAATATTCTCTATACCGTGCTAAATACAATTTACTCAATCTTAACCTTTATAAAAATTATCTAAATATGATGAAACTGAACTTTAAACGCGACCCTAAAATATTTTATAAATTTGTTAACTCGAAAAGGAATTCCGTCGGATTTCCGTCCTTAATGAAATACCTTACAACCGAGACTTCCAATCATATGGAAATAAGTAATTTGTTTGCGGATTTTTTTGCTTCAACTTACACTAATGCTGAATATGATACATCAAAAACTTATCCATTTTATATTCCAGAACAACAACCTATTTCATTTCCATTCATCACTACTGCCAATATGATCACTCTATTAATCAAACTAAAACCATCTTTCTACAGTGGACCTGATGGTATTCCTAGCTGCCTTCTTATAAATTGTGCACAATCTTTAGCAACACCTTTAACAATATTATTCAACATGTCTATAAAGTATGGCTACTTTCCGAAATTATGGAAAAAATCTTTTATTATTCCACTGTTTAAATCTGGGAATAAATCGAATATAATAAACTACAGAGGTATTGCTAAATTAAGCGTCATTCCTAAGCTTTTTGAACAATATCTAACCGAATTTTTAAGTCATCAAGTTTCTTCCATAATTACACCTTTCCAACATGGTTTTCGTAAAGGATGTTCGACTACGACTAATTTGCTAGAACTGACAACAATAATTAATAATGGTTTCATTAATGGATGTAATACCGATGTTATTTACACTGATTTTAGTAAAGCCTTCGATAGAGTTAACCACGATCTTTTGTTGCATAAGCTGTATATAATGGGATTTACGAATTGCTGCTTGGAATGGATAAAATCTTATCTTGTCCGTCGTGAACAACGTGTGCGTTTTAATAATGCATTGTCTAAAAATATTATCGTCAAATCTGGAGTTCCGCAAGGCAGTCATCTAGGACCAATACTATTCCTATTGTATATCAACGACCTTCCTACCACAATAAAATTTTCCAACATACTTATGTATGCAGATGATGTAAAACTGTTTTCATGTTGTGCCGACTCTATTGTTCAGCCCCATTTACAACAGGATTTAAATTTATTCTTCGTTTGGTGCCAAATTAACATCTTGGATATTAATTTAAAAAAATGTAAACATATGCGTTTTTCCAGAAAAACTAGATCAATTGGATGCTATTTCCTTGGTGATTTCAAATTAGAGGTTGTTGATGTTTTCTTGGATCTTGGTGTATTATTTGATGCTAAGTTATCTTTTATCGAACATATAAATATGTGTACTAATAAAGCTCGTGGTGTATTTGGTTTTATTAAACGATGGTCAAAGGAATTTTCTGATCCATCTATAACAAAACAGTTGTATATAGCTCTTGTAAGACCTATAATCGAATATGGATCAATCATATGGGATCCATATTATAACATCCATAGTGATCGTATTGAGTCTGTCCAAAAACAATTTCTGCTATTCGTTTTAAGGAGATCTTACCCAAATCCATCTATATATCTTCCTCCATACAGTACCAGGTTATTGGAACTCAATTTACCAACTTTAAAAAGTCGCCGAACAATGTTGAATGTCATATTTCTTATCAACCTTATTAATGGCAATATTAGCTCAGAGTTCCTTTTAAGCAACTTACATTTTAATGTCCCTCAACGCCCTACACGTTATTACCATCCGTTAAAAATTCCATATTTTCAACAAAATTATGCTAATGCTGACTCTTTTCGTCGAATCTGTTTAAATTTTAATGATTTGTACAATATTATCGATACAACTTTGAGTATTAATATTATTAAACGTAATTTAATTTTATATTTAAATAGATTACATTAAATTTGTTTGTAATATTTATAATATTTTAATTTTTTGTCTGAACGGAGTTAATCCATAGACTAAATAAATAAATAAATAAATAAATTGATATTAAAGAACAACAATAAAATAAATAAAATGAGATATATATGTATGTATAAAAAAGGACAACATTTCACCAAATAATACTTTTAGAAAAATACTAAAAACAATTTTGGCAAAATTCCCGGGAATTCCCATTATAACAATCATAATTTAAACATCTTTAATTTTAATTTAGAGCGCTATATTCGGCTGTCCCGAATCTTAATAACCCTTCACCAAATTATATTTCAAAATAAAAATTTTAAATATTTTTAGGTGAACAAAATTTATTTTTTTTGCAGTTTTTTCATTTTTTGGAAAAAAAAAATTTTGGAATTGTTTTTTAAAAATTTTTCAAAATTAAAAAAAAATTTTTGTAAATTAAAAATTTTTTTTTTTTAATTTTAAAAAAAATTTTGGATTTTTAAAATTTTTTTTTGGTGAAAAAAAAATTTGGACTAAAAAATATTTTTTCCGATTTTGACTCATAGTAGGTCCAACTTACTATGGTCTTATATACGTCGTTGCAAAGGTCTTTGAAATATCTATCATTAGATATCCATATTGTCTATATTAAAATATAGGTCAAAAATCGAGGTTGTCCTGTTTTTTCCTGATATCTCAGCCATTTGTGGACCGATTTTGCTGATTTTAAATAGCAAACTTCTCGAAAGTAAGAGAGCTATATTCGCCTGTGCCGAATCTTATATACCCTTCACCAAATTATACTTAAAAATAAAAATTTTAAATATTTTTAGGTGAACAAAATTTTTTTTTTTTTGCAGTTTTTTCATTTTTTGGAAAAAAAATTTTTTCTAATTGTTTTTTTTTAATTTTTTTTTTTTTTTAAATTTAAAATTTTTTTTTTATGAAAAAAAAATTTGGAATAAAAAATATTTTTTCGGATTTTGACCCATTGTAGGGCCAACTTACTATGGTCTTATATACGTCGTTGCAAAGGTCTTTGAAATGTCTATCATTAGATATCCATATTGTCTATATTAATGAATTAGTAATCCAGATATCAAAAATAGGTCAAAAATCGAGGTTGTCCTGGTTTTATCCTCATATCTCAGCCATTTTTGGACAGATTTTGCTGATTTTAAATAGCAAACTTCTCGAAAGCATGTCTGGCAGAATTATTGAAGATTTGGATCCCGAGGATATCAGGGGTCTTCAGAAAATTGATTTCAACAGACAGATGAACATGGCTTAATCGACTTCGCTATCTATAAGGATCCAGAATATATATACTTTATAGAGTAGGAAATGAAAAATGTAGAAATTACAAACGGAACAACAAACTTATATATACCCTTCTCACGAAGGTGAAGGGTATACAAATTTATATATTATTTTAATTTTCAACTTTTTTTCCAAATCTTGTGAAAGGTGGCGTATGATTATTATTAATTTCATATAATTTTACAAAACATTCAATAGTTTTCAAACGAATTATAATATTTTAGTTCTGTAAAAGGCAATTAAAAGCCAACTGTTCTAAGCATAAAGTGCATAAATAAATATGTACATTAGTCCAAAGAAAATACATAAGAATTAATATTAAATTGGAAAAAAAATCCTTGAGCTAACAAAAATCTTGCCTAAATTAAAAAATTATGAATTGCATTAATTTAAATGTTATTTAATCATTGCTTTCAAATTAATTTTAGCTGATTTTTAATAAAAAACAACTGTTCCAGCTGTTTTTGCAACATTTTAAAAATCTCTTGCTGAAGGCGTATGATTATTATTAATTTCTCATATTTTTACAAAAAATTTAATAGTTTTCAAACGACTTAGTTAATTTTAGTTCTGTAAAAGACAATGAAATTGTTGGTTTTCATTATCTTTTGAGGCATAAACAAAATTAATAAAAATATAAATTAATGCAAAGAAACAATATCTAAAATAAAATAAAAAAGGAAAATATATTTTTTTTTTAATTCTTAAAAAAATTTCCTAAAAAGTATTTTTTAACAATTTTAATATTTAGCCATAAAAACAGCTAATATATAAAACCCCTTTTTTCTTATAATATTTTTAAAAATTCTTTTCTCCCTCCCCTAGAAAAAAAGTTTAATTTTAAGCAACATTATTTGTTTTACACTAACGAAATTTCTTTATAAAATTTTTGTAGCAAGTGCATAATAACAATAACCTAATTCAAGCAAATGGCAGCAAATTGTGTTGAATTAAACATTATCTTTCATATAATTGCCTTAAATTGAAGAGCTATAAAAAATAATGATTTAAAACTATTTTTATTTCCGTATTTATATATTTATTTTACTACAACACTATCTCTCTATTTCATACTTTAGTCAATTTTCTATAGAAATTTTTATTTTCAAAAGCATGTAATTTAAATCCATAGAAAATGTGTAGTATATTGCAATCATAATATACAATTATCCAACTGAGTTGCTTTATTCTACAGAATGTTTTTTATATGATTTTATTAAGCCAATTTATTTTGCCACAAACAAAAAAAAAAACAATTTGTTTCCTTTCTAGTTTGTTGCTGCAGATAAGATAAAAATAATTTGGATTTAAAAAAAATTACCAAAAAATATGCAACAAAATTTATGCAAGTTTAAGAACTGACTTGTCTCTAGTCTAGTCTCTAGTCTAGTCTCTAGTCTAGTCTCTAGTCTAGTCTCTAGTCTACTCTCTAGCCAAGTCTCTAGTCGAGTCTAACCTCTAGTCTAGTCTCTAGTCGAGTCTAGTCTCTAGTTTAGTCTCTAGTCTAGTCTCTAGTCTAGTCTCTAGTCTAGTCTCTAGTCTAGTCTCTAGTCTAGTCTCTAGTCTAGTCTCTAGTCTAGTCTCTAGTCTAGTCTCTAGTCTAGTCTCTAGTCTAGTCTCTAGTCTAGTCTCTATTCTAGTCTCGTCTCTAGTATTGCTTCTATAATAGTCTAGTTTCTTTATCAAAACTAATAAACTTAATGTTTCTTTTATTTAATTTTCCCTTCAAAACCAGCCATTCTTTTAATTACTCACAATTATTTTCAATTTCAAATTAATTTGCTTTATTTTTTAATTAATTGACTAATTTGTTTAGTTCAATGAACAATGACAATATAAATTCATTTGCTATTAAATTCGTCTATTCTCTGTTGATGTCTGAGTACATATTTTCAATAGCTTCTTCCATTATTCTTATTTCTCCACTTTAATTTGTTTGTTTTCATTGTCTTCAAAATAATTCTGTTGTGTTTTTTTTATTTTTTGGTCGCATTGAAAATTGAATTGTGTTTTACCATTCAATCAAATTTAAAAAGACGAATTGTAAAGACCAACAAACCAGACAGAAAAACGAAATATTGGAGACAGGCAGAAAAAAAGGCTGATAGGAAATATTTAAGACGGAGAAAGAAAAACAAAGGATGGATGACTGAAAAGACAAGAAATAAATGTGTATTGAAAGACAAATAAATATGGAAGCAATGTCATAAATTTATGTTTCTATTTACTTATTTAAACAACCTTTAATACTACAAATTATTTAAATTATTTCACAATAGTTGACTGTAATAAGCAATTTAGTATTCATCGATATGTCTTTCTATTAAAATAATTTATAGCAAACATGCCATTTTCCACATTTTCATGCCACTATTCAAATTTATTTTAAAACTTTTTAACTGGTTATAAATAAATCAGCGAAAATTTAAAATAATCTCTAAAAACTTTAGGAATTTCCACAAAATCTCATAACATAAGTTGTAATTGTTACTTAACTAAGGGGAAAGAACCTGAAATAGAACCTGAACTAGAACCTGAACAAGAACTAGAACCTGGATTAGAACCTGAACCTGAACTAGAACCTGATCAAGAACCTGAACTAGAACCTGAACTAGAACCTGAACTAGAACCTGAACTAGAACCTAAACTAGAACCTGAACCTGAACTAGAACCTGAACAAGAACCTAAACCTGAACTGAACTACCTAAACCCGGACTAGAAGCTGAACTAGAACTGAACTAGAACTGAACTAGAACTGAACTAGAACTGAACTAGAACTGAACTAGAACTGAACTAGAACTGAACTAGAACTGAACTAGAACTGAACTAGAACTGAACTAGAACTGAACTAGAACTGAACTAGAACTGAACTAGAACTGAACTAGAACTGAACTAGAACTGAACTAGAACTGAACTAGAACTGAACTAGAACTGAACTAGAACTGAACTAGAACTGAACTAGAACTGAACTAGAACTGAACTAGAACTGAACTAGAACTGAACTAGAACTGAACTAGAACTGAACTAGAACTGAACTAGAACTGAACTAGAACTGAACTAGAACTGAACTAGAACTGAACTAGAACTGAACTAGAACTGAACTAGAACTGAACTAGAACTGAACTAGAACTGAACTAGAACCTGAACTATAACCTGAACTAGAACCTGAACTAGAACCTGAACTAGAACCAAAACCAAAACTAAATAAAGCTTTAGATTTTTGCTTCTGGGGGTTACCTTCCCTTTATCTACATAACTTTAAGATAAAATCTGTGTTTCTATAGCTTCTTAATAATAGGCTTTAGTTACTTTTTATAACAATTCCAATAATGTGTGGTTCTTCTATTCAACTAAAAATATACGTGAGCCTATACCTACATAAGTTTGCATACAAATATCCTTTTATAAGACAATGTCTTTATGTGGTGTACAAGTTTCAAAGAAAGTTTTCTGTTAATTTATGACACCCAATGTGAGTGGAAAACTTTGTCAAGATTTATTAATCCCGATTATAATTTAAAACAATAACAGGGATTGTTGGCATAAGTTTGTGATTTTTTAGGTTTGTCATATGAACATGAATGAAATTGAATATAAATTAAAAGTGAGCACTAAGTGTAATAAGTTATGAAAAGGCCAACATGCATACATATTTGTTTTTAGTTTAAACTTTTGTGTTTAAAGTAGTATAAACTGTGAGTTATTTTAAGTGGTTTAAATCTATATTTTATTGATCAACTTCAAAGAAATTTCGTTACTGAAAATACACTATATTATTTATATGAATGTTTGTTCTTTTTAACAGTTTTCCTGTGTTCTTTTTTAAAGTGATATTTATCTGCAATTGAATTATTTTGCACTCACCATTTAAGCACTTGATTAATTTTCCTCCTCCCAAACTGTATGCAATACTTTTTTGCGAATAGTTGCTAGCAAACAACAATCACATTCTCACTTGATCACTTTAACACACATTCCGTTCAATATAATCAATTCAAAGTCATCAATTTTCAATGTGTGGTGGAAAAAAATCAACGCCCACAATAGCGTACCAAAACAAGCAAAAGAGTAGAGAAAAAAATTATCACAAATTGGTCAAAATGTCACGTTAAGACACGTATACAAGTGCAGTTGCTATGAAAAATGAACAAGTATGCGAAAAAAAGAACTACTGAAACCAATGAGAGATAAATGTCACAATGAAGAAACAGATACAAATGAGGGGGAAACAGTAAACTGTTTTAAACCGTGATAAAAACAAGTGATTTTGTTTAACTTTTCTAAGATAAGTTCTATCAAAGAGCTTCTACTGTATTGGCTTTAAACTGCTGTTTAAATGGTTTGTTAAATGTATCTTGCATTTGCGGTTGTATTTTGTATTAATGATGCATAATAAAATCATGTCGCCAAGAAGAAATTCCTGGTGTATTGTTGCTTGTAGGCTGCCAATTTTATTGTGGTCTACACAGTAGATATTTGTGTTTTTGTCAGGCTGCTGTTAAAGTTGTTTTTTGGTTATGTTTTTGTG
Source organism: Calliphora vicina (assembly GCF_958450345.1). Taxonomy (NCBI): domain Eukaryota; kingdom Metazoa; phylum Arthropoda; class Insecta; order Diptera; family Calliphoridae; genus Calliphora; species Calliphora vicina. The sequence goes on from NC_088783.1 coordinate 118,883,477, forward strand.
GGTAAGATAAATGACCAGGTTAAAGTGATGTATGAGCAGTAAATAAACTAGAGAAAGGGAATGAAAATAAAATGATTAAGTGTTTAATATAAAAAAACAGTATTAAAAGGAAAGTATTTAAGACCTGTTTTACTGCTTTAAAAGCTTTTGTTTTAATCATAAAAATACTGCTTTCAATTATAGTTTATTGTGTTATTAACAATCCTCTCCTAAGTTCTTTCTCGTGCATGCTGAGGTGTTGTTTTCTTGGGCTAGCATGTCGCAGTTCTAAAACATCCTTTTATGTTGTAAAATAAGTCAACCAAGACTTTGCTGAAACACATAAATTTCGTTTTATTATAAAGCAAATCTACAACAAAATTTAAGTAAATGACATAAACTTCTATTTAATTAAGCAAAATACACATTTCTTTTAACAATTATGTCTTAAAAACAACATAAAATGTTAGAAAATTAAACAAATTAAATATAATTTATGTGACATGACCTAAATAAAAATTCCTGACACCATGAGCATAAGACAAAATCTTAAAAAATGTTTAAATACCTAATAAAAATTACTTTAATTAACACAAAATACTTTGCAAGTACTCAGAAACTAAAGTTTTATTTAAAAATCATCATTAACTAACTTTAAATTATGGTAATATAAAATAAGTAAAAAAAAATATTTTTTTTTTTCAAAATTTTTTTTTAATTTTGTCTTAATTTTTGTTTCCAAAAAATAAATTTAAATAAAATTTTCACTGAAAATCAGAGAGCTTATGGTGTTTGCTTTCTTAATACTTTTATTTTATTAAAATCGCTTGATAACAACAGCAATTATTAAGGATTTTCTCTAAATACCCATAAATTAATATTAATCATACGCTACCAAATGAAAAAATTCTAAATGCTTTTTTGTATTACTTTAACTACTAAAAACTATAAATCATTGTTTTTTTTAACATAACTACTACTTAAATCAAAAGCATGGTTGTAAATTTAATTGATTGTATATAAATTAAGAAAATATTTTTTTAATTTTAACTTATTTCATTTTAATTTTTGTTTAATAAAAAATAGATTTAGTTTAAATTTTCATTGAAAGTCTTAAAGCTTATGGACTTGGCTTTCTTCACACTTTTATTTTATTAAAATCCCTTTATCACAACGGAAATTATCCGGGATTTGCTAAACATACTCAGTAATTAATATTAATCATACGCTACAAAAACAAAAAATTCTAAATGCTTTTTTGTATTACTTCAACTGCTAAAAATAACATATTTTTGTATTTTTAACATAACTACTCCTTAAATAAAAAAATTCGTTGTTTATTTCAATTTGCTGTATAAAAATTAAAATAAATATTTTTTTTTTAATTTTTAATTTTATCTGAATATTTTTTTTTTAAAATATAAATTTTGTTCAAATTTTTATTCAAAATCATTTTACTTATGGTGTTTTCTTTTCAAATAGTTTTACTTTTAAAAAATCCCTTTATAACAAAAGAACTTTTGGAGAATTTTCTAAACCTGCACAATAATTAATATTAATCATACGCTACCAAAATTAAAATTTCTAAAGGCTTTTTATTATCACTTTAAAGGCTTAAAACAAGATTTTATTGTATTTTCAACAGGTTTACTGTTCAAAAAAAAATAAAATCTGTTGCTAATTTAATCAGCTTTATAGAGTTTTAATATGGAAATTAGCTTTCAAATAAAAACATCTTTTAAAATTTTTTGGTTTTTTATTTGATTAACAAAAAACATACTCAAAATTTTCAAAAGTTTTATATTTTAGGTAAAAATCATTATTAGGGAACTATAAATTATAGTAATATAAGAAATATTGAAAAAAAAATATTTTTGAAAAAATTATTTTACTTTCGTCTTAATTTTGTTCACTATTCAACAGATTTAGTTCCAATTTTCATTGAAAATCTTAAAGCCTATTGAGTTTTCATTTTAAATACAGTTACTTTATTCAAATCGCTTAATAACAACAGAAATTATTAAGGTTTATTTCAACATACCTAGTAATTAATATTAATCATACGCCACCATAACTGAAAATTGGAAAAGCTTTTATTATTACTTTAATTGCTAAAATCAATATATTTTTGTATTTTTAACATAATTACTACAAAAATAATAAGCACCGTTGTTAATTTAATTTGCTATATAAAAATTTAAAATTGGAATTTAAAAAATAATTTTGTCTTTTTTTTCGTCTTAATTTTTTTTACTAAAATATAAATTTTATTCAAATTTATATTAAAAATTGTATAACTTATAGTGGTTGCTTTCTATACAGTTTTACATTTTGAAAATCCCTTTATAACAACAGAAATAATTAGAGATTTTGTCAGCCTACACAATAATTAATATTAATCATACGCTACCTTAATTGAAAATTGTCAATGCATTTTATTATTTTTACAAATGCTAAAATTTTTTTTTCTATTTTCAATATATTTACTACTCATTTGCTTTATAAAAAATAAAAAATGCAATTAAAAATATTTTTTAATTTTTCTTTTTTTAACTTCGTCCTCATTTTTTTTTACTAAAATACAATTTTTTTTTTAAATTTTTATTCAAAATCGTATAACTTACAATGTTTGCTTTCTCTACTGTACTACTTTTTTTAAAGTACCTCTATTACAACAGAAATTATTAAAGATTTTCTAAATATACCCATTAATTAATATTAATCATACGCTACCAAAACAAAAAATTCTAAAAGCTTTTTAGTTTTACCTAAAATGATAAAAAAAAAGATATTTATTGTATTTTTAACATATTAAGTAATAAAACCGCTGTTAATTTAATTTGCTTTTGATCTATATTAATGAATGTTGCCCTGAAATTAAAACTTTATTGCAAAATATTAACTTTTAAATAAATTTCTTAAATTTTAAACATCTTAGTCACATGCTAAAACATTATTTCCTTTAAAATCCTGGCAATTTATCATTTCAACACTCACATCTGAATTTCTTTCAATTTCATTTCTTCTTTTCTCTGCTTCTTTATGCTGTATATTGAAACTAATTTACACAATTGTAAAAATTCAATTGTCTTTATGCATCTACCAGTTTATTCTTGCTTTTCTTTCTCATACTTTATTTACTTGAAAAGCATTTTTCTAAACATTAACTAAATAAATGTGTGTCATAAATCATAATAAGAAAGCTTTTTATGCTGGGAAAGGGAAACACATTCTCACACATTTTACAATTACATACATACATTGCTATAACTATAATTTAATATAAAATTTTTCTTCATTTTACTCTTTTATCCACTTCCTTTGAAAACGAAACTGTTTGTATATTTGTCAGTGCATTTCCGTTTTGAAGGCAATAGAAAAAACTGCTTATACAAATATGTGGAAACAGCAAGATGGTGATTCTTATTTATTTTAAATATGTTTCTATAGAGTTAGAAATGTTGTATTGAAAGTAAGTAAAATATATTTATTAGTCTCCTAAGATACTGCTGTTCTTGTTAAAACTACTTTACTTAATAAGCTTATATTTTAAACAGCTATTGCAAGTGTAAGAATTATAATTTTTTTATTAATTTAAAAAAAAAACTTCAAAAATTTTAAAATTTCCAAATCTATTTTTCAGATTATTTACAATTTTTTCTTAAACATTTTTAAAATTTTATTTCTTTTTAAGCATTAGTGTTATAACCTCAAGTGTTTTCTTTGTATATCATTTTAAATTAAAAATATCCTTTGATTATAACTCAAGTTATAAAGGATTTTCTAAATTTACCCAGTAATTAATATTAATCATACGCTCTCAAACAAAAAAAATATTTTTATTGAAAAACACTATTTAAATACGAATTTCATCAAATATGTTGAATTAAATGTGTTTAAGCTTTAACAAAGCCTTTTTTAAAAATAACATTCTGAAAATTAAGACTCTGGAAAATTCTGATTTTAAGAGTAGATTGCCTTACAAAAATAATATAAAATTTTACAATAGTTTGAATCAAATATCAAATAATTTTTTTTATAAACGAATTTCACGTCATGCCTCTATATAAATCTCAAGCAACACACGGTTTGTTATTTCTTGTTTTATATTATAAAAAAATTTGTTTTCTGGGAAACAAAATCAAAAATGTTAAAAAACCATTTATTTTCATTCTTTTTTTTTTTGTACACTGGAGTTGAGTTTTATATTTTGCCACTATTTTCAATTTATTTTTTGCTTTTCTTTACTTGTTTTAACAAAACCAAATCCCCTCCCCCTTTTTGTCATAAACTCATTTTTAACTTTATTGACACTAAGTGCATTATTTTGAATAATGTTGTTTTTCCGCCAATATTCAAGAGCAAATATGTATGCCAAACGCGATAAAAAGTTATTAATAGGATTTTGAGATGACTTTTTTTGTTAGGGAAATAGTTGGAAAGGAAAAATATTTGTATAAATTTAAGGGAATTTGTGAAATAAATATACTTATATGCAATTTATAAGCTTTAAGGAAATAAGATTTATGGAAATATGATTTTATAAGGACTATAAATAAGTTTGTGGTTATGATATAGTTATTTGCTTTAGTTTAGTTCAAAGCCTGGTATGTCTAACTTTATTTGCAATTTGATTTGTTTAATTTATTGCCTTGGTTTAAAAGTTATGTTGGATTGTGTTAGTTAACACATAATTAAATATTAATCATACGCCTTGTTATAAGAAAAAATAAAAAATTTGATTAATTTAGCAATCTATCATTAAAATTAAGAAATTTGTTATGGTTTCTTTTTGTCAATATTAAGTAGATGGCAGAGAAATTGAAACTAATAATTTGTTTTGTGGAAATATTCCCATTTTAGTTTAGTCTGTAAGTAAATTTTTTGTCTGTCAAAAACGTTTTTTTAAATTAAAATTTTTTATTCTACATTTCTGACATGCAAAATCGTCCTTTAAGATCTCCGATGGAACACATTCACCATATGTTTTTTGTTGGCTAACTAAAATTTCTGGAAAAAAAACTCAATATTTGATTTTAATTAGTTTAATTTTATTATTTTACTTAATTAATTCCAGGTTTTCGTTTAACAATTTATAAAAAAAAAATTTTATAATTTTTTTTTAATTACAAAAAAAACACTTTCATTCAAGATTTTTTAAATTTTTTTGTTTATTTAAAAATATATCTTGCTATAACAATGCATTTTTATTAAAAAAATATATAAAAATGTCAACTAAAAATAATTTTTTTTAATTTAAAAATTTTGTTAACCTAGTTCGTATGATTAATATTAATTATGTAATATTTTAGAAAAATAGCTGTAACTTCATGAGAAAATAAGCTAAAGACATAAAATAAAATGCTTTTTATTAACAAGACTTTGGGTTATAATAAACAAATAAAATAAATAACAAAATTCAAATTCAATTTAAGAAATTTTAAAAAAAGTAAAAAAAAAATTATAAAAAAGAATTTTTAATTCTACAATATTAAATGAATTTAGCGTTAAAGGCTTATAAGAACTCATAAAATTTTATTTATATTTATTTACTCTTTATAAATTTATTCTTAATCATTTTTCTAACTAAAAATTCAAGAAGAAACATTTTGTTTTTAAATTCAATTTTTTTTTGTTTATTTTAGAATATATTTTAGAATATTACAATACATTTTTTTTAAAAAAAAATATATAAAAAGTTAATTAAAAGTGAATTTTTTTTAATTTTAAAATTTGTTTAATCTAGTGCGTATGATTAATATAAATTATGTATTATTTTAGAAAAATGGCTGTAACTTCATGAGAAATTGAGCTAGAGAGATAAAATAAAATAATTTTTATTAACAAGACTTTGGGTTATAATAAACAAATAAAATAAATAACAAAATTCAAATAAAATTTAAGAAATTTTAAAAAATGTAGAAACATTTTTTTTGAAAAAAAATTTAATTCTCCAATTTTAAATGAATTATGCGTTAAAGGCTTATAAGAACTCATAAAATTTTGTTTATATTTATTTGCTCTTTATACATTCATTCTTAATAATTTTTCTAACATAAAATTCAAGAAGAAACATTTTGTTTTTAAATTCAAAATTTTTTTGTTTATTTTAGAATATATCTCGTTACTACCATGCTTTTTTATAAAAAAATATATAAAAAAGTTATTTAAAAGTGAATTTTTTTAATTTCCAAAATTTGTTTAACCTAGTGCGTATGATTAATATTAATTATGTATTATTTTAGAAAAATGGCTGTAACTTCATGAGAAAATAAGCTAAAGACATAAAATAAAATGCTTTTTATTAACAAGTCTTTGGGTTATAATAAACGATTAAAATAAATAACAAAATTTAAATACAATTTAAGAAATTTAAAAAAAAATATAGAAATATATTTTTAGTAAAAAATTTAAAATTTTTTAATTCTCTAATTTTAAATGAATTTAGCGTTAAATGCTTATAAGTACTCAAACTATTTTATTTATATTTATTTGCTCTTTATAAATTCAGTTTTCATTCATTTTATTTATTTGCTCTTTATAAATTAATTTTTCTAACTAAAAATTCAAGAAGAAACATTTTGTTTTTAAATTCAAAATTTTTTTGTTTATTTTAGAAAATATGTTGTTATTACAATGCATTATTCTTAAAAAAAATATAAAAAAAGTTAATTAAAGGTTATTTTTTTCAATTTTAAAATTTGTTTAATCTAGTGCGTATGATTAATATTAATTATGTATTATTTTAGAAAAATGGCTGTAACTTCATAAGAAATTGAGCTAGAGAGATAAAATAAAATTATTTTTATTAACAAGACCTTGGGCTATAATAAACAAATAAAATAACTAACAAACTTATAATAAAATTTGTGAATTTGAAGTAAAAAATAAAAAATATTTTTTTAGGAAAATTTTAAATATTTGAATTCTTTAATTTTAAATGAGTTTAGCTTAAAAGAACTAATAAAATCTTATTTATATTTAATTAAGCTTTACTAAATTATTTTTAATTATTTTTCTAACTAAAAATTACTGAATAAACATTTTGTTTTTAAGTTATATTAATTAACTTATTTTGCTTTACCTTTTTCCTATACAGGTTTTTCTTATACTTTCCTAAATGACATTATTATTAAGTTTGCATAAATTAAGATGGCCTTTTTGTGTTATGTTCTGCTACCTATTGCTTGAGTTAATTCCTACTGACAACAAAAATTTTGGCCAAAAATTGTGACTCTTATTTAAACATAAATATGCATACTTAAAAACCATAAGACCATAAAACTATAAGAGTATAAGTATAATAAAAACCACAAGGGTGTGGGGAGCTAGTTTTGAAAGACCTTTATTTTATGAACAATAACCAAGACTTAAATGTTTATGAAATATAGTTAATGTAAGACTTTTCAGGGGGTATTTCTTTGACACTCTTTTACAAAAATAATATGAGTTTTAAATAGACTTTTCTGGTGCACACAAAATATAAAAGTCTATTATGAGTTTTAGCATTTTTAATTTTTTATATTAAAAGCTGTAAGAGAAGAAGATTTTTAAATAGCATTGTTGTGGTTTTCTGGTCAATGGTTTATGAGTTTCGAAACTCATTATAAAGCTTAAAAATGCTTCTTAGTTCATTTTTGTTTTACAATTTTAGTAGTTTGTTAAGTATTTAACACTTTTGTTTGTAATCTGTTTAATGGAGAGCTGTAAGATGTTGTTAGCAAAAAAAATAATACTAAGACTTACATGACTTGCCCTAGTTTTTCCAATGGCCTTTTATTTTTACTAAAAAGCTAAAAATTTAGCCAATTATGTCAAAGTACCAGTATTATTACAAGATTTATATAAGTTTTGCCATACATACAACAATTGTTTCAGCTCACAGCAACAACACGCTTTAGTTTCCTAGATTGTATGAATTTTCTGGCAAGTTTTCTGGGAAAATATCAAATAAAAACTAAAAACCAAACTTTTATTGCTTTTTAAGCTAAAAATGTGCATTGAAGGAAAACAAAAATTTTAAACTTTTGTTTGTAAGTTTTAAGCTTTAAATGTAATATCAAGAGGGTGAAGCAAAACAAAATAAAAAAAAAAAAACTTAAGCATGAAATTTATAACATGTGTTGTTTTCTACAAGGAAACAATATAAGTACTACGGGTTTAATGCCATCAATAAGCATTTTGTTTTATAGTTTTTTTTACTATTTAACACAAATATTAAATATAAAAAGCTTGCTTTTAGTTTAACACAGTTTTTTTTAAATTTTTTTAAAAATGTTCTCTAGAGCGTATGATTATTATTAATTTTGAGTTGTTTTCAAAAAATGTGTATAACTTGTTTAAAAAATAAGTTAGAAATTGGAAATAAAATGCAGTAAATCAAAGAAAATTTAAGGTTTTATTAAAAATGAAAACTAACTACACAACATATTAAACATTTATTGATTTAAACAAATTCCCAAAAATTTTATTAAAAATTCTCTATAATTTTTTTTTAAATTTTGAAATAAAATTTCACAAGGAATTACTATCATATTATTTATTAAACAATTTTGATATAAATTTTATTTATTTTTAGAATTTAAAAATTTCTCAAAATTTATTTCGAAATTTAAGGGGCTTTAATCTGATATTTTAGCATAACTCAAGAAAGTTTTGTTAATTAATATTAAAGCTTAAAGTATTTTCTTTTAACTACACTTTGTTTCAGTTTGCTATCTTGTTTTATTGCTGAGCTATACAAATTATAAAAAAATAAGACAAAATTAATATTACTCATACGCTCTAGGTAACAATATTTTTAAAACTCAAAAAACTATAAGATTTCAAATAAAATTTAATAATTTTTTTCAGGAAATCTAAACAAAAAGCTATAAATTTTCAAACAAAAAAGAAAATTATCGAATAATGAAAAAAATTCATAAAAAATTTGAGGACAGAATATTTTTTTTTCCAAAAAAAATTTTTAGCCACCAAATTCTATAGAAATCTTTACCTCAAACCAGCTTAAATTTCAGTTAAACTCAATGCAAATTTATGGCAATTTAACACCATTCAAAATACCATTAAAAACAAGAGCCTTTCCCTACACTGTTGCTACTATTTGCTGCAAATAGTTATAACTATAACACCATAATCATCAGTATCTTTTGACTCATAACCAAGCATAAAATAGCTATAGGAAAGTGATGATGTCAGGCAAACTGCAAACTATAACATCTATAGTATAATTTTATAACAGGCAAACCAAACCCAAGAAATAGAAAAACTGTATAGGAATGCAAAAAAAACCCAGAAATAACATGAAATGAAAAACTCAATTTATTTTAAAGACTTAAGCATTATATTACAATGCAATTTTTTTTTTTATAAACCATCTATAAAAGCACTTTGTACTTTAGTATACTAAGCAAATAAATAGAAAAAAAATAGAAAAGTTGAATGCGCTTTAAATGTTGCAAGCAAGCTACAAGAGAGGCTACATAATAAAAGGTTGTGGTATTATATTGAAATACAATGTAAAGTGGTAAAATGAACATACAATTTATACATTTTTTTTTTTTGCTGCATTTAGTATTGTTATTCTTTGTTCAAGCTTCAATGTACACATACAATAAAATCCATACGTTTTTTTCACAAAATAAACTCTTTCCTGCTAGGGTTGTATACAGATCTAGCTAGCAAAATACATACAAATGTGTCATATGTGGTGACAATATAATACAGGTGGTTTTCTTCTACATACAATTTGACATTTACTGACAACTAGATAATACCAGCTGTGGTTAAACCAACACAGCAGTTGTTCCAAGCATTCAAGTATAAATGTAATAAAATTATTTTTGGGAAAATTGCTTTCTTATTTTCTTTTTTCTAAAGAGGGAGTTATCTAAACTTGTAAGAATTTAAAGCATACTTTTGTGGGTTTTATATCTGTGTAAATGGATTAAATAGTTTGGAAATATAAGAAATTTGGCTTAAATTTTGTTCTGTATTAAAATGACATAAATAAGCAACATTCTAATTGAATTAAAATGTAAGAATACAAAAAACAAAAATAAGGGATATATGGCAGAGAAACAGAAAATTAAGAAGTGTTTAAAATTATTTCAAATAAATGATAGAACGGAATATTGTACAACTTTTAAGCAAAAACAAAATATTAAAAAATGAAGTAGAAATCTGAAATAGAACCTGATCTAAAACCTGAACTAGAACCTGAACTAGAACCTGAACTAGAACCAGAACCTGAACTAGAACCTAAACCCGAACTAGAACCTGAACTAATACTGAACTAGAATCTGAACTAGAACTAGAACCTAAACCCGAACTAGAACCTGAACTAATACTGAATTAGAACCTGAACTAGAACCTGAACTAGAACCTGAACTAGAACCTGAACTAGAACCTGAACTAGAACCTGAACTAGAACTGAACTACTACCTGAAGTAGAATCTGAACTATAAACCGAATTAGAAACTGAACTAGAACCTGAAGTAGAACCTAAACTAGAACCTGAACTAGAACATAAACCCGAACTAGAACCTGAACTAATACTGAACTAGAACCTGAACTACCTAAACCCGAACAAGAACCTGAACTAGAACTGAACTAGAACTGAACTAGAACTGAACTAGAACTGAACTAGAACTGAACTAGAACTGAACTAGAACTGAACTAGAACTGAACTAGAACTGAACTAGAACTGAACTAGAACTGAACTAGAACTGAACTAGAACTGAACTAGAACTGAACTAGAACTGAACTAGAACTGAACTAGAACTGAACTAGAACTGAACTAGAACTGAACTAGAACTGAACTAGAACTGAACTAGAACTGAACTAGAACTGAACTAGAACTGAACTAGAACTGAACTAGAACTGAACTAGAACTGAACTAGAACTGAACTAGAACTGAACTAGAACTGAACTAGAACTGAACTAGAACTGAACTAGAACTGAACTAGAACTGAACTAGAACTGAACTAGAACTGAACTAGAACTGAACTAGAACTGAACTAGAACTGAACTAGAACTGAACTAGAACTGAACTAGAACTGAACTAGAACTGAACTAGAACTGAACTAGAACTGAACTAGAACTGAACTAGAACTGAACTAGAACTGAACTAGAACTGAACTAGAACTGAACTAGAACTGAACTAGAACTGAACTAGAACTGAACTAGAACTGAACTAGAACTGAACTAGAACTGAACTAGAACTGAACTAGAACTGAACTAGAACTGAACTAGAACTGAACTAGAACTGAACTAGAACTGAACTAGAACTGAACTAGAACTGAACTAGAACTGAACTAGAACTGAACTAGAACTGAACTAGAACTGAACTAGAACTGAACTAGAACTGAACTAGAACTGAACTAGAACTGAACTAGAACTGAACTAGAACTGAACTAGAACTGAACTCGAACTGAACTAGAACTGAACTAGAACTGAACTAGAACTGAACTAGAACTGAACTAGAACTGAACTAGAACTGAACTAGAACTGAACTGAACTAGAACTGAACTAGAACTGAACTAGAACTGAACTAGAACTGAACTAGAACTGAACTAGAACTGAACTAGAACTGAACTAGAACTGAACTAGAACTGAACTAGAACTGAACTAGAACTGAACTAGAACTGAACTAGAACTGAACTAGAACTGAACTAGAACTGAACTAGAACTGAACTAGAACTGAACTAGAACTGAACTAGAACTGAACTAGAACTTCAATTTAATGGGTTGGTTCAAAACTGCTATGTTTGATTAAATTCCATTTTCTAACCGAAGAAGCAGCAACAATATCTACTTAAACCTATAGATTGTCCAGCACTCTATAAAATCCTTTGAATCATTTACAATTTCTATGGTTTCTTTCAATTTGTATGTTTATTAAGTATAGCATACTTATATGGTTTATCTTACATAATTGTTAAAACATGTTTTGGTTTTGCCATAAAAACTCTTAACAACAACAAAAAAAAGGCTACTCAAAAGAAATGTGTGCAAGTGTTTTTAATATGAAGGTCATTCATTGTTAACCATGGTTATTATATATTTTAGAAAATATTTCTTAGCCTTTATAATAGAATAGAATCTATTCTTGTGCCAGACTTTTAAGGGACCAAAAATATAACAATAAAATGTTTTGCAGCTAAAAGGACATATGAAAAGGGTGCTCTTGAATTTTATCTATTCTAAGATTTAAATAAACAACAAATAAAATATATAAAGATTTTTAAAATCAAATAATATTTAAAGGAATTTTGACTTTTAAACAATCTTAACAATTTATGTTAATATATTCTAATATAATGTTGAATTTAATCTGGTGCTTTACAAACAAAACCTTGAAATTCCTTGATAAGATATATAAGTTCAAATTCCTTTATGGCTGCTGTCAAAATACCAGAATGAGGGAAACTAGTTTTAATGATATTTATATTGGCTTGTGTGGAATCTCAAATAGCCTACATGAAAATGGGAATTTCTGTAAAAATTTATTCAAGATTTGGTTTTCTAAATTGTTTCAACTGATCTGATTTTATTGATTTTCAATACCAACCTACCTAGAGCATTAATGAATATTCTGAGAGAATTTCATTAATTTCAGTTTTTTACTTTGGACAAGAGCGTGATTTATACACACATATAGGGAGGCAAAGCTAAGTTGACTTAGTGATAGTGGAAAAATAACTGCAACTATCATGAACCCAAACATAAAGTCATTTTAACAATTTCCTTTTTGAAATTCATGCTTATTTCACATAAACTCCAGATATAATATTTCCATCAACATGTTTTTTTCACACATTGTTGAGTACAAACATTTCTGTAACCATTTGCTTAAAGAAAACAAGTGAATTTTATTCATACATATGTTCTGGACAGACAAAGGGACCCAGAGAGACAAACTGTAGTACATTTCTTGTTGCCAACATTTTACAATAAAAAAAAATACAGTTGACTTTTGAAATTTTTTGTGCTGGTAACTGGCTTGAAAGGGACTGATTGAAAATGCAAAAAGAGCATATTTTTTTCCAGAAATTTTTTCATTTATATGTTTTATGTGATTGTATGTGATAGTTTATCTTGATGTTTCGAGGAGGATAAAAATACTGTAAACAAAAATATTCTTTACATGAAAAAAATAAAAGTTAAATAAGAAAAACTGTAACCAAGAAAAAGTTCATAATTTTTTTTTATATAAAATTAATGCTGTTTGTAAAAATAATATACAGATTAATGCCCGAATAAGAAAAACCGAAAGAAATCTTAAAAATAAAGAGACTTTGGTGATAATTACATTGAAATTTGGTTAATTTTCAAAAGTTACAAAAAAGGATATATAGCAGGACATGGAAAAATTTAAAGTTTGAAACAAAAGGTTGTTGTAATTATAATTGCTTGCTATTCTTTACACAACATAACAATACAAGCTTTCAAGCAAGGACAATATACGTGAAGTACGTGTTAGTGGTAAGAGAATTTTTAGTTTTCAACAAGTTTTCATACAGACAATACAGCAATTTGAAGCCCCAACTATTCAATATTCCTCAATTCCATATGCAAATATAAACAAGGAAAAAATAAATAATGAAAGCGTAGTAAACATACATACAATAAAAAAAAAGTAAATATACCATAATTAAAAAAAAAAGTTGTGGGGAAAAATATTGTAATAATTGTCTCTAGGTATAATGAGGCATGAACAAAATATGGAATATTCAATATTTATTGTGTTGATGATGATGAATAATAAATACAGAAAAAGTTTAAATTGAATGTGGAAAATAAACATTTGTAAAGCAGGGAAGTCAGACAGGATCGGGGGAAAACAGGCAAAAATGTTTTCAACAAATCTATACATTTTCTTCTATAATATTCTGCATATATCATTTAATGCTTAAAATCAAATTATTTGAATTTTAAAAAAAAAAATTTTTTTTTTCAATTTTCTTTTAAAAATAATTAGAAAAGTGGCAGTAATAAAAAATGATTATGCAACAACTCATATAATATTACTAGTACCAAAATAAAGTTAAATTTTTTAACATTTTCTTATTAGTTCAGAATATCGTCATATATCCTTTTTTTAAGATATCAAAAATTTTTAAGTTTCCCCCTTAGCAACTTGTAAATAATGATACAAATGATAAATATATAAAAACTTTCAATATTTATCCAGAATTTAAAGATCCCTTTAAATGTCCTTTTTTAAAAAATCTAATTTTTTGGAAAAAATTGTCTCACTAAAATTCGTTAATTACTTTGAATTGTTATAATACGTGAAATTTCGTTAATTTTTTCAAAGGTAGTCCTTCCATATATCCTTTTAATGGTGAATTGAGATTTTTAAAGTATTTTTGCCTAAAATCTAATAAAACGTTTCCAAGTTTCAAAATAAATATGTTTGATAGAAAATAAAATTTAATTTACTAAGCCTGCCATATATCCTTTTTTTGAAAAACAAATTTTTTGATAATTTTTTCTTACTACAATTCGAAAAATACATTGAATAGTAATTGTATGTGCAATTAGGTTACATTTTTCAAAAGTAGGAAAGTCCTGCCATATATCCTTTTATTGTTGAATTGAAATTTTTAGATTTATTTCGCCTAAAAACTCTTAAAACGTTACCTAGTTTAAAAATATATATGTTTGATGGAAAATAAAATTTAATTTATTCATCCTGCCATATATCCTTTTTTTGAAAAACTAAATTTTTGAGAAATTTGTCATACTACAATTCGTAAAATACATTGAATTGTAATAATATGTGAATTTTGGTTAAAGTTTTCAAAAGTAGTATAGTCCTGCCATATATCCTTTTATTGGTGAACTGAAATTTTTAGAATGTTTTGCCTAAAAACTAATAGAAAGTTACCAGGTTTAAAACTTTATACGTTGGATGGAAAATAAAATTTAATTTACACATCCTGTCATACATCCTTTTTTTGAAATTCAAAATTTTTGGAAATTTTTCTTACTACAATTCGTAAAATACAATGAATTGTTATGGTACGCAACATTTGGTTAAATTTTCCAAAAGTCGTATAGTAGTGCCATATATCCTTTTAATGGTGAACTGAAATTTTTAGATTTTTCTGCCTAAAAACTCATAAAATGTTACCAACTTTAAAAATTTATATGTTTGATGGAAAATAAAATTTAATTTATACATCCTGCCATATATCCTTTTTTTGAAAAACATATTTTTGGAAAACTTTTCTTACTACAATTCGTAAAAAACATTGAATAGTAATTGAATGTACAATTAGGTTAAATTTTTCAAATGTAGTATAGTCGTGCCATATATCCTTTTATTGGAGAACTGAAATTTTTAGAATTTTTTAGCCTAAAAACTCATAAAATGTCTCGAACCTTTATTTTATCCATATTAAAGGGAAAATAAATTTTAATTTCAAGGTCCTGCCATATATCCTTTTTTTAAAAAAAGCTTAATTATTTAAAAATTTTCCTACTACAACTTGTAAAACACCTTGAATAGTAATTATATTTGAATTTTTGTTAAATTTTTCAAAAGTAATTAGAACCTGTCATATGTCCTTTTATTGGATAACTGAAATTTTTAGATTTTATTTGCATAAAAACTCATAAAATATTAAGAAATTTTAAATTATTTATATTTATATTCTTTAATTCTTAAAATTGTTCAAATTCATGTTGACATACAAATAATGCAAGCAAACATTTACATGTTAAAAAAAGTATATGAACCGAAAAAAGGGCTACAATTTATATAGGAAAAAATAGCATGTAGCCAGATTATGAGAGAAATCAAGCAAAACAAATCCTTACAAAAAAGATTAAAGTTCCGGTGTACTACACAAAAGAACTGTAACAATATATAAGTAGTTATCTATGCTTCTCACTTTAGATATTCATTAAATTTATCTAAGTAGATAACTTTAATTGTATTAAAACCTAAATGGCTTTAATGTGGATGCTAAAATGAAAGGGAAGTTTTTTTACAATCCACTTTTTACTCTTATTTTCTAATGAGTAAAACAAATTTTATATTTCCTTAGCTCTTTATTAATCTCTCTCTGCTCTCAAAAAAACAAACTGCCATTTATTACAGCCCATCAACACATCATGTTCATATGTGCGTTATTAACCCAGTAAACGAAAAGTTCATTTCAAAATAGACAAGGTCGTTTCAACACTCGTGTTCAACACTTTCATGCAATAAATATTTTAGCCTGAGCAAAAGAAAAGAGCTTAATCGAGAGAGAGAGAGCAAAAAGAGAGAAGTTGTGTTAAGAATATAACCTGCTCAGACATGTCCCTAAACAAAACAGCGCCCTTATGCGTACAACAGCATGTTGTTAGTCTTGCAATGAACGTCGGACATGGTTCACTTGTAAACGTGGAAAACGGATAAAGCAAATAACACAAATTACTCACAAAAACGTATAAACAAAAAAAAAGAAGAATATATAACCCTAAAAATAATGATAAATAATTAATTTTAAAGAAAAATTAAGCAATTATGTAAATGTATACAAAAAAACAAGGTGAAATGTTAAAAGAAAAATCAAAAACAGAAAAAAAAATTAAATTAACGAAAAAGGATATAAGCAGAGTATGACAAAAATACATAAAGTGTAAGAAATTTTTACATATATTAAAACAGCAGCTAAAACTACGTTCTTTAAAAGAATTCATAATAAAAAATTTAAAAAATTTGTAAACAAAAATTCTGAAATAAAAAAATGTTTTACAAAATGGTCACACAGTAGAAAAAATCTACAAGAATTAGTTTAATTTTAATATTAAAATGTAATAGAATGCATTAACAATTTGTATAACATCCCTTTACTTGAAAAATATAGTGAATGTTCGACTAATAACCTTAAGGCATCATGAAAATTTACTAAAAATCCTTATCTTACGCTTTAAAAGTGTATAAAATCTATTAAAAAATGTTATTTTGCTGTTGGGCTTAAAAAGCTGTTGAAAAAGATGTTAAAAACCAGCAAAATAATAAAAAAAATAAATCACCCAAAAAAGGATATATGGCCAGGATAAAAACATGTAACAGCAAGAACAAAAAAAGTAATGGAATATTAAATGTGTGAATTTTTCACGTTCTGTTAACATAAAAAACATAGAAATTTTAGCAAAAAAGAAAACATAAACCTGAAAATTCTAAAAAAACGAAACCAAAAAAGTTGGCTAAATGAAATATAGCATAAAGAATGTTATTAATAGCACTAAACTTTATTATTTAACAAAATTTTGTCTGTTTTCATATAAAGGATATATGAATGACTGTGGAAAAAGCCCAGATTTGGTGTAATAAGTTAATATTAATGAAATAACATAAGAAAACACGTCCTTTATGGAAATTAACTTGAATTTAAACAATCCTCAAAAGGCCTTATTCTACAATTTTAAAGGATACTTAAAGAATGTAAAAAATATTAAAAAATGTTTTCCAAAAATACACAAAATACTTTAATATTTGCTTCCATTAGAATTCGAAATTAGTTTCTGATTAAAACCCTTTTAAAATGCCAATAACACATCATAAAAATCTATAACTGAATAAAAGGATATATGGCCAGGTATACGAAATCTTTAAATTACGAAAAAATCATTTAGAAATTGTAAAATGGCAGGAAATATGACAACCTTTAATAGAATTAAACCAAGAAAATCTTGACGAGAAAAATAAAAATTCCATAAAATTAATTTAAAAAAAATGTAAAAATTTAAATTTTCTTAAAATTATTAAATTAAAGAATTTAGAACCCCGCTAAAATATTAAAACAAAAACACCTCAATGAATAAAAAAAAACAATATATTGCCCAATAGCAGATGTAAATATTATAGAAAATCCTGTCCTTTTAATTTTTATTTTTAAAACAAACATACAAAAATCCTAATAACCACATAATCAATGTTTTTAATAAAAAAAAATCATAAATTTATTTTTTAACAAAAAAGGATATATGAAAGGACTTGCATAAAATCTATATTTTACAAAAAAATTAAATTGCTAATAAATCTGGCCACTGAAATACCTCATGTTAGCAGCACAAAACCATGATTTTTTTACTAAATACCATGGTTTTATTGAATTTCATTGGCGAACAAGTTTAATATGTTTTACGTAAAAGTAAAATTTTATTATTTTTTTTTTATGTTTTCAACATATTCTGCTAAAAACAATTACAAAACTAAAACAATAACTAAAAAGGATATACGGCAGGACATGTTAAATGTTGTTGGAAACTGCAAATTTATATAATCTTCAAAAGGGCGGCATAAATAAAACTTTAATGTTTTAATTAATGTTAACTTTCTTTAATAACAACACAATTTCATACATTCACAAATAAAGGATATATGACAGGACCTTTAAAATAATACAAAAAACTTATATTTGTTTTGCAATTATAAAACAAACGAGTAATAGACATCTTGTAGGCTATCCCAATAAATCATTTTTACGATATTTTAAAGAAAAAATATCGAATTTTTAAACCAACTTAATTTATGTTTAAAAATCTTATTATATGGACCTAATAAAGATTTGGAAAGCAAAATTTCATTAAATTTTAATGGAAACTGTAAAAATTTTGAAAATTGTAGAAAAAGGACATATAAAAGGACCTCCTAAATATGCACATATTTGGCAAAATTATATTTTATTTTCAATTAAGTAACTGAAGCACATCCTGTAATCTATAGACTTGTTTAAATCACCCAAGATCTTAAAGTTTATTGAAGGAAAATAAGAAAAAAAAATGGGTTTAGTTAGTTTTTTTGTTACTAACTAATTTCACAATAATTTTTAACTTCCAGTTCATTAAAAATTATAATATTTATAAATTTTTCTAAAAAGGATATATAAAGGACATGCTCAAATTTCATTTTACTTAAATCATGTTGCTTTATTTTCTAACTTCAATAAAATTTTATAACTTTTAATGAATTCTAAATAAGTTTGCACATCAGTTTTAATGAAAAATGTAAAAAAAATCATTATTTAGATAAAAGATATATGAAAGGACCTCAAAAAAATTAAGATAAATATGAAAATTATATCTTAAAATCAAGAAGTGAACTAATATACATATGTACTGTAAGCTAAAAAAATTTTTAATTTATTTCAAAATTTCATTTCAAAATAATTTGTAGTAAAATTCTTTTAAAATTACCAAAATTTTTAAATTTTTTAGAAAGGATATATGAAAGGACATGTTCAAATTAAAATTTATTCAAATCATCTGGCTTTATGCTGTAAGTGCACTACAATCTTCATCCTTTTAAAGCATTCATATAAATTTTAATGAAAACTAACAGATGCAAATTGTTTTTTTAATTCTTGAAAAGCATTTAATTTGGCATTTGTTAAGCATTAAATTTATATTTTAATAGTCATTATGTATACAATAGGAATAGAGAGAAATTTGTTAAAAATAATAAAATTTTCTTAAATTTAAAAAAAGGATATATGACAGGACCTGTTTTAATAAAGATTTCTCCAAAATAATTTTACAGATTCTTAAAGAACATAAAATTCTTCGATCTTTTCACATGAAATGTATTCAAAAAAGTTCAACAAAATATTACTATTTAGGTTAAAATAGTATATACTCATAATTTGTAATTCCTACTTTAATATATACAATTCTAATACACAAATTGTTGAGAAATTTGTTAAAAAATATGATTTTTTGGAATTCTGAAAAAAGGATATATGACAGGACCTCTTTTAATAATGATTTCCCTAAAATATTCTCAATGATTCTTCAAGAGCATTTAATTCTATGTTCTTTTAGCTTATAATATAGTAAGAAAACTGCAAACAAATATATTTTATATGACCTTTAAAAAGACATTTGCAAGATTTTGAGTTGTTATCTTATTTACCATTCTTTTATAACAATAATATTGTACATTTGTTAGAAAATATGAAATTTTCTTTGATATTGAAAAAAGGATATATGACAGGACCTGCTAAATGCAGATTTTTATAAAATATTCTTAAGGTATCAAAGAGAGTATTTACTTTTACGTTCCCTTAGCCTATAATATGTTCAAAAACTAAAAAAAAATATGTTTGATAGTGCCTTAAAAATTGTTTATTCACAATTTTGAATTATTATTGCACTTACGTTTATTATGTAGGAATAATAATCAGAAATTTGTTAGAAAATATGAAATTTCCCTAAATTCTAAAAAAGGATATATGGCAGGACCTGTTAAAATATAAAGTTTTCCAAAATTTTCTTTAAGATTCGAAAAGAGCATTTAATTCTACGTTCTATTAGCTTATAATGTAAAGAAAAGTATAAAAAAATTATTTTTTTTCGATTTTAAAATTCAATTTTAACTAATTTTTAAAATTGATTTTCGAATTTATTATTCATGAGCAAATATTTAATCAAATTTGTAAGAAAACTTTGAATTTTATAAAATTTAAAAAAGGATATATGACAGGACCAGTTTAAATAGAAAGTTTTCCAAAATTTTATTTAAGATTCTAAAAGAGCATTTAATTCTACGTTCTATTAGCTATAATATGTAAAGAAAAGTATATAAAAATTATTTTTTTTCGATTATAAAAATTATTTATTCCCAATTTTATAAATTTAGTTTACAATTTGTTATTGTTGAACAAAAATTTATTAAAATTTGTAAGAAAATTGTTAATTTTATGAAATTTAAAAAAAAGGATATATGACCGGACCAGTTAAAACAAAGAGTTTTCCAAAATTTTCTTTAAGATTCTAAAAGAGCATTAAATTTTACGTTCTTTTAGCTTATAACATGTAAAGAAAAGTATAAAAAAATTTATTTTTTTCAATTTTAAAATTTATTTTTAACTAATTTTTAAAATTGATTTTCGAAGTTGTTATTCATGAATAAAAATTTAATGAAATTTGTAAAAAAATTTTGAATTTTATGAAATTTAAAATAAAGGATATATGAAAGGACCTGTTTAAATTTAGTTTACCTGAAATCTATGCACAGATTTCAAAAGAGCATTAAATATGACTTTCTTTATTCATAAATTTTGTTAAAAATATTCATTAATTTAAACAATTTTACAACTTTATCTTGGCTTATGATGATTTTTATGTTATTCTATTTGTTTGCTTTTTTCCAGATACCAGTCTGCATAACATTAATGTGCTTATAAACTTGAGTCTTAAATAAAAATTTATGAGAAACTAAATTAAGTTCGCAAAACTATATTAAAGTTTATGAAAGTCGTAAAAAAAAGTGTGTGGGGAACAAAACCAAAGAAATAATACAATATAAAAAACTAAAAAGCAACAAGTGAAACTATTAATAATACTAAAAAAAAAGGAAGCAGAGTATAAACCACTAAAACGCATAAAAACCACAATAGAAAAATGTTTTAAATATTAAGCCAAGGCAACAAAAAAATACTATTAAATCCAAAAGTTATGCGTACTTAAATTTTAATGAAAATTTTTTTTTAAAAAAAAAAAAGGAATAAGCATTAAAAGCTTTTAAAGCTGAGTGGGTAAAAAGGATATATGCTACAATAATAGCTTACAATAACAACAAACCAACAACATTTCCATTCAACTAATGGCGGTATAATGTTAAAAACAAATAACACTTTTTGTTGTTGTTGTCCTTGCTGCTGTCGTTGTTGTTGTTGAGTGTGTGTGCATAAAATAGAGAAATAAAATGTGTTTGTATTTATAAAACAGGATAATGGCATTTTAATATTTAATAGACGTGAAAGAAGCAACTAATGGAAAAATAATGTTGTATTGTTTAAAATGTAAAATAACAGCAGAAAAAAACCTAATGAAAATTAAATAGAATTTATTTCTATAAAAAAAAAGTGAAAATAAAAATAACAAAATATCAAAGAAATTATAAATATTCAAATATAAAATTGTCCTAACCCCCTCAAAAAAACACACAAAAGGATTAAAAAGGATTAAATTTTACCATAATCAAAAATTAAATAATTTATCATACAAATTACAAAGCACTCAAATGTTTTTAATACAGAGAAAATATATAGATAAATAAAACAATAGCAGTTTTTATAACAAAGAGAGGATAATGAAAATTTGTGAAATTAAAAGTAAATATGAAATACAAAAGCAATTTAATTTCCTTTGAAACAAAAAACTATATAAATGTCCATTTTTATGAAGTAAAATATTAAATGGATATTCTTCTCTACGAATTCTGTACTGGATAAACAAATAATTAAGACAAGGTAAGTTTTTTTTAATCAACAAAAAATAAAAAATAATAATAATCCTTGAAATATTTTTATAATAAATTAAAAGAAAATGAGAAAAATATCCTTGTAATGTTTTTTTTTTCTTTTTCAAATAAAAGTACTTTATAGAGAAATAAATTCTAGGAATGTTAACAAATTTTTTTTTAATAAAATATAAACCCTTAAAAATCATAATTCTTTGAAATATTATTAAAGAAAAACATTTTTGTGGCATACTTTATGACATTTAAGCACCATTAGATGTACTTGAGTAAAATTAAATGCAAAAATGCTTGAAGTTAACAAAGAAAAATCATAAGCTAGTGAAACTATTACGATAGAAGTAAAAATTTTAGAAATAACAAAAAAGGATATATGGAGAGCTTTATTATTTAACCAAGAAATGCTTGAAAGTTTTATACATTATGAAACAGCATACAATTTAGCTACCTGTGAGCAACTTAGAATATAAAAAAACTATATTTTTTAGAAATTTTTTTTTTCTAAAATCATTTAAATTTATAATAAGCTAAATATTATATCACATTAAGTCTTAAAACGCAGAAATATTTACAAAATTTTCTTTACTATAAAAAGGATATACAAAAGGACCTATTGAAACATTTTTAAATTATCAAAAATTTTATATTTTCTTTAGCAAAGGAATATTTTTCATTACGTAAGCATTTTAAACAAAAATAAATTTAAGAAATATTGAAAAAAAATTTTAAATAATTTTAAGTTTTAAAAAAATTAAAATAAATATTTTTGAAAAAGGCTAATTTTTAATTTTAAAATCATTTAAAATTTATAAGAAACCACATACATTCTGAAAAATACATAAAAATTGGAAATTTCAAATATTCCAAAAAAGGATATATGGAGAGCTTTATTATTTCACTCACCAGGATCAAAAATGTTATGACTTATATAACAGTATAATATTTAGCAACCTGTGAGCAACTTAAAATGTTAAAAACTGAAAGAAATTAAGAGAAACGAAATTTTGAAAAATATAATAATAAAATAATTTTTAGTTTTAAAATCATTCAAAATTTATAAGAAACCACATACATTCTGAAAAATACTTAAATATTGGAAATTTCAAATATTCCAAAAAAGGATATATGGAGAGCTTTATTATTTCACTTATAATGAACAAAAATGTTATGAATTATATAAGAGCATAATATTTGGCAACCTGTAAGCAACTGAAAATGTTAAAAACTGAAAGAAATTAAGAGAAACGAAATTTTGAAAAATATGTAAAAAAAATAATAATTTCGAATCATAAGGAATGATACTATAAGCTTCATAATGCATGGTATTAACAGTCAAAATGCAAATAATTTTTCAAAGTTTTATTTTTCGAAAAAAATATATACCACAGGACCTTCAAACATCTTTCAAAATCATCTTAAAATTTGAAATAAGACATATACTATGATAAGTAAGGCATAAAACGCAGACATTTTGAGAAAAATTTAATTTTTCTAAAAAGGATATACCACAGGACCTGCCAAAACCGATTTAGATTTTCAAAAACATTAGAAGAAAAATTTAATTTTTCTAAAAAGGATATACCACAGGACCTGCCAAAACCGATTTAAATTTTCAAAAACATTATATTTTCTATAGCAGTGGAATATTCTACATTCCCTAAGCTCAATCAATTTAAAAGAAATGAAAATTTTTTAAAAAAAATTCAATTAAATTTTTAAAAATATGTTATGTGGTTACCATAAAATTTTAAAATCAATCTAATCTTAAAAAAGCTAAATTTTCAAAATTTTATAAAAAATTAACCAAAAAATTAAAAGTTTTTAAAAAAGGATATTCCCAAAAACTTGTGGAATAAATGAAATATTTTGCAAATGTTATATATTCTATAGCAGTACATTATTTTACGTCCTTTTAGCATTTTAATTAAAAATAAATGAAGAAAAAATTTTAATAATTTAAAAAATTGTTTAAAAATAATTTGATTGTACTAAGTTTTTATTAAAACTCTTCCACAATTATAACAAAATAACATATATGTAACTCAAAAACTAGCGAAAACAAGTCTAAAAAACAAAAAACTTTAATTTTATAAAAAAGGATATACCGAAGGATCCCAGAAATAATTACACGATAATTCCAAATTAAATATATTCTGTAACCTCAGAATATTTAGCATCCCCTAAGAAGCTTATTGTTTAAATTTTTGAAACAAAAAAAATTAAAATATTTTTTTAAATTTCAAATTTTTTTTTGGAAAATTTTTTAACATTAAAAAACTTGCTACAAATCAAGCAAAACCTCAAAATGCTAAAAAAAACTGAACAAATTTAAAATGTTTAAAAAGGATATTTCCAAGGTCATGTTAAATAATAACGAGATATTTAAAAATTGTATATTTTCTATAACACATTATTATTTAACGTCCCCTAAGAATTTTAAAACAATAATATTTATTTTTGTTAAAAAAAAATAAAATTTTTTTTTTTTTTTTAATAAAATTTAAAATTTTTTTTTACATTTTTTATTTAAAATTATTTAAAAATTGTAAGAAACCTAAAACGACAAAAATAGCTCAAAAACTGTAAAAAAAATTTAAAATGTCTAAAAAGGATATTCCGAAGGACAAGTCAAATAATAACCAGATATTTAAAAAATGTATATATTCTATAACACAGGATTATTTGATGTCCCCTAAGAATTTTAAAACAATATTATTTATATTTTTAAAACAAAAAATAAAAAAAAATTAAAAACTTGTTAGAAACCAAACAAAACCCCCAAAAAATACATAGAATACTGAATAAAATTAATTTTGTTTAAAGGATATACTAAAAGACATATAAATAATACCTTTATATTTCAAAATTGTATATATTATATATCATAGGTAGCATTTCAGTTCCCTTATAACTTTATTTTTATTTTAAATTTAAATTTTTTTTCCAAATATTTAAAAAAAAAAATTTTATACAAAATTAGTTTCTAAATACTTTTAAACTTATTAAAAACTAAAATAAACCACAAAAATCTAAAAGAATAAATAATTTTTTTAAATTGATAAAAAGGACATACCTAAGGACATGACAAATAATAACACAATATTCAAAAATTTTATATATTAAAAAACTTTAGCCTATTTTACAACCTGTAATAACTTTAAATGATATGAAATTAAAGAAAAATTTGTAAATATAAAACATTTTAAACTTAATTTTTTGTCTCAAGAAAACTTTATTCACTTAATAATTTCTTACAACCTTTCATATGTTATTCTTCTCAAAAATCCTTATATTAAAATGTAAAGGACTTTACAAAAACCAACTTCATTCAAGTTTAATAACAAAACATAAGCTAAATATTTTCATTAATTAAGAAAATGAAACATTTGTTTAACCTGCAAGGACATGCACTAGTTAATATATATTTCAATTAGTTTTGCTTATCATTACATACAAGACAGCAAGTTAATTAGTTTGAATTTAAACATAAGCATAACTTTACATATGCAATTTAAACCAAACGAAATATGCATTCAATTTAGAAAAGTATTTCAAGTTTATATAGAAAATTTAAATAAAATAATTTAAATAAATGTTTACCAACACATTTTATATTCATAACTAAATTACATTTTAATGAAATATAGAATATGTTTTCACACAAAAAAGGCTTAAAGTATTACCAACATATTTAGCTTTTATGAAATTTGTTTTTATGTAAATTTTTTAAAAAATATTAATAACTAATGAATTAAGGATACTCAGGATATATAAAGCTTAATGGTTTAAGCCGGAAATACACTAATTAAACTATTAAGTAATAAAGCAAACAAACAAAAATAAATTATAATATAAATCTAATGGATATAAAATTAATTTAACTTTTTTAAAAAAGGATATATGGCAGGACATTTGAATAAGTCAAAACTTTGAAGCCAAATTAGAACACTTAGAAACAGAAATATATTTCTCGTCCTGTTATGTTACCTAATAAGGAGAAACTTATAGAAATTTTAGTTTTTTTTCCAAAAAATTTAAAGAAATTTAAAAAAAAAACTAAAATTTTTAAGTAAGTAACATATTTATTTTAATAGAAAAATTAATGAAATGTATTCAAAAGTTAAGACAAATGATTTTCCTTCCATTTAAAACCATTTTGGCTTAAAAATTACCAATAAAATACATTTTAAATATCAACATGAAAAAAGGATATATGAGAGGATCCTAGTTTTTGTCAATATTTTGTCACGAAACTAAAAGATTTTGAAAAATAGTTTTATTTCACGTCCTGCCACACCAATTAATGTGTTTAAATTTATAGCACTCATGAATTTTTCATTCAAAAATTTTGGAAAAATTTTCAAAACATAAAAAAAATTCTATTTAAATTTACCTTGGCTTTGAAATTGCTTGAACAAAATTTTAAAACTCAACATTATAAAGGGATATATGAAAGGACCTTTGTATTAATCAATATTTTTGTCAAAAACTAAAAGCAAATATTTTTCCTAAATCTTGATGAAGTTTTTGACTAATATCTAAGCAATAATTAATGTAGTAGTTCATTATGAAAAAAGGATATATGAAAGGACCTTCTTACTTAACAATATTTCTGACTAAAACTAAAAGATTTTACAAAAGCATGATATTTCACACCCTGCTAGCAAATTTTGTTAAGTGATAGTTAAACTGAATTAATTTTTTTTAATAAAAAATCTTAAAAAATTTTCAAAAATAAAAAGAAAATATTTTTCCATAATCTTGATGAAGTTTTTGATCAATATCTAAGCAAAAAATAATGTAGTAGCTCGTTATGAAAAAAGGATATATGAAAGGACCTTCTTAATTCTCATTATTTTTCAATAAAACTAAAAGATTTTACAAAAGCATGATATTTCACATCCTGCTAGTAAATTTTGTTAAGTAATAGTTAAACTGAATTAAATTTTTTTAATAAAAAATCTTAAAAAAAATTTCAAAAATAAAAAGAAAATATTTTTCATAATCTTGATGAAGTTTTTGAATAATATCTAAGCCAAAAATAATGTAGCAGCTGATTATGAAAAAAGGACATATGAAAGGACCTTCTTAATTCCCATTATTTTTCAATAAAACTAAAATATTTTGCAGAAGCATGATATTTCACATCCTGCTAGTAAATTTTTTAAGTGATAGTTAAACTGAATTAATTTTTTTTAATAAAAAATCTTAAAAAAATTTTCAAAAATAAAAAGAAAATATTTTTCCATAATCTTGACGAAGTTTTTGAATAATATCTAAGCCAACAAAAATGTAGCAGCTCATTATGAAAAAAGGATATATGAAAGGACCTTCTTAATTCTCATTATTTTTCAATAAAACTAAAAGATTTTACAAAAGCATGATATTTCACATCCTGCTAGTAAATTTTGTTAAGTGATCGTTAAACTGAATTAAATTTTTTTAATAAAAAATCTTAAAAAAAATTTCAATAATAAAAAGAACATATTTTTCCATAATCTTGATGAAGTTTTTGATCAATATCTAAGTAAAAAAAAATGTAATAGCTCATTATGAAAAAAGGATATATGAAAGGACCTTCTTAATTCTCATTATTTTTCAATAAAACTAAAAGATTTTACAAAAGCATGATATTTCACATCCTGCTAGTAAATTTTGTTAAGTGATGGTTAAACTGAAATAAATTTTTTTAATAAAAAATCTTAAAAAAATTTTCAAAAATAAAAAGAAAATATTTTTCCATAATCTTGATAAAGTTTTTGAATAATATCTAAGCCAAAAATAATGTAGCAGCTCATTATGAAAAAAGGATATATGGAAGGGCCTTCTTAATTCCAATTATTTTTCAATAAAACTAAAAGATTTTGCAGAAGCATGATATTTCACATCCTGCTAGTAAATTTTGTTAAGTGATAGTTAAACTGAATTAATTTTTTTTAATAAAAAATCTTAAAAAATTTTCAAAAATAAAAAGAAAATATTTTTCCATGATCTTGATAAAGTTTTTGAATAATATCTAAGCCAAAAATAATGTAATAGCTCATTATGAAAAAAGGATATATCAAAGGACCTTCTTAATTCTCTTTATTTTTCAATAAAACTAAAAGATTTTGCAGAAGCATGATATTTCACCTCCTGCTAGCACATTTTGTGAGTTAATCAAATTTAAAATTTTTTAATAAAAAATCTTAAAAAAAATTTCGAATTAAATTTTTTTAATAAAAAATCTTAAAAAAATTTCAAAAATAAAAAGAAAATATTTTTCCATAATCTTGATGAAGTTTTCGAATAATATCTATGCCAAAAATAATGCAGTAGCTCATTTTTAAAAAAGGATATATGGAAGGATCTTGTTATATGTTAAAATTGTTTAGAAAACTTTATATATTCTAAGACTATATCAGTTTCTACGTCCTGTAAACACATTATTTGAAAAAAAAACTTAACAATTATTCTGGAAAACTTTACAAAATAAAAAATACTGTTCAAAAGAAACAATTTTAATTGATCAAATCTTTTGCTAAACAAAATTGTGAAAAACCCATTAAAACTTTTCATATTTCAAAAAAGGATATATGACAGGACCTTGAATAACGTTAAAATTTGTTGGAAAACTTTATATATTATTAAACTTGAATAAATTCTACGTCCTTTACAAACTTTGTTTGAGGAAAAAGGTAAAAAATCTTAGAAAATAATTGTTTTCTAAGATTTTTTACTTTCCTAAATTAAAAAAAATATTAAAATAACAAATTTAATTAAATAATTCTTTAGTCTGACAATGTCTGCAAAATATTTCAAAATTCTTAAAAGTTAAAAAAAGGATATATGAAAGGACCTTGGTATAAATCAAAATTTCCTCAAAAATTCTATATATTCTTATAGGAAAAACAATTCCTCATCCTCTAGTCACCTTGTTTAAATGAAAACTTATAAAATATCTTAAAAAATTAAAAGAAAAAAGTATTTCTGCAAAATACTTAAAAATTCTGAAATTTAAAAAAAGGATATATGAAAGGACCTTGGTATAAATCAATATTTGTCCAAAAATTATATATATTCTTATAGAAAAAGCAATTACTCATCCACTAAAAACCTTAGTTGATTGAAAACTTATAAAAATAACTAGAAAAATTAAAAAAAAAATATAAAAAATTTAAATATCTTTATAAAAGGACAACTGAAAGAATCCATGTTAAACCCAAGTAGATCAAAAAATGGGATATATATTCAAAGGATAGAATATAATAATTCCTTTAGTCGACGTAATAATTCCTTTAGTCGAATTATTTGTAGGACATTTCAAAGGACTTTAAAAATATTTGCCAGTGAAATTTAAAAAATTTTATTTTCCTCACAAAAATTCTAAAGTAATCCAAATTTCAATTCAAATAACAAAAATCTATTATCCTAATTTCAAACCATAACAGTTTCAAATATTTCAATTATAATAAATTTTAATATTCGCTTTTTAACTACATACTCACCAGCAACAGACTGTTTACTCAGATGGCTGCCAAAAGGATATTTCTTCAATTAACAGCAAATGAAATTTTATATACATTTAATTACATGCCTTAGCCAGCCAACAAGTGTTAATTTATTTAAGAATTATGTAAATTTAATTACAAATGGCCAGGATATCGAACAAGGATAAACAAGTTAGATTTTATTTTTCCATTTACAGCATAACAGAAATTAGAAATTAAGCAATTAGACATCCTTCTAGCAAAAAAGGCTTCTTCGGAAACATTACACATTAAGTCATTTACTCACTTATCTTACTCATTCAAATAATATAAACAAGAAAAATCTTCTGGTGCCTTAATTTGGTTACTAAGTAACAAGTGTTAATTTATGCCAATAAAAAGGTAAATTTAATAAATTTTTTACATAGCTATTGACAAGGACAACATGAGAAAGTACTGGTAAGTTTAACAGAAAAATGCCAGCCTAACAAGAACAGACAAACTGACAAAAATGTTTAACAAATCAAGGATTTTTTGCTTGAAAAGGGTAGATATGAAATGTATAGCAGCTGTCAGGAATAATCAGATTAAAAGTATGCTCGCGAAAAATGAATGAATGAAAGAAACAAATACACAGGAAAAAGGTCAAATTTTGAGGTATAAGATAAAAGTTTTGCTATTACAACAATAGCTAAAGGAAGACAGTCAGTTGCCAGGGCAGTCTGGTAAATAAGTCAGCAGGATTTAAAACAGAGGTTTTAAGAAAAGCTACTTAAATGATGGAGAGACAAGAAACAGCTTGCAAAGCTGCTAGAAAAAGACAAACATATCAATTAATGTCAAGTGACCTAGGGGTGGTACGAGTAATATTAAATATTAATATTGAGTTTTTCAAGAGAATTCAATTTGATCTAGAAAATCAAAGAAACACAGGAATTTTAATGTTGGTTATTGTATTAGAATAACAAAAAACTGTTCCAAAAAATTCTTAGAATTAATTTAATTAAACTTATTCAGCTATTAATGTTTAAGAGCTATTGAAAAATAGTGTAATGAACTCAAATTTAAACATAAACATATTTTCAACAAAACTTGAAAATAAATTTAAAATTTTTCAAAGCAGATTTTTTGGCTACAGCTCAGAATTTTAAAGTAATCTATTAATTATACTACTAGCCTTAACTGTTTACTATAATCCACCTTTTAAATTATTGCAATAGCTTATTTAGTTTAGGAGTTATTTAGGAATTTCTGAAAATACACCTTAATTAATATTAATCATACGCCACAGTAAAAAACAAATTTAATTAAATGGTTTTTAACCAATAACTTCGAAACTACTGATGCGATTTAAATAAAATGTATAAGAAAATTGTAAAGAAAGCCTTAAGCATTCAGAAAATCATAATATTAATCACCTTAGTCGTGTAACTAAAAAATAGTAGTCTCTACAAAAAAATATATTTAAAAGGACTTTAAATACTGTACAATATATTAAACTTTAAAACATTATACAATCATTTAATAATACAAAATAGTGAGGCTACGTCTTTAAACTTACTTACACATAATTTTCTTAGAGGAAACAGCCACACAAAAGAATTTAGTTTACTGTAAATAACCAAAATTTACATCTCACAAAGATACTTAAATAAAATACCTCAATATCCTTTTCTTAAATGTTTTAAAGTATATTGTTTATATTTTTATCTTTGTTCATTCTTTAATTATTCACAATTTGTCTACTTGAAAGGAAAATATCAAATTTCAATTGTCATTTTTACTTTTGTACTTAAATTTAAATAAACCAAAAAGGTCCTTTTTCCTATAACCAAAAAAGAGAAAACAGTCAAGGTTATGGCCATCAAAAACAGAAAACATTTTTTGTTTACAACAAAAAACACTGTTTTTTGTTTAAAGCAAACCAAAATCAATTTATTAAATATTAATTTCCATTTTTTTCATTTCCCCCTAAAAACTGTAACTAATACCAACCAAAATAACAACAGGACACTTTTACAGATTCAAGGACATTTCAGGAAATTGTAAAGACAAGACAGCTTAGCGAAACACTGACTCAAGCAATTATTTATAACAATAAATGACAGGCAAAAGTGACATAGAAATAATTCAGCAAATTGATATTTTATACGCCAAACTTGATTAACTCCAAACATTAAACAACAGGACACTTTTAAAAAATCCAAGGACATTTAAGAAAATTCGTAAAAAAAAAGACAGCTTAAGATAATACTTGCTCAAACAATTATTTTTTTAACAATAAATGACACGCCAGTGACAAAGGAATAATTGAACAAATGGATATATTATAAGCCAAATTGATTAACTCCAACCATTGAACAACAGGACACTTTTAAGGAAATTCTAGAAAAATGACTTACTCAAATAATTATTATAAATGTCAAGCAACTGATGAAGCAATATTTGAATAAATAGATGCCTCATTGTGCAAGAAAACTGTTTTGTTATAGCTATAGCTAAATTTGTATACAAATATTGTGCTTAGTACTACAATTTTCGTAAAGCTTAGCTCTTGCTCTATAATTTTCATATACACTTTATTTAAATCACATTTGTAGTTTAGAAACTATTTGCTATAAACCATTTATGTAGCTTAGGCATTTACTGTGGCGTATGATTAATATTAATTAAGGTACAATTTTAGAAATTTCTTAATAACTACTAAACTAAATAAGCAATTTCAATAATTTAAAAGGTGTTGTATAGTAAACATTAAGGGCTTGTAATGATTGAAACAATACTTTAAAATTCTTTGCTTTAGGTTAACAAATTTGCTGTTTAAAATTTTTAATTTATTTTTTAAAATTAAGTAAACAATTTTTAGATTTAGTTTTAGATTTCTATATTATTTCTTTAAATAGTTTATAGGACATATCATAATATAAAGATTTCAAAAGCTTACATATCAAAAACCTACCATTTTAATATTCTTTAAAAATTACAGAACAACAACCAATTCCCGCAAAGTTTCAAGGTGGAATTCATAAGTTTTTCCTACAAAAGCAATATGAAAAATATAACAAACTCAAAACATTAAAAACAGGGACTGATTACAAAGTATACAGAAAATAATATGATGCATCTAAACTACTAGTTAAAAGTATTAAAATTTTGTTAAGAATAATACAGTCATTGGGAATATTTATTTTGTCTGAATACCAGCTGAGTATTAAGCTGTTACAGCTGAACACTTGACTATAATATAGCTTCAATACTGCTAATATCCTCAAATAAGGAGTAATTTAGGTGAAAATGAATATTTTTTCAAGAAAATGTTTTGCTTTAGAGGTGTTCAGTTGTGATACACTCAAGCTTACTTTGTGCTCTAAAAACGTGATTTTTATTATAATTTCCTGAAAGTCTAGCTCTTGCTCTATAATTTTCATATACACTTTATTAAAATCAAATCAGTGGTTTAGAAGTTATTTGTTATAAACCATTTATTTAGCTGGCTTAGTTACTCTGGCGTATGATTAATATTAATTAAGGGGAAATTTTAGAAATTTCTAAATAACTCCAAAACTAAATAAGCTATTGCAATAATTTAAAAAGCGATTTATAGTTAACAGTTAAGGCTAGTAATACTTCCAGTTTCTGAGTCGATACACCAATGTCCGTCTGTTTATATGTAGGTTGAAATCAAATTTCCGAAGCCACCAAATTACTTACATACTTGATTGATAAAGCATTAAATCTGCTATAGTCCAACATAGATTTCTATATAAAATCGAGAAAACACAATTTTTAAACTTATTTTTCACACAAAATTGTTGTCAAAATTTTTTTTCATCCCAAGTTTTTGATTTCAAAATTATTTTTCTCATGAAAAATATTTTTTTAACAAAAAATTTTTATTTCAGCAAAGAAATTAGTGTAACAAAAAAGTTATATTTCAACAACAAAAATATTTATTTTTCACTAAAAAAAATAGTTTGTGAAAAATTTTAGAAATTTTTTTTTTTTCAATAGAAATATTTTTTACCAAAAACTATTTTTCACCTGAACTTTTTTTTTCAAAAAACACCAGTCTCATGCATTTCACTTTCATAGTTCACTGCACTTCTCTTACTGTATAAAAGTACCCTTCGCCACATTTTTGCTTGTTTTTGAAAATCTATAAGCCTTGTAATAGGTCATGTTTGTTTTTAAGATATTACCCCTTGCTATAGGCAATGGTTTTCTTTATTAAACTTTAGCTTTACAACACTTTTTCTTTCATTCTCCATTCCTTCAAAAAAAAACTTATTAAAGATAACAATTGATACGTCAATTTATTAAACAATTGGCTGAGATATAAGCAAAAAACAGCGACTACCCGATTTTTTCATTTATTTAAAAAAAAAAAAAGTTTTTAAAAAAAAATATTTTTTACCAAAAATTTTTATTTCACCAAAAAAATTCTTTTAACTAATTTTTTTATTTCACCAAAAAATGTTGGTGTAAAAAAAAATTTTTAACTAAAAAATTTCTTGCACTTTTTTAAAACAAAAATATTTTTTCAAAATTTTTATTTAAAATTATATTTCACTGCATTCAGTGTTCTCTAAACTGATTTTTAAAAATCAGCAAGCCTTATAATAGGCCCTGATTTCCTTAAGATTTTATCCCTTGCTATAGGCAATGGTTTTCTTTATTAAACTTTAGCTTTATAACACTTTTTCTTTCATTCTCTTTTCCTCCAAAATAAAACTTATTAAAGATAACAATTGATACGTCAATTTATTAAACAATTGGCTGAGATATAAGCAAAAAACAGCGACTACCCGATTTTTTCAAAAAAAAAAAAATTAACAAAAATATTTTTTTAACAAAAATTTTTATTTCACATAAAAATTCTTTTAACTAAATTTTTTATTTCACCAAAAAATGTTGGTGGAAAAAATTTTTTTTAATAAAATTTTTTTTAAATTTTTTAACAAAAATTTTTTTTCAAAATTTTTATTTAAAATTTTATATTTCACTGCATTCAAATTTCTCTAAACTGTATAAAAGTTCGCTTTGCCACATTTTTGCTGATTTTTAAAAATCTGCTAGCCTTATAATAGGCCATGATTATATCCCTTGCTATAGGCAATGGTTTTCTTCATTAAACTTTTGCTTTATAACTCTTTTTCTTTCATTCTCTATTCCTTGAAAAAAATAAAAACTTATTAAAGATAACAAATCTTATAATACTTTAAAGGAATCTCCAAAAATATCCTTAAGTAATTCTATAACCTTTTCCTCTAGCTTATTCCCAGAAAAAACGACAAGAAAGAAATCTTTATAATTTCATCAATAATTTATGTAACTAGATCTGGGTTAATATATAAACACATGTCCTCTATGTGAATGCATTAAACTACAAAGGATTACCATTCTAATTTGTTATTCTTACATATACTATGTATTTCTAAATCAGCTTTGAACAAATAAGTAGAAACAAATTATTTATATAGCAAAAAAAAAGAAAACGAAAGGAAGAATGTTTTTGTTTGTAAAACAGCTAGCAATCTTGTTTGGACATTTGTATTACAAACGCCTAGAGGTGATTTAAGAGTGGCAAAAAGTCAGTTTATTATACGTCAGTCAGTCACATACAGACTCATAGAAGTTTTAGTATAGAAATTTTTTTATAATAAGCAAGCAAGTAAAATAAGGCTTAAGGCAAAGGACATTTTCATGACAGCAATAATAGAATTGTATATAAAGTAATGTTTATATATGTATTTGGAAAGTGTATTTCTACAAATGCCTTTATTTTGTTATAAATGTTAGTTATTTAGTAGATTTAGCAAGTGCGTGTTTCCTTAGGCAAATTACTAAGGCGTTGATTGTATTGTTTTCAAAGTATTTATGTAGATGAGAGAAAATGTGTGTGTGCGCCTAAAAGTATCCATTACAAATGTCAAAAATGATTATTTATATGTATTTGTAAGGCAGCCAAAATACATGAGTTTTTTACTTAATATGTTTTTTTTTGCTTTACTCTGGCTTAATACTTTTGTAAAGAAATTTTTCATCCACATGGTTTATCTAAAAAAAAATATGAAAAATTTAAAAAACCATGCATATGTTAAGGCATTTAAAATAAAAAATAAAAACTTGTTAAAAACACCAAGAAACTTAAAAAACCAAGAAACTGAGTTTAACTCAGGATATCCTTTTGTCATAAATCATTTAAAAAAAACTCAAAAATAAACAACAACAAAAAATTGAGAAAAACTACAACAATAAAGCTGGCAACAGAAATTCCTTTTATTTTAAGGCTTTATTGGCCAACTAACAAAAGTTTGCTTAAGAATTTTTTAGAGGATTCATAACGATTTTTAAGCACAGTAACACAAACTATATAAAACAAAAGATTTTCGAAAAAAAATTTTATAAAATTTATCGAAAATTTGACAAAAAAAATTTTGTTAAATTCTATATTGTAGTTGTCCTACTAACTGTCTAACCAATATATTTCGTAATTTTTTTATAGCGCAATCTTTACAAGACTCTTTTAACCCTATTAAGCTAGATTTATAACATTTCCTATTTATTTTCTTTTCCCAAAAAATAGCACCACAAATAAAAAGAGTTCTACAATATCATGTTTATTTTTTTCCTTATATCCCAGTTAAAGTTGTCATGGTGGTTTTTTTTAAAGAAAAAATAAACTTTTGATTTATTATAGTGACTAAACACACGTACTCAAACTCAGTCTTGTATAAAAAATCCAATCCAACGAAGAAAAAAAAATTAACATTTTCTGCCTCAAAAAGTTTTACCTTAAACCTAAATGCCTGCTTTTATTCTTTACATAACTACAACTCTTTTAAAAAATAACTTTCTTCTCATATTTCCCCCCAACCGCCTTAACATATGCCTCATAAATTGTTTAAAATAAAGCGCGTACGTTTGTTATATGGCGTTTATTTCAGCATTATTATTTTGTCGTTTACAAACAATTTAATACATTCAAAGGCAGTTATAAATAAATAAATGAAAACAGCAGAGAAATATGAAATAAATTGTTATGTTTTCTGGTATGCCTGGTGTTATTGCTTGTGTGTTTGTAAGTGTGGCAAAATGAATGAAAAAAATCTTGCTTGTTATAAAATGTAACGAGCATTTTTTTTCGATTTTTATTTTTATGTTTATTTTATTTAAAAAAACAATGAACGTCTAGTATGAAGTATTTTATCATATTTTTTTGTAGACTAGCATTAAATGAAATGTGCTAACCAAGGCACTTTAAAACAGAAATTTATTATTAATTTATTTAAATTATAAATAAAATAATTTTTACAGGTTTCATGATTTTTTTTGATAAACGGTATAAAATATGTATAATTAATAATTAACTCCCAAAAATATGCAATATTTTCTTATTTGTTTTAGAAAAATATGAACTACTAAAAGTAGACAACATTTTTTGTGAACAAATTTGAACTTAAACATTTTCTTAAACAATTAGATATATTTCGATAATTGCTATTGTTTCATTTAAAATAATTAAATCTCTGGCAATTCCTTTAAGAATCAATCATATTTTTAACTAATTTTTATAAATAAAGTCCTTTCTAGCAAGCAGTTCACATTCCCACCTAAAAGTAGGCAATACTTTCTGTATTTTAAATAGTTAATAATAGTCACTGTAATATAATACTATTACTGCACTAAATTCTGGGAAAACATTTTGTTTAAAAATTCTTAAAATAGCCTTGATGAAGGCAATATTTATACCCTACACCACCATAGTGGGGAGGGTATAATGTGTTTGTGCAGATTTTTGTAACGCCCAAAAATATTGGTCTAACACCCGCCTTAAACTATACCGATCAACTCAGAATCACTTTCTGAGTCGATCAAACGATGTCCGTCCGTCCGTCTGTCTGGCTGGTTGTCCATGAAAACATTGTGCGCAGAGTACAGATCGCAATTTTGAAGATATTTCGATAAAATTTGGTACATATAATTGTTTCTGCCCAAGGATCATGCCTATTGAAACTGGCTGAAATCGGTCCATTATTTCACCTAGCCCCCATACAAATGTCCTCTAGAAATTGGACTTTATCGGTCATAAATGTTTAATTTATATATGTATCTCCACAAGTTGCACTCCAAATATGTTTTATATATACAAAATTCATGTCACTAAATTTTGCTACGATCGGTCCATAATTAGCCATAGCTCCCATAGAGTCCCGCTTCCGAAAATCATTTTAACGTGCATAAATCGCTTAAAAATGTTGGTATACCAAAAAATTCAACATAGTTAACTTTTATATAGACACAAATCACACGACCTAATTTCATGGTGATCGGTCCATAATTGGTCATAGCTCCCACTTCCAAAAATATAAATTATTGAAATTTTAAAAGAAAAATGTTTTTGCTCTTTTACTTAGTGTAGGGTCAAGCCCGGTCTTTTACTTGTTTTTACTTAAATATTACTGTCACAAACTTTGAGGAGACTCCATCACAAAACTGCTATTTCCGGCATTGTACTCTCCAGTTCCAATGAAAATTACCGAAAAATATTTTATTTTTTCAAAGTGTTCATCAAATCGTTAAATACAAACTTTTCTAGGAAGCACTTTACATTCACACCTAAAAGTAGGCAATACGTTTTGGTTTTTGAAATAATTAATATTAACCCCAAAAAGTATGCAATACTACTATTGTTCCAAAACTAGGCAAACATTTTTGTTTAAAAATTCTTAAAATAACCTAAAAGTAGGCAACATTTTTTATTTAGATTATATTTTTACAAACTTCTAGGAGCAACCATCTGAAAACTACTAGAAAATTGCTATTTCCGACCTGGTGCTCTCCAGTTTCAATGAAAATTACCACAAATATTTTATATATAATTAAAGTGTTCATCAAATCGTTAAATAAAGCCTTTTCCAGGATGCAGTTTACATTACACTTAAATGTAGGCAATACATTTTGCATTTTTAAATAATTACCACTAATCCCTAAAAGTATTCAATAATATTACTGTAATTAAACCTGGCAGAAAATGTTCTTTAAAAAACCTTAAAATTACCTAAAAGTAGGCAATATATTGATAAAATCTTTAAGTAAATTATTTTCCTTTTGCGTCAAGGACCTCTTACTAAGGATCTGTGAGTGATTTTAGATTTTTCAAATAAAAACCGATATTTGGTGGGAAATATGAGTGATCACAGATTATTATCCTTTTTCGTCTTGGACCTCTTATTAATGATC
The DNA here is from genome assembly GCF_958450345.1 of Calliphora vicina. Lineage (NCBI taxonomy): Eukaryota > Metazoa > Arthropoda > Insecta > Diptera > Calliphoridae > Calliphora > Calliphora vicina. Next base: position 118,922,432 of record NC_088783.1, read on the forward strand.
TGTGAGTGATTTTAGATTTTTCATATAAAAATCGATATTTGGTGGGAAATATGAGTGATCACAGATTATTGCCCTTTTTCGTCTAGGACCTCTTATTAACGATCTATGAAAGATTTTAGATTTTTCCCATGAAAAATCTAAAATCACTCATAGAACCTAAATAACAGGTCCTAGATAAAATAGGGCAATAATCTATGATCACTCATATTTCCTACCAAATATCGATTTTTATATGAAAAATCTAAAATCGCTCATAGAGCGTGAATAAGAGGTCCAAGACCAAAAAGGGCAATAATCTGTGATCATTCATATTTCCCACCAAATATCGATTTTTATATTAAAAATTTAAAATCACTCACAGATCCTTAATAAGAGGTCCTAGACGAAAAAGGGCAATAATCTGTGATCATTCATATTTCCCACCAAATATCGATTTTTATATTAAAAATTTAAAATCACTCACAGATCCTTAATAAGAGGTCCTAGAGGAAAAAGGGCAATAATCTGTGATCATTCATATTTCCCACCAAATATCGATTTTTATATGAAAAATCTTAAATCTCTCATAGATCGTTAATAAGAGGTCCAAGAGGAAAAAGGGCAATAATCTGCGATCATTCATATTTCCCACCAAATATCGACTTTTTTGATATTTGGTAGGAAATATGAGTGATCATAGATTATTGCCCTATTTTATCTAGGACCTGTTATTTAGGTTCTATGAGTGATTTTAGATTTTTCATGGGAAATATGAGTGATCACAGATTATTGCCCTTTTTCGTCTAGGACCTCTTATTAACGTTCTATGAGTGATTTTAAATTTTTAATATAAAAATCGATATTTGGTGGGAAATATGAATGATCACAGATTATTGCCCTTTTTGGTCTTGGACCTCTTATTCACGCTCTATGAGCGATTTCAGATTTTTCATATTAAAATCGATATTTGGTAGGAAATATGAGTGATCATAGATTATTGCCCTATTTTATCTAGGACCTGTTATTTAGGTTCTATGAGTGATTTTAGATTTTTCATGGGAAAAATCTAAAATCTTTCATAGATCGTTAATAAGAGGTCCTAGACGAAAAAATCGATTTTTGGTGGGAAATAAGAGTGATCACAGATTATTACCCGTTTTCATCTAGGACCTCTTATTAATGATCTATGAGTGATTTTAGATTTTTCATATAAAAATCGATATTTGGTGGGAAATATGAATGATCACAGATTATTGATTTTTTCCTCTAGGACCTCTTATTAACGATCTATGAGTAATTTAAGATTTTTCATATAAAAATCGATATTTGGTGGGAAATAAGAGTGATCACAGATTATTGTTCTTTTTCCCTCTAGGGCCTCTTATTAACGATCTATGAGTTATTTTAGATTTTTCATATAAAAATCGATATTTGGTGGGAAATACGAGTGATCACAGATTATTGCCCTTTTTCCTCTAGGACCTCTTATTAACGTTCCATGAGTGATTTTAGATTTTTCATATAAAAATCGATATTTGGTGGGAAATAAGAGTGATCACAGATTATTGCCCTTTTTCCTCTAGGACCTCTTATTAACGTTCTATGAGTTATTTTAGATTTTTCATATAAAAATCGATATTTATGCGTGATCACAGATTATTGCCCTATTTTGTCTAGGACCTCTTATTAAGGATCTATGATTGATTTTACATTTTTCACATAAAAATCGATATTTGGTGGAAAATATGAGTGATCACAGATTACTGTTCTTTTTTATCTAGGACCTCTTATTAACGATCTATGAGTGATTTTATATTTTTCATATAAAAATCGTTATTTGGTGGGAAATATGAATGATCACAGATTATTGCCCTTTTTCGTCTAGGACCTCTTATTAACGATCTACGAGTGATTTTAGATTTTTCATATAAAAATCAATATTTGGTGGGAGTGATCATAAATTATTGCCCTTTTTCCTGTAGGACATCTTTTAACGATCTATGACAGATTTTTTCATATAAAAATCCATATTTGGTGGGAAATATGAGTGATCACAGATTATTGCCCTTTTTCCTATAGGACCTCTTATTAACGATCTATGAGTGATTTAAGATTTTTCATATAAAAATCGATATTTGGTGGGAAATAAGAGTGATCACAGATTATTGTTCTTTTTCCCTCTAGGGCCTCTTATTAACGATCTATGAGTGATTTTAGATTTTTCATATAAAAATCGATATTTGGTGGGAAATAAGAGTGATCACAGATTATTGCCCTTTTTCGTCTAGGACCTCTTATTAAAGATTTATGAGTGATTTAAGTTTTTTCATGTAAAAATAGATATTTGGTGGGAAATATGAGTGATCATAGATTATTGCCCTTTTTCGTCTAGGACCTCTTATTAAGGATCTATGAGTGATTTAAGATTTTTCATATAAAAATCGATATTTGGTGGGAAATATGAGTGATCACAGATTATTGCCTTTTTTCGTCTAGGACCTCTTATAAACTCTAGAGTGACTCTAGATTTTTCACATAAAAATCGATATTTGGTGGGAAATAAGAGTGATCACAGATTATTGCCCTTTTTCCTCTAGGACCTCTTATTAATGCTCTATGAGTGTTTTTAGATTTTTCATATAAAAATCGATTTTTGGTGGGAAATATGAGTGATCACAGATTATTGCCCTTTTTCCTCTAGGACCTCTTATTAAGGATCCATGAGCGATTTTCGATTTTTCATATAAAAATCGATATTTGGTGGGAAATATGAGTGATCACAGATTATTGCCCTTTTTTCTATAGGACTTCTTATTAAAGATCTATGAGTGATTTTAGATTTTTCATATAAAAATCCATATTTGGTGGGAAATATGAGTGATCACAGATTATTGCCCTTTTTCCTCTAATTAATCGATATTTGGTGGGAATATGAAAGATCACAATAGGTTTTCTATTATTCTTTACAAACAAATATTTGCTAAACCAATTATTGCCTTACGACATCTTAATCCTCTTTTTATTAATAAATATTAAGAGTTATTAACACACTTACCTAAAAGTAGGCCACAATTTTTAATTTTTTTTCTAATTACCTCAAAAAGGCTATTATTTCTTTATTATATCCTCAATTTCATTTTCACCTTAATTAAACCTTTATTAACTCTATTTAATTTTTATAAATTTTCATATTTACCTTATTCTAATTAATTTTTTATATATTTTTTTAAAGGTTTCCCTTTGCTGCCTTTCTCAACCTTTCTGAACACATGTAAACACTTGCTTATTAATAAGACTAAACCGGCTTCAAATTCCTGTTAACAAATAAATACATATTCAGTTTCATACACTTCATATTTTCCACTGAGTTAATAAATCAAATTTAAAGTTAAAAAAAAATAATGGAAATTTCTTGTATAGACTATTTTAAGGCTGTTAAACTTGAAGTTCTATAAACAAACGATAAGTGTAAGAAAAATAAACAAATAAGTAATTGAATTTACAAGCCTGTAATTTATAGTAGCAAAATGTATAATGTTTGTGTGTTTTTTGGGGAGTAGCTAGGTTTGTAAACAAAACAATACAGCATACTTTTAGGCTGAAAGCCACCAACATTTATTAAATTAAGTTGTTATACAATGTTTATATGTATATAAACAAAACATAAGAAATTGAAAATTAAAGGTTTCTGTTTACACAAAAATATTAAAGAAAGCAACAACAACTAACAAAAATATTATACCAAGAAAATTGGTTTAACAAATAAGGCCACAATAATGTGAAAATAATTTTGTTTATTTAGACATATTTCACAGAAATGGTAGAGAAAATCAAGTTGTGATGAAAATTATAATGGAAAGTTTCTAATAGAAATTGTATAACATTCTACGGCGTAGATTTTAAAAATTATCTTTATAAATATTACAAACATCTTAATATCTGTTAATATTTATTAAGATGTTGCAAGCCAAAAAGTTTTTCCAAATTGGGTTGCTTCTTGGAAATTATAATTAAATAATATTGTCTACTTTTAGGTTTTTTTTAATAAAAAAAAACTTTGCCTTATTTGCTCACTTTTGGCACACTGTAGCTCACTATGTACACAAACAAAGTAATTATTATTAATATATTCTAAAAGCTTAGGTCCTGCTCTTTGACTTTCACATACACTTTATTTAAATCAATTCAGTAGTTTAGAAGTTATTTGTTAAAAACCATTTTTTAAGCTGTGGCGTATGATTAATATTAATTAAGGTGTAATTTTAGAAATTCCTAAATAACTTCTAAACGAGTAAAGCAAATACCATAATTTAAAAACTGGTTTATAGTAAACATTTAGGGCAAGTAATATAATTAATAAATTAATTTAAAATTATATGATAAAGCCAAAAAATTTCATGTGAAAAAATATATATTTTTTTAAGTTTTTCTAAAATTTTCTAAAAGTATAATCTAGATAAGCTAAAGATTCCCTCAATTGTTTTTATTTTTCTATGTTTGTCTCCTCCTATGTGGTTGCTCTCACAAACATTTCAATTTCCAACCAAACTTTCTCAATTTTTGGTTCTTCAAGAAAAAAAAACTAAAATGTTCTTGGAAACTTTTAAATAAAGTGCCATTGCAAAAGAATTGCATTTTTGTAGCAATCAAAATGTATGTTTATTTTGGTTGCCTTGAAAGTGGGAGAAAAGTTTTCCAAAAAAAATAAGTTTTGTGTTTTGTTAAGACACAATTTCATTTCCATTGTTAAAAGAAAGTTCTTCTACATATATATATGTCTTTGTAAATGGGTAAAATATGTTTGTTTCACACAGTCTTTTCACAGGGTTGTAGAAGAGAAATTGAGCCAGTAAACCAAACAAAAAAAAAAAGTAAAAGAAATAAGCCCATTAATCTTTGTGCCACATCAATGTTTGTCAAGGAAATTACAATTTGCACAATGTTGTCGTTTTGCCACAGAAACCCAAAATACACAGATACATGTCTTATATAACGATGGGAAAACAAATTTTCCCTTTTAAACTCTAGTTAAGCAAACTAACTAGTTTTTCCTTCATACATGCACACATACTTGCAATCACAAATCAATAAATACTTATACTTATATACAGCCATTTGTTTAACCATTAAAATTGCCAAATATTTAAGTGTATGTGTTAAGTATCATTGTCTTCTATACACTTACAGTTTGCTCTCTCCCTGATCTTGTTTTCGCCCCCCTTTAATAGCTGGAATAATATATTTTCGTTAAAGTTTTTCTATTTTTGCGGTTGTTTGGTTGGCTGACATGCCAAAAGCCAATATGTTTTTAATTTTTTTTTCTTTCTTCTCTCTTTTAGATATTTCCTTTTTAACTGTCAAAAGTTCGTGGTATGAGTTTAACATTTGAGTGAGTGAAAACTGCAAGAAGTAAATTTATGATATTTTCAAATATACATATATTTTGGCGAACAAAGTTGTATTTTAGCTAGGAGCTCTATAATTTAAGAAAAACTTTTGCAAAATAATTTTGCTAATGCCAGCAAAATAACAAGAAAATTTAAAAACAAATATTATATTTCAATATTGAAATATTTGTTTACAGAATTGCAATTTAAAGAACATATTTAAATACTGAAAATAAACTTAAATTTTGTTTAAATCCCAGATCATCATGTCATACAGATTTAGCTTCAATTGTAGGTCTTTATGAAGACAAAATTAAGCTTCAATCTTAGGTCATTATAAAGCCAATATTTAGCTCAATTTCAGGTATTTATGAAGACAAAATTAAGCATCAATTGTAGGTTTTTATTTCGACCAAATTAAGCTTCAATAGTAGATCTTTACTTTGACCAAATTTATACTCAATCCTAGGTCTTTATTTCGACCAAATCTAGCTTCAATCCAAGGTCATCATAAAGGAAAAAATTAGCTCTATTGCTGTCGACCAATCTTAGCATATTTTGCTTTATAGGTGCTCAACTTTAAGACACTGTAGCTCCCTATGTACACAAACACAGTAACTATTATTATAATTTTCTGAAAGCATAGATCCTGCTCTCTAATTTTTATATACACTTTATTTAAATCAATTCATTAGTTTAGAAGTTATGTGTAAAAAACCATTTGTTTAGTTTTCGTTTATCCTATGGCGTATGATTAATATTAATTAAGTTGAAATTTTAGAAATTTCTAAATAACTCCTAAACGAATTAAGCAATTTTCATTATTTAAAAAGGGTTTTATAGTAAACATTTAAGGCTAGTAATAGGATTAATAAATTACTTTAAAATGTGCTGTAGCCAAAAAATTTTAAATGAAAAATTAATAATTTATTTCTAGGTTTCAATTTTATTTATTTCAAAACTATTTAATTCAGTAATAGCTAAATTTATTTGTACAGCCAACAGTAATTTATTCACTATATTTTCTAGTTTATATTTTTTAGTTCCAATAGAAGGTCTTTATTTCGACCAAATTTAGCTTCAATCGTAGGCCTTTAGAAAGACCAATTTTATTTTCATTGTTAGGTCTTTGTAAAGACCAAATTTAGGCTCAATCGTAGAGCTTTATATAAACAATTTTAGCTTAAATCTTAGGTCTTTATAAAAACCAAATTTTGATTTAATCGTAGATCCTTATAAAGAACAAATTTTGTTTAAATCGAAAGTCTTTAATTCGAACAAATTTAACTACTAATTTAGGTCTTTATAGAAACCAAATTTTGTTTCAATCCAAGGTCTTTATTAAGACCAAATTTGGCTTCAATCACAGGTATTTTTAAACACAAAATTTAGCTTCAATCACAGGTCTTTATTTCGACCAAATTTAAATTCAATCACAGATCTTTTTAAACACCAAATTTAACTTCAATATCAGGTCTTTATTTAGACCAAATTTAACTTCAATTACAGATCCTTTTAAAGACAAAATTTAGCTTCAATCGCAGGTCTTTATAAAGACCAAATTTAAATTCAATCACAGATCTTTTTAAACACAAAATTTCGCTTCAGTCGCAGGTCTTTATAAAGACCAAATTTAGCTTCAATCACAGGTCTTCCTAAACATCAAATTTAGTTTCAATCACAGGTATTTTTATATACCAAATTTTACTTCAATATCAGGTTTTTATTTCGACCAAATTTAACTTCAATTACAGATGTTTTTAAAGGCAAAATTTAGCTTCAATCGCAGGTCTTTATAAATACCAAAGTTAGCTTCAATCACAGGTCTTTCAAAACATCAAATTTAGTTTCAATCACAGGTCTTTATTTCGACCAAATTAAAATTCAATCACAGATCTTTTTAAACACCAAATTTAACTTCAATCACAGGTTTTTATTTCCACCAAATTTAACTTCAATCACAGATCTTTTTAAACACCAAATTTAGCTTCAATATCCGGTCATTATTTCGACCAAATTTAACTTCAAATTTAGGTCTTTATGGAGACCAAATTTAGTTTGAATCGAAGGTCTTTATTAAGACCAAATTTAACTTCAATCACAGGTCCTTTTAAACACCAAATTTAGCTTCAATCGCAGGTCTTTATTTCCACCAAATTTCGCTTCAATCGCAGGTCTTTATAAAGACCAAATTTAGCTTCAATCAGAGGTCTTTCTAAACATCAAATTTAGTTTCAATCACAGGTCTTTCTAAACACCAAATTTAACTCCAATATCAGGAATTTATTTCGACCAAATTTAACTCCAATATCAGGACTTTATTCCGACCAAATTTAACTTCAATCACAGATCTTTCTAAACACCAAATTTAACTCCAATATCAGAACTTTACTTCGACCAAATTTAACTTTAATCACAGGTCTTTTTAAACACCAAATTTAGCTTCAATCGCAGGTCTTTCTTTCCACCAAATCTGGCTTCAATCACAGGTCTTTCTAAACACCAAATTTAACTCCATTATCAGGACTTTATTTCGACCAAATTTAACTTTAATCACAGGTCTTTTTAAACACCAAATTTAGCTTCAATCGCAGGTCTTTCTTTCGAGCAAATTTAACTTCAATCATTGAACTTTTTAAACACTTACTTTAGCTTCAATCTCAGGTCTTTATAAACATCAAATTTAGCTTCAATCGCAGGTCTTTCTTTCGAGCAAATTTAACTTCATAGAACTTTTTAAACACCAAATTTAGCTTCAATCTCAGGTCTTTATAAACACCAAATTTAGTTTCAATCACAGGTCTTTTTATAAGCCAAATTTAGCTTCAATATCAGGAATTTATTTCGACCAAATTTAACTTCAATCACAGGTTTCTAAACACCAAATTTAACTCCAATATCAGGACTTTACTTCGACCAAATTTATCTTCAATCACAGATTTTTTAAACACCAAATTTAACTTCAATATCAGGTCTTTATTTCGACCAAATTTAACTTCAATCATAGGTCTTTATTTCCACCAAATCTGGCTTCAATCACAGGTATTTCTAAACACCAAATTTAACTGCAATATCAGGACTTTACTTCCGCCAAATTTAACTTTAATCACAGGTCTTTTTAAACACCAAATTTAGCTTCAATCGCAGGTCTTTCTTTCGAGCTAATTTAACTTCAATCATAGAACTTTTTAAACACCAAATTTAGCTTCAATCGCTGGTCTTTCTTTCGAGCAAATTTAACTTCAATCATTGAACTTTTTAAACACCAATTTTAGCTTCAATCTCAGGTCTTTATAAACATCAAATTTAGTTTCAGTCACAGGTCTTTTTATAAACCAAATTTAGCTTCAATATCAGGAATTTATTTCGACCAAATTTAACTTCAATCACAGATCTTTCTAAACACCAAATTTAACTCCAATATCAGGACTTTACTTCGACGAAATTTAACTTTAATCACAGGTCTTTTTAAACACCAAATTTAGCTTCAATCGCAGATCTTTATTTCGAGCAAATTTAACTTCAATCACAGAACTTTTTAAACACCAAATTTAACTTCAATATCAAGTCTTTATTTCAACCAAATTTAACTTCAATCATACGAATTTTTAAACACCATATTTAGCTTCAATTATAGGTCGGTATAAAGACCACATCTAGCTTCAATCTCAAGTCTTTTTGAAGACTAAAATTAACTGCAATTGTAGATCCTTATAAAGACCAAATTCAGCTTCTGTCGTAGGTCTTTATCAAGACCAAAGTCAGCTTTAATCTTTAGTATTTATTTGGACCAAATTCGCTTCAAACTTTAGTTTTTATTTTTACAAAAAACATGTGTTCCCTTTAGCTGTTTCCTTATAAATAACTAATAAACATTTTAATAAAATTTAATTTCCCTTTAATTAAATCATTCCTTAAGCACAAACCAACCAACCAACCTCCCCATAATTGCTAATAAATTATTATACTCTCAAGCAAAGCAAAGGAACTTCTGTTCATTTCTCGTGTCGAAAACAGTAGCAGCTGTAAATGATGATTAAATTTGCAGCCCTCTTTCCCCTCTTCTCTAGTAATTTCAGTTAAAATATAATATAATCAAATAAACAAAACTTTTTGCCATAATTTCACAAAAAAAAACTCAGTAATGTTTCTTGAAATTAAAGATTTGCTGCAAATGTCTTTTGTAATAATATGCTGCTTATGGAAATCCCTTTTGGGATTGCAAAAGGGACACAGTCGTTATAATTGCATGCTTAAATGCTTGTCGTCTTAAATGTCTTAAAGTCTGGCATCATATTGATGCCAAGGACAATGAAAACGATGAAGCGGTTGATGAACAGGATGATGAGAAGGATTTTAAATACACTGCGTTTTGTGCATGCAAAATGCAACGGATGGCTGTGGTAAATTATTTAAATGCAAAACCATAAAGAATATTAAAAGCTTATTAAAATTTTCCTCAAAGCATGTGAAAGGGAATATGATAGGGCTAGTGAGCACATAAAATGTGTATTTAAAACACATTACAGCAGGAGATCTAGGGGTCATTATGTACAGTAAATATTGCTTAAAATTAAAGCAACAGTTTCCAAACTTAATCAACTATAAATTAGCTAAAATTAAAAAAATTATTTAATCAAATAAAGCAAAACTTATAATAATTCACTTAACCCTTATCCTAAATAATGTTCAATTCCATCATAAATATTTAAGTATTATCAAATAAGATTCCCTTAAAACCCTTTGACTTTTTAAACCCCCCAATTTTAGTTATTACTTTAATATTTTATTAAAAAAAAACTTTCGTTTTCAACAAATTTCCATTTTCCCCTTAAACTCTGGCCAATAATCGTGTTAAATGAACCTTAAATAATGGAATCCATAACCTTTATACAGCATTTTAAGGAAAAAAAGAAAAAATATAATAATTTTAATCTTCTATAAGTAGCATAGAGAAATTTTATGTATTACAACCCTTGAAGTATGCTTTAATATTTTGCAAATTGACTTGCTTATAGCTGGCTGAATATAACAGCATTTTTGTTTAAATAAAAAGTATTAAATACTTAACAACAATATGAAAGGAAAAATATTCGAGTGCAGACAATTTTTGAACAAATATTTTGAGAAATCAATGAGGAGAACAAAAGCCAAAAAACGTGTTTACAAGTTAGAAGAGCAGACTGCTAAATAAAAATCAAAGACATTAGGAAAAACTTGTATATTTCCACAAGTTTTTTTTAATTTAAGTATATTGGTTTATTACAGTGAATTTCAATTTAATTATAGGTCTTTATGTAAAACAAATTAAGCTTCAATCGTAGTTCCATATGTAGAACAAATTGCGCTTCCAATGTAGACCTGTACGCAGAACGAATTTAGTTTCAATCGTATGACTTCATTTAGATCAAATACAGCTTCAATTATTAATCAAATTAAGGTTTAATCGAAGTTTCTTGGATAAAAATAATTTATCATCAATTGCAGATCAATAAGTAGGCAAAATAGGCTTCAATAGTAGGTCTTTATGCAGGCTGAAATTCGCTTTAATCGTAGGTCTATATGTAGACCAAATTCACCTTCAAGTGTAGGTCAGTATGTAAACCAAATTTCCCTTCAATCATAGGTCTGTATGAAGACCAAATTTACCATCAATCGTATATCTGTCTGTAAACCAAATTTACCTTCTATTATAGGTTTATATGAAGACCAAATTTGCCTTCAATCGTAGGTCTAAATGTAGACCAAATTTACCTTCAATCATAGGTCTGTCTGTAGACAAATTTTACCTTCAATCGTAGGTATATATGTAGACCAAATTTACCATCAATCGGAGGTCTATCTCTAGACCAAATATTCCTTCAATCGTAGTTCAGCATGTAGGCCATATCACTTCACTCACAGGTTTGTTTGGAGATCAAATTTATCTTCAATCGTATATCTGAATGTAGATAAAGCTTCAATCATAGATTAACCTTCATTTATTAGCTTTAAGAGCAGAGTCATTTAACGTTAATCGCAGAGTTTGTACAAACCATACTTATGTTCATTTCCACTTCTTAACATAGATCAAACCAATTTATGCAAAACTAATTTTGCTTTAATCGTAAGTCGTTTCGCATACCAAATTTACATTAAATCGTAGGTCTCTAGTCTTGTCTCCAGTTTCGGATTTAGTCTTTTCTCTAGTTTCGTTCCTAGTAGTCCTAGTCTCGTCTCTAGTCTCGTCTCTAGTCTCGTCTCTAGTCTCGTCTCTAGTCTCATCTCTCGTCTCTAGTCTCGTCTCTAGTCTCTAGTCTCGTCTCTAGTCTCGTCTCTAGTCTCGTCTCTAGTCTCGTCTCTAGTCTCGTCTCTAGTCTCGTCTCTAGTCTCGTCTCTAGTCTCGTCTCGAGTCTCGTCTCTAGTCTCGTCTCTAGTCTCGTCTCTAGTCTCGTCTCTAGTCTCGTCTCTAGTCTCGTCTCTAGTCTCGTCTCTAGTCTCGTCTCTAGTCTCGTCTCTAGTCTCGTCTCTAGTCTCGTCTCTAGTCTCGTCTCTAGTCTCGTCTCTAGTCTCGTCTCTAGTCTCGTCTCTAGTCTCGTCTCTAGTCTCGTCTCTAGTCTAGTCTCTAGTCTCGTCTCTAGTCTCGTCTCTAGTCTCGTCTCTAGTCTCGTCTCTAGTCTCGTCTCTAGTCTCGTCTCTAGTCTCGTCTCTAGTCTCGTCTCTAGTCGCATCTCTCGTCTCGTCTCTAGTCTCGTCTCTCGTCTCGTCTCTAGTCTCGTCTCTAGTCTCGTCTCTAGTCTCGTCTCTAGTCTCTTCTCTAATCTCGTCTCTAGTCTCGTCTCTAGTCTCGTCTCTAGTCTCGTTTCTAGTCTCATCTCTCGTCTCTAGTCTCGTCTCTAGTCTCGTCTCTAGTCTCGTCTCTAGTCTCGTCTCTAGTCTCGTCTCTAGTCTCGTCTCTAGTCTCGTCTCTAGTCTCGTCTCTAGTCTCGTCTCTAGTCTCGTCTCTAGTCTCGTCTCTAGTCTCGTCTCTAGTCTCGTCTCTAGTCTCGTCTCTAGTCTCGTCTCTAGTCTCGTCTCTAGTCTCGTCTCTAGTCTCGCCTCTAGTCTCGTCTCTAGTCTCGTCTCTAGTCTCGTCTCTAGTCTCGTCTCTAGTCTCGTCTCTAGTCTCGTCTCTAGTCTCGTCTCTAGTCTCGTCTCTAGTCTCGTCTCTAGTCTCGTCTCTAGTCTCGTCTCTAGTCTCGTCTCTAGTCTCGTCTCTAGTCTCGTCTCTAGTCTCGTCTCTAGTCTCGTCTCTAGTCTCGTCTCTAGTCTCGTCTCTAGTCTCGTCTCTAGTCTCGTCTCTAGTCTCGTCTCTAGTCTCGTCTCTAGTCTCGTCTCTAGTCTCGTCTCTAGTCTCGTCTCTAGTCTCGTCTCTAGTCTCGTCTCTAGTTTCGTCTCTAGTCTCGTCTCTAGTCTCGTCTCTAGTCTCGTCTCTAGTCTCGTCTCTAGTCTCGTCTCTAGTCTCGTATCTAGTCTCGTCTCTAGTCTCGTCTCTAGTCTCGTCTCTAGTCTCGTCTCTAGTCTCGTCTCTAGTCTCGTCTCTAGTCTCGTCTCTAGTCTCGTCTCTAGTCTCGTCTCTAGTCTCGTCTCTAGTCTCGTCTCTAGTCTCGTCTCTAGTCTCGTCTCTAGTCTCGTCTCTAGTCTCGTCTCTAGTCTCGTCTCTAGTCTCGTCTCTAGTCTCGTCTCTAGTCTCGTCTCTAGTCTCGTCTCTAGTCTCGTCTCTAGTCTCGTCTCTAGTCTCGTCTCTAGTCTCGTCTCTAGTCTCGTCTCTAGTCTCGTCTCTAGTCTCGTCTCTAGTCTCGTCTCTAGTCTCGTCTCTAGTCTCGTCTCTAGTCTCGTCTCTAGTCTCGTCTCTAGTCTCGTCTCTAGTCTCGTCTCTAGTCTCGTCTCTAGTCGCATCTCTCGTCTCGTCTCTAGTCTCGTCTCTAGTCTCGTCTCTAGTCTCGTCTCTAGTCTCATCTCTCGTCTCTAGTCTCGTCTCTAGTCTCGTCTCTAGTCTCGTCTCTAGTCTCGTCTCTAGTCTCGTCTCTAGTCTCGTCTCTAGTCTCGTCTCTAGTCTCGTCTCTAGTCTCGTCTCTAGTCTCGTCTCTAGTCTCGTCTCTAGTCTCGTCTCTAGTCTCGTCTCTAGTCTCGTCTCTAGTCTCGTCTCTAGTCTCGTCTCTAGTCTCGTCTCTAGTCTCGTCTCTAGTCTCGTCTCTAGTCTCGTCTATAGTCTCGTCTCTAGTCTCGTCTATAGTCTCGTCTATAGTCTCGTCTATAGTCTCGTCTATAGTCTCGTCTATAGTCTCGTCTATATTCTCGTCTATAGTCTCGTCTATAGTCTCGTCTATAGTCTCGTCTATAGTCTCGTCTATAGTCTCGTCTATAGTCTCGTCTATAGTCTCGTCTATAGTCTCGTCTATAGTCTCGTCTATAGTCTCGTCTATAGTCTCGTCTATAGTCTCGTCTATAGTCTCGTCTATAGTCTCGTCTATAGTCTCGTCTATAGTCTCGTCTATAGTCTCGTCTATAGTCTGGTCTCTAGTCTCGTCTCTAGTCTCGTCTATAGTCTCGTCTATAGTCTCGTCTCTAGTCTCGTCTCTAGTCTCGTCTCTAGTCTCGTCTCTAGTCTCGTCTCTAGTCTCGTCTATAGTCTCGTCTCTAGTCTCGTCTATAGTCTCGTCTATAGTCTCGTCTATAGTCTCGTCTATAGTCTCGTCTATAGTCTCGTCTATATTCTCGTCTATAGTCTCGTCTATAGTCTCGTCTATAGTCTCGTCTATAGTCTCGTCTATAGTCTCGTCTATAGTCTCGTCTATAGTCTCGTCTATAGTCTCGTCTATAGTCTCGTCTATAGTCTCGTCTATAGTCTCGTCTATAGTCTCGTCTATAGTCTCGTCTATAGTCTCGTCTATAGTCTCGTCTATAGTCTCGTCTATAGTCTCGTCTATAGTCTCGTCTATAGTCTCGTCTATAGTCTCGTCTATAGTCTCGTCTATAGTCTCGTCTATAGTCTCGTCTATAGTCTCGTCTATAGTCTGGTCTCTAGTCTCGTCTCTAGTCTCGTCTATAGTCTCGTCTATAGTCTCGTCTATAGTCTGGTCTCTAGTCTCGTCTCTAGTCTCATCTATAGTCTCGTCTATAGTGCCGTCTATAGTCTCGTCTATAGTCCCGTCTATAGTCTCGTCTATAGTGCCGTCTATAGTCTCGTCTCTAGTCTCGTCTATAGTCTCGTCTATAGTCTCGTCTATAGTCTCGTCTATAGTCTCGTCTCTAGTCTCGTCTATAGTCTCGTCTATAGTCTCGTCTATAGTCTCGTCTCTAGTCTCGTCTATAGTCTCGTCTATAGTCTCGTCTATAGTCTCGTCTATAGTCTCATCTATAGTCTCGTCTCTAGTCTCGTCTATAGTCTCGTCTATAGTCTCGTCTATAGTCTCGTCTATAGTCTCGTCTATAGTCTCGTCTATAGTCTCGTCTATAGTCTCGTCTATAGTCTCGTCTATAGTCTCGTCTATAGTCTCGTCTATAGTCTCGTCTATAGTCTCGTCTATAGTCTCGTCTATAGTCCCGTCTATAGTCTCGTCTATAGTCTCGTCTATAGTCTCGTCTATAGTCTCGTCTATAGTCTCCTCTATAGTCTCGTCTATAGTCTCGTCTATAGTCTCGTCTATAGTCTCGTCTATAGTCTCGTCTATAGTCTCGTCTATAGTCTCGTCTATAGTCTCGTCTATAGTCTCGTCTATAGTCTCGTCTATAGTCTCGTCTATAGTCTCGTCTATAGTCTCGTCTATAGTCTCGTCTATAGTCTCGTCTATAGTCTCGTCTATAGTCTCGTCTATAGTCTCGTCTATAGTCTCGTCTATAGTCTCGTCTATAGTCTCGTCTATAGTCTCGTCTATAGTCTCGTCTATAGTCTCGTCTATAGTCTCGTCTATAGTCTCGTCTATAGTCTCGTCTATAGTCTCGTCTATAGTCTCGTCTATAGTCTCGTCTATAGTCTCGTCTATAGTCTCGTCTATAGTCTCGTCTATAGTCTCGTCTATAGTCTCGTCTATAGTCTCGTCTATAGTCTCGTCTATAGTCTCGTCTATAGTCTCGTCTATAGTCTCGTCTATAGTCTCGTCTATAGTCTCGTCTATAGTCTCGTCTATAGTCTCGTCTATAGTCTCGTCTATAGTCTCGTCTATAGTCTCGTCTATACTCTGGTCTATAGTCTCACCACTAGTCTCACCACTAGTCTCATCTCTAGTCTCGTCTCTAGTCTCGTCTTTAATCTCGTCTATAGTCTCGTCTCAAGTCTCTCCAGTATCGTCTCTATTTTCTTCTCTAGTCTTGCCTCCAGTATGATATATAGTCGTGTCTATAGTCTAGTCTATATCTATATTATTCTTTTCCATTGTTTTCTATCATTTCATTTAAATTAAATATTTTTTCAGGAATTTGGTTATTATTACCAAAAAACACTCTCTCGCTTTAATTTAATATATTTTTATTTTTTTTTTATTTTCCCCGAAAAAAACTTACTATCATATACATTCGTGGACATTCGTTTACACAAACAAAAATATACACATAAGCACGTTTTTCAAATAAATTAAACATTTTTTTTATATATAAGGAGTGAGATCGAAAAATTCTTAACACACGTTTTTCATTACATTTTTTAACCCAAGTATTATTTGAATTTTTTTTTGATCAAGTTACCTTTGAAAAACATGTCAGTTATTATGTGTAATGTCAATTATATTAATTTTTTTGTTAATCTGATTAAAATGAGTGACCAGAAAAAAGTGCGTACTGAAATTATTAAATATTTTCAACAAAACCCAACTTGGTCTTACAAAAAGTTGGCCAAGCATACAAAGGTCTGCCGTCAAACTGTTTCCAATGTTATTAAACAGTACCGGGAGAACTTGTCAGTTGATAGAAAACCTGGTTCAGGTAGAAGGAATGGTCCACATGATGTTTCTAAAGCCAAAAAAATAGAACGCATTTTCAAAAGAGCTCCCAACACATCCGGTAGGAAAGCAGCCCGGTTAGCTCAGTGCTCGGACTATTTGGTACGAAAAGTTAAAGCTAATGCAGGTTTAAAAACATACAAGGCTCAAAAAGTTCCTGACAGGAACGCTACTAAAAATTTAGAGGCCAAAAACAGAGCACGGAAATTGAAGTCAAGTTTTATAAAAAAATATATTTGCTGCATAAAATATATTTGCTGATGACGAAACGTATGTTCTGGCAGATTTTTCGCAACTTCCAGGTCAAAAATTTTATGTTGCTGATGCTCGAGGGAATGTTGAAGAAAAGTTTAGGACCCAAAAGCAGACAAAATTTCCCAGAAAGTTCTTGGTATGGCAAGCAATATGCAGTTGCGGCAAAAGAAGCCACTCATTTGTTACAACGGGCTCTATAAATACCGAAATTTACATCAAGGAATGTTTACAAAAAAGGCTGCTTCCATTCATAAGACTTCATAATGTGTCCACTTATTTTTGGCCTGACTTGGCATCCTGTCACTATGGCAAACAAGCCCTTGAGTGGTACAAGAACAATAATGTGGTATTTGTACCAAGAGAGGCAAATCCTCCAAACTGCCCGGAGCTAAGGCCAGTGGAGAGATATTGGGCTCTTGTTAAAAGAGAATTGAAGAGTACAAAAAAGGTGTCCAAAAGTGTGGTAGATTTTAAACGGAGATGGACTACATGTTCGAGCAAAGTGACAGAAAGCACTATAAAAACGTTAATGGAAGGGTTTCCGAAAAAGGTTCAAAATTTCATCACTAGTGATTAAAACTATAAAAATAATTTTTTTTGTAAATTGTAATAATAATTTCAATCAAATAAAAAAAAAATTAAAGCTGTAAGTTTAGTGGTTTCTTTTTTATAAACATATATGTATGTTAAGAATTTTTCGATCTCACTCCTTATTGTAGAATATATAAATTTTTTTTCCAACAAACAAAACGGAAAACATATAAAATATATGTGGAAAGTTTATAACAATATACAATTTGTTTTAAAAATTCACGAAACCATATTAGATGGGTTTTTTTTCCATTTCATTCTTTTGGCTCGTATGGTATTTTATTAATTAATATCAGAGAGGGGAAAAAAGCAAAAAAAAAAAAACATTTAATATGCACAACACATTTACCTGCTATAAAGAAAAAGTTATAGGACACATACCCAGGTATTAGACATAAAGGTATTTGTTACTGTTGTGAATGAATGTAAGCTGGAAACATTAAACGTGTGTAAGTAAAAGTTAGAAAAAATTTTCCAAAAAAAAATAATATAGAAAACATCTATGGTTTTCATTATGTTATTGCCTTTAATACTGAACTTAATCAATGTAGATGAGTTGGAGATTTCGAAGGAAATATTTCTAAAAAAATAGAAAATAATATTTATAAGTTTCATTTTATTTGCAACAGAATGTAAGGCAAGTCGTTCAAGACTTCAAAAATGTTGGTGCTCTGGAGCGTATGATTATTATTAATTATGAGTTAATTTACAAAATTTGTCATAACTATGTTATAAAAAGAGTGAAAAACTTCAAGTAATTAGCGTTTGATTAAGAAATATCTAAGCTTTCTTCTAATTAACAAATAATTATTGAAAATAAAACAATTGTGGATTTATAGAAGTTCAAAATCAGAAAAATTTTTGGAATTAATAACATAATTATATTTATTTAGTGCAATCGTAAATATGATTGCTACAATCATGGGAATGGTATCTTAATCATATACTTAATTACACTGACCATAATATAGTTAAAAAACTTTTGAAAAAAAAACAATTTTTCTCACCAAAAAATCGAAAAAAGTTTCTTTAAATTTTTTCACTCTTAATAGGAAGTAAACATGAAGACGGAAGTAAAATGTTACTGTAGGGGAATTTTTTGTTTATTGTTATTTTAATTTTTTTCCCCCTATTCTGTACGTGTCTATGGTTAAAAGCTTTTCTACAAACCACCAGAAAAGTCAACAACCTGTCATGGTATTTACTATATTCAGCATTTACATGCTTATATTGTAGAAAACATTTCAGTTTTTCACCCTGCTAAAACAAAGACATTTGAATAGATTTTTTTTTTTTCTGTTCAGTCTCTCAAAGCGGAAATATTTTTTTTTGCTTCTCTTCATATGTTTAACTATCTGGCAATATGATACAAAACAACAGAAAAAAAATATAAACAAATTTATGGCAACATGGTGTTGAAATATTAAAATAAAATAATAAAAGAAAATTCATAAAAAAAACTCCACACAAATAGAAAAAAAAAATCAACAACAAATTGTTTAAATATGCAATCAAATATGTAGAGTAGATAAAATGAATTATTTATAAAAAAAAAGAAGTAAGAGAGAGCTATATTCGTTTGTGCCGAATCTTATATACGCTTCCCTAAAGTATGCTTTAAAAAAAAGATGGGAAATATTTTATAGTGAAATGATCCAGGTAGTGGTGTGTTTTTGCTTATATGTCAGCCATTTGTGTAACGATTTTCTCGATTTTAAGTAGCAACCGAATCGGGACTTTAGCGGATATACTGATGTATGAATCCAGTATGTATGTTATTTGGGAACTACGGAAAGTTAATGTCAACATACAAACGGAAAGACAGACAAACGGAATGACAAACTTATATACCCTTGCCACTCATTTTGTATAACTAAAATGTTACAAAAAAAAACCTGACAATAAGTAAGTAAATAACAAAAGAAGCACAGTAAAGCCACAAAAAAAGTTAATATACATAAAAATTACTGTGCGCCTAAAAGCACACTTTAATTTTTAATAAAATTTTGCATAGTAAGCACAACATTTACAATTGGTTAGTTATGTTCATTCATTTCATTTAAACTAATGAAAAATAATCAAATTTTTTTTTAAAAAATATTAAAAAATTTTAATTTAATATTTTATCGTATATAAAATGAAACAAACTTTTACTGTATTCTAATATTTTGCCAACATTCCCTAAAGAAATCAACCACGCAAATATTCTCTATTAATTATTAAAATAAAAAAATAATTCACCGCATAGGGCATCACTAAGTAATGTGACCTATTTTCATTAATTTAGCTTATAAATGTGTAAAAACATACTCGCATTCCTCCTTTGCACATTTATTTATTGATTAATATTCGCTTGGAATTCATAGGAATTATCATCATTAATTCATCACTAACCCCCCACCACATTCTGGTAAATATATGGTTGCCTCTCTATATATTTTATACTAAATATAAATAATAATGTTCATTTATTAAAATGATACTACTGATATTATGATACTCATTTATATTCCACGATTTGTTTCATTTACCACAGTAATAGCAACAGCCAGAGAACACTAAAGTTAAATGTATTTATTAATTTCCGTTTCCCTTTTAGCTGTTTTTCTCTCATTTATGTATTTTGTTTTCTGATGGTTGATTGTATGGTTTTTTTTAACATACATTTGTTCATTGAAATTCATTATATCTGTGATAAATAATTCAGTTTGGTTTTGTGATGTATCACATTTTCATTTAATACTAAAATTATCGAGAGGGATTTCTTTTTGCTTTTTTATGGAGTATTGACATAAATTATAGTCAAACTTATGAAAGTGTTATGAAGAACAAATAAAAAGTATATTCAAAACAAAGATTAGATATTAAAAACGAGACTATAGACGAGACTATAGACGAGACTATAGACGAGACTATAGACGAGACTACAGACGAGACTATAGACGAGAGTATAGACGAGACTATAGACGAGAGTATAGACGCAACTATAGACGTGACTATAGACGTGACTATAGACGAGACTATAGACGAGACTATAGACGAAACTATAGACGAGACTAGAGGCGAGACTAGAGACAAGATTAGAGACGAAACTATAGACAAGATTACAGACGAGACTACAGACGAGACTACAGACGAGACTATATACGAGATTATAGACGAGACTATAGATTATACTAGAGACGAGACCATAGACGAAACTATAGACGAGACTAGAGACGAGACTAGAGACGAGATTAGAGACGAGATTAGATACGAGACTATAGACGAGGCTACAGACGAGACTATAGACGAGACTAAAGATGATACTAGAGACGAGACTATAGATGATACTAGAGACGAGACTATAGACACGACTATAGACGAGACTATAGAGGAAACTAGAGACGATACTAGAGACCAGACTAGAGACGAGACTAGAGAAAAGACTATAGACGAGATTATAGACAAGACTATAGACGAGACTATAGACGAGACTATAGACGAGACTATAGACGAGACTATAGACGAGACTATAGACGAGACTATAGACGAGACTATAGACGAGACTATAGACGAGACTATAGACGAGACTATAGACGAGACTATAGACGAGACTATAGACGAGACTATAGACGAGACTATAGACGAGACTATAGACGAGACTATAGACGAGACTATAGACGAGACTATAGACGAGACTATAGACGAGACTATAGACGAGACTATAGACGAGACTATAGACGAGACTATAGACGAGACTATAGACGAGACTATAGACGAGACTATAGGCGAGACTATAGACGAGACTATAGACGAGACTATAGACGAGACTATAGACGAGACTATAGACGAGACTATAGACGAGACTATAGACGAGACTATAGACGAGACTATAGACGAGACTATAGACGAGACTATAGACGAGACTATAGATGAGACTATAGACGAGACTATAGACGAGACTATAGACGAGACTATAGACGAGACTATAGACGAGACTATAGACGAGACTTTAGACGAGACTATAGACGAGACTATAGACGAGACTTTAGACGAGACTATAGACGAGACTATAGACGAGACTTTAGACGAGACTATAGACGAGACTTTAGACGAGACTATAGACGAGACTATAGACGAGACTATAGACGAGACTATAGACGAGACTATAGACGAGACTATAGACGAGACTATAGACGAGACTATAGACGAGACTATAGACGAGACTATATACGAGACTATAGACGAGACTATAGATTATACTAGAGACGAGACTATAGATTATACTAGAGACGAGACTATAGATGATGCTATAGACGAGACTATAGACGAGACTATAGACAAGACTATAGACGAAACTATAGACGAGACTAGAGACGAGACTAGAGACGAGACTAGAGACGAGACTAGAGACGAGACTAGAGACAAGACTAGAGACGAGACTAGAGACGAGACTAGAGACGAGACGAGACGAGACGAGACGAGACGAGACGAGACGAGACGAGACGAGACGAGACGAGACGAGACGAGACGAGACGAGACGAGACGAGACGAGACGAGACGAGACGAGACGAGACGAGACTAGACGAGACTAGACGAGACGAAACTAAAGACGAGATTATAGACAATACTAGAGACCAGGCTTTAGGCTAAAGACGAGGCTAGAAACTAGACTAGAGACGTGACAAGAGACGTAACTAGAGACGAGGCTATATACTATACTAGAGACTAGAAATTGTGGAATCTGGAGAAGAGACCGGAGAAAGTATAATTGAGGGACCATAGGCAAGACTACATTTAATGATCCTTATCATACTCTATGTGCTTGGCTAAACACCATTTTATATTTAAAATATATTTAAACTTTGAACTATTTTTTTAAAGCCCTACCTATTTAATATTAAAAACTTTGCTTGTATTTTTATTCTAATAAAATATTCTCAAAACAAATCACAAATACCTTGAATATTCTAAGCCTTATAGCAGCATGACCAACATTATTGTTATTACTTTGTATTATAAATATTTCTTGGCAACAATACAAAACCAACTAATAATAACAGCGTGGCATAACACAAATTTACCTACACTCATGTGCTATTAAGGGATGACAATATGAATAACAAAGGATTTTTATTAAAAAAACAAAAACTCTCAACAAAACTTATGCAATATTCATAACAATGTTTTCGGCCATAAGTTAAATAAAATATTAGAAGTTGAGTATGCTGTTTGCAATATAAATGACACCTGAGTACTGCAGGAAACAACACAACACAACAAAATAAGAATTTTCTTTTTATGGAATTTATATTTCCTTGGTTTATGCTTAGAAAATGTTAGCAGGAAATTTGGGATTACTATTTTCTATTTTTAAGAATGAAAGGACAAGAAATTTAATTTAAGTTTATTGGTTTCTATAAGAAAGCAAATTAGTTGCTGTTTTGTTTTGTTTAAATTTATTAAGGAAATTCAAATAAATTTTAAAGATAAGAGAAAATATTAAGAATGTTTTTGAAATAAAAAGAATTTCTGAATATAAAAGAAGGAAATAAATATTAGGTGATTTAAAAAAGAAAAAATAAACTATAAAGAAAAATGATTTAATGAAGTTTTTTTTAGTTAATTTTTTAAATGCATAAATATTTGTTCTTTTTGCTATTGATTTGCAGTTTTAAGTTTAAAATTTGCTTAAAAATTGTGGCTTTTATTGCAGAAAATGTAAAAATACCCAAAATTAATATTAATCATACGTCAAGTGGTACAAAAAATTTAAAATTAAGTTTTCTAGTATTAAGCAACATCTTTACAAATGATTAATTTTGGAAATTTTAATACAGTTTATTAAGGTTTAAAATACACAATTTTTTCTTAGTTTCTCAATTAAAAATAAAAATAAAATTTTTAATTTTTAAATAATTTTTATTAAATTTATGAATTTGTGAAATTGTTTTATTTTAAATTGGTGCCAGCCCAACTACGTATTTGCAAATATATTTTTGTGTTATATTTTCAAACTCTTTTTTGCCTTCCTGGCCATAAAAATCAATTTATTTTAATAAATTTTATTTCATTTTATTTTCATACTTTTTATCATTATTTTGTTTGGTAGCATTTGCTATAAATTGACAAAATAATACAGAGACAAAAATCGTAAACACGTATTTAAATCATAAAACATATAAAAGAACACGTTGTTATAAAAACAAGATAATAAAATTTCCATTAAATAAAAACTGCACATAAATTCGGACAACCTGACGCACAATATTTTAGTTGAATTATTTTATTTTTCATTTATTTATTTCATGCTTTTAATGATGCATTTTTAAGTGAGAAACAATAAACTTTTTTTCCTACTGCAGTTCAATTTATTTTTTTGAATGGTGAACAAATAGAAAGCAAATATTTTAAATCAAATTTTAAATGCAATAAATTGGATATTTATTGGTTTAATTAAAAAGTTGGAAAAAAAACTTTAGAAAATTTGATTTATAAATAAATAAAGGAGAATTTTTTTTAGGAAAATTAAATTTGTTGTACAAATTGTAAACTATTTGAAGAAGTTTTTTTTAGAAAATTTTATACAAATAAAAGAAGGATATGTTTTATTTATGAAAATCTATATTTAAAACAAAAATATAAAAAAATTCAAAAGTTAACAGCAATTTTAGTTTTTTGCTTTACACGACGTATGATTAATATTAATTCTTAACCTTTTACACATTTTTAGCTATAAATTAAAAATTTCTTGACGAATTTTTAAATTTGAAACATCAAACGAAAGCTAAGATTCCTGGCTTTTAATTTAGTATTTAGAAAAATAAATTTATCTCTAAAACATAAGCAAAATTTCAAAGTTTTCTGAGTTTCAAAAAAAAAAATTGTTTCTTGGAAAAATGTTAATATATTCCAAGCCTCTTATATATTTTAGAACCATATTAAATATTTTACTAATATTCTCCTTAACAACTGAACATGAAATGGCAAAAGACTTATTTCTTCCGCTAGTTGTATCATATATTAATGTATATTTTATATGTTTATGTCTTTTAATAATGTCAAGAACTGTTAAGAGTTATTAAAAGTTGTTTTCCATGGCAAAACTTAATATTTATACACATGCAATTAATGCCACATGACTGATCAAAAGGCAAAAATATATAAAAAAACAAACTTAATTAAAATGTATATGATTTATGGAAAATATAACATGTGTACTTTGAGTAAATTGCAAAAAAATAAACGAAATAACTTAAATAATAGTTTAAGAGAAGATACAAATGCTAGTTCAATGAATATAAAGCATATTAATGCAATTATTGTTGTTTAAATAAATAAATAAGATTTTGGATTCCAGCTCAATTTGGTCTACATAAAGATCTGCGATTGATGTTAAATTTGATATATTTAAAGACCTATGATTGAAGCTAAATTTTCTTTACATAAAGACCCATCACTGAAGCCAAGTTTGGTATTTCCAAAGACCTGAGATTGAAGCTAAAATTGTTCTTTTTAAAGACCAATAACTGAAGCAAAACTTAGTCTATATAAAGATCTATAATTGTAGCTAAATTTGGTCTACATAGAAACCAATGATTAAAGCAATATTTGGCTTACATAAAGAGCTACAATTGAAGTAAAATTTGTTATAAATATAGTCCTACATTTGAAGTTAATTTAAACTACAAAAAAAAAACAGATTTTTTCTATACCAAGTTCTTTATTTAAAACTAAATTTTTCAGCATAAAAATCTGCAATTAAGTTAAATTTGTCTTACATATTAAATAATTCAATTAATAGCCTATAAAAATAAAAGAAAACATTTAAAAAATTGCCACGTTTTCACTATAATAAATTAAATTTTGAAAATTAAGCTCTGGTGGCGTATGAGTATTATTAATTAAAGGATATCTTTTAGATACAGCTATAACTTTCTTAATTTTTAAGCAATTTGTAAGATTGAACTAGAGAATTAAAGCCAAGACCTTACACTTCACAAGTGAATAAGAATACAGTTTGAGTTATAAATCAAAATATATAATTTTTTTAAATTTAAATTCAAAAAATATTTTTTTTTTTCGAATTTAGAAAATATGTTTTTTAAACATTCTCATTTCTATTTTATTAAACATAAAAATCTGCAATTAATTTAAATTTGTCTTACTTATTAAATACTTCCATTAATATCCTACAAAAATAAAGTAAAACATTTAAAAAATTGCCACGTTTTCACTATAATAAATTAAATTTTGAAAATTAAGCTCTGGTGGCGTATGAGTATTATTAATTAAAGGTTATTTTTTCGACACTGCTATAACTTTCTCAATTTTTAATTAATTTGTAAGATTGAACTAGTAAATTAAAGCCAAGACTTTACACTTTACAAGTAAATATGAATGCAATTTGAGTTATAAATCAAAATATATAATTTTTTTAAATTTAAATTCAAAAATATTTTTTTTTTCTTTCCGAATTTAGAAAATTTGTTCTTTAAACATTTCAAACATTCTCATTTCTATTTTATTAAACTTTAAAATGCTTGCTTTTAAACTGTATCCAAAACACTTGTTCTTTTTTAAGTTATTCCCATCACATACACTTTACTATTTACATTTACAAAACAAAACAAAAAACCCTAAACATGGTGTGAGTTTAAATTAGAAAAAAAAATTGTCACAGAATATGGTATCAAATTGTGCGCTGTAGTCAGTGCAATGTTTACAAACATCTTGGCAATTAAACATACACGAGCACGTTTCAACATGTTGTTTCTAAAATAACTGACAACAATAAAAACTTAAATGGAAAAACAGCGAGAAAAAAAAAACAAGAAACATTTAAACTGAAATAGAAATAGCAAACAAAATGAAAAAAAAACAAAGGAAATAAATAGAATGTTTAATTTTGTGTAAATAATATTTTAAAGTGAAGCAAAAGGGAGGGGAATTGGAAAGGCTGAAGAACGAATTTAAAGTGACTTAAACAAAGGAATAAGAAATCTGAAAAATGTCTTGAGGTAGACTATTAAACTAGATAAGAGAACCGCCACAAAACTAAGAAATTTTACTTTATTTTGTAAGGAATTTTAAGTTAATTTTAAATATATTTTAATGACAAAATATTCTTTGTTAAAAATTTAAAATTTTATGTTGATTTGTACTCGGTTTTCAATAGTAATTGTTGAGTCTATCTTAAATCCTTGCCAATGTGCTTACAGTTCAACATGTTTTCTCTCATTTGCAGTATAAAACTTTAAAATCCTTTCAGATTTGTGGTCTCTTTGATTTAAATAAGAAAATAATAAATAAAATAATATCAATCATACGTACTGTGGAACAATTTTTGTTAAACCTCCTTAAATTACATTTGCTTATATGTACTGTTGAACAATTTTTTTTAAACCTCCTTAAATTATATTTTCTCAGAAATTTAATGATAAAAAATTGATTTTTCATTAGATATGAATTTTTTTTATGAATTTTTGGGTATAATTATAGAATTTTTATTATAATATTGTCAATTTCTTTTAAGCTTATTATTTTTACTTTCATTTGCCTTTTAAAATTTTAAAATCGGTTCAATATTATAGTCTCTACGCTTTAAATAAGAAAATTAATAAAAATTAATATTAATCATACGTACTGTTGATCAAAATTTTTAAAAACTCTTTTAGATTGCATTTTCTTATTAAATTAATGGCAAAAAAAGCTGATTTTTATAGGAAAATTTGAGAATAAACAGCCTAATTATTAATAACTACGTACTGTTCAGTATTAAGTCAATATAATTTCATTTAAAAGGCAAAACATTCCAAAAAAACTTTAAATAAGCAGACATAAATTCCATCCCTTAAATTTCAAATATTTAATTCCTTTGTGTTAAAAAGTACTTTCAGCAAACTTACTACTCCTGCTCCCCTTTTTATATACTACAACTTTTTTCATTCCCTTTCATACATTTAAAGCTTCAAGAAAATATTATTTTCCTCCCACTTTCATATTATTATTATTATTAAACTGTCTGAAAAAATGGCAGCAAAAACTACCAAAGACAAAGCAAAAGCATTATCAAAGTCTTCCGGGTTTTATGCAATAAAATATGGCAGTATTTTTGAAGTTTTTATTTTCATGTCTATGAGTCTTAGGCTAGACATATTTCTTGTGTTTTAGTATCAAAAGAAAATATGTGACAATTTCATTGTTGATTATGTGTTGGATGTTGTGCTAAAATATACGTAAATACTCATTTAATAGAGGAAATCTAAATGTATTTTAGAATAATAATCAAAATACACTGAGAGGAAAAGTTGACTCAGAAATGGAAGGAATGGAAGTTGACTCAGAAACAAAGATCAAATATTGAAGTTATAGTGAAGCTAAATTTGGTTTCATAGAGATCAAGGATGGAGGCTAAAGTTGGTCTATATAAAGGCCAGTGATTGAAGATAATGTTGTTCTAGACAAAGACCTACGATTGATGCTAAATTTAGTATTAATCTAGGCCTATAATTGAAGCTAAATTTGGGCTAAAAAAGAACTAGGATTAAATATAAATTTTGTCTATAAAGACCTATAGTTGAAACTAAATTTGGTATACATAAAGACCTAACATTACAGCTAAATTTGGTCTACATAAACCTCTACGATTGACTCGGAATTGGGTCTGTAAAAAGACCTATGATTGTGGCTAAATTTAGTCTACAAAAAGACCTACGATTAAACATGAATTTTGTCTATATAAAGACCTGTGGCTGAAGATAAATTTGGCATACATAAATAGCTATAATTAAAGCAAAATTTGATCTATATAAAAGCTAACAATCAAAGCTAACTTTGGTCCACATAAATCTCTATGATTGACTTGTAATTGGTCTATATAAAGACCAACAATTGAAGCTAAATTTAGTCTACAAAAAGACCTACGATTTCATAAATTTTAACTGAATAAAGTCCTATGAATAGAGTTAAATTTGTATTATATAAAGGCATATATTGCAGCTAAAATTGGTCAGCGTAAAGGCATCTGAATTAAGCTTAATTTGAGCTATATAAAGTACTACAATTACAGCTAAAACAGGTCTACATAATAACATATAATTGGAGCTAACTTGCAGATTAAAAGACAAAACCTAGTATTAAGTAAAACTTAATGCTAATAATGTCAAAAGATGATGATAATCCTGTAGAATTTTAAACCATTTGTTTGAAGCTTTTATCTTTAAAACCCTAACATCTACATAAAATTCAAATTTTTCCCTATGGGTGCGTATACTTAATATTAATTATGAGTTATTTTACTATTTTGTCCATAACTCCAACAATTTTGAAGCTAGTAACAAAATAAAAACAGCAAATAAACTAAAAGTCTTTAGATTTCTGAAACCTTAACTAATTTTTAAAAAATTCAAATCTTCTAACCTATGTTTACAACATTTCTTTCAGTGTTTTAGTCTAATGTTTTGTTTAAAAGTACGTGTCATTCTATCAGTCACATCTCATTGACATCAACAATGATGGAAATGATGATTATGATGATGATGGTGATAATCATGATCAACATGATGACTAGTTGATTATTAAAAATAACAATAGCATACATAAACACATCATGTTGACACTTTTATAAGCCTCATTAGTTAAGTATACACAAATACTAGAAATATAAAAAAAAAAATATTTGTGTTAAACAAAAAAACATACACAATCACAAAGAAAACTTTGTTCAGAATTTGTTATATAATAAGTTTTTACTCTTCCTTAGAGTTTTCTTGCTTCCTTCTATTTTCCAATTGTCTTATAACAAGTAGCTGTTATTTTAGAGCAAAGTATGAGATAAGTAGAGAAAAAAAATGTTACCAATTATTATGATGCGTGCTTGATACTACATAACACATGCATACCTAGTTGCCAGAAGTAGTAAAAGTTTCAAATTGATAAGAGTGAGGAGTCGTGGCATTAGGATGATACAGGAAACGTGCTTGGCCTCTAGGGGAAGACAATATGGCAATATAGTATCCTATTTTCTACACTCTTTCTTTTGTAAAGTAGCAAATTTTTGCAAAGAAAATTTCCTTTTTATTCTTTTGCTAAAGGAATTCAATTACATACTACGCTATGATGGTTCACCTTTCTCCAGAGTTTTCTTATAATAAATTGATAGCTAAGTACAAATGATTGCACAAATAATAAGATATTTTTTATAATGAGTAAAAGTATATCCTTTTTTGTTGGCTTAAGGAAACTAAAGCCAACATAAGCAATAATATATATAATAATGCAAGACAAATTCAGTTTTTTTATTGAATATACTCCAGAGATATGTTTAAAATTTAAAAATTTTTATTAAAAATAAAATTATTTAAAAAATTTGTCTTGTTAGAAAAAAGGATATATGAGCTACTTTTTAATTTATCAATAAAAATTGAATATTTTTCGTCGTCATACTAAGGACTGTAACAGGCGTTCATTTTATTAAATCCAAGACATTTGCTTAATTTTCTTAGATTTTAGAACAAATTGAATATTTTTAAAAATATTTATTAGACCAAACCCACAAAATTTGCTGAATCGTTTATTAAAGCAATCAGGAAACAATATTTAAAAGCAATTTTAAGACGTTTTAGA
Source organism: Calliphora vicina (assembly GCF_958450345.1). Taxonomy (NCBI): domain Eukaryota; kingdom Metazoa; phylum Arthropoda; class Insecta; order Diptera; family Calliphoridae; genus Calliphora; species Calliphora vicina. Next base: position 118,952,208 of record NC_088783.1, read on the forward strand.
AAAAAGGATATATGACAGACCTGTACAATAATAAAGAAAATTAAAAAAAATATTACTATAATATTAAGCCAGCCAATTTACATTCATAAACTAAATTGGAACTAGATATAATAATTTTTAAAGTTTTTATGAAACTTTTTCAAAAATTTTCAAATTAAATCATTCGATTTTTTTTAAATAAAACTTTGTCCTTTTTTTTATAGAACAACTTAAAAAAAAATATTTAAACTTTTTTGTTATTTTTCTTGTAAAAAACAATAATTATTATTTTTGGTACTACACTGCGTATGATTAATATTAATACCAAACATTTTTGGGAAATTCTTTATAACTTTGGTATTTTTGAAGGGATTTGAAGCATTTATATGTGAAATAAAAACTAAGTTTCCAGACTATTAAATTGAAATAAAGTAGTAGGCAAAACACAAATATTAAGGACTTTAGTAAACTTTGAATTCCAAATTTCAAAACTTTTAATTAATTTTTTAAATTTTGGTTATAAATATTCAAATAAATCTATATATATGGACTTGTTTTGCTTAAGGACACCTTATTTTAAATAAAAAAATATTTTTAAGAAATTTTAAGAAATGTCGAAAAAAGGATATATTGCCAACTTTGGAAATAATGCTAAAAATGATCCACCTTTAAGTTCATAAATTAAGCATACAAAGTAGCCTAAATTTTGATACAATTCAATAATTTTTCAAGATTTTATCAAAATTTTTTCAAAATATAAAAGTTTTAAAATAAAAATTTTCAGTTTTCTTCATTAAAATTGTCCTTACACCTCGAATAGTTGAAAATATTAAAAATTATTAATTTAATTCTCATCTAAAATGCTTTAACATTGATTTCTGTACTATGGTACGTATGATTAATATTAATAGTAAATACTTTTGTAAATTTCTTTATAACTTTTGAATTTTTAAGGGATTTTTAAAATATATATATGCTATAAAAGCTTAGATTTTAGGCTATTTAGCTGATATAATACATAAATATAACTGAAATATAATAAGGACTTAAGTTAAAATGTACTTCCAAATTTCGATTAATTTTTCTGGTTTTGGAAAGAAATATTAAAATACCTCTATATATTTAACTTATTTTTGCATAAGGAAACCATTTTTTAAATAAAACTATATTTTTTATCAAATTTAAGAAATTTTAGAAAAAATGATATATGACCAACTTTTGAAATAATGAACAAACTTATCCAATTTTTAGTTATTAAGTTCGGAAGAATAATCTATATTCATGACCTAAATTTTGTGCTAATTCAATAATTTTTCAAGATTTTATTAGTATTTCTCCAAAAATAAAAAAATTAATTTAACAATTTTCTAGCTTTTTCATTAAAAATGTTTCCATATTATCAACTGCTAATAAATAAACATTATTTTTATTAAAATTTGTAAAAATATTTTAACTTTTTGTATTTAGTTTTCACTAAAATTAAAATATTTTGTTTTTCGGCACTACCATGCGTATGATTAATATTAATTGTGACTATTTTTGAAAACATCTTTATATTTTTGGTAATTTTGAAGGGATTTCTATAAATCATATGTCAAATAAAAGCTAATATTTCAGGCTATGTTTTGTATAGAAAAACAATATAACTTAAATATTTTATGTTAAAGAAAAATATTACCAAATGAAAAAAAAAAATATTTTTTTATTTTACAAAATTTTTTTTCCATTGTTTCCATTGCAACTTGCTGAGTTTTTGGTATTTTTATTTTGCTTAGTTAGTTTTTCTTACTCCTATGCAATTTCTAATCTCTTTTCTTTTCTTTTTTATTTTGATTTATTTTCAATTTCTGTTTTATAAACTCATATTTCTTGCCTGTCATATCTTAAACACTTTCGATAACACTTTATTTTCTGGACATTTTTGCTGCCATAATTTATTTATTATTATTATTCTTTAAGCTATGCTATAAATTGAATTAATTATAAAAATATTTGCCTTTCAAATTTATTTATTTAAAATGCTATAAATATAAATAAATTGTCATTTCTTTTGATAGCAATAAAGTGGTGATATCTCAAGCAATTTATTTTATTCCTTTCTGTCTTTGTGTTTCGATTAAAATACCAGTTAATTTACACTTAAACAAAGCCATTATAAATATATCCACTCTTTTCTATAGAGAGAAGCCAAAAAAACTAAAGATTTATTATGTTTTATTAAACAATTGAAAGATTTGTAAATATTATACAAGCTGTCTTCCACATTGGCAGATGTGCATATATAAGAATTTATTTGTATTTGTTTTTCTTTGGAATTATTCCTACAATATATAAATTTTACTCTAGATATTTGAAATATGCCCCTTAGTAATACTTAAATTTATGGCATAAATTATTTCTAATCATTTGCCATGATTTCGGCTTTGTATCGACTATGTGTATGTGTGTTTAACAATGTGTGAGTGAATGAGTGAGTGTGTCAGTTAGGTTGAAGGTTATAAAGTAGAGCATAACTTAAGGAGTTTGTTTGTGTGTATTGTATTTATAAGTTTTCAACAATAATTCCGATAAAACACTCAGAGATCTACAATAAGCTTAACAAAAGCTTATGAATAATATTTGATTTATTTTGTTAACAATTCATGAGGAAACCAACACAAAAAACAAAACAAAATATATTAAATTATAAAAACAAAATAAAAGTGTAAGAAAGATAAACAACACAGGTGATTATTTATTCACCAGAGAAATAAAAGCAGGATTTGGGTAGAATGTGTTTAAACAACAATAAGCTGACTTAAAGAAACTGTAAGTTTCTATGGAATATTACAAATTAATGCCAGTGGTTCTAGGTTTTTAAAATATATTCTCTAAAGTAAAAAAAAACAACTCAAGATTAATTCAATATCAAAAATTAAAAATTTTTTAAAAAAAAATATATACAAAATGTGGCAAACCTGGTTAAATGCACTTTTTCAGAAATTTCTTATTATAAATATATTTCGTTTCAAATTCATATATTTTTACTAAATTTTTTATTTATTTAAAAAAGGATATATGCTCGACTTTTATGTTATTGATACCAAAATGAAAATTTTTGGTGTTTCTTATAAACCAAATTAAGTTCTATTCATTTACTAAATTTCAGGGCATACAAATCATTTTCAAGGATTTAACATACGTTTGAAAATAAAGTTATATTTGACTAAGAAACTAAATTTTTTGAATAATAAATATCTTGCCTATATGCAATCCTTTGCTTATTATAAACATATTTCGTTTGAAATTCACATATTTTTAGTAAATTTTAAATTTGGTGAAAAAAAAGGATATATGCACGACTTTTATAATATTGAAACCAAAGTGAAAATTGTTGGTGTTTCTTATAAAACACATTACGTTTTATTCATTTACAAAATTTCAGACATTTCCAATCATTTCCAAAGATTTAACGGACATTTGAAATAAAATAAATTTTTTTTATTGAAGAATTTTTTTATCCATACAATAATTTTATTAATGCAATCCTTTTATTAACCTAAACATACATATATTTTGTTTTAAAAACTCACATTTTCAGTAAATTTTATATTTAGAGAAAAAAGGATATATGCATGACTTTTTTATTATTGACACTAAACAGAAAATTTTTTGGTTTTCTTATAAAAAACACCAGGAGCCATTCATTTATAGAATTTTAGAGCATGCGCATCATTTCCATAGATTTTAGAGCCGTTTGAAAAAATATTTTTTGGATAATTTTTCAGAAATCTTAATTTTTCATTCAAAGAATATTTCTATAATTTTTGCAAAAGAATTTTATAAATTTGTAACTCTCCAAAAAAAAGGATATATGGAGTACTTTTTTCCTACTAGAATAAATTTAACCATTTTTGAATGTCATATTAAGGACCTTGAGGTCCTTTCATTTACAAAGTTTTAGCACATTCAAACAACTACTATGGATTTTATGGCCTGCTAAAGAAATATTATTCTTTACAATTTCTTACGAAAGCTTCATTTGTAAAAACAATACCTTTTTAAAAATTTTTAGATACTCTTTTATTAATTTTGACCTCTCCACAGAAAAAGGATATATGACAGACTTTTATATTTATTTATCTAGAGGAAAAAATTTTGGTTTCCATAAAAAGGACATCAATGGCTTTTCATTTACTTAATCTCAGTTTATAATAGCAATTTCTGTAGAATTTGTGAGAGATTAAAAAAATATAACTTGAAATTTTCCAGGGAAGCTTAATTTTTCACTTAAATTTGATATTTTTATATAGCTTTTAATGCTATTTGCGATTTTTAACTCTCCCGGAAAAAAGGATATATAGTGAACTTTTTTATTAATGCACCAAATATTAAAAAAATTGCTTTTCGTATTAACTTCATTAAAGACTATTCATTTACAAAATTTCACATCATATAAACAATTTTTACAGATTTTATAAATGTTTAAACAAGTTTGGTTTGTAAAAGAAAAATTCAGGAAGTGTTTTTAAGATATTACAACCAATTTGTTTCTTAAATTTAACATGCTTTGCTATTTTTTTAAACATTTTTACAAATTTGTTTTCCTTATACGATTTCCTTGAGCTTTCATTTATTGTTTTAAACAAACTTTAAATGGCCTCTTATGAGAAATTTTTACTTTTTTTAAAAAATATAAAATCTTTTGCTTTCCTCTTATACTTGCATACATCCGGCTGTCAGCAAAACCATTTATAAACATTTTCCTTCAACATTTTTAACTTGCTTAACTTCTCGCCCTAAAAACCTCAAAAAAAAACAACAAGCAAAAAGGTTGAATTTCACTTTTACTTTTAACAAGACTTATGATTATTTTGCTGTGCTACAGCAACAAAACTTAAGTGGCTGCACAGCAAAAAAAAAGGAAAGAAAGGAAAAAAGAAACCACAAAGGAAATATTAAGTATCATGATAAATGATAAACGGAAATAAGAAACGAAATATACAAGGTTAAATGGTATACTGCTGATACCTTATATACAACTAGCAGTACTTAAACTAACATAGCCACTAGAACTACTACTACTACACTTTTCAAAGTGTACTTGTTAAAAAAAACCAAAACAAAGGCTAAAATATTCTTTTTGAAATTTGAGGAAATAAATATAATGAAAACACAAAATTTTTTTTACAAAGAAAACTAACCTTGAGTAAAATGTAAAGAAACTTTTAAAAATTCAACAAAAGTCATGAAACTTAAAACTAAAAATGTTTATAAGGCAACATTTTGAAATGAAAAGTTGAATTATACCTGGACACTGTATGTATACGTATTTTTAATATTGAAAGCTATATAAGTACTGTACGTATACTTAATTTTAATAGCTTGAAACTCGAGCAATTTCCTTCATAACTTTTTCTATTTTTGAAGGATTTCTAAATCTAATATAACAAATTAAAGTTAAGACTTCCAGCTTTTTATGAAATAAATTAAATTATATAACATTTAAGGAAACATTAAAACAAATGAAATTAATACGTATACGTAATATTAATATTGATAAATATTAAGTACATTTGGAAATTATATTATAACTTCATCAATTTTAAATAGATTTTTAAATTTATTATAGCAAATAAAAGCTATAATTTGCAGGTTTTAAAAAATCAAATAAAATTATATTGCTTTTAAAATAATATTTTTTTAATGAATATAAAAATTTAATATAAAACTTATAACAAATACTTAATATAAATCACAAGAAGCTTTGAATAATTGTTTATATTATCTACCATTTTCAATGGATTTCTAAATTGAATATAGCAAATTAAAGCTTAGACTTAAGGCTTATAAACTTATAAATAAAATTATATAGCTTAAAGAAAAAAAATTTAAATTTTTAATTAAAAAAAAATTCTACAAACATTTTTTTAAAAAAATTAATGTATTTTTAAAAATTTTTAAGAAATTTGTATAAGAAAATATAGAAAATAATAGCCAGTACATGCTTCTTAGTAACTAATAAATAAAATTATATTGTTGTTCTATAAATATTATGAAATAAATTTTTTTTTTTATTTGACATATCAGGACGTATACTTAATATTTAATTCGTAAAATTTCACAAATTTGCCTATAACTTTTTAAAGTTTTTGAGGAATTTTTAATTTAAGACAACAAAAGGAAGCTAAGAAATACAACTTTACAGCTAGTTGGTCAAAATACCTAGGTTACATAGTAATTTTAGCATAGTACTTTCAAGAATTAAAAAAATAATAAAAAATATTTTTTACTAATCAAGTAAATGTTGAATAAACCCTAGTATTTTTTCAGGGAAATTTAAGTTTATAACACCAAATTATAGCCAATACTTTTTAGTTTGGAATTAATAAATAAAGTTTTATTGTTTTCTAACAAACTTCATTAAATAATTCAATTTTAAAAATTGAGGTTACACAGCGTATACTTAATATTTAATTCAGGTGTAGTTAGAAATTAGCTTATAACTTTTATAATATTTGGAATATTTTTAAGTTTAATACATCAAATGAAAGCCAAGACTTTAGGCTTTAAATTTGGGAACTAAAATATAACAGTCTTCTTGATAATTTTTTTAAATATATAAAAGTTTAAAAATTCTACCAAAAAAAAGTTGCCCATAAATTTTTTAATTTTTTTAAGAATTTTTAATTTGAGACAGCATAAGAAAGCTAAGAAACACAATATTGCAGCTAGTTAGTCAAAATTTCTAGGTTACATAGTAATACATTTAAGAATTAAATAAATAATAAAAAATATTTTTTACTAATTAAGTAAATGTGCAATTAACTTCCATTCTATTTCGAAAAAATTTATATGAATAGCAGCAACTGATAGCCAATACGTTTATGTTTTGAATTAATAATTAATGTTATACTGTTTTCCAGCAAACTTTATTAAATAATTAAATTTTAAAAATTGAGGTTACACAGCGTATACTTAATATTTAATTCAGGTGTAGTTAGAAATTAGATTACAACTTTTATAATATTTGGAATTTTTTTAAATTCAATACAGCAAATGAAAGCTAAGACTTTAAGCTTTTAATTTGAGAACTAAAATAAAATAGTCAACTTAATAAATTTTTGAAATATTTAAAGTTTTAAAAATTATCACAAAAAAAAATTTTTTTTGAACATGGTTAAAAATTGTTTTTTTTTTAACAAAGTACAGTTTTATACAACCAAGTTTTGTATATGATTTCTGTATTTATCTCTTCAATCTATTTGCTTTATATTTTGCTTGTTCTTTGCTGGCTTAATAAACTGCCCTATTTTTGTTTGCAGTTTTTCCAAAACAAAATCCTTTTGTTTTTATTTTTATTTATGTATACAATTACTACAATATTTATTTACACACAACAAAAAACCAATAGATCACCCAGATTTCCTTTATTGTTTTAACTGTGGCCTTTTGTTTGTAAATGTGTTTGTGGAACATGCAGTAAACACCAAAAAAATAAAATAAAAAGGACACTGCGTTGCGAAAGAGCGAGACAGTGTTTAAGTTTGTAGCTGTATATGTATAAGAGCATTTTATGTGTATTTAGTGTAGCTTTTGTATCATAACATATGATAAATCCAGTAACATTGATATTATATTGCCATGGCTAGTGCATTTGGCCCCGGCTGCTCTGGCAAATGTTGTATTTTATTTTTAAGTTTTTTTTATTATATGGCTATATATTTTTATATATTGGCAATGATTTTCAGCAAAATAAAAAAATCAAATAATGTTTTCATTTGAAAGCCAACAAACAAACTACAGTGGTCCTTGTTAAATATTATAAAAAAAAGATTTGGAAAATTTTCATTTTATTGGCTAAAATTAAAGTCAATGTCCGTCTATCCGTCTGTCCATCTGTCTGTTGAAATCAACTTTCCTTAGCCCCCAAATAACTTACATACATGATTCATACATCAATATATCAGCTATAGATCCGGTTCGGTTAGTATTAAAAATCGAGGAAATTGGCTTACAAATGGCTCAGATATGGAAAAAAACCAGGACTACCTCGATTTTTTACCTATTTTTTATCTATAACTGGATTACCAAGAAATTCATATAGCCACAATATGGATATCTAATGATAGATATTTCAAAGACCTTTGTCGGTAAGGCGGACCTACAATAAGCCCAAATCGGGAAAAAAATTTTACCGGATTTTTTTTTTTCACCAACAAATTTTTTTGTTAAAAAATTTAAAAAAATTTTGGCATTCAACTTTTTTCACTAAAAAATTTAAATTCGAATCGAATTTTTTTCCAAAACTTTTTTTGATTTTTTTTAAAAATAAATTTTTATTTTTTTTACATTTTTAGAAAAAATTTTCCCAATTTGTTAACACTGTGTTCTTTACTAAAACTATAATCGTTTAAATGTGCTTCATTTTTATTTTTCTCCCTTTTTTTTTTGGAAATATCTAGCCAATTTCGTATGTATTTATAACCCTCCATAATATAAACTGTATAAAAACAGAAATCTTTAGTACTTCAAATCCATATTGTACAAATTACAATATCAATATTTAACAAAATGGCTTAACTTTAACACTCCACTCAAGCGGTCATCAAACATTACAAAACACAATATGCCCTTAGACAGAGATTTATTAAATACTGACCAGCGTTCCCATATATTTTAAGGATTTAACATAAATTTATTTATAGAAATATACAAAAAAAAGTTTCTATAAAAACCATAAATAATATAAAAACCTATTTGTATAATTTTGAGGTTTTCCAACATTTGTGTGTGGGATTTGTTTCCAATTGAAATGAAATATAATATTGATTATTCATATTAATAATATTTAAAATGTGACAACAAATAAACCACAATAAAAGGTAATTAATAAGTTTGTTCTTTTTTGGGATGGCAATAATCTAAATAAAAAAAAAACCTTTTATATTTGACACTTCATTATGGTTGATTTAAGGTTTTTGTAAAATGACAAATACATTTCTATAAATAATTGTTTTAAACAATTAACAAAAAAACAAACATGTTAACTAGAGAAAATTTATGATTTTATTAAAAGCCACAAAAAAAATATAAAAATTTTTTACCACAATTTTGTCTAATTAATTTAAATTATAACAAATTATTTAAAAAATAATGAGGTAAACCTTTATAATGTTATTAATTAAATAAAAAAGCAGCCGTATTGACTATCATTTTATATTTTATAATTAAAATCTGTAATAAAACTAAAAAAAGTTATAAGCTAATTAAAAATATTAATAATAATTAATATTAAGTATACGTACTGTAGAAATAAAAAGCAAACTGTTAAAATATACAATAAAAATAAGAGAAATATTTACAATTTAAATAAATTTAAGATCTATGATTAAAACCAAATAGTTACTGTATAAAGCTCAGCAATTGAAGTTAAAAGTTTTTTAATAATAAGAAAAAATTTTTGAATAAAAAAAAAATTTAAAAAAAAAAACAATTTATTCTCTTAATTTTTTAATTTAATATAAATACTAAAAGCCTACTATAACGTATAACAATATAACCCATAAAATTGTATAACCTTTAAAGAAATATACTGAAATAATTTGATTTTTTTAATATTAGGAGTACAGTGCGTATACTTAATATTTATTTAAGGTAATGGCAGAAATTTGCTTATAACTTTTTTAATTTCAAGCGGATTTTAAAACTAAATACAGTAAATTAAGGGCCAAGCCCAAAGCTTTAAAACCGACAAGTAAAATTTATAGTGGACATACTAAATTTCAGAAACAATCATCTTTTAAAAATAAGTAGACAAAAAAAGTTTTTTTTATTCTTCGAATAAATTTTCTTTTAATCAGGCAAAAATTTATTTAACTTTATAGATTATATCAATAGTTGTTAACACTCTAAAAAATCTATTAATTTCAATAACTAATCAAGAATTTTAAATTTGTTAACAAATATTTTTTTATAACAAAGTTTATATAAAATAAAAAAAAACCTAATTTTTCAGGGAAATTTATGATAATAATACCAAATTATAGCTAATGCTTTTTACTATTGAATAAATAAATAAAATTATATTGATGTCTAAGCAATATCATGAAAAAATTTAATTTTAAAAATTGGGAGCCCAGTGCGTATACTTAATATTTATTTATGGTATGATCAGAAATTTGCCTATAACTTTTTTAATTTTTAAAGGAATTCCAAGCCAAAAGCATTAAATCAAAGGCAAGGCACACGGGTTTTATACTGACAAGTAGAATTTTATAGTGTTCATACTAAATTTCTCAAACAAGCTGCTTTCACAAAAATATTTACCAATAAAATTTAATTTTATTAATAATTTTTTGGGAAAATTTATTTATAGCTAATGCTTTTTACTATTGAATAAATAAATAAAATAATACTGTTTTCTGGAGAATATCATGAAATAATTTAATTTTAAAAATTGAGATAACATTGCGTATACTTAATATTTATTTAAGGTATGACCAGAAATTTGCTTATAACTTTTGTAATTTTTAAAGGACTTTCAAGCTAAATGCATTAAATTAAAACCAAGTTACAAAGCTTTTATAATGGCAAGTAAAACTTTATAGTGTACTTACTAAATATCTAAAATAAACTGCTTTCAAAAAAATAAACCAAAATCTATGTTAGATATTTACGAATAAATTTTAAATTTTAACTGAATTATAATTAAAAACTAAGTTACTTTTGCTGATAATATTGCTGGCGAGACATATAGAAATTTTGCAAACATATCACAAAGTTCAAATGATTTAAAAAATATTTTTTAACAATAAAGTTAATGTATAAAAAACTTTTATATTTTATCCGCAAAATTTATGTTTATAACACCAAATTATAGATAATACTTTTTACTATTTTACTATATGGCTGTCTAAGGAATATTATGAAATAATTTAATTTTAAATATTGTTAGTACAGTGCGTATACTTAATATTTATTTAAGGTGGTACCAGCAATTTGCTTATAACTTTTGTAATTTTCAAAGGAATTCCAAGCTAAATGCATTAAATTAAAGACAAGTTACAAAACTTTTATAATGGCAAGTAAAATTTAATAGTGTACATAGTAAATTTCTAAAGAAAACTACTTTCAAAAAAATATATACCAAAATCTGTGTTAGTTATTTACGAATAAATGTAATTTTTTTCAGAAAAATTTATATTTCTAACATCAATTTATAGCTAATACTTTCAAGTTTAGGATTACTAAATAAATCTATATAGTTTTCTAGGAAATATCATGAAATAATTAAAATGTTTACATTGATACAACAGTGCGTATACTTAATATTTATTTAAAGTTGTAGCAGAAATTAGCTTATAACTTTTATAATATTTTATGGATTTTTTAACTGAGTACAGCTACTGAAAGGCAAGGCCTTAAGCATTATTTTCGACAACTAAAATTAACATGTAAACTAAGATAAGTTTCTAAATATATATAATTTTATAAAAAAATCTAAAATATTTTTTTCCAAAAATTATAAAATTTTTTTAAAAGATAAATATGAACTTAGAATGTATACTGTGTGACTAGGATTGAAGCTTAATTGGGCCTGTGTAATGATCTACGATTGAAACTAAATTCTGACTGTACAAAGATCTACGGTTGAAGTCAAATTGGGACTGTATAAATATCCACGATAGACGCCAAAGCTAAATAGGGACTGTATAAAGACTTACAATTGAAATTAAATTGGGACCGTATACCGATTCACGATTGAAGCTAAATTGGGACTGTATAAAGATCAAAGATTGAAGCTAAATTGGTACTGTATTAAGATCGACGATAGAAGCAAAATTGGGACTGTATAAAGACCTACAATTGAAGCTAAATTGGGACTGTATAAAGGTCTACCTTTGAAGCTAAATTTGGATTCTATAAAGATCTAAGATTAAAGCTAAAACTGGACTGTGTAAAGATCAACGATTAAAGATAAATTGGGACCGTACAAAGATCTACGATTGAAGCCACGTTTGGACTGTAAAAAGATCTACGATTGAAGCCACATTTGGACTGTAAAAAGACCAAAGATTGAAGCTAAATTGGGACTGTATACAGATCTATGATTGAAGTCACATTGGGACTGTGTAAAGATCTACGATTGAAGCCACATTTCAACACTATAAATATCTACGATTAAAGCTAAATTGGGACTGTATAAAGATCAATTATTTAAGCTAAATTGGAACTGTATAAAGATCAATTATTTAAGCTAAATTGGAACTGTATAAAGATCTAAGATTTAAGATAAATTGGGACTGTATAAAGGTATACGTTTAAAGCTAAACTAGGATTCTATACAGATCTACGATTGAAGATAAATTGGGACTGTATAAAGATCAAAGATTGAAGCTACATTGGGACTGTATAAAGGTATACGTTTAAAGCTAAACTAGGATTCTATACAGATCTACGATTGAAGATAAATTGGGACTGTATAAAGATCAAAGATTGAAGCTACATTGGGACTGTATAAACATCTACGATTGAAGCCACATTTTGACTGTATAAATATCTACGATTGAAGATAAATTGGGACTGTATAAAGATCAAAGATTGAAGCTAAATTGGGACTGTATAAAGATCAAAGATTGAAGCTAAATTGGGACTGTATACAGATCTACGATTGAAGCCACATTTTGACTGTATAAATATCTACGATTGAAGCTAAACAAAGACTGTATAAAGACCAAAGATTGAAGCTAAATTGGGACTGTATAAACATCTACGATTGAAGCCACATTTTGACTGTATAAATATCTACGATTGAAGATAAATTGGGACTGTATAAAGATCAAAGATTGAAGCTAAATTGGGACTGTATAAAGATCAAAGATTGAAGCTACATTGAGACTGTATAAACATCTACGATTGAAGCCACATTTTGACTGTATAAATATCTACGATTGAAGCTAAACAAAGACTGTATAAAGACCAAAGATTGAAGCTAAATTGGGACTGTATAAATATCTAAGATTATATATAAATCGGGACTGTATAAAGGTCTACTTTTAAAGCTGAATTAGGACTCTATAAAGATATACAATTGCTGCCAAATTTGGACTGTATAAATATCTAAGATTGTATCTAAATTGGGACTGTATAAATAACCTAAGTTTGAGGCTAAATTTGGACTGCATAAAGATATAAAATTGCAAACAATTTGGTTCTATATAAAGATGAGATTTATACAAAAAGAGGTTTCACCCAAACCAAAATTATTTCTAAACTGAAGGGTTCCTTTATTTATATTAAAAAATTCTTTCAAGCATATCCCTTTTATTAAACACATCTCTTTGCCGGTATTTGGCCAACTTGTGTGGCGCTGTATAAGGATTTCTGTTTCACAGTCTGTATGAATAAAGTAATAAAATGTATACAAAAAAATATTATGAATTTTATCATGTGTATGATTTCCAAGTATTTTTTTGGGTTATTTAATATGATGAAGTGAAGTCTGTATTATAATGTGATACACTCCATATACAATTTATAAAAATGTATACATATTTATAAAGTTAATGTGTGTGTGTGCGTGTAAAAGGATATGTTGTGTAAAGATATTTGTTCAAATGAAAGTCTATATATGTGCATTTTTGTTAAGTTTATAAGGCAAAATGTCTGTGAAAGTAATTTAATATAATATACAGTAATAACTCAAATTATTCGGTATGTTATTATTTTTTTTTTTTTTTTTTGCAAAAAAAAGAAAATAATTCTTTTTTTGTAAAATTCATGAGTATGTTTGTTACCTGTAAATATTTAAGATATAGTATATCTTTTTAGTTAGAATTTTAGTATAATATCAAAAATGTAAATTCATGTGAACGAAAACAAAATATATTATAATGAATATGAGCAGCATTTAAACTATACATACTTATATACTGCTACCTTTAAATGTATCCTGGTTGTTGGAGAACTAAGCAGAAAACTAAATCATAACTAATGAATAATTCATTACACATGTGCTTAACTAAAATCCTTAGCATTGAGTATATCATTTCATTTTCATTTTATACATATACAAGCATACATTATAATTTTATTTATGATTAAGTTTTTATCGTTTCTTTGTGGCTAATAAAACAATCAAGGAAACTACTTTGAAAGTCAATAAGGGAGGAATATATTTTGCTACTTAAAACACCTCTACTACACCCCAAACCTAATAGAAACTAAAACTGTTTATTAAGTATACATTTAGAATAGAGATTTTTGAAAGCTAAAATATTGTATTTCATAAATAATAAAAGTGAAATTATAACACCTTAAAAATACTTTAAGATTTTCATTTTAATGGCTATTGAATCATTATAAAACAGGCTTTAATTTCAATTGAAAAATAAAACAGAAATTTTAATTTAAATGTTAATTTTTCTAAAAATTATATGAAAGTATACTTAATGCAAAATAATTAATATTACTTATACGTACTGTTGAATAAATCATATTAAAAAATAGGCAAATATTCCTTTATGAATAACTTCTAAACTGCTACAGACAGCTAAACAAAATTTGCAGCAAATATAAAAGAGAATTTCAGCTTTCCGAATATTTTCAAAAAACAACTCAATTTAAAGTACACAGGAAACTACAAAAGGCTAAACATGACACTTTATAATTTTTTATACTTCAAAAAAATTATACTTTTCTCTATATAAAACCTTTATCTTTATTTAATTATCATAAATTTCTGTATTTAAAAAAATTTCAATGACAATTTTCTATGAATTTTAAATTTTTTTTAATTTTAAAGCCTTAAATTATGCTTTAAATATTCATTTATATTAATCCTTAAACACTACTTTAAATATAGGCCACATGTTTTTAAATAAAAACAACAATAACCCTCAAACCAAACAAAAAAAGAGAGAAGAAAACCACCACTTTCACTTTTAAACAACAACAAAATTTGTAACATTTTATGTTTTACAAAATTATTTCAAAACAACAACAACTAAAACTACAACATGTTACTGTTGAAAATACAAGTGTATCAGGCTGGTGATGAAAGGTTGCACTTTCTCCCAGCGCTCAAAACCATAGGCCACACATTTAGCTACTCGACTACCTCTACAAACAGGGCAGCTTTTAACTGTTTTGTTTGGTTTAGAAGCTGGTGTGCTACTTAAAAAGTGTTAGAACACTCGAGGCGACAATGTTTTAACGAAATTTTTGTTTTTATTTTTATTTTATGTTGTTGTTTATTATACCAACAGCTTCACAAAATTGTTTTTCCCTCTTAAATATTTTTTTAGTGTTGTATCGCTGAAGTAGACCACTACTATCTCTAAACTATTCAACAATACGTTTATTTGCATAAACAAGAGTGACCTAAAAATACACAAACAAAAGTGATTTTTGTTATTTATTTTTCTTTTTTTTTTGCTTTGTAGCTCAATAGTTATTTAAAGAGTAAAGTGCTGAAATAACACAGCGCTAAATATTTTCCATTTACTGGTTATTTTAATGGATGTAAAGCAGCAACAAAAATATTAAATTAAAGAATTCAAGGCAAAGAGAAACTTTTTAATGTTTTAAAAAGGGGAATTTAAATGAAAGTTTTAAATTAGAGATAAAATTCAATAAGAAAAGTAAGTAATATTTGGTTTAATAGTTGTACTAAGCAAAGTTTTTGATTGGAAGTCATAATAAAACTTAGCTTCAATTGCTGATCTTTATAGAGTCCCAATTTAGCTGCAATCGTAGATCTTTATAGAGTGCCAATTTAGCTTAAATTGTAGAGCTTTATACAGTCCCAATTTATCTTCAATTGTAGATATTTATACAGTCCCAATTCAGCATCAAACATAGATCTTTATACAGTCCAAATTTAGCATCAATTGTAGAGCTTTGTACAGTCCCAATTTATCATCAATCGTAGGTCCCTATACAGTCAAAAATTGGCTCCAAACGTAGATATTTATACAGTCCTAATTTATCTGCAATCTTAGGTCTTTATACCGCCCTCATTAAGCTTTAATCGTAAGTCTTTATACAGTCCCAATCTAGCTTCATAAGTATATGTTTATACAGTCCCAATTTAGCTTCAATCATAGGTCTTTATACAGTCCTAATTAAATTATAATCGTAGATCCTTATACATCCCTAATTTAGCATCAATATTAGGTCTTTATACAGTCCCAATTTATCTTCAATATAAGATATTTATACAGTCTTATTTTAGCTTCAATCGTAAATATTTATACAGTCCAAATTTAAATGTAATTGTTTATCATTATACAGCTACAATCGTTGATCTTTATACAGTCCCAATGTAGCTTCAATCGTAGGTCTTTCTACTGTCCCAATTTATCTTCAATCTAAGGTATTTATACAGTCCTAATTTAGCTTCAATTCCTGATCTATATACAGCCCCAATTTAGTATATGTTTGCTTCGATCGTAGATCTTTATACAGTCCAAATTTAGCTTCACTACTAGATATTTATTCAGTCCCAATTTAGCTTTAATCGTAGATCTATATGCGGTCCAAATTTAGCTTCAAACGTAGGTCTATATACAGTCCAAATTTAGCTTCAAACGTAGGTCTATATACAGTCCCAATTTAGCTGCAATCGTAGACCTATATACAGTCCAAATTTAGCTTCAAACGTAGGTCTATATACAGTCCAAATTTAGCTTCAAACGTAGGTCTGTGTACTGTCACAATTTAGCTTTAATCGTAGGTCATTATACAGTCCCAATTTAGCTGCAACCTTAGGTCATTGTACAGTCCTAATTTAGCTTCACTCTTAGATCTATATACAGTCCAAATTTAACTTCAAATGTAGGTCTGTATACTGTCCAAATTTAGCTTCACTACTAGATCTTTATACAGTCCCAAATTAGCTTTAATTGGAGGTCATTGTTTAGTCCTAACTTAGCTTCAATTGTAGATCAATATACAGTCCAAATTTAGCTTTAAACGTAGGTCTGTATACTGTCCAAATTTAGCTTCACTACTGGATCTTTATATAGTCCCAATTTAGCTTTAATCGGAGGTCATTGTTCAGCCCTAATTTAGCTTCCATCGTAGAACTTTATACAGTCCAAATTTAGCTTCAAACGTAGGTCTGTATACTGTCCAAATTTAGCTTCACTGCTGGATTTTTATACAGTCCCAATTTAGCTTCGATCGTAATCCTTATACAGTCCCAATTTAGCTTCAATCGTAGAACTTTATACAGTCCAAATTTAGCTTCAAACGTAGGTCTGTATACCGTCCAAATTTAGCCTCACTACTGGATCTTTACAAAGTCCCAATTTAGCTTCAATCGTAGGTCTATATACAGCCCAAATTTAGCTTCAATCGTAGGCCTGTATACTGTCTAAATTTAGCTTCACTACTGGATCTTTACACAGTCCCAATTTAGCTTTAAGTGGAGGTCATTGTTCAGCCCTAATTTAGCTTCAATCGTAGAACTTTATACAGTCCAAATTTAGCTTTAAACGTAGGTCTGTTTTAGTCCAAATTTAGCTTCACTACTGGATCTTTATACAGTCCCAATTTAGCTTTAATCGGAGGTCATTGTTCAGCCCTAATTTAGCTTCAATCATAGAACTTTATACAGTCCAAATTTAGCTTCAAACGTAGGTCTGTATACTGTCCAAATCTAGCATCACTACTGGATCTTTACACAGTCCCAATTTAGCTTCAATCGTAGATCCTTATACAATCCCAATTTAGCTTCAATCGTAGAACTTTATACAGCCCCATTTTAGCTTCAATCTTTGATCTTTATACAGTCTTAACTAAGCTTCAATCGTAGATCTTTATACAGCCTTAATTTAGCTTCAGTCCCAATTCTCCATAATTTTTTCCGTTGTTTATTTATTGCTACATTTTGCCGCATATTTTTTTACCAAATAATCTCTTCATTCAATGTTGGCATTATCTTAACTTCCTTGTGATTAAATCCTTTGAAAAAACTATCAATTGCAAAACCTTTATATAAAAATTGTTTACATTTATTTATATTTTTTTGTGTAAAACAATTTTAATTTAAACTAAAAGTATTTGTAAATATTCTTTTTTACTAAATACAAAAGCATACTTTTAGGTAAAACTTTACAATATTTTTAAACTAAAATATTCTTTGTGTTTTATATTTTATCAAAAAAATATAAAAAAAAACTCTTTGGAGATAACTGGTTTTTATTTAATTTTTTTTACTATTTATAAAATACAGCAGTAGTAGTAGTTTTTTTATTATTTTCAATATTAGTTTCCCCATTGTAAGTTTCACAATTGTACAGTTTTATTTATGTGTTTTGCAAATGTAAAACATTATACTTCAAAATATAATAATAAAAAAAAAATATTAACCCATATTTCTGAGCATAGAACAATGAAACAGAGTTTTATACAAACCATTTGCTGTTTCCTGTTTTGACTCAAAAAAAAAATAAAAAAACCCTAATGCAAAGAAATAAAAAATAGCAGTTTTGTAAAAAAATATAAAAACAAATTTCCAAAACTTTATGTACATTAAATAAAACTATTCTTTTTTTTCGTTATTTTTTTTACTGCAAAATATTATCTAGGGAGTTTACGCTTAAACGACGTTCTTCTGTTTTCATTAAACATGCACAAGTATAGGAAACTCATAACAAAAAGGAAAACTAACGCACAAGTTTTCCCCAAAAAAAAATAAAAAAAATGTAGAAAAAAAGTTTTGTGCAAAAATTGAAAGTCATGTTAAATGATAAATTACATGATAATTATTGCATACTTTAGGGAGTTTTGCATGACAACCATGAGCAGCCATAAGAAAATAAAAACAAAAAGCTTACAAAACTGTGAATGAAATAGTCGACCCAAAAAAACATGAACTTTTTTTGTGGGGGGGGGGAAAAGTCATAGAAAGTTATTAAAACTAAATTTTTATATGAATTTATAAAGTAAAATAGAGCAATATTCTATGGAATTGTAGGGAAATAGGAAGTGGTTTAAACTGGAATTAAATTAAAAAAATAATAATGAAAATAATTAAATCACAAAATTTGCAGCATATTTTTAGGCATAGGAATACTAAGCAGCCTTTATTATAAATCGATTATATCTATTTAGGAATTATACAATTTTTTTGCATAAAAACTATAAAATATTTCATTAATTTTATTTGTATATTATTAAAAAGTCTTATTTATTTTATTGTATGTATTTAAATAACACTACTTTGCATACCTTTAGGCTGTGTGTATAAATTCTAAAATCATAGCATACTTTGTTGCATAGAATAACAGTAAATTGCATAATATTTAAGTTATGTATTGCCTAAAAGCCAGTGAATAATAAAAATATAAAATTCAAAATATGTTGCCTAGTTTTGTGGGGGCTTAATTAACAATGAACATGTCAATAATAAATTTACTTATTTTAAATTCCAACAAAAATTTTATTATTTTGTCATGCAGTTTTTATAACAGCAAAGCAGGAAGAGTAAGTTTTATTAATAAACGTTTATTTTTATACTTTCAGATCCCTTTTTATGGACAGAAGAACTTACGAAATGATGTGGTAAGTTTGGTAGCATTTCTTTATAATGTTTTGATTTAATTGAAGGAATTTATACAGTCCGAATTTAGTTTGACATATTAATCCACAATCGTATATCTTTATACAGTCACACTTTGGATGGAATCGTTGATTTTTATACAGTCCCTCGTAGATCATTATACAGTCCCAATTAAGCAGTAATGGAAGATATTTATACAGTCCCTTTTAATCTCCAATCATACTCCTTTATATGTATAGTCAGAATTTAGCAGCAATCATAGATATTTATACAGTCAAAACTTAGCAGCAATTGTATATCTTTATACAGTCCCTATTAATCCTCAATACTACAACTTTATACAGTCCCAATTTAGCAGCAATTGTAGATCTTCATACAGTCCCTATTAG
Organism: Calliphora vicina; assembly: GCF_958450345.1. Lineage (NCBI taxonomy): Eukaryota > Metazoa > Arthropoda > Insecta > Diptera > Calliphoridae > Calliphora > Calliphora vicina. The sequence continues at coordinate 118,972,125 of NC_088783.1, forward strand.
TCCATAATCTTACACCTTTATACAGTCCAAACTTAGCAGCAATCATAGAAATTTATACAGTATCTACTAATCCACACTCATACACCTTTATATAGTCCCAATTAAGCAGAAATCATAGAAGTTTATACAGCCCCTATTTTGCTTCAGTCGTAGATCTTTATACAGTCCAAATTTAGCTTCAATCGAAGATCTTAATACAGTCCTAATTTAGCTTCATACACAGATCTTTATACAGTCCAAATTTAGCTTCAATAACAGATCTTTATACAGTCGCAATTTAGCTTCATTCAAAGATATTTATACAGTCTGAATTTCACAAACATTTGATTTTTAAAAAAAAATTATTAGTTATTTTGGAATTCTACGTTAATTCAAGGGTTGTGAAAAGAAAAAATCTTGAAATTTTCATTAAGCTAAAAAAGGACATATGAAAAAATCTTAAAATAATTGACAAATATGAAAAGTTGTTATATATTTTTTAACTAGGTGCAAATCTACAAGTTGTTAAGGCAAACAAATCGCAATATTTTAATATTTCAAAAAAGGATATATGAAGAGATTTTTAATTTCATAAAAAATTTAAAAAATTATTATTTATTTTGGAATTCTACTTTAGTTAACGGGTTGTGAAAAGAAAAAATCTTGAAATTTTCATTAAGCTACAAAAGGACATATGAAATAAACTTGAAATAATTGACAAATATAAAAAGTTTTTGTATATTTTCTGACTAAGAACAAATCTACATATTGTTAAAGCAAAACATTCACAAAATTTTAATTTTTAAAAAAAAGGATATATGAAAAAATCTTTTATTTAATAAAAATTTAAAAAAAATTATTAGTTATTTTGGAATTATGCGATAATTATAGTGTTGTTTACAGAAAAAGTATTGAAATTTTCATTAAGCTAAAAAAGGACATATGAAAAAATCTTAAAGTAATTGACAAATATAAAAAGTGTTTGTATATTTTACAGTCCCAATTTAGCTTCAATCACAGATCTTTATACAGTCTCAATTTAGCTTCAATCACAGATCTTTATACAGTCAAAATTTAGCTTCAATCGTAGATCTTTATAGAGTCCCAATTTAGCTTCAATCACAGATCTTTATACAGTCCAAATTTAGCTTCAATCACAGATCTTTATACAGTCAAAATGTAGCTTCAATCGTAGATCTTTATACAGTCCCAATTTAGCTTCATTCACTGATCTTTATACAGTCCCAATTTAGCTTCAATCACAGATCTTTATACAGTCCCAATTTAGCTTCATTCACAGATCTTTAGACAGTCCCAATTTAGCTTCAATCACAGAGCTTGATACAGTCCGAATTTAGCTTCATTCACAGATCTTTATACAGTCCCAATTTAGCTTCATTCACAGATCTTTATACAGTCCCAATTTAGCTTCATTCACAGATCTTTAGACAGTCCCAATTTAGCTTCAATCACAGATCTTTATACAGTCCCAATTTAGCTTCATTCACAGATCTTTATACAGTCCGAATTTAGCTTCATTCACAGACAAATATAAAAAGTGTTTGTATATTTTACAGTCCCAATTTAGCTTCAATCACAGATCTTTATACAGTCCCAATTTAGCTTCATTCAAAGATATTTATACAGTCCCAATTTAGCTTCATTAACAGAGCTTTATACAGTCCAAATTTGGCTTCAATCTCAGATCTTTATACAGTCCCAATTTAGCTGCAATCTCAGATCTTTTTACAGTCCCAATTTAGCTTCAATCTCAGATCTTTATACAGTCCCAATTTAGCTTCATTCGTAGAAATTTATACAGTACCATTTAAGCTTCAATTCTGCGTCTTTGTACAGTTCCATTTTCAAATTTCAATCCTTAATATTCATACATCCTTCAATTAACATCAGTTAGGTTTTAAACCAAGATCTTCCATACTTCTTTTTCATTTTTCAATCTCCTTTAAATTGTTTAAAAAACCTGAATTTAAAATCAATATTTTTTTTTTCTTAAATTCCCTTCTCCTTTTTTTAAGCTTCCGGAAACCTTAAAAAAGCTATAACTTTTTTTTATAATCACAATTTAAAATTTTTTTGTTTATGTTATATTTTCTAGAAAAAAATAAAAAAATCTTTAATAAATCAAGTTTCCATTCTTATCTATCTTTCATGTTCCTGGTTATTGTTGCTATCATCATACCTACATATTTTTCTGTTTTACTTTTCAATTTTATTATTTAAAATGAAATTCAGTGTTAAGAGAGAGAGATAGAGTAAAAAACAACACCAAGAATAACAAAGTCCATTCTTTGAATATTGAATGGTGATTGTGTGCATAAATAAACGAGAAATTTTTTATGACGCCTTATGGTATGCTCTATAAAATATTTCAAATGGTTTATATGTATGATGTTGCTAACAAAATAATAAAAAAAAGTACTGTACAGCATAAAAAAAAAACGGAAAGCAAATCATAAAATTGTTTTGCATACTTTCAGGTGACAGTCAAATTAAGTTCTCTTTCATATTGAATTTTATTCACATTTTTATTTTCTGACTTTGGGAATATTGACGTATTTGTTTGTATGTATGTAGGTGTAGATGTAGTGTTTATATTACAAACTTTTCAATTCATGTCATAAATATTTCTGTTTTTATTTTCGTTACGATTTCAGTTGTCTGCACAGATTTGGTTGTTCAAGTTTGATTAGGTATGCATAAGTTTGGCTGTATTTTTTCTTCTTTTTTTTTTGATATTTATATGAAAAATTGTCATATAATGTTATGACAACAAATTGCTTCTAGTTGTTGAGCACCAAAAAAAATAAAAATATAAAATAAAGCCCAGCATAAGGCGCCAACTGTGCAAAGAAAGTAAAAGAAAGCAAGCAATAAGAGTATTTTGTGTATGCATATTGAATGTTGATTTCAAATTGGGTATTTGTCATTGATTTAACAAACAAAATTTTCGATATTATAACAACAACAATCCAACAAAAAGAAAACCCACAAACTCTTGACATTATGTAATTGAAAAACCAAATAAAACTCACTGCATACTCTAAGGCTATGGGTATAGAAATCAGGCATTGTTGGCAGATTTTAAATCAACAAACTCACACAGCTTTCATAGCTAGCTGTATTTATTATGAATGAACATGTTATTTATTTTGACATTTCATTAAAATTATTGATGTTTTTCCAAATTCTAAAGTTTTTTTTTTGTGTGGTATTAGCTTAAGGTTAAATTTGTTTTCGTATTTTTTGTGAATATTAAGCTTTAATGTTTATTGTAGGTATGCAGGCTGAAAATGTTATTTCATTAAAAAAAAAATTGTATACAAGAATAAGCATTGTTGGCTTTTCGTAGCTGGAAGTCATGTTTATATTTGTATGCATAATTAATAAGTTTTGTCATCATTAGCATGATTGATTCCCAAATTGTAGGTAAGATTTATTTTTAACTTTAGTTGGTAAATATCTGAGGTTCGCTTTACAAAAAATTCACAAAAATTTGATTTTTCAAAAAAGGATATATGAAAAGATCCTTAATTTAGTAAAAATTTAAAAAAATTATTAGTTATTTTGGAATTAAACGTTATTTAAACTGTTGTGAAAAGAAAAAATCTTGAAATTTGTATTAAGCTAAAAAAGGACATATGAAAAAATCTTAAAATAATTGACAAATATAAAAAGTTGTTGTATATTTTTTAACTGGGTACAAATCTACAAGTTGTTAAAGCAAAAAATTCTCAAATTTTTAATTTTTCGAAAAAAGGATATATGAAAAGATCCATAATTTAGTAAAAAATTTAAAATAATATTAGTTATTTTGGAATTCTACGTTAATTAAAGGGTTGTAAAAAGAAAAAATCTTGAAATTTTTATTAAGCTAAAAAAGGACATATGAAAAAATCTTAAAATAATTGGCAACTAAGAAAAGTTGTTGTATATTTTATAACTAGGTACAAATCTACAAGTTTTTAAGCAAAAAATTCTCAAAATTTTAATTTTTCAAAAAAGGATATGTGAAGAGATTTTTAATTTCATAAAAAATTTAAATAAATATTATTTATTTTGGAATTCTACGTTAATTAAAGGGTTGTGAAAAGGAAAAATCTTGAAATTTTCATTAAGCTAAAAAAGGACATATGCAATAATCTTAAAATAAATGACAAATATAAAAAGTTTTTGTATATTTTTTAACTGGGCACAAATCTACAAGTTGTTAAAGTAAAAAACTCACAAAATTTAGATTTTTCGAAAAAAGGATATGTGAAGAGATCCTTAATTAAATAAAAATTTAAAAAAATTATTAGTTATTTTAGAGTTAAACGTTTTTTAAAGTGTTGCGAAAAGAAAAAATCTTGAAATTTTCATTAAGCTAAAAAAGGACATATGAAAAAATCTTAAAATAATTGACAAATATGAAAAGCTGTTGTATATTTTTTAACTAGGAACAAATCTACATATTGTTAAAGCAAAACATTCACAAAATTTTGAATTTTCGAAAAAAGGATATGTGAAAAGATTTTTAATTAAATAGAAATTTTAAAAAATTATTATTTATTTTGGAATTCTACGTTAATTAAAGGGTTCTGAAAAGAAAAAATCTTGAAATTTTCATTAAGCTACAAAAGGACATATGAAATAATCTTAAAATAATTGACAAATATGAAAAGTTTTTGTATATTTTTTAACTGGGTACAAATCTACAAGTTGTTAAAGCAAAAAATTCACAAAATTTTAATATTTCAAAAAAAGGATATATGAAGAGATTTTTAATTTCAAAAAAAAAATATTATTTATTTTGGAATTCTACATTAATTAAAGTATTGTGATAAGAAAAATTCTTGAAATTTCAATTAAGCTAAAAAAGGACATATGAAATAATCTTAAAATAATTTAAAAATATAAAAAGTTTTTGTATATTTTTTAACTGGATACAAATCTACAAGTTGTTAAAGCAAAAAATTCACAAAATTTTGATTTTTCGAAAAAAGGATATGTGAAGAGATCCTTAATTTCATAAAAAATTTAAAATATTATTAGTTGTTCTGGAATTCTACATTAATTAAAGGGTTGTGAAAAGAAAAAATCTTGAAATTTTCATTACACTAAAAAAGGACATATGAAAAAATCTTAAAATAATTGACAAATATAAAAAGTTTTTGTATATTTTTTAACTAGGTACAAATCTACATACTGTTAAAGCAAAACATTCACAAAATTTTGATTTTTCGAAAAAAGGATATGTGAAGAAATTTTTAATTTCATAAAAAATTTAAAAAATTATTATTTATTTTGGAATTCTATGTTAATTAAAGGGTTGTAAAAAGAAAAAATCTTGAAATATTCATTACACTAAAAAAGGACATATGAAAAAATCTTAAAATAATTGACAAATATAAAAAGTTTTTGTATATTTTTTAACTAGGTAAAAATCAACAAGTTGCTAAGGCAAAAAAATCACATTATTTTAATATTTCAAAAAAAGGATATATGAAGAGATTTTTAATTTCATAAAAAATTTAAAAAATTATTATTTATTTTGGAATTCTACGTTAATTAAAGGGTTGTGAAAAGAAAAATTCTTGAAATTTCAACTAAGCTAAAAAAGGACATATGAAATAATCTTAAAATAATTTAAAAATATAAAAAGTTTTTGTATGTTTTTTAACTGGGTACAAATCTACAAATTGTTAAGGCAAAAAAATCTCAATATTTTAATATTTCAAAAAAGGATATATGAAGAGATTTTTAATTTCATAAAAAATTTAAAATATTATTATTTATTTTAGAATTCTACATTAATTAAAGGGTTATGAAAAGAAAAAATCTTGAAATTTTTATTAAGCTAAAAAGGGACATATGAAATAATCTTAAAATAATTTAAAATTATAAAATGTTTTTGTATATTTTTTAACTAGGTAAAAATCAACAAGTTGCTAAGGCAAAAAAATCACAATATTTTACTATTTCAAAAAAAGGATATATGAAGAGATTTTTGGTTTCATAAAAAATTTAAAAAATTATTATTTATTTTAGAATTCTACGTTAATTAATTTGTTGTGGGTTGTGAAAAGAAAATTTTTTGAAATTTCAACTAAGCTAAAAAATTATATAGAAAAGTTGCTTGTGAACAAGCTTAATTTTCTATAGAAAAGTTGCCTAGTAACCAGCTTCATTTTCTATAGAAAAGCAGCTTGGCAACATGCTTCAATTTCTAAACCAAAACAAAAAAGCTAAACCAAAAGCTTTTACTTAACTCACAATTTTACTGCATACATTTAGGCTGACAGTTAATGTATTTTTAAAAAGTATAACAAAAAACTACCAGTTTTTATTACTATTTAAGAGAAACCTAGAAAATAAGCAAAATTTATGACCAAAAACAAAATATGAAGCCATAATGTTAAATCAATACATAATGCTGGAAAAAAATTATAACTTAAGTTAACTATAAATATATACATTAAACAAACATTTACATAAACTTACAGAAACTCATGCAATGGTGTTATGACCCTAGAGAAATTTCATGGCATGCCATAGAAATATGAAATTCTGCCAATTTTTCAATCTTTACTGCCATATCATAGGGTGCTCAATAAAAATGAAAAAATATTAAGATGTTCTTTCAAAATTTTTAGAGAATTTCTATAAGTTGGTTTACCCTAGATTTCATGCATAAACTGATTTGTCTATGGCTTCCATAGAACTCTTTTAGTGTTAAAAAGGTTACAAATGAAAGTCACTGAACTAACCATAGTCAATTTCCCTTAGCTTTAACAAGCAAGCACTCAGCCACCAGCCACTCAACCTAGGCCACGACAGGCAAAACATGTTTCATTCAGCCAAAAAGGTTAAATTGCCACTAGCAAAACCAATTGTTTTATGGCTGAGGCTTAAGCCAATACTAAAGAAAGAAAACGTTAAACAAGAAAAAAAATGCAGGCACAATGAACGTGCCAAAATGTTAAATTTTTTAACAGCCAGCATATGGAAACTGAAAGCAAAGCAAAGTATTAAAAATTTAAATAAACCTCTCAGCTTTTAGTTAGTTTTTAATAAAAATTTAAATAAACTGTAGCTTTTATGAAAACTGTTTTCAAAAGAATGTTATTTTAATCACCTCAGCAAAGTCTCTGAACAATATACTTCAGTTATGCAGGTCTACCTAAAGACACATTCAAGTCATACTCTATTGAGTACTTTTAATGAAAATTCTACAAAAATGTTTTTTTATATATAGTTTGCTTAACAACTACAATTGCTTAGCTTTTGTTTAGTTTTTTTTATTGTGGATACAAAAAAAAAATGAACAACAATTTGTTAAGAAAACAACTTTTTTAATATATTCATTTGGGAGAAATTGTGGTGGCAGAACAGAATATTCTAAAGAAAGAAAAACCAGCAAAGAAAAACGGAAACTGTATGCATAACAATACATAACAAGAAAAGAAAACCCCATTTGATATTAAAGTGAGAAAAAAACTCTTTAAATGATTAAAAATAAGAAAAAATTAAAAACTATAGCATGCTTTTAGGGCAAACAAATTGATTTTTATTTTTTTTGTTTATTTCCTTTTTCCAACAAAACTTTGCATTCATTTTTTTAATGCTCTCTAATATAAACTATTTATTTAAGCTTTTTCTCTGCTCCATTTCCACATGCTAAGAGTATTACCTTAAAAACTAGAAAAAAAACTAATGCAACCTACATTAAATTTGATGGCTTTTTTTTGAGCAGCAACCAACAGAAAGACAAGTAAGAAAACTGCAGTTTCCAACAGACGCACTTTATATCTAATGCTTTAAAAAGTATGACCACACATACATGCTCTCACACACACACCCCCACATACTTAGGTAAACTCCAACATTATCAAGCAAATGGTTGAAAAAACCCACACATATTGTCTACATATCCTTGTCTATATATCTGTTCGAAAGCATGTATGTTTGTATGCAAATACACTTATGATAATAACATTTTCTTGGCAGATAAATGGAAAAAAAACTTGGTGCCTTTTTCTTTCCATGTTTCGCATGACATATGCGAACATTTCAATGAAAATCATATCCTCACTTTCACACAGTTATTTGCCAGAATATACTCTGGAAAATAAAATTTTACTAATGGCATTCAAATTACTCTAATAGTGAGTAGTGCTGCTGAAACTTAATTTTTTCGATTTGCAATTGTTGGTATTCAATTATCAAAATGGTTTGATTTCAATTTGAGGGGGAAGAAATAAGAACAACACACATTAAATTAAAACAGTCTCGATTTTAGTCAAAGAAACCTAAAGCCAGGCAACACTTTTTAATAGAAATTAAAGCCTAAAATTAGGCAGCTTTTCTATAGAAATTAAGCTTTAAAACACGCAACTTTTCTATAGAACAGAAAGCCTTAAACCTTAAACTTTTCTATAGAAAATAGAGCCTGTTCACAAGCAAATTTTCTATAGAAAATAGAGCCTGTTCACAAGCAAATTTTCTATAGAAAATACAGCTTGTTCACAAGCAAATTTTCTATAGAAAATACAGCTTGTTCACAAGCAAATTTTCTATAGAAAATACAGCTTGTTCACAAGCAAATTTTCTATAGAAAATAGAGCTTGTTCACAAGCAAATTTTCTATAGAAAATAGAGCTTGTTCACAAGCAAATTTTCTATAGAAAATAGAGCTTGTTCACAAGCAAATTTTCTATAGAAAATAGAGCTTGTTCACAAGCAAATTTTCTATAGAAAATAGAGCTTGTTCACAAGCAAATTTTCTATAGAAAATGAAGCTTGTCCACAAGCAACTTTTCTATAGAAAATGAAGCTTGTCCACAAGCAACTTTTCTATAGAAAATGAAGCTTGTTCACAAGCAAATTTTCTATAGAAAATACAGCTTGTTCACAAGCAAATTTTCTATAGAAAATACAGCTTGTTCACAAGCAAATTTTCTATAGAAAATACAGCTTGTTCACAAGCAAATTTTCTATAGAAAATACAGCTTGTGCACAAGCAAATTTTCTATAGAAAATACAGCTTGTTCACAAGCAAATTTTCTATAGAAAATAGAGCTTGTTCACAAGCAAATTTTCTATAGAAAATAGAGCTTGTTCACAAGCAAATTTTCTATAGAAAATAGAGCTTGTTCACAAGCAAATTTTCTATAGAAAATAGAGCTTGTTCACAAGCTAATTTTCTATAGAAAATAGAGCTTGTTCACAAGCAACTTTTCTATAGAAAATAGAGCTTGTTCACAAGCAAATTTTCTATAGAAAATTAAGTTTATTCACAAGCAACTTTTCCATAGAAAATTAAGCTTGTTCACAAGTAACTTTTCTATAGAAAATAGAGCTTGTTCACAAGCAACTTTTCTATAGAAAATACAGCTTGTTCACAAACAACTTTTCTTTAGAAAATAGAGCTTGTTCACAAGCAACTTTTCTATAGAAAACAGAGCTTGTTCACAAGCAACTTTTCTATAGAAAATGAAGCTTGTTCACAAACATCTTTTCTTTTAAAATCATTGCTGTACCAAAAGTCTCTCTCTCTCTACTTGTCACAAATAAATTTATTATTTTTCTTAATTTCAAAGAAATATTAAAAAAATATATTTAAATTATAGCATATTTTATATGCATCGAAACAAGGAAATATTTAATAACATACTTTTAAGACACATTTAGTAGAACAAGCACAGAAAATATAAAAAACTTCATTTATTTTTCATTATACTAGTCTTTTAGTCTTTTCTTTTATATTAAAGACAATATAAATACTTTCATAAGTAAATTTTTATTTTTAATACATGCATAAACTTAAAATAATATAAAAGAAAGTTAAAAAAAAACTGTTAACAAAAGAATATAGAAAAAAGGCTCATAAAATATGCAAATCTTATAAAATGTTATTATAACTTAAATATACTCGTATATATTTTTCTTTTTTTGTTATCATCAGGCCTTGCTTTTAAACACACACACAAAAAAAATAATACTCAATGTGAACACATTAAATGCATATACGAGTAAACACCCCCTACTTAAATTTTTTTTATAGCATACTTTTAAGAGTTGAAGGTAAATATTATTTATTTTTTTGTGTGTGTGTTGTTGTTTTGTTAGTAACAAAGGAAGTATGAAAAACATACATTAACATAAATGAGTTGTACAAGTACCTTTTTGCTTAATGGTACCACTTTGTTGAAATACAATATTTAAAACAAATCTTTTAAATAGAAATATTTAAGTTTTAGTAATTGAAGTCATAGATTTTTCTATTCATATTAATTTAAATTTTTAATGGAAACTATTTTTTCCCTCTCATTTTATTTTTCTTAACCCGGATTTGTAGTGTCATTTACTAAAAATTTTTGTTTCTAAAATTGTAAGTCACTGGTTAATTTATATTCATTCAACCCTAAAAGTATGCCATGCCACACAATGACAGTTTCAAAATAACGCTAGAGTTTGTGTGTGTTTCTAAAATCATTGTGGCGTATAGAAAATTAACTAAATAGAGACTTAAATGACAAAATGACAAAACATTTTTCGTCATTATGTGTAGCCAGTTTTTTTTGCCGGGATTTTCTTGGGTTTTGTTGTTGCTGCATTCATTTACCAACATTGGCATTTTGGTAGTTAAGCGCATAAACATAATCTACAATAATCCTTAGATTGTAACGTATCATAGAATGGCATACGACAAAAACAACTAATACTTACACATGTGTGCCACAAATGTAGCAGCTACATCTCTATACATATAAATGTATCTGCTTGTATATGTGCAAAATTTAAGTATTTTATTTATTTCAGTATATTTAATATACTTCTATAATGTGTGTTTAAATCTTTGTATATGTTTGTTATACATTTAAATAGCTTATAGTTAAAAACATTTTGCTAACACAATACTATAGGAATCGGGGTAAATCTACATGCTATTCATCCATATAAACATTTAGTTATTTATAAATGAATAAGTGTCAAATATACAAATTTCAAAAAAAAAAAATATTGAAAAGTTGCTTGCGAACAAGCTCTATTTTCTATAAAAAAGTTGCTTGTGAACAAGCTCTATTTTCTATAGAAAAGTTGCTTGTGAACAAGCTCTATTTTCTATAGAAAAGTTGCTTGTGAACAAGCCTTATTTTCTATAGAAAATTTGCTTGTGAACAAGCTTTATTTTCTATAGAAAAGTTGCTTGTGAACAAGCTCTAGTTTCTATAGAAAATTTGCTTGTGAACAAGCCTTATTTTCTATAGAAAATTTTCTTGTGAACAAGCCTTATTTTCTATAGAAAATTTTCTTGTGAACAAGCCTTATTTTCTATAGAAAATTTTCTTGTGAACAAGCCTTATTTTCTATAGAAAATTTTCTTGTGAACAAGCCTTATTTTCTATAGAAAATTTTCTTGTGAACAAGCCTTATTTTCTATAGAAAATTTTCTTGTGAACAAGCCTTATTTTCTATAGAAAATTTTCTTGTGAACAAGCCTTATTTTCTATAGAAAATTTGCTTGTGAACAAGCCTTATTTTCTATAGAAAATTTGCTTGTGAACAAGCCTTATTTTCTATAGAAAATTTGCTTGTGAACAAGCCTTATTTTCTATAGAAAATTTGCTTGTGAACAAGCCTTATTTTCTATAGAAAATTTGCTTGTGAACAAGCCTTATTTTCTATAGAAAATTTGCTTGTGAACAAGCCTTATTTTCTATAGAAAATTTGCTTGTGAACAAGCCTTATTTTCTATAGAAAATTTGCTTGTGAACAAGCCTTATTTTCTATAGAAAATTTGCTTGTGAACAAGCCTTATTTTCTATAGAAAAGTTGCTTGTGAACAAGCCTAATTTTCTATAGAAAAGTTGCTTGTGAACAAGCTTAATTTTCTATAGAAAAGTTGCTTGTGAACAAGCTTAATTTTCTATAGAAAAGTTGCTTGTGAACAAGCTTCATTTTCTATAGAAAAGTTGCTTGTGAACAAGCCTTATTTTCTATAGAAAATTTGCTTGTGAACAAGCCTTATTTTCTATAGAAAATTTGCTTGTGAACAAGCCTTATTTTCTATAGAAAATTTGCTTGTGAACAAGCCTTATTTTCTATAGAAAATTTGCTTGTGAACAAGCCTTATTTTCTATAGAAAATTTGCTTGTGAACAAGCCTTATTTTCTATAGAAAATTTGCTTGTGAACAAGCCATATTTTCTATAGAAAATTTGCTTGTGAACAAGCCTTATTTGCTATAGAAAATTTGCTTGTGAACAAGCCTTATTTTCTATAGAAAATTTGCTTGTGAACAAGCCTTATTTTCTATAGAAAATTTGCTTGTGAACAAGCCTTATTTTCTATAGAAAATTTGCTTGTGAACAAGCCTTATTTTCTATAGAAAATTTGCTTGTGAACAAGCCTTATTTTCTATAGAAAATTTGCTTGTGAACAAGCTTTATTTTCTATAGAAAATTTGCTTGTGAACAAGCTTTATTTTCTATAGAAAATTTGCTTGTGAACAAGCTTTATTTTCTATAGAAAATTTGCTTGTGAACAAGCTTTATTTTCTATAGAAAATTTGCTTGTGAACAAGCTTTATTTTCTATAGAAAATTTGCTTGTGAACAAGCTTTATTTTCTATAGAAAATTTGCTTGTGAACAAGCCTTATTTTCTATAGAAAATTTGCTTGTGAACAAGCCTTATTTTCTATAGAAAATTTGCTTGTGAACAAGCCTTATTTTCTATAGAAAACATTCTTCTTAACAAGCTTGAAGAAATGTAGATATTTGAACCCAAATTTTGGTTCTTATCCTCTTTTTTACACATGTATTTATGTTTTAATATTTATACTATTTATTTAACATGTTGGGGTTTTATGTGTGTGTTTTTTCTGCCTCCTCAACTAATCAGGGAGCTTTTGTTTGTTACAATATAGCACTTTTTACAAAGCCTTTCCTCTGTTCATTTTTTTGTCTACTTTTTGGCTCAATGACAAAAAGATTTAAAGTGTTTTCAGAAGCGCCAGCAAATAAAAAACACAATCAGTTGCCAACACTCGTATATATAATGTATAATGTGAATATGAAATAACAATGTATTAATAAAAATAAGTAATTTAAATAAATGTAAGGGAAAATTTAATTTTAAATTTTGTAAAATATTTATAAATTCAAGAGAAATTGTTCAATATATATAAGTAATTTAAGCTTCTTTTATAAATTTAGAATGTTTAAAATGTATTTTGTTTAAATTTTATGTTTAAATGCAAATAACTATTTTTTGAGAGATGTATATCACTCATACGCTTAATAGTAATTTTGTATTAATATTAATCATACGCCTTAAATGAAATTTTTTTGAAATTGTTTATTTCCTAAGCAAATAATGAATATTTATAAATATTTCTGGGATTTTAAACTAAATATAAAGCAATCTTTTTAGAAATCTTAATGTTTGTGATTTTATAAGAAAAAAATTTTGTATAAAATTTCCATTTTGTTTATTTTTCTTTAGTTATTTATATTTATTTGCCCTTAAGGTGGTCCGTTTAGTTTTTATTGTTCTGGCATTAAAATGTTTCCATTTACAGAGACAAAAACTATTTGCTTTAATTCTTTTTTTTCTGTTGCCAGGGCTATTTGCTCAAACCTACATGAGTGTCGTTGTCTTCTATGTGTATTTTTCTCTCTATTTGCATTTAAGTTAAATATTTTAATTTGAATTTTTTCAAGCGTTACATTTAGTCTTCAACAGTTTGTGAACATGAAAACCTTTAGGTTATTTGTTTAAACATTTGTTGGAAAAATATATGAAAAAAAGAAATGAAACACACACAAGTTCAGTCTGCTAACATTCAAATGTATGTAGGGGAAAAAGTTTAGCATTTTTCAGCTACACAGAGGAGAGCAAAGGAGATAGGTTCGCCTTGCTGCAAATGAAGAGCTCTGAAATCTGTGTATTAAGCAGAAAACACTTTGGTTTTGTTTGCACTTTTACTTTGCTTTAAGTAAATAAACTTGGACTGCTAAAGAGTTCACCAGCTGGAGCTACATTTGCTGTACAAACACACGTGCTCTTTAGTGTAATAGACAGCGGCAAAAGGTTCTAGCTAGCAGCCAGCTAACAATAACAATTTGAAAGTACTACATGCCAAGTAAACACTTATTTTGGTTAAAAGGGATACAAGTCTTGAACAGATGTTCACCACCAAAGGCAAAGGAATGTAAATAAGAAAATACTAACAGAGATATTAAAGATTTAAGACAAAAATTAAATAAATAGAAACTTAATTCGCTATAAACTTGAAAAAAAAAATAAAAAAGTTGGAAAAACAGAGGAAGGTGGATGCTTCAAAATAAATTTCCTTTCGATTTATTATCATTTTTATATCTTCACATTACACTAGCAATTATCATACGTGCGTAATAAAAATAAATTCATCATAAAATCGAAACTTTGTAAAACAAATAAATCAAAAACAGGCCACATAAAAAACTCCTTTTATGGCTTAACTGATGATGATTAATGTAATCGAAAAGTAAACGTGATAATGGACACCTTAAAGAAAACAAATTTTAAATAAAACGAATCACAGGGGAATATATTATCATTATTTTGGCATTAAAGTTATATTAAGATTCTAAAAATTTCCCTTTATTTCTTCCAAATTTTTCTAATTAAAACCAAAAATTTCAAAAAATGTCCTTGAAATCCTGCACACAAATATTTACTTTTCATTATAATTTTTCTAATTGTTTACATTTTCATTTTTAATTCTTTTATAACTTTGATCTCTTGATTTATATTTTTCTCTTCCACAAAATTTTGTATTTTTTTGTTTGTTTATTTTATGGTTAATTTTACAATAGACACACATGAGGCCATAATTAAAATTTATTAGTATCATACATATTCATACAAATATTCACACGCATATATATCTAAATATAAGCAAACACAAATACAAAATATACCAATGTAACCGCAATATGAATAAAAGTTTATTTGTTAAATTCTCACGTATGAGTGATTTTAATTATAATATTATTTAATTACTTATATGTTTAGGAGGGAAAACCATATAATACTTAAATAAATAATAAACAATGCAAGTTATAACATAAATAAAGTAAGACATCATTTTACAAAAAGCTAAATTTTCTATAGAAAATCTGTCTAGACTAGACAAATATTTTCTATAGAAAATATTTGTCTAGTCTATAGAAAATATTTGTCTAGTCTATAGAAAATATTTGTCTAGACTAGACTAATATTTTCTATAGAAAATTTTGTCTAGACTAGACTAATATTTTCTATAGAAAATTTTGTCTAGACTAGACTAATATTTTCTATAGAAAATTTTGTCTAGACTAGACTAATATTTTCTATAGAAAATTTTGTCTAGACTAGACTAATATTTTCTATAGAAAATTTTGTCTAGACTAGACTAATATTTTCTATAGAAAATTTTGTCTAGACTAGACTAATATTTTCTATAGAAAATTTTGTCTAGACTAGACTAATATTTTCTATAGAAAATTTTGTCTAGACTAGACTAATATTTTCTATAGAAAATTTTGTCTAGACTAGACTAATATTTTCTATAGAAAATTTTGTCTAGACTAGACTAATATTTTCTATAGAAAATTTTGTCTAGACTAGACTAATATTTTCTATAGAAAATTTTGTCTAGACTAGACTAATATTTTCTATAGAAAATTTTGTCTAGACTAGACTAATATTTTCTATAGAAAATTTTGTCTAGACTAGACTAATATTTTCTATAGAAAATTTTGTCTAGACTAGACTAATATTTTCTATAGAAAATTTTGTCTAGACTAGACTAATATTTTCTATAGAAAATTTTGTCTAGACTAGACTAATATTTTCTATAGAAAATTTTGTCTAGACTAGACTAATATTTTCTATAG
Organism: Calliphora vicina; assembly: GCF_958450345.1. Lineage (NCBI taxonomy): Eukaryota > Metazoa > Arthropoda > Insecta > Diptera > Calliphoridae > Calliphora > Calliphora vicina. The sequence continues at coordinate 118,988,027 of NC_088783.1, forward strand.
AAAATTTTGTCTAGACTAGACTAATATTTTCTATAGAAAATTTTGTCTAGACTAGACTAATATTTTCTATAGAAAATTTTGTCTAGACTAGACTAATATTTTCTATAGAAAATTTTGTCTAGACTAGACTAATATTTTCTATAGAAAATTTTGTCTAGACTAGACTAATATTTTCTATAGAAAATTTTGTCTAGACTAGACTAATATTTTCTATAGAAAATTTGGCTAGACTAGACAAATATTTTCTATAGAAAATTTGGTCTAGACTAGCGAAACTATTCATACTGAAAACATGTCTAGACTAGAGCAACTTTTCCTATAGAAAAGTGTCTAGACTAGAAAAAAATATTCTATAGAAAAGTTCGTCTAAACTAGACTAACGTTTTCTATAGTAAATTTGTCTAGACTAGACTAACGTTTTCTATAGAAAATTTGTCTAGACTAGACTAACGTTTTCTATAGAAAATTTGTCTAGACTAGACTAACGTTTTCTATAGAAAATTTGTCTAGAATAGACTAACGTTTTCTATAGAAAATTTGTCTAGACTAGACTAACGTTTTCTATAGAAAATTTGTCTAGACTAGACTAACGTTTTCTATAGAAAATTTGTCTAGACTAGACTAACGTTTTCTATAGAAAATTTGTCTAGACTAGACTAACGTTTTCTATAGAAAATTTGTCTAGACTAGACTAACGTTTTCTATAGAAAATTTGTCTAGACTAGACTAACGTTTTCTATAGAAAATTTGTCTAGACTAGACTAACGTTTTCTATAGAAAATTTGTCTAGACTAGACTAACGTTTTCTATAGAAAATTTGTCTAGACTAGACTAACGTTTTCTATAGAAAATTTGTCTAGACTAGACTAACTTTTTCTATAGAAAACTTGTCTAGACTAGAGCAACTTTTTCTATAGAAAATTTGTCTAGACTAGAGCAACTTTTTCTATAGAAAATTTGTCTAGACTAGAGCAACTTTTTCTATAGAAAACTTGTCTAGACTAGAGCAACTTTTTCTATAGAAAACTTGTCTAGACTAGAGCAACTTTTTCTATAGAAAACTTGTCTAGACTAGAGCAACTTTTTCTATAGAAAAGTTGTCTAGACTAGAGCAACTTTTTCTATAGAAAAGTTGTCTAGACTAGAGCAACTTTTTCTATAGAAAAGTTGTCTAGACTAGAGCAACTTTTTCTATAGAAAAGTTGTCTAGACTAGAGCAACTTTTTCTATAGAAAAGTTGTCTAGACTAGAGCAACTTTTTCTATAGAAAAGTTGTCTAGACTAGAGCAACTTTTTCTATAGAAAAGTTGTCTAGACTAGAGCAACTTTTTCTATAGAAAAGTTGTCTAGACTAGAGCAACTTTTTCTATAGAAAAGTTGTCTAGACTAGAGCAACTTTTTCTATAGAAAAGTTGTCTAGACTAGAGCAACTTTTTCTATAGAAAAGTTGTCTAGACTAGAGCAACTTTTTCTATAGAAAAGTTGTCTAGACTAGAGCAACTTTTTCTATAGAAAAGTTGTCTAGACTAGAGCAACTTTTTCTATAGAAAAGTTGTCTAGACTAGAGCAACTTTTTCTATAGAAAAGTTGTCTAGACTAGAGCAACTTTTTCTATAGAAAAGTTGTCTAGACTAGAGCAACTTTTTCTATAGAAAAGTTGTCTAGACTAGAGCAACTTTTTCTATAGAAAAGTTGTCTAGACTAGAGCAACTTTTTCTATAGAAAAGTTGTCTAGACTAGAGCAACTTTTTCTATAGAAAAGTTGTCTAGACTAGAGCAACTTTTTCTATAGAAAAGTTGTCTAGACTAGAGCAACTTTTTCTATAGAAAAGTTGTCTAGACTAGAGCAACTTTTTCTATAGAAAAGTTGTCTAGACTAGAGCAACTTTTTCTATAGAAAAGTTGTCTAGACTAGAGCAACTTTTTCTATAGAAAAGTTGTCTAGACTAGAGCAACTTTTTCTATAGAAAAGTTGTCTAGACTAGAGCAACTTTTTCTATAGAAAAGTTGTCTAGACTAGAGCAACTTTTTCTATAGAAAAGTTGTCTAGACTAGAGCAACTTTTTCTATAGAAAAGTTGTCTAGACTAGAGCAACTTTTTCTATAGAAAAGTTGTCTAGACTAGAGCAACTTTTTCTATAGAAAAGTTGTCTAGACTAGAGCAACTTTTTCTATAGAAAAGATGTGTAGACTAGAGCAAATTTTTCTATAGAAAAGTTGTGTAGGCTAGAGCAAATTTTTCTATAGAAAAGTTGTGTAGACTAGAGCAACTTTTTCTATAGAAAAGTTGTGTAGACTAGAGCAACTTTTTCTATAGAAAAGTTGTGTAGACTAGAGCAACTTTTTCTATAGAAAAGTTGTGTAGACTAGAGCAAATTTTTCTATAGAAAAGTTGTGTAGGCTAGAGCAAATTTTTCTATAGAAAAGTTGTGTAGACTAGAGCAACTTTTTCTATAGAAAAGTTGTGTAGACTAGAGCAACTTTTTCTATAGAAAAGTTGTCTAGACTAGAGCAACTTTTTCTATAGAAAAGTTGTGTAGACTAGAGCAACTTTTTCTATAGAAAAGTTGTCTAGACTAGAGCAACTTTTTCTATAGAAAAGTTGTCTAGACTAGAGCAACTTTTTCTATAGAAAAGTTGTCTAGACTAGAGCAATATTTTCTTTACAAAATTTGTCTAGACCAGAGCAAAATTTTCTATAAAAAAGTTGTCTAGACCAGAGCAAAATTTTCTATAAAAAAGTTGTCTAGAAAATTAGACTACAAAATTTTTTTTATGGGAAAAAATTCTCTAAACTCGGACAACTTTTATTAAAGTAAACTTCTGTATACTAGATTTCCATGAACTTAAAGTATTTTTTTCCTTTATTTTCCTCAAATTTAAAATGTTGCAAAATCATGACACTAAAATCTGCAATTCTGCTGAACCATACAATTCCAAAAAAAAAAAAGAACTTTAAAACTATTGAAATACTACAGGTATCAAACCTCATTTTCATCAACTGAAGATTTTATTCACTCCGTAGATAAAAACTACACTAAATAAAATTGTAGAACTACAAAAACTAACACAAAATTTCGTATAAATTTTATACACGTGCTAACCAGGCAACGCATTTCCGCCGGAAATCGTTTTTAAATGCAGCACGACATGCACATACAAATGCATTCCTGCACACAATGACTGACACTGCTGCCATACAATTTCAATGATGTTGATGATGATGATGATTTTTAATCTCTATTTAACCAAACATACACAAAATGACTTTAGATGAGGGTGAGCCGGTGTGAGTATTAGAATGGGTTTTATGTTTATTTTCTCCAAAAGTGTGTTCAAATTTCATTTCATTTGTGTGAAGTACCATCATGTACATACATATATATGTTAATGTTTGAAAAATCATTCATTTACCCCTTCACTGGTTTTAGTTACTTTTTGGTTTTATTTCATTTAAGGTTCAGTTGTTGTTATAGTAACTCCCTGCTCTTTCATATCTTTTTTTTTTTGTTTTTATTACCGAATATCTGTAGATATTTTGTTGCCAGTAATGCACTATTGCCGTTTATTATTTTGTTGTTATAGAGCTGAGAACTTTAAATTACGTGCCTGCAACACTATATCCTTTTAGTTGCATACTATTGTAGTAGCAATTGTATATAGCAGCTAACATACATACTCATGTGTACATAAACTTATATACTTATATATACATACGGGTCATTGGTTTTAGTTTTATTTCCGCTCATTCATTTTAACAAATTTTTTTCCACAGTGAATATTTTTTTCTGGTTTTGGAAGCCCTACAGTCAGGTCGAAATAATTTTTAAAAGGTGGTCTATTCTCAACAACTTTTACAACTTTTTAATAGAAAATGTAGCTGTAGTTTGAAAATGTAGTAGACTGTTGAAAATGTGGCTCTAATCTAGACACGTTGTCTATAGAAAATGTTGCTCTAGTCTAGACAAGTTGTCTATAAAAAATGTTGCTCTAGTCTAGACACGTTGTCTATAGAAAATGTTGCTCCAGTTTAGACATGTTTTCTATAGAAAATGTTGCTCTAGTCTAGACAAATTTTCTATAGAAAATGTTAGACTAGTCTAGACAAATTTTCTATAGAAAATGTTAGACTAGTCTAGACAAATTTTCTATAGAAAATGTTAGACTAGTCTAGACAAATTTTCTATAGAAAATGTTAGACTAGTCTAGACAAATTTTCTATAGAAAATGTTAGACTAGTCTAGACAAATTTTCTATAGAAAATGTTAGACTAGTCTAGACAAATTTTCTATAGAAAATGTTAGACTAGTCTAGACAAATTTTCTATAGAAAATGTTAGACTAGTCTAGACAAATTTTCTATAGAAAATGTTAGACTAGTCTAGACAAATTTTCTATAGAAAATGTTAGACTAGTCTAGACAAATTTTCTATAGAAAATGTTAGACTAGTCTAGACAAATTTTCTATAGAAAATGTTAGACTAGTCTAGACAAATTTTCTATAGAAAATGTTAGACTAGTCTAGACAAATTTTCTATAGAAAATGTTAGACTAGTCTAGACAAATTTTCTATAGAAAATGTTAGACTAGTCTATAGAAAATGTTGGACTAGTCTAGACAAATTTTCTATAGAAAATGTTGGACTAGTCTAGACAAATTTTCTATAGAAAATGTTGGACTAGTCTAGACAAATTTTCTATAGAAAATGTTGGACTAGTCTAGACAAATTTTCTATAGAAAATGTTGGACTAGTCTAGACAAATTTTCTATAGAAAATGTTGGACTAGTCTAGACGAAATTTTCTATAGAAAATGTTGGACTAGTCTAGACGAAATTTTCTATAGAAAATATTAGTCTAGTCTAGACGAAATTTTCTATAGAAAATATTAGTCTAGTCTAGACGAAATTTTCTATAGAAAATATTAGTCTAGTCTAGACGAAATTTTCTATAGAAAATATTAGTCTAGTCTAGACGAAATTTTCTATAGAAAATATTAGTCTAGTCTAGACGAAATTTTCTATAGAAAATATTAGTCTAGTCTAGACGAAATTTTCTATAGAAAATATTAGTCTAGTCTAGACGAAATTTTCTATAGAAAATATTAGTCTAGTCTAGACGAAATTTTCTATAGAAAATATTAGTCTAGTCTAGACGAAATTTTCTATAGAAAATATTAGTCTAGTCTAGACAAATTTTCTATAGAAAATGTTAGACTAGTCTAGACAAATTTTCTATAGAAAATGTTAGACTAGTCTAGACAAATTTTCTATAGAAAATGTTAGACTAGTCTAGACAAATTTTCTATAGAAAATGTTAGACTAGTCTAGACAAATTTTCTATAGAAAATGTTAGACTAGTCTAGACAAATTTTCTATAGAAAATGTTAGACTAGTCTAGACAAATTTTCTATAGAAAATGTTAGACTAGTCTAGACAAATTTTCTATAGAAAATGTTAGACTAGTCTAGACATGTTTTCTATAGAAAATGTTGCTCTAGTCTAGACATGTTTTCTATAGAAAATGTTGCTCTAGTCTAGACATGTTTTCTATAGAAAATGTTGCTCTAGTCTAGACATGTTTTCTATAGAAAATGTTGCTCTAGTCTAGACATGTTTTCTATAGAAAATATTGCTCTAGTCTAGACATGTTTTCTATAGAAAATGTTGCTCTAGTCTAGACATGTTTTCTATAGAAAATGTTGCTCTAGTTTAGTCATGTTTTCTATAGAAAATGTTGCTCTAGTTTAGACATGTTTTCTATAGAAAACGTTGCTCTAGTTTAGACATGTTTTCTATAGAAAACGTTGCTCTAGTTTAGACATGTTTTCTATAGAAAACGTTGCTCTAGTTTAGACATGTTTTCTATAGAAAACGTTGCTCTAGTTTAGACATGTTTTCTATAGAAAACGTTGCTCTAGTCTAGACAACTTTTCTATAGAAAATTTTGTTCTAGTTTAGACATGTTTTCTATAGAAAATATTAGACTTGTCTAGACAAATTTTCTATAGAAAATATTAGACTAGTCTAGACAAATTTTCTATAGAAAATGTTAGACTAGTCTAGACAAATTTTCTATAGAAAATGTTAGACTAGTCTAGACAAATTTTCTATAGAAAATGTTAGACTAGTCTAGACAAATTTTCTATAGAAAATGTTAGACTAGTCTAGACAAATTTTCTATAGAAAATGTTAGACTAGTCTAGACAAATTTTCTATAGAAAATGTTAGACTAGTCTAGACAAATTTTCTATAGAAAATGTTAGACTAGTCTAGACAAATTTTCTATAGAAAATGTTAGACTAGTCTAGACAAATTTTCTATAGAAAATGTTAGACTAGTCTAGACAAATTTTCTATAGAAAATGTTAGACTAGTCTAGACAAATTTTCTATAGAAAATGTTAGACTAGTCTAGACAAATTTTCTATAGAAAATGTTAGACTAGTCTAGACAAATTTTCTATAGAAAATGTTAGACTAGTCTAGACAAATTTTCTATAGAAAATGTTAGACTAGTCTAGACAAATTTTCTATAGAAAATGTTAGACTAGTCTAGACAAATTTTCTATACAAAATGTTAGTCTAGTCTAGTCAAATTTTCTATAGAAAATGTTAGTCTAGTCTAGTCAAATTTTCTATAGAAAATGTTAGTCTAGTCTAGTCAAATTTTCTATAGAAAATGTTAGTCTAGTCTAGACATATTTTCTCTTAGAAAAGTGTCTTTAGTCTAGTCATCTTTCCTATAGTAAAAGTTTCTCTATTCTAGAACATTCTCTTCTATATTATATGTAGCTCATCTTCTTAGTCGTTGTCGAGTTGGCTTTTAATTTTATTTACTCTTAGTTTCTGTGTGTTTTTTTTGGCCAACTTTGTTTCATGCATCCTGGTTAGAGGGGAGGATGTGGTTGTTATGTATGTGAGTAGATTTTGGCATTTGCTGCTTAAATAAATTGTAATTCGTTGGTGCTTAGTAAAAATGTATGTAAGTAATTTCCAAAAACAAACGAGATCATTCTATATATATAACAATTGTAATTCACAGGATGTGTAAGTTGTGCTCGACGCTTGTAGTTTATTTTTTGTTCAACCACTTTTTTTCGCAGTTTCTGTTTTTAGTTTCAAGTAACAAATGGCATTTGGTAATGGTGCGGGCATCAGCTGAAAAATTCGATTTGTCAAGTTTTATTGTCGATAAAGAAAATAGTGAAAAAAAAGTAAGGAAAAACCCCGAAAATATTTTAGCAGGAAAAACAACAAACACTTGCCCAGGCAGAAAGTGGAGCTTGAGTGTAAAACAAACTCATTGAACTGATGATTGTAAAGTTTTGACTTGTATATTGTTCTAGATATTTTTTCTACCAGGAAATAAAACCAGTAGATTTTAGTTGTTTTTACTACTTTAGAAGAAGGGTAGAGTATAAAGGGTGTGGGTGTGGTTTGTAGAAAATTTGTAGGTTTTTTTAGTTGGCACAAATAGCAAACATGATTATTTGTTTTTCTATACATTTTTTCTCAGTTTGTGGATTTAATTTGTTTTCCTTGTATGTTTAACTCTTTTTTTTCTATTTTGAGATGTATTTTTCTACTTTGTTTTAATTTTGTTTATGGTTTTTATATCTTCCTTGCTCTTCTCTTATTTCTTAGCCAATTGCTTTGGAGTTTTAATTACATTAAGTTGCTAATTCATTTATTTGTGGCATAATCGTGATGTGGCCAGCTAAAGTGTGTGGCACGTTATGGTCAAGTGTTTGTAGAAAGCTTTCAGTTTTTGGATCCTAGATTAATGATGGATTTCCAACACTCTGCAAGTGTAAAAGACATTGATGAAGTGTGGAAAGCACTTAAATTAATTGATGCTTTTCCTTATAATAATCTTAAAGTTATTGAAAACCTTAAATTTATTAATACTCTAGGAAAAATTTACCATAAATATTTCATTAAGTAAAACGAGTTATCTTCTTAAATTTCAGCATTTTTTAATCCCTGTTATTTTCAACATTAAATATTCAAATTAAAAAAAAAACCTGTCATTTAGTAACATGTTTATAATAAGTCTACAAAAACCTAAAAAATTTATACATTTTTTATTTCATTTATCCTAAAAGTATACACCTAAAACAAACCCCTCTTAATACTTTTCTACGCAACAAGGTATGCAAAGGTTTTTTAATGTGGAAGTATGTGTGTGTTTTCACATTCAGTTTAATAACAAATAATGTCACATATTAATGTCAACATTATGGCAGTATAAAAATGTCACATACATTAAAGGGAAAAATGTTTCACATGTTTTGGGAATGATACATTCACAAAACAAAAAATAAACCAAAAACAAATACACACGCTCAATGAAAACATGGTTAAGGCAGGAGTGTAAATACAAAAGAGACATTACAGTGGAGCAGAAAACGAAAAAATTTATTTAAAGCTTTCAATATTAGAAAATGTTGCTCTAGTCTACACAACTTTTTTATCGCAAATAATACTCTTCTAAACAACAATTCTCTGGAAAACGTTGCTCTAGTTTAGACAAGAAATGTAGAAAATGTTAGTCTAGTCTAGCCATGTTATTTTAGTAATAGTTGCTCTAAACTAGACATGTTTTCTATGGAAAATGTTACTCTAGTTTAGACAACTTTTCTATAGAAAAAGTTGCTCTAGTCTAGACAACTTTTCTATAGAAAAAGTTGCTCTAGTCTAGACAACTTTTCTATAGAAAAAGTTGCTCTAGTCTAGACAACTTTTCTATAGAAAAAGTTGCTCTAGCCTAGACAACTTTTCTATAGAAAAAGTTGCTCTAGTCTAGACAAGTTTTATACAGAAAAAGTTGCTCTAGTCTAGACAAGTTTTATACAGAAAAAGTTGCTCTAGTCTAGACAAGTTTTCTACAGAAAAAGTTGCTCTAGTCTAGACAAGTTTTCTACAGAAAAAGTTGCTCTAGTCTAGACAAGTTTTCTACAGAAAAAGTTGCTCTCGTCTAGACAAGTTTTCTACAGAAAAAGTTGCTCTAGTCTAGACAACTTTTCTACAGAAAAGGTTGCTCTAGTCTAGACAAGTTTTCTACAGAAAAAGTTGCTCTAGTCTAGACAACTTTTCTATAGAAAAAGTTGCTCTAGTCTAGACAACTTTTCTATAGAAAAAGTTGCTCTAGTCTAGACAACTTTTCTATAGAAAAAGTTGCTCTAGTCTAGACAACTTTTCTATAGAAAAAGTTGCTCTAGTCTAGACAACTTTTCTATAGAAAAAGTTGCTCTAGTCTAGACAACTTTTCTATAGAAAAAGTTGCTCTAGTCTAGACAACTTTTCTATAGAAAAAGTTGCTCTAGTCTAGACAACTTTTCTATAGAAAAAGTTGCTCTAGTCTAGACAACTTTTCTATAGAAAAAGTTGCTCTAGTCTAGACAAGTTTTCTATAGAAAAAGTTGCTCTAGTCTAGACAAGTTTTCTATAGAAAAAGTTGCTCTAGTCTAGACAAGTTTTCTATAGAAAAAGTTGCTCTAGTCTAGACAAGTTTTCTATAGAAAAAGTAGCTCTAGTCTAGACAACTTTTCTATAGAAAAAGTTGCTCTAGTCTAGACAAGTTTTCTATAGAAAAAGTTGCTCTAGTCTAGAAAAGTTTTCTATAGAAAAAGTTGCTCTAGTCTAGAAAAGTTTTCTATAGAAAAAGTTGCTCTAGTCTAGACAAGTTTTCTATAGAAAAAGTTGCTCTAGTCTAGACAAGTTTTCTATAGAAAAAGTTGCTCTAGTCTAGACAAGTTTTCTATAGAAAAAGTTGCTCTAGTCTAGACAAGTTTTCTATAGAAAAAGTTGCTCTAGTCTAGACAAGTTTTCTATAGAAAAAGTTGCTTTAGTCTAGACAAGTTTTCTATAGAAAAAGTTGCTCTAGTCTAGACAAGTTTTCTATAGAAAAAGTTGCTCTAGTCTAGACAAGTTTTCTATAGAAAAAGTTGCTCTAGTCTAGACAAATTTTCTATAGAAAAAGTTGCTCTAGTCTAGACAAATTTTCTATAGAAAAAGTTGCTCTAGTCTAGACAAATTTTGTATAAAATGTTTGTCTAGTCTAGAAATTATTCTCGAAGAAAAATTTCTTTGTTCAATAACATTATTTTATTTTTCACTGTAAAAATAAACATATTTACACGCCCTTCTATAGTCACTCAGTTTTCACTTGTACATTTGTATAGACATACAGTCATATAACCACCATTATAATTGACAACCAACTTTAACATGAAAATTATAATGAAAACAAATATGAAAAGAATATACTGCCAGCAATACCAACATTACTACACAGACATGTTTACACAAAGTATGTGTAGCTGTGTGTGTGTGTGAGAGAGTGTTTCATTGTATGCGTAAGCGTGCAAGAGACACAAAATATGTTGATGATGATGGTGATGGTGACGATGATGATGATGATGTTGATTGTGATGGAATAAAACAAAATATTATATGACAGAAAAATTAAATGCACGTTAATGTGCCATATTTGTAAACATTGTTTTTTCTTTCCCCCTTTTTTGTCTTTTATTCATTTATTTCAACATTATTATTTTTTATATATATTATAATAATCTGTGTTGGGTTTTTTCTGTTGTTCTTGTTTGTTTTAATAAGAAATAAGCAAAAAAAAAAATTGTAACAGTGGAACGAGACGATAAGGATTTGTAGAGATTTCGAAGAAAAGTAATAAAATAAGTAACAATGTTATTAATTCTAATAGAGATTAGGGTGTCTTAAGGAATTCATAAAAACAGGAGAACAACTAAACCAAACCTTTAAAAGAACTAAAGGATAGAAGATAAGATCTTTAGTTTTGATATATTTCCAGCTTGCAAATATCTGGGTAGTTCCTCTGTAAATATGTTACTTCCTTAACTATTTAGTTTTTCGAACCACTGTTTATTCTGTGGTATAATGCAGTTTATTTGTTCGATTCTTTTTTTAAAAAAAGAACTGAGTATGTTTAAATATTTGTTAAATGGAATTGAAATTATGTAGCTATATACATGATAAACATATATACAAACATATGTATTTACTGGGTAAATATGTACAAATGTATACACTCATGTATACATTATTAAAACGGCTTTTTTTTATTTATAATCATGTGGGTTGTACTGAGCAAATTTATATTATCTCCACCATATACTGCAGTGGATTATATAAAATGTTTTCCTTTTTCTTGTTTTCTGTTTTAAAAAAAAAAATTTGTTTCATTAAATTTCCCACATTCTACTCATTAATATTTGATGTTTATTTTGTAACTTCTTTATGTGGATTTAATTTAATTTTTGACATGTTTCTTAATTGACAATAATTTCAATTATTGTGCAAGTAAATATTTAAGATGTGAAATAAGCAGACTTATTTACAAAGAAATTCAAATTTTTTTCTTATATATTTCAATATGCTAACAAAAAACCATTGCAGGAACTACATTGCGTATGAATTTGATGGTTTTGGTAATTAATATTAAGTATACGCCAAGTAGGAACAAGTAAAAAGAGCTAAATAATTAAAGTCGTTTAAAGAGAGGCAGAGAGAAGGAGTGAGAATGAAAGATTTGTTTTTAATGAGTTGAAAGAATATGCAATACTTTAAATAAAAGAAAACAACTAAAAGAATGTGGTAATTAACAGAGTTTTAGAACAGAATAAATAAATTATTTGAAATAAGAATTTTTTGAAACATAAAATGAGAAATCAACAAAATGTACATTAATTGCCTTAATATCAATCAATTTAAAAAAAAAATACAAATAAGCAAATTTTTATAAAAATTTTAAAAATTTTGCTTTAAGGGAAATTTAATTTTTTAGAAAAAAATTAAAAATTTTATAATTTTTTTGTATAAAAATGATCGTAAAAAAATAATTTGTAATAATTTTCAAAATTTCCCTTATTAGAAAAAATTTCCCTTTAAGGGAAATTTTATTTTTTAGCAACAATTTAAAAATTTTATAATTTTTTTGTATAAAAATGATCGTAAAAAAATAATTTGTAATAATTTGGAAAATTTCCCTTATTAGAAAAAATTTCCCTTTAAGGGAAATTTAATTTTTTAGCAACAATTTAAAAATTTTAAAATTTTTTTATAAAGTAAGAAGGATAAATAAAAAATCTGTGAAAATTTTCAAAATTTCCCTTATTAGAAAAAATTTCCCTTTAAGGGAAATTTTATTTTTTAGCAAAAATTTTAAAAATTTTACAATTTTTTTATATAAAAAGAATCGTTGAAAAATATTCTGTAAAAATTTTCAAAATTTACATTATTTTAATAAATTTCCCTTTAAGGGAAATTTTATTTTTTAGCAACAATTTAAAAATTTTAAAATTTTAAATTTTTTTCATAAAGTAAGAACCGTAATAAAATAATTTGTAAAAATTTTCAAAATTTCTTTTATTTTAATAAATTTCCCTTTAAGGGAAATTTTATTTTTTAGTAAAAATTTAAAAATTTTATAATTTGCTTATATAAAAAAAATCGTAGAAAAATATTCTGTAATAATTTTTAAAATTTCTCTTATTATATATTTTTTTTATATATTTTTAGTAAAAATTTAAAAATTTTATAATTTTTTCATAAAATAAGAAGGATGAATAAATAATCTGTGAAAATTTTAAAAATTTCCCTTATTAGAAAAAATTTCCCTTTAAGGGAAATTTTGTTTTCAAATAATTTTTTTTAAATTTTATTATATTTTTACACAAAATCAAACACATATACTGATATTGCAAAAAAATTCAAATTTCCCTTATTTAAAATAAAAATAATTATTTTCAAAATTTTCCCATTTTGGAAAAATTCTTATTTTTAAGACTAATTTTGAAATTTTTTGCATTTCTCTTTAAATAGTTTGTAAATTTCATGCACAGACTTTCCTCCTAATTATTTGTTTCCCAGTAATCACTCCATTATTTACATAGTGCAACAATTTTTTAACTATTTCTCAGCATCATTTTATAAGACAAATTCCACAACATTTCCTTACGATTTATAAACAAGAAATTTTTCAACCACATTTTACACAGCATGTAAAGTGCAATGTAGATCCTAAAATTATTAGAATTTTGTTTTTGCAAAAAAAAATTGTACTTTCACTTGAAACTTTAACATGACTACAGGCTTATTGAGAAGGTATCATCATCATCAGTTCATGTACAAACGTTTCCTAGACTGCACTAAAACCAAAACAAAACATGTTCATGATGCTGAAAACAGCCTAAAACTATGCTGTGAAAAATGTTTTTACCTAATGAAAAATCTGGATTTATGCAGGATAATTAGGAAGTAACTCACTTTTACAATTCATGAGAATAGCTAGTAAATTTACACACATTGATCCTAAAAATGTTGCAGTATGTGTATGAGAGCACACACACACACACTACTAATACTAGTTTAATGTTCATTTGATAGTGAAAATATAGAGACCAAAATAACAACAACAACACAGCAATGAATGATTGAAAAAATATGTAGATGAGATGGGAGGAAGAGCCAACAAAAAAAGCCAGGTTTATTTTATGTGTGCTAGTCATGTAAAGGATACACTTGTGCAAGAGAAAGTAAATGTTTTGGTGTGTATGTTTGTGAGCGTTTCGTTTGTAGTTTGTTGTTTAAATATAGACAACAAGTTTTATGGTTTTTGTTGGTTTGTTTTGGGGAAACCTACAAAACATCAAACACACAACATGTGTAGCTATGTTTATAAGCAACATCAACTACACTTCTAGCATTATTTCAGAGATCTACTTAGAAATTACGATTTTCTACTCAAACAACAACAAAAAAAAAACAAATCCACAATATTTATGGTTCTGATGCTCAAACAAAAATCCTTGTACTTTTGTGTGTATGATTATTTTGTAGGAAGTGATATATTGTGGTTATGTTGCCTACTTTTAGGGGGGAATTGGAAATGTTACATACAGCTATTGACAGCATGGGTGGGTTAGAAAAAGTATGAAATAGCAATTGAGTGTGTTTGCTAATGGTGTAGAAATGTGCACAACAGCTGATAAATTCATTTGGGAATTGCATAAGTTAGAAATAAGGCTTTAAAAAATGTATAGCAAATTTTTGTTTTACAAATTTTAAAGCAAACATTTCATTGTTTAGGACTAAAATTTTGTAGTAAGCATACTTTTTCAAACTAATTTTATAATAATTTTCAAAATTTCCCTTGTTAGGAAAAATTTCCCTTTAAGGGAAATTTTATTTCTAAACATATTTTTGCAAAATTTCATAATTTTCATATAAAGTAGCAATCATAGTTACAAATTTTGTAAAAGTTTTTAATATTTCCCTTATTACGAAAAATTTCCCTTTAAGGGAAATTTTAATTTTAAATACAATTTCTCAAAATTTTATAAATGTTTATAAAGTATCAATCATAGATAGAAATTTTGAAAGAATTTTAAAAATTTCCCTTTTTAAAAAAAAATTCCCTTTAAGGGAAATTTTAATTTTAAACATATTTTTTAAAAATTATATAATTTTTTATAAAGTATCAATCATTGATACAAATTTTGTAATAATTTTCAAAATTTCCCTTATTAGGAAAAATTTCCCTTTAAGGGAAATTTTAATTTTGAACATATTTTTTCAAAATTTTATAATTTTTTATAAAACATCAATCATAGTTATCAATTTTGTAATAATTTTCAAAATTTCCCTTATTAGGAAAAATTTCCCTTTAAGGGAAATTTTAATTTAAAATTTTTTTTATCTAAATTATATAATTTTTTTTAAACAAAACATCAAAGAAAAAGATTTTGCAACAGATTTCAAAATTTCCCTTTTTTAAAAAAATTTCCCTTTAAGGGAAATTTTATTTTCAAATACATTTTTAATAATTTTGAAATTTTTTCATAATTTAAACATTTCTAAAACAAATTTTGCAATTATTTTCAAAATTTCCCTTTAAGGGAAATTTTATTTTTTAGGAACGATTTAAAAATTATATAATTTTTTTATAAAATGGGAATCGTAGAAAAATAGTTTGTATTAATTTTAAAAATATCCCTTATCTGAAAAAAATTTCCCTTTAAGGGAAATTTTAATATTGATCTATTTTTTAAAATTTTTTTATTTTTTTTATAACAAAATATCGCAGAAAAAGATTTTGCAATACTTTTCAAAATTTCTGTTTTTTAAAAAAAATTCCCTTTAAGGGAAATTTTATTTTCAATTACAATTTTGAAGATTTTGGCATTTTTGCATAACTTAAAAATTTTTAAAACAAATTCTGCTATTATTTTCAAAATTTCCCTTATCAGAAGGGAAGGGAAATTCCCTTTAAGGGAATTTCTAGTTTTAAGCAATTTTATTATTTTTTATAAACTAATGATCGCAGAAAAACATTTTCTATTAATTTTCAAAATTTCCCTTTTTTTAAAAAAAATCCCTTTAAGGGAAATTTTATTTTTTTAAGAATTTTAATTACAAAAATCTAATAATTTAAAATTTTGCCTGAATTTCATATTAAATTCTTGTTTGTTTATTTTAAAAACATCCTAAAATGCAAAAACTACAAAATAAATGCACAATCATGTCAGCTTTAAATACAAATTTATATTTTCTCTGTAACTGGAAAAAAAAAATTCAGGGTTTTTTACCCCTTTTATGCACTTTTTCTTAGGTAACAACATTTTCAAATTGTTCAACAACTGGATTAGTTAGCAGCAACACAATTCATTCAGTTTTATTTTTATTTTTTTCTCATTTTTTGCGCTGAACATATAATAATGTTGGTGATGATGTTTCAAGTGCACTGGGTGTACACTTGATCATACATACTATGACAAACTGGGGAGGGTGAAAAAAGTTCGCTGTAAATAAAACTAACTGTTATTTTTTTAATTTTTTTTTCACTCTCTCTCTACCTTCAACTTTATGGCCCTAGAGTGATACCTTGGCAAAAGTAAAAGTTTTTCTAAACAGCTACAAAAATTTAATACACAAAAAAAAATAAGAGCACAAGTTGCTACAAAAAGTAGCACAAACAACAATGTTGTTCATTTATTCTTAGTTGCATGAAGTTTTTGTTTTCATTTTGGGCCATAATAAATTATAAAATACTTAGGTATAAGGAATGTCTACAAAATATTTTTGTAATCTTTTGTGTAGCATACTTTCGGGCTAACTGAAACTGCTTAGAATAAGTTTTTGTTTAAATTAAGCAAATTGTTTAAAGGATTTTTAAAAGTAGTTTAGTTTTACAGAAAGTAAATATTAAATTATGTTAAATAAACTAAAAAATCTGTATGACAAACTACAATACCCTTAAAGTATGCTTTAGATTTTAAGCAAAAAAAATTAACTTAAAGTATGCTTTAAGTTTTAAGGAAAATTGCTTATTTCTTTAATTTTATTTTCTTTAACATTCAATAAAAACTAATATCTTTATTTTTATTTCTCTTCCATCTTATTACAGTTTCCTGTACATTCAACACTAACAATAGAATTTCCTTTTTAATCCTTAATTGCCAACCAACACAATCACAAAAGAAAGAAATAGAAAAAAGAAACTACAACAAACAAAAAACAAGAAACATTATTTGACCACAAATGACAACAATAAGAAATTTTAATCAAGACAATATGAGTGTGAGAATAAAAGCAAAAAGCCACTCAATTGTAAAATAGAAGGACAAATTTCCCAAACAAAAAAAAAAACTGAAAAAAAAAATAAAATTCCAACACAAATGACCACAATTACCCAGCAATTGGCAGCATGAATATGGAAACCCAACAACACCAGCAGCAGCAGCAGTATTCTATAGTACCGCCACCACCTTCCTCAACATGTATAACCACCACCATGGCTTCATCTTTAAACTCTAGCGGAGAGTATGTCAATGTGCCCACATCATATGTGAGCATCGGCATGATGCCGCTACAATCGCAACACCAACCGCCACCTACTTCCATGGCCATGGCGACAGCGGCATCACAAAACATATCATCAGCGGGCTCCTCAACGTCCACCTTTAAAACACCCCTCTTGCCCATGCCCTCCCTAGAGGACATAGAAGTGGGCCTGGGCGGTAGCTCGTCGGCAACCAACATGCCACCAGGTATTCTAAAATATACTACAACAGCCACCACCACATTAAATATGCCGCCACCACCTGCTCTAGGCATGGGACCGGGGCCACCAAATATAAACATGTCCTCCATGTCATCGCCGCCGCAGCCCACACCACCCTCCGTACTAAATTTGCCTGCTTTGCTAACACAACAACAACACCAGCACAACAACATGTCTGTGGTTACACCTCCGCCACCCTCCAATAATTTAGCCCTGGGCTCCATTTCATCTATGGGGGATGGCTCCTCCACATGTGGCACTTTGAAAAGTTCGGCCAAACTACAACAAACACCCGCCAATCTAAACGCCACTGCTGGTGCCATAATAGCCTCCTCTGTGGTCGCAAATAATTACAATAACATTAACATCAACAATACAACATCTAATAGCAGCAGTACAGTGCCTTTAAATCTCCACAACAGCACAACTGCCAATTCCAGCAAAACCAGCAGCCGTAGTAATTTACATAATCGACCCGCCTCTCCCAAATGTTGTTCATGTTTTGGTGGCGGTGGTGGCACATCCAGCTCGAATAACAGTCGTGGGCGCAACGCAAACAAATCATCATCATCGCTATCAACGAAATCCCATGGCTATGGACAAACAAAGGGACGGCGTCACAGTCGTCATAATGCCCAAACATTTTGGTCCGCTGTGCTAACCAATCTGGGTATATGTGCTCTTTTGCTGGCCTACACTTTATTAGGTAAGTTGTTAATAAATTTTTGCAATCAAACCTCAAGTGTTTGTGTTTGTTTCTTAGCTTAATAAAACACTTAATTGAAAGTTTGAAGGTCAATATTTCCTAAAATTTAATAAATCATTTATTAAAAGGCTTTAATGAAAAAACGCAGCCATGTTTATTAAATTAAAAACGTGCTCAGCATGTTTTGCAAATAAACCCTTAAGAAAACCTAAGGCGTTTTTTAAAAAGTTAATTAAAAATTTTGTTTTAACCTTTTCCTTTTAAAACCGTAAATATTTCAAATGTTGACATAGTAACTATTAGGAAAACATAGGCTTAAGATAAGTGAAAAGTTTTCTTTAATTTTGTTTAATAAAAAATAAGAAATTTTTTAATGTTTACCCAAACTAAACAATAAGGGAAAATAGTAGTAAAAACACTACTTTTTTTAAAAATCTTAAAAAATTTAAATTCTACTTCAAATACATTATAAATTTCTACATTTTACTTAATTTTTACAAAAAGTATCAAAAATACTACTTTTTTAAAAAAGTACTAAAAATACTACTTTTTTAAAAGATATTTTAAAATGGAAATTCTACAACAAATATCTTAAAAAATGCTTCATTAAACTTAATTTTTGCAGAAAGTACCAAAAAAAACTACTTTTTTTAAAAAGTACTAAAATACTACTTTCTTTAAATCTCAAAAAAATAGAAATTCAGCTTGAAATACGTTAAAATTACTTAGTTTTTACAAAAAGTACCAAAAATACTACTTTTTACAAAAGGTACTAAAAATACTACTTTTTTAACAAAACTTTCAAAATGAAACATCAACATCAAATACATTAAAAATGTATTCATTAAACTTAATTTTTTCAAAAAGTAACAAAAAAAAATTACTTCTTTCAAAAAGAACTAAAAATACTACTTTTATAAAAATATTTTTTTTCAAAAAGGTACCAAAAATACAACTTTTTCTACTTTTTAAACATCTTAAGCAATAGAAATTCAGCTTGAAATACTTTATAAATTTCTTCATTTTACTAAATTTTTACAAAAAGTATCAAAAATACTACTTTTTTAAAAAAGTACTAAAAATACTATTTTTTTAAAAAATATTTAAAAATGGAAATTCTACATCAAATATATTAAAAAATTCTTCATTAAACTTAATTTTTACAAAAAGTACCAAAAAAACTACTTCTTTTAAAAAGTACTAAAATACTACTTTCTTTAAATCTCAAAAAAATAAAAATTTAGCTTCAAATACGTTATAAATTACTTAATTTTTACAAAAAGTACCAAAAATACTACTTTTTACAAAAGGTACTAGAAATACTACTTTTTTAACAAAACTTTCAAAAGGAAACTTCTATATCAAATACATTAAAAATGTCTTCATTAAACTGAATTTGTTCAAAAAGTACCAAAAAAAACTACTTCTTTCAAAAAGTACTAAAAATACTACTTTTATAAAAATATTTTTTTTCAAAAAAGTACCAAAAATACAGCTTTTTTCTACTTTTTAAACATCTTAAACAATATACATTCAGCTTGAAATACTTTACAAATTTCTTCACTTTTAAAAAAGTACTCAAAATACTACTTTTTATAAAAAGTACTAAAAATACTACTTTATTAAAATATATTTAAAAATGGAAATTTTACATCAAATACATTAAAAAATTTCGTAGTTTTGCTTAATTTTTACAAAAAGTATTAAAAATACTACATTTTACGAAAAGTACTAAAAAGGCTACTATTTTTAAAATTATGTAAAATGTAAATTCTACCTCAAATACATTATAAAATTCTTCATTAAACTTAATTTTTACAAAAAATACAAAAAATACTACTTTTTATAAAAAGTACTAAAAATACTACTTTTATAAAAATCATTTAAAATACAAATATTACTTCGAATTTATTATATATTTCTTAATTTGATTTAATTTTTACAAAAAGTACCAAAAATACTACCTTTTACTAAAAGTACTAAAAATACTACTTTTATAATAATCATTGAAAATACAAATATTACTTCAAATACATTATAAATTTCTTAATCTGACTTAATTTTTACAAAAAGTACCAAAAATTCTACTTTCCACAAGAAGTACTAAAAATACTACTATTTTTAAAATGTCTTTAAAAATATAAATTCTACTTCAAATACATTATAAATTTCGTCATCTTATTTATTTTTTACAAAAAGTACCAAAAATACTACTTTTTACAAAAGTACTAAATATACTACTTTTTTAAAATTCTTTGAAAATGCAAATATTACTTCAAATACATTATATATTTATACATTTGACTTAATTTTTACAAACTATACCAAAAATACTACAGTTTACAAAAAGTACTAAAATACTACTATTTTAAAAATAATTAAAAATGCAAATTCTACGTTAAATACATTATAAATTTATTTATCAAACTTAATTTTTACAAAAACTACCAAAAATACTACTTTTTACAAAAAGTATTAAAAATACTACAATTTTAAAATAATTGAAAATGTAAATTCTGCTTCAAATACAAAATAAGTTTCTTAATTTTGCTTATTTTTTACAAAAAGTATTAAAAATACTACTTTTTACAAAAAGTAAATCTATGAATATTTTATAAATTCCTTGATTTTACTTAAATTTTTCAAAAATACTACTTTTTTAAAATCTCAAAAAAAATCTAAATACAGCTTGAAATGGGTTATAAATTTCTTAATTTTTAAATTTTTACAGAAAAAAAGACTTTTCACAAAAGGTACTAAAAATACTACTATTTTAAAAATTGTACAAAATGAAAATTTAATTTAAAAAATATTTTATAATTTTAAAGAATTTTAACAGAAATTTTACAAAATATTACTTTTTAAAAACTGTTGAAAATGGAAATTTTACAAAAAACATGTTAAAAAAGATTCTAATTTTAACAATAATAATACGTTTTTAAAACTTTACTATAATTACAATATTTTACAAAAGGTACCAAAAATACTACTTTTTTTGTAATGAATATTTTATTTAAAATATATTTTTATTTTACTTAATTTGATAAGGATTAACAAAAATACTACTTTTTACACAAAGTACTAAAAATACTACTTTTTTAAAAACTTCAAAATTGCAAAATTTTATTTCCAATACATTGTATATTTATTCATTTGACATTATTTTTACATAAAACTGCCAAAAAATACTACATTTTACGAAAAGTACTAAAAATACTACTATTTTAAAAATCATTAAAAATGTAAACTATACTTTAAATACTTTATAAATTTCATAATTTTTACAAAAAATATTAAAAATAATACTTTTTACAAAAAGTACTAAAAATACTACCTTTTTTAAATATATTTAAAATTTAAATTCTATTTTATTCAAGAATGATTTAAGTCTTATAAAAGAATTTAAGCAAAAATTTAATATTAAATCTTTTACATGTAAATACTAACTACTCAAACCACTTGCTATTTAAATTTTAATTTTTCTTAAATATTT
This sequence comes from Calliphora vicina, assembly GCF_958450345.1. Classification (NCBI taxonomy): domain Eukaryota; kingdom Metazoa; phylum Arthropoda; class Insecta; order Diptera; family Calliphoridae; genus Calliphora; species Calliphora vicina. The sequence goes on from NC_088783.1 coordinate 119,009,326, forward strand.
TATTCTTTAAATTTTGTATGTTCCCACAATTCCCACAAAAAAAAATCTCTTATTTATTGACCTTTTAAATTCCTAATTACTTTCACCCCATATTTTTTTCGTTATTTTTAACAAATCACCCAATATGTGATTTATTATATAATCAAATTAAACATCAATTTCATACTTTTAAAAGTTAAATCAACAGAGAAAATCTTCGTTTAACCGCACCCTCTTTATGGCACTGACCAACAGAGAAACCCCTTTTTAATTTAAACAAACATTTCTCTTTAATTTGTAACAAAAATAGATAAAAACAGACACTGAGACATCCCAGTATGCAACATTTCGAGTCAGTTCATTTTATCGAACTTATTTCGAATTAAAATCGAAAATATGAATCTATTATGATGCTCTATCCAATCTACATTTTTTAGAATATCGTATTTTAATATTTTATAGAAATGGCGAATAATGTTCGATTTTTTTTTTAATGTCAAATTTTATTTTTGCACAAATTGACAAATTCATATACATACATATTATTCTTTTGTCAATTTGTGAGAAAATAAAATTTTATTTCTTATCCTATCAATAACATATTCATAAAAATATAGTTTAACACGAAAAATGGATCAAAGGCGTCTTAAAAGAAAAGCGCAGCCAATTATTGATGTTGTTTTTGACAATTCGAATCTCATAATCAGCAAACATCAGAAATATGTGCAGAGTTTATTGCATTTGAAAATGAAAACACATCTAACGCAACATTATTGGATAATAATAAAGGTATTGAATATGCATTATTTCAAGAAGAAATTGCTCGATGGTATAAAGTATACGAAATTGTTCATATATTTAATCGAAATCGAATCAATTTAGAACATTTTTAATACCGAAAAAGGTATAGTATATCGATAAAAATTAGAATCAGAATAATAAATAATTTTCGACTCTTTATCGCTCTGCACTCTACTTAGGAAAACACGCACATTCTCGACATTATATCGAAGTCGATATCGATAAAATTTTACGAAAAAATGATTCATTTTCGACATAACTTCGAATCATTTTGCATACTGGGATGTGTATGCTTGTATAGAACACAGTATTTAAATAATCAACTATTAGCACATGCACTTGTAAACAAAATACATATGTATGTATATAGATATATTCATACTTATGTATGTACATATTTTGTATGTATACATTTCATATAACAAATTTACTACATATAAAGGACAAACAGTTTGCACTCTACCACCCTAAACTTTGTTTGAAAATATGTATCTTAAGAGCAGCAGTGATGTCCCTCTTCTATTTCTAGTTTAACACAGGAAATTTTTAGTAGGAAACTAATATTTGTTTAAGGATGTTTTGCAAGTTTGTTAGTAACAGATGAATACAGAGATATATTACCCAGCAGTTTTGCTTTTGAACAGGAGCATTTCCCAACTATTTTTTAAACAGATGGAGATTTTAAAATGTTTAATACAGATCAAATATGATCTGTATTAAACACGATGATGTGAAATTTAAACTAAGATTAGAATTTATTGAAATTTTTTTTCAGTTTTATAGAAATTTTTTTCAAAAATCGCTCAAAAGTTTTTAAATTTGTTCTGAAATTCTTAAACAAATCTGCACATGATAATCCCTAATTAGTTCTTAACATATATGTAGAACATTCCATTGCTCTATTTCACTTCGTTCCCGGTGATAATTTTATTTTTATAAAATTGGTCAAAATTAATATCAATCATACGCACTCAGTAACAATTTTAGAAATTCAAAATTTTCTTTAAAACTGTTAGATATTTTAAAATATTTAATAAAGTTCAAGATTCCCTAGACTGTTTTAAGTAATTCATATTTAAAACTAAGATTGAGATTAAACTATTGACTGTGCTGGGACTAAAAAAAAAAAAAGGATTTCAATATTTTTTATAAATTTAAAAAAAATATTTTTCATCATTATTAATCCTATTAATCACTTAAAATGCTTTAATAATTCTTAATTTGTATTAAAAATTTTAAAATAACCTACAGTTTTAAAGATAATTTAAAGTTTGTAAAATTGTTAATGGGTACGTATGATTAATATTAATTGGGAGGAATGTTATAAAAACTCAATTTTCACAAGGAAGCTAGTTAAATAGGGCAATGGAATGTTTTACATTTACGTAGAGAACAAATTAAGGGATATAATTAGTAGAATTGTTTAACAAGTACCAAATAATTTTAAAATCCTATCAACAATTTTCCAAAATTTTTCGTAAAAAAAATATTTTCAATAAATTCCAATCTTAATTTTATTATAATTCAATTCAAAGTCTTTAATATTTTTTGATTTGTATTAAAATTTTTCAAATCTCCAACAGTTTTAAAGAAAATGGGAAATTTGAAAAATTTTCATGGGTACGTATGATTAATATTAATTTGGAGTAACTTTATAAAAACGCAATTTTCATAGTGAACCAAGCTAAATACAGCAATACAATGTTCTACATATATGTTTAGAACAAATCAAGGATTATTGCTATGATATTTATTTAACATCCACCAAACAATTTTAAAAACTTATGAACAATTTTTTACAAAAATTTTTCAAAACAAAAAAAATATTTTCAAATTTAATTCATATTTACAATGGAATCAATAGTTTAGGATAGCCAGCCAGAACTGCTTGGTATGCAGATATACATATATTATTTATATAGATGTATCATCTACATACTTTAACATTTATGTATAAAACAAAATTGTTGATTTTCTTTAAAGAACATTGATAAACATACTTACACATTGAAAATGTATATATCTTGTTACTCTCCTTAAGTACAGTAGCGGTAAAAGCTAGACAAACTTTAGGAAAAAATAATATAATGTTCAAAACTGGTTTCTAGCTAAAACTTTTGCACTGAACTGTTTCTACATAAATATTGCACTTAAATGTATATGTAAAATTATATCTGCATGTGTATTTATATATATTTTATAGTTGTTATACAACATATCATTACCAGCTGTTGGTCTTGCAATTTTTGTTTATGTTCTGCAGCAGTTGTGTATCTTGATAACTTTGACACTCTACAAAAACTCTGTTTTTTTTTTTGTTAGGGGGATTCTTTGCTCAATCTCTTGTTTCTTATAAATATCTTCTTTAAATATCCTTTGCATTTTTTCTTTCCTTTATTTGTTGTTGCTTACAAAGTTTCAATATAAATAAAATGTTGAAATATTTTTCATCTTATTACTCATGTGTGTTAGTTAGTTTCAAAAATATTGCAGTTTTTGTTATTAAATTTTTAGTTTTCAACAAATATGTCAGGAAAGATATTATTTTTAAATACTATTTAAATGTTACACAATTTGGCAAGTTTAGAAATGAATGTAATTTTATAATAAACAAATTTAGTACAGAAAAAGTTTTCGAATAATAGAAATTATATACAAAAAGGAAATGAATGTCAAAAAAAAAAAATGTTTTTCATAAACAAATTTTTATTTTTAACTCCCAGCTCTGTTAGTTTTAAAAATTTAAATTTTATTTTAAATTGCAAATCACCTTAAATACTTTAGCTATACTTAAGCTATATTAAAACTTTTAAAATCTCTTACAGTTTTTAAGAAAATTGTAAATTAATAAAATTGTTCATGGGTGCGTATGATTAATATTAATTTGGAATCATTTTAGAAAAACGCAATTTTCATTGGGAACCAACAAAAATATAGCAATTAAATGTTCTACAGATATTTTAAGAACAAATTAGGGATTATTACCAAAGGTTTTACTCAACACTCACCAAACAAATTTATAAAGTTATCAACGATTAAAAATGTTTTTTTTCATAAAACCCAAAAAATATTTTCAATGAATTACAATCTTATTTTAAATTGCAACTCACTTAAAAAACTTTAGCTATACTTAAACTATATTTAAACTTTTAAAATCTCCTACAGTTTTAAAGAAACTAGGAAATTAGTAAAATTGTTTCAGGTTGCGTATGATTGATATTAATTTGGAATCATTTTAGAAAAACGCAATTTTCAAAGGGAAGCAAGTTAAATAGAGTAATTAAATGTTCTACAGATATGTTAACAACAAATTAGGGATTATTATCATAAGTTTTACTTAACATTTTCCAAACAAATGTATAAAGTTATCAACGATTAAAACAAATTTTGTTTTCATAAACCCAAAAAATATTTTCAATGAATTACAATCTTATTTTAAATTGCAAATCACACAAAATACTTTAGCTATACCTAAACTATATTTAAACTTTTAAAATATCCTACAGTTTTAAAGAAAATGGGAAATTAGTAAAATTTTTCCAGGTTACGTATGATTGATATTAATTTGGAATCATTTTATAAAAACGTAATTTTCGAAGGGAAGCAAATTAAATAGAGCAATTAAATGTTCTACAGTTATGTTAAGAACAAATTAAGGATAATTATTATGAATTTTGCTTAACATTCACCAAACTAATTTAAAAACTTATGAACTACTTTTTCAAAATTTTTGCATAAATTCTTAAAAAAAAATTCATTATTTATATTTCAACAAATTTACCATACCTACAAACATATATTTATATTTCTTAGATTTAAAACAATTTACAGTTTTACTAAAACAAAAGAAAAAGTTAAAGACACAAACTGCCATAACCAAATAATATGGTTTAATTTAAGTATATCAAACACTCCTACACAAATACACCTTAACACTGATACACCAAAGGTTATCTGTACAAACGCCTAAAAGCATGCTAAGAAATTTGTGTATAAAACCCATACCTTACATTTGCATTAATATAATTCAATTTTTCATCTTACTTTACTCTCAAATATAAACTAAACTAGAAGAATATTGAATATTTTCCTTGAAAAAAAACATATAAAAACGTAAATATTTCTTTAAACATTTAGGAGTTTTACAGACTTTCAACACCTTTTTGCTTATACCATCTAAGACAGAGATAAATTGTAGAGGGTTAAATAAAAGTTTATTCTGAAGGCATACAATTTGTTTAGTCATCATCAAGTTCAATATACTTTGCAACGTTCGTTTATACTTTTAAAAACAGGTACTAAAATTGTGATAAAACTGTAGAAAAAATGTAGAGAACAAATTTAATAAGATTAAACATGTGTATGTAAATTTTGTACAAACAGAGGTGCTTATGTAAATAAACAATTTGTATATGTGCTAGTAGAGACCCAGCAATTCTGGATATTTGTGTCCAACTAGTGATTTTTACTATTATTTAGGGGCACTACTGCTTACCGTATTAGCTGTATGACTAGTTAGTTAAAATAGTATATTAACACCATAAATGCTGTTTTAAGTTTAGTAGACATTTGTACAAATTAATAAATTTAAAAATATTTTTTTTTATTTTTTATCGAAAATTTTGGAAAAATTCCTTCATAAGTTTTTAAAATTGTTCTGTAATTGTAAAACAAATACACTAATTATATTCCCTAATTTGTTCTTAACATTTATGTAGAACATTCCATTGCTCTATGTAACTTGGCTCCCAGTGAAAATTGCGTTTTTATAAAATTACTCCAAATTAATATCAATCATACGCACCATGTACAATTTTTCAAATTTCTAATTTTCTTTAAAACGGTAAGAGATTTTAAAATTTTTAATAGAGTTCTAGTATAAAACTTCACAAGTGATTCACAATTCATATTATAATTGGAATTTATTGAAAATATTTTATTTTTTTATAAAAACTCGAAAAAATCTTTCATAAGTTTTTAAAATTATTTTGTAATTGTTCAACAAATATTGTGATAATATTCCATAATTTGTTCTTATTATAATTTTCATTGCTCTATTTAGATGGGTTCCCAGTGAAAATTTCAAATTTGTAAAATTGTAAAATAGGTGCGTATGATTAATATTAATTTGAATTAATTTTATGAAAACATAATTTTCATTATGAACCAAGTTAAATAGAGCAATAGAATGTTTTACATATATATTAAGAAGACATTAAGGATTATTATTCAAAGATTTGTTTAACACTTGCAAAATATTTTTAAAAATTTATGAAAAATTTTTCGAAAAAAATTTACTGAAAAAAAAATTATTCAGTAAATATGTTTCTTAATTTAAATTATAAATCACTTAAAAGACTTTTCCATACTTAATATGTATTCAAATTATTAAAATCTTCTACAGTTTTAAAGAAAATTGAAAATTAGTAAAATCGTTCCTGATTGCGTATGATTGATATTAATTTGGACTAATTTTATAAACACTTAATTTTCTCTGGGAACCAAGTTAAATAGAGCAATGACATGTTCCACAAAAATGTTAAGAAGACATTAAGGATTATTATTGCTACATTTCTTTAATACTTGCAAAACAATTTAAAATTTTTTTTTACCGATTTCCAAAAATTTTCAAGAAATTTAAAAAAAATATTTTTCTAAAATAAAGGGTTACACTTGTGTTCTCGTACTTGCTGGGGAAGTTTCGTTTTGTAGTTTCCTTGATGTTTATGAGATTTTTGATATTGAGTATTAAGGATTAAAAGGTTGTGTATGCATGCTATCTACTTTCGTTAAGAGTATTTGAAAGTTTCCTTGTTTTTTTTTATTTAAATAATGTAGTTTACAAAACTTTTATTTTAATTTTTTTTTTCTAGATTTGTTAGGTTTTTGTTAAAGTAGCTTAACTAGTAAATTGATTGGTATTTGGGGTAATAAAACAATTAGTTTTTTCAAAGACTGATAATAAATGAAATTTCTTTTTGAGCAAATAAATTGTTGAAATTAAACCGAAGCTTATGCAAATATTTAAGAAAAATTTAAAACAATTTTTCAATTTTGCAACTATTGAAAAAATATTTATAAAATGTCAGTTTTCAATCCAACATATGTACATCATTGATTTAACAGGAAATCGTACATGGAAAACAAATTAATTATACGCACAAGCACACGCACACACAATGTCAAACAGGACACACACTCATTTATTAAAAAAAAGCACTTACACACATGTAAATAAACACATACATAAAACAAACTAACTGTTTAAATATTTAACAGCTTGTGAAAAAAGACAGAGAGAGAGAGGGCGAACGAATGAACAGCAGACCATAAATTAAAAAGAAAACATCATTAGCATTATCGACAAAAATGTGTCAGTATGTGTTATGAAATGTGAGTGTGTCTGTAGGTCTTTAGTTTTTACACTGTTGTATAAATATTTGTATGTTTAAGTTGTTTTTTTTGGGCAAATGAATGACAACAAATTATAAAAGTTTTTTTTTTTTTTTTTGAAAATGCCATTATCATTATAATAATCATTGTCATTATTAACAACACCAGCATGTAGGGAAATATATATATAAGAATACATATGTGTGCTCGTATTATAACATCAACTTTGTTCAAATACAAAAATACTTAACAGGGAAAAGTATATGTACATGTATGACAGCTTCAAAAAAAAAAATTACACTCATTTTGTAAAATTTTGTTTGACAAATTACCCTTAACAACGAAGCTGAAGAAACAAAAATTAAACAAAATACATAAATTAAAATATATATGTATGTGTAATAAAACATATAATTAGTAACACAAAGTTTAATTTTAAAATCTCCAACAGTTTTAAAGAAAATTGAAAATTTGTAAAATTGTACGTGGGTGCGTATGATTAATATTAATTAAAACTGATTTCATAAAAACGCAATTTTCACGGGGAACTAAAATAAATAGAGCTGTGAAATGTTCTACAGATATGTTAAGAACAGATTAAAGATTATTATCACAAACATTTTTTGACGCTTTCAAAACAATTTTAAAAAATTATGAGCAATTATTTCTATAAATAGTGAAAAAAATATTTTCAAAATTAATACATTTTTAAAAGTTTACGCCAAGTCAATCGTATATTCTAAATTTATTTTCATGATAACTAGCGGCCACTAATATGTAAAATAGCTAATCCCTAAAGCTTACTGTTTCTGAATAGAAAGAAAGACTAAATGGGATTATTTATCCCTAGAATTCCCAAATATTTTATTTAAAGAAAAATTACTTTACAATTAAAATAATCAATTATAACATTTTTTAAACAGAAATAAAAAATATCGAATTCCCCAGAATTCCCAAAATTTTTAGAAAAAATCCCCAAAATTCCCCCAAAAATTTTGTTTAACCAAAATTACTTTATATTTAGAAAAAAACAAATATAACATTGTTAATAGTAAAAAATGCTAAAATTTCAACATCCCCAGAATTCCCAAAAATTTTAGAGAATTTTTCCTCGACATTTTATTTTATTTAAAATTACTTTATGACTTAAAAAAAAATTTTTAATAGTCAAAAATACCAAAATTTCGACTTCCCTAGAATTCCTAAACATTTTAGAAAAATATCCCAACAAATTTTTTTGAAACAAAATTACTTTCTAATTAAAATATTCCACTATAAAGCTGTTAAAAGTTAAAAATTCTAAAATTTCAAATTAACAGAATTCCCAAAACTGAAAATTTCCCCAGATTTCCAAATATTTTATTTAAAATTATTTTTTTCCTTAAGAAATAAACTATTACTTTGTAATAGTTAAAAATACCAAAATTTCAACATCCCCATAATTCCCAAAAATTTTAGAAAAAATTCCCAAAATTCCCCCAAAAAATTTTTAAAGCAAAATCATTTTCTAATTTAAAAAAAATCCACTATAACTTTGTTCAAAGTAAAAAATTCAAAATTTCAACTTCCCCAGAATTCCCAAAAATGTTTGTGGAGATTTCCCCGGAATTTCCAAACATTTTATTTTATTTAAATTATTTTATTCCTTAAGAAAAATAAACAATAACCTTTTTAATAGTCAAATTTAACAAAATTTCGACTTCCCCAGAAATCCCAAAAACTTTAGAAAAAATTCCCAAAATTCCCCAAAAAAATTTTTAAAACAAAATCATTTTCTAATTTAAAAAAATCCACTATAACTTTGTTCAAAGTAAAAAATTCAAAATTTCAACTTCCCCAGAATTCCCAAAAATGATAGTGGAGTTTCCCCGGAATTTCCAAACATTTTATTTAAATTATTTTATTCCTTAAGAAAAATAAACTATAACCTTTTTAATAGTCAAATTTAACAAAATTTCGACTTCCCCAGAAATCTCAAAAAATTTAGTGAAAATTTCCCCGGAATTTTCAAATATTTTATTTTATTTAAATTATTTTTTTCCTTAAAAATTTAACTATAACTTATGTAATAATTAAAAATACCAAAATTTCAACATCCCCATAATTCCCAAAAATTTTAGAAAAAATTCCCAAAATTCCCCCAAAAAATTTTTAAAGCAAAATCATTTTCTAATTTAAAAAAAATCCACTATAACTTTGTTCAAAGTAAAAAATTCAAAATTTCAACTTCCCCAGAATTCCCAAAAATGTTTGTGGAGATTTCCCCGGAATTTCCAAACATTTTATTTTATTTAAATTATTTTATTCCTTAAGAAAAATAAACAATAACCTTTTTAATAGTCAAATTTAACAAAATTTCGACTTCCCCAGAAATCCCAAAAACTTTAGAAAAAATTCCCAAAATTCCCCAAAAAAATTTTTAAAACAAAATCATTTTCTAATTTAAAAAAATCCACTATAACTTTGTTCAAAGTAAAAAATTCAAAATTTCAACTTCCCCAGAATTCCCAAAAATGTTAGTGGAGATTCCCCGGAATTTCCAAACATTTTATTTTATTTAAATTATTTTATTCCTTAAGAAAAATAAACTATAACCTTTTTAATAGTCAAATTTACCAAAATTTCGACTTCCCCAGAAATCCCAAAAACTTTAGAAAAAATCCCCGAAATCTCCAAAAAAAATTTTCAACAAAATTCTTTGTAAATAAAAAAAAAATCCACTACAACGTTGTTAAAAGTTAAAAATGCACCAATTTCAACTTCCCCATAAATCCCAAAAACTTTAGAAAAAATCCCCGAAATCTCCAAAAAAAATGTTCAACAAAATTCTTTGTAAATAAAAAAAATCCACTACAACGTTGTTAAAAGTTAAAAATGCACCAATTTCAACTTCCCCTGAATTCCCAATAATTTTAGAAAAAATCCCCGAAATTCCCAAAAAAAAATTTTTGAACAAAACCAATTTATAATTAAAAAAAACTCAACCGTAACGTTGTTAATAGTAAAAAATTACAAAATTTCAACTTCCCCAGAATTCCCAAAAATTTTAGAGAAAATTTCCCCGAAATTTTCAAAAATTTTATTTGATTTAAAATAACTTTATGACTTAAAAAATAAACTATAGTTAAAAATACAAAAAATTTTACTTCCCCAGAATTCCCAAACATTTTAGAAAAAATCCCCAAAATTCCCCAACAAAATTTTGAAAAAAAAATTACTTTCTAATTTAAATAAAATAAAAACTGACAAAATTTCAAAAAAAAAAAACTTTTCCCCGGAATTCCCAAAAAAAATTTAAAATTCCCCAAATTTTTTTTATTCTTAATATATTTAAAAATTGAAAATTAGGAATTTTAAAAGTAAAACCCAAAATAAATAGGCCTAATTTTTAATTTCCCTTTTATGTTTGGTTTTAATTGTTTATTACACTCAAATCTAACTTTATGTCCCTTTTCAAGGATTTATTTCCTTGACAGTTGCAATTTTAAAGGATTTTACAAATTAATGGCTTGTTAATGTTAATAAAACCACTATAAATTTCAAATTAAATTCTATTCCCTTAAATACTAAAACCCTTTCTCAACAAGCAAATGAAACCAGCTACAGATTAAAACATTATTTTTATGGCCTTGAAACAAAGCTCTTAAATAAAAATTTAAATCCTTTTCATTTCCGCAAAACTTAATTGTTACTATGTGTATATTTTTCATAGAATTTTTTTTACAACCAAAAAAAAATCGAAAAAAAATTAAAGAAAAAAAAGATTTTTAATTAGTTGTAGCAATAAAAAATAGCTTTGTGGAAAGAAATCAACAACATAAATACTATTGTACAATCTTTGAGGGCATGCTGAGCAGCAAGGAAGTACAAGCACAAGTTGTGGTTATAAAAAAAAAGAAATTACAGAGTAGTAGTAGTGGTAATCACAAAGGATTTCTCATTTTAATTGGCTAGAAACCCTTAGTGTCAGAGGCAAATAAAATACAGACAGAAAACAAACAATTGGACAGACAGGCTGACAGACAGACAGAACTTTCGTTTCAGCCAGCAGAAATACATAAGTAAATGCAGCACTCGGAAAAAACACAAGCTATATTAAGCCGCATAAGACAAAAAGTCCTATTAAGCCTGTAACCACAAATTATTTTCATTAGATTTCAAATCATATTAAATGAATGAAGAACCAAAGAAAAAAATATCAAAAAAAAACAACATAATAACAACTAACTTGGTTACAGAGGCAGAAACAAAAAAAATCCCAACAAAATAAAATTAAATTGAGGCAAATAAAACCGGCAATAATAATAAAGTAACATTTGTTAAAGAATACAAATCAAAGGCAACAAAGAAAGGGTTTTCTAAATCCACAAAAAAATCCCTTGAAATTATCAAAAAAAAAAAAAGACAAATAAGAGAGCTATATTCGGCTGTAACGAATTTTATATACCCTTCAGCAATGTATAATTGCAAAAAAATTTTTGGTGAAAAAAAAAATTTTGAAAAAAAAATATTGAAAAAAAAATTTAAAAAAAAAATTCCGAAACAAAATTTTGAAAATTAAATTTTGTTTTCAAAATAAAAATTTTTTTAAAAAAATTTGAAAAAAAAAAAATTCCGAAACAAAATTTTGAAAATAAAATTGCCCAAAAAAATTTTAAAACAAAATTTTAAAAATAAAATTACCAAAAAAATTTGAAATAAAAAAGTTTGGGGAAAAAAATTTCGTGAAAAAAATGTTGGAGTAAAAAAAAGTTTGTGAAAAATAAAACTGGAAAAAAACGTGGGTCGAGGTTTTTTGTTATATCTCAGCCATTTGTGGGCCGATTTTCTCGGTTTTAAATAGCAGTCTAAGTTGCTCTCTACCGGATATATTGATGTATCAATCGGATATGAAAGTTATTTGGGGGCTTCGGAAAGTTAATTTCAACAGACAGACATGGCTAAATCGACTCCGCTATCTATAACGATCCAGAGTATAAATAATAAAAAAAATATTGAAAAAAAAATTTTTTTTTTTTAAATTTAAAAAAAAAATTCCGAAACAAAATTTTGAAAATAAAATTGCCAAAAAAAAATTTTAAAACAAAATTTTAAAAATAAAATTGACAAAAAAAATTTGGAATAAAAAAGTTTGGTGGAAAAAAAATTTTGAAAATTAAAAAAAGTTTGTGAAAAATAAATCTGTAAAAAAATTTGGGTCGAGGTTTTTTGTTATATCTCAGCCATTTGTGGGCCGATTTTCTCAGTTTTAAATAGCAGCCTAAGTTGCTCTCTACCGATTGATGTATCAATCGTATATGACAGTTATTTGGGGGCTTCGGAAAGTTGATTTCAACAGACAGACAGACATGGCTAAATCGACTCCGCTATCTATAACGATCCAGAGTATAAATAATAAAAAAAATTTTGAAAAAATTTTTTTTTTTTTTAAATTTGAAAATAAAATTGCCCAAAAAAAATTTTTAAAACAAAATTTTAAAAATAAAATTGCCAAGAAAAATTTTTAATAAAAAAGTTTGGTGGAAAAAAATTTCGTGGGAAAAAATTTTGGGTCGAGGTTTTTATGTTATATCTCAGCCATTTGTGGGCCGATTTTCTCGGTTTTAAATATCAGTCTAAGTTGCTCTCTACCGGATATATTGATGTATCAATCGGATATGACAGTTATTTGGGGGCTTCGGAAAGTTGATTTCAACAGACAGACAGACATGGCTAAATCGACTCCGCTATCTATAAAGATCCAGAGTATAAATAAAAAAAAAAAATTTGAAAAAAAAATATTGAAAAAAAAAAATTTTTTTTAATTTTAAAAAAAATTCTGAAACAAAATTTTGAAAATAAAATTGCCCAAAAAAAAATTTTAAAACAAAATTTTAAAAATAAAATTACCAAAAAAAATTTGAAATAAAAAAGTTTGGAGAAAAAAAATTTCGTGAAAAAAATGTTGGAGTAAAAAAAAATTTGTGAAAAATAAATCTGGAAATAATTTGGGTAGAGGTTTTTTTGTTATATCTCAGCCATTTGTGGGCCAATTTTCTCAGTTTTAAATAGCAGTCTAAGTTGCTCTCTATCGGATATATTGATGTATCAATCGGATATCAAAGTTATTTTGGGGCTTCGGAAAGTTGATTTCAACATACAGACGGACATAGGAAGAATTGAAAATTACAAATGGAATGATAAACTTAAATATACCATGGTGAAGGGTATAATAAATTTAATTTTCAGAAATTCTTAAAAGAAGATGAAAATATTCTTACTCTCTGAAATTTTCTTAAGCAATTTGTCCCCAGCATGTTGTCATATTTTTAGTTATTAAAGGTAAAGTAGCTTTTATATCCATATTTTTTTTCTGAACACCAAAATTACAAAATGACATTCATTAACCCCGTTTTATCTATACTCACAGTTGGCACTTTACGTGATTAGACTAAAAGCTTATGTTGTCATATATATTTTTTTGGCCACAGTTTTTTTTCCTTTTCATTTACATTTGTTATCAAAATAAACATCAGCTGCCACAAAAGAAATAGAAGTTTTTGTCAATGAAAATGTTTTAAAAAAGGAAATACATTTGCTAATAGAAAAAAATAAAGAGAAAATCTCAAAATATTGAAGAAAATAACTTCCCCAGAATTCCCAAACAGATTTCCAAAAATTTACTTACACAAATTTAAGAATTTTAAGGTTTAATTTTATTATTAAAGATGTAAAAATGCTAAATTTCCAAAAAAAATTTCACTTCCCCAGAATTCCCAAAAAAAATCAAAAATTCCCTTAAAAAAATATACACGGAAATTTTCAGCTTTAATGATTTAAATATCTCTATCTGAATTTAATTTACATATTTTAGATGTAAAAAAGCTAAATTTCCAATAATTATGACTTCCCCAGAATTCCCAAAAAAAAATGTAAAAATTTCCTCAAAATAAAATGCATCTTAATATGCCTAAAAACCAAGTATTATCAAATATAATCAAGAAAAAGATGTAAAAAAGCTAAATTTCCAAAAAATATCACTTCCCCAGAATTCCCAAAAAAAAATTAAAAATTCCCTCAAAAAAAAATCCATCTAAATATGCCTAAAAACCAAGTGTTATCAAATATAATCAAGAAAAAGATGTAAAAAAGCTAAATTTCCAATAATTATCACTTCCCCAGAATTCCCAAAAAAAAATCCATCTAAATATGCCTAAAAACCAAGTATTATCAAATATAATCAAGAAAAAATTAAATATGTATAAAAATCGATTTCCCCAGAATTCTCAAAAACATGATTAAAAATTCCCCCCAAAAAAAATCCTGTTAAAAATGACTAGAAACCGAATATTTTCCAATTAATCAAGAAAAAAATTCAAATGGCTTTTACATATTTTTAATTTCTATGTTCCAAATAATGCCTTACATGTAAATTTTCCTTTAATATAAATACTATTGCTCAAAAATTAATATTTTGTAACAATTTGAACTTCCCCGGAATTCCCAAAAAATTAATTAAAATACCCTTAAACAAATTGTTGCCTTTTTGTTGTAAAAAATAGTTTAAATCTATAAATATACCTTAAATATAAATATCATTGATTAAGAAATATGAATTTCATAATATTTTGGCTTCCCCGGAATTCCCAAATATTAAAAATTTAATAAAAATTATTAAAATTTCAGAGGCGTTACATTAATTTAAAATATACATTCTGTTTTTTAAAAACGAAAATTTTGGCAAAATTCAGACTTCCCCAGTATTCCTAAAATTTGGTAATAAAATTCCATTAGAAAAATGTTTACATTTTTTAATGCAGACAAAAGCTATGAAAAGCCATAATAAAATTTAAAACATAATTTTATAAATTTTTCAACTTCCCCAGAATTCCCAAAATAATTTTGTAAAATTCCCTCAAGCTAAAATTGTAATGTTTAAGGCAAAAAATTGTTTAGAGGCGTTAAAATAATTTAAAATAAACATTCTGTGATTTTGAAATGGAAAATTTGGAAAAATCTGACTTCCCCAGAATTCCTAAAATTTTGTATGAAAATTCCCTTAGAAAAATTGTTATTCTGTTTAAAGCAGAAAAATCGTACAAAAGCCTTAATTAAATTGTAAATTATGTTTTTTACAAATTTTTCAACTTCCCCAGAATTCCCAAAATTTTTTTAAAAATTCCCTCAAACAAATTTTTGCCTGGTTTTAAAAAATGAACTCAAAAATTGAATGAAAAGTTTTATTTTATTAAATTTTAAACATTTTGTTGGCTTTTAAAAGTGTATTTACTTTCACTTTTCGTGAACACATTCTGTTTTTTTAAAAATGAAAATTTTGGCAAAATTTCGACTTCCCCAGTATTCCTAAAATTTGGTAATAAAATTTCCTTAGAAAAATGTTTACATTTTTTAATGCAGAAAAAATCTATGAAAAGCTATAATAAAATTTAAAACAAAATTTCATAAATTTTTCAACATCCCCAGAATTCCCAAGATAATGTTGAAAAATTCCCTCAAGCTAAAATTTTAATGTTTAAGGCAAAAAATTGTTTAGAGGCGTTAAAATAAACATTCTGTTACTTAAAATTGTAAATTTGGCAAAATTTAGACTTCCCCAGAATTCCTAAAATTTTGTATGAAAATTCCCTTAGAAAAATTTTTATTTTGTTTTAAGCAGAAAAAATCGTACAAAAGCCTTAATTAAATTGTAAATTATGTTTTTTACAAATTTTTCAACTTCCCCAGAATTCCCAAATTTTTTTTAAAAATTCCCTCAAACAAATTTTTGCCTGGTTTTAAAAAATGAACTCAAAAATTTAATGAAAAGTTTTATTTTATTAAATTTTAAACATTTTGTTGGCTTTCACTTTTCGTAAACACATGTTTAATTAAGGGATCTTGAAATTTGAAACCCTTTTCTACCACAAACTGCCATTTTATCATTTTCCAAATGTTACACATAAACATTTTGCCAAAAGTTGAAATAATTTGTTTGTGTTGGTTTATAATGAAATATATACTTTAAGTATGTATTTGTTTTCAGAAAATGTCATGTATTACACAACAAAACCATTTGTCCTTAACAAAAAAAAACAAAAAAAAAGGAAACACAACTTTCATATTGTTAAAGAACAAAAGCATCCTAAAATAAAACAAAAAAAGTTAATGAATACTTGGTAATTATGCTCTAGGGTTAAAAAAAAATGTTAAATAGGGAAACAGCAGCAGCAACATTTTGGACATGAGAAAAAAAAAGAAACATAAGCTAAGATACAAAAAACCTACAAATAATATTACACAGAAAGAAACCTCATAAATACAAAAAGTCATGTCATGAGGAAAGAAAATAAAAAAAACGAAAAACTCATTTGACTTTATGGTGTTTCTAAAAACGAAACGAGGAAAAAAACCTAAGAAATAAAGACTAAAAGAAAATAAACTACAAAACTGTATGAAAAAAAAAAACAAACTACAAGAAACCTAAGTTGCAGGTCAGTTACTAACTATGGCAACGAGATGTACAACAAGATACCAAACTAGTTGGAGAAAATATTGTATTGTACATTGTGCAATCATCATTATCATCATCATCATAATATTTTCAAGTGATACTAACTAAAAACTACAACTACATATACATTTCTTAGCAGCAAATAGTAAATAACTATACTTGCAGTTACTTTTCTACAAAAGCATGAACAAAAAACTGTTTTCTTTTTTAATACTTACCAAGAAAAACCCGCTTTTGCAAGTTGGAATTACAAAAGAAAACTAGAAATAAATTGTGGTACAAATGTATAATAAATAAAGAAAAACTTTAAGAAAATTGCTTTAAAATTTATGTTGAGTCAAGATTTATATAATAAATGATAAAACTACAGTATAATCAGGTTTTAAATTTTAGGGGATTTTTTCAAATATTTTGGGAATTAAAATTTTTTGGAAATTTAGGTTTACATTTAAATTAAAAAATAAGCCAAAGTTATAAAAAATTCAACTTCCCCAGAATTCCCAAAATGTTTATTAAAAATTCCCTCATGCAAATTTTTTATTTTTCTCTTAATTATCGTTTTTTTCTAGTAATTTTATAAAAATGACTGTAAAAAGCTGGATTTTTCAAAAATTTCAACTTCCCCAGAATTCCCAAAATGTTTATTAGAAATTCCCTCATGCAAATTTTTTTAAATTATCGTTTTTTATAGTCATTTTATAAAAATAACTGTAAAAAGCTGGATTTTTCAAAAATTTCAACTTCCCCAGAATTCCCAAAATTTTTATTAGAAATTCCCTCATGCAAATTTTAAATTTTTTTTTAAATTTCGTTCTTTTTATAGTAATTTTATAAAAATAACTGTAAAAAGCTGGATTTTTGAAAAATTTTAACTTCCCCAGAATTCCCAAAATGTTTATTAAAAATTCCCTGATGCAAACTTTTGAATTTTTTTTTTAATTATCGTTTTTTTATAGTAATTTTATAAAAATAACTGTAAAAAGCTGGATTTTTCAAAAATTTCAACTTCCCCAGAATTCCCAAAATGTTTCAAAATAATTCCCTCAAGCTAATTTTTGAATTTTTTTAAAATTCATCCTCCCTTTTATAGTAATTATGTAAAAATAACCGTAAAAAGTTAGATTTTTGAAAAATTTTAACTTCCCCAGAATTCCCAAAATGTTTCAAAATAATTCCCTCAAGCTAATTTTTTATTTTTTTAAAATTCTTCCTCCCTTTTATAGTAATTATGTAAAAATAACCGTAAAAAGCTAGATTTTTCAAAAATTTTAACTTCCCCAGAATTCCCAAAAAAATACTTAAAATTCCCTTAATTTTTTTTTAAATTTTTTCGCTAACAAATAGTTCAAAACTATAAATATACCTTAAATAGAAATATTATTGATTAAGAATTATGAATTCAACAATATTTAGACTTCCCCAGAATTCCCAAATACTAAAACTATATAAAAATTATTAAAATTTCAAGATTTTTTTAAGCCTTTAACTGTTTTAATATCTCTATCAGTGAACAATTTTATAATTATAGATGTAAAAAAGAAAAATTTCCAAAAATTTTTACTTCCCGAGAATTCCCAAAATGTTCATAAATAATTCCCCAACACAAATTTTTTAGTTTTTTATTTAAATTTTATATAAACTATAAAAAACTAACTTCAAACAAACAGATTTAACAAGAATTTCAACTTCCCCGGAATTCCCCAAAAAAATATAAAAAATTTCCTAAAAAAAATTTTTTTAATTTTTTTCAACATTTTTAAAATTTTAGCTCATAAAATCGCTTTAAACAGCAAATTTTACAAAAAATTCAACTTCCCCAGAATTCCTAATAAAATGTAAATAATTTCAATAAAAAAAATCACTAAATGTTCGTATGTATTATTGGAAACAGTGTGCTTTAATTGAAATCTATACATAAACTTTGTTTATCCCTCAATTCCCATTAATTACAAAACCCCTCTGGCGTTATAACAAAAACAATATTTTTAATATCCGGGCTACAAGCTAGAAATATTAGAAACAATATATTTATTATCTTGTCTTTAGCAATAATCCCAATTCCTGGTTCATTCCTTATCTCTTTTTAAGCATGCTGCTTTAAACAAATATTGTTGTTTTTATTACCCTGGTCGTATAATTAATTTTAATTTATCTGTTTTCTTATAATAAATATAAATCATTAAGCTTTTTGTATTGTTTTTAAATAATTTATTAAACCATAATTTCTTTGAATTTTTGCTAACTCCAGAAATTCTTAAAGTTTTATAGCAAAAATTAGCAGCAAACTTTTTATATTTTTGGGAATGATTAATATTAATTTATCTGAGGCTCATAATAAATATTAATCATACGCTAGCATTGTTAACACTTGAAATATTGAGCATTTACAGGAACAAAAATCCATAAATTTCATAAACATGCTTTTGTGTGTTGTTTCATTGCAGGTTCTTTTATATTTTTAACAATTGAAAGCGAAGATTCCGCATACTTGCAACAACAACGAACATTGGCCTCCACAAAACGCAACATACAACCGCACAAACAGCACACGGGGAGCACAGGAAGTGGAAGTGGTAGTAGTAGTGGTAATGGAGCAGGCTTAGCAGCCCCAACAAATAACAACATTTATCATAACCAGCAACAGCAGCAACAACACACTCCTCCGCAACTACAGCCACATTACGATAATGCCACACTAAATGCACCAGCCTCCTCCTCTTCATCATCCTCCTCCTCCTCACCCCAAATGATAGAGGGCATGATATCATTGCAAAACAATGATTTTAGTTATGGTGATGATTTTACGCCACAATATGCCTTGTCACCGGATACTTATGATGTACGTCAAAGGACTATTGAAAATATATGGGACATAACCGTATCCCTAAATATTTTATACAAAGAAAATTGGACAAAGTAAGTTATTTTCCATGTTTCTTAATCCCCCTTTAAATCATTTTTCATTTTTATGTTGTTAAAAAAAGATTGGCTGCTTTAGAAATTGCTAAATTTCAAGACCAATTAATTAAGAGACTGAATGAGGATGCTGTGCTACAATTGCCACACGAGGCGGATGTTAATGGCCAGACACCAGCAACGGAAGCGGTTTTACTATTCCATCAACATGGTCTGACGCCGCATCATCCGCATCATCATCATCATGAATGGAATTTCGCCAGAGCTTTCCTCTACTCCCTAACCGTATTAACCACAATTGGTAAGTTGTTAACATGACTGTAGACAGACATAGATAAATAGACACTCGGTGTTCACATGGACTGGAAAAATTATTAAAGTGCCACAAGAAAAATGACTAGACAAGAGGACGACAGGAAGGATGTCATAGTGTAAAGCAAAAAATTCAATTATTTTCTTTAATGAATTTTCAAAATTGATTGATGAAGACACACAATTATGTACAGGTGAAAAATGCAGAAGAATTTGTTTGTTATAGGAGAATAATACAATAGCAAGAATTTAAAGACTTTATAACTAAAGTTTGGTTTTTAATAAACAATTTAATATTAAATTTATCAAAATTCATACAAAATTATATATAAATTTAAAAAATTTGTATCAATATGACAAAATTTAGCTGCAAATTTTTCACCTAAAACAATGCTACACATATTCCATATATTTCTCAATGCGTATACTTTATATTTATTTAAATGACTTAATAAATATTAATCATACGCCTAAGATTGATATTGAAATTTAAAATGTCGCCTAAAACTATGCTACACATCTTTAATATTGTTCATCATTGCGTATACTTTATATTACTTTAAATTTCATAATAAATATTAATCATACGCCTGAGATTGATAATGAAATTTTAAATTTCTTTAAATATTAAAGAAAATTTATATTTTAAACAGGTTTTTAATACATTTTGAACCCATTTTTTATAAAATTTATTAAATTTCAATAAATTTACAAAATTTTTTCAAATTCCCAAAAAAAAATTTAAATCTCCTTTCGTGGAAATAGATTTAGCAAAAATATCAACTTCTTCAGAATTCCCAAAATAATATTAAATAATTCCCTTTTATCAAAATATCGAATTTTTAAATTTAAAAAGTCCAAATTTTCAAAAAATGTTAGTTTCCCCAGAATTCCCAAAAAGTTGATAAATAATTCCCTCAAGCAAATTTTAATTTTTTTTTTAATTATGGATTTGTTTAAGCTTACTGTGTAATAATAATTGTAAAAAGCTGAATTTTATCAAAAATTCCAACTTCCCCAGAATTCCCAAAATAATTTTAAATAATTAATTATAACTCAAAAACCTAAATTTACAAAAATTTTAGTTTCCCCAGAATTCCCAAAAAGTTGATAAATAATTCCCTCACTCAAATTTTTGAATTTTTTTTAAATTATTGATCCTTTTAAGCTTACTATGTAGTAATAACTGTAAAAAACTATAATTTTCTAAAAATTCCTATTTCCCCAGAATTCCCAAAATAATTTTAAATAATTTCCTTTAACAAATTTTTGAATTTTGTTTATTTATTATCAAAATTACAGCACAAAAACGTAAATTTACAAAATTATTAATTCTAAATCAAAATTAACAAACATTTTAACATCCCCCGCAACTATGCAACAAATCTTTAATATGTTCCTCATTGCGTATACTTTATATTAATGAAAACTATTAATAAATATTAATCATACGCTTCAGTTTAATATTGAAATTCAAAATTTCTTTAAATATTAAAAAAAAATGTACTTTTAAACAGTTTAAACATAATTTAAAATCAATTTTGTACAAAATTTCAATAAATCATTTAAATATTTTAAATTCCTAAAAAAAAAATCTCCTCTCGGGAAAAAAAATATCAAAAATTTTCATTTAACATTATTTTAATAAAATTTCATTTAAAATTCCCCAACAAAAAATTTAAATCTTTACCGGAAAAATAATTTTTAATAAAATTTATATATTTAGTTAAAATTACAGATAAAATTAAATTCCCAAAAAAAAAATCGAAAATCTCCTTTCGGGGAAAATTATTAAAAATTGAATTTACATTGTTTTGAACGTATTTTAATCAGATTTTAATAAAATTTCATATATTTGAAATTCCCAAAAAACAAATTGAAAATCCCCTGTCGAAAAAATATTAAAAACTTTAACTAAATTTAGTTCTATTCTAAAAAATAGTTTAAAAGTATTTAACACATTGCTAATTTCTGTTTCTAACTCCATTTATTTAAACTTCTTTAATTGTACAATAAATTTTCTTTATAATTCATTTTCAATTTCTCCGCTATTGTTTTATATATGACGCCTACCATTAATTTTTTGGCTTAAGCTATTTGTATTAAAAGTAACAACAACAACAAAAAAATAAAGGCACACTCACGAAATGTGTCAATTTTATGCTGTTTTTATTAACATAAAACTGACACAAATAACTGTAATGCTCTGAAACAATACAACAATAACAATAACAACAACATAGTCCCCTCAATAAAATAAACATAAAGGGAACAATAACAAAACAAAAAACACAGTACATATTTTCCAAGAAAAGAAAAAAATTAAAGAAGAAAGCGTGGAGTAAGTGGTATTTGAAAAACAAATAAACAGCAACAACAAAAAATGTCAATACAAATACTTAAGCTCATATAAAAAAAAACAGCAACTTCAACAGAAAAAATTTCAGTCATATTGAGTGACATTTAAATGAAAAAATTCCAGCTTTGTCAAAACAGGAGAGTGAGAGAGAAGTGTGTGTAGGAATCTTTGCTCATTTCAGTTTCATTTGATTTGTATTCAAAATGAAAGACAATAAAAGCGCCAAACATACGCACTACAATTTTAGCAGCAATTTGAGACAAACACACAAAGAAAAAGAAATGAAAACAATTTTATACTATGTACATATATAGAGGAATGTAACAAATAAGCATAATGGCGGAACAAAGCAACAAAGTTATAGAATAAATTTATAATAATCATGATGACGTTAAGGCTAATGATGTAGCTGATAATGATGGTAATAATGTTATTGATGATGGGTATTCAATACTCAATATTTTATTATGAGAAAGTATGGCAACAATTCTCTTGGCTTTTTTGTCAGTCGTATTTATGCTTTGACTGCAAAAATTCTGTGGTAAAACATTGTCATGAGAGTTTGAATATGATATTAGGGGGAGGGTTTTGTTTTCATCACTTCAGTATAAATTTGCTTTATTTGAAACAAGAGGTTAGTTAGGAAGTTCTTTTTTATTTTATTTATTTATAAATTTAAGGAATATATTTTAATATATTTTAAGGTATTATAATAATGTTATAATAGATTATAGCACATTATAATAAGCAAATAATCTATTATAACACATTATAGTAAGAATATAATGTATTATAATAAATTATAATAATGTTATAATAGATTGTAACATATCATAATATGCAAATAATATATTATAACCCATTATAATAAGAATATAATGCATTATAATAAATTATAATCATGTTATAATGAATTATAACCCATTATAATCATGTTATAATGAATTATAACCCATTATAATCATGTTAAAATGTATTATAACCCATGATAATCATATTATAATGTATCATAACCCATTATAGTCATGTTATAATGAATTATAACTCATTAAAATCATTTTATAATGTATTGTAACCCATTAAAATCATGTTATAATGTATCATAACCCATTATAGTCATGTTATAATGAATTATAACTCATTAAAATCATTTTATAATGTATTGTAACCCATTATAATCATATTATAATGAATTATTACCCATTATTATTATGTTATAATGAATTATAACCCTTTATAATCATGTTATAATGTATTATAACCCATTATAATCATGTTATAATGAATTATAACCCATTATAATCATGTTATAATGTATTATAACCCATTATAATCATGTTATAATGTGTTATAACCCATTATAATCATGTTATAATGTAGTATAACCCATTATAATTATATTATAATGTATTATAACCCATTATAATCATGTTATAATGAATTATAACACATTAAAATCATGTTTTAATGTTTTATAACCAATTATAATAATGTTATAATAGATTATAACACATTATAATAAACAAATAATCTATTATAATTCATTATAATAAGAATATAATGTATTATAATAAATTATAATCATGCTATAATTTATTATATCCCATTATAATTATGTTATAATGTATTATAACCCATTATAATCATTTTATAATGAATTATAACCCATTATAATTATATTATAATGTATTATAAACCATTGTAATCATGCTATACCGTATTATAATGTACTGCAATGTCATTATAATGTATTATAATAAATTATAATAATGTTATAATAGATTATAACACATTATAATAAACAAGTAATCTACTATATTACATTATATTCTTTTTATAATGGATTATAATAGATTATTTGCTTATTATAATATGCAATAATCCATTATAATATTATTATAATACATTTTAACAAATTATAATAAATTATAATAATGCTATAACATATTATAATGCATTAAAATAACGTTATAGTAAATTATAACGCAATATAACAAGGACATAATGTAATATAATAAGTTATAACAATTAAATATGATATTATAATGTGTTATAATAAATTATAATTTCAATATAATACTATTATAAAATTTATAATGCCTTATAATTTATTATAACTCCATTATAATATTATTTATTGCTATTTAAACTCCTACCCAATAATTATTTTTTGTTTTTGCCAACCCCTAATACTTCATCAACCATTATTTCCCTTTTGCACAGTAGTTTGTTTGCTAATTTTATAACCTAAATACCAAAGAAGCCATCACCATTTATTTGCTCTACTACTTGCCTCAGCTTCCATAAATACTGGCACAAGTTTTTACATAACATTCATTCATTCATTTTTTATATGCTATTTATTCTAAGCAAAAAAATAAAAATAGTATAGATATAGTATGTCATTTTTTTTCCTTCTTCCTTTTTTGCTGCTCTAAGTATTTCTCATTCATAGTCCTGCTATTTGTTCTTAAGATTATGAACACAAGACACTGTTTGTATACAGCTGCTGTCATGTTTGCTTAGAAATACTGAGTACCAGGAAAATCTACATATTTTATTGAAATGATATTGTTTTTTTTTTATTTTTCTTTTCGCATCTAAAAGTCAATGATTATGCTTGTTATGAAGCCACAAAGAAATAAACTTTTCAATATTATAACAAGAAGAATATCTATAAAGAATAAATTTTTGTTGCAAAATATTACAAAAGTTGTGGATGAATTGTATACAATGTTGCCTCAATAAATTTTGTTTATTTCGTTTTCACAAAACAGCGCAACAATTTGTAAACAATTCTGGGGAATTTTTATTTATAATGGTAGTTAGAAGGCAAATTGTTTGAATCGTAATAAGGCGTATGATTAATAATAATTTTTGGGGCAATTAAATATTAAGTATACGTCATGAAACATTTATAAAGAATTATAATGGCATACTATGTTGTTAATAAATGTGAAACCTTAGAAGGTGTTGGCTTAAATTGAGTAAAATTATTTACTATTTTGCTATTTTTCATATTCTTTATTAGAATATATTTACTAAAAGCTTAATATAAAATTTAATTTTATATTACATAATTTAAATCGATGAAGCAATTTATTATAATATATTATAACGCACTATAACATTACTATAATGCATTTTATATATTATAGCTCTATTAGAATGAAATATATTACATTGTAATACATTATATTCTTATTATAGTGAGATATAATACATTATAACTTTATTATAACTATTTATAATGCATTATATTCCTAATATAATGAGATATAATACATTATATCCCTATTATAATGACATATGATACATTATATCCCTATTATAATGAGACATGATAAATTATAACGTTATTATAATTAATTATAATGCATTATTTCCCGATTATAATGAGGTATGATACATTATAACTTTATTATAATTATTTATAATGCATTATATCCATATTACAATGATATATAATACACTATATCGCTATTATAATGAGATTTGATACATTATAACTTTATTATAATCAATTATAATGCATTATATCCTGATTATAATGAGATATAATACATTATAACTATATTATAATTATTTATAATGCATTATATCCCGATTATAATGAGATATAATACATTATAACCCTATTATAATGAGATATAATACATTATAACTTTATTATAATTATTTATAATGCATTATATCCTGATTATAATAAGTTATAATGCATTATATCCCGATTATAATGAGATATAATACATTATAACCCTATTATAATGAGATATAATACATTATAACTTTATTATAATTAGTTATAATGCATTATATACCGATTATAATGAGATATAATACATTATATCCCGATTATAATGAGATATAATACATTATAACTTTATTATTATTAATTTTAGTGCATTATATCCGGATTATAATGAGATATAATACATTATAACTATATTATAATTATTTATAATGCATTATATCCTGATTATAATAAGTTATAATGCATTATATCCCGATTATAATGAGATATAATACATTATAACCCTATTATAATGAGATATAATACATTATAACTTTATTATAATTAGTTATAATGCATTATATACCGATTATAATGAGATATAATACATTATATCCCGATTATAATGAGATATAATACATTATAACTTTATTATTATTAATTGTAGTGCATTATATCCGGATTATAATGAGATATAATACATTATAACTATATTATAATTATTTATAATGCATTATATCCTGATTATAATAAGTTATAATGCATTATATCCCGATTATAATGAGATATAATACATTATAACCCTATTATAATGAGATATAATACATTATAACTTTATTATAATTAGTTATAATGCATTATATACCGATTATAATGAGATATAATACATTATATCCCGATTATAATGAGATATAATACATTATAACTTTATTATTATTAATTGTAGTGCATTATATCCGGATTATAATGAGATATAATACATTATAACTATATTATAATTATTTATAATGCATTATACCCTGATTATAATGAGATATAATACATTATAGCCCTATTATAATGAGATATAATACAGAATAACTTTATTATAATTATTCACAATGCATTATATCCCGATTATAATGAGATGTGATACATTATATCCCTATTATAATGAGATATGATACATTATAACTTTATTATAATTAGTTATAATGCATTATATACCGATTATAATGAGATATAATACATTATATCCCGATTATAATGAGATATAATACATTATAACTTTATTATTATTAATTGTAGTGCATTATATCCGGATTATAATGAGATATAATACATTATAACTATATTATAATTATTTATAATGCATTATATCCTGATTATAATGAGATATAATACATTATAGCCCTATTATAATGAGATATAATACAGAATAACTTTATTATAATTATTCACAATGCATTATATCCCGATTATAATGAGATGTGATACATTATATCCCTATTATAATGAGATATGATACATTATAACTTTATTATAATTATTTATAATGCATTATATCCCGATTATAATGAGATATAATACATTATATCGCTATTATAATGATATATGATACATTATAACTTTATTATAATTAATTATAATACATTATATCGCTATTATAATGAGATATGATACATTATAACTTTATTATAATTAATTATAATACATTATATCCCGATTATAATGAGATATAAACATTATAACTTTATTATAATTTATTATAATACATTATATCCTGTTTATAATTTGATGTAATACATTATGTCGCTATTATAGTGCATTATATCCTTATTATAATTATTTATAATGCTTTATATCCCGATTATAATGAGGTATAATACATTATATAGCTATTATAATGAGATATAACACATTATAACTTTATTATAATTAATTATAATACATTATATCCCGATTATAATGAGATATGTCATATTATAATACGTTATAAATTTATTATAATTAATTATAATGCATTATATCTCTATAATAATGCGATATAATGCATTATATCGTTTTTATAATTTTTTATAAAGCATTATATCCCGATTATAATGAGGTAAAATACACTATAACTTAATTATAATGAATATAGTATATAATATATAATTATAATGCGTTAGAACAGCTTATAATTAATTAAAACTTTAATAAATGTTCTATAATAAAAATCCTTTAGAAATCTTTATAAAATCTTTCAAACCCCAAAACTCTTTTCAAACCTCTTTTAAACTTAATTTTACTTTAAACCAAAATTTTTCCTTTCTAACTAAAACAACTTTAAACAACATTTCTTCAATATTATTGTATTTCTCCCCCTTAAACCAAATTACAAACACTTATAGCCTTTTTTTATAACTCAAAAGCAATTGTTATTTATAAAATTGATTAAAAACTGGCCTTAGTAGAAACTATGATAGAAAATTTGTTAACACAAATGAAACAATTGTAAAAAAAACCTTTCAAACGCCTACAATTTAAGAACAAAAATTTCAATTTCTATTTGAAGAAAATGCAAATAAGAAACACACACAACTAAGAGAAAAAGGACATGCTATCATCATTATTGTTATCATGACTTTATTGTTGTCCTTGTATGGAACATGCATGCTTGTTTCTGTTATCAAGTATATATTGGCTGTTTAAAGTTGTAAAAGAAAATGTAAATTTATTTCCCTCCTCCAAGAAAAAAAAACAAAAAAAAATTGCTGATCCTGGCAATAATATGGCTTCTTATTTGTTTAGCTACCCTCCTGCTCGTTTTTTTTTATTCATTTCATTTCGGTTTATTTTTTTTTTCTGTTACAAATCAAGCATAAAATTTTCGTATTTTTTATTAACAAGAGCATTTTTTTATTTTTTAGCTGGGGTAAAAAAATAACCGAGATTTTTTTTTCCATTCAACAAATTTTATAGGTTGTTATCCTCAGCATGTTGTGTGGCCCAAATGTGTTAAAAATGTAGATTATTTTTTATACAGATTGGAAGATATTGTAAAGGAAAATGTGACCATTAAATTCTACAAAACGAAGGACCATTTGTTTTGTAAGAAATATAAAGAATTGATATTGAAAACTTTTTAAATTATCAAATGATATTTAATATGATGAGCTAGTTATCATTGTAAATAATTTTTAAAAAGCTAAATTAGCTGTTTCAATAATTTATTGTGGTGCGAAGGACCAAAATAGGATTGCTTTAAAACATTTAAAAAACAGGGAAATAATGAAACATTAATACCTATAATGGGTGAATATTTTCTTTAAAATAATGAAATATAAAGCCTTGAATAAGCATGTCTGTTTCAGCTAAATTTATAAGGGTTCGAAGGACCAATTTAAAAACTCTACAAGAGTTATCAAATCTATTAAGAAAAACAGAAGATTATTAGAGATCTTTTAATTGAAGGAAATTGAGGTATATATCATTGTAAACTATTTAAAAATACTTTAATTTGCGGTTTGATTTGGTTCGAAGGACCACAATATGAATTTCTGTTATACCGTTTAAATAACAGAGAAATAATTAAACATTATGAATTTAAAATAATTAAGCATAAAGTCATATATCTTCAAGAAATAAAGTGTTTGTTTGTGCTATATTTCGGTGGGTTCGAAGGACCAATTTAGAATCTTCCACAAAGGTTGTCAAATCTTTTAAGGAAAACAAACCAGCATTGAACGAAATTGAGGTAGATATCATTGTAAACAATTTTTTAAAAGCTAAATTTACTGTTTGAATAATTTAGTCTGGTTCGAAGGACCATGTGTTATGGTAGTTTTTAAGACATTCAAATAACAGGCAAATAATTAAGATTATGCCTTAAACAGACAAGTAGTTTCTTTAAAATAATTAAGCACATGGCTATAAATAAATAAGGAAGAAAGAAAATCTAGGTTTCAGCTATATTTTTGTGGGTTCGAAGGACCAATTTCAAATACTCTACAAAAGATGGCAAAACCTTTAAGGATAACAAACGATTTTTACAGGTATTTTAATTGAGAGAAATTGAGCTAGAGATCATGTAAACTACTTTTAAAAAACTAAATTTATCGTGGTTCGAAGGACCAAAATATGACATTTTTAAATCACTCAAATAGCAGGGAAATAAACAAACATTATAACTTAAACTGGCTAAATATAATCATTTAAATAGTTATACATTAATCATTAAACCAAAATGTTTGCTTCTGCTATATTTATGTGGGTCCGAAGGACCATTTTAAAAACCTTTACAAAAGTTAAGTTTCTGGAGAAAATTTTACTGAATTGAAGAGAATTATAAGAATTAGCTTGGGTTTACGGGGCCAATTGTTTAAATATCTCTTTTACAAATATAGTTGGTTACGTTCTGTTATATAGGCCCGAAGGACCAATTTTAAATACTCCACAAATGATGTCAAAACCTTAAAGGGAAAACAAACTTTCATTAAAGATTTATAATTCAAACAAAATGATGACAATTTGCTTAAGTTTGTGTTAAGTACTGTTTAAATCTCTTCATTCTATTTTATAACAAAATTAGTTGGTTACATTCTTATTTTTAACTTAAGCTCCCTGCAAATAAGCACTTTATATTTACACAATGACCCAGTGTATGTATGGTGTTTGTAAACGTTTATATCTATTGATTAGTTTCCATTTACAAAGTTCAACTTTATTTTACATACTCGCTCCCTTTCGCTCTATGCCAAGAACCCAAGTGAGTACCTCCTTATCCTTATGACAATGTATTGTGTTCCCCTTATTGCATGAAGCCTTACAAGCAGGGTCTTATTAAAAAAGATTTTATTTTCTTACAATTCATTGTATGTATGTATATTTGCAGAGCAGAGCAGTAAGTATAATAAAGATTTGGTTAGAGTCCTTTTTCCAATTGGCGAACATGTTTGTGCATGCACAACTACTATTGTATTGCAAAGTGTATTGAATTGCTGTTGTTGCTGCTGTGTATTTTGTGTGAGATTGTTAAACATGAGTTTCTTCTTTGTATTTTGTATTTCGTATTCGCATGTTTTTGTCATTATTGGTCATTATTGTCATGTACATAAAATGTTATTTATTATTGCAGTATTAAATGTTTAAAAAGTTTGTGTGTGTTTCCAAGAAAATTCTAATCGTTTTGATTTGTTTGGACGATTTTATTACTTAAACCAGTTAGAAAATGAAAATCTAGAACAGGAAAGACCAGTTACAAATTGTCATTAATGACTTAGATGTCATTTACACAATATGACAGTTCGAAGGACCCTTGCATAGGCAATAAATTGAGGTTTATTTGAGCAAAGAATTCCATTATAAGCTGGAAATTTTAATTGTATAAAATGCTTTACAATTTCGTTTAATTGGAACAAAATTTAAAGCGAAAATAAAAAAAACTTAAATGTGAAAAAATTAGTTCAATTTAATAAGATTCGAAGGACCAGGTTCAAAATTAAATAAAAAAGTAAACAAAAATGTTAAAATTAACAAACACACTTAATGATCTAAGAACCAGGTCCAGAAAATTATTATCGTTTTGATTTGTATAGAACATTTTATGACAGTTCGAAGGACCTTTTCATAGGCAATAAATTTAAGTTTTTTCAGCAGGGGAATGGTTCGAAGGACCATTGCATAAGAATCTTTACAAAATTATAAAATTTAATATTAGAAAACAATCTAAATTTATTAGAGTTCGAAGGACTCTTTTATTAGCAATAAATTTAGGTTTATAGAGCAGGAGAATGGTTCGAAGGACCCATTTTTAAGCAGGATATTTTAATTGTATAAAATGCTTAACAATTAATAGGCATAGGCAATAAATTGAAGTTTTTTCAGCAGGGGAATGGTTCGAAAGACCATTGCATAAGAATCTTTACAAAATTATAAAATTTAATATTAGAAAACAATCTAAATTTAATAGAGTTCGAAGGACTCTATTATTAGCAATAAATTTAAATTTATGAAGCAGGAGAATGGTTCGAAGGACCCATTTTTAAGCAGGACTTTTTAATTGTTTAAAATACTTCACAATTAACAAGTAAGAAAGCCAGATTTGGCTGTGCCGAATCTTATATACCCTTCACCAAAGTAACTTTAAGATAAAGATTGAAAATATTATTTGAAAAAAAAAAAAATTCCAAAAATTATTTTTTTTAAATTTTTTCTGAACAAAATTTTATTAGTGGAAAAAAATAAGGTTGAAAAAAAATTTTATGATAAAAAAAATTTTTGTTTGAAAAAAATTTCGGGCTAAAAAATATTTTCCCGATTTTGACCCATTGCAGGTCCTAATTACTATGGCCTTATATATATCGTTGGAAAGGTCTTTAAAATATCTATCGTTTGATATCCATTTTGTCTATATTAAGGACTTAGTAATCCAGATATACTCGTTTATAAAAAAGATGTAAAAAATCTAGGTAGTCATGGTTTTTTGCTTATAACTCAGCCATTTGTGGACCGATTTTCTCGATTTTAAATAGCAACCGAACCGCTACTATAGCGGATATATTGATGTATAAATCATATAAGTAAGTTATTTGGGGACTAAGGAAATTTGATTTCAACATACAGACGGATTAGCCAATCCGAACAAATCGATTCCAAATGAAAAATGTAGCAATTACAAATGGAAGGCTGTAAAAATAAACGATGAAACATTAAAAAACTATTTTAATTTCATTAGCTTTGAAAAACCCGCTTCATAATTAAAGGAAATATTATATTTAAGGTTCGAAGGACCAATGACAATTTTTTTAATGAACTATATTAACCCACATTACCACAATGTACAGATATATTTTAACCTAAAATTTCAATTTTATTAGGTTTCAAAGAACCCACTTCATAATTAAAAGAAATATTATATTGTAAGGTTCGAAGGACCAATGACAATTTTTTTTTTAAATCAACTACATTAACCCTCATTATCACAATGTATGGTTATATTTTAAGCTAAAGTTATACTGACAGTTTTCATACAAAAATTATTATAACTATAAGTTAACATTTAATTTTGTTATGCCAAAACTTCTTTAATTTCGAAGTTAATTATTTTCCATTTTTTCCAGGTTATGGCAACATAGCACCCCGCACTACACTGGGACGTTTGGTTACCTTGGCCTATGCCTTCTTCGGCATACCCCTAACCCTGGTCTACCTCTCCAGCACGGGTGGCATTTTGGCCAAGGTGGCAAGAGAAGTTTTCTCCAAGGCTTTATGCTGCTGCCTATGCAGCAACTGTGGCTACTGTTGCTACGATGAGAAACGCATGGCGGAAAAGGAGCGACGTACGAAACGCAAACGTCAGCAGGAGGAGTTGCGCAAACAGCAGCAGGCCATGCAGGAACCTTACTATGTAAGATCCGGCTCCATGCCCGATAACTTTCAAACGCCCGAAAAACAGTCACTAGGCAATAATAGCATACAAATGCCCGACTTGGATTCGTTAAGTGCCAGTGAGTCTCGGGGCAGCATGCATGGTTTAGCCATATTGGCTCCCATTTTATTATGTTTCTGCATGATGATTATTTATATATTATTCGGGGCTGTGGTGTTGTATCGCCTGGAAGAATGGCCCTTGCTGGATGGCATATACTTTTGTTTTATGAGTTTATCGACCATTGGGTTTGGTGATATGATGCCAGGTTTCCGTCGTGATTCAAATACCACCATATGGTTTTGTTCCATTTACATAATGTCGGGTATGGCTTTGACGGCCATGTGCTTCAATGTCATACACGAGGAGATTGTTAATCGCATTAAAATTGTGGTGGAATTTAAGAAATCTTCAACAATGGATACAACGAATGAGGATCCCAACTATTATATACAACCCTGACAATATGAAAAGAAACAGAATTTATATCAAAGAAATCCCACCGAAGAAACTTTGGTAACGGGTAAGTAAGGTTTGGGAACTTTTATCAGTATTTATTGTCTATATTAAAATAAATTTTAATAATATTTCGTTTAATTTTCCAGGCACTCCCACATCTTTAGTGTTTGGCTCTCATAATGATTCAGATTTGAGTAATATACACAATTTAAAGGATTATGTCAATCATGAGCTAGTGCCTATCTTAACTATGGATCCAAATTCAACGGCTTCAACTTCTACAAATCTCTTAAAATCTAATGTTAATCTACCCTTAACAAATCTAAGCCAACTACCGCCCTGCAGCTCAGCCAACTCACCACCCACTTCTTGTAATTTACTAAATTCATTGGGTAGTCCTCTAATGGACCAGCTAACACCCACCACCCAGTCTTCGTTGGACTCTGTAAGCAATCATGCTTTAAAGGGGGTCTATACCTTGGCGGAGGAACCAGAATTGGAGGCTCAAGAGACCCAAATAGATCGTATTTAGATTAGAATAGCTAATTTAC
Source organism: Calliphora vicina (assembly GCF_958450345.1). Lineage (NCBI taxonomy): Eukaryota > Metazoa > Arthropoda > Insecta > Diptera > Calliphoridae > Calliphora > Calliphora vicina. The sequence continues at coordinate 119,043,490 of NC_088783.1, forward strand.
TAAATAATTTAGATACAATAAGAAACTAAGTTTAAAAAGCATTGCCAAGAAACTTAAATAAATTTAAAACAAATTCTTGGCAAGCTTTGAAAGCTTACAAAGCTTTGCCCAGAAACTTAAATAAAATTATAACAAATTCTTGGCAAGTTTTGAAAGCTTTTCTTACTTTTAGTTCAAATACCACTTAAAATTTAAACAAAATTGTATATAAAACTCCCCTAATTATAACTTTAAACATTAAACAAGTTGTTAGTAATTGCTAGCAAACTAATTTTAATGATAACAAACTTTAAAATTAAAAAAAAAAACTTTATAAATACAAAAAAAATAAAACTAAAATTATGTGACTGATACTTGCAACCTAACATATATACATATTTCTTATTAATTATAAAAAATAATAATAAAAAAAAGAAAATATTTTCAAAAGAAAATATTTGTAAATTTTTTTTAGCCCAAAACTTAAATTAACAACAAATTTTTGTACTTGTTTATTTTTTAGTTAATTTAGTTATAAAATAAATTAAATGAAATGATTAAAAACAAATAAGTTAACTAATCTTAAACATAATGATGGTAGTTTTTAAATATAAAACAATTAATTATTTCTAAAATAAACGAGAATTGTTAAACAAAAGAAAAAAAACAAATATTCCAATAACTACAAGAAAATTTCATAGCAGAAAATAAAACCAAAACAAAAAAACAATAAATAAAAACGATTGTGTAAATGTATGATAAATAATATAATTAAAAAAAAAATTATAAAACAACATTTTCAAAAATCAATAAAAACAAAAAAATAAATACAAAGATAAGTGTTTAAACAATAGAATTTGATTTGAAATCATAGAGAAATAAACATAGAGCCGAAAAATCTTTCCAATATCTTCTCCTCTCTTTGCTATAAACTCAAGACTTGCTCAAGTTAACTTTAAGTCTGTGAACCAGCACTTACTCAAAATCTTTCTCATCACTTGGTTTTTTGACAACTGACTTAGGATGATTGATATGAGAGTTTCCGTTCTATGTGTATTTATCTATGTTTAAAATGACAGGAAAAGGTAAGAGATTTTTAGATATACAAAATCCAAAATAGTTCCTATGAAACTTTTAGGTTTTAGTATTTCCTTAATAAAGTGTGTGTCAGAAAAGCCAAAACTTATCCTTGGTCCAATAAATTTTTATTTTTTTAATCACTGTAGCCTTTAAAAATATGTCAGATATTTTCTAAATCATTCATTTTCGATTTAAGCTTCAATCGTGGCTCTGTTTATATTCCAATTTTAGCTTCAATCGTGGCTTTATTTATAGTCCAATGTTTGCTTCAATCTTGGCTCTATTTATATACCAATGTTAGCTTCAATTGTGGCTCTGTTTATCGTCCAATGTTAGCTTCAATCATGCCTTGGTTTATAGATCAATTTTAGCGGCAATCGTGGCTCTATTTGTAGTCCATGTTTATCTTCAATCATGGCTCTATTTGTAGTCCAATTTTAGCATCAATCGTGGCTCTATTTACAGTCCAACTTTAGCTCTATTTACAGTCCAACTTTAGCTCTATTTACAGTCCAATTTTAGCTTCAATCGTGGCTCTATTTACAGTCCAACTTTAGCTCTATTTACAGTCCTATTTACAGTCCAATTTTAGCTTCAATCGTGGCTCTATTTACAGTCCAACTTTAGCTCTATTTACAGTCCTATTTACAGTCCAATTTTAGCTTCAATCGTGGCTCTATTTACAGTCCAATTTTAACTTCAATCGTGGCTCTATTTACAGTCCAATTTTAGCTTCAATCGTGGCTCTATTTATAGTCCAATTTTAATTTAAATCGTAGTTCTATTTATAGTCGAATTTTAGCTTCAATCGTGGCTCTGTTTACAGTCCAATTATGGCTTTAATCGTAGCTCTATTTATAGTCGAATTTTAGCTTCAATCGTGGCTCTGTTTACAGTCCAATTATGGCTTTAATCGTAGCTGTATTTATAGTCCAATGTTACCTTAAATCGTGGCTCTGTTTAAAATGCAATTTTAGCTTCAATCGTGGCTATATTTATAGTCCAATGTTACCTTCAATCGTGGCTCTATTTAAAGTCCAATGTAACCTTTCATCGTGGCTCTATTTATAGTAAAATGTAACCTTCAATCGTGGCTCTGTTTGCAATCCAATTTTAGTTTCAATCGTGGCTCTGTTTACAATCCAATTTTAGCTTCAATCGTGGCTCTGTTTACAATCCAATTTTAGCTTCAATCGTGGCTCTGTTTGCAATCCAATTTTAGCTTCAATCGTGGCTCTGTTTACAGTCCAATTTTAGTTTCAATCGTGGCACTATTTACAGTAAAATTTAAATTTCGTACTCCCAGCATTAATAGTCTGACTTTCCTTAAAAAATAAAGAGGAATACGTCCCTTATTGTATTTAATAAATTTCTTACAGAAGCAATTATTTGGCCTAGAAAACACTCGAACTCCACTCCCAATTTTTATGGTTTGTGTCAAAAAGTTAGGTATGAAAACCAAAAATGATTGCATGTGGCCAATGAGAACTTCCAGAAACCTTAACGCTTTGCAGTTAGACGACGACAAACATTAACCAATACCCTTAAACGACAATGGTAATGTTCTTCCTCCACACAAAGCTGAAAAAAACTTTTGGAAATTATAAAAACTACTACAAACATATGGAAACACTATGGTGTTTCTTTTTTTGAGCAAGAATTTACACAACTATTTCTATTCGTCTCATTTTAGTTTCATAACCACACAATATATAGGAAATTAACAATAATCACATGTTAAATTTTAATTAATTTGAAACAAAATCACAAATAAGATCACCTTTTCTCACAGATTTAGTTAATTTTAACAAATTCCACATTTTCCTTTAATTTTACTTAACAATGTTTGTTTACATTAAAAATACCGTTATTATCCATCATGACATTGACAACCAGAAGCAATTCTCCTCAAACTGTATAAAAACTCTTTAAACATAGCTTTGTGAGTTTACAGCAAAAGTTAGGTAACACTGAAAACACAAAAACAGCTGGGCCTTGAAAAAACCGCCATTTGTGCTGAAATTATTTTCAAAACATAACAATTGATTGTTTAAAATTTATCTCAAATTATTTATTAAAATGTCTAGAAAAGTTAAATATATCTACAGTGATAATTTAATACAACAAGCTGATAAAAACCCGGCGGTTAAAGGAAGGGTAAGTAGGCTTTATAGACTCATACAAATCGTTAAACAAAATCAACTTTATAACGGTTGGAAATTCACTTAATTTCTTTAAAAAAGGCTTCCTTGACCCATAATTTACTATTATCTTATGGTCTACTAACTCACATGGAAAGAATTAGACCTTTGGTATGCAACTCGGCAGACTTGAAAAGATTCCACAATCCAGACTATATCAAACAACTTGAGGTTTATGAAAATAAACTTAAGCCCCCGGAAAAAGAAACTAATTTGGAAAACGAAGAAGAAGAGGAGGAAGAACAAGATGTTGACTGCTCATTTTTATCCGACTGTCATGGTCTTTCTTACGATTGTCCTCCCTGGCCGGGTATAAAACAATATGCATGCACTATAGCCGGAGCCACTATGACGGCTTGCGATTGTTTGTGCAAGGCCCAAGACTTGGCAGAAGTGGTAATAAACTGGTGTGGCGGCTGGCATCATGCACAAAGGGATAAAGCTGCGGGTTTCTGTTACATCAATGACATTGTTTTGGGTATTTTAGTGCTGACCAAGAAATTTCGAAGAATTTTATACATAGATTTGGATAATCATCATGGCGATGGTGTGGCCACAGCTTTTAAGGCCAGCAAAAGGGTTTTCTGTTTATCTTTTCATCAGCTAGAGTGTGGTTATTATCCGGGTACGGGTAAGGCCGAAGATAAAGGTTGCGATAAGGGTCTGGGTTATACCGCCAACTTTCCTTATAAGGCGGGTATAACAGGAGAAAAATATGTTAAATATTTTAAAAGGTATTTCAATAAGCTGTTGTAAAAAGCAAAACTAACAGTTTTATGTTTTAGAATATGCCGCAAAATCTTTGCTTGTTATCAGCCCAATGTGGTGGTGGTGCAATGCGGCGCTGATGTCATTGTGGGTGATCCATTGGGAGGCTCTAATTTAATACCAGAAGATTTAATTGAGTGTATGAATGTTATTTTAAGCTACCAATTGCCCTGTTTGGTTCTAGGTGGAGGTGGCTATAATTTTCCCAACTCTAGTCGTTATTGGTGCTCTCTAACTGCTGCCATTTGTGATCTTCCTCTTAATGATGATATATGTGCGGATAATGAAAATTTCTTGGCATATGGTCCGGATTATAGCGTTTCCATAAAAAGAGAAAAATTCTTAAAGGATTTGAATACAGAGGAGTATTTGGAAAGTCAGTGCAGTATTATAGAAGGTAAGTTTTTTGGGGAAAATGTTTAATATCTTATTCATTTATTTGCTTTTGCAGATAATTTGTTATATTATAAAGTACAAGCCAAAGCTGTTTAAATATTAAAAAAAAAACGTAGAGTTCTAATTTGCTGCCACATATAAAGCAATACATTTTTGTTTTCAATAAATTTTAAGCCAACTTAAGAGTTCTCTTCCGATGAAAAGCAGATTAAATTTCTTTTTATGCGTCTTCCTAAATAAATTGATTAATTTTTATTTTTACACATTGTTTTATTTGTTAATTTAAGTTTATTTTAAAGTACAATTTAGTTGACAGAGTAAATTAAACTTAAATGTATATTTGTTTTGTTATAATTAACTGTTTTGTTTTATAATGAAGTTTTTGTTACTTATAATCCCCCATAATCATAAACAATATTTAAGTTTATCAAAACCTTTGATAAACTTAAAATTTGATTATGATTAAGGCTTAATAACTTATAAAGTTGTTAATTAATTTCTGTTTTATAAATTTGTTGCTTTACAAACTATGAATTTGTAACGTTTTGGATAAAAAAGAAAAAATCTATTATAAGAATAAGTAAAATCTAAAAAAAGAATAATGAATCCCTTAGCGTCCACCCGGTCCACCACCAACTGCGGCCTTAAAACGTTTGCTAGGCGAAGCTCCGGTAAGTTCAGGTTTAACACGTGTGGGAGACAGCAAACTATTAGGGCCCAAACTTGAATTGTTAGCCGAATTTTGTACAGGATCTTGTAGCCACCTAACTTGAGTGGCCGGTCCATAGCCTTTTTCATTGCGGGCAGCTATGCGAAAGATTATAGCCGGCTTATTGGAGCAATCAACATGAGCCGCCGATAGCGAAGTGTGCGAAACAGTACATTGATTAGCTGCTCCCACATAAACGCGTACAAATGCCAGTTGAGCCGGAGCTCTTTGACCGGCCTTTGTCTCTTTTTCTTTGCCTGGTTTGACAGCCAGATAAACGGAATATTCCACAATTTCATTGGAACTAACACAGCTTGGTGGTGGCTCCCAGGTGAGATGAGCACCCTCTGAAGATTTCGATATTTTGATAGCCGAAGGGGCTCCCGGAAAACCAGGCAAACAGGTTTTAAAACTAGATATCTCGCTCCAATCACTAGTGCCCACAGAATTCAGGGCGCGTATGCGAAAACGATAGGCCGTACCCGGCTCTAAATTAATACGAGGATGGTGAGTTAAATCAGGTATATCATCAGCATTTAATTGATATCCCGAAGAGGACCAAACTGTGTTATCTATATAGCTGGTGACGGTAGTGGAGAGTCCAGGGAAAACACCCACCGTATGCCATTTAGCATCTTCCTCGTCTAAAGGAGGATTTGGGGGGTTTGTAGCAATAGAAGTATTAGCAGGAGTTGTTGTGGGGTTGGTATTATTTGTACTGCTATTACTAGTAGATTTATTTGTTTCCTCAGCTGTTGATTGATTGCTAGCTGCAGAAGAATCCATTGCTGCCGTCTGGTTTTGTTGTGCAGAATTATTTGCATTAGGTTCTGCTGCTCCGGCAGCAGAAACAGCAGCTAATGTTGCTAAATTCTCATGGGAAGCATCTAATTGTTCTGTTTGCGATGTATTGTTGCCAGCAGAAGATGTTTCGCTGGCATTAGTGCTGGCCGGTGGTAAATTATCCATGGGCTGGCCTTCATTGTTGGCATTATCAGTATCCATTTGATGTTCGGAAAGACCTAAGGAAGAAAAGATAAAAAAAATATACATTAAATGAATTACAAAGTTTCAGTTTAAGCCAAGTTTTACATATTTTGTAAAATTTTAGCTTTTTTTTTAATTTTCCAATTAGTTTTTCTAAATCCTATTAAAATATGTCCCTTTATAATAGCTTTTACTGTTAATTTTTCCCCTTACCGCTTGTTTCTGCAGCATTTTCCGGATTATTATTAACATTTTCATCAGTGTCCATTGGAGTTGATTCATTGTGCGGCACATTATTTCCCGCTGAATTATTGTCTACCATTGAGGTAGCTGGCGGCTCAGATTCCATGCTGAGAAACTATAAGAAAAACCGGGGCAAAATTTTAGGTAGGGTGACGCCAAGATGCCTGCTGCTGTAAAACAAAAATTTAGTTAAAATTTGCAAAAATTGCAAACGTTTATCTAAAGCTATATAAATTTTAAGCAAAATTTACCCTTTTTTAGCAGAATTTATGTAAAAATTTTTACAATTTGTCCTATTTAATTGTGATTATAAGAAAATTGTTTACTTGTCAAAAGGCCAGGCCACACACAATAGCAATTGTTGTCGGAACAAGGAGAAACGATTGGCATTTAAACACAGGGTGCTGCATATATAGATATATTAAGAAGATTAGTGAGACATCCTGTCTTAAATTGTGAGTAAAGCAGTTTCAGTTATGGTAAAACAGTTGTCGGTAAAAGTTTAATATTAGTGGAGCAGTGTTGCCACTAAGAAAACTACAAATTATACATGATTGATACCTAAATTAACTTTATTGGCGAAAAAGTTCGTTATGTTTTAGCTTATTCTAATGCACAATGTCTCAAGACGATTTTAGTGATTATTGATTGTACGAATTAAATTTTTCATGGATGTCAAAGTTCTACACTCCAACGGCAATCACACAATGGAGCTCAGGGTAAACATTACGGTATTACATACCGATCGAAATATCTATTTAAATATCTACTTTAGAGATTCCGTATCTCCAAAGTAAAGGTATATTTTCCTCAACATATGGATCCATAACATATTTTTAAATGGATCTATATCCAATTCCAACTGGACCCAACCTTGCTCTGAAAAACAGCTCCACATTATAATATACAAACTTGATCCATAAATCGTAAAACTGTCTTATTTGTGTTCTTCATGTCCAGTCTTTTTTCCTTTAGACGTCTTACAAATGTTGAGTAGTTTGACGAAGTCTGTCTTCGAAATGTTTAAATTTTTTTATAATTTCTGCATCTGAATATGTAGTTAACTGCAGCATTTAGTTGCAGTTGAAGGGCCTTAACATGTTGTTGAGGAGTTTTGGGGATACAAAAACATTAACTGGGGATGAGAACAATCACAATGCTAGAGTTGACAATTATGACATTTCAAATATGACAAAAACAGCTGCCTAATTGAAATAAAAGGGGAACGAAAGAGTAAACTATAACATATGATTATCTTCTGTCTCGTCACACCTCTATATACTTTCAGTTTGTTAGTGAAGAAAAAAATTCGATGAGCGGCGGCGGTGTTGTAACAAATTTTTTTTTAACAAAAAACTAATATAATTTTAGTGAAAAATAACAAAAAAAAGTTATAAATTTAATTAAGAATATGTGTTAACATAAATTATTAATTAGATTTTAGTGTAAAAAGCAAAAAACCAACATAAATTTAACGAGTAAATTTTGTACAAGAAAAAACAAACAGCAAAAAAGGTAAAATTTGTGGCAGACACTAAAAAAAAATTGTAATTTTATTATGGTAAAGAAGAAAAAAAGGTGTAAATCCCATGACCAAAATTGTCATCTCATCATTTTTCTCTGATATAAATAAATCAATTATAATATTAAATTTGCTATAGGTTTTATAGCAGTTCAGTGACAGAAAGACAGTAATCAAGAAAATCTTGAAACTATTAATTTATTGGTAAAAACTAAATTGATTTAATTAATTCTTTGTTTTCGGTATATTTAGTTTGTTGTTGTTGTTTTTTTTTATTATATTTACGGCAGTGTTGCCACTTCATGTGTAATTACACATATTGTGTGTAATTTTAACTTGGATGTGTAGCCCATGTGTAATTGAGTGAATGTGTAATTCATGTGTAATTTTAAATTCCAATTATATCCAAAATATATTGTCAATGTATGTCTTTTATCTATATTTTGGATTTTAATTGAATGAATTATGGATTGTTCAGATTTCAAAACCGACTAAAATAAATATGTACATTTATATGAGGGAAAGTAGCTATATCCTCTATTTTAGTTGATAAATACAAATCCAGTATCTCTAAATGTATTCATATTTATTATATTGTACTCGCTTGTTACTCAGTATAATGGAATTATATGTACTAGGAAATCCCGGTGGCCGAAATTCGAAAACAATATGTTTTATTAATATTGGTGGACAATAACATACTTAAAAGTGTACCACAAAAAAACGTTTGGTCTATTTATATATAAGATGAAGATATGAATCAAGTTTGAACTAAATTAACATTAAGGTTTGCAGAGAAATACGATAAGTAATTTGGAGATTGCTATGTTTGGTTTTTCAGATGGACATTTCGGCGTTTGTGATAGTTTTGTTTGCGTAATATTGGTAACAGAAACTAAATTTTAGTTTATATAAATATAAGACTTTTAACATGAAAAAAATATAAAACAGCAAATACTATTCAATAACTGTACATTTTTACAAGTTATTACAAATTGTTATTGGAAAAACGTTAATTTTCGTTATCTTGGAAATTAACGTTTTTCCAATAACAATTTGTAATAACCAAAATCGAAAATTTGTATTTTTATAATTTTAAATTGTTTATAGAATAAGGGTAACGGTATTTACAGATAACGGTATAAACTATTATATCGGTAACGGTAATTGCAGTTATTTCGGGGTAATGTTAGCCAATCTTAAGAAAAAAAACAAGAACGTAGGAATTTGTGTGAGAAAAATTTATTTACAAATTGTTTCCAGTTATTTGTTATACCCGTAAGAACCGTTTTGAGTTTATGCTATTGTCTGTGTGGTTTCTGATTTGTGTTTCAAATAATAAACAATAAAATTGACTTACTATTTTGGAAGCTTTATTTCAAATTTATAACTACAAATTTTAATAATATAAACGTTACAAGATTTTATGGTAAAGTATTTACTGGGAAGGAAAATTATCAGAGCTATAATTTTTAAACAAATAGTAAAAAATATTTATCTTTGAAACTGAAAACAAACCTGATTTCAAAGCACTTAATATAAATTAGAAATAAATTAAATTGGACATTGATTAATAATTGTTAAAGGCGTATTTGGGATTGACATATTTGACTGATCTCAAGAATTCATTAAATTAGAAAAGTTCACTAAAAAATCCAATTCCTGGATAAATTAAAATCACCGCAAGTGAAAATTGTCCATTGACAATAAAGTGATCGTATTTGGTCCAAACATCCCAGAGTTCACTGTGACAAACCTTTTATATTCATGACAATTTTAGACAATTTCTCCTATTGAAATCACGAAAATTTATTTACATGTGTAATTTTTTCTCGTATGTGTAATTTGGAATGAGGCATGTGTAGTTTATAATTGTCTTGGTGGCAACACTGATTTACGGTGCATTTTTTTCAACTGCAGTTTTTATTTCTCTCTCTTGTAATTTATAGAGTATTTTTGAATAAAGAGGGGGAGTGAGAGCGAGTGTTTTTGTTTGTTTTTTTGTTGTAAAAAACCACCCCTTCCATCTGGGTTTACAACAAATAACCACCCTGTGTACCTGGCCCTATCGTTTTGGCCAAGAAAATTAAGAAATTTTGTACCCAAGGAACACGTTTTTGGTAAAACACAGTAATACCAGATTGTTAATTATTTTAGAAGGAATTTTAGGGGAAGTAGAATCATTATGCTGGTATAGTTGCCTCATGACAAGTATATTCCCATATTCTAGATTGAAAATAATCTAAGTCCTCTTTTACAATGCAGAAATGGAAAGGTAGACAGACGAAGTTTGCGGGCGAGGGGTTGAGGAGGTAGAGTGTGTATTAGGTTTAGGTTAGTTCAAAAGAGAATGAGAAAAATGTCTGCCTTTCAATTTCTGCATTGTAAAAGGGGACTAAGCTGAGGTTGAGCCGGAGGTTACCTACAACGAAATTAGACTTCAAAGTTTTCGAAAAATTCGAATATTGATATTTTTGTTCCTAACAATAAATAAAGAGTCCGACCAAACTCATTTCTGGTTGAATGACTTCGTGAAAAGAGCAGCCTTCAAATTGCAAGAAGAGCAGCCTTCACATTTCAAGAACTTCCAATGCATCCATAAAAATGCAATGATGCCGGTGGCACGAGATTTTCTGCTTTATTTGTATGGAAAATTTAAATTTTTCTTAAGAAAATGCCTTTAAATAATTGAATTTTTTTATATGTAATATATTTTTCAAAGCTAGCAATGATTTTATTAAGTATATTGGCAAAGATTATTATCAATACTGTTTTCCTATAGATTCTGCTTAAAACCCCGCAACAAATCTGTCAAAATTAAATATTTACTAGGAATTGTGTGCCCTCTTATGATCTGGCATCATTATTTCGTAATAACAAAACATTTGTTTTTGTTGTTTTCGATATATATTACATTTTGCATGTTTTACTTTTCACCTTCTTTCTCTCCACTCACTTTTTGTTTTTGTTACCGTGAATAGGACAAATAAAACAAACACAACAACTACAATAAGAAAGAACAAATAACAATAATAACAAAACATTGTGTGGTTTCTTGTCATTGGTGCGTTCAAGTCGTATGTTAAATTTCCCGCAATATGTTGTTTTGTTTTATTCATCTAGTTTTATTTTTAAATAATGAATTATTACAAATTAAATGAAACCCTCAATTAAAATTTCAAGTGCATGCATAATACTAACCAAGTTAATGAGGCATTAACAATCAAACTACATATTAAAAGTTATTATTTAATCAAAAGCCGGGTAAATTTAATCAAAATTTTTAGTTTTCCTCCCCTTTTTGTCATTATAAATAAATCAACTAAAAAAAGCCAACTAAACAATAAGGTAAATTGAATATTTCCTCCCGCATTGTATTTAAATAATAGAAAGTAGCTATATAGCTCAATTTTATTTATTTTTCATATAACAATACTTACTTTTCATATTAAAAGATTAATCATAATCTTTAGAGGTTTTAAAACCAACCACTTTATCAGTTTTAGCTTTTGTAAGCAATAAAGACGAAACTGAAAATAAACTACAAATACAAAAAAACCTTTTGTACGTACGTGCTTGCCTATTATATACACTGCACCACCATAGTGGGGACGGTATTATGCATTTGTGCTGATGTTTGTAACGCCCAAAAATATCAAGTCTAACATCCACCCTAAATTATACTCAGAATCACTTTCTGAGTCGATTAAAAAATGTCCGTCCGTCTGGTAGCTGGCAGTCCATGTAAAACTTGTGAATCACTTGTGTGATTCATGCATTTCTTTCGGTCTATTGAAACTGGCTGAAATCGCTCCATTGCTTTACCTAGCTCCCATACAAATGTCCTCCCGAAATACAACTTTAGTGGTCATAAATGCTTAATTTATATAGGTATCTACACGAATTTTCCTTCAAATAAGTTTTATATATATAAGGAAGTTATGTCACCTAATTTTATGATGATCGGTCCATAATTAGCCATAGCTTCGATATAAATCCCATATCAAAAAATCACTTTAACGATTATAAATCTCTTTAAAATGCTGGTATCCAGAAATTCTACTGCAGACTTAATCTCATGGTGATCGGTCCATAATTAGTCATAGCTCCCATATAAGGCCCACTTCCGAAAATCACTTTAACAAGCATAAATCTCATAAAAAATGTTATATCTCTATAGAATTCAATAGAAATAAGTTTCATATAGGCAAGAATCACAGGACCTAGGTTCATGGCTATCTGCCCACAATTGCTCATATCTTTCACATAAGGCCCATTTCAGAAAATCATTCATTGAATATAAATTATTGAAATTATCTCATTTACTCAGTGCAGGGCATTATAACGTCGGTCTTGCTTGTTTTTATTATGTACTTTTTTCAGTTTATTTTTTTTTATTTAATTTAGTCGTTTATTTACTTTGTTGTACTTATTTAGTACTTATGATGAAACGAGTAGTGCATCATGATGTGTATCTAAATTTAGGTCATTAACCGTTTTGTGTCTGTCAATTGTTAAAATGGTTTAGTTCTCTTACAAACATAGTTCAGTTAAGGCACTCCTTTCCCTCCCCTTATCATTATAAATTTCTCTTTATGTTTTTAACATTAATATGTTTTAAGATAACAAACATTGTAAATAAACACAAATACACAGGAAAACAAACGTCAAAGTTCAATTTATGGCAAAATGGGAATTGGCAACAATAAAAAATCATACTAATTTTATTAAAAAGAAAAATATTGTTAAAATTTAAAGCCTTGAGACATTTTAAAAGGTTTTTTTAATAAAGGTCAAGTTTTAAATAATTGTAATTCTGTTTAAGGTTAACAAGTAATAACAAAAATGTTTATAAAAACAAATAAATTTCAGGCCTAGTGGTGAAAGTTGTTATATGAGATTTATTCTTGGAATTTATTAAATCAAATAAAAATTGTAATTTATACATTTTATATTTATATCCCTTAAAATATAAAACGTTTCCTGGGCATACTGAGGAAATAGGCTAAGGAAAGAATTTGTAATTTATTTGGGGCTCAGTCAAGCCATACTATTTATTACTCTATCCACAGGAAAATCCGAAAAGTTTATAAACCTCGGAAAGGGCGATTTGAGAATTCTAACTTGAGTATATTTACCGGACTTTGAGGTTTTTAGATACCACAAATTTCATTTGAGCAAATTTTTACACAAAATATTGAATATTTTCGGAGATGAAAACCAAAATATTTTTAAAATTTTTAATTTTATTTTAAAATTCCAAATTCGAAATTTTTTTTTGTGGTTTTTATGTTAAAAATACAAAAACTTCAATGTTTGAACTTTTCGAACTTGATTTCGAATTGAAAACTGTAATTTTATTTTAAAATTCCAAACTTTTAAACACTTACAAATCGAAATTTGTTTTATTGTTGATTTTATTCTTAAAAACAAAAAAATATCAATGTTCGAATTATTCGAAATCAAGTTCGAATATTCGAAAATGCAGTCAAACACAGAAATTCAATAAAAAAAATTATTGGCAACTAAAACTCAAACACGTTTTCTTATAAAACTCAATATTTAAAATATTTTTTTTTAAATTTCGAATTTTCAAAATAAAATCTTTAAAATTTCTTTTAAAATTCCCAATTTTTTAACATATAATGACTCCAATTATTTTATTTGTTAATATTAAGTTAAAAACTAAAAAAAAACAATGTTCGAATTTTTCGAACATGAGTTCGAATTTTCGAAAATGTACTTAAACTTTCAAATTTAACAAAAATTAAAACATAAGCATTAATTAACAAACAAGCCGATTCAAATTTTGGCATAAAACTTAATATTTAAGTAATTTTTGGAAATTTTTAATTTTCGAAATTAGAAATTTTAGAATAAAATTAAAAAGTTTATATTTTTTTTTAAATTTAATAAACGAAATTAGTTTATTTGTTGTTTTTCTGGTTAAAACCAAAAAATATCTATGTTCGAATTTTTCGAATTTATGTTCGAATTTTCGAAAAATGTTTTGAACTAAAATTTAAAGGCAAATTCATCTCAAAATCATATTAAGTAACATTTAACTAACGAATAATTAAATTTTTTTTAATCTCTAGTTAATATTCCTTAAAAATCTTATAAAAATTTCTGAAAAATTAAATATTAAACTTAAATCTTTATTATTAAAATCTTTTTATTTTTTCTCTTTATTACAGCCCCTCAACAAGACACCAAAATTGTGTTGGCACCACAAACACACACACACAAAACAAAAGGAATACACCAACTCCTTCTCCAGTTCTTTTCACTAGAATTTAAGGACTACTTGTATTATCTGTATAAGTAAAAAAAAGAAAATCAATTTCCAACTTAAACGAACTTTAGTTAAATCAAGTTATAAAAAAAATATCCACTTTATTTTCTGTTTAAATGTCACAACATCATAAAAAAGACAAAGATACGCGACAGCGCAAAAATGTAGATAAAGAAAACTCTAATAATAAAACACAAACAAAGACAACCTCATCCTCAGCAGCAAAAATAACAACAGCAACAACAACTGCAGGAGGAACCTCAGCTTCAGCAAATAATAATTCACAGGAAAAACTTAGGAAAACTAATAACGGTGCATTGTCAATAATGAATGTGAAACAAATGAAACCATTGAATAAACAACAAAAGGAGAAGCTCAAAGCCGAACGAGAGGCTTTAGTATTATGGAGGCAACCAATAAAAACATTGTCATATTGTAATTTAGAATTAGTGGAACTTGCTAAGACTTTAGCTGGAAAGTAAGTTATATTTAAAAATCTTGTTCATCACATAAGAATTAATGAAATATTTTGTTTTGTTTCTATTACAGATTAATGCAAAGAAAGACTTGGATTGGCATATTTTTAATAATGGCTAGTTTTATAGCTGTTTTATATCAACTACCTGGACGCCATCAAATCATAGTAGAGTTTTTAAAAAATAACACCTGGTTTGTGGTGTATTGGACGGGTTTGGGCATTTTATCTTCTGTGGGTTTGGGAACTGGCCTGCATACATTTTTACTGTATTTGGGGCCTCATATAGCTAGTGTTACTTTGGCTGCCTATGAGTGTAATTCTTTGAATTTCCCCAAGCCACCATATCCAGATGAGTAAGTTGTGAATTTATTTTGTTTTATTTATTAACAAAATTAATGTAATTTTCTTTGATTTTATAGCATCATCTGCCCTGAAGAGCCTTATGCCAAGAAACTTCCCCATATTTGGTCTATTATGTCTAAGGTACGCTTTGAGGCTTTCCTTTGGGGTGCTGGCACTGCTTTGGGTGAACTGCCTCCTTATTTTATGGCCAAGGCCGCCCGTTTGTCCGGCTATGATCCAGACGATGCCGAGGAGTTGGCTGAATTTGAGGCTTTAAAGGCCAAAAAGAATCAAAAGAATTTAGGCTTAATGGATAGAGGAAAACTGTTTATGGAGCGAGTGGTGGAACGTATTGGTTTCTTTGGTATTCTAGCTTGTGCCAGTGTAAGTTTTTAAAAATTGTTTCAAACATTATTTAATTTGTTGTTAATGGTGGTAAATACATGAAAAACCCATTGAATTTTTTTTGTGAAATTTAAATACATGAAAAACTCATGTTCGAATTTCTCGAATCCTATTTGGAATTGAAATTTTAGTTGAATTTTCCTAAAAATTGTATATAAAATTAATGGTAACAACATGTAGCAATCAAAAATTCCACAAAAAAATCAAATTTTAGTTTCAATACTGAATTTTGAAACTAAAATTAACGAAAAATGTTGAAGTACTTCTATAATCATTAAATTTTTTCTGATATTTAACTTCAAAAATTTCTTAATTTGTTGTTAATGTTGGTAAATACATGAAAAATCCATGTTCGAATTTTTCGAATCCGATTTCGAATTTTCAAAATTAGAGCATTTGCTTCAAAATTTCCACAAAAATTATCAGCCCAATTATGAATAAAAATTCCGCGGGAGTTTTTTCCTTTTTCTCATTTTTCCTATTCAATTTCAATGAGAAAAAACTCCCGGGGAACAAACTCCCGCGGAATTTTTTATTCATAATTGGGCTGTATTATATTTTTTTTGTTTAAACAGAAATTACAATATTTCTACATGAAATTTTCAAATAAAAATTTTCAAAACTTTTTAAAAAAATGCCAAATAATCTAAAATTTTAAGTAAAAATCAATTTATTTACTAAGAATTAAAAATTAAAACTTAAAAATATAATTTTCGAATTTTTCGAACATTGAGTTTTTTTCGAATCCTATTTCGAATTTTCAAAATTAGAGCTTTTCTTCCAAAATTTCCACAAAAATTTTATTTTTTTTGTTTTAACAGAAATTACAATATTTCTACTTGAAATTTTCAAATAAAAATTTTCAAAACTTTTTTAAAAAATGCAAAATAATCTAAAATTTTAAATAAAAATCAATTTATTTACTAAGAATTAAAAATTAAAACTTAAAAATATAATTTTCGAATTTTTCGAACATTGAGTTTTTTTCGAATCCTATTTCGAATTTTCAAAATTAGAACTTTTGCTTCGAAATTTCCACAAAAATTATATTTTTTTGTTTAAACAGAAATTACAATATTTCTACTTGAAATTTTCAAATAAAATTTTTCAAACCTTTTTTAAAAAATGCCAAATAATTTAAAATTTTAAATAAAAATCAATTTATTTACTAAGAATTAAAACTTAAAAATATAATTTTCGAATTTTTCGAACATTGAGTTTTTTTCGAATCCTATTTCGAATTTTCAAAATTAGAGCTTTTGCTTCAAAATTTCCACAAAAATTATATTTTATCCAGCAAAACTAATAATTTTTTTGTTTATACAGAAATTACAATATTTTTACTTGAAATTTTCTAATAAAATTTTTCAAAACTTTTTTAAAAATGTAAATAATCTAAGATTTTAAATAAAAATCAATTTATTTACTATGAATTAAAAAAAAATAATAACGAAAATCAATTGATTTAGCTTAAAACTTAAAAATATCAATGTTCGAATTTTTCGAACATTAAGTTCGAATTTTCGAAATTAGGTTTAAAACCTAAAATTTTATATAAAACCTACCAATAGCTATATTTTACAAATAAATGTTTGCAAATTTCTGATAAAAATCAAATTTTTATTTTCAATATCGAGTTTTGAAACTAAAATAAAATTTTCGAAATTTTTTTTTAAATTTTTAAATAATTTTTGTTTTCTAAATGCAATTATTTGCTTTGCAAAATAGCTTATTTAAAAATTCGTATCTTTACTTTACAAACTGTTTAAATACAGCTTTTTTACAAAATATCAAAATTATTTTCGAAAATTAAGTTGGAATTTTAGAAATTAATTTTAAAACCTAAAATTTTATATAAACCCTAACAATAACCAACCATATTTTACAAAAAAATGTTTGCAAATTTCTGATAAAAATCAAATTTTTATTTTCAATATCGAGTTTTGAAACTAAAATTAAATTTTCCAAATTTTTTTTTTTTTTTCCAAATGCAATTATTTGCATTGAACTTTACAAACTGTTTAAATATTAATTTTTTACAAAATATCAAAATTAAAGCTTTTCAAATAAAATTTCTTAAAAGAAATTATGATTTTAGGTACTTTTCTAACCCAATTTCCTAAATTTTCTTAAATGACTTAAGATTCAAAAGCTTGTTTTAGGAAAATTACATAGTTTGTTATTATTTTATTAACATTTTTTTATACATTTTAATTTTAACGTTTTTGCCATTTAATTTTCTTTTACAGATACCCAATCCTTTATTCGATTTAGCCGGCATTACCTGTGGCCATTTCTTGGTGCCCTTCTGGACTTTCTTTGGGGCCACACTCATCGGCAAGGCCATTGTGAAAATGCACATACAAAAGGTATTTGTAATTATAGCCTTCAACGAGTCGTTGATTGAAAAGGCCGTCGATACATTGGCAGCCATACCGGTAATAGGCAAAAAACTACAAGAGCCCTTTAAGGGTTTTCTGAAGAACCAGAAACAACGTTTGCATCGTCAACGTAATGCCACACCAGCCGAATCGGGCAATATGCTGTCGAAAATCTTTGAAACATTTGTCATTTGTATGGTGTGCTATTTTGTGGTCTCCATAGTGAATTCTTTGGCTCAAAGCTATCATAAACGTTTACACAAACAAAAGCATAGCACGCCCAATACACCCAACAACCCCTCCAGCCCTACAGCGTTCACTACAAGTCCTGTTCAACAAACTGCAACAACAACAACCACAAAAAGAACTAAAAAGGCGGCCAGAGAATAATTTTACACTGATTTATTGCAGCAAAGCTTTTGTTTTAGTTTTTCTTTTTATTTTTTTTGGGTTATTTTGTATTTTGTTTTGTAAGCGTGTAAGCATTTGTCTGCCTTTTGTGTATATTAATTTCTTAAGTGTTTAAAGAAGAGGGGTTACTCCTTTTTTGTATTTCCTATTAGCTTTTTCCCTTAAACACTAGAAAAAACCAGAACCTGGAAAACTTTTTTTATGATTAAGAAATACACCACACAAAACCATAAGTTTTAATGATACTTTAGCCAAATATTTTTTCTGTAATTTAATAACAAAAACTAATTTGTTTTAAAGGCTTTTCATAAAGTGAAAAAATTATAAACAAAAAGAGTAAGAAAGAGCAGGTATATGTTTAAACATACAGAGAGAAAGAAGTCAGGTTTAAGTAGTTGATTTCATAAAATAATTTATTTAAAAAGACTAGTCTTATAATAAAAGAAATATAAAATTTAATTTAAATTAATTAAACATAAAATAAACATGAAAACGCAATGAACATTAATGAAATTTAATAAATAAATTAGTTAATAACAAAAAAAAAAAAAAAAATGAAAATAAAACGAGGTCTAAATATAAAATTAAATTAATAATAAATCAAAAAAAATAATAAAATAAATATATGAAAACAAACCTTAAATTTCCAAATTTTTTTATTTAAAAACTTTAATAAATCAAACAATTTTAGGGGATTTTTGTTTTGCTGTTTATTTTGTAAATAGTTTTAGGTATTTTGGAAAGATTTTTTTGAAACATATAAGTTTTTCTTGTCTCTTTAATTAATATTTAATGCTTTTTCTTTTATTTATTGGTAAAATAAACTTAAGCCTTTTAAGGACACTTAAAAAAATTTATTAAGAAAAATATATTTATATTATTATTAGTTATACATTATACATACATATACTATCAAAATTAATACATACATATGTCTGTCTGTTTTTAGAGAAAGGAAAGTATTTTTTTTTCAGTTTAAAACATCAATTTCTTAAGATTGCTAAATGCTTTTTTTTAATAAAAATTGGCTTGATTTATATCTAATGCAAAGGATTATCCCCCGCCAAACAATGCCATTTTTCATGAAAATGATCCGGCAAACGTATGCAATCCAGCCACTGTTGTAGTCTTTCGCCTTTGCTGTTAAAACCAATTATCAAGCTGCCCAAAAAATCATTACTTTTGCCCAAATCCTTATCCCATACCGTAATAATTATAGACTGTTTATTTAGATCATGGGGACTGGCCTCGAAATTGAACTCCTCATTGTAAATGGGATTCAGAGTTCGCCATTTGACACTGGTTTTGTATTTCTTATTGCGATGTGAATCGGGTTTCATTTGTCTTTAAAATAAATTTGAATTAATAATAAGTTTTAAATAAGGTTTCATGTAAAAACAAACTTACAATTTAACAAATGGATCTGAACTGCCATTATTGTCCATGGGTATTAAATTCACGCATTGCTTAATATTAACCGTCAAAGCTCGCTTTTTGGTATTGTAGCACAAGGATACCAAAACTTTGCCATGAGGCCATTCTTGAGCCATCTCAGCGGCATTGCTGTATTGATCTTCGGGGCCCAAGGGTACCGAGATTCTATATTGATGGGTATTGTGTACCTAAAAGAATTGAAAATTTAAACAATATACAAATTAATCAGGATTGAAAAATTTCAGAATTTTTCGAAAATAAATTCTAATTTTCGAAATTAGTTTTAAACCCTCCATTTTGATATAAAATTAGTAATAACAACCTTTTACAAATAAAAATATAAAAATCAAATTTATTCGGCTTAAAACTTAAAAATTTCAATGTTCGAATTTTTCGAATTTAATTCCGTATTTTCGAAATTATGTTTAAACCCTACAATTTGTTATGAAGTCACTAATAACAACCTTGTACAAATAAAAATATTAAAATTTCCACAAAAATTACAATTTTTATTTTCAATATCAAAATCTTGGAATTAAAATTTTTCAAAATTCTTTGAAAATATTTCAAGAATTTAAAAATTTAACCTCTAAAGTTACATTATTCAGTTTATTTTTTGTTTATACAACTTAAAACTTAAACATTTCAATATTCGAATTTTTCGAACTTTAGTTCGAATTTTTGAAATTAGTTTTAAACTCTAGAATATGATATAAAATTACTATAGCAACCTTCTGCACATAAAAATATTGAAATTTCCGCAAAAAATCCAATTTTTATTTCCAATATAAAAATTTGAAATTAAAACTTTTTAAAATTCTTTGAAAATATCCAAAATATTGCAAGAATTTCAAAATTTAACCACTAAAATTACATTATTCAGTTTATTTTTTGTTTATACAACTTAAAACTTAAACATTTCAATATTCGAATTTTTCGAACTTAAGTTTGAATTTTCGAAATTACGTTTTAAACCCTACAATTAGCAATGAAATTACTAATAACAACCTTGTACAAATAAAAATATTAAAAATTCGCAAAAATTACAATTTTTATTTTCAAAATCAAAATTTGAAAATAAAATTTTTCAAAATTCTTTGAAAATATCCGAAATATTGCAAGAATTTCAAAATTTTACCACTAAAGTTACATTATTCCGTATATTTTTTGTTTGTACGGCTTAAAACATAAAAATTTTAATGTTCGAATTTTTCGAACTTAAGTTCGAAATTTTGAAATTACGTTTAAACCCTAAAATTTATTATAAAATTACTCATAACAACCTTGTCAAAAAAAAAATATTAAAAATTCCTTAAAAAAAATCACATTTTTTTTTTAAAAATCAAAATTTGAAAATAAAATTTTTCAAAATTCTTTGAAAATATTTCAAGAATTTCAAAATTTAACCACTAAAGTTACAGTATTCAATTTATTTTTTTTTATACAGCTTAAAACTTAAAAGTTTTAATGTTCGAATTTTTCGAACTTAAGTCCGAATTTTCGAAATTAGTTTTAAACACTAGAAAATTTTTATTTTCAATATAAAAATTTGAAATTAAAATTTTTCAAAATTCTTTGAAAATATCCGAAATATTGCAAGAATTTCAAAATTTAACCACTAAAGTTACATTATTTATTAAAAATTAAAAATTTCAATGTTCGAATTTTTCGAACTTAAGTTCGAAATTTTGAAATTACGTTTAAACCTTAAAATTTATTATAAAATTACTCATAACAACCTTGTACAAATAAAAATATTAAAATTTCCTTAAAAAATCACATTTTTATTTTCAAAATAAAAATTTGAAATTAAAACTTTAAAAAATTCTTTGAAAATATCCTAAATATTTCAAGAATTTAAAAATTTAACAATTAAAGTTACTTTATTTGGTGTTGATGTGAATAAAAACGTTAAAAAACCATGTTCGAATTTTTCGAACTTATGTTCGAATTTTCGAAATTACGTTTAAACTCAAAATTATTAATATAAAACTGGTAACAGTAACAATATTTTACAAATAAAAATCCAAAAATAATCAAATTTTTATTCTCAAAATCAAAATTCAAAACTATATTTCTAGAATTTCAAAATTTAACAACTAAATTCGCATTATTTTGTGTTAATGTGGATAAAAACATTAAAAAACCATGTTCGAATTTTTCGAACTTAAGTTCGAATTTTCGAAATTAAAGCTAAAGCTTCAAATTGCCAAGAAAATTATATATTACCAAGGAAAACTTATAATTTAGTTTATAGATTTTTAAATTTTAATCACCCCTATCGCAAATTAATATTTCACATGAAATGTGTTCCCTTTTCCCATTTTTCGTTCATGAACTTTGAAAAAATTCCCCATGTTGGGAAATTTTTAGATGAAATTTTGTAAACAAAAAACAGCTGTTACGAACGAAATCAGCTATTGTGAATGAAAAGTTCAGGGGAATATCACGATAGCAATTTTCCCTTCGAGGGAAATGGATATTTCATGGGAACATAAATTTCACATGTTTTTCACGATAGGGGTGAATAATTTTGACTTTAAATCTGGAATTTTGAAATAAAAATTTCCAAAACTTTTTTCAAACAAGCAAAATAATCAAATATTTTAAATGAAAATCAATTTATTTGCAATGATTTAAACAAAAAATAGTAAAGAAAATCAATTTAAAAATTATCTATGTTCGAATTTTTCGAACTTAAGTTCGAATTTTCAAAATAGTTTTAAACGGCAACAAATTTTGCAGAAAAGTTAATTGTATTTACTCACCGTTGACAGACCAATCTTGGCTGCTCCCAAAAAATCATGACCATATTTATCCTCATCGAATATGGCCACATACAACAAGGCATTGCCCAGCTCTTCCGGTTCGACACCCACAAACTGTAGCGTCTCATTAAATTCGGGATTACGAGTCTTGTGCACACATCTTGTCTTCTGCCACCGGGTGTATTTGGCCGTACCCTCGGCCGTAATTATATTCAATTTGCAATAGGGATCGGTCAAGCCCGACGTATCCATGGTTGGCAAATCACGGGCTCTCACCACGGTGGCATCTAAAGTATGAAAGTTTTCCCTGTAGGTTATGGCCACTTCCAGCCAGCCCAGCAAAGGATCTCGGCAATGTTGATTGGCTTGATTAGCGGCGGTCATAGAGGCGGTGGTAGCCGAGTTGCCCGAAGAACTATCACTAATCGACCAGGAAGAGGAAACAGAACTGCGTCTTTGACTTGAGCAATAATTTGAGCTTTCTCGGCGATTGTTGGCGGCATTACCCATGGAAGCTGTGGTATATACTGTGGAAGCAGTCGATATGGTGTCAAATTCCGGTTGCGTAGTGGTGGCCTCTGAACGCGAGTTCGAGCGATTGTTAAAGAAGAAAGCATTCGAAAGTTTACGTTCCCCCGTGGAACCATCTATGAAACTGCGTATGGAACCAAATGTGCGCATGCGAAAACTATCATCTCTTTGCAGTTTGCCCTCACTTACAGTGGGACTGGTTTTGGTTCCATTTTTAGCCCCAGATTTGTCAGAGTCTTTTACAGACATTTGATTCATATTACTACAAGGATTATCCACCACATCTACAGCTCCACTCTCTTTGTCATCTTCATCCGAACTGCTGTCACAAACACGTATGGTCAACTTTTTCACACGTACATTGCGCGTGGGTGTACTTTGGCAACTTTGAACTTTACGTTGGGTCATCAAAATTTCATTGGCCTCCGCAATGGCTGGCGTATTCCGGGTGGGTGTAGACGTGGTTGAACTTGGCGCTTCATAATTTGGAAGACCTTTGAAAAACCAAGCTCCCGTTTTCTTCCACATTTCTCGAGTCTCCGAACAAATGCGGCATAACCATATCTCCTTTGCTTTCTCTGTGGTATGATAGCGTATACTTATGTCCAAACTGCACTTGGGACACACCGATTTGCGACAATCCTCACAGATTATACGCTGGGCCCGCAGAATACCAAACGTATCACCGCATAAACGACAACAGTTGGGACCTCGTTCCACGGCACGAGATTTAATTTGTTCCACTCTTTCGACTAAGCGTCCCACACGCTGGCGTTCGGCAATTTCTAATTCTTCATTGCGTTTGATGACGGAAATTATTGCGGCCTGTTCATCGGGTCGCAGGGGTTCATGGACCTGGGAACTATTCCAACCGGTGCGAAGTCTGCAAAGAGCAATTTAGAAAATATTATTTGAAAGGGGAAAAATACAATTTGAAACCATAAAAAAAATAAGTTTTCAAAATGTTCGAATTTTTCGAACTTAAATTCGAATTTTAGAGATTTGCACGAGCAATTTCCAAAAATGTTTAGTTTAACAGTGAAAATGGAACAAATGTTTGATTTTATTAGTAAAAATACAAAAAAATCAATGTTCGAAATTTTCGAACCTGGTTTCGAATTTTCGAAGTTAGCATAAGTATTGAAAATGTCCGGAAAATTCTTATTTAACAGTAAAAATAGTACAATTTATTGAATTTATTCTTAAAAAATACCAAAAAATCAATGTTCGAATTTTTCGAAGTTTGCAAAAGTATTGAAAATGTCCAAAAAATTCTTATTTAACAGTGATATAATAAAATATGTTGATTTTATTGTTAAAAATACCAAAAAATCAATGTTCGAATTTTTCGAACTTAACTTCGAATTTTCGAAATTAGCAGAAACATTGAAAATTTCCATAAAAATTTTAATTTAACAGTTTTTATATAAAAAAAATCGAGTTTTGGCCAGAAATTTGAGTGATCACAGATCGAGCTCCTTTTCTTGATTAAATGCTTATTGGCCAAGTTATTAGCAAATTTAGATATTTTGGGTTTTTATATAAAAAAATCGATTTTTGGTTAGAAATATGAGTGATCACAGATCGAGCTGCTTTTCTTGATTAAACGCTTATTGGCCAAGTTATAAGCGAATTTAGATATTTTGAGTTTTTATATAAAAAAATTGATTTTTGGTCAGAAATATGAGTGATCACAGATCGGAATTTTCAAAAATAATAAAATTAACAGTAAAATAGTATTTTATTTTTTATTTTATTGCTTAAAGTTCTTAAAAGTCAATGTTTGAATTTTTCGAACTTAAATTCGAATTTTCGAAAACACATAAATTTAACCTAATTTGTATGGAGAGAATGTTTAAAAAGTATAAACAAAACTTGTGTTTAAAAAAGAAGCGAATATTTAAATAAATCGTTTAAGTTTTAGTTTAATTCGAATTCCCTAAAGAAATGAATATAAAATAATTGAGTATTTATGCTTCTAATTTACTTAAAACCATTTTTGTTTAATCATCATTTAATACAACTTAACTTAATACTTTTACACATTCTTATAAACTCAGCTAACAATGTTAATTTTTGTTCTTAAAACTTTCTTCTTTGACCCTCAACTTTGATAGTCATTAACCCGTTCGTTCAAGTTCCTGAAACATAAAACCCCACACTAAATAAATTAACATTGTATATGGCTTAATTAATGGCAAGTTGTGCTAGGTTTAATGGTTTTGGTTATGGTTCGCTGGTTAGATGATAAAGTTTTCCAAGATTTTCAAGTTCAGCATTAATTAATACGTTTCTTGTTTACTTTTTTTTGTTTGTATTGTTTTTGTCTTTATTGTTTTACCTGCTGATGATAACTAAATAAACCCAAAAAAAAAACAAATACTATTGTTGCTGATAAACAATGCCACCCACTAAACGACCTTAAACCAAAAGCAGCTAAATACAACTGAAGAACATAAACTATACAAGGTATAAAGCCATAATTTACATTTACCCGCATCCTCTAAATACACACTACATTGTAGAAACATGGCAACATTTCGCATACAATGTTAAGACCCACGTTATACTCGGCACTAACTTTAACAATTGTAAAGAAGGGTCCTTCAAAATATAGCAAAACGTGGCCATTAAAATGAAGATTTTAACTTGTTGTTATAGTTCTTTTTCTTTTTTTTCTGTATGTGTGTAAATGTGTGCATTCATACTTGTTTACTTTATATTAAAGCTGAGAGAATAGTTGAAAAAGAAAAACAATAACAAAACTAAATATTGCTTTAAAAAAAACTAAAAATGCAAACAACTAACTGTATGCAAAACAATACAACAAACATACACACCTACATACATATGTTACGTATGAGTAATAATAACAATGAAATTTGATGAGAGTATTTTTAAGGGCACCATACACTATCAAAATGCTTGATGTCACTTTCGTGTACGTGTAATTTGATGCTTTGATGTACACTTGATTGATGACTCGTCAATCTGCATTTTATTTTTGATTTTGTGGTGTTAACACCAATAGCGGGAATTATATTTAATTTTTATTTGCACTAACATGTATTTAAAAATGTCAATATCGGATGCAACTTTAATTGCAATAACGAGAACATGTTGAGAATAAAGAAAAAAAACCAAAATAATAAGCGAAATATGTAATATAAAAAAATATTCTCTTCATCCGACACGCTCATCAACCTCACGCCTTGAAATATTTTTGTAAATGACTTCGTGATTGATGAGAAAACACCATACACTATCAAAAAGTGACATCAAGCATGGTAGAAATCAAAATGTTTTTGATTTTCCATCAAGCGTTGTCGGTGTCACACATACAAACACATTTTCACTAATACTACCATAGTGCTTGATGAGTATTTTGATAGTGTATGGTGCGCTTTAGGCTGAGATTTTGTGGAGAAGGAAATTTGGTGAACCGTTACGTATGAGTAATAATAAGAGAGAATAAACAAAACAAATATTAATGAAAGGGAATGGTCAAATGAACGATTTTTTTTAAATTTTACACAAAGTAATTAAACTACACAGTTATTTTGGCAAATTTTTATTTTTTTTAAATTAAAATTCAAGTAAATGGGTAAAATTTGAAATCGAACTCGAGTTTCGAGAAAATTCAAACATTGATTTTTAACAATAATAATAAGTATCAATAAATTATGCAATTTAACTGTTTTTTTTTAAGAAAATTTTGAAATTTTAAAAGCTTATGCTTAGTTTAGAAAATTCGAACTCAATTTCGAATAATTCGAACATTAATTTTTTGGGATTTTTATACCCTTCAGCTTCGTGAGAAGGGTATATATAAGTTTGTCATTCCGTTTGTAATTTCTACATTTTTCATTTCCGACCCTATAAAGTATATATATTCTGGATCCTTATAGATAGCAGAGTCGATTAAGCCATGTCCGTCTGTCTGTCTGTCTGTCTGTCTGTCTGTCCGTCTGTCTGTCTGTCTGTTGAAATCAGTTTTCTGAAGACCACAGATATCTTCAGGATCCAAATCTTCAATAGTTCTGTCAGACATGCTTTCGAGAATTTTGCTATTTAAAATCAGCAAAATCGGTCCACAAATGGCTGAGATATGAGGAAAAAACCAAGACAACCTCGATTTTTGACCTATTTTTTTACCTATATCTGGATTACTAAGACATTAATATAGACAATATGGATATCTAATGATAGATATTTCAAAGACATTTGCAACGACGTATATAAGACCATATTAAGTTGGACCTACAATGGGTCAAAATCGGGAAAAAAATTTTGAATCCGAATTTTTTTAAAAAAAAAAAAAAATTGAAAAAACAAAAAAAAATTTTAAAATTTAAAAAAAAAAAAATTTTAAAATTTAAAAAAAAAAATTTTAAATTTAAAAAAAAAAATTTTAAATTTAAAAAAAAAAAATTTTAAATTTAAAAAAAAAAATTAAAATAACAATCGAAACATTTTTTTTTCCAAAAAATTCAAAAAACAACTGAAAAAAAAATTAAATTTTGTTTACCTAAAAATATTTAAAATTTTGAAGTATAATTTGGTGAAGGGTATATAAGATTCGGCACAGCCGAATATAGCACTCTTACTTGTTAACAATAAAATCATCAAATTTTATAATATTCACTGTTATTTTTAAAATTTTTTTGAAATTTCCAAAGCTTATGCTTAGTTTAGAAAATTCGAACTCAATTTCTAAAAATTTTAACATTGATTTTTAGGGATTATTTCAATAAAATCAAAAAATTGTATTAAATTATAAATAACAAATGTTAAATTAAAAAGTTTTTTGGCATTTTCAATGCTAATAAAAATTTCGAAAATTCCATTGCAAGTTCGAAAAATTCGAACATTGTTTTTTTGCGATTTTTAATAATAAAATTAACAAATTTTACTATTTTTATATATAAATATTTTTTTCTTGAAATTTTCAATGCTTATAATGATTTCGAAAATTCAGAACTCGAATTCGAACATTAATTTCTTGCGACTTTTAACAATAAAATCAACAAATGGTACAATTTTAACTATGAAATCAATATTGTTTGGAATTTTTTAACGCTTTAGCTAATTTCGAAAATTTGATTGCAAGTTCGAAAAATTCGAACATTAATTTTTTGGGATTGTAAAATTTTCATTGTTAAATTAAACAAATTTTGAAATTTTCAATTCGATCTTAATTTCGAAAAATTCGAACATTGATTTTTACGAATTTTTTACAATAAAATCAACAAATTGTATTAAATTATAAATAACAAATATTAAATTAATAAGTTTTTGGACATTTTCTATGCTTATACAAATTTCGAAAAATTCAATCATAAGTTCGAAAAATTCGAACATAAATTTTTTGGGATTTTTAACAATAAAATCATCAACTTGTATAATTTTCTGTGTTTGTTCAAGAAAATTTTGAAATTTTCAATGCTTAGAAAATTCGAACTCAATTTCGAATAATTCGAACATTAATTTTTTGGGATTTTTAACAATAAAATCAAGAAATCGTATTAATTATAAATAATAAATGTTAAATTCAGAAGTTTTTAGACATTTTGAATGCTAATAAAAATTTCGAAAATTTCATTGCAATTTCGAAAAATTCGAACATTGTTTTTTTTGCGATTTTTAATAATAAAATCATAAAATTTTACTATTTTGTCATACAATTATTGTTTGTTTGAAGTTTTTCAATACTAATTTCGAAAGTTCAAATCTCGAATTCGAAAAATTCGAACATTGATTTCTTGCGACTTTTAACAATAAAATCAACAAATGGTACAATTTTAACTATGAAATCAGTATTGTTTGGAATTTTTTAACGCTTTAGCTAATTTCGAAAATTCGATTGCAAGTTCGAAAAATTCGAACATTAATTTTTTGGGATTTTAAACAATAAAATCATCACATTGTAAAATTTTCATTGTTAAATTAAACAAATTTTGAAATTTTCAATTCGATCTTAATTTCGAAAAATTCGAACATTGATTTTTACGAATTTTTTACAATAAAATCAACAAATTGTATTAAATTATAAATAACAAATATTAAATTAAGAAGTTTTTGGACATTTTCTATGCTTATACAAATTTCGAAAAATTCAATCATAAGTTCGAAAAATTCGAACATAAATTTTTTGGGATTTTTAACAATAAAATCATCAACTTGTATAATTTTCTGTGTTTGTTCAAGAAAATTTTGAAATTTTCAATGCTTAGAAAATTCGAACTCAATTTCGAAAAATTCGAACATTGATTTTTGGGGTATTTTTACAATAAAATCAACAAATTATATTAAATTATAAATAACAAATATTAAATTAAGAAGTTTTTGGACATTTTCAATGCTTATAAAAATTTCGAAAATTCCATTGCAATTTCGAAAAATTCGAACATTGTTTTTTTTGCGATTTTTAATAATAAAATCATAAAATTTTACTATTTTGTAATACAAATATTGTTTGTTTAAAATTTTTCAATGCCAATACTAATTTCGAAAGATCAAATCTCGAATTCGAAAAATTCGAACATTGATTTTTTTGGGATTTTAACAATAAAATCAACAAATGATACAATTTTCACTAGGAAATCAAAAATGGTTGGGACATTTTTAATGTTTTAGCTATTGTCGAAAATTCAATAATAATTTCGAAAAATTCGAACATTAATTTTTTGGGATTTTTAACAAAAAAAATCATCAAATTTTATAATTTTCGTTGTTAAATTAAACAAATTTTGAAATTTTCAATGATTAGAAAATTCGAAATCAATTTCGAAAAATTCGAACATGGATTTTAGAGATTTTTTCAACAAATTGTACTATTTTTACATTAAATTAAAAAGTTTTTGAACATTTTGAAAATTCCATCGCAAGTTCGAAAAATTCGAACATTGTTTTTTTGTCAACAAATTGTACTATTTTGACATTTAAATAGTATTTGGGGAAATTTTTCAATGCTTATACTAATTTCGAAAATTGATAACTCGAATTCGAAAAAGTCGAACTTTAATTTTTTGTATTTTTAACAATAAAATCAACAAATTGTACAATTTTAACTATAAAATCAAAATATTTTGTAGATTTTTAATGCTTTAGCTAATTTCGTAAATTCAATCATAAGTTCGAAAAATTCGAACATTAATTTTTTGGGATTTTTAACCATAAAATCATAAACTTATTATAAAATTTGTTTCCTTAATGCACATTTTTGTTTGTAATTTTGCTTAAAAATCCCCTGATTATTATGTTTTATTTACAAGTATTATTAGTTTACATATTATTATTATCTTTTTATTATCCTTAATGAAAATTAAACAAAAACCATTTAAATTAAACTTTATTGCAACAAATCTTACACCTCCTCCCTCCATCCTCTTTAGTTGGTCACATTTAACCTGTTTTGTTTTTTTTTTGTTTTGTTGGGCACAAAAATAAATGAAAACAAACCAACGGTGTTTATTTACACACATGCAACTACACAAACATACTATGTACAGTTTACTCTTCTTCTATGCATATGAGCAGGAGAGGAGAGTAAAAAAAAATATTGCTAGTTCATGCATAAACACACACACACATACTTATAAACATGTGTATGAATATATCCGGGGTTAATGGCTTTTGTTTTTGTATATTGTAGAGTACAAAAAGAGTCAGGCAATAAAAGAAGAGTGGTGAGTTTTTAAAGAGCTGGCAAAAAAATGATTGAAAAACAGGACTTTTTAATGGTAAGTATGTGTGTGTGTGTGTGTGAGGATAAGTGTGGGATAATTTGATAGCAATCTGCATATTAATGTTACCAGATGGGATGGAAAGCTTAAACAAAAGAAATATTTAAAAGGCAAAGATATTAAATAAGACAATTTCAAGGAGATTTTATAGAAATTAAAGATGAAAGTAAAACAATTTTATAAATCTAAAAAAAATGTTAAACATTTCTTCAAGTATTAGAAATAAGTAGAAGATTAGTCCTTGAGAACAATGAATGTTTGCATCTTTCATCTTTGTAATAATTTATTTATTTTTTCTTTAGTAATAAATTTTCTCATTACTGTGGCATCCTTGCCTAAGAAATGTCTTTAGGCTTTTAAGTATTTATGTTTATTGTATGTATGATGGGGGGGCGGTGATGTTAAACAACAATATGTATTTATATTTATGTACATAAGTACTTATGTATAAAGTAAGTTTATATGTAATATGTACATTTGTGTATTTGTTATACACTTGACATAAAAGCCATCTTTGTGGAATATATTTTTTTACAACTAAATTACATTACATCGCAGGAGTTGAGGTGGCGAAGTAAAGAAGCCCTTTAAGTAAGGAAAAATAATTTAAATTTCAAATAAGGAAATGAGCAAAAGTTTTTTTTCATACTTATTATGCCAGCCAGTATAACGTAAATTAGTTAGTTAGTTTTTCTTAAGAATTCAAACATTTACCAACATTTATAAAGTTGTAAATAAAAAAAGGTGCTGAAGTGTAAACACCATTAGAAATGCCAACAACACATAAACATGTTTTCTTTAACAAAAAAAGGCTATACTTCTGCTTTAAATCTTAATGCAATTTTATGTAAATTTATGTTATTTTTAAGTAGAATATTAAGTAAGTAAATAAATGTAAAGCCTAAAACTAGACTACACAAAAGAACAAGTAAAACACTGTTTGGTTGTGTGTGTTTTTGTGCGAGAAACATGGCCGTTATATGACATATCCGTTACTATTGTACTGTTGTTGTTTATAAATGTCTGTTTTCTGTGTAAAATGCCAGTATATTGTCAGGCTACACTTGACAGCAAATGTCAGTTTCATATTTTTATTTCCCTTTTGTAGGTTTTTGCATAGAAAATTGTAAGAAAAATATGTACCAGTAAATATAAAATAAAAAGCATAGCAAATGAAAAAATTTAAATTTAAAGGAATTTCTTTAAAAAAACAAATAATATTAACTTAAAGAAATAAAATATGTTAAGGTTTTTATACAAATAAAACACATTCTTGTAAGTTAGAACAATTTTCAAATAAAATCTCTTATTTCAAGAGTTTTTTTTTCTGTTATATAAATTTACTTTATAGTTTTATCAAGAGATTTAGTTAAGTGTTCATTTTATACATCTTTAACTTAAAAAGTTTATAGAGTTCAGTTAGAAACGTGTGCACATGTTACTAAAGAAGGTGTTTTATTGAACTTGAAATTTGAGGATTTTTTTCTTTTGTTGCAAGACACAACAACAAAAGGTCAGTTTATGGTTAAGAAAACATGTTTTGCTTTCAATAAAATTTTCTCTAAAATAAAGCTAAACACAAAAATGAATTGAAAAAGGAAACTACAAATTTTGCTCTTTAAGATAAACTTAAAATACATATTAATTTTCCAGAACCTGAACCTGGAAATTACCTCTCAAAACTTTAATTTAAATTTTTCTAAACTTTCTTAATTAAACATTTTTTAAAAAAAAACTTTCATTTCCACATCGTTACAAACTTTGTAAAGTTTATGTGGTTTTTATGTACATTTAAAAAATTTAATATGAAAACAAGTTAATTTCTTACATAAATATGGCAGATAGCAAAAATAACTCGTCCCAAAATCCTCATGTTGCAAATTACCACTTATTTTAAGTTATACATACTTAATAAATTGATTTAAAACAGCTTTAAAATGATTTTTAACGACATTTTGTATGATTCTCTTTAAGGGAAATTTTATTTAAACAAGCTTTTTCTCAGTTTTATTCATTATTAAATATGTTATAAATAAAACTTTGCTATATTTTTAAAAATTTCCCTTTTAGGGAAATTTTATTTAAACAAGAATTTTCTCCATTCTTTTTCATTATTAAATAAGATACTTTAAAATAAGGAAAAATTTAGCAAAATTTTTAAAATTTCCCCCATTTGAAATAATTTCCCTTTTAAGAAAATTTTATTTAAACCAAATTTTTCTCAATTTTATTAATTATTAAGTATGATACTTAACAATAAAGAATAATTTAGCAAAATTTATAAAATTTCCCTCAAATGAAATAATTTCCCTTTTAGGGAAATTTTATTTAAACAAGATTACTCTCCGTTTTATTCATTATTGCTTATAATTCCTAACAATAAAAAAGAATTTAATAAAATTTTAAAAATTTCCCTCCCATGGAAAAATTTCCCTTTTAGGAAAATTTTATTTAAACAAGATTTCTCTCAGTTTTATTCATTATTGCTTATAATTCCTAACAATAAAAATGAATTTAATAAAATTTTAAAAATTTCCCTCCCATGGAAAAATTTCCCTTTTAGGGAAATTTTATTAAAACAAGATTTCTATCAGTTTTATGCATTATTAAATATGATATCTAACAATAAAGAAAAAATTAGCAAAATTTTAAAATTTCCCTCATTTGAAAAAATTTCTCTTTTCGGGAAATTTTATTTAAACACGATTATTCTCCGTTTTATTCATTATTGCTTATAATTCCTAACAATAAAAAAGAATTTAATAAAATTTTAAAAATTTCCCTACAATGGAGAAATTTCCCTTCGAGGGAAATTTTATTTAAACAAGATTTTTGTCAGTTTTATTCGTTAATAAATATGATATCTAACAATAAAGAATAATTTAGCAAAATTTTTAAAATTTCCCTCATTTGAAATAATTTCCCTTTTAGGGAAATTTTATTTAAACAAGATTTTTCTCCATTTTATGAATTATTAAATATGATATCCAACAATAAAGAAGAATTTAGCAAAATTTTAAAATTTCCCTCATTTGAAAAAATTTCCCTTTTAGGGAAATTTTATTTAAGCTTGATTTTTCTCAATTTTATCCATTATTAAATATGATACTTAACAATAAAGAAAAATTTAACAAAATTTTAAAAATTTACCTTATTTGATAAAATTTCCCTTTTAGGGAAATTTTATTTAACCAAGATTTTCCCAGTTTTATTCATTATTAAATATGAAAGTTAACAATAAAGAAGAATTTAGCAAAATTTATAAAATTTCCCTCATTTGAAAAAATTCCCCTTTTTGGGAAATTTTATTTAAACAAGATTTTTCCCAGTTCTATTCATTACTAAATATTTTATCAGTTAATAAATAAAATTTTGCTATAATTTTATAAATTTCCCTTATTTTAAAAAATTTCCCATTTAGGGAAATTTTATTTGAGCATAATTTTTTTCATTATTATTCGTTATTGTTTATGTTATCTAACAATAAAGAAAAATTTAATTTAATTTCCCTTATTGAGCTCTTTGCTTTTTTGAGTAACTATTAAATTATAAATGTTAGCTAATAACCTTAAGAAAATAACTAGTCCCCTTATTTCCAGTCTCTGACGTATGATTAAAATGTATAAAAAAATATATATATTTTTAAGGTTTCCTTTGTTTATTTTTCTGGGAATGTTATAAAAATAGCATAAATAAAAGTTTTAAATAAAATAAAGCATAAATTGGTTTCTAACAAATTGAGTTGAGGCATCAGATTTGCTTCCATTAAAATTAATCATATAAAAAAGATAAGTTATACAAATTTAATATTAAATAAAAGGAAATTATAACTAATTTATAAAACTTATATATAAAAAATAAAAATTCAGTCTTCAATTTATGAAACTGAATTTGTCTGATTTTGGCTAAATTTGCAATATTAATAGAGCTGTAATTAAATATACAAACAATTTTATTAAGAGTTATTAATAAATATTAAACATATTTTAGTCAATTTTATTTAAACAAAATTAAATTTTTAAAAATGTCTCCATTTCTTTGCATAAATACATTTATGTGAACCATGACGTATGAGTACTAAACATTTTACTCATACGCAACGGTGGCCTCTAAAGCTATTTCATTTAATTTCAATGATGATAATTAATCATTAATATTAAGAAAACTATAACATCCCACAACCAATAACAATAATAAATACTAAGGTCATTTATATGTATGTATAAGTAATTGAATTGTAATTACAATAACAATAATCCCTTTCTTTGTTGCTCTGCTAATCAGCTAAAAATAAAGAGGGAGAGAGAGAGAGTGAGAGGGCGAAATAACGGGTTACTAATTAAAGCAAGGTTTCCTAAATTTGCACTTAAACTTTAAAAGCTTACAACTACACAAACACACACGACATGCAGTATGTACAACAAACACAACAATAACATAATATGTCCAAAGACGCCATTATCATTAAACTTAAATGTATTAGTTGTTATGATGGCTGTCTAACTGTCTCTGACTCTCTTCTCTATGTATATTAATACAACAATTGTTTGTTTGGCGTCATTATGTTTATAGTTGGCGTATAAATGGCGTCGTCTTCTCTATTGTTTATGTAGTTTTTCATTATCTGAGTGTTTGAATGTAATTTCATAATTTTAATTGAGTATGTTGATGATGGCTCTTTCTGCCATAATATTTTACAAAACGAATTTCAAGTGTTAATTAGCAATTAATTACAATTTAATTACCAGTTAAATACACCACAGGCTCTTCCAAGTTATTGCCTAGCAAAGTTAAGTTTTTTAATGTTTTTCTTTCTATTTTATTCTTCTCTAAAGACTATTTATTTGTTGTCATTTAGCAAAGTAAAAAGGAAATCCTTTTTATATTTTTCTTTTCTTAAGCTACCTTTTTTTTGCATGAAATGATTTTGATTTTGATTTTTCTTATTTTTTTTTTTCAGTTACAAAAAATATTTGTTTAACCATCAGTTGGGAATTTTCCTAGAAACAGACTAAATTAAATTTACTGCTGCTGTTGTTGTTTTTTTTTTCTATATATTTATAAAAAAAAAGATATTGTGTTGTAATTCAAGTGCCTGTTGTGTGCGCGTGGGTGTTAAAAGGAAATGTTTAAATTTAGGCATATTAAGCCTTTGGGTTATTTTTCTAGTATTTTGTTTGGCCAAAATACACAAAAAATAAAATAAAAAGCAGCAATAAAATGTGTGTATGTTTATTTATGGAAATAAACTATCATATTTTGTTATTTCTTTCATAAATCAATCAAATGTAAAAAAAGAAAACAGAATATACGATTTTTGGCAAAAAAAAGCTAAAAATAAAATATTTAGCTCAAGTACAATTGTTGAATATCAAAAAAATTAAAGAAAAACAACAATTTCCTTTTTAGTGAAATAAAATTTTTTTATAAAAAAAAAAAAATTGGATGAAATTTTTTTAAAAAAAAAAAAAAATTACAAATATTTTGAAAACTTGTAAACTAAATTTTCAATATTAATAAATCGGTAGTTAAAGTTTCCGAATATTTTATTAAAATGAATCAAATTTAAACTTAGCATGCACAAGAGTAAATCAAAGTTGACTGGCTTGTAATAACGACTTTTAAAAATGATTTATAGGAAAACTTAGGAAAACTTGTTTTGATCTGAACAAAATTGTCAATATTATTAATAAATCTCTAGTTAAACTTTCTAAATAAATTTTAAACACAGCAACTACAGTAAGAAAAAGTTAATTTTTTTCTAAGAATGACTTTCAAAAAATTATTCTGAATAAAATTTTCAATATTAAAAGAGAGCTATATTCAGCTATGCCGAATATAGCATAGCTGAATATACCCTTCACCAAGTTATAATTTAAAATAAATATTTTTAGGTAAAAAAAATTTTTTTTTCGAAATTTTTTTTTTTAAATTTTTTTAAATTTTTTTTTTTGTAAAAAGAATTTATGACAAAAAAAATTTTAAATGAAAAAAAAAATCGGGCTAAAAAATATTTGTCCTGATTTTGACCCAGGTCCAACTTACTATATACATCGTTGCAATGGACTTTGAAATATCTATCATTAGATATCCATATTGTCTACATTAATGACTTAATAATCCAGATATAGATCAAAAATAGGCCAAAAATCGAGGTAACCCGCAACCGAGCCGGAAGATTTTCCGATATATTGATGTATTAATCATGAGCTAATCAGCCCAATTATGAATAAAAATTCCACGGGAGTTTTTCTCCTTTTCTCATTTTTCCCATACAAATTCAATGGGAAAAAACTCCCGGGGAACAAACTGCCGCGGAATTTTTTATTCGTAATTGGGCTAAATATAAACTAGAGCGTCTAAAAGATATAGCGACTATAATCGTCTATTAACTAGACCGACTATAAAGTAGACCGACTAAAAACTGTAGTGACTATAAAATAGAGCGACTATAAACTAGAGCGACTATAAACTAGAGCGACTATAAACTAGAGCGACTTTAAACTGTAGAGAATATAAACTAGAGCATCTAGAGGCTATAGCGACTATAAACTATAGAGACTATAAACTAGATCGGCTATAAACTATAGTGATTATAAACTAGAGCGACTATAAGCAAGTGCATCAGAAGCTATAGTGACTATAATCGTCTGTAAACTAGAGCGACTTTAAACTAGAACGACTTTAAACTAGAATGACTTTAAACTATAGCGACTATAATCATCTAAAAACTAGAGCGGCTATAAACTATAGTTGGCTACCGATTCAAAACGGTAAAAAGAAAACGGTACTGCTAATTTCCATTATTTAGGCAACTAGCGTTAACGTTATTTTACGATATTTGCTTTTATTTCGGTAACTATAATTTCGGTTTCACTTAAATTATTAATAAAATTGACAAAATATTACATTTAAACTTGTGTAGATTTCAATAAACTCAATTATGGAAAACTAAAATGGTTATTTGCATTATTTAGACTTATTTATAAGATAAGGGTAATGGTATTTTAGAGGTAACGTTTTTTAGATTATGGTATTTTGCGGTAAGGGCAATAGCAGCTATTTTGGTAAAGTTATTTTAGCTTTAAGGCCTATAGGTAACGTTAGGTTAACGATAATGGTGGTTTAACTTGATTAAATAATTAAAAAATAAATTATAAAACAATTTTTCAATTGTTCTTGAGTGAGACTACTTTTAAAATAAAATTCTTTTAGCCAAATTTGCCATTTTTTAACTAAATTGAATTCCCTACATCTTGACATGTATTTAATAAATCATTTTATTATCCTTAATTTTAACATAAAAACTTCTCATTAATTTATTTTATCATATTTTCACAAAAAATCTTTAATATCCCACAAAAAACTTGTTCATAACATTTTTATTAATACATAAAACAATTGCTCTAAAACTATAAACAAAAATTAAACCATTAAACGAAATTACTATTGCTCTTAACAAACAAATAGGAAAAAAAAACAAAAATTTTATGATTATTTAACTAAGCATATGTTAGTTAAAGTTAACAAGTTACACATAAAAACTGTGTAGAGTATTTGTTCCTTTTTAATAATTTTTCATTTAATGCCAACAGCAACAACAAAAAAAATTACAACTTAATGAAATTATCTTGTATCAACAGCTACTAAAAACAAAATCATGCATGCATACTAAACATATGAGTACCATAGTACCGAGAAAGAGAGAACAACAGCAACAAACAAACGAAAATAAATAGAATAACGGTATTACAAAAATCAACATCAAAAAAGCGACAACCATAAAAACAAATTGTATGAGAGTCAATGTTGTTGTTGTTGCAATTGTTTGGGGGGTGGTGTGTTGGTGGTATTGGTACCACCATTTGTAAAATAATATTTTTGTGGTTAAAATGAAACAAAAATTCAACAACAACAACTAACAACTGTAAGAATTGAAGTTCAAGTATGTGTAGGGAATAAAAATACAACACTTATGTATGTATGGATTTATCCATGTATGTTTGTATGTAATTATGTATATACAGTGTGGGGAAAAATAATAGAGACTTTGCCACCTTCAGTTAGTTCAAATCTATAACAAAATATCTTTAAAATTATATTTAACCCTTTAATACATATTGTTGCCAATTGTCTGCATTCCAGTTCCACTTAATTTTAGATGAACATAAGCTTGATACTAATTCAGATTATCCTTCAGCAAAATCAAATGGAGTACGAAAAGTTTCAGCTAAAGAAATTCTAAATCAAACTAAAGCTAAAGGAAATATAATAAATAAAAATCAACTAAATATTTGATACTTTATAGAAAAATAAAAGTAAAAATCATGCATTTAAGGGTTAATGATTCAATATTTCTTCAATTCAAATCTATTACAAAAAGGCTTAAGTCAATTTGCCCAGAAAGCTGTATTCTGCACAGAAAATGCATTAATTGATTCAAAAATATTTTTTTATAACGAGATATTTTAAAATATACATTGCTTACGCTGATGTGTGGTTTTCCACACATATGTAATTTCTGTGAATTTTGAATAGAAAACGCCTTTATTAATTCTAATATATTCTATAAAGAGATATTTAAAGAGAGACGTTCCCTACCCAGGTGTGTGGTTTTTCACACATACAGAATACATACTGTGTAGAATACAGCACAGAAAACTGTATTCTACATAGAAACTGCATTAATTGATTCAAAAATATTTTTTATAACGAGATATTTTAAAATTCACATTGCTTACTCTGATGTGTGGTTTTCCACACATATGTAATTTCTATTTACTTTGCATAGAAAATGCATTAATTGATTCTAATATATTCTAAAAAGAGATCTTTAAAGAGTGACGTTGCCTAACCTGGTGTGTGGTTTTCCACACATTAGTAATTTCTATATATTTTGCAGTAAAAACAGTAGAAACAGTTCTTGATTAAAAGCTGATCATAAACAAAACTGAATGAAGAAAAAATAGTTTAATACAAATCAAATATAAAGATTTGAATTAAGAGAAATTCAATCATTCAAAGGGTGAATAAATTCAACCATGATAATTAGATGTTGGGCATGGATAAATTAGATGTTGGGCATGGATTTTTGGAATGAATGAATTAAAATTTTAGTGAATTAAGCAAAAATTGCATTAATAAAGAAAATAAATTTTTAGGTGACAAAAAAAAAATTTATAAAAAAAATTGGATGAAAAAAAATTTTAATTTAAAAAAAATTGTGTGAATAAAATTTTGACTAACAAAAAAATTTTGGTGAAAAAAAAGTTCGGATAAAAAAAATTATTTTCCCGATTTTGACCCATTTTTGAAAAATGATTTCGATATCGTATTTATAACAAAATGTACTAAATTTCATGCTCGATATCGAATGCCGTAATCTCAAATCAGAAAATTACGATCGAATTTACTCGATATCGAATGGGGTAATTCGGCCCCAGAGTTTGATTTTTGACCAATTCTTGATATATATCTGTATTACAAATTCATTAATATAGACGATATGGATATCGGAAATAGATATTTCAAAGACCTTTGCAACGACGTATATAAGGCCAAAGTCGGACCTATAATGGATCAAATTCTGATACATCAATATTACGCTATAGTCCAACTAAGATTGCTATTTAAAATCGGTCAACAAATTGATGAGATATAAGCAAATTCAAACTTTAGTGAAGGATTGAAACCCTTCAACTTAATAAAAATTCAAAAATATTTTGAAATATTCGGTCGTCCCTAGTAATTTTTCCCACACTGTATGAGTTCGTGTTTGTATTGTATTTGTAACAATGCTAGGGAGGAGTAGAGTTGCGTTTAAAAGGGTTCTTGTAGTTTAATATGAAAAAAATTGTGTATTATTTATTAAGAGTACAAAAATTATAGACAAAGTTTTAAGTTTTGTTATATTTACTTTGCTCTCAATGCCAATTGCCTGTCGCTGGGACAGACATATTTGTTTCCGCCAGCGCCATTGTTAAGGTTTCGAAAATCCATGGTCAAAACTTATTAGTTAGATTTAGATTTATTAGACAAATTTAAAACTTGTTTCTTTCTTACTTTTTAATTTTTAAAAGTTACTTAGTTAGTTTAAACATTTTTTCTTTAAGCAAACACATATTTTCTAAGCATATTTAACATTGAATTATTTGTTTTAGATAGCAATGATGATGAGCTTATAATTTATGATTTCATTAAGTTATAATTTAATTACTTTTATTTATTCTATATAATTTGTTATATTCATTTTTTTGTGTAAATTTCATTTTAATTAAACTTCTTTATCAGTCATTTTTTTATTTGTATTTTTATGCGCTTCTTGTTACGCCCTGTTTAATGGTTGAATTTAGACTAAAAAATACAGTATTTCTGCCTGTTGCTTAGTAGTCTTAATATAGTGTGTTTTTTGTATTCCTTTGGCCCCCCTCTGGTCTTACAACTCCACTATTTAACTAACATTTCCCTACAACTTGTGCTTTGGTTCTCATTTATGGCACTCTCTTTCTCTCCTTAGTTGTTGTTATGCTCTCCAGTTCTTGACTATTTATTAAAATAACTGTATATTTTTTTTGTTGAATCCTCTGCCATTGTCTGGCTTTCTGTGCTCCACAAACACACTCACACCTAGTTAAACCGTTATTTACATACATTTATACATATGGATACAAGTGCAAAACTGCGTGACATTCCAGACATTCGTTTGTGTACAATTTGTTGTTGTTGCTGCTGTTTGCAGTTTGGTTTTTATTCCTTTCCCCCACGTGTTACATTGTTATCAATATCAAGAAGGCTGGAGTGTAGTTGTTTCTTTGTATTCTCCTTTAAGTGTGTGTATGTCTCCATTTTTCTACTCGCCTCGCCTCGCTACACATCGCAATCATACATTCATAAAAACCATATTGGTGGTTGTTGTTAGATTCGTTCATTTATGTGGAATTTTTAACATTGCATTTTGGGCCAGTAATTCTTGTGTTTTTTTGTTCCTAATGGTTTGGTATCCATAACGTTAGGATATGAATAATAATGAACTGGATACAGTAAAACCTAAATAAATGCACTCACAAAAGTGGGGTATACTTTAAGGCGTCAGTTTAAATCAAAAGTGGGGTGTTACCATTTTAACAAAACTGAATTTTTCTCAAAGGTTCGAGTGGGAAAGATAAAATTTGTTGATCTCATATTCCACACAATACATTGAATTGGATTAAAAATTAAAAGTCCATTTCCTCCACCACATTTACCCTGAGGCTAACAGTTCTAAACTAGTTTCCAATTATAAATTATTTATAACCTTCAGGGTAGTCATTTTTGGAAATTTCTAAAACTCCCTTGTTATATATTTGGTAAAAGATCATGGTTTTTGAAATAGCGGAAATCCCAAATACATATTTATTGAGTACAAAATGAATTGTTTTTGTTTCCGAATCCTTATAGAAATATTACTTAAGCTCTATATTGTGAAAACCAATCAAAATAATAAAGGAGACTTTTCTTGTTGTCTGAGTTCGCAAACGAATTGATCTAATCTCTTATAAAATCTATTCCTTTGCCATATCACTTTCATTTTGTAGCAAAAATAAAACCTAAAAGTAAAATCTTTTTTTAAAAAAAAAAACAAACTTACTCTTATTTACTAATTTATTATTGTCAAATTGCAATCATTCCTCTTGCAATCTCAAACGATGTTGCGTCAAAAAGGCCACATCAAATATGGCCTCTTGCTGCAGCAATTCATGCACTTCATATTTCATAGACTCTTCATAGGCATACAAAATACTAGTGTCGTACAACATCATTTTACAATGGGACAAGGCCAAAATGCAATTTCTTAAACGTGTAATAACTTCACGATCGGCACGAGGTATAACCTCAGAAAGATTTTGTGAGAAGCCACCATCACCGCCGTCTTGTTCCAAATTCACCAAAGGAGAAATCCATATAAAACCATTATTACCCAAAATAATACTGGCACCACAGGGTAAATTGTGAAAATGTGTCTTACGTCTTTTAACCAAAGAGGGAAATACCTTGACCAGAACACCTTGCGAGAGTTTGCCATACTTTAAAGATCTGGTGTACAGGGATAAAGTGCCCTCATCGTAAATATTTTGTACTTCAGCGGATATCAAATCACCTTCTTGCAAGTATTTACGCATAGCTTGTTCATCCTCAGCCACACGTCTTCTCAGCTCACCACCCGGCAAATTTACGGAAGACAGCAGTAGTACAGAATCTAAACGGGAGTTGGTGTTTACTTTCCATCTTTTCTGTTGCACCTCTGTGATGCGCGCCACCACCACATCACCAATTTCTCCGACATAACGACTTTTCAACGGTTTTATGGACACCAATTTATTCACTTGCTCTATCACACCGGCCACCGAGGCTTTAATATCATCACCCTCCACATAGGTGCCATGGCCCTTCATGAAACCCTGTTGGGTTGTAACCACCTCGCCTGGTGTATACAAACGGGGGGCATTTGTTTGGTTTTGGGCCAACAAATCCATATTAACACGATCTAGGGCTAGTTTTATATTCACACTTGTGGACATTTTGTTTAAAGTTTAGTTAATTTCGTTTTAAATAAAGAAAATAAACAAAAATTTTAGTATTTACACGCGGTGTTTTGGTACGAGTTAAATAAAAGTGTAGCCAACAGGGAGGTTGGCAAGACTATCTCTACTATAAGTTGCCATTTGTTTGTTTTCTTTTCACAGCTGTTTGAAA
The DNA here is from genome assembly GCF_958450345.1 of Calliphora vicina. NCBI lineage: Eukaryota > Metazoa > Arthropoda > Insecta > Diptera > Calliphoridae > Calliphora > Calliphora vicina. The sequence continues at coordinate 119,086,897 of NC_088783.1, forward strand.
GTGCTGCCATATTGTTTGCTTAACTAGCTAATGTTGTTTTTGTTGTTTAATGCGTCATTCAACCGTTATTGCAAGATGGTGCCATTTACCCAGCAGATTTATACATTGTTGGGTAGTATTGCCAAATTTACTTGATTTTGTTGGTAAACAACAGCAATAAACAACCACTATTTGACATTTCTATGCATTTTTGCCAAAATCAATTGTTTGTTGTTTTTGTATTGCTTGTTGTTTGACCCACATCCTGTTAATTTATGCCCTGGCGTCATATATTTTTGTTGGTGAAATTCAGTATTCATTTTAAAAGCAAACAAATAAAGTGAAAATTATTATATTAACAACAATTTGGGGAGGCAAAGAGGTAAACTGGTTATTAAATTAGTATAGTGAATTATTTATTAAATCGCAACAAAAACATCAGCAAGTCACAAGCACGGCATTAATATATTTATATTTGTTTAACGATTTTATTTTGACAAACATTGTTTTAGTTCTTGGTAAATTTTCAACGAGTGACAGTCGCAGTTAAAATATACTAAATAAAAAAAAGGAAAAATAAAGCTTCCAGAACAAATTTGTGGTGGATTAAATTGGATTTTTGTGTTTAACAAAATGTCTACAGCACCACGTAAATTAGTGGTCGCTTTGATAGTAAGTGTTTTGATAATAGCGGCACCAATATGTGAAGCCAAAAGGTCTTTGGGTGGCAGCAATCGGAAATCTTCATCAGGCGGTGGTTACAGTACACGCCGTCAGCCTACCAGTGTTACTAAGCCTACTTATAACACCAATAGTGGTAGTAGCAGTGGTAATTCCCATGCTGATGCTGCTAAACTCAGCTATCCCAACTATAATTCTCAACCTAATCGTCCGGCCAATACTCCACCAGCGAACAATCAGCCTATAGGCTGGAATGTGCCCAATCAAGGAAATGCCGGACCACCACCAGCCTATTCAGCTTCGAATGTGGCCGGAGGAGCCAAAACTAATATGCATGAAGCACCACCGGTATATCAGAAACCCAATTATGGCGCAGCTCCCCCTAGTTATAACCAAGCTACAGGTACCAACTATGGCGCAGCACCCCAATACAACAATCCAGGTGCCATGCCTGCTGGAGCTACATATCATAGTCCAAATAATCTACCAGCTGGCGCCACATACTATAACAATCCCTCTCATGTTCCCGGAGGTTATGGTGGCGGTGGTGGTGCTTATCCTGCTGGAGGTTATGGTGGTGGCTACCATGCTCCCGGTGGCATGCCTGCCGGCGGTAACTACTATAATTCGCCACAAAACTTGCCTCAGGGCGCTACATATTTGCCCGCTGGTAATGCCTTGCCTCCAGGTGCTGTTCTCTATTCCTCACCACCTCAGCAAACTTCGTCTGGTTTAGGTTTTGGTAAGTGGGACTTTTTTTTAAATAATATTGAGCTTAAGTTATAAATTTAATTGGTATTTTTGAACAGTTTATACATAAAATTAATTTTTTTTAGGGGATTTTTAATGAAAACATTTTTTATGCATAATACCGGTAGTATTTTTCAAACTTTATATTCATTCAAGCATTACATTTTAACAAAAAAGCGTGCATATGACCTTTATTTAAATTTTTCTTTTTTAGTTTAATAACAATGCAAATACATTTTGAAAATGTTTCGTTATATAACACTAGCTGATCTAAATAGATAACAAAATATTTAGTAAACTCATAAAAACAAAACTTTCATAAATACTAAATGAGTAGATCGTTCAACTGTTTTAAATACAGCCACCTACATTAAACTGAAATCTCCATAAAACAGTTTATACTTTTTTTTAAATTATGTTATAGTGTAAATATCACTTGGTAATTATTTTTTCAAACGTGACTAAGTTTTTTTTTCTAATTTCAATTATTGTAATTGAATGCATATTTGAAAATCCCACAGTTTAAAACTAGTTTTTTTTATGTAAAAATTATTAAATATTGTTACTAAGAATTGTTGCTACTAGTTTATCTATCAGGGGAAATAAATTCATTTGACAGGGAATTATAAAACCATTTTTTTTTGTCTTGCGTATTAGGGAAAACCTTAAATATGATTAAAATTTTTTAAAATGTTAGTAAAGAGCTTATATTGAGTAAATAAAGTTAAAAATTTAAAAAAAAAACTGTTATACATAAAAAATAATTGATTATTTTCTTGGTATAAAAGAAACTTGTTTTTGCAGAATACATACGAAAATTTAAATTGTTATACAAATATTAATGTAAAATTTCTGTAATATAATTTGAATTAATTCAATTGTTTGAAATTGTTTTATGTTTTCAACTGTTATGCAAAAATTTTAAACTGGTATACATATATTTGAAACTGTTATACAGAAGTTTAAAACTGTTATACACAATTTTTAAATTGTTATACTCAATTTTGAAATTATTATACACAATTTTCAAAACACAATTTTTTCCAAAATTTTTAAAAAAAAATTTTAAATATTTCAAGACATTTGAAACTTGTATACAAAAGTTTGGAATGGTTACATACTTTTTAAACTGTTATACATTATATTCAAACTATTATACACAAATTATAAACTATTATACTGGAATTAAATACTCTTATAACAAATTTATAACTGTTATACGCCAATTTTAAACAGGTATATATACATTTGAAACTGTTATACTATATTTACTAACAAAATTTAAATAGAAACGTTTATTTCAACTCAAATTTCAAACTATTGTAAGAAAATAAAACTGTTATACACAATTTTCCAAATTGTATACAAAATCTTAAACTGTTATACACAATTTTCAAACTTTTGTACATAATTTTCATACTATTATACTCGAATTTATTACTCTAAACTATTTTTTTATTGTTATACGCCAATTTTAAATCGGTTTACATTCACTTGAAACTGTTATACTATATTTACTAGCCGAATTTAAATCGAAACGTTTATTAATACTCAAATTTCAAACTGTTGTAGGAAATTAAAACTGTTATACACAATTTTTTTTCTCAAATTTTATACAAAATGTTCAAAGTTTTATATAAAATAACTGTTATAATTAAATTTCAAAATGTTCCAGGAAATTAAAACTGTTATACAACATTTTTCAAATTTTATAAAAAAATTTCAAGGTTTTATATGAAATTTTCAAACTGTTATACGAAATTTTTAACTTTTATACACAATTTTCAAACTGTTATACTCAAATTTCAAAATGTTGCAGGAAATTAAAACTGTTATACAACATTTTCCAACTTTTATAAAAAAAAATTCAAAGTTTTATATGAAATTTTCAAAATGTTATACGAAATTTTCAACAGTTATACAAAATTTTCAAACTTTTATACACAATTTTCAAACTGTTATACTCAAATTTCAAAATGTTGCAGGAAATTAAAACTGTTATACAACATTTTCCAACTTTTATAAAAATATGTCAGTTTTATATGAAATTTTCAAACTGTTATACACTATTTTGAAACTGTTATACGAAATTTTTAACTTTTATATACAAATTTTAAACTGTATACAACACCTGAATCTATTAAACTAAATTTTAAATTTTGTATACAGACCATCGAAAAAATCATCACAAAAAGGTCTGATACACCCAACAATTGAATATTTTTAAAACTTTTCATTGTATAGTCTGTCAACCACTGAATTTTGATGTTCTTCTGTAAATTATTTAATCATTTTACTGTCAAGTAAACAAAACCTGTTTCAATGTACATACATTCTCGTGCATTTTGCAGAATATTTAATTTGCCAATTATTCGTTTTTGAAAATTATTCGATTTACAGCACAGAGACGAATGATAAAGGTATAAAAATAATGTTTAATATGCAATTAAATAGAATTTTAAAAACCCTTAAACAAACTGGAAAATTCTTATACAAAATTGAAAAAAAAATCTGCAGAGAATGTTAAATAAATTAAAAATGAAACAAATATTAATAGATTTATAAAGCTAAGATACACTTAGGAAGGACCTTGGAGTTTTTATAAAGCAAATAATAAAATTTTTTTGGACCCTATAGGCAAAGGTGCTAAAATTAAATTAGTTTTCAATTGAATACAAAAAAAAAATACAAAAAAAAACGATAATTTAATTTATTTGTGGGGCATTGATATTGAAGAGTACAAAAGAATAAGTGTTGTTATTCAAAAGTTTATTTACTTTTAATATTAACAATATTTCTTATTTGGGTTAAAATAAATAATAAGTTATGAAAACAAAACAAAAATAAAAACAAACACAAGTAGAGTTTACTTAATGGAATTTTTTATTTATTTTTGTTGACAAAATTTAGGTTCTGGTTTAGCTGCTGGAGCTATAGGCGGTGCTATATTGGGTCATGTTTTAACACCCACACAAACCAGAGTTGTGGAACAAGCTCCTGCTGCTGCAGCAGGCAGTAGCGATGGTGGTCACGATCGCATTATAATCATTAACAATGGACAGGTAATGAACACAACAGATGCCAATGGTGTTACTGTGGTTAATACAGGAGCCACACCAGCCCCTGGAGCACCAGCTGCCGGCGAAACACCCTCACCTTTGGCCCCCATGGCTGCAGTACCAGCCGATATGCCTCAGAATGCTACTAATGCAGCTGATACACCAGCCATGCCAATGGCAGCAGCTGCTGCTCCTGTTGCAGCAGCTGATGGTAGCCCAGCCCCTGCTAATCCTGAACAACCACCAGCACCAGGCGGCATTATCTGTGTGCCAGTACGCGTTAATGAAACTGATCCAGCGGATGCTACCAAAATGATAGAAGTTGAAAAGATTGCCTGTTATCCAGCTCCACCTCCACCACCTGCTGAAGCTGTAAATCCAGCAGCTCCAGCTGCCCCAGCTACACCAGCAGAAGGCCCTGCTCCTTTGGCTCCCATGCAACCCATAACCGCAGGTTCTTCTTCACAGCAATTGCAACAAGAGTCTACCATGATTGGTGATCAAACCATTAAATCAGCCGATAATGCAGCTGGACTGAAAGACAACAGTTTCCTGGCCGCTCTGATGTGCTTCGTATTAAGCTATTTAGTAGCTTATAATTAAATTTGTTTGCATGTTTATGAAACTTGCAGCCTAAAAATCGAACAAACTCATTATATATGTATCATTCTCAAGAATCTTAATGTGAATTAATTAATCTGGTCAAAATAATTGAATATTACTAGCTCTTTATTATTGTTATTTAAATGTTTAGCAAAATTGCTGCACTAATTAATCAAATATTTGTAATTCCAAACATGTTTAATAGCCGTTTAAATTAACCTTGAATTCGAATATATCTGTACGTATTTGTATACTCATAAATTAAACAAAAAACAAACGTGCATAATTGTAGTATACCTCAGTGTAAAAACAAAAAAAAGCTTTAAAATTTATTACCTGCATGAGTATTTTGTTGCCAACTTGTTAAACTCTAAACTATTTAAAACTTCCTTTATATATTCTATAGTAAGCGAAAAAAAGACCCCACAGACAAAATATTTTTTTTATTTTTTTTTGTTATTACATTTGTTTTATTTGCCTGTTTAAAGGACTAGACAGCCAAGCCAACAAAGAGCATAAATCAATATTATTGTTAACCTTGTTACAACCTTCAAAATGTTATCAAACTTTTAACATCTTAATGAATTAAAAATATCCTACACTCCTCCCACGCCCCTTAACAGAATATATAATTGTAATTTAATGGCCTTAAGTAAATAAAAAAACATACATAACTGAAATTAGGGAATTTTTCAAATCAATTTTTTATTACTTTTCATATTTTTACATATTTTTTACTTGTTATTATTGACTATTTACTTTGGCAGCTTTATTTTTTTTTTTTATTCAAATAACTTTATAATACAATAACTATATTATGTATGTACAATAAACGAATAATGAAACATTTTGTTAAAAATTTATTTTTTCAATAAATTTGCACTTTAAATTACTAAAAAAAAACACACCCCCAACACCACCAGCATTTTGAAAGAGTTTTATTGTTTGAAAACGGGATTTTTAATATGAAAAGGTAAAATTTAAAGTAAGAAAGCTTTAACGGACTGGACTCACTGTAACAAGATTTGTATTTACATAGAAAAACTTTTTTTGCGGCTTGAATTACAATATTAACCCTCCAGATTTGCTTTAAAATATATTGTAGAGGAACAAATAAAATGCCAATATTCATATGAGTACTTTTAAAATTAATCTCCATTTAAATACTCAAAATATATCAATATTTATTAAAGAACAATCAAATAAAACTTTTTAGATCATTAAGATCTTTAAAACTCAAATGCCCATACAGCCCAATTATGAATAAAAAATTCCCCGGTAGTTTTTTCCCCATTGAATTTGAATAGGAAAAATGAGAAAAGTGAAAAAAACTCCCGGAGAATTTTTATTCATAATTGAGCTGATAGTTTCTTTTTTTTAATAATAAATAATGAAAATTCTTTCTAAAATTGTAAACTAATAAAAGATTGCAACAATAGAATTTCATTAAAAACTGGAAATGAGAGCATCATCATACTCTTTATATATGAGAACAGTTTCTAAAAAAAGTAAAAAAAAAAACTGATTTAAATGATGAAAATGACCCAATGGCATGCGGCAAGGTGCTTTATCCTCCTGGAGCATGGACAAGGAGACGATTGTAGTGATGTACAAAGCAATTGATTGCTCTTTTATCAATTATGCCGCTTCATAAGGATCTGATTTCTCAGTGACAATCAATGGCGAGGATTGCAGATTTCCCAAAATCATGCACACTAATACAAACAATTAAAATTTCTTTTAATATCTTTCAGGGAAGAAATTTCTATGACAGCAGAGCCGTTACAACCACAATCGATCACAAATATTTATATTTATTCCCACAGGGTGTGGAGGACACAACGTTGATGATCTTTGCGGTTTGGTAAATGGTTATCTCAACGAAATCCACAATTTCTTCACTGCACGTAACCTGCAGCTTACACCGACGAAGTCATCGGCAACACTCTTCACCACTTGGGCGAAGGAGGTAAAACTCAACTTAGGCATCATGCTCGACGGCGTACAAATTCGGACAGTGAACCACTCGAAAATCTTGGGGTTCACTTTTGATAGCCTTTTTACCTCCTCAGCACACGCCACTGCGAAATAGGAACAAGGTCCTCAAGGCACTAGCTGGCAGCACTTGGGGTATGGACAAAGAAAACTTGATAGCAATCTACAAGACGATTGACCGGTCAGTGGTCAACTATGCTGCTCCAGTGTGGTGGCCTTCGTTAAGTAATACTCTGGAGAAATATTCAAAGCTGTCAAAATGCAGCCTTAAGGACCGTCACAGGCTGCCTCCAAATTACCTCCGAACACCACCTTCACGAGGAAACTAAGGTTCTACCGGTCAGGGAACATAACATCATGCTGACGCAACAGTTCCTTCTGGGATATCACCGGAGGAGCCATCCAAACTTCGACATCACACAGTTGGAGTCTCCCCCGAGGCATGTCATACAGGACCTTAGAAAATACGAGGAGAGCATACAGAGGTATGTGCAGGATCCATTTGATCGCAGCTCGTATATGACAGCTTTGAACGACACTCATAGAGACGCCATCAATTCCACCGTAGCAGGATACCGTATGAATGTCGTACTTGGAGGACACCTACCACTGATAGCAGACACCGAAAAAATTCTACCGCGTAAAACAAGAGTCGTTCTGGCTTCTGGTCCCGCATAGACCGTGCCGTCCTCAACTTATGCCCAGTATGTGGTCAAGGTCCCCATGATACCCTCCACATTTTCAACTGTCCAGCCTGCCCTACTTCACTACGTCCAGTAGATTTATGGATCCACCCAGCAGAAGTAGCACAATTCCTTGGACTTGATCTTGCAGAACCCCCAGATTAAATATTGTAAAATTGTTGAAGCTGCTACTACAACAACAACAAATATTTATCAACGACACCACCTGTCGTATCTAACGATGGCGCGGCGCTTTGTCTCAGCATCACATCAAACAAAAATTGAAATATCGAAATTAAGATCTAAAAGCTCTCTCTGCTACCTCTTGGTGCTTGAATAATGAGACTATTGTAGCGACATACAAGGCAATTGGTCGCTCTCTTCTCAATTATGCAGCCCCAGTATGAACTTTATTCCTTAGCGACACTCAATGGCGAGGTTTACATTACAAGAGCTTATAAAATGTTGCATAAAACAGCGATCTAGGTCTGTAGGAAAATAACGACTTATAAGTAGTTTGTATTGAGACTATGTGACTCCAGGTGGCCGGGAAGGGATGAATATGTGATCTATGGTTGTCATACATTGTTGAACTAGGGTAAGGTTAGTCGAGTGTTGTTGCTCTCCTATTGAGCAAGAAAGCCTAGGTAGTACTGACTAAATGGAGGCCACATTCAGATCGAATAATAACGGCGAGATTCTGCAGACGTGACAGAAAATATTCCCACGAAAGCTGCGGTCCCACTAATGATCACTTTTACAGCTTCCTAGAAGGAGCAAATACAAGCAAAAATGTTGGTGAAAACAATTTTGGCGAAAAAAAAAATTTGACGAAAAAAAATTTTTGGTGAAAAAAATATTTTGGCGAAAAAAAAAAAATTGGTGAAAATTAGGTGAACATTTTTGAAAATTATAATTTGAAATTATAAAATGATTTCTTTAGAATCGGATTTCACAAGAAACCCCCAGAACTCAGATTTTTTAACCCTAAATTAGAAATCCTATCTTTAAATTGCTTCTAAAACCTTTTAAATTAACCCGGAATAGATAGAGACCTTTCCTAGATGAAGAAAATATTCTAGAATCTAACTTAACAGGGTTTTAAATTCCTTTTAGACGATGGTGCCAAAATCGAATGTTTTTTAAAATACGAAGGACACAAAACTGTACCCAAAATAGAGTCCATTGCTGGAAATTAGAGAGAATAAGTATTGCAAGTTCATTGAACCTATAAAGGTACGAATTTCTTAAATTCTCTCAGCTGGCAACAGTTTAAATGTAAGTTTTCTTTATTATTAAACTATTCTTTATAATTAAGCTATTATTAATTACAATTTTATTAATAATTAAAGTAAGTATGTATTTATTAATAAATGTGTAATTGAAAATAACCTTGAAATTAATCATGAACAGTGAAACTTTTATTTAGCGGACAGCTAGCTGCGGTTTTAGATTAAATAGCGATTGTCTATTTAAAGAAGTGATTATAAATTATAAAACCTTATTTGAAACCAATGACTGGGAGTTATATTGTTATACGTTGCGAAAAGAAAATAAAACATTTTCAAAATTCAGGGTATAGAGAATATAAATTTCAATGATTTACTTATCGACAGGAATTACCAAACATTTGCTGTTTACAAATTTGTAGCTGAATGTTCAAGATCGGAAACTCACTTTGCTAAAACCTAACTCAGTTTTCAAGAACCTAAGAGGTAAGAATGTATTAGTAAAAAAAATCTATCAACCTAATTATGAATAAAAATTCCCCGGGAGTTTTTCACCTTTTCTCATCTTTCCTATTCATATACAGGCCTGCCACAGAATTTCATTCCGATCGAAAGTGGAATTAATTCCGTATTTTGCTTCTTCAGAAATAGTAAAACGAAAATTTCTTTCGGAATGAAACCACTTTCAGTTTTCAAAGTGGAATTGATATTTGATTGTAATTATTTGGTTTTCTAAAATTTTTAATAAATTTCTGTACCAAAACCTTCACATTTGTTTTAATATGAAAAACGCTGAAGAACCTAAAACGAAATCTATCGGAATAAAAACTACGGAATTGAAACCATTCCGAACAAAATGTGTGACAGGCCTGATACAATGGGAAAAGACTTCCGGGGAACAAACTCCCGCGGAATTTTTTATTCATAATTGGGCTGTATGTGAAAACAAAAACACATTTGTTTGTGTGTGATTATTTTTTAGTAATTTTATTTTTTTGTTTCATTTTTATTCTAGTTTCCGTTCTATGTGTATTTCTCTATAGATCAAAATTAATACTTTTAAATTAAATTCTATAGAAATGTAACTGATCACTACTTAAAACGTCAAAGGGTTAAATTCCATTTTAATTTAAAACATAAATAAATATTACCCCGCCACGCCAAGTAAACAAATACCTTAACGAGAATTATAATACAAACAGTGAGTAATCAACATAAATACCAACAAATTAACAGCAAAAACATGAAAAATATTAAATAAATGCAAAATAATTTAAGTCAATGAAAATCAGCTCCAAAATCCCCCTCGATTAACAAAATTATGCTCTCTGTTTTTTTCCAAAACCAAGATATAGTTAAAAGAGCTGTAATAAAGAGAGAGAGAGTGGGAGAGTAATGAGTAACTGTTATAAATAACGTATTTATATTTAAAAATATATAAATATGGCTCGTACACTCTTCTAAATGATAATGAATAATGAAATATTTTATATTTTTTTTTTGTTATTGTTTAGAACAGCGATAAGATACAATGGGAATCAATTTTCTATAGGCTCCCACAACTAAAAACAAATGCATAGTTTGTCATAACAAGAATAGAGTTTGTAAAAAGAACAATTAATTCAAAAGTGTATAAAAGAATAGAAGAATTTTTAAATTAAACTGCAAATGTTTTCGAAATGTAATAATAAAAAAAAAATAATGATGTGCCTGAGTGATTAGCAAACAAAACTGCATATAAAAATAAAGCCAACCAATGCATGATAAAAATAAATGTATAAAAAATAAACTATAAACTGACCGCAAGTTAAACATACGAGTACTGAAACTCTGCTGCTTACCACCCATTCCCTTCCCTTGTTAGCACTTTACAGGCTTTACAAAATAAAATATGCAGCAGCAGCAGCAATCAACATTTAATAATTACTCTCCTCATTCGCCACAAACACCAGATTCTGCGGGCATTCTTATCGCCAATGCAGGCTCAGCAGCCAACGAACGTAGAGGCCAGAAAAACATTATGAATTGTTTTCGCGATCGTACTCCCAGTTATACGCGCTCGAACAGTAACCTCACACGTGTTAACGTTTTAACAACCACCAAACCTTTGAACTCCCGACCTGAGGCACAAGTTTTACACAATCAGCCCCGTCCTAGACCCATTAAGCTAACTTTATTAAAAAGTTCCAGCACCAGAGACTTGACACGGCTCTACGAATTGGATGTTAATACTCAAATACCACTCACACCCATATCATCCGCCTCTTCAACGGATTTACATAAAATGACTTCATCCTCCTCTTCTACTAGTTCATCCTACAATACTAATTGTTCATCGGCACAGTGTGCAGCACGTTTACAGAAATTGGAACTGAAAATAGAGGAATTGGAAAAGCAATTGCTTAATCAAGACAAGACAACCAAGGCAATGGCTATTCAGGTGCAAGATTTGTGCAAGAAATTTGAACAATTTTCTAGGGAGCAGCAGCAGTTGCAGCAAACTCCAACTAAACCCAAAAAGTCTGCAAGCATGAGATTGGTGAAAAAAGATTCCACAGTGGGAGCCACAGTACAGCCCTCAAAATTGGCAGCCTGGTTAAAGCTGTCCAACTTTTGGAAACAACGGCCCAGTATACAGACACTGAAGGAGCAGAATATTTATAATGGTAAGAAAATAATAGTGAATTTATGAATATTTTCTAAACGATCAGAAACATGACCCAAAAAATAAAAATAAACAAGTTTTCAAATAATTTTTTAGAGTTTTTCATAAAAAAAATTGTTTTAACACAAAAAAAATACATATTTTGGATAAATTTAAAAAAGCATATTTTGGCATATGTTTGTTTTAACTGAATTTTTGACAGCTCTAACACGATAAAACCCCTATTATCCTTAAAATTCCAAATTTCTCTTAATTTTTGGCCATTTTTCCAAACATTTTAAAAAGCATATTTTTGCATATTTTAGCTTATGTTTGAATTTACTGAATTTTAACAGTTCTAATACATATTATCTGTTGGTAACCTAATTTCTCTTAATTTTTGGATATTTTTTACAAAAAATTTAAAAAACATATTTTTGATTTTTATGAATATTAACACGAATACCTATATTAACCTAAAATACTAGTTTCTCTTAATTTTTGGTCATCTTTTGCAAAAATTTTAAAAAGCATATTTTTGCATATTTTAGCATATGTTTGCTTTTACTGAATTTTAACAGCTCTAACACCTATTATCTCTTAAAAACCTAATTTTTCTTCATATTTTAACACGAAACCTCCAATTAACCGTAAAAAACTTAACTTTTGGAAAATTTTCGCAAAACTAATTTCTCTTAATTTTTTGCCATTTTTTTGCAAAAATTTTAAAAAGCATATTTTTGTTTTTAATGAATTTTAACACGAAAACCTATATTAACCGAAAAATACTAGTTTCTCTTAATTTTTGGTAATTTTTTGCAAGAATTTTAAAAAGCATATTTTAGCTTATGTTTGAATTTACCTAATTTTATCAGCTCTAACACGATAAAACACATATTATCTGTTAATAACCTAATTTATCTTAATTTTTGAGCATTTTTCTCAAGAATTTTAAAACGTATTTTTTAGAATATGTTTGCATTTACCTAATTTTAACAGCTCTAACACGTTAAAACACATATCTGTTAATAACCTAATTCATCTTAATTTTTGACCATTTTTGCAAGAATTTTAAAAAGCATATTTTTGCATATTTTAGCTTATGTTTGAATTTACCTAATTTTATCAGCTCTAACACGACAAAACACATATTATCAGTTTATAACCAATTTATCTTAATTTTTGACCATTTTTCGCAAGAATTTTAAAACGTATTTTTTAGAATATGTTTGCATTTACCTAATTTTAACAGCTCTAACACGTTAAAACACATATCTGTTAATAACCTAATTCATCTTAATTTTTGACCATTTTTGCAAGAATTTTAAATATTTTTGCATATTTTTGCTTACTGAATTTTAACAGCTCTAACAAAAGAAAACCTATATTAACCGTAAAATACTAGTTTCTCTTAATTTTTGGTAATTTTTCGCAAGAATTTTAAAAAGCATATTTTTGCATATTTTAGCATATGTTTGCTTTTACTGATTTTTAACATAACTAACATCATAAAACACATATTATCTGTTAATAACCTAATTTATCTTCATTTTTGACCATTTTTCGCAAGAATTTTAAAAAGCATATTTTTGCATATTTTAGCTTATGTTTGAATTTACCTAATTTTATCAGCTCTAACACGATAAAACACATATTATCAGTTTATAACCAATTTATCTTAATTTTTGACCATTTTTCGCAAGAATTTTAAAAAGCATATTTTAGAATATGTTTGCATTTACCTAATTTTAACAGCTCTAACACGTTAAAACACATATTATCTGTTAATAACCTAATTCATCTTAACTTTTGACCATTTTTCGCAAGAATTTTAAAAAGCATATTTTTGCATATTTTTGCTTACTGAATTTTAACAGCTCTAACAAAAGAAAACCTATATTAACCGTAAAATACTAGTTTCTCTTAATTTTTGGTAATTTTTCGCAAGAATTTTAAAAAGCATATTTTTGCATATTTTAGCATATGTTTGCTTTTACTGATTTTTAACATAACTAACATCATAAAACACATATTATCTGTTAATAACCTAATTTATCTTCATTTTTGACCATTTTTCGCAAGAATTTTAAAAAGCATATTTTTGCATATTTTTCCTTATGTTTGAATTTACCTAATTTTATCAGCTCTAACACGATAAAACACATTATCTGTTAATAACCTAATATATCTTAAATTTTGGACATTTTTCGCAAGAATTTTAAAAAGCATATTTTTGCATTTACTGAATTTTAACAGCTCTAACAAGAGAAAACCTACATTAACCTTAAAAAACTAATTTCTCTTAATTTTTGGCCATTTTTTGCAAAAATTGCTTTTACTGAATTTTAACATCACTAACATTATAAAACCTCTAGTATCTGTTTAAAACGTAATTTTTTATAATTTTCGCAACAATTTTAAAAAACATATTTTTGCATATTTTAGCATATTTTTTCTTTTACTGAATTTTAACGGCTCTAAAGCCACAAAACAACTATTATCTGTGAAAAACCTATTTTCTCATCACTTTTGGCCATTTTACGCTTATTACTCTTATAAAAGAGTCTCATCCACTGTGACCTTTTGAACCTAAACCAAAAAAAATTCCTTTAATCTAACTTTAAATTATTTCTAAACCCTTTTAGATGAGCCCTGTTTCGATACTGAAATCGAATTGGTGTTAAAAGATGAAGTACACAAAACTGTGCCCAAAATTGTGGTCGATTGCTGTCAATTAATCGAGGATAAGTATCGCAAGTCCAGCGAACCGATTGAGGGTATATATAGACAATGTGGGGATTATAATAAAATGCAGGCCTTAAGATTTAGCATAGATGCCAATGATTATATGGCCTTGAGGCAAACCAATGTGGATATACATACTTTGGCTGGAGTGTTGAAATTATTTTTAAGAGAAATCAAAAGTCCCTTAGTATCGGCGAATGAGGCTAAAACATTTATAGGCAAACCCAATCAGTGGTGTAAGTATTTTTAATAATTATTATTTATATAAGAAAATATTTAAATAATAAATTATTTCTTCTAGTGTTGACTGATTTGCCTAGTAAATTGGAAATCTTAAAAAGACTGATACGTTCCCTGCCGGAAGTGAATCGTGATACTATGGAATATTTATTTGCACATTTCAATAAGTATGTTAGTTAGCCTAGACTAAAACCTGATTACTCAACAATATTTGTTCACAATATAATCTAAGTAACCCATATAAATTTAATTGTTGCTGCTTTATCTTTTTTCGTAGATTAACCAAAGTACCTTTACAACATATAAGTGCCGAAACGTTATCATTGTCTGTAACACCCTCCATATTTCATAGCGTACAATCAGGTGCCCGCATGCAAGACATACACCTGCTGCTAAAAGAAAGTGAAATTCTGGCCGATTGTGTTAAAATCATGATCGAATATCATCAAAAAATATTTCAGTAAGTTGTTGGTTATAATTAGGAATTCTTAACCCAAAAATCTAATTTTTTTTATATAAAATTTTAAAAATATAGCCAAAGTCTAGATAATATTGCTAATACAGCACAATTACCAACACCTTTACCTCGTTCCCTTATCCATAATCATCAAAATTCCTGAATATTTGTTGTCCTCTATCGCTCTCTCTCTCTCTCTATCTATCTCACAATTTGCTTGAACATTTTTAGATGCACTTCGGATCGTAAGCAACAGAGAAATCGCATTAGCGTAAGGAATTTGAAGAAAACTCTGTCACATCCGGATTTATTATTTCAAAATTTATTTTGATTTTAAATAATTGAACAAAAAGTATTATTTTTAAAATCTATTTATAAGGAAATACTCAATGCAAAGCAATGTAATGTAAATGGAATTGAATAAAGAAACATATTTTATAATTTAAAGGAAATATTTAATTATTAACAAGTTATTATGGTGGCTATAATAAGGACATCGTGGGCAATTTAATACCGTTATCGATTCTTGTTTTGCCAGATCACCAAGGACCGATATAGCGTTCAACACCACGTGCAAATGATAAAATTGTGGAATGGAAATGAAATGGAAACTTACCCAAATTTTCATTTTCAGCGATTTCTGAATGAATGGATAATCCAAATGAGATCCAAGAACGTCCAATGCATTCAGAAAAATTCTCTGTTTGGTGTAGATTTTGGGCTGGCGGCGTTCGATCCATATTTATTTAAGAACGATGTTGGCCAGGGCTTCACTGTCAACGGCGAGTGCTATAGGTTGATGATTACCAACTTCTTTAAGCATGAATTGGATGATCGGCGCTATGTGCCACACAGCTCATGTCACATTGGACATTCTGCACGAGCGATTTGGGGGCATGGTCATCTCACGTATAGATGAGTGAACTGGTCACCTAGATCGTGCGATTTGACATGGTGCAGGTCTATGCGAGGCTGAGGCTCAAACTATAGCGGCCATCAAACCCATGTCATCGGTCAAATTTAAATCCTAAATATATCATTATTGTTTTTTACTAGAAACTGAAAAAAGTAAAATTACAAATGTTTTTTGTATAATTTGTTGTAAAATATGTTTCTGATTTACAATTTTTATTAAAAATATTAAAATTTTGAAATTTTCTTACTTATTTTATAATACAAAGGAAATATAAGATTTATTAAAGAAAAAAGTAAAAAATACAACTGTTTTTTGTGTAATTTATTATAAACCAGGTTTTTTACATACAATTTTGAGTAAAAATATTAAAATTTTACTTATTTTCCCAAACATTTTTTAAAAACTTGAAATTTCTAATTTATTTTTTAATTCTAAGGAATCTTTTCTTTATAATTTCTTGTAAAATAGGTTTTTTGTTTATAATTTTTAATAAAAATATCAAAATTTTACTTATTTTCTTTAAAAATCTGATAAAAACTAGAAATTCTTAAAAATTTCTTAAATTCCTTAAACTTCTTATTTCCATTTATTTTTTGTTCCAGTGCTTCTCAAACTGTATTATAACATCTATCTGGCATCTCTTTTTGTTTTTATTTTTATCAAATGTCATTTTTTCATTGACAAAAAAACAAGAGCACAAAAATTTCCCCTCTCATTTGACATTTCCCTTATAAATTATTTCTACTTTGTTTTCATATGGAATAATAAAACAACGAATTTTTATAGATTTTTTCACACAAAATTTATGAAAATAATAACTAAAACGTAGAAAATAAATAACGATCAACATAAATTATAAAAATATAAGTGAGTAATAACGAAATATTGTAAAATAAAAGTGTAACAAAACAAAATATTACCTCATCTTTAAAAGTAGTAAAGAAAAAAAAGCATTACAAAAAAACACACACTCATCAATTGTTAAAGGGGAAATTATTGGTTTTATTAAAGGGGTAAAGGGACAATATAGTTTTTTATGTTTTTAAACAAAGTTGTAGAAAAATAATAGAAATTTAAATAAATTATGCAAAATTTGGTTGTTTTCGTTTAAAAACAAATAGTTTTGTTTGACTAAAAAAAAAATACACGCGTCTTTTTTTAAGATGATGGCTGTTCATATTTAATCTTATCTAAAGTTTAAACACTAACCTAATAACGTTTATTTAATTTATTTTCAATTATTTGATAACCAAGTTAATTAACCTTATGCAGTTTATTTACTTTTAGCGTTTTATAAAAAGGAGACATGTTAAAAATTGCCGCAGAAGGTGTTATGCCACGTTTGGTGTCTTGCATACAAACCTCTTCGAGTGCCCAAAATGCCTGTCAACGTTTGGCTCCCCTAGCTGTGACGGCCACACAAAAATGTTTATCACAATCACAGACGGCCTTGAAAAAATACGTTGTTAAAGATCATTATGAGTTTGATCGGAAAGTGAGTATAATAGAACAAAATTAAGTAAATCAAAATTATAGATAATAAAGCTGTGATAAAATGCTTTTAGTTATATAAGCTCTCATTTTATTTATCACTCACTAATGCTAAATTATGTAGCTACATTATTTTTAGAATATGTATTTGACCTTTTATATTTTCATATCAATATAAGATTAATCTTTTGCTTAATTTAAATATGTATGTCGCTGATTCATTGCTTAATTTGTATTGAAATTTTATTTTCTGTGTTTTTCATTGCATCTAGTGTTTTCATTACCTTTACAATGTCAGTTTATTGTGAAAGTTTTATTGTGGTTTGTTTACATTTTCTTTGATATCTCCTCTATGTTTATTAAAAGGTCTTCTAAAGAACTTTAAAATATGGCTTCAGTTCCTAAATTTATCCTTTTTATTGCGTTTTCATTAATTTTTATTTAATTATTAAGTTCAATTGCTTATATTTTTATTAATCCTTTTTATTATAATTTATTTTATTTACATTTTGCTATTGAGTTTATTTTATATCTCATTTTTTCATAATAACAGTGTGATACTTTTTCATATAACAGTTATATCCTGGTTTGTTTACATTCTGCATATAGCTTCTTCTTCCTTTTTTTCATTTAATTATCATTGCATTATTGTTTACCTTTTTAATTGTTGACTATTTTGTTGTTGTAATTGTTTTGATTAACGGTTACATTTCCTTTTATTTACTAGTGATAATTAACTGCTCTCTTTCTCTTTCATATAACAGTTATATCCTGGTTTGTTTATATTGTATCAGTATATCTGCATATGCTTCTTCTATGTTCTTCTTCTTCTTTACTTAACATTGTAACGGTGAAATAGTATTGTTTACCTTTTTAATTGTTGTTACATTTCCTTTTATTTACTAGTGATAATTAATTAGTATCTTTCTCTCTCATTCATTAATGTTTATTTTTTCTTTGTTTGGCCAGCTGATTCATGGTATTTTCTCATTTGTTTATCGTAAAAAGTAAATAAAATTATGCAACCTGTATAAATAAAAATTTACCTTAAAATAAACACAACAACAAAAGAACTAATATTTTGTATTCATGATTTTAAGCACGTACTCTCTAAACCAAAAAAATGACCTTTTAATATTTATATTTAATTTTTTTTGTAAAAATTATCTTTTTTTCCCAAGGTCATCAATAGTGATATACCCGTTATTGTAAATTTCCATGCAGAATGGTGTGATCCCTGCAAAATTCTCACCCCCAAAATGGAAGAACTTTTAAAGGATTCCACGGAAATCGATTTGGCCATTATAGATGTTGAAAATAATACGGATTTAGTGGAAACGTTTGAGGTTAAGGCGGTGCCAGCTGTTTTGGCTTTCCGCAATGGTGTGGTGGTGGACAAGTTTATTGGTCTGGTCGATGCCAATAGCATAGAATCGATCATTGACAAATTGAAGCGTAAAAATCGCTCCGCAGATGACGACCAGAAATGATGTAAAGATTTGTTATAGTGAAATTTTGTTGAAGTTAGTAATTAACACAGCAAAGAATTGAATAGTTTAGAAGAGGTTTGTTTTCTTTTATGTGTAAATCATGTAACAAATAATGTTTGTGTTTACTTTTTTTTCTAATCAATTAGTGGATAGTATAAGTTTATAAAAAAAAAATTTAATGATAAATAATAAAAAAAACGAAAAAATTTAAAAGATATTTCAAGTTTATGTAAAAAAAATTAACGTGTAAAATAAAATACAGGGTGTTGAACGCAATAAATTTGATTGAAAGCTTATTTATTCTTGGCAGTACACCATGTTGAAGACTTTAATTACATTTTAAGTTTATTACGTTTGACATTTTCCCTCAAAATGACAGCTGTCATGTTGATAGTAGATTTTAAGGACTTCAAATAGTTCCTGTTTCAGACTCCCTTTGTTAGATTAATAGATTTTTTATTAAAATACAGCTGTCAAAAGATTTCTCTGGACCAATTAACGTTTTCAGTCACCTTTTTAAATATTCACTTTTCTCTCTTTTGGATTTTCAGAATCTTTTTGAAATATCCCATTCAGAATATAGAATTCAAACCCCATTTTTTTATTAAAATTTTGATTTCGTTTTAATAGGTCTATAAGAGGTACCAGTCAAGTTGACAGAAAAAGATTTTTATAGGATTTCTTATTCCTTTTGTTATATTAATAGTTTTCTAAATCAGTGACAGCTGTCAAACGATTTCTCTAGACCCATCAAAGTTTATAGACCCCTTTTGAAATATTCAGTATTCTGTCTTTTAGGATTTCAATATCTTTTTGACATATCCCATTGTCAAAAGGTGACAGCTGTCAAACTAACAAACAGTATTAGAATTACAAACCCATTTTTTTATTAAAATTTTGATTCAATTTTAATAGTTGTGAATAACAGCCAGCAGACAAGTTGACAATCAACGATTTTTATAGGATTTCACACTCCTTTTGTTATATTAATAGATTTTTTTATTCAGTGATTTCTCTAGTCCCATCTGTGTTTGAAGACTCTTTTTGAAATGTTCACTCTTCTCTCTTTAAGTTATGAAAATCTATCTGACATATCCCATTGTCATAAAGATATAGCTGTCAAACTGACAGCACTAGAATTCCAACTCCTTTTTAATATTTTTTTTTTATTTTATTACCCAAAATAAAACAATTTTTTGGATTCCTTTATTTTTTTAATACTTCTTTAACTTTATTTAACAAAAGAAATGTGTATTCTTAAAACTAATACAAAAATAATAATTATTATTGCGACCAAACTAATATAATTTATAGAATTTATTGCATGCTCTAGCATGCTAAAGTAATTTCCACTCTTTTTTTTATATAAAATTTTTCATTACAAGCCATTCGTTGCTAATAAACCATAAATATAAACTAAATACTAGCAAAGAAATAATAACAATATTTAGGGGGGAAAACAAAAAAGGACAAAACAATTAAAAAAGAAAGATTACATAGTTTGAAAATTGTAAAAAAAAAGTTTTAAAAACTTTTGTTTAAAAAGTTGTAAATTTACAACAATTGCAAGTTTTAAATATATTTAAACAAAAAAGCTAGACCCCAGAAAACCCAGAAACTAAATTATTTTTGTAAAATATTAAAGAGTTTGTGAAAAACTATTTTGTACTATAAAATTTCATTACAGGGATTATAAATTTCTTAAAAGTTTAGAACTGTTTTTTTGTTTCATTTCCAAATTTCCTGTTAAATCTATTAAACAAACTCAATTTTTTTCTCATAAAGAGAGTAATTGGGGCATTAGTTAATAAATGTTAGTGTTATTAAAAGAAAAAGCCAATTTTATGTTAATAAAAACTTAAATACATATATAAAAGGTGTTAATTAACGTGCCAATTGTATAATTAAAGCAGCACACATTTCAAAAAATTCCATTGTATGATGACCCGTGGGCTGTGGTGGCATAAGACCTATATTGCTCAAGGGCGGTGGAGTTAGACTCTCCAAAATAACATCATCACCCTGTTCGACTTCATCGTGTGTTAATGATTTAAAATCCAGCAAATAACTCTTGGCATCCACCTGATATAGTTGCAAAGACATTTTTGAATGTTTGCCGGTTTTGGTATTTTGACGGCGTACACGCACATGATAAGGATTAATAATTTTCCACTCATAGTCCAGGGCTTTCATGGCACGATACACCTCCAACATAATATCATTAGGTTTGCTCTGAGAGCGTATGCCCAAATGCCATTTGGCTCTTTTGATGGGTGTGCCTCTAGCGGTTTTCTCGGGGAAGGCAGCTCCGCCCTGTGATTGCACCATAGACATGGCCAATTGTCGTTCCCTCATGGGAGCTATACGTTCGGGATGGGGTTTCATAGAGGGTGTTAGGGATGTTCTTCCCGGAGTAGAGCTACCAGATCCCGAACCTCCAGCCAGAAGTTCAGGACTTTCATTGGGCGAATGGGCGGCTGGGGGTGGTGATCCGGCCACAAAGAAATTGTTTATCTCGGTTTTGGCCGCCTCATCGGCAAAACGTTTGTTGTCTATGATCAAATGATAAGCTATGGCCAATTGATCATGAGGATCACCACTCAATAAGGCATTGTGTACTTCCTGCTCCTTAACGCCAAACTTGCCGCACACTTCGGACACTGCATAGGTATCAATAACATTCGAATCTTGTTCTATGGAGGAAGGGAACAAGTAGGAGGGTAAATCCTTTTGGAACCACTCATGTTTCTTAATCTCCTCTATGTTGGCGCGCTTCAAAGGATCCACCTGCAACATTTGACACACCAAATTCACCACCTGCTTATTCAAATACTCCGGTATGGGGAATATGCCCGATTTAATTTTGCGGAACAAGGTGGGCACATGCTCATCATCGAACGGCAAAGTGCCACAAAGTAAGGCATACAAAATAACACCACAAGACCAGATATCCACCTCGGGACCAGCATACAATTTGCCCGAAATAACCTCTGGCGCAGCATAATTAGGTGAGCCGCAAGAAGTCCTCAAAAACTCACCATCCAACATCATGTTGGACAAACCAAAATCAGCAATTTTCACATGGCGATTATGATCCAGCAATAGATTTTCTGGTTTCAAATCACGATGCACTATCATATGGCGATGACAATAGTCTACGCCCGAGATAATCTGCTGGAAGAAACGGCGTGCTTCATGCTCTTGCAATTTACCATGTTTGACAATATAATCGAACAACTCTCCGCCACTCACATACTCCATGATCATGAAAATATCAGTGGGTGTGGAAATAACCTGATACAGTTTAATAATATGAGGATGTCTAAACAGCTTTAGATTTTGTATCTCTCTGCGAATCTTGCCCACCACATCCAATGATTTGATTTTCTGGCGATTCAAAATTTTCACCGCCACCTTGTGTTTGGTCATTTGATGTTCTCCTATCTTGACCTTGCCAAAGGTGCCCGTACCCAAGGTGTTGCCCAGCAAATAATGGCCGATCTTCACCAAGGGCTGTGGGCCGGAGCCCGTATGCACCAAATCCGAGGCCGCCGATGATCTAGAGGTAGGCATTTTTGTAATTATTCAAATTCCAAGGTTCTCTTTATGAATTTCCGTATATATTTTTATTTTATTCCCTTCTATGGGGTGTTGTAGTGTATGCTTCTTCCCGTTTCTATAATGTCGTCGTAGTTTTTTCTTTTTCTTTTCAATTATTTCTTTTTACTTTTTCTGTCTCACTACTAGTTTTTCTTACTATTTCTGGTTAAAGCTCCTAAAATGAGCATTAATTTGTAGATAATTCCTATCCACACACATTTAAATTCGTTATGGTTTAATAATTTTTATAAAATTCCTTTAGTTTTTGCAGTATTTTATAAATTTTCTTTAGTTATTAATCACTTTTTCGCACAAAAAAAAATTATGATCTAAATGAAAAGTTCTTTTTCTTGTGTCTTGTCAATTAAAATGGGAATTTTCCATAAGAGATTTTGACAGTTTAGCAAAATAAAAGGGAAATTTTTGTTGTTGTTCTCAGTATTACAGTTTGAGAAGCACAATAACAAAGTAATCAAACTAAGAGAGTTGCCATATTGAGGGTGGTAATGAAAAAACATAAATTTGAAGGAATTTTTTAAAAATAATAAAAATTAAGTGAAATAATTTAAATGTCATTAAAATTAAAAGAAATTTTATCTCAAAACTGTTTAAATTTTGTAATTATTATTAATATTTTTGTACAAATTTAAAAAGCTTATTCAGAAATAGTGCTATATTTGGTAATAAACTTTTCAATAATAGTTATTAAATCTTGAGGTCTGTTTTAAAAAAATCGGTGGCTCAAAAAAAGTTTAAATTATATATAATAACTATTTGGGAATAAATTAAATTTAAAAGAATTCCAATATTTTCTTATATTCCTACATAGCAGACTCAAAACTTTGGAAATATTTTAATATTCCTATTTAACAGGGGCCGTGGCTTTGAACTGTATCCAAAAACGGGATTGTAATTGGTTAAATATATTTATATAAAGCAAAAACGGACTCAGAACAACAGCTGATTGTATTAGGTGAAGAAAACGTTTGACACAAATATTGCTACGTGGAGACCTAGGGTTAGTATTAGTTGGGGTATGGACAAAGAAACATTACTAGCTACATACAAAATGATTAGTCGATTAGGTGATACTCTGTGGAGAAATTTTCAAAGTTCTCGAAAAAAAAACCTTTAAAATTAGTGTTTTAAAACAATTTTCCTAAAATAAATAAAAATTTTCTGTTTATTTACAAAAATATTTGATTTGAATACTTTTTTCTTTAACTTGGCGTTTTTCATTAATGCCTACATCTGGTAGCTTTGGTAAGAAACTTTACGTTTCGTGTCAAAAGAAAGTTGACGTTCGAGTAAACAACAACATAAGAAAACGGTAGATTTGTGGTAGTGACGACGGTGTAAAATTAAATTAATTTATTATTTTTGTGGCAAAATAAAATCTAATTTAATAAAAATTCAAACCCTAAAAGTGCCTTCTAAAAATATCTATTAAAATCTGTATAACAAAAGAAGTTTAAAGTGAAGAAAAATACTAAAGAAGTATTTGGCAAATACAAAGAAAGGCAGCCAGGCAACAAAAGAAATCATAACAACAACGTCATCAAAGTTAAAAAATAATATAAAAAAATACAAGAAAAAATCCAAAAAATAAAGAATTTAATGTCAAAAGAATAAAAAAAATCATTGAAATTAAAAGAAAATTCCCAGAAAATATATTAAATAATCATTTTTATATTCAAGTGTTAAAAAAAATTTATTAATCATAAAGAAAAATGCGCGCAGGTGCGCTGCATTCTAAAGGGTGGCTGTCCCAATGGTCAGCCAAATGTGAGTCATTTAAAGCCATTAATTGGCTTTTAAATGTCACTGCTTTAGTGTTGTTCTTATTGTGCGGTGATTTTAAGGCTCATGCGCAAGTGGTAGAAAATGAATCGTTTATTAATGAGCCCAAATATTTGGATAACGCCGCGATCGGTTCTTTATTCTCGGATTTACAACGTCAATATCCGCATTTAGCTCGCTCGTATTCTATCGGTAAAACCTTACAAAATCGTGATATGAATGTGTTGGCTGTTACAGGCCCCGGTGATGTGTTAGTGGGTGATTTATTGAAACCGGTGGTGAAAGTTGTGGCCAATATACATGGTGACGAAGCTTTGGGCCGTCAAATGTCATTGTATATGGCTCAGTATTTGGTATTGAATTATGCCACAGTGAATGAGGTTCAAGAGTTGTTGAATACTACGGAGATTCACTTTTTGCCCAGCTGTAATCCGGATGGTTTTGCGGCAGCTAAGGTAAATGTAAGTTTTAATACAATTTTTTATTATTTCTTTCTGGTAAAGTTGAAAAATGCTTGTTCTGGGATAAAAAGTAGCCTTTTAATTAACAAGGCTTTTTTATTTTGGCGGACATTTTGCACTTTCTCTGCCCTTTGCATTGTTTAAATTCGTTTCTGATAAAATTTAAACAGATAGCGAAGATATTTAAGTCTACTTCTATTTTATCAGGAGTGAAATTGTTGCCTTTTTATGAATGCTTATTTATTATGTGAAAAATTTTGCCCGGTTTGTGTTATTTACTAAAAAAATAAACCATTTTTTGCAATATTTTTTGGCTCAACTTTCTCATGTTGAAAATGTTGCCTCTAGAAAAAGCACAAAATAGGTTAAATTTATTGCCTTCAATCTTTAAATATTAATAGGTATAACTCAAACCTGTTTAATTGTTTGGCTTTAATTTTATCAGTTGTGAACATTTTAAATTTCAACGCATTTTTATTCAGTCGGAAATATTGCATTTTCTCTGCCCTTTGTTCATTTTGTATTCTTTGTCGAAAATGTTGCCCTTTTTGTATTATTTAATGAAGGAATGCAAAACTTTGAACAGTTGAGATATTTTTTCTAAAACTTTGAAGCTAAAAATTATTATCTTGTTCTGAAAATTTTGCCTTTTTAGTGCTTAAGGGGGTTTCTGAAAAAAAATTTGAGTTGTTTTTTTTCATTGGTTTAAACAAGAATTAAATTAAATTAAATCAAATCTTAAATCTTTCTTTTCTGTCTTAAAATTTTGCCGTTTTCACAGAAAGAATGCAAAGATTTTATGTAAAAAAAGTTCAAAACATGAAAAATTTGTTGCCCCCAACTGAATGATGGCTAGAAAATTTTGCACTTTTTTGAATTTTCTGCCAAATTTTAGCCTTTCATGTTTTTTTTACTGAAAGAATGTAAAAAAGGTTCAAAATATGCAAAATTTTTTGCCCTCAACTTTTCCATGGCTAGAAAATGTTGCTTTTTTAATATTTCTGGAAAAAAATGTTGAACTTCTTACTTTTTTGTGTTAATTTCATGTTGAAATGTAAAATTGTGGATAATTTGCCACATATTTTCATAAAATATTAACATAAAAAGGTCTACAAATGTTTATTTGCCTTCAATTTTAGAGGGAAAATTTTTATTTTGGCATCTTTCTTAAAAAATCCAATAAATGTAAATTCGAAAAATATTACCGTACTTCTGCACTTTGTGTTGTGTTTTTCGAAAAAGAAAAAATGTCGAAACTTTTGATATCTTTATGAAAAATCTTAAGCGGAAAATGGAAATAAATGTGAATTCCTTGTGAATAAGCTGTAAATGTTGCCTTTTCTGCATTTTAGTATTTTAAAATTGATCATGGAGGGAAAATGTTGCCTTTTTCTTTGTTAAATATTTTTCCAGCATTTTGCCCATTTTAGTGCTCTTTTTTAAATTGGTTCAGTGAAGAAAACAAAAATGGAGTGAAAATGTTGCCTTTTCTGGAAAAATTTTGCCCGTTTAGTGTTCTTTATACAAATGGTTGGTTGAAGAACTAATGTTCATTCCCAAAAAAATATATTTTTTGATGTTGCCTTTTCTGGCAAAAATGTTGTCCTACATTTTTAGCATTTAATGCTCTATTTTAGAATAGTCTGCTGAAGAAGAAATTTTTAATTTTCCATTTTATCACCGATAAATTGGTTCTCTTATGTTTCGTTGAAGAACAAATTTTCATTCCCGAAATGTGGGAAATCATGTTGCCATTTATGGCAAACATTTTGCCCTTTAACTAGAATTTTACCCATATTAGTGCTCTATTCTAAAATGGTTTGTTGAAGAACAAATTTTTATTTGCAATTTGATCACGGATAAATTGATTATCTAATGGGGAGAAAATTTAGCTTTTCTTGCAAAAATGTTGCCTTTTTTTCTTTACAATTTTTAAAATTTTTTTATATTAAAAACGAAGGGCTTATGTAATTGCTGTACAGATCAATGAACAGCTTTGAAAAAGGGCATATAATAATTATGCCTCGTAAACAGCTTTCAAAAATGTATTTTTTGTGCAAGTGTGATCATGAAAAAGGCAACATTTTGAGACTCAGTGGGCAACATTTTATTAACGAAACAATGATTCAGGACAAACTTTATTTCAAAAGAAATGATCACACTTTCTTTTAAACAAAACCAGAAATATTTTAAAAGTAAATCTTAAATTAAATTTTGAATGAAATCATGAGTTTATACATATATGAAATGTTTGTAACTTTAAGTGCCGAATTTTGTTTATATTTTTTTAAGATTCATAACTTGTGGCGAATAATTAATTTTTCTCACGATATTGTTTGGTTTATTTTGCTAACAATTTCACTAATGAATGAATGATTTCGTGACCTAACTCCATTTATTTTATATAATATGTAATTTGCAAACGTGATATGTGAATAATTAGTTAGTTAATTTATGAATTAAATTAAGATTTTTGTGGTTTAAATTAAATATGAATACCTATAACAAGTGAGAGAAAGAAAAAGTTATAAAGAAAAGTAAAAACGAAATAAAATAAATTATATTTAAGATTTCAAAATTTTTAAAATTTGCAAACAAAATTTATGTTTAAAATTGAAATAAAGATCAAGAAAAAAGAAAAAACTAGTAAGATTGCTAGATATATTGAAGTATACTTTAAGAAAAATATTACAAACTATTTTTGGTCGAAAAAAATTTGGTGAGAAAATGTAGGTGAATAAAAATTTTTTTTTAAAAAAAAATTTTTAAAAAAAAAATATTGAAAAAAAAAATTTTAAAAATATTGAAAAAAAAATGTTTTGGGAAGAATCTTTTTTTTAAAAAAAATAAGTAAATTTTTATTGAAAAAAAAAAATTTTGAAAAAAAAATGTTTTGGAAAGAATCTTGATATATTAAAGTATACTTTAAGAAAAATATTAAAAATTATTTTTGGTCGAAAAAATTTTTATGAAAAAAATATTGAAAAAAAAAATTTTGTAAAAAATATGTTTTGGAAAGAATCTTGATATATTAAAGTATACTTTAAGAAAAATATTAAAAATTATTTTTGGTCGAAAAAAATTTGGTGAGAAAATGTAGGTGAATAAAAAATTTTTTTTAAAAAAAAAATATTGAAAAAAAAAAATTTTAAAAATATTGAAAAAAAATGTTTTGGGAAGAATCTTTTTTTTAAAAAAAATTTTTATTGAAAAAAAATTTCGAAAGAATTTTGATATATTAAAGTATACTTTAAGAAAAATATTAAAAATTATTTTTGGTCGAAAAAAATTTGGTGAGAAAATGTAGGTGAATAAAAAAATTTTATTGAAAACAATATTGAAAAAAAATTTTTTATTGAAAAGAAAAAATTGTTTAAAAAAAAATTGTAAAAAAATTTTTTTGGAAAGAATCTTGATATATTAAAGTTTACTTTAAGAAAAATATTAAAAATTATTTTTGGTCGAAAAAAATTTGGTGAGAAAATGTAGGTGAATAAAAAATTTGTATTGAAAAAAATATTGAAAAAAAAAATTTTTTTTAAAAAATTTTATTGAAAAAAATATTGAAAAAAATTTTGTAAAAAAAATGTTTTGGGAAGAATCTTGATATATTAAAGTATACTTTAAGAAAAATATTAAAAATTATTTTTGGTCGAAAAAAATTTGGTGAGAAAATGTAGGTGAATAAAAAATTTTTTTTAAAAAAAAAATATTGAAAAAAAAATTTTAAAAATATTGAAAAAAAATGTTTTGGAAAGAATCTTTTTTTTAAAAAAAAAATTCGAAAGAATCTTGATATATTAAAGTATACTTTAAGAAAAATATTAAAAATTATTTTTGGTCGAAAAAATTTTTATGAAAAAAATATTGAAAAAAAAAATTTTGTAAAAAATATGTTTTGGAAAGAATCTTGATATATTAAAGTATACTTTAAGAAAAATATTAAAAATTATTTTTGGTCGAAAAAAATTTGGTGAGAAAATGTAGGTGAATAAAAAATTTTTTTTAAAAAAAAAATATTGAAAAAAAAAAATTTTAAAAATATTGAAAAAAAATGTTTTGGGAAGAATCTTTTTTTTAAAAAAAATTTTTATTGAAAAAAAATTTCGAAAGAATTTTGATATATTAAAGTATACTTTAAGAAAAATATTAAAAATTATTTTTGGTCGAAAAAAATTTGGTGAGAAAATGTAGGTGAATAAAAAAATTTTATTGAAAACAATATTGAAAAAAAATTTTTTATTGAAAAGAAAAAATTGTTTAAAAAAAAATTGTAAAAAAATTTTTTTGGAAAGAATCTTGATATATTAAAGTTTACTTTAAGAAAAATATTAAAAATTATTTTTGGTCGAAAAAAATTTGGTGTGAAAATGTAGGTGAATAAAAAATTTGTATTGAAAAAAATATTGAAAAAAAAAATTTTTTTTAAAAAATTTTATTGAAAAAAATATTGAAAAAAATTTTGTAAAAAAAATGTTTTGGGAAGAATCTTGATATATTAAAGTATACTTTAAGAAAAATATTAAAAATTATTTTTGGTCGAAAAAAATTTGGTGAGAAAATGTAGGTGAATAAAAAATTTTTTTTAAAAAAAAAATATTGAAAAAAAAATTTTAAAAATATTGAAAAAAAATGTTTTGGAAAGAATCTTTTTTTTAAAAAAAAAATTCGAAAGAATCTTGATATATTAAAGTATACTTTAAGAAAAATATTAAAAATTATTTTTGGTCGAAAAAAATTTGGAGAGAAAATGTAGGTGAATAAAAAATTTGTATTGAAAAAAAAATTTTTTTTTAAAAAATTTTATTGAAAAAAATATTGAAAAAAAATTTTTATTGAAAAGATAAAATTTTTTAAAAAAAATTTTGTAAAAAAAATGTTTTGGGAAGAATCTTGATATATTAAAGTATACTTTAAGAAAAATATTAAAAATTATTTTTGTAGGTGAATAAAAAATTTTTTTTAAAAAAAAAATATTGAAAAAAAAAATTTTAAAAATATTGAACAAAAATGTTTTGGGAAGAATCTTTTTTTTAAAAAAAATTTCGAAAGAATCTTAATATATTAAAGTATACTTTAAGAAAAATATTAAAAATTATTTTTGGTCGAAAAAAATTTGGTGAGAAAATGTAGGTAATTAAAAATTTTATTTTAAAAAATAATTTAAAAAAAAAATATTGAAAAAAAAATTTAAAAAAATTGAAAAAAAATTTTGTAAAAAAAATGTTTTGGGAAGAATCTTGATATATTAACGTATACTTTAAGAAAAATATTAAAAATTATTTTTGGTGAGAAAATGTAGGTGAGAGAATTTTATTGAAAAAAATATTGAAAAAAAAAATTTTAAAAAAGTTTTATTAAAAAACATTTTTTGGAAAGAATCTTAGTCGAAAAAAATTTTTTCCTGATAAAAATTTCGTAAAAAAAAATTGGTGAACATTTTTTTTCTCGATTTTGATGTATCAATCATATATGAAAGTTATTTTGTGACTTTGGAAAGGTGATTTTGACTTGGATAAATTACCCCGCTATCTATAGCGATCCATAATATAGATACTTTATGGGTTCGCAAATGAAAAATGTGGAAATTATATTATAACTCTGTGATTTTAACTCTGCACATTTAGCAATTTTCCTTAATTTATTACTTTTTCAAAAATGAATAAATTTTTTTTTTCAAGTTTTAAATTAATTTTAAAAAAATTTTGCAAATTTTCGTTTTATTGCATTAAGATTTAATTAATTCAAATTAAGTATTAAGATTAAATTTATGTGTTAAAAACGTTGGCAAAATTTTTGAATAAAATTTGAATAATTGAAGTAAATTAACTTGCATTTTATGCGATCTTACAAATACTTTCTTTAAATAGGTTAAAGTTTTTTTATTTATAAAATCAAAGTTACCAAATACTTCATTGAAATAAATAAACTTTTTAGAAAGTAATAAAAATTTCACATCAATCAAAAATTGTACCTAAATTAAAGCATTTCATTCATTCATTTTGAACTTACTGGTCACAAGCGTAACCTACCAACAAAATATTTAACAAAAAAGAAATGAAAGGTTGTTTTTTTTCTTCTAAATTGCCACATTTACATTTAGTGTTTGGTGTGAACCACTTTGCAGTCAATTACCTTTTTTTTTTTAGTTTACTTTTAAAACTTTTATTCTTTTTTTGTTGTTTTGTTTTATAAAACTCTTTGTTTGTATGACTCAGTAAAAGAAAAAAAGTTATAATAATAAAATATCTTATAAGAAAAAAACTTGTATTTGAATCACATGCTTTTTTTTATTATTAATTTTATATTTTAATCTACGTCTTTAGTCGATAAATATAACAACGCATTTGTTTTCATATAGTAAATGCTGTTTATACTGCTCCATATAAATAATTGAAAATCTATATGGGGTTAAAAACAATAAAATAAAACAACAACTTGATTTTGTTTTAATACAAAGAAACTTTTAATGTTTTTATTTTGTATAACACTTTTTTCTCTTGAAACTAATATAAATTTTATGCTTTTGTTATGATTTACCGGTGTTTTTTCAAGTGATTTCCTTTAGAGTTACCAAATGGGGTTAAAACAAATTATACTTTAAAATAATTTTTTTTTAAATATTTTTAGGTAAACAAAATTTAATTTTTTTTTAATTGTTTTTCAAAATTTTTTTTTTAAATTGTTTTTTAATTTTTTTTAAAATTTTTTTTTCCAAATTTTTTAAATTTTTTTTTTTTTTTAAAAAATTTATGACCAACAAATTTTTTGGTGAAAAAAAAATTCGGGTTAAAAAATATTTTTCCCGATTTTGACCCATTGTAGGTCCAACTTACTATAGCCTTATCTACATCGTTGCAATGGACTTTGAAATATCTATCATTAGATATCCATATCGTCTATATTAAAGACTTAGTAATCCAGATATAGATCAAAAATAGGTCAAAAATCGAGGTTGTCCCGGTTTTTTGCTCATATCTCCGTTAATTATGGACCGATTTTGCTGATTTTAAATAGCAAACTTCTCGAAAGCATGTCTGACAGAATTATTGAAGATTTGGATCCCGAAGATATCTGGGGTCTTCAGAAAATTGATTTCAACAGACAGACGGACATGGCTTAATCGACTCCGCTATCTATAAGGATCCAGATTATATATACTTTATAGGGTCGGAAATGAAAAATGTAGAAATTACAAACGGAATGACAAACTTATATACACATCTGCTCAAAATAATAGATACACCTAATTGGAAAAAATTTAAATGGCGGTAACATTGAAAATTTCCTCGCAAGCGTTAAGAATACATCATATTATTAAAATTTCTATCTGGCAATGTCATGTCAGTCAAAAATCTGGCAACTATTTGCTTTCATGTTGATTTTTAAAAACGAATTTATTTGAATTACAAAAAATTATTTGCTCATAAAAATAGATACACATCAGTAATTTGTAATTTGTTTATATACAATTTTTTTTTTGTGCAATTTTTTGTTCCTATTTACGTGAAACAGTAAGTATAATTTAAATTTTAGCAACAATTTTATAAAAAATAGGACTCTTTTGAAGAAAATGGGACGAAATCATCATTGTACCGAAGATGAGAAAAAAATTGTTCAAACGATGAGAAATCAAGGAAAATCATTACGGGAAATAGCAAAGAGCATAGGAAGATCTTTACATTTTGTCCAAAATGCTTTATCTAAAAAACAAAAAAGAGAAACTCGCGGTAGACCAAAGAAAACCAGTCCAGAAACAGATAGGCGGATCGTCCTTATGGTTAAAAAAGACCCTTTCATATCATCGAAAGCTATTTCTGCGGAGCTATGTAACGAAATCAGTCCACAAACAGTTCGTCGTCGTCTTTTACAAGCTAAATTGCCGGGAAGAATTGCCAGAAAAGTGCCACTAATGCGCCAAAAAATATCAAGACAAGATTAGAATTTGCTAAAGAACACTTACAATGGTCCGGGTGTGAAGGCGAAAAAAAATGGAGAAATATTTTATGGAACGACGAAACAAAAATAAATTTGTTTGGAAACGACTGCCAAAGAAATGTACGCCGACCAAAAGGAAAAGAATTCCACGTTAAATTTACAAAAAAGACGGTAAAACATGGCGGGGGAAACATAATGGTTTGGGGTTGCTTTTCATGGAATGGTGTTGGTCCGATAT
Source organism: Calliphora vicina (assembly GCF_958450345.1). Taxonomy (NCBI): domain Eukaryota; kingdom Metazoa; phylum Arthropoda; class Insecta; order Diptera; family Calliphoridae; genus Calliphora; species Calliphora vicina. The sequence goes on from NC_088783.1 coordinate 119,119,896, forward strand.
TCCGAATAGAAGATACCATGAATGCTAGTGGGTATAGAGACATATTGGAAAACGTAATGCTTCCATATGCATCGGAAAATATGCCATTAATATGGACATTCCAGCAGGACAACGACCCAAAACATAGTTCAAGATTAGTTAAAAACTGGTTCTTGGAGAATAACGTACCTGTTTTAAGCTGGCCCAGCCAATCCCCTGATTTAAACCCAATAGAAAACTTGTGGAGTGAATTAAAGATAAGGCTTTCGAAGGAAGTTTTCAAAAATAAAGACGATTTATGGGAGAAAACGCAAAAAATATGGTACGAGATTCCATTGGAGAAGTGTCAGAACTTGATATCCAGTATGCCCAGAAGAGTGGAGAAAGTTTTACAAAACAAAGGTGGATATACTGGATACTAGCTTTACTTTAATAATAAACTAATTTTTTTAAGATAAAATTTATTAGCTTTTGTTTAATAAGAATTTTTAAAAATGTATCTATTATTATGAGCACCAAATTTTTCGAAATTTAAGAAATTTAATTTACTTTATAATATTTATTATTAATTATGAAATATTTTGTTTTTGTTTTTTACTCTCCTTTTAACTATAAATAAAAATCGACTGAATTTTTTTTATAATTTTACAATATACCATTATTTTTTTTCGTTTTTAAAAAATAAATTTTGGTGTATCTATTATTTTGAGCAGATGTGTATACCCTTCTCACGAAGGTGAAGGGTATAAAAATGTATTTTTGGGGAAATGGGGGGATTATGGGGATCATCAATCCCACTATAGTCAGTTCTATGCCTCGGAATGACCGGAACAACTGTACAATTTTAACTAGAGGAGCAACAGCTTACGAAATTGACATTTGCAAAGTTTGTCCAAAAGGACAAATTTTGGTCCTTTTGTCTCCAGGACCTCTAGTTTCCGAGAACATGGGAATTTTATGATTTTAAGGAGTGAGATCGAAAAATTCTTAACATACATATATGTTTATAAAAAAGAAACCACTAAACTTACAGCTTTAATTTTTTTTTTATTTGATTGAAATTATTATTACAATTTACAAAAAAAATTATTTTTATAGTTTTAATCACTAGTGATGAAATTTTGAACCTTTTTCGGAAACCCTTCCATTAACGTTTTTATAGTGCTTTCTGTCACTTTGCTCGAACATGTAGTCCATCTCCGTTTAAAATCTACCACACTTTTGGACACCTTTTTTGTACTCTTCAATTCTCTTTTAACAAGAGCCCAATATCTCTCCACTGGCCTTAGCTCCGGGCAGTTTGGAGGATTTGCCTCTCTTGGTACAAATACCACATTATTGTTCTTGTACCACTCAAGGGCTTGTTTGCCATAGTGAGAGGATGCCAAGTCAGGCCAAAAATAAGTGGACACATTATGAAGTCTTATGAATGGAAGCAGCCTTTTTTGTAAACATTCCTTGATGTAAATTTCGGTATTTATAGAGCCCGTTGTAACAAATGAGTGGCTTCTTTTGCCGCAACTGCATATTGCTTGCCATACCAAGAACTTTCTGGGAAATTTTGTCTGCTTTTGGGTCCTAAACTTTTCTTCAACATTCCCTCGAGCATCAGCAACATAAAATTTTTGACCTGGAAGTTGCGAAAAATCTGCCAGAACATACGTTTCGTCATCCATTATGCAGCAAGAATATTTTTTTATAAAACTTGACTTCAATTTCCGTGCTCTGTTTTTGGCCTCTAAATTTTTAGTAGCGTTCCTGTCAGGAACTTTTTGAGCCTTGTATGTTTTTAAACCTGCATTAGCTTTAACTTTTCGTACCAAATAGTCCGAGCACTGAGCTAACCGGGCTGCTTTCCTACCGGATGTGTTGGGAGCTCTTTTGAAAATGCGTTCTATTTTTTTGGCTTTAGAAACATCATGTGGACCATTCCTTCTACCTGAACCAGGTTTTCTATCAACTGACAAGTTCTCCCGGTACTGTTTAATAACATTGGAAACAGTTTGACGGCAGACCTTTGTATGCTTGGCCAACTTTTTGTAAGACCAAGTTGGGTTTTGTTGAAAATATTTAATAATTTCAGTACGCACTTTTTTCTGGTCACTCATTTTAATCAGATTAACAAAAAAATTAATATAATTGACATTACACATAATAACTGACATGTTTTTCAAAGGTAACTTGATCAAAAAAAAATTCAAATAATACTTGGGTTAAAAAATGTAATGAAAAACGTGTGTTAAGAATTTTTCGATCTCACTCCTTATTAAAAAATATATTTTTTGGGAATTACAAGTAATCACAAATGCTGGTCCTTTTTGCCTCTTTTGCTGGTTCCAGGGCCTCTAGTTTTCGAAATCAGCTGTTATTTGGAAATAAGAGTGATCACAGATCACTTGTCCAACCGATAAAGGCAGCAGCTCTTGTTTGGGATAGTGTCAGCTTAGGAACTGTTGCTGACTCAACCATAAGAGGGTAAGTTATGTCGTCCCTTACAGACAAAGACTATGAGACCCCAAAACATCAAACCCCACAAAGCAATCACAGCGACACCGGCAAGAAAATATCTGAGATAATTTCAAATACGAAGGCATTCGGACTTCTGACAATGCAACTTCGGACTTCTAGAATGCAACCCGAACAAACAGCGTAATGTTTGTTAGAACTGAAAAAAACTGACGAGCAATTCAAGTATACAAAGTTGCAACGGATACAATGTTCTCCTAAAAGACCGCACATCAGCACGCAGGATACAACAACTCAGTCTCTCGATTTCGATACCAGAGACAAATGCTCTGAAGCTCAAGGTAGTAGAGTCAGTTCGGAGGAAACAGAGTTAGAACTCTATAATGTCTATATTACGCCACTATTAAGCTGTCATGTAATTTAGCACCCCGACATCAGTAAAACACCCCATTAGTTGGAATTGTGGAGGTATAACATTCTTCATCCACATACCTCGAATCAAAAGGTATTGCGGCAGATCAGAGTAAATGGAGTTAAAGCTCAGGCTACCGTCTCGATAACAAATATCGCTCCAGAGGGCATCTATTTATCTAAATCTCGACTCTGAAGCCCAAGGTTTTTTTTGGGATCAGATAGAGGGAAACGGAGTTAGGTTCCACATTCCGCCAGTAGTCAGCTGTCCTACAGACTACCATCACGACTTCAAGAGCCTTTTAGATGGCGATAAGCTTTTTGTCTTATGGGACTTTAACCCGTACCATTAGCTCTGACACTCTAGCCTAGAGGAAGACCAGAGAGGTGCGTTGTTGGCGTTATAGATCGTAGACAATAGTAGTTACTCTAGAATCAGGCCACTTACCATAATCGTTTGTAAATAATTTCGCTCAGCTGTATCTCGATGTCAAAAGGTTAGAAACTGTGGACAAACAAACAAATGGTTAGAGCATATGTCTTTCTCTAACCATACGAAGAAGGACCACAGGATCGCAATTTAATTTAACGATTTCACCATATCCTTATAGACTTATATCCAAGCTGATGTTGGAATACCTTAAAGAACTGGGAGATTTAAGAGATCTGCCACAGATTTGAACTTGTCAGTGGGTAGCCTGATAGGTTCATCCTAATTCTCATAATTGGAAAGAACGAGACTGACCCATAACCCCATATTCCTCTTGTCTCCTTTCGCAGACTCTTGACAATCTTCTCCTCCCCCAATTGAACCATTACCGACCACTAGATTTTCCGAGTCTCTATAAACATACGAAAAAGGACCATATAATAGCATTTAAGTTTGTAGATTTCACCATATCCGACCATGAACCATAACGACATATTATAGATCTTATATCCAAGCTGATGTTGAAACACCTTGCAGAACTTGGACACCTAAGAGAGCTGAACACAGAATTGAAACTGTCAGTGGGTAGCCTCATAGTATAGTACGGTATAGTCATCCTAATCCTCATAATTGGAAAGAACGATACTGATGAACAATCCTACAACCCAATATTCCTCTTGTCTCCTGTCGCAGACTCTTGAGGATCTTTTCCTCCCCCAACTGATCTATTATCGACAACTAGAATGTCTGAGTCTCTTTAACCATACGAAAAAGGACCATATGATAGCATTTAAGTTTGCAGATTCCACCATATCGTCATTTTATGGACCTTCTATCCAAACTGATGCTGAAACATTGGAGAGCTGACCACGATTTTGAATGTGACAGTGGGTAGCCTGATAGTATCCGGTAGATAATACGGGTTATCCTCATACTTGGGAAGGACGTTACTAAGAAACAATCCTACAATCCTACATACCGATATCCCTCTTGTCACCTGTCACAGACTCTAGAGGATCTTCTCTTCCCCCAAGTGATCCTTTACCGACCATTAGATGGTCTGAGTCTCTATAACCGTACAAAAAAGGATCACATGATAGCATGTGGTCCAACTGATCCGTTAACGACCACAAGATCGACACCAACATAGATTCGGTGAAATGCACATCACTAACCTCCATTGCCACTCAGATGTTCGCACCGGTCTTAAACCAGCAGAGTCCTTATGTAATCATGATCCTCTAGACGCTAGACTTGTAGAAGAACTTTGATAGAAGCATGGACTTTCAGACGATGTGTTGGAAATAGAAAAACCGGATAAGGACGACCCTTGAGATTCTAGGCTTGTAGAAGGCCTTTGATAGAAGGTACGATTTAGCAAAGCACGGAATTGGACCAGCACTCAGAGCATGACCTCTAATTATTCCAGGCATTGTGTTGTAAATAGGAAAATAGGTGGAGAGGATGGAGAGAGTGTAACGGGTGCAGAGAAATACAACCCTTTGCTACGACGATCTAGTGAATCAATAAAGTTTGATACGCTACTGTCACTGAAAAGCACTTTTGTTCTTCCTTGTACGCGGTCAAGTAATTCCAAAATAGACTACGAAGCTCTGGCTCATATGTGAGAGTGGAATACCCTTTAATTGAATGAATACGAATGATAAATGTTGCTATTTTCATATAAAGAATATAAAGAATTGAAAGTTTGGTATAGAAGGTCATTTAGAAACATAATAAATAAGTTAGGAGAAAGAACGAAAGATGAGATATCTCATATATATCAACTCGTGTAGTGTGATCTCTGAGGAAGCTGGTTATAAATCTGCTAAGTTATCACCGACACCCAAGCAAATAATTTTCGATAAAAATATACCATCAAGCGCCATCACTTTATTTTTGCTAAAACGGTGGATGGAACGAGATCTCCTTCCTGATGAAGAAGAAGCAAGAAGAAAGACATACTGACGGCCGCTAAGTGAATTTTTGGTCTCCCAAAACGGTCGCAGAAAGTTTAGAGGAAACTTCTATTAGGCAATACCGGAATCTCCCTTTTTCAGAATTTTCGTTAGATTAGCAAGCTTCTAACAGACAGGAAATTCATCAGGACGAAATAATGTGCTGAAAAAGTTAGCTAATGGAAGAAGAAGCGTGGAAGAGCACTCGCTAAGTGAATTTTTGGTCTACCCATAGTCAACATAACTGCAGAAAGTTTAGAGAAAACTTCTATTGGGCGAAATCTCTCTATTGAAACAGAATCTCCCTTTTTAAGAATTTCCGTTAGATTAGCAAGCTTCTAACAGATAGGAAATTCAGAAGGAAGGAGTAATGTGCTGAAAAAGTTAGCTAATGGACGAAGAAGCGTGGAAGAGCACTGTTTGAGGACCAGTGCTGGTATATCATCAGGTCAAGGAGATTTATGAGGACAGTCAAGTTTTTGCTTTGTCGGAGAGTCTTTCATGAGTCATACGTTTACATCTGGAAAATGGTAACCTGACAAATCGGTCAATTTCCACTTGAACATACAAAATCTCACTTTTTGGAACACCTTGGAGATGTGATATCCAGGAGTGAAGTTACCGTATTTGATAACGAGTAAAATGTATCGTAACTTTGAGACGATAAGCTCCATTAAAATAAAATTGCGGATATATAAACATCCATAACTGAATTCACAATTTGTTTGGCCATCTGGCCACTCTACTTAGCAAACATTTTTCGGTTCAATGGCTCTTTCATACACTTTTTTATTATAAAATTTTTATTTTAATATTTATTTTTGCTTCATTTTGTTGTAACAACTTCCGTTTCTTTATAATTTTAAGCAATTATGTGCGTGAATTTGTATGTATATTCATGTGACTGCTTAATTCACACAGATTTCATACAACTTTTACGACGAGTATGGTTGGAAAACGTGCAAACCGATAGACAAGCTTTATTTTTTTTGTTTGGTCTCTCAATATATTGGTCAAGTCCAAGTATACTCACTCGTAGTTAGAGACACTTGTGAGGTATTTGCTGTGTATGCTGCCTTGCCGCCTCTATATACAATCTCTATAGCCAAGCAAAGCACTTGACTGCTGGCTGACTGGCAATGTGGTGGTTGGAAGGCTATATTGTGGTATGGCAGACATCAAGTATCAATGTATAGAGCTGTGGCTCTTGTGGTGGCTTTTGTCGTTTATTACAATATATTGGTAATATTCTAAAATGACAAGTACGTACGTACATATGTATCTTCTTAGTTCAAGTACACTTGAAATCAATAATTGAAATTTGATTTCGTGATTCAAGTGGTGGTTTTTTGCTATTGCTTTTGTTATTATTATTATTTTTTTTTTAATTGAAGATGATGTCTTTATTAAAGCTATGAGATTTTTGAAATGAGAGGCTTTTAGGATTGCAGCTGCATAAAAGAGATTTATAGGAAAAACTGATTTAAAAAGGATCTATAGAACTGTGGCAGTAGAAGAAGGAATTGCTGAATGAAAGATCGTAACACACGCGGCAATTATGCTCAATTCTAAGCAATCATAAATTATGATTAAGCTGCCATCATAACATGGTTTGGCACAACCATAATATGATTAGGCTACGATCATATCAGCTACTTTAATGTACAGTAACTGTCAAATCTAGACTATTATGGTCCAGACAACCATGTTTAGGGCCTTGAATCTAAGCGATCACTTATTTTACTACTAAAAAATCTTTAAGAAATACATATCCTTATCTGTACATCCTTAGTAATCTTATAAAAATTAATTTTATTCAACAAAATTTATCCTAGCAACAGAATACTTTGAAATTCCAGCACGTGTAGTTGAGATATTTCATTGTCTTCTTTCATTTTTTTATTAGCATATAACCCTTCTATTTTTCATATAATTTAATTTTTTTTGTCATAACAACCCAATTATTTCTGCTACAATTACGCCCACGTTTTTTCTATTATCTTATCCTTTTTCTCTTAAACAAAGTACGTAGTTAGTAAATTCATACATCTGAATAGACACACACAATATTTGTATTATTAGTAAAATATTTATTTGTACTTTTGTTCGATGTCTGTGAATAGAATATTAATGACGTTAACAAAAAAATTATTAATATTATGTCACTTGTCAGTGACGTCCAAACATTTAACAAAATATGTACTACAAACAAATAACAATGTAATGCTAAGGATTTGGTTGTTGGTTTCGCAGAATATCGAATCTATTTTAGGACGAAATATTTTACAATATTATTTTAGCTCATAAATATTTATAGATAAGATTTGTGCATAAATTAGTTACGTTTTATATTACTTGTGTGTGTTATGGCATAATAAATTTAAAGAGACAACCTTGAATATTAATATGTCTTAACAACTGACATAGCTAGCAAAAGGTTCTTGCTGAATTAACGCAAAAAAATAGTTAAAATAAGGAGTATAGTAAAATAGAATTTAACATAATTGAGAAGGTGTTTTTAAATATAAAGTGAGAATTTAGCATAATGTTTGAAAGTTTAGATGGGTTTTTGTGGTGTATTTATAAATCAAAATTAAAAATAGGAACATTTTAAAAAGTACTAACAAAGTACCGGGTACTTTATATAGTACCGGGTACTTTATATAGTATCGGGTACTTTTTATAGTACCGGGTACTTTTTATAGTACCGGGTACTTTGTATAATACCGGGTACTTTTTATAGTACCGGGTACTTTTTATAGTACCGGGTACTTTTTATAGTACCGGGTACTTTTTATAGTACCGGGTACTTTTTATAGTACCGGGTACTTTTTATAGTACCGGGTACTTTTTATAGTACCGGGTACTTTTTATAGTACCGGGTACTTTTTATAGTACCGGGTACTTTTTATAGTACCGGGTACTTTTTATAGTACCGGGTACTTTTTATAGTACCGGGTACTTTTTATAGTACCGGGTACTTTTTATAGTACCGGGTACTTTTTATAGTACCGGGTACTTTTTATAGTACCGGGTACTTTTTATAGTACCGGGTACTTTTTATAGTACCGGGTACTTTTTATAGTACCGGGTACTTTTTATAGTACCGGGTACTTTATACAGTACCAGGTACTTTATATAGTACAGGTACTTTATATAGTACAGTTACTTTATATAGTACCCAGGTACTTAATATAGTACCCAGGTACTTTATATAGTACCCAGGTACTTTATATAGTAGCCAGGTACTTTATATAGTACCCAGGTACTTTATATAGTACCCAAGTACTTTATATAGTACCCAAGTACTTTATATAGTACCCAGGTACTTTATATAGTACCCAGGTACTTTATATAGTACCCAGGTACTTTATATAGTACCCATGTACTTTATATAGTACCCAGGTACTTTATATAGTACCCCGGTACTTTATATAGTACCCAGGTACTTTATATAGTACCCAAGTACTTTATATAGTACCCAGGTACTTTATATAGTACCCAGGTACTTTATATAGTACCCAAGTACTTTATATAGTACCCAAGTACTTTATATAGTACCCAGGTACTTTATATAGTACCCAGGTACTTTATATAGTACCCAGGTACTTTATATAGTACCCAGGTACTTTATATAGTACCCAGGTACTTTATATAGTACCCAGGTACTTTATATAGTACCCAGGTACTTTATATAGTACCCAGGTACTTTATATAGTACCCAGGTACTTTATATAGTACCCAGGTACTTTATATAGTACCCAGGTACTTTATATAGTACCCATGTACTTTATATAGTACCCAGGTACTTTATATAGCACCCAGGTACTTTATATAGTACCCAGGTACTTTATATAGTACACAGGTACTTTACATAGTACATAGGTACTTTACATAGTACCCAGGTATTTTTTTACTTTTATAGTACCGGGTACTTTTTATAGTACCAGGTACTTTATATAGTACCAGGTACTTTATATAGTACCGGGTACTTTATATAGTACCGGGTACTTTTTATAGTACCAGGTACTTTATATAGTACCAGGTACTTTATATAGTACCGGGTACTTTATATAGTACCGGGTACTTTATATAGTACCTGGTACTTTATATAGTACCTGGTACTTTATATAGTACCTGGTACTTTATATAGTACCTGGTACTTTATATAGTACCTGGTACTTTATATAGTACCTGGTACTTTATATAGTACCTGGTACTTTATATAGTACCTGGTACTTTATATAGTACCTGGTACTTTATATAGTACCTGGTACTTTATATAGTACCTGGTACTTTATATAGTACCTGGTACTTTATATAGTACCTGGTACTTTATATAGTACCAGGTACTTTATATAGTACCAGGTACTATATAAAGTACCAGGTACTATATAAAGTACCCGGTACTATATAAAGTACCCGGTACTATATAAAGTACCCGGTACTATATAAAGTACCCGGTACTATATAAAGTACCCGGTACTATATAGTACCTGGTACCAGGTACCATATAGTACCTGGTACTTTATATAGTACCTGGTACTTTATATAGTACCTGGTACTATATAAAGTACCCGGTACTATATAAAGTACCCGGTACTATATAAAGTACCCGGTACTATAAAAAGTACTCGGTACTATATAAAGTACCCGGTACTATATAAAGTACCCGGTACTATATAAAGTACCCGGTACTATATAAAGTACCCGGTACTATATAAAGTACCCGGTACTATATAAAGTACCCGGTACTATATAGTACCTGGTACCAGGTACCATATAGTACCTGGTACTTTATATAGTACCTGGTACTATATAAAGTACCAGGTACTATATAAAGTACCCGGTACTATATAAAGTACCCGGTACTATATAAAGTACCCGGTACTATATAAAGTACCCGGTACTATATAGTACCTGGTACTATATAAAGTACCAGGTACTATATAAAGTACCAGGTACTATATAAAGTACCAGGTACTACCGGGTACTTTATATAGTACCGGGTACTTTATATAGTACCGGGTACTTTATATAGTACCGGGTACTTTATATAGTACCGGGTACTTTATATAGTACCGAGTACTTTTTATAGTACCGGGTACTTTTTATAGTACCGGGTACTTTTTATAGTACCGGGTGCTTTTTATAGTACCGGGTGCTTTTTATAGTACCGGGTACTTTATATAGTACCCAGGTACTTTATATAGTACCCAGGTACTTTATATAGTACCGGGTACTTTATAGTACCGGGTACTTTATATAGTACCCAGGTACTTTATATAGTACCCAGGTACTTTATATAGTACCCAGGTACTTTATATAGTATCGGGTACTTTATATACTATTTAAAGTAATTTTAGTACGTGGTACTATTTAAAGTACCTTTAATGCCTGGAACTATTTAAAGTACTTTTGATAGAAGGCAACATTTAAAGTGCTTTCGATAGAAGTTACTATTTAAAGTTATTTTGGTAGATAGAGAGAAGATACTATTTAAAGTACTTTTGAAAGAAGGCGCTACAAATCGAATTTAAAATAGTGCCAAATACTAAAATTACTTTAAATATTACAAAATACTAAAAGTATTTAAACTGTTTTGATTTCTGAAAGTTGTTTTAAATGGTATCATATTTTAAAAGTACTTTAAATAGTACCAGGTACTAAAAGTATATTTTTTTTTCAAATTAACCTCATTCAAAGTAAAACGATTATAATAGTAATTGATACTAAAATTTTCAACTTAAAATGCAGTTAATTACTAAGAAGTACTATTTGTTAATAGTACTTGTCAAATTAATTTGGTTTATTTGTTTTTTTGAAAGCGATTGGTATTAAAATTTTAATTCTAATTACAACTAGTTGCTTAATTTCATAATTTGTTTAAATTAAATTTTAAAATTATATTTTAAAAAAAAATGTAATTAAATTGCAATTACACAAACATGTTTAATTGCAATTAATGTCATCCATCCAACAGAATATTAAAATTTTCATTTAAAACTATTTATAATAAATTTTTAATTTTCCTAACTTCATGATTGATGAATGTAGTGGTACAACAAAGTTAATAAGAAAAAATCTCTACAAAAAACCCAGTTTTGCTGAAAAAACACGCTTTTATCAGTTTAGGTTCCAAAAGGGGATTTTTTTTATAAACAAAAGAATGGAGCTAAAATAAAAGCCTGGTGTTTTGAGTTTGTCTGAGAGTTAGGTACAGTTGTTAGAGATCAGTTTTGAATGATTAAAAATTTAATTATTAAATTTAATAATTAAATTTAATAAAAAATAACCAGATTGAGAAAAAATTATTTTTTTAAAAGTACTATTTGAAGTAATTTTGGAAAAGGTACTATTTAAAATACATTTTATACTTAGTACTATTTAAAGACTTTAAAGGAAGGTATTATTGAAAGTACTGTAACAATTTACTATTTAAAGTACTTTTAGAAAATGTGCTATTTAAAGTACTGTTAGAAAAGGTACTATTTGATATACTTTTAGCATCGTACTATTTTAATTAGTGGTAATATTTGAAGTACTTTTCGAGAAGGTACTACTTAAATAATTTGTTTAAAAGTACTATTTGAAGTAATTTTGGAAAAGGTAGTATTTAATGTACTATTAGAAAATTTACTATTTAAAATACTGTTAGAAAAGCTACCATTTGAGTATTTTCATAAAAGTTCTATTTGAAGTACTTTTGTAAAAAGTACTATTTGAAGTACTTTTGTAAAAGGTACTATATTAAAACTTTTAGAAAATTTACTATTTAAAGTATTTTCAAAAAAGTACTATCTGAAGTACTTTTGAAAAAGGTAGTATTTAAAGTACTTTTTGAAAAGCTACTATTTAAATTATTCTCAAAAAAGTACTATTTGAAAAACGTTTAGTAAGTGGTACTATTTAAAGTACTTTTAGAATAAGGAACTATTAAAAGTACTTTTTGAAAATATACTATTTAAAATATTTTTAGAAAAATGTACTATTTAAAGCACTTTTCGAAAAATGTACTACTTAAAGTGCTTTTAGAAAATGTACTATTTGAGATACTTTTAGAAAACGTACTATTTTAAGTACTTTTAGAAAACGTACTATTTTAAATACTTTTAGAAAAGCTACTACTTAAAGTATTTTCAAAAAAGTACTATTTGAATACTGGATACAAAAGTACCTATTTAATGTACTTTTAGTACGTGGAGCTATTTAAAGTACCTTTAATTCGTGGTACTATTAAAAGTAGTTTTAGTACGTGGTACTATTTAAAGTACTTTTAGTACGTGGTACTATTTAAAGTACTTTTAGTATGTGTTGCTATTTAAAGTACTTTTAGTACGTGGTATTATTTACAGTACTTTTAGTATGAGGTACTATTTAAAGTACTTTTAATACGTGGTACTATTTAAAGTTCTTTTAGTGCGTGGTACTATTTAAAGTACCTTTAATACGTGGTACTATTTAAAGCACTTTTAAAAAAGTACTATTGAAAGTGCTTTTAGTACGTGGTACTATTTAAAGTACTTTTAGTACGTGGTATTATTTACAGTACTTTTAGTATGAGGTACTATTTAAAGTACTTTTAGTACGTGGTACTATTTAAAGTACTTTTAGTACGTGGTATTATTTACAGTACTTTTAGTATGAAATACTATTTAAAGTACTTTTAGTAAGTGGTACTATTTAAAGTTCTTTTAGTACGTGGTACTATTTAAAGTACTTTTAGTATGTGTTTCTATTTAAAGTACTTTTAATACCTGGTACTATTTAAAATACTTTTAGTACGTGGTATTATTTACAGTACTTTTACTATGAGGTACTATTTAAAGTACTTTTAATACGTGGTACTATTTAAAGTACTTTTAGTATGTGTTACTATTTAAAGTACTTTTAATACGTGGTACTATTTAAAGTACTTTTAGTATGTGTTACTATTTAAAGTACTTTTAAAAAAGTACTTTTAGTACGTGGTACTATTTAAAGTACCTTTAGTACGTGGTATTATTTAAAGTACTTTTAGTAAGTGGTACTATTTAAAGTTCGTTTAGTGCGTGGTACTATTTAAAATACTTTTAGTACGTGGTACTATTTACAGTACTTTTAGTATGAAATACTATTTAAAGTACTTTTAGTACGTGGTACTATTTAAAGTAATTTTAGTACGTGGTACTATTTAAAGTACCTTTAATACGTAGTACTATTTAAAGTATTTTTATTACATGGTACTATTTAAAGTACTCTTAGAAATGTGTTTTTGAAAGTACTTTTACAAAAGGTACTTTTAAAGTACATTTCGTAAATTTAATATTTGTAGTACTTTTAATATGTAGTAACATTTAAAGTACAAAAGCTACTGTTAAAAGCACTGTTTTTATCTGATATAATTTAACGTACATTTATTGTATACCTTTTTATCGTGAAAAGTACTTTTATAAACAATATTTCTATTAAGTACTTTATTGATTTTTTAGTACATTTTAATTTTTTTCTGGTACTTTTCAGATTTTTTGAAAGTAATACCATTAATTTACCAAAAAATATAGTTTTTTTGAAATAAGGTACTCTAAAGTTTAATTTTTTATGATAAATACTTGATTTACTATTTGGTACTTTTTTGAAAAAGTACTTCTTTTGCAATATTCCTCCTGCACTATGTTGGTTATATCGTAATGTCTCTCTAACACGTTTTAACAAAAAAAAATATATAATAAATTCATTTGCTTCCTTTTAACCCAACATTTGCTTTAAAAAGTAAATTTTTTGTTGCATATTATGTTGATACTCATGTTGCCACAAAAAAAACATCAAAAGTACATTCTCTTTATTCATTACAGTAGTAGTGTGCTCATAAATTCACCTCTAACCTATAAACAATAGTTTTTGTTTACAATTGTTTGTAATGTGAAGCAATGTAATCAAATAAACATACGAGTGCATGTGCAAGAATACACAAAAACAAAATATGTATAAATATATGCAACAACATCAACAACAAGACATTAATTGCAGTTTGTTTGTTGTTATTTTTGTTGTGTGCTTTGTTATTGTTTTTCTGCATTTATTACTACAAAGATATATGAGCTGTATTTAAGCTAAAGCTTTATTAACATTTACATTCTCAAATTCTGACACACTAAAAACAAAGTAAAGCTTTTTGTTAAACACGTTAAGCCCCTCTCTCTCTCTACAGCTCTTCAAACAAATTCCTATAGTAATATGAAGAAAAAGAAAACACTTTATTATACATATTTTCAATATTTAATTTAATTTTAAATTACTAATACTTATTATTCTTTATTCATGTTACTGTGTTATCAATAATAACACTATTTTTGTTTAATAATCTAGTTTATTTTATTGAAAACTCTGCCCTTTCATTGATTACTTGTTGAGATAATAGTGCTAAAAATATTGATAAGCTTTTCATACAAACATTTTATTTTTTTGCACTCAAATTAGTAAAAAAGACTCTTAACTAGAGTGAGCGAGAGAAAAAGACAGAGAGCTAAAGATTTTAATGAAAATTCAAGAGTTCAAAACTCGTTTTAGTAGTTTGTGCCATTTGCGAAATTGCAAAATAAACCTATAACAACATTTATATCTTGTTACTGCCAATAAAATAACACAAAACAAAAACAATATAACAACAACAAAAAAAATATCGATTTATGGCAGAATGTAAACAGAGAGTTTAAATGGGAATATCTCAAAAATACAAGAGGAGAAAAAGAGAGAGAGAGAGTTTGTGTGATACAGTAATAGTAAACAGTGTCATAGTTAAGTAAATACATCAACGAGGAGTGTTTAAAAAGTTTAAGGCAGATAACAAAAGTAAAATTTGAATTAAATTGATTAATTTAAACAATTTTAAAATTAAATTCAATTAAATCAAAAAGTAGCTAGTCAAAACTTGGTAATAACTTCCAATTACTGAATAACATACTTTTCAATGACTACTACATACAGTAAGCATTACTTAGAAGTGGTCATATAATGACATGTTTATTAACTGCTTATTTTCTAGTTATTTGCATGAGCATATTGTGTTTTTACTGCTAATGACTTTAAAATTTGAGACTTTAGAGTAGCGTACATTTGACTAAATGATTGAGCGACCCCACAAATTATATATATTTTGGATCGTTATAGATAGCGAAGTCGATATAACCATGTCTGTCTTTCCGTCCCTATGTTAAAATCAACTTTCCGTAGCCCCCAAATAACTTAATTGAATGATTCATACATTAATATATCGGCAATTCTTCCGGCTCGGTTGCTATTTAAAATCGGCAAAATCGGCCCACAAACGGCTGGGACCGGGACAACCTGAAATACTAAATACTAAGTCATTAATATAGACAATATGGATATCGAATGATAGATATTTCAAAGTTCATTGCAACGATGTACATATATAAGGCTATAGTAAGTTAGGTCCAACTTCAGGGAACATTTTTTTAACCCGAATTTTTTTTCACCAAATATTTTTTTTCCATAAATTATTTTTCCAAACAAAATTGAAAAAAATAATTTTGTTTAAATAAAAATATAAAAAAAAATTATTTTTAAGTATAATTTGGTGAAGGGTATTTAAGATTCTGCACAGCTGAATATAGCTCTCTTACTTGTTTAATATAAAAAGCGCTGAAATTAGTACGAGGTACTAAAAGAACTGAAATTCTTTCAAAAGTACTTTAAATATTATCTTCTATCTATCTATCAAAAGTACTTTAAATAGCACCTTCTATCGAAAGTACTTCAAATAATGCCTTCCAAAAAAATGTACTTTAAATAGTATTTTCTATTAAAATTACTTTAAATACTTCTACGTACTAAAAGTACTTTAAATAGTACCACGTACTAAAAGTACTTTAAAAAGTACCACGTACTAAAAGTACTTTAAATCGTAACACGTACCAAAAGTACTTAAAATAATACCACGTACTAAAGGTACTATTTAGTACCAAGGTACTATTTAGTACCAAGGTACTATTTAGTACCAAGGAACTATTTAGTACCAAGGTACTATTTAGTACCAAGGTACTATTTTGTACCAAGGTACTATTTTGTACCAAGGTACTATTTTGTACCAAGGTACTATTTAGTACCAAGGTACTATTTAGTACCAAGGTACTATTTAGTACCAAGGTACTATTTAGTACCAAGGTACTATTTAGTACCAAGGTACTATTTAGTACCAAGGTACTATTTAGTACCAAGGTACTATTTAGTACCAAGGTACTATTTAGTACCAAGGTACTATTTAGTACCAAGGTACTATTTAGTACCAAAGTACTATTTAGTACCAAAGTACTATTTAGTACCAAAGTACTATTTAGTACCAAGGTACTATTTAGTACCAAGGTACTATTCAGTACCAAGGTACTATTTAGTACCAAGGTACTATTTAGTACCAAGGTACTATTTAGTACCAAGGTACTATTTAGTACCAAGGTACTATTTAGTACCAAGGTACTATTTAGTACCAAGGTACTATTTAGTACCAAGGTACTATTTAGTACCAAGGTACTATTTAGTACCAAGGTACTATTTAGTACCAATGTACTATTTAGTACCAATGTACTATTTAGTACCAAGGTACTATTTAGTACCAAGGTACTATTTAGTACCAAGGTACTATTTTGTACCAAGGTACTATTTTGTACCAAGGTACTATTTTGTACCAAGGTACTATTTAGTACCAAGGTACTATTTAGTACCAAGGTACTATTTAGTACCAAGGTACTATTTAGTACCAAGGTACTATTTAGTACCAAGGTACTATTTAGTACCAAGGTACTATTTAGTACCAAGGTACTATTTAGTACCAAGGTACTATTTAGTACCAAGGTACTATTTAGTACCAAGGTACTATTTAGTACCAAGGTACTATTTAGTACCAAGGTACTATTTAGTACCAAGGTACTATTTAGTACCAAGGTACTATTTAGTACCAAGGTACTATTTAGTACCAAGGTACTATTTAGTACCAAGGTACTATTTAGTACCAAGGTACTATTTAGTACCAAGGTACTATTTAGTACCAAGGTACTATTTAGTACCAAGGTACTATTTAGTACCAAGGTACTATTTAGTACCAAGGTACTATTTAGTACCAAGGTACTATTTAGTACCAAGGTACTATTTAGTACCAAGGTACTATTTAGTACCAAGGTACTATTTAGTACCAAGGTACTATTTAGTACCAAGGTACTATTTAGTACCAAGGTACTATTTAGTACCAAGGTACTATTTAGTACCAAGGTACTATTTAGTACCAATGTACTATTTAGTACCAAGGTACTATTTAGTACCAAAATAGTACCTTGGTACAAGTCTCTTTCATGATTATTAATCCCTTTGAATCTTGTTTATTTAATCCCTTAAACTTCTCCAACAACCCTCGAAATCAAGCAAACACAACAATAAAAATTACCCTTAAACCAGAGTATTCACGAAAAAACCCCCAGTGACACACAACTCTGCCAAAGTTTACACAAAACATTGTCTCTCCTTTAGCTCTTTTTAACTGACTTCTAATCTCTCGCAAAAACTCAAAACAAAACTCAGTTTACATGCGCTTGCACCACTTTTTTGTTGTTGGAATTGTATGCTCGTTGTCGTCGTCGTCGTCGTGTTTTTTTCAAACTCAAACACTGTGTGAATTATTTATTTAAAACAATATATCACGTATTTATAAAGCAGCAAATTGCTTCAGTTAGTATTTTGTACTTATCGTAAAGAGAAGCACCAGTGGATGAGCACGGAAAGTAGCAGCAGCAGCTAACAAACAAACAAACGAACAAACGACAACAAAAATCAATACTACAACAAAATACTTGAACAAAAGTCATCAACACTACTGACAAGTGGGAAGAACTTTAAGCAGGGAGTAAAAATGTTTTGAAGAATTTAAAAAAAAAAATCATAAGAAATAGTACGTGATTTCCATTTAATAATTAACATTAATTCTAACTCAAGTGTTAATTGAAGTTAAAAGAAGGAAACTTGACTACAAACAAAAAAAGTGGAGCACGGCCAAAAATCACGAAACAAAAAAACTCAAATAAAAACTACCACTTGCAGACTATTTGTTAAACAGCAGCATTTGTTTTAGTATACCAAAGATTTTTGCTTTTAATTTGAGTGTAACAAACATTTCTCCAAGGAAATTTAAGCTAAAAATAAAACAGACACCTACGACTATATCAATAACATCATCATCATAATCATCATCATAAACATTATCACAGTTGGAAGAGCAACAAGAAACAAAAATTACACCCCCATCCTTGGCCCAAGGAACTACGTCAATTTACCACTACTACTACAACAAACAGCCAACATTTTAAGAACTCCTTAGTTGTACTATCACTTTTATTTAAAGCAGAGAGAAACACACACAGAAAATAAAAATAAAACAAGAAACAAGAAACCCCAGCCAGCCAAGCCAGCAAGGGAGGGAGCCAAGACATTGTTGGGTTCAGCAGCAATATGTTGACATTCAAGACGAAACAGCCACAACTACAGCATCATAAACAACAGAAATCTTTAATATTTGCATTATGCTGCTTCATTACCTTCATCATAATGGTTTGTGCACCAAGTTTATGTCAAGGTTACATTATTAAAGAAGACGAAAGTTTCCTGCAACGTCCCTACTATGCCACCCAAGGCGATTTGGAGGATATCTTTGCACGCCTCACCAAACAGTTTCCCGACCATGCCCGTGTCGAGACTATTGGGCGTTCGTTGGAGGGTCGCCCTTTGATTGTATTGCAAATAGGTCAGAATATGCAGCAGCGTGGCATCTTAACGCCCATGGTTAAATATGTGGGTAATATGCATGGCGATGAGACCATAGGACGCCAGCTGTTAATCTATTTGGCCCAATATCTCTTGTACAATTATCACAGCAATCTGGAGGTGGCTCAATTGATTAACAGCACCGATATCTATCTCATGCCAACCATGAATCCCGATGGCTTTGAACGTTCTCAGGTAAATCATATTTTCTAGATAAAAAATATAAAAACAGATAATTTGTGCAAATGATAACAGCTGCTAAAATGAACTCATACTCAATGCAAAACAACAAAAAAAAAAAACAGGCCCAGCAAAAGTTCAAACCAAAAAAAAAAAATGTGTGTATCCTTTAACAACAACGAAGTGACCAAAAATTATATGATTTCTGAGAAATATTCCAAATCAACAAGTTTATGTTTTAATGTGGGCAGTAAAAGAGTGAAAGAGAAGTTAAATTTCTCAGTGTTTAAATTTCAAGGAAATTTGTTCTACAGCTTTTCAGATGTATAATAAAAGTGAATCTGTTAAATCCAATGGTTTTGGACATTCAACTCAGATGAGTTCTGATTTCAAGTAATTACTGTTTTTTAAAGATATTCGAAATGCAATTGTGTTATTAGGAAATTGAGTAGGCGAATGTCCGTGTGCAAACATAACAACTCCTTGTCTATAGCAACGATTTCATTGGGATCTTGGGATGAACATCCCGAGCCTGCGAAGTTTGAAAATTCATGGCAAAAGTAACGTTTGAATATTCTTCATTCTCTCCTGTCTCTTCCTATGCTTAGACAGTTCAATACACCTGAGGAGTGAGGACGACTGAAGTCACCTTTCCCAGAGTACGTCTTAGACTATCCAATATCAGCATAAAATCCGTATAGTTTAGCGTATCCGGAAACTGTACCGACCACAGCACAGCAGTCTGGCCTCAATCAAAGCTCTTAGTTCGTAGATGTTGAGATCGAAATATCTACTCCAGTGCATGCATTATTCGTCTCACTTTAAGCTTATTCTTATGTAGATAAATTATGGGTTTCTGGACATGAAAGAAGTCGAGCTAATTTTGCTGAGGAAAGTCAAAGATACGGCTCATCTTTGGTCGAATTGTGTTATCGTATAGGATCGATAAACTGTAATTCCTCAGTCTTCTTAAGGACTAAAGTTTCTCTTTAAATAATCCAAACACTTTTCTTTATGAATTGAAACGAAGACAAGAAAAGAATATTGAGATTTAACATCTGTTCCACAGCTCACTTGCTTCCTGATTGGTTAAGCCACACAAGAGTAGAAGCTAGAATCCGAGCTATTCGATGGGAATATCGTTTAACTTGGCGGTCATGATAGCTAACTTGCTTCACATTGTGTTACTCTGCCAGTGAACTCCTTCAGAGTTTCCTGATAGCTTAAGACACACAAGAGTAGAAGCCAGAATCCAAGCTGTATCCTTAGATCCTCCAAAGAGAGTTGTTTACTGAAACATGTTGATTCTGTTATCTTCTAGACTGAGTAGGTTTCCCATCGTTTCCTCCTTCCTTAGTTAACTTGGCGGTCGTGATAGCTAACTTGCTTCACATTGTGTTACTCTGCCAGTGAACTCCTTCAGAGTTTCCTGATTGCTTAAGCCACACAAGAGTAGAAGCCAGAATCCAAGCTATATCCTTAGATCCTCCAAAGAGAGTTGTTTACTGAAACATGTTGCTTCTGTTATCTTCTAGACTGAGTAGGTATCCCATCGTTTCCTCCTTCCTTAGTTAACTTGGTGGTGGTGATAGCTAACTTGCTTCACATTGTGTTACTCTGCAAGTGACCTCCTTCAGAGTTTCCTGATTGGTTAAGCTCCTCCCAGGAGATTAGTTTTCTTAGAATTCGGATTAAAAGCCAGAATCCGAGCTATATCCTTAGATCCTCCAAAGAGATTTGTTTACTGAAACATGTTGATTCTGTTATCTTCTAGGCTGAGTAGGTTTCCCATCGTTTCCTCCTTCCTTAGTTAACTTGGCGGTCGTGATAGCTAACTTGCTTCACATTGTGTTACTCTGCCAGTGAACTCCTTAAGAATTTCCTGATTGGTTTAGCTCCTCCCAGGAGATTAGTTTTCTTAGAATTTGGATTAGAAGCCAGAATCCAAGTTATATCCTTAGATACTTCAAGGAGAGTAGTTTCCTGAAACATGTTGCTTCTGTTATCTTCTAGACTGAGTTGGTTTCCCATCGTTTCCTCCTTCTCATTTTTTCTTAGTGTATCGTATCAGATTTTTCTGTGTTCTCTACCTATTGGAAAACTTACTATTTCGTCTTTCAATTCTTTTGATATTACTGCTAATTTTTAGGCTCTTTTTTCCTCTACTAGCTCTTGATATCCTCTACAATATATAGCTATAAAATCCGACTAAAGTAAAGTCTTCTTCCATAATGTATTTATAGATTTTATTTTCTCTTATTCCAATATGTTTGCTAAAGTCTAGAACTCTAACAACTTGAATATTCAAAGTCTTTGTTAATCTCTTGAAGGAAATTCCCAACAATATTTCTAGACAAAGCTGTGGTACTCTCCTCGGGCTCACTTCGGGTCGTTTCCGTCAAAGCTTTCCTTTAAGGAAAGCTCTTGACTCTTAGCTTCGATACTTCCCGAGTCACACCCGGCCAAAGTTAAGTGATAAGAGAAGATAAACTTCCAGGTACAATTATCAGACTTTTCTGTTACCAATCACCTCTGGCTCACTTCGGGTTGTTTCCGTCGAATCTTTCCTTCAAGGAGTGGTAATTAAAAGGGTTTACCAAAGACAGTCACCATAGCCACAGCTGTGTCAACCGGAGTTGGATCTTGAATCTTAGCTACGAAACTAATCGAGTCACACTCGACCAAAGTCAAGTGATAAGAGAAGATAAACTTCCAGGTACAATTATCAGACTGTTCTGTTACCACTCACCTCTGGTTCACGTCTGATCGTTTCCGTCTAAGTTTTCCTTCAAAGAAGTTCTAAAATTGGAGTTGGATCTTGATCTATTGGAGTTGGCTCTTGAATCTTAGCTTCGAAACTACCCGAGTCACACCCGGCCAAAGTCAAGTGATAAGAGAAGATAAACTTCCAGGTACAATTTTCAGACTCTTCTGTTACCACTCACCTCTGGCTCACTTCGGGTTGTTTCCGTCGAAGCTTTCCTTCAAGGAGTGGTAATTAAAAGGGTTTAATGGAGTCAAATATTGTCACCATAGCGACAGATGTGTCTATTGGAGTTGGATCTTGAATCTTAACTACGAAACTACCCGAGTCACACTCGACCAAAGTCATATGATAAGAGAAGATAAACTTCCAGGTACAATTATCAGACTGTTTTGTTACCACTCACCTCTTGCTCTCTTCTGATCGTTTCCGTCTAAGCTTTCCTTCAAGGAGTGGTAATTCAAATGGTTCACCGGAGTCATACTTGATCAAAGATTGTCCCCATAGCCACAGCTGTGTCAACCGGATATGAATCTTGAATATTAGCTACGAAACTAGCCGAGTCAACCGAGTGAAAGTGAACTTCCAGGTCCTACTCTCCTAGTTGACTTAGGGTTGTTTCAAGGAGTGGTAATTAAAATGATTTATCTAAGATTTGCTTGTACCGGGAAAATGATGAGGGTTCAGAGAGACCTTTCTTACTGTGACAGCATCAACAAAAGATCTATTTTGAAAGTCTCGTGAATGTATTCTTTAATGGAAGAAGAAAACCAGGGCTTCTTGAACCAATGTAATAACTTTCATTTCCGTTACGTTATCCCCAGCCTGGGCTATTTGAAGGTCTATGCTACGAAATATCCTTTAGAACTGCATCTTTTTACTATAATTTCCATTGTTTCCCATTCAATTTCCTTTATTGTACTGCAATTAAACTTCGGGGTACTGAAAATTATTCATTTTGCAGCAATATTGGTTAAGATCTAAATCTTATTATGGTTAGGATAGTTTCCACTCGTCAAGCTCATTTCTCATTTCCATTCAAAACTGATCCAATTGTGGTACCAAGCGTTAAGCAGCATGATATTTATAATACGTCCGATTTTAGATTATCTGATGAAGGAGTGGATTCGTCTTAGATTCATCCAAATACCAGAGGAATGGGATTCCGAGGATACGTACCCTCAAGTTTGCCAGAGCAGTCACAGTCTCCTCCTCTTCTTCATTATGACAGCTTCTAAAGTAGTCAATCTTATTATAATTATTTCCATTGATTGTCATTAAATTTCCAAGCATTCTTCAGGAATTTTAACTACTGGCTACTAACATTATTTAAATTTAAGGCTTCTTGAGTTCATCTTGCAATGGTTTTTCGTATTCTCGAACAATTTTCGATGTGATCAAAAGACCGCTGTAGGTAGATGTCCCTTGATTCAATATTCCTCGATTGAGCTGATATTAACCTAGAAGATAAATGCGAAATAATTCTATGTCAATTAAATGTAGTTTTTGTGTTAAAATCAGTTGACATGGATATAAATAGCATGTCTGAATTCTTTAGCATTTATGGTGCTACCGAATTTCGCAAGTCCATCAGCACTGTTATTACCACGCTATCTCCTCTGTCCCGGGATTTTTGCACAATTTTCGAGATGATGTTCACACTCTCTAGGGATCTAAAGTTCACTTTGCTATCAGGATATCCCTTGATTGAGCTGATAGGAACTTCTTTGCATTTAAATTAAGTTTCTGGAAAATCAGTTACCAAACAAGGGTAAGCCATGAATCTTTAACAACTTTCGAAGTGATGTGCACAGTCTCTGGGGATCTAATGATCCTCCTTCTAGGGATCTAATTATTTTAGCTTGAATTCTTTTTTATCAACTGAATTTCTGTTGATGGAACCGAAAAATTCTATGTGTGCAACCGAATCATTCGATTGGCAACAAATTCGGTTGCTATCACGAATCTGTATGAAAGTCGTTTCCAAATGGAATTCATTGCTTAAATACTTTGAAATGAATAAGCGTTTTTGATAAATTTTAAGATCAACAAAGAGTTTCAACGATTGCAGTCAGCTGTAAATATCAAAGATATCATATCTACCCTTAAAAAAAGTGTAAACGAACTTTATGATTTAAATTCATATGCATTATAGTCATTCAATTCATTGTATAAATAATTTTAAACAGAATTGTAAATAAATTGCTTCATTTATATAAAAATACCCTGCTTAGAGATATGATTCAATATCAATATTGTTTACACATATGTTATCGATTTTCTGTTATCTCTAAGTAGCAAGAGAGAGAGAGAGCGAGATGTAAGAGCAAATAGTTGAGTATACACAGAAAGAAATAACTCATTAATGTTAAATTTCCGTTAATTAAATTATTCTATTAACATTTTCATTTGAATATCTGAGAACTATTTATGATTCTAACTTCATGGCTAAAAAATTAAACAATACAAAATATTTAAACGTAAAATTTTTTTATATTATAATTTTGTGATGAACATTTATCCAAGGTCTTTGTTTGTTTGTGGTTAATGTTTGCTCTTTTAAAGTTTGTACAAGCAGTTATGCATAAATAATTGTAGGCTGTGTTTAAATTCTATGTTAAATACATGTTGGTAATTTGAAATTATATTTATAATTTGTCTATATCATTTATTGTTTTGGGTATTTCTTGTGTTTCTGATAACGTGACTTT
This sequence comes from Calliphora vicina, assembly GCF_958450345.1. Classification (NCBI taxonomy): domain Eukaryota; kingdom Metazoa; phylum Arthropoda; class Insecta; order Diptera; family Calliphoridae; genus Calliphora; species Calliphora vicina. Next base: position 119,144,601 of record NC_088783.1, read on the forward strand.
CGCTTTTTATACGCTTTAACTAAAATTAACACACTTAATGCACTTAAATGTTTAAATTATTTAGACGGTAGTAGTCTAAAATTTAACAGCTATTACTACGGCTTTTAATGTCTAGCTGGTGTGTTTGTTGGTGGCCTTAGCAGCAAACAAATGTTGAAATGGCGAAATTGTTTATTATTTCAGTTTTTTTGACAATTTTTTTTTTTGTTAATTTATTTGTTTGTTTGATTTTTTTTTATAGAGGAAAATATTTAGCATGCTAAAAGCGTGCATTCATTTAAAATTAGCCAAATAATATTGTCAAAAGCAGCAGCAGCAGCAGCGACAAAAAAAAAACACATTTTTAATTGTGTATAAATTTGATCACATGTTACGAATATATTTTTAGGTGACATTGATATATTATTGAAATTTTGTATAGATTTTTTGTATAAATTCGGGGAAATTTTTAAGTGTTTCAAAGAAGAGGTGGTATTTGCTCTCAATTGAGAGTGTTTGAGTTAGAGCGAGAACTTGCTTAGTAAAGACACAATTTTTAGTTAATCTTCGAACCAGTTAAAGGATTTTTGTTGTGTCTCTTAGTTAAGTGAGAGAAGTGATGACAATTTAGTGCTTTTTGTCATTAATCAGGATTAAATTCTTTTAATGGTTGACAAAAATGGTTCATGAACAAAAATTGTTACAAAAAAAATTTGATGAAAAAAATTTTGTAAAAAAATTTTTGTAAAAAAAATTGTTAAAAAATCAGGTTTAGTTGTTTATAATTTCGGGAAAATATAGGTAATTTCAAAGAAAATGTAATATTTGTTAAAGTTTGGATGAAAATTTTTGCTCTCAATTGAGAGAGTTTGAGCTAGAGCGAGAACTTGCTTAGTAAAGACACAATTTTAGTTAATCTTCAAACCTGTTAAAGGATTTTTGAGGCGTCTCTTAGTTAAGTGGGAGATAATTTAGAGTTTTTTTTTCATTAATAAGGAATAAATTCTTTTAATTGATGAAAAAATTTTGGTGGAAAATAATATTGGAGAAAAAGAAATTGCAAAAAAAAAAATTTGGTGAAAAAAATTTTTTGTTGAAAAAATCATTAGTTAATCTTCAATCCATTTACTTTGTACAGGATTTTTGATGTATTACACAGTTAAGTGAGAGAATTGATGACAATTTAGTACTTTATGTCATTTATCAAGATTAAATTTTTTTTAATTGATGAACAAAAATTGGAGAAAAAAATTTGTTTGGTCAAAATCGATGTAGTCGCTATAAATTATTCAAATTTTGTTTATTTGTTTATAATATCGGGGAAATTTAGAGAATTTCAAAGAAAACGTGATATTTTTTAAAGTATAGGTGATAATTTTGCTCTCAATTGAGAGAGTTTGAGTTGGAGCAAGAACTTGCTTAGTAAAGACAAAATTTAGCTTTTAGTTAATCTTCAAACCAGCTACAGCATTTTTGTTGTGTCTCTCAGTTAAGTGAGAGAAGTGATTACACTTTAGTGCTTTTTGTCATTAATTAAGATTCAATCCTAATTAATTGAAGATTAACTAAAAGCTAAATTGTGTCTTTACTAAGCAAGTTCTCGCTCTAATTCAAACTCTCTCAATTGAGAGTAAAATTATCATCTATACTTTAACAAATATCACATTTTTTTAACCAAATTTTTTTATTTTCGAAACTTTTTTAATAAAATTTTTTTAACATTTTTTTTAAATTTTTTTCACCAATTTTTGTTCATCAATTAAAAGATGAATTCTTTTTTTTGTAAAAAATTTTTTTTTTTTAAAAAATGTTAAAAAAATTTTATTAAAAAAAATTTCGAAAAAAAAAAAATTTCTTTAAAAAAATGTTTTGGATGGAATAAAACAATTTAGGTGAAAAAACAAATTTTTGGTGGAAAAAAATTTAGGTGAAAAAATCGAGGTAGTGGCAGTTTTGCTTATATCTCAGCCATTTAAGAACCAATTTTCTCTATTTTAAATAGCAACCGAACCGGGACTCTAGCGGATATATTGATGTGTCAATCATGTATGAAAGTTATTTGGGGGCTTCGGAAAGTTGATTTCAACAGACAGGCGTGATTTTAGCCTTCAATTAGTAGCAAAAATATTTGTATTTTTCTCACATATTAAATTAATTGATTTAATTTAATCATTTTTTTTTATAACATTTTCAAATAGAATAAAAAGGGTTTATTGAACTGTTTTAAATAATGACCTTTGCTAATTGAATTTTTTATTTTTGTTGGAAAAACGTGCTGAAAATATTTAATAGATTTAAAATATCACATCTTTTTCAAACACTTTATTTTATAAATGTATTTAAACAAATACCGGTTAGTTTGATGTAATTAAAGTGGGATGCTTATTGACCTTTTGAACCCATATAAGGTTAATTGTTAGATTTGTTGCGGTAACCATTTATAGATATCTTGCTCTAATTTCTGGAGGAAAACGTGACATGACATTTTAAAAGATTTTGTAATACGGACTTAATAAACTAGATATTTTTAAATTTCATATAAATTTAGATTAGTTTCAGTTCATATTAATTTAAATGACATTTGTTTTAGACATTAGTATTTTCAATTAAATATTGGTTAATATTTTTTTAACAAAGTGGGTGTATTAAGCATTGCAACAGTTTTAATTTAAGTTTTGATTAGTTTAAATTGTTGACATTTGTTTAAGTTCATTTATTTTTAAACAAAGTGAAGGAGTATTGAAATTTTGAACCCTTATGAGTTTAAGTTATCTTAATATTTTCTTAAGCATTTTAATTGTTTATCAAAATAATGTTTTTTTTTTGTTTCATAAAAAATTTCAAAATTGTTTCAAACATTTAATAAATGTTGCTACTGTACGCATGTTTGATACCCAAAAAAGGTTAATTGGCAACGTACTTTGTTACTTAAAAGAGCATTGAACGATTTTTTTTTTAACATTTTGCTTTTGCCTAGGCGTTTAATGTTTTTCTATAATTAAAAAAAAATATATGTATCATTACCAGTTTATTTACAATTCATTCATGGAAGTAATTTATGGAATGTAAACAAAAGCGCAATTCTTTGTTTGGTATTTATTAAAGAACTACAATAAAAAATACTAATAATTCTAGAAAAAAATAGCAAAACATTTGTGGGATTACTGATTTTATGATAATTTTTTTTTTCGCTGCCATAATAAATAAACACCAATAATAAAGGTGTTCAAATTAATAGGTAAATTATTAGAAATAAAATAAGAATTTTTGTTAAAAAAATCTTTACAACATTTTGTTAAAATCAAAGAATTTTTTACTTAAATTTTAAAAATATGAAATAAAAATATAGATATAATTAAGTTTTGTAAGAAATATAATCAAAATCGAGTTAAAAATCGTAAAAAATTTTAATTTTAATTAAAAATCTGTATAAAAAAAATATAAATTTTTTTATATTTTAATTATTAATCTATTTTCCCCATTTTTCTTATAAATTATAATATTTTCTTGCATTTTATTAACTTAATTCTAAAAATCTACTTAAAATATTCCAATTTTATGTTTTTTCTTCATTTTTAACCTAAATTAGTAGACATCACTGTTTTTAAGTAAACAAACCGTTACATTGTTTTGTTTATCCTATTCTTGCTCCTTTTTTTGTGCAACTCTTCCTTAAACATACAACTGTGAGAGGTGAATACTCATAATACCGTTATTTACTCAAGTGTAGCTGACAAACACTAACATCAACACACACACCTACATATTGATGTTTATTTATTATCTATTCTATATATAAATAATATTTCTGTTTATTTTTTTCCTATTCTAACTTTATAATAAAGCTCTCTTTGTTTAAAGACTCTCTTAGCTACTCTTTGCTTTGTTACATTTCTATTTAAGCTAGAATTTTTGTTGCCATTTGAAATGTTTTTTTTTTTTTTTTGTTGTTGACAAATAACGAATTCATGCTGTTTTTATAGGTTTTTCCGCCATGAAAGCCTTAAACACGTTTGATGTTTAAACAAAAACTAATTGAATTCTGTTTTTAAACTAAATCTAATTGAATTCTGTTTTTTTAGATTTCGTTTTCAAAAAATAATTTCAGCTTAACTAGACAAACAAAAATCACTTATACATTTTGTAATGCACCAACCATAATTGTGTGTATCTGTAATAAATTACCCCTGCCAATCAATCAATTGCTAGTTTAAATTGTTTTTTTTTGTAGCATTTTTTTGTTAAACATTTTTTTAATTATTGATTTTTTTTTAAGCCCAAACAAAAAAAAAAATCTTTTTTACTCATACAAAATTGCCAGTTAAGCTTTTGAAAAAAGGCCGTTATGCTAATTTTTATGCATAATTTGTTATCAAGCTGTTGGTTTTTTTTAAAAATTTTTTTTTTTGTAGGAGGAATTGAAATTTTTGTGTAACTGTATTAATTATCGTAAAACAAATAAAATTTATGTACTACTTTGAAAAGCCACTACAGTAGAGAGCAAGACAAATAAAACACTTTTAAAATAAAAATTATTTCATAAATTTTGGCTGCAAAAAAGTACTATTTTGAAATTAATAAGGAGTGAGATCGAAAAATTCTTAACATACATATATGTTTATAAAAAAGAAACCACTAAACTTACAGCTTTAATTTTTTTTTTATTTGATTGAAATTATTATTACAATTTACAAAAAAAATTATTTTTATAGTTTTAATCACTAGTGATGAAATTTTGAACCTTTTTCGGAAACCCTTCCATTAACGTTTTTATAGTGCTTTCTGTCACTTTGCTCGAACATGTAGTCCATCTCCGTTTAAAATCTACCACACTTTTGGACACCTTTTTTGTACTCTTCAATTCTCTTTTAACAAGAGCCCAATATCTCTCCACTGGCCTTAGCTCCGGGCAGTTTGGAGGATTTGCCTCTCTTGGTACAAATACCACATTATTGTTCTTGTACCACTCAAGGGCTTGTTTGCCATAGTGACAGGATGCCAAGTCAGGCCAAAAATAAGTGGACACATTATGAAGTCTTATGAATGGAAGCAGCCTTTTTTGTAAACATTCCTTGATGTAAATTTCGGTATTTATAGAGCCCGTTGTAACAAATGAGTGGCTTCTTGCCGCAACTGCATATTGCTTGCCATACCAAGAACTTTCTGGGAAATTTTGTCTGCTTTTGGGTCCTAAACTTTTCTTCAACATTCCCTCGAGCATCAGCAACATAAAATTTTTGACCTGGAAGTTGCGAAAAATCTGCCAGAACATACGTTTCGTCATCCATTATGCAGCAAGAATATTTTTTTATAAAACTTGACTTCAATTTCCGTGCTCTGTTTTTGGCCTCTAAATTTTTAGTAGCGTTCCTGTCAGGAACTTTTTGAGCCTTGTATGTTTTTAAACCTGCATTAGCTTTAACTTTTCGTACCAAATAGTCCGAGCACTGAGCTAACCGGGCTGCTTTCCTACCGGATGTGTTGGGAGCTCTTTTGAAAATGCGTTCTATTTTTTTGGCTTTAGAAACATCATGTGGACCATTCCTTCTACCTGAACCAGGTTTTCTATCAACTGACAAGTTCTCCCGGTACTGTTTAATAACATTGGAAACAGTTTGACGGCAGACCTTTGTATGCTTGGCCAACTTTTTGTAAGACCAAGTTGGGTTTTGTTGAAAATATTTAATAATTTCAGTACGCACTTTTTTCTGGTCACTCATTTTAATCAGATTAACAAAAAAATTAATCTCAATTAAGTGAGAGAAGTGATTTCAATTTAGTGATTTTAAGTTATTACAGAGGATTTAAAATCGTTGAATTGATTTCAAAATCACACTAATTGTAAAAATTTAAACAAATGGGTGCTTATTAAAAAAATGTAATTTTTTAAAATTGGTACTTTTTCGAAATTGGTTGTTTTTTAAAAAGTTTTTTTTTTTTAAATTGGTAAAAAGATTTCATTTGAAAAAATTAGAACATACTTTTTTTTTAAAAAAAAGTACTTTTTCAAAATTAGTACTTTTTTAAAAAAGTACTTTTTCAAAATTTTAAAAAAATACTACTTTTCTTAAAAGTTTATTAGCAAAGTATTGTATCTTTTTTAAAAGTGTATATTTCCAAATTTGGTTCTTTTTAAAAAAAAGTACCTTTTCAAAATTGATATTTTTTTTAAAAAAAGTACTTTTTCAAAATTTGAAAAAAAGATTTCATTTGTAAAAATTAGTACATATTTTTTTAAAAATTGGTACTTTGAAAAAAAAATACTTTTTCAAAATTGGTATTTTTTAAAGAAAGTACCATTTCATAATTGGAACTTTCATAATTGTTACTTTTTAAAAAAATACTACTACTTTTCTTAATAGTTGTATTTGTAAAGTATTTATATAAATTAAACATTTTTTGGAATAGGTACTTTTTTGAATATGTGCCTTTTTTGAAAAAAGTACTTTTTTGGAATTTTTTTTTAATTTGATTTGTAAATGAAAATTTTAGAAAAAATATAATTTGTAAAAATTGTTTCCTTATTTTAGTATGTATTTGTAAATTTAAAATATTTTATTTAAAAATGGTCAAAGTTTAAGAGTTTTTTTGGGTAAATTTAGATTTCTTTAATAGTAAAGATCATTTTCCAGGCGCTTTTACTTGTCGTTATTAACAAAATATTTTTAGCATCAATAAATTTCCAATTATATGTTGTGCTTTTTAATTTATTCGTTATCAATTCCAGAAATTATACAAAAATAATTTTTTTTATAACAAATTTTTTTTTGTCGCCTTTTAATTAGTCCCTGTTGAATTCTAGACAACAATGTTTTAATTATTTATTTTTATCATTATCAAAATACTTGAACAAATTATAATTATTATACAATAATTCGTTATAACTTTGTTTAATTTTAAGGGTATTTGAGGAGAAAGTAAACAATATGTGTGAGAAATTGTTAAAATAATTTAAGAACTATAATCAACTTAAGCAATTTATAATAAGAGATTTTCAACAAAATTTTATTTGCGATCTTGATTTTTAAATCTTCGGCTGTTTTAGTAGAGTTGATGGGAATACGAGACGAGACTATAAATGAGACTATGAAGAGACTATAGACGAGACTATAAATGAGACTATAAACGAGACTATAGACGAGACTATTGAAGAGACTATAAATGAGATTCAAGAGACTATAGACGAGACTATAGAATAGACTATAGAAGAGACTATAGACGAGACTATAGATGAGACTATAGACGAGACTATAGACGAGACTATAGACGAGACTATAGACGAGACTATAGACGAGACTATAGACGAGACTATAGACGAGACTATAGACGAGACTATAGACGAGACTATAGGCGAACTATAGGCGAGACTATAGACGAGACTATAGGCGAACTATAGGCGAGACTATAGGCGAGACTATAGACGAGACTAGAGACGAGACAATACACGAGACTATAGACGAGACTATAGACGAGACTATAGACGAGACTATAGACGAGACTAGAGACGAGACTATACACGAGACTATAGACGAGACTATAGACGAGACTATAGACGAGACTATAGACGAGACTATAGACGAGACTATAGACGAGACTATAGACGAGACTATAGACGAGACTATAGACGAGACTATAGACGAGACTATAGACGAGACTATAGACGAGACTATAGACGAGACTATAGACGAGACTATAGACGAGACTATAGACGAGACTATAGACGAGACTATAGACGAGACTATAGACGAGACTATAGACGAGACTATAGACGAGACTATAGACGAGACTATAGACGAGACTATAGACGAGACTATAGACGAGACTATAGACGAGACTATAGACGAGACTATAGACGAGACTATAGACGAGACTATAGACGAGACTATAGACGAGACTATAGACGAGACTATAGACGAGACTATAGACGAGACTATAGACGAGACTATAGACGAGACTATAGACGAGACTATAGACGAGACTATAGACGAGACTATAGACGAGACTATAGACGAGACTATTGAAGAGACTATAGACGAGACTATAGACGAGACTATAGACGAGACTATAGACGAGACTATAGACGAGACTATTGAAGAGACTATAGACGAGACTATAGAAGAGACTATAGACGAGACTATAGACGAGACTATAGACGAGACTATAGACGAGACTATTGAAGAGACTATAGACGAGACTATAGACGAGACTATTGAAGAGACTATAGACGAGACTATTGAAGAGACTATAGACGAGACTATTGAAGAGACTATAAACGAGACTATAGACGAGACTATTGAAGAGACTATAGACGAGACTATAGAAGAGACTATAGACGAGACTATAGACGAGACTATTGAAGAGACTATAGACGAGACTATAGACGAGACTATTGAAGAGACTATAGACGAGACTATAGAAGAGACTATAGACGAGACTATAGACGAGACTATAGACGAGACTATAGACGAGACTATAGACGAGACTATAGACGAGACTATAGACGAGACTATAGACGAGACTATAGAAGAGACTATAGGCGAGACTATAGACGAGACTATAGACGAGACTATAGACGAGACTATAGACGAGACTATAGACGAGACTATAGACGAGACTATTGAAGAGACTATAGACGAGACTATTGAAGAGACTATAGACGAGACTATAGACGAGACTATTGAAGAGACTATAGACGAGACTATAGACGAGACTATTGAAGAGACTATAGACGAGACTATAGAAGAGACTATAGACGAGACTATAGACGAGACTATAGACGAGACTATTGAAGAGACTATAGACGAGACTATAGAAGAGACTATAGACGAGACTATAGACGAGACTATAGACGAGACTATAGACGAGACTATTGAAGAGACTATAGACGAGACTATTGAAGAGACTATAGACGAGACTATTGAAGAGACTATAGACGAGACTATAGACGAGACTATAGACGAGACTATAGACGAGACTATTGACGAGACTATAGACGAGACTATAGACGAGACTATTGAAGAGACTATAGACGAGACTATAGAAGAGACTATAGACGAGACTATAGACGAGACTATAGACGAGACTATTGAAGAGACTATAGACGAGACTATAGAAGAGACTATAGACGAGACTATAGACGAGACTATAGACGAGACTATAGACGAGACTATTGAAGAGACTATAGACGAGACTATAGACGAGACTATTGAAGAGACTATAGACGAGACTATAGAAGAGACTATAGACGAGACTATAGACGAGACTATAGACGAGACTATAGACGAGACTATAGACGAGACTATAGACGAGACTATTGAAGAGACTATAGACGAGACTATAGAAGAGACTATAGACGAGACTATAGACGAGACTATAGACGAGACTATTGAAGAGACTATAGACGAGACTATTGAAGAGACTATAAATGAGATTCAACAGACTATTGACGAGACTATAAATGAGATTATGAAGAGACTGCAGACGAGACTATTGGCGATAATATAGAAGAGACTAGACGAGACTATAAATGAGATTATGAAGAAACTATAGCCGAGATTATAACCGAGACTATTGCAGATACTATAGCCGAGACTATAAATGAGATTATAGCAGAGACTATTGTCATTCCGTTTGTAATTTCCACAATATAATTTTCCGACCCTATAAAGTATATATATTCTGGATCCTTATAGATAGCGGACTCAATTAAGCCATGTTTGTCTGCCTGTCTGTCTGTCCGCCTGTCTGTTGAAATCAACTTTCCGAAGCCCCCAAATAACTTACATACACGATTCATACATCAATATATCCGGTATTCTTCCGGCTCGGTCCACAAATGGCTGAGATATAAGGAAAAAACCAGGACAATCTCGATCTTTGACCTATTTTTGACCTATATCTGGATTACTTAGTCATTAATATAGACAATATGGATATCTAATGATAGAAATTTCAAAGACATTTGCCGGGATGTATATAAGTTGGACCTACAATGGGTCAAAATCGGAAAAAATATTTTTTAACCCGAATTTTTTTTCGCTAAATATTAAAAAAAAAATTAAAAAACAAAAGAAAAATTGAAAATTTTAAAAAAAAAATTTAAATTTAAAAAAAAAATATTGAAAATTAAAAAAAAATATTGAAAATTTAAAATATTAAAAAAATTAATTTTTAGAAAAACAATTCAAATAATTTTTTTTCCAAAAAATTAAAAAAAACTTGAAAAAAAAAATTAATTTTGTTTACCCAAAAATATTTAAAATTTTTATTTTGAAGTATAATTTGTTGAAGGGTATATAAGATGCGGCACAACCGAATATAGCTCTCTTACTTGTCATTTGTTAAACTTGCTTGTTAAACATCTAATTCATGTTTTCTTTGTATATTTCTCTCTCTTTACAGGAAGGCAACTGTGAATCTCTACCCCACTATATTGGCCGCACTAACGCTGCCGGTGTTGACTTAAATCGCGATTTTCCTGATCGTTTGGAAACCCAACAACAAATACAATTACGCGCCCAAAACCGTCAGCCCGAAACTGCGGCTCTTATTGAATGGATTTTAAATAAACCATTTGTTTTGTCGGCCAATTTCCATGGTGGTGCCATAGTAGCCAGTTATCCCTATGATAATTCACTGTAAGTTATAAGAAATATTTTTGATAATGAAATTAATAAATTAAAGAGAGACAAACAATAAACGGAAATTTGTGGGGAAGAGATCACTGATACTTTTTTTTAATACAAGCTAAAATGACAATTTTGAGTTGGTTTTTTTCCTGCCCCACAAGTTTTTGTTTAAGTCCAAAAATATGAACAAAATTTAAAAAAAAAAAAAAATTCCACAAAAAACCAAACTCACTTATTTCACAAGCAGAGCCCATCATGAATGCTGTGAGGATAGTTTGACACCAGACGATCGTGTCTTCAAACTCATGGCTCATACGTATGCCGATAACAATCCGATCATGCGCAAGGGCAACAATTGCAATGACACATTTTCGAATGGCGTAACAAATGGTGCTCATTGGTATGAGCTGAACGGTGGCATGCAAGACTTCAATTATGCCTTCAGTAATTGTTTCGAATTAACCATTGAGCTGTCATGTTGTAAATATCCATCAGCCAATACATTGCCAGCCGAATGGCAACACAACAAGCGCAGTCTGTTGAAGCTATTGAAACTGGCTCATATGGGTGTTAAAGGTGTTGTTAAAGATGTGAACGGTTATCCCATACATGATGCAACCATTGTGGTTTCCGGTTTGGAAGATAAGCCCATACGTACCACACGCAGAGGAGAATACTGGCGTTTGCTTACGCCTGGCATCTATAATATACAAGCATTGGCATTCGGGTAGGATTTCCATATTGTTTTTATTTGTTTATTTTTACTTTTATTTTACTTTATTTAGTTTAAATATTGCATAATTTGAAACTTGTTTTTTATTTACTTTGTCTTCTTTTCTCCATACAAAATATACCATTTCTGTTACAGTTACCAGGCCAGTGTAGCACAACAAATCCATATTAAAAATGACAACAATGTGGCTCAACGTTTGGACTTTACCTTGTCACCCATTGAGACCAACTATGATGGTATAAGCAGTTTTTATAGTCCATACTTTTTTAGACATTAAATTAAATTATCCAAAGTGGTTTTAGTCTATTTATATTTTATAAATTTTCTTTTAATTGTTGTTGATAGATTTAAAAAAAACAAAAACAAAAAAACGCAACCAAAAATGATCAAACAATGTTGCCAACAAACGTAAAAACAAACGTTAGAAAATCAACATTGAATAACATATACACTAGTTTCCATTACACAGACTCATTTTACATTTATTTAATACTTTAACTTTTTGTTTTAAGAGAATAACAAAAAAATAATAATGATTTTAATTTTTCACTCGTTTTAAGAGAGAAATTTTATAAAGGAATCTCTGTTTATTATTTAGTTTAAAAATTTTAGAAATTTCTAGTTAGAATTTAGTAAAATATTAAAGAATTTAAGTATCATTCATAATTTCCAACAGAAAACAATGTTTACATTTTGCTTTACAGTATAAAAGCAACAATGAAGAGAGAAATTTAAAGAAGAGATAACAGCGTTGCCAATCAAGTATGTTAATGCTTGGCACAATTTGTTTGTAACTAGTTGCCATCTTTGTGTATAAAAACCGTTACATTCTCTCTCTCTCTGAAAAGACAGCAGCTTTTTTCAGTGTTGCCAACTTTTTAGCGATTAAAATGGCTAGATGGACAACAAAAATGGTTAGATATTGCTAAAAATCGAAATAACTGCAACAAATTAATAAACAATTTTGTGTAATCGAATTTATCGCTATATAAATATAAACATACGCTATTTATTAACAGATTTAACAAATTTTAAGATGAGAAAATAGTTTTTTAAAATGGCTGATTTTAAAAATCAAAAATTTAAAGATGACAACAAATTGTTCCTTAAAAACAACAACTTTTTACAGTTTCAATTGATTTCTGGTCTTGCTCTTGGTATTTAATTGTTTCCAGATTAAAAGAAATCTCTGTTTTTAAGAATTTTCTTTTTAGAATTTAGTGTAATATTAAAGAATTTTTAGAATTTTGAATAATTTCCGAGAGAAAAGAGTTCTTCACAGTATAAACACAACGATGAAGCAAAAAGAGAGAACAGCATTGCCAATCGCGCATTTTGTTTGTAACTAGTTGCCATCTTTGTGTATAAAAACCGTTACATTCTCTCTCTCTGAGAAAGAGAGTAGCTGTTTTTAGTGTTTGGCAATGTTGCCAACTCTTTAGCGCATAAAATTACCATTTAGCTAGGTAGTTATAAATCGAAATAACTGAATAAATTTTTGTTCCCCAAACTTTTTTCAATCAATAATTTTTTCACAAAATATTTTCTATTAAAAATTTATTTTTCCAAAAAAAAATTTTTTATTAAAAATTTATTTTTCGAAAAAAAAAATTTCATTAAAATTTTTGAATAAATTTTTGTTCCCCAAACTTTTTTCAATCAAAAATTTGTTCACAAAATTGTTTTTATTAAAAAATTATTTTTCAAACAAACATTTTTTTATTAAAAATTTATTTTTAAAAAAAAAAAATTTCATTAAAATTTTCTTTTTCAATAATTTTTTTTTTTTATTAAAAATATATTTTTCAAAAAAAAAAAATTTTTATTAAAAATTTATTTTTCCAAAAAAAAATTTTTTTATTAAAAATTAATTTTTCAACAAAAAAATTTTTTTTTTTACTAAAAATTTATTTTTCCAAAAAAAAAATTTTGTTATTAAAAATTTATTTTTTAAAAATTTTTTTTTATTAAAAATTAATTTTTCCAAAAAAAAATTTTTTTTTCATCAACATTTTTTTTTTCAAAAAAAATTAAAAATTTATTTTTCAACAAAAAATTATTTAAAATCTATTATTAAAATGTTTGACACTCTTTTGTTTAAAATAAAAAGAGCTGAATTTTAAAAATTTTAATTGAAATGCAACGATTTTCTTATATATTTTTTTAAATTTTCTTTAAACAAAATCGATTAATAAACAAATTTTTAAACTATTTTAGAAATTTTCTTTCAAAAAACTACATTTCTATCTTTAAATTTATTGTATTTTGTTTAAAAAACCTGGTTTTGGTAATAAAATACGGTAATTTAAGAGATAGTATTGTTTTTAAATTGCGAGTTTTAAAAATTTAGCGAATTTACAAATTTTCCAAAAATTATCCATGATAAAATTGAGAAAAATATATTAAAATTATTAATTTCTCAGTAAAACATCCCCGTTTATTCGTTGAAATCCTATAGAAAACTATTAACAAATGATATTCATTCACTGGGGACTGATCTTCATTCACTAGAGATTGATCTTCATTCACTGAGGACTGATCTTCATTCACGAGTACTGATCTTCATTCACTGGAAGCTGATCTTCAATCACTGGAGACTGATCTTAAATCAATGGAGACTGATCTTTCTTTATTCACTGGGGACTGATCTTCAATCACTGGAGACTGATCTTCATTCAATGGAGACTGATCTTCATTCACTGGGGACTGATCTACATTCACTGGAAACTGATCTTCATTCACTGGGGACTGATCTTCATTCACTGGAGACTGATCTTTATTCACTGGGGACTGATCTTCATTAACTGGATACTGATCTTCATTCTTAAATTGAGAGTTTTAAAAACTCTTTTAAAATTTTTTTTGGAAAATTACATAAAATTAGAAGAAGATCTTAAAATTATAAATATAGTAATAAGAGACCTTTATTAAAGCGTTATTTCTCTCTCGCAAGGGCACTCTCTCTACTCTCAATCTCTTATATTGTTTAGCAAACTTTTTAAATATAGTTAAAAGGATTAGTTTGTATCTCTAGAATTAGTAAAATTTTCAAAATATTAAAAGAGATTTTAAACATTTAAAAACCTATATAAATTTAGCAAAATTTTTTAAACTAATTATTAGTTACAATTATTTTAAACACTGTTTAAGAACAAAATTTATAAATTTAGCCAAATTTATTAAATTGTTTTTTAGTCACCATGATTTTAAAAACATTTTTATTATTAACTTACATTTTTTTGTTATTCTCTTGAAAATTTTTTAACACTTTTCAACAACAACAACAATTTTTTCATAAATATTATTGGCAGCACTTAACATTATATAAATATATCACTCTCCCACACACAGCTTGCTCTGTTTATATTTTATATTCACTCTTATCACTCTCTCTCACTTTCACACTTTAACTCTCGCTCGTTATTTTATTAATTACTAATATTGGAAATCTCTCACTTGTTATGTTGTCTTCACTCTCTATTTTTTTTATCACATTTGGCTTGTTTATTTTCTTTATTTACACTGACTGCATTTTATAAATCACTTACATTTCCTTAAATAAATTTACCACAATTTCCTAAAGAAAATTATCTATATAAAGAAATTTATTTAAACATACATATATTGGCTTTTTAATATTTAATCACTTTAAAGGTATTTTTTTTTTTGTTCATTTCATCTAAAACACTTTATAACGTCTTTGTAAAATATTGTATATTTTTTATGTTTTTATATAATAATATATAAATTATAAATATATTTTATGCATTAATTGTATAGCGATCAAGATAATGAGTAAAAAAAAACAAACATTTATTATAATTATAAATAATTAAAACAAATAAAAACGCACATATTATATTTACTACAAAAAATCTTATATTCATATTAATATTTAATGATTTGAATATAATAAAACGCAGAAAATATTTAATTTTTTTTTTAAATTTTGATTCATGAAGTTTTTTTTATGTTTTGTATTTCAACTTTATTTTGTTTTAATTTTTTTAAGTGTTTTGTGTTTTTCTTTATAATTCATGTTATTATGGTGATTTTTTTGTTGTTGTTAGTTTTGAAAACATAATTCATTTTGTGTTTGTTTGTTTTTCAAAATTCAATTCACTATTTGTTTAGTAAATTAAATAAATAATATGAATACTTAACAAACATGTTTGAAAACTAAATTTTAAATTAGCAAAAATTGTTAAAATGAAAGCCCTTTCGTTTACTTGTTGATATCCTATCCTATCCCATTCACTGGGGACTGATCTTCATTCATTAGAGACTGATCTTCATTCACTGGTGACTGATCTTCATTCAATAATGACTGATATTCAATGGAGACTGAACTTCATTCACTGGGGAATTGTCATCTTTCCCTATAGACTGATCTTCATTCTCGGGTGACTGATCTTCATTCACTGGAGACTGATCTTCATTGGCTGGGTACTGATCTTCACTCACTAGAGATAGCTTTATTCACTGGAGACTGTTCTTCATTCTCGGGGAACTGGTCCTCATTCATTGGGGACTGATCTTCATTCACTGGGTACTGATCTGCATTCACTGGAGACTGATCTTCATTCAATAACCACTGATATTCAATGGAGACTGATCTTCATTCACTGGGGAATTGTCATCTTTCCCTATAGACTGATCTTCATTCTCGGGTGACTGATCTTCATTCGCTGGAAACTGATCTTCATTATTAGGGATTGATCTTCATTCTCGGGGGACTGATCTTCATTCACTGGAGACTGATCTTCATTTTCAGGGGACTGATCTTCATTCACTGGAGACTGATCTTCATTCACTGGATACTGATCTTCATTCTTGGGGGACAGATCTTCATTAACTGGGGACTAATCATTCGCTGGAGACTGATCTTCATTCACTAGAGATAGCTTTATTCACTGAAGACTGATCTTCATTCTCGGGGGACTGATCCTCATTCACTGGGGACTGATCTTCATTCACTGGGGAATTGTCATCTTTCCCTATAGACTGATCTTCATTCTCGGGTGACTGATCTTCATTCACTGGAGACTGATCTTCATTCTCGGGGGACTGATCTTCATTCACTGGAGACTGATCTTCATTGGCTGGGTACTGATCTTCATTCACTAGATATAGCTTTATTCACTGGAGACTGATCTTCATTCTCGGGGAACTTATCCTCATTCATTGGGGACTGATCTTCATTCACTGGGTACTGATCTTCATTCACTGGATACTGATCTTCATTCTCGGGTGGACTGATCTTCATTCACTGGGGACTAATCATTCGCTGGAGACTGATCTTCATTCACTAGAGATAGCTTTATTCACTGGAGACTGATCTTCATTCTCGGGGGACTGATCCTCATTCATTGGGGACTGATCCTCATTCACTGGGTACTGATCTTCATTGACTGGATACTGATCTTCATTCTCGGGGGACTGATCTTCATTCACTGGGGACTAATCATTCGCTAGAGACTGATCTTCATTCACTAGAGATAGCTTTATTCACTGAATACTGATCTTCATTCTCGGGGAACTTATCCTCATTCATTGGGGACTGATCTTCATTCACTGGGTACTGATCTTCATTCACTGGATACTGATCTTCATTCTCGGGGGACTGATCTTCATTCACTGGGGACTAATCATTCGCTGGAGACTGATCTTCATTCACTAGAGATAGCTTTATTCATTTGGGACTGATCCTCATTCACTGGGGACTGATCCTCATTCATTGGGGACTGATCCTCATTCACTGGGGACTGATATTCATTCACTGGGTACTGATCTTCATTCACTGGGTACTGATCTTCATTCACTGGATACTGATCTTCATTCTTGGGGGACTGATCTTCATTCACTGGGGACTAATCATTCGCTAGAGACTGATTTTCATTCACTAGAGGTAGCTTTATTCACTGAATACTGATCTTCATTCTCGGGGGACTGATCCTCATTCACTGGGGACTGATCTTCATTCTCGGGGGACTGATTCTCATTCACTGGGGACTGATCTTCATTCATTGGGTACTGATCTTCATTCACTGGATACTGATCTTCATTCTCGGGGGACTTATATTCATTCACTGGATACTGATCTTCATTATTTTTTTCATTCATTCATGGATTCCTTCATTCGTGGATACTGATCTTCATTCATTCATTTAGGTTAATTGATTAAAAGAGTTTTCCGTAGAATTGGAATTTCACTGGTAGGCAACACTCTGTGAATTAAATGTTTTAATGAATGAATTTTTATTAATGTTAGCGTCTAAAATACATTTAGTTTATCAGCTTAACCCTCTTCTAAAGCTGATCATTCGCATATAAGGATTTGTTATGACTTATTCTCTTCTGTACACAAACCGATATGCGTCGAAATGCATTACTACCAAATTCTGCAGATTGAGAAGCTCCTTCTCAGTCGATTGAAAGTTTTCAATATTGAGATATTCAATTTCAATCGATCGCGATAGAATTATTTTCGATCGAGGTACAGGCAATTTGTTTGTGGATCGCTGACGCTGTAATTCATTAAGGAACATATTATTTTATAACCATTAAAACAGTGGCCTTGAACATTGGAGACTTAACAGATACTTAGTAGATGTAAACAATGTATCAGAGATCTTTTATAAGGAACATATTACAATAGACAATCCTCGAGATGGCAGGATATATATGGAGGATTTGTTTACCCAGGTTCCTCCCCTCAACCTCGTTATGAAAACTTCTACAGAAATTGTTGTAAAAGTGAAACAGTCATGTCGGTATCAATTTAAATCAGTGTTCGCCACCATGGGACGAAAATAATCTGTCATTTACCTATAAGCATTACGAATGTCAATGAAGCTCATAAAAATTATCAGTTAAGACACAAAATATACAAAATTAGATTAGAAAAGGAAAGTACATAACATGTTCCATGTTCTCTTTATGCCCACCACTGACTGGTTTACTTTGTTGGCTAGAAAATTCAATTTTTAACAAAAATCGTTAAGTTTTAAATACATTGTTATGTTTATTACCCAATAAATAATTAATATTTAAGCCAAAGCACAAACAACAAACAATATTTTAAATATTCATTGTTGCTTTAAATGTCTACAAAATGTCAGTCAATATTTATTCCTTTTCGTTGCATTTACATGCACTGGCCATTATTATTTCATATTATGTATGTAATAACACTTTATTATTTTAGTTTTGAAACTTAAGAAATAAAAACTGCCGCAAGGCCTTTAGCGTCATGTTGTCCACAACGTTAAGTGTTAAAAAATTTATATATTGTTTTGCAATAATTACCAAATCGTTGGTTTAAATGTAAAACCAGGTAACTACTTTTTAAATTTTATTTTACAAGGAGAAAATATATAATATTTAAATGATTGTTTTTTTTGATTTATGTTAGAATTTCTTTTAATAAAATTTATAAAAATGATTTTCGTATTTTGTGAGTTAAATGGTTTTGTATCTCAGCTAAATTTTAAATGGACATAAATAAAGTAAATTGCTTTTTAAACGGTTATAAAAACTGGGTGAACATTTTTTTTAAATGTTTAAGAGAAAAATAGATTAAAAATATATTGCAAATGTATTGTAAATGAATTTTCCGAATGGCGGAACTAACAGACTGTTTTTTTTTTAATTTTTAGCCCTTTCTATTAGCGAAAGACAATTTATTTTTAATTTACCAAAGAAATTCTTACAACATTTGAAATTTAGAAAATACTGACAATGATTTTTGTACATTTTGTAGGAAAATTTCATCCTCCTAAGTCCTTTCCTGTGCATCGTGCCTTCAACAGAAAGACAGACGGACGGACATAACTAGATCATCTTAGAGTTTTGTAAAGACCCAGAAAATATATAATTTGTGAGACTGCGATGAATATTTATTTTTTCTGATTTATAAAAACCCAAATTTGTTAAGAATTTGTGGGAATTCGATGCGTTCATTTAGATTGTATCCATTTTATAAAACAATTAACAAAACATTTTAACAACTAATAAAAATGTTGTTTGAGTACGATTTTTTGCTAAATTGGTTTGAATTTTAAAAATTTTGTTATTTGATTGGTAATGCAGTTTGATAATGCCGTGCCGAAGTTGATTTTCTCCTACTTACAAAGTTAATACTCAAAAACTTCTTGGAACTAGTTCTGAAAGAGATTATAGATTATAGAACTAGTTTTAGAACGGTTTAGATAGATTGATTGTTTGCTCTGTAAAGTATTCCTAAAATTAATTCATGATATTTAACTGCAAGTTTAACAGTTTCAAACAAACATCACTGCTAGAAAAACTAGTTCTAGAACTATTCCTAAGAATGTTGGATTATTTACAGTGTAAAACTTTCATAGAACTAGTTCTAAGGGAGATTTTTCAATATGAATCATTGATTAAGGATTAAGGAACCAAAATTGTTGTAAATATCATGTAATAGCTACGAGAAAAGAGCAAAATTTAGTTAATCCTCAACTACTAGGAACTAGTTCAAAATGCAACAGTTTTAAATGCGAATGACTGATGACACAACTGGTTTTAAAATTGTTCCTATGAATGATTGATTGTATTCCAGCATTCCTTTATTTACATACAATATTGAAAATTTTGCAATGTTCATGCAGCTAATCCTCAACTACTATTCTGAACTAGTTCTAAATGTAACAGTTTTTAATACAAATCAATAGGTTGTGGTTTTTAAAACAAATCACTGGAGGTGCAACTAGTTTTAGAACTGTTCCTATAAATGGTTGATTTTATTCCAGCATTCATTTCTTTCCATCATTGTTTGATGAACTAGTTCTCACGAATCGTGCTAAAAAACAAGTGTTAGCTCCGTAACACTTCTCTAGAATTAGTTCTGAAGGTCGCACTTTCCAACAATAACATCTCTAAAGCTTACCTGAACCCATCTAGTTTTAAGGGTGATATTTTTCAATACAAATGAACCGTTCTAAATATCTTTCTGTGGAAACTAGATCTGAAGAACACAATTTCAAACAAAATCTTTGATATCAATGCGAAACTAAAGGGTTTTAAAACTTGAAATTTGTTAGGTTGAAACACAAATAACGAATTTCGACCACCGGGCGATCCTAGTAGTGATAGATATTTCCAAGAAATTCGGATCGACATGGGTCAAAATCGGGAAAAATATTTTTTAACCCGAATTTTTTTTTAACAAAAAAATTGTTTTTTTTCACCAAAATATTTTATTTTTCAATAAAAAAACTTTTTCACCCAAATTTTTTTTTGGTGAATGACTTATAAGATTCGTCATAGACGAATATAGCTCTCTTAGTGCTGGTTCAGACACTCCAAGTTTACTTCCGCAAGTCTTGAGTTTGTAGATGAGAGAGGAGAAGGAATTGGAAAGATTTTCCTCTTTTTCTTTCTCTCTCTTCTGTAAACTGAAGACTTGCTCAAGTAAACTTGAAGTATGTGAACCAGCACTTACTTGCTTTCAAAAATAAATTTGAAGGAAGAAAAATTATTTTCATTTAATTTGGATTAGAATTTTAATTAACAAAAATTTAAGCATTCAAAAGTTGAATGATGTTTATTATGAATTAATTCATGAATGTATAAATTCCATTCAAATGAGTGTCTTTTGAATGAAGCTAAATAATTTAGTTTGTTGGGAAAGGTTTTATGGAATGAATTCAAGATTTTACTCTAAGAAAAACTTTATAAAAGAGGGAACTTGGATTGAGTATAACTTGCTAAATCATAAGGACTTGATATAGAAACAAGACCGGAAAACGATTTTCATATGAAATTCATTCAGTTTTCAAATAATTGTTGAGGGTTTTTCCTACAATAATTTGAAAATTGTGTTCCAGTTGTTTTTTTGAATCAGGCCCTAAAATAGATCCGTATGGAAACGTTCGTTAATTTTTGATGCAAAAATCTGCAAATTTTTGCTTCTGAAAATATGTCGCTAAAATAAATATGTGGCATCACTATCAGTTTGACATAAGACAGTGCTGCCAATTATGCGTTTATAAGAGCCTAACTGCAGTGATGCACCATTACGAAAATTTACCAAGGACCTGTGTTTTATCATTAAAAAACTTTATAAAACCAAATTTCCAAATTAAATTTGTTGGATAATTATAAACTATGTTAAAATCAAATAAGAGGGCTATATTCGGCTCTACCGAATCCTATATAAGCTTCACCAAAGTAAAATTACAAAAAAACTATAATTTTTTAGTGAAATTTTTTTTATTTAATTGTTTTTTTTTCAGAAAAAATTTTAGAAATTTTAAATTTTTTTTAGTGAAAATTTTTTTTTTTAATTTTTTTTAGTGAAATAAAATTTTTTTTAGTCCCAAAATTTTTTTTAAATTTTTTGCTTGACAACATTTTAATAGTGAAAAAATAAGCTTAAAACACAATTCTAGGGTAATTGGGTTTTTTAAAAAAAAAAAAAATATTCGGTTTAAAAAATATTTTCCAGATTTTGACCCCTTGTAGATCCGAATTACTATGATGTTATATACATCATTGGAAAGGTCTTTGAAATATCTATCATTTGATATCCATATTGTCTATATCAATGACTTTGTAAGCCAGCTATAGAAAATTTATCAAAAATCGAGGTAGTCTTGGTTTTTTGTTTATATCTCAGTCATTTGTGGACCGATTTTCTCCATTTTGAATAGCAATCCAAAGGGGACTATAGCGGATATATTGATGTATTAATCATGTTTGTAAGTTATTTTGGGGTTACGGAGAAATGATTTCAACATACAAAATGACATAAGGAAAAATGTAAAGATTACAAAAGTAATTAAAAACTTATAGATACCCTTGCCAGTTATGGTAAAAAGTATAATAAAACAATTTGAACTTGGATTTTGAATTTTTTCTTTAATTAATTTATTTGTTTTTCTTTATTGCTATTTGTTTTATAATATTGTTTCTTAAAACACTTACATCTCCTATATATTATAATGAATACAAAAATTTTAATAATTTTAACTATTAAATATTACATAAACAATTTAACAAAGGTCCTACTACTGCAACAAACTATACAAGAAAGAAAATAAATCAATTATTGTATTATGTATCAACACTTTTTCTACAAAAACAAAATTGTTATTGAAAAATACTAAGAATTTTATTAAATAAATTTTTTTTTTAGTAAATCATAAAATGTAACCCAATAAAAATATAAACAAGCAAAATAAAAAATATCAAACTTAAAATATTAATTATATATAAATGTATTTGCAATTATTATTGTTAAAACAAAAATAAAAAAAAAAAACTCTAATCTCTGTGTATGTAACGTGTAACGATTATTGCTAAATAAATAAAATTTATTAAGCAAAAAACCAAACCCACCGGAAAGTAAATTATTTTTAAGGATTATTGGTTTCCATTTCTTTCACTCATAATTAATATCATTCTCCATTTTTAATTTTATTTTCAAAATGCACCATTTATTGTAGTTGGGGAGTGGCTAAATTATACAATATATTAAATCATTTTCAGTTTGCATCCTTAATTTAGTTTTACATTTACATTTTCATTAATATTTTATTTATTTTTCTACTCATACTATTTCTTTGTCATTCCTGAAAATATTTCTATTATATATTCCATTTTAGGTGATTTCCGTAAGGTAAAAGTTGAACGCGCTGATACTGCCGAGGATATTGAGAAAAATGGCGGCTTTTTAACGCCCACCAAATTTGAACATCATAATTTTACGGCCTTGGAAAAGTTTGTATAAATTTTTGGTTATTAAAATACAATTAAATATTAATTTAGAAAGAATTTAGATAAATATTACAGAAAAACTAAAGGGAGTCTTAGAAAATATAATTTGTTCCCCACTGTCTATACCAGATACATTTTTAGCATGATAAATGTCAAACTGGCTGTCAAGATAAAAAATTATCAGGTGCTTCGTCATGGCATAATTGTTAATGCTTTTGCTCAGACAACTTTGTCTTGACAGCAAATGTTTATGATAAATATTTGTCAAGTATAGACAGGGGATTTCTAACAACAATTATGAGCGTTTCTGTAATTTTTCTTATCATTTAAATGTTGCCCTGTTGAAGAGTAACATATTGAAAATGTTGCCTTTAACCTCTCAAAATGTTACACTATTTGAAAAACAGCATGTAAATGAGTAAAATGTTAAAGTGAACGTTTCTGTAACATTTCTTATTAAATATAAAGATAAAGACAAGATTGATATTGTACTAAAGATTTATGATTGAGGTTAAAATTGGTATTTATGATTGAGACTAAAATTGATTATGATTGAGACTAAAATTGGTCTACATATTTGTCTATATAAAGATCTACGAATGAGGCTAAAACTGTTCTATATTTGTCTAGGATTGAGGATAAAATTGGTCTAAAATTGGCCCTTCGATCGAGGCTAACATTTGTCTATAAAAAGATCTGGGATTGAGACTAAAATTGGTGTATATAAAGTTCTAATTTTGGCAAAAATTGCTCTACACAAAGATCTAGGATTGATCCTAAAATTGGTCTATATAAAGATCTTAATATTGCCCTTCGATCGAGGCTAAAATTGATCTATATAAAGATTTAATTTTGATCTTCGATCGAGGCTAACATTTGTCAATATTAAGATCTACGATTGAGGCTAAAATTGGTCTATATAAAGATATAGGATTGAGGCTAAAATTGTTCTATATAAAGATCTAATACTGCCCTACGATCGAGGCTAAAATTTGTCAATATAAAGATCTACGATTGAGACTGAAATTGTCCTACATAAAGATCTAGGATTGATAGGCTAACATTTGTCTATATAAAGATCTAAATTGGTCTATATTAAGATCTAAATTTGATCTTCGATCGAGGCTAACATTATTCTATATTATGGTCTAGAATTGAGGCTAAAATTTGTCTATATACAGATCTAATATTTCCCTTCGATCGAGGCTAACATTTATTCATTTAAAGATATAGTATTCAGGCTGAAATTGTTCCACATAAAGATCTAGGATTGAGGCTAAAATTGGTTTATATAATGATCCAAAATTGAGGCTAAAATTGGTGTATATAATGGTCTAGGATTGAGGCTAAAATTGGTCTATATAAAGATCTAATATTTCCCTTCGTCTATATAAAGATATAATAGTGATGCTGAAATTGTTCTACATAAAGATCTAGGATTGTGGCTAAAAATGGTTTATATCATGATCCAAGATTGAGGCTAAAATTGGTCTATATATTGACCTAGGATTGAGGCTAAATTTGGTCTATATAAAGATCTTAATACTGCCCTTCGATCGAGGCAAATATTTTTCTATATTAAGATCTAGGATGGAGGCTAAAATTGATCTTTATAAAGATCTATGATTGAGGTTAAATTGGTTTACATAATGATCAAATATTGAGACTAAAATTGGTATATATATTGATCTAGGATACGTTCACTATGTGATCTGATACGTTCACTATGTGTCCTTTTTTCAGAAAAATAACATAAAAGTGAAATTTGAAATAGAAATAACTAAATTTTCTCTGTACTTTTTAGTACTTTTTTCCCCAAAAAGTACCTTTTTATTACTTAAAAAATTAATGAAAAATGTCTTGTTTTATATCATAACAGTGAAAAATTTTTTAAAATCTAAAAAAGTACTTTTTCCCCAAAAATCCCTTTTTACTACCTTTTTAAATAGTTTTTAAAAGTATGTAAATTAATTTAAATTAGCATTTAAAATACAATTTTATATCATAACAGTAAAAAACTGTTTTATAAAACAAAAAACTACTTTTTTCCCAAAAGTACCTTTTTACTACCTTTTTAAAAAAGTCCTCAAAGTACATAAATTAATTAAAAAAAAGCATTTAAAATACAATTTTATATCATAACAGTGAAAAACTGTTTAAAATCTAAAAAAGTACTTTTTTACAAAAGTACCTTTTATACTACGTTCCTCAAAATTACGTAAATTAATGAAAAAGCCTGGTTTTATATCATAAGAGTGAAAATTTTTTTAAAATCCATAAAAAGTACTTTTTTCGCAAAAGTACTTTTTACTACCTTTTTTAAAAAGTACTCAAAAGTAGAAAAATTTATTTAAAAAAGCTTTTCAAAACTTGTTTTATATCATAACAGTGAAAATTTTTTAAAAATCGAAAAAAGTACTTTTTTCCAATAGTACCTTTTTACTACCTTTTTAAAAAGTTCTCCAGATGTATGTAAAATAATTTAAATAAGCATTTTAAATACAGTTTTATGTCATGACACTGAAAAATGTTTTATGAAACAAAAAAAGTACACTTTTCCTAAAAGTACTTTTTTACTACCTTTTTAAAATGTTCTCAAAAGTCGATAAATTAATGAAAAAGCCTTGTTTTATATCATCACAGTGAACAATTTTTTAAAATCCATAAAAAGTACTTTTTTCGCAAAAGTACTATTTACTACCTTTTTTAAAAAGTCCTCAAAAGTAGAAAAATTAATTTAAAAAAGCTTTTCAAAACAATTTTAGATAATGGCACTAAAAACTGGTTTATAATACAAAAAAGTACTTTTTTCTAAATGTACTTTTTTAGTACCTTTTTAAAAAAAATCCTCAAAAGTACGTAAATTAATGAAAAAAGTCTGGTTTTATATCATAACAGTAAAAAAAATTTTAAATACCAAAAAAGTACTTTTTTTCCAAAAAAAACTTTTTACAACATTTTAAAAAAAGCATTTCAAATACAATTTTAGTCATGACACCGAAAAATGGTATATAATACAAATAAAGTACCATTTTCCCAAATGTACTTTTTTACTACCTTTTTAAAAAAGTCCTCAAAAGTAAGTAAATTAATTACTACTATTTTAAAAATCCTCAAATTTATCTAAATTAATTTAAAAAAGCTTTTAGAGCCCATTTTTATATCATGACGCTGAAAAATGGTTTATAAAACAAAAAAGTACTTTTTTCCTAAAAGTACTTTTTTACTACTTTTTTAAAAAGTCCTCAAAATTATGTAAAATTATTAACATAAGATTACAAATACTTTTTTAGATCAAAAATATTTTAAAATTTCAGAGTTTCGAATTAGTTTATTCAATTTAAGCATAATTTAATAAAATCTTAATTCAGAATTAAAAAAATGTCAGCAATCCATACCATAAAACAATTCTTAAACATCATTCAAAGGCTTTTTGTTTTGAAAAAATTTATAAAATTTTTTGATAATCACAGGTTCATAAATTCAATAAATCAAATCCGATTTTAATTTAAATTAATTTTTTCTTTTCTCCCCCTTTCGCTTAAACCAGATTCCTACGCGACATTGCCGATACTTATCCGTCCATAACAAGACTGTATTCCATAGGAAAATCTGTACAAAATCGTGATCTCTGGGTATTGGAAATTTCCGTGACACCGGGACAACATGTGCCCAGTGTACCGGAATTCAAATATGTGGCCAATATGCATGGCAATGAGGTGGTGGGCAAGGAAATGCTTATATTGTTAACGAAATATATCTGTGAACGTTATATGTTTGATGAACGCATTACCAAGATGGTGAATAATACCAGAATGCATTTTTTGTATTCCATGAATCCCGATGGCTATGAAATATCTAAGGAAGGTGATAAGACAAGTGGTTTGGGTCGCGCTAATGCTCATAATGTGGATTTGAATCGTAATTTCCCAGATCAATATGGTACCGATAAGTATAACAAGGTAACGGAACCCGAAGTATTGGCCTTAATGAATTGGACTTTATCGCTGCCGTTTGTATTGTCGGCCAATTTGCATGGCGGTTCCTTGGTGGCCAATTATCCTTATGATGATAATGAAAATGATTTCAATGATCCCATGACACGTTTGAGAATGGCCAATGTGGGTAGAAAATTAAATCCTACGGAGGATAATGAATTGTTTCAACATTTGGCTAAAATATATGCAACTGCTCATCCCACCATGCATTTGGGTGACCCTTGTCCTTTGTTTAAGAATGAAATATTCCAGGATGGCATAACCAATGGTGCCCAGTGGTATAGTGTAACGGGAGGCATGCAGGATTGGAATTATGTGAAGGCGGGTGTAATGGAATTGACTTTGGAATTGGGTTGTGATAAATTTCCTATGGCCCATGAACTGCCTAAGTATTGGCAAGATAATCGGGAAGCTTTACTGCTGTTCATAGAACAGGTGCACTATGGTATACATGGTTTTGTGCGCAGCTCTATAGGTACCCCAGTTACGGGGGCGGCTGTAATCTTAGATGGGGCCAAACATCCGGTTTACACAGCTACTTATGGTGATTACTGGAAGCTGGCCTTGCCGGGCAGACATAATGTTACGGTGTTGGCGGATGGGTAAGGGAATCTTATATTTTTTTCATTTTTTGGTTTTAATTATTCAATTTTTGTTTTCAGTTATACGCCCCAACGTGAAGAGGTGGAAATTGATGCTGTTAAACGTTCTATGCGTTTGGATATCACTTTGATGCGCGATGATCCTCAACATTGGGCTTCGGCCAATGATTATCGCATTATAGAGAATGTGGTGCACACACGTTATCACACCAACTCCGAATTGAGATCCACTTTGGCTGAATTTGAAGCCCGCAATGGCCAGATAGCAACATTTGGTTATGCCGAATCGGAGTTTGGGTTTTATTACAATTCCATTAAGCTGACATCGGATGTAAGTGGAATTTGAACTATTTAGAAGTAGAATTTTTCAAAATTTTAGTTCCTGCAGAAAATTTACTAAAGTTTGGAATATAGCTTTCATTTTTATTTCAAAATAACTAGGAACTATTACTGAAACACCAAGGGAAAATTAATTTTAAATTTTTTGTTTCAAAAACCCTCAAAAATTATTTGAAAATTGAGTAATTTTCTTGCAAAAATTATAAAATTGATTTCCGGTGGTGTTTCTGAATCAGTTTGTATTGTTTTTCTCTTAATTTGAAAACTCTCTTTTACAGATTGGCGCTCCTGAGGAGAGTAAATATAAAATATTGATTTTAAGCTCCTTCTTCGATTCCGCTTCCCCCTTGGGCCGTGAAATTTCACTGAATTTAGCACGTCATGTTATTGAAGGCTACAAATTAAGGGAACCTTTAATTTTGAAACTATTGCAAAGCAGTATTTTATACTTTTTGCCGGTAACCGAGAATTTCGAAAGTGTTTTTCAAATGTACAACAATAAGTAAGTTTGAGAACTTAATAATTAAACTAAACTTTATATATAATAATTAAAAAAAATGTTTCTTAATTTAAAAAAAAGCCATACAATCTGTGACCCAGTGATAGGCAATGAATTGGGCGAAAGAATTTTAAGTCCCGAAGCAGAAAAGAGAAGAGATTTGTTAATACAATTCTTGGATAATCAAAGATTTGATTTAATGTTAACATTTACCTCAGGTTCTTCGGAATTAAGGTGAGATTAAGCTAAGTTTTTTATGAAAATTCTACTTTTTAAAGTTAAATTTTCTTTTCTTTACAGTTATCCTAAAGGCGAGCAAATATTCGAAAAGTTTGCCCACAATATAGAAAAAACCGAATTCAGTTTCTCGCCCTTGCAGTGCTCCTCAACCTCTACGCGTTCTTTGAAACATGATATAACCGAACGTTTAACCAATTTGTTTTATAAAATGTACAATATACCCATGTTTACCTTGGGCTTGTCCTGCTGCAGCATGCCCTCTCAAAACGATATAGCCTCTATATGGCGTAAAAATATTGAGAAATTTAAGAATTTCCTGCATTTAGTGGATACCGGAGCCAAAGGTTTTGTACACAATCAACAAAATCAACCCATCAGAGAGGCTTTTATACGTGTCATTGACCACAAGCCGGTGTATAATGTGACACGTAATGAGGCTCGTTTCCAATTGATATTGCCCGAGGGTGTTTATGCTTTGGAAGTAAGTGCTCCCAACTTTGAGTCTCACGTTACTCGGTTAGAAGTTAAAGAGGGAAAAATATCTGATTTGGGTATAATTAAACTGGCGCCTTTTACTTTGGTTACCGGACGCAGTGAGGTAAAGGCCTTGGGCCATATAGGCAGTTTACTGCCCGAAAATACTGCCACTGTAACAGGCTTTATATTGGACTGGTCCAATCATCCCATACAACATGCCAAGGTTTCCATAGTTAAACCCATAATCAAGCAGTACATACGCAATTTCACCGATAGCATGGGTTCTTATGTTTTGAAAAATGTACCCATTGGCGAGATAACTTTAAAGGTAGAGGCTCCTCGTTTTCTGGAAACCACTAGGTTGGTTAATGTTGGCATGCAGTCGAGGGAAGTGAAAAATGTGGTCTTTAGATTAAATCGCAATGAGCATGTCATGGGCATGCCACGTTTTGTTTTCATTGTCTTGGCCAGTTTGGTGATTATAACAGGAGTGGTAATGTGTATTTTGTGTGCCCAATTCATTATGGCTCGCCGTCATCGGGCCGATAAACCCTATTACAATTTCTCATTGCTGCCGCAAAAGGGTAAGGAATTGTTTGAGGATGATGGCGATGATGGGGAAACGGAATTGTTTAGATCGCCTATTAAAAGTAAGTGGAAAAGTTGTTATATTTCTTAAAACTAACTATTTTTTTTAGGATTTAGTTTCTAATACAAGCAATAATTTCAATTTAATGTTGGTATTAAAGCTAGATTTTTACAAATTTAAGTTTTCATTTTGAAAACTGTTGGCGCTAATTGCTAAACATGTTTAAGAACTAAGAGACCCTTTATTGTTTAACTTTATCATTCATCATGTCCGTCTGTCTGTTGAAATCAACTTTCCTTGGGGGCTTTGGAAAGAAAGAACCTTCATACATGATTCATACATTAATATAACCGCTATAGTCCCCCTAATTTCAATTTTTCTTAAGCAATATATTCAGACACTCTTCCTTTTTTTACTCAGTTTTTTTTTGTATTTTTTTTTTTCATTACTTATTTCCAAACAGAGGGCATGACCATTAAACCCTACTTCGATGATGACGAGGAGGACGATCTGAAACGCATTATTAACTCTGACGATGAGGGTGAG
Source organism: Calliphora vicina (assembly GCF_958450345.1). NCBI lineage: Eukaryota > Metazoa > Arthropoda > Insecta > Diptera > Calliphoridae > Calliphora > Calliphora vicina. The sequence goes on from NC_088783.1 coordinate 119,174,973, forward strand.
GGTGAGGATGGCATACAACGACACGACATGGATGACGATGAAAACGATATACTCTACAATGACGATAGCGGCGAAGAGATAATTATGTTAGACAAAAGACATTAACATATTCTAAAAACAACTGTGATCTGCTCAAAATATTTAACTCAACACTATTTTGGAAACTAGTTTCGAAAAAAACCTATATTTTTTATCAAACAACTTACAAAACAAAAAACTCTTCCATTATAAAAAAAAAAAATTCCATGATATACAAAAAAGAAAATAGTGCTGAGTTTTAATAAATTCGGCCAAGACGAATTTTCTTTTTCTTAAACTTAAACATCACATATATAAAACGAAATACATTTTTATTTAATTTATGTGTTTAAATTTGAAACAAAAAAAAAGAAACAAATATTTATATGCAATATTAGAAAGATATTTATAATTAAGTTAAGCCAAAATTAAAAGCTAATTAAAGTTTTCAATTTTTATTTGTATACAATATTATTAGCATTTTAAGCAATATTGTGAATATTGTAACAAATATATAAACACACCAATCAAGACCTTACAAACAGAATCTCATTGAAACCCTCTAATGCTGCTTACAAGCTATACAAAAAAGTTAACACTTACCTTTAAACTAGAATTGTAATTTAAAAAAAAAAGTAAAAGATATATAACAACATTCCTTAAATAAGAAATTTCTAAAATATTTCATATTTTTAGATTTAAGAGAAAATTAAACAAAAAATTTTAATACCAATTTCTTTAACCTAAAAAATCCTTAAAATTTTAATATAAATTACAAGATTTTGTTAAAAAAAATATAGATTTGAAATAATTTTCTCTATATAGATACTAATTTAAATCTAAAACCCGAATATTCGTTATTCCAAATTTCTAACCTTAAAAAATTTTAAATTTTCTAACCTAAAAAAAAATTCTTTTAAATTCAATTTCCTTCCTTCAAATTTTAATATATATTAAAAGATTTTGTTGCAAAAATATGTTTTTAAAATATTTTTCTTTATATGATCACTAATTTAACTTAAAAAGAGCAAATTTACTATTCCAAATTTCTAACCTTAAATTTCAATTTCCTAAACTTGAAAATCCTTAAAATTTTAATATAAATTAAAAGATTTTGTTGCATAAATATGGTTTTGAAATAATTTTCTTCATATGGATACTAATTTAAACCTAAAAACCGAATATTTTCAATTCCAAATTTCTAAACATAAAAACTTTAAATTTTCTAACCTAAAATTATTTTTTTTTTAAATTCAATTTCCTTCCTTCAAATTTGAATATAAATTTAAAGATTTTGTTGCAAAAATATGGTTTTAAAATAATTTTCTTTATATGGTCACTAATTTAACTTAAAAAGAGCAAATTTACTATTCCAAATTTCTAACCTTAAATACCAATTTCCTAAACTTGAAAATCGTTCAAATTTTAATATAAATTAAAGGATTTTGTTGCAAAAATGTGGTTTTGAAATAATTTTCTTCATATGGATACTAATTTAAACCTAAAAACCGAATATTTTCAATTCCAAATTTCTAAACTTAAAAACTTTAAATTTTCTAACCTAAAAAAACGAATTAAATAACCTTCAAATTTTATTTGTTGCAAAAATATTGAGTTGAAATAATTTTCTTTTCACTAACTGCAATTTAAACTTTAAAGCAGAACATCTACATTTCCAATTTTCTAACCTAAAAAATTTTTTGGGTTTTAACCTCAAAGTTTAGTTTTTTATACATTGCTTTATTTGAAACCTAATTATAACACAATTTATGACTACATTTCTAAAAAAAATCCAATTTTTTAACATTAACATTAAAATTTAAATTTCTTTTTTTTTCTTTTCTTTATTCTTAATTTTACATTTTCTAGCCTAAAAAACAAAATTTCTTAAATTCAATTTCTTAAACTTAAAAGGTTTTGTTACAAAAAATATGGTTTTGCAATAATTTTCTTTTCACTAACACCAATTTAATTCTACAAACAGAATATCTACAATTACAATTTTCTAACCAAAAAATTTTACATTTTCTAACCTAAAAAATTTGTTGGGTTTTAACCTCAAAGTTTAGTTTCTTATACATAGCTTTATTTGAAACCTAATTTTAACACAAACACCAAGGTGTTTACAATTTATGACCCAAAAATACCAATTTTCTTATATAAATTTCTAAAAAAATTCCAATTTTTTAACCTTAAAATTTTAATTTCTTTTTTTTCTTTTCTTTATTCTTAATTTTACATTTTCTAACCTAAAAAACAAAATTTCTTAAACTTAAAAGGTTTTGTTACAAAAATATGGTTTTGCAATAATTTTCTTTTCATTAACACCAATTTAATTCTACAAACAGAATATCTACAATTCCAATTTTCTAACCTAAAAATTTTACATTTTCTAACCTAAAAAATTTTTGGGGTTTTAACCACAAAATTTTGTTTCTTATACATTGCTTTATTTAAAACCTAATTATAACACAAACACCCAGGTGTTTACAATTTATGACCCAAAAATACCAATTTTCTTATATAAATTTCTAAAAAAAATTCCAATTTTTTAACCTTAAAATTTTAATTTCTTTTTTTTCTTTTCTTTATTCTTAATTTTACATTTTCTAACCTAAAAACAAAATTTCTTAAACTTAAAAGGTTTTGTTACAAAAAATATGGTTTTGCAATAATTTTCTTTTCACTAACACCAATTTAATTCTACAAACAGAATATCTACAATTACAATTTTCTAACCAAAAAATTTTACATTTTCTAACCTAAAAAATTTGTTGGGTTTTAACCTCAAAGTTTAGTTTCTTATACAATGCTTTATTTGAAACCTAATTATAACACAAACACCAACAATCTACAATTACAATCTAAATTTCTAAAAAAATTCCAATTTTTTAACCTTAAAATTTTAATTTCTTTTTTTTTCTTTTCTTTATTCTTAATTTTACATTTTCTAAAAAAAAACAAAATTTCTTAAATTCAATTTCTTAAACTAAAAAGGTTTTGTTACAAAAATATGGTTTTGCAATAATTTTCTTTTCACTAACTCCAATTTAATTCTACAAACAGGATATCTAGAATTCCAATTTTCTAACCTAAAAATTTTACATTTTCTAACCTAAAATTTTTTTTTGGGTTTTAACCTCAAAGTTTAGTTTCTTATACATAGCTTTATTTGAAACCTAATTTTAACACAAACACCAAGGTGTTTACAATTTATGACCCAAAAATACCAATTTTCTTATATAAATTTCTAAAAAATTTCAATTTTTTAAGCTCAAAATAAAAAAACCAAGTTTTCTCAATTTCTAACCTTAAAAATATCCATTTTTTAAACTTTAGTTTTGAAGAAATTTAAAAATTAAAATCTTTACTACTATTAGAGGGTTATTTAATTAAAATATTTTTGATAAATATTTATTAAAATACATAAATAACCAACAAAACATTCCATTAATTTTTGTAACTAAATTTTAAATAAAACAAATTAAACTAAAAGCCATGTTTTATAAAATGATTTCATTTTCACAGTAAAAAATTAATCTATTTCTATTAACAAATGAATAATCCTGAAATTTGTTTCATTCATAAACAATTGCTCATGGCTTTCGATAACGTGCAAAAAATGTTACAAGTATTTAAAAACTGAGTGAAATATATGTAAATTTTTAAAATAAATTTTCCGTTTCTGAAATTAATTTTCATTTTATAAAACATGTTGCTGACCCCCCCTGTCTATACTTGACAAATATTTATCATAACAATTAATGACGTTTGTTGTCAAGTCAAAGTTGTCCGTGCAAAAGCAATAACAATTTTGTCATGACGATGCAATAATACTAATAAAAGGAGACTATATTTGATAATTTTATATTTTGACATTCATTTTGACGTTTATCATGATAAATATGTATTAGGTACAGACATAGGGTGAATTTAAAATATCTTTATAATATGTACTTCAACATTCTTTATAATCATCATTATAATAATATAAAATATTTATTTCTAGTTAATTTAAAATAAAATTTTAATAAATTTTTCCTTACATTAATAAAATTTCCGCCCAAAAACAGGTTGTATGTAATTATAGAATTACAGCTGTTTTCTTTTTTTTTAATTAATTTAAAAAATAATTTATTAAATAAAATTTCCTTGATCTTTATTATATAAAACTGCCTAAATTTTTAAAAGTCATATTCAGAAATTAGTTGAAAAGTTGTTAAGCACATTAAGGGCCGTTCCTTGTGGCAAATCGATTAAGTTGTGAACTGTAATATTCCAGCTGTTAAGCAAGTGGTCAATGTATCACTTATAGACAGTAATTGTAACTATGACTGACTCCAATTTATATATTTTGGTTTATTTGACACGTATGTACCATTTGTAGAGCAATGAGAAGTTAATTGGTTACTTTATACATCACAGGTTGTCTAGAGTGTACACACTTGTCACTTAAGTGTCCCTAAGTAATCTAGAGTGTAGTCACTTTAAATATTTATTTTGTACTGTACTTTAGAAAGTTGTTATTTTAAACACCAGAAGTAATCTATTGGAGAGTTGGCTGCGGAAGGTTTCCAACTGTTGTGGGAAGGAAATTTTGTTTTAAATGCTAATGCTATCGATTATATGTTAATCGTTAATTGTAAAATATAATTTTATCTAAGAACTCGAAAACGTTTAATCGTAGTCTGAAAAGCTTAATAATGCTTCTAATTTAAATTATTTTGTGTCACATTTAGGCAATTGTGTTTCACATTTGTCTCCCAAACATAACAGGAGTTGGGCAAATTGATTTCTCTATCAATTTTGACAGTACATTGTTGTCCAAATTATTTACCCTACAATTTTTGACAGTTCATGAGCAGGGGAGTTGGAAAAATTTACAGATTTGCTTTTAAGAAGGATCCTTATTGTATTCATAACTTCTTTTGTTAACTTTTATTCACAAATGTTTTTGAATATGATTAACAATTTCCTTAAACTAAAAATTAACGAAATAATAGCTCAATATCTTAAAAAGATCTATAATAAACTACTAAACGTCATACAAGAGATATTTGAGTAAAAAAACATAATCACCCCTATCGCGAATCAACATTTCACATGAAATATGTTCCCTTTTCCTTTTTTCGTTCATCAACTTTGTTCATGTGAAAAAAATTCCCCTTGTTGTGAAATATTTAGATGGAATTTTGTAAACAATAAACAGCTGTTACGAACAAAATCAACTATTGTGAATGTAAAGTTCATCATGATATTCCCGATAGCAATTTTCCCTTCGAGGGAAATGAATATTTCATGGGAACAAAATTTCACATGTTATTGCCGATAGGGGTGAATATTTTAAATAAAATTAAAAAAAAAAACTTTAAACAATCTAAAATCTACAACAGCTTTAAAATATTTGAATAAAATATTATAGAATTAATAAAGTTTAATTAAAATTCTAAAGAAAAATATTGAAATTTTATAATTGTTTAAAATTTAAAATCAAAACTATAAAATCTATAATAAAACATTAAAGATCTATTATCGAATTGATGAAATAAGTAAATAATCATTTTAGAACCGAAGAACATTTCGAATTCATAAGGAAAATATGAACAAATTATAAGCTGTTCTCTTTCTAAATTTTCTATTGTTTAAAGCCTGTCGCCGTCTATTTTTAAATTTTAGCCTTAATTGTATTTAGCAAATAAGTTATAAAAGAAAATAAATATAAAACTGGAAAATAATATTTATATGTTTTTGATACATAAGTGTGTATGTAATATATAGAAAATTTTAAATAAACGAAATATTTATATATATTTAACAGAAATTATAAAATAAAAAAAAAAGTTTTTAAATTATATTTAAATTAATTTTTAATACCCGGCGCGGATTGCAAAATCGAAATGTTTTAATATAAAAAAAGGAAATAAAGAAAAATTTAAAATAAATTTTAAACAAAGTTAGAATAAGCTGCGGCATTTGTGGAAATAGAACAATCTAGTTTTTTCCTTTAGATTATTCATGAAACTACTAGAACTTGCCACTGTGTTTATAAAGAGTAACAGCGAGTTGCTGAGTAGTCAGTATATCGTAGGCGCTATTATAGATAACAACAACTGTATTACCAGTATGGGTGCCCCGATAGACCAGTCGATAGTGTGCTGAACTATTAATCTGAGGGTTGCGGGTTCGATTCCCACCACAAGCAAAACGCTTCGCAGTTTGTGTTTGTTTTTAAAAAAAAATAAAAGAGAGTGACTATTATTTAAATTGTTGTGAGGAGAAATTGGAAAAAAAGTTAACTTCATCTGCTCATTAAGCATCACTCGGATAAAGGCTAAGCTTGATAAATACTATGGGAATTCTGCACCATCAATTTCAATGGTAAAACTGTGATTTACTGAATTTCGTTGTGGCCGTACAAGCACGAAAAATGTTGGACGCCCAGTTGAGGTCTATACACCAGAATCAATTGAAAAAAAATCACGAAGGTGTTGGCCAATCGGAGACCGAAAGTGCGAGAGATTATGAATGCCATAGGCATCTTACATGGGGCAGTGGTTTAAATTTTGAATGATCACTGGGGTATAAGAAAGCTTTACGCAAGACGGCTGCTACGTTTGTTGAAAATCGGGTGCACATAAGGATACAAACATGTGCAGTTTCCATGGCAAAAAACCATGAATTAAGGATTTAGCCCCTAGTGACTATTTCTTGTTTCCAAACCTAACGAAATGTTTCGTCGCAAAGAGATTTGAAATCATCTAAAAAAAATAAAATAAAAATTTCATAATGTTTCTCAACATTTCTATTTCTGGAGACTTCTAATTGTGGACAATATTGTTTACCGGCCTATTAAAAGTTGCTAACATAGCTGTGGAACATACAGTGAGCCTCAAAAGTGAGTATACACCAAAAAATATTTGATTTTTTTAAGATAATGAAAATTCTAAAATTTATTCATCGATTAAAATTTTAATGTTTCGGTTTGTTGGAGATTGAGTTGAATAAAGATTCGGTTGTGAAAAAAATAGATTTAAGTCGGACTGTAATGATTTTCATGATTCTAAAAAAATCAAAAAATTCGCGGGTGCTTACTCACTTTTAAGGCTGTGTGTATAACATTGAATAAAAGCTTTAAGTTGATCTTTGTATAAATAGAACATTCAAGAAGCATCGATAGATGGTGCTAGAAACATCTTGATGGTAATGCAATGTATTTGCACTTAATACTAAATTGTGCTTTTATTTTTCTCGGCAAAAACAATTCCTTAAGTGGTATTTATTGTAAACCAATACCGGAAACTCTTAAAATCTACGAGGGAAATTCATTCATGTCATTGTTATTGTTATGAGAAGCTTTAAGTTAAGCGATAAGGAAATAGAGATGTCTTAATACTGCAGAGGTTAATTACTTGCTGACGAAGTAAAAGAATTTCACAAAACAACATGTAATAATATAATAATTAAAACTAAACACAAGGGGGCTTTTCTAGAGAGAGAGAGAGGGAGAGTATCATTAGTCTCTCTTGTGAAATGATTAACAAGATTTAAAGAGAGATTTAAGGTAAAGGTTATCTCAAATGTGAGACTTTATCAGTATGTACTTGAGAGAAATGGAAAACAATAAAAGCAATTTAATAAAAAATTCTATATTATTTTATACTATTAATCTAGTTAAAAACTTAAAGCTAAAGTAGTTTGTTTATTTGCTTAAAGCAAGAAGAAAGTGAAAGTGAATAATTTAAACAAAATGTTTAAACACAGTGTTAAACAATTAAGAAACTTTTCTGCTCAAGTAAAAGGGCAAGACATAAAATCTAAACTGGGTATTATAGGGGTGCCATTTTCCAAAGGCCAATCCAAAGCGGGTGTAGAACAGGCACCAGATTTATTGAGACAGCAGGGTTTAATACAAACTTTACAGGAAACTTCTAGAGGTATTTAAAAATACTTACTTTTTGACTGAAAATAAATAAGTCTAGACACAGTTTTCTTTAACATTTTATTATTATTTTTTTATTTAAATTATTATTTAAAAAAAAGGCAGTTTAGCCATTACCGACTATGGCAATTTAAAATATGATCCATTGAGTGAACCCGAGTCGTCATATTATAAAAATATGAAAAACTATGGCTCCTTTATGAGTTGTAACAAGGCCTTGATAGAGAAAATACCACAGATATTACAGGAAAATCAACAATTCTTATGTATGGGCGGTGATCATGCTATAGGTTTTGGTAGGTTTTGTTTAAAAAAAAAGAAAAATTCAAGAAAAATAACAAAAAATTAAAAATAAAACTTAGGTTCCGTGGCTGGCCATTTGAAACACACTCCCAATTTGTCTTTGGTATGGGTTGATGCTCATGCTGATATTAATTTACACACCACTACAGCCTCGGGTAATATCCATGGTATGCCCGTGTCGTTTCTATTGGAAGAATTAAGAGATTTTTGGAAACATGCTCAATTAGATGATATTGCTCCCAATTGGTAAGTCATTTTAGTTTTTTATTCTTTTTTTTTATTATTTTGTTTTTTTTTTATTTAAAATATATAACAAAGTTTAACAATATTTATATTTTGTTTTTTTTTTGTTGTAAATATCACATTTGTTTTGTTTTTTTAGTTAAATACTTAACTTTTAATATAAATTTTCAGTCTTATAAATTTCTAATTTTCTGTTTGTTTTTAATATAAATTTATAAATTTATTTTATGAAATATTTTTTTCAAAGCTTTTTTTTTAATAATAAAAAAAGCTTATTTATCAGTCTTGCATAATTTATTTTTTTAGTTTTATATAACAAAAATAAATTATATAAAACAAATTAAAGAAAATTTAATTCAAAATAAAATTGAACTTTTAAATTAAAACAAATTATCAAAATTATCAAAATTAACTTAAACTTTAAAAAGAAAAAATAATTACAAATAATAATTAACTTAAAACAACTCAAATTTAAGTTTAAAAATATTTGTAGAATTTTTAAATTATTTTGTAAAACTTTTAAACAAAAAAATGAAAAAAACTGAATACGACTGCTTTGTTTGTTGGTTGTTTTTTTTTTAATAATTATAATTAATTTTTTTAGCTAAAAATTATAAAACTGAAAATAGTATTTGATCATTTTTTTTGTTTTTGGTGCATTTTTTTACACATTACAAAGTATAATAACTAAAACGTTTAACACAAAAAATTAAACACAATTTGAGATGTTATTTTTTTTTTTTAATGAGAGTTGTTAAGTGAACTTAAAATTACATACTTAAAACCTGCTACATTTACAAAAAAAATACCTACAATTCTAGCTTAAATAGTTTTTAGCTCAAAATCCACTAAATTTAAAAAGCTTCTTTATTTTTTGTTTATTTAAGACAACTATTTTGAAAAGTTTATTTTACAACCTATCCTGTTGCCTTCCTACCTGTTTTAAATCTAGTTTACTTTAAATATGTTTTATGTTCCTAAAAACACATTGTTCCTAAAAACTCAAGTGAATTTTACAAATTTCAAGCAAATCTATTACTAAAAATTAAGAGTCCTATATTCGGCTGTGCCGAATCTTTTATATCCTTCACCAAGTATACATATGTACTTTAAAATAAATATTAAAATCAATTTTTGGTTAAAAAAAATCAGGCGAAAATTATTTTTTGGTGAAAAAAAATTAGTGGTGAAAAAGAATTTTTTGGTGAAAAAAAATTAGTGGTGAAAAAGAATTTTGAATAAAAAAAATTGGAAAATAGATGAAAATCGTGGTAGACATGTTGAAAAGAAAAGTTTGCAAAAAATGGAAAAAAAAATTTGGTGAAAATAAATTTTGGTAAAAAAGATTTTTGGTGAAAAAAGATTTTTGTGAAAAAAAATATTTGATGAAAAATAATTTTGGATGAAACAATTTATTGGTGAATAAAATCATTTTTAAAAAATAGGTGAAAAAACGAGGTAGACATGGTGAAAATGAATTTTGAATAAAAAAAATTTTGAGAATAAAAATTGGAAAACATGATGAAAAGAAATGTGTGGATAAAATGGAAAAAAATGGTGAAAAAAAATTTTTGGTGAATAAAAACATTTAAAAAAAATTGGGTTGAAATGGATGAAAAAATTGAGGTAGACATGATGAAAAGAAATGTTTGGTGAAAATAAATTTTGGTAAAAAAAAAATTTTTGTGAAAAAAATTTTGGATGAAATATATTTTTGGTGAATAAAAAATTGGTAAAAATAAGTTTGGTTATTAAATAGATGAAAAATCGAGGTAGTCGTGGAAAAAAAATTGGTAAAAATATATTTTGGAAAAAAAAATTTTTGGTGAAAAAAAAAATTTTAAAATTTTGGATGAAACTAATTTTTGGTGAATAAAATAACATTTAAAAAAAAATTGGGTGGAAATGGATGAAAAAATAGGTAGAAAAAAATCGAGGTAGTCGTGGAAAAAAATTGGTGAAAATATATTTTGGAAAAAAAGTTTTCTGGTGAAAAAAAAAATTTTGGTGAAAAAAAAAGTTTGGATGAAACTAATTTTTGGTGAATAAAAACATTTAAAAAAAAAATTTGGTGGAAATAGTTGAAAAAATTGAGATAGACATGGTGAAAAGAAATGTTTGGTGAAAATAAATTTTGGTAAAAAAAATGTTTGTGAAAAAAATTTTGAATGAAATAAATTTTTGTTGAATAAAAAAAATATTTGGTGATAAAATAGAAGGTGAAAAAAAATGTTGAAAACATTTTTTTGGTGAAAATAAATTTTTGTAAAAAATAGTTTGGTGATGAAATAGATGAAAAAAATAATGGTAGTCGTGGTAGACATGGTGAAAAAAAAATGTTGAAATAAAATTTTTTTTAAAAAAAAATTTGGTGAATAAAATTTTTGATAAAAAAAAAATTCGGAAAAAAAATTTTAGTGAAAAAAATTTTTGGTTAACAAACAAATTTTGAATGAAAAACTATTTTTTGTGTGAAAATAAATTTTGGTGAAAAAAAAAATTTGGTGAATAAAAAAAATTGTTGGTGAAAATAGATGAAAAATCGCTATTTGTTTTAAAAAAAAATTTGGTGAATAAAATTTTTGATAAAAAAAATTCGGAAAAAAACTTTAGTGAGAAAAATGTTTGGTGAACAAACAAATTTTGGATGAAAAACTATTTTTTGTGAAAATAAATTTTAGTAAAAAAAATATTTGGTGAATAAAAAAAATTGTTGGTGAAAATAGATGAAAAATCGCTATTTTCTTATCGATTTTCTCTATTTTAAATAGCAACCTAAGTTGAACTATAGCAAATGCTGATACTGACTGATGTATCATCCATCAGTCATGTATGTATGTAAATTATTGGAGTTAACAAAAATGTTGATTTCAACAGACAGACGGACATGGCTATATCGACTCCGCTATTTATAAAATTCCGGAATTATGGGTTCGCAAATGAATAATGTATAAATTGCAAACGGAATGACAAACTTATATTTAAGTAAATAGTTTATAGCTTGGTGAAGTGTATAAAAACCCATTGTATATGTTCGTAAATACATCAATGATGCCTAGGTAAACGTTGGCGTTAAAAAAAATAATATTTGGCATCACTGATTTAAGTCAAACTTAACGGTAAACAGTGTTAACACATATAAATCTAAAAGCGCCAAACTTCTAAAATGCAAAATAACGGAACAACAAAAATACCAAAATCCAAATAATAAAAAAAAAGAAAAATCTTAATTTTGAAAAGTGTTTGTCATTCTGTAATGGTTTTTTTCCATCACTTTGATAATATTGATGAATTATGTTACGTTATTTTGCATTTTAGATGACGATATGGACTATTTACGCTAAATTGTTTTGTTATTTGAATGATTTTTTATTAAAGAAATTTATTTTTTTCTAATTTACCTAAGTGTTTGGAAATTACTTTAACTATTTTCCAGAAATCTTTCTAAAACGTATATGGAAATTTTTTGCTTTGTTCGTTTACTTTTTAGTTTTTACTATTTTTATTAGCTTTGGAAATTTTCAATACAAAAAGTAAACAAAATATTGGAAAATAGTAAAACTAGTAAGATTTACTATTTTCCAATATTTTACTAGTTTATATTTTTATATTAATTTTCACTCCCTGTTCTAATACGATTTTCTAAAAGCCTTTAAATAATACACTTTTTCTAATTCTAGCATTTAAATTTCAACAAATCATAATTCATCTAAAGCCATCTCATTGAAAGCCTCAAAATAAACTTAGACTCTAAATAACAATATGGAATAAATACAATTAAAATTATTAAATTATAATATAAAAAACAAATAATGATTTTCTTTGCGGGAGCGCTACTGAAAACTCAAGTTGTAGTAACAAAATAGTTTAAGCCATAATTGTAATACAATTTCAAAATAAAATTTTATTATATTCAATTGAGTTGAACTTTAATATGTACTTGAATTGAAGACAAATTTGTAGCCTTAACCTTATTCGATTACATGAAAACCCCTAATGTTTGTCTACTAGTTAACAATTTCATAAACAAAATCCATTGCAGACTTTTAGGCGGTATTAAATATAGTTCCCAACAATTAAAACAGAGTTGTTTACCAATAAAAAATTTATTTGAAAAATCGGAAGAAATCTTTGTCGGAGCAAAAATTTGACCTCATTTTCGAATTCACCTATAGAAATCACCAGTAAGGAAGGTTTCCAGCCAAATTGGGCCGGTATTTAGCGAGATAAAAGCAAAAAACTAAAATTTTGGAAAATAAAAAAAAGAATACAGATGTCAGGTGTCTTCGCTAAAACTTTTTTTATTTTCCAAAATTTTAGTTTTTTGCTTTTATCTCGCTAAATACCGGCCCAATTTGGCTGGAAACCTTCTTTACTGGTGATTTCTATAGGTGAATTCGAAAATGAGGTCAAATTTTTGCTCCGACAAAGATTTCTTCCGATTTTTCAAATAAATTTTTTATTGATTAAACAACTCTGTTTTAGTTGTGGGGAACATTATTTAATGGCACTTAAGCATGCAATGGATTTTACATAGTATTAGGCGGTATTAAAAATAGATATTTTGTTTTTGTCGCATACTTTTAGGCGCCATTAAATAATGTTTTTCACAATTAAACCAGAGTTGTTTAGCCAATAAAAAATTTATTTGAAAAATCGGAAGAAATCTTTGTCGGAGCAAAAATTTGACCTCATTTTCGAATTCACCGATTGAAATTACTAGTAAGGATGCTTTCCAGCCAAATTCGCCCGGTATTTAGCGAGATAAAAGCAAAAAACTAAAAATTTGGAAAATAAAAAATAAAAGTTTTAGCGAAGACACCTGACATCTGTTTTCTTTTTTTATTTTCCAAATTTTTAGTTTTTTGCTTTTATCTCGCTAAATACCCGCCCAATTTGGCTGGAAAACTTCCTTACTGGTGATTTCTATAGGTGAATTCGAAAATGAGGTCAAATTTTTGATCCGACAAAGATTTCTTCCGATTTTTCAAATAAATTTTTTATTGATTAAACAACTCTGTTTTAGTTGTGGGGAACATTATTTAATGGCACCTAAAAGCATGCAATGGATTTTACATATATAACATAGATATTTTGTTTTTGTCGCATACTTTTAGGCGCCATTAAATAATGTTTTTCACAATTAAACCAGAGTTGTTTAGCCAATAAAAAATTTATTTGAAAAATCGGAAGAAATCTTTGTCGGAGCAAAAATTTGACCTCATTTTCGAATTCACCGATTGAAATTACCAGTAAGGAAGCTTTCCAGCCAAATTCGCCCGGTATTTAGCGAGATAAAAGCAAAAAACTAAAAATTTGGAAAATAAAAAAACTTTTAGCGAAGACACCTGACATCTGTTTCTTTTTTTATTTCCAAAATTTTTAGTTTTTTGCTTTTATCTCGCTAAATACCGGCCCAATTTGGCTGGAAACCTTCCTTACAGGTGATTTCTATAGATGAATTCGAAAATGAGGTCAAATTTTTGCTCCGACAAAGATTTCTTCCGATTTTTTAAATAAATTTTTTATTGGTTAAACAACTCTGTTTTAGTTATGGGGAACATTATTTAATGGCACCCAAAAGCATGCAATGGATTTTACATAGTATTAGGCGGTATTAAAAAATAGATAGCATAGATATTTTGTTTTTGTCGCATACTTTTAGGCGCCATTAAATAATGTTTTTCACAATTAAACCAGAGTTGTTTAGCCAATAAAAAATTTATTTGAAAAATCGGAAGAAATCTTTGTCGGAGCAAAAATTTGACCTCATTTTCGAATTCACCGATTGAAATTACTAGTAAGGGAGCTTTCCAGCCAAATTCGCCCGGTATTTAGCGAGATAAAAGCAAAAAACTAAAAATTTGGAAAATAAAAAATAAAACTTTTAGCGAAGACACCTGACATCTGTTTTCTTTTTTTTATTTCCAAAATTTTTAGTTTTTTGCTTTTATCTCGCTAAATACCGGCCCAATTTGGCTGGAAACCTTTCTTACTAGTGATTTCTATAGGTGAATTCGAAAATGAGGTCAAATTTTTGCTCCGACAAAGATTTCTTCCGATTTTTTAAATAAATTTTTTATTGGTTAAACAACTCTGGTTTAGTTATGAAAAACATTATTTAATGGAGCCTAAAAGTATGTAAAACATAATTTAGCTAAATGTATACGAATGTTGGAAATAAAAAAAAAAGAAAACAGATGTCTTCGCTAAAACTTTTTTTATTTTCCAAATTTTTAGTTTTTTGCTTTTATCTCGCTAAATACCGGCCCAATTTGGCTGGAAACCTTCCTTACTGGTGATTTCTATAGGTGAATTCGAAAATGAGGTCAAATTTTTGCTCCGACAAAGATTTCTTCCGATTTTTTAAATAAATTTTTAAACAGATGTCAGGTGTCTTCGCTAAAACATTTATTTATTTTCCAAATTTTTAGTTTTTTGCTTTTATCTCGCTAAATACCGGCCCAATTTGGCTGGAAACTTTCCTTACTAGTGATTTCTATAGGTGAATTCGAAAATGAGGTCAAATTTTTGCTCCGACAAAGATTTCTTACGATTTTTTAAATAAATTTTTTATTGGTTAAACAACTCTGTTTTAGTTATGGGGAACATTATTTAATGGCGCCTAAAATCATGCAATATAGATTACGAATAAATTGTGTATTTATCCACCGACCCCGTTTTTTTGCTTGATTTCCATGATTTGTTTTTTGTCATCTTTTCAAAACCAAATCCACTGGCTCCAACCAGAAAATTGTCTCGGAATAAAATTTACACAAAATTATAACAGAGCTTGATTTTGATATTTTTGTTGGTTTTATCACAATAATATGCGTCCATTATGGAACAAATCCTCTAAAACACCTAGCTCCACTGGTTTCACACGAATATTACAATAAAAATTTATTCAGATTTTATAAGGACATTTCAATTCCATTTTCCTTTGTTTTTGCTTGATTTACAGGTCCGTTAAGGAGCAAATCCATTAAAACGCTTAACTCCAGTGGTTCCATACGAAAATTACCTCCATAATTGGCTCGGAGAGATTTAATAAGGATATTTTAGATTCACTTTAGTGCTCAATTAATTTTTAGCTTGATTTTGATAACAAGAATTTGAGACAGTTATGGAGGAAATCCTTTAAAACATCTAGTTCCACTGGCCGCAAACAAAAATTACCATAGAAATTGGCTGGGGCAAAGATTTTAGAAAATGGAGGATTTTTTTCTTGTCTTCTTAGCAGTTGTTATTTACACAGTATGAAAACGGGGGCTGCCAATTGAATACCGCGATTTTCTGTTTTGTTTTCATCTCAAGAAATACTGGTACAATTCGGCAGAAATCTTCTAAAATATATAAAACCATTAGCTGCTTATAAAAATTGGCCCGGACAAAGATTGAGGACATTTTTGTTTCTTCCTCTTCTTAGTACTTGTCATTCACAGGGAATGTTAACAAGGTAAACAGATACTGCTAATGATGCGATTTTTTTATGATTGCGATTATTTTGAAATGCTGTTAATATTTTGAATTTCATGACTTGAATTTTCAGTTACGCTCTTGATTTTTGTTTGTTTTTTTTATAGTACATTACAAATTATAATAAAAAATTATGTATATATACTAAGGTTTCTTTGTGTTTTCTTTTTTTTTATAACAAATTACATTGCATTAAATTAAACTAAAAACTTAATTTGAGGTATTAACAGTAAAATGAAAATATAACAAACTTTTTATATAAAAACCAAATGACTGATTGATTTTCTCTAAGATTGGGTACTGAAAAGTATGTTAAGTTGTTGAGAACTATTGACAACCTGATGATTTGATCGGTCATTAGATTTTTTTATAAGTATGACAGAGCTGTTTTCCTCAATTTAAGATTTTATTTATTTTTGAATCGAAAAAGTATAAACCACAGACAAAACAATAAACTTAAAAACAATATTATTACATTTGGAAGTTTAAAAATTTCAAAGAAAAAAAATATTTTGTTAAAATGAGGCTTAGAGTTAAATTAAACTTAAAATAAAAGCTTTTAAATACTAACAAAAGTATAAAAGATAACGATCATTTCTGATTTTTACTTTGGAATTTATATTTATTATATATAAATATATAGAAATAAATAAATATGTTTATATTTGTTTTTTTTTTAGCACACATACAACGCCGCTGAAAATAAGAAATCAAAAAAGTCGAAAATTATAACGAAATTTTTATATCATTTTTATTTTGTGGCACAACAAAATTATGAAATTATACACTGAAAGAAAAGAAACAAGAAAAGTAAACAATTTATAAAACGAGCCATTTTCTTTGAATACGAAAAAACAAAATGAAAATTTTGTAAAAATTTAAATTATTACTTACCAAAAACTTATAAAAGTTAGACAATAACAACAAATTACAATTAAATGTGTTACCAAAGAAAAACCAAAAAAAAAGAAGTAAATAACTTTGTTGAATTATTTTTTTGTTTTCTTTTTGCCCATTTAACTTTCAAAACTAAATTTTTATTCTGTTAGCTTTAAAAAAGAAAAAAAACAAATTAATATTTTTTTTATTTAGACAAATTATTGAATACACTGTAAGAAACGTAAAATGAAAACTGAAAAGTTTCGGCAAATAAAACGAAAAATATTTACGCTGAACACAAAAACCAAAGAGTTAAGATAGAGTTTTGAAAACAACATGATGACAATTTTGAGTTTGCTTTTTGTTGTTGTTGTTTTGCAATCAAAATAGAGGAAACACAGGAAGACAATCAAGTATATAGAGTATAGAATATTGGGAAGACAGGTGTTTGTTTCTTTTTTTATATATATAAATATAACTATTAACAATGGGTGGGTGAATTTATATGTTTTACACTGAGAGAAATCAACCAACCAACTAAAAAAAGGAAACAAAAAAGTTTGTTTTGTTTACAACTTCAGGTGTCAAAGTAAAAACTGAAAAAAGAATTCAAGTTAGGAAACAGGATTATAAACAAAGAACGGAATTGATTCAAAGAAAAGCAGGAAAACCTATAAATAATAAAAACAGTTCTATTTCACAATATATTCAACATTTAGTTTCAAATTAAAATTTATAAATTGAAATTTATAATTGAAATTTAAGTAGAACTGTTTTTATTTTTTTTTTTTTGGAAAAAATCATAAATTTTATACACAATAATTTCCATTAAAAAGCCAAAAATAAATAACCACTTGCCCTAGACTTTTACAAAAACCGAAAACAAATTTGTAATAAAAATGTAATGCAATGGAAAAACTTCAATACAATCCAACCGAAAAGATTTACAACCTGTAAAGGAAAAAAAGTGTAACCCACAGAAACCGAAAATAATAGAGACAAATTATAATTTAAAATCTGAAAACTAAAAATAAATTATAATTAAAAAAAATTAATAAAATAATATTTAAATTAATTGAAAAAAAAATAAGAGAGATTTTGTTGATTGCTGGATAAAAAGTGAAGAATTCCTCAGACCATATCAACAGAACAGAATCGGAACTTTATTAAGTTAGGCCAACTAATTCGCATGGAACTGAGTATTTTTCATATAAATTATTTCGAATCATATTATTTTCGACATTAAGAAACTGGTAGTTTTAGTTTCTGTGAAAATGGTTTAAAACTTGAATATTTTCCATAAAATTTTTTTCAAACGCTTGTTGTTTCATGTTAAAAAAGTGAGGTTAGTTTGGAATTAACCTCAAAAGAATACATATTTCAAAGTGAGGTTAATTTAAATTAACCTCAAAAGAATATTTCCCTTTTTTTAAATCTTAAATCTCTCTTTAAAAATATAAACAAATTGATATTAAAATTAAAACAAAAATATAATAATTTAACAAAATAAAATTGCAGTCTTAATAAACAAAAAAAAAATTAATATAAATATCGAAAAAAAATAAAATCGAATAAAAATATTTAAAATCATTAAACAAAATATAATTAAACCATAAGAATAATTTGTATGTAGTTTAATTCAACAATATTTGCTGGCTTTTAATATAATTTTTTTTACTTTAGTAAAAAATTAGTACTTTTTGAATGATGCAAAAGCTATTTTCTTAGAAATTGGCTAGAAATTTCAGCAAAAGTACTAAAATAAGTTCTTGTTCAAAATAGTACCCAAATTAGTTTTTAGAGTTTTTAAACAAGGTACAAAAAATAGTACTTTTTTGCTTAAAGTACCAAATTGAGAACTTTTTAAAAAAGTAGCAAATTGAGTACTTTTTTAAAAAAGTAACAAAATGAGTACTTTTTAAAAAAGTAACAAACTATTTAGAAAGTATAAGCCAGTAACAAAAATAGTACTTTTTTGTCTTAAAGTACTTTTTGAAAAAAGTACCAAACTAAGTACGTTAAAGTATGTTAAAGTAAAGAAAATTGACTGTTTTTAAAAAAAGTACTAAATTAAGTACTTCTTCCAAATATGTAGTAGCAAAATTAGCTTAAAGTAACGAAAATTTACTTAAAGAAGTACCAAGTTGTACATTTTTTTTTTTGGCAAAAAGTACTTTTTAAAAAAGTTCTAAATTTAGTATTTTTGAAAAATACAAAAATTAGCTCAAGGTACAAGTACGAAAAATAGTACTTTTTTGGCCAAAAAGAACTTAATTTATTGTAGTACTTTTTCAAAATGGTACCAAAATTAGTACAAAACTTATGCAAGTAACAAAAATAGTACTTTTTTAAGAAGCAATATAATTAATAACTTTTTGAAAATAGTAGCAAAATTAGCATAAAGTAAAGAATATTTACAAAATTTTTAAACAAATAACAAAAATACAACTTTTTTGCATTTAAGTACTTTTTTTAAAAAAAAGTACCAAATTAAGTACTTTTTAAAAATAGCAAAATTAGTAAAATGAGCAAATTTAAACAGAATTTATTACGTTTTTAAACAAGTATCAAAAAAAATGGTAATTTTTTGTCTTTAAGTACTTTTTTCAAAAAATACCAAATTAAGTACTTTTTCAAAATAGTACCAAAATTTTCTTAAAGTAAAGAATATTGACTACTTTTTGAAACAAATAATAAATTTTGTGTAAAGTACTTTTTCAAAAATGCACCAAATTAAGTACTTTTTCAAAATAGTACCAAAATTTGGTTTTAAAGTAGCCGGTTAAGGCCAATAGGCTAAGTTGTTGAAAATAAATAATGCAACAAAAATTTACTTAAATTATTAAGCTTTTAAGTAACAAAATTTGTACTTTATTTTTTGTTTAAAAGTACTTTTTTGAAAAACTACTATTTTAAGTAGTTTTTGAAAATTGAACTAAAATTAATCAGCCTAATTATGAATAAAAATTCCCCGGGAGTTTTTTTCCCATTTTTCCTATTCAAATTCAATGGAAAAAACTCCCGGGGAATTTTTTATTCATAATTGGGCTGAAGTAAAGAACGAAAAAATACTAAAATTATTACGTGTTTAGTACTTTAAAGTACATTTTTAGGTATTTGAAATTTTTAGTTTTTCGAAGTACTTTTTTTCAATTGAATCTGCCAGCCAGCTATTTTTTTTAAATTAAACAATACAAATTATTTAAATTATATAAAAGAAATAATATTTAAAAATAAATAAAAAAAAATATTTGAAATAAATTTAAAAAGAAATTATATATAGAAATAACGAAAAGCAATCACTTAACAATTTATTCAATTCTTGTTTAAAATTTCTCAAAATTACACAAATAACTGAAAAATCTTTAAAGAAAAATTCAATTTTTTTTTTAATTGAAAAATTTTAAACAAAAGTTTGAGTAATTGCTTAAGTGATTAGCCTAAATGAAAATAAACCTTCTCAAAGTTGTTTTTTGTTTAATATTTGTTTACTTTTATATTATATATATTATTGAAAAAGTTATAATGAAAAACTCATAAAGTTTAAAATTTTTTAATACATTTATATTATTTGAATTTTTTTTTCAGCCCAAAAGTTTATTTTGACTTTTGGGGATTTTTTGTGATTTTTTTTGTTTTGTAGTTTGTATTTATGATAATAATAATAATAAATATAAGAAGTGATAATAAATTATTTACTGGTAATAATATCATTAAGAAAAAATTAAGTAATTTCTTTTTTTTTGTTTTGGTTTTAAATATAATAATAATTAAGTAAATGTTACACTTAAATTAAATTAAAAAAAACTGTTGTTGTTAAAAAAGAAAGAGAGAGCATTAAAATTAGAATTTTATAAATATGTATAAGTATTTATAATAATAAATAAATAACTTGTTTGAGTATTTTTAAAAGAAACTAAAAACAAAAATTCAGAATTTTGTTTTAAATCTGGTGACAGCTGGGTTTTGTTTAAAGAAAATTTAAAGAAATAAATTTTAACAAGTTTTCGTTTGTTTAAATTAAAAATATCAAGAACTTACTAAGCTAAATATTTGAATTATTTATATCATTATGTTTTGTTTTAATAATAATAATAATTTTGACTAGCATATGTTTTATTTTTGGAAATGTTTTCGTTTTTTTTTTTTTGAGTTTAGTTTAATAACTTTTGTAAAAAAGGAATGTGTTGTTTGTTTTTATATTTTTACTTATAATTGAGATCATTTTTGTATATTTTTTTTTGTAAAGAATGACTAGATTTCTTTATATTTTTTTTTGTGGTGGTTGTTAGGACATCATGTTGTAGTTGGGGGAAAAAGGAATCAAGGTACAAATTTCTACTCACAAAGAAAATTAAAAAAAAATTATATATAATTCAATAAAATAAAACTGAAAAGAATTAAAAATTTATAAGGGTTAGCCTTTTAAGAGAAAAATCATAACAAATTCTAAAAAAAAATAAAAAAATAATGTTTTTTTTTGCCAAAACATAAAATATTTTTGTTTTTATTAATTAAAAAAATTTGTATGCATTACATAATTATAAATAAAAATTGAAAAAAAATTATAATAATATTAAAAAAAATTAATGTGGTTATATATAAAAAAAATTAAAAAAAAAAACAAATTAAAATTATAAATTAAAATAATAATTTATTTAAAAACCAACACACAGATATGTATTCAAAATAAAAACTATAAATTTGTTTAGAAAATAATGAAGACAACAAGAAGGTACATGAAAACGAATTTCATAAAAAACAACTTGTGGAAAAATCAGCAAGTTTAAAATGGAAAATATTTTTTGAAAACAAACTGATTTGAACTGACTAATAGTAAAGTTCAAACAGACTTTATTAACAATAAGATTAGAATTTCAAAAACTTTAAATCCAGTTTCTTTAACATTCTTATTGAAATATTCCTATTACAATTCATAGGCTTAATTCCTTAGTTATCCAAACATATTGAATTCATTTCTTACAGAATTGATTCCTTATCGAGTCATTCAAATTTTCTTTTATTAAAATCCTTTACAAAATAGCTTGATAAAATTAGACTTTGGAGAATTTTTTCCAAATGATTAAAAAAAAGGCAATGCATGAAGAAAAAATGTTTTCATTCAAAGATTGAATGAATTCTGACATTTTTTAATTGTGTATTAAGAATTTTTTAAATTTCTGATTTCGATCGTTATTCATCACATACTAGTACCCTTTCTGGTACCAAGGTATTACTAAATTTCTTAGAACATTCAATATTTTTAGTACCAGAGATATTTTCGTAATAGATTTTGAAAATTAAATTTTCCAAAATTCAAATTTTTTAGTACTAATTTTTTTTTGCTTTAAAGTTTTTAGTACTAAATTTATAATACTACTTTTTAGTATACACACAAATTTTTTAGTACCAAATTTTTAATAATTAAAACTAGATTTGGAAATTTTAATTTAGTACTAAATTTTATATTCCAAAATATTTTAAAATATTTAAGATTTTTAGTATCAAATTTTTTAGTACTATTTTTTTTTTGCTTAAATGGTTTAGTACTAAATTTATAATACTACTTTTTAGTATACACAAACATTTTTTAGTACCAAATTTTTAATAATTAAAATTTTTAGTACTAAATTTTTTTTGCAATAATTTGTTGTACATAAATGTTGTACAAAAATTTTGTTGTACTAAATTTACTATGTACCATCATTTTTAGAACAAAATTTTTCAGTACTAAATTGTTTTAGTTCAAATTTTTTGTAGTATGTACAAAATAGTTTAGAACTAAATCTTTTGGTACTAAAATTGTTTTCAATAAGTTTTGGAACTAAATTTTTTAGCAATAGTTTTTAATTTTTTAGTACGTAACTTATCATTAACATTTTCAGTACTAAGTTTTTTAGTTCTAATTTTTAGTAATACATTTTTGTAGTACTATGTACTAAATTTGTTCAGTACTAGTTGGTACTATATTTGTCAGTACTAAATTTGGTGTTTTTGTATTACTAAGATTTTTAGTACTAAATTTTTAAGTACTAAATATTTTAGTACCAAATTATTAATACCATTGTTTTAGTTCGAATTTTGAGTAATCAATTTTTGTAGTACTAAATTTGTTCAGTACTAAATTTTTAATACCAGCTTTAGTACTAAATTTTTGTAGTACTAAATTCTTTGGCTCAAAGTTGTTTAGAAATTATTCTAGTACTAAATCATTTTTAGAACCAAATTTTTTTAGTTTTATTTATTTAGCAACCATATTTAGTACTAAATTTTTTGGTATTTTTTGTATTACTAAGGTTTTTAGTACTAAATTCTTGTGGTACTAAATTTTTTAGTATCAAATTATTAATACCAAATTTTTAGTACTAAATTTGTTTCATACAAAATTTTGTACTTCATATTTAGTACTAAATTTTTTGGTATTTTTTTATTACTAAGGTTTTTAGTACTAAATTCTTGTAGTACTAAATTTTTTAGTATCAAATTATTAATACCAAATTTTTAGTACTAAATATGTTTAATACAAAATTTTGTAATTCTAAATTTTTTGGCATTCTTAGTACTAAATTTTTTTTTAATATTTACTAAACTTTTTAGTACAATTTATTTCGAGTACTAAATTTGTTAGTACTAAATTCTTGTAGTACTAAATTTCTTGTATCTAAATTTTTTAGTACCAAATTTTTTATTAATATGTACTAAACTTTTTAGTACAATTTATTTTTAGTACTAAATTTGTTAGTACTATTTATTTAGCAATAATTTTTAGTACTAAATTTCTTGAATCTAAATTTTTTAGTACCAAATTTTTAGTATGTATTAAATTTTTAGTAATTAATTCTTATAGTACTAAATTGTTTAGTACCAAATTTTTATTATGAAATTTTTAGTACTAAATTTTTGTAATACAACATTTTTTGACTAAAAATTATTATTACTAAATTTTTTTAATACTAAATCTATAGTACAAATTGTTTTTTGCTCCAATTTATTTTAGTACTATTTCTTTAGGAACAATTGTTAATACTAAATGTTTTGTTAGAAAAACATCTTTTATTTTAGTACTAAATCTTTGTTCTTAATTTTTAGTTCAAAATGATTTTATTTCAAAATCCAAATACATTTACCCTTATCGCGAATCAATATTTCACATGAAATATGTTCCCTTTTCCTTTTTTCGTTCATCAACTTTTTTCACGTGAAAAAATTCCACATTTTTAGATGGAATTTTGTAAACAATAAACAGCTGTTACGAACAAAATCAACTATTGTGAATGAAAACTTCATGGGGAATTTCACGATAGCAATTTTCCCTTCGAGGGAAATGAATATTTCATGGGAACAAAATTTCACATGTTATTGCCGATTGGGGTGATTATGTTGTATTTTATGTACTAAAATCTTCTCCCGTTTTTTGAGTACTAAAATGTCTCTGAACTCAATTTATTAGAACTAAGTTTTCGATCTTACATTTTCGTCCGATTCCAAGGTGAAAGTCAGAAAAAACATTTGAACAATTTTTTGGAAAACATAAGTATGAATTGACTCCAATTTCCTTTTCCATTTTTATCTATTTTCCATTTTTTGTTCTTGTTGATTTTATTTCCTACACCTTTGTTTTTAAGAAATTTCGGATGAATTGTTTACATTATATATTTGTGTTTAAAATGATTTAGTTGTTGTTTGTTTTTTCCAGCCAAAAACTGTAGGTTTCTGGACAATTTTACATTTATTTGAAGAAAAGAAGAAAAAGATAAAATAAAAATTATAATAATATTATTAATAATAATAAAAAAAAATAATTAAATGACAAACAAAATTACAAACTAAAAATAATAAAAAGTTAAAATAAAAAACTAAAAATAATAAACATATTAATAAAAAAGATAAACTAAAAACCCAAGATATAATAATATAATAAATGACAATATAAATTAAAAAAAAACAAGAGTAAAACAAACAAAAAACTAATAGAAAAACTTCATTAAGGAAAATGGAATTATTTAATAAAATTAAATGTTTTCATTAACCCTTAAAAGTTTTAATAAAAGTTTTTTGTTTTATAGGATTAAATTAAAGAAAAATTATGAAAAATTAAAATAATAAAAATTAATAAAAATGAATTTGTATTTTTTTTTTTGTTTTATTACACGATTTTTTAGTTTTTTTGTTTTTTTGCTTAAACAACACGACACAAAAGTTGGCCTTTTTTTAAATGATTAAATATAAAATTGTTTAAAATAAATTAGAGAAAAAAAAACTTCTAAGCAAAAACTAAAATTGATGCCAGATCAATTTAAATTGTTTCATTTGTTTGGTTGCTCTCAAGATTTCCTTTAAATTTCTTGTTTTACATCCCTTAAAAGTGAAAAATAAATAAGTTTGTTGTTGTATTGTTATATGTATAAATATATATATAATTAAATTACACTTAAAAGTAAACACAAAAAAGAATAAAATAAAATAAAAAATAAACTATAATAATTAAATATGTATAATGAAAAGTATGTGTATGTATGTGGTGTATATATTTAAAGTTAGAAAATGTATATATAAATAAAAGATTGCTTTAATTATTTTATTTAATTTAAAAAAAAAAATAAAACAAAAATCTAATTATGTATAAATAAACATAAATATTAATGTATATATTTTGTTTATAATATGAGATACATTATGTTCTTCAAGTTTCTTTCTCTTTATACTTTCTTTCAACTATTGCACAGAAGATTTTCCATTTTGTTTTTTTTATATAAAAAAAAGTTAAATAAAGTTGAAAAACAAGAAAAAAAATTTTTACAAACTTTTACTATAATAGTTTTCAAAATTCTAAAATTTTTGAAATATTATATTGAAATTTTCTGGTTTGTTTGTTTAGTTTTTTTTTATATAGAATTTTACTAAATAGTTATTTTTAAACAAAAATCTTTGGGTTTTTTTTCTTTTAAATAATAACTCAAAAAATTTGAAGAATTTTTTTAGGAGTAACATTTAAAAAAAATCTTAAAATAAATTACTCCCTTAAGTTTTCTTTTAAGAGAAGTTTTTTTTTTACAAAAAAAAAATATGTTTTTTGTTTTGCTTATAAATAAAGTTTTGTTTAGTTGTTTTTTTTATACTTAATTTATATTTTATTATTTTCACTGACTAGATTTTTTTTTGTTGTTGCTTATTTGTGTTTTTTTTTTGTTCTTTTCATATTTAAATTTTAAGCTTCGTTTTGTTTGTTTAAACTACTAAATCTACTTCATAATTTCTTGTAATAACTTGTCGCCTGTGTGTGATTTTTTTCTTTAAATTTAATTATAATAAAGAAAAAATATTATTGTTGTTGTGTAAATATTATGTTGTATGTACTATATTGTTTGTTGTATGTTTTGTTTGTTTGTTTGTTGTATAATAAAAATAAATAAATAATTGCATACATATATGATAAATATTTATATTAATAATAAATAAAATGAAAGCATTTAAAAAATTAGTTTATTTAGCCAGTTTGTCAGGAGGAGTAGCAGAAAATGGAAAGGTCTTTTCATTTTCATTCAAAGAAGAAAACAGTTTCAATTAAAAATCTAACATTAAACAATTTGTTCAAAATATTTTAATGGAAATTTTTCCAGCAAAAATTTTTTAGTACTAAATTTGTTGATTCCAAAATTTTTAAAAATCAAAATTTTTAGCACTAATTTTTGAGTTTAACATTTTTACTACTAAATTTTTTAGCTCTAAATAAAATGTTTACAATATGTTTGTACTAATTTTCTTTTTTTCAAAATATTTTGTTTCAAAATTTTTAGTACAAAATTTTTGGAGTTAAACATTTTTAGAACTAATTTTTTTAGTACTAAATTTATTTAAATAAAAATTTTAGTACTAAATTTTTTAAAACATTCTGTTTTAGTACTGAATTCTTAGTTCAAAGTTTTTAGTACAAAATTTTTTAGTACTAAACTTGTTTCCAATTTTTTTTAATTTAAAATATAAATTTTGTGGTTCAACATTTTTAGTATTTAAATTTTTTCTACTAAATATATTTAGCACTAAATTCAATGTTTAAAACAATAATTTTCGTAATTTTAAAATTTTTTAGTTCCAAATTTTGAGTTTTAAAAATATTTTGGTTTAAAATTTTTTAGTACCAACTTGTTTAGTACCAAATTTTTGAGTTCAAAATTTTTAGAAGTAAATTTTTTAGTACTAAATTTGTTTAAATAAAAATTTTAGTCCTCAATTTTTTAAAATCTAATGTTTTAGTTCAAAATTTTTGGTATCAAATTTTTTAGTACTAAACTTAATGCTTCCAATTTTTAGAACTAAATTTTTTAGTACTAATTTTGTTTAAATCAAAATTTTTAATACAATCTCTTTTTAGTTCTCCAGTATTTAGTACTAATTTTTTTAGTAAAAAATTTGATGGTTCCAAATTTTTTGAAAATCCAAATTTTTAGTACTAATTTTATTGGTTTAAAATGTTTTCCCAAATTTTTTTAGTACTAATTTTCTTAATTTCAAAAATAAATTTTTTAGTACTAAATTTTTGAGTTACAAATTTTTAGTACTAAATTTTTAAATTTCAAAATTTTTTTGGGTTCCAAATTTTTAAATTAACTTTTAAATTTTTAGTACCAATTTTATATTAGGTTAACATTTTTAGTACTAAATTTTCAAAATGTTTAGTAATAAATTTTCAACATTTTTTAGTACTTAATTTTCAAAATTTTAAACATTTTTGATACTAAATTTA
The DNA here is from genome assembly GCF_958450345.1 of Calliphora vicina. Taxonomy (NCBI): domain Eukaryota; kingdom Metazoa; phylum Arthropoda; class Insecta; order Diptera; family Calliphoridae; genus Calliphora; species Calliphora vicina. Next base: position 119,202,578 of record NC_088783.1, read on the forward strand.
TTGTTTGAAATATTAATGTACTAAATTTTTGGTTAAAATTTTTACTACCAAATTTTTTGATTTGAAATTTTTAGTACTAAAATATTAGGTTAATTTTTTTTAGTACTAAATTTTTTGGTTTGAAATTTTTGGTTAAAATTTTAAACAAAAATTTCAAAATGTTTATAACTCAATTTTTTGCTTCAGAATTTTTAGTACTTAACTAATTGTTTCAAATATTTTTAGTACTAAACAATTTCGGATTTTTTAGTACTAAACTTATTTTGTTTGAGTACTAATATTTTCAAATATTTTCTTTCCAAAATTTTTGGTTGAATTGTTTTAGTACTAATGTATTGCTTTAGATATTATTGTACTAAAATTGTTAGTTGAATTTGTTGTTTAAAATGTTTTAGTTATAAATATTGAAATTTTGTACACCACATTTTTGGTTTTATTTTGTACAAAATTTTAAATTCAAAATGTTTTATTACAAATTGTTTTTTTATAATTCTTTTTCAAATATTCATAATTTTGTGTGACTGCTGATATCTCCTTATTTGAAGAAAGACCTTTTATTTCCATTCCACCTCCTTTATATAAAATTAAACTATTTATAGTAATATTGAAATAAATATTTAAAAAAAAAAACTGAAAACAATAATGCTGCCTTTTTACCAAAAATGATTAACATAATTGTTCTTTAAGTTCTAAATTATTCAAAGTAATGAGGGAAAACTTAAAAAAAATAGAGAAATTTTATGTTTGAATGCGGAGTGTGAGTTTTATATAAAACTTAAAGAAATCAACAAAAGAAATAAGAAGAAACTGAAATGGGGAAAAAACCATTATTGTTTTAAATTAAATACTACTACTTAAATTGAAAACCAAGAAAATACAAACTCAAAGCATAAATTTTTATAGATATACATATATAAAAAAACAAATATTGAAAGAAAACGTTAATTAATGTAGTATGTTGTTGTTGTTATATATAAAAAAAGAGAAATATTTAATTTAATTTAAAATATCATCAGTAATTATTTGTTACTTTATTAAATGAGGTTCTCCATGATTACCTTGCATTTGTTTTGTGCTTGTATTTTTTCTATGCAATATTAAATTTTTTGTTTAAAACAATTTTAACCTAATTTTTTATTTATAAAAAAAAAGAATATAAAAAAGGAATTTTAAAATAAAAATTTCTTTTTTAAATCCTTTTTTTTTTGTATTTTTTATATGAGTGTGTGTGTTTAAGTTTTGTTATTAAATTAATTATTAATTTTTTATGTTTTGTTTAGTTTTTTTAAGCATTGAAAAATGTTGTTTTTTTTTAAATTTACTACTTAATCATAAATAAGTCATTGTTTTTTTCTTGTTGTTGTTATTATTATTATTACTTTGAGTTTTCTTCATTTCATTGAATTATTGTTTTAAATATTTTTAATTATATTTAGTTTAGGTAGGATCCATTAAAGGGAACAAGGGGTCTTACGAGGAGATTTATTGCAACAATCACCAGTAAAAAAATCTTTGTTAAAATTGTGTTTTGTTTTGTTTTTTTTTTCTAATAATGCTTAATACTGTAAAAAGCCTCTTTAGCTTTAAGATGACAACTTTGTTTTTATAAAATATATAGTTGCCTCTTTTGTTTTGTTGTTGTAGAAATAATATATTTGTTAATTATTTTAATTAGTTTTCTTGTTTTTTTTACTGGCAAGTGTTAATGAACTTTTTTTTTAGTTTTAAAAAAAAATTTATGCGTTTTAACTTGGAAGATTTTCTTTGCTTTTAGTTTGTTTGTTTTTTTTGATAGTATTCTCTATAATTTAAACAAAATTCATTGAATTTTGTGAATTTAAATGTTATTTATTGCAAAACATTATCATCGATCGTTTGATAGATCGATTGAGAATCATTTCTTTTGTTGATTTCTTTAAATACTAGTTGTTCTCAACCCAAAAAAAAATAAGTTGAGTCTATATTTGTGTGTTATTTTAACATAAGCTCTCCTAAGAATCAAGGAAAACAAATAAATAAATACAAAATATTAAAAGGATTTTCAATCAAGACAAATAGCGACTAATTTATGGGTATAAAGATTTTCTAATTTTTGTTATGTTGTTTAAAACTTGTTCGCCAATTTATAACTGAGATTCTTTTTGTAATAATTAATGATTTTCTTGATAAATTTTTTAATTTTAATTGATAAAAATCCTTTTGTTAAGATTTTGTATTTAAATATTTCATTTACACTTCTCCTGTTGTAAAATAAAGACATGCATTATTTGTATTTTAGTTCTCTTTCCTTATTTCAAACAGAGAGCTTTGTCTACTTCTTCTCTCAGGAATGGAAAAGATGTTATGATCGTAGGTTTTTTATATTCAAAATCTTTTAGACTCAGCACGATTTTCTGCTATAGCTAAATTATTTTCTATAGAAAAATCCTGTGTATAACAGTATTTATTATAGAAAATCCGTCATTTCTATAGAAAATCTTGTGTATAACAGTTTTTTCAACAGAATATCTTGTGTATAACAGTCTTTTCTATAGAAAGTCTTGAGTATAACAGTATTTTCTATAGAATATCTTCTGTATAACAATACTTTCTATAGAAAATCTTCTGTATAACAGTTTTTTCCATAGAAAATATTCTGTATAACAGTTTTTTCTATAGAAAATCTTGAGTATAACAGTTTTTTCTACAGAATATCTTCAGTATAACAATATTTTCTATAGAGAATCTTCTGTATAACAGTTTTTTCTATAGAAAATCTTGTGTATAACAGTTTTTTCCATAGAAAATCTTGTGTATAACAGTTTTTTCAAAAGAAAATCTTGTGTATAACAGTTTTTTCAATAGAAAATCTTGTGTATAACAATATTTTCTATAGAAAATCTTGTGTATAACAGTTTTTTCTATAGAATATCTTCAGTATAACAATATTTTCTATAGAAAATCTTCTGTATAAGTTTTTTCTATAGAAAATCTTGTGTATAACAGTTTTGTCTATAGAAAATCTTGAGTATAACAGTTTTTTCTATAGAAAATATTCTGTATAACAGTTTTTTCAATAGAAAATCTTGTGTATAACAGTTTTTCTATAGAAAATCCTGCGTATAACAGTTTTTTCTATAGAAAATCTTCTGTATAACAGTTATTTAAAAATTACTACTTTGAATATTATTTCATTTTCCATCCCTGAATCTAAAAGGACATTTAAAAAAAGAGAGTTTTGGCTTTGTTTTGGTTTTAAATAATGCCACCCTTAAATCACTCTCTCGCATTTTTCTTACTTTCTTTCTGTCTATCCTTCATTCTTCTGTTTACCTTTCTCTCACATTATGTCATATTTTAATATCTATATATCTCTATGTATATTTATATTTGTATGTATTTTAAAGGGTTTTAGATATTTCTATTTTCATGTCTGTCGGTTTTTAAATGTATGTAATGTGTATGTATGTATGTTATGTGTGGATTTTCGTTTTTCAATACGTTTCTTTTTTTTCTTCTTTAGAGTGAAAAATTTATGTTTACGTTTAATAATTATTAGAAATTAGAGCAAAAAAAGAATTATGTAAAATTTACTTTTGTTTGTTGGTTTTAAAACTGACTTGTAAAACACGATTACCCAGTGTATAACCATTCAAAGCTCTAATAGCCATAGCTGCCTCATCGTAGTTGGTCATTGATACAAAGCCATAACCTTTGCATTGATTTGTTGTGGTATCTTTGACGATTTTCACCGATTGCACAGCACCGAAGGGGCCAAATAGTTGCCACAGCGAAGACTCTTCAGTTTCGGGAGCCAAGTTGTAAATGAAAATAGGAAAAGCACCGCCGGGACCATTGGACAGAGAAGTGGCCGCTGCTGCTGCCGCACCCAAACCATTGGGCAACATAACGTCCAACATATCGCCGGCCATGGGCGAGAAACGGGCCAAACCTTTGTTAACGGGGGTGTGCATGGCACCGCCAATGCGCCTTACCAATTGGGGATTCAAAAAGGCCGGTAATTGGGGTTGGATGATCTTGCTTGTGCTGCCAGGGGTATTGGAGAATTTCACCACAATGGGATCGGTGCAATTGGGTGGGGTAGTGCCATTCAAAGCTATTATGGCTCTGGTGGCCTCTTCGCGTTTGTCAAAGCGTATGAATCCAACACCCTTGGTTTGTATATCATTGCCGGCATTTTGCAAAATGCGTGATGTAATTATTTGACCATAGGGAGCAAAGATTTGTTCCAAATCCTGTTGTGTAATGGCCTTTGGCAGACCAGACACATACAAGTTGGCCCCTTTGATGGCGTCCGACGAGGGTCGAGCAAATGACACCTTAATGGTTTTGTTTTGTAAACGTAAACCATTTAGTACATTGACCGCCTGTTCAGCATCTTGGGGCCGCACAAAATTCACAAAACCATAGCCTAGACTTTGGCCCTTGGATGATGGTTGGGGATTTAGGGGATCCATGAAACCCTGTGATTTGTCGCGTATCAATTTTACCGACTCAATTTCACCCACACTGGAGAATAGCGAACGGATTTCGTCTTCCGTCATGGTCTGGGGCAAATAGTTGACAATGAGATTGGTGCGTGTCTCGGTGGAGCCATTGGTGGCGCCATTCGTGTTGCCATTGGCTTGATTTTGTTGCAACTGCTGGGTAACAGCGGCAGCTGCTGCAGCCACAGCCTGTTGTGTTTGCTGCTGTTGCACTTGTAAGATGGCTTGCTGCACCTGCTGCTGTTGTTGCAATTGTGCGGCGGCCGCATGTGCTGGAGATGCAGCGGCCGCTGCGGCTGCCGCAGCAGCTGCAGCAGCGGCGGCGGCAGCGGCATTTGTAGCCGGCATAATGGCTGTTTGATTATCATTTCCGGGACTAGCCATAATGAAATCCACTGCAATACAAAAAATAAAAGAAACAAATACACATAAATAAATAAATAAAAAACAATAAATAAGCAAATGAAAACAATAAAAAAAATCGATAAATGAAAATAAAAGAGAACAAAAAAAAACAACCCCTAAAACTATGCCTGCCTCTTTAAAGTGCGTTGCTAGCAAAATATTACAAGCAGGGGTGGTTACATAAAGATGTTTTAGAAATATAAACAAACTAAAATTGCCATTAACACAAAAATAAACTACCCTTAAAAGAAATTGTATTTAAATCCAGGGGAATACAAACTACAAAGGCGATTTACAGCATTAATGCAAAATTTTCAACTACCTACATATTCCAAATTTTGAATTTATATAGTTTTTTGTTAATGAAAAACTATGAAAATAAGTTAAACATAAAAAGAACAATGTAATGAAATGAAAACCGAGGAAAATTCTAATAAAATATAAAAAGAATTAATGTAAAGGAGCAATTAACAAACATTTTAGGATGAAATTTTGTGAAAACAAGGATTCCTAATCGACAAAAACTTCCCGGGAATATTTTATATTTTTTTAGATATTTATGGGAAATTTCGGGAAGTTTCCAGTATAATTTCTGCAAAACTAAAACAGTTTCGTTATAATTGTTTGCCAATCAAATAGTTCGACATTTAAAATAATCTAATTTTTGTCATCCCAATCAAAAATATATCAGCCCTACAGAAAAATTGTGTCATTTAGACTGAATCATTTGATTAACAATAAAATTGTTTGGTTTTTTGTTGTTTAACAACGAGCTTTCTTCCCTTTTTTTTAAATATTTATCGCAATTGGTTATCACATTCAAAAATGTTCATTTAAATTAGAAAAATAAACTTTTCTTTAAGCTCAACTTTATAAAAACTTAAATTTTAGCTACTTAAAGGAATTATTAAGATGTTTAACATTAAAAGCTTCGAAGGATATTCATATTGAGAGAAGAGATCGTGCTTTTTCACAATAACATTCACTCACACTTTGTAAAAAACCAAAAACTTTATATGCATTTGTTTGCCGGTCTCTGGATTCGAGAAAATAATGACAATAACTGGTTTAAATTTGTTTATATATATTCTAAATCTATTTTTTGAAACGAACTATACATTTTTTCATATTAAACTTAGACGGACCTTTTAAATCTTTTTAAGAAAAGTACCAACAGTTTATTTTATTATTTCCCGGGAATGATAAAAGTCTTGGTATTTATGAACCTTAACTAAAACCCATTTTATATTGTTTTAAATATTATAGAAATGTCTTTCTTATAAAAGACTTTTATCTCTTTTAGGGATTCTTAAAACTCAAAATATCCGCGCATGTTTCCCCAACATATAAACAATAATATGAGAAAGAGTTTTAAGAGCAAATACAGCTTAAAAAGAGAAGTTTTTTATTAGAAATATTATCCCCGCCTATGAAAACGCGCAGGATTTGTTTCTTAATAAGAGCAATATACACAAAATTGTTTTAAAATCTGGAAAATATCGATTAAAGGTTTCACCGAATACACAATATTTTAGAGTTTTGCTTACAATTTGATTTTAGTTTTGTATAAAGCATGTTATAATATCTTTGAACTTATTAATGACAATTTTTAATTTGAATTTCAGATAAGATTTGTCTACGATAAAAGATATATTCAATTTGAAATCATAACTTTATTAGTAGAAATATGTCGGTACATAGTTTTAAGTAAATTTCTGTCTTAAGTATTTCAAAACTAAACAAATTTTTATAGGTTTCTTACAAAGTTTTAACAAAACCTAAAATTTTTACAAATTCTGTTAATTTAATTTTTGTATGAAAACTGTCAGTTTAACTTTAAATTAAAACATAACTATAGTTTAAGATAATGAGGGTTATATAGAAAATATTATTGAATTTAGATTTGTATTTAATTTATTTAAGTATTTAAATGTATTCTTTAATATTTTATTGAAACAAAACTGAATTTTTAATATAATTTAACACTAATCCATAAAATATTATAAAAATTCTAACTTTATTAGTAGAAATACTTAGTTTTTAGAAAATTTTATTGAAAACTTTATGAAACTTTATATTAGTGAACAACTTTTATATTGGAAATTCTTATTAAAGTTAGATTTGTTAATTTTTTTATTTATTTACATACTTTTATATATTTTTTTTAAACAAAACTCTATTTTTTTATTAAACTATTGGTAAGTTTTTCACAATTTTACGCCGACCAACTAATTTCTTTTACAGCTCTTTATTACACGACCACTGACAACTTAATGCCTAGCAAAATAACGCAAATTTACAATGTAAACTTTGAGAAACACAAACAATAAAATATGTTCTCTCTCTCTCTTTTAATTCTGTATAAAGCCGCATAATGAATACATACAAACATACATAGTTTGACAATCCCTTAAAAAGCAAACAAAACAAAAGGAAAACAACAACCCTTGCTAGACTTTTATTCAAAGGGGGTGGGTGTTGGAAGATGATTTTTCTTCCATTTGCTTTGTATTTTGTTTTTGTAGTGGCTGCTATTGAAAGATGTGAAATTAAACTTTTCGTTTTTATTTCGCCGGATTTGTATAATCAATCTCGTTTTCCATTCTCCCACGATATGTATTTGTTAGGTATTCGTTTGTATGCGTAATGTGTTGTAAAATCAGCAGTCGCAGACATTGATTTCAGCTATTTTACTAGGTTTTTATTTAATGTTTGTTATATAAAGATGGTGTAAACTAAAATAATTCTAATATGCGAAAATTGCCATAAACTACCCTTAAAAGAAATTATATTTAAAGAGAAATACACATAGAGCGGAAACTAGAAAAAAATCTTAAAATAAGTACGCAAAAAATCACATCTACGAATGTTGTTTTTGTTTTCACAGTTTTTTTACTAATATATTCTCACTACTTAGGTTTTTGACAATTGAGTTAGGTCTTTAAAACCATAGAAATAGAAAAATTTTGAACTACCTGTTTCTAATTTTGTATTTACATATTTTTTTATTAATATATTCTCACTACTTAGGTTTTTGACAACTGAGTTAGGTCTTTAAAACCATAGAAATAGACTAATTTTGAACTAATTTAAATTTTTTTGATGAAAATTGATGAAAATAAATTAAAAATGTTAAATTATTTACAAAAAAACAATGTAATGACAATCAACCTAGGAAAATACTAATAAAATATAAATAAAGTGGAGGTATAGCAGCGATTAATACACATTTTTTGATGAAATTTTGTCAGTTGTCTTTCTTTAACCCCTATCTATACTAGACAAAAAAATTATCATAACAATTATTGACGTTTGCTGTCAAGATAAATTGTCTAACAACTAAAGCACTAACAATTTTGTCATAACGAAGTAATAATACTAATAAATAAAGACTATACCAGATAAATTTTTAATCTTGACAACCATTTTGACGTTTATCATGACAAAAAAAAAAGTTTCATTGTAATTTGTTGCCAATCCAATAGTTTGATATTTTTTTTGTCACCCCAACTAAAAATTGTGTCATTGAATTAACAATAAATTTTAGTGGTTTTTTGTTATTTAACCACGTGCTTTATTTCCTGTGTTTTAAATATTATTGGATAAATTAACTGAAATTTAGTGGGGGGAGAGCTAGTTCCTTGGTTATTACATTCACAAATGTTTATTTAAAACAGGAAAATTAAGTTTTCTTTTCAAGGCGACTTTATAGAAATTTAAATTTCAACTACTTAAAGGAATTGTTAAGATAATAGATCGGAAACTCTCCTATCAAAGACCTAACTCTGGTGTCAAAACCTAAGAGGAATTATTAAGACCATAGATCGGAAACTCTACTATCAAAGACCTAACTCAGTTGTCAAAAACCTCATCATTTTGGTTTTTGTAATGTAATGTAAGTAAAAAAAAACTATGTGAAAATAAAAACAATACTCTTATGTGTGTTTGAGGTTTTTTCTTGTATATTTTCTTTATGATTAAGATATTTAACATTAAAAACTTCGAACGGTATTCATATTTAGAGAAAGTAGTGGTATAGCGGTTTTAAATTTGTTTATTTACATTTATTCTGAATTTATTTTTCGAAACGAACATACATTCTTGAATTTTGAATTATTATTTTAATAATTATACCGGTTTAGAACTAAAAAAAATTCCGGTAACTCCTGAGAATGAAAAGTTTAGTTTATGATTTCCCGGGCATGACCAAACAAACTAAATCCCAGTTAATATTGTTTTAAATATTCTAGAAACGTCTTTCTCTTTTACAGTTCCGCCTAACTCCAAAATATCCCATGTTTCTCAATATATAAGCAGTAATATGAAAAAGAGTTTTATGAGCTGGTATACAGCAAAAAAAGAGAACCTTTTTTATTAGAAATATGTTCCCCGACTATGAATACGCGCAGTTTTGTTTCTATGTAAGAGCAATATGCACAAAAGTGTTTTAAAATCTGGTAAATATCGATTAAAGGATTCTCCGAATACACAATTTTTAGAGTTTAGCTTACAATTGGATTTTAGTTTTGTTGATTTTTATATTAAATTTATTTATTTATACTTTAATAAAACCTAACTCCATTAGTAAATATTTTATTTAGCAAATTTATATAAAAACCTTTTACAACTAAACAAATTTTATTGAAAACTATTACATTTATTTACATACTTTTATATTTTATTGAAAGAAACCCGAATTTTTATTAAACACTTGGTAAATTTTTCACAATTTTACGTAGACAAACTAATTTCCTTTAAACCTCTTTATTACACGACCGCTTGCAACTAACTCAATACCTAGCAAAATCACTCAAATTTGCAATGTAAACTTTGACAAAAATATCAATAAGAAATCTATTGTTTGCTCTCTCTCTTGTAATTCATAATAAAATTGAGCACTAAACGGTAAACATGACAATCCCTTAAAATGAAAACAAACCAAAAAAAAAGAAACAAAAAACAACAACCCTTGCTAGACTTTTATTCAAAGGTGGGTGGGTAATGGAATAGGGGGGATATTGGAAGAGTGGTGGTTTTGGAAGAGGAAAGGGTGTTGGAAAATGTTTTTTCCTTTTTTTTCTATACTTACTTTTGCTTTGTATTTGTTTTTGTAGTGGCTGCTATTAAAAGATATGAAACTTTTTTTGTTATTTCGCTAGATTTGTATTATCAATCTCGTTTTCCACTCTCCCACGATTTGTATTTGTTAGGTTTTTGTTGTTAGTTTTGTTTGTATGGTTGTGTGTGTGTATATATATGATGGTATGAGTTTGCGTGTGTTGTAAAATCAGCAGACGCAGACGTTGATTAGAGCTGTTTTACTAGGTTTTTTTTTCCAATTTTTGTTAGACAAAAATGATGTTTGTTGTTGCTTTTTGTATGTAAACTATGATGGCGGACGTAGACGTACGTTTGGTTTTGGTTCACTTCTAATTTCTTTTTTTGTATTTTCCTTTTTGCTTTTTTTGTACTTAACCCACGGGGAGTGTTCTTTTTTTCTTTTGCAACAATGAAAATCGATTTTATTGATTTATTTCAAATATTTTATTATTTGCTTGTTTGATTTTTGTACAATTTAATACAAAAATATTTTCGCTAATTTGCTAATTTTTTTTGCTTTCATTAATAAATATTATTTGATATTCTCTTTTGTTGCTATTATTCTTATAATGAGTAGTGTTTTTTTTTTGTTTTAATTATTTTAAAATTGTTCAGCTAATAGTTGTTACACAATTATTAAGAAATTTCTTTTTGGCTTGTGTTTAAAGTTTAATAATTTTTCTAAAATAGTTTGTGTTGTAGTATTTTATTGATTAATTTGTAGACTGGAAGTGTGTTCTAATTTTTTTCTATTAAATTTTCGGATATTTTATAGATACAGATACACTTTTTTCCGTTTTCTTTGCAGTTTATCTTCTATGGATTTTAGATACGTTTTTTTTTTGTTAATACGAGTGAAACAAGTTCGCTTTGCCAATTTGTTTTCTTTTCATTAATTATTTATAAAGTGTATAACTTTTAGTTTAAATATTTTAATAAATACTTTATTTGTTAATGATTAGTTTTAATAAATTTTTAATTTTTCACAACTTATTTTTCTGTTTTCAACGATCAAAATGCGTCTGCTGCCAACGAACGTTTATTATAAAATGATTCTCTATACATTATTGTTCCTTCTTATGTGCTTCGTTTCTTCTTGCCAAAAGAAAATTCCAAAATGGCTGCTTACACACTGTTCTATACGGTTATCGCTTTCTCTTTGCATTGTTTACATATTTAGTTGCCGGTAAGGGAAAAGAGATAACTAGTGCTTGCTTTTCGTTTTGTTGTGTGCTCTCATATTTGCAGCAGGGTTTCCCATTGTAATTATAATATGTGAAATATTAGGGAGTTGGAAATGTCATGCTTTGTGTGGAAAAAAGGGGTCGAAAATATTGGAATATGTAATTTAAAACTTAACAAAACAAACAAGGAAGCTGGAAGTTATTATTTTGTTGTATATGTTTTTAATATTTAGGATTACAGTAAGTTATTAAAGAAAGGATATTTCCTTATTTGTTTAGTTCTGAATAAATATTGAAATTATATTTAAATTTTGTATTAATACTTTTTAAATTTAAAATATTTTATTTGTTTGTTGATAGATATTTTTTTCCAAACTTTGTTTTTATTTTATATTTTCTTGACATATGAAAATAAAGTATTTTCAATACCGACCGTAAATTAAAATAATCATTCGTAATTTTCGAAAATCGAATAGGTACAATTTTTTTTTAGACGATGACAAATATTAATATTCAGCATTGTCGTCTGTAAATAACTTAGAAAGAAACTCAAACCTAAAAATTAATACATTCTGCCTACTTAGGTTTTTGACAATTGAGTTAGGTCTTTGACATGAGAGTTTCCGATCTATGTGTATTTATCTATGTATTTCTATCATAGATAAATACAATATGTACTCTCCTGTCAAAGACCTAACTCAGTTGTAAAAAACCTAAGTGATGAGAATGTATTTGTGTGTGAAAACAAAAACAACTTTCGTATGTGTGATTTTTTTGACTATTTTTTTTGGTTTGAGTTGCTTAAAATAAATTTAAAGTCCTATTTATATTATCTACCCTTTTAGTTTCTTATGTTTTAATTGTTGTCTTTAATTTGTCCAAAGGATTTGTTTACACGCATCATTTTAAGCAGGTTTTCTTCCTCACTGATTGCGTTATATAATTCCAATATATCTACTTAAACGAACCGCACCCTCGTTCCAAATGTCAATTCCAATGGCAGTCGGTTATTAAGATACGAGAATAAAAAGGTCATCAAACGCATAAATCGCGTGCAAAACTATATATGTACTTCCAATAACAGATGCTGCAGGATTCCTAGCAATCATCCACTAGACGGCATGCCGCGGCATGTTACCGCTGCTCTATGTGCGCAAGTTTGGGTTTATAATTTCGTGTTTTAGAAACGTGAGCGTGTTTACAACTTCCGTTTTTTTGCTCAGCATACATACATACATAAGTTCATATTTTGTAATTATGTAAGTAAGGGATGTAAAAAATATATATTTACAACAGAAATACAGAGAAGTTTTCAATGAATTGAAACAAATCAAGGAAAGCATAACAGACACACGTTCCAGTACCTGTTTTGCATAACAAAGAGGGGTTGTTTGCCTTTTTTTGTGGCTATTGAGAACTACAGTCGATGGTGGTCGTTGGAGTCAGAAGTAGTCTACGAAAGTTTACATTTATATTGTGATAAAAACCCGCGAGTAAATAGTTTGGAATCAGTCAACTCTCCTATTTAAGTGAGTTTTTCGGAACAACTGGATTTGATGAAGATCATTTATGATCAATGTTATTCAATTGAGGTCAATGTTCGCTTCGTCTGGTTTAACTTTCTGAAGGTCTTTCAAGTTTAAAATGGATCGTGTTGATAATCGCAAGGAATTTGCGGCAGTTAATGTATTCTGTCTCTATATTTTGAGTATTTAAGTATTCAATACGGTAGTTTTTCCCCTTGGAATTAGGGTCCTCACTTAGTCGCCTATGATCGCCTTAAATTTAAAATTTCCTGCTTTCATTTGTTTAGTGTTACTTTGTTTACTTCCTTTGTTTACATTTTTTTGCCCTTACTCTTCTATGTGTTTTCCAGATCTACCCAGGGAGAAGTAATCTTTTGAACACAAAACTTAAAAGTCTTTACAGGTTGGATTTATGAACTTTTGCAAGTCCTGTTTTAACTACCCTTATTTTTTTCGCTTTAAAAGTTTTATGTTAAATGAGGGGGTGCAACATTTAAGGGAAACTTTTATGTCTAAAAAAATGCTGTTACAACCAAAGTAAACTTTAATTAATTCTTATCAGATTGTAATGCAAACTCTGTAATTTGTTCTGAATTTAAAGTAGACATTTTGTTATAAAACAATTTTAATATTTTATAAGAAAACAAGTAAGAGAGCTATATTCGGCTGTGCCGAATCTTATTTTAAATATTTTTAGGTAAACAAAAAAAAATTTTAATATTGATACCTTAGCGATAATAAGCTTTCGTGAGAATAGAACTAGAACAGAACTAGAACAGAAATAGAACAGAACTAGAACAGAACTAGAACAGAACTAGAACAGAACTAGAACAGAACTAGAACAGAACTAGAACAGAACTAGAACAGAACTAGAACAGAACTAGAACAGAACTAGAACAGAACTAGAACAGAACTAGAACAGAACTAGAACAGAACTAGAACAGAACTAGAACAGAACTAGAACAGAACTAGAACAGAACTAGAACAGAACTAGAACAGAACTAGAACAGAACTAGAACAGAACTAGAACAGAACTAGAACAGAACTAGAACAGAACTAGAACAGAACTAGAACAGAACTAGAACAGAACTAGAACAGAACTAGAACAGAACTAGAACAGAACTAGAACAGAACTAGAACAGAACTAGAACAGAACTAGAACAGAACTAGAACAGAACTAGAACAGAACTAGAACAGAACTAGAACAGAACTAGAACAGAACTAGAACAGAACTAGAACAGAACTAGAACAGAACTAGAACAGAACTAGAACAGAACTAGAACAGAACTAGAACAGAACTAGAACAGAACTAGAACAGAACTAGAACAGAACTAGAACAGAACTAGAACAGAACTAGAACAGAACTAGAACAGAACTAGAACAGAACTAGAACAGAACTAGAACAGAACTAGAACAGAACTAGAACAGAACTAGAACAGAACTAGAACAGAACTAGAACAGAACTAGAACAGAACTAGAACAGAACTAGAACAGAACTAGAACAGAACTAGAACAGAACTAGAACAGAACTAGAACAGAACTAGAACAGAACTAGAACAGAACTAGAACAGAACTAGAACAGAACTAGAACAGAACTAGAACAGAACTAGAACAGAACTAGAACAGAACTAGAACAGAACTAGAACAGAACTAGAACAGAACTAGAACAGAACTAGAACAGAACTAGAACAGAACTAGAACAGAACTAGAACAGAACTAGAACAGAACTAGAACAGAACTAGAACAGAACTAGAACAGAACTAGAACAGAACTAGAACAGAACTAGAACAGAACTAGAACAGAACTAGAACAGAACTAGAACAGAACTAGAACAGAACTAGAACAGAACTAGAACAGAACTAGAACAGAACTAGAACAGAACTAGAACAGAACTAGAACAGAACTAGAACAGAACTAGAACAGAACTAGAACAGAACTAGAACAGAACTAGAACAGAACTAGAACAGAACTAGAACAGAACTAGAACAGAACTAGAACAGAACTAGAACAGAACTAGAACAGAACTAGAACAGAACTAGAACAGAACTAGAACAGAACTAGAACAGAACTAGAACAGAACTAGAACAGAACTAGAACAGAACTAGAACAGAACTAGAACAGAACTAGAACAGAACTAGAACAGAACTAGAACAGAACTAGAACAGAACTAGAACAGAACTAGAACAGAACTAGAACAGAACTAGAACAGAACTAGAACAGAACTAGAACAGAACTAGAACAGAACTAGAACAGAACTAGAACAGAACTAGAACAGAACTAGAACAGAACTAGAACAGAACTAGAACAGAACTAGAACAGAACTAGAACAGAACTAGAACAGAACTAGAACAGAACTAGAACTAGAACAGAACTAGAACAGAACTAGAACAGAACTAGAACAGAACTAGAACAGAACTAGAACAGAACTAGAACAGAACTAGAACAGAACTAGAACAGAACTAGAACAGAACTAGAACAGAACTAGAACAGAACTAGAACAGAACTAGAACAGAACTAGAACAGAACTAGAACAGAACTAGAACAGAACTAGAACAGAACTAGAACAGAACTAGAACAGAACTAGAACAGAACTAGAACAGAACTAGAACAGAACTAGAACAGAACTAGAACAGAACTAGAACAGAACTAGAACAGAACTAGAACAGAACTAGAACAGAACTAGAACAGAACTAGAACAGAACTAGAACAGAACTAGAACAGAACTAGAACAGAACTAGAACAGAACTAGAACAGAACTAGAACAGAACTAGAACAGAACTAGAACAGAACTAGAACAGAACTAGAACAGAACTAGAACAGAACTAGAACAGAACTAGAACAGAACTAGAACAGAACTAGAACAGAACTAGAACAGAACTAGAACAGAACTAGAACAGAACTAGAACAGAACTAGAACAGAACTAGAACAGAACTAGAACAGAACTAGAACAGAACTAGAACAGAACTAGAACAGAACTAGAACAGAACTAGAACAGAACTAGAACAGAACTAGAACAGAACTAGAACAGAACTAGAACAGAACTAGAACAGAACTAGAACAGAACTAGAACAGAACTAGAACAGAACTAGAACAGAACTAGAACAGAACTAGAACAGAACTAGAACAGAACTAGAACAGAACTAGAACAGAACTAGAACAGAACTAGAACAGAACTAGAACAGAACTAGAACAGAACTAGAACAGAACTAGAACAGAACTAGAACAGAACTAGAACAGAACTAGAACAGAACTAGAACAGAACTAGAACAGAACTAGAACAGAACTAGAACAGAACTAGAACAGAACTAGAACAGAACTAGAACAGAACTAGAACAGAACTAGAACAGAACTAGAACAGAACTAGAACAGAACTAGAACAGAACTAGAACAGAACTAGAACAGAACTAGAACAGAACTAGAACAGAACTAGAACAGAACTAGAACAGAACTAGAACAGAACTAGAACAGAACTAGAACAGAACTAGAACAGAACTAGAACAGAACTAGAACAGAACTAGAACAGAACTAGAACAGAACTAGAACAGAACTAGAACAGAACTAGAACAGAACTAGAACAGAACTAGAACAGAACTAGAACAGAACTAGAACAGAACTAGAACAGAACTAGAACAGAACTAGAACAGAACTAGAACAGAACTAGAACAGAACTAGAACAGAACTAGAACAGAACTAGAACAGAACTAGAACAGAACTAGAACAGAACTAGAACAGAACTAGAACAGAACTAGAACAGAACTAGAACAGAACTAGAACAGAACTAGAACAGAACTAGAACAGAACTAGAACAGAACTAGAACAGAACTAGAACAGAACTAGAACAGAACTAGAACAGAACTAGAACAGAACTAGAACAGAACTAGAACAGAACTAGAACAGAACTAGAACAGAACTAGAACAGAACTAGAACAGAACT
The DNA here is from genome assembly GCF_958450345.1 of Calliphora vicina. Lineage (NCBI taxonomy): Eukaryota > Metazoa > Arthropoda > Insecta > Diptera > Calliphoridae > Calliphora > Calliphora vicina. The sequence continues at coordinate 119,219,215 of NC_088783.1, forward strand.
AGAACAGAACTAGAACAGAACTAGAACAGAACTAGAACAGAACAGAACTAGAACAGAACTAGAACAGAACTAGAACAGAACTAGAACAGAACTAGAACAGAACTAGAACAGAACTAGAACAGAACTAGAACAGAACTAGAACAGAACTAGAACAGAACTAGAACAGAACTAGAACAGAACTAGAACAGAACTAGAACTCGAAAAGAACAGCAATGTTTCCAAAACATTATTTGGTTAGATTTAGGAATGTGAAGGGAATTGCGACAAACAAGAGCCCAAGTTGTTGAAATTAGACTTTAAGAATTAAATCCAATTTCTTCTAGTTAATATTCCAAATAAATTTTGGTCGAAAAGATTAAAGCTTAAATCCTATTTACATTATCTACCCTTTTTGTTTCTTATGTTTTAATTGTTGTCTTTAATTTGACCAAAGGATTTGTTTACACACTCCATTTTGAGCAGGTTTTCTTCCATACAGATTGCGTTATATTACGAACCGCACCCTCGTTCCAAATGTCAATTCCAATGGCTGTCGGTTATTGAGATACGAGAATGAAAAGGTCATCAAACGGTTTGTAGCATAAATCGCGTGCAAAACTATATATGTATTATGTAGTTCCAATAACAGATGCTGCATGATTCCTAGCAATCCACTAGACGGCATGTTACCGCTGCTCTCTATGCGCAAGTTTGGGTTTATAATTGTGTGTCGTAGAAACGTGAGCGTGGTTACAACTTCCGTTTTTTGTTCAGCACACATACGTTCATATTTTGTAATTAAACAAGGGATGTAAAAAAATATAAATTTACAACAGAAATACAGAGCAGTTTTCAATGAATTGAAACAAATCAAGGAAAGTATAACAGACACACGTTCCAGTACCTGTTTTGCATAACAAAGAGGGGTTGTTTGCCTTTTTTTTTGTGGCTATTGAGAGCTACAGTCGATGGTGGTCGTTGGAGGCAGAAAAAGTTTTCGAAAGTTTACTTTTACATTGTGATGAAAACCTCCCATAAAATAGCTTGGAATTTTAGATAACTTTCCTAGTTAAAATTAATTATTACTATCATTTAAAAACTGTGAACAATTATTGCACTCATTCGATTTGATAAAAATCATTTACGATCAATTCTAGTTTTTCAAATTCAATTGAGGTCAATGTTCGCTTCGCCTGGTTGAACTTCCTGAAGGTATTTCAAATTTAATATTGGATCGTGTTGTTAAGTGCAAGGAATTTTCGACATGGAAAAGATACTGAACTTTTGACAGCTTTCCTGTCTTCGTGTTTTGGGTATTTAAGTATTTTTCCCTTGTAATTAGGGTCCTCACTTAGTCGCCTCTGATCGCCTTAAATTGAAAATGTCCTACTTCCATATCTTTACTGTTACTTTGTTTACTTCCGGCGCTTTTTTGTCCTCACTCTCTCTCTTTTATTTTACAGATCTACCCCGAGAGAAGTACTTCTTTGTACACAAAACATAAAAGCCTGTTACCGGCGTTTGCCTGATTTTTATTTTATTTGAAATATGCTGAAGTTATGAACTTTTGCCAGTACAGTTTTAAATACCCTTATTTTTTCTGCTTAACAAGTGTTAAGTTAAATGAGGGGATGGATGTTGCACACCCTCAGGGAAACTTTTATTTCAGAAAAAAATGTTGCTGTTACAACCAAAGTAAACTTTAATTAATTCTTATCAGATTTTAATGTAAATTCAGTAATTTGTTGAGAATTTAAAGTAGAAATTTCGTTAAAAGAAAACGATTTCTAATGTTTTATTGTATAAGAAAATAGTGAAACCATTGGCCAAAGAGAAATCCACATAGAGCGGAAACCCCTCTCCCCCTCTTTAATCTAATAAAATTTGGAAAAAATGTAGAAAATCATAAGATCGTGTCAAATACGATCAGGGTCTACGATCAGCTTCTTCAAAACCAGAACAAATCTTTAAAACAAATGAAATTTTTGTATCAATAAAACAAAACTAAATAATGCCAATTATTTGTCGCTAGACAATTAACAATGTGGCGATAAATCTAGCTCTCCGTGTTCGTTCCCCCGGCATATGTTTGTGTGAAATTGCACATCTGCAATATTTAACATTAATTTATCCATCCATCCATTCATTCAGCCAACTAACATGTGTATTTGCCAGATCACACCAACACACACGATCTCTAACTCAGCCAGTTGCTCGATCACTCGCTCTTATTCACATTAGTTGTATTGTGTTAATGACATCTCTTTTGTATGACATTCACATGGCACGACGATACGTTACCGTCCCTGCCACAACGCCGCCAACAAGTCTAGTTATTGTTTCAGATTCTTTATATATTTTTTCCTCCTCATTCTCAACATTTTTTTTTTTTCATGTATTGTCTGAAAACGACGCAATGTTTGAAAGGTGGTTGAAAATGATTTTGTTTTGATATCAGAAAAAATAAGAATGAAATAAATACAACAATCAAAAAGAAAAAATGTGTGCCAATTGTGGCAGAATATAGAGGAAGAACACAGTAAAATACAACAAAATTGAGAGACAGACAGATACTATGCGATCAATGAACGTTTAAGTATGACCATATTCATGTCGCATACATTCAAATCGAGTAGGTTTTTTTTTTGATTCAAAATTGTTGTCGTCATTGTTTTGAAACAGGGTTGCAAAATAAGAGTTTTTATTTTGCAAAAAAAAAGATCATAAATCTCAAATAAACAGCTTTTAGGTTATGACATTTTCAGAGTTCCTCAAAAAGAATTAACAGATCGAGTGATCGATCTATAACTAATCCAATGTTTTTTTAAATCATAAGTTTTTAAAGCTCACTGTCACTGTCAAATAACATTATTTTATATAAATACCCTGTAGTTTTTTAATATAGACCCTTTGTTTTTTGGCATGTGTTTAGCTTTTTTATTGTGATTTTCATATATGATAAATTATTATTATGTTTCTTTTATATCTAAAAATAAAAGCTAAATAAAATCTTTGTGTCTGTGTATTCGCCATGTTTCAGCAAAATAGTTCAAATTCATTTCATTCATAATCATACAATAGACAGTCAGTCATTCATTCAGACTGAAAGAGAGACAGACAACACTTAGACACGAAACATTGTTGCTTTGTGGTTTTATTATAGTGTTTTCTTCTTTTAATCATAGGGGTTTCAGTCTTGCTTCTCAAACCATACTGATTGACAACAAAACTAGTTTCCGGTTCCAGTATGTTTTTTTATACCCTTCACCATATATGAGGTTTTATGAACTTAATTTTTTTTACAAACATTTGTGAGGATCGGACGATATGGTAAACTTATGAGGGTTTCAAAGATACACATAGGATGGATAGTATGTCGTATACGATAGAAAGTTATTCCAAGATGATATTATAGATGTCTAAATTTCGGTCACACTGCAGCTAGATGTAAAAGTCCAAATGAGTATTCAGGTTTGTGTATTCGATGTTGAGAAGAGGGTCTGTAAGGACACTGAAACTGACACTAATCACGTCACGGGATCAGCTGTATGTCAGCAATACACTTAAATCTCTTTGAGATTTCTATAACTGAATGCGAACCATTGTGAAGAAGCGCAGGATTTATTGAGATAAAGTGTCCGTGATATGAATGTGGTAAGTATATCCAGTACAGTACAACAATATTGATTCGCCATGTTGGATTAGCGATATATCTTGCTAAATACAATGACTACTGAGTGTGGCTTTGTTCGTGCTACGTTCTCTGGAATATTCATATATAGTCGTTACATCCCTTCAAGTTATGATATTGAGGAATACAAGAGGATCATTAATGCATTAACATATGATGCGATGGAAAGAAGGTCTATATTAATAGCAGGAGATTTTAAAGCTTGATCCACGGAATGGGGGTGTTCGAGATCCAATGAAAGAGGCAAGATACACCCACAATAGTACCCATCCGAGAATTAACAACACATTTGACAAGCATTTGTTCTCTATATATATGGAAGACTTGTACTTAAGTGGTACTCCCGAAAATATGGCTGATCAGTATATAAAACATATAATATTTGACACATTCGTGCAACGCTTCTATGAGGAAAAGAAAATGTGGAGTTAATAAACCCCCTGTGTTTTGGTGGAATGAGGAAAAGACTGTATCCGACCCAGAAGACGCTATGTTAGAACCCGTGGTAGAATGGACATCGAACTACATCACCAGACATTGAAGAGAATGAAAAAGGCCCTTAAGTCAGCAAAATATGATAAAGTAATAAAGTAATTACATTTCTTGGACATCTATAATGATTTAGAAAGGAATGGTTTAGGTTAGGTTATAAAGGCAGCTAGTTATCAACCAGCTCACTTGGGTCCATGAAATTGATCCCTTTGTGTTACCCTAAAGATCATGCTCAGGACCTCAAGAGATCCTTCACATGTCAGAACTGGGTTCAATGCCGAACCAACCTGACGCACGAATGAACGAATCCATCCTCCTGACATCCAGAGTAGATAGATCCGCTAGGCCGTGCAAAAATGGACTACCTATTGTCGCAGTCCGCACCCCTGCTAAGGCAGGGCAAAGACAGAGGAGATGTTCAATCGTCTCATTCTCGTCTTCATCATGGCAACTTCTACAGAAGTCATTATATGGAGTATTCATTCTCCTAGCATGCTCACCTATCAAGCAATGTCCCGTGAGCACTGACATCAGAGCTTGTAGCCTAGCCCAAGGTAGCCCCGTGAGGGACATTGACCTATGATGGTCATAAACGGGCCAGGTGAGTCTCGATATCGTGCAGTTTGTCAAGTTAGACCATCTGAGTTGAGCAGACTCAAATAATTTACGCTGTATGATTGACTTACAGCAAGAAAGGAATGATTTGGCGTATAAACTTTTGAGGAAGAAACTTAAATGTTTAAGCACACCCTGGCCTATGGAGACAAAAGATAATGTCCTATTTCTTTCCAGAACAGGCTGCTACCACATGGAACACCCACAATTCTGAAGAAACTTCCAACTATCCAGAAGTCACACTATCACAAATTCAATTGGCTGTCGCAAAATAAAGCTCCTGGAATTGATGGCAGTAAATTGATGGGAGTGAATATTGTGAATGCTTTGGTATGGCTAAATATTCAGCATATCTAGTGGCAATAATAAATGACTACTTCCGAAAGAGAGTTCTTATATATGAAAGCGATGAGGGTTTGAGAGATCACAACATAACAGGGGAGTACCACAAGGATCGGTGCTTGGACCATTGTTGTGAAATGTAATGTATGATGGGGTCTTGAGATTGAACCTTAAAAAAAGAGCAAACATTATTGGCTTTGCGGATGACAAAGCGCGCTGGTAATGGTGACAAAGACGATAGATAAAGCTATGATAGAAATGGATCTGTCGCTAGCTGATCATAAAACTGAGGTCGTACTAATAAGGAGAGAGCAATAAAATGGAAAAAAAAATACTATCTTTTCACACATACGGGTGATACTTATGAATTAGGTTTTCGACAACAGACATATATAGTTTTTTTGCTCTCAGTTACCTAACTTTACTATTCTATAGAAAATTTAACGATAACTTAAATTGTTTATAAAAACTCCATTGATTATTTAAATTATTCATAGCAAAACTTATAGATAACTTTTATTTTTCATAGAAAATGTATTATTAACTTTAATTTCAAACTTTTAGTTTCTAATTGATCGATTATTAAAATTGTTTCTAGAAAATGTATCGGAAATGAATGATTATCGATAACTTTATGGTGCCATAGAACATTTATCAAATCATTCGGGAATTAAATCAGAAACTTTGAATGCATAAGAATCAATTAAAGTCCTAACAGCTGGCAATTGCAACTAAAACAAAAGAAATTAGTTTTGTGTGGCACTTGTAATGATTTCAAAATTTTTTTAAAATTATTCAAAACTTTATTGTAATAAGAAAGGCTGTGTGCACTTGAAGGGCTTTTTTTCTTGAAAAACAAAAACTAAACCAACCCTTTTGGGTAAAAAAAAAATAATTGAAAATAAAAAAAAAAAAAAACTGTTAAACGTCAAACAAAACTCCTGAATTTGAATTGATTGATTATGTCGGCCATTGCCAGACAGACGTAGAAAAACAATGGGAAAACAAATCAAGCACATGTGTATTGTGAGTTTAAAGTTTAATGTACTTTTTAATTCTAAAACTTACATATGATTATAATTTACATAATTTGGAAATTTATAAAATCAACCCTACAACTATATTTTTTATGACATGAAACGTGATTAGGATCAGAAACAGGCTTCAAACACGTTTTTATTATATTCCAAATAAAATAATAATAATAAAAAAAACGTACAAAACAGTAACGCCTGGTCAAAAATGTCGTGCTCCGCCGCTAAGAACAAATATGTAACAAATGTTTTTTTATGATCATTAGTTCGACTTCTGCTAGAAGTTCTTTGTTTATGGCTCGAGCGATTTTTGAACTTTCTTTTCAACAATAGAAATTGGCATGAAAATTCTAACCTTTAATTTACTTTTGTATAATTTTATTTATTTATATCCATAAGTATCCTGTTTGAAAAAAAAAATTCTTATAATTTCTTTTGTTTCTTTTTTCAGCTTGCGTGCCGATCAATTGGTTTACATTGGTCTAAGGGACATTGACCCTTATGAAGCCTACATTCTCAATAAGCTGGGTATACGAGCATATGCCATGGATGTAAGTAACACACTCCGTTTCCAAATACATAAATAATATCCTTAAAAACACTTATTTATACATACGATCATGTATGTATGTATTTGTGTGTTTGGGTTTGATGGCAAAAGGATCAAATTTACTATTTTTTTGATTCAGGTTATAATCACACGGGGTTTATGATCATCAGGACACGTACGAACAGTAGAGTAATAGTAGTAGAAGCCAACCAAACCACCCTTGTATGTCGTTGCTTTTATTGTTAAAAAAAACTATGGCTAGTTACGTTTTTACAACATCTGTAATGTTTCCATATGCCTTTGCCACATTTACAGCAACAACAACACAACAGTACAACAAACATTTCATAATAAAAGAGGGGGAGATTTTTAGGGGTTGTTCTCCTTTGACTTTGTCAAGGTACTCTGTATAAATGTATGTAAAGGGTCTTTCATTAAGCGATTTCGAAATGTTATCTGTTCTAGTTCTGTTCTAGTTCTGTTCTAGTTCTGTTCTAGTTCTGTTCTAGTTCTGTTCTAGTTCTGTTCTAGTTCTGTTCTAGTTCTGTTCTAGTTCTGTTCTAGTTCTGTTCTAGTTCTGTTCTAGTTCTGTTCTAGTTCTGTTCTAGTTCTGTTCTAGTTCTGTTCTAGTTCTGTTCTAGTTCTGTTCTAGTTCTGTTCTAGTTCTGTTCTAGTTCTGTTCTAGTTCTGTTCTAGTTCTGTTCTAGTTCTGTTCTAGTTCTGTTCTAGTTCTGTTCTAGTTCTGTTCTAGTTCTGTTCTAGTTCTGTTCTAGTTCTGTTCTAGTTCTGTTCTAGTTCTGTTCTAGTTCTGTTCTAGTTCTGTTCTAGTTCTGTTCTAGTTCTGTTCTAGTTCTGTTCTAGTTCTGTTCTAGTTCTGTTCTAGTTCTGTTCTAGTTCTGTTCTAGTTCTGTTCTAGTTCTGTTCTAGTTCTGTTCTAGTTCTGTTCTAGTTCTGTTCTAGTTCTGTTCTAGTTCTGTTCTAGTTCTGTTCTAGTTCTGTTCTAGTTCTGTTCTAGTTCTGTTCTAGTTCTGTTCTAGTTCTGTTCTAGTTCTGTTCTAGTTCTGTTCTAGTTCTGTTCTAGTTCTGTTCTAGTTCTGTTCTAGTTCTGTTCTAGTTCTAGTTCTGTTCGGCAGATGTAGCTTCAACAATATGTCCGCTATCAACTGTCAAAGTTGAAAGACCCTTTATATTATAATAAAATTATGTTATTTTATATTTGTACCCTGCGTTGCACCAAAATTGTCCTTAAGGCTATTCCTTGCTTAAGTATTCGTTAAGGTAGGGTATGGTTCATTATTATTTTTTTTTGTTTTATTTTATTTTCGCATAATTTATGTTTACATTTTTCATTTTAACGTTGTGTAGCTGTCACATTTAAATACATTGTTGAAAAATTTGTGAAAATAGGATTTATATTTGGTGTCTACCGTAAAACTCGTTATCGTAAATTATTACAAAAAATGTAAATTAAAAAAAAAAACATACATATGTGAACATTGTACATACATACATATAGACAAATGCTAAGTAAATAAGGGTGTAAAGGGATAAAAGGTAAATAGCTTTTCAAATATAAATATGTTGAAATATAAAATTAATTTCCAATAGCAAGAAATAAGAGTTCCAAAAATTGGAATTTGTAGTAAATTTCGTATATAAAAAAATTCCCAAAACTGAACATCGTTTATTCGGTTTTCTCATTATTCGTTTTTAACTAATATTCTTATGCAATTCCAGAATTTCGATTAATCGAATATTTATTGAAACGGTTTGCCGAATAATTGTCTAAATTTATATTTATATAAGAAACATTTTGAATAAAATATAAATATAAAATGAAATTTTGCACAATTTTTTAATAAATTCTAAATTTTTATTCGATTAATTTTTTAATCGATTATTTGGTTTTCTCATTATTCGTTTAGATTTTATAAAAAATTGCATATTTCAACTAATTTTCTTAAGTAATTTTCGAATGATGTAAATTTTTTCGATTAATCGAATATTTATTGAAACGGTTTACCGAATAATCGTCTAAATTTCTATTTATATAAAAAACATTTTGAATAAAATCTTTAAATATAAATAGAAAATGAATTTCTGCACAATTTTTAAATAAATTCTAAATTTTTATTCGATTAATTTTTTAATCGATTATTAAGTTTTCTCATTATTCGTTTAAATTTTATAAAAAAAATTACATATTTCAACTAATATTCTTATGCAATTCCAAAATATTACAAATTTCTTCGATTAATCGAATATTCTTTGAAACAGGTTTCCGAATAATCGTCTAAATTTCTGTTTATATAACAAACATTTTTATTAAAATCTTTAAATATAAATAGAAAATGAAATTTTGCAAAATTTTTAATAAATACAAAATGTTTATTCGAATAATTTTTTAATCGATTATTCGGTTTTCCTATCATTCATTTAAATTTTATAAAAAAATTACATATTTCAACTAATATTCTTATGCAATTCCAGAATATTACAAATTTCTTCGATTAATCGAATATTCTTTGAAACAGGTTTCCGAATAATCGTCCAAATTTCGGTTTATATTACAAAAATTTTAAATAAAATCTTTAAATATAAATAAAAAATGAAATTCTGCACAATTTTTAAATAAATTCTTTATTTTTATTCGATTAATTTTTTAATCTATTATTCGGTTTTCTCATTATTCGTTTAAATTTTATAAAAAATTGCATATTTCAACTAATTTTCTTAAGCAATTCTCGAATGATGTAAATTTTTTCGATTAATCGAATATTTATTGAAACGGTTTGCCGAATAATCATCTAAATTTCTGTTTATATAACACAAATTTTGAATAAAATCTTTAAATATAAATAGAAAATGAAATTCTGCACAATTTTTGAATAAATTCTATATTTTTATTCGATTAATTTTTTAATCGATTAGTCGGTTTTCTCTTTATTCGTTTAGATTTTATAAAAAATTGTATATTTCAACTAATTTTCTTAAGCAATTCTCGTACATTTTTTCCATTAATCGAATATCTATTGAAACGGGTTTCCGAATAATCGTCTAAATTTCTATTTATATAAAAAACATTTTGAATAAAATCTTTAAATATAAATAGAAAATGAAATTATGCACAATTTTTAAATTAATTTTTTATTTTTATTCGATTAATTTTTTAATCGATTATTCGGTTTTCTCACTATTCGTTTAAATTTTATAAAAAATTCGATATTTTATATAATATTCATATGCAATTCCAGAATTTTGCAAATTCCTGCGATTAATCCAATATTTATTACAACGGTTTTCCGAATAATCGTCTACATTTCTGTTTATATAACAAAAAATTTAAATAAAATCTTTAAATATAAATAGAAAATGAAATTCTGCACAATTTTTAAATAAATTCTTTATTTTTATTCGATTAATTTTTTAATCGAATAATCGGTTTTCTCATTATTCGTTTAAATTTTATAAAAAATTGCATATTTTAACTAACATTCTTAAGCTATTCTAGAATGATGTAAAATTTTTCGATTAATCGAATATTTATTAAAACGGGTTTCCGAATAATCGTCTAAATTTCTGTTTATATAACAAACATTTTTATTAAAATCTTTAAATATAAATAGAAAATGAAATTTTTAAATAAATTCCGATTTTTTTATTCGATTAATTTTTTAATCGATTATTCGATTTTCTTATTATTCGTTTAAATTTTATAAAAAATTGCATATTTTAACTAATATTTTTAATCTATTCTCGAATTATGTAAATTTTTTCGATTAATCAAATATTTATTAAAACGGTTTTTCGAATAATCGTCCAAATTTCTGTTTATATAACAAAATATTGGAATAAAATCTTTAAATATAAATAGAAAATTAAATTCTGCAAAAGTTTTAAATAAATTCTTTATTTTTATTCGATTCATTTTTTAATCAATTATTCGGTTTTCTTATTATTCGTTTAAATTTTATAAAAAATTATATGTTTTAACTAATATTTTTATGTAAATTTTTTCGATTAATCGAATATTTTGATCATAAACATGAATAATTTTAAAAATCAGATTTAAATTTGATTAAAGCTTGTATTAAATTTACACATACCCTTGTCCAGTCTTGAGTTTTAAATGAACATTTTGTATAATCCATTCCTTTTACTTTCTTTTCTCTTCCAGTCCGTCGATAAATATGGCATTGCTAAAATTATGGAAATGACCCTGGATGCTTTGGATGTTAATAACAAAATACACGTTAGTTTTGATGTGGATGCTTTGGACAGTAAGGTGGCGCCCAGTACTGGTACCGCCGTTTATGGTGGTTTATCTTTGCGCGAGGGCATCTATATAGTGGAGAGTTTAAGTGAGACTAAACGAGTACAAGGTGTAGACTTGGTTGAACTCAATCCTAGCTTGGGCTCAGCACAAGATGTGAAAACATCGGTATCGGCCACCATGGAAATATTGAAAACCATATGCGGGGGTTATAGACGTAAAGGAAATTATGAAAATATAGATGAAAGTCGAGTTAATATTAAAATGATGGACTGAATTGATTTGTAAATGCTAGCCCATATATTCACAGACAATTTTTAAATTTAAGAACATTTCCATACAATATTTGTTTTATAAATTTAAAAACTGTTTATGAATATTAAATGCAAATTGCTTGTTATTGTACTACTAATAAAACTGCCTTAAATTGTACAATAATTTTTTTTTAATTTTATTATTACTTTTTATTGTTAATAATAAGACAATTTACAAAAATAAAAAATAAACAAAACATGAGAAAATTTGGAGATTCTTTAGTATTAGAAAGAGATATAACAAATATAATTATTCCTTGGAGTTGGTGGGCAATATAGCAGTCACCTGGGCAGACATTTTATTAGCATTGCTTATCAAATCATTTGTGACCACAACTGGAGGTGGTACAGAGGAATGAGCGGGTACTGGTAATGTTGCTGGAGCTAAAGGACTATGCTCGGGAGTTTCCTTGAGACGTTTGTGCAGCAGTTGAGGAGCAAACGATTGCAAAAGAATTTTATGCATGGAAACCAATACATAATTTAAAATGCCTAAAAGTTTTATGTTAAAAAAAAAAATTAAAATTTTCAAAGTTTTTTAAAAACTTACCTGATATAACTATAATACCCGCTATTATGGAACATAAACGTATTATAAATTGTATTAAATTATCACGATCGGTGCGCACAATGATTCTCAAAGCCGACCAATCATATTTAAAATAAATGCCAGGATTTCCATATGAATTTTGTACAGGATCTTTAAAAAGTTTCAATATAAACTAAAATCTACTCAAGTCTTAATAAATGTATAAAAGAAAACGACTTACCCAATACCCGTTTATTTTCGGTTACCGAATACTGATAGGTGTTGATGGTGGAAAACGTATTGTGTATTTCAGTGGGTACAATATTAAGAAAATACTGAACGGTGGTCTCTTCTTCTGTTATATAGATTTCGTCACCCTCCAAGGGCTGCACTATATGCTTGGAATATTGGCCAAAACTTAAACGATTTATGCGATGAGTAAAATTTGCCGGCATTCTACGAAAACCAATCATTAAATGGTCACCAAATAGATCAACCACCGGCATGGCACCACCCACCAAATGCAAAACACCGGCCACCTTATTTATACCCAAAGTACCATGCAAACGGCAGGCATCATATTGATCTTCCGGCACCGGTTTGCCATTATCCCCCAAGGCCTGTTCATGTGCCTCATTGCTCTTAATCATATCCTTGAAAAGGATATCAGCTATGGAATGATATTGTTCTCGACGATAATGATTCAGATATTGTTGGCGCTCAAAGGCGGCACGATCGTCTGGCGTTAATTGCCACCATACCCCTTGACGTTGTAAGGTGCCATAGGCAAAAACATCTTGTTGCGTTTCATCCATTAAATCAACACCTGATAATGAACTGCAGGGCATGGCTACGGTTATGTCCACATGCATTTGCACTTTTTCCGTGTCTATATCTGCCTCAAATTGATATTTTAATTTGGCATCTTTATAGAACATAACTTCTTTGTAGATTAGGAATATAATCAGTAAACGACTGATAAGGGATACTGAAAATAGACGAAGATTAAAAAACTCATAAAACGTTTCCTAATTTGTTTTTTTTTCGAACCCTGCTTAGTTATTTTTAAAACCCGCAACCTGTCTTCGCACAACAAAGAGAATGAATGAAAAACAACAACAACAAACATTTACTTACAAGTGCCACCAATTTCTGAGGTCTCTGTATATTTTTCCGGCACTTTCTTAAAAGCATCTAAATTCTTGGCCAATTCGATTAAATTGTTTTTATCACCACGATAACGTAAAGTAGCCGACATTTTTGCACCATAAAAACACTATTTCACACTTTATTTACACAAAAAACAGCAATATTTACACTAAAAACTAAAACATTCAGAGAGAAAAAATTACACGTCTTGCAAATGAGATAAACAAAAAACATCATTCACAATAGTGACATAAAGAAAATAAACAGGGTTGCATTTTTCATAATTACTAGAGATGACACTTTTAAGAAAATGAAGGAAAAGAAAGAAATGACAGATTAAAATCAAAACATTAGTTTGTTATTGTTTTACTTGAAAGGATTGTAAAAAGGCCATAAAAAGGAACAGGAAACTGTGAAATAATTGTTTTATTACATTTTTATATAAAATTTTAGAGAGAGAACTAAAGACAGGACAATAATGAGCATTAATTGGATTAAAATAACCGATAGGTAAAATTTATTATCATAAATTTGTTATAGACTAGTAAATGTTTAATTTTAATACCTTGCAGAGCTCGTGAAGGCATAAAAATCATCAACTCTTTACCTTACAACACCTTTAGCACGGTGCTGCAATATGTGCACCGTCAAATGATTAATAGCAATACGGCTGGTGATTCCTCCGAAGAGGGCATTTCCTCTTCGGCAGAAAATGAAAATGCTTTAGAGGAACTGGAGCGTTTAGTGGGTGTTCCCCGGCCCGATTTCCTACTATTGATTAAAACATTTTCCTATATTTTAAGACGCACCAGTACTTACATCATTAAACCCTCTTTGCTGCAGGCCGAATTGCGTGACAAACTGCAATTGCAAGATGAGGCCAAAATCGATGCCATTGTACGTTTGTGGGTAAGACAAACCACACCCATTATGAATAATTTAGCTAGTGATCGTTATGAATCAAATGAAGTGGCCGATGTAGCCTGGAAACTCAATGTGGAGATCTCCTCACAGTGCCAGCAGCGTGAAAAATCTGCCTTGGCTGTGTTGCAGTTGAAAACTGGTGCCGGCGAAGATATTAATTTAGAAATGAATCATGAAGAGTTGTTGCAATTGTATCAGCAATTTGAGTGCATACAAAATGAATTGGATGCCATGAATGCTCAGCCCAAACAATTGGCAAAAAGTCAAAATTAGACTTAAATATTTAATAAAATATATATAAAAATATACATATGTATAGTATATTGGAAATGAGGTTGTTGTTTACATTACTATAGAGTATTGTTAAGAAAAATAAAATTAAAACTTTTTTGTTACTTTTAAGGAATATTTAAGAAAAACAAAATAAAGTTGGGAATTATATAAAAAATTAATTATTGATTGATACTTATATGAAAATAAGAGTTTTATTGAAGATTAAAGGGTAGAAATTAAACTTTATTTAAGATTTAAATAAAATTTTCCAAGGTGTACAAATTAAATTGGAATTTTTTTGTAAATTTTTGAATGAATTTATTTTGAGGTTAGAAATATTTTTTTTTTTAATTTGGTTTGGAAATGAGAAAATAAAAATGGATTATTAGTTAGAAACTAGATTGAAATGTATTAAAAGTTAAGGAAACTATTCAACGATAAAATTTGACAACTTTTTTCATCAAGCAGCTCACTTGGGTCCAATCAAAACTGATCCCTTTGTGATACCAACCAAAATGTAAACAGCAGGGTACTTATTCGGCTTCCGTTGTTTCCAAGTTGAACCAACCAGATTCTCTGATGAAGGAATGGATTCGTCTCAGATTCATTATTGATAACTCATCTAAAGACGAGAGGAAGGAGGTGTTTAGGTGAGTTTCCACCCCCATCCCTTTGTCTTTCAAATCCAAATTCAAGACTAACTCAACTACACCTCTTCTATAAACACGGGCTATTTTATTTAAATAAGACTATACGTTTAGAAATTACAGATTCCCTCATTACGGCCGCCTGACGCACATTGTCAAACAGTTCTTCCTAAACTCAGGTATTGCAGTATCAAGAAGTCTTTGAAATACTGGCCATGTGATCCTTTTGGGATTTTGGTCTTGCATGCGGTTCTCGTCAGCACCCAAATGAGCTAGCTGGCAGCTATTATAATCTAACCTGGTATCTGAAGTATTGTTCTAACTGGAAGATTTTCCCCCAGAAAAAAGACCTATAGGTAACAGTTATACTGTTTAATAACAAGAAATGTATACTTTACAACAATCTTTGTTAATCAAACCTGTCACAGAATTCCATTCCGATCGAATTAATGCCGTATTTCGCTTCTTCAGAAAATGTAAAACAAAAATTTCAAGGTGGAATTGATAGTTTATGGTAATTACTTGTTTTTCTAAAAACTTCACTCAGTTTAAGCTATATATAGTCTTGTTTATAATTTAAACTAGTCTAGTTTACAGCTTAGTCTAGTGTACAGTTTAAAGTATAGTCTTGTTTATAGTTCAAATTACAGTCTAGTTTATAATCCAGTCTATCGTCTAGTTAAGAATTGAAACTATAGTCTAGTTTATGTTTTAAACAATATTATAGTCTATAGTTTAAACAAGAGTCTAGTTTATAGATTAAACTATAGTCTACTTTAAGCTACAGTTTAGTTACGAGTTTAAACTATAGTCTGGTTTATAAGATAAACAATACTCTAGTCTACAGTTTAAACTATAGTCTTGCTTATAGGCAAATTTACAGTTTAAACTAGTTTAGTTTCGAATATAGAGAGTTGTTTAAACTATAGTCTGATAGTCTGGTTTAAACTAGTTAGTCGATAGTCTAGTTTAGAGTTAATCTACAGTATAGTATTTTATCAGATTAATCCCCAAAAACAAATTACATATTATTAAAATTCAAGTTGTTTTCCGCCTTAAACCCCTTGATTATTCTGTTTCACTGCCAAAATAAAACTAAAATTTATATATATTTTGTATTTATTTGAATAATTTTTTAAATTTTTCGTTTATTTCTCTTTTTTATCAAAAATAAATTAAAATTCTTTTTTTTAGTAATTGGTGTTGTGGTTTTTGTTTTGTTTAGTAGCAATATTTACATTTTTTTTGTTGTTTGTTTTAATTCTTAATAAATTTATTATGAATATTTTATTTAATAAAAATATATAAAATAAATAATAAAATTATAAGAAAGGGCGGTCCTAAAATGACAACAAAGAGAAACTAAAAACATAAAAATAACAAACATAAGAAAAAAAAACTAAAATTTGGTTTGTAGTTTTTAAATTTAAAAATAATAATAAGAAAAAAAAAATCAGGGCAAGTCTTATAATTAATAAAAAATTAAATAAAATTAATAACATTTAATATATACCAAGTGTTAACAATAAAAATAAGCCAACATTTGTTTTTTATTTTGTTTAAATATACGATTAAATTAAATTTAATATTAATATTAAGGTTAATATAATAGTTAAAGGTAAAAATAGTAAGAGTATGAATAGACAATTAGAAATAAATTTAAGTTTCAAAATGTTTATAAATAGCAGTAACATAAGACATTACTTGAGTCCAATCGGGACGTTCAATTTGACACATGTCATTGATATTCTAAAAATAAATGAAAATGTAAATAAAACTTTTGATTTAAAAAAAAAAAATATTTAGTATCTTACCAAAGTTGTGGTTATGCCCACCGATTCGGCAGCCGCAAATGCCAAAGAAAAGTTACGTCGTTTATTGGTTGGACTTAAAGTATCATAAGGAATGCGATCCGGTAAATAGGAATGTAAAATTGCACAAAATGCTAAACCATCATTCCAGGATGAGCTGAAATTTGTGATGTCGATATTGCGATAGCCTACGGTTTTATTCTGACACCATTTCAATAAAGCATTACGCTTGGAACCACCATTTTTGGCCAGCATATTTAAGGGATCCTTACGTTCGCCTTGCAAAAATAAAAATTAAAAGAAATTATATAAAAATTTAAAGTATGTATTGAAAAAACAAAAAAACTTACCACTTAACAATGATTTGGAGACATTATTTAAACTACTAATGTGTATATTTGATTGCTGCTGTTGTTGTTCCCTTAAAGGACCTTTGGTTGTTGTGGTATTCAATGAGGATACCAATGATGTTGTGGTATTATTTGTATTTGGTGTACAAGCTGCCGTTGTCGTTGTTGTGTTATTTAAGCTGCCTATCAAAGGAGTTAAACGAGAAACCTAAAAGAATGGGGGTATATAATGAATGGCTGAAGTTTAATTATGATTTCTGTGCAACACTTACATTCTCTGACCAGTCTGCTGTATTGGTATTTGTATTGCCCAGAGGCATAGTACTGGTTGTTATTTCGGGTGTAGTGTTACTATTTAAGCTGGAGGAAGAACTGTAACGAGATTCTGGTTCTTCCGGTTTAGCAGTCTAAAACAAAATAAATAAAAAAAATCATTAATTAAATAAGATTCAAAAGAGAAAGATTTTATTCAAAATGTTTGTTATATAAACAGAAATATAGACGATTATTCGGAAACCCGTTGCAATAAATATTCGAGAAATCGAAAAAATTTACATCATTCGAAAATAGCTTAAAAATATTAGGTAAAATATCGATTTTATTTTACAAAATTTAAACGAATAATAAAAAAACCGAATAATTGTTTAAAAAAATAATCGAATAAAAATTTAAAATTTATTTAAAAATTGTGCAAAATTTAATTTTCTATTTATATTTAAAGATTTTATTCAAAATTATTGTTATATAAACAGAAATATAAACGATTATTCGGAAACCCGTTTCAATAAATATTCGATTAATCGAAAAAATTTACATCATTCGAAAATGGCTTTAGAATATTGGTTAAAATATGTAATTTTTTTTATAAAATTTAAACGAATAATAAGAAAATCAAATAATCGATTAAAAAATTAATCGAATAAAAATTTAAAATTTATTTCAAAATTGTGCAAAATTTCATTTTCTATTTATATTTAAATTTTTTGTTATATAAACAGAAATGTAGACGATTATTCGGAAACCCGTTTCAATAAATATTCGATTAATCGAAAAAATTTACATCATTCGTGAATAGCTTTAGAATATTAGTTAAAATATGCAATTTTTTATAAAATTTAAACGAATAGTGAGAAAACCAAATAATCGATTAAAAAATTAATCGAATAAAAATTTAAAATTTATTTCAAAATTGTGCAAAATTTCATTTTCTATTTATATTTAAAGATTTTATACAAAATTTTTGTTATATAAACAGAAATTTAGACGATTATTCGGAAAACCGTTTTAATAAATATTGAATTAACCGAAGAAATTTTCAAAATTCTGTAATTGCATAAGAATATTAGGTTAAATATCGATTTCTTTTACAAAATTTAAACATTATATTAGGGAAAACCGAATAATCGATTAAAAACTGAATCGAATATAGTTTAGAGTTTAAACTATAGTCTAGAGTTTAAACTATAGTTTAGAGTTTAAACTATAGTTTAGTTTAGAGTTTAAACTATAGTTTAGTTTAGAGTTTAAATTATAGTTTAGTTTAGAGTTTAAACTATAGTTTAGAGTTTAAACTATAGTTTAGAGTTTAAACTATAGTTTAGAGTTTAAACTATAGTTTAGAGTTTAAACTTTAGTTTAGAGTTTAAACTATAGTTTAGAGTTTAAACTATAGTTTAGTTTAGAGTTTAAACTATAGTTTAGTTTAGAGTTTAAATTATAGTTTAGTTTAGAGTTTAAATTATAGTTTAGTTTAGAGTTTAAATTATAGTTTAGTTTAGAGTTTAAACTATAGTTTAGAGTTTAAACTATAGTTTAGAGTTTAAACTATAGTTTAGAGTTTAAACTATAGTTTAGAGTTTAAACTATAGTTTAGTGTTTAAACTATAGTTTAGAGTTTAAACTATAGTTTAGTTTAGAGTTTAAACTATAGTTTAGTTTAGATTTTAACTATAGTTTAGAGTTTAAACTATAGTTTAGAGTTTAAACTATAGTTTAGAGTTTAAACTATAGTTTAGAGTTTAAACTATAGTTTAGAGTTTAAACTATAGTTTAGAGTTTAAACTATAGTTTAGAGTTTAAACTATACTTTATAGTTTAGACTATACTTTATAGTTTAGACTATACTTTATAGTTTAGACTATTATCTATTTCATTGTTTAAGCTATATTCTAATTCATAGTTTAAACTGTAGTTTATAGTTTAAACAATATTCTAGTTAAAAGTTTAAAGTCTGGTTTATAGTTTAAACTATAGTCTAGTTTTTAGTCTATAACCAAATGTATGTCCAAGCCTAAAGTCTAGTCTAGAGTCTACTTCCTAATTAAGGCCATAGTATATTTCTTAGTTTAAACTATAGTCTGGTTAACAGTTTAAACTATAGTCTGTTATGTTATCTATATATATTTATTACCTGTTTATTATTTTCTATACTCTCGATTAAAGTCTTCACCGACAGTCTGGAGTCCTGTCTTGAAAAGCTGCCAATTTTACTGCGTCTAGAGGCCATTTCCTGTTGCACGGTCGTTAAAACAGATTGCTGGGTTTCAGTTTGTTGTTGTTCTGTAACAAAGCCATTAGAGATAAATAATAACACAAATTTTTACAAAGTAAAATGTATTTCAAACTCACGTTGTTTGGTTAATTTTTCAATTTGTTGCTCTAGCATGCGTATCTTTTCCTTTTGGGTTTTATTATCCAAAACTAATTGTTCGCGAGCACTTAAAGCTTCAGTCTTAAAATCATTGGCCACACGCACCGTCATCAATAGATCCGACTGGAACTGCTGCCATTCTTCTATCTCCTGTTTGCGCAACTGCTGCAAATCCTCCAATTGTGTTTGAGTATCGTTGAGTTTACGCTCCATTTCGGCCAGATGTTTTTGTGTTTCCGCCAATAAATTTTGTAGTTGAGTTTTATCTTCTTGGTGGCATTTACATTGAACTTGTAGCTCAGATGTGGTTTCGTTAAGTTGTTGATTTTCCAGCGAGAGTTTGTCTTTTTCTTGCTGCAGCTGCTCAAAACGATATTCGAGATGTGAGAGAGCACATTTGTTATTGTTTTTGGTGACTTTAAGCTCCTCCGTAACATCGGTTAGTTGTTCTTTGAGGCGTCTTGCTTCGGCCTGGCTGCGTGAGGATTGATCTTGCAATTCAGCCACTTTTTCCTCTAATACATCCTTTTCTTTGCGTGCTGTATCTAGCAAATCACTTAGATCAGTTTTATCTCCTCGTGCCAAGTCTTGTTCGAGTTCTTCTATTTTGGCTTTGGCATTTTCCAGTAGAGTGGTTAAACGATTGATTTCTATGAGACCATGGGAGATTTCCTCTTTGGCTGTTAACAGCTGGCTTTCCATTTGTTTGCGTTGAGCATGTTCGTTATCAATGGAAGATTCTAACAGAGCAATACGTTCACGCAGACGAGACTGTTCTAGGTTTTGAGCTTCATGAGTTTGACGCATTTCCTGTAATTCACCATTCAATTCTTCGTGTTTCACTAAAACCGCCTCACGTTCGTCTTGAGCACTTTTTATTAAATCCATCAACTTCTTTTCACGCTCCGTATTGGCTACTTCCTCGGCGGCACTATTCTGTTTGGCATCTCTTAGCAAAAGTTCTTGTAGATTATTGATTTGTGTTCGAGAGTCATTAAGTTTTTCGGTTTGTCGACATAACGATTGAAACAAAACATCTTTTTCTTCGGCCAAACGTTCGTTTTCGGCATGAGCATCGGTTAGTTGCACTTGCAGATCGGCTAATTCCTGTAGAGTGGCTTGCAATTCTTCATTGGTCGAGTAATGGGTTTCTTCCATTTGTATGATTTTGTCCTGCAAACAAGCTACAGATATTTCACTAGACGACGAGTGTTTATCCCAGTCGGGTGTAAGGCAAGGAGTGCCACCATTATCGTTGTCTGTGGACTGTTTAGAAAAAAGCAAAAGATACATTAGTTTAAGTTTAATTTTGGCAAGTTTTTCTACTTACTGTGGGTAGTGCTATAGAAGCTGGTGCTGAACTATGCAAACGCTGTGAATCTTGTATGATTTGATGTTTTTCCGCATCAGATAGAGGAGAATTAACCACGTCTCTTAAGCGATTTCTTAATGATTCATTTTCATATTTCAAATTGGCAATTTCCAATTGATTTTTCTCTTGGACACTCTAGAGCGAAATGATTGGAAAATCAAATGATTAATATAAATAAATAAACAAGTAATTTAACACCCACTACAAAGAGAAGACTACCCCAAAGGGAAGTATTATTGCAAAAATGCATGCTTTGACTACAAACCAGTCAGTCGTCATGCTTTTCCTGTATTTAACATTTTAAATCTATTATTTAGTGGATTGTTTTGTTGCTCTTTTTTTGATGAGCTCCTAGCTGTTTTAGTTGATTTATTTTCTATTATTCTTTATGATAATAGTTTGTTGTTTTATTTATTGTTGATAGATTTGTGGTTTCAAGTTAAGTTTTGTGTTATTGAGCTTCTTTTCTTAACATTTTTCGAATGAAATGTTTTCGAATTGTGGTTTCATGACTGACTAAACAGAACAAATATCTTAAAGTCTCGTTTTTCTAACATGTGAATTAAATATCAAATTTTCAATGAAGAGGCAAAAGAAACTCGTATTCTATAAAATTAATCATTTAGTTTTAAACTAAACTTTCGAATAAACGGTTGATTACAAAATTTAAGAAATTCTTAAAAAAAAGTATTTAAAAATAAAATTGAGACTTTATTTTTATTCACTCTTCATAATTTGACATCTTAGCCAGGAATGGAAAATTGTGTTATTAAAAATTAAACTTTTGTTTCTTAATTGTGAAAGAAATATCTAATTTTTGGGCGTTTTTAAAACTTAACGAAACCTAATATTTTAAACTAAGAATAAAAAAATTTATATTTTTCATTATTTGATTAATATAGACAAACAAACTTTTTAAATTTAGAGAAAAATTATTTTTTTACAATTTAAAAAACTTAATGAAACTTTATTTTCTAAACCCAGAATTTTTGATTTGAGATTTTTATATATTCATTTAACCTACATAAACTTTTGTTTAAATCTAGAAAAAAAATAATTTTTAGACAAATTATAAAACATAACGAAACTTTTATTTTTAAACTGAACGAAATAAAACACATTTTTTTCCTATTTAGTTATAATTACATGAATCTAAATTTAATTGTTAAAAAATTTCGAATTTTGAGGCAATTTTTAAAACTTAACGAAACTTTATTTTTTTAACCAAGAATTTTCGTAAAGAGATTTTTATATATTCTTTTAAGCTAAAAATACTTTAATTCAAATCTAGAAAAAAAATAATTTTTGCTCAAATAATAAAACTTAACGAAACTTTATTTTTTTAAATAAACGAAATAACACTTAATTTTTTCCATTTTAGTTATAATTACTTGACCCTCTATAAAATTCTAAAGAAATTTTATAATTTTTGTCAATTTTGAAAACTTAACGAAACTTTATTTTTGAGCCCAGAATTTTGAAAAAAATAAAATTTATATAATCGTTTATTGCAGATAGAATACAGTTTAAATCTACAAAAATATATATTTTTGCACTAGTAATAAAACTTAACGAAACTTTACTTTTTTAACAAATTATAAAATATTTATATTTTTCCATTTCAGTAATAATTACATGACATTCTATTGAAATCTAAAGAAATATAAAAATTTATTTAAATTTTTAAAACCTACCGAAAATTTATTTCTTAAATTAAGAATTTCCGAAAAGAGATTTTTATATATTCTTTTAACTTATATAAACTTTAGTTTGAATCAATTTAATTTTTCTAATTTAGACGATTTAAAAAAATTAACGAATCTTTAGTTTTTAAACTGAACGAAATAAATCATAGTTGTTTCCATTTTAGTTATAATTACATGATAATCTTATTAATTCTAAAGAAATATTTAGTCTTTTAAAAACTTTTAAAACTTAACGAAACTTTAGTTTTTAAACCAACAATTTTTAAATTGAGATTTTTATATATTTGTTTAGCAGAAATAAGCTTCTAATTAAATCTATCAAAAAATCATATTTTTGATGAATTAAATAAAAAACTTAACGAATCTTTATTTTTTTAATTGTTCTTAAACAAAATAATTTTCTTGGTAATTTGTAAAAAAAATATGTAATAATTCAATTAATTCTAATGATTAAAAAGCTTAATTTTATTACATGTTTTTAGTGATTAAACAACTTAAGGAAACTATTCAATGTAAAAATTTAAATTTTCTATTAATTTCCTTATTATATTCAAAGATATTATAATATTACAATTATTTCCATCTCTGTTTTTCATTTGTCTAGTATTTTCCTAAAAACAATGTACTAACTTTGCCATCCCTGTTGTTTACTATTTTTTTTAATCCTTCTCTTTGTTTTTTTTTTTCTTTTCTGTAAATTCTTCTTCAACCACTCACCTGCATTTTCATAAGTTCCTGTTTTAGTTTGGTCACTTCATTTTGATACGGCAGCAATTCGTTGACACGTGATTCTGCCAGCAGTTTTTCACGACCCAAACGATCCAATTGTGTTTGCAGCTCCTGCATTTTGCTATTGGTAGCCTAAAATCCAGGAAAATGACAATAAATTAAAAGAAAACAGAAAAATTATAAACAAAAATTTACCTCTAATATTTGTTGCTGTTCGTTATTTAACAATTGATAACTGGCAGCAGCTGCAGCAGCCATAAATGCCGGATTTATGGTATACAAATCACTGGCCACATTATTGCCCGAGGAGTTAGCAGCCGTGTTCGAAGATATAGCTGGATTAGAGTGTGATGATGTTATGGAAGAGGCCGGATTGAAATTATTATTCTTAACAGTGCCCACCGCAGAACTTTGTTGACCTGGTACTACAGCAGCCATTGAAGACATTACATCGCTTGCAGCCGTAGACTTTTTATTAGTTGTTGGAGCAACCGGCAAAGGTTTGGGTTGTTTTTGCCCTTTTTTGGGTGTGCTGCCCTTTTTTGTCTTGTGCGGCAAAGTATTGGCGTGCTGTGAGTTAGCCTTATTATTTTCCAAACTTTGTGTATGCGTCAATTGATCGTCACCCACATCCACTCCCCTTTCCGCCGAAGAATCTACAATGTTTACTAAGGGATTTTGTGGGGCTGGATAGAATTTCGTTGATGATGATGCAGCGGCCGAGTTTTGTTTGTCTTCGTTGTCAATGGCGGTATTGAGGGACTGGGTGGACTGGGATTTATTGCGATTGTTGTTACTGGAATGTTTCGTTGATGAGGAGGAGTTTTGAGAGGGCGTCTGTCCTCTACGGAACAGTGATTTTAATTTAATCATTTTAGTAAAAAAAATTTGTCAAATGTTTTGGATTTTAGAAAGATTTTTTCGTTTGTTTTTTAAACACTTCTTTTTTGTTACACTTCTCCCAACAATGAATAAAATATTTCGTTATTTTGTTTCGTAGTATAGTTTTTTATAAAACTTTTTTATAAATTAATGATTCATTTTGTTTAGTTTTTCTTTATTTTTTTTTGATTTTCCTTAATACGTTTGTTTTCTATAAATTTTTCAATATTTTTTAATATTAACTAATGTTGCTTGTTTATTTAATGTTTCTTTTTTGTAAATACTTATTTTGTATTCCAAAAACTACGTGCTTTTAATTTCATTTATTATTATTAATACAAAACTATTCATTGACAAAATACTTGAGTGCTTGAATATGTAAATAAAATACAAAGTAAAATACAGGAAGAAAGAGAAATCTGTATTAGGAAAGCCAAGCAAGACGTGTATTGCCTTTTAAATCTGTTTATTTTATTTAATTTTTTCAACAAATTCCAAGATGCAATTCGAA
The DNA here is from genome assembly GCF_958450345.1 of Calliphora vicina. NCBI lineage: Eukaryota > Metazoa > Arthropoda > Insecta > Diptera > Calliphoridae > Calliphora > Calliphora vicina. The sequence goes on from NC_088783.1 coordinate 119,244,038, forward strand.
AAAGATCTTAAAAGAAATAAAAACAAACTGGAGAGATTGAGAGAATGTACAAAAATGTTTAAAAGAAAACAAGAAAAATGTTAGAAAAACATTTTCATGTTTAAAATAAACACTGTTAATAACATTTTTAAGAATTAAAATTTGGTGTGGCCAAAAATGGATTATCTAATTTTCATTTATTATTAACATTCCATTAATTTGTTAAAATTTCTTTATTAATATCATTTCTTATTGTATTTCCTTTTAAATTTAGGAAATTACTTTAATTTTAGTTAAACAGTCATCATTTGTTTACAACAGGTATGTCTTCATTTAGAACCCTTAACATTATGGCAACTCTGTTAATTCTGTTTATTACTGTTATCTAACATTCTATTGTTCTGCCTCTTTCGTAATATCTCTCACATACAAGAACAACAAAAACAAAAGGGTCTTTTTTTGTTTTGTTTATCAACAAAAGAAACCGTTAAAGCTGTGTTATGCGATTTTATTGATAACAAACAGATATAAATAAATAAAATAAACAAAAGAATGGTTAAATTAGAATTATTTGAAACAATAACAACAAGTTTTATCTGTTTATCTCTTGGCATGTTTAAAGGTAATTGATATTGTAAAATCATTATTATGTACTGGCATTACTCACTAACTGAATGAGTGACTGGTGGGGCTGGCATTTTATATGTACGTGTTTGATTAAAACGAAGTAGAAAAAATAAATAACAAGAGAAAGAGTATTAGAGAAAGGGAGCCTAAAATATGGCGCTGTCATCTGTTGAGTTTTAATAAATGAAATTTTGTATGGAGGTACTTTTTTTGCTGGCATGTTTATTTTGTACTCGTTTGTACATACCCAAAGAAATTTTTGGATTTGTTGTTGCCAGGGTTGGAAAAATTGACAGGTTTTGGGAATTTATTTCCAAAATTAATTTAAAAACAAGGAAATTTAGCAATTTACAAACAAATTAAAGAAAATTAGTTGCCTTTAAAAGTTATTTAGCCTCAGACATCATGAAATCTGGTTATTTTTTTAAACTGTTTAAAAGAATTTTTCTCTAAAAACTGTCAATAAAACTTTAAGTTAAAAATGAACAAGACATTTAAAAAAAAATGGGGGTCTATGTACCTAGTTAAATAAACAAGTATAAGTAATTGTTGTTTTTTTAATTTCCAAATTTGCTTAACTACTAAATTTTACAGCTCTGCTGGGTACTTTTATTTCAAATTAAAAAACATTATCTGGCTTATCTGTTTCTTTTTCTTTTTATTTATTATGTTTTGTGGTTTATTTTTGCTTTTATTTCAAAGGATTGCATACATTTGTATGAACACTGTTTAAATAAAAGAAAATTTCTCTAAAAACTTAACAATTCTTTAGTATCATTTAAGACATTTTGAACTAGTTTTCAAAGTGGGTAAGTAATTGACCCAATAATACACAAGGCGCCTCTAAAATTCATAAATTATTGTTTATATTTTACATGTAGGTTGATGTTATTCATAAGATTTTTAATTAAATCTGCTACCAAAGGCCATTCATTCAATAGGTAGTACTAAGCTGAATGGCGTAGATTTCAATATAAATAAACAAATAATTATAAAGAAATCTTGTTTATTGCAGTATGCATAAATTGAATTTATATGAATTTTTTTTGTATAAAGTTTATTTATAATTTGACGCGTCACAGCAAGTTTAACCATAAAAACACACACACAATCGTACTAAATTTTCCATAAACCCGTCTTAGGCTAGACTAAATACGCAGCATATGATCAGCTCTCTCTTTCTAGACTACACAGTAATTAATATCTCACTTTTAAAATACCAACAAAAAAATATTAAACCAACAATTTAGTGCAATATTTATAATTAAACAAAACCTTATAAAGCCTTTGCAACATTAGCTAGCATTAAAATGCAAATAATTTAAAATTTTGTTAAAAAAAAACACTTGAATAGTTTAATTATGTTAATTTAAAATTTGTTTATTTTTTCTCTTCACAACACCTAGTTTTAGATATTTAACAACATTTATTTGTTATAAATTTTTTATTGACACAGTTTTATTTTCAAGTGTATTCAACTTTTTATCTTAATAATGATTAATTAACCAAAAAAAAGCCATAGTAAAGAAATCATTACTAAGCACTGATCGTGTAAGTACAGCTAAATTACATTAAGAAAAAAAAATCACACTCTAATTGAACACACACACACATGAACCCAACAACACACAAGAAAAAAAGAAAACCGAAAATTTTACACACACTCGTGATAAACGTGTAAAACTATGAAACTCCCCGTTAACAGACAACGACTTGCTACGAAATGTAGAAACGAACTAACTAACATCGTCTGTAAATATTTAATAGAGTTCAACAATACAACAAAAAGCAAAACAACTTTAACAACAACAGCAGCAGCAACAACCATACATATTTACTCTCTCACGTGAGTGAGCCCTGTAAAGCAGGCAAGACGAATTGAAAATTGAAGAAAAGATAAAAAAACAAGAAAATCAACATGCAATCCAGGCATGGTTACCCTCATTTATTTTAAAAAAAAGATTGCAACATAGTATTAAACGATGTTTTAAAAAGGGGGGGTAATGACTAAAAGCATTTTACATAGATTGATTGTTTTAATACATATTGAAAAGTTATTGCAAAAATAAAAGCTATTAACCTATAAAGAAATCAGGGACAAATTAACGTTTTGCAAAGATTGTTAATAATAAAATAAACAATAAATGTTTGAAAGAAACTATAATTTAAACTATATCGAACGAACTTCTTTTGGCCAGCTTAAAATAATAGATATTTGAAAATAAATCGATAAAACTTTATCGATCAACTTATCCCAATCACCAGCAAAGCCCCAAAAATTCAAGCACTTGAATATTTTGTTTTAAACTTGAAAAATGTTTGAAAGAATTAAATATTTTTCAAACATTTGGCTTGAATTACACTTGCTTTCAACTTGAATTCCAGTAAAAATGATTATTGAGCTTGAATTACTAAATACATTTTGATAAAAAATCATTCAAATTCAATTTTCTTTCATAAAAGAGAATTGTTTAACTGTTTCCAGATAAATATATACAGTGATTGGCAATATAATGGAAACTTTTTTTGAAAACTATATTCCTTAATTTCAGTTTTCAAAAATATGTAAAAATAAATATAAACAGTGAATAACAATACAATGGAAACTTTTTTATTTTACCAAATAAATACAAAAATTTAGTGAAAATACAATGGCAACTTTTTTGAAAACTATATTCCGTAAATTCAGTTTTGAAAAGCAAATAAACAGTGATTAACATAATAATGGAAACTTTTTTTGAAAACAATACAATGGAAACTTTTTTATTTTTACTAAATAAATACCATGAATGACAATACAATGGAAACTTTTTTATTTTTACCAAATAAATATTTCAAATTTTTGTTTTCACAAAAAAATTTTTGTTTAAAACAATTTTTTTTTAGCAAAAATATTTTTTTTGCACCAAATTTTTATTTTTTTTATTAAAAGAAATTTTTTGTTCAACTAATTTTTTGTTTAAAACAAATGTTTTTAGCAAAAAATTTTTTCACCAAATTGTTCAACTAATTTTTTCTTTCAATATTGTTTTTTAACAAGAATAGTTTTCAATCTTTATCTTTAAGTATACTTAGTGAAGGGTATGCTCATGCGAATTAGCACTCTTACTTAATTCTAGGTAGGTATATAAAATTTTGAATTATCCCGTCTAATAAAAAAAATACATTCCCTAGCCTGGCAGCTCTAATGGCAAAGTAATACCTATACCAACAACAAAAAATAATGAGAATTTCTTAACAGCCAACTCCCCTGTTGCTTATAACAACAACAACATACAACAAAATCAAATGTAACGAATAAGTGAACAACAAAAAAAAACACATAACCAACCAAAAACCCCTCTTATAGAGAAAAAAATAGCTAGAAAAAAATTTAATTAACGATGACTAATAATGTCAACAGAAAAACAAAATTAAATTAAGAAAAATATTTACTAAATAGATTTCAATGCCAATAAATGGTTTTTATTAATAAAGAAATAAAAAAAACCAAGAGAGAAAACCCGTAAACAAGAGACCGGTATTTAATAACAAAAACAAGTCACGTACTTTTGTATATAAATATAAGAGTTTTTAGCAAAACAGATCCAATGCAAACACACACATATTATTGAAGGTATAAGTAATTGAAAAGCAACACTGTTTATGTTAAAGCTAAATAACAGTGGGAGCCAACTCTGTTATTTTCAAGAAAGCTGTTAAAAATGTAAACAAATGTTAGCAGGGTTAACATTACACTGGGTGTGAAACAGAATACTGTTGTTGATAAGATAATGTTAAGTGTAATAACATGATGTTTTTTGTTAGGGAAAGAGAGATAACAGTTTTTGTTTGTGAAACAGTAATGCCATATGGTTTTTTGTTGTCAAGAAAAGCTCTTAAATGGATGTTGGTTAATTAAAACGTTATTTTTGTAATAAAATTTGAAAGTTATTTTAAATTTTTGTTTTATTTTAAAGGGAAAATGGGATTTTTAAAAGGAAATATGAAATATTTTTGGTTTTTAATAGTTTTTTAGAGAAATAAAAAGTTTTAAGCGAAAAATTAGAGAATATATTGTCATTTTTTATTTAACCTTCCAAGTTTCTTTAAACCACAAAAACTTTAAAAAATAAGTTTTCTCAGAGGAAATAAGAATATAAATTAAAATTTAGGCAGATCTGTATAGGATTTATGTTTTCTTATTTAAAATTTCTTTTGTTTTAATAAAAACTTTTAAAAAATTTGTATTTTAGTTACTATTTGAGAATATTTTATGCAAAATTAGATTTTTTTCTACAATTCCACATTTTTCTTTACACAAATTTTGGTATCAAATTAATTTTTTTTTTAAATTCCGTCCGACTGCTATTTATTTCGATCGAAGCAGAACACTCTATCTAGGATACGCTTCACTTGAGTACAGAATAGAACAGAACTAGAACAGAACTAGAACAGAACTAGAACAGAACTAGAACAGAACTAGAACAGAACTAGAACAGAACTAGAACAGAACTAGAACAGAACTAGAACAGAACTAGAACAGAACTAGAACAGAACTAGAACAGAACTAGAACAGAACTAGAACAGAACTAGAACTAGAACAGAACTAGAACAGAACTAGAACAGAACTAGAACAGAACTAGAACAGAACTAGAACAGAACTAGAACAGAACTAGAACAGAACTAGAACAGAACTAGAACAGAACTAGAATAGAACTAGAACAGAACTAGAACAGAACTAGAACAGAACTAGAACAGAACTAGAACAGAACTAGAACAGAACTAGAACAGAACTAGAACAGAACTAGAACAGAACTAGAACAGAACTAGAACAGAACTAGAACAGAACTAGAACAGAACTAGAACAGAACTAGAACAGAACTAGAACAGAACTAGAACAGAACTAGAACAGAACTAGAACAGAACTAGAACAGAACTAGAACAGAACTAGAACAGAACTAGAACAGAACTAGAACAGAACTAGAACAGAACTAGAACAGAACTAGAACAGAACTAGAACAGAACTAGAACAGAACTAGAACAGAACTAGAACAGAACTAGAACAGAACTAGAACAGAACTAGAACAGAACTAGAACAGAACTAGAACAGAACTAGAACAGAACTAGAACAGAACTAGAACAGAACTAGAACTGATTTATGCGCCACAAAAGCTTGGCATTGCAGATGCGAGGCTGCTGGATGCAAAAATCCTGGATTTGGGAAAATTTGTTGCAAAATTTGGTTTTTTAAACAATTTTTGGGTTAATTTTATATTTTTCTTTATACATTTTTAATAGCAAACTGTTTTCTTTTAAATTTGAAACAAAATTTTTTATCAAATTAAATTTTTTTTTAATTTTGCTTTTTTTTACAACTTTTACTTCCCATAATTAATGTTATTTTATATAAAGTGGGGAGAGTGGAAAAAGCTAATTGAAGAGATAAATTATTACCAAATTTAGCTAATATTACAAGTCAAGTGAAATTTTAAACTCATAAATTTTCACTTGTTTTGAAAAATTACAAAAAAAAAACCAGCAAACGTTAAGCTTCGTTGAACTTTTACAATTTGCTATAGTTCGTCGTAGTTAATAATTTTCTAGTACACACAATAGTTTTAAATTAATTATAAAAACATTTGAAGGTATTTTTTCATAAATTTTAATTTGGTTAGTTAATTATTATTATAATAAAACTATTGTTTAGAGCACAAGTGAATATTTATCGTTATTTTTTAAATTTTTTAAGTATTTTTATGTATAACAACAATTGTTTTATTTTTTTGCCTCATTACTGGTTTTTGGCTGCAAGCATTTGAAAAAAACATACACACAAACCAACCACCAAGTGTTTGGAAAAAGAAAAAAAACCTGTGCACATGCGCAAAAGCGTTATGCACGATATGTGCCGTTAGCTAAGAAACACAACAACATTTGAGCAAAAATACAACAACAAAAAAAACTACATTTTTAAAAATGTATAAAAAAAACAATTGACGTCATTTGGTCTCTAATGGAAACAACAACAACTACAACTATAGCATTTTGTATAAATAATTAATAATTTCTAATAAATTATTAATTTATCTATTTACTACTTACTATCTCACCATAATTCAATTAAAACTGCCAGATAGCAAAAATATCTAATATGAATGGGTTGTGTTAATGTTGTTTGCTTCCTTTACAACTTCCTTCCTTCCTGTCCATTTTTCTTAAATGATCTTTGATTTAATTACCGTTCTAATACTCTTTTCATTAACATAATTTTTTACATAAATAAGAGAGTGTCTTGAAGCAAAAATCCATGTGTTTTTGTAGCCTCAAAAACTGGAAACCAGGAAAAATTATAGAGAGAAGAGCATCAAGAAGTAAAGGAAAACTTAACAACATTGTCCAACAAAAGATAATTTGCTTTTGTTATGGCTTCGCTAGTGATAATAATAACAAAAACAACAACAAAACACAAATAAACTGGGATTTGCTTTTCCAAAAAACGCTACACTCGGCATTAATGTCAATCAAACTTTCATTGTTTTTACGTTTTAAATTAACATTTAAAATTTAAAGAAGAAAGACCTTCCTATCTTTAAATTTAAGTAAAAGGCATATCAATAACCTTATGTAGGGAATACAACAACGTGAAAATACCCGCCCAGGTTTTCATGACTCTGGCACATAAATCAGGCTGAATTTGGCCGATGACATGGGATATGTTACCTTTAAGAGCCACTGCGATTTATGGCTGATTCCCTTAGAACAGTGGATTAAGAAACCCCCACAAGAAAAAGTCTAACAGCGTAAAATAGCACGATCTCGGTGGCCAGTTCACATCATCCCCACATGAGATGACCATGCCCTCAAATCGCAGTCCTATTGAAACCACATGTAACTGGTGTCCATATCATTCAATTCAGGACAAAAGTAGTTGGTAATCATCGACCTATAGCGCTCGTAGTTGAATGCAATGGCCTAGCAATTTTTTTCCACAGAAATATTGTCCAAGTTCCGTTCTAGTTCTGTTCTAGTTCTGTTCTAGTTCTGTTCTAGTTCTGTTCTAGTTCTGTTCTAGTTCTGTTCTAGTTCTGTTCTAGTTCTGTTCTAGTTCTGTTCTAGTTCTGTTCTAGTTCTGTTCTGTTCTAGTTCTGTTCTAGTTCTGTTCTAGTTCTGTTCTGTTCTAGTTCTGTTCTAGTTCTGTTCTAGTTCTGTTCTAGTTCTGTTCTAGTTCTGTTCTAGTTCTGTTCTAGTTCTGTTCTAGTTCTGTTCTAGTTCTGTTCTAGTTCTGTTCTAGTTCTGTTCTAGTTCTGTTCTAGTTCTGTTCTAGTTCTGTTCTAGTTCTGTTCTAGTTCTGTTCTAGTTCTGTTCTAGTTCTGTTCTAGTTCTGTTCTAGTTCTGTTCTAGTTCTGTTCTAGTTCTGTTCTGTTCTAGTTCTGTTCTAGTTCTGTTCTAGTTCTGTTCTAGTTCTGTTCTAGTTCTGTTCTAGTTCTGTTCTAGTTCTGTTCTAGTTCTGTTCTAGTTCTGTTCTAGTTCTGTTCTGTTCTAGTTCTGTTCTAGTTCTGTTCTAGTTCTGTTCTAGTTCTGTTCTAGTTCTAGTTCTAGTTCTGTTCTAGTTCTGTTCTAGTTCTGTTCTAGTTCTGTTCTAGTTCTGTTCTAGTTCTGTTCTAGTTCTGTTCTAGTTCTGTTCTAGTTCTGTTCTAGTTCTGTTCTAGTTCTGTTCTAGTTCTGTTCTAGTTCTGTTCTAGTTCTTGGAGAAATATTCAAAGCTGACAAAATGCTGCTTTAAGGACAGTAACAGGCTGCAAGCAGATAACCTCGGAAGACCATCTAAACGAGGAATTAAAGGTTCTCCCAGCATGCGATCAGGGTCCTCACGATACCCTCCACATATTCAACTGTCCAGCCAAGCTTACTTCGATGTGGAACCCCACCTGTTTAGAAAATTCTATAGTTTTTCATGTATTGTTCATTCGAATAAATTATGTAGCTTATTTCTGATTCGTATTATATCAATATAAACCTATTTATACTAGACTTGTTACTGTAATTTCTGCTGCTACTACTTTCAGCGTAGTAAGACATTGTTGTCGCGCCTATGCTTGATATTTGTTGATAATTATAGAACAACGACAACAACAATAACAAAAATAACAACAACCAGAGGCAGCAACGACAAAACGGCAGCAATAACAAAATGCGATGACATCAAAAATAAACAAAAGATCAGTTTTGTTGTTGATGAGGATCATGATGAGGATGATGATGGTGGTGGTGTAGTGTACAGTTGTTCTTGTTGTTGTTGTTGTTATTGTGGGGCTAAACAGACAAGAAATGATCATGTCTTTTTTTTTATATTATGCTTCGTTGAAGTAAACAAACTTTAACAACAACAAATAGAAGAATCTTTCAATATTATTCGATTCCATGATAGCTGTATTGTTGATTGTTTTTTATAATACTTTTCTAGATTGATTAAAATTCCAATTTATAGCTTTAAAAAAAAGTACATTATAAAACCTGTTAACTAGTTGTAATATAATAATCTTTCTCTTCTTTATTTGTAACAATTCTTATGCCTAGATTTTTATTAAATTTACTGTCACTGAATTGAATTTTCATTTTAAGTCTTAACAAGTAAGAGAGCTATTCGGATGTGCCCTTCACCAAATTATATTTCAAAATACAAATTTTAAATATTTTTAGGTAAACAAAATTTATTATTTTTATCCAGATGTTTTTTTAATTTTTTGGAAAAAAATTTTTTTCGAATTGTTATTTAAAATTTTTTTTTTTAAATTTAAAAACAAATTTTTGGTTTTTCAAAAAATTTTTTTTCGAATTGTTATTTAAATTTTTTTTTAAATTTAAAATTTTTTTTTTTAAATTTAAAAACAAATTTTTTTGTTTTTCAAAAAAAAATTTTTCGAATTGTTATTTAAAATTTTTTTTTTTTAAATTTAAAAACAAATTTTTGGTTTTTCAAAAAAAAAATTTTTTAAATTTGAAATTTTTTTTTTAAATTTAAAAAAATTTTTTTTTTAATTTAAAAAAAAATTTTGGTTTTTTAATTTTTTGTTGAAAAAAAATTCGGGTTAAAAATATTTTTTCCGATTTTGACCCATTGTAGGTCCAACTTACTATGGTCTTATATACGTCGTTGCAAACGTCTTTGAAATATCTGTCATTAGATATCCATTTTGTCTATATTAATGACTTAGTAATCCAGATATAGGTCAAAAATAGGTCAAAAATCGAGGTTGTCCTGGTTTTTTCCTCATATCTCAGCCACTTGTGGACCGATTTGGCTGATTTTAAATAGGAAACTTCTCTAAAGCATGTCTGACAGAATTATTGAAGATTTGGATCCCGAAGATATCTGGGGTCTTGAGAAAGTTGATTTCAACAGACAGACAGATGGTTTAATCGACTTCGCTATCTATAAGGATCCAGAATATATTCAGCCCAATTATGAATAAAAATTCCCCGGAAGTTTTTTCTCTTTTCTCATTTTGCTATTCAAATTCAATAGGAAAAAACTCCCAGGGAACAAACTCCCGGGGAATTTTTTATTCATAATTGGGCTGATATACTTTATAGGGTCGGAAATGAAAAATGTAGAAATTACAAACGGAATGACAAACTTATATATACCCTTCTCACAAAGGTGAAGGGTATAAAAAAGGTGGTTTTTCAAATAGAGTTATTGCTTTTGATTTATTATTGTTTTCATTACATAAAATAATTTAAATTAATATTAAATATATAGAATAATTTACTCTCTCTTTGTTTTATATTTAAATAATAATTTATTAACAATCAAACATGTAAAAACTAGACTTCTAAATCTAAATGATGACGTTAACTATGACTACAACAATTATAACAATAACAAACAACAACATTGGCAAAACAAAAGAGGAAGAAGCAGCAGCACAAGAGAAGGAGGACAAACCACAACAAAGCCTTACATGTTTTATTGTAATTGATAACGTTTATGTTTAACGACATGATTTCTTATAAAAAACACACATACATACATTTATTTATTTATACATAAATACCTACTCAAATAAATATGTATTTATTTATTCCTCTAGTTGTTATTGTTATTCTTGCTCCTCTGCCATTTTGCAAAACAAACAAAAAAAACTGTACATTTTAAAGTCCACCATACTCTCCTCTCAAATAAAAAAAAAGAACAAAACAAAATAAAAGTGGCGTTTGTTTTTTATTATTGTGGCAGTTCTTCTTTTCTAGTTGTAGTTTTGTTGTTGTTTTGCATTATTATTACTATTATTTTTGTTGGCATTGTAATTGATATGCGTGTATCTGCCATAATAACTTACAACTTGTTCTAACACGCAAAAAAATAGAAGAAAAAAACTATGTATGTAACAAATAGACACTAAAAATGAAAACAAACTATGGCCATTTCTAATTTTATTAAAATATAACTGCAAGTGAAAATAATTTACAGCGTTTACATTGTGTGTGAAGTTGACCATATGAAATTAAGCCAAGTGGCAAGTGAAGTTAGCACAGCAAAAACGCACATTATTTGGCAAGGGATTTATAAAGTTGCAAAAGTTGCCCAATCTTCTCCTTGCAATCTCTCTAAAAATGTTGGACTTGTTCTTGTTGTTTTTGTAACAACTAAAACAATACAATTTTCTAATCTGGAGGTTCTGCATCTAGGTCCAGGCCAACCCTTCTCCTGGGTTAGACCATAAATCCATTGGACGAAATTGGGATTGTTGGGGTAGTTGAATATGTGGGGTTATCATGGGAACCCTGATCACATGCTGAATTTAAATTTGTGAGGGTCTTTCATTAACCCATTAACGGCCAATGGTTAGAAAAACACCCAAAATTAATGCAATTTTAGAAAAATTCTAGAAAATTCTGGGAGAGCGATATCAAAAATCTCTCTTTTGGAATAGATAAAGTAAGAATCGAACTAATTAAAATAATTTTTTCTGTAATATTAGGTCATGCTTTGGTGGTGCACTAGTGGGCCAAAGTTGAGCAATTTCACAAATTCACAAAATTTGAAAATAAATGGCTCTAGAAATCGGGGGGAGTGGAAGTCCTCAAATGCACTCCTTGTATCTAGTAGAATTAAATGTCCTCTATCAATAAAAAAAACCAAGTGATTAGGTCCACTTTCCTAAGCTACAAATACGATTTTATGGATTGGGTATAAAATTACCAACTTCGGCAAGTTTCAAATATATCCATCTCTAGATTACTTAGGACCAGTAACCTGGAAATGTCTCCACTCTGCATTACATCGCTTACGTTCAGTACGATTGACCCAATACATACAATTTAGAGTCAACCAGATGTTTAGACAATAGTGAAAATAACAGCATTTTACGGTTGTATTGAGTCTTCGTTGAACTGCTAGGGAGTGTTAAAACTTTGACGTTGTTAAGGTGCGTACGTTATATGTTATATTTCTTATCAATCAAAGACGAAATTTTTCCATTCCTCCACAATTTGTTATTCATTTGTGAAAACTTTACCGGAACTACTATTACGTTACCGTGTTATTATTGTTTCAACAATAGTCATAGAAAAGTTCAATAGGCTTATTAGTAATCGAACCCTACCTTAGTCATGCCAGAACTATTGTTGTTTTTCGCTGCAGGTTTTTCTTAGTGTCTGTTAAGGGCGATCTCCATGTACGAAATTCATGCTGTATCTTGCGACCGTGGTATTGATATTGTTCTCTATCAATGTCGTTCAAAGCTGCCGTATACGAATTTCGATCCAGTGTATCCTGCAAATAACTCTCTGTTTTCCTTGTATACTGGAAGTTCCTTTCTAATATGCTTCATGGGAGACTCCACCTACATGATGTCGAAACTAGTCTGAATCCAACATAACGATGTGTTCCACGTACTGGGACACAACTGGATGTCACTGACCGTATAATCGTTTCTTTATCCAAGCCCCAATAGCTTTCTCGTATAGATGGTGTTACAGTCTTTAAGGCATCTTTAAGAACTTCTTCACTCGGTATCACTCAACCAAGGTGACCACACCGCAACAGCGTATTTCACCACTGATCGACCAATCGTCTTGTTGGTCCACTAGGTTTATTTGTTCATGTCCCAAGTGCTGCCGGCTAGCGCTTTAAGAACCTTGTTTCTACTTCTTAATTTGTGGGTAATTGCAGTGTCCTGAGCTCAGTAGTTAAACAGGCTGTCAAAGGTGATCTCCAAAATATTAGGGTTCTTCAAAGTCGGAATTTGGACTACACCGAACTTATTTTTGCATAGATATTCCCTAGACACAGATAGAACCCATCAACAAGGCCTAGGAAGATGCTTTTCTCCTCATTGTTTTTCAAAACTATTGCTCAAGCACGTTGATCTTGCAATGTCAGATAAAATGCAACTCCAAGTTTTTTGGCAACTCCGCTGACATTTGACGTTCTTCACATAATTAATGCTGAAATTATTAACATTGGAAAACAAGAGAATCTTTGAAGACCAAGATTGGCAGTCAAAATGAGCTCAACGACAATTCCTCGACGAGTATGAAAAAATCAAAGCAGAAAATTTTCTCGATTTAATATCTATATTCCTGCTACTCCTGTTACAAAAGTTTTAGAAACACCTTTGCCAACGTTTGTATTTGATAATGACCCTTGTCAGTAACACTTAGTCAATGGGGTTATGGATCTATTCATCACGAAGTCCAAACGAGACCGAGCGAGACAAGCATTAAGATGTCAGAAACCCAAACTTCATGCACTCCTCAGCATGTTGTTGTTGATGTAACAGTTCCATTGTTGCCGTAAGTTACCTGGGAAGATTTGGTTATAAAAACAGCCAGTTATACCAGCTCACTTTGGTTCATAGATTAGTCCCTTTGTGATAACCTAAGGAATCATGATACGATCCAGTAAACCAGGAACTTTAAATGTCCATTTGCGATTTGGTGTCCTACTAACGTCAATACTGGATAGATTCATTAAGCCATGCTGAAAAGGACTATCCATTGTCACAGAGCTAGACCCGCCATAGATATTCTACACTCACATGAAAAAAAACTTACTTTTACAGCTGCAACTAGATTGAGAATATTTGGCCAAATGAGACTCGGGTCGTTCCGGAGCTTAGATCCAATTATCGTTTGAACGACCTCTTAGCAGGACTGATGATTGTGAAGTATGATCCAAACTATCTCATTGCCTAGCCAGCAGCAGATCATCAGCAGGGGACTTCTTTTTAGTTATTTTTCTCATAATGGGCTAAGTATAATGGGATGGATCTCGAAATCCCAGACGAAAGAGGATATTTGAAAAAGCCGAAGATTCCAGGATAGTCTTCTTCACTTTTCCTCGCTCTAGGCAACTGAATGAGTCAACATGAGTAGTTTGGATCATAAATGTATGCTGTAGATCAGAGTTGCTGACCAGCTAGTTCCAGATGGTATCTCTAAGTGCCAAATCTGAAGATTCTGCGATAGTCTTCAAACAGAATCCTTTATTTCTCCTCGTATTAGTAAACTGAATGTATCGAGATGACTAATTGAGTCATGAATTTTTGCTGGCGATCAGACTTCATAAAGAGTGTCTAGCCGAACAATTATAGATGGTCTTAGAGCAGCCAAATCGATTAGGTCTGGAGAAAATACTTTCGGTTAATACAGTTGTCGCTGAAATGAGAGACTCAATGAGATTCGGTCTGAGACTAGTGGGAATGACCCCTCACATGACTGATGAATGTGTAGTAAGACCCAAAATATCCCAGTACCTGGCCACCAGAGGATCATCTGCAGAGACATAGTTTTTTTTCTCATCATGTGCTAAGTAAGGATGGATCACAAAATCTCAAACGAAAGAGAGACGTTGCAACAAAACCCGAAAATTCTAGTATGGTCTCCTTCACTTTTCCTCGCTCTAGGCAACTTAAAGGTTCAAAATGAATAGTTTGGATCATAAATGTATGCTGTAGATCAGACATCATAACGAGTTGCTGACCAGACAATTCTAGATGGTCTCAGAGCAGCCAAGTCGCTAATTTCTTTCCTGAAAAAAACTTTTCGATAATACAGTTGTCCTTGGATTGGCAATATTTGATAGAGACTCCGGTCGTTCTGAAGTGTAGTTCCAATTGTCGTGAGAATGACTCCTCAGGATATCTGATGATGTAGTATGACCCAAAATATCCCAGTACCTGGCCACCAGCGGATCATCTGCATAGACTTCTGGAAAGTAGTTCAATTGTTGTGGGAACGATCCCTATCTGATGATTGTGTAGTATGATCCAAGCTATCCCATTACCTGGCCACCAGCCGATCATCTACAGGGACTTTTTTTAGTTATTTTTCTCATCATGGGATAACTATGATGGCATGGAGATCGAAATCGCAGACGAAAGAATAAATATCCCTAGTTGTAAAAACCGAAGGTTCTAGGAAAGTCTCCTTTATTTTTCCTTGCTCTAGACAAGGTTCAAAATGAATAGTTTGGATCATAAATGTATGCTGAAGATCAGACATCATAAAGAGTTGCGGAGCAGCTATGGTATTTGACCATCCAAGTCACCTAAACATGTTAGACTTTCAAATAGCGTTTATTTAAGCTCTGCATGGTCTGACTCGAACAATTTAGCCAAACACACCGGACTAGGATGAAGCAAAAGTCGAAAATCTTCAAACTACCATTGACTTAAATCATTCCGGAAAATAATCGTACGAAAATTAAGTCGATTTATTTTGAATTTGTTTGCCAATGATGAATTTTCCAAGTCTCTGTAGAAAATGCAATTGGCGATCGTTTAACCAAACAATCTGAGCACGTGAATCAACAAATTTTATGATGTTGAAAGTTTCAACAAGAAACTCCTCTTGAATCTGCAACAACTTCAATTAAAAGAAGACTTTTGGAAAATAAAATGTTGGTAATAGTGTGAACACTGTAATATGAACCTGTAGAGCAACCATAATTTAACATAATCTTATGATGGCCATAATACCAAAACACAAAATCTACATACAGTTAGAAGAGGAAAAATAATAGAATTTTTTAACTGGCAAACATTTATGAGATAAATTATATAGCCATGTAAAACTTTTTTCTTGGGCTGTTTATCTTCTTTTTCAGATGTCTACGTATGAACATATTCTAATTTTATTTGTTTTTTTTACAAGAAAATGTGTTTATTTTTGGCCACTAAATTCCATTCATACAAGTAGGTATGTGGTATTTTTTGGAAAGCTTATCTTCAATGTTGTTTTGGCTTGGCTGGCTGGTTGGTTTGGTTTAAAATGAAAATTATTCAAATAAATTCCAAACATACAGAAGAAAAAAATTTTTGTTGTTTACCAAGCTCAAACAATTACAATTTAAAAATAATTGTGGTTCTTAGCAACATTAATGTTTTTTCTCTTTTACGCTTTTCATTTCTTTAAATGACGTTATGTTGCTTTTTTTAAGTTTTAGCTAATTAAAATTCATAACTGGTATATTTTTATGGTGTATAAGGGGACAAATTATAAAAATATTGCACGATTATAGTTATAATTGATTGATTTGGATTTTTCAACAATTTCTAATTAGACAAGTGCATGTGAATAAAAATGTATACAAATACAAAATTGTTTTTTTATATTCTTTTTCTAATAAGTCATAAATGGTTTATTTTTAAAGCTTATTAGAAGTTGTTGGTTAGAAGAATTATTGAAAGATTGGACTTGAATAATTAATGATTAAAGAAAAAAATGTTAATATTTCTTTATATTGTAAACAAAGTAATAGAGTAAAAGGTTTACATTCCTACAAAAATGATATAAAAAATTTTAATAAAAAAGTAACGGAAATTACAAAATGTTTAAGAAATTATATAAAAATTAATTTTACAGCTTCAATTTATATAAAAATTATTTAAATTTTATTTAATTTTTAATAGTTTCCCATAAAATTTTCTTATTTTCTTTAATAAATATTGATTTCACTCTTAAATTACCGTTATTTAACCTAAAACTCTATTATCTGGCATCTCTTTATCATTTTTCTATCTCTCTCTCTTTTTCCTCTTGTTCTTATTTTTCTAAAGTCCTTTAAACACAAATTATAAATTTAATGATGCATTTTATGCACTTTACAACTCTCCTTGACATGCTTCTTCCATTTTTTCCTTGGATTTCCTTTTGCCACTGCAGTTATTTTTCTGTTTGTTGTTGTGTTTACATAATTGACATGTTTTTTCAACAAACACTCAATGCCAGAGAAAGGGGAAAGAAACGTTAAAGGAATCCAACAAATAAACAAACAACAATGAGATGAAGAGGAAAAAAAACTGTTTCAAATATCTTACCCCAAAAATACCAACAAAAAAATGTAAAAAAAAAACAAACATAAAAAACGTACAACATAAACAAAGACGCCGACGTTGGCAGATGAAATAAATTTGAGTGTGAGTGTGTGTGTGTATGACTGCAGCAGCCGTCATTTACAATAAAAAAACAAACATTTATTAGAGGTGTCAAAAGTGTAAAAAACTAATACAGTGTTGTCCTACTTATGTTGTAGAGTAAAACCGCTAGTTTTTTTTTTTAAAAAAGCACTGGAATGCTTTTAACCCTCCGTTAGTCGCAATCATTTTCAATCGAGACTAGTCGCAATGTATTAAATTAATATCAATAAATGAAAGGCCTGTATCAACTAGATCAGTTGTGAGTAACGGAGGGTTAAAACTGCCTCGTCTATAGAACAAAATCTAGTCTCGTCTATAAAGCAGACTGTAGTTTCGTCTAAAGAGCAGACTCTAGTCTTGTCGAAAGGAGCAGTCTCTAGTCTCATCTATAAAGCAGTCGCTACTCGAATGTGTCTCATTTATAAAGCAGCCTCCTCAGTAGTATTTAGTCTCGTCTTTAGAGCAGACTCTAGTCTCGTTTATAAAGCAGTCTCGTCTATAGAGCTGACTCTAGTTTCGTCTTTAAAGCTGATTCTAGTTTTGTCTATAGAGTAGTCAATAGTCTGGTCTATACAGCAGTATCTACTCTCGTCGTTAGAGGAGTCTTGTCTTTTTTATAGAGCAGTATCTAGTCTTAACTATAAAACTGTCTCCAGTGTCATGGAGCAGACTCTAGTCTCGTCTATAGAGCAGACTCCAGTTTCGTCTATAATGCAAAATCTAACTTAATTTATAGAGTAATATATAGTCTTCTCTATAGAACAGTCTGTAACCTTCACGTTAGAGGAATCTTGTCTTTTTTATACAGCAGTCTCTAGTCTTATCTATAAAGTAGTATCTAGTTTCGTGTATCTCCTTTATAGAGCAGTATCAACTAAAGAGTAGACTCTATTCTCGTTTATAGAGTAGACTCCAGTTTCGTCTATGGAGCAGAATCTAGCTTTGTCTCTAGTCTCGTCGTTAGAGGTGTCTTGTATTTTTTATAGAACAATCTCTAGTCTTATCTATAAAGCCGCCTCTTGTCTCGTGTGTCTCCTTTATAGAGCAGTATCGATGAAAGAACAGACTCTATCTATTCTCGTCTAAACAGCAGACTCTAGTCTTACCTATAAATCAGTATCAAGTCTCATTTATAAAGCACTCTCCTCTATTCTTTAGAGCAGTCTCTATTCTCGTGTGTCTCCTTTATAGAGCAGTATCGACGAAAGAACAGACTCTATCTATTCTCGTCTAAAGAGCAGACCTAGTCTCACCTATAAATCAGTATCTAGTCTCATCTATAAAGCAATCTCGTCTCTTCTTTAGAGCAGTCTGTAGTTTAGTCTATGGATCAGTCTGTAGTTTTTTATTGCTTAAAATCAAATTATAAATATGAAAATAATTCACCCCCTTGGGGATGTTTTGACATCTTGGTGTAGCTCCACACCTTCATGTTATTTCTCAAGGGGAAATATAGAGACATCGGCGTCCAGGAGGTGCACGGACTTTTTAATTTAATTTAAATTTAATTCCTTTAAATTCGCAGCTGACTAAAGCCCTTATCTATTTCCACGGGTGATTCATTGAGCCCCAGGACTTGGACTGTTGGATCTATTGTGAGGTCACTTTGGTAAACACGTGCTGGCTATGGTTTTAAACCCAAAGCGGATGGAAAATCGTTGGTTAAAAGAATGATATTTGTGCTTGTGAGAAATTTCGGGCCACCAATTTTATCTTACTAGGTTCTAAGTCGAAGCAACAGGGCCATTGAAAGATAGCAATTGGCGCTGTGCTCAGGAAACATATTGTTGTGGTGGCATTCGTGATATACTGATCGTTAATACTTTGACTTCTATCGGCCGGAAGCATTTGAAGTCTGAGATCATATATCGGACTGGATTACCAGGCCGGATGTTGCTGCTTTGATTATTGTCTTGGGCCTGCTAATTGTCGAGCTAGCTAGGGATACCAGGAATTAAATAACCCCAGCTATCGAGCAAGGGGTTTGTTTATTGATCTGTGCATTCAATAAGTTGCCAATTGTTTGGTTCTTGCATGTCACACAATGGCGGTAATAGACGCATTGATTCTATCCAGTGTTAATATCACCGTGAGGTTGGGTCATCATGACTCATACCCATGATAATCTTAGACACATAGTATTTTCGTCCAGAATACATATCTTTTCTGTTTAGATTGTTCAAAAATGTGTAAAATTTGGGAAACTTTTAATTGTTTATAATTTTTTTGGCAGAAAGTTATAAAAATTTTAATAATTTGAGCAAACATTTATAGAAAATTACAATATTTTTAGCATATATGTCCAGAATACCAGACAATGCTGTTCAGATGGCTCACAAAATGTGTAGAATTGATAAACTTTTAATAGTTTATAATATTTTTTGAAGAAAGTTATAAAAATTATAAAATTTTTTGGGCAAATATGTCCAGAATACCTGACTATAGGTCATAAATGTGTCAAATTATAATATTTTGGGTAGAAACTTATAAAATTAACAAATTGCTAAAAATTAAATGAAAATATTATTAATAATTTATCAATTATTGGGAATTCAGCACGCTAATTCTTAACAAAAAAATTAATTTTGTATTCCCGTATAACAACTTTTTGATAAATATTAATAGTTTATAAAATTTTGTTGAAAAAATTACAATATTGTTAGAATATATGTCCAGGAAACATAGCTATTCTGTTTAGATGGGTCGAAAAAGAGTAAAATTTGAGAAACTTTTAATAGATTTTAAGATTTTATTTATTATATTAATAAAAACTAAGAAATTATTCATAAAATCTTAATAATTTCACTATTAAAATCATGAAATACCAAATTCTTCAATTATTTTATATATTTACTTCTTTTTACTTTAATTCCTCTTAGAAAAAACCGCTAAATTAACATCATTGTTATGTCAATTTAGTTACAGCAACAAAAAAAATACGTTAAATTGTTGTTGTTGTTGGTTTTTATTTCTTCTTCTGTCTCCCATATGCAAAACAATAGAAAATATTTCAGTTTTGCCATGGGATTGTTTTGATGCTTATTTGTTGATTTTTGTGTGTGTGTTTTTTGTTGATATTTATTAATTTAAATGCAAAATTATTCTATTTTATTCATTGTTTGGAGGAGATTTTTTTTTATTTATTTTTTTTTGAACAAAAAATAAAAATTTCTTTTCAAAAGAAGTGAAACAAAAACTGAAAACGAAAGTGTATTTTTTCAAATACATACATATTGCAAAATAGAAAATATTGTTTGTTAAATTTTATGATAGAAAAAATATGAAATAAAAGATTTTTGTTTAAAAAACTTACCCAATCGTTTTGTAATAATAAACTGATGATGAATTATTTTTTTTTTCAAAAATTTTAGAGTTGTGTATTTTTTTTTAATGGTTGTCTAGCTAATGATGTTTAATTGTTAATAACTTTTCTTTTTTTTGTTTGTTTATTTTTTCAGTTTTCTTTAGAAAAGAAATCTATCTATGTTTTAAAAGAGAAAAATAAAATAATTATCAAAAACTCCAAAAGGCAATTAAAATAAATTATATTTATAATTAACGGTAGATGTGATGATATTTTAAATTTCTATAATTTTTTCTCTAAATAGCTTTTTAAACACTTTTTTGGGACTAAAATTACACTATTAGAAATAAAAAAATAAAAAATTATGGCTTTTTTTGGGTGTTTGGCTAAATAACGGCACTAGCTGTAGTATTTTCTTGTTGTGTTGTTGTTGGCATTTCTTTTATTTCTCTTTTCAGCTTACGGTAGTAGTCTGCTTCTTCTTTCTTGTGTTGTAGTCGTTGTAGTTGTTGTTGTATTTCTTTAATTTAATAAACCGCGAAAAGAAAAGCTAATTACGTTAGAAACCGTTGTTTTTTCTTCTGGTTGTTGTTGTATTAGCTGTTATTGTTTTTTTTGTGTTAACCGTTTGCTGTTGTTGTTGTTATTATGGTGGTGCTTTTTCTTGATGTTGTTGTTTGTATATTTTGTCTGTATGAACAAACGAACGTGCTTACAGACGGTTTGATGGCTTCAATTACATTTTTTTTTAAACAATTTGTTTCTAATACTACAACAACAATCGATCTACCAACCAACAACAACTCACTTTTTCTATTTACAATTTTTCTTTTTTAAGCCAAAAGAATCTTAGGAGACACTTTTTACTAAAAAATTATTTTTATAAAAAAAAACACCACTTTTTAACAAGGAAAATCTATTTCCACTCTTTTTTTACACACACACACACAGACACTGTCACCTAAAACCCAGGAAAATCTTTATAATCTTTTCTAATGATTTTTCCAATTGTCTATCTAATACCTATGTATATTTTTTCCATTAAATTTTTATAGCTTTGGTGGCTGTTGTTGTTGTTTTTTTCTCTTCAGCTTCTTTGCAGCTGTTTGTATTTTTTCTTTAACTGTAAAATATTTTCTTCTGGGCTTGTGTTTTTCTTATAGGCTTTAATTAATTTTAATTGTTTTTAATTAAACTTTAATTAAAAATGAGTAAATTTTCTTTTTTAGCTGTGTTTTTTTTATTTATATATTTCTTTTTTTCATTTGTCATACCGCACTCTCAGACACCGTTGTATTAAGCTTGACTGCAATTGAAGAACTGCAAATTTTGTTGTTTTGTTTTGTTAAGAGAGTTGTTTTTTGTGTTGCTTTTTTCCCTACTTCGTTATGACAACTCTGTGTTTGGCTGTTGTTTGTTTTTGTTTTGGAAAGTTGTTTTTGTTTGGAAGTGTTTATACAAAGAGGGCGTTGAAATGGAAACTTGGTAGTACTTTTTTTGCATGAAAGAAACCGTTAGAGTTTGAATTAGCGGGGAATTTAAACAGAAATTACAAAAATGAGTTGTTTTTATAGAAAAAACAACATATATTAATAAAAATAATAATTAAATGTAATATATAAATAAATTTAAACAGAATTTGAACATAAATTAGTAATTTTTATATAAAAAACAACATACATTAATACAAAAAATTATTAATTACTTAAAATAGAATAAAATTCATAAATATAAAAGCAGAAATCACAAAAAAATTCACATATAATTCAAACTCTGAAGAATTATAAGGGAATTTTTTTGAGAATTTGGGATTATAAGTTATTTTTGTAAAAAAAACTACATTAATTAATGAAAAAAATTATTAAATACTTAAAATAAATTAAAATTCATAAATTTAAAAGCAGAAATCACAAAAAATTCACTTATAATTCATACTCTAAAGAATAATAAGAGAGTTTTTTACAGAATTTGGGAGTATGATTTATTTTCATATAAAAAAAACCTAAATTTAAAAGATTAAATTACAAAAAATGCTCTAAGAATTCAAATTCTATAGAATATTTTTTGAATGCCTTATTTTCATATAGAAAAGTACCTAAATTAATAAAAATATTTATTTAATTCTGTATTTTTGGAGAATTTATAAACTTTTAAAATAAAACTTATAAAAAATTAAATTTAGAGTTTAAATTACTAGGAAATTTTTAGAGAAATAGGGGAAAAAATTGAAATTAACTAAAAACCTATTAAATTCGAAATAATTTTCATTAAAATTGAATTTTTATACCCCTTATACCCTCTTAATCTATTAAAATCTATATATTTTGCTTTAAAATCTAATTTTTATGCTCCCTTTTTCCTCATAATCTATTGAAATCTAAATATGTTTCTTTAAAACGCAATTATTCTACCCTAATTCCCCTTTAATCTATTAAAATTTAAATATTTAGCTTTAAAACATGATTTGTCTGCCCCTAATTCACATTTAATCTATTAAAATTTAAATATTTAGCTTTAAAACCTAATTTTTCTGCTCCATATTTCCTTTAATCTATTATTTTGCTAAATATTTTGCTTTAAAACATAATTTGTCTGTCCCTAACTATCTCTTAATTTATTGAAAACTAAATATTTTACTTTAAAACTGAATTTGTCTTCCCCTAATTCCCTCTTAATCTATTAAAACCTAAATATTTAGCTTTAAAACATAATTTGTCAGCCCTAATTCCCTGTTAATCTATTAAAATCTAAAAATTTAGCTTTAAACATAATTTGTTTGTCCTTAATTCCCCTTTAATCTATTAAAATCTAGATATATAGCTTTAAAACTGAATATTTCTGCCATTAATTCCCTATTAATCGATTAAAATCTAAAAAGTTTGTTTTAAAAACAACTTTTCTGTTCCTAATTCTCTTTTAAACAATTTCACAATTTTCCCAACATGGCAACCTCATAACAAGTGCTGCCAAGTTTATTTCCCTTAGCAGGGTTTCACAACATACAGCTTTTTCTTATATTACTTTTATAAAATTACACACAAAATGAGAGTAATTCCTTTCAATTCTCTCACAAATTCCAATTTCCATTATCTAAAATCATCTAAAGAGCTATTTAAATTATCTAAGCATACAAAAAAACACACAAATCTTTAAATATTTATTAACAACAGCGCCCTCTAGAGGTCTGTAAAGACATTAAGCAGACGTCATCTCTATATTTTATTGTCTCTGCCATTTGCTAGCAGCAGAAAAAAAATTATTTTGATTAGACGGTCGTATAAAAAAAGTTTCGAAAGCCTTATAAAAAAAAAGCATAAACAACACAAAAAGTACATAAATTACAGCAAACAAATTAAAACAAATTGTTTGGACATAAATAAAAACAGCAAGAAACAAATGCAATTGCAGGGAATTAACATGAGGCGACAAGCCTAAAAAATAATGTCAAAAGAAATGAGAAAAAAGTGTGTGTGTGAAGAAAATTTAAGAAAAAAAAGGTGCTCCGCTGGCCAAAAAATAAAATACTAAAATAACCAAAAAAAAAGAAGAAAATCAAAAGAAACAAAAATAAAAAAACGAAACAATAAGAAGTTGGCTAAAATTGAAAACACAAACATATTAATGGAATTCAATAAGAAATTTATGAAATTAAAAGAATTTCCAATTTGGCAAACTAGCGTTTGTTTAATTTAAAGTGTATTGTGGCGAAAATCTTAAGAAAGACCTCCCCCGGTGTTAATGAAATTTTAATGGACTACCGGGCTTTAGGCTGAGACAACAGTGCTAGTGCTTCCTCTTGTAGTGTAAAGTTTTAAAAGTCGGGTTGTGGTTTATTTTTTGTGTTTTCTTCTATATTTCATTTAGTTGGCTCATCATCATCATTCAAAGGACATGGAAAGCATTTGTAGATTGTGCTTCCAACCGGCAGCGGTAAGTACGATGGTAAAGTATTTTTTTTATTAAAAATATTTCCTCAAAATTTTATGTGTATATTAAAAAGTTTGTTAAAAAAATTGTAAAATAGTGTGAAAAAAACAATTTGTCTTGGGTTAAAATAACAATTTGCGCGCGTCTTTTTATTGCTTTTGCAAAAATGTGTATTTTGTTGTTTTTATTGATTTTCTGGTTTCTGTTCTGTTCAGTGTGTGTGTTTTTTTTTTCATATTATTTTTTGTTGTATATTTCGTTTCTTGTTACTCTGGTTGGATGAGGAACGAGAAGGAGTATGCGGCTTTTGTTTTGTTAGAGTAAAGTTCACATATCTTCCTGTTTAGGTGGTACACTGTACAAAAACAACAACAACAAAAACCAACAGAAGCAGCAGCAGCAGTAGTAACGATAACAGAAAACTAACTACAACAACAACAAGATATATATGTATACAAAAAGCATCGGTTTTTTTGTTTGCTTTAATAAAGAGGGCGGGGGTTTTACAACAACAACAAACTACAACTTGCTTAGAAAATTTTAAAAAGGCTTGAATTGAAAATTTACAATAGTACTCCACTGTTTGTTGTTGCTGTAGTTGTTGTCCACTTGCTAAAGTAGTAGTATTTTTTATTGTGTGTCCAAACTAAGTACTAAATTTTACAACTGTGTGTTTATGTAAACACACAAACTCAAACACACAGCAAAACATAGGTAAACACTCATTCCATAAGGCTAGAGAGAGAGCGAGGCCATTCAATAGAGTGAGAGAAATATGTAGAATTTTTTTCATAGGACGAAACTTGACAAACTTGCTGAAACAGTAGTGTTTATGGGTTGGTATAGAAGTACGAAAAAAAGCGCCAAACTAATAAATTAGCGTTTTTTCTAAAGGGCCAGTTTAAAAGTATGAAAATAGTAAAAGAAAACAGTTTAATAGAGAAATAAAATAAATAAGTAAACATAATTAAAAGTATGCTTAAAAATAAATAAAAAATTCTGCATTACAGAATTAATTTAACCATCATTTTTATTAAAATTAGAGTTCGTAGTAGATATTTTTTTATATCTCTTGTAAGTTTAAAAAATTTCCACCCTCAATTTAGCTTTATTAGCAAAAAAATTTTAAATTTAACTAAAATAATGCTTTTCTGCCTACACCACATTTTCATGTCTATGAAGCAGTTTTTTTTTTAATACAAATGTTAACATTTTATTACATAGTACCTATTACAATTGCATTTTTGTATACATTCCATGTATTTAGAGCAAAACAGAGAAATTACATGAAGTTTTTATAAGAATTTTTGTACAAGGCAAAATGCTAATTACAATAATATTTAAAATAATTTTTTAAAAATAATAAAAATTTATAATTTTTTGTAAAACTATAAAAATTTTTAGCCACAGTTAAGGCATAACCATAGATAAAATATGTATTTTTTCAGGATTGGCTAACGTTAGCCTTTCAGCTCAACTACCACCGTTACCGCTTAGCTGCCGTTAGCTCTAAAATACCGTAACCGATATAATCGAAAATATCGTTACCTCTAAACACCGTTACCGGAATTCTATAAATAATTTGAATTATAAAAATACAAGTTTTTTATAATTCAACTACCGTTACCGCTAAGCAACCGTTACCGAAATATCTGCAATTAACGTTACCGATATAATCGTAAATTCCGTTACCGAAATTCTATAAATAATTTGAGTAATAAAAATACAAGTTTTAAATTCGTTACCGCTATCATCTATGTAACATTACCTCTAAGCTACAGTTACTGGACTAACTGCAATTACCGTTACCGATAAAATACCGTTATCGAAATTCTAAAAAAAATTTGATTTTTTTTTTTGATTTCATTGAGTTGATATTGAAAACAAAAAAAATTTACTTGTTTTTGATTCGTTACCTCTTTCAGCTCAACTACCGTTACCGCTAAGCAACCGTTACCGAAATAACTGCAATTACCGTTAGCTCTAAAATACCGTTATCGATATAATCGTAAATATCGTTATTTCTAAATGCTGTTATCGAAATTCTATAAATAATTTGAATTAAAAAAATACAAGTTTTTTATAATTCAACTACCGTTACCTCTAAGCAACCGTTACCGAAATATCTGCAATTAACGTTACCGATATAATCGTAAATTCCGTTACCGAAATTCTATAAATAATTTGAATAATAAAAATACAAGTTTTAAATCGTTACCGTTACCGCTAAAATACCGTTACCGAAATCCATCAATTAATGAAATTCTCTCATTAATTGATTTCAGATATTGCAATCAAAAAATTTAAAATATAATAAAATACCACATTGTCCACTTATTTTGAATTTTTGTAAATTTTATTTACCGTTAACGAAATAACCGCAATTACCGTTACCGCTAAAATATCTTTAATATAGTTTATTTTGGTAACGTTATTTTAGCGATAACAGTATTTTGACTTATTTCGGTAACGGTATTTAACGGTAACGTTATTTGCTGTTAGGTTGGTAATGGTAATTTCGCTCTGACTTAAATTAAATTCTTTATATTTCAATAAACTGAATTTTTGAAATAAAAAACTTCTCCTTTTATACACTTCCCCATGATGTTTTAATTTAAGACTACAGCAGGCTACGCCGACCACAATCTGTCAAAATTAAAATACACATGTTTATAGGAAGACGATTATTTTTTGAAGCCATCACAGCAACACGGCAACACGACCACCATTGGGGCTACAGCGGTTTAAGCTAATTTCTATGTTCGTAGGCGACAATAAACAATCAGCCCAATTATGAATAAAAATTTCCCGAAAGTTTTTTCCCTTTTACAATTTTTCCTATTCAAATTCAATGGCAAAATACTCCCGGGGAATTTTTTATTCATAATTGAAACGTCAAACTTCACTGTCAGCTGGTTACGATGATTCTGTCATTTTCATTATTATTAAGGAGCTGACTACAGGGCGACGAATGCTACCTACCAACTGCATTTTATAGCCTTTACCTTGATGCTTTTTAGTCAAATAGACTACAGCAGGCTACGGAACACAATCTGTCAAAATAAAAATACACACGTTTATAGGAAGACGATTATATTTTGAAGCCATCACAGCTACACGACCACGGTTAGGGCTACCGCAGTTTAAGCTCATTTCTATTTTCGTACACGACAATAAATAATATTTATCGAAAATTCAAAATTTACTGTCAGCTGGTTAGGACAATGCTGTCGTTTTCATTATAATTACTTAGCTGACTACAGGGAGACTAATGGTAGTCAAGTAGCTGTGTAATACATTTTGTAGAATATAATTCTATGGCGCTTTCTTGATTAATTTTGTTAAATTTCCTTTTAAAATCTCAATAGAGAAAGCTTTGAATTTTCCGAAAAAGTCATTAATATTATTGTCAATATTAATGGATATCTCATGATAGATATTTTAAAGACCTTTGCAATGACGTATATAAGACCATAGGACCTACAATGGTTCAAAATCGGAAAAAATATTTTTTAACCCGAATTTTTTTTTCACCAAAATCTTTTTTTCGCTGAATATTAAAAAAAATTTTTTAAAATTTTAAAAAAATAAATTTTAATTTAAAAAAAAAAATTTATTTAAAAAAAAAAATTGAAAAATTTTTAATTTAAAAAATTTTAAAAAACAATTCGAAAAAATTTTTTTTCCCAAAAATTATAAAACTAAATTGGAAAACAAATTAACTTTGTTTACCTAAAAATATTTAAAATTTTTATTTTGAAGTATAATTTGATAAAGACTCGGCACAACCGAATATAGCTCTCCTACTTGTTAATACTCAATTGCCCTTAAAACGTAAAGTCTTTCTATATATTAAGTTGTATATAACTGCTTGCTTATAAAAATTATACTAAAAATACCTAATTTATTAAATAAACCTGTTATAATTTCTAAATTTAAATAGAAAATTTGATTAATTATGCTGCACTTTATCGAAAATCATGTTGCGTAGGTTTGCTATGATAAAGAATTAAATACAAAGTTTGATTGATCATAATCAAGCACTTGATTGAAAATTAAAGGGAACTTTTACACTATCACGGTTCTCATATAAGCTGAATCTTATTATATTAGTTTGAAGATCAATGAGTGTAAAAACCTTTCTTTATGTGACTTAAGTTGGTCGTCAATCTTAGCTCTAAGATTAGTCAGAATTGAGCTTCAATAAAGTCAAAGTCGAGCTTCAATCGCAGCTTAAAATGTAGTCTAAACTGTGCTTCAATTGTAAGTCTTTATATAGACAAAGCCTAGCTTCACTCCTAGGTCTTTATGTAGTCCATGTTGCGATTAACTCCAAGACAAAGTCTAGTTTAAATCGTAGTCTATGTTAAGCTTCTACCGAAGCTCTTTATGCAGCCAAAGGATTTCAGGTCTTTATGTTACAATTGAAGATTAAGTTGAGCTTCAATCGCAGTCTAAGTTAAGCTTCAATCCTAGGTTTTTATATTAACTTAAACTTCATTCTCAGCCAAAGTTGAGCTGCAATCGTAGGTCTTTATGTACTCAAAGTAGATCTTCAAACGCAGCTCTCTATGTTCTCGAAGATGAGCTGCAATCGAAGGTCTTTATGTGGTCAAAGTCGACATTCAATATAATCTAAGTTGGACTACATTTGCAGAAGCTTTAGCTTTAATCGTTATTTTCTATGTTGTCCTAATTGAATATCAACCATTGTCTAAGTGAAGCTTCAATCGCAGCTCTTTCTGTATTTGAAGTTGAACTTCAAACGTAGTCTAAGTTGAGCTTATATCCAAGGTTTTTGTGCAGCCTAAAATAGGCTCTAATCGCATCTCTTTATGTCTGAGTCGAGCTTCAATTGAAGGTACATATATAGTCTAAGTTTAGCTTCATCGGATGCTCTTTAAGTAGACAAAGTAAAGCTGCAATTGAATGTCTTTATGTAGCTAAAATTAAGCTTCAAACGATGATCTTAAAGTAGCCAAAGTTGAGCTTCAATCGAGATGGTCTTATATAGTCAAAGTTGTACTGTAATCCAAGGTCTATTATAGACAAACTCGAACTTCGTGTAGTCAAAGTTGAGCTTTAATCAAAGCTCTTTAAGTAGACTGAGTCGAGCTTCAATCATAGTTATTCATGTAGTCTAAGTTGAGCTTCTGTCATTACATTTATGTCGTAAGTTGAGCTTCAAATCTGAACTGTAATCCAAGGTCTTTAAGTAGACAAACACGAGCTTCAATCGAATGTTTCCAAGTTGAGCTTCAATAGTGGAATCTGTTATAGTATAAGATTGTCTTCAATTGTATGTCTTTATATAGTTTAAGTTATGCTTCAAACGTAGCCGAAATCGAGCTTCAAACGTGAACTTAATGTGGTATGAGTTAAGCTTCAATGGAGGACCTTTATGTAGACAAAGTCTTGCTTCAATCGTAGCCTAAGTTAAGCTTCATTCGCAGTTCTCCATGTAGTCTGAGTGGATATTCCATTGATGGTCTTTATGAAGACAAAATCGAGTTTCAATTATAGTCCCTCTAAGTTGAGCTTCATTGGAAGGTCTTTAAGTAGATGAAGTAGAGTTCAATCGAATGTCTTATATAGTCAATGATGATCTGTAATCCAAGGTCTTTAAGTAGACAAACTCGAGCTTCAATCGAAGTTTTCGTGTAAGCAAAGTTAAGCTTCAATCGAAGGTCTTAAAGAAGACACAGTCTAGCTTCAATCATAGTTATTCATGTAGCCAAAGTTGAGCTTCAGTCATACCACTTATGTCGTTTAAGTTGAGCTTAATTGGTAGGCCTTTAATTAAATGAAGTAGAGCTTCAATCGATCGTCTTATATAGTCAAAGTTTAACTGTAAGCCAAGATCTTTAAGAAGACAAAAGCTAGCTTCAGTCGTAGTTTAAGCTTAGCATTAATAGTAGGTCATTGTGTAGGTTAAGTGAAGCTCTAATCGCATCTATTTATGTAGTCGAGCTATTACGAGACGAGCTTCTATCAAAAGTCGAGCTTCATCATAGTTATTCATGTAGTCTAAGTTGAGATTCAGCTATAAAACTTATGTCGTCTTAGTTGAGCTTCATTGAAAGGTCTTTAATTAGCCAAAATTAAGCTTCAATTCAAGGTCTTTAAGTATATCAATCCTCATGAGATCCAAGAGCGTCCAATGCATCCCGAAAAGTCACTGTTTGGTGTAGATTTTGGGCTGGTGGCGTCATCAGTTCATTGGATCATAATTCTTTACTAATGATTTGAGGGCATGGTCATCTGACGTAAAGGTGATGTGAACTGATCATCGAGATCGTGTACAGTGTACTCTCTCTATGCGGACACATCCCATAAACGGACACTTTTTTCAGTCCCAAACTAATTCTTTTGAATTATTTTCTACTCTCAATAGCGGACATCTCTTTAAACCGGACAAATTTGCCAGTCCCTTAGGTGTCCCCTTATGAGAGAGTACACTGTAATTTGACTTTTTCTTGTGGGGTTTTCTTAAGTTAGAGGTCTTTGTGAATAAGTCATAAACCATAGCGGCCCTCAAAGCCAACATTACCCATATGGTCGGTCAAATTCAGACTGATTTATACGCCAGAGTCCTTTGCCTTTGCATCCAGCTGTGACCAAAAGGCCTTGGACACTTGATAATCCGTCCTACTATTCCAGGATTGGTTGATGGAGTCACAGAATCTTTCATATATTAGCCTGTAGTAGTGACAAATCGGAGGTGTTACTCCGCGTTCCCCAGTATCCATGGTCTAGATCTGAGCCATGTCTGGTCAGTTTAATTATTTTTCTTTTCACAAAAAATTTTTGTTAATCTTTGTTAATCGGCTGTCGTGGGAATGACCACGACTTTGTACTTTGCTGAAGGGTATTTAAGATTCGGAAGAGCCAAATATAGCTCTCCTCCCCATTAACATAAACAGCCCAATTATGAATAAAAATTCCCCAGGAGTTTTTTTCCTTTTCTCATTTTTCCTATTCAAATTCAATGGGAAAAAACTCCCGGGGAACAAACTCCCTCGGAATTTTTTCTTCTTTTCTTGTTATGTGTTAACTTATAGTTATACTGTTGGTTAAAATAATTATTGGTATGAAAACTCAGTTTAACTTTAGGTTGTGATAATGGGGTTTATTTGATTTTCAATTCATTTATTTAAATAATTCCCTTACAATATAATAGACTTATGAAATAATTAAGCTACTATGAAGTTTTATTGACATTAGTCCTTTTTTTTCCAAACATTTTAAATGAAATTTTAATATTTTTTAAACACCTTGCTTGAGTTGGCAATTAAACAAACAGCCACCAAAAATCGCCAATAAAAAAGAAAGCAAACAGAAAAATCATTAAATTGACAACTCTGCTGTGTTAAATGTCAGTACTTTTTTGTTGTTGTTATAATAACTGTAGCAAAAGGGTTGTCAATGGGTTGTTGTTGTTGCTATTGTTGCTGCTTGTTGTTTTAAGGGTAGTTGTTGGTTGCATACACCAACACTGTGTGTGTATTTGAATAAAAAATGAAGAAGTTTTTTATGTTTGACGTAAACTTTTCATAAAGCGACAAGTGTTTTGTGTTTGCAAATAAAAAAAATCAAGAATATTTTTGTATAAAAAACCCAGAAAAAACACACCAATAATAAATTTCAATAATCAAAACAAATAACGCAAAAAAGGAAGCAAAAACAAAAAACTACAACACAAACAGATGAACTGAATAAAAAAAAAGACCACAACGACTTGAGAAATTAATTTTTTTTTTGTTTTACAAAGGGCTTCTTTTTGTTGTTGTATTATAATGGTTGTTAAAAAGAGTGTGTAAGTGGCAAAAAAAGGCTTAACAAGATTTACATAAAGTGAAATTATTTAAATGGGGAGATAATTGTTATTTTGTTAAGGTTTTTTTTTCAGAGTTTTTCACGATTTTTTTTGGGATTTTTTTTGATTTAATTGTTATAGGTCGGTTATGGTTATAAAGAAGGTAAAGAAAGGAAACGTTAAATGGCCAATAATAGCTGCTATTATTGCACTTTTTGTCACGTTTTTTTTAAGGATTTTTTTGTAGTATTAGGATTAAGTTGTAATAAATATGCTTTAAATATTACGCTAATTTCTGATTTTTTCGTGTGTTTTTTTCTACTTTTTTTTTTGGTATTACAATTGTTCTCATTATAAACATGTCTGGTTATTTATTTAGACATTATTAGATTTAAGGGAGCATTAGTGTTCGTTATTAGAAAAAACACAGTTCGTATGCAAATTTTTAGCCCATCATCCTTATTAGCAATGGCATCGCACCGCACCGCCATACACAGTCAGTCGTCAGTGTGTTTCACTATGGAAATAGTTCGTTTTAACTGTTTGCGACTGTACCTACTACATTTTATTGTTTTAAAATTCTTATTTTTTTTTTCTATCTACACTATAAAATATTCTTGAGCTTTTCCATTTAATTTAGTTTTTCTCTATTTGGCATTTTTTTTTTGTATTCTCTCGATACATATTTCTACTTTCTTATTAATTGTATTTAAAATCTTTAATTTTGAGTTTGTACACCCTTATAAATATACCGTCCATTTGCTTCAATGGTTTCAACTTGGAAATTAAAAAAAAAACATAAAAACACAAACAAATCAACATAAAACTAATAAAAAAAATCGCAAATAAATTCAAGATGGCCAGATTAATTAAAAAGGGTTAATACCCAATAAAAAGGGAAAAAATTACCAAAATTTCCAAATTACAAAAACATTAAAAATCCAATGATTTCTACATTTTTCATGATTTTAGTAAATCCCATAAAATTTCTATAATCCCATTAAATTCCTAAAAGGGGATTTTTCTTAAACAAAATGGGAATTTAAAATTTTTGTTTAAATTCTTTAAAATACTTAATAAATTTTATTAATAGATAATTTTTTAGTAATTTTAGGAAAATCCCATTGAATTCCTAAAATGGGATTTTTCTTAAATGAAATGGGAATTCATAAATTTTGCTGAATTCATTAAAAATGTTTGAAAATAGTTATAATTCATTATTTTTCAGTAATTCTGACAAATCCCACAAAATTTCCAAAATGGGATTTTTCGTAAACAAAATGGGAATTCACAATTATTGTTAAATTCTTTACAAAAACATTAAAAATCAAATAATTGGTAATTTTTTAGTAATTTTGGCAAATCCCATTGAATTCCTAAAATGGGATTTTTCTTAAACAAAATGGGAATTCATAAATTTTGCTGAATTCTTTAAAAAATTCAGTTAAAATTAAATTATTTGTACTTTTTGAAGGTTCTAGAGTAAATCGCGTTAAATTCCTAATATGTAATCCCACTATTTCTTAAAGTGGGATTTTTCATAATCAAATTAGGAATTTAAAATTTTTGTTTAACTCTTTAAAGTAATTAATAAATTTTATAAATTGATCATTTTTTAGTAATTCTGACCAATCCCACTAAATTTCCAAATTGGGATTTTTCATTAACAAAATGGGAATTAAGAATTTTTGTTAAATTCTGTAAAAATTTATTAGAAAGCTAATAATTTATAGATTTTTCAAGATTTTAGTAAATCCCATAAAATTTTCAATAATCCCTTTGAATTCCTAAAATGGGATTTATCTTAAACGAAATGGGAATTTACAATTTTTGTTTAATTCTTTAAAATACTTAATAAATTTTATTAATTGATATTTTTTTAGTAATTTTGGCAAATCCCACTGAATTCCCAAATTGGGATTTTTCTTAAACAAAATGGGAATTCATAAATTTTGCTGAATTCATTAAAAATGTTTGAAAATAGTTATAATTCATTATTTTTCAGTAATTCTGACAAATCCCACAAAATTTCCAAATTGGGATTTATCATTAACAAAATGGGAATTCACAATTATTGTTAAATTCTTTACAAAAACATTAAAACTCCAATAATTTTTAGATTTTTCATGATTTTAGTAAATCCCATAAAATTTCTAATAATCCCATTAAATTCCTAAAATGGGATTTTTCTTAAACAAAATGGGAATTTAAAATTTTTGTTTAATTCTTTAAAATAATTAATAAATTTTATAAATTGATAATTTTTTAGTAATTCTGACAAATCCCACTAAATTTCCAAAGTGGGATTTTTTGTAAATAAAATGGGAATTTAAAAATTTTTTAAAATTCTTTAAAATACTTAATAAATTTTATTAATTGATAATTTTTTAGTAATTCTGACCAATCCCACTAAATTCCCAAATTGGGATTTTTCTTAAACGAAATGGGAATTTAGAATTTTTGTTTAATTCTTTAAAATACTTAATAAATTTTATTAATTGATAATTTTTTATTAATTTTGACAAATCCCAGTAAATTCCTAAAATGGGATTTTTCATAAACAAAACGGGAAATAAAATATTTTACAAGATTCTTTAAAAATTTATTAAAAAGTAAATAATTTATAATCTTTTAAGGATTCTAGAGAACCATTTTTATAAACAATTTTAAAGCTCCTAGATTTGGCAAATTATTTAAATTTTTAAGTCATTTTCATAACTTGAACTATTTCCTTTGATAAAATTTCAAATCTCTAGCCTAGTCTAGTCTCTAGTCTAGTCTCTAGTCTAGTCTCTATTCTAGTCTCTATTCTAGTCTCTAGTCTAGTCTCTAATCTAGTCTCTAGTCTAGTCTCTAGTCAAGTCTCTAATCTAGTCTCTAATCTAGTCTAGTCTCTAATCTAGTCTCTAATCTAGTCTCTAGTCTAGTCTCTAGTCTAGTCTCTAGTCTAGTCTCTAGTCTAGTCTCTAGTCTAGTCTCTATTCTAGTCTCTAATCTAGTCTAGTCTATAATCTAGTCTCTAGTCTAGTCTCTAGTCTAGTCTCTAGTCTAGTCTCTAATCTAGTCTCTAGTCTAGTCTCTAGTCTAGTCTAGTCTCTAATCTAGTCTCTAATCTAGTCTCTAATCTAGTCTAGTCTCTAATCTAGTCTCTAATCTAGTCTCTAGTCTAGTCTCTAGTCTAGTCTCTAGTCTAGTCTCTAGTCTAGTCTCTATTCTAGTCTCTAATCTAGTCTCTAGTCTAGTCTCTAATCTAGTCTCTATTCTAGTATCTAGTCTATAATCTAGTCTCTATTCTAGTCTCTAATCTAGTCTCTAGTCTAGTCTCTAGTCTAGTCTCTAGTCTAGTCTCTAATCTAGTCTAGTCTCTAATCTAGTCTCTAGTCTAGTCTCTAGTCTAGTCTCTAATCTAGTCTCTAATCTAGTCTAGTCTCTAGTGTAGTCTCTAATCTAGTCTCTAGTCTAGTCTCTAATCTAGTCTAGTCTCTAATCTAGTCTCTAGTCTAGTCTCTAGTCTAGTCTAGTCTCTATTCTAGTCTCTAATCTATTCTAGTCTCTAATCTAGTCTCTAGTCTAGTCTCTATTCTAGTCTCTAATCTATTCTAGTCTCTAATCTAGTCTCTAGTCTAGTCTCTAGTCTAGTCTCTAATCTAGTCTCTAATCTAGTCTAGTCTCTAGTGTAGTCTCTAATCTAGTCTCTAGTCTAGTCTCTAATCTAGTCTAGTCTCTAATCTAGTCTCTAGTCTAGTCTCTAATCTAGTCTAGTCTCTAATCTAGTCTCTAGTCTAGTCTCTAGTCTAGTCTAGTCTCTATTCTAGTCTCTAATCTATTCTAGTCTCTAATCTAGTCTCTAGTCTAGTCTCTATTCTAGTCTCTAATCTATTCTAGTCTCTAATCTAGTCTCTAGTCTAGTCTCTAGTCTAGTCTCTAATCTAGTCTCTAATCTAGTCTAGTCTCTAGTGTAGTCTCTAATCTAGTCTCTAGTCTAGTCTCTAATCTAGTCTAGTCTCTAATCTAGTCTCTAATCTAGTCTCTAATCTAGTCTAGTCTCTAATCTAGTCTCTAGTCTAGTCTCTATTCTAGTCTCTAATCTATTCTAGTCTCTAATCTAGTCTCTAGTCTAGTCTCTAATCTAGTCTAGTCTCTAGTCTAGTCTCTAGTCTAGTCTCTAATCTAGTCTAGTCTCTAGTCTAGTCTCTATTCTAGTCTCTAATCTAGTCTAGTCTCTAATCTAGTCTCTAGTCTAGTCTCTATTCTAGTCTCTAGTCTAGTCTCTAGTCTAGTCTCTAGTCTAGTCTCTAGTCTAGTCTCTATTCTAGTCTCTAATCTAGTCTAGTCTCTAGTCTAGTCTCTATTCTAGTCTCTAGTCTAGTCTCTATTCTAGTCTCTATCCTAGTCTCTATTCTAGTCTCTAGTCTAGTCTCTAGTCTAGTCTCTAGTCGCTAGTCTCTAGTCGCTAGTCTCTAGTCGCTAGTCTCTAGTCGCTAGTCTCTAGTCTAGTCTCTAGTCTAGTCTCTAGTCTAGTCTCTAGTCTAGTCTCTAGTCTAGTCTCTAGTCTAGTCTCTAGTCTAGTATCTAGTCTAGTATCTAGTCTAGTCTCTAGTCTAGTCTCTAGTCTAGTCTCTAGTCTAGTCTCTAGTCTAGTTTTTAGTCTACTCTGTAGTCTAGTTTTTAGTCTAGTCTCTAGTCTAGTCTCTAGTTTAGTCTCTAGTCTAGTCTCTAGTTTAGACTCTAGTCTAGTCTCTATTCTAGTCTCTATTCTAGTCTATATTCTAGTCTCTAGTCTAGTCTATATTCTAGTCTCTAGTCTAGTCTCTAGTCTAGTCCATATTCTAGTCTCTAGTCTAGTCCCTATTCTAGTCTCTATCCTAGTCTCTATTCTAGTCTCTAGTCTAGTCTCTATTCTAGTCTCTATTCTAGTCTCTAGTCTAGTCTCTATTCTAGTCTCTAGTCTAGTCCCTATTCTAGTCTCTATCCTAGTCTCTATTCTAGTCTCTAGTCTAGTCTCTATTCTAGTCTCTATTCTAGTCTCTATTATAGTCTATATTCTAGTCTCTAGTCTAGTCTCTAGTCTAGTCCATATTCTAGTCTCTAGTCTAGTCCCTATTCTAGTCTCTATCCTAGTCTCTATTCTAGTCTCTAGTCTAGTCTCTATTCTAGTCTCTATTCTAGTCTCTAGTCTAGTCTCTATTCTAGTCTCTAGTCTAGTCCCTATTCTAGTCTCTAGTCTAGTCCCTATTCTAGTCTCTATCCTAGTCTCTAGTCTAGTCTCTAGTCTAGTCTCTAGTCTAGTCTCTAGTCTAGTCTCTAGTCTAGTCTCTAGTCTAGTCTCTAGTCTAGTCTCTATTCTAGTCTCTAGTCTAGTCCCTATTCTAGTCTCTATCCTAGTCTCTATTCTAGTCTCTAGTCAAGTCTCTAGTCTAGTCCCTATTCTAGTCTCTAGTCTAGTCCCTATTCTAGTCTCTATCCTAGTCTCTATTCTAGTCTCTAGTCTAGTCTCTAGTCTAGTCTCTAGTCTAGTCTCTAGTCTAGTCTGTAGTCTAGTCTAGTCTCTAGTCTAGTCTCTAGTCTAGTCTCTAGTCTAGTCTCTAGTCTAGTCTCTAGTCTAGTCTCTAGTCTAGTCTCTAGTCTAGTGTCTAGTCTAGTCTCTAGTCTAGTCTCTAGTCTAGTCTCTAGTCTAGTCTCTAGTCTAGTCTCTAGTCTAGTCTCTAGTCTAGTCTCTAGTCTAGTCTAGTCTCTAGTCTAGTCTCTAGTCTAGTTTTTAGTCTACTCTGTAGTCTAGTTTTTAGTCTAGTCTCTAGTCTAGTCTCTAGTCTAGTCTCTAGTTTAGTCTCTAGTCTAGTCTCTAGTTTAGTCTCTAGTCTAGTCTCTATTCTAGTCTCTATTCTAGTCTATATTCTAGTCTCTAGTCTAGTCTCTAGTCTAGTCTCTATTCTAGTCACTAGTCTAGTCTATATTCTAGTCTATATTCTAGTCTCCAGTCAAGTCTCTAGTCTAGTCTTTAGTCTAGTCTCTAGTCTAGTCTCTAGTCTAGTCTCTAGTCTTGTCTCTAGTCTAGTCTCTAGTCTAGTCTCTAGTCTTGTCTCTAGTCTAGTCTCTAGTTTCTAGTCTAGTTTCTAGTCTCTAGGCTAATCACTTGTCAGATCTCTATTCAGGTCTCTCGTCTAGTCTCTTGCAATCTTTCCTTTAAAAAACATGATTAAACATGAATGTAATTCATCAAAATCATTTAACTGCCCCCCCAAAAAATCACCTGTTCCAAAATGATGGAGAATACTTTCCCCAAATCTGGCAAGCCTTCACCAAAGAACACAAGCAAAACAAAAAAGAGTACAAAACACAACAACAACACAATACAACAAATATGAAATAAAACAACTTTGCATACAAACGTTCGTTCAGGCGCGTTTCTTTAGAAAGGTGTGGAAGGGGGCGGGGGGCTGGCTGGCTGGCTGGTGTGAGAAAGATGTTTGTTACTTTTTTTTCGTGCGTTTGTTTCTTAAGACAAACTTTGGAATGGGGAAAGATGCTGCTAGAAATGTGTGTGCTTTCCCTGTCTAACCCATTGACGAAATAGGTATGAATTGAGCGTGAGAGTGCCAAAAATAAACTTATGAATTCGCATTGGTAAAATGATTGTTGTAAAATTTTTAATTACTAAACAGGGTTGTCGTGGTTAAGATTTTCCAAAAAAACCGGTTTAAAGGGTTGAAATTTTAAATATTACACTCTTCAAATACAAAATACACAAAAACTATTTGGACAAAAGTTATTGACTACAAAAACTTTTCACTATTTTTATGTATCTTAATGAAAAAGTTGAGTTTCTATTTTTTTATTTTTTTTTTTTTGGAAATTTTTAATTACAGCACAGCGTTGCGTTGTTATTTTAGAATTTTAAAACCGGTTAAACCAAAAACAAAAAAAAAGGGTTGAAATATTGCTCTTCAATTGCAAAGAAGTTTTTATGTTTATTGTTTCGGCTATGGGGAGGGGATGACCAATTTCCTTTTTGATAGACAAAACTTCTTTAAGATACATAAGAATAGTTTAGCATAAGTGAAAGTTTTGTAGTCAGTAACTAACGTCCAAACGAAGCAAAAAAAGTTGTTCGAAGAGTTTCTTTTTTTTTTTTTTTAAATTTTTTGGTGAATTCAAGTGAAGAGTGTTGTGGAAGAAGCAAGAAATAATAAAAAACGAAAACAAAAATTAAAAAAAGAAATTTGAAAAAAAAATATAGAAAATTGAAAATAAGAAAAGTTTTTAGTTTTGAAACAAAATAACAAAAATTCTGTGATAAATTGAGATTCAAGGATTGACAAGTGCTGGGGTTTAATTGATAATTGTATTAGAATTTTTTATTAAGTTTTACCGTGTGTTTTTTCTCAAAGCTTGGTTCTTTTTTAAAAAGCATATTTTGTATAATTTTAAGGCATATTTTGTGATTTAAAAGCATATAGTTTTTAAAGTGTTTTTATTTGCATAATTTCTTCAATTGTTTTTAATAAGAAAATCTCCTGTATAATTTATTTGGTTTTTTAGTCAATATCTTTATATAAAAACAAAGTTTTTTAAACTCAATCCTGGAAAAATCTCACTAAATATTTTAAGCGGGAATATTTGTTTTCTTGCTATAGTGTTCATTACAACTATTCGTGTTAGTTTGGGGAATTATTTAATTTTTGGCGGCTGAATTATGCAGAATTTTGGAATTAAGAAGCAGAATTTAGCTAAAAAAAATTTGAAAATTTTTCAAATAAAAGTTTTGAATTAGATTTTTTTTTATTCTTGCTAAAGTGTTCATTACAAGTGTTCGTTGTCATTTAAGGAATTATTTTAAAACAGATTTGATGCAGAATTAAGATCAAATTTGGATTTTTTTTGCAAAAAAAAATTTTAAAATTTTTCAAATCCAAATTTTAAATTAGGTTTTTTTTTTATTTTTGCCTATTGTTAATTACAGGTTTGGAAAACTATTTCCAAACTATTGGCTCCAAAAGAAGGATTCT
Source organism: Calliphora vicina (assembly GCF_958450345.1). Taxonomy (NCBI): domain Eukaryota; kingdom Metazoa; phylum Arthropoda; class Insecta; order Diptera; family Calliphoridae; genus Calliphora; species Calliphora vicina. The sequence goes on from NC_088783.1 coordinate 119,284,106, forward strand.
ATAAAACAAACCTAAAAAATTTTTAAAATTTTCTTAATTCCAAAAAAAAAAAAAACTGAAAAGAAAAACATCTTCACCTCCAATCTATAAATCCCTCCATTTCTTAGAAACGAAATTCTCTCTCTTTACATTACTGCCTCCCATTTTGACATGTCAAAATCTTAGTTTCTCCCGGTCAAACAAAAAAATCTCCACACCACAAGAGCAAAAAAAAAAAAATTAAAAATTTTTGAATTTTTATTGAAGTTCTTAATTGGTTACACGCAGCTGTACATAATGATTTCCATATACTACAATTTTCTTAACGAATTTTTTCGCACTGAAGGGTGGACAGACAGAGTTTTTGGGACAGTTGTAGCGAGCGCATAAACGTGTTGTACAGCTATCACCTAAAATAGAGAGCAAAATAAATGTTGGCTCTCTTTAGTTTTTGAAAGTTTTTTTTTGTTTCATTTTTCAAAAAACTACTCGACAAGCGAATTTGATTTTATTATTATTGTTAGTTGTAGCCAGGCTTGCCAGACTTTGGGTATTTGGTAATGTATTTTGGTGGGGGGAAGGATTTGAATGATTGGGAATGTTTGACAATAAAATGTTATGAAAAGAAAGTTAAAATGTTGAGACTAGACTAGAGACTAGACTAGAGACTAGGCTAGAGACTAGACTAGAGACTAGACTAGAGACTAGACTAGAGACTAGACTAGACTAGAGATTAGACTAGAGACTAGACTAGAGACTAGACTGGAGACTAGACTAGAGACTAGACTAGAGACTAGACTAGAGATTAGACTAGAGATTAGACTAGAGACTAGAATAGAGACTAGACTAGAGACTAGACTAGAGACTAGACTAGAGACTAGACTAGAGACTAGACTAGAGACTAGACTAGAGACTAGACTAGAGACTAGACTAGACTAGAGACTAGACTAGAGACTAGACTAGAGACTAGACTAGAGACTAGACTAGAGACTAGACTAGAGACTAGACTAGAGACTAGACTAGAGACTAGACTAGAGACTAGACTAGAGACTAGACTAGATAATAGAGACTAGACTAGAGACTAGAATAGAGACTAGACTAGAGGCTAGACTAGAGAGAAGACTAGACTGGAGACTAGATAATAGAGACTAGACTAGAGACTAGAATAGAGACTAGACTAGAGGCTAGACTAGACTAGAGGCTAGACAAGAGACTACACTAGAGACTAGACTAGATACTAGACTAGAGGCTAGACAAGAGACTACACTAGAGAATAGACTAGATACTAGACTACAGACTAGACGTTTGTACTTGTTGTTTACAAGTGAGGTGTCGACGACCTTCGGTCCCTCTAGGCTATGAGAACGGATCCACTTTATATGGTCTGAAAACATATTGCACGGGAACTAGTATTATCCGGTTTCTTCAACTAATTCGAATACCACAAATTTCTAATTGGAATGTCAGATTTCTTTACGAGGAATTTTTTAAAAAAACTTTTTCTAAAATTTCCATCGCGAATTTTATCACGAATTTTATTTAGAAACCAGTTTTTAAAGGAATTTTATGATTTTAAAACAAAATTCTTGGAAAATTTTAACTAATTTCTTATGAATACCACAGATTTCATTACAAGGAACTTTTTCAAAAATTTCAATCGCGAATTTTGTCACGAATTTTATTCACAAACTAGTTTTTTAAGGAATTTTATGATTTTCAAACAAAATTCTTAAAACATTTGAACCAAATTCTAATGAATGCTACAAATATCTTTGCGAGGATCTTTTTCAAAAATTTCCAACGCGAATTTTATCACGAATTTTATTCACAAACCAGATTTTAAAGGAATTTTATAATTTTCAAATCAAAATTCTTAAAACATTTGAACCAATTTCTTATGAATTTTTTTACAAGGATTTTTTTTCAAAAATTTCCATCGCGAATTTTATCACGAATTTTATTTAAATAACAGTTTTTAAAGGAATTTTATGATTTTTAATCAATATTTTTTTAACATTTGAACTAAATTCCTATGAATGCCACAAATTTCTTTAAGAGGAACTTTTTAAAAAATTTTGATCGCGAATTTTATCACGAATTTTATTTACAAACCTGTGTTTAAATGAATTTTATAATTTTCCAAACAAAATTCTCTGAATATTTGAACCAATTTGTTATGATTGGCACAAATTTCTTTAAAAAGTTTTTTTTTTTTTTTAAATTTCCTTCGCGAATTTTATGACGAATTTTATTTAAATAACTATTTTTAAAGAAATTTTATAATTTTCAAACAAAATTCTTAAAATTTTTTTTACAAACCAGATTTTAAAGGAATTTTATAATTTTTAAACAAAATTCTTAAAACATTTGAACGAATTTCTTATGAATACCACAGATTTCTTTGCGAGGAACTTTTTTCAAAAATTTTCATCGCGAATTTTATCACGAATTTTATTTAAATAACAGTTTTTAAAGGGATTTATGCTTTTCAATCAATATTTTTTGATCATTTGAACTAAATTCCTATGAATGCTACTGATTTCTTTACGAGAAACTTTTTCAAAAATTTCCATCGCGAATTTTCTCACGAATTTTATTTACAAACCTGCTTTTAAAGGAATTTTATAATTTTTAAACAAAATTCTTAAAACATTTGAACCAATTTCTTATGATTACCATAGATTTCTTTACGAAAAACTTTTTCAAAAATGTCCATCGCGAATTTTCTCACGAATTTTATTTACAAAATTGCTTTTAAAGGAATTTTATAATTTTTCTTGACAAAATTTCAAATATTCAAAGAATTTCTTTGGAAAAATATAAAATTCGTTTAAAAAACAAAATGTAAATGCATAATACTGATAAAATTCGCGAATGAAAATATTGAAAAAGTTTCTAGAAAAAGATGGCACTTTAATTATATCATTAATTGAGCTTTATAGCCCCTTTTTTGAACGAATTTTATATTATTTAAATGTAATTCTTTGAAATTTCAAAATATTCAATATCTTTTCATTCTCGAATTTTATTAGTTTTATCGCGAATTTTATTATTTTCAGAAATTTTATAAAATTTACAGACTGTTTTTAAATGAATTTTATAATTTTTCTTGATAAAATTTCAAATATTCAAAGAATTTCGTCTGATAAATATAAAATTCTTTAAAAAAGAGGCTGTAAAATCTCAATAAATGATTAAATTTAATTGCCATAGGTTTGGAGAAACTTTTTAAATATTTTCATTCGCGAATTTTATCAGTTTAATCGCGAATTTTATAATTTTCCAAGGAAATACATCAATATTTGAAATGTTGATATAAAAAATTCCTATATTTTAAAATTCGCGATTAAACTGATAAAATTCGCGAATGAAAATATTTAAAAAGGTTTCTCCAAACCGATGGCAATTTAATTTGAACATTTATTGAGCTTTTATAGATTCTTTTTTAAAAGAATTTTATAATAATCAGAGGGAATTTCTTTGAATATTTGAAATTTTATCAAGAAAAATTATAAAATTCCTTTAAAAACAGTCTGAAAATTTTATAAAATTGCTGAAAATAGTAAAATTCGCGATAAAACTGATAAAATTCGCGAATGAAAATATTGAATATTTTGAGATTTCAAAAAATTCCATTTAAATAATATAAAATTCGTTTAAAAAAGGGGCTGTAAAAGCTCAATTAATGAATTTTGTAATAATCAGACGGAATTCTTTGAATATTTGAAATTTTATCAAGAACAATTTAGTTCGATATTTTATTGAGCTTTTTTAAACGAATTTAATATTAATCAGTCGGAATTCTTTGAATATTTGAAATTGTATCAAGAAAAATTATAAAATTCCTTTATAAACAGTCTGAAAATGTTATAAAATTTATGAAAAATAGTGAAATTCGCGATAAAACTGATAAAATTCGCGAATGAAAATATTGAGATTTAAAGAAAAACTAATTTGTATGCTTATTTATCTTGTAATTTTATCAGTCTGAAAAATAGTCTGTAAATGTAATAAAATTGATGAAAAATAGTAAAATTCGCGATAAAATTCGCGAATGAAAATATTGGATTAAAAAAAAACTAAATTTTTTGCTTATTTATCTTGTAATTTTATCATCCACAAACTGTTTAATTTCATTTGTATTAAACAATTAAATTTCCATTTTCCACAGGGGATTTATGGCCATTTCGTGTCACACTATTGTGTGTACAGCCAAGAAAAAATCCATGTGGCATCATAGGCACTTTGCATAGATAGAAACAAATATATGTATAATATAAATATATTTTCTTGAAGGAGAAGTTTTCCACCAATTATAATTTTCGCTATTAACAATAGAAGGCTGGAGTGGTGTGGAATGGTGGCAAACAAAAATGCCACTTTTAGATTTGCTCAAATAGCTGGTGGGAGGGTGTTTAGAAATTGAAAAGGATTTGTTAAAAATTTCTAAACACATTTTCAATACCTTTTTTTTCAATATTTCAAAGTCAGAAGAAGGTACTTTAGAAAAGTGGAAAAAGTGTCCCTAAATAACGGATTAACAAATGTAAATTTTAAAGGCTTGTTTTTTGTTTTAATTCATAAAGTTGTAGTTTATACAAAAAAAAAACTAATAAGTGGTGGTTTTCTAAACTACTTTATAACCCTTTTGAAGATATTGAGAAACTAGTTTAAATATGTTGAGAAAAAAACAGAAAAAAAACTATTTCTAAGACACACATGCTTTTATAGGCAGTACAGTTTCGTATTAAGAACAATGGATTTTAAATTAAAACTATTTCTGGAGAAGCTTTAGGAAATGGGGAAAAGTTATTTGTATTGCATCTGAAATCAGTTCAATTGCTTTTATTTGAAATTTACTAACTAGGATTTAGTTCTCTAAAAGCTTTACATCTAAAATTCATGTTAATAGGAATCGTTCTAGAACTAGTTCTAAGAGTGACAGTTTCGAACCAAAATCTCTGATGAAAGAACTAGTTCTAGAACAGTTCCTGGAACTAGTTCTCTCATCAGATATTTTTGTTTGGAACTCTCAGTCTTAGAACCACTTTCGAGTAGCAATTGAGGAGCTTTTATTCAATGATTGTTAGCTTTTTACCGGCAATAGGCTTGATAATCGATTTTTGTATTCATTCAGTGTCTAGTTGGAATTAGCAGTTGAGGATTTTTAATTCTTCCTCTGGTTCTGTTATAGAATTGACTTTAGAGATGTTATATTTACTGAAAATACTCGTGATAATCGATTTTTCTATTCAATGAGAGTTCGTTACATTCGATTTTAATGATACATTCTTGTCTGATATAGAATTCTGTTCGAAAAATGTTTGTAACAAAATTTTTACCTTATTGTGTCGCTGAAAGCATTATTTTTTATTTCAATCGCGAATTATATCACGAATTTTATTTAAATAACAGATTTTAAAGGAATTTTATAATTTTCGAACAAAATTCTTTGAACATTTTAACCAGAACTTTTTCAAAAATTTCTATCGCGAATTTTATCACGAATTTTATTCATAAACCTGTTTTTAACGGAATTTTATAATTTTCATTCAATATTTTTTGAACATTTGAACTAATTTCCTATGAATGACACAGATTTCTTTATAAGGAACTTTTTCAAAAATTTCCATCGCGAATTTTTTTGTATCAAAGAATTTTCAATAGAGAATTTTATCACATGTTGAACCTTATAATCTTTCTTTAAAGGAATTTTATAATTTTTAAACAAAATTCTTTGAACATTTGACTGATTTCTTTACGAGGAACTTTTTATAAAATTTTGATCGCGAATTTTATCACGAATTTTATTTAGAAACCAGTTTTTCAAGGAATTTTTTGATTTTCAAACAAAATTCTTTGAACATTTGACACAATTTCTTATGAATGCCACATATTTCTTTACGGGGAACTTTTTCAAAAATTTTGATCGCGAATTTTATCACGAATTTTATTCAGAAACCAGTTTTTAAAGGAATTTTATGATTTTCAATCAATATTTTTTGAACATTTAAACTAATTTCCTATGAATGCCACAGATTTATTTTTTGAACATTTAAACTAATTTCCTATGAATGCCACAGATTTCTTTACAAGGATTTTTTTTCAAGAATTTCCATCGCGAATTTTATTTAGAAACTAGTTTTTAAAGGAATTTTATAATTTTTAAACAAAATTATTTGAAAATTTTAACTTATTTCTATGAATGTCACATATTTCTTTACGGGGAACTTTTTCAAAAATTTTCATCGCGAATTTTATCACGAATTTTATTCACAAACCAGTTTTTAAAGGCATTTTATAATTTTTAAACAAAATTATTTGAAAATTTTACACAATTTCTTATGAATGCCACAAATTTCTTTACGAGGAACTTTTTATAAAATTTTGATCGCGAATTTTATCACGAATTTTATTTAGAAACTAGTTTTTAAAGGAATTTTATAATTTTCAAACAAAATTATTTGAAAATTTTAACTTATTTCTTATGAATGTCACAGATTTCTTTACGAGGAACTTTTTATAGAATTTTGATCGCGAATTTTATCACGAATTTTTTTACAAACCAGATTTTAAAGGAATTTTAGCCTCTGTACTGAACAGACGACCGAAGTCTCTGTATTGAACAGTTGGCCGAAGCCTCTGTATTGAACAGTCGGCCGAAGCCTCTGTACTGAACAGACGACCGAAGTCTCTGTATTGAACAGTTGACCACACGTTCTCGGTGGCCAGCCAATTCACAAAACCTCCACCCTGAGCTGACCATGATGATCCAATGTGACATGAGCTGTGTGGTACGTAGCGTCGTCCTGTTGAAACCACATTGCTTTCGTGCTGCACTTTCGAAGTACAACCCGAATCTAACCCAATACCTGATCTTGTAGTTTGCCGATTGTAAGAACTCTCGTAGCCGAATTCAAGAACTCGCGAATTCTTCTTGACTTCGTTGTAGTTTAGCCAATTGTAAGAACTTCCGAATGTTTCTTACATTCGTAGTTTGCATTCGTCGCAAATGTTCATATCATCCAATTTAGGTTAAAAGAAGTTTATAATCATTGACCTATAGCGCTCGCCTTTGACGATCTGATGGCCTGGCCAATGTCTTTCCCAAAGAAATTTGAACCAGCCAGCCAGCCCAAAATCCACACCAAACAGTGACTTTTTCGGGATGCATTGGAAGCTCTTGGATCTCATGTGAAGTAGTATCCTCTCAAATTCGATAAGTTTGTTTGTTGACTTTGCCATTCATCCAGAAATAAATTAGGCTTATCTTTTTTAATGAAAATTAGTGTCACAGTTTCCAACTGCTTCAGGGATCATTCAGCGAATACATTTCGTTGTCTATGAAAGTTTACCTTCATCTCCTGGGTCAGTTGAATTTTGTAAGGGTACATACCCAAGTCACGATGCCAAATTCGCCAAGTTGTGGTCTGCGAAAGACCGAGTTCTAGTGAGCGTCGCGAAATCGACTGACTCGGATAATCCTGCTCACTCTCCAAGACAGCGGCGATGTAAATGACAGATCTTGCATTTCGTTGTCGTACGTGAAGATGGTTCATTGTTTACTGACTCAAGTGGATTCAAATTTGTCCTTTCGGTAGGACCATGGCGACAGTAATATGGGAGAAGCTTACGGAATATTCCGCGAACATTTCGATAAAACAATTTTATCATTTGCATGCCTTGTTGAACTCTATATCCATCCAAGATGATTTGGCAAAACAAACTGAATAAATATCAGCCAATTCCACGGATGTAGCTTCAACAATATGGCCGCTAAAAACTGTTAAAGTTGGAAGACTCCCTGTTGGAAGACTATTTAATTTTTTTTTTGGAAGATTTTTTAATATTTACGCTCATCTGAGATTAATGTTAACAAAAACCCGCTTGAAGTTATCTGAGTGTGCAAAAACATTATAATTAGACACATTTCTGCAAACCTTTCCAAATCATCTCATCAACAAATATAGTTCCAGTTGTTCAACTTCCTAGGAAGTTTGTTCTCACATCCAAAATAATTTGAAATCAAGCAAAAACCTTCCAAAATGCCAAATGTTTGATAATATTTTTTATTCTCAAATGTATTTCAAGTGCGAAACATAAATTTCATATCCAAACAATGGAAATCAGAGAGGGAGAGAGATATAATATTTAAACACTTCAAATTTCCTTTACCTTTTCACGGGTTCTTTATCGAAATACGAAATATGAAGTTGCTTAAACTTTTTAAATTTGCTATGGCTTGGATTCTATCGAGGTTTCTTCTTCTTCTGTCCTCTTAACTCCCTGTGGAGCATAGGGCCTCGAGGTTTAATGTTCAAAAATTATCAAATTTTTACCGTAGTTTCAATATTTTCTTTTGAACACAGGATATTGAACCAAAGGATTTTCCTTGCCCAATTATTTTCGAAAGATTTTCCTCAATTATAAGCCATTGTATGGTTCACAACACATAAACAAATTCATTCAATCCCTGTCCTAATATTCCTAAGAATTAATTAAAAACTTCAAATTTTATTTTAGGTATATCTTTGTAAATTAGTTGTCCGATTTTTATAAACATGGTCTTATATAAATCGTCATATAAGGTCGTTTTTCGGCAAAACCTCGCTTCAAACGAATCAGTTGTGTTCGGTACAGTTACCCACCCAGTGATGGTCTGGTCATATTTCGGCAGCTCATGGATATTTGGCTTTGGTGTCGATTCGTCTGGTTGGTCAAGCTTCACATACGATCTCTTACGCATCTGTAGTATCGTAGTGGATTCAGTTTTCATCGCAAGTTTTTCAAGGTCTCTTGTCTTCAATTCGTATGGTAGGTACCTAAATTTCCCTGCTTTTGGGTGAATTTTGCTGCCTGCAAACGTTTTGAAATTGCTGCTTGAGTAGCTACAAATGATTTTGCAAACTCTTGTTGAGTTGAGACAACAATCTTCATGGAGTAATGCCTTCAATTCTCGGTCTTCAAACTGTTTTGGCTGGTCTGGGCGATGTTTGTCTTCCGTGTCAAAATCACCACTTCTGAACTGCACAAACAATATCTCGCACATTGAAACCGATGGAACACATTCACCACAAGCTTCGGCGAGCACTTTATTTGAAATTAAAGAAGTAAAGCAAAACTTCCAGCATATGACGTTTTGTTGGCACAAAATTCGACAGCTCATGCCAAATTGGACATTCTGCACAAACGATTTGAGGGCATGGTCATCTCAAGTGGAGGTGATGTGAACGTGACCCCGTTAGACTTTTTCTTGTGGGGTTTTCTCAGCTCTATGTGAATAAACCACAAACCTCAGCGGCCCTCAAAACCAACATAATCCATGCCATCGGTCAAATTCAGCCCGATTTATGTGCCAGAGTCATGGAAAAGGCACGCGATAGGCCTTTCAAACAAAACGAACATTTCGTTGATACAAATATCCCTTATTTAGGTTTGAGAGATTGATTTGAAACTAACATTTGATATCAATTAGAGAAAAGGAAAATTGTCCAATGTTTCTTTTTAAATCAACCTCAAATTGAATTCAAATTTAAAACACAAACCCCAGTCTTTCTTGTTTTGAATTAGCTTCGAGAATCGTGTTCCATATCAAATGTTATAATCATTATATTTCCAGTAATTTCAATTGAGTGTGCTTGGATTAGATGAGAACTCAAATAAAGTAAATGTAGGGTTGGTAATCGTTATGGCATATTTGAAAATAGTTTGACAAGTAAATGAACGACCAATTGAACGAAAAATATATATTTACAAGTGACAAAGAACTGCTTCCCAGAAAACTCTTTAGAAGTACATTATAATCACAATACTGTGCATCTTAAGAAATTCTATAAAGAACACAAACTATTTCCAAAGGAACTTCATGGTACCATTAAACAATATTTGAATTTTCGAAACAAAAAAAAAAAATTAAAAACTAAAATTTCCTTAACTGTTTGCAGAACTAGTTCCAAGTTTGACAATCTCGAATATAAAACATTGATGGAAGAACTAGTTCTAGAAGATGTGTTAGTTATACTTACATCGCTGCCGTAGAACTAGTTCCGAGGGTAATAATTTCAAGCTGTACGATTCCTTAATGGACTGTATAAAAAATAAAACACTGAATTTAAGACAAGCTAAAATCATTGATTAGAGAACTGGTTCCAAGGAAGGGATACTGGCTTTGTAATGATTCCATAGAACTTGTTCACTAAATCTATATATATAAAAATTAAATGGTCCATGTATGTAATGACATCACGTGAGAATGCCTGAAGCGATTTTGCTGAATTTTTTTTTATTAGATCCGAAATTTTCAGGAGATGGTTTTTTGTAAAGAAAAAAAATTCAAAAATTCTTGGTAAAACTCGGATTTTTTTTTTGGTGTCCAGACAACTGTATTAAAAAAGCTCCCTAAAGTATGCAGTACAAATTTAGATATTTTATTTGCAAATAAATAATAACAGGCAGGTGTATGTGGGTTGGAGAAACTTGAAGAACTAATGTTAGTAAATGCTAACGGGCGGGTCAACTAGTATTTAATAAATCAGGAATTTCGAAATTTTGTAAAATATTTTAAAACTGAATTACAATTTAATTATTTCCTTCTTTTTTTTTGAGATTTTATTAAATTTCCATATTGAGATTTTTTTATAAACAAATTACAAATTGAAAAAAATTGCAATAAAAACCTTGAAATTATATAAAAATACTTATTTTATTTTTTAAGTTTTTAAACAATTTATTATTTATATAATATGATTTGTTTAAAACTTTAATTTTGTGCACGATATCTATAAAATAGTAATTTAGCTAAACATTTGGAGATTTTTCAATAAAATAAAATACCTTAAGAGGGATTTTTTATAAATAAAATGGGATTAATTAATATTGGGCAGAATGAATGCTTTAAAAGGCAAAATGGAAATTTCAAAATTTGTTTGATTTCTTTAAAAATACATTGAAAATGTAATAATTTATGCATTATTAGAGATTTTAGCAAATCCCACTTAATTTGGAAAAAGTGGGGATTTTTTATAAAAAAATGGGAATTCATTTTTTTGGTGGAATTCTGTAAATTTGTATTAAAAATTATGTTGGGCATAGTTTTTTTGAGATTCTAGTAAATCCCAGTAAATTCCTAAAAAGGGATTTTTCTTAAAAAAAATGGGATTTGTTAAATTGGTTTTAAAACGATAAAAATTTATTAAAAAACTAATAATTTATGCATTATTAGAGATTTTAGCAAATCCCACTCAATTTGGAAAAAGTGATGATTTTTTATGAAAAAATGGGAATTAATTTTTTTGGTGGAATTCTGTAAATTTGCATTAAAAATTATGTTGGGCATAGTTTTTTTGAGATTTCAGTAAATCCCACTAAATTCCCAAAATGGGATTTTTCATAAACAAAATGGGAATTGTTAAATTTGTTTTAAAACGATAAAAATTTATTAAAAAATTAATAATTTATGCTTGATTTGAGATTTTAGCAAATCCCACTCAATTTGGAAAAAGTGGGGATTTTTTATAAAAAAATGGGAATTCATTTTTTTGGTGGAATTCTGTAAATTTGCATTAAAAATTATGTTGGGCATAGTTTTTTTGAGATTTCAGTAAATCCCAGTAAATTCCTAAAAAGGGATTTTGCTTAAATAAAATGGGAATTGAAAAATTTGGATAAATTCACAAAAATCTTTGATTGTTTTGTAAAAAATAGGGCAAATAATTTATTTAATTTTTATTTTGTAATTCTAGTAAAAAATCCCTTTAAATTGCCAAAATTTGGGATTTCTTGTACAAAGAATAGGAATTGAAAAATCTTGATTTAAAAAAAAATACCTTGAAAATATATCTAAAATAACAAATAATTTCAACAGTTTTAAACAAAAAAGAAAAGAACAAATTTATACAAAAACAAAAAAAGAAAAATCTATGAATAAAAATCAAAAATTATTAATTACTAGTTATTTTGGACTGTCGAAACGTGCCAAATCAGAACGTTGTGAAAGCTGTGTAAAGTACTGTAAACAATTCAATCATGAGACCGTCTGTTTAGGTAGCAGGTTTAGCATTTAAAAGTGGTTAGTTCTCATGCTCCTGGTACTGTATAACAACGTTTTCACAACTCTGCTACCATAATAATTATAACAATAATAAAAATAATAATGGACATGGACGACAATACTGTGACAGCTCTTCTGCGTCTGTATCTTTCTACCAGGGTATGTACAATTGAATTGAATTTATACCCCTCCACCTTAACTACGCCTTTTGTATACAGTACAACTTCTCTTTAGCGCGCACAATGTTGTTTTTTTGTTGTTTAGTTTTTTTCTTTCTTTCTGTTTTTTTTTTTTGTTTCCATACGTTGCTTTTATGTTGTGTTAGTTTTTGTTGTTTTTTTTTTCTTGTGGTGTTTTTGTTGTTGTTATTTTTAAAGCTGTCTCTTGATAGGGTTTAAACGGGGGGGGGCAGAGATATAAAGATAACCAACCTTACAATAGTTTACTGTGAGTTGGCTGGTTATATATAATTTTTTTAGTATTTCGATTTTTTTTTTGCTGTGTTGTTTTTTTTTCTTGTTACTTTTTTTATCCAATGTGATGTTAGCAGTATGATGAGGCTTGATATTTTTTTTTCATTTAATTTAATTTTTTTTTATAATAAATTTTCTATATTTCCAGTAGTAGTGGCCTTAGAGCTGTTTATTACTAAAGTTGTAGTATTTAGCTTCTTGGCTGGTTGTTGTTTTTTTTTCTGTGCTGTTTATAGAGAAGAAATTAATTTTTTTTTGTAACATAATATAGACAAACATCCAGAACTTAAAATTTAAAAACTTTAAATTCTAGTTTTTTTTTTTTAAAAAAAATAAAAATTTATTTCAATATTTCTTTCTTTTTCTATTTCAGTTGTTTCAAGTACCCGGCTATAATATACCCACCTGTGTAAAGTGTTCAGAGCATTTGACAAACAGTGGTAATGGCTTTTATCAGGCAGTAGCTGCCACTGCTTCTGGCGGCCAACCGGCACTGGCGGCAACAGCTGCTGCTGCAAACACCAATAACAACTCTAACAATAATACTACAACCAACAGCAACAATAACAACAACAACAACTCCAGCAATACAGCGAATAATTTGAATCAACAACAAATGCCTCAACAACAATTACAAAACTCCACCAATTCGACCAATAGTCTACAATCGCAGGACGATTCGGAAGATGTAAGTTAAACAAATTTTCATTTATTTTGTTTATGGTTTTTTGCTTTTTTATTATTATTACTAATAAACAATTTTTTATGGTTTATTTTTTATTGCTTACACACACAACACCCCTTCTTTTCTTCCCCCACGCCAACACAAAACAAAAACTCTTAGCTAACACTTTAAAACAATGATTTCTTATATTTTCAAAGGAAAAAATCAAAGCATACAAGCAAAAGTATTTGTTTTCTGCTATTTAAAACCTAATTTACACCACAGTTATTATGTAAATTCTTGTAAATCCCTTAAAATTCTTGAAAACTCCAAGATAAATTCAATTAGAATACAATCCCGCAAATTCCCAAATGGGGGTTTTTTCATAAACAAAATGGGAATTCCTAAATTTTTTTAAAATCCCTTAAATGTTCAATAAATAATATTAATTCATAATTTTTTAGTAATTTTAACACATTCCAGTAAATTTTCAAAAGTGGGGATTTTCGTAAATAAAATGGGAATTCTTAAATTTTATTAAAATCCTTTAAATGTTCAATAAATAATATTAATTCATAATTTTTTAGTTGTTTTGACAAATCCCAGTAAATTTTCAAAAGTGGGGATTTTTTATACCAAAATGGGAATTCCTAAATTTTGCTAAAATCCTTTAAATGTTCAATAAATAATATTAATTCATAATTTTTTAGTACTTTTGACACATCCCAGAAAATTTTAAAAGTGGGGATTTTTCAAAAACAAAATGAGAATTCCTAAATGTAGTTTAATTTCTTAAAAATAAATTAAAATGTTAATAATTTATAGATTTTTAACGATTTTTGTAAATCCCATAAAATTCCCAAAAATCCCATTAAATTCCCAAATGGGGAAATTTTATAAAAAAATGGGAATTCCTAAATTTTTGCTAAAATCCTTTAAATGTTCAATAAATAATATTAATTTATAATTTTTCAATAATTCTGTCAAATCCCAGTAAATTCCAAAAGTGGGGATTTTTAATAAACAAAATGGGAATTCCTAAATTTTGCTAAAATCCTTTAAATGTTTAATAAATAATATTAATTCATAATTTTTTAGTAATTTTGACAAATCCCAGTAAATTTTAAAAGTGGCGATTTTCATAAACAAAATGGGAATTCCTAAATTTAACTAAAATCATTAAAATTTTCAATAAATAATATTAATTCATAATTTTTTAGTGGTTTTGACAAATCCCAGTAAATTTTAAAAGTGGGGATTTTTCATAAACAAAATGGGAATCCTTAAATTTTATTAAAATCATTAAAATTTTCAATAAATAATATTAATTTATAATTTTTCAATAATTCTGGCAAATCCCAGTAAATTCCAAAAATGGGGATTTTTAATAAACAAAATGGGAATTCCTAAATTTTGCTAAAATCCTTTAAATGTTTAATAAATAATATTAATTCATAATTTTTTAGTAATTTTGACAAATCCCAGTAAATTTTAAAAGTGGCGATTTTCATAAACAAAATGGGAATTCCTAAATTTAACTAAAATCATTAAAATTTTCAATAAATAATATTAATTCATAATTTTTTAGTGGTTTTGACAAATCCCAGTAAATTTTAAAAGTGGGGATTTTTCATAAACAAAATGGGAATCCTTAAATTTTATTAAAATCATTAAAATTTTCAATAAATAATATTAATTTATAATTTTTCAATAATTCTGGCAAATCCCAGTAAATTCCAAAAGTGGGGATTTTTAATAAACAAAATGGGAATTCCTAAATTTTGCTGAAATCCTTTAAATGTTTAATAAATAATATTAATTCATAATTTTTTAGTAGTTTTGACAAACCCCAGTAAATTTTAAAAGTGGGTATTTTTCATAAACAAAATGGGAATTCTTAAATTTTTATAAAATGCTTAAAAATACATTAAAATGTTAATAATTTATAGATTTTTAACGATTTTTGTAAATCCCATACAATTTTCAAAAATCCCATAAAATTCCCAAATGGGGAAATTTTATAAACAAAATGGGAATTCCTAAATTTCTGCTAAAATCCTTAAAATGTTTAATAAATAATATTAATTTATAATTTTTCAATAATTCTGGCAAATCCCAGTAAATTTTAAATGTGGCGATTTTCATAAATAAAATGGGAATTCTTAAATTTTATTAAAATCATTAAAATTTGCAATAAATAATATTAATTCATAATTTTTTAGTGTTTTTAGCAAATCCCACTAAATTCCAAAAGTGGGGATTTTCATAAACAAAATGGGAATTCACAAATTTTTATAAAATTCTTAAAAATACATTAAAAACTAAATAATTTATAGATTTTTAACGATTTTTGTAAATCCCATAAAATTTCCAAAAATCCCATTAAATTCCTAAAGAGGGAAATTTTATAAATAAAATGGGAATTCCTAAATTTTTGCTAAAATCCTTAAAATGTTTAATAAATAATATTAATTTATAATTTTTCAATAATTCTGGCAAATCCCAGTAAATTCCAAAAGTGGGGATTTTTCATAATTAAATGGGAATTCCTAAATTTTACTAAAATCCTTTAAATGTTCAATAAATAATATTAATTCATAATTTTTTAGTAATTTTGACAAATCCCAGTAAATTCTAAAAGTGGGGATTTTTCATAATTAAATTGGAATTCCTAAATTTTTGCTAAAATCCTTAAAATGTTTAATAAATAATATTAATTCATAATTTTTTAGTAATTTTGACAAATCCCAGTAAATTCCAAAAGTGGGGATTTTCCATAATTAAATGGGAATTCCTAAATTTTGCTAAAATCCTTTAAATATTCAATAAATGATATTAATTCATAATTTTTTAGTTGTTTTGACAAATCCCAGTAAATTTTAAAAGTGGGGATTTTCATAAATAAAATGGGAATTCAAAAATTTGCCAGAATTCTTTAAAAATATATTAAAAACATAATAATTAATATTTTTTTGAGATTCTAACAAATCCCACGAAATTCCCAAAGTGGAAATACTTTAAAAAGAATTCATTTATTTTTTGAGATCAAAGTGTGATTTTTTTAATGTAATAATTTCTGTGGTAATTTTAATTGAAATCGCAAATGACAAATCCAAAACTAACAAGTATCTATCCTTTAGGGATGTTTTATTTCCATCCCATTTGCTTTATTTCAAAACTAGTTTTAATAAAACAAAACCCAAACCTTTAACACCTTTGCCATATGTTTCAATTTATTGTTGTTTTTCCCCTCAATTTCTCATTTTTTTTTTATATATATTTTTCTCTTCTCACATTATCAACACCAAACCAAATAATTGTTCTCTCTCTATGCTTTTTTTTAAGTTTTAAACAATTTATTACATTTTTTTATTTATAATTTTGCTAAAAATTTCTTTGCTCTTACTTTTTTCTTAAACCAATGAAATGTAATTTATAAAACTATAAAAGTGTTTTCATTCATTGAAATATCAATTGTTTGTTTCTTTCTTTTTCTTCTTTCTTGTGTAATTTTTTTGTTTGTTTTATATATTTTTTTTTTATTCGCCGTGCCACAAGCAGAGGGTGCAACAAACACCACGCCGTCCGCGTAAAAACGGTGTTAATAAAATCCAACAAATCACGATGTCCTCCTATGAATTGGAGAAGACCATACAACATTTAGATGTATATATCAAAGTTTTGTTTTCTAACTAAGCAAAAATAGTAGAACAATGTTTTTTTTTGGTTTATTTATTAAGAAAATTAAGTTATTTTCAAAGATTTGTGTGTAATTACAAGAAAATGTTGGCTTAAAGAAGAGGAATTCAGAATACAAATAAAATATACAAGTAAGATAACAGTTGAAAAGCTAATAATTCATATTTTTTGAGAGTCTAGCAAATCCCACCAAATTCCTAAAGTGGGATTTTTCTTAAACAAAATGGGAATTGTTAAATTTGTGTTAAATCAATAAAAATTCATTAAAAAAATAATAATTTATGGTTTATTTGAGATTTTAGTGAATCCCACTCAATTTGCAAAAAGTGGGGATTTTTTATAAAAAAATGGGAATTTATTTTTTTGATGGAATTCTGTAAATTTGCATTAAAAATTATGTTGGGCATAGTTTTTTTGAGATTTTAGTAAATCCCACTAAATTCCTAAAATGGGATTTTTCATAAACAAAATGGGAATTGTTAAATTTGTGTTAATTCGTTAAAATTATATTAAAAAGTTAATAATTTATGCTTTAATTGAGATTTTAGTGAATCCCGCTCAATTTTCAAAAAGTGGGGATTTTTTATAAAAAAATGGGAATTCATTTTTTTTGTGCAATTCTTTAAAATTACATTGAAAAGATAATAATTTATAGTTTATTTGAGATTTTAGTGAATCCCACTCAATTTAAAAAAAGTGGGGATTTTTTATAAAAAATGGGAATTAATTTTTTTGGTGGAATTCTTTAAAATGACATTAAAAATTATGTTAGGCATAGTTTTTTTGAGATTTAAGTAAATCCCACAAAATTCCTAAAATGGGATTTTTCAAAAAGAAAATGGGAATTGTTAAATTTGTGTTAATTCATTAAAATTACATTGAAAAGATAATAATTTATAGTTTATTTGAGATTTTAGTCAATCCCACTCAATTTCCAAAAAGTGGGGATTTTTTATAAAAAAATGGGAATTAATTTTTTTGGTGGAATTCTTTAAAATTACATTAAAAATTATGTTAGGCATAGTTTTTTGGAGATTTTAGTAAATCCCACTAAATTCCTAAAATGGGATTTTTCAAAAAGAAAATGGGAATTGTTAAATTTGTGTTAATTCTTTAAAATTACATTGAAGATATAATAATTTATGCTTTATTTGAGATTTTAGTGAATCCCACTCAATTTCCAAAAGTGGGGATTTTTGTAAAAAAAATGGGAATTCATTTTTTTGGTGGAATTCTTAAAAAATTGAAGATAAATTCACTAAAATACTTAATAAAAGCTACTAATCCATAATTATTAAATAATTCAGGCAAATCCCACTAAATTCCCAAAATGGGATTTTTCAAAAAAAAATAGGAATTGTTAAATTTGTGTTAATTCATTAAAATTACATTGAAAAGATAATAATTTGTGGTTTATTTGAGATTTTAGTGAATCCCACTCAATTTCAGAAAAGTGGGGATTTTTGTAAAAAAAATGGGAATTTAAAATTTTCACTGAATTGTTTAAAAAATCATTAAAAAGTAAAGAATTCATAATTTTTTTGAGATTCTAGTAAATCCCACTAAATTCCCGAAGTGGGATTTTTCAAACTCAAAATGGGAATTCAAAATTTTTTTCAAATTTCATTAAAAATTTTAAATGAATTCATTGAAATACTTAATAAGTGCTGCTAAATCCATATTTTTTCATTAATTCCGGCAAATCCTGCAAAATTCCCAAATTGGGATTTTCCATAAACTAAAAGGGAATTTAAAAATTTGCTAGAATTTTTTAAAAAACCCACTTGTATAGATGTGAAACTTACAAGCCAATTTTTAATCAAATTTATATTTCGTTCTTAAAATCACACTTTCCGTCGGCAAAAATTCCATAAAATCACCACCTTACTACTTCATTACAATACTGTGTTATAATCAAAACTATTTTTACTTAAACATAAGAACTAAATTTCTAGAGTGGAAATGTCACATTATGAAAAATGTTTTTTTTTTTTTTTTTTTTTTTGGTTGGCAGAATTCTTTAACTCTCTTTTGGCACATCATAACATTTTACCACCTTCAAAAGAAAAAAATAACCACTTGAGAAGTATTTTTGTGCTTTACGCAAGTCGCGCGGCAATATAACAATTTATTTGCTTCCGTCGGCTCCACGCAAGATTCATTTCGTTTCGTTATTAATAATAATAAGTATTTACTTATTGTTTGAGTGAAGAAAATCTTAAGTAATGTGGTCGCCGAGTAGTTTTAAAGTGCCGACGCTAAATTGGTCCAAAATATTGTTGAATTTGGTGTGTTTCATTTCATATACATATATGACAGTTTAAAAATGTGTATAATAGTTTGAAAATTTTGGATTTTTTGTTAAGAAAAGAAAATTCTATAGAAACTTAATGTAATAGTTTTGATAATTTGTTTTTAACAAATTTAAAAATATGTTTAATATTTGTTTTTCATTTTAAGTTTTATAGGATTGATGTATAATGGTTTTAGTCTAGTTTATAACAGTTACAAAATGTGTATAACAGTTTAAAAATATCCGATTTTATATAAAGTTTTGTAGGAACTTTATATAACAGTTTAAAAGGCTTTTTTCAAAATTATTATTTAAAAAATTTAAGGAAATATTGACGACAGTTCCAATAACAGTTTAAAAAAGTGTATAACAGTTAAAAAATGTATATAACTGATAAAAAATGTTTACAACAGTTTGAATATTGTTGTCTAAAATGTTAGAAAGTGTATAACAGTTTAAAAGTTATGATTGTTCTTATAAAGTTCTATAAAAATTTAGTACAACCGTTTTAATATTTTGTTAAATGTTTAGAATATGTGTATAACAGTTTAAAAATGTATTATAATATTAAAAATATCAAGTTTTTGAACAAATTATAACAAGTAAAGCAGTTTTAACATGTGTATAACAGTTTCTAATTTGGATAAGAGTTAAACTTTATCTATAACAAATTGAAATTTTGTATAACAGTTTTATATAACATTTAGAATGTGTGTATAACAGTTCTTAATTTTTGTATAACAGTTTATTATATATTAGTATAACAGTTAAGCTTTTTATAAAACAATCTAAAATATTGTATAACAGTTTTAATTTGAGTATAACAGTTTTATATAGCAGTTATAATTTTAGTATAAGTTTTAAATGTTTGTATGACAGTTTTTATTTTAGTATAATACTTTACATTTGTGGATAACAGTTTGGTTTTTTGGTATAACAGTTTCAATTTTGTTATAACAGTTAAACATGTTCTATAACAAGCTAAAATGTTGTATAAGAGTTTGAATTTAGGTATATTAGTTTTGTATAACACGTATGACAGTTTTATTTTGTGTATAACAGTTTAAATTTCTTATAACAGTATTAATTTAAGTATAACAGTTTAATATAACACTTAAAATGGGTGTATAACAGTTCGTAATTATTGTGTAATAGTTTAAATTTTAGTATAACAGTTTTAATTTTTAGTATAACAGTTTCAATTTAGTTATAAGAGTTAAAATTTTTCTATAACAATCTAAAATGTTGTATAACAGTTTTAATTTAAGTATAACACTTTGTATAACACCTTAAATTTGTGTATAACAGTTTCAATTTTGTTATAACAGTTAAACCTTTTCTATAACAATCTAAAATGTTGTATAACAGTTTTAATTTAAGTATAACAGTTTTGTATAAAATTTAAAATGCGTGTATAACAGTTTTTAATTGTTGGTTAACAGTTTGAATTTTGTATAACAGTTAAACTTTTTCAGGAAAAATTTAAAATGTTGTATAACAGTTTTAATTTGAGTATAACACTTTGTATAACACCTTAAATTTGTGTATAACAGTTTCAATTTAAGTATAACAGTTTTATACAACAATTAAAATGTTTGGTATGACAGTTTTAATTTAAGTATAACAGTTTTGTTTAACACATAAAATGTGTGTGTAACAGTTTGAATTTTGTATAACAGTTAAACTTTTTTAGGAACAATTTAAGATGTTGTATAGCAATTTTAATTTGAGTATAATAGTTTTGTATAACACTATAAATTTGTGTATAACAGTTTTAATTTGAGTATAACAGTTTTATGCAACACTTAAAATTTCTGTATAATTCAGTATAAAATAATCTAAAATGTTGTATAACAGTCTTATTTTAAGTATAACAGTTTGATTTTGTGTATAACAGTTTTGATTTTTGGTATAACAGTTAAACTTTGTGTATAACAAGTTAAAATTGTGTTTAACAGTTACAATTTAAGTATAACAGTTTTATATAACACTTTAAATTTGTGTATAGTAGTTCTTAATAGTTGGTATAACAGTTTCAATTTTGTATAACAATTATACTTTTTCAGGGAACAGTTTAAAATGTTGTATAACAGTTTTAATTTAAGTATAACAGTTTTGTATAAGACTTTAATTTGTGTATAACAGTTTTATTTTGTGTATTAGAAATTTTAATTTAAGAATAACACTTAAAATTTGTGTATAACAGTTCTAAAATTTTGGTATAACAGTTTCAATTGAACTTTTTCTCTAAAATTCTAAAATGTTGTAGAACAGTTTCCCAAACACTTAAAATGTGTGTATGAAAGTTTTAATTTAAGTATAACAGTTTTGTATAACAATTTAATTTTTTGTATAACAGTTTTTATTTTCAGTATAACAGTTTAAATTTGTGTATAACAGTTTTAATTTTTGTATAACAGTTTTTTGTGTATAAAAGTTTTCATTTAAGTATGTATAACAGTTTTCAAATGTGTGTATAACAGTTTTCAATTTTTGTATAACAGTTTTTTAAAACACTTCAAATTTGTGTATAACAGTTACATTTTTTGTCTAACAGTTCTCAATTTTTGCGTAGTAGTTTTAATTTTTGTATAACAGTTTTGTGTAACACATTTAATTTGTGTATAATAGTTTTCATTTAAGTATAACAGTTTTATATAGTTTTTTGTGTATAACAGTTCATAATTTTTGTACAACAGATTCAATTTGTCGTACCACAGTTTTTTATTTTTGTATAACAGTTTCTGATAACACTTTAAATTTGTTTATAACAGTTTAAATTCCGTGTATAACAGTTTTTAATTAATGTAGGTTTGAGCTAAATTTTGTAAAGGGTCTTTCATTAAGCGCTTCCTATCTTTAAATTTAAATAAAACAAAGTGTGTGTGAAATATCATTGACATTTTTTATTCGTTTGAAAGTCCCATTTGCCCGATGTTATCCAATATAACATCGGGCAAATGAACGCCACTACTTCGCTGGGTGGGGCTCAATCGAAATATAAAATTTTCCTTGACTCTGGCGCATAAATCAGACTAAATTTGAGCGATAGCATGAGTTATGTTGGCTTTAAGGGCCGCTGTGGTTTGTGGCTTATCCACATAGAGCTGTGACTTAAGAAAACACCACAAGAAAAAGGCTAAGGGGGATATATCGCACGATCTTGGTGCGATCTTCTGCTCAATGTGGCAGAAGATCGGCGCTACGTGCAAAACAACTCAATGTGGCATGAGTTGTTTTGCACGTAGCGCCGTCCTTTTGAAACCATATGTCGTTGGTCCAATCCAATCAAATTCTCAATGAAATATTGATGGATGACGCCGCAAGCCTAAAATCCACACCAAACAGTAACATTTTCGGCATGCATTGGACGCTCTTGGATCTCAGTTGGCTTGGTATCGCACCAAATTACTTTTATTGAGATTTCCACAAAACCCTAAAGTGGGATTTTTCATAAACAAAATGGGAATTTAAAATTTTCAATTAATTGTTTAAAAATACGTTAAATAGTTAGGAATTCACTCTTTTTTTTGAGATTCTAGTAAATCCCACACAAATCCTAAATTGGGGATTTTCATAAACAAAATGGGAATTCAAAAATTTTGCTAAATTCTTTAAAAATTGATTAGAAAGTTAAGAATTCACACTTATTTTGAGAATCCAGTAAATCCCAGTAATTTTCTAAATTGGGATTTTTCATAAACAAAATGGGAATTCAAAAATTTTGCTGAATTCTTTAAAAATTTATTAAAAAGTTAAGAATTCACACTTTTTTTGAGATTCCAGTAAATCCCAGTAATTTTCTAAAGTGGGATTTTTCATAAACAAAATGGGAATTCAAAAATTTTGCTAAATTCTTAAAAAATGTTTGCTAAATTCTTAAAATATCATTAATATTTAAATAATTCCTACTTTTTATGAGATTCTACTAAATCCCAGCAAATTCCTAAAGTGGGGATTTTCATAAACAAAATGGGAATTGTTAAATTTGTGTTAAATCAATCAAAATTTATTTAAAAGCTAATAATTTATGCATTATTTGAGATTTTAGTAAATCCCACTCAGTTTTCAAAAAGTGGGGATTTTTGTACAAAAAATGGGAATTAATTTTTTTGGTGGAATTCGTTTAAAACTAAATATAAATTCATTAAAATACTTAATAAAAGCTACTAATCCATAATTATAAAATAATTCTAGCAAATCCCACTAGATTCCTAAAGTGGGATTTTTCAAATAGAAAATGGGAATTGTTAAATTTGTGTCAAATCAATAAAAATTTATTAAAAAGCTAATAATTTATGGTTCATTTGAGATTTTAGTAAATCCCAGTCAATTTCCAATAAGTGGGGATTTTTTATAAAAAAATGGGAATTTATTTTTTTTGTGGAATTCTGTAAAATTGCATTAAAAATTAGGTTAGGCATAGTTTTTTTGAGATTCTAGTAATTCCCACAAATTCCTAAAGTGGGATTTTTCAAAAACAAAATGGGAATTGTTAAATTTGTGTCAAATCAATAAAAATTTATTTAAAAGCTAATAATTTAAGCGTTATTTGGGATTTTAGTAAATCCCACTCAGTTTTCAAAAACTGGGGATTTTTATAAAAAAAATGGGAATTAATTTTTTTGGTGGAATTCGTTAAAAATTAAATATAAATTCATTAAAATACTTAATAAAAGCTACTAATCCATAATTATAAAATAATTCTGGCAAATCCCAGTAATTTCCTAAAATGGGATTTTTCATAAACAAAATGGGAATTGTTAAATTTGTTTTAAAACAATAAAAATTGATTAGAAAGCTAATAATTTATGTATTATTTGAGATTTTAGCGAATCCCACTCAATTTCAAAAAGTGGGGATTTTTAAAAAAAATGGGAATTCATTTTTTTTGTGGAATTTTGTAAAATTAAATTAAAAATTATGTTAGGAATGGTTTTTTGGGGATTTTATTGAATCCCACACAATTTCCACAAAGTGGGGATTTTTTATAAAAAAATGGGAATTTAATTTTTTGATGGAATTTTGTAAAATTACATTAAATATTATGTTGGGCATGCTTTTTTTGAGTTTCTAGTAAATCCCACTTAATTCCTAAAGTGGGATTTTTCTTAAACAAAATGGGAATTTAAAATTTTTGCAAAAATTTTTTAATATGTGAAATATAACAGATTTAAAATGAGTTTTAATTTTGTTTAGAGAGAATTTTTATGAATTTTTTCATCTTAAGCTGGCATTTTCTTCAATTACATATTGAAAGGACTTTTTTTGGAATACAATTTTTTAGGCAAAATTTTAAGTATATATTGTTCTATTTTGATTTTTTTGATAATTTGCTTTTGTTATAAACTATATTAATGGAATTTTATTTAAAAATTTAGGTGGACTTAATATTCAATGAAGAAGGCTCATGTCCTTTATGCAATAAAACCTTTTCAAGGAAATCCTCTTTGATAACACACATACGCAATCATGCAGCTGAAAGGAAATTTGTATGCAATTATTGCAATAAAGGTAAAATCAAAAGAGAAATTTTTATAAAATTGAAAGCCAAAATTAATAAAATTTTCTTTTAAAGGTTTCACTCAAGCGGCCAATTTAAGAAATCATGAGCGCATACACACCAATGATCGTCCTTATGTTTGTGTGGATTGTGGCAAAACTTTTACACAGGTAAAATTTTTTTAACTTTTAAATAGAACAAATTATATTTATCAAAATCCTTACTTAATTACAGATCACCAATCTAAACAATCACAGACGTTTGCATACCGGCGAACGTCCCTTTGTTTGCATTGAGCCGGAATGTGGGCGCTCGTTTGCCCAAGTAACCAATCTGAATAATCATATGAAAACCCACCATAAAGTCCAACAATACTGTTGCAATCAATGCCCGAAGAAATTCACGCAAGTCACCTCGCTCAATCAACATTTACAAGCTCATGCCGGCATTACCGGCTACTATTGTCCCCGGTGTCCGGAAAAGACCTTTAAGCAGCAATCCCAGCTACACACCCATATGAAATCACATGGTCTTCAGTATCCCTTCGAGTGTTCGAAGTGTGATGAGAAATTCTTGCAGCAGGCCCACTTGGAGCAGCATCTGAAGATGCATGATGAGTTCAAATACAAGTGCAATATTTGTCCTAGTTCGTTCAATCAGGAGACCCTACTTAAGAAGCATGAACAACGTCATTTAGAGGGCAGGTGCTTGCAAAAGAACAATTTTTTACCAACGACTGCTTATTTTTTAAAACAAAAAAGCAGCCGGACTTTTTTCCAACACATTTTTGCTAATATATTAACCTTTTGTTTTTCTCTGTCTTATCTCTTTTTTTATGTTTGGCTTTGTTTGGTTTTCTATAACATGGAAATGGTATGATAATTGTGTGCAGGTACCTCACTTGCCCTGTGGCCAATTGTAATGAGGCGTTTGCTGTTCGCCAACATCTCTCGAAACATTTGCTAAATAGTCATTCGCATACCGAACTACCGCCTCCAAAACGCTCCAAGAAATGCATAACATTACAACCGCCTCAACAGCCTGTCACCATGGTTGGCCAGCCATTGTCTTTACAACATGCACCCCAACGTATGTTTATTAAAGATGAATCAGATGATGATTAAAAAAATATATTTTTATCTATTTATTTATACATACAACACACTCTTTATATATAACTCTTTATATATATAAAAAAAACAAATTTATTAAACATCTATCTATATATCTACCTATTTTAAAAACTAAATTAATTAACCTTTATGGCAATTATTAGTTTCGTTTACTAACCATAGAGATTTTTGAAAATTTTTGAGTTTTTGTAAGACCTTCCAATTCAATTCTTTATTATTATATAGAAAAATCTATGTTCTTCCCTTTTAAAATTAGTTTGAATTAATCATTCTTAATTGTATTTAAAATCTCTTAAATTTTTATCTTTTATTAAGATATCAAGACTTTAATATGTTTTGGAATAAAGTTTTATTAAGTGTTAAAGTAAAAAAACAAAAATTTTAGTTGGATATTAAGCTAAAGCTGAACAATGACTTAAAATGTTTGCTTTAGGTTTGAAATATAGACTTATAGATCGGAAACTCACCTAACTCAGTTGTCAGAAACCTTAGAGGTTTCAATGTGTTTTTTTGTTTGAGTTGCTTTCTAGTTTCCTCTTTATTTGTATTTCAGATTCAGATAAATATAGATAAATACATATAGATCGTAAACTCAGCTTTGACAGACCTAACTCAGTTGTCAAAAACCTAAAAAAAACTTATGTGAAAACAAAAACAAAGATTTAAAATGTTTGCTTTACGTTCAAAATATAGACTCATAGATCGGAAACTCACCTAACTCAGTTGTCAGAAACCTCAAAGGTGAGAATGTGTTTTTTTGTTTGAGTTGCTTTCTAGTTTCCTCTTTATTTGTATTTCAGATTCAGAAACATAGATAAATACACATAAATCGTAAACTCAGCTTTGACAGACCTAACTCAGTTGTCAAAAACCTAAGAAAAACTTATGTGAAAACAAAAACAAAGATTTAAAATGTTTGCTTTAGGTTCAAAATATAGACTCATAGATCGGAAACTCACCTAACTCAGTTGTCAGAAACCTTAGAGGTTTTAATGTGTTTTTTTTTGTTTGAGTTTTTTTCTAGTTTCCTCTTTATTTGTATTTCAGGTTCAGAAACATAGATCGTAAACTCAGCTTTCACAGACCTAACTCAGTTGTGAAAAACCTAAGAAAGAACAGTTTGAAAAGAAAAACAACACTCCTGTGATGATTTTGAATAATTTTTTCTTTGAGTTTTTTTTTTAGTTTCTGATCTATGGGTATTTCTCTATGTGAAGAGTCAGAATTAGGGGTCTGATTCATAGAGAAATACACATATTTTATTTTATTTATTTCAAAAAAATGCAGTAAGCCTATTAAGGTCATATAACGGAAACTAGAAACAAAACTCAAAGAAAAAATATTCAAAATCATTACACGAGTGTTCTTTTTGTTTTCACATAGGTTTTTGACAACTGAGTTAGGTCTATGATAGAAGAGATAGGATAAACGCTATCGGAAAATTATTTTAAAATTTTTTTGTATGAAAATCACTCAGTTTTTAAATAATTTTTGAGTATTTTTAAAACAAAAATTTTAAAATTGTTTTCCTTTTTGTGTTTCTGAATCAGGCCCTGTATTTTGGTAGTGTTTCTGAATCAGGCTGTATGTTGGAATTGGAATTTACGAGGTTTCACTAAACTTTTGTTTAAATAAATTGAATTTGAAGCCTTAAATCTTTTAATTCTGAAAAGTCTTTAAAACTTGTTATTGCCAGTCCGATTTAGCTACAAAAACTTAAACACATAATGGGATAGTTTCTCAATTAAAACATTTTATTTAAGAAAATGTTCTGTATTGAGAAACTCAAGATTCAGTGAGTTAGTTTTAAAGGAAATTTTGTAAAACAGTTATAAAATTTGGATAAATCGGATGGAACAAGGCTATAACAGTTTTATAGTTTGTATAATAGTTTAAAAATTCTCAGTTGTCATAGATTTTTAACATGGAATTTGTATAACAGTTAAAATATTTTAAATTTTTTATAGGTTTTTGTCTTGAAATTTTTATAAAAGTTTTAATATTTTGTTTAACAGTTTAAAAAACCGACATTTTCATATAAAGTTTGATACGAACTTAATATAACAGTTTAAATATGAGTATAACAGTTAGTGTGAGTTCTATAACATCTTTATTATGGGTATAACAGTTGAAAAATCTTAGGGTTTGTAGAAAGTTTTAAAGGAACATAGTAAAATAGTTGCAATATTGTATAAAGCATAATCAACTGTGTATAACACTGTAAATATTTGTATAACAGTTTTAATTTTTTATATAACAGATTCAGTAATTTGTATAACAGTTAAAAATGTTTGCTTTGAACTGTATATAACAGTTTCAGCATATATGTATAACAGTTTTCATTTCAGTAATTAGTATAACAGTTTTATTATGAGTATAACAGTTACAAATTATAGTTTTTGATATGCAATTTTATAGATACTTTATAAAATAGTTTCAATATTGTATTTATACATTTTAAAATGTTATGAATATTTGTATAACAGTTTTAAATTTTTATATAACAGTTTCACTAATTTGTATAACAGTTAAAAATTTTAGCTATGTAATAAGGTTAATAGGAACCCATTGTTATACAACATTTTGATCTGTTTATAACAGTTTAAACATCTGTATAACAGTTTCAGTAATTTGTATAACAGTTCAAAAATGTAAAACAGTTTCAATATTGTATAATATTCATTTTAAAATGTGTATAACACTATAAATATCTGTATAAAAGCTTAAATTTGATTATAACAATTAAAAGTTATAGCTATGTATAAAGTTTAATAGGGACTCATTGTTAGATAACATTTTAAACTGAGTATAACAGTTTAAATATCTGTATAACAGTTTCAGTAATTTGTATAACAGTTCAAAAATGGAATTTTTAGTATAAAATTTTATGGGGACAGTTTCAATATTGTATAATATACATTTTAAAATGTGTATAACACTATAAATATCTGTATAACAGTTTAAATTTGATTATAACAGTTAAAAGTTTTAGCTTTGTATAAAGTTTAATAGGGACTCATTGTTATATAACATTTTGAACTGAGTATAACAGTTTAAATATCTGTATAACAGTTTTAAATTAGTACAGTAATTTGTATAATAGTTGTAAATTATAGTAACTCACTGTTATACAACATTTTAAACTATATATAACAGTTTAAATATCTGTATAATAGTTTTATTTTGAGTTTTTAATATAAAATTTTATGGGAACTTTGTAAAACAGTTTCAATATTGTATATTATACATTTTAAAATGTATATAACACTCTAAATATTTGTATAACAGTTAAAAATTATAGTTTTCAGTTTGAAAAAACTTAAAACTGCTATAAGATCCCAGGTTTTCGTATATTTATTACAGTATAGCAGTCATAACAGTTTTAAAATTCTGTATAACAGTTTAAAAATTATTGATTTTTATATAAAGATTGACATAACATTTTAAATATTTGTATAACAGTTTCTGTAACAATTAAATTATAGTTTTTGTATAAATTTTAATAAGAACTCTGTATTTTTTAAAAAAAGTTCTAAAATGTATTGAATGTATTGAACATTTAGAAAATGTTCATAGATTTTTTTACAGGAAATTAGTAGAACAGTTTCTATAATTAAAAGTTTATACTTTAAAATCGCATTTTATATGAAAATTATTTTAATATTTTGAAAATTAAATTTCAGAATTATATTCTTTCTGTCTCAACTTATTTGATTACAAAATTTCCAGTACCCCAGGGGCTACTTTGTAGGAATTTTTCATAGAAACTTAACTGTCCATTCTAAGCTTCTATACATTGTGATAAAACGTAATAACCCTTCAGGGGGAACTACTGACTATACGATTCGAAAAGAAAATATGTAGAATTTATATATTTTTAGAAATTTGACATAGAAACTTAATTTGCAGGGAGACTTTCACATAATTCGTTTTGAAACTTGTATAAATTATGATAGTATATTGTAGACCCCCTTGGGGGACTAGTGGTTATACGTTTTGAATGAATTTTGTAGGAATGTTTCATAGAAACTTAACATTAAGTGGAGTTTCAACATAATTTGATTAGAAACTTATATTAATTGTGATTGTACATTGTTTACCCCCTGGGGGATCTACTGGTTCTATAATTTGAAAAGAAAATCTATAGAATTTTTTATTATTTATACAATTCCCAGGGGAGTTTATGAGAAATTCCATTAGAAAACAAAGTATAACATGTACTTATTCAGCTTTATAAAAAACTTATAGGAAGCAGGTAATTAGAGCAAAATGGACAAGAAAATCTACATACTTTCTGTATATAACATATTATTGACAACTTTGACTTGATCTCTATTAATTAAAAGTATTAGAAATCAAGGCATACAGGTGCAAACTTGAGCAAATACTTACAATTTCCTAATTTAATCTTCAAATGTTCAACATAACCTATTTTTTTTTTAATTTCCCTAAAAAATTCATTAAATTTGTACAGAAATTATAGTTCAAAGATAAGCTTAAATGTTTCAAGGCTTAATATAGAAATTTTCTTTGAAAATATTAAAAAATTTCAACCTAACCTAGAAAATATTTTTTAAATTTGCATTGAAATGCATTAAATTTGTATGGAAATAATAGTTTAAAGAAGGGATTAAATCGTTCAAGGCTTTAAAAGGAAAATTTCCTTGGAAAATGTTAAAAAATTTAAAAAATTCAATATAACCTAAAAAATTATTTCTTAAATATGCAATAAAATTCACTAAATTTATATAGAAATACTAGCTTGAAGAAGGGATTAAATCGTTCAAGGCTTTAAATGGAATTTTTCCTTAAAAAATATTAAAATATTCAACAAAATCATAAAATTTTCAACATAACCTAAAAACTATTTTATTAAATTTGCAATAATGCATTAAATGCATTAAATTTATATAGAAATAATTGTTTAAAGAAGGGGTTAAATTGTTCAAGTCTTAATATAGAAACTTTCTTTGAAAATATTAAAAATTTCAACAAAATCATAAAATTTTCAACCTAACCTTAAAAATATTTTCTTAAATTTGCAATAAAATGCTTTAAATTTATATAGATTTAATAGTTTAAAAATATTTTTTAATGTATCAAGCCTTTAAATGGAAATTTTTATGGAGAAATATTATAAAATTAAAAAATTAAAAAAAATTTCAACCTAACCTAAAAAATATTTTTGTAAATTTCCCATAAAATACGTGAAATTTATATAGATATAATATTTTAAAGAAGGGATTAAATCTTTTAAGGCTTTAAATGGAAATTTTCCCAGAAGAATTTTAGAAATTTCAACAAAATTAAAAAATGTTCAACCTAACCTAAAAAATATTTTCTTAAATTTGCAATAATATGCATTATATGTATATAGAAATAATAGATTAAAGATAAACTTAAATAATTCAAGACTATAAAAGGAAATTTTCTGGGAAAATGTTACAAATTTCAACAAAATCATACAATTTTCAACCTAACCTAAAAAATATTTTCTTAAATTTGAATTGAAATGCATTAAATTTGTATGGAAATAATAGTTAGAAGAAGGGATTAAATCGTACAAGGCTTTAAATCGAAATTTTACCTGAAAAATATTAAAAATTTCAACCAAATTAAAAAATGTTCAACCTAACCTAAAAAATATTTTCTTAAATTTGCAATAATATGCATTAAATGTATATAGAAATAATAGATTAAAGATAAACTTAAATAATTCAAGACTTTAATAGGAAATTTTCTGAGAAAATGTTACAAATTTCAACAAAATCATATAATTTTCAACCTAACCTAAAAAATATTATCTAAAATTTGAATTGAAATGCATTAAATTTGTATGGAAATAATAGTTAGAAGAAGGGATTAAATCGTACAAGGCTTTAAATCGAAATTTTCCCTGAAAAACATTAAAAATTTCAACCTAACCTAAAAAATATTTTCTTAAATTTGCATAGAAATGCATTAAATTTATAGAGAAATTATAATTTAAAGTTAGGCTAAAATGTTTTTAGGGGAAACAAGAAAATTTTTCCTGAAAATTATTAAAATTTTTTCAAAAATCTCTATTATTTAAGTTATTTTCCCTATAAATTCCTTTATTTAAACAATATTTTTTGGTTCTCTTGCATTCTGCTTACTTTCTTAAGCTTTAAGTTTATGATGGTGTATTCGCAATTAATTTTCTTTTTAACCCAGCTTATGATTAAGGGGATTGTGCTCTTTAACAAAATTTTTTATTTTTAAAAAAAATATTTAGCTGCATCTTGAAAAAAAAAACGTTTTAGTTAAACGTTTTTGCTTTAATACTTAAAACGAA
Source organism: Calliphora vicina (assembly GCF_958450345.1). Classification (NCBI taxonomy): domain Eukaryota; kingdom Metazoa; phylum Arthropoda; class Insecta; order Diptera; family Calliphoridae; genus Calliphora; species Calliphora vicina. The sequence continues at coordinate 119,316,215 of NC_088783.1, forward strand.
TGAGCTTTTACTTTAATTTTTTAAAAAAAAGCTTTAGTTATTATTTTTTTAATAAAATTTTTAAAATACTAAAAATGCAACAACTATATTATATAAACAAAAATATTTAACAATAAATTAACAGGATTTTCAGTTTTTTAAACTATAAACATTAAAAAAAATGCTTATTTTTTATACAAAATTAATTAGTTAAGTTAGTAATTCACAAATTTTAAATTTTAAGTTTTAATTTTTTTATAAAAAAACCCAATATTTACACACAATTTTAATTTTAATTTAATAAATTCAATTTTTCTTTTCACATTACATCCCCTCCCTAACCAAATCTTTTCATTTTCAAAACCTAAACAATTCACTGATTAACCTCCCCTCCCCCACCTTCACACACACACATTACTTATTATTTTTGGGAAAAACAAAAACAAAAACTTAAAAATTAAAACTTCCCCTTTAAACTATCGTTACGTCCTTGGTCCAATGTCTTCTGTTTTCTGAAACTCTTTTTAGGTGGTCGCCCCCCTAAGAATAAAAATAAGGTAAATTCTTTAAATATTCCATCATTGATTAAAATCGAAATTAATGATGTTCTGAATTATAATCAGCCAGTTATAAATAATGTAAGTGGCCTTTCGATACCACAACAATTAAATCAGCACCTGCAACAGCAGCAGCAACAACAGCAGCAGCAACAACAACAGCAGCAACAACAACAGCAGCAGCAACAACAGTTACTACAACAGCAACAACATCAGCTATTATTGGGCAATCAAGTTAAAGTCCGCTACATACCCAATAATCAAATCAAATAGAAATCAAGAAAAATGTATTCAAAACTTATGATCTGTCATAATTTTTGAATATTTCTTTCATCAACTTTATATAAATACATATTTTATTATTTTACTTTTATTTTTTTTGGCAATTTTAATTATTAACTCTATCGTTATTTTATAAGAACAAATTTATATTATTTTAAGTTTGATTTTTGTTTACAAAACTCCCCTTAGCCCCCCCTACTTCCCACAATATTTTTTCTATAAGATTTAAATATTAGATTTAAATTAATTAACTAAAACTAAAAGAAAATTATAAAAATAAAAACAATTATACAAAATTTTTAAACAAAAAAATAACTAATTTTAAGCTTATGAATAGTTTATACAAAAAAAGAAAAATAAAAACGTAATAAACAAAAAGAAAATAAAAAAAAATAATAATAATTTTTTTAAAAATGTATAACATATCTTGAACAGTTTTATAAACAGCAAAAAAGAAAACCCCTTACATGCAATAATAAAGTAATAGTAATTATTAACAACTAGTAAATACCATAAACAATAATAAACTAAAGTTTGAAGGAAAATGTAGAATAAATAGAAAACAAAAGGCAAAATGTTTTAAACAAAAAAAAAACCTAACCTAAAAAGTAATTTTTAAATTTCGCTTAAAATTCATTATATTTATAAAGAAATAATAAATTAAAGACAAACTTAAATAAATCAAGTCTTAAATAGGGAAATTTTCCTAAAAAATATTAAAAATTTCAACAAATTCATAAAATGTTCAACATAACCTAAAAAATATTTTTTTTTAATTTCCCTTAAAATTCAATAAATTTGGAAAGAAATAATAGATTAAAGAAAAACTTAAATAATACAAAGCTTTAATAGGGAAATATTCTTGAAAAATGTTGAAAATTTTAACAAAATCCCAAAATGTTTAACATAACCTAAAAAACAATTTTTAAATTTTCCATAAAATTCAATAAATTTATATGGAAACAATAGATTGAAGCTATGCTGAAATGTTTCAATAATTAAAATGGAAAGTTTCCTTTAAAAATATTAAAAATTTCAACAAATTCATAAAATGTTCAATATAACCTAAAAAATATTTTCTTAAATTTTCCTTAAAATTCAATAAATTTAGAAAGAAATAATGGATTAAAGATAAATTTAAATAATAACAAAGATTTAATAAGGAAATTTTCCTAAAAAATATTAAAAATTTCAAAAAAATCATAAAATGTTCATAACATATTTGTTTCAAATTTCTCTTAAAATTCACTAAATTTATAAAGCAATAAATAAATTAAAGACAAACTTAAATAAATCAAGTCTTAAATAGGGAAATTTTGCTAAAAAATATTGAAAATTTCAACAATTTCATAAAATTTTCAACATAACCTAAAAAATATTTTGTTAAATTTTTCATAAAATTCAATAAATTTGGAAAGAATTTATATATTAAAGATTAACTTAAATAATTGAAAGCTTTAATAGGGAAATTTTCTTAAAAAATATTGAAAATTTCATAAAAATTATAAAATGTTTATACCTAAAAAATATTTGTTTTAAATTTCTCTTAAAATTCACTAAATTTATAAAGAAATAATAGATTATTAATGAAATTAAGAAGAAATTTGTAGAAAACATTTTTAATGAATTGTAATTATGAACATGTCTTAATAATAATAATGAAATTAAATAAATCTAGGCTTCAATAGGGAAATTTTCCTAAAAATATTAAAAAGTTCAACAAATTCATAAAATTTTCAACATAACCTAAAAATATTTTTTTTAAATTTCCTTTAAAATTTATTAAATTTATAATGAAATAATAGATTAATACTGAAATTAAATAAATCAAGGTTCAATAGGCAAATTTTCTTAAAAAATATTGAAATTTCAACAATTTCATAATTTTTTTTTTTTTAATTTCCAATAAAATTTAATAAATTTATATAGCAACAATGGATTAAAGCTATACTTAAATGTGACAATGATAAAAATAGAAAGTATCCTTTAAAAATATTGAAAATTTCAACAATTTCATAAAATTTTCAACATAACCTCAAAAATATTTTTTTATTTTCCCATAAAATGCATTAAATCTACGTGGAAATAATATTTTGAAGATATTTTTAAATGTTTCAAGGCTTCAATAAGGAAATTTTCCTAAAAGATATTAAAAATTTAAACAAATTTCTAAAAATATTTATTTAAATTTGTAATAAAATGCATTAAATTTTAATAGAAATAATAGTTAACAGACAAAGTTAAATAAATCAAGGTTCAATAGGGAAATTTTCTTAAAAAATATTAAAAATTTCATAAAATTTTCAACATAACCTAAAAAATATTTTCTTAAATTTCCCATAAAATTCATTAAATTTATGTGGAAATAATATTTTGAAGTTATTTTTAAATGTTTCAAGTCTTTAAAAGGAAATTTTCCATAAGAATATTAAAAGTTTCAACAAAATTCTAAAATTTTCAACATAACCTCCAAATTTTTCACATAAACTAAAAAATATTTTCTTTAATTTCAAAAAATATTCCTAAAAATTGAGAAGAAGCAAAGTTTAAAGAAATTCCTAAATGTGTTAAGGCTTAAAAATAGACAATTTTATTAAATAGTATTAAAAATAAATCAAAATTTCAATGTAACCTTAAAAATTTCAACATAACCTCAAAATTTATTTTGAAATTTTGAGGATTCTTAAATGATTTAAGCCTAATAGCTAAGTTTTTAGCCAAAAAAACAAAATTTTTATGGAAAATTAAAAAAAAATACAAAGTTACCTTCAAAAATTCAAAATAAGAAATAATTAGAAAGTGTTAAGGCAAAAAGAAATGGTTTCAGCTTAAATATGAACTTTTTCATATAATTTGTTCACATAAGTTTAAAAAAATGTCTTGAATTTCAAATAATCTTAATAAAAATTAAGTAGAAACAAAGCTTAAAAAAATTATTAAATGTTTCAAGGAGAAAAATTAAAATTGTGCTTAAAAAGGTTTAAAAGAAAATCAAAATTTCAATGTAACCTCAATTTTTTGAACATAACCTTAAATTTATTTAATAATATCCAAATAAATTCTATACAGATTTAAAGCATGTAATAGTTTCAAGAAATACTTAAATGATTTAAGCTTAAAAAGGAGTATTTTGTAGTTTCTTTGTCTTAAAATATTAAAAATTTCATTATAACCTCAAAATTTCAAATTAAATTTTAATTAATTTTAAAAAATTTAATAAATTTTAAATTTGAATAATTTAAAAAAAAAATCAAATTTATTTTAAATTAATTAAATTTAAATTAATTTCAAACTTAGTTTCGAATTTTATTTTAAAAAATTTCAAATTATATTTAAATAAATGAAAAATTTTATTAAAATAATTTTGAAAAAAATCAAATTTAATTAAAATTAATATCGAATTTAAATTAAAAAATTAAATTTAAAATTTTATTAAATTTATAAACAGATTTCAATTTTGAATTTAATTTTAATAAATTTCAAAATTAATTTTGAAATAATTTCAAGTATAATAATTATGATTATTTTAAATTTTGATTTACGAAATAATTAAAAATATTTTGTTGGTTTTTAAAGTTTTTTCTAAATTTTAAAATAAAAAATTAAATTTTTTTTTTCAATATTTAGTTTTAATTTTTTCCAAAATTCGAAATGATTTTTTTGATTTTAAATTTTTTTCAAAATTAAAATTTATTGAATTTTTTTTTTCAAATCCAAAGTTTTTCAGTTACAGTTTAATTAAACTTGTTAGGTTTATACGCAACTTTATTCACATAAAGAATTTGTATTCTTATTCGAGAAGCATTTTCAGCTTGAGAATTATTAAACATTTTTGGGAAAGAAATTTGTTTAAAATAGAATTCATTTTGTCTATTTCATTTATACTACATTTTCCATCAATCCTCCGCAGCAAAATATTTTTGAACTATTTTCTATATATAAATTAATTAATCCAACTACCACAAACTACATAAAAATCAGTTTTCCTATAATTGTAAATACCATAAGAATACAACAATAAACAAAACAAATTTATTATAGCCAACAGCAATAAACTAAAATATTAAATTTTATTTAAAACCAGCTCTCATCATAACAACAACAATAAACCAAACTCAAATTCATTATTCATTTTTAACACTAAAAAAAAATCATTTAAAAAAACTTTTTAAAACAAAAAAAAAAAAAAATCATCGAATAATTATTGAAATATTATTTTGTGAAACATAATTTTATGTTTGGTTTTTTTATAGAAAAAAATTATTAAGTTTTTTTTTATTATTATTATTGAATTACAAATACGTACATAACAATTTACATAATAAATAACTTTAAACAAATAAACAAAAATTATATTTAATACAATTAATACAAAATAAATAAAATAAAAAAAAACTGAAGAAAATTAAGAAGTAAAAGAGAAAAAAGTAATAGCAATAGTATTTTACAATTAATTATTATTATATATTTACTATAAACAAAAACAACACACATAAAAAACAATTGTCATAAGTCTCAAAAACACTCAAAATTTCTAAAATAACAGTTTAAAACAACAAGAACAACAAACAAATCACACTACTGTAATGAGTAAATAAACAACAAATCATTATTTATGTAAGAAAAATACTGTCTTACAACACTACTGTGTTTTTAATTTTGAATAAAATTCTTAAAGAGAAAAATTAATGAAAAAAAATTATAAAAATAAAAAACTGAAGTTTTATTTAACAAAAACCGGGCAAATAACCATTTCCACGCAATTAAACCTTTACAAACCATTAACAATAAACACTTTTGTTTTGTTTTGGTCATTACAACAACAACTCACTTGTACACACAGCAATTACAACTGCTAAACAACAACAACAATACAAATTCGTCAACACTTGCCAACAACAACAACTACACCAGCAACAAACAATTAACTTCGCTAGTCACACGATTAAACATAAACACACGCACCCACACTTAACGGAAGTCATTATAAATGAGAGCTGAGCAAAAGGGGTTTCATTATAAATGAAAGCTGAGAAAAAGGGTTAAATAAGCAGCGCTGCCAGAAACTGCGTTTTTTTTGGTCAAGATTACAGAAATAGTTTTTTTAACGATTTTTGTTAAGGAAATTTGTTATTTGTGTAATAAAAAGCAAGTTTTATTAATAAATATCAATGATAACAATTATTTTTTAAGGCAGAGAGAGTAAAATAAATAAATTTAGGCTAGAAATGTTGGAATGATTTCTAATTTTCTGTTCAATAGCATTTTTGGAACAGCTTAGCGACGCTATAATTCTGAAAAGGTCATGTTGAGTCCAGCTGGCCTGAGTTCTTTTTACAGTGGGTCAAAGTTTTAATTTTTTTTAATGAAATGAAAAAAAAATTGTAAGTTAATCACCCCTATCGTGAAAAACATGTGAAATTTATGTTCCTATGAAATATTTATTTCCCTCGAAGGGAAAATTGCTATCGTGATATTCCCTTCAACTTTTCATTGTTTTTTTTATTGTTTACAAAATTTCATCTAAAAATTTCACAACATGAGGAATTTTTTCACGTGAACAAAGTTTATGAACGAAAAATGGGAAATGGGAACATATTTCATGTGAAATATTGATTCGCTATAGGGGTGAATGTCTGACAGAATTCTTATTGTTAGATTTGTATTGTGAAATTTTATGGGCATCATTTTTGTGGAAGATCTTAAACCTGTAGCTCCTCTCTTTAGGCGTCGATTTGACTCTTTTTTGAGAAAATCAAAAAAGTCCTTTCAAAAAAGACATTTAAGGATTCAAATATTCTACGAAAATTTTTGCCGGAAAATTTTAGGGGGGGTCACCAAAGATATCAAATTTATAAATAAAGTTCTTTACGCTTAATTAGCAAAATTACAAGCCACCTTGGGTTTCACAATTTTTTATAAAATCGCCAAAAATTCATTTATAATTCGAATAAGCTGAAATTGAAAATATAAATAGTCCTTGGGAAGGTCTACAAAAAATACTCATACTTGTATATTTTATTTCTTTCAGTTCAAGAGATATTTAGCTTTATTTATTTTATTTTTTAATTTTGCTCGATATTTTTTTTGGTTTTTTGGATAGACGGGCCTAAGGAGGGTCGAATTTTTTTTAAAAAAAATCTGCTATATTGGCTATAAAATTCTGAATACAATAATGGATTAAAATATTCTACGAAACCAAAATACCAAAGATACCAAAAATGTAAATAAAGCTGTTTACGCTTAATAAGCAAAATTACAAGCCACTTTGGGTTTTACATTTTTTTAAAAAATAGCCAAAAATTCATTTATAATTCGAATAAGCTGAAATTGAAAATATAAAGAGTCCTTGAGAAGGTCTACAAAAAACATGAATACGTATGTAAGTTATCTCTTTTAGTTCAAAAGATATTTAGGTTTATTTTTTTAATTTTGCACGATATTTTTTTTTGGTTTGTTGGATTTAACGGGCTTAAGGCTCCAATTTTATTTTAAAAAATCTGCTATATTGGCTATAAAATTCTAAATAAAATAAACAAATTTATTAAGAGTTATCTTGTCCCTATAAAAAGTTACAAGCATCCAAATTTTCAAGTTTTTTCCCAAAAAGGTCCCTGTATTTTTTCTTTAATAGAAAAAAATTTTCTTCGGGACTATATTTCATTTTTATATGATCCTGAAAGAGAACTTAATACAAAAGCTTATAAAATAAAATTTGGCTCATTTAAAAGGACATAGCCCCCCTAAGACCCATACAAACTTGACAAATTTTTGAAAATTTTTTTTTAATTTTGAAAAAATCTTTTATAGAAACAAATTTTCTTCGGGACTATATATAAATTTTATATGGTCTAGAAAGTGAACTTAATACATAAGCGTGTAAAATAAAATTTTGCTCATTTAAAAGGACATAGTCCCCCCTAAGACCCATACAAACTTGGCAAATTTTTAAAAAAATATTTTAGGTTTGAATGAAAAATTCTAAAAAACGCAAAGCAAAGATCCTCCTAAAAGCAACATATTTGTATAGCCCTCTATGTTATTTAAATTCATACAAAGTTTTTTTTTTACTATCACATGGTAAATACCGCCACAGTGGCCACTTTTCTAAAAAAACTCAGTTTTTGGAACACATTTTCCCCGTTTTACAAATTTCGGTATTTGAAAATAAAAACTGACCAAAATTATAATGACATTCATTTAAGGACTTTCAAATATTGTTATGATATCTTTAACCGTTGACATTTTTCAGCCCAATTATGAATAAAAAAATCCCCGGGAGTTTGTTACCCATGAGTTTTTTCCCATTGAATTTGAATAGGAAAAATGAGAAAAGGGAAAAAACTCCCGGGGAATTCTTATTCATAATAGGGCTGAATATTTTATTTTTTTTTTAGTTTTTTAAGGAATATGTCGTCTGAAAAATTTCTAAAATTATTTTATTCTACTAAAATATCAATCATGAAGTCCTAAGGTTTTCTGCAATACCAAATACTTATAGAAAAAGCTTGTATTTACTCTTCAAAGGCTCCACACACATTAACCCCTTTAAAAAATGTTCAAGTTTTTTTCATAAGCCATCTTGCGGAAAGATTTCTCATACCCAAGTGATTATTGAAAATTAAAACCACTGAACCCTCTCTCTCTCCCACTATCAATTTCCGACCGGCCAACACCATATCGTAATTTTTTTCAATTGTTTCTAGGGTAGAGCCTCGACTGGGAGTCCAGAAGGATCTGTATTTATCAAGCTTAGCCTTTATTTCAGTGACGGTTTTTATCCCCAAAAAATAATGCCAATTTCTCTTCAAGTCACAAGGTAGTCTGCTATTAATGGCTGTCAAACGCAGCTGGTTCAAATTTTGATAGGAGTCAACTGACTGCTGCCTGTTGAAAAGTGCAATGTTGCCCCCTTTCTGTTAAGAGACGGAAAATTGAAAATATGTTGGGGACAATTAAATCAAAAACAATTTAGTTTTCAATTGCAATTTACTTTACAAATATCTCTGTTACTACAAATATTTCCCATTCATTTCATAATTTTTAGTGCTTTAAATAGTTGGCATCACAATTCAACCACTCAATTCCCTCTACTCATTATTAATATTGTTGTTGTTTTGATCTTATAAAAGGGTTTGACATATATTTTTTCTGTTTGTTTTGTTTTGATTCTATCATTTTAATGTAGATGTGTGAGAGTGAGTGTGTCCATGTAATAGATATTTGATACTTTGCGTATAATTTGTTTTGATTTTGTTCTTGTAGCAAAAGTAAACAATGGTTTGTGTAGCTGTTGTTGTTTATTGTTTTGACACCTACACTCTTATGTTATATATGAATGGTGGGAAATTTGTGTTTATTTATTTTTTGTTGTAGAAAGAAACGGGAAATAATATGACCTTTTAACTTTGTTTTTGTACTAAAATATGAAGGAAAAACAAAAAGGAAATAAAAATGAGAGCGCGCGTTTTTTAAACTAATGGATTTCTATACCCCCATTCTACATTTATTCAGAGCATTATTATTTATATATTTAAATTGTTTATGAAACAAATTATATGCATATACCTACATTAAGTGTTTTATTAAAACAGACAGAAAAACACAACAATAAATTTATGAAATTTATAACAAAAAGGATGATGATGATGAAGTTGTAGGTAAATAATCATCTATCAAACCAAACAAAGTAATTTAGCCATTGTGTTGTGTGTTGTCGTTAATGGATGTTTTTTTTTTTTTTTTTTTAAAAAAAAAACATCAAAGTCATTAAATGTTGAAAGTAAAAATTGTGGTGATTTTTTTCCATTACAAACAAAGTTCATCAGTTGATGTCAGGGAACGTGGGGTAAATAAATTATTAGCTTTATAAATCATATAGATTTTCAATATTTATTATCTTTGTTTGAAAATCAGTAGCGTGGGAAGCGTGTTTTAGTTAATGTTAAGCATGTGTATGCAAATTAGCTAAAGAGGTCATGTGAATATTTTTATTGGGGAATATGTAATTTTTTTTTTTAATATGAGAAGCAGGATATTTGTGGGTTATATTGCCTAAAGGGTGTATTTTATAAATAATTTTTTAAACGTATGATTCAATTAAAATTTGGAAAAGTTTTTCAATGAAATTTTATAGATTTTGGAATATTTTTTAGAAATTTCAAACAAAATTTAAAAATTATATTATGAAAAATCAAAGTATTTCTTAAAAATCTTATTTTTATCAACATTTTATGTTCAAATTTCTGTATGGAACTTGAAATTTAAACTTTTCATAAAAGGTACTTTTTTGCAAAAAGTACTCTTTTAAATTTATTAAAGGATTCACTTAAATTCAATGAATTAATTTAAAACTTAATTAAATTTAATCAAAAAATAAAAAATATGCCAAAAATCATAATTTTTTCATAAATTTCAACAAAAAAAAAAATGTAAAAATAAAAAGTACTTTTTTAAAAATGGAAATTTTGTTCAGGAATTTTTTTAAATTCTTTAAGGATTTTATTTTAGTTTGTTCAAAACATGTTAAAATTAAGAAAATTCATTAAAAAAATACAACAATTTTTAAAGAAATTTTAATAAATCTTTTCTTTATAAAAAAGTACCTTTTAATAAAAACACATTTCTGAATGAAAATATTATAAATTCTTTGACAATTTTATTAATATTTTTTAAAGTGTCTTAAATTTAACTTTTTCTTAAAAAGTACTTATTTTTTTTTTAAAAAAAAGTACTTTTCTTAATTTTTTTATATATAAATAATATTTTTTTCAATAAATTTTATTGAACCGTACCTTTAAGATACTTTGTTGGGACTATTTCTGCTACATTTATGCAAAGGTAGCAAATTTTGGGTTTTAATGCCAGGATTTCTCAGTGAAAATATTCCACAATTTGAAATTTGTTGTATTACTACCTTTTTTTTTACTGTATTCTTTGAAAACACATTAAAATTATTATTTAATTAGTATGTAATAGGTATTCACTTTTATTTTTAAAGATCTTGTTCAGAATGAAATTTTTATTTTGCCAAAGGATTGCCAAACTAAATTTCCACATAAAGTTGGTTCTATAAACCTTTGAAAAGTTATAAATTTAATTGTGAACCAATTTAACACATGAATTGCAAAGTTATTTTCCACCTATTTTTATAATTTCCTTGATATAAAGCAGTTTTCTATTAAAATTACAATTAACTGTTTTATTTTTTAATTTAATTTTTCTAAATTCTGGTAGGTACCTATTTAATTTAAATTTTTTTCGATCTTTAAATTTTATATAAACAATACTCTTTGTTTTAGTTATTTTTATAATTTGCTTGATATAAACTCTTTTTCTATTAAAATTACATTTAACACTTTTATTTTTGAATTAAATTTTTCTAATTTTGGTTTTCAATTCTATTTTTTTATAATTTTCCTGAATTCTAAGCTATTTTAGTTTAAATTATAATTTCCACCTTTAAATTTTATATAAACAGCACTTAATAGCTCTTTGTTTTACTTATTTTTTTATAATTTCCTTAATTTAAAGCATTTTCTAATTAAATTTTAACTTCCCCTTTTATTTTTTATATAAACCTTACTTGGCAACTCTTTACGCCTCTTTAATATTAACCAAGATGAATTTATAGAATATCATTTAACAAAAACAAAGAGCCACCTACCTGTTGTTTTTGTTGTACTTCTGTCGCCTCCTTTTATTCGCGTAGATTTTTTCATTCCCCCATTTTTCTGCTTAATTGTTCAGCTTTTTTTCACACACAATGTTTACACTTAAATTTCGGTTTGAATTTTTACACTTCTTGTTAATTTTTTTTATTCAACATAAAGTTTATTAAGTTCTCTTTAATTTAACACAAATTTCATTAAAATCGATGCACTTTTACTATTTTAATTATTTAATTAATGAGGAACTAATCATGCCGTGACGAAAACACGCAATACAGCATCACATTAGCATAAACAATACTGCAATAACAACAACAAACACAATCTCACGCCACTTAAAAATATGACGTCACTATTAACAAGTACTCCAACAAAAACAATGCTACTCTCTCTCCCCCCACTCACATTCTTTACTAAAGGAATTTGATTAGTTTCTTTAAATTTTCGTCACGGCAAGATTAGTTCCTCATTAATTAAATAATTAAAATAGTAAAAGTGCTTCGATTTTAATGAAATTTGTGTTAAATTAAAGAGAACTTAATAAACTTTATGTTGAATAAAAAAAATTAACAAGAAGTGTAAAAATTCAAATCGAAATTTAAGTGTAAACATTGTGTGTGAAAAAAATGCAAGTAATGGTGGCTGGCTGCACAATTAAGCAGAAAAATGGGGGAATGGAAAAAATGGTAAAATCAAGGCGAATTAAAGGAGGCGACAGAACTACAACAAAAACAATAGGTAGGTGGTTCTTTGTTTTTGTTAAATGATAATCTTTAAATGCGTCTTCGGTAATATTAAAGAGGAGTAAAGAGTTGCCAAGTAAGGTTTATATAAAAAATAAAAGGGGAAGTTAAAATTTAATTAGAAAATGGTTTAAATTAAGGAAATTATAAAAAAAATAAGTAAAACATAGAGCTATTAAGTGCTGTTTATATAAATTTTAAAGGTGGAAATTATAATTTAAACTAAAATAGCTTAGAATTCAGGAAAATTATAAAAAAAATAGAATTGAAAACCAAAATTAGAAAAAATTAATTCAAAAATTAAAGTGTTAAATGTAATTTTAATAGAAAATGAGTTTATATCAAGCAAATTATAAAAATAACTAAATCAAAGAGTATTGTTTATATAAAATTTAAATGTGGAAACTATAATTTAAATTAAAATAGTTTAGAAAACAGGAAAATTATAAACAAATTTAATTAAATACCAAAATTAGAAAAATTTAATTAAAAAATAAAACTGTTAATTGTAATTTTAATAGAAAACTGCATTATATCAAGGAAATTATTAAAATAAGTGGAAGTGGAACGTGTTATAATGATGCACAATTAAATTTTCACATTTTCAAAGGTTTATAGAACAAACTTTATATGGAAATTTTGTTTGGCAATCCTTTAGCAAAATAAAAATTTCATGCTGAATAAGATCTTTAAAAATAAAAGTGAATACCTATTGAATATTAATTAAATAATGATTTTTATGTGTTTTCAAAGAATTCAGTAAAAAAAGGAAAAGTACCAGTACAACAAATTTCAAATTTTGCAATATTTTCATTGAGAAATGCTGAAAATTTGGCATTAAAATCTAAAATGTTGTACCTTTGCTAAAATGTAACAAAAATAGTCCCAACAAAGTAGTATCTTAAAGGTAGCAATACAATAAATTTTGAATTTTTGTCTAGAAATCCCTATATTATGGCTTCAAAAACCAATATATATAAAAAAAGGTTCCAATGTACCAAAAATAGTCACCAAAGTACTTTAAAAAAGTACCAATATAACAAATTTTAATTTGTTAAACATATTTTGTCGAAAAATTCTAATATTATATAAAAAGTACCAACTGCTTTTGGTACCTTTGCTAAAATGTACCAAAAAGTACCTTAAAAAGGTATTTTAGAAAATTTTTATTGAGAAATCCAGATATGTAAAAAAAAGTACCACTAATTTGGTACTTTTGCTAAAATATATCAAAAAAAGTGCCCAAAAAGTACCTTAAAAAGGTCCTAATATAACAGATTTTAAACTTTTGAACATTTTTGCCTAGAAATCATAATATTATGGCTTTAAAACCCAAAATTTATAATAAAAAAAACTGTAAAAAGTGTTTTAAAAAGGTACCAGTGTAACAAATGTATTATTTAGGAAAAATTTTGCCTAGAAATCCTAATATTATGGCTTTAAAATCCAAAATTTATAAAAAAGTACTAACAATTTGGTACCTTTGCTAAAATGTACCAAAAATAGTAACCAAAAAGTACCTTTAAAAAGTACCAATATATTAAATTTATTATTGTAGAATATTTTTATTGAGAAATTGTGATATTATGGCTTAAACACCCAAAATTTATAAAAAAAAGTACCAACAATTTGGTACCTTTGCTAAAATGTACCAAAAATAGTAACCAAAAAGTACCTTAAAAAGGTACCAATATAACAAATTGTAAATTAAAATCCAAAATTTATAAAAAAGTACCAACAATTTGGTACTTTTGCTAAAATGTACCAAAAATAGTAACCAAAAAGTACCTTAAAAAGGTACCAATATAACAAATTTTTTATTGTAGAAAATTTTTTGGAGAAATTGTGATGTTATGACTTTAAAATCCAAAATTTATAAAAAAGTACCAAAAATTTGGTACCTTTGCTAAAATGTACCAAAAATAGTAACCAGAAGTACCCTAAAAAGGTACAAATATAATAAAATTATTATTGTAGAATATTTTTATTGAGAAATCCTGATGTTATGGCTTAAAACACACAAAATTTACCAACAAAGTACCTAAAAAAGTACTTTGTTAAAAAATTTTTAACATTTTTGAAAAAGTACTTTTTTAGAATTTTTTAAATCATTATTAAAAGTAGTTTTTAATAAATTTCCCTTTTAAATTATGCTTTTATATATTTTGTAATATAATCCTCTTAAAACACTTTTAATTTAAATAATAACCAAGACAAATTTCTATTTCCTTTTTTGTCATTTAAGTCTTATTTTTTAAAAAAAAGAAAATCTTTGAGTTTCTCTTCAAATTCTCCCCCTTTAAGAATTATTAAGTAATTCAAATCGATGAAAACATTTACAACTTCCGGTAAAATAAGTTTCAATAAAAAACCAACCAAAGAAAACTATAACAAAAAGTAGGAAAAAAACTAAAATTCTTTAGAATAAAAAGAATAATTTGAACAACAAAAAAAAACTTGAAAACAAACTAAACAACAAATCATTTCCCCTTGACCATGTTAAAAAGAAAGAAAATGAAACAATTTTTATGGAGAACAAAAGATTTTTGTTGATTTTTCCGGTCAATACAAATCAATACAATACAGACAGACGTTCAGGACTGTATTTGTTTGGAAATGAAAATGTTATAGAAATGATAGACACTCAGGAAGTACAAGAGTAACAATAAATAATAGTTATTGTTTAATATTACAACATTATTGTCAGCTAAGTAAAGTGGCAAATCAAAATCAGTTGCCTAATTTTATTTTTATACAATTTTATAAAAAATTTGTTTAGAAAAGTAAAAGTCATATTAAAAATTTTGTTTTTCCAACAAAAATCTAAGTTTTTTTGGGAAACTTAAGTTTTCTTTCCCTTTGGCCGCCATTTTGTTATATTATTACACTTTAAAATGCTTAATTTTGATTATTTTCCAACGTCTATAAACATTTTCTTTTTTTTCTGTAAAATATAACATGAAAAAATCCTATTGTCTTCATTTTATTATTTAAAAAGTTCCCCCCTCTTGGGAAAAACATCAAAAAATCTCTACCATATTTATGACATTTTCCACCCATCGTGAATTAACAATAACAACAACTACATCATTAACCAGATTTCAATTTGTTCACAAAGTGTTTATGAGTTTTTCTTAATATTATTGTTGTTGCTCTCCTCTTCTTTACATTAAAAATTGTTTGTAACACCCCCCTCTGCTGCTCCAACACACAGCTAATAACAACTAAATGAGTTTAACCCTGTGAAACTCCACCCCTTATTTGTTTTATTGTTAAATATATACAGACAAGAACAACAACAACACACACAAACAAACCATAACAAAATCATTACACTCTGTAAACTACACACACATTTATAACCCCACATTTAGCTCTCGCTCTCTGGGGGGTTTAAAAACAAAACAAAACAAAGTCATAAATGAGGAGAGCATTTTACCTAACGGGGAATCTCTTGTTATGGGAAATCTGTTGTAAATGGGTTGGGAAAAAGAAGGGGGAATAAAAGTGAAATAAAAATGGTTTTCAATAAACCTGGTTAATAGTCACAGGGAGACGTGTGTAGACTTTTGTTGTTGCGACTTGTTTTAATAGTATTCTTCTTGTGTTTTGGCAGAAAATTTGACATTAATGGATTCTTTTATTTGGTTTTGTAGCTAATGAATTTAATGAAAGTCTGGACAAACAAGAGCATAAGTACATGTTTGGAAATGGATGCAAAAAAATAAAATTTAAGGAAAAAATAAGATGTAAAATCTTATTTTTGTGTTTAATAACATCAAGAATTTTGTTTTAATAAATCAGATTGAAAACTTAAGTATCAAGTTAAGGACTTTTTCAACAAATAATTGAATTTGGTAATTTTTGTGGGAGTTTAAATTTAAATAAAGCCATAATATCTGAATTTGTTTTATTGGTACCTTTTGTAGGTACTTTATTGGTACTATTTTTTTAGTTTTTTAACAAAAGTACGAATCTGTTGGTACTTTTTTTATAAATTCTATATTTTAAAGCCATAATATCAGGATTTCTCAATGAAAATGTTCTACGATGTTAAATTTGTTATTTTAGTATTTTTTCTGCTACTTTTTGGGTACTATTTTTGGTACTTTTTACCAAAAGTTCTAAATTGTTGGTAACTTTTTTATAAAATCTACATTTTTAAGCCATAATATCAGAATTTCTCAATAAAAATGTCCCACGATGTTAAGTTTGTTAATTTAGTACATTTTTTCAACAACATTATTGGTACTATTTTTGGTGTTTTTTACCAAAAGTACCAAATTGTTGGCATTTTTCTATAAATTCTAGATTTTAAAGCCATAATATCTTGATTTCTTAATAAAAATGTTCAACGATAATAAATTTGTTTTATTGCTTCCCTATTCAGGTACTTTTTGGGTACTATTTTCTGAGTTTTTTACCAATAGTACGAATCTGTTGGTACTTTTTTTATAAATTCTGTATTTTAAAGCCATAATATCAGGATTTCTCAATGAATAGGTTCTGCGATCTTAAATTTGTTATTTTAGTACTTTTTCATCTACTATTTGGGTACAATTTTTGGTACTTTTTTGTAAATTCTAGATTTTAAAATCATATCATCAGGATTTCTCAATAGAAATGTTCTATGATATTCAATTTTTTATTTTGGTACTTTTTTTCAGCTACTTTTTGGGTACAAAAATTGTACTTTTTATCAAAGGTACCAAATTGTTGGTACCTTTTTATAAATTCTAGATTTTAAAGACATAATATCAGAATTTCTTAATACAAATTTTGCACAATGTTAAATTTTAAATTTTGCCACCTTTATATGGTACTTTTTTAGTACAATTTTTGGTACTTTTTTGTAAATTCTAGATTTTAAATACATAATATCAGAATTTCTCAATGAAAATTTTCTACTATGTTAAATTTGTTATTTTAGTACTTTATTGGTACTATTTTTTGGTACTTTTTACCAAAGGTACCAAATTTTTGGTACCTTTTTTTTTAAAAATGTTGATTATTGAAGTCAAAATATCAATATTTTTTAATAAAAATTTTGCACAATGTTCAATTTTTTATATTGGTACCTTTTTATGGGACTTTATTGGTACAATTTTTGGTACTTTTATAAAAATTTTCATTTTATAAGCATTAATATCAGTATTTTTTAATAAAAAATTTTCAAATTATATTGGTACTTTTTAGGAGTACTTTTTGGATACTATTTTTGGTACTTTTTACAAAAGGTTTGTTTTTTTTTATAAATTTTGGGTTTTAATGTCGCAATATCAGTATTTCTCAATAAACTTGTTCAACAATTTTAAATTTGTATCTATTGGTACTTTTTTTAAGGTACTTTTTTGAGTACTATTTTTAAATAGTACTTTTAATAGAATTAAAACTGCAAATATATAGAATTCATATTCAAAATATTTAACAAATTTTAAAATTTATTAAATAAGTAATTTGAAAAAAGTACCAAATTTCTGGTACTTTTTATTAAAATTTGATTTTTAAAGTCATAATATCAGTATGTATTTGTCAATAAAACTGTTCAATAATAATAAATTTTGTTACCTTATTTGGTACCTTTCTAAGGTACTTTTTGGGCATTTCTGGTACATTTTAGAAAAGGTACCAAATTGTTGGTACTTTTTTATTTATAAATTTTGGCTTTTAAAGCCGTAATAAAAGGATTTCTCGACTAAAATATTCAACACTAATAAATTCGTTATATTGGTAACTTTCTAAGGTACTTTTTGGACTCTATTTTTGGTACATTTTAACAAAGGTACCAAATTGTAGGTACTTTTTTTTAAAATTTTGGATTTTTAAGCCATAACATCACAATTTCTCAATAAAAATGTTCAACACTAATAAATTCGTTATATTGGTACCTTTCTAAGGTACTTTTTGGACTTTATTTTTGGTACATTTTAGAAAAGGTACCAAATTAATGGTACTTTTTAATTAAAATTTGATTTTTAAAGGCATAATATTAGTATTTGCCAATAAAACTGATGAATAATTTTAAATTTGCATATTTCTAGCTTTTTTATTGTAATTTGGGACTATATTTTTGGTACATTTTCGAAAAGGTATCAAATTGTTGGTACTTTTTTTTTTAAATTCGTTTAAAAGCCATAATTGTGTGAAAAAGAACAATGTTATCATAATTTAAACTAAAGCTAAAATATGGGACAATTTTCTGTTAAGTTTTAAGGTACTTAAATAAACAAAACCATGGTACTTTTTAAGGTACCTTTTTTTAAATTTCATATTATTTTATAAAATTCTTTAAATTTTTATTCTTGGATACACTTTAACCACCACTTTTATCTAAAATCGTTCCTTATTTGTAAGATTTCTTTCA
The DNA here is from genome assembly GCF_958450345.1 of Calliphora vicina. NCBI lineage: Eukaryota > Metazoa > Arthropoda > Insecta > Diptera > Calliphoridae > Calliphora > Calliphora vicina. The sequence goes on from NC_088783.1 coordinate 119,334,810, forward strand.
AAAATATTTGTTTTTTTTTATTTTTTACCCAAAAACCTTTAGCAATTAAGTCTTTCAATAGCATTTGCGAATAAATTCTAGCAATCAACTAAAATTTATAGCCTCCCCAGTAATGACCATTTAATGAATTGAAACCAAAAACAAATATTTCATGTTTCATTTTATATTTTTTCCACAAAAATTATTAAACGCATCACTAAACAATAAAGCCATTTATTATGACAGCCAAACGAGAAAAATTCAAACAAATATTAAGAGACTATTCTATATAGCAAAAAAAAAAAGGATTCAGACCATTAAATTCCGGAAGTAAGACAAGAGCAACAATAACGGCCAGTAAACTAACGAAAAAAATCAAAAACGAATTTGCATACAACAACCTGCCAAGAAAATAAAATGAATCTAGCTAAAAACAAACCATAAATATTACAAAAAAATAAAAACCAACTTAAAACTAAATTATAAATTATTTATAACAGAAAAAAAAGAAATGTAAACAACCCTTCCGGTTAATAAATCATTTCCAACAATTTCTCTTTAATATAAAACATTTTAAAGGAAAATAAAATATTCTTTTCCCCCTCTTAAGCCTTTAACAAAATTATTTTAAAATCTTTTTGGTGGAAATTTTTTATCATTTTCCTCACACTTCATTTAAAAACCACAGTATGGAATTTTAAGTCTTTTTTTATTTTAAAATTTTAGATTTTAAACAAACATTTTAGAAATTTTCAACTTGTTACAAACTGTGTAGAGAGCATCATGCTCTTTGGCCATTTCCGTTTCCTTTACTCATTTGTAATCTTATTGTTAAAGTTGATTTTATATTTTTGGAGTTGCTCTAGTCTTTTGTAAATATTGTTTACATACCATTTAACAAATAATTTCATTATATAGATTGCTTAAAAAAAGAAATAACATAAAAAGGATGTAATGTACAAACATATGAAAGGATTTAAAATAATACACAGAGAAAAAAATGCACAAAAATGAAAAGGAAATTCTTATAATTTCTATAAATTCCAAGATTTTATGATAAATAAAACTATTAAAACAAAATATAACAATTTCTTTTAATAAATAATAAAGATACCTTAACAAATCCTTTAATTTGATATCCTATTTGCTAATTTTACTGTTTTTTACCTTTAGCCATTAAAAATCACTAAAAAAGGGCCACATTGTGATAAACAACTACAAAAAACACGCCAATACAGCATCACATTATCATAAACCATACAGCAATAACAACAACAAACACATCATCTCAAAAAAATGGCCCACATTTATTAAACCAACAATAAAACACACCAAACAGCATCACATTTGCATAAACAATATTGCAATAACAACAACAAACACTTCATCTTAAAACACTCAAAAATATGACGTCACTATTAATATTTACTCCAATAAAAACAATGCTACTCTCTCTGCCCCCACTCACATTCTTTACTAAAGGAATTTTATTAGTTTCTTTAAAATTTCGTCACGGCATGATTAGTTCCTCGTTAATTAAATAATTAAAATAGTAAAAGTGCATCGATTTTAATGAAATTTGTGTTAAATTAAAGAGAACTTAATAAACTTTATGTTGAATAAAAAAAATTAACAAGAAGTGTAAAAATTCAAATAGAAATTTAAGTGTAAACATTGTGTGTGAAAAAAATGCAAGTAATGGTGGCTGGCTGCACAATTTAAGCAGAAAAATGGGGGAATGGAAAAAATGGTAAAATCAAGGCGAATTAAAAAGGAGGCGACAGAACTACAACAAAAGCAACAGGTAGGTGGTTCTTTGTTTTTGTTAAATGATAATTTATAATTTATGCATCAAAAGAGGAGTACAGAGTTGCCAACTAAGGTTTATATAAAAAATAAAAGGGGAAGTTAAAATTTAATTAGAAAATGGTTTAAATTAAGGAAATTATAAAAAATAAGTAAAACAAAAAGCTATTAAGTGCTGTTTATATAAAATTTAAAGGTGGAAATTATAATTTAAACTAAAATAGCTTAGAATTCAGGAAAATTATAAAAAAATAGAATTGAAAACCAAAATTAGAACAATTTAATTCAAAAATTAAAGTGTTAAATGTAATTTTAATAGAAAAATGGTTTATATCAAGCAAATTATAAAAATAACTAAAACAAAGACTGTTGTTTATATAAAATTTAAAGGTGGAAACTGTAATTTAAAATAAAATAGTTTAGAAATCAGGAAAATTATAAAAAAGTAGAAAAATTAAATTAAAAAATCAGTGGGAAAATAATAATTTAAATAGAAAAAGGTAAAACAATGAGTTATTCGATGCTGTTTCTATATAATTTGAAGGTGGAAACTATTATTTAAACCTAAAAGAGTTTAGAAATCAGGAAAATTTAAAAAAAAAATTATTTAAACACCAAAATTAGAAAAATTAAATTAAAAAATAAAACTGTTAATTGTTATTTTAATAGAAAAATGGTTTATAGCAAGGAAATTATAAAAATAAGTGGAAAATAACTTAAAAATTCATGTGTTAAATTGATTCACAATTAAATTTACAACTTTTCAAAGGTTTATAGAACCAACTTTATATGGAAATTTTGTTTGGCAGTCCTTTAGCAAAATAAAAATTTCATTTTAAACAAGATCTTTAAAAATATTTAAATAATAAATCGTTTAAAATCTATAAATTCTTAACATTTTAATGTATTTTTAAGAAATTAAACAAAATTTAGGAATTCCCAATTTATTTACGAAAATCCCCATTTTTGGAATTTACTGGGATTTGTCAAAAGTACTAAAAAATTATGAATTATATTATTTATTAAATATTTAAAAAAATTAAGCACAATTTAGGAATTCCCATTTTGTTAATAAAAAATCCCCACTTTGGGAATTTAATGGGATTTGTTAAAAGTACTAAAAAATTATGAATTAATATTATTTATTGAAAATTTTTAGGAATTTAACAAAATTCATGAATTCCCATTTTGTTTATAAAAATTCCCCACTTTAGGAATTTAATGGGATTTGTCAAGAGTACTAAAAAATTATGAATTTAAATTATTTATTACAAATTTTAAGGATTTTAACATAATTTAAGAATTCCAATTTTGTTTATAAAAAATCCTCGCTTTGGGAATTTAATGGGATTTTTTGAAATTTTATGGGATTTACAAAAATTGTTAAAAAACTATAAATTATTAAGATTTTAATGTATTTTTAAGAAATTTTTTAAAATTTGTGAATTCCCATTTTGGTAATGAAAAATCCCCAATTTGGGAATTTACTGGGATTTGTTAAAATTACTAAAAAATTATGAATTAATATTACTTATTGCAAATTTTAATGATTTTAACAAAATTTAGGAATTCCCATTTTGTTTATAAAAATCCCCACTTTGGGAATTTTTATGGAATTAACAAAAATCGTTAATAATCTATAAATTATTAACATTTTAATGTATTTTTAAGAAATTAAACAAAATTTAGGAATTCCCATTTTATTTATAAATATCCCCACTTTGGGAATTTAGTGGGATTTGTTAAAAGTACTAAAAAATTATGAATTAACGTTATTTATTCAAAATTTTAAGGATTTTTGCAAAATTTAGGAATTCCCATTTAGTTTAAATAATCCCTACTTTGGGAATTTTTATGGGATTAACATAAATCATTTAAAATCTATAAATTATTAACATTTTAAAGTATTTTTAAGGAATTAAACAAAATTTAGGAATTCCCATTTCATTTATGATAATCCCAACTTTTGGAATTTACTGGGATTGGTCAAAAGTACTAAAAAATTATGAATTAATATTATTTATTAAATATTTTAAGAAATTAAGCAAAATCTAGGAATTCCCATTTTGTTTATAAAAAATCCCCACTTTGGGAATTTAATGGGATTTACAAAAATCGTTAAAAACCTATAAATTATTAACATTTTAATGTATTTTTAAGAAATTAAGCAAAATTTGGGAATTCCTATTTTGTTTGTAAAAAATCCCCACTTTGGGAATTTACTGGGATTGGTCAAAAGTACTAAAAAATTATGAATTAACGTTATTTATTCAAAATTTTAAGGATTTTTGCAAAATTTAGGAATTCCCATTTAGTTTAAAAAATCCCTACTTTGGGAATTTTTATGGGATTAACAAAAATCGTTTAAATTCTATAAATTCCTAATATTTTAAAGTATTTTCTAGGAATTAAACAAAATTTAGGAATTCCCATTTTATTTATGAAAATCCCAAACTTTGGGAATTTAGTGGGATTTGCCAGAATTATTGAAAAATTATGAATTAATATTACTTATTACAAATTTTAAGGAATTTAACAAAATTTAGGAATTCCCATTTTATTTATGAAAATCCCCATTTTTGGAATTTGTCAAAAGTACTAAAAAATTATGAATTAATATTATTTATGAAATATTTAAAAAAAATTAAGCAAAATTTAAGAATTCCCATTTTGTTTATAAAAAATCCGCACTTTAGGAATTTAATGGGATTTACAAAAATTGTTAAAAACCTATAAATTATTAACATTTTAATGTATTTTTAAGAAATTAAACAAAATTTAGGAATTCCCATTTTATTTATAAAAATCCCCACTTTGGGAATTTAATGGGATTTGTCAAAAGTACTAAAAAATTATGAATTAATATTATTTATTACAAATTTTAAGGATTTTTGCAAAATTTGGGAATTCCTATTTTGTTTATAAAAAATCCCCACTTTAGGAATTTAGTGGGATTTGCCAGAATTATTGAAAAATTATGAACTTATATTAAAGAATCCTTAAATTTCTCTCAGTGTTTTCTAAAGACTCATTGGCGAGTGCACAATAGTGTTCTTTTCGCTTATCGCTATTAAGTTAAGACGTTAGTTCTCGTATCATTGTAATTCAATAGACACAACAAGCTTCACATAGTTTCTGTTAAGGATACTTTGGTTATTGACTTTTTGCAAATCACTTTTTATGACCTTTTTTTTTGTTGTACTTTTTCTAACAAACTACAAATAAAGAGGGTGGCTGAGGGTGTTAAAAAAAGACCATGTAAAGCTAGCAGGCATATGTTATGGGTGATTGTTTGTCTGCAGTTAAAAAAGATTTGTTTCGTTTCGCTTTTTTTTTTTTTTGTTGGGTTGAGTTTTTTTTTATATCGAGTTTGTTTTTCCGCTTAAAGTATTTCCTTTTTATTGGTTTGATTTTGTGTGGGTCTGTGTAGAACTTGACAACTTCATTGTGCTTTTTTTTATGGCCTTTTAACAATATTAAGTACTTTTGCTTTAGTGTTGTAAGAAATTTATTTATATATTGTTGATGTTGATGTTGTTGATGCTGTCAACATCATTATTGCTAATCTAAACAAATTTTATCATTAGGGCGGCAAAAAAAATCCAGCTAAATAACATATCTTTGTCTTTTTTTATGAGACCAAGGGTCAAAACAAGTGCTATGGTTAAATAAAATATTGTCAATCAATTCAATTATATGTAGTTTGTTGTTGTTTGCTCTGCATGTCTTTAACATTTGTGAGACATTACAAAGCCAAAGGCAGAGTAACATTTCCGGTGATTTATGTTGTAGTAAAGGGTCTCTCTTGTCTCCAAGTAGTTGTTTTTTGTTTGCAGCATGATGTAACATAAATTATGTGCTATTTCTTGTTTAGTTTGTTTGATTTTTATTGCGAAAATTGCTCATTATTAGGGAGTGATTTTAGTATATTTGCAATGTAAATTTAATTAATTTATGTAACAGTTTTATGTACTACTTAGCAGATTGTCTTGAAGGTACATATCTTATTTAGTAAAGCAAGGATTGACATCTTGTTGAAATCAGTTTGTCTTATCGATTTTAGATTAAATGAAAATTGCAAGAAGAGTAACCTAAATGGAGTAAAAATATTCCTAAAATGGTTTGTTTACTTTATAGGAGAACCTTTATATTATGAACATTTCAGTATGCTTTAAACATAGCCAGAAGTTTTGTTAAAAATTCTATTTTTTGTGGAAACCGAATTAGATGATCTTTCGATTCAGAGAAACAGAAACTTCCTTATTACCGGCTTATGATCACACAGGCAATTATCTTGGAAGCATGTCCGACAGGATCTTCAAGCGATCTACACGGGAACTTCTCTTGAAAACTTTCTTATTACAGGCTTATGATCACTGGCAATGATCTTGGAAGCTTGTCGGGCAGGATCTTCATGTGAACTTCTCTTGGATACTTCTTTATTGCAAGCTTATGTTCACTGGCAATACTCTTGGAAGCTTGTTCGACAGGATCTTGAAAACTTTCTTATTACAGGCTTATGATCACTGGCAATGATCTTGGTAACTTGTCCGACAGGATCTTCATGTGAACTTCTCTTGGATATTTTCTTATTACAGGCTTATGGTCACTGGCAATGATCTTGGGAACTTGTCCGACAGAATCTTCATGTGAAATTCTCTTGGATACTTTCTTATTACAAGCTTATGATCACTGGCAATGATCTTGGGAACTTCTCTTGGATATTTTCTTATTACAGGCTTATGATCACTGGCAATGATCTTGGGAACTTGCCCAACAAGATCTTCATGTGAACTTCTCTTGGATATTTACATATTACAGGCTTATGATCACTGGCAATGATCTTGGGAACTTGTCCGACAGAATCTTCATGTGAAATTCTCTTGGATACTTTCTTATTACAAGCTTATGATCACTGGCAATGATCTTGGGAACTTCTCTTGGATATTTTCTTATTACAGGCTTATGATCACTGGCAATGATCTTGGGAACTTGCCCAACAAGATCTTCATGTGAACTTCTCTTGGATATTTACATATTACAGGCTTATGATCACTGGCAATGATCTTGGGAACTTGTCCGACAGGATCTTCATGTGAAATTCTCTTGAAAAATTTATTACAGGCTTATGATCACTGGCAATGATCTTGGTAACTTGCCCGACAGGTCTTGATGTGAAATTCTCTTGGATATTTTCTTATTACAGGCTTATGATCACTGGCAATGATCTTGGAAATTTGTCCGACAGGATCTTCATGTGATCTTCTCTTAGATACTTCCTTATTATAGGCTTATGATCACTGGCAATAATCCTGTAAGCTTGTCCGACATGATCATCCAGAAAATATTTAATTTTCATTTGATCTTAAAACCTGCTCAATTTATAATCTGTGTTTAAGCTGGTATATACAAAAATTAGCTTTACTTTGGAATACCGAAATATTTGCTTTTATAAAGTTAAATTGTAAAGCATACTTTTGGGAGTTCCGTTAAAAATAAAATCTAAAGCATACTTCTAGGCGAACATTATTACAAACCATTAATTTTAAGCCTGTAGTTAATAAATTCCCTTATATTCTTTTTATATTTGCTTACTCACATGTAGATGACCCTTTTAACATTTAGATAATAAACCTACAGACAACACATGTCATAAATGTTAGAGCTGGTGATATTTGTTAAATAGATTATCATGGTAATAGTTGACTTTTGCTACAGATTATTTCAATACAATTATTAGTTGTTTATGATTTATCCATAATGCTTGTCGAATGGCATAAAAGTTAAGGACACGCGGCTTTCTTTTTTGTATTGAATGCTAAAGCAAAAAAAGGCCTGGGTAAGTGTTTTCTTTGGTAGGAATTTCCTTTTTTTTTTTTTGGTGGCAGTATAAACCACCCTGACCTATAGCTTAACTTTAATATGTTCTAGCTACAAATTTTGTAACAATATGAATGAATGACCATTTCATATTTCTCTATTTATTGATTTCATAAGTATGTATAGCTAGCTAGCTAAATAGGTATTGTGCATTTAAGTGGAAACTCTAGATAACTAATAATTTTTGATAGTTTTCGTAAAGATTTCAACATGAAGATTTTATAAAGAGTGTGTCTAATAGTTTTCAAAGGAAATCTGGTTATTATTTCTCAAAGTCATGGTTTTTACTTTCTTGTATTCTACAGAAATCTTGGAAAATTAATGATTTATGTTTATTTTTGTGTATTAAATAGTGGTCAACTATTTATTTACTTGTTTTCTGCTTTCATCAGCATAAAATTTAAGCATTATTAATAGCTATCTTGTGTGTCTAAAGGATGACCACATGATTAAGCAAAAATTATGATTAGCAAACTAAGTTAACTAAAACTAAAGCCTAATTTTAGGCTTCTCCAAATAAGAATTAAGCCAAACAAGAATCTTTTATTTCATTATCCTTTTTCCATTGCTTTATAATACTTTTTTCATTACTTACCTACTCCATCATTTTAAACTGACACTAAATCTTTTTTTCTCTTACATGACTTGTTAATAAAACAAGTGTTTCTTTCTTGCTTTCTTTCCCTTCTTTTATTATTCCATTCTACTCCCTTTTCTTTAAAATAAAATGTCTCTATTTCAATGAAAAGGCTACTCCTTCCTAGTGAAGCATACAGCAAAAGAATGAAAAAAAAGATTTTCATAAATTTGTGGTTGCTGTTTATGGGCTTAATCCTTAGTATGCGGTGGCATACATATAATAAACAGCTTTAGATTTTAATTTTAAATTTTTTTAAAAATCTCATTATCACATGATTGATGTGTGAACACCACCGGGGTGGTAGGAGTTTCTTATTATTATAATTAGTTGCTTAAATTTTATTATTAAAATTATAGCCGACTACCTTAAAAGGTATAAGGGATTTTTTTCCCCTAAATTTTTTAATTAAATTGAAAAATTATTGTTATTTTTAAACATCATAATACCATAATCCTCGTTAATGTTGCTTCTTTTCTGATAAAAAAACATTTAAAATTAAGTCATGTTTTTCATATTTAGTTCTACATATTGGTATGATTCCAAATTGAACTTCAATCCTAGGACTTTATACAGTCCAAATTTAACTTCAATCGTAAGTCTTTATACAGTCTAAATTCAACTTCAATTGTAGGCTTTTATACCGTCAAAATCTAACTTCAATTGTAGATCTTTATACAACAAATTTAACTCCAATTGTAGATCTTTATACAGTCCAAATTTAACTTCAATAGCAGGTCTTTCTACAGTCCAAACCTAACTTCAATTGTAGGTCTTTCTACAGTCAAAATTCAGCTTAAATTGTAGGTCTTTATACAGTCCAAATTTAACTTCAATTGTAGATCTTTCTACAGTCCAAATTTAACTTCAATTGTAGGTCATTCTACAGTCCAAATTCAATTGTAGGTATTTATACAGTCCAAAATAAACTTCAATCGCAGGACTTTATACAGTCCAAATTCAAAAGCTACTGTAGGTCTTTATACAGTCCAAATTCAACTGCTATTGTAGGTCATTATACAGTCCACATTCAACCGCTACTGTAGGTCTTTAAACAGTCCAAACTTAACTTCAATTGTTGGACTTTATACAGTCGAAATTTAACCTCAAATGTAGGTCTTTTTACTGTCCAAATTTAACTTCAATTGTAGGTCTTTATATAGTCCAAATTGAACTTCCATTGTCCAAATTCAACTTCAATTGTAGGTGTTTATACAGTCCAAATCTAACTTCAATTGTAGGTCTTTCTACAGTCCAAATCTAACTTCAATTGTAGGTCTTTATACAGTCCATATTCAACTTAAATTGTAGGTCTTTATACAGTCCAAATTTAACTCCAATTGTAGCTCTTTATACAGTCCAAATTTAACTTCAATTAAATTTCTTTATACAGTCCATATTTAACTTCAATTGTAGGTCTCTCCACAGTCCAAATTCAACTCCAATTCCAGGGGTTTATACATTCTAAATTTAAATTCAATTGTAGGTCTTTATACAGTCCGAATTCAACTTCAATTGTAGGTCTTTCTATAGTCCAAATTCAACTTAAATTTTAGGTCTTTATACAGTCCAAATTTATGTAACTTAAATTGTAGATCTTTATACAGTCCAAATTTAACTTCAATTGTAGATCTTTATACAGTCCAAATTCAACTTCAATTGTAGGTCTTTATACAGTCCAAATCTAACTTCAATTGCAGATCTTTATACAGTACAAATTTAACTTCAATTGTAGGTCTTTCTACATTCCAAATCTAACTTCAATTGTAGGTCTTTATACAGTCCAAATTTAACTTCAATTAAATTTCTTTATACAGTCAAAATTCAACTTAAATTGTAGGTCTTTATACAGTCCAAATTTAACTTCAATTGTAGATCTTTATACAGTCTAAATTTAACTCCAATTGTAGATCTTTCTGCAGTCCAAATTTAACTTCAATTGTAGATCTTTATACAGTCCAAATTTAATTTCAATTGTAGGTCTTTATACAGTCCAAATTTAACTCCAATTGTAGATCTTTCTGCAGTCCAAATTTAACTTCAATTGTAGATCTTTATACAGTCCAAATCTAACTTAAATTGTAGGTCTTTCTGCAGTCCAAATTTAACTTCAATTGTAGATCTTTATACAGTCCAAATTTGACTTCAATTGTAGGTCTTTCTGCAGTCCAAATTTAACTTCAATTGTAGGTCTTTCTGCAGTCCAAATTTAACTTCAATTGTAGGTCTTTCTGCAGTCCAAATTTAACTTCAGTTGTAGATCTTTCTACAGTCCAAATTTAACTTCAAGTGTAGATCTTTATACAGTCCAAATTTAACTTTAATTTTAGGTTTAAGATACAGTCCAAATTTAACCTCAATTGTTGGTCTTTATACAGTCCAAAATTTATTTCAATTTCAAAAAAAATCGTAATTTTTTTTAGGTTATTAGCTAAAAAACTAATATTGAGATACTGTTTTTCAATAATTCCCAAACTGAAACAAACTGATGTAACAACTCAATCTCCTGAAAAACCTGCTTGCTAAAAACACCCTCCACCTTCTTTCTCATGCTCTAGCTGGCTGTTCCTCTCCCCCTTTTCTTCTATAAAACCAAATAAATTCATTCATAAACTAAACAAAAAAAAAAAAAAAAACAATATTAAATAACTTGCTGACTGGTACAATATGTTTTGTTGCTGTTGCTGGTGTGGCTGTATATTTGGTTGGGCTAATAAAACAATTGATGTTAACCAAGGATTACATGACGGAAATTGAATTTTAAAAGCAGCTGCCACGTGTCGTTATAGTGCTTGAAATTGTTAATGCCGCTGACGCGCTTAAAGCAGCAGTAACAGCAACAAACAAGGGTTTGCTCATGAAATTGCGTGGTTGTCTGTCTGTCTCATCGCATTGTGGTCACTAGTAGTTCAAACATCAACTCCCACACATGTCCTTTTTGCCTTTCTTTTCCTCATTTATGCATTAATACTTTTGACGCCTTTTGTTTGGTTTGATGTTTGCAAGTTATTGTTACATTATTGTGTAATTCTTTTTTTGTTTTGTTTTAATATTAAAAATCTTTAAATAAATATTGTTGGGAATGTAGACAGACAATGAATACAAATTTTTGGATGAGCTTCTTGTTTTTCTTTTGTGGGTTGTAATAAACATTATTATGCATTTATTTTGTTTGTTGGCTGGCTGGCTGGCTGTATGTAGCTCTAAAAAGAGGGTAAATTGTTGAAAAATTAACTTAATTTCTATAATAACTTTTTTGTTCTATTGTTTTTGAGTTCATCATTGAAAAAACACTTGGTTTTAGTTTAACGGAAATATAGCAGATAACATAATAACACGCATTATCCTGCTACACAGGCTAGAAAATGTTGATAGAAATGCAAATTGCTTGGAAAAATGCATATTGCTTCACCCTGTAAGTTTCCAATTTTATCATCAATTGTAGCTCATTAAACAGTCCAAATTTAACTTCAATCGTGGGTCTTTATACAGTCCAAATTTAACTTCAATCGTGGGCCTTCATACAGTCCAAATTTAACTTCAATCGTGGGTCTTTATAGAGTCCAAATTTAACTTCAATCGTGGGTCTTTATACAGTCCAAATTGAACTTCAATCGTGGGTCTTTATACAGTCCAAATCGTGGGTCTTTAAAAAGTCCAAATCGTGGGTCTTTATACAGTCCAAATTGAACTTCAATCATGGGTCTTTATACAGTCCAAATGAACATCAATCGTGGGTCTTTATACAGTCCAAATCGTGGGTCTTTAAAAAGTCCAAATCGTGGGTCTTTATACAGTCCAAATTGAACTTCAATCGTGGGTCTTTATACAGTCCAAATTGAACTTCAATCGTGGGTCTTTAAACAGTCCAAATCGTGGGTCTTTATACAGTCCAAATTGAACTTCAATCGTGGGTCTTTATACAGTCCAAATTGAACTTCAATCGTGGGTCTTTAAACAGTCCAAATCGTGGGTCTTTATACAGTCCAAATGAACTTCAATCGTGGGTCTTTATACAGTCCAAATTGAACTTCAATCGTGGGTCTTTAAACAGTCCAAATTGAACTTCAATCGTGGGTCTTTAAACAGTCCAAATCGTGGGTCTTTATACAGTCCAAATTGAACTTCAATCGTGGGTCTTTAAAAAGTCCAAATCGTGGGTCTTTATACAGTCCAAATTGAACTTCAATCGTGGGTCTTTATACAGTCCAAATTGAACTTCAATCGTGGGTCTTTAAACAGTCCAAATCGTGGGTCTTTATACAGTCCAAATTGAACTTCAATCGTGGGTCTTTATACAGTCCAAATTGAACTTCAATCGTGGGTCTTTAAACAGTCCAAATCGTGGGTCTTTATACAGTCCAAATTGAACTTCAATCGTGGGTCTTTATACAGTCCAAATTGAACTTCAATCGTGGGTCTTTAAACAGTCCAAATCGTGGGTCTTTATACAGTCCAAATTGAACTTCAATCGTGGGTCTTTATACAGTCCAAATTGAACTTCAATCGTGGGTCTTTATACAGTCCAAATTGAACTTCAATCGTGGGTCTTTAAACAGTCCAAATCGTGGGTCTTTATACAGTCCAAATTGAACTTCAATCGTGGGTCTTTATACAGTCCAAACTGAACTTCAATCGTGGGTCTTTAAACAGTCCAAATCGTGGGTCTTTATACAGTCCAAATTGAACTTCAATCGTGGGTCTTTAAACAGTCCAAATCGTGGGTCTTTATACAGTCCAAATTGAACTTCAATCGTGGGTCTTTAAACAGTCCAAATCGTGGGTCTTTATACAGTCCAAATTGAACTTCAATCGTGGGTCTTTATACAGTCCAAATTGAACTTCAATCGTGGGTCTTTAAACAGTCCAAATCGTGGGTCTTTATACAGTCCAAATTGAACTTCAATCGTGGGTCTTTAAACAGTCCAAATCGTGGGTCTTTATACAGTCCAAATTGAACTTCAATCGTGGGTCTTTAAACAGTCCAAATCGTGGGTTTTTATACAGTCCAAATTGAACTTCAATCGTGGGTCTTTAAACAGTCCAAATCGTGGGTCTTTATACAGTCCAAATTGAACTTCAATCGTGGGTCTTTAAACAGTCCAAATCGTGGGTACAAAAATTTCATTGCATTTCTCTTACTTTCACCAATCATTCTCTATGAGTGTAAGATCCTCATTGCATTGTTCATATTCAAACAGTGGCTGTGCGGAGGTGGGTTGGTTGGTATTCAGTTGGCTTTTAAAAGGGCGTGTGATTGACTTAATTGACGTTAAAAATGAGAAATTACCAAAAAAAAAAAACCAACGAAGTAATGAACAACAAACTGCTAAATGGTTGAAATGTATGTGTAACCAGAATACCAAGACAACATAATAAACACCTCGCTTATACAACAACAACAGGATGACGAGGAAAAAAATATAAAATACAAGGGCTTCTTGTAACCAAGTTGAGGCATTTACAAAATTTTTTTTTCATTACGAAAACCCCTCAAAGGGGGTGTTTGTTGCAGGCTATTAAAATGTGTGGCATTAATATTGAAAAGAAGCGTCTTACCGAGGAGTGTGGCAAAGCAAGTGTGCTGTGTTCATGATTGCACAGTTTTACGCCATGTTAATGAAATTGTAAAATATTACAAATTTTAAAGCCATTTAGCCAACTCTCACCCTCCGCTACAGAGCCGCCTGCTAGAAAAACATACATAAAACATTAAGTTAATGTTTGTTGCTCATTTAATTTGATTTGAGGCACAAGACATAGATTGTTTACAATTTGTAGCCTGTGGTTTGGTTTATGGTCCTTCAGACTCTAAAAAGGTGTACGAAAGAGACAAAAAGATAGAAAGTAGCAACGAGTGTGGGAGCCTTAGAATTATTTTAAGATTTATAGCATTTGAAAAGTCCATATAATTATTTTAGTTATTTACATATATGACTATTTATTTCTTTATTAAAAAAGCCACTATTTAAGGATCTACAGTTGATTTTAGGATTTTCATATAAAAATCGATTTTTGATGGAAAATAGAGGTGATCACAGATTATCCTTATTTTGTCGATTGGACCACTATTTAAGGATCTACAGCCGATTTTAGGTTTTTCATATAAAAATCGATTTTTGGTGGAAAATAGAGGTGATCACAGATTATCCTTATTTTGTCGATTGGGCCACTATTTAAGGATCTACAGCCGATTTTAGGTTTTTCATATAAAAATCGATTTTTGGTATAAAATAGAGGTGATCACAGATTATCCTTATTTTGTCGATTGGGTCACTATTTAAGGATCTAAAGGCAATTTTAGGTTTTTCATATAAAAATAGATTTTTGGTATAAACTAGAGGTGATCACAGATTATCCTTATTTTGTCGATTGGGCCACTTTATAAGGATCTACAGTTGATTTTAGGTTTTTCATATAAAAATCGATTTTTGGTGGAAAATAGAGGTGATCACAGATTATCCTTATTTTGTCGATTGGACCACTATTTAAGGATCTACAGACGATTTTAGGTTTTTCATATAAAAATCGATTTTTAGTATAAAATAGAGGTGATGACAGATTATGCTTATTTTGTCGATTGGGCCACTATTTAAGGATCTACAGCCGATTTTAGGTTTTTCATATAAAAATCGATTTTTGATGGAAAATAGAGGTGATCACAGATTATCCTTATTTTGTCGATTGCACCACTATTTAAGGATCTACAGCCGATTTTAGGTTTTTCATATAAAAATCGATTTTTGGTATAAAATAGAGGTGATCACAGATTATCCTTATTTTGACGATTGGGCCACTTTATAAGGATCTACAGCCGATTTTAGGTTTTTCATATGAAAATCGATTTTTGGTGGAAAATGGAGGTGATCACAGATTATCCTTATTTTGTCGATTGGGCCACTATTTAATGATCTACAGCCGATTTTAGGTTTTTCATATAAAAATCGATTTTTGGTATAAAATAGAGGTGATCACAGATTATCCTTATTTTTTCGATTGGGCCACTATTTAAGGATCTACAGCCGATTTTAGGTTTTTCATATAAAAATCGATTTTTGGTGGAAAATAGAGGTGATCACAGATGATCATTATTTTGTCGATTGGGCCACTATTTAAGGATCTACAGCCGATTTTAGGTTTTTCATATAAAAATCGATGAAATAAAGGTGATCACGGATTATCCTTATTTTGTCTATAGGGCCACTATTTAAGGATCTAGAAATCGATTTTTGGTGGAAAATAGAGGTGATCACAGATTATCCTTATTTTGTTGATTGGGCCACTATTTAAGGATCTACAGCCAATTTTAGGTTTTTCATATAAAAATCGATTTTTGGTATAAAATAGAGGTGATCACAGATGATCATTATTTTGTCGATAGGGCCACTTTATAAGGATCTACAGCCGATTTTAGGTTTTTCAAATAAAAATCGATTTTTAGTAGAGGTGATCACAGATTATCCTAATTTTGTCGATTGGGCCACTATTTAAGGATCTACAGCCGATTTTAGGTTTTTCATATAAAAATCGATTTTTGGTGGAAAATAGAGGTGATCACAGATGATCATTATTTTGTCGATTGGGCCACTTAATAAGGATCTACAGCCGATTTTAGGTTTTTCATATAAAAATCGATTTCTGGTGGAAATTAGAGGTGATCACAGATGATCATTATTTTGTCCATTGGGCCACTAAAAATCGTTTTTTTGGTATAAAATAGAGGTGATCACAGATTATCCTTATTTTGTTGATTGGGCCACTATTTAAGGATCGAAAGCAGATTTTAGGTTTTTCAAATAAAAATCGAATTTTGGTATAAAATAGAGGTGATCACAGATTATCCTTGTTTTGTCGATTGGGCCACTATCTAAGGATCTACAACCGATTTTAGATTTTTCATATAAAAATCGATTTTTGGTGTAAAATAGAGGTGATCACAGATTATCCTTATTTTGTCCATTGGGCTACTAAAAATCGTTTTTTTGGTATAAAATAGAGGTGATCACAGATTATCCTTATTTTGTCGATTGGGCCACTATTTAAGCATCTACAGCCGATTTTAGTTTTTTCATATATAAAACAATTTTTGGTATAAAATAGAGGTGATCACAGATTATCCTTATTTTGTCGATTGGGCCACTTTATAAGGATCTACAGCCGATTTTAGGTTTTTCATATAAAAATCGATTTTTGGTGGAAAATAGAGGTGATCACAGATGATCATTATTTTGTCGTTTGGGCCACTATTTAAGGATCTACAGCCGATTTTAGGTTTTTCATATAAAAATCGATTTTTGATGGAAAATAGAGTTGATCACAGATTATCCTTATTTTGTCGATTGGGCCACTATTTAAGGATCTACAGCCGATTTTAGGTTTTTCATATAAAAATCGATTTTTGGTATAAAATAGAGGTGATCACAGATTATCCTTGTTTTGTTGATTGGGCCACTTAATAAGGATCTATAGCCGATTTTAGGTTTTTCATATAAAAATCGATTTTTGATGGAAAATAGAGGTGATCACAGATTATCCTTATTTTGTCGATTGTGCCACTATTTAAGGAACTACAGCCGATTTTAGGTTTTTCGTATAATAATCGATTTTTGATGGAAAATAGAGGTGATCACAGATTATCCTTGTTTTGTCGATTGGGCCACTATTTAAGGATCTACAGTCGATTTTAGGTTTTTCATATAAAAATCGATTTTTGATGGAAAATAGAGGTGATCACAGATGATCATTATTTTGTCGATTGGGCCACTTTATAAGGATCTACAGCCGATTTTAGGTTTTTCATATAAAAATCGATTTTTCGTATAAAATATAGGTAATCACAGATGATCATTATTTTGTCGATTGGTCCACTATTTAAGGATCTACAGCCGATTTTAGGTTTTTCATATAAAAATCCATTTTTGGTGGAAAATAGAGGTGATCACAGATTGAGCTCCATTTCTCAATTAAACGCTTATTTACAAAGTTAGAAATGATTTTCGATTTTTTGAGTTTTTCATATAAAAATCGGTCTTTGTTTTTACATTAAATCAATTATGTTTATTATTTTTATTGTTTTAGCTTCCCTATTAACTATTAATCTTCTATCTTATCTATTGACCAATTATTGTTTGAGTTTTATACAGTTTTTTTTTGTCCATTAATCATATTTCAAATCAAACCTAAAATCCTCTAATATTTAATAACGATTGTTAAAACATGTCAAACTGACAGTTGTTTGTATATTCTCCTACTGACAACAACACCCCTTTTGCCTCTTAACCAGGCACGTTCTCTTGGTTTGTTTTTAACAATGGAACTGTGGTTTTGTATTACATTTGGCCTATAGTTGCTCATAATGTGATTTAATGTGAAAATCATTATCTTATTCATACAATATTATCAATTTTTTATTGTAAATACAGCTACATATTGTTCTTTTTTACATTCTTTATTGATAAAAATAAGTTTTATCTGCGTTAGCATTTCAGGTCATTGGGGAAAAATATCAATAGCGTTTTTATCATTTGCTGAACTACATTCCTTGGAGGAAAAATGTCTCTAAAAAAACATAAATTTTCAATTGTTGCAAGAATTGTATTTATTTAACGGCAGTTTTTTTTCTGCAATATTTATTTAGTTTTTATGTTGTTAAAGATAAGAAATGTAATACTGCGAAAAGCATAAATGTCTAGACTCCAGAGACCCAGATTTTTTGAAGAGTTTAAAAAAAACTGAATAAAAGTTGTCTACTTTTAGGGGGTTTTTAAGCCAGAACATTATAATTAATGAATTATCATTTTTATTTTTGGATTCTATCTTTAATTTCAAATCATATTGTTTTTTTTTTTAGTTTCATTTCTTGATAATAAAATGTTAAAATTTCATTTGGCAGCTTGTTTGATTTTTGCTACGATCTGATAACACATTAAGGCTGACTGGTCAAAATTGTTTAATAAACGGCGCTTATCACCAGCCCACTAACAACAACTTGACTCTTCCCATTAAAACAACAAGAAAAAATGTTTATTAACTCGATATTTTGTTCAGCTTGTTGAAATTGATACGTAAAGTGATACGTATACTAAAGTAAACAGACATTTTTAAGAATGGAATCAAGTCAGGAGAAGTTATAGTTCTGTTCTAGTTCTGTTCTAGTTCTGTTCTAGTTCTGTTCTAGTTCTGTTCTAGTTCTGTTCTAGTTCTGTTCTAGTTCTGTTCTAGTTCTGTTCTAGTTCTGTTCTAGTTCTGTTCTAGTTCTGTTCTAGTTCTGTTCTAGTTCTGTTCTAGTTCTGTTCTAGTTCTGTTCTAGTTCTGTTCTAGTTCTGTTCTAGTTCTGTTCTAGTTCTGTTCTAGTTCTGTTCTAGTTCTGTTCTAGTTCTGTTCTAGTTCTGTTCTAGTTCTGTTCTAGTTCTGTTCTAGTTCTGTTCTAGTTCTGTTCTAGTTCTGTTCTAGTTCTGTTCTAGTTCTGTTCTAGTTCTGTTCTAGTTCTGTTCTAGTTCTGTTCTAGTTCTGTTCTAGTTCTGTTCTAGTTCTGTTCTGTTCTAGTTCTAGTTCTAGTTCTGTTCTAGTTCTGTTCTAGTTCTGTTCTAGTTCTGTTCTAGTTCTGTTCTAGTTCTGTTCTAGTTCTGTTCTAGTTCTGTTCTAGTTCTGTTCTAGTTCTGTTCTAGTTCTGTTCTAGTTCTGTTCTAGTTCTGTTCTAGTTCTGTTCTAGTTCTGTTCTAGTTCTGTTCTAGTTCTGTTCTAGTTCTGTTCTAGTTCTGTTCTAGTTCTGTTCTAGTTCTGTTCTAGTTCTGTTCTAGTTCTGTTCTAGTTCTGTTCTAGTTCTGTTCTAGTTATGTTCTAGTTCTGTTCTAGTTCTGTTCTAGTTCTGTTCTAGTTCTGTTCTAGTTCTGTTCTAGTTCTGTTCTAGTTCTGTTCTAGTTCTGTTCTAGTTCTGTTCTAGTTCTGTTCTAGTTCTGTTCTAGTTCTGTTCTAGTTCTGTTCTAGTTCTGTTCTAGTTCTGTTCTAGTTCTGTTCTAGTTCTGTTCTAGTTCTGTTCTAGTTCTGTTCTAGTTCTGTTCTAGTTCTGTTCTAGTTCTGTTCTAGTTTTGTTCTAGTTCTGTTCTGTTCTAGTTCTGTTCTGTTCTAGTTCTGTTGTAGTTCTGTTCTAGTTCTGTACTAGTTCTGTTCTAGTTCTGTTCTAGTTCTCTTCCAGTTCTCTTCCAGTTCATAATTTACCATTCCATACCTTTAATCACCTGTTCTCATACGTAATCTAAACCATCCCATTCTATAGATTGTTTATATTTGATAAATCATAGAAAATTTATGACCCTCGAAAATATGAGTAGCATTTTAACAAATATTTTTCCTGATATAGAAATTCGTATTTCTTACGTCTACAACATTTATGATGATTACAAAGTCAAACCAAAAATAAAACATGCTTTAAACAAATTTATAACAATTATTAAATGAATTTATGACCATAAAATGAATTTTCTTTGTATTACGAATGAAGAAATTTAAGGCCCCCCATTTGGGTGCAAATTTCAAATGCAATTTTATTGAATTGAATATTGAATGTTCAAGTACTCGTAGTTTTTTGTTGAACTCAATACTCTTGAAACAACAACAATAACAACAATTTTGTTGTACATTTGTACTTGTGTCGTCTCCTAAAAGTATCTCAAGTGATGATGAGTAATTTTTTGTTTATATTTTATTTATTTAATTAACGTTTATTGGTTTTTTTTGCTGCTGCTGCTGCTATTGTTGTTGTCAGTTGTCTTATTAGTTGAACACTTGCTGTGTAGTTTCCATTCCAGCACAATTTGTGTTTATGGGAGACACTTCAGAAATCACAAGAGTTTTGATTTGTTTTACCACATAATTTTCGAGTACATTTCGTATATTTATTTATTTGGTTTTTGATTTGTTGATGATCGTAATGATTTTTGTTTCTGTCACTTCATCAAGGTACTTGGGTACCTACTAGCACTTCTGAAGATGATTTTATTGTAGTTGTTGTTATTTTGAAGTTCTTTTTTATTGGTGCAAATTAGTGTCTAATTAAAAATGAAGTGTTATTGTCTTTCATAAAGAAATATTGTTGAAATATCGATGATTATATTATAATATGCCGTCGGTAAAAGTCATAATCAATAAAAAGTATGCGGTTAATTTAGGAAATATTGATAGCCGACGGTAAATTGTTATTATTTGTAATGATTTTGGTGGTTGCTTGAAGGTAATAATGGACTAGAACAGAACTAGAAAAGAAATAGAAAAGAAATAGAACAGAACTAGAACAGAACTAGAACAGAACTAGAACCGAACTAGAACAGAACTAGAACAGAACTAGAACAGAACTAGAACAGAACTAGAACAGAACTAGAACAGAACTAGAACAGAACTAGAACAGAACTAGAACAGAACTAGAACAGAACTAGAACAGAACTAGAACTAGAACAGAACTAGAACAGAACTAGAACAGAACTAGAACAGAACTAGAACAGAACTAGAACAGAACTAGAACAGAACTAGAACAGAACTAGAACAGAACTAGAACAGAACTAGAACAGAACTAGAACAGAACTAGAACAGAACTAGAACAGAACTAGAACAGAACTAGAACAGAACTAGAACAGAACTAGAACAGAACTAGAACAGAACTAGAACAGAACTAGAACAGAACTAAAACAGAACTAAAACAGAACTAGAACAGAACTAGAACAGAACTAGAACAGACCTAGAACAGAACTAGAACAGAACTAGAACAGAACTAGAACAGAACTAGAACACAACTAGAACAGAACTAGAACAGAACTAGAACAGAACTAGAACAGAACTAGAACAGAACTAGAACAGAACTAGAACAGAACTAGAACAGAACTAAAACAGAACTAGAACAGAACTAGAACAGAACTAGAACAGAACTAGAACAGAACTAGAACAGAACTAGAACAGAACTAGAACAGAACTAGAACAGAACTAGAACAGAACTAGAACAGAACTAGAACAGAACTAGAACAGAACTAGAACAGAACTAGAACAGAACTAGAACAGAACTAGAACAGAACTAGAACAGAACTAGAACAGAACTAGAACAGAACTAGAACAGAACTAGAACAGAACTAGAACAGAACTAGAACAGAACTAGAACAGAACTAGAACAGAACTAGAACAGAACTAGAACAGAACTAGAACAGAACTAGAACAGAACTAGAACAGAACTAGAACAGAACTAGAACAGAACTAGAACAGAACTAGAACAGAACTAGAACAGAACTAGAACAGAACTAGAACAGAACTAGAACAGATCATTTGAAAAATCCCACAGTTTTAAGTCATATGTATATCGCGGAGAGTTTCCTAAAACTCCTCTTTGAAATAAATTTTTTTTTTTAATTTTTTTTTTTAATAATTTTTATTTATATAAAACTAAATTAACATTTGTTTTGTTTTGGTTTTATTTTTGTTTGTTTAAATTTATAATACAAGTAAATATTACACAATAGATTTATATTTATCAATTTAAAAACTATAAATTCCAATAAAATGCCTTAAAAAACACAACTATTATTTAAAAATTTGTTTAATTAATTGTAATAAATTCTATAATTTGTTTTTTTTTGTGATTTTTATTAAGGTTTGTCTTTAAACTTAAAAGCTAGGAAATTTACAGGATTTCAATATTTACGAAAATAAAAGAAAGGAATTTATACATGGTTTTTTGTTAAAGAAATTGTGGCTAAAATATATACAATTATTTGTTTTAAAATTGATTTTTCACAAAAATAAAATTGCTGCAATTTATTTTTGTTTTTTAATTTTTTATTAAAGATTTTTATTGTCCAAATTGTTGATTATTCGAGTTGCTTCTAAAATGCCGTTTGTTTGGTAAAATTTATTGCTTTAATTTTGTTTGTTTGTTTTTTTTTTGGTAGCTTAAAAATGAATTTTTAAAATTCTTGTTTTCGATTTTTAAGGAATTTTTCTGTTTGTGGTAAAAGGGGCCCTGTTCTCAAAGTTTCTTTTAATAACTTTTGATTTGTTAATTAAGGCCACCCAGCAGCTTTGTTTCTCCTAAATTTGTCTAGTTTGAGTGAAAAATTCCTTTAATTTCTAATGCCACCAGGCCCTTTGATGGGCATGGGCGGCATGCATGCCTGCTGCGGCTGCCGCCGCTGCATGCTGATAAGCTGCCCCATTGGCCAACACCAAATGATGGGCAGCTGCGGCATTTTGCATAGAAGCGGTTACACAGTCCTGCGGCAATTTAGAGCCATCACTGAGACAGGGTTTGCCATTGCGCACCAGCACGGGCACGGCTACACGGCGGGGCGAGGGCAAGGCCGAGGGATGATGATGATGACCATGTAAAGCAGGATGTTGTTCATAGACGCCCTTTTCATTTTGTGCGCGTTTCGTTTTGTAGCGATGATTCTGGAACCAGATTTTCACTTGGGTGGGTGTGAGTCTTATTAAACTGGCCAAATGTTCACGTTCGGGGGCGGACAGATAACGCTGTTGCCTGAAACGTCTTTCCAGCTCATAGGTTTGGGCCTTGGTGAATAAAACTCGACGTTTTCTTTTCTTATTGGGCAGACCATCGGCCCCGGTGCCGGTATTACTGCCATCTTGATCGTTTTCATCATCGATTTCCTCCTCAATGCCGTCCTCAATTAAACTGTCATCATGGGGATTGGAGGAATTGCCGCCAGCACTGTTATTGCTATCGGTATTGGGTTTCATAAGATGGCCATTGTTTTGCTGTTGATGCAAATGATGCAGATTGTTGTTATCACCTCCGCCGACGGACAGAGCATCACTATCGGCTGAACGGCTGTAGGTTTTGTAGTCACCGGATAAGGCGGGAGAGGTTTGGCAATTGGAACCGATGTAGGTGTAGGAAACTTCAGAGTTAACGGGTGAGGTACTGTCGGGACTGGCAGGTTGTTGGACGCCTGGAAAGGGATCAAAAAAAAATAAGAGATAAAATTAGTATAAATTGCTCTCTGTTTAAAGAGTTTAAATATTGTGATAAAGAGAGAGAGCGAGATGTTCAAGAAAAGCATTAAGTACAGCTTTAATAAGTATTGACGTGAAAGAAGAGAGAGATAGAGAGAGAGCGAGATGTTCAAGAGAGAGCGAGATGTTGAAGAAAAGCTGTAAGTAAATCTTTAATAAGTATTTGTGTGAATGAAGAGAGAGAGAGCGATATGTTTAAGAGAGAGACAGCGAGATGTTCAAGAAAATCTTTAAGTAACGATTTAATAAGTATTTGCGTGAGAGAAGGGAAAGAGAGAGCGATATATTCAATAGAAAGAGCGAGTTGTTCAAGAAAATCTTTAAGTAAAGCTTTAATAAGCATTTGCGTGAAAGAAGAGAGAAAGAGAGAGCGAGATGTTCACGAGAGAGGCAGCGATATGTTCAAGAAAAGCTTTAAGTAAATATTTAATAAGTATTTGCTTGAGAGAAGGGAGAGAAAGCGACATGTTCAAGAGAGAGAGAGCGAGATGTTCAAGAAATTCTTTAAGTAAAGCTTTAGTAAATATTTGCGTGAGAGAAGAGAGAGAAAGCGACATGTTTAAGAGAGAGAGCGATATGTTCACGATATGTTCACGAAATGTTTTAAGTAAAGCTGTAATAAGTATTTGCTTGAAAGAAGAGAGAGAGAGTTCGATGTTCACGAGAGAGGCAACGAGATGTTCCAGAAAATCTTTAAGTAAAGCTTTAATAAGTATTTGCTTGAAAGAAGAGAGAGCTCGATGTTCAAAAGAGAGAGAGAGAGTGCGATATGTTCAAGAAATGCTTTAAGTAAAGCTTTAATAAGTATTGACGTGAGAGAAGAGACAACTTCCTGTGAGAAATCCTTGTGCTTTCAGTTTCGTTATCTACTTTTAGGGGCGTTAATAAATTGTGCATAATTTTCGGGATTTCTTTTGCAAAACAATATTTAAAACAAACCGAAAGGTTGGCATATTAGATCACACCTCTATTTGAGGTTTCTGTTTAACATAAGTTGACACAGTAAAGTTACTGCCTTGCCAGCCAAAAACTACCCCAGTTTTGCCACTAACTGAAGGTCACCAGGAAAACGATCATAAACACAACAAAAGAGAATGTACAGCATTGTTTAATAGAATTATGTAGCTAAAACTCCTGTGGAGTTAAAGAAAATATTTATGAATGAATTTTAGTTTTACTCTAAAGAGAGAGAGGGAGAGAGTCTACCTGAGTGAGGTTTGTACATTTGGTTTGTTTTTCAAAAAAAAAAAACAACATAAACTAAGGATTAATTGACATTTGATTTCACACACACATACAGATATGCCAAGACTAAATCCTTTTAAGATTGATAGTGTGATTTAGCAACAATACAAACAACCACCCTGAATTTTTAATGTGATTTTTGGCTAAATAATTTACCACCTCAAAACAATATTACTTTTATATTTTATATCCTGTATCCTGTTGTCTCTCAGGGTGTGTTTGTATCCCTAAATGAAGATCCTTTTTTTCCATTTTTATTGTTGTGTTTGGTAAATTATCTGGCAAATTGTAGACAAATTTTCCGTGTTTAGTTTTTAATTGTTGTGTCTCAAAAATCTTGCTTGTCATTAATTGTAAGTTAAAAAGTTATTTGGGGTTTTGTTTGTTCTTGCCAGCCATCCAGCCACTTTATTCTTTCCTATATTTATTTATTTGTTTTCTATCGATTTATTAAACTTCTCTTTACACCAAACTATAACAAAAGGCAGCTGCTTTTTTTTAGAACAGTAACGTTCTTTTTTAATCATCTTTTTTATACTAATAATTCTGTTAATAACCTCCCCTAATTTGTTAGTTTTCCAAAAAGGCAATTTGTTGTTTTTAATCTTGACTAATAGTGTTTTTTTTATTATTTTGGGTGCTTCACACTTAAGGATTATTTTGTTTGTTAGTTCGATTTCATAAGCAAATTTAAACCAAAAAAAAAGAATTGGCACGCACTTCCTTTATAAAGTCCTTCCCAAATAATGTAGCATAATTCATGTGAAGTATATGGGAATTTCTACAGCTGTTGAAAAGCTCCCTGCCAGCTCATTTATTAAGTTATTAAAAGGATAATAAAGCAAGTTGCTATGGCATAATCATTAATCACTTTTAAAACAAGCTAAATTTAAACTAAAAGCAAACAACAACATTTTATAAGTTAAATTAAAACCTTGATTCCATAAAATTTAAATTTTTCTAACAAAAAAAAGCCTAAACCTTTAATAAATTTATTAAAAGCTTTAAAAAACGTCAAATGTTAACAACAATTTATAAAGAAAATTTTAAGTTTTACAAAAAATTATAAATTTTAATATAAAACATTAAAAGCTTTTTATAAATTTAAGTAAAGCTTTTTAAAATTTAAAGCTTTAAACCAAAAAATGCATACAAATAAATAAAAAATTGATTTATAATAAAATATTTGCCTATAAATCTAACATATTCTAAAATTTAATATAAAGCTTTCATTAAATGTAAGAAAAGCTTTTACAAAATTTTAAGAAAATTTGAATTTTTTGAATTATTATAAATTTGTGTAGCTACTAGAAACCAAATTTAGTAATTTTTGGTTTTTTATACAAAAAAATTCCTAAAAGCTTTTAAGCTTTTTTAAAAATTCTTTACATTTATAGAAATATTTAATTATTTGGAATTATTTTAAAATTTTGTAGCTGTTAAGTATAAATTTCGTAATTTTTGGCTTTAAACTTAACAAAATTACCTGAAAGCTTTCAAGCTCTTTTAAAAAAAATCTTAAATTCATAAAAAATGTTAATTATTTGGAATTATTTTAAAGCTTTGTAACTGTTAAGTATGAATTTCGTAATTTTTGACTTTAATGTTAACAAAATTTCCTGAAAGCTTTCAAGATTTTTTAAAAAATTCTTAAAATTCCTTGAAAATGTTAAATGTTTGGAATTATTTTGAAGTCTTGTAGCTATTAGCTACAAATTTAGTAATTTTTGGCTTCATAGACAACAAATTTTCCTGAAAGCTTTTAAGCTTTTTTAAAAAATTCTTAAAAATTCATAGAAAATGTATATTATATGGAATTATTTTTAATTTTTATAAATGTTAATTATGACTTTCGTCATTTTTGACTTTAATGTTAACAAAATTTGCTGAAAGCTTTTAAGCTTTTCCAAAAATTTCTTCAAATTTATAGAAATATTTAATTATTTGGATTTATTTTAATGTTTTGTAACTATTAGCTACAAATTTGGTAATATTTGTTTTCAAACTTAACAAAATTGCCTGAAAGCTTTCTTAAAAAATTCTTAAAATTTATAGAAATATTTTATTATTTGGAATTATTTTAAATGTTTGTAAGTAGTAGGTACAAAATTGGTAGTTTTTAGCTTTAGAAACAACAAAATTTCCTGAAAGCTTTAAAGCTTTTTTAAAAAATTATTAAAATTCCTAGAAAATTTTAATTATTTGCTATTATTTTAAAGTTTTGTAAGTATTAGCTACAAATTCCGTAACTTTTGTCTTCAAACTTAACTAAATTGCCTGAAAGCTTTAAAGCTTTTTTTAAAAAAATTTTAAAATTCCTAGAAAATTTTAATTATTTTAATGTTTTGTAACTCTAGCTACAAATTTGGTAATTTTTGATGTCCAACTTAACAAAATTGCCTGAAAGCTTTCAAGCTTTCTTAAAAAATTCTTTAAAATTCATAGAAATATTTAATTATTTGGAATTATTTTAAAGTTTTGTAACTGTTAAGTATAAATTCCTTAATTTTTGACATTAATGTTAAGAAAATTGCCTGAAAGCTTTAGAGCTTTTTTAACAAATTCTTAAAAATTCATAGAAATATTTAATTATTTGGAATTATTTTAAATTTTCGAAAGTATAAGTTAAAAATTTGGCAATTTTTAGCTTTAAACTTAACAAAATTTCCTGAAAGCTTTAAAGCTTTTTTAAAAAATCCTAAAAATTCCTAGAAATTTTGAACTATTTAAAATTATTTAAAATTTGCGTAACTGTTAAGTACAATTTCCGTAATTTTTGTCTTCAAACTTAACAAAATTGCCAGGAAGCTTTCAAGCTTTTTTAAAAAATCTTAATAATTCATGGAAAAATTTAATTGATTTCAAATTTTGTTACAATTTCTAACTATTATGGCTATTATTTGTAAATTTTGGCTTTGAAAATAAAAAAAATTCTTCAAAGCTTTTAAGCTTTTTTTTTGATAATTCTTAAAATTCATAGAAAATTTACATTATTTCGAATTATTTGAAATTTTTGTAGCTGTTAATCATAAATTCCGTAGTTTTTGACTTTAATCTTAACAAAATTTTCCGAAAGCTTTAAAGCATTTTTAAAAAATCTTAATAATTCATAAACAAATTTAATTAATTTCAAATCTTTTACATTTTCTAACTATTATGTCTATTATTTGGTAATTGTGGCTTTAAAATAAAAAAAATTTCTTGAAAGCTTTAAAGCTTTTTTGTAAATTTATTTAGAAACATTTTATTTTGTTCGAAAATTTATAAGGTTTTGTTTCTATAGGCTTATATTTCAGTCATTCAAGACTATAAACTCAAAAATTTCTTTGGAGCTTTGAAGCTTTCAGGTTTTTATTTAATTTTTATAACTGTTTGATTAGATTTTTAGCCACAAACTGCTAAAAATTTATTTTGAAGCTATAAACACTCTAAAAATTTATTTCGAGCTTTAAAGCTTTTGTAGAAATTTAAAAAATATTCAGGTTTTTGTTAGAATTTTCTTAATTTTTAAAACTGTTTGATTCGATTTTACTAAGCATAACATAATAAAATAAAGCTTTAAGCTTTTAAAAATGTTATTTCTGAAAAGATTTTTAGATTTAAAGTCTCTTTACTCACTCTCTTCCTTTTTAACATTTAAATTTATAATTTATCATTAATTTAACACTCAACTTACCGTATAAATCATTTTCCTTGATCCATGGCGATCGCCCTGAATGCGTCAGCATTGTGTGGGCTATATGATACGAGGACATGTCATCGTTGAAACCATTGGGGAAATTTTTGGGTAAATATTGGCCGGCTGCCGCCACTGCTGCTGCTGCATTATGGCTGGCTATAAATTGAGCGGCTGCCTGAGCCTGGGCCGAAGCACTAACGGCGGCTGAAGCAGCCGAGGCTGCATTTGAGCCGTTATTGTCAGCCAAAACGCTGCCATGATTAACGTTAGCCGTTAAATGCGTTGAGTCGCCATTTAGGGAGGGAGAGGTTAAATGATTGCTATTGGCATCGGAGGTATGATGATGGGAAATATCTTGGGGATGACCGGAGGGATGCACCACACTGTGTTTGAGTTCGGAATTTTCTAGATTCAAAATGTCCGATATGTGGAAACCGGAAGATCGCTGCGATGATGGTACTTTGGCATCAAAGAGGCTGAAAACAAAAGAAACGTAGGGATAAATTAATCAAATGATTACATAAGGTATTTAGGTATTTAAAAATAAGAAGAAACAAGATTTTGTGTTAAAAATTCTACCTGTTTTTTTTGGGTAATTTTTGTTAATTGTTTTATGGTGTTAATAAAAACAGGATGTGTGTGTTTAGCTAATGCTACTATCTAATAATGTTTAAAATTAATCTTAGGATTATTCACACATTTTTAGACAAATTTAAAATGTGTTAAAAGTTAAGGCCCCGAAGTTAAACAGTTTGTAAATTAATCTTTGTAGGAAATTTGATTTTTATAATTTAATACCATCAACAATTAACTAAAATCCTGCTTTAGATTTAAAAGCAAGTAACAGGCACACTTCTTTATTAAATTGCCTAGACACACACAAGAAATTTAGTATCTACGATTAAAATTTACTACCTGTAATTTTGGGTTAATTTAGGTCCGTCCGTCCGTCTGTCTTTCTGTCCGTCCTTTACACAAAACCACAAAACTGTTGTTAATACAAAACACATGTGTAGTAAAATTGGTTTTCTTTGAGTAATTTTGGTTTTTCCCTACAAAAATTTTCCCCAGATTTTTCGCAATTTAAGCAAAATTCCCACGCCTTTTACAAACACACTCTCACACACAAGTTTAACACCTCTCTCTCTATCTATCTCTACATGTAAATAGATCCTCAGTGTATTAAGGGAATTTCCTTTTATCACTTTAGTTTAAGATCGGATTCCCCCGTGTAAATGATCTAGTGTTTAGCCGTAGTAGACTTTGTGTCGCCTGTTACGTTACTGCACAGAAATCATGTCTGTTCAACACATGTTTGAAATTTGTGTTGAAATTTTGAAATTTTCTTATGGTTTTTCCTTTAACACCTATGGGAATTTTTCAACGATCTTTGCTGTGCTGTGTTTTTAAAATGCCAATGCAAAAATTCCTTGATTTTATATGGCTCATCAGGGGAGATTAGTTTTTTATGGAAACATCCTTAAACGCGCCTTGGTTTTGTAGCGAAAATTTGGGTAAATCCTTAGCATAACAACAAATTCGCTAAACACATGTGTTTTAAGAAGGGGGAAATTACGTGATTTGTGTTAATTTTGAGATTAAAATTAAGATTTAATTATAAAACTTGCCTAAGATTAAGAGAAAACTAGAGACTTTTGGGGGATTTTCTTAGGGATTTAAAAGAGGTTTGAAAACAGGTCTTTAATTTCATCAAAATATTAGAAAAATATTAAATTTTTTTAAAGAAATTTTGGGTATTTTTGGAAAATTAAAAGGGGTTAATTTTTATTATTTTTGAATTATGAAAAATATAGTTTTCTTTTAATATATTTGTACTAAACCCATCCCCAGTGCCGCCATAAAA
Organism: Calliphora vicina; assembly: GCF_958450345.1. NCBI lineage: Eukaryota > Metazoa > Arthropoda > Insecta > Diptera > Calliphoridae > Calliphora > Calliphora vicina. The sequence continues at coordinate 119,364,912 of NC_088783.1, forward strand.
TCTTTGAAATTTCTTTACTTTTTACAATTATCTTAATTTTAAGCTATTATCAAAGTAAATAAAGAGATTTTGAAAAAAACTGGAAAAAGCTTTTAAATTTATCAAATATGAAAAAATCTATACAAATATCACTTTCTAGGGATGTTGTACTAATAAATCCCTTTTTAAATAGAGTAATTTTTAATATTTTTTTATTTCCCAACAATTTTAGCTTTAAAAAACTAAATTTTTTTATAATTCCCTGAAAAGCTTTTAAGCTTCCACAACAATTTTAGTAACAATTTCTCGCAATCGTAAATTATTAACAATTTTTTATTATATTCAAGTTAGTATTTAGAAATTTAGTCATTTTTTGCTTTAAATTGAATAATTTTTTAAAAAGCTTTAAAGCTTTTCTTAAAAAATTCTTAATGTTATAAATTAGTTACATTTAAGTAATTTTTGCCTTAAAACTCAACAAAATATCCTGAAAGCTTTTAAGCTTTTTAAAAAATGCTTAAGAATTCAAAGAAAAACTATGCTAAATGGCTATTTTTTGATTTTTGCAAGTCTAACTTAAAAATTTACTAATTTTTGGCTTTAAACTCCAGAAAATTTTCTGAAAGCTTTTAAGCTTTTTTGAAAAAAATCTTAATAATTCAAAGAAAAACTATGCTAAATGGCTGTTTTTTGCATTTTCTAAGTCTAAATTAAAAATTTAGTAATTTTTGGCTTAAAACTCTAGAAAATTTTCTGAAAGCTTTTAAGCTTTTTTGAAAATTTCTTAATCATTTAAAGAAAAACTATGCTAAATGGATGTTTCTTGTTTTTTGTAAGCATAAGTTCAAAATGTAGTAATTTTTGGCTTAAAACTCAACAAAAGCTTTAAAGCTTTTTTAAAAAATTCTAAAGAATTCATAGAAAAATTAAGTTAATTTGCCTTTTCTTTAATTTGGTAACTATTTGTTGCAAGTTCATTAATTTTTGTCTTCAAACTCAAGCAAATTTCCTAAAAGCTATGAAGCTTTTTTTAAAATTGTTTAACAATTCATAAAAAAATTAAATTATTTAAGGTTTTGTTACATTTTGTAACTATTTGTAATAATTTTATTAACTTTTGACTAAAAACTCAACAAAATTTCCTGAAAGCTTTTAGGCTTTTTTGAAAAATTCTTAATATTTCAGAGAAAAATTATGATAATTAGCTGTTTCTTGCATTTTGTAAGTCTAAATTAAAAATTTTGTAATTTTTGGCTTAAAACTCAACAAAATATTCCTGAAAGCTTTTTAGCTTTTTTGAAAATTTTTCAAAAATTCACAGAAAAATTATGATTAAGTGTCGAATTCACAGAAAAATTATGATTTTGTAACTATTAGTAACAAATTTAGTGATTTTTGTCTATAAACTCTTGAAAATTTCTTGAAAGCTTTAAGCTTTTTTAAAAAAATCTTTATAATTCAAAGAAATATTAAGTTATTTGGCTGTTTCTTGCTTTTTTTGTAAGTTAGGTTACAATTTTATTAATTTTTGGCTTTAAACTCAACCAAATTTCCTGAAAACTTTCAGGTTTTTTTCAATATTTTTGATTTTCCCGCAAGATTTTTGCGGGAAATTTGAACTAAAAGCTTTTTAATTGAACGATTTTGATAACCAGAAGTTGTAAATTGAAAGAATTTCTTTAAATTTGTTAAGTTTGCTTTAAAAGCTTAAAGACTTTTAAGAAAATTTGCCTGTTTAAGCGAATGTTTGAAAGTTCTTAAAGTTATAAGTTTTTAGCGGACACATTTTGCTTGTATCCTTTTGTTTTTTTAGTTTTTTTCAGTATTTTCCCTTGATTTGTTTTTTTTTGTAACAAAATATCCTTGAAGCTTAAACCCTAGTTAAGTGTCGATTTGAGCTTTCAGTATTCCTCTGTTAAGTTTCAGTTGTTTTTAGATATCCTTCTATTTCTTTTTTTTGAAAAATTATTTTAAACTCTTACCCTGGTAGAGCATTACGCAAAGCCGCCGGATAGAATGCCGCTGGCAGCAATGCATGGCCCCAGTGAGGCAACAGCATGGGTGACCAGGGCAGAAAAGGAGCCGCCGCTACAGCAGCGGCGGCAGCCGAAGGCACCATTAAACTGCTCATGCTGTGCAACGAAGGAAAACCACTAAATCCTGTAGCTCCCGTTGGTATTCTCAAATGATCTTGGGCACCCAGCGACGCTGTGTTCGAGGGCACTGTGGTGGTGGCGGTTTTGGCCGTTAATTCCTCTCTTCTTAAATCCTGGGCGGCGGGTGTGGGTGTAGAGGTACGAGGCGGTGGTGAGGGAGATCTAGATCGTGGAGATCTGGCTCGTAGAGGGGTAGGCGGGGAGCACACTGAAATATCGGAATCCTTGTGTGGTGAATGTGAGGGTGAACGGCAGGGCGAGTGTCTAGCCGAGCCAGCCGAGGACTCAGAAGACTTGCGTCGGGAGGGCGAGCGGGCCGGTGAAGGCGAACGTTTCCTTTTTTCCGCCACTTTGAAGCTGTTTTTTAACACTAAAATTTTAAGTTGTTTTTGATATTTCTTTTTGGGGTAATAAAGGAGTTCAACTCCTGTTTATCTTTTTTTTGTTTAAATTATAACTGAAACACTTTTATTTTTTGTGGCTTATAGAGTTATAAAGGTTTTTCCAATTATCCTTTGGGAGTTTTATTTTTTTCACACTTGTTTGTTAAGTTAGTATTTCCGTTTAGTTTTCTTAAACACGGTTTTTCTTTTTTTAAAATTTTCCAATTTTTTTTTAAAAAATTTTCTTTAATTTTTGGAAATTTTTTTTTTCTTGGTTTAGGGTTTTTTTTTCTAGCTTTTTGGGAATATTTGTTAAATTGGTTTGGGTTTTTGGTAACGCGCGGCTGATGCAAACTATTTGAAGTGTCATCAACAACTAACTTGTAAACAAGAACTCAACATAATTCCAACCAAATTTCAGCAGTTCAAAAGTGGTTGGCTAAATCATGTACAGGGTATAGAATTTTCCCAACAACCACCACAAAACTGCAGCAACACTAACGAAAAAACCCAGACAAATCCACTTTCACCTCCGGCCATTGTGCACGTAAAATACGCACAACAACAAAAAACCTACAACAACAAACGAAAAACCCATTCACCCATCATGTAATAAAAACAGATCGATTTTATGTGCTAAGTGGGCTCTCATGTCCTTTTCAACAACAAGCACTCTCTCTTTGCCTACTACATACTCACAAACACTACAAAAACAACAACAGCTAGCTGAGCTCTTATAAACATCATCAACACCAATTGCCTTTAAGCACAAATATCCTTTCCTAACATTTCAACAGAGCGTTAGACTAAAGCAAAAGCACATAATGTTCTGCCCTCTCTGTCTAGCTTCCTTGAAGAGCGCATACTCTTCTTTATACGGGTGAGAGGGTACTTGAATGTTGTTGCTGTAGCTGTGCTCATTATTCTCATCATTTAAAATGTACTTCTACCACTTCTACTACCTTTCGTAGTCGTTCATATGCAACGAGCTGGCAGAAGTAGTTCGTTTTATCCTGTTATTTTGCTCTCGAAGTTGTTGTTTTATCACACATTTTACCTCTGCCTCTCTACTACTCCAATACTTCCATGTTTTTCCTTTTCAATTTATGTTTTCTTTTTATTTTCATTCATACTCATTCATGTTTTATTTTTTTGTTTTTTTCAGTTTGTTGTTGTTTTAGTCTCAGCCAACCATGATTGAGGCTTAAGTCTTGTACATACTTTACATGATTGGGTTTCACATTTCTGGGCTCTTCTGTTTTCAAGCATTTTTCACTTGCCTTTTAAGTACTCGGGCTCTCCATTCTGGTTCTTACAGTGTTACAATGTTTGTTTTCTGCTTTCAATATCAATATACTATAGCTAAAAATCGCTTCTTCCTGCTCCCATTATGGCTGCATTTATACAGAGTTTTTTTTGTTTATTTACTTTGGTTTTTGTTCATTGTGTTACTTGGAACTCCTTGTTTGTGGCCCCCATCTCTCTCCCCTTAGACAGTTATTTCCTTTTTGGTGGACTTATTGCCGTTTTTTTTTGTAGCCAGTCATCCATTTAAATATCTATATACTTTGTGCTGTCATCATCATTTTCATCATTACCATTTTATATTGCTTTGTTGAGCATTGGTTTAGGGAAAAAGTAAAACAATTTCCTCGAGTTTCTATTCAGGAGAGCAAATTCCTACTTGTTTAGATAAATATTAGCTTGAGAAAATAAAGAAATAAGTTTTTTGGATTCAACAAACGTAAAAGTACTTCCGAATATAAATTTCCTCTAACGTGTTTGTTTAAATCAGCTTCCCGAATCTCTCATTTAACCTAGGTTAGGTTGAACAGGATGTCTTTTAGCAGTACAAAGTCTGTACCACCCTCAACCGTATTGAGTCCTTAACCAAACCATTCTGTGAAACGAACGAAGGAAGCAAAAAGAGGCTGTCCAACATTCCGAATCTCTATTGGAGGAGGAGACTGTGGAACATCTCCTCCTCCAATATCAGGAGATTCGGGGCATTAGACAACTTCTTTTTGCATGAGCTTCCTCGTCGTTGTGAAATATGAGATGTAATCTTCTAGCATGCAATTCGAACAATCCCTGACAGCTTTGCCAGGTCATGCAGAAAGAAGCTGCCTAACGTGCCGAGTCTCAGTTCTTGCAAAAAAGAGGATACCTGACGTTCCGACTCTAAGATACAATAGGGCCGTAAATTGGCGGAGTAGATGTTCAACAATCTCCTCTTTCTCGTTATAACAACTTCAGCATAAGACGTGAAATAGGAGATTCATTTTCGTAGCATGTAATCCGAATAATCCCTGTCATCCTCGTCAGGTCTTCCAAAAAGAGGCTGCCTAAAGCGACGAATCTGAGATCCGACACAGCCGGACATTGGCAGAGGAGATGTTCAACAGTCTCCTCCACGTCTTCCTCGTTGTAGCAACTTCTCTGTAGCAGACTTGAAATAGGAGATTCAATTTCCTAGCAGGCAATCCAAACAATCTCTAACAGCTTCACCCGGTCATCCAAAACTAGATTGGTATAACGTCCCGAAACTCAGATCCTACACAGCCTTAAATTGGCAGAGGAAATGTTCAACAGTATCGTTGCCTCGTTCTGGCAAATTCTGCAGAAATCATGAGATGTTCAGCAGCCTCCTCTCCTTCCTCGTTGTGGAAACTTTTGCAGAAGTCATGAAATGGGAGATACAATCTCCTTTCATGCAATTCGTACAATCCCTGGCAGCCCTTGTCAGGTAGTGCAAACAGAGGATGCCTAACGTGCCGAACCTCAGGTCCACCGCAGCCGGACAATGGCAGAGGAAATTTTCAAAAAGTCTCCTTCTCGTTGCGGCAACTTCTGCAGAAGTCGTGAAATGGGAGATTCAGTCTCCAAGCATGCAATTCGAATAACCAGCGACCACTGCTACTAAATTCCTCAGCTAAACGTGAGGAATTTTCGTAATATCAATCGATTGACGGCAACTATATTAAGCGATATTGCCATTGCCGTTCTACAAGCATGATCCGTGGACCAACTTGTCTGTAGAGTCTCTTCGGAATCATACGTTGGTACCACGAACCAGAGTTTCCGTACCACGAACCAGAGTTTCCAGAGTATACGCCCACCTTGGCGCATTTTGGATCTTCGCACCTGAACGATCGTATCAACCGACAGGAAAGAAGTCTAGGAAACTCTGTTCTAGTTCTGTTCTAGTTCTGTTCTAGTTCTGTTCTAGTTCTGTTCTAGTTCTGTTCTAGTTCTGTTCTAGTTCTGTTCTAGTTCTGTTCTAGTTCTGTTCTAGTTCTGTTCTAGTTCTGTTCTAGTTCTGTTCTAGTTCTGTTCTAGTTCTGTTCTAGTTCTGTTCTAGTTCTGTTCTAGTTCTGTTCTAGTTCTGTTCTAGTTCTGTTCTAGTTCTGTTCTAGTTCTGTTCTAGTTCTGTTCTAGTTCTGTTCTAGTTCTGTTCTAGTTCTGTTCTAGTTCTGTTCTAGTTCTGTTCTAGTTCTGTTCTAGTTCTGTTCTAGTTCTGTTCTAGTTCTGTTCTAGTTCTGTTCTAGTTCTAGTTCTGTTCTAGTTCTGTTCTAGTTCTGTTCTAGTTCTGTTCGAGTTCTGTTCTAGTTCTCTTCTAGTTCTGTTCTAGTTCATTCTAAAATATGTTAGTCATCTAAAACCGAACTAACTTTTCCTCTTATCTATTATTTATTACTAAATATTACTGCCACTGTTAGCCATGTAACCCTTGGGGTCTATTGCCTCTATTCTAACTGCTGCTTTGTTATGTTTTTTTCTTTTCATTTTTTCCATTATTAAATCTGGGATTTATGGTGTATTAAATGTGTGTTTGTCTCTTGTTCCTCTTGCCTGACAGAGGAACTTTACTTAGTTAAATAATGATACTTCCGTTTAATATTAAAACATAAAAATCATATGAAAAAAGAACAACACATAATAATGTTACAGTTTAATGTGATTACATTTAATAATAAAAATGGAAAACACAATTAATAACTTATTAAATGTGAAGGAATTTAAGAAAAAATTATATAAAGACATTTAAAACCTTTGAAAATCTTTAAATTAAACTTGGTTTTGTTGAAACTAGTTTGGTTACAGAAAATCTGTAAGTTAAACTTGGTTTTTCTTTAAACAAGTTGTTTGGTTTAGTTTAAGATTTTCTTTTAATCTTTATTCTGAGCTGGGAAATTTTTGTTGACTTATTGGGTGTAAAAGGGGAAAATGTATTTAGTTATTGTTGCTTTAAATCTTGTAAGATTAGCTTTGATTAGCCGTAGGTTAAACTGGGGTTTTCTGTGCAAGTTACTGTGGGAAATTTTGTTGACTTATTGAAGGAATTTCCTTAAATTGGTGTGATAATCTGTGAGGTAAGCAACAGACTAGAGAAGGTAGAGTAAAGTGTGTGTTTAAGATTGACCTGCTTTTCCTTAGGGTTTTGGGAAAAAACCAAACAAATTATGAAAATTGCGAAATGTATTTTATTTATTATATTTTTAAAAAATTTAATAGAAACATTGGCAAAGTTTGCTTTCAAAAACAACAACATTTAGCTTAATTTATTTACAAAAATTCTAAACTAAAATATGTACTTCAATTAAGTTTTTTTCTTGCCAGACTAGAGAAGTGGAAAAGTCATAAATGTACTTAGTACTCAATAGTTTTAGTTATAGCCAAAACTTTTTCATGTTTTTTTTAACCAAAAAACTAATTTTCTAACTATTGATTTTTCTTGACACTAAAAATATCACAACAAAATATTTAGCACACATGCAAATTTAACATTTATAATAGAAAAAAAAGTATTTTTTATAAAGTCCCCATAAAAAAGTACTTTTGAAAATGAAAAAAGTTGGCAAACTAAAAAAAGAAATCATATAAAATACAAAAACTATTCAAAATAAATGGAAAACTATTTCAAGAATCAAGCAGAGTAAGGAGTTTAGAGTAGAGAGAAAACAGGCACGCAATCAGTTTGTTAAAATGCTCATGCTTGAGTAAATGAAGTAGTATCCTTTTTTTTGGCAAAGCAATAGAAAATAAAAAGAAAAATAACAAAATTAGAAAAAAATGTTGGTAATAGTTTTTGTCAGAGTATGTTTAATTTATTTTTAAAATAATTTTTTTCTTATTTTTCCTAGATTTAAATCTACTACTTTTTTAAAAAGTTTTGAAATTCATAGATTTCTTTACTTGATTTGAATATTTAAAATTTAATTTAAATAAATTTCAAATTTATTTCAAAATTCTACTACTTTTTAAAAAAGTACTAAAAATACTACTATTTTTAAAAAGTACTAAAAACATTTTTCAACATTCTTAAATTTTTATTTCATTCAAAAATATTAAATTTAAGGAAAAAATAATATGTAAAAATTACTAATACTTTCAAAAAGGATCAAAAAATATTACTTTTTTAAAAAAGTCTTTAAAATCATAAGTAATAGTATTTAAATATTTTGTCTAAAAAAATTAGAAATTTTTTTTTAAATTCCTTACAAAAAAATTCTACTACTTTTTTAAAAAGTATCAAAAAATTCTAAATTTTATAAAAAAAATACCAAAACACATTGATTTTCTTCTTTAAATATTTTATTTGTTTAAAAAAATTAGACATTTTTTTTAGAAATTCCTTAAAAAAAAATTCTACTACTTTTTTAAAAAGTACCAAAAAATTCTAAATTTTTAAAAAAATACCAAAACTCATTGATTTTCTTATTTAAATATTGAATTTCATTATTAATTTGATAATTTTTTAAATTTTTTGGTTGTTAAATTTTTACTACTATTTTCAAAAAGTACTTAAATGTTAAATAATTACACTTTAATATTTTTATTTAATTTTGTTTATTATTAAAAATACGTTTTTCTTATAATTTTCTAAATAATTTAGCAAATTTTAAATATACTACTTTTGTAAATCTACTACTTTTTTTAAAAAAAGTACTAAAATTTAAAAATTTTTTACTTAAGGTTTAATTTAGTTAAATTTTATAATTTATTTTATTTGAAAATTCTACTATATTTTTAATAAGTACCAAAAAATTCTACTTTTTTATAAAAATACCAAAAAAAAAAAAATTAATTTTTATATCTTTTTTTCTGTTTTTTAATATGCCAAATTTTTTAAATTTTCTAGCTTAATTTCTACTACTTTTTTTTAAAAAAAGTACTAAATTTAACAAAGTCTTAATTTTAAAATATTTGTTCTATTTTTTATACCCTTCAGCTTCGTGAGAAGGGTATATATAAGTTTGTCATTCCGTTTGTAATTTCTACATTTTTCATTTCCGACCCTATAAAGTATATATATTCTGGATCCTTATAGATAGCGGAGTCGATTAAGCCATGTCCGTCTGTCTGTCTGTCTGTCTGTCTGTCTGTCTGTCTGTCTGTCTGTCTGTCTGTCTGTCTGTCTGTCTGTCTGTCTGTCTGTCTGTCTGTCTGTCTGTCTGTCTGTCTGTCTGTCTGTCTGTCTGTCTGTCTGTCTGTCTGTCTGTCTGTCTGTCTGTCTGTCTGTCTGTCTGTCTGTCTGTCTGTCTGTCTGTCTGTCTGTCTGTCTGTCTGTCTGTCTGTCTGTCTGTCTGTCTGTCTGTCTGTCTGTCTGTCTGTCTGTCTGTCTGTCTGTCTGTCTGTCTGTCTGTCTGTCTGTCTGTCTGTCTGTCTGTCTGTCTGTCTGTCTGTCTGTCTGTCTGTCTGTCTGTCTGTCTGTCTGTCTGTCTGTCTGTCTGTCTGTCTGTCTGTCTGTCTGTCTGTCTGTCTGTCTGTCTGTCTGTCTGTCTGTCTGTCTGTCTGTCTGTCTGTCTGTCTGTCTGTCTGTCTGTCTGTCTGTCTGTCTGTCTGTCTGTCTGTCTGTCTGTCTGTCTGTCTGTCTGTCTGTCTGTCTGTCTGTCTGTCTGTCTGTCTGTCTGTCTGTCTGTCTGTCTGTCTGTCTGTCTGTCTGTCTGTCTGTCTGTCTGTCTGTCTGTCTGTCTGTCTGTCTGTCTGTCTGTCTGTCTGTCTGTCTGTCTGTCTGTCTGTCTGTCTGTCTGTCTGTCTGTCTGTCTGTCTGTCTGTCTGTCTGTCTGTCTGTCTGTCTGTCTGTCTGTCTGTCTGTCTGTCTGTCTGTCTGTCTGTCTGTCTGTCTGTCTGTCTGTCTGTCTGTCTGTCTGTCTGTCTGTCTGTCTGTCTGTCTGTCTGTCTGTCTGTCTGTCTGTCTGTCTGTCTGTCTGTCTGTCTGTCTGTCTGTCTGTCTGTCTGTCTGTCTGTCTGTCTGTCTGTCTGTCTGTCTGTCTGTCTGTCTGTCTGTCTGTCTGTCTGTCTGTCTGTCTGTCTGTCTGTCTGTCTGTCTGTCTGTCTGTCTGTCTGTCTGTCTGTCTGTCTGTCTGTCTGTCTGTCTGTCTGTCTGTCTGTCTGTCTGTCTGTCTGTCTGTCTGTCTGTCTGTCTGTCTGTCTGTCTGTCTGTCTGTCTGTCTGTCTGTCTGTCTGTCTGTCTGTCTGTCTGTCTGTCTGTCTGTCTGTCTGTCTGTCTGTCTGTCTGTCTGTCTGTCTGTCTGTCTGTCTGTCTGTCTGTCTGTCTGTCTGTCTGTCTGTCTGTCTGTCTGTCTGTCTGTCCGTCTGTCTGTCTGTTGAAATCAATTTTCTGAAGGCCCCAGATATCTCCGGGATCCAAATCTTCAACAATTCTGTCAGACATACTTTCGAGAATTTTGCTATTTAAAATCAGCAAAATCCGTCCATAAATAACGGAGATATGAGCAAAAATCCGAGACAACCTCTGAAAATTTCATCAAAACACACAATGTATTGCATGCTTTGACAAAAAAACAACAAATCGTATGGTTGAATGTGCATGCTTTGCGTATTTTGTTTTTTTTTTTGTGTTTTGTTTCTTTTGGCGTTGTTGTTGTTTTTTATACAACTAAACTTTTGTTTGGTTGTGTGTTGGTTTTTTTGACAAAAACTCAACAAATCGTATGTTTGAATGTGCATGCTTTGCGTATTTTGTTTCTTTTGGCGTTGTTGCGTATTTTGTTTTTGTTTTTTCTTTTGGTGTTTTGTTTCGTTTGGCGTTGTTGTTGTTTTTTGTGTTCTTGATAAATTTAGGATGCTGTACGCTGAAAGTGGGCAATGTACATACATATATACTAATTATAAAAAATAATAATGCATCCACAACAAAGGTGAAGGGTATATAAGATTCGGCATAGCCGAATATAGCACTCTTACTTGTTTATTATTAAAACTATTATTTTCCTAAATTTGTTTTATTATATTGCAAATTTAGAATCTACTACTTTTTTAAAAAAGTACTAAAATTAAAAATTTTGTTTGTCTTATTTAAATATTTGAGCTTTAATTTAGATAATTTTATAATTTTTTTTAATTTAAAATTCTACTACTTTTTGTAAAGGTAGCAAAATATACTACTTTTTAATAAAAGTACTTAAAAACTTAAGTAATTAAATTTAATTAAGTTATTTCTTTAAAAAATGGCAAAAATTTTAAATTTTCTTTTTGTGTAAATTCTACTACTTTTTAATTAAGTACTTATACTATACTATTTTTTTTAAGAAAATCTAAAAATCTTACCTTATTACATTTAATAATTTTATTTAAATAAAAATTATAATTTTTTTTAAATTTTCTTAAATAAAAATTCTACTACTTTTTTTTAAAAAAGTACCAAAATATAATACTTTTTTATAAAAATACAATAAAGCTAAAAACACAATATATAAATATTGTAAATGTTTTTTAAATTACTAATTTTTTACATTTAAATTCTACTACTTTTTTGGGAAAGTACCTAAAAATGGAAATTTTTGTAAAAATTATAAAAAAGCATTAGTTTTTATTTTTAAATATAAATTAATTAAATGGAAGTTTATTAATAAATAATTTTTTTAATTTTCTTAAATTTAAATTTCTACTACTTTTTTAAAAAAGTTTTAAATTTTGTAAAATTTTATTTGGAATATTTTTATTTAATTTTATTATTATTGAAAATATAATTTTTTGCAGTATACTACTTTTTATAAAAGTACTAAAATTCATAAATTTGTTCATGATTTAAATAATTGAGATTTATTTCAGTTAAATTTTGTATTATTAATTTTTTTTTTATTTTGCAATTTAACTACTTTTTGAAAAAGTACCAAAATTTACTACTTTTTTTGAAAAAGTACAAAAATATACATCATTGCATTTAAATATTTTATTTGTTAAAAAATAACAGAATTTTTAAATTTCTACTACATTTTTAAAAAAAATATTTAAATTTACTACTACTATTTAATAAAGGTATGTACTACTTTTTATAAAAGTACTAAAATTCATAATTTTTTTACTTGATTTTAAATAACAGAGATTTAATTTAGTTAAATTTTGTAATAATTTTTATTTTGCAATTCAACTACTTTTTGAAAAAGTATCAAAATTTACTAGTTTTATTAAAGTATGTACTGAAAATCATAAATTTTTTTACTTGATTTTAATAATTGAGATTTAGGGCCATTATTACAACTTGCCGTTATAGTTAAAGGTAACTTTAAGCAATAGAAAAAGGTACCCTTAAAGGTAACTTTAACTATATCAACAAGTTGTAATAATGGCCCTTAGTTTAGTAAAATTTTGTAATAACTTTTATTTTGCAATTCTACTACTATTTGAAAAAGTACCAAAATATACTACTTTTTCGAAAAAGCAAAAAATATACCTCATCCCATTTAAATATTTTATTTGTTAAAAAAAATAACAAAATTTTTAAATTTCTTTTAATAAAATTTCTACTACTTTTTTAAAAAAGTATTAAAATTTGCTACTATTTAATAAAAAAGCTAAAAATAGGAGTAAAAAATTTCAAATATTGTTTTGGTATATTAAATTGCATATTTTTTAATTTCTTTGTATATGAAATTCTACTACCTTTTTAAAAAAATACTTAAATTTGCTACTACTATTTCATAAAAGTACTAAAAACCTCTGTAAAGAATTTAAAATATTGTATTTGTTTATTAAATTGCATATTTTTTAAGTTTTTTGTATATAGAAATTCTACTACCTTTTTAAAAAAATACTTAAATTTGCTACTACTATTTAATAAAAGTAATGAAAACATGCGTAAAGAATTTAAAATATTGTTTTGGTATATTAAATTGCTAATTTTTTTATTTTCATTGTATAAAAATTCTACTACTTTTTTAAAAAAGTATTAAAATTTGCTACTATTTAATAAAAAGGCTAAACAAACTGTGTAAAAAATTTAAAATATTGTATTGGTATATTAAATTGCACATTTTTTAAATTCTTTGTATATAGAAATTCTACTACTTTTTTAAAAAAATACTTAAATTTGCTACTACTATTTCATAAAAGTACTAAAAACCTGTGTAAAGAATTTAAAATATTGTATTTGTTTATTAAATTGCATTTTTTTTAATTTCTTTTTACAAAATTTCTACTACTTTTTAAAAAAAGTATTTAAATTTGCTACTACTATTTAATAAAAGTATTAAAAACCTGCGTCGCGAATTTAAAATATTGTATTGGTTTATTAAATTGCTAATTTTTTAATTTCTTTTATATAAAAATTCTACTACCTTTTTAAAAAAGTATTAAAATTTGCTACTATTTAATAAAAAATCTAAAAAAAAACTGTGAAAAAAATTTAAAATATTGTATTGGTTTATTAAATTAAAATTTTTTTAATTTCTTTTATATAAAATGTCTGCTACTTTTTTAAAAATGTGTTTAAATTTGCTACTACTATTTAATAAAAGTACTGAAAACATGCGTAAAGAATTTAAAATATTGTTTTGGTATATTAAATTGCTAATTTTTTTATTTTCATTGTATAAAAATTCTACTACTTTTTTAAAAAAGTATTAAAATTTGCTACTATTTAATAAAAAAGCTAAAAAAAACTGTAAAAAATTTAAAATATTGTTTTCTTTTACACAAAATTTCTACTACTTTTTTAAAAAAGTATTTAAATTTGCTGCTACTATTTAATAAAAGTATTAAAATCCTGCGTCTCGAATTTAAAATATTGTATTGGTTTATGAAATTGCAAATTTTTTAATTTCTTTTTTATTAAATTCCTACTACTTTTTTAAAAAAAGTATTAAAATTTGGTACTACTATTTCATAAAAGTACTAAAAACCTGCGTAAAGAATTTAAAATGTTGTATTGGTTTATTAAATTGATAATTTTTTTATTTTCATTGTATAAAATTTCTACTACTTTTTTAAAAAAATATTTAAATTTGCTACTATTTAATAAAAAAGCAAAAAAAAAATGTGTAAAAAATTTAAAATATTGTATTGGTTTATTAAATTGCAAATTTCTTAATTTATTTTATACAAAATTTCTACTACCTTTTTAAAAAAGTATTTAAATTTGCTACTACTATTTAATAAAAGTACCAAAAACCTGCGAAAAAATTTACAATGTGGTATTGGTTTATTAAATTGCATTTTTTTTTATTTTTGTTGTATAAAAATTCTACTACTTTTTTAAAAAAATATTTAAATTTGCTACTATTTAATAAAAAAGCTAAAAAAAACTGTGTAAAAAATTTAAAATATTGTATTGGTTTATTAAATTGCACATTTTTTAATTTCTTTTATATAAAATTTCTACTACTTTTTCAAAAAAGTATTAAAATTTGCTACTATTTCATAAAAAAAACTAAAACCTGCGTAAATAATTTTTAAATATTGTATTAATTTATTAAATTGCAATTTTTTTTATTTTAATTCTACTACCTTTTTTAAAAAATGATTTCAAGATAAAATACTACTATTTTGTCAGTAAATTTCAAGTTATATGATTGTTTTGCAATTTAAATTGTTGGTCTTAGAAGAATTTTTCCTTCAAAATGCTTTGCTATAGCTTGATATCAGAGTATTTTTGTGAAAATGTTAGCTGAAATCATAGATGTGCATTAGACATTGTTTAAGGCTCTTAAATTTTTAAATATCTACAAAAATTTTCTAAAAATTTCTTTTAGTGCTTTTTACAGACGATATGTAGAGAGATTGTTTTCATTTAATCTTAAAAAAAATCAATTTTTTTACATTTTAATCCGATTTGTTTTTTCAATCTTAAAAATTTCTTAGAGCTGTTCCTACATTTTAGGATATTTTTACAAAATTTTAACATTTGGCATTAACTTTATTCAAATGCCTTAAATTTCTGACCATGTTTTTAATATTTTTCTAAACATTTGCACGGACTCTTGCTACACATAAGAGGGTACTCCACTGAGAACTTCATATTTGCGTGTCTTGTTTTCTAGTTTTGTTTTTTTTATTTAGAAATTTCTCTACAAGTTGTTGGGAATACTGCTAGAGAAGGTATTACAACTTGAGTAGGATTACTAAAATAACAAAAAAAATATATATTTTTAAAGCAAAACATGTAGTTAAACTGTTAAAAAGGATACTCCAAGTTGAACAAACAAGAACAACATAAAGCAGAGTGAAAAACCCCATTTATTATTTAAGTAAACAAGTTTAACAACAACAAACATTAATGCTTACATATAAAGGAGAATGTGTGAAGAGAGCAAGAGAAACCACAACTATGAAAACAACCAATCACAAAGCAGCAGAGTATAGGTAGCAAAGAAAACCGTTAAAGGGAAATTTTAAAGGATCAAATAAGGGAAATTTTGTTATTTTAGAGAAGAGAAACAGAAAGGAGAAATAAATGATTTTATTTAGGTAATAATTTAGGTAACGCCTCTTTTTTTTTGGTTAAACATAGCAATTTGATTACTTTTATTATAACAAAAGCGAGAGAAAGAGAGAGAACTTAAACGGAAGTATTTTGGTTTAAAAATGAAGGCGTTTTTTAAATAAAAAAGAGAGCTTGTGTTATATTTTTTTTATTGCTATTCAGGATTATATTAAATGTATATCCTTTTTATATATAAAAATCTAAACATGATTGCAGCTATTGTTATCAGAATGTTAAATGATTAGTAGTTTTTGTATAAACGAGTAGTTTTTGAAGTTTATTGTTTGAATATCTTGAGTTGTAGCTGCAATTGTTATTGTTGTTAAAAGGATCTGTCTGCTTTTAAAGGTATTTGGACAACATTATTATTGTTTTTTTTTAACAGACATATGAGTGTGAGTTTTGTTTTATTGAAGGATTTTTTTTGGAAATAAATTAAGGGTAAAACTTAAAGGTTTCAAGACGAATTTTATTAAGTATTTGTTTATTTAAACTTTTCAAGAATTTTATAAAAAGCATAACAAAGGTTAAGTTTATTGAATAAAAAAACTTGAAAAAAATATTGTTAAAAACAAGATTTTTGGTATTTTTTAATACAATAAACTCAACATTATGTAAAATATTAAATAGTTTTGAGGTAATTTACTTAATTTTAATTAAAAATATTGATTTAACTAAGATTTAAACAAATAAAAAACATTTCTTTTAAACAATGACCCTCGTTATTATTATTTTAAATAGTGATCGCACCAACTGATCATGTGACATTAGTAACTGTACTGTAATGTTGCCTAATACAAATTTTCTGTTGATCTACATTATTTTTATTGATTTTCCTTATGATAATTTTAAACAGATTCGCTTACTCTCGTGTTGGAGTTCGGCCCCTGGTTTATTAAGACTGTCGATCACTGATTTGGGATCATTAACTATTTAAAACTTATTGTTATATAAAAGAATTCGGATCTTTTTAAACATATTCTAATACAAAGTTAAATTTTACCACGATTTAAACAAATTTGTCTTAACAAGTTTAAATAATTTCTAATTTACATACGAATTTTATGCTAAAAGAGAAAATTGATTTATTTCTTAAGAATTTTATTCTTCAAAACTCTAATGATTGATTTGAAAATAATTACAAAACAATTTACTTCCGGTAAGAAAGAAAATCAGCAAAAATCAAGCCAAAAACAGCACACAAATTTGCCTTGAATGAAAACAAGTTCCGTAATGGACTCTGACACACCAAATGACAAATTGTTGGCAAAAAAAATGAAGAAGAAACAACAATCACGCCACTGGATACTAGAAACATAAAACATCAAAAGGTTGCTCAAGATGTTTTAGCAAGAGACCAGTACTTTTGAAAAATGCCTAACAAAAACAAGAGTCCTTTAGCCAAAGAAAACATTTACAAGGAATAACTAAAATCTCATTAAGCAAACTACAAGCTGATCTTTTCTGCCCCAACAAAAGAGATTCTTCAACTAAAAACAAATTTGAAATAAACAAAAGCCCAACTGAAAAACTGAATCAATTCTAAAAAAATTACATTTGAAATCTATCAAAAGAACATCATTAATAAAAATGGGCCTAAAATTGTCTTTAAACAAAATTTTACTTCAGAAATCTATAAGAAATTTCTTTTGATTGTAAATCTATCTATTTTGTTAAAATCACTTCCGCGTAACCAATGCTAAAGCAATTAATAAATTTGACAAAAAAAAAATCGAATGAAAAAAGAATGAAAACCGGATAGTTATAGAATTAAAATGGATGACAAAGGTTAATGAAACAAATGGTAAAGAGAAAACATTAACCCTAAAAGGAGATAGATAGATAAATAGGACAAGTAAAGAACTAGAAAAGAACAGAACTAAAACCTGAAATAGAACAGAACTAAAACCTGAAATAGAACAGAACTAGAACAGAACTAGAACAGAACTAGAACAGAACTAGAACAGAACTAGAACAGAACTAGAACAGAACTAGAACAGAACTAGAACAGAACTAGAACAGAACTAGAACAGAACTAGAACAGAACTAGAACAGAACTAGAACAGAACTAGAACAGAACTAGAACAGAACTAGAACAGAACTAGAACAGAACTAGAACAGAACTAGAACAGAACTAGAACAGAACTAGAACAGAACTAGAACAGAACTAGAACAGAACTAGAACAGAACTAGAACAGAACTAGAACAGAACTAGAACAGAACTAGAACAGAACTAGAACCTGAAATTGAACCGGAAAATAACCTGAAATAGATCCTGAAATAGAACCTGAAATAGAACCTGAAATAGAACCTGAAATAGAACCTGAAGTAGAACCGGAAATAGAACTGGAAATAGACCTGAAATAGAACCTGAAATAGAACCGGAAATAGAACCGGAAAAGAACCTGAAATTGAATCTGAAATAGAACCTGAAATAGACCAGAAATAGAACCTGAAATAGAACCTAAAAAAGAACTGGAAATAGAACTGGAAATAGAACCTAAAATAGAACTGGAAATAGACCTGAGATAGAACCGGAAATAGACCAGAAATAGAACCTGAAATAGAACCTAAAATAGAACTGGAAATAGAACTGGAAATAGAACTGGAAATAGACCTGAGATAGAACCGGAAATAGACCTGAAATAGAACCTGAAATAGAACCTGAAATAGAACCTAAAATAGAACTGGAAATAGAACTGGAAGTAGAACCTAAAATTGAACTGGAAATAGAACTGGAAATAGACCTGAAATAGAACCTGAAATAGAACCTGAAATAGAACCTAAAATAGAACTGGAAATAGAACTGGAAATAAAACTGGAAATAGACCTGAAATAGAACCTGAAATAGAACCTGAAATAGAACCTGAATTAGAACCTAAAATAGAACTGGAAATAGAACTGGAAATAGAACTGGAAATAGACCTGAAATAGAACCTGAAATAGAACCTGAAATAGAACCTAAAATAGAACCTAAAATAGAACTGGAAATAGACCTGAGATAGAACCGGAAATAGACCAGAAATAGAACCTGAAATAGAACCTAAAATAGAACTGGAAATAGAACTGGAAATAGAACTGGAAATAGACCTGAAATAGAACCTGAAATAGAACCTGAACTAGAACCTGAAATAGAACCTAAAATAGAACCTAAAATAGAACTGGAAATAGAACTGGAAATAGACCAGAAATAGAACCTGAAATAGAACCTAAAATAGAACTGGAAATAGAACTGGAAATAGAACTGGAAATAGACCTGAAATAGAACCTGAAATAGAACCTGAAATAGAACCTGAAATAGAACCTAAAATAGAACTGGAAATAGAACTGGAAATAGAACCTAAAATACAACTGGAAATAGAATTGGAAATAGACCTGAAATAGAACCTGAAATAAGTAGAACCTGAAATAGAACCTAAAATAGAACCTAAAATAGAACCTAAAATAGAACTGGAAATAGACCTGAGATAGAACCGGAAATAGACCAGAAATAGAACCTGAAATAGAACCTAAAATAGAACTGGAAATAGAACTGGAAATAGACCTGAAATAGAACCTGAAATAGAACCTGAAATAGAACCTGAAATATAACCTGAAATAGAACCTAAAATAGAACTGGAAATAGACCTGAAATAGAACCTGAAATATACCAGAAATAGAACCTGAAATAGAACCTAAAATAGAACTGGATGGAAATAGAACTGGAAATAGAACTGAAATAGAACTGGAAATAGACCTGAAATAGAACCTGAAATAGAATCTGAAATAGAACCTAAAATAGAACTGGAAATAGACCAGAAATAGAACCTGAAATAGAACCTGAAATAGACCAGAATAGAACCTGAAATAGAACTGGAAATATACCTGAAATAGAACTGGAAATAGACCAGAATAGAACCTGAAATAGAAGCTGAAATAGAACCTGAAATAGAACTGGAAATAGACCTGAAATAGAACCGGAAATAGAGCAGAACTACAACAGAAGTCGACCTAGATAGATAGATGGATAGATTTTTCAAGAAGCTACCTTTTTAGGGTTAATTGACATTTCCTGCAATGGCACGCATATTCAAGTATTACACAGTAAAGAACTCCTCATCATTGTCATCAAGCAATGAAATAAAATTGATTCAACTGCAGATGCATCTAACTTTTTTTTAGAAATAAAATCTATAATGGCGGTTATTTTTTTTGGAATACTAACACTCACACACCTTGCCACATACATAAATAAATACGTTACAAAAACAACACAACAAAACAAGCATGAATGAATCAATGAATGGCTGAGTGTTTGACCGTAGGCTTGTTAAACATTTTTAAAAACATTCCCTCTTTATTTTCTATATTTTTTTTTGAAGGCTGAAGGATTCGCCATAAATCTGTGTACTGTAGATAGTAGTTAGATGTACGAGTGTAATATCCATTTGATTTTTTACGCCTCTAAATTGGTAAAGCGGCATTTGTCAAGCCATTCATTCAGATGTGTTATAAAATTTATTCCCTAAATTGTAAATTTAAAAAGGGAGACTACTGAGCAGATTGTATAAAATAAAAAAGGGGGTTGTTTGGTTAAATACAATTGTATTTTTGGCTTGATGCTTGATGTTTAGCAGAGAATTTCAAGGATAATTAAATACATTAAATGCCTTGTCTATTTAGCATAAATGACAACTAATAAAGTTTAGAAGAATGGATGAATGAATGAATGAATCAATGAATGCCTAAAATGTTTGGTATTGTATTGAGGTGTGTTTTCTTTTTATTAATGGCAAAAAGGAAATGTGGTTATTATAATTATTTTATTATAGATGACATTAAAAATAATAACAATAATAATGAAAATTGTAAAAATGTTTAAGGATTTCAACAAAGGGACTTCAAAATTGGAAGTAAATTAAACAAAACTTTTTTAAATTAATAAAGAATCAATAAAAAATCTATTTAAACTCTTATTTAGCTAAATGAATAGAGTTATTATAGTTTTCACCATGATTGGCAAGGATATATATAAATTTGTCATTCCTTTTGTAATTCAGGATCATTATATGTATGTTGAAATCAACTTTCAGTAGCCTCTAAATAACTTTCATACATGATTCATACATGAATATATCCGCTATAGACCCGGTTCGATTGCTTTTTAAAATCGAGAAAATCGGCCCACAAATGGCTGAGTTATAAGCAAAAAGCCAGGACTACCTCTTTTTTTGGTTTATTTTTTATATCTGGCTTACTAAGTCATTAATATAGACAATATGGATATATAATGATAGATAATTCAAAGACACTTCCATTGACGTATAGAATGTCTTAATAATTCGGACCTACAATGGCTTAAAATTCCAAAAATTAAGGGATAAAAATTGTATTTATTTTTGGTACTTTTTTTTTCATGAAATAATGTTCTGCTATAAATTGTCGTAGAAATATGAATATTTAATTATGAGCTGCCACTATGATTGTAAAATGTTTTTGAACAAAATTTTTATCATTTTAAGGGGCCTAAAAAAGTACCAAAAAGGGGTAAAAACGGGAAAACTCATTTTATACGAAATAATCAAGCAAATTTTGATAAAAATTTAATCATTTATTCATGCAGTCATACAAAAATTAACTAACCGGCGGGCTATTTTGTATAAAAAACTAAAATATCTTGTACTTTCCAGGTAAATGACCTTTTACGTTTTTAAGTTAAACAAATTCCGCTGTAGAAGGAATCTTGAAAAACCTCTATGATTTATGAAACTTTAAAGGAAATCCTCCATATAAACCGGATGTTAAATGCTCAAAAATGTTTGTAACAAAAAACCATAAATAGTTAACAGTCATCAATAAAGAAAAAAGGTGTAAAAAGAAGTCAATACCATTACGAATCAAAAATAGACAATAAAACTCTTTAGAGTTAAAAAAATCTATAACAAAAGGGACAACACACAATTTTAGTTTAATAAACAAGTGTGAATTTCTTTAAAAAAAAGAACCAAAACTAAACGGAAGTAGAAATTGTTTAAAAGATTCTCTTAAGAAACTTCTTATAATAAAAAAAAGATACTTTAAAAAATGTTTTATAAAAAACAATAGCAAATTGACAAATGATTTTCAAACATTTGTTTTGTCTATTGATTTCTCTAAAAAGTAAATTTAGAAGCTAATTTATTATTTGATTTGTTTAATTCTACCCAAAAAAGGAAGATCTAAAATAGTTCAAATTTGTACAGAGAGTTTGAGGCAGTAACGTTTAACTTCCTTCCTTTTCTTTCCGTTTAGTAAACACAGCTTGAATTCATTTAAATTAAATCTCTTACATTTACACTCTCTCTATCTCTATCTCCCTCTCTCTGTCTCCTTTTCCTTGCTCTTTGCTTTGCTTAAACTCTTACAAATCATAATCAGATGTTTATTTATTTCAAATTGTTTTAAAATTTAGTTTCAAAACTAAACTAAAGCTGTAGCTATCTTCTGCTTTACAATTTTATGAATGAGCTAGTTTTATGAATGAACTATTTTTATGAATGAATTTTTATAGTTGTTGCTGCTTTCTATGTTTTTCCTGGTGTCCCATGGAGTTATTGTTTTAAACACCTTTTGTTTCGGGCTAAAATGGTTTGAGGCCGTAATTTAGTGTTATTTTTTTATTTCTATAGTCCAGGCTTATGACACTTTAAAAAGCCGCTTTTAAATTGTGTTTTGTTTCAAATGAGTTGTTTTTTGTTCTTCCTTTCCTTTTTGGCCTTAAAATTAATTATAATTTTTGTTAGTTTTTTGTTACTTTCTAGGCAACTATTAGACATGCGATTTTCTCTTTTTTATTTATTTATTTATAAAAACATTTGTTGAAATTCCCACTATTAAAGGCATAAAACTGCTCTTGACTAGGTTTTTATTTTGGGGGGTAATTGAGGACACTCTAGTGACAAGAGCTTCAGTATAAAAAAGTAGGCATGCTACTTTAGGCAACTCTACAAACTCACAAATAAAACCAATTCAGTTAATAAATTTATTAATATTGTAAAACACCCTAGAAATCTTATGTATGGAGAAAACACGCTCCTTTAAATATTAAGCTGGTAAAATAACATTTGTCCGTGCCTTAAAGGCTCTGAGTTAGGGAGAAGTGTTTACAACAGTGGTCGGCTTAAAGAGTACTTGGACAGTATTTTTATGTTGCAATCTAAACAGCTATTGATTTAAAATTTTGTTACTTATTTCATAATTTCTATTATCTTTGATGACATTAGCTTTAAATGAAGCATCTACAACAGTGATAGGCATAAAGAGAACGTGTAATGTCTTCCTCTTTTGAAATCTAGGCTGCCATTAATTGTGATTTTTATTATTTATTTAATAATATTTATTAATTTTCTTAGACATTCATGCTGTTTACCGTTACCTATTGGCTGCATTTGACGAACACTGATTTTTAAAATTTTTAAAAAAATATATATATAATTTTTCACACATTTTACAAAAATTGTGCCATTATATCAAACTTTTTGCATTTTAAAGTAAAATCATCTTAAAGTATAAACAATTATCTTTCTATCAAGATATAAAACACACAAATTCAATAAAAATTGTTAAAGTTATTACAAATTTCCCAGAATCTAAAAAAAAGAGAACGTGGACTTAATTTCTCTATCATAATCTCACCAGCCAATTATAGTGATTATTGTTACTTATTAGACAATTTTAATCAACTTTCTTAGATATTCATGGTTCCTACAGGTTAATAACAATTCATAATAGGCCTCTGGTGGCTATGAGTGCCGACCACTGATTTACAATGGGAAATCTTAAAGTTTTAGCAGTTTTAGCCAAAATTTTGCCATTTAATAATAATTTTTTGCAATTGTTTAAACAATACTAGTAATATATACACAATTTTCTTTCTATCAAAATATAAAACACACAACTTTTATAAGAAATGTTAATGTTATTAGAAATTTTCCATTTTAAGAAAAAAAATTTTTTAATTTTTAAAAAATATTCTAATAAAACTAGTGCTTTACTTTTAATATATCTGTAACTACTACAATATGAGTTTTTCTTTAAGTAAAATCATGTTAAGCTATTCTCAGATAAAAACAAAAAAGTAAATTTTTTGAAAGGCTTTTTCAAAACTCCAATTTATGATTATTTTTTTTTAAATTTGTTAAACATATTTTGTAATTTTTAGATAAAATCTTTAGCAATTATTTAGAATAAATAAGGCAATAAAACTAAGAAAAAATTACATCAATACCTTACTTAGTTTTGCCGTACCTAAGATTTGAATTCTAAGGTTTTGAGGAAAACTAAGTTTTCATATAGAAATATTCAAATTGCGGCAATTGTTCTATAAAAATATCAAAATTGCGGCAACTTTTCCAAAAAACATCTAAATTGAGGCAACTTTTCTATAAAAATATAAAAAAAAATTCAATAAAATATTAAAATTGTGGCAATTTTTCAATAAAAATATGAAAATTGCGGCAATTGTTCTATAAAAATTTCAAAATTGCGGCAATTTATGTATAAAAATATTCAAATTGCGGCAACTGATCTATATAAATTTAAAAATATCCAAACTGCTGCAATTGTTCTAAAAAAAATGTCAAAATTGCAGCAACTGTTCTATAAAAATCTCTAAATTGGGATAATTTTTATAAAAAATGTCAAAACAAAAATTGCGGCAACTTTTCTATAAAAATATTAAAATTCCTGTTCTCTAAAAATATAAAAATGGTGCAACTGTTCTACAAAAATTTCAAAATTGCGGCAATTTTTTTTTAAAAAAATATATAAATTGCGGCAATTGTTCTATAAAAATATCAAAATTGCGGCAACTGTTTTATAAAAATATCAAAATTGCGGCAATTTTAATATAAAAATCTCATAATTAAGAAATTTTTCTATAGAAATATCAAAATTGCAGCAACTTTTCTATAAAAATATCAAAATTGCGGCAACTTGTCTATAAAAACATCTAAATTGGGGTAATTTTTATAAAAAATGTCAAAACTAAAATTGCGGCAACTTTTCTATAAAAATATTAAAATTGTGCAACTGTTTTATAAAAAATTCAAAATTGTGGCAATTTTTTTTTAAAAAATATATAAATTGCGGCAATTGTTCTATAAAAATATCAAAATTACGGCAACTTTTCTATAAAAAAGTTCAAAATTGCGGCAATTTTTTTTTAAAAAAATATATAAATTGCGGCAATTGTTCTAAAAATAATTCAAAATTGCGGCAACTGTTCTATAAAAATGTCAAAATTGCTGGAATTATGCTATAGAAATATGAAAGTTGCTGCAACTTTACTATAAAAATCTCATAATTAAGAAATTTTTCTATAGAAATATCTAAATTGCAGCAACTTTTCTATAAAAATATCAAAATTGCGGCAACTTGTCTATAAAAACATCTAAATTGGGATAATTTTTATAAAAAATGTCAAAAATAAAATTGCGGCAACTTTTCTATAAAAATATTAAAATTGCTGTTCTCTAAAAATATAAAAATGGTGCAACTGTTCTATAAAAATTTCAAAATTGCGGCAATTTTTTTTTTAAAAAATATATAAATTGCGGCAATTATTCTAAAAATAATTCAAAATTGCGGCAACTATTCTATAAAAATGTCAAAATTGCTGCAACTTTTCTATAAAAATATCAAAATTGCGGCATTATACTATAAAAATATCATAATTAAGAAATGTTTCTATAAAAATATTAAAATTGCTGTTCTCTAAAAATATAAAAATGTTCAATAAAAATTTCAAAATTGCGGCAATTTTTTTTAAAAAAATATATAAATTGCGGCAATTGTTCTATAAAAATATCAAAATTACGGCATTTTGACTATAAAAATATTAAAATTGCGGCAACTGTTAATAAAAATATCAAAATTGCTGAAACTTTTCTATAAAAATATCAATATTACGGCAATTTATCTAAAAAAAAGTATCAAAACTACGCCAATGTTTAAAAATTGCGGCAATTTTTATATAAACATATCAAAATTGCGACAACTGTTCTATAAAAATATCAAAATGGCGGCAATTATTCTACAAAATCATTCAAAATGCTGAAATTTTTCTATAAAAATATCAAAATTTCTTCAGTCTTTCTATTAAAATATGAAAAATGGTACAGTTTTTCTATAAAAATATCAAAATTGCGATAATTTTTCTATAAAAATATAAATTTTTCTATAATAATATGAAAATTGTGTCAATGTTTCTATGAAAACATCAAAATTGCTGCAACTTTTCCAAAAAAACATCTAAATTGAGGCAACTTTTCTATAAAAATATAAAAAAATTCAAGAAAATATTAAAATTGTGGCAATTTTTCAACAGAAATATGAAAATTGCGGCAATTTTTTTTACAAAAATATGAAAATTGCAGCAACTTTTCTTTAAAAACATCAAAATTGCGGCAATTATTCTACAAATTTATCAAAAAATTTTAAATTTTTATATAAATAGCTAAATTTTGAAAACCTTTCTATAAAAATATCAAAATTGCAATAATTTTTCTATAATAATATAAAAATTGCGTCAATGTTTCTATGAAAACAACAAAATTCCGGCAACATCTAAATTGAAGCAACTATTCTATAAAAATGTAAAAAAAATTCAATAAAATATTAAAATTGTGGCAATTTTTCAATAAAAATATGAAAATTGCGACAATTTTTTTTACAAAAATATCAAAATTGCGGAAGCTATTCTTTAAAAACATCAAAATTGCGGCAACTTTTCTGTAAAAATATCAAAATTGCGGCAATTTTTTTTACAAAAATATCAAAATTGCAGCAACTTTTCTTTAAAAACATAAAAATTGCGGCAACTTTTCTGTAAAAATATCAGAATTGCGGCAATTATTCTAAAAATGTATCAAAATTGTCGCAATTTTTTTATAAATAGCTAAATTTTGGGACATTTTTTAGCTTAAAAATCAAAATAAGGGACATTTTTGTATAACTAATTAATGCTTAATCCCATTTACCTTTAGCCTACCCAAATAGTCTTTGCTAACTCACCCAAAACAGCTAAACTTTTCCAATCACACACAAACTCCAATGACATTTTCTTTATAAACAATTTGAAGATGTCATGGCTCAGTGACATTTATGACAGTTAATATAAAATTAATATGCCCTTTAGTTACATATTAAAACGGTAAATAGAAAGACATGTATGAATGAATGTGTTATTGTTTACTAAACTATCACAGTTTAAAGAAACTTTTTTTATGGCTTATTTTGGCTCATACTAAAAGCGAGAATAAATATTTATGGTAACTGGTACAACACCTTAAACTAAATAAGAGTTTAGTACTTGAAAATTATTAAAGCAATAAATTGAATCATTGGTTTATTATTACTTACTGCTTAATATAGAAATAAATAATATTGAAAAAAGGGTTATTTTCCAAAGGAAAATAAATAGTAGCAAGAGAAATTTAATGTTTTAATAACAAAGAAAGAGAAGACTTGTCAATTAGTGATAGTTACTGGTTATGGTGATCGTTATAGCGATATCATAACAGAGTTATTTCTGCCAATATTGGATGATATTGCTGATACAGCCTGTGAAACAATTGAATAACTATCGAAGACATTTTATGATCATGAACTTTAGAGAGAGAGACTAATCAAGCAGTGACAAGTGATCGTTATAGCGACATGATAACAGATTTATTTCGATAAAAATTGCATGATATTGATGCATGTCCCGTGAAACAATTCAATTACAGCTTAAGACATTTGCTGATCATGAACTCTAGAGAAAGAGACAGAGTGACTACTAGTCAAACAGTGACAGGTGATCGTTATGGCGACATGATAACAGATTTATTTCGATCAAAATTAGATGATATTGATGAATGGCCATACAGCCCGTGAAACAATTGAATTATAGCCTGAGATATTCTCTGATCATGTACTCTAACCTTTTGGTGATCGTATGGTCAATGGTGTTAGGTTTTCTGATTGTGGGTTTATTATGAAAGGTAAAGTCCACAACCATGTGGACTTTGAAAGAGACATCAATGATCATGATCATGCTGCAAATGATCATGGAAAATTTCGATAAAAGAGTGCATAGAAAATGTAGCTGAATGAATCAATAGTTGTTCTACCTTAATTGCAGTATTTAATTTAATTTCTCAGAAAAACTATTTATTTAGAGTTTTCTTGCGGCCTAAACACCTTAACTAATCTCTTTTTGCTTAAACAATGTTTGTTTGTATTGGTATTACGTTACAGCTATAATTAAATCAAATTTCTTTATATGAAATTCTGTTTATTAAAGAAATTGTCTTAAAATCTTGTGCTGTAAAAACAACTTAAATATGGCAAATAATGGTTTAAGTAGCTGTAGCAAATACTCATACAAATAAACTAAGAAATATTGCATTTTAAATACAATTAAATAAATCTTGGATGAGCCTTTTCGAGCAATAGAATTTAAAGCAACAATTTGTGTAAAGAATAAAGAAGGCCAACTCAATGTTGCAGCATTTAAATGAATATAAAAACCTATGATCACAAAATTAAACATGTCAAAGTGCAAACAATGGAAATTATTTACACTTTGTCACCTTTTTACTATAACATTGCGAAAAAAAACAGAAACAGAAAAACATTGCCAAGGAAATCATAACACACAGATTTAAAGGACTCGCTCGCACCTTAACACCAGCACTGTTTAACACTATGGGCAAATACGTTTGTTGGTTTTGGGTTTTTACACTCACACACACACTTTATTTTCAAACATTTTTTTTTGGCAAAAAGGAGTTTTTGTTTATTTTGCCTTAAACCAAACAACACATGTGAGTGAAATCGTTTGGAAAATACCGCAACAACATGATATTTTATGTTGAGATTTCCAAAATTTTTCACAATTTTCCCAATAGGTTTAAAACAAAGTCTTTTCTTTGCTTTTTAGATTCAATTTTCCCCCGTCTGGTTGCCTTTTCGATACAATAATTGTTAAATTCTGTGTTCTATGTTCTGTGCTGTGCTGTGTTGTTTGTATGGTTTGTCCATGTAATTGGGTTTTGTTTCTAATCATCGTTCTTACCTTCGGATAATCTCAGCTAATGCTGTTTGCCAATAATACAATTTAAATGTATTTAAAATAATACTGCATGTGTGTATTCATGTGTGTGACAGTTTCCTTTCACAGGATTTAAATACATAATTGAATATCAATTTAGCCAAGATTATTTAATGTTGCTTAAAACACTTGCCAAAGTAAATTTAAAGTTTTTTTGAATTTTTTACACAGAATTATTTCAAGTAATTAGTTTAAATTAATACATTATAAACCTCAAATAAATTCACCTAAACGAGTTTTTCCTTTTTTTAAAATTCCATCTAGTTCGAATCTTATTTTATTTGTTCATTAGCAGCATTGTTTGTCGGCCACGCCTATTTTCGAGTGGGCGGCACAATATTTTTTGGGCTATATCTTGAAAACTGTATTTGTTCCTTAGACAATATATATATCAAATGAAAGGTATTTAAATGGCCTTTGCAACGATATATTACATGATATATTAACATGGACTACTGGCCAAATCTGGCAAAAAATATTTTTGAAAAAATTTAAAAAAAACTTTCATATAAGTATGTATCTAGGTCGTACTATATAAAAGACAAGAGCTAATATTTAAGGTATAATATGACCCTGCAGGGATCTATATCCCAAGTTATTAGAGAAAGCTGGTGATATTTATGCTACGCGAAGAGTCTATAAGTCACCAAAGCCCAGAGTATGCGGCCAGAAATGCAACCGTAATATTCCATCATGACATTCGGTAACATGTTGCAGTACCTTTTAAAAACAAAATAGAAATAAGTGAGAACTAGAACAGAACTAGAACAGAACTAGAACAGAACTAGAACAGAACTAGAACAGAACTAGAACAGAACTAGAACAGAACTAGAACAGAACTAGAACAGAACTAGAACAGAACTAGAACTAGAACAGAACTAGAACAGAACTAGAACAGAACTAGAACAGAACTAGAACAGAACTAGAACAGAACTAGAACAGAACTAGAACAGAACTAGAACAGAACTAGAACAGAACTAGAACAGAACTAGAACAGAACTAGAACAGAACTAGAACAGAACTAGAAAAGAACTAGAACAGAACTAGAACAGAACTAGAACAGAACTAGAACAGAACTAGAACAGAACTAGAACAGAACTAGAACAGAACTAGAACAGAACTAGAACAGAACTAGAACAGAACTAGAACAGAACTAGAACAGAACTAGAACAGAACTAGAACAGAACTAGAACAGAACTAGAACAGAACTAGAACAGAACTAGAACAGAACTAGAACAGAACTAGAACAGAACTAGAACAGAACTAGAACAGAACTAGAACAGAACTAGAACAGAACTAGAACAGAACTAGAACAGAACTAGAACAGAACTAGAACAGAACTAGAACAGAACTAGAACAGAACTAGAACAGAACTAGAACAGAACTAGAACAGAACTAGAACAGAACTAGAACAGAACTAGAACAGAACTAGAACAGAACTAGAACAGAACTAGAACAGAACTAGAACAGAACTAGAACAGAACTAGAACAGAACTAGAACAGAACTAGAACAGAACTAGAACAGAACTAGAACAGAACTAGAACAGAACTAGAACAGAACTAGAACAGAACTAGAACAGAACTAGAACAGAACTAGAACAGAACTAGAACAGAACTAGAACAGAACTAGAACAGAACTAGAACAGAACTAGAACAGAACTAGAACAGAACTAGAACAGAACTAGAACAGAACTAGAACAGAACTAGAACAGAACTAGAACAGAACTAGAACAGAACTAGAACAGAACTAGAACAGAACTAGAACAGAACTAGAACAGAACTAGAACAGAACTAGAACAGAACTAGAACAGAACTAGAACAGAACTAGAACAGAACTAGAACAGAACTAGAACAGAACTAGAACAGAACTAGAACAGAACTAGAACAGAACTAGAACAGAACTAGAACAGAACTAGAACAGAACTAGAACAGAACTAGAACAGAACTAGAACAGAACTAGAACAGAACTAGAACAGAACTAGAACAGAACTAGAACAGAACTAGAACAGAACTAGAACAGAACTAGAACAGAACTAGAACAGAACTAGAACAGAACTAGAACAGAACTAGAACAGAACTAGAACAGAACTAGAACAGAACTAGAACAGAACTAGAACAGAACTAGAACAGAACTAGAACAGAACTAGAACAGAACTAGAACAGAACTAGAACAGAACTAGAACAGAACTAGAACAGAACTAGAACAGAACTAGAACAGAACTAGAACTGAACTAGAACTGAACTAGAACAGAACTAGAACAGAACTAGAACAGAACTAGAACAGAACTAGAACAGAACTAGAACAGAACTAGAACAGAACTAGAACAGAACTAGAACAGAACTAGAACAGAACTAGAACTGAACTAGAACTGAACTAGAACTGAACTAGAACTGAACTAGAACTGAACTAGAACTGAACTAGAACTGAACTAGAACTGAACTAGAACTGAACTAGAACTGAACTAGAACTGAACTAGAACTGAACTAGAACTGAACTAGAACAGAACTAGAACAGAACTAGAACAGAACTAGAACAGAACTAGAACAGAACTAGAACAGAACTAGAACAGAACTAGAACAGAACTAGAACAGAACTAGAACAGAACTAGAACAGAACTAGAACAGAACTAGAACAGAACTAGAACAGAACTAGAACAGAACTAGAACAGAACTAGAACAGAACTAGAACAGAACTAGAACAGAACTAGAACAGAACTAGAACAGAACTAGAACAGAACTAGAACAGAACTAGAACAGAACTAGAACAGAACTAGAACAGAACTAGAACAGAACTAGAACAGAACTAGAACAGAACTAGAACAGAACTAGAACAGAACTAGAACAGAACTAGAACAGAACTAGAACAGAACTAGAACAGAACTAGAACAGAACTAGAACAGAACTAGAACAGAACTAGGACAGAACTAGGACAGAACTAGAACTGAACTAGAACTAGAACTGAACTAGAACTGAACTAGAACTGAACCAGAACTGAACTAGAACTGAACTAGAACAGAACTAGAACTAGAACTAGAACTAGAACAGAACTAGAACAGAACTAGAACAGAACTAGAACAGAACTAGAACAGAACTAGAACTAGAACAGAACTAGAACAGAACTAGAACAGAACTAGAACTAGAACAGAACTAGGACAGAACTAGAACTGAACTAGAACTGAACTAGAACTGAACTAGAACAGAACTAGGACAGAACTAGGACAGAACTAGAACTGAACTAGAACTTAACTAGAACTGAACCAGAACTGAACTAGAACTGAACTGAACTAGAACTGAACTAGAACTGAACTAGAACAGAACTAAAACAGAACTAAAACAGAACTAAAACAGAACTAGGACAGAACTAGAATTGAACTAGAACTCAACTAGAACAGAACTAGGACAGAACTAGGACAGAACTAGAACTGAACCAGAACTGAACTAGAACATAACTAGAACAGAACTAGGACAGAACTAGGACAGAACTAGAACTGAACTAGAACAGAACTTAAACAGAACTAAAACAGAACTAAAACAGAACTAGAACAGAACTAGAACAGAACTAGAACAGAACTAGAACAGAACTGGAACAGAACTAGAACAGAACTAGGACAGAACTAGGACAGAACTAGGACAGAACTAGAACTGAACTAGAACAGAACTAGAACTAGAACAAGAACAGAACTGAACTACAACTGAACTACAACTGAACTACAACTGAACTAGAACTGAACTAGAACAGAACTAGAACAGAACTACAACAGAACTTAAACAGAACTAAAACAGAACTAAAACAGAACTAGAACAGAACTAGAACAGAACTAGAACAGAACTAGAACAGAACTGGAACAGAACTAGAACAGAACTAGGACAGAACTAGGACAGAACTAGAACAGAACTAGAACTGAACTAGAACAGAACTTAAACAGAACTAAAACAGAACTAAAACAGAACTAGAACAGAACTAGAACAGAACTAGAACAGAACTAGAACAGAACTGGAACAGAACTAGAACAGAACTAGGACAGAACTAGGACAGAACTAGAATTGAACTAGAACTCAACTAGAACAGAACTAGAACAGAACTAGGACAGAACTAGAACTGAACCAGAACTGAACTAGAACATAACTAGAACAGAACTAGGACAGAACTAGAACAGAACTAGAACTGAACTAGAACAGAACTTAAACAGAACTAAAACAGAACTAAAACAGAACTAGAACAGAACTAGAACAGAACTAGAACAGAACTAGAACAGAACTGGAACAGAACTAGAACAGAACTAGGACAGAACTAGGACAGAACTAGGACAGAACTAGAATTGAACTAGAACTCAACTAGAACAGAACTAGAACAGAACTAGGACAGAACTAGAACTGAACCAGAACTGAACTAGAACATAACTAGAACAGAACTAGGACAGAACTAGGACAGAACTAGAACTGAACTAGAACAGAACTTAAACAGAACTAAAACAGAACTAAAACAGAACTAGAACAGAACTAGAACAGAACTAGAACAGAACTAGAACAGAACTGGAACAGAACTAGAACAGAACTAGGACAGAACTAGGACAGAACTAGGACAGAACTAGAACTGAACTAGAACAGAACTAGAACAAGAACAAGAACAGAACTGAACTACAACTGAACTACAACTGAACTACAACTGAACTAGAACTGAACTAGAACAGAACTAGAACAGAACTACAACAGAACTTCAACAGAACTATAAACAGAATTAGAACTAGAAGAGATTTAGAACAGAACTAGAACCTGAATAAGAACCTAAAATATAATCTTTTTTCAAATAATCTACAAATTGATTTCATATATGGAATTGAAATCTCTATTTATATTTAGGAAGCTTTTGAGACTTAGGCTGGACATTAAAGTTTGACTCAAATGTTTTTCCAATCTATTTTTTTCTTTAATTCAAACATAGTTTAAGGTTTGAGAATGTTCTAACTTTTGTTTTTAAGTTTGAGAAACTTTTGAGTTCTATGTTTGAATTCACATGAATATTAAATAAATTTTCTTTGAGATCCAAATACAAATTTTATTAAGAAATAACAGAAAATAGAAATAACTTAATATTCGTTACGTTTTCTTTTGGAAACTTTAGTTTAAGTTTGCTGTAAATTATTTTTCCAACTTGTTTATTTTTAGTTAATTCAAATGTAAATTAAGGTTTGAGTAAATGATTGAGAAAATACTGATTTGGAAACTCGAATGGAAAATAATTTTAAAATTTTTCCATGAAAAATTTTCAAAAATTATTTAAAATTCTGAATCAGGCTCTATTTTGCTTTCATAAACATTTCTAAATTAAATTAAAATCGTTATAGGTTTGAGAAACCTTTGAAACATTGAAATATAATTTTAGGTTTGAGCATGATTCCGGAATTATAGTGAGCCATAACAGTGAAAACAGCTTAACCAGCAATATATTAAATTTTCGATTTTGAATGAAAATTTATTAAATAACATCATTTATTGTTATAATTATTAAATTTTGTCCGAGATTATAAACATTTTATTCAAGTTTTAAGATTTATTTCAAAATTTTTTGAATTGAAGACACAAATAATAAGTTGTTTAAAGAAGACGGAGTAAGAGTTCAGATTTTAGTTATAAATTTTTCAATTGAATAAAAAACGTTTAGTTTGGTTAAATAATTTTAATAATTCCGTCGGTTTTTTAATATTTATTGTTTCGAAAATTTAGAAAATAACAATGAAAACAATTGTAATCCTTTATTTATTTGTGTTCAAATTATGACACCTCATGAAAAGGGTTAAACCAAAAAATTACAGCTGTTTGTATTACAGAAATATAACCTAATTTCTATTATTTTCAATAACAATACAATAAAAAAAGGAATTATTTCTTACATGATTTTCACATGTCATAACAAAAATATTTATGAAAACCCCTTAATTATTGTCTTGAGATTTGTAGTTACAAAAAAGAAAGGATTATTACTTACTCATAACCATGTTTGTATTCATAATCCTGTTGCATATAATAATCCTGTTGATAAATATTATTGGCTGAGGCCGCCACTGCTGAGGGGTTAGTGGTGGTGGTGGTATAATAGCCGGAACCATAATCCTCATAATAACCACAATTTGGATTATAATTGGTCATATTTTTGTGTTTCAAATATTATTTAATAATTAAAACACTATCTAAACAATTTTATTTTCAAAATTATTTACTTTTTTTCAATTCTAATAGCTTTTTGATCTATTTCTTAAATGAAAATTGCTTTTTAATCCTTTATTTTCAAATTATAGCAACATTAATGGTTTGGTTTCTTTTTTTTTAAACTTAATTATTTGTTTATTATTTTATTAATTACTGAAGTATGTTTTTAATTTGCTGCCATAAAAATTCTCAATATGTCTAATAAATTCCATAAACAAATTAATAATGACTTTTTTGTATTTTTTTCAAAATTAACACACTTGACTTTAAATTGCTGTTAATCACCCGAAACATTTACCAAATTACTCTTCATTTAGCTGCTAGGTTTTCTAACCGATTAAATTTTTATATATTTTTTTTATTATTATTTCTTTGGTATCAATTCAAGTAGATGCGTAAATCCCGTTTGATTTGTTTTAGATCTTTTTCGCGATCGTGTTTTTTTCTTTTAATTTGGTTTAACCGTTGACACGTCTAAAGTGGGCGCTACGAATTTTTACTTTAAAAGCCTGCAATCACTTATTAAAGTCAAAAAGGTATTAAAAGTGTGAACAGAAATCATATATTTTATTTTATTTGTTTTTTTATTTGAGTTACGAGTACTTTTTTTTTTGTATAAATATATTGAACAACTACTGATATTGTTGGTGTATTTATTGCTAGTGCTCCCTCCCCAAAACAGCCAGTGGAAATATGTATATCAACAGTGTTAGATAAGGAAATAAGTATTTTCTCATAAACAGAACTAGAACAGAACTAGAACAGAACTAGAACAGAACTAGAACAGAACTAGAACAGAACTAGAACAGAACTAGAACTAGAACAGAACTAGAACAGAACTAGAACAGAACTAGAACAGAACTAGAACAGAACTAGAACAGAACTAGAACAGAACTAGAACAGAACAGAACTAGAACAGAACTAGAACAGAACTAGAACAGAACTAGAACAGAACTAGAACAGAACTAGAACAGAACTAGAACAGAACTAGAACAGAACTAGAACAGAACTAGAACAGAACTAGAACAGAACTAGAACAGAACTAGAACAGAACTAGAACAGAACTAGAACAGAACTAGAACAGAACTAGAACAGAACTAGAACAGAACTAGAACAGAACTAGAACAGAACTAGAACAGAACTAGAACAGAACTAGAACAGAACTAGAACAGAACTAGAACAGAACTAGAACAGAACTAGAACAGAACTAGAACAGAACTAGAACAGAACTAGAACAGAACTAGAACAGAACTAGAACAGAACTAGAACAGAACTAGAACAGAACTAGAACAGAACTAGAACAGAACTAGAACAGAACTAGAACAGAACTAGAACAGAACTAGAACAGAACTAGAACAGAACTAGAACAGAACTAGAACAGAACTAGAACAGAACTAGAACAGAACTAGAACAGAACTAGAACAGAACTAGAACAGAACTAGAACAGAACTAGAACAGAACTAGAACAGAACTAGAACAGAACTAGAACAGAACTAGAACAGAACTAGAACAGAACTAGAACAGAACTAGAACAGAACTAGAACAGAACTAGAACAGAACTAGAACAGAACTAGAACAGAACTAGAACAGAACTAGAACAGAACTAGAACAGAACTAGAACAGAACTAGAACAGAACTAGAACAGAACTAGAACAGAACTAGAACAGAACTAGAACAGAACTAGAACAGAACTAGAACAGAACTAGAACAGAACTAGAACAGAACTAGAACAGAACTAGAACAGAACTAGAACAGAACTAGAACAGAACTAGAACAGAACTAGAACAGAACTAGAACAGAACTAGAACAGAACTAGAACAGAACTAGAACAGAACTAGAACAGAACTAGAACAGAACTAGAACAGAACTAGAACCTGAAATAGAACCTGGAATAGAACGTGGAATATAACCTGAAATAGAACCTGGAATAGAACCTGGAATAGAACCTGGAATAGAACCTGAAATATAACCTGAAATATAACCTGGAATAAAACCTGGAATAGAACTAGAAATAGAACCTGGAATGGAACCTGAACTAGAACCTGAACTAGAACCTGGAGTAGAACGAGAACCTGAATTAGAGCTGGTTCCTTAACTAGAACATGAACTAGAACCTGAAATAGAACCTGAAATAGAACCTGGAATAGAACGTGGAATAGAACCTGGAATAGAACGTGGAATATAACCTGCAATAGAACCTGGAATAGAACGTTGAATAGAACCTGGAATATAACGTGGAGTAGAACCTGGAATATAACGTGGAATATAACGTGGAGTAGAACCTGGAATAGAACCTGGAATAGAACATGAAATAGAACCTGAAATAGAACCTGGAATAGAACCTGGAATAGAACCTGGAATAGAACCTAAAATAGAACCTGAAATAGAACCTGGAATAGAACGTGGAATAGAACTTGGAATAGAACCTTGAATAGAACCTGAAATAGAACCTGGAATGGAACCTGAAATTGAACCTGAAATAGAACCTGGAATAGAACCTGCAATAGAACCTGAAATAGAACCTGGAATAGAACCTGGAATAGAACCTGAAATAGAACCTGGAATAGAAACTGGAATAGAACCTGAAATATAACCTGAAATAGAACCTGAAAGAGAACCTGGAATAGAACCTGAAATAGAACCTGGAATAGAAACTGGAATAGAACCTGAAATATAACCTGAAATAGAACCTGAAAGAGAACCTGAAATAGAACCTGAAAGAGAACCTGGAATAGAACCTGGAATAGAACCTAAAATAGAACCTGAAATAGAACCTGGAATAGAACCTGGAATAGAACCTGAAATAGAACCTGGAATAGAAACTGGAATAGAACCTGAAATATAACCTGAAATAGAACCTGAAAGAGAACCTGGAATAGAACCTGAAATAGAACCTGGAATAGAACCTGAAAGAGAACCTGAAATAGAACCTGAAAGAGAACCTGGAATAGAACCTGGAATAGAACCTAAAATAGAACCTGAAATAGAACCTGGAATAGAACCTGGAATAGAACCTGAAATAGAACCTGAAATAGAACCTGGAATAGAACCTGGAATAGAACCTGGAATAGAACCTAAAATAGAACCTGAAATAGAACCTGGAATAGAACCTGAAATAGAACCTGAAATAGAACCTAAAATAGAACCTGGAATAGAACCTGGAATAGAACCTGGAATAGAACCTGGAATAGAACCTGAAATAGAACCTGAAATAGAACCTGAAATAGAACCTGGAATAGAACCTGAAAGAGAACCTGGAATAGAACCTGGAATAGAACGAGGAATAGAACCTGAAATAGAACCTGAAATAGAACCTGAAATAGAACCTGGAATAGAACGAGGAATAGAACCTGGAATAGAACCTGAAATAGAACCTGAAAGAGAACCTGGAATAGAACCTGAAATAGAACCTGGAATAGAACCTGAAATAGAACCTGAAATAGAACCTGGAATAGAACCTGGAATAGAACCTAAAATAGAACCTGGAATAGAACCTGGAATAGAACCTGGAATAGAACCTAAAATAGAACCTGGAATAGAACCTGAAATAGAACCTGAAATAGAACCTGAAATAGAACCTGAAATAGAACCTGGAATAGAACCTGGAATAGAACCTGGAATAGAACCTGAAATAGAACCTGAAATAGAACCTGAAATAGAACCTGGAATAGAACCTGAAACAGAACCTGAAATAGAACCTGAACTAGAACTAGGACTTGAACCTGAACTAGATCTAGTACCTGAACTGAAGTAGATTTCAAGTAGAGTTGTACCACAATTATAGTGAATATGGGATAGATTAGTAAGGAGTTCCTTTGGATCCACCTTAACTCTTTCCTTTCCCCAATATTCAACAGTGCCTTACATATTGTATCTCGTATGTTATTGTTGCTGTCATTAGTTTGTGTTGAGTGTGTGTTTTCAATATTTATCGATATCTCTCAGTTTCAGAGATAGCAAACTATTTACATTTGTTTTTGTGTGTTCTTGTTGTTGTTGTTTGTTTCCTTTATTTTCTGTGCAAGTGTTGGTGTTGCAATTGTTGTAATAATAATAAATATATTGTAAATGTTGTTGTGGACTTAAACCAAAAACTGTCAGTTAGTATTGGTAGCATTTGGTTTCCAATATTTTTTTTTATTCTTCTGTTTTTTATTATTATTTATTTATTTTGTTTAAGTTGTTGTTGTCATTGTTGACAAATACAACAATTGTTGTATTAAATGTTGGCAGAGATAAGTTTAATATTGAAATTATCATTGGCAGCAAAATAAAACACAAAAAGACATGAATAGTATTTGAAGAATTTATGATCATGGGTTGTAAATTTAAAGCACGAGTAGTTGAAATCTAATCCATTAATCCTTTTTAAAGAGCTGGATTATTAAAGCTTTTTGGAAGGTTAAAATGGGGGAAAACACAGAGACAATTTAATGACCTAGTTTAGGGAAATATTTGTTTTTTTAGAGTGGATTTTAATTAGAGCCTCTATTAAGGAGGATTAGGAGTTTAGTTACATTCATTTTTAATTAAGAGCCGTTTTGTCTAAAGCAAATTCAGTAGCAGCCAGTCAGTGTAAATTATTGTTATCAAACAAATGTATCATAATA
The DNA here is from genome assembly GCF_958450345.1 of Calliphora vicina. Taxonomy (NCBI): domain Eukaryota; kingdom Metazoa; phylum Arthropoda; class Insecta; order Diptera; family Calliphoridae; genus Calliphora; species Calliphora vicina. The sequence goes on from NC_088783.1 coordinate 119,404,088, forward strand.
CCCAAAAACCAATTGATATCTGCTCAACCATAAAACGTTTGCTGCCACATAAATACAGTAGTTCAAACAATTTGACAGGTAAACAAACACCCCGAATAAATATTAAACCAACAAACACAGAAAATGCATACAACAGCAATCATAAAAATATCACTTTAACAGAAAAAAAACCTAAACTAAAATTGTTCAAGAGGGCCTCCCTCTAAATTACTAAAACTAAAATCCCCCCAAAAAAAGTAATGAATATAAAAACGTATTTAAATAAATCATAAATTTATTAACAAACCACCTCACCACCACTAAATTATCCCTATCTCCCTCTAACTTTTATAACGATTTGGTGAAAAAAAGAGTTAAAAAAATAAAAATAAATTCTTACTAGAACACAATAACCAACCAATTTAATCTTTGATTCAGAATTTGTTTTCAGATAAGCGTTTTTTTACATTTTAGCACAACAAAAAAAATAATAAACTTGATAACATCATGATGTTTGTATAACAGTAAACATCAACAACAATAATAATAATAATAATGTTAAACGTCAGCTAAAGAGTAAAAGAAGTAAGGACAAAGTAGCGGGGTTTAAAAAAATCGAAATTAAAGTTGAAATATGTATTTATTATGTTAAAGTTTCAAATTTATAATTAAATAAAAAATTTTCTAATTTTAATTTTAGCGATTTTTTTATTTAGCTATATTTTTGCGATATGCATACTAATTTTTAAATTTAAAAAATGTTTGTGAAAAAGCTTATTTTGATTTTAGCGATTTTTTAATTTCGCGATATTTTTGGGTATGCATACTAATTTTTAAATTTAACAATTTTTTGTGAAAAACCTGAATTTTCTTATTTTGATTTTAGCGATTTTTTTAATTAGGCGATTTTTTTTAGTTACTCAATATTTTTTTATATATACCAATTTTAAAAGTATGTATACTATTTTTGTAAAAAATCGCTTAAACAAAAAAATCGCTAAAATAAAACAACGCTTAAACAAAAATAAAATTGGTAAATTTTGCTCAATTAAAAAATATCAATAAGGAAAAACGATTTTTAAATTCATATTATGTTAAAGTTTGAAATTTATAAACAACAACAAAATTTTCAAATTTTGATTTTAGCGATTTTTTTATTTAGGTGATTTTTTAATTTAACGATTTTCAAATTAACTTTAGTTTCAAATTTATAATTAAATAAAAAAATTTTATAATTTCAATTTTAGCGATTTTTGTGAAAAACCTATTTTCGTATGTTGATTTAGCTATTTTTTATTTAGGTGATTTTTTTATTTAGGCGATTTTTTAGTTTTTCTGTTTACTAATTATAAAATTTAAAAATTTTTGTAAAACGGTTCAATAAAAAATAAAAAAAACAAAATTTAATTATTCTCAATTATGTTATTAAATTTATAAACAGCAGAAAAATTTTCTAATTTTGATTTTTTGATTGATTTTTTAATTAGCGATTTTTTTAATTAGGCTAAAATAAAATAACGCTTAACACAAAAAAAATTGGTAAATTTTGCTCAATTAAAAAATACCAATATTGAAAAACGATTTTTAAATTCATATTATGTTAAACTTTTAAAATTTATAAACAACAGCAAAATTTTCAAATTCTAATTTTAGCGATTTTTTTTATTTAGGTGATTTTTTAATTTAGCGATTTTTTAATTAAAAAATATAAATATTGAAAAACGATTTTTAAGTTCATATTATGTTAAAGTTTCAAATTTATAAACGACAGCAAAATTTTGATTTTAGCGTTTTTTTAGTTAGGTGATTTTTTATTTAGGCGATTTTTTTAGTTACGCCTTATTTTTTTTTATATATACTAATTTTAATAGTAAAAAATTTTTGTAAAAATCGCTTAAACAAAAAAAATTGGTTAATTAGCTCAATTGAAAAATATCTATATTGAAAAACGATTTTTAAATTCATATTATGTTAAAGTTTGAAATTTATAAACGAAACAAAATTTTTTAATTTTGATTTTAGCGATTTTTTATTTAGGTGATTTTTTTTATTGAAGCGATTTTTTGTAATTTAATTTTAAAATTTAAAACATGTTGTAAAAATTCGCTTAAACAAAAAAAATCGCTAAAATAAAACAACGTTAAAATTGGTAAATTATGCTCAATTAAAAAATATTAATATTGAAAAACGATTTTTAAGTTCATTTAAGTTTATGTTTGAAATTTATAAACGACAGTAAAATTTTCTAATTTTGATTTTAGCGTTTTTTTAGTTAGGCGATTTTTTTTTATATACTTATTTTAAAAGTAAAGAATTTTTGTAAAAAATTGCTTAAACAAAAAAAAAAATTGCTAAAATAATAAAACGCTTAAACAATAAAATTTATAAATTATTCTCTCAATTAAAAAATATCAATCAATATTGAAAAACAATTTTCATATTATGTTAAAGTTTGAAATTTATAAACGACTGCAAAATTTTCCAATTTTGAATTTAGCGATTTTTTAGTTAGGTGATTTTTTTATTTAGGCGAATTTTTTAATTATGGTATATTTTTTTATATACATTATACAATTTTAAAATTTAACAATTTTGTTAAAAATTACTTAAACATAAAAAAAATAAAAAAAAGCTTGACCATTAGTTAAAATTTCAAAGTTCTAAAAAACGACATCAAAACTTTTTAATTTTGTTTAATTTCTTTTTTTTATTTAGGTGATTTTTTAATTAAGCGATTTTTTTATTTAGTAGATTTTTTAGTTACGCGATAAAAAAAGGATTTGAAAAAAGGTTTAATAAGAAATTTTAAGTTACTCAATTAAAAAATCGCTTAAACACATTTTTTACATGACAGTTATTTAATTAAGATTTTTAATTAAACGATTTTTTCTAACTTGGATATTTTTAAAATTTTTTATTTAGGCGATTTTTATTTTTAGCGATATATTAATTTGGGTTTTCATAGATTTTTTATTTAAGCGTTTTTTTAATTTATCAATTTTTTTTTTATTTATTTAATTTTTTACTTCAGCTTTTTTTAAATGTAGTGATATTTAAATATAAAATAGTTTTATTTAAGGGATTTTATAGAATTTTTTGTATTTAAGTGTTAATTTTTAATTTAGCTTTCTTTTTATTCAGTCATTGGTTTAATTTTCCAATATTTTTATTTAAGCGATTTTATGGAATTTTTTTATTTAGACGATTTTTATTTTTAACGATATATAAATTTGGCGTTTTTTTTTTAAGTTTGCGATTTTTATGGATTTTTTATTAAAGCTTTTTTTTTGATTTGTCGCATTTTTTTTATTTATTGACTTAACAATTTTTTATTTAAGCTCTTTTTTTATTTAAAAAATTTTTTATTTAAAATCTTAAATATAAAAATTCTATAAAATAATTTTTGGTATTTAAGAGTTAATTTTTAATTTAGCTTTTTTTATTCAATCGATTGGTTTAATTTTCCAATATTTTTATTAAGCGATTTTATAGAATTTTTTTATTTAGGCGATTTTTATTTTTTGTTTAAGCGTTTTTTTTAATTTGGAGCTTTTGTTTTGTATTTAAGCTTTTTTTTAATTTATAAACTTTTTTTATTTAATTAATTTTTTACTTCAGCTTTTTTTAAATGAAGTGATATTTAAATATATTTTTTTTTATTTAAGCGATTTTATAGAATTTTTGTTAATTAAGAGTTAGTTTTTAATTTAGCTTTCTTTTTATTCAATCTTTTTTTTAATTTTCCAATATTTTTATTAAGCGATTTTATAGATTTTTTTTATTTAGGCGATTTTTATTTTAACGATATATTAATTTGGCGCTTTTTTTAAGTTTGCGATTTTTATAGATTTTTTATTCAAGCTTTTTTTTTGATTTGGCGCTTTTTTTTATTTATTGACTTAACAATTTTTTATTTAAGCGATTTTATAGAATTTTTGGTATTTAAGAGTTAATTTTTAATTTAGCTTTTTTTATTCAATCGATTGGTTTAATTTTCCAATATTTTTATTAAGCGATTTTATAGAATTTTTTTATTTAGGCGATTTTTATTTTTTGTTTAAGCGTTTTTTTTAATTTGGAGCTTTTTTGTATTTAAGCGTTTTTTAATTTATCAATTTTTTTTTATTTAATTAATTTTTTACCTCATCTTTTTTTAAATGTAGTGAATTTAATATACAATTTTTTTATTTAAGCGATTTTATAGAATTTTTGGTATTTAAGAGTTTAATTTTTAATTTAGCTTTCTTTTTATTCAATCGATTGGTTTAATTTTCCAATATTTTTATTTAGCCAATTTTTATTATTAACGATATATTAATTTGGCGTTTTTTTAAAAGTTTGCGATTTTTATAGATTTTTTATTTAAGCGTTTTTTTTTTAATTTGGAGTTTTTTTTTGTATTTAAGGGTTTTTTTAATTTAATTAATTTTTTACTTCAGCTTTTTTTAAATAAAGTGATAAATATCTTTAAATATAAAGATTTTTTATTTAAGCGATTTTATAGAATTTTTGGTATTTAAGAGTTAATTTTTAAATTTTGGAAAATTAAACCAGTCGAAAGTTTTCCAAAATTTTTATTTAAGCGATTTTATAGAATTTTTTTAACTTTATTTATTTGGCGTTTTTCTAAAGCTTGCGATTTTTATAGATATTTTATTTAAGCGTTTTTTTAATTTGGAGTTTCTTTTGATTTGGCACTTTTTTTATTTATTTACTTAACAAGTTTTTATTTAAGGGATTTTATAGAATTTATGGTATTTAAGAGTTAATTTTTAATTTAGCTTTCTTTTTATATAATCGATTGGTTTAATTTGCCAATATTTTGTTTAAGCGTTTTTTTTTAATTTGTAGATTTTATTATTAAATAGATTTTTATCATTTGTAAAAATTTTTAATTGCGCTTATTTAATGAATTTATTTTACTTTACAGAGATTTTTTTATTTTTAAAAATAGTCATGATTTCCGTTTTTTATTTAACTTGGATATTTTTATATTTGGGGACTTCTAAATTTTTTAACTAATCAGTTTTTTCATTGAAATTTATCGAAATTATTATAATTGTTTTTAATTGGAAAAATTTTCTATATAAGCGTTTTTTTTAATTTAGCGATTTTTTATTTTAAGTTTTTACTTAAGCAGTTTTTAATTTTGGCGTTTTTTTAGTAAAAATATTTAAACTTAGTTTTTTTTATTTCAATATTAATTAAGCGTTTTTTAAGTTTGTTTTTTATAATTTGTTTTAAATAGCGCTTTTTATTCAACTATTTGTTTAATTTAACAATATTTTGTTTAAGCGTTTTTTTAATTTGGCGATTTTTTATTTCAGCGACTTTTAATTTTATTTATTTCAAATGTTGCTTTGAAACATAATTTAGCATTTTTTATTTCGCCGTTTTTTTTTTTTTGTTGTAATTTAGCATTTTCTAATAAACTGACTTTTTATTTCAACGATTTAATAAGTCAGTGATTTCTTCTATTTTGGCGACTTTTTTATTTAAGAGCTTTTTTGAATAAAGGCTTTTTTGATTTTTGATTAGGCGATTTTTTATTTAATCATTTAATAATTTGCCAACTATATTTCAATTTCAGCAATTTCTTTTTATCTAAATAAAGTTCCTTTCAAAACATTGCATCACTGTTTTTATAATACTGGTATTAACCAAATCATATTAACATTAAATTTCTACTTAAAATTAATACTTTAATGCCATGTTATTGTTGCTATTGTTGATATTTTATTTTAGTATCGAACGTAATCATACATCAATGATTACGAGTAAAATTTTGTTACATACGTCACTGGCTAAGGGTATTTTTTCTTTATTTTAAAAAATAAATAAAATATGATTTTTATTTATTTTTTTAAAAAAAAATCGTGTTGTGTGCAGCATGTTGTTACCTGTATATTTAGTACAAGTTGTCAGGAGATAAGGAGGCAGCAACAAAACATGTATGATTGCTTGATGACTGATTAAAAATGTATGTGGATAGGCGGATGGATGGATGGACGGACGGTTGAAGTGAATGTGGTCAGCTGAGAATGTAAACAGAGTGATATTGTGTGAAGGGGGGGGGGAATAAATGTAAGTAGGTCAAATTTAATATTGAATAAACTTTACATGTTGCTCTACTCAAACTCCCCTCCACCAAATTCAGTTCTATTACAATTCTTTTGAAGTTCTGCTCTGTTCTAATTCAGGTTTTAGTTCAGGTTGTAGTAGAGGTTTTAGTTGAGGTTCTAGTTCAGATTCAAATTCAGGACCTAATTCAGGTTCTAGTTAGTTTTGTAGTTGAGGTTATAGTTTAGGTTCTAGTTCAGGTTCAAATTCAGGTTCTAATTCGAGTTCTAATTGAGGTTGTAGTTGAGGTTATATTTTAGGTTCCAGTTCTAGTTCACGTTTTAATTCAGGTTCTAACTCAGGTTCTAGTTCGAGTTCTAATTCAGGTTCTAGTTCACTTTTAATTCAGGTTGAAGTTGAGGTTGTAGTTGAGGTTGTAGTTCAGGTTCTAGTTTAGGTTCTAATTCAGGTTCCAGTTGAGGTTCTAGTTGAGGTTCCAGTTCAGGTTCAAATTCTGGTTCTAGTTCACGTTTTAATTCAGGTCCCAGTTGACGTTCTAGTTGAGTTTCTAGTTGAGGTTGTAGTTGAGGTTCTAGTTCAGGTTCAAATTCAGGATCTAGTTCGGGATCTAATTCAGGTTCTAGTTCACGTTTTAATTCAGGTTCCAGTTGCGGTTGTAGTTCAGGTTCTAGTTCTAGTTCAGGTTATAATTCAGGTTTTTTTTACGTTTTAATTTAGGTTCCAGTTGAGGTTGTAGCTGACGTTGTAGTTGAGGTTCTAGTTCAGTTTTCTAATTCAGGTTCTAATTCAGGTTCTAGTTTAAGTTCTAGTTCAGGTTCTATTTGAGTTTCTAGTTCAGGTTCTTGTTCACGTTTTAATTCAGGTTCTAGTTCTGTTCTAGTTCTGTTCTAGTTCTATTCTAGTTCTGTTCTAGTTCTATTCTAGTTCTGTTCTAGTTCTGTTCTAGTTCTGTTCTAGTTCTGTTCTAGTTCTGTTCTAGTTCTGTTCTAGTTCTGTTCTAGTTCTGTTCTAGTTCTGTTCTAGTTCTGTTCTAGTTCTGTTCTAGTTCTGTTCTAGTTCTGTTCTAGTTCTGTTCTAGTTCTGTTCTAGTTCTGTTCTAGTTCTGTTCTAGTTCTGTTCTAGTTCTGTTCTAGTTCTGTTCTAGTTCTGTTCTAGTTCTGTTTCTAGTTCTGTTCTAGTTCTGTTCTAGTTCTGTTCTAGTTCTGTTCTAGTTCTGTTCTAGTTCTGTTCTAGTTCTGTTCTAGTTCTGTTCTAGTTCTGTTCTAGTTCTGTTCTAGTTCTGTTCTAGTTCTGTTCTAGTTCTGTTCTAGTTCTGTTCTAGTTCTGTTCTAGTTCTGTTCTAGTTCTGTTCTAGTTCTGTTCTAGTTCTGTTCTAGTTCTGTTCTAGTTCTGTTCTAGTTCTGTTCTAGTTCTGTTCTAGTTCTGTTCTAGTTCTGTTCTAGTTCTGTTCTAGTTCTGTTCTAGTTCTGTTCTAGTTCTGTTCTAGTTCTGTTCTAGTTCTGTTCTAGTTCTGTTCTAGTTCTGTTCTAGTTCTGTTCTAGTTCTGTTCTAGTTCTGTTCTAGTTCTGTTCTAGTTCTGTTCTAGTTCTGTTCTAGTTCTGTTCTAGTTCTGTTCTAGTTCTGTTCTAGTTCTGTTCTAGTTCTGTTCTAGTTCTGTTCTAGTTCTGTTCTAGTTCTGTTCTAGTTCTGTTCTAGTTCTGTTCTAGTTCTGTTCTAGTTCTGTTCTAGTTCTGTTCTAGTTCTGTTCTAGTTCTGTTCTAGTTCTGTTCTAGTTCTGTTCTAGTTCTGTTCTAGTTCTGTTCTAGTTCTGTTCTAGTTCTGTTCTAGTTCTGTTCTAGTTCTGTTCTAGTTCTGTTCTAGTTCTGTTCTAGTTCTGTTCTAGTTCTGTTCTAGTTCTGTTCTAGTTCTGTTCTAGTTCTGTTCTAGTTCTGTTCTAGTTCTGTTCTAGTTCTGTTCTAGTTCTGTTCTAGTTCTGTTCTAGTTCTGTTCTAGTTCTGTTCTAGTTCTGTTCTAGTTCTGTTCTAGTTCTGTTCTAGTTCTGTTCTAGTTCTGTTCTAGTTCTGTTCTAGTTCTGTTCTAGTTCTGTTCTAGTTCTGTTCTAGTTCTGTTCTAGTTCTGTTCTAGTTCTGTTCTAGTTCTGTTCTAGTTCTGTTCTAGTTCTGTTCTAGTTCTGTTCTAGTTCTGTTCTAGTTCTGTTCTAGTTCTGTTCTAGTTCTGTTCTAGTTCTGTTCTAGTTCTGTTCTAGTTCTGTTCTAGTTCTGTTCTAGTTCTGTTCTAGTTCTGTTCTAGTTCTGTTCTAGTTCTGTTCTAGTTCTGTTCTAGTTCTGTTCTAGTTCTGTTCTAGTTCTGTTCTAGTTCTGTTCTAGTTCTGTTCTAGTTCTGTTCTAGTTCTGTTCTAGTTCTGTTCTAGTTCTGTTCTAGTTCTGTTCTAGTTCTGTTCTAGTTCTGTTCTAGTTCTGTTCTAGTTCTGTTCTAGTTCTGTTCTAGTTCTGTTCTAGTTCTGTTCTAGTTCTGTTCTAGTTCTGTTCTAGTTCTGTTCTAGTTCTGTTCTAGTTCTGTTCTAGTTCTGTTCTAGTTCTGTTCTAGTTCTGTTCTAGTTCTGTTCTAGTTCTGTTCTAGTTCTGTTCTAGTTCTGTTCTAGTTCTGTTCTAGTTCTGTTCTAGTTCTGTTCTAGTTCTGTTCTAGTTCTGTTCTAGTTCTGTTCTAGTTCTGTTCTAGTTCTGTTCTAGTTCTGTTCTAGTTCTGTTCTAGTTCTGTTCTAGTTCTGTTCTAGTTCTGTTCTAGTTCTGTTCTAGTTCTGTTCTAGTTCTGTTCTAGTTCTGTTCTAGTTCTGTTCTAGTTCTGTTCTAGTTCTGTTCTAGTTCTGTTCTAGTTCTGTTCTAGTTCTGTTCTAGTTCTGTTCTAGTTCTGTTCTAGTTCTGTTCTAGTTCTGTTCTAGTTCTGTTCTAGTTCTGTTCTAGTTCTGTTCTAGTTCTGTTCTAGTTCTGTTCTAGTTCTGTTCTAGTTCTGTTCTAGTTCTGTTCTGTTCTAGTTCTGTTCTAGCTCTGTTCTAGTTCTGTTCTAGTTCTGTTCTAGTTCTGTTCTCGGTCTGTTCTAGTTCTGTCTGTGTAATAAATTATATATTTATTTCCAATTTCCCCCCATTCTTTATTTATGGTCAACTATTATCAATCTATGTATATCTATTTAATGGTGGCTTTGAAAGACATGTCATCCATCATTGAGGTAGTTTTTGTTTTTATCAAATATCTATTTCTTAGTTTTTATTATGAATTGGGTTTTGTTTGTTTTAAATTGTTAATAATATTTAAGTTATTATTTTACAATAAACGGTCAGTCAGTCAGTCGTCCAGATAATTTCTCGTATATCAAAATTGTACGTCAATATTTTTATTTTTTTGTTATAGATTTTTTTTAATTTTTTTTATATATTATTTATTGAAAAAGCACTTGTTGTTTTTCTATAAATTATTTTTATTTTGATACAAGTGCTTTACACAGATTTTTTCGATTATTTGTCGTTATTTTGTAACATTTCAAGTGATTTATTGTTTAAAAAACACTTTAAAAGTTTTTATTATTTAAAGAAATACAAAAAAATAAAAATTAAATAGAAATGAAACGTAAGAAAATTAATTGCAATCAAGAAAATAGATAGATAATTTAGTAAATTGGCGAATGAATATACTTGAGCAAAAATTAAAGATAAAGTTAGTTAATAAATATTAAATAAATTTGAGATAATTTTATATAAATTTTGAATTATAAAATAAATAATAAGCTGTTTTTAATGACTTGCATTTAGTGGGGAAGATAAACTTTTAATTAATAAAAAAAATCTAATAAAAGTTTGATATTTTTAAATAAGATCAAAATTTTCTTCAAAATTTATGTAAAAAATTAAACAAAAAATATAAAAATCTATTAAAATTTTGATAATTTTATGTAAAAAATTAAATTTATTAAAATTTTCTAAATAAAATTTCAATGAAAATCTTTTTTAAATTTAAAAAAAAAAAATAAAAAAAAACACTCATTGACCCCGACGTGATTTGAACACGCAACCTTCTGATCTGGAGTCAGACGCGCTACCGTTGCGCCACGGAGTCATATAACAACTGCATGGCAAATTTCTGTTTTCTCTCAGTTAGTTGTTGTTTTAATTTCATTTACTCACACTCCCTTTGTTGTGTTGTTGTTGGGTTGATGGGTTTTGTTCTTGCTGAGTGGATTCTATAAATAACTTCCACACAAGCAGTAGTTGTTGTTGCTTGAATTCTGTTGGCTTTAGTTCTCGTAATTGACTGTAGAGGGCGCTGTTGTTATTAGGTTCTTTATCCCAATTAACAATTTTGTGTAGAATAAGAAAATGTAGGAATTTTAAGAATTTTAAGGATTCCTTGAAAAAATCTTATTATTTGTTATTTCATTAGATTTTAGTAAGAATTTTATAGAAAAAATCTATGTTTGCAACCGAATAATTCGATTGACAACAAATTCGGTTGCAGTTACGAATCTGTTTTATCTGTCCTTATCCTTAAAAAATCTTAATATAAAACTGTTGGCTTAATACTTAGGTCGAGTAAGTCTCTTTATTCAGGTAAGGTCTGCTGAATCTATTGAATCTTTTAAGTGGTAATTAATCTCATACTGTTCTGTTAAAGGATGAAGGAAAGTGATGAATGAATTTATTCAGGCTCGCTCTATTCACCGCCTTTTAATAAAATTTTTATGCAGATGAACTGACTAAAAAAATTGACTCTCAACTCGACCGTGAGTCAAAACGCTGGATGCCCTTGGTTGAGTTGAGACTACAGACAGGCATACTTACATTTTTATGATAGATTATTCTCCAATGGCCACCTCTTTTCATGACACTTTTCATAATGAAAGAGTTGACAAGTTAATTTCATAGCGAGAAAATAAGATCTCAACTGAATTTGACGATGAACTCAGTATGTCTGCGATCGATTTGAGACCAGTTTTTGTAGGCAATTTTTGATAGGAACCCGGAGAATATTGCTAAATGTGATTGGTGTTGGATGTACAAAAATGGTAAAATTTTTGAATTCTATAGAAAGATTTTTTTTAAAATTTTTTTTTTCGAAAATTTTAGATGTTTTTCCAAATAATTTATGAGAACTCAAAAAGGGTTAGTCCGATATTATTGAAGTAAACTAAAAATAGTTTCAATTCACATAGCCTTTAATCTGTTTATATATTGCGTTTTACTACGCTCAGTAATTTCAGAGTTATAATGACAAAGTGAAGAAAAAAATATATTTTTTACGTGAAAATAAATTTTTTTTTGTTTTAAAAAAATCAGGAAAAATCGAAAACGTCAGAAATGATGCAGATTTATTGCTTTATTTCAAAGCCACATGTAATAGGAATAAAATGAGATATTGATTATAAATATCGATGGATTTTTTTTCGTAGTTATTCACAATTAAGTGAATTCGCTCATTTTCACAAAATTTTACTTTTTTATTTGATATACATTAAATTGAGTAGTTTAGGTTCTTCTTTCGATTGATTGAATATTAAAAACATTTTCCTCATGCTGTGTACAAATTTCCACATATATATTGCGTTTCAAATATTTTTTTTATGCAAAAATATTTATTTTTTTGTTTTCAAAAAATCATGAAAAATCGAAAACGTAAGAAATGGTGCAGATTTATTGCTTTATCGCAAAGCCACATGTAATAGGAACAAAATGAGATATCGCATATAAAAATCGATTCATTCTTTGCGAATTTATTCACAATTAAGTGAATTCGCTTCGAAGCAAAAAAATATTTTTTTTATGTAAAAATATTTATTTTTTTGTTTTAAAAAAATCATAAAAAATTGAAAACGTCAGAAATGGTTCAGATTTTTTGCTTTATCGTAAAGCCACATCTAATAGCAACAAAATGAGATTTTGATCGTAATTATCGATGGACTATTTTCGAATTTATTCACAATTAAGTGAATTCGCTCATTTTCACAAAATTTAAAATTTTTGTTTGATATACATAAAATTGAGTAGTTTAGGTTCTTCTTTTGAATGATTTATTGCTTTATCGCAAAGCCACATCTAATAGCAACAAAATGAGATATCGCATATAAAAATCGATTGATTCTTTTCGAATTTATTCCAAATCAAATGAATTCGCTTCGAAGCAGATTTATAGCTTTATCGCAAAGCCACACGTAATAGCAACAAAATGAGATATTGATCGTAATTATCGATGGATTCTTTTCGAATTTATTCACAATTAAGTGAATTCGCTTCGAAGCAAAAAAATATTTTTTTTATGTAAAAATATTTATTTTTTTGTTTTAAAAAAATCAGGAAAAATCGAAAACGTCAGAAATATTGCAGATTTATTGCTTTATCGTAAAGCCACATGTAATAGCAATAAAATGAGATATTGATCATAAATATTGATGGATTCCTTTCGAATTTATTCACAATTAAGCGAATTCGCTCACAAAATGTTATGTGCTTACTAGCATGTACTTTGAGTGTACATTTTACATGTGTTTTGTTTTTGTTACAATAATATTACATCAGAAATAGATTAGCTTTCGTTGAATTTCAAGAATTATTCGTTAGTGTGAACATTAATACTTAATTTTAAAAATTCTCGAAACTTCTGGAGGATTTGAGCAGGATATCAATAATGAATGTTCGATAACGATCGATATTTTTTTACTGTTATAAAGATTCATTATTTTTAAAAATTCTTGGCAATTTCGGGAGTTTACTAGTCATAAAATTATCGAGAATTATTGGGTATGAAGAGCCTACATATTTTTAAAAATTCAAGAAACTTGGGAAAAGCAAAAAAAAATTTGGTGGGCTGGGATATAAAATAGTATTAGAGATATTTTTTTCCTATTACAAAGATTCATTATTTTTAAAAATTCTTAGCAAATTCTGGAGTTTACTAGTCATAAAATCATCGAGAATTATTGGGTATGAAGAGCCTCAATATTTTTAAAAATTCAAGAAACTTGGGAAAAGCAAATAAATTTGGTTAACTTGGATATGAGAGCGTAATAATTCATTGGAGAGCCGATCGCAACTGTTATTATGATCGCTCTTTAAAGAGAGTTACTTACCTTTACCTTTCGTTTTTAACCCTTAATTTGTTAAATTCCTATTTTGTTAATAAAACACTTAAATAACAATAATTATAGCAGATTTTTTTGTTCTTTTTATTGAGTTTTTAATGCAAGCTGTTACATTTAAGTTGGTTTTTTTTTCATTTATTTTTATTTTATTCTTATTTTTTTAATATAAAAGTATATGACGATTAAATGAATTCTTAATAATTTTTGTTTGTTTTTTTAATATTTATATGTATATAATTAGATAATTATATATTGTTGTTTTTTTTTTTTTGGTTTTTATGAAATTAATTATTGTGCGCACGTATAGAAAACTAAGGAAATATTGAAATAAATAATTTGAAAAAAAGAAAGAAAATTTATTTTGAATCCAAAAAAAGCTAAAAATAAAGAAAATTCTGTATTAAATATTATTATTGTGTTTTAAAGTTTTATATAAAGAAATGTGAAAAGGTGTTAGTTATGGAATTTATTTTTTACAGTGTAAAATTTTATATACAATTATAGATGTTATTTCTTTTATTCAAATACTTATCATTAATAATTATTTTATTTCAAAATTTATTTTTTTTTAATTTGAGATTTTCAATACAAACAACTACTGTGTAAAGGTGTTAGTTAGATAAATGAGGGTTTTAAAATTTTGTTTTGAAATGTGTTTTGTTTTATTTGTAGAAAATAGGCGTAATATTTTAAAAAAGAAAACACCCTGAAACATTTATTTAATATTTAAATATTTTTTTCTTTTTTTTTTTTTGTTTAGTTACTAATAAGCTTTATTTTTTTGTTTAGGTTTTTAAATGGTTTTAAAGACAGCTTAAAGCTAAAAAAGTGTTTATAGGGAGAACAAGTGTATATAGAGCATTTTTTTGTTAATATTTTTTTTTATTTATTTGTAAAGAGTAAATATGAAGCAGGTGCGGTGGCTTTGGTTTTTATATATTTTTTTGTTTTATCATTTTGGTTTTTAGGTTTTTTGTTTTAATTATTAAAAAGTTGTCTGTGTAAATACCAAAAATATTATGAAATAAATAAATAATTACCTTGTATTTTTAAGGAGTCCAGGTTTAGTTTTATGTTGGCAGCAACAACACAACGATTTTAAAAACAAAATTGAATTCAGTCAAATATTTCAAAATTCAAAATCCTAAAGTTATAAAAAAGGCCATACTTTATTAAATTTTGTTTACCTAAAAATATTTTAATTTTTTTTATTTTCAAAATTTTTTAAAAAAAATTTTATTTTCAAAATTTTTAAAAAAAATTATTTTCAAAATTTTTAAAAAAAAATTTTCAAAATTTTTAAAATAAAATTTTCAAAATTTTTAAAATAAAATTTTTTATTTAAATTTTTAGTGAAAAAAATGTTATGGTACAATTTTTTAAAATTTTTTTTTGAAATTTTTTAGGGAAAAATATTTTTTCTAAATTTTTTTTGTTTAAAAAGTTCTTTGAAATATCTATCATTCTATATCCATATTATCTATATTATGAAACTCGTTAAAAATAGGCCATACTTTTTTAAATTTTGTTTACCTAAAAATATTTAAAATTTTTAGTGAAAAAAAATTTTATGGCACAATTTTTTAAACATTTTTTTGAAATTTTTTAGGGAAAAATATTTTTTCAAAATTTTTTTTGTTGAAAAAGTTCTTTGAAATATCTATCATTCTATATCCATATTATCTATATTATGAAACTCGTTAAAAACAGGCCATACTTTTTTTAATTTTGTTTGCCTAAAAATATTTAAATTTACTTTATTTTCAAAATTTAAAAAAAAAAAATTTTTTTTAATTTTTTATTTAAATTTTTAGTGAAAAAAATGTTAAATGGCACAATTTTTTTAAATTTTTTAGTGAAGATTTTTTTTTTAAATTTTTTTTGGTGAAAAAGTTCTTTGAAATATCTATCATTCTATATCCATATTATGAAAATACATGAAACTCGTTAAAAGCAGGCCATACTTTATAAAATTTTGTTTACCTAAAAATATTCAAAATTTTTTTATTTTAAAAATTTTTCAAAAAAAAATTTTTATTTTCAAAATTTTTTAAAAAAAAATTTTATTTTCAAAATTTTTAAAAAAATTTATTTTCAAAAATTTTTTATTTAAATTTTTAGTGAAAAAAAATGTTATAAATGTTAATTTTGTTTACCTAAAAATATTTAAAATTTTTTTATTTTCAAAATTTTTAAAAAAAAAAAATTTCAAAATTTTTTTTTTTTTAAATTTTTTATTTAAATTTTTTGTGAAAAAAATTTTATGGCACAATTTTTTTGGAAATTTTTTAGGGAAAAATATTTTTTCAAAATTTTTTTGGTTGAAAAAATTCTTTAAAATATCTATCATTCTATATCCATATTATGAAAATACATGAAATTCATAAAAACAGGCCATAATTTTTTAAATTTTGTTTAACTAAAAATATTTAAAATATTTTTATTTTCAAAATTTTAAAAATTTTTTTTTTTTTAATTTTTTATTTAAATTTTTAGTAAAAAAAATGTTATGGCACAATTTTTTAGTGAAAATTTTTTTTTTCAAATTTTTTTTGGTGAAAAAGTTCTTTGAAATATCTATCTATCATTCTATATCCATATTATGAAAATACATGAAACACGTTAAGAACAGGCCATACTTTTTTAAATTTTGTTTACCTAAAAATATTTAAAATTTTTTTATTTTCAAAATTTTTTTAAAAAAAAAATTTTTATTTTCAAAATTTTTAAAAAAATTTATTTTCAAAAAATTTTTTTTTTTATTTAAATTTTTAGTGAAAAAAAATGTTATAAATGTTAATTTTATTTACCTAAAAATATTTAAATTTTTTTTATTTTCAAAATTTTTAAAAAAATTTATTTTGAAAAAATTTTTTAACAAATTTTTTTTTTAAATTTTTAGTGAAAAAATGTTATGGCACAATTTTTTAAAATTTTTTTTCAATTTCTTTTTTGGTGAAAAAGTTCTTTGAAATATCTATCATTCTATATCCCTATTATCTATAATATGAAAATACATGAAACTCGCTAAAAACAGGCCATACTTTTTTAAATTTTGTTTACCTAAAAACATTTAAATTTTTTTTATTTTCAAAATTTTGAAAAAAAAATTTTAAAATTTTTTTTTTAATTTTTAGTGAAAAAATGTTATGGCACAATTTTTTAAAATGTTTTAGTAAAATTTTTTTTGGTGAAAAAGTTCTTTGAAATATCTATCATTCTATATCCATATTATCTATATATATTAATGACTTAGTAATCCAGATATACATAGATCAAAAATCGAGGTTGTCCTGGTTTTTTCCTTATATCTCAGCCATTTGTGGGTGGAGTTTCTCGATTTTAAATAAAAACCGAAGAAATATAGCGGATATATTTTTGTATGAATCATGTATAACAGTTATTTGTGGGCCACGGAAATTGGATTTCAACTAGAGCAAGTGATCAATCAAAAACAAGTGATCAATAGCTGATCATATTACAACAGGACAGATAGTACATAACTTGATATTAAATTCAATATTCCATGATCTCGGATTTAGAGATCAAATCTAACTATTATTTAAAGTAATAAAACTGAAGAAACATATAACCGAAGACTGAAGGTAGGCAGCTTAAACTGATCAGACTGATCCTTTAAAAATATGAATTTTAGATTAGTAAAAATTTCTGATAACTTTTCCTTATCAAATGCCTGGAGCAGATAATTGCTTAAAACATTTTAATGTCTTGTCTTATGAAAAGAGAAAACATCATGTTTACGTTTAAAATCTATTAAAAATAGTTAATTTATTAAAGAATTCATGAATTTTTTAAAGGTTTTTCTGGAAAAATATTTGGGGAATGTGGTTTATAATCATTAACACTTAAAGAGTTCGTTTAAATTAGACCTGAGACGTGACAAAGTGAATCTAAATATCTCTCATAGATCTCTCCAATAGATTACTAGCGGTGGGTAAAATAACTACTTTCTAAAGTGACAATTTGCTTCAAGCTAGGCTAATGACTAAACTGTATGAGAATTATATCAACACAATTTGTATAAAACCAAAGAAAAATGCAGTACAAATAATAAACTTTTAAAGTGACTACACTCTTGATTACTTAGGGTCATTTAAGTGACGAATGACTTCACGCTAGATTACCTGGGATATAGAAAGTAACCAATTGACTTCTATCTTTATTACAAAGAGCACAGATGTGTCAATTGACCCAAAATATACAAATTGGAGTCAGCCAAGTGACAAATGCCTAAATCAAAGCTTTAACCCTTTGACGACCACAGCTAACGAAATGGCGGACAAAAGAGGCGCCCAGTAGGACAATTATTTTCCTCATAACTACTAATAGGTCATAGATCACGAAAATAAAGGAAAAATTTAGATAATTTCAGACGAAAATGTATGATCTTCAAAGGGTTAAGACCATAAACATAGGGTAACATAGAGACGAGGCGTAGTTGTTAAAAACCTAACTCTTGCTACAACAAAATACATGCTAGTCAATGTATTTTGTTGTTGTATCATTGTATTTTTGTTTGACAAATCGGAGTGTCTCGTCTCTATGTATAATTCTCTATGACCATAAACATAGGTTAACATAGAGACTAGGCGTAGTTGTCAAAAACCTAACTCTTGCAACAACAAAATACATGTTAGTTTGTTGTTGTATCAGTTATATGAATTTTTGTTTGACAACTCGGAGTGTCTCGTCTCTATGTATAATTCTCTATGACCGTAAATTTAACCTGTCATACATTTCGTTTGATTTTGTATTTCCTTCTTCAGATTTCATTTGATTTTCTTAATTCCCCGAAGATTTAATCATTCTGTTTTCCGATTTATATTCGATTTATCAACCAATTCGGCCAAATTAGTTGGTAATCATCGACCTATAAAGCTCGAAGTTGACGGTTGATGGTCTGGTCAGCTTCTTTCTCAAATAAGGACCTATGACGCCGCCAGCCCAAAATCCACACCAAACAGCAACTTGTTCGGGATGCATTAGATGCTCTTGGAGCTCATGTGGATTGGTATCGTCCCAAATTTGTTTCCTGACGTACCCACTCATCCATAAATGCGGCTAATCGCTGAAGATGAAAATTAGGGTCAGTTTCCAACTGCTCTAGGATACATTTAGCGTCCTTATCTATGGTCGTTTATCTTCAGCTCCTGGATAAATTAAACTTTGTACGGATGCAGGCCCAAGTCACGACGCAAAAATTCACCAAGTTGTGGTTTGGAAAAAGGCAAGTTCTCTTGAACTACGCCATATTGTCTGCCTTGGATTCTACAGCAGATTCTGACGAACAGCGGCGATGTTTTTGGCAGATCTTGCTTTGGCGGCGATGTTTTTGGCAAATCTTGCTTTTCGTCATCATTCATGGGGATGGTCTCACATTTATATACCACACTGCGAATAGTCCTTTCGATAGATCAATTATGATTGCCGTAAAATGCTCGAATCTCGCGAAACGTTACCCGAACAGAGAAGCCATTTTTATAAAACAATTTGGCAAAACAAACTGAATAACTGACAGCAAAAATTCGATAGATTTGGTTCAACAATAAGGACGCTATCAACTGTCAAAGTTCGGAAGTCAATATTGGCTGATCCTTTAGTTCTTTTAGGCACCTGTTGTATCCCATGAGAGATACTCACATTTTAATATAATTAACTCCTAAAAGTAGGCACTATATTTAGATAAGAAAGCTTCTTGGTAAAAAACTGTTTTTTTCTGTCCTAGAATTTAATTGTTTTGCATTTAACTCTTTAAATAGTGCACTGATTTAGTCAGAAACCCCTGTTAGATCGTTTTGGCGCAACTGAATTTTATTTTTTTTATTTTAAATTTTGTTTACGTTGAAGATTTTAGAACCAAGCTGAATTTGCTTTTAAATTTTATCTATGTAAAGTCAACTCTGTTTTTAATATAATTAACGCCTTAAAATAGGCAATACATTGTGTTAAGCAAGTTTCTTTGTAAACAAAAACTAAATATTTGTCTCACATTTTTACTTTTTTTTTGGATTTTTCTCCTTAAATAGTTTATTTTGCTTCAAGCTGAACCTATTTTGATAATAATTTTAATGATTTTATATCAATGCCGCAAAATTAGTTTTAAATTAAATAACATCTGTTTTTGTGGTTTTTTTAACTCCTGAAAGTAGGCTTTACATTTTGTTAAGAAAAGAACAATTTAATAAACCTTTGTCGCATTTAGCTCCTTAAATAGTGAAGCGATTTAGCCAGAAACCTAAATTAGATCATTTCGGCGCAACTGAATATTTTTTTTGATTTTAAATTTTGTCTTCTATCAATATTTTAGACTCAAGCTGAATTTGCTGTTAAATTTTGTGTAAGATCAAGATTTTAGAGCCAAGCTAACTTTGTTTTTAATATAATTAACACCTTAAAAGAGCTAATACATTTTGTTAAGAAAAGTTTTTGCTAAAAAAAAACATATTTTATCCCTCTTTTTCGCTTTTAATTCCTTAAATAGTGCTGTGATTTAGCTCGAAGCCCCTATTAGATTGTTTTGGAGCATGCTGAATCCAATTTTGATGTTAAGATTTTAGAAACAAGCTGAAGTTGATGTTAAATTTTAGGCCTAATTTTATAAAAGGCAATGGAAAATGTTAATCAAGCTTAAAACCTTTTTCCCAGTACTCTTCATACAAATTTTTTACGTTTCTGAATGCTTCGTTCTATGAAATAAGGATCTTTGTCTAAGAAGAAGCTTTTAGAGCAAATCCAACTCTGTTTTAAATATAATTAACGCCTTAATATAGGCAATACATTTTGTTAAGCTAGTTTCTTTGTAAGAAAACTAAATATTTGTCTTTTTTTGCCTGTAATTTAGCTTTTTAAGATTGAATTTCGTTAAATAGTTAATTTAGATTCAAAATGAAGATGATTTTAAACATTTTATATCAAATTTTCAAAATTTTTTACTAAACAAAATAACATGTCTGTTTTAGTTGTTTTTTTATGAACAATCCCCTAAGGTATGCTGTACTTAAATGTAGCAAAAGTAAATAAATAGTAAGGAGGTTCCTATTGCAATGAAATTTTAAATCTTAATGCTGTGTTGTGCTGTAATTTTTATATCCAATTTTCTTTTGTTGTTTTTTGTTTTTTTTTTAAATATTGTACAAACCAATTCGAACAGAAACGAAATAAAAACACAATTTTCAATAAGTTTTTTTTTTGTTGGTTTTTTTTTTGTATGTTATTTTATATTTATGCAAAATATTTCAAAAGAATTTTAACACAAATACTTTAAGGGTTTTATTTTTTTTTGTTTTCTTAGAAGTTTAATTTAGAGTTTTAGTGGAGGGGGGGGGGAGTTGTAAGAAATTGTTTTATCATTTTTATTTAAACTAAATTTTGTCTGTTTGTGGAAAATCAAGTGTACATTTGTTTTACATGTGTTTGTTTTGTTGGTTGGTTGGTTGATGTTAATTTTTTGGTATTTTGAAACATTTTACATTTTTTTAAATTTTTTGAGTTTTTTCTTGTTTGTATTTTTATTAAATATAATTTTTGTTTTTGTATTTTTATTTATATTTAGCGTACAATTATTGTTGCAATTACAATTGTCTTGAGTACATTTATATATTAAAGATTCTGGTTTTTAATTATATATTTTTGACTTATTATGTAAAGTAATCGAAATTAATTGAAATGATAAGACTTGTTTTTTTTTTGTTTTGTTATTAATATAATTTTTTTATATTTTGTGTAAAGTTTTTCTTTGTTTATATTATTTTTTTTGTTATTAAATTTTATTTTATTTATTTTTTGTTTTACGCAGGACGGGGTTTTTTTATCTTGTTTTTTTTTACTCTTACATTCATGCTAAGTTTTACATAAATATGTTGTTGTTTTTATTAAATATATAATAAATTTTCCAGTTTTTTTTTTGTTGTTAAATGTTAAATAAATAAATGATTAGATGAGTTTTTAAGCATTTTTTTTTTTGGTTTTTTGTATTGAAATTATTTAATATGCTTTTTTGTTTTGACTAGTTTCATTCATGTTCTTTATTTTTTATTTTGTAATATAATGCTTTGGTATTTTTATTTATAATCTTAAGTAGAGATTTTTCCTTTTTATATAGTGTAGTTGTAATGTTGTCATTATTATTTTTTGGTTTTTAATTAAGTTTTTAAGAAAATGTTCTTTAAAATTTACTTAAAATTTTTTGGTTTAATAATGAGTTTTAAATGTGATAAAAAGCCAAGTTACCCTAATTGTTTAAAAAGAGCTTAACTAAAAGAAATCAAATTTCTATATAATTTTACAAGAATTGCAAGTTTCCAACCTCCATTTTAGTCAAAATATCGACAATTTTATTAAAAGCTTAAAAAAAAATTGTTTAAAATTTTCATAAATTCTGTGTTTTCTAATAGTTTTTAAGCAGAATTTCCATTTTAAAAGTAGCAGCTCTCAAAATCTACTTTATTTTACAAGATTTGCAAGTTTGTAAACTCCATTTCAGTCAAAAGATCTATGATTTTATTATTAGCTGGAAATTTTTGTGGAAAACTTTTTAAAAATTTTGAAAATTTTATAAAAATTTGTTAAAATCTATATAAATTCTATGTTTTATAAGAGTTTTTAATCATAATTAGCTTTTTAAATTAGCAGCTTCCAAATTCTACATTATTTTACAAGATTTGCAAGTTTGTAAACTCCATTTCAGTCAAAAGATCGATGATTTTATTAACAGCTAGAAATTTTTGTGAAAAGTTTTTTAAAAATTTTGAAAATTTTATAAAAAACTCTTTAAAATTTATATAAATTCAATGTTTTATATGAGTTTTTAAGCTGAATTTCCTTTTTAAAGTAGGACCTCTCAAAATCCTTTAAAAAATGGACGCTTTTATTACCAACTGGTCATTTTTGCCAAAAATTTTAGAAAAATTTTGAAAATTTTAATAAAAATTCATCACTTTACAAGAATTGCAATTTTCCAACATCCATTTCAAGCAGAAGATCGATGATTTTATTAAAAGCTGAACATTTTTGGAAAAATTTAATAAAAATTCTTTAAAATTTCCATAAATCCACTATTTTGTATAGATTTTAAAGCAAAATTAGATTTTTAAAAGAGCAAAATCTCAAAATCTATATAATTTTACAAGAGTTCCAAGTTAACACTTTCATTTCAGTAGCTGGCTCTATAAATTTAAAATCACTTGGTTGTTTTTAACAAAAACTGTTATGAAAAGTCACCTGTTTCTAAAAAACCTCTTTAAATTTTATAAAATTTACTTGAATTCTGTATTTTCTATGAGTTTTTAAGCAGAATTTTACAGAATTGCAAGTTTACATCTTCATTTCTGTAGCTTCTTTTGAAATATGGGAAAGAGAAACTACTTGCGAACTTGATTTGCGATAAATCTGCCGGGAAACCATTTAAGAAGTCGCTCTGGCCTCCAAATGCAGATGGTAAAAGGATGAGAATCCCTTGCAACGACATTTGCTGAAGCTTATGGATTCGCAGAGAACTTTATTTGCGATAAATCTGCCTGGAAACCATTTAAGAAGTCTCTCTGGCCTTTAAATGCAGATGCTAAAAGAATGGGAATCCCTTGCAATGACATTTGCCTAAGCTGTAATGAACATCTGCTCCGTAACTGTCTTGCATTTTGGAATCTGAGACGGAAAATTCTTGAATAACGAACACTTATGGACAAAACCTGTCTATCAAGAGGTGATTTGCGTAAAATCCACAGCTTTATTAAGGCAAAGATTTGGCTGAAAAATTACGATGACGGCCAAGAAACATAAGGCGAATAATTTGTGGGACATTGAAACAACTGCCCCAACTCTCTATTCAATCAAACCTAACCTTTGTGTTTGCTTTAAATTTATGTGAAATTGTTGAAATTTATTAATTACCACAATAATTTAGCTTTATTTTCATTTCTAAAGTTTGATTTAACTTAGAATTTATTAATTTTACAATAATTGTTTTATTTCTCAGCAAAAAACACTAGGAATTAAGCATTTGGCTTAAAGGTTATTAAAAACCTTAAAAATTTACAGCAAAAAATCATTAAGTTGGCATCACTGTCTCTAAAAGAAATCTGCCTCAATTTTCGCAGCATACTTTTAGGCTGTAAATAATTGCTTTAATAAACTAACACAGGGTTGGTCAAGCAAATAACACAGACATGTTATTTTTTTGAAATAATGGAAAATTGAGACTTAAACAAGTTTTTTTAAGGATTTAAATAGTTTAGCAATTATTTTTGAAATAATCATGGTGGTTTAAAGCACAGTGGGTTTAATTGCAAACAAAATGGTAATAAAACTAAATCTTGTAAACTACTGCAGCGATTATAAAATTGAAGTTATTGTAGAGGAGATCATAGACCTTAAGAAAATGATTTACTAAAGATTTAAAAGCTTTTACAAAAATCTCCTTTTAAGATATCGTAATGATTTTTGAAGTTACAAGCAGTAAACAGTTTTCTTTAATCGAGGTGGTCAACTTTGATACTCTGTAGCTCATCTTGTATTGTAACAGGGTGCTTACAAATTTAATTTTCTTAAAGCTTATGTCCTCCTCTATCATTCTTTCATACATTATTTTGTAAACGGTTCAGTAGTTTAGAATATTTAGTTAGATTTATTACCACTTTTCTGGCAATTGAAATTTAGAACTTTCAAATTTATTTTATGCGTTTGACCCCACTGTGCATTAAAGATATTTTAAGGTAATTTATTATTGAATTGTGTAATTTTTAAGGTTAATTACTTGAAGTGAGTTCATATTTGTTTAAGTTAGAAGCATTAAAAAATTGTTCCTAACCAAGGTGGTCAACTTTGTCACCCTGTAGCTCAGCTTGTATTGTAACAGGGTGCTTACAAATTTCATTTTCTTAAAGCTTATGTCCTCCTCTACCATTCTTTCATACATTATTTTGTAAACGGTTCAGTAGTTTAGAATATTTAGTTAGATTTATTACCACTTTTCTGGCAATTGAAATTTAGAAGTTTCAAAATTATTTTTTGCGTTTGACCCCACTGTGCATTAAAGAGATTGTAAGGTAAATTATTAATTTATTATTCAATTGGGTAATTTTTATGGTTAATTACTTGAAGAGTGTTTATATTTGTTTAAATTTTAAGCAGTACAAAATTTTCCCTAACCGAGGTGGTCAACTTTGATACCCTGTAGCTCAGCTTGTATTCTAACAAGGTGGTTACAAAATATATTAAATTATCTACAATTCGTTTATACAACATTTTGCAATCGGAAAAGTAGTTTAGAAGAGTTTGATTGATTACCACTTTTTTTTGGAAAATAAAGTTTAGAAGTTTCATATTTATTATCACTTTTTTGTGATTGGCCCACTGTGCATTGTAGAGTAATTTATTAATTTTGTATTGAATTGTGTAATTTTTAAGGTTAATTACTTGAAGAGAGTTCATATTTGTTTAAGTTTTAAGCATTACAAAATTTTCCCTAACCGAGGTGGTCAACTTTGATACCCTGTAGCTCAGCTTGAATTCTAACAAGGTGGTCACAGATTGTAGTTTCTTAAAGCTTAAGTCCTCCTCTACAATTCGTTCATACATTTTTTTGCAATCGGAAAAGTAGTTTAGAAGATACATTTATTATTGTATAATTTTTAAGGTTATTTACTTGAAGAGAATAACATTGTTTAAGATTTCTCTCAAATTTCTCTTTATGTGTTTTGTTTACATTTACAGCTCTGCTTTGGCGGGAGTGTGTAAGTAACAGTTAGCTTTGTAGAGAATGTATTTAACACAGTTGCTTAAAAAGGTAGTTAAGTATT
Source organism: Calliphora vicina (assembly GCF_958450345.1). NCBI lineage: Eukaryota > Metazoa > Arthropoda > Insecta > Diptera > Calliphoridae > Calliphora > Calliphora vicina. The sequence continues at coordinate 119,429,089 of NC_088783.1, forward strand.
AGAGTTGTTTATCTAGTTAAAGCTCTTTTTAAACAATTTCTTGGGTAATTTATTTGTTGTATATATAGTTTTGTTTGTTAGTTTTTTTTGTAAATATTTTCTGTTTGCAATTTAAAATTATAATAAAAATTTGTGGTGTATAGAGTGTAGTTTATTAGCTACACTTGTCTAGAAGTATATGTATATATAAATTGTTTTATAATCTGTTTGAATTTAGCATAAATTAGCAGAATTCTTTTTTTAAATTTTTTTATACTTATTTTTTTTGTTTATAATTATATATATAGCAATTTTCTTTTAGTAATTTAGGTATTGTATTCATCATTTGAAATCAAGCTTATTACTTTTCAAGTTTTTCTTTTTCAAAATTAAATAATATTTTAAAACAAAGAAAACTAATAATAAATGACTGTCACAGCAAAGTTTTTTTTTTGGTTTTTCTTTCTCTAAATAAATAATATTAAGGAAATTATATTCTAAAAAACAAAAATAAATTGTTTTAAATTAATAGTTTGTTTTAAACTTAATTATAATTAAAATGATATGATGTGTTTTAAAAAAAGAACAAAATTATTTTATCTATTTAAATTAATGAAGCTGTTTTGTTTTGTAGTTATGAGTACGAGTATTTCATTACAGTTTTTTTTTTCTTAATTGTTTTGATTTTAGGTAAATTTCATTTTTGTGAGTTTTTTTTTAAAGATTTTTAGTATGACCTCAAGTTTTAAATAATCTTTGTTTTAATTTTAAAACTGTCTGGCTGGCTTGGCTGTCCGTCTGTCTGGCTTATAAGCATTGAGTAAGCAGCTCAAAATATGCCTAGAAATTTGAGCCCAAGTAAATTTTTTTTTTATATTAATTTTGTTTACCTTTACTAATCTCTCCATTTCAGTTATTATTATCAATATTATTATTATTATTATAATTTAATTTATTATGTTGTGTGTTTTATTTGTTTTAGTTTATTACAATGTTTAAATTATTTTGTAGGAAATAATATTTTTTTCATTTGTTTTGTGTTTGTTTTACATTTATTACTTAAACTTACATTTTTATATTTAATTTAATTCTTTATTTTTTGTTTTTTTTTTTTTTGCATTACACACCATCAATTTTAAATTTTTCAATGTACTTTCTAAACAAGAACAACGTTTAAATGTTAATAAAAGAAATTATTAGTTTTTTGGGGTTTTTTTCAGTTTTTAGTAGAATTTATGGGAGTTTGTTTTCATGGCTTTGTGATTTATTTAGAAATTGCTTGGCTTTCAAATATCATTTAAATGATTTTGACAGTCCTGTGTAATTTTGTTTTCTTAATTTCTGCTTTAAAAACTGTTTAGTGTTTTTATTATTAATTATTTATTTTCTTTTTTTTCGAGGGGGGGCTTTGTTTAAGAAATTTGTGTTTATTTTTTTAGGTTAGATTTGGTGTTTTTTTACTCCTTAACCTCAAAATATTTGTAAGTGGGATTTTCATAACCATTTATTTGCATACTCGGCACGATTTTCTCCTCGGGTACCACGGGATGATGGGCGGTGGCATTCTGTAACAAGAAAAAATAAATAAAATTAATAATTTACACTAAATTTCCCTTTTTTTTTAAAAAATTCCCCCTAAGGGAAATTTTAATTAAAAGTGAAAATTCAGAAATTTTAGCATTTTTGTGATCTATGATGAATAAGAATAAAAAATTTGGATATATTTTGAAATTTTCCCTTTTTTAAAAAATTTCCCTAAATGGGAAATTTTAATTAAAAACGATTTTCAAATAAATTTTGGATTTTCGTCGTTTATAGCGAATACAAATAAAAAATTTGGATAAATTTAGAAAATTTCCCTTTTTTGAAAAACATTCCCTCCAAGGGAAATTTTAGTTAAAAGTGATTTTTAAACAAATTTTGGATTTTAGACGTTTATAGCTAATAAAAATAAATAATATTGATAATTTTTTAAAATATCCTTTATTTTAAAAAATTTCCCTAAATGGGAAATTTTTGTTAAAATTAATTATCTAGAAATTTTAGCATTTTTGTAGTTTATAATGAATAAAAATAAAAAATTTTAATAAATTTTGAAAATTTCCATTATTTTAAAAAATTTCCCTAAATGGGAAATTTTAGTTAAAAGTGAATTTTAAAAAAATTTTGGATTTTCGTCGTTTATAGCGAATAAACATAAAAAATTTGGATAAATTTTGAAAATTTTCCTTTTTTTTTTAAATTTCCCTAAATGGGAAATTTTTGTTAAAATTAATTATCCAGAAATTTTAACATTTTTCTAGTTTATAATGAGTGAAAATAAAAAATTTGGAGAAATTTTGAAAATTTCCCTTTTTTGAAAAAATTTCCCTAGATGGGAAATTTTAGTTAAAAGAGATTTTTAAAAAAAATTTAGAGTTTCGTCGTTTATAGCGAATAAACATAAAAAATTGGGATACATTTTGAAAATTTCCCCTTTTTTTAAAAATTTCCCTAGATGGTAAATTTTAGTTAAAAGTGATTTTTAAACAAATTTTGGATTTTAGACGTTTATAGCGAATAAATATAAAAAATTTGGATAAATTTTGAAAATTTCCCTTATTTAAAAAATTTCCCTAAATGGGAAATTTTAGTTAAAAGTGAATTTTAAACAAATTTTGGATTTTCGTCGTTTATAGCGAATAAACATAAAAAATTTGGATACATTTTTAAAATTTCCCTTTTTTGAAAAAATTCCCCCTTAAGGGAAATTTTAGTTAAAGGTAACTTTTCCGAAATTTTAGTATTTTTGTGGTATATGATGAATAAAAATAAAAAATTTGAATACATTTTGAAAATTTCCCTTTTTCGAAAAATTTCCCCCTTAAGGGAAATTTTAGTTAAAGGTAACATTTCCGAAATTTTAGTATTTTTGTGGTTTATGATGAATAAAAATAAAAAATTTTAATAAATTTTGAAAATTTCCCTTTTTAGAAAAATTTCCCTAAATGGGAAATTTTATTTAAAAGTGATTTTCTAACATACTTTGGATTTTTTTTTCGTCTAAAGCGAATAAGAATTATAAATTTTAATACATTTTGCTAATTTCCCTTTTTTTTGAAAATTTCCCCTTAAGGGAAATTTTAGTTAAAAGTAACTATTCCGAAATTTTAGTATTTTTGTGGTTTATGATGAATGAAAATAAAAAAATTGGATATATTTTGAAAATTTCCCTTTTTTTTAAAAAATATTGATAAATTTTTAAAATTCTCCTTTTTTGGAAAAATTTCTCTAAATTTCCTTTACATTTCGTTGATCTTTTAATTACATTTTAACATTCTTATTTAACTTACCTGATCAACTTCAATAAAACCTTGCGCATGTGGCGAGCGAGCTGTTCTCCACTTGGCCACAGCGATGCCCACAAAGATGGCGGCCATTAAAGCGATGCCGGCAAAGGATAAAGTGAAATAGACATTGCGACCCTCCTTATTCGCATGCGCCGGTGTATGAGAGAATTCTCTGCGTAGAGAGAAGCTCTGCAAAAAGAAAGGATATGTTTTAGGTAAATAGGGATACAAAGAGCGCAAGCGAAATACCGATTCGCGATGGCCTAAATCGTGAGACATGAAATGCTGGACAGCGGGTTCGGCCTCTTGATGGGCCACGGCAGCGGCAACATCCTCAACGGCACGTTGGACAGCCTCATCATCCACGGTGGGCAGGATGGTTTGGGTTTTGGTGCTGAAAAGGTAGAAATTTAAAATGTGTTTTAAAGAGTAAACAATTAAACCTACCTTAGAGTAGCCTCTAAATACTCTTCAGCTGCCATGTCTTTGTCACTGTGAGCAATTTTTGTGGGATCTACCAAAGACTCATCTTTGCTGGTTTTCGATTCTTCACTGGTAAAGGCACCCGAATCCTGTTCAGCCTTAACCATATCATCCACCTTCTTGGCCTCCAAACGCAACTTTTCCTCACGCAATTTCTCCCGTTCGGCAGCTCTCTGTTCTTTGCGCTGTTTCTCGGCCAAACGTAAACGTTCCTTTTCGGCTACCTTGCGTTCAATCTCCACACGATATTTGTCTAAAATGGCAGCCTCAGCTTCCTCACTCATGCCCAACGAAGAGCCGGGTATATCATCTTTGCTGCGCAAAGCCAAAATATAATCATTCATGAGTTGAGAAATCTTATTGGACAATTCGGGATAACGTTTAAGCATGGTCATGGACTGGTTAACGGCACGATCAATATCAATCAAACGTTCCAAGGTGCGTGGACGTTCGGAAGCAGCAGCCTCCAAGCCACCAGCACCACCCGAATTCAAGAGGTGTCTGTAGTGAGCCAAAGCATGAGCACGATCCTTGTGTAGAGCACGCAATAATTTTTGCAAACATTTCTCCACATGATGAGCCTTTGAATGAAGTGGAAATGCAAGACATAAATTAGTGTTCAACTCAATACCACAATTCACTTAGGAAACTGGGTAGGGAAAGGAATGGCAAAGGCATGTTTTACCTCCCTGTTGTCATACAACAAAGACATTCTCAGTAATGTTTAAGTACATTCATGTTCTTACATGATTATGTGTGAATATTTCTGAGTTTGAAACTTGGAATGAGTGTGTCTTTCCGTCCGTCCGTCTGTCTGTCCATCAGTCAGTCCTTTTGTTACTTACATTTGGTGGTTGCTCTGTTAAGGCCTGTGTGTAGCATGTCATCGCCTCACGTTTACGTTGATTTATGTGTGCCAACACACGTTGCTGATGCATGGCTGCCAATTGGTGTTTCTCCGCATTACCTTCCTCTTCGAGTGCCTGAACAGAAGTCTAAAATTACATTCCCATATAAAGATGTATTGTACATTTAAGAGAGAAAGATTATCAGAAAGAAGTTGGCTTTTTTTTTGTAGTGATTGTTTGAATTTTGTAGCTTAAATTTTTGATTTTTGGTGTCATGACTTTTGATTTTGATTTCTTTTTTTGTTTTTGGGTGATTTTTTGAGATAAAAGTTTTTTGGTTGGAAATTGTTTAGGAACTGATTGCGAAACTACAATACATACATTGTTGTTTGGTTAGTAAGAAGAAATGTTGTTGAGGTTGAGGGGGTATTGCAATACAAAAAAAACTCAAATAATTTATTTAAAAATTTCGTCTACAGTGCAAAAACTACTAAAATTAACCTTTAATATAAAAAAACAATGTTCAATATGACAAATGCAGGAATTCCTTTGCTAAATTCTAAGGAATTCCTTTTCACTACCATCAACATGCAGTTTAAAGGTTTACATGAGATATTGAGTTGATTCTTAAACAAAAGTGGAGGTCGTGGGGGGGTTATGAATGAATGAGTGAGAGTGTGTTATTTGAAAACAAAATGTGGGAGGGTGGAAGTGAAGAAAAAAACATATGCAAAGTGGCAAAGTGAATGAATCAAGTGAGTTTGGATGCTATATAAAAGTTAGCCAAGATTTTGAAAATAGTTGGACGATTTTGGAAGCCAAAGATTGAAAGAATTTCAAATCTAGAGAAGCTTTTCGAACTGTATTCAAGAAATTTGAGAGATTCTTTAAGGAAAACTAGTTCTAATATTGAGAAGATCTAAGGAACTGAAATCGTTTAATGTGAAATTGTAAGATTTCTGCCTGTATTAGAAGGATTTAAGAAGAGGAAAGAATCCCAGGAAACATGGAGAGTGATAATGATAATTTGTTTTAACAAACTTATCAATGCTATGGCTTGCAATAACAGCAATGTTATACTTTAAATAAGATGAGAACCTGATGAAGAAAGCTTTGACTGTCCCTGGAACTATTTCAGTTTGGCTACATCTTCATGAGAAAACTTAGGTCGCTCCGGCAAAAGAACACAACACCTTGATGACATTTCTTCCAGGATTTTCCAGAAAGAACCATTCTAACTTTAACATAACGGAATTGGATTCTACTCTGAGACAGGCAGCTTTGAACAATGTTCATAGAGTCGCAATAATTGCAGAAGTTTTAGGTTACCGATTGAATATTGTACTTGAAGTTGGCAACCATTGGCTTTGAATTAGATTGGAGACAAAATGCTGTGCCTGGAACTATTTCAGTTTGGTTACAGATGTCCCTGAAACACCATCTTCAGAGCAAAATGCAGGTCTCTCCTGCAAAAGAACACAACACCTTGATGACATTTCTTCCAGGATTCTACAGAAAGAACCAATCTAACTTCAACGTAACTGAATTGGATTTCGTATCCTTAAAATAACATCGTAAAGGACAGGTTTGAACAATAAAGCCGCAGCAAATGGAGAAATTATAGGTTGCGGATTGAATATCCAGAAGCCTAAGAAACATTTCAGTGGAAAACAAGTTCTCCCCCAACTGAGATCTGATATTAATGCCGTGTCCTCTACCCAGCCTTCAATACAGGCTGCACCCTTCACCACTTAGACGATTCAATCAGCCACTTTATAAACCTAAAGATGTAAGAGGACATCCAGTATTAACAGAACAATATCTTGAAATTGAATTCAAGCTCAGCCTTTAATACAGGCTGGACCCTTCACCTATTACACGATTCAGTAAGCCACTTTATAAATCCAAAGATCTAAGAAGACATCCAGTAGAAGCTGAAGACATCCAGAAGCTTGATTTTAAGCTTCTGATCTTGAATTCCCTGAATTTGCTAAAATTGTTGACATAACATCTCCTTCTTAATCTCCAGTTTCTAAAGGAAGATCCAAGAACACAGCCAGTTGAAGATGAACAACTTCTTAACCTCAATTTAAAGCTGCAGATCTCCAAACTTCTGAATAAAAACTTTAGATTTAAAAGAGAGAGCAGAATTTTGATACATCCTCTGAGCCTTCTAAGAAAACATCCAGTTAAAGCTGAACTTGCCCTTGATTTCTGATCTCTAAACTCCTGATTGAAAACACTAGATTTAAGAGAGAGCAGTGATTTCCTGAAATAGTTTGAGCATCCTCTGGGTCTTGATCTCCAGCTAATACATGAAGATCCAAGAACACATTCAGTTGAAGCGGAACAACAGCTTGACCTTAATTTGAAGCTTCTGCACTACCAGTTGAAGAGAAACACCATTTTATCCTTTATATCAAGCTTCGGATCTCCAAAAATCGGAATGAGAACAAGAGATATAACACAGCAGTGTTTCCTGAAATTGTTGGTGCGTTTTCTGGACCTTGACTTCAAGCTACTGAATGAAGATGCAAGAACAGATCTAATTGAAGCGAAACAACATCTTAACCTTGACATCAAGCTTCTGATCCCCAAACTCCTGAATGAAAGCACCAGATTTAAGAGAGAACAGTGATTTCCTGAAATTGTGCCTGCATCCTCTGAACTTTGATCTCAAGCTACTGCATGAAGATCCAAGAACACATCCAGTTAAAGCGGAACAACATCTTGACCTTGATTTAAAGCTTATAATCTCCAAACTTCTGAATGAAACTCAGAGAGCAGTGATTTTCTGCAATTGTTGGCACATTCTCTGGGCCTTGATCTCAAGCTAAATCGCCAAAATGAAAATGAAAGCACCAAATTTAAGAGAGCAGTGATTTCCGGTATTGAATCGCTCAATTTTTTAACTCTTCAGAAGTCTCTTTGTTTTCATCTACATTCATTAAGTTATCATCTGCTTACTTGTGAAACGAAGTTTTGAAACGGCATGCCGCGGCATTGGATCGTTCAAGTTTTGATTTCTTCAAGAGTTTCTTGGACTTTTTAAAAAGTTTTGTTCAAAATTCATTAAGTTCTCAAATGCTTACATGTGGAACGATTGTTAAGATCTTGGAAAGGTATTGAATCACTATATTCTTCAGCTTTTGAGATGGTTCTTTGCAAGGTTCCTTAGTTTTTGAAATGTTTGGTGGTGGAACTAAGTTTTAGATCATGGAACGCCATTTAATTGCTAAATATCTCTTCAATTCGAAATGGTTTGCTCAACATTCATTGTATTTTCAAAAGCTTAGTTTTAGTTCTTGGAATGGCATTGGGTTGCTCAATTCCAACATGATTCTTAAAGTAATTGAAACGTAGGAATTCTCTTATCTTCAAGATTCCTTACATTCTCAGATGCTTACTTTTCGAGCCAAGTATTAGAACGGCTTAAAGTGATAAAATTTATCATATTTTCAGGGATTTCTTCAGATTTTCAAAAGGTTCTGTTCAAGATTCAGGAAGGTCTGAAATGTTTATTTGTGAAACGAAATTCAAATTCGTAGTTTAGACCTTGGATCTCAATATCTTGATTTAGTTTAGAGAACTATTCTTTATTGATTAAGGAATGAACAGTTAAGTTATCAAGTTAAATAATAATTTTCTCTATTAAGAAGCGGACTGAAAGGCTGACATTATCTGAATGAAGTATTTAATGCTGTTTAATGAACTATTTATAACTTAAAGATTAAAGAATGAAAAGGATGATTTAAGCTTTATTTAGCTGTTTATTTACTATTCGTATGATTTTTTAGATCTTGGAACTGAATTGAAAAAGTTAGATTGAAAAATCTGGTTGGTTTCTGTTTTAGGTCCAGAAACCTTAAGATTTTCTGCTATAAATTAGAACTCTCTCTAATATCTTCTTTTAAAGCATTTTAACTTATAGTTCCTGGAAGAGCATCGTTGAATTTAGTAAGAATATTTGATACAAAAAACTTTATAAAGCATCTTCATATAGCTCTCTTAATTACTGAAGTTATAGATCATGAAACAGTCCCATAATGAAATTTATACATGATTTATGCATTAATATATAGGCTATAGTCCCGGTTCGGTTGTTATTTAAAATCGAGAAAATCGGTCCTCAAATGACTGAGATATAAGCAAAAATCCACTACTACCTCGATTAAACCATGCCCGTTTGTATGTTGAAATCAACATTCCGTAACCGCTACACTACTTACACACATGATTCATATATCAATATATCAGCTATAGTGCCGGTTCGATTGCTTATAAAAATCGAGAAAATCGGCCAATAAATGGCTGAGATATAAGCAAAAAACCATGACTACCTCGATTTTTTAACTATGTTTGATCTATATCGGAATTATATCATTAATATAGACAATATGGGTATCTAATGATAGATAATTCAAAGACCTTTCCAAGGGCTTATATATCGCCATAGTAAGTTGGTCCTACAATGGGTCAAAATCGGGAAAAATATTTTTTTCTACAAACATTTTTTTCACAAATTTTTTTTTTTTTTATAAATTAAAAAAAATTTAAAATAAAGTAAGTTTCACTAATAAATTAAAAAAAAAATTTTAATATTTTTTTTTTTTTTTACCTAAAAATATTTAAAATTTTTATTTAAAGTGTATGTTGAAATCAACTTTCTGTAGCCCCCAAATAAGTTTTATACATCATTCATACATCAATATATCAGATATAGTGCCGGTTCGATTACTTATAAAAATCGAGAAAATCGGCCCATAAATGGCTGAGATATAAACAAAAAACCATGACTTCCTAAATTAAAAAAAAAAAAATAATTTTTTTTTTTTTTTGAAAAAATACTTTGGTGAAGGGTATAAAAGATTCGACACAGCCGAATTTTTTTTTTTTAGCTTCTAATAGTTTCCTTTATATCCCTAAGTTACAAAACAAAACATTTCATCTTCCCACTAACCATCACAGTTCATAAACTTTCTCCAACAGTTTCATGAAGTCTCCATAGAAACTTGATATTCTCAGCAAGGGAAACTCAATTATAACGCATTTTCTGTTGCTTTTAATAATTAGATTAGAGATAATTTTCCAACTAACTAAATTTGATAATTTGCTTATTATTATATTTATAAGTTTTTGTTTTTTGAGGGGGGGTTTATTGATGTTTGTTAAAAGTAAAATTATAATTATAATTTAGTAGTATTTATTATAATTATTATTGTAAATAAATGTAGTATTTAGTAGTAAAAGCAACAAAGCTTTGAAAAATAATCAGATTAATAACCAATTTATGTATTTAAAATTATGTATGTATTATTATTATTACTATTGTTATTATTATTATTACAGCAAATCATTATATCATGATAGTAAATACTAAAAGTTGTTTTTGTTTATTTTCTTTATTATTTATAGAGGGTAATAATATGTATGTTTAGATATGTTTCATTTAAAATTTGTTAATTTAGTATTTCGATAATCATTATCTGCATCACCATACTACAGAATAGGTCAAAATATAATTTATATATAAAGAGATTTTTACAATATAAAAGCTTCATATCTGATGATTCTTTCGCTCCCATTATTATGCACAACTACAACTAAAAAAAAATAAAACACAAACAAATACAGATACAAATACAAATACACTAAATATACAGACATAAACATACTCAATAAAACTCCAACAAAGAAGAAACAAATAAAGAAATAAATCAAAAAGACTTTTGGTTGGGGGGGGGGGGGGAGAGGGGTTTGTTTGTTAAGGATAATGAAATTGTCTGAAAATGAAATGAACATGAGCAACATAAAACTGAAGGAAACTTAAAATTAGTTTAGACAGTTATAGATATAGCTAAGTAAGAAGAGTATTTGTTTGCTAAGTTTTTTTGTAAGTTTGCTGCACTTACCTGGAAACGTGCTGTCATTCTTTGCTTGAAACTCTGGGCAGCCTTGGGATCGGCCAAACGCATATCCTGGTATTTCTCCTCCAAATCGGACCAGTCCTTCATGACCCGTGTCACCTTTTCACGGTGTGATTCCTCGAGGCGCTGTTGGGCTTCCTTGTTTTAGAATTTATTTGGTTTTGATAATTAAAAACAATGCCTGGGCATGGGAAAACACTTACTTTTTGACTTACTTTGTAGCTCTGGTGTTCATAATGGGGATCGAAGTGAGTAAAGTAAGGATCTGGTGTTGGCTGGCCGGTGGTGGGTGGCATGGGCAAATCGTTATTCGATTTGCTGCCCACCTCACCATCAACGGCCATTAATTTCTGGTCAGCCTTGTTGATCTTCCCGTTAGGTTTAGCACCACTAGAGCTACCCTGTTGATCGTAATTATCGCCAGTATCTTCTTCATAATTATCCTCCACCGAATCGTATTCAGCATTAGCATCATCACCAGTAGCGGCTGCCTCATCGGCTGCCATTTCATCTTCTTCATCGTCAGCCAATAGATCGTCTTCATCATCATCATTGTCCTCAACATCATCGGCATTGTCTTTGGAGTAGTTGGAATCATTGTCATCGCTGCTAATATCATCTAAATCATCATTGATGGGATTAGTGATTTCAGCGGGGGGTAAAACGGGTAAATCGGTTTTCTTAACACGGATTTCATCGGCTGGAGTAAGAAAAAATAAGCAGAAAGGAAACCAAATTTAGTATGAAGAAATTTATATGGAAAATTATATTAATTATGTATTGGGAAAGTGTTGTTTTATAAGGTTTTACAATTTTCTCCAGTGAATTCCATATAAAAATTATCTCATTCGAACTTAAATGAAATTGAGGAAATCGGATCCTTATTCCTATTTCTAATCAATTAAAGATGTAATTAAAAGCATTATATCACTTGAGTCAATCCTCTTTTACCATTTGAATGTCCAACACAACTTTTTTAAAGAAAATTTCATGCCATAGGAAAGGGAAACGGTAGCTTTATTTGGACTCCTAAACAAATGAGCAATAGGAAGCAAAATGTGACTTCAATCAGTGCTTAGTTCCTGAACTTCTAGAAGAATGTTTCATTTGAGTTCATTAGTTACATGAATCTTGTGGAAATAGGAACCTTATTTCCTCTCCTAATCTCTTGATAATAAGTCATTTGAATCAATACTTTATTAGCAAGTAATCGCCATACAAAATTTCGTGAAGAACGTTTAATTTTATTTCCAGGCGGTAAACGAAATTGAGGAAAGTTTGACTCCTAAGCAAAAGAGCTTTACACTTCAATCAATGCTTTCTTTCCGTTTGTCCGTTATATAGACTTCCCGCAGGATGTTTGATTAGAGATTTAGGCTGTCAATGAAATTGAGGAAATATTATTGCTGCAGTAGCTGAACATGTGCGATTTCGTCCAGGAATAACTAGTCTCCACAGATCGCAGGAACTTTTATTCACCGACATTATAGTAACATCAACAAGTCATGTGAATTTTTTGTGTATCTTGAATATTTGGTTTAATTGAATCTTGCTAAAGACTTGGAGATTCACGTGAGTCTTAAGAAAAGCTTCCTGCGATCTATGAAAATTGTTGTTCTTAGATTTAATCGCATATATTCAGCTACAGCAATGAACAACAAATTTTTATAGATCGCAGGAAGCTTTTCTTAAGACTCATGTGAATCTCCAAGTCTTTAGCAAGATTCAATTGAACCAAACATTCAAGATACACCATCAGATATAGATATTATAGTTGCTGTAACTGAACATGTTCCAATTAATTTAGGAACATCAATTTTATATAAAACACAGGAACTGAGCAACTGCTCTATCAAACACAGGATAATAATCAATAAAGATATGGAATTGTTTGCATAGAATGATCAATTGAGTGAGGAATTATAAAGAAACATCAACTGGTCATGTGAAAAACATTCGACACAGTTCAGGAAGATCAACATTTCTCAGATCACATGACCTCAGCATCAGCTCTACTAACCTGAGGTGAATTTTGCATAATAATTTAGGATTGTTGACTAAGAAATTAAACTTACATCAACGAGTCATTTGGAATATTGTTGCTGCAGGTGAATATGAGCGACACAATCCAGGAACAACAACTTTTCACAGATCAAAGAAGGTCTTCGTAATATTGGTGGAAATGTCCGGGTACATGAAAACAACCAATTGACTCAAAACTTAAAGGTACATTAACTAGACATGAAGAATATTGTTGCTGTGGCTGAATATGTTCGACTTAATCCAGGAACATCAACAGGAATTAAAGTTATTTAAACCAATCATATGGAATATTATAGCTGCAGTTGGATAGGAGTGCCACAATCCAGGAACTACAATATTCCACAGCTCTCAAAGGCTGTTGTTCTTATTGGCAGGACAATAACCAGTTGACTGAAAACCATATGGAATACTGGTCCTGTAACTAAATACGTTCGACTCAATCCAGGAAAATGCATTTTCCATAGATGACAGGATCATGCATAATAATATGTCGCTGTTGACTCAGAAATTAAACAAATATCAACCGGTTATATGGAATATTGTTGCTGCAGTTGAATAGGATCAACACAATCCAGGAATAACAACTTTCCACATTTCAAAGAAGCTCGTCATAATATTGGAGGTACATGAAAAAAACAATTGACTCAAAACTTAAAGATACATCAACTATCCATGTGGAATACTTTTTCTGTAGCTAAATACGTTCGACTCAACCTAAGAAGAATCTAATCAAAAAGTAAAGGATTCATGTGGAACATTGTTGCTGCAGCGACACAATCCATGAACATAGATAGATCGTGGGAGTTAAAGGCAGATCAACTAGCCTTAAGGATTATTGTAGCTGTAGCTAAATAAGTGTGAATCAATCCATTGGACAGATCAGCAAATCGCTAAAAACATGACAAAGACCAATTGATATCAAACTGTAGGTAAATATGTGGGAATAGTTCTAGGAGCATCAACTTTCCAGATACACAAGGAACTTAGCAACAGGTTTTTCAGTTTAAGGAGAATTTTTCATGTATTGCAGGCTTAGAAAACCAAATTGACTTGGAAATTGGAGTTATGGTCAGTAGCTATATTGAATACTGCTGCTGGGACTGAACACTTAGTCCAAGGATATAAACTTTCCTTAGAGCACAGGAGCAAAGTCAACCTCAGTTCTATTAATCTAAGGTGAATCTTGCTTAATGATGTGGTAGTGATGGCTACGAAGCAGCAATTGACTCAGAAATTATACATACATCAATGAGCCATAGGGAATATTGCTGCTGGAACTGACCAGGTGGCAGTCAATCCTGGAATATGAACTTTCCTTATATCACAGGAACTTTGCTTAGGCTCTACCAATCTGAGGAATATCTTTTTGAAATTGATCGCCTGTAATGACCAATTGACAGGAAAATGAATTGAATTACAGCTATTTATTGAATATATGCAATTCAATCCAGTAATATTCAATTTTCCAAAGAACGAACAAGCTCTTCTTAACCTTGAAGAACTTGAGAAGAATCAATTGACTTAAAACTTGAACGAATATCAATTTGATAAGGAGTATCAGTTCAAACAACCTGGCTATAAGCTCAATTATATGAAATATAGTTATTGATTTAAACCAGAAACATTCACTTTCCACAGATCGCAGAAACTCAATATCAACCGTTGTTTATTTTGGGATAATCTTGCCTCTGCTTTATTGTGAAGGAGTATCAACATCAGTTTTTCCAACCTACTAACAAGATGATTATTTGCTTAGAAGGATCAATTCTACCAACATGATGAGCTTCTTAAGTAAGGATCTTAGATTGTTCGCTTACAACGTTTTATGATCTAGGAAATTGAACAACTGATTTCCTTCATAACTTACATCAGCTCTAAATTGTCTGGGAATGCTCATAAAATAATCATTACTTATGTAATAAGAGAAATTGACAAATTTTTAATATGATTTTGGGGTGCTTCCTGCCCAGTTTTACAGCGAGAGTCAATATAAACTTTCCACATTCAACCATTTCAACCAAGCTTAGGAGCTTCATCCACAACGAACTGAGATTGTTCACTTACAACTTTGTATATTCTAGGAAATTGAACTATTGATTCCGTTCAGGCCTTACATCAACGATAAATTGTCTGGGAATACTCCTAAAAAAATCTTCACGTGTGGAATGAGAGAAATTGACAAATTTTTAATACCATTTTGGGCTGCTTCCTAGAGTGGCAGTATAACTGTCCAGTTTTACTGTGAGAGTCAATATCAACTTTCCACATTCAACCAATCTGTGGAGAATCTTCCATAAAGATTTGAGATTGTTCACTTACAACGTCATATGATCTAGGAAATTGAACTATTGATTCCGTGCAGGCCTTAGATCCACTATAAATTGTCAACATCAACTTTCCACAGTTTTCAGAGACTCAATATCAGATGTTCCAGTGTTGGAATGGATGAATACTACCAACCTGAGGTGCATCTTTCATAATGATCTGGCTTTGTTCACTTACAACGTTGTATGATCTAGGAAATTGAACTATTGTTTCCGTTCAGTCCTTACATCAACTCTAAATTGTCTAGGAATGCTCATAAAACAAGAGTTTCCTTTGGAACAGGAGAAATTGGAAATTTTTTTAATAAGATTTTGGGATGCTTCCAGGAGTGGCCGCACAATTTTACAGTGATAGTCAACATCAACTTTCCACAGTTTTCAGATACTCAATATCAGCTGTTCCAATCTTGGAAAGGATCAACCTGAGGAGGATTTTTCATAATGCTCTGGGATTGTTCGTACACATTAACTGTAAATTGTCTGGGAATGCCCATAAAATCATCATTATGTATGGAACAGGAGAAATTGATAAAGTGTTCAATAAGACTTTGGGATGCTTCCAGGAGTGGCCGCATAACTGCCCCAGTTTTACAGTGAAAGAGAGTCAACATTAACTTTCCACTGTTTTCAGAGACTCAATATCAGCTGCTCCAATCTTGGAAAGAATCAATTCTACCAACCTGAGAAAGATTTTCCATAATGATCTTGGATTCATCGCTTACAACGTTGTATGATCTAGGAAATTGAACAATTGATTCCGTTCATGTCTTACATCATCAGACTAGAAGAAATTTTCAAATTTTTAATACGATTTTGCGGGTTTTCCTGGTGTGGTCGCATAGCTGCCCAGTTTCACAGTGAGAGTCAATATCAGCTTTCCACATTCAACCAATCTGAGGAGCATCTTCAATAATGATCTGAGATTGTTCACTTAAAATGTTGTATGATCAAGGAAATTGAACTATTGTTTCCGTTCAGGACTTACATCACCTCTAAATTGTCTAGGAATGCTCTTTAATAAATTTTCACGTACGAAGCAATCAGCTATTCCAATCATGAAAAGGATCAATTCTACTAACCTGAGGAGCATTTTTCTTACAACGTTGTATGATCAAGGAAATTTATCTACAGTTTCCTTTCTATCCTTACATCAACTCTAAATTGTATTGGAATGCTCATAAAATAATCATTTCCTATGAAACAGGAGAAATTGAAAAATTGTTTAATAAGTTTTTTTGATGCTTCCTGGAGTGACAGCATAACTGCTTTAGTTTTACAGATAAAGAGAGTCAACATCAACTTTCCACAGTTTTCAGAGACTCAATATCAGCTGCTCTAATCTTGGAAAGGATCAATTCTACCAACCAGAGGTGCATTTTCCACAATGATTTGGGAATGCTCGTACACATTAACTATAAATTGTCTGCGAATGTCCATAAAATCATCATTATGTATGGAACAGGAGAAATTGAAAAAGTGTTCAATAAGACTTTGGGAGGCTTCCTGGAGTGGCTGCATAACAGGCCCAGTTTCACAAGGAAAGAGAGTTTTTGAAGAAAATTAAAGACCTGAACTATTACAACTTGAACTATCAACAGTTTGACAGGAGTATCCTCACAAAAACTAGCACCTTTAAGGAGTGGCTGCTTAGTTTGGGCAGTGGGGCTAAAGCAACAACTTGTAGTTTTAGGAGAAAGCTGCCACTCAATCATGCATCTCTTTCTTGTATTGCATAAATTGTAAGAAATAATATGAATTTTTATTGATTTTGCAGAGACAATCTAAGCTAATCATATTGAACTTAAGTAATCAATAACATGCTAAACCAAAGCTGTATATTTTTCCTATATATTCTTGTATTTCTTAAGAAAATCCTTTATTCAAAGAAATTTAAAAACCAATTGGTCACGTTTAACAAACATTTACTTTTCGAAATTGGGTTATATTTATTATTTTTTCCCCCTCTTCTGCCAATGCTAACCTAAACGAAAAGTGTGTAAAATAAAAAATGTATGTGAAAGAGTGTTTGTGATTTTAATCTCCTTCCGCTAAACTTGCTACTTGGATTTAAAGCATCTATCGGGCGCATATTTAAGTCATTTGTAAAACAAACAAATAGGGTTTTTTTCAGCTGTTTGTGCAACTATTTAGAAGGAAAAAATTAAGTGAGCAAAAGAGTGAGTGTGAGGAGAAGGAGGGGGTTTAAGTGTTAGAAAGGGGTAATACATTGATTCATACTCACTTTTAAAATGTTTTGGACAGCATACAAATTCAACACCCGAAAACAAGGAAATGCCACATGGCAACAACATGGCAAAACTACGCATTTGCATGCCACGCTCTTGACAAGCAGCAGCACCAGTTTGATTCCACCTAACGAATGGCCAGCAACGTGAAGCATTGTGTATGTGATCGAATAGACAACCTTCGGGTACTAATAAAGCATCCGATTGGAATGGTCCTTCTAAAAATAAAATGAATATACAAACAAACATGCATACAGTCAGTAGTAGTCAGTCTAAAGGCAGCACAAACATAGTACATACATAGCCAAAGTATGGCCATGCTAGCAATTACTTTGTATTCTTTACCCTATGCCAAACACAGCCAGCCAGCCAGCCAGCTCTCTATGTGGCTGGGTTTTGCAAAACAAAATTAGTGAGTGAGAATAAAAAAAATATACTGAAACTTACCCAAACAACGGAATGGTTTAATCCAACGATGGGCACCCTTGCATTTATTGGCATTCAATGCACCCTGACGACACCAGCCACCAATTTTCTGATAGTGTGATGATTCCACTATATTGGTAATATCTCTGTTGGGATATGCCTGCAATACGAAACGAAAAAAATAAAAAAAATGAATAAATAAATATGTTACAAATTTCTCTAATACCAAAATACTATAAATATAAACGAGTGTATGAGAGTGTAGATGAGTAAAAGAGTTAATACCATAATATGTGTATGCATATGCATCTGCAGGAGTATGTGTGTTTGTGTTTAAACCATTGAGGTTTAAAAATAAAATGAACACCAGCTCTAAACATTATAAACTACACACAGCAAAACACACTAACTCAGCCTCACATGTTTATCCTTCTATCTCTTCCTTCTCTCTCTCGCTCTTACTCACACAATTGCTGCCCAATAGCAGCAGCAGCAAAAAAAGAGGAAACAGGAAATGGAGCATAACAAATCGATTTCAATAGAATTGAAGTCTTAAAATTGAATTTGTCTATCAAAGGTTTATTCATTTTGTTGTTGTTTTTTGTTTTTTTTTTTGGGTAATTCTATGTTATTTTGTATGTTTTTCTGCCAACACACATACAAATTTATTTTCATTTACAGTACATTGTTTTCTAGGAATTTTAAAGAAAACAAAAGAGCCAAAATAAATAGCATTTTCAATCTATGCAGACATAAATATAAATTGTTTAAAAGGGGTGAAACTTTCTCTATATGGCAACAAAATTACAATAAATTGCAAATAATTCTCATTTAAAAAAACTACATGCATTATGAATATAGTTCAAATCAAAACCTGAATTTTATGCAAGAAAAAGTAAAATAAAAAATTTTTCAAAAAAAAATATTTTTTTTTCTTATAAAAAAATTTATTTGCTGAATAATTTTAAAAGTATTAAACTTGATGTATTAAAAGGCTAAAGTTTTTACTATGTTTTGCTGTTTACATTTTTCTAATTGCTTAAATAGTTTAGGAGTTATGAAGAATTTACTAAAAGTACCTCATAATTAATATTAATCATACGCACTGTGGTGCCAAATAAAAACATAAATGGTTAATTAGCAATATCTTCTATACTACTGGTTGGATTTAAATAAAGTGTTGACACAAATTATAGAGGACAAGCTAAGCTTTTAGGAAATTATCATAAAAATCTGCTTTTTTGCCAAAAAAGAATAATTACAGGGTAACAAAGTTGGAAACATCCAATGTTCAAATTAAAAAAAAACTAAACTGTAACAAACTAACATTCAAATTGAATATTTAAACGCAAATTGGATGGGAATTATTAACAGAGTTTTAAAATTTATTTTTTCTCTAAATATTAAGCAAAAACTTAAAAAAAAATCACAATAAATTTCAAATAATACTCTTTTAAGAAATTATAAAAATTATGAATATAGTTCAAAACTAGAATTCCTTTCAAGCAAAATAATATATAAATCAAAATCGGATTTTATTGAAGAAAAATTAAAATAAAAAATTTATCAAAAAAAAATTTTTTTTCTAATAAAAAAAATTTTATTTTTAAATATTTTTAAAATTATTAAACTATATATATTAAAAGCCCAAAAGTGTTAACTATGTTGTGGTGGTTAAATTTTTCTAATGGCTTAACTAGTTTAGGAGTTATGAAGAATTTACTAAAATTACCCCATAATTAATATTAATCATACGCACTGTGGTTGCAAATAAAAACATAAATGGTTTATTAGAAATATCTTCTAAACTAATGGTTGGAATTAAAGAAAGTGTTTATACAAATTATACAAAACAACCTAAGCTTTTAGGAAATTATCATAAAAAGCAGCTAGTTTGCCAACCAAGACGAAATAGAGGGTGACAAAATTGAATAGCTCGAATTTTAAAATAAAAAAAAAAACTAAAACTTTAACCAAATTTTTGCTGAATTTGAAAATTTTAAAGCAGAATTCGAATCAGTTCTAAATATGGCATTAAAATTTGATACTATTGAAAACAAATAAACATTTTTCTGATATTTTCTCTTTCTCAATTTGTCTGATTATCAGTACCTACGATTGTAAAATTGTATGTAATATATAAATATAACATGTTTCTGGTTCTATAAGTTTTATAGTGGTAAAGGTGGTAAATAAATTATGAATTTTCAACAAAAATTTTCTTGGCTAAGGAATATATTTTAAAGTAATATATTAAACGTTTTACTAGCCCTAAGTGTTTACTATACAATGCCTTTTTAAATTATTGTTATTAATCAAATAGTTCGTGAGTTATGAAAGAATTTCTAAAATTACTCAATAATTAATATTAATCATACGCCTTAGAGCAGCAAAAACCTACATAAATGGTTTATTTTAAATAACTTCTAAACTACATGTGCGATTTAAATAATTTGTTTATATGAATTATAGAGAAGACTTCAAGCTTTCAGAAAATGATAATAATAATAAGCTGAATTTTTAAAACACAAGAGAGCTAGAGGATCCAATATTGAAATATTTTTTTTTAAAAATTAAAAATTTTAATTTTTTTTATTCTTTTTACTAAAACAAATTTATATTACAACCTATTACGTTTAAATTTAATAAAGTACTTTTCCCTTAAGACTTTAACAACAATTAAATATTTATAACTTTTCTTTTAAATATTTGATTTTATTAACAAAATTTGTTTGTTTTAAAATCATTATACTCAGTTCATTTGTTTCTAATCCCTTTTGTGCCTTTTATTTAATACTTTTTATGGCTTTAGGCTTAAAAACAAATAGCAAAGAGCCTTAGCAAGCCTTATTAATTTTTAGGTTTTTGTTATTTTCAATATTTATTTGCTTTGATACTTTTTAATGTAATCCAGTTATTTTCCCTTATAAAACTACTAATGACATTAATATTCTTAGACGACAAGCTTTTAGCTTAGCATACATATTATAACTATTAAATTACTTAAACAAGTTGTTGTTTTGCTTTATTTTATTTTTAATATTATTGTAGCAACAAAATTTTGTGTGTAAAATTCCTGTTAATAAAGTTTTGTGCTTTATGTGTTTGGTTTTCTACTCTCCTAGAAGACTACGCCATTTGTTGTGGTTTTTTTGGTTGCGGCAAATACCCATTTTACTCCTATTTTTGCCAGACAATTTCATTAGGTTATTTATTAAGGAAATTTTACGTAAATGATTTGATTATTTAAACATACACACATACAGACATTCATTATAATACATAAGTTTATAGAAATTTTGATTTTCAAACATGCCTTATTTCAGTTTGACATGTGTTGTGTATGCTGTAGATTGTTTTAAAGTCTTACATGAAATCACTAGGGATTTATTTATAAGGATTTCCATAAACATTATTATAAATATTCAAACTATGTACATAGTTTATTAATTGGTAGTATTACAATCATTCCCAGATAATGTTAATGTTCATTAAAATCAAAAAATAAAATCTGCATAAAAGTTTAAAAGGCCAGTAAGAAGATTTGTAAACGATTTAACAAAAATAATGAGATTTGGTTTATGAAGATTAAACTTAATAATATAACATTAAATTGATTAGGAATTACCAGCAAATATTTAAAAATTTATAAGGTTTTTAACAAAAATTTAGCTCGACTGACATTTTTTATTTAACTTTCATTGCTTATTTAATAAACTAAAATATTAGCTTTAAAGTAAAGAATGTAAGCTATAACAAGCCTTAAATGTTAGCTATGCTCCTGCTTTTAAATTTATGTAATTGCTGTAATAGTTTGGGAGTTATTGCGAAATTTGTAAAAATACTCCATAATTAATATTAATCATACGCCTTGGTTCACTTAAAAGTGATACAAGTGGTTTATAATGAATATCTTTTAAACTACTGAAGCGATTTAAATCAAGTGTTTACAATATTTGTAGAGAAGGCTCTAGGCATTCGGAAAATTATAAAAGAAGACTAGCTGGTGCACTACAACATCAGCCACAGGGTTTTGAAATTGAACATCTTGCTTATTAAAAAATGTTGAACCTAAAAAAATTTTTATTTTTATTTTTTTTAAATTTATTATAAAAATTGTTAAAATTTTTAACAAAAAAAAAAAAATTTGGAAAATTATATTTTTTATAAATTTTTTTTCAACATTTTTTTTTAAAAAAATTTTAAAAAATATTATTTTTCAGTATCTAGTATGACATAGATTAAAAAAAAACTAATAACAAAATTTTTTTTTTAAATATTTTTTTCAACCTCAAATTTTAGATTTTCAATTGGTCACAAATTTTGTTTAAAAAACAATTTTTATTAGAATTTTTATTTATAAATAATGTTATAGTTTAAATAGCAGTATTTTTCACGAATTATTGAAATTTTTTTTTAAATTTTAATTGAAAAAGTTCAAAATTTCAATATGTTTGTAGTAATTCTCCTAAGTTTTTAGTTATTCAACAATTTTTTTTACTAAAAATTTAAAATTTTCCTTTTGCTCGATTATTTTTTCTATAACTTAAGCTCTCAAAGCATTTGTTGTTTCCTATTTAAACAATTTCTAGGAAAATTGATGTTACAGGAACAGATTTACTATCTGCCATTATTAAGTAGGTGCTTTCCTTTGCTTTGTTATTCAAATAGGGACAACATATTTGTAAAAAGAAACAGGTTACACAAACATTTTCCAGCAAATAGATAGACAAGTGTACTAAATTTTCTTTTTGCTTCTTTACTTACTAACGAGGTTAAACTAAAAAGTTCATTTGAAAAAAATTAAATTTTTTTTCATAACAAAGTGTTCAGCTTTGATGTATTAAAACTAGTTGTAATTAAACAAAATGATTAGAGTTATACATTTTCTGAAAGCTTAGATTGTGCTGCATAATTTTTGTATACAAATTATTTAAATCGTATTGGTAGTTTAGAAGTTATTTGTTATTTAGCTTTTGTATAACCTAAGGCGTATGATTAATATTAATTATGGAGTAATTTTAGAAATTTCTACATAACTTTTAAACTGTTTTAATTATTACAATAATTTAAAAGGTGGTTTATAGTAAACATTTCAGGCTTTTAATATAATTAATTGATTACTTTAAATTATGTTTTTTAGTAAAAAAAATTTTGCAGTGAAAAATAAAAAAATATTTTTTTTTTAATTTTCTTTCTAATTATCTAACAAAACCCATAATAGATGGCATGTTTATGAGTTATAAATAATTAAGATTATAGCCAACAAAAATCATTTAAATCAAACAATTTATGTTTGATATATAAAAGAAACTTAAGAAAAATTATTTATTTTTCTTATAAAATTAACATTTAGAACTTGCCAGATTGTGTATTAATAAATTTACATTAAAACAAATAAAATTCCAGCTATATTTGTCACAATTTTACATTTTGTAATATTTTAACATTTTAGGTGGTCATTTTTGACACCCTGTAGTTCACCTTGTACTTCAACAGGGGGCTTACAGTAATCATTTTTAGAAAGCCTATGTCCTGCTGTATAATTTGTGTATACAGTTTATTTAAATCTTATGAATAGCTTAAAAGTTATTTGTTATAAACCAAAATATAAATTTAATAGAACTATGGGACGTATGATTAATATTAATTATGGGATAATTTTAGAAATTTCATTATAACTTTTAGACTATTAAAGCAATCAGATTAATTTAAAAAGGGCTGTATACACAACATTTAAGGCTAGTTAGACGACTTATTAATAACATTAAAATATATTTTTTAGAGGACAATACAGGAAGTAAGAAAACTGATATTAATTTACACTAAAGAAATTGGCCTCTTTAGCAGAATTTTATTGAGCAAAATTAATCTAATATATCTAACAAATGTCTTTAAGACGAATAAATAGTTATTCTTTTCTAATTTTTAAAGGACTTTTAAAGATATCTCCGTTTATTTTAAGTCTTTGACAAAGTGTACACAAAGTATATGCAGCAACATATTGTATCATAACTTGTACGATAACTTTAACTAGTTAATGTTTATATTTGGTTTATTTTCTTGTCTCTTTTTCTGTTTCAGTTTCGGATTTTTTTTTTGTATTGTATAATTTTTAGTTTTTGCTTGAAAAGTTAATGAGTTTAGTTGTAGTAAAGTTTTTTCTTCTACTCAATAAGGTTTTTGTTGTTTTGGTTTTTATAGAATTGTTGTAAATATTACTAAGTTAGTTGTTGTTGTTGTTGCTATAGTTACAAAACTACTTAACATACTCATGTAACCAAAGTCCTTTGGCACAGGGTGTCAGTGAAGTGACTTGTATTTATGTCTGTATGTAAATTTGTTGTTGCTGTAATTGTATAGCTGTTGTGCATACATGTCAAATACATGCATAAATGAGGACAATTTCCAATTTCATGTTTTATTCTTACATTGTAATGGTTTTCAAACTCAACAGCACGCACCCACACTTTTCCCCAACAACCGACCAACACTAGCATTTATATGCCAACAACACAACTCCCCCACTAGTGTGACCATTCCACTACCCTCTCTCATTCTCTCTCTCCCCCATTTTCCATGGCAATAGTTTTACCCACTAACTACAACAATGGCGGCAATAGCAACTACAACAACATTCAACTAACCAACATCATAAGTATAACTGTTTATGACTCAAGTAGGGAAAATGCAAAAAACGAAGAAAAACAGTAACAAAAACCTAACGGACCGTTTACATTTAAAAATGTATGGGTGTATTTATGTAAGTGTGTGTGTGTTTGTATTTGTATAAGTGTTGAGTTTGAGTGTAGTGTAGTTTTGCGTATAGTTCATGGTTTTAAACATGTTCCAAAGTGTAGGCAGGCATGGTAAAGGGTATTTAATATCAAGTGTGTATATTACATACACAAGCTTAATAATTTCAACCCGCTCTCTACCTATCTCTGGTTACACTACGAGGATAAACTGAAAAGTAGATTCAAGCTGAACTAGAACAGAACTAGAACAGAACTAGAACAGAACTAGAACAGAACTAGAACAGAACTAGAACAGAACTAGAACAGAACTAGAACAGAACTAGAACAGAACTAGAACAGAACTAGAACAGAACTAGAACAGAACTAGAACAGAACTAGAACAGAACTAGAACAGAACTAGAACAGAACTAGAACAGAACTAGAACAGAACTAGAACAGAACTAGAACAGAACTAGAACAGAACTAGAACAGAACTAGAACAGAACTAGAACAGAACTAGAACAGAACTAGAACAGAACTAGAACAGAACTAGAACAGAACTAGAACAGAACTAGAACAGAACTAGAACAGAACTAGAACAGAACTAGAACAGAACTAGAACAGAACTAGAACAGAACTAGAACAGAACTAGAACAGAACTAGAACAGAACTAGAACAGAACTAGAACAGAACTAGAACAGAACTAGAACAGAACTAGAACAGAACTAGAACAGAACTAGAACAGAACTAGAACAGAACTAGAAACTTTTGTAAATTAAACTACTGTCAATTATGAATGAAAATCATATTAAATATTTTAATTTTAAAAGATTGTTATAATAAAAAACCTATTTCTATATGTAAGCAACAAATTTAAAATATTCTATATTTTCCACTTACAACAAATGTCCAACAATATATTGTATTTAAGTAGCATTTGATATGTTTGTATCTACATATAAATATGTATAAAAGATATTTTACGCTTCAATTGTTTTATGTCAGTATTTACTTATATTCATTTATTTTTTATTGCTGTTTTGTGTGTTTTATATTAAAATACCTTTAGGCTGCTTCACAAAACTGACCAAAAAGGAAAAACTGGGAAATGGTGTCCAATTTATGCTAATTTCACACTCGACTTAATGACAAATTTGATTTTTCCCCTCACCAACCAACCTACTGTCAAGCACACAATCTCCTTTTATCTCTGCATGTTTTTTCTGGCAGCTTTGGTGTTTTTCATATAAAACAGCATAAAAAATTATAGTATCAAGTGCTCATCGTATGAGTAGAAATGATAGAGGCAGAAAATGTATATTTGTATGTAAAATATGTTGTAGCATATCTACAGGAAACCACTTATATCCTTCAGTAATGATGACCCCAATTAATCAACCACAGACATGGCAAATATTGTATATATTCATTCCCATACATGCATAAGTTTTCTGTGTCCTTTTTTTATTATTATTTGCAAAATAAAAATGTATAGGCAAGTACTTATTTAAATTTGTATGGCGTGTAAGTATATCTGAGTTGAGTAGCTATGACCGGCCTGTAAATGTTTCATTTTATAAGGCCTGTTTTTTATTTAATTTTTGTATTTTTTCTTTTGGAGAAATTAAAACCAAATTGTGTACAGAGACATGTGTATAAAGACAAACTATCCATATAAACGAAGCCATTAATTGTGGGATAGTGTTTTTTTTTAAAGCAGTTGCCCGGCTTTTTGTTTTATTTTGTTTTTATTTAGTTTTGTAATTTACACAGACGAGGGCAGACTCACAAGAATCTAGGAGCTATTTTAATCGAGATCAGTAATAGTTTAGGTTGTAGTTGTGGTTCTAGCTCAGGTTCTAGTTCAAGTTCTAATTCAGGTTCTAGTTGGGGTTCTGGTTCAAGTTGAGGTTCTAGTTGGGGCTCTAGTTGAGGTTCTAGTTCAGATTCTAGTTGAGGTTGTAGTTGAGGTTCTAGTTCTAGTTGAGGTTCTAGTTGGTGTTCTAGTTGAGCTTATATTTGAGGTTCTAGTTGAGGAACTAGTTCAGGTTCTACTTCGAGTTCTAGTTCAGCTTCTAGTTGAGGTTCTAGTTGAAGTTATAGTTCTAGTTCAGGATCAATTTGAAGTTCTAGTTCAGGTTCTAGTTGAGGTTATAGATCAGTTTCTAGTTCGGTTCTAGTTCGGTTCTAGTTGAGGTTCTAGTTGAGGAACTAGTTCAGGTTCTACTTCAAGTAGCTTCTAGTTGAGGTTCTAGATAAGGTTCTAGTTTTGGTTCTAGTTGAGGTTCAAGTTCAGCTTCTAGTTCAGGATCTATTTGAGGTTCTAGTTCAGGATTAATTTGAAGTTCTAGTTCAGGTTATAGTTCAGTTTCTAGTTTGCGGTTCTAGTTGAGGAACTAGTTCAGGTTCTACTTCTGTTTCAGGTTCTAGTGCTGCTCTAATTGAGATTGTAGTTGAGGTTCTAATTCATGTTCTAGTTCTATTTCAAGTTTTACTTTAGGTTCTATTTCAGGTTCTTGTTGAGGTTGTTGTTGAGGATCTATTTGAGGTTCTATTTCTGGTTCTATATCAGGTTCTATTTCAGATTCTAGTTGAGTTACTAGTTGAGTTTCTAGTTTCTAGTTTAGGTTTTAGTTCTGGTTCTAGTTTAGGTTTTAGTTCAGATTCTATTTCAGGTTCAAGTTCTATTTCAGGTTCCATTTCAGGTTCTATTTCAGGTTCTATTTCAGGTTCTATTTCAGGTTCTATTTCAGGTTCTATTTCAGGTTCTATTTCAGGTTCTAGTTCTGTTCTAGTTCTGTTCTAGTTCTGTTCTAGTTCTGTTCTAGTTCTGTTCTAGTTCTGTTCTAGTTCTGTTCTAGTTCTGTTCTAGTTCTGTTCTAGTTCTGTTCTAGTTCTGTTCTAGTTCTGTTCTAGTTCTGTTCTAGTTCTGTTCTAGTTCTGTTCTAGTTCTGTTCTAGTTCTGTTCTAGTTCTGTTCTAGTTCTGTTCTAGTTCTGTTCTAGTTCTGTTCTAGTTCTGTTCTAGTTCTGTTCTAGTTCTGTTCTAGTTCTGTTCTAGTTCTGTTCTAGTTCTGTTCTAGTTCTGTTCTAGTTCTGTTCTAGTTCTGTTCTAGTTCTGTTCTAGTTCTGTTCTAGTTCTGTTCTAGTTCTGTTCTAGTTCTGTTCTAGTTCTGTTCTAGTTCTGTTCTAGTTCTGTTCTAGTTCTGTTCTAGTTCTGTTCTAGTTCTGTTCTAGTTCTGTTCTAGTTCTGTTCTAGTTCTGTTCTAGTTCTGTTCTAGTTCTGTTCTAGTTCTGTTCTAGTTCTGTTCTAGTTCTGTTCTAGTTCTGTTCTAGTTCTGTTCTAGTTCTGTTCTAGTTCTGTTCTAGTTCTGTTCTAGTTCTGTTCTAGTTCTGTTCTAGTTCTGTTCTAGTTCTGTTCTAGTTCTGTTCTAGTTCTGTTCTAGTTCTGTTCTAGTTCTGTTCTAGTTCTGTTCTAGTTCTGTTCTAGTTCTGTTCTAGTTCTGTTCTAGTTCTGTTCTAGTTCTGTTCTAGTTCTGTTCTAGTTCTGTTCTAGTTCTGTTCTAGTTCTGTTCTAGTTCTGTTCTAGTTCTGTTCTAGTTCTGTTCTAGTTCTGTTCTAGTTCTGTTCTAGTTCTGTTCTAGTTCTGTTCTAGTTCTGTTCTAGTTCTGTTCTAGTTCTGTTCTAGTTCTGTTCTAGTTCTGTTCTAGTTCTGTTCTAGTTCTGTTCTAGTTCTGTTCTAGTTCTGTTCTAGTTCTGTTCTAGTTCTGTTCTAGTTCTGTTCTAGTTCTGTTCTAGTTCTGTTCTAGTTCTGTTCTAGTTCTGTTCTAGTTCTGTTCTAGTTCTGTTCTAGTTCTGTTCTAGTTCTGTTCTAGTTCTGTTCTAGTTCTGTTCTAGTTCTGTTCTAGTTCTGTTCTAGTTCTGTTCTAGTTCTGTTCTAGTTCTGTTCTAGTTCTGTTCTAGTTCTGTTCTAGTTCTGTTCTAGTTCTGTTCTAGTTCTGTTCTAGTTCTGTTCTAGTTCTGTTCTAGTTCTGTTCTAGTTCTGTTCTAGTTCTGTTCTAGTTCTGTTCTAGTTCTGTTCTAGTTCTGTTCTAGTTCTGTTCTAGTTCTGTTCTAGTTCTGTTCTAGTTCTGTTCTAGTTCTGTTCTAGTTCTGTTCTAGTTCTGTTCTAGTTCTGTTCTAGTTCTGTTCTAGTTCTGTTCTAGTTCTGTTCTAGTTCTGTTCTAGTTCTGTTCTAGTTCTGTTCTAGTTCTGTTCTAGTTCTGTTCTAGTTCTGTTCTAGTTCTGTTCTAGTTCTGTTCTAGTTCTGTTCTAGTTCTGTTCTAGTTCTGTTCTAGTTCTGTTCTAGTTCTGTTCTAGTTCTGTTCTAGTTCTGTTCTAGTTCTGTTCTAGTTCTGTTCTAGTTCTGTTCTAGTTCTGTTCTAGTTCTGTTCTAGTTCTGTTCTAGTTCTGTTCTAGTTCTGTTCTAGTTCTGTTCTAGTTCTGTTCTAGTTCTGTTCTAGTTCTGTTCTAGTTCTGTTCTAGTTCTGTTCTGTATTTATCACCTGTTCCTTTATATTCCTCTTTCTCATTCTCCTCAATCTTATTGAAATTGAATTCCCTTTTATAATATTTATATTTAAATTAATATAATTCTTTTGTTTGTTCCCAGTTAGTTTAAAATATTTATTTAGCAACAAAACCCCATTAGTATTTGATTTTTTTTTTTTAAATTACAAATTATATTTTTGCTCCTTTTTCTGCGTCTTTCACAGGCGGCTGAAAGTTTCTCGCAATACATGTTTTTTTTTTTTGTTGTTTCCCAGAGGTAAAGTTTTTCAGTTTTATTTTGGAAGCCTATTGTGAAATAAAAGTTTTTATTTTGGCCCAAAACTGAGAAGAAACAAAAAAGAACTATAAATTGAAAATAATAATATTTGTGTACTCATTCCTCGTACGTTAAACAGCAGCATAAATATAATAATAATAAAAATAATAAAATAATTTTAGGTTTCTTTTAGTTCTTTTGGAATTAAGTGAATGTGTGGGTGTTTGATTAGTAAATGTAGATGTGTGTGTGAGTGTACGTGTTTAAAAAATAAGAAAATTTTATAACAATGTTTGTATTTCGTTAACATTTGTATTATAAACATCCTTTCATTTAAATTATACTTAAATTTGAACATTGACGTAAATGAAAGCAATTTTTTAAATTTCAGAGGTTCTCAAAGAATTTTGTGGGGAACCTTTCATTGAAAATTGTTGTTAAAATTTCAAATCAAAATGCATAGAAAATGTTTTCAAATCTTGTTGAGTCTTAAGTCTGTTTTCTCAAACAATTTTAGCCAAATTTTCTATACAAAATGGAAAGAAAATATTTAAGAAAAACCAACAAGTACCAACAACCTGCTGTTAAACAAATACACACATACAATTATCCTTAAATACATATATTTATATAAAAACGTGAGTGTATGTATATACAGCTTAAGTATATGTAATATATAAGGGAAACAAAAAAAACTAAAGCTTTAATAGGCTTCAAAGCACATTTGGGTCGTCATGCTAAACCAACAACAAAGTTAATTTATATTAACAAAAAAAAAAGTAGAGAAAAAAAAGAAATAAACGCTTGGTACAAAATCAACAGCTACCATATTAAAGACCATTGCGTAGCAGTAGTTTTTAACTAAAATTAGCATCTTTCAAGAGAAAAACTCATACAAGCATGCAATGACAAATACACTCTCTTAACCAAACACGCATACCCTCATAACAAACACACTCTCACTCTCCAGCTACCTCATCATGCCACTAAAACAACAAAAAAAAAAAAACGGTACTACGGCCATATTGACCAGAGAAAAATGAAGGCGGAAATGAAGCTGAACAGAAAAAGGAAATCCTCCTTCTTTACAAATTTCATGTTTATAATTTTTTTCTTGCTTTTTGTAACCATAAAATAAAATAACTAAAAAAAAGAGAACTCAAAGCTGCTTGTAAATTATTATTAAAAAAAATCAGTTTCTTTTTTGTTTGCCTTAGTCTTTATACTAAATAGGAAGAAAACAAAACTATTCCTAAGGACATTTTGTTGCAAAAAAAAAAAAACTAATGCTGCCTTCAACAAGGAAAAAATCTTTTAGGCCTTGAAAAAAATATATATTTCTTGTTTGCCATTTATGCCTCGTTAAGAATGCATTTATTTGGAAGAGAGGAAACTAAATTCTTTCATTTAAAAAAACTCAAGTCTAACCAGCTACTCAATTCATTCATTATGAACAGTCAATTGTTCTAGAAACAAGCCAATGATTTCCTTTTTCCACATTTAAACGATGTTTTTTAGACATTTATAGCCACTTTTAATATGTTTTTTTTTTTTGGTTTTCTAAATCGATAGAAAGTAAAGAAAATTATGATGATAGTCTTAAACCCTTAATGTCACACTCATCTATATAAAAAGGACATTTAGACAAGACAAATCATAGTTTGAAATTTAACGGTTCAATAGTTTTTTAGGAAAGAAAACACACACTTTTAAACATAAACTTTTTCCATATACTTATCGTAAAAAAACTATTGAAAACTAAACTAGAATTGAACTAAAAACTTTTTTGTATTTAAAAATAACACATTTAAACAGTTTTATATACAAAAATCATATTTGGTACTTTTTTCAAAAAGTACCAAAATTTTTGGTACTTTTTGAAAAAAGTACCAAATTTGTCAAATTACTCCCAAAAACATTTTAAACCATTTAAACTTGAACATTTTAAAAATACTTGAAAATAAAGATTGTTTATAACGCATTTGGTAGGATAGAAATTACATTCCAATTTGCCAATAACTAAAATTAATTTTCAGTAATATTCTTTGAATTATTATACAGTAATTATAATAAATAAACTTAAGCTAAAAATTAAATTTACTTTCAAATTATTTAAAAAAAACTGTAATATTTTTTTAAAAAAAAAAACGTACCAATTTTTGTAACTACAAGCCAAATAGATGTCATACAATTTCTCCACATATCGCAAAAAAACTATTGAAATCTAAACTGTTGGTGAAATTGAACTGGAATAGTAATAAAACTGAACTAAAATTACTTAATATTACCAAAATTAAATATTTATACAGTTTTATATACAAAAATCACATTTGGTACTTTTTCCAAAAAGTACCAAAATTTTAGGTACTTTTTCCAAAAAGTACCAAATTTGTCAAATTACTCCCAAAAACATTTTAAACCATTTAAACTTAAACATTTTAGTAAAACTTGAATAATTTTTATAAAAAAGTACCCATTTTTGTAACTATTGGTATCCAAACAGGTTTCATTAAATTTTGCAGTTTGAATATTTGTACACCATTACTGTACAAATAAACCTTTGACCATTTTGCAGTATTACTAATGTTTTCTACTATACTTATAAAAAGTACTTTTTTGGCTCTTTTTGCTTTTATTCATAGTTATTTTTGCTTTTAAGTCTTAAAAGTATAATTTGAAGTGATTTTTTTAAAAAAGTGCTTTTTTGTACTTTGTTATTATGTAATTTTAATGATGTTTCTACTATTGGTACCTTTTAGGAAAAGTACTTTTTTGGTTCTTTTTTACTTTTAACACTTAGTCATAGTTATTTTTGCATGTTAAGCTTAAAAGTATAATTAAAAGTAATTTTTTAAAAAAGTACTTTGTTCATTATGTAATTTTAGTGCTGTTTTCTACTATTGGTACTATTTTGCAAAAGTACTTTTTTTGTTCTTTTTATTTTTATCACTTATTCATAAATATTTTTAGTTGTTACGCTTAAAAATATAATTTAAAGTGATTTTTTAAAAAAGTACTTTTTTGGTACTTTTCGGAAAATATTAAAAATTTTGATTTTTGCATCTTGAACAGTTTTAAACATTTCGCATAGCTCTAAAATTAAAAAGAAACAAAATTTCACCTTATTTTTTTATTAATACATATAGATTTTATCTTATTTGGTACGTTTTTTCAAAAAGTACTTTATTACAAAAAAGTACTTTTTCTGATTTTTTAATTTTTATTGAATTTTTATAGTCATTTAAGCTTTTTCACCTCAAAAATAAAAATTTTTGATAATTTTTCAAAAAAGTACTTTTTTGGTACTTTTAGGAAAATATATAAAATTTTGATTTTTTTTTATTTACTAATTTTATTGATTTTTTTCATCTTCTTAAGTTATTTTACTTTGTCGGGTTTAATAATTCAATAATTTTATCATTTGTTTAATTTTTTTTTGGCAATTTATTGATTTTTGTTAGTTTTGGTGCTTTTTGACAAAAAGTACTTTTTCTGATTTTCTAATTTTTATTGAATTTTTATAGTTATTTAAGCTTTTTCACCTTAAAAATAAAAATTTTTGAGAATTTTTTTAAAAAAGTACTTTTTTGGTACTTTTAGGAAAATATATAAAATTTTGATTTGTTTTGCATTAAACAGTTTTGCAGAGCTCTAAACTTAATGAAGAACTAAATTTAACATAAATTTTTATTGTAACTATAGATTTTTCTTATTTGGTACTTTTTTGCCAAAAGTACTTTATTTGCTTATTTTATTTTTTTCCTCTTCTGAAGTTATTTTACTTTGTCGGGTTTAAAAATTCAATAATTTTATCATTTGTTTAATTTTTTTTTTGCCAATTTATTGATTTTTGATAGTTTTGGTACTTTTTTGCAAAAAGTACTTTTTCAGATTTTTAATTTTTATTGAATTTTTATAGTTATTTAAACATTTTAGACACAAAAATAATAATTTTTGTGAATTTAAAAAAAGTACTTTTTTGGTACTTTTTCTTAAAATATGAAAATTCATAAAAAACTGCAGTTCAAACAAAATTCATCATGGAAATGTTTTATACAACGCAAAGAGACTTTGCAAAATTACCCTAAAAATTCTGAAATTATCTATTTTTTTCAATCAAAATTTATTGTTCAATAAAAATTTAGTTTACCAAATTTTTTTTTTCGAACAAAAAATTTTTTTTACAAATTTTTTTTTAACAAATTTTTTTTTCACCAGAAATAATTTTTTAACAAAATTTTTTTTTAATTTTTTAATTTTAAAGTTACTTTGGCATTCTTACTTATTTGTGTTTTGATCTTAAATATTTTAAAAATGTTACCTTATTATCTCCTTAAAGTATAATTTACTTTAATCACCCCTAAAAGTATACTTTACTTTCTTTTAATGAAAAAATAAAAATAAAATCAAACCTTTTTTTTACTTTTTTTTATAAAAATATCAAATTTTCTCTGGCATTTCTCGTATTATTAAAATATGTTTAGAATTTCATTTAAATAATCCCCTAAATATATGCTGTACATATTTATCTATACCTTTAAATCTTTTAATAGTTGGACTTGGCTAACCTCCCAAAAGTATTCTAAGGCTGATTTGATTTAAAATCAACAAAACTTAAGCATATTTTGTGGGATTTAAAAACAAGTCAGCATTTTTAAGGCCGTAAGTTTTAAAAAATAAACAGAAAAGTTATTGAAAAAAATACAAAAACTTTTTAAAACATTGTTTAACTATGTATAACAAAAAGTAGACATAAATTTAAAAAAAAAATCTTTCCATCAAAATTTAATCATATCCCCTTTATGTTATGCTTTAGTTACTACAAATTCGATTTAAATATAAATTATATTTAAACCGCAGACAATTGTATATGTCATACATATAATAAATAACTGATGCAGCATATTTCCAATATTCACATTATCTATGGAAATTATCTATTTTATAAAATACCATACATATAAAAAAGTTTTTTTTTTTTATTATGCACCTTAAAGTAGGCTTCATTAAAATTGCCTTAAAGTAGACTTTCATTTGTTTTCCTTACCTTAACAACCCCTGCCTGCTCTATGAGACTATAAATTATGCTGTTAAAAAGAAATTACAATTTATCTGTATTTTGATATCCCTTAAAGTAAACACGTTTCAATTTTTTCCTACCATTTCTTTCATTATATTTCGTGGAAGGTGAAGGTAAAAAGTTTGTTCGTGCTTTTCATTAGTTTTTATTATTAAAAGACCTTCAATATATTTACAACAAACAGCCCTAAAGTAGGCTATAGCTATACGTTTGCACACAAACATATAATTTGCTATACACAAAAATATGTATGTTTGTTTGGATATAAACCCATATGATACTTACAGTTTACTTCCAACATTACATATTAAAGGTACCATTGAGTATGACATAAATTGTAAAGGTTAACAATTCTCAGTTGACTTTTACAAAATGTTCCCAGGCTTTGGTTATTTGCTTGCTGGTGTTTGTAAGGGTAATATGTGTAATATGATTAACGAAAATATGATTTAAAAAATAATGTTGCCTAAAAGTAGGCTACAAAAAGTATTTGTTTCTATAAACATAAATATAAATCAGTTTAAGAGCAATAATTTGTAACAATATCTTTTAAAAAGTTTAAGATTTCTAGAACAGAACTAGAACAGAACTAGAACAGAACTAGAACAGAACTAGAACAGAACTAGAACAGAACTAGAACAGAACTAGAACAGAACTAGAACAGAACTAGAACAGAACTAGAACAGAACTAGAACAGAACTAGAACAGAACTAGAACAGAACTAGAACAGAACTAGAACAGAACTAGAACAGAACTAGAACAGAACTAGAACAGAACTAGAACAGAACTAGAACAGAACTAGAACAGAACTAGAACAGAACTAGAACAGAACTAGAACAGAACTAGAACAGAACTAGAACAGAACTAGAACAGAACTAGAACAGAACTAGAACAGAACTAGAACAGAACTAGAACAGAACTAGAACAGAACTAGAACAGAACTAGAACAGAACTAGAACAGAACTAGAACAGAACTAGAACAGAACTAGAACAGAACTAGAACAGAACTAGAACAGAACTAGAACAGAACTAGAACAGAACTAGAACAGAACTAGAACAGAACTAGAACAGAACTAGAACAGAACTAGAACAGAACTAGAACAGAACTAGAACAGAACTAGAACAGAACTAGAACAGAACTAGAACAGAACTAGAACAGAACTAGAACAGAACTAGAACAGAACTAGAACAGAACTAGAACAGAACTAGAACAGAACTAGAACAGAACTAGAACAGAACTAGAACAGAACTAGAACTAGAACTAGAACAGAACTAGAACAGAACTAGAACAGAACTAGAACAGAACTAGAACAGAACTAGAACAGAACTAGAACTAGAACAGAACTAGAACAGAACTAGAACAGAACTAGAACAGAACTAGAACAGAACTAGAACAGAACTAGAACAGAACTAGAACAGAACTAGAACAGAACTAGAACAGAACTAGAACAGAACTAGAACAGAACTAGAACAGAACTAGAACTAGAACAGAACTAGAACAGAACTAGAACAGAACTAGAACAGAACTAGAACAGAACTAGAACAGAACTAGAACAGAACTAGAACAGAACTAGAACAGAACTAGAACAGAACTAGAACAGAACTAGAACAGAACTAGAACAGAACTAGAACAGAACTAGAACAGAACTAGAACAGAACTAGAACAGAACTAGAACAGAACTAGAACAGAACTAGAACAGAACTAGAACAGAACTAGAACAGAACTAGAACAGAACTAGAACAGAACTAGAACAGAACTAGAACAGAACTAGAACAGAACTAGAACAGAACTAGAACAGAACTAGAACAGAACTAGAACAGAACTAGAACAGAACTAGAACAGAACTAGAACAGAACTAGAACAGAACTAGAACAGAACTAGAACAGAACTAGAACAGAACTAGAACAGAACTAGAACAGAACTAGAACAGAACTAGAACTAGAACTAGAACAGAACTAGAACAGAACTAGAACAGAACTAGAACAGAACTAGAACAGAACTAGAACAGAACTAGAACAGAACTAGAACAGAACTAGAACAGAACTAGAACAGAACTAGAACAGAACTAGAACAGAACTAGAACAGAACTAGAACAGAACTAGAACAGAACTAGAACAGAACTAGAACAGAACTAGAACAGAACTAGAACTAGAACAGAACTAGAACTAGAACAGAACTAGAACTAGAACAGAACTAGAACTAGAACAGAACTAGAACTAGAACAGAACTAGAACTAGAACAGAACTAGAACTAGAACTAGAACTAGAACTAGAACAGAACTAGAACTAGAACAGAACTAGAACAGAACTAGAACCTGAATTAGAACCTGAATTAGAACCTGAATTAGAACCTGAATTAGAACCTGAATTAGAACCTGAATTAGAACCTGAATTAGAACCTGAATTAGAACCTGAATTAGAACCTGAATTAGAACCTGAATTAGAACCTGAATTAGAACCTGAATTAGAACCTGAATTAGAACCTGAATTAGAACCTGAATTAGAACCTGAATTAGAACCTGAATTAGAACCTGAATTAGAACATGAATTAGAACCTGAATTAGAACCTGAATTAGAACCTGAATTAGAACCTGAATTAGAACATGAATTAGAACATGAATTAGAACCTGAATTAGAACCTGAATTAGAACCTGAATTAGAACATGAATTAGAACCTGAATTAGAACCTGAATTAGAACATGAATTAGAACATGAATTAGAACCTAAATTAGACCCCGAATTAGAACCTGAATTAGAATCTGAATCAACTTACAGCTCAACTAGAATCTCAAGTAGAACCTCAACTGGAACCTGAACTAGAACCTCAACTAGAACCTGAAATAGAATCTATACTAGAATCCGAACTAGAACCTGAACTAGAACCTGAACTAGAACCTGAACTAGAACCTGAACTAGAACCTGAACTAGAACCTGAACTAGAACCTGAACTAGAACCTGTACTAGAACCTGAACTAGAACCTGAATTAGAACCTGAATTAGAACCTGAAATAGAACCTGAATTAGAACCTGAATTAGAACCTGAATTAGAACCTGAATTAGAACAGAACTAGAACCTGAATTAGAACCTGAATTAGAACCTGAATTAGAACCTGAATTAGAACAGAACTAGAACCTGAATTAGAACCTGAATTAGAACCTGAATTAGAACCTGAATTAGAACCTGAATTAGAACCTCAATTAGAACCTCAATTAGAACCTGAATTAGAACCTGAATTAGAACAGAACTAGAACCTGAATTAGAACCTGAATTAGAACCTGAATTAGAACCTGAATTAGAACCTGAATTAGAACCTGAATTAGAACCTCAATTAGAACCTCAATTAGAACCTGAATTAGAACCTGAATTAGAACCTGAATTAGAACCTGAATTAGAACCTGAATTAGAACCTGAATTAGAACCTGAATTAGAACCTGAATTAGAACCTGAATTAGAACCTGAATTAGAACCTGAATTAGAACCTGAATTAGAACCTGAATTAGAACCTGAATTAGAACCTGAATTAGAACCTGAATTAGAACCTGAATTAGAACCTGAATCAGAACCTGAATTAGTGCCTGAATTAGAACCTGAATTAGAACCTGAACTAGAACTTGAACTAGAACCTGAGCTAGAACCTGAAACAGAGCCTGAATTAGAACCTGAATTAGAACCTGAACTAGAACTTGAACTAGAACCTGAACTAGAACCTGAGCTAGAACCTGAAACAGAGCCTGAATTAGAATCTGAACAAGAACATGAACCTGAACTAGAACCTGAACTAGAACCCGAATTAGAACCTAAACTAGAAACTGAACTGGAACCTACAACTATACCTGAGTTAAAACTGAACTATAACCTGAATTAGAACCTGAGCTAGAACCTGAATTAGAACCTGAATTAGAACCTGAATTAGAACCTGAATTAGAACCTGAATTAGAACCTGAATTAGAACCTGAATTAGAACCTGAATTAGAACCTGTATTAGAACCTGAATTAGAACCTGAATTAGAACCTGAATTAGAGCCTGAATTAGTGCCTGAATTAGAACCTGAATAAGAACCTGAATTAGAACCTGAATTAGAGCCTGAATTAGAACCTGAATTAGAACCTGAATTAGAACCTGAATTAGAACCTGAATTAGAACCTGAATTAGAGCCTGAATTAGTGCCTGAATTAGAACCTGAATTAGAACCTGTATTAGAACCTGAATTAGAGCCTTTTTTTTTTTTTATTTTTTTTTTTTATTTTTTTTTTTTTTTTTTATTTTTTTTTTTTTTAGAACCTGAATTAGAATCTGAATTAGAATCTGAATTAGAGCCTGAATTAGTGCCTGAATTAGAACCTAAATTATAACCTGAATTAGAACCTGAATTAGAACATGAATTAGAACCTGAATTAGACCCAGAATTAGAACCTGAATTAGAACCTGAATTAGAACCTGAATTAGAACCTGAATTAAAACCTGAATTAGACCCAGAATTAGAACCTGAATTAGAACCTGAATTAGAACCTGAATTAGAACCTGAATTAGACCCAGAATTAGAACCTGAATTAGAACCTGAATTAGAACTTGAGTTAGAACCGGAATATAGAACCCTAAACTGTAACTGAGTTAGAACTGAACTAGAATCTGAACTAGAACCTGAACTAGAACCTGAACCAGAACTGAACTAGAACCTCGACTTACAGCTCAACTAGAATCTCAAGTAGAACCTGAACTAAAACCTCAATTAGAACCTCAACTAGAACCTGAAATATAATCTATACTAGAATCCGAACTAGAACTTGAACTAGAACCTGAAACAGAGCCTGAATTAGAATCTGAACAAGAACATGAACCTGAACTAGAACCCGAATTAGAACCTAAACTGGAACCTACAACTATACCTGAGTTAAAACTGAACTATAACCCGAATTAGAACCTGAGCTAGAACCTGAACTATAACTGAGTTAGAAGTGACCAAGAATCTGAACTAGAACTTGAACAAGAATCTTTACTAGAACTGAATAAGAATTGAACTAGTTCTATATAGCTTTATATCTAGTTCTGTTTAATTTTTATGCTAATTTTATTCTAGTTCCTCCACATCCCAATTTAAATTCTACAATTTATTGCACAAATAACATTTGATTAGTGGCAACCAAACCAAACCAAACACTGCAGCATACTTTTAGGTAATTTGAAATTTTGTTTATAAATTATAATTCTATTTGAAATGCATTTATTAAAAAAGCCAAAATAAACCCAAACTAAATGAATATTTCTGTTGCCATTTCTATTCTAATTTATACATGTTTGTAGGTTTAAAGCAAAACATTACTTTTGTTTTCACTTTGGGAAAACATACAGAGAGAAAAAAAATGATTTAAAAATAAAATACAAAAACACACACAGTGTATGCATAAGAGCTCAATTAATCCACTGGGTGGCTGTGAATATTTTAATGTGTTGGTAAGCATGTAAATGTATGTGTGTATGTGTGAATGTAAAACATTAACAAAATGTAATTATTTGCATTTACTGTAAACTTTGGCCCCAAAAAAATATGTGCAAGAGCTTAAATGTAGATTTTCTAAAATTTGATATTAAATACAAATGAACTTTGCACTAAAAGGGGAAGGCAGAAGATTTTTTTTTTTTAAATTTTACAGGAAAACAAAATATATATAAATAAATGTAAAGTTTTAGTTATATAAATAGAATAGGGATACCAGTAAACCAGCTAAAAATGTAGCATACTTTTGTGAGCATTCTAGTTAGTGGGTGAATATGAAAAAATTCCTGGCAGAAAACTGAAATTGTGTAATTATTTCCTTGAAAAGTTTTGCTGGGTTTCCTGGGTAGTTATGCCACAAAAGTGTTGCATATGTGTAGGTGTTTTAATTTAGTATTTCACAGCATGTAGTGTGTGGGAGTATTTTAGTAAGTTAAAAGATTTTATACATTATATTTACTTTATATTTTGTTGGTGAATGCTGCTGCTGCTGCTGTTGCAGCTGCAGTTGGCCTGAAAGACCATGTGCAAACATTATTTACGAGAGCATGTAGTAAAAAAGTCATTGAAATAACAAAACAAACCTAATTAAAACGCGTTCTTATGTATACAATACGCCAACTACTACCACCACAATATTATAATAAATATTTAGTGAAAATTAAAATTAAAAAGAAAAAAAGTAAATGGGGGGACAACTTTTGCTTAAGCATTTAATAAGGAAATTATGTGAAAATTGGGGTCAGAATTGTCTAAAGCTAATTAAATATACATAGACAGCATTAAATTTGTTTTAAGTGATAAAATATTTTAAGATTTTTTTATTTTGTTTTTAAAACTCAGCAATTTATTTCAACTATTAATAACAAATTTTGTGAAATTATGACACAATTACATTTATTTTATTTTTATCCTCTAGACAACCTATTTTTCTCTCCCTCCCTTTCTGTGTGTGTCTAAATTAATTGAAATTGTTTAAATAAAACTTTATGTCCATAAAAATATGACATTCATGGCAATTTGTTTTTTCACATTTTCAATTTAAAAATAATTTTATAAAAACCCACAAACAGCACAGCACCACTTTATCTATCAAATGCAGTTTGTTGTTGGCCTCTTCTATTTTAGTGTTTTTTTTTCTTTCTATAAATTTAATAAATTTGAAATCAATGCCATTTTGTATTATTTTACAATATAAATATAAAAATTGTGTTTGTTGTTAGTGCTGCTGGCCAGTGCGTGCAAAAATTTGTTGTGGCAGCATTTTTGTTGTTGTTGTTGCTGCTAGTGCCACAATTTCTATTTGATGTCATTTGCATATTTTTTTCTCCCATATTTTATTTTAAATAAACTTTTCTAACACTGAGTAGTGGGTGAGTGTTTATGAATTGTAAAAAGGGTTTTTTTTATGATTTTTTCAAATAATTTTTCTATTTAAAAAGTAAAAATAAAATTTGCATAAATTTAAATGTAAAAACTTAATTAAATTGTTTATATATTTAGGCAGACATATTTTGCAAACTAATAAAC
Organism: Calliphora vicina; assembly: GCF_958450345.1. Taxonomy (NCBI): domain Eukaryota; kingdom Metazoa; phylum Arthropoda; class Insecta; order Diptera; family Calliphoridae; genus Calliphora; species Calliphora vicina. The sequence goes on from NC_088783.1 coordinate 119,470,342, forward strand.
CTCCAAATTATGCTGCAATTAAATGAAATTTGAATATTTGACACCTAAAACTAGGCAACGATTTTTGTAAAATATAATTTTTTGCTGGTTTTTTTTTATGAAAATACATACTTGAATTGTATTTTTACTTTTTTAATTTAAATATGAGCCAGCAAAATATTATATTTTACAAAAATCTTTGCCTACTTTTAGTTGTCAAATATTCAAATTTCATTTAATTGCTGCAAATTTTTCTAACATAATTAAGTACATAGAAATTGCATTTTGTTCACACCTAAAAGTATGCTTTAATTTTTTATTAAATATGAAATTTTCTATACAAAAGTCAAGTTATCGATAACTTTTCTATACAAAAGTCAAGTTATCGATAACTTTTCTATAGAAAAGTCAAGTTATCGATAACTTTTCTATAGAAAAGTCAAGTTATCGATAACTTTTCTATAGAAAAGTCAAGTTATCGATAACTTTTCTATAGAAAAGTCAAGTTATCGATAACTTTTCTATAGAAAAGTCAAGTTATCGATAACTTTTGTATAAAAAAGTCGAGTTATCGATAACTTTTGTATAGAAAATTCAAATTATCGATAGCTTTTCTTTAAAAAAGTGAAAATATCGATAACTTTCTATAGAAATATTGATAAATTTTCTATAGGAAATTTTTCTAAAGGAATTTGAACTTGATTATAATTTTCTTTCATATATATACAAATTTGTCTTGCAAACCTTTTCGTATAAGATTTTCTCTTTTATTTTAAAAATCTTAATTGAAATTCCTTTTAATGCCCTCAAAAAATGTATCTCCCTTAGGATTTTAATTTCATAGCTTATTTTTCGTAGTTTTATTTATTTTTTTTTTATTTTGCTCAGCAACAATAAATATTAATTATAATTCAGCATTTCACTTCAAAAACGAGCAAAATAAAAAGGAAATAACTTTGCTGTTTCTTGTCTTAAACAAATAAATAACACAAAACTTGCATTTTATTACAAAATTCTGGGTATTTAGTTGATTTTTGCTGTGTTTCACAGCTATTGTGTGTCTTAATATTTATATTTCTTTTAATTTGAATTGTTGCTGTTGCATTTACATTTACATTTAAATAAGGAAATGACTTTTACATCCGCTGCACTTTGTTCTTTTCTTTTTTGATTTCAGTTCTTCATTTTTTTTTTGACAATTTCTTCTTAAACAAAGTAATCAAGGTGCTTATGGTTATAAATTTTTACCCCCAACTAAGAAATACATATAAATAAAACTTTTCATTACAATTATTACAAAAAGTTTCCCCAAGTAAAAATTCTGGTTAAAATTTTCGAACAAGGAGAAAAAACTAAATGATTGCCAGAAAATTAAACATTTGTTAAGAAAATACAGGGCAAAAACAAATGATTTGCAATTTAGCTGGTAAAATATTGTTTCTTAAATGTAAAAATAGTATTTTTTGTTTTGTTATTAAAATGCGGTCTAAAAACTACAAACAATTAATTTTGCTAGCATGTTAAGAAGAAAAAATACCTTAAATAATTAACATATAAAACCTAACTTTTCTACAGAAAAGTCAGGCTATCGATAACTTTTCTATAGGAAAGTCAAGTTATCGATAACTTTTCTATAGGAAAGTCAAGTTATCGATAACTTTTCTCTAGAAAAGTCAAGTTATCGATAACTTTTCTCTAGAAAACTAAAGTTATCGATAACTTTTCTCTAGAAAACTAAAGTTATCGATAACTTTTCTCTAGAAAACTAAAGTTATCGATAACTTTTCTATAGAAAACTAAAGTTATCGATAACTTTTATATAGAAAACTAAAGCTATCGATAACTTTTCCATAGAAAACTAAAGTTATCGATAACTTTTCCATAGAAAACTAAAGTTATCGATAACTTTTCCATAGAAAACTAAAGTTATCGATAACTTTTCTATAGAAAACTAAAGTTATCGATAACTTTTCCATAGAAAACTAAAGTTATCGATAGCTTTTCCATAGAAAACTAAAGTTATCGATAACTTTTCCATAGAAAACTAAAGTTATCGATAACTTTTCCATAGAAAACTAAAGTTATCGATAACTTTTCTATAGAAAACTAAAGTTATCTATAACTTTTCTATAGAAAACTAAAGTTATCGATAACTTTTCTATAGAAAACTAAAGTTATCTATAACTTTTCTATAGAAAACTAAAGTTATCGATAACTTTTCTATAGAAAAATCAAGTTATCGATAACTTTTCTCTAGAAAAGTCAAGTTTTCGATAACTTTTCTATAGAAAACTAAAGTTATCGATAACTTTTCTATAGAAAAGTTAAGTTATCGATAACTTTTCTATAGAAAAGTTTAGTTATCGATAACTTTTCTATTAAAAAGTCATGCATATTAAAATTATCATTGTTTCCTTTAAAAAATTAAAATTTTCTTTATAAATTTTCCTTAAAAAAATCATCTATTAACCTTTTAATTCTTTGCTCTTTTTTAATTTTAATGCTGTTTAATTAATCTTTTTTGTCTTGACCTTTTTTTAATTTTAAATATCTGTTGTTATGCCTGTTCTAAATAATTTCAATAATAAAAATTTTAATAAAAAAAAGACAAAAGACGGAAAGTGTTCAAAAAAAAAAGAAAAAGGAAAATTTATGTTCATTTCCACCAAAAAGGACTACAACCAACCATCACAGTTACAGGCTGTATAACGATGTTCAAGGAAAAATTAATTTTGTATTTGTTTGCTTGTTTGTATTCTCTGTGTTTTAATCCTCAAAAGGCTCAAAAGTTTTAAAAAATAATAAAGAAAAAATATAAAACAACATTCTAAGAAAAATACAACAAGAAAAAAGAAGGTTATTTCGTACTGTCTATAAAAAAATACACCTCTGGCATATATTTCCGCTAACACACACACACATATAACAAAGTGTGTGTGTGTAGAAGTTGTCTTAAATGTTTACAATATTTTGCATGCTCTGGCTTGCTTTAGAAGTTTTCATTTATTTTCAAACCCAACAAATGCGTCTGAAGCATACAAATGTACGTGTAAAATAACAACAATAACATCAAAATACCCCATCATGTATTTGTATGTATGGTTGTACATTGTAGAAGAATTTTGTATTGTTGTTGTTGTCTAACAACCAGTTTAAACCACTCTATAGCATTGTATTAGTAAAATGTAAATTTTAAAATATTTTCTCACTCTCCTAAGTATCACACAGACCAAACAACAACCCACCCACTCAATCTCTACACCTAACTGTTTCGTCTCTTGTTCTTACTTAGCTCTACTCTCCACTTCTCTGCTCTCCTCTGCTCAGCCTTCGTTGAATGTAATGTTTTTCTATATTCGTGAGAAACGAGGTGTGTGTGGATGTGTCGTGGTATTGAAAATTATTTTTTAATGCAACATTGATGTTGTTTACTAAAGTGTGTGTTCGTTCGGTTTGTTCAATATGGCGTGTAAAAGAGTATGGATGTGTAAGAGTATGAGCTCTTTACAAAACATGATTTTGTGGGTGGGAGTTTTTTTCAACTCTTTGTTGTTTTTGTTTCTATATGCTTTTTCCAGCAGTATAGTCCTGGCTTGGTTATGTTTCATACTTAATACATTTTTCTAAAGAGTTTTCAATATGTAAATGTTCCTTAGATTCCACTTTTTTTGTTTCATACGAATGTGTGTATTTTTTTACCAATTATTTTCCCACCAGTTTTTCTGTAGTTTAGTCTTTTTTTCTGGCATTTTTATGCCAATTTTTTTTTTGCAGTTTTAAGTTAAATTTAATGCGTGGGTTTTAGTTTATTTAGATGAGTTAGAAATGCTCGAAAACGAGTATTACGTACCATAAATGAAGGTCGTTTTTATTGAAAAGGAAGGAAAAGAAAAAAAATATTTAATAAAAAGAAAAGATTTTATATGCTTGTATGACATTGATAAATTTGTATAAATAGTTTGTGGATTTTCGGTTTTTTTGGGGGGATAAAATCTTATAGAAAATAAATGAGTTTTATTTAATTAAGAGAATTTAATAATAAAGTTTTCAACAAAATAGATTTAGAACTAAACAAACAAAAAAATTAAATTCAAGGAAAACAAATTTAAGAAGATATTAAAACAACTAAAAATTTAAATTGTAAATAATCTTTAAATATCGATAACTTTTATATAGAAAAGTAAATTTAACGTTATATTTTCTTTAGAAAAGTAAAATGAATGATAACTTTATCGATAACTTTTCTATTGAATAGTGCAGTTGAATAGTGCTAACTTTTCTATGGACAAGTGCAGTTATCGCTAACTTTTCTACGGACAAGTGCAGTTATCGCTAACTTTTCTATGGAAAAGTGCAGTTAACGCTAACTTTTCTCTGGAAAAGTCAAGTTATCGCTAACTTTTCTCTGGAAAAGTCAAGTTATCGCTAACTTTTCTATGGAAAAGTCAAGTTATCGCTAACTTTTCTATGGAAAAGTCAAGTTATCGCTAACTTTTCTATGGAAAAGTCAAGTTATCGCTAACTTTTCTATGGAAAAGTCAAGTTATCGCTAACTCTTCTATGGAAAAGTCAAGTTATCGCTAACTTTTCTATGGAAAAGTCAAGTTATCGCTAACTTTTCTATGGAAAAGTCAAGTTATCGTTAACTTTTCTATAGAAAAGTCAAATTATTGATAACTTTTCTATAGAAAAGTCAAATTATTGATAACTTTTCTATAGAAAAGCCAAGTTATCGACAACTTTTCTATAGAAAAGTCAAGTTGTCGACAACTTTTCTATGGAAAAGTCAAATTATCGATAACTTTTCTATGGAAAAGTCAAGTTATCGATAACTTTTCTATGGAAAAGTCAAATTATCGATAACTTTTCTATGGAAAAGTCAAGTTATCGATAACTTTTCTATGGAAAAGTCAAGTTATCGATAACTTTTCTATGGAAAAGTCAAGTTATCGATAACTTTTCTATGGAAAATACAAGTTATCGATAACTTTTCTATGGAAAAGTCAAGTTATCGATAACTTTTCTATGGAAAAGTCAAGTTATCGATAACTTTTCTATAGAAAAGTCAAGTTAACGATAAGTTTTCTATAGAAAAGTCAAGTTATCGATAACTATTCTATAGAAAAGTCAAGTTATCGATAACTATTCTATAGAAAAGCCAAGTTATCGATAACTATTGTATAGAAAGGCCAAGTTATCGATAACTTTTGTATAGAAAAGCCAAGTTATCGACAACTTTTGTATAGAAAAGCCTAGTTATCGATAACTTTTGTATAGAAAAGCCAAGTTATCGATAACTTTTGTATAGAAAAGCCAAGTTATCGATAACTTTTCTATAGAAAACTAAAGTTATCGATAACTTTTCTATAGAAAAGTCAAGTTATCGATAACTTTTTTATAGAAAAGTCAAGTTATCGATAACTTTTCTATAGAAAAGTCAAGTTATCGATAACTTTTCTATAGAAAAGTCAAGTTATCGATAACTTTTCTATAGAAAAGTCAAGTTATCGATAACTTTTCTATAGAAAAGTCAAGTTATCGATAACTTTTCTATAGAAAAGTCAAGTTATCGATAACTTTTCTATAGAAAAGTCAAGTTATCGATAACTTTTCTATAGAAAAGTCAAGTTATCGATAACTTTTCTATAGAAAAGTCAAGTTATCGATAACTTTTCTATAGAAAAGTCAAGTTATCGATAACTTTTCTATAGAAAAGTCAAGTTATCGATAACTTTTCTATAGAAAAGTCAAGTTATCGATAACTTTTCTATAGAAAAGTCAAGTTATGGATAACTTTTCTATAGAAAAGTGTAAATATGGACAATTTTTCAATATAAAGTCAAGTTTTCGATAATTTTTCTTTAGAAAAGTCAAGTTATCGATAAGTTTTGTATAGAAAAGTAAAATTATCGATATTAAACTGTCTTTGAAAAATGGTTGAAATGAAGTCTTAAATTTCCTGTGCTTTTTTGTAATTTTCTTTAAAAACATTCATCAACTACATACATATCTAAAAGAAATTCGAAACCATAAACAAAGTCAAGTCATTTATTTATTTGTATATTTTTTTTTAATTACTTAAACAACAACTGCATTTACAAAACATAAATATTCCACTTGCAGCTAAAATTACAATATTTTTTTTGTTTGTCCCCAAGATGATTTAAGGGTGCTTGCTTATTTCGTAAAATGAAAAAATATAGAGTTTTTTTATATATAAAATTAATTAAGAAATACTGCAAACAACTAGTAATTATTTTTGCTAAAAAAAATACAAATATATATTTGAACTACGAAACAACATTAAAATAACAAACAAAACAAAAACGAATGACAATTACCGGAAATGGAAATAGAAACCCCTAATTACAGTATTGCTAATTATGGTTAAAAAAATGTAATGGAAAATAATGGATATAAGGGAAAAAGTGAGAAAAGTAAAAAACGAGGGCGTATAAGTATTATTAATACAATTTGCAGAATTAAATAACACTCATACGTCAAGGGTGGGCAGTTGTAATAATGAATGGAAATATGAAAACAGTATATTAATAATAGATTTTAATAAAGAAAAATTATAAAAAATATAAGGAAAATAAACGATTAAGATGAAGTTGATTTATTTTCTTTAATTTTATTAAATTTTGCCTGTCATTTCCGTTTACATGTTTACCTAGTTATTTAAAAGATTTAATAAATATTATCATCGTAATATGTTTGTGTCATATTAACATTATTACCATAATTATTGGTTATTTTATAACCTATACTGTCTCTCTCACACTTTACCCCCTGCTAGGTTGCCTTTTGTTAATGGCAGGGCAAAAAAAAAAATCCATAAAAATGAAATTTATTCAACCATATTGAAATAAGACAAGCCATGCAAATCATTAACATGCTACTGCAACAATAATAATTACTGACATTTTTAATGCCACACACTATGTACAACAAAACGAGAGACAGAGAGAAAAAAATGAACACAGAAATAAACGAAACAGGACATGTATGTAGCAAACTTACATACAAAGGGAAAATATACAAATACACTTGCATACACATGGTCATGTAGTGCAGCAGCAGTATGTAATTACAGTGAAAAACATAAGCGGTATTTAAAAGAAAAATTATTAATTTTTGTTTCAAAATTTTTGGAAATTGAAAATTTTTTGTTTGAAATTTAAAAATGTTTACAATATTTAGAATAAATTGTTGCAATTTCAAATTAGCAAAGGATTTCTATTAAGAATTCCTTAAAAAGTGGTTATAAATCGCTAAAATTAAAAAAATAAAATATGCGTATGAGTAATATTAATTAGTTTCATATTTTATAATAGTGGAAATATCTTCTAAACTAATAGAGATAATCCAAAAAATTTAAATGTTGTACAGACAAAATAGTTAAGGCTTTATTAAAAGCTACCATATGATACTATGTTAAGAAGAAATATTTGAGATAAATAAAGAAAACTTAGGAAAATATTTATTTTTTTTAAAAAATTTTGTATTTCTAATATTTTTTTAGATTTATTTTAATAAATAATTATTCGTATTTAAAAATTCTATAATAAATTGAGAAAATGTTTGCTTGAAATTGATTTTTTTAACTAATTTTTTAAAAATAAGCCTGAAAATCTAATTTAAATTAATTCCTATTAATAAATTGCTTAAAAATTAAACTGAAATCGACAAAATTAAAATAATAAAAAAATCCGTATGAGTAATATTAATTAGTTAGATTTTTATAATAAAGTATATATCTATCAAACTAATAGAGATAATCAGAAAATGTTCAGTGATGTATAAACACAAGTCTTAAAGCTTTATAAAAAGCTGCAACAAGTTACTAATTTCATGTAAGATAGTTGTGATTTATAAGGAAAACTTTGGAAAAGTAAATTTAAAAACAATTTTGTAATAATTTTTCTTAGTTTTCGTTTACTTAATCAGTTTATTTTATGTTAAAATACTTGTTTGTATTTAAAATTTTTTAAAAAATTTTAACGTTTTTTAAAAATGTTGGACAAATTTTTTTCAATTCAAAATTTTTTTACAATTTTTTAAATAAATATAAATGAAATTGGAATTTAAATCGATTTCTGTTACAAAATTTTGTAAAAAGTAGCCTTAAATAGCTTAAATTTAAAAAATAAAAATTACGTATGAGTAATATTAATTAGTTAGTTATTTTATAATATTGGAAATATCTCTTAAACTAATAGAGATAATTACAAAATTTTAAAAGTTGTATAATCTCTAGAGATAAGGCTTTTAAATAGCTTTAATTTGTTACTAAATTAGTTATGGTAATGTAAGAAAAATTAATGAATGTAAGGAAAAATAATTTTTTTTTAAATAATTTTAAAATTTTTGTTTCTCACTGTTTTTGTACTCATATCCATACATGCAATTATCTGTATATGTGTTTGCTTGTTTGTATGTTGTTGTTTAATTTTTTTTTTTGATGATAAACAATATTGTGTCCTTTAATGTTACATGTATAAATCAATAAAACAACATTTTGCAATTTTATGTTAAACTATATTATACGAAAAAAAAAATATAACTACGACATATTTGCAGTATACAAAGGACATAAAGTCAATCTCATACACATAAATACACATATAAAATTTACCTTATATTGTGAATAATATCCTATTTTTTTGCATGTCTGTTTAAGCACATACATTTTGCAGGAATATTCTATGCATGTAAATTTGTAGATATAAAAGTATTACTGTTAAGTGCAGGTATCACTGTATATGTTTTTGTGTGTCAGAGCATATAAATCTCTATTTTAAGTGTCATTATTGTGCAATACTCACACTCTACGACACACATATGTATGGCCAGATACTCTTGAAATTGTAAGTAACTTTGTATATGTTTAAATAGTGTTTTTGTGTACCTAGTTATGTTTACTGTTTGTTTAATGGTAAATGAGAAGAGGAAAAGAGTCAGATAGATAGATATAGAGAGAGGGCTGAGTAAAGCAGATTATATATTTAGTTTAAATTGACCCCTGTTATTATTGTTTTCATGTTTTATATGTATATTATTAATTGTTATAGTAGACATTGATGTTGTTATTGTTTGCTGTAGATCTTTGCAATGTTTTTTTTTTTAATACAACAAAGTCAGTTTCTTTTTATGGCAATTTTTAAACTTAAATTTGCATATGAGCTACAGTAACCAAGTATTAAATGTCAGTTATTTGTTGTGTATAAAAACAAGATATTCCTTTATTATTGTTTTATATAAAAAAAAAAAAATTTTGTTAAAGAAAATTCCAGACATGGACTGTTCATAAATTTGTTTGCAGCACAAGAAAGAAAATAATTAAAAAATTTTTTGCAAATGAAATTCATGAAGTATGTATTGGACAAAAATTGCTTAAAATTAAACAATATTTTGTAAAAGAAAAATAGAGCAAAGAGTATGACAAATGATCAAAAATTTCCAAAAATTTTGTAAATTGAAAAAAATTTTGTTGGAAATCCAATTTTTGTTATCATTTCTCAAATAAATATTTCAGGAAAATTCCTTAAAATAGATTTCTATTAAAAAATTCCTTAAAAATTGGCCTTAAATGACCAAAAATTAAAAAATAAAATCAGCGTATGAGTAATATTAATTAGCCAATTTTGTATATTATTAAATATATCTTTGAAACTAATAAAGATAATACAAACATTTTAAATGTCGTGCAAACTCAAGACTTAAGGCTTTCTAAAAAGCTATAATAAGTTATTGACTTAGGCATAGAAAGCTGAGATAATTTAACAAAGCTATGGAAAAGTAAATTTTTTTGTTAATTTTTTTTTTAAATTTCTTTTAAAAAATCTATTAAAGTAATTGTTTGTTGTTGTATATTCTTTAATAATAATAAAAAAAAAATTTATTTTATTTAATTCCTTTGAAATGTAAATTTTTTGTATCATATTTTGATTAAATATGTGTAAAAATTGAATTGAAATACATTTCAATGAAGAAATTTCTTAAAAAGTGTCTTTAAATAACAAAAATTAAGAAAAATAAAATCAGCGTATGAGTAATATTAATTAGCTAATTATTTTACAATATTATACATATCTCTGAAACTAATAAAGATAATCCAGAAATTTTAAATGTAACACAAACTCAAGACATAAGGCTTTCCAACAAGCTGTAATAAGTTATTTAATTAGGCATAGATAGCTGAGATAATTGAACAAAACTATGGAAAAGTGAATTTTAAAAAAATAAATTTTTTGTGAATATTTTTCTAAAATTTGTTTTACTAAATCTAATAATGTTCTTATTTGTATTTTTATATTTTTTAATAAAAAAAATCTAAATTTCAAAAATTTTTAAAATTTTATGTTTTTTTGAACATAAATTTTGTTAACAAATTTTGAATAAATATATGTGAAAATTGAATTTAAATGGATTTCAGTGAAAAAATTCCTTAAAAAGTGGCTTTAAATGCCAAAATTTAAAAAAATAAAATCAGCGTATGAGTAATATTAATTACCCAGTTATTTTATAAAATAGCCTATATCTAAAAAACTAATAGGATCATTGCAAAAAGTTCAAACATTGATGAAACACAAGACTTAAAGCTTTGTAAAAAGCTACAACAGGTTAATAATTATCTCACAGATAATTGAGATAATTAATGAGAACATTGGAAAAATAAATTTAAAAAAAAAATATTTTTTTTTAATTTTTTGTTCATAAAAATATGTTTACTTCCAAAAAATTGCTGTATTTTTTAAATGCTTTTTAAAGTATTTTAATAAAAAAAATTCCAAAATTTTTTTTAAATTGAAGATTTTTTTTTTTAAATTTAAATTTTTTTTTTTAATATTTCAAATAAATATTTATGAAAATTGCTTTTAAATGGATTTGTATTTAAAAACTCCTTAAAAATTGAGTTTAAATGGCTAAAATTAAACAAATTCAAAATGCGTATGAGTAATATTAATTATTAACTTATTTTATATTATATGATATATCTTGGAAACTATGAGAGACAATCTAATTTTTTTTAATGATGTCTAAACTATAGACCTCAAGCTTTTTATTAAGATACAATATGTTACTAATATAAGTAAAGATATCTAGGAAAAATTTGTTTATTTTTCAAAAATATAAATTTTAAATATCTTTCAAATATTTTTTCTTAACTAAATCTGTTTATTGTATTTACTTTTATTGTTTAACATATGTAGTTATTTATTAGCTTTATTGCTCTTTTCTTACTGTTATTACTAACAAAACCTCTGTGCTTAGCTGACCACAAAATGTTTATTAAACTGCAGTGTTTAAAAAGTTCTAGGGTTTATTTACCCAAAAAAAAAAAAAACAAAGTTTCTTTCACACACATTTAAGAAAAAGTCTAGAAAATCTAAAATAATACTTATTAAACATACAAGTAATCGGTTGTAGTTTAAGGCCACATAAATATGTATGTACATGTGCATCCATAAGTTGCTGTAAAAACCTCATATGGCCACAGTTTTTCATTTGCAGTTTTGAGTTTTGTCTTTTTTTTTGCTGTTGTGGTTCTTACTTATATACAGACATACACAATATGAATAAATACCAAAACTAAGTAATATAAAATATTACGTTATCGTTGCTGAACGATAAACCGAAAACCGCATAATCTTCTTAACTTGAGGTTAAGGCACGCACACAATTTACTGCAAATGCACAGAGAGAGAGAGAGTAAAGAGAGATAGAGGGAAAGAGGGAAGTATGAAAAAAATCTTGTTTTCCACAAATGAATGAAGCAGTTTAGGGGTACTTTTTTTTGAAGATTTAAGAAAAAAAAATATTTTGGTACTTTTTTGAAAAAAGTACTTTTTGTTATTTTTTTTTAATAAAAAGTAGGCAATTTGATACACATAAAGAAATATAAGAATATAAAACTTGTTTATCTGCAATAAAAGCAGCTTTGAAATTTTTTTGGGATACATTTATAATGATTTTGAAAAAAATTTGAATTTGGTACTTTTTGAAAAAAGTACCAAATGGAAAATTAAAAAAGTACTTTTTTAAAAATTTGTACTTTTTTTTAAAAAAAAGTGTTTTGAAAAAAATACCTTGATATTTTTGTGGAAAAAATAATTTTCGTACTTATAAATAAAAAGTACCTTTTAAACAATTGCTACTTTTTTTAAAAAAAAGTATGTAATTTGGTACACTTGAAGAAAGCAATTTGAAGGATTTTGAAAAATTTGTGTTTTGTTATGTTTTTGAAAAAGTACCTTTTGAAAAACAAATTTTGGTACTTTTTTCAAAAAGTACTTTTAGTTTTTGAAAAAATTAACTCAAAAACTTTAAGAAAAATTATATTTAGGTACCATTTGAAAAAAGTACTTTTGATTATTTTTTGGAAAAAGGTGCATACTTTGGTACTTTTTTTTATAAAAATGTCTCACTTTGTTACTTTTTGATAAAAAAAAGTACCAAAGAAAACTTTGATAGTTTCTGGAGAATATAAGATACTTTTATTTATGATAATTATGCAATTTGATACTTTTTGAACAAACTTTGGTACTTTATGGAAAATCAAAAAAAGTACTTTATAAAAAAATTAGTACTTTTTTTAAAAAAGTAGTAATTTGAAAAAAAATGTATAGTTTTTCCAAAAATGTGTTTTGGTCCTTTTAAAAAAAGTACTGTGATTTAAACAAAAAAAAGTACTTTTTAAGAAATTGGTACTTTTTTTTAAAAAAATGTATGTATTTTGTAAGAAATTAAAAAAAGTAACATAAAAGTTTTTGAAAAAATGTGTTTTGGTACGTTTTTGGAAAAAGTACCTTTGAGAAAAAATAATTGTTGGTATTTTTTTCAAAAAGTACTTTGATAGTTTTTGAAAAAATTAACTCAAAAAGTTTACGAAAAATATTACTTAGGTACCACTTGAAAAAAAGTACTTTTGATTTTTTTTTCTTTGAAAAAAGTGCAGTACTTTGGTACTTTTTAATAAAAATTCTCACTTTGTTACTTTTTGATAAAAAAAAGTACCAAAGAATACTTTGATAGTTTCTGGAGAAAATTCTTGGGTACTTTTTTAAAAAAGTACTTTTTTGAAAAAAGTACTTTTGAACTTCTCTGAAAAAAGTGCATACATTTTGTTAAAAAAAAGTACCAAAGAAAACTTTCTGGAGAAAATTTGTGGGTACCTTTTTAAAAAAGTACTTTTGAACTTCTTTGAAAAAAGTACATACTTTGGTACTTTTTGATAAAAATTTCTCACTTTGTTGCTTTTGGTTAAAAATAAGTACCAAAAAGAAAACTTGGGCAGTTTTTGAAGAAAATTTGTGGGTACTTTTTTAAAAAAGTACTTTGGAGTTTAAAAAAAGTACCATTTCAAAAAAAGTACTTTTGATTTTTTTTTTTTAAAAAAGCGCAGTATTTTGGTACTTTTTAATAAAAATTTTTGACTGTTGATTTTTGATAAATAAAAAGTACCAAAGAATACTTTGATTGTTTCTGGAGAAAATTCTTGGGTACTTTTTTAAAAAAGTACTTTTGAACTTCTCTGAAAAAAGTGCATACATTTAGTTAAAAAAAAGTACCAAAGAAAACTTTGTTATTTTCTTGAGAAAATACTGGGGAACTTTTTTTAAAAAGTACCATTTGAAAAAGGTACTTTTGAACTTCATTGAAAAAAGTACATAATTTGGTACTTTTTGATAAAAATGTTCACTTTGTTGCTTTTGGTTAAAAATAAGTACCAAAAAGAAAACTTGGGTAGTTTTTAAAGAATATTTGTGGGTACTTTTTTAAAAAAGTACTTTGGAGTTTAAAAAAAGTACTTTGAAAAGTTCATTGAGAAAATTTTCTTTATTTGAAAAATTCGTTTTAATACAATAAATAATATAGAACTCATGGTTTAATTGATGTTCTTAGAAAAGTACTGAATTGCTTTGTTTCTATTTAGTACCAAAATCTTAACCCTTCTCTTGGTATCTTTATAAGAAAATTATAACTCTGTTTTATTTTTTTTGTGGCTATTTCTTGTTGTAAAGTCATAAAGTAATTTGCGGTCCAAAAGTATAACAAATTTTCTATACTTCTGATGCTATTTCCTGGGCAGACTTAAAATTTCTGTTAAATTAATCTGCTTTTGCTAGGCTCTATAATTCTGCTTTGCCATATAAAAGGATTTAAAATTCAAATCTTAAGCTGCTGGTGCTGGCATACTTACAAGTATTTAGTAAGAAGTGAAATTGTGTGTATAGTTTTTGTTATAAAATATTCTCTTACCTTTTTACAATAATCCAACAAATCAAGTTTATCACGCAGACAAGTTGCACCCGTTGATTTCTTATTCAAATCTGTAACCCAACGTCCCTCCTCGGAGAGATATTGAGGTTGATAAACTTGACCGGCTTCACATAATACTGCAATTTGTGGCTCCCAGCGTGGAGAGGCAGCCTAAGATAAGAAGAAAAGAGCAAAAGAAAATGTTTAAAAAATCGTGTTTATCCCTTTTTATTTCCATTTTTCTTAAGGTTTTGTTAACAAAAAAATAAAGGGAAATAAAATTGTACAACTAATGTTGGTTTATGGTAATATTTTGTTGAACATGTTTTAACGTTTTTTTAAATACATTAAAGTTTGTAACTACTTAAGGGAATATGATGACTTTTATTAAGTTTTTTTTTTAAATTAAAAAAAAAACTAAAATGAAAATAATTTTTAAGGAATATAAAGAAGCCATTCAAATATATTAATGCTAATTTAAAGATTTATAAAGAAAAATTAAGAAAAATTCCTTAGCAAAGTACATTTTTCTAAAGAAGTGTATTTTTGAAACTACAAATCGTATGATTAATATTAATTATTAAGAAATTTAAAAAATCTTTTATATTTTCATTAAGAAACACATTTTGTGCATGATAAGGCCAGAAATCTAAAGCCAACACTTTATTTTATTAAATTTAAAGGCTTTTTAAAACAAATTTCTTTAAAAAATTATAAATCTTGAGCTACAAAGTACAAAATTAATTTCCAAAAAAAATATTTTTTTTAAATTTCTCTTTAATTTGTTTTGTTATTTTTAACACTCTTATATATGATGACACAATCTTAGAAACGGGTTACAAATCATTATCTTATCTAATCTACGTAATATTAATTAAATTATAAAACAAGATTTAAGCTTACCAGCTTTATATATATATTTAGCCAACATATAAGGTTATATAAATGATATTAAATATTAGCTAAGACCATACATAAGCTATTATATAAAGCTATATCTGTAATATAATGTTAATTAATAAGAGTATTAATTAAATGAAATCAAATGCATAACTCTAAGGGTACTTTACATTGGCTTTTAAATTTTATATACATATATTAGTATATTTTGTTTTGTTTCCAGCAAATTGTGCTTTAAAAACCTGAATAATATTAAAAAAAATTATATAGAAATTCATGTTCATAAACTAGGCCATAATTAAAACCAAGTCTAACAACCATGTAATAAACTTTAAACATATCACACTGTTTTATATATTTTTTTTTTTTATTTTTTTTGCTATTTTTAGTTTTGTATTTTTCACTCTTCAGAGATTTTCATAAACATGGGTTTGAGTACTTTTTTGCTATTTACAAAAACTTATGAGTAGCTACAGTACAAAATATTTAAATAAAAGCAGAAAGAAAAAAAAATTAAAAATTTTATTTTTTTAAAAAAAATCCATTTTGCTTAAGTATAGCTTAGCTTGTGGTTAAACAAAAAGCTAATAATTAGAATATTCTTTAAGTTAAGAAGGTTCTCTATCATTATGTAGAACAAATATTTCCAATCGAACAAGTAGTTTGAAAGTTATAGATGTATTAAGATAGTTATATCAACATGGCGTATGATTAATATTAATTAATGGCTAATTCCACAATTTCCTTTATAACTTTTATACCTTAAAAGCAATCAGGAATATTTAAACTGGTGGATAAAGAAAACATTTTAGCCTAGCTAATAAGCTTAACATAAGACTTTATATCAAATTTCTAACTTAAAATATTAGCTGTGAAGAACAAATTTTGATTAAAAAAAATGATTTTTTAAATTTTTAAATACAATTTTATTTAAATTATGCCATACTATTGTATTTTATAACAAATATATTTTGGCCAAAAATTTGCTTAGAAAACTAAAGAAAAGGAAATTTGGAATTTTTTTTTTTTTTTAAATTTTCACTAAAATTTTATTTATTATTTTATTGAAATAAATTAGTAAATAATATGAAAATTTAAACCTTATTTGTTTATCCTAACATTTTTATTTGAAATTAATTTTTAAAACAGCTAAATATATGATTTTTTTTAAATTATTTATTTTTTTTAAAGAGGGCGTATGATTGTTATTAATTATGTTAAAATTTTATAATTTCTTTGATAACTTTTAAACTATTATAGATTTTAAGGAAATTTAAATGGCAAACTTAAGTAAACACTTGTGGCTACTAAAGTTTTTAAAGAAGAATGTTTATAAAATTTGTATAGACTAAAAAATTTGCATAAAAAAATATGAAATTAAAATTAATGAAAAATATTATTTTTTTTTTGGAAAAAAGTCTGGGTTTAGGTTTAATTATTCCATAAATTAATTTTTTTTTTAACGATTTTTATATAAAATTATTAGTCTTTTCCTAAGAATTTCAGTTTTCAAAAAATATTTGATTTTAGATTTTTGAAAAAAATCATTTAGGAGTAAATTTTATTCCACCTTTTAATAATAATACTTAATCTCTTTATTTATCTGTTTTCATTTTCTTAAAATCTCCTAAAAAAACGATTTTTTAAAAATTTGAAATTTTAGTGTTACATGACGTATGATTAATATTAATTATGGTGAAATTTTACAATTTCTGTTATAACTTTAGAACCATAAAAGCTGTCAGGAAAATTTTAGTGTCAGTTGATAGTAAACACTTAACACTACTTTATGCAGTAAATTTCTTATTATTTGAAAAATTTATAAGGCAATAAAATTGTCTAAGAAAAAGCTTGGTATGTTAAAAAAATTTTAAATTTTCCAGTTTTTACAAAACTTGTTGAAAGAAAAAGTAGAAATAATTATTATTCTGGTTTTTTAAACGATTTTATTCTTTTTTTTTCTAATAATTTCAGTTTTCAAAAAATATTTGATTTTAGATTTTTGAAAAATATAATATTTTTCTTAAAATTTAGGAGTAAATTTTATTACACCTTTTAATACTATTAATAAATCTCTGTATTTATCGGTTTTCATTGCTAAACTGCCTTAAAATGGGCTAAAAATACGATTTTTTATAAATTTAAAATTTTAGTGTTACATGACGTATGATTAATATTAATTATGTTGATATTTTACAATTTCTGTTATAACTTTTGAACTATAAAAGTGATCAAGAATATTTTTATAAAAATGGTTAGAGAACTCTTTAAGCTGTTTATGTGCTGAATGACATATTTTTAGAAAATTTTTAAACATAATAAATTTTGCTTAGAAAAGTTATAAATTTTTTTTTGGAAATTTAAAATTTCCAATAAGCTTCTGTTTCTGTATTAAATTTAAAACCTTGGAATTTCTTTGTAATTATCTTTCCCTGGACCTTTATTTAAATATTTGTCACTGTATTTATAAATATCTAGAAATTTTAATGTTACAAAAAAGTAGAAAGAAAAAAACACATCATCATTTCTGAGTATGTGAACGAGTACATGTTGTGATGTTTGTCCTGGTAGTTGTAGTTATTATTGTCGTTGTTGTTGTTGTAGTAGCTGAAAAGCTTTAGTAGTTGTTGCATTGCAAGGAGAGAAAACGAAATAAAATGCCTGGCAGTAAAAATAAATGTTAAGTATTGTTCATTGTTTTTTATACACAGGAGAATACACATACATACATATGTATGTATAAACATATGAGTGTGTGTAAGTAAGGATAAGTGTAAATGTAAGTGAGTGTATGTATGCGTAAGTATTATACATACATACACAAATAAACAACATATTTTGTAAGCTATTATTATTAAAACCTCAGTGTATACCTCTACATATGTTAGTTAATGTAAATGTATGTTACTGTAAGTGTAAAACGTGTAAATATGTCTCATATACAAACAAACACAAATATTAAATACATGTATTGTTAATGTACGGCTGTGCAAGTGAGTGTAATAAGAAAAAAATCTTTATACTCGTATATAGATAGAGATGTGAATGTGAGTGATAATAAATTCCATAAAATTACTTATGAAGCATATGTATTATATTACTGAAACAACAACAACAATAACAATACCATCATTGTTGAAAATATTATTTATAGTCTTTTAAAACTTACAAACTGTATAACAACAGACCTTAATGATGATATTTAATGACAATCAGGGTAATAATTATTTGCTGTTTACATTATTGCATATATTGCATATATGTTTTTTAAGAAAAACAATCAAAATAACTTTCTAAAGAAAATAAATAATTGAAATTGTATAAAAATCAATTGTTATTATAATGCTAAAGAAAAAGTTTAAAATCTTGCTAAAAAGGCTTCAAACATCAATATTTTTTAAAAAATCTTTAAACCTAAATTCACATTTTTGTTAATTTTTTTAAGTCTTAAAATACTGCTTTACTTTTATTAATATTTCAAGTTTATATTGCAAAAGAAAAAAATTTCATATTTTAAAAATTTCATTTTAAAATTTTCAAAGTTAATTTTCTTGCTTATAAAAATTTCTCAAAAATCCTAGCTTTAAACCAAAAGTAGCCTTGAATGTTTTTTATATTTAGCCATCTAAATTTTCCTAATAATTATTACCATTTAAAAGTTATTAAGAAATTCTAAAAATACCCCTTAATTAATATTAATCATACGACACACTGTGTCCATAAAAATGTAAATGGTTATAAACCTATAACTTTAAAACGATTGGTCCGATTTTAAAACCATGTATAACAAACTTAAAGAGATTACACCAAGGTTTTCATAAATTTAACTTGAAATCGTTTCATGTATATATATAATAAGCTACAGGGTAACCAAAAAGAGCTCACAATTTTTATGGAATTTGTTACATTCTGCAATTGTTTAGCAATATTTGCAACAATATCTAAGACTCTTTAAATTGCACCTTCAACTCTCTTAAAAATCTATGACTTCATTTCTATTTATATTTCACAAAATTTTAAATTTAAAGAAATTTTTTTTTTAAAAAAAATTTCAAATTTTCAAAGTTAATTTTCTTGCTTATAAAAATTTCTCAATAATCCTATATTACACTCATAAGAAGCCTTAAATGTTTTTTTATATTCAGCCATTTAAATTTTCTTAATAGTTATTACCAATTAAATGTTATTAAAGAAATTCTAAAATTACCCCTTAATTAATATTAATCATACGCCACACTGTGTCATTCAAAAGCTAAATATGTATATATCACTAACTGCCAAACTACTGGTTCGATTAAAAAACCATATATAACAAACTTAAAGAGAATACAGCAAAGTTTTCATAAATTTAACTTAAAACCCAATTATTTTTAAAAATAATAAGCTACAGCTTAACCAAATAGATCCCTCTATGTTCAAAGAAGATTCTGCAAATCTTTAGAAATATTATTAGTGATATATAAAATCCTTTAAATTGTTCTTTAAAAATCATTAGTAGCTAGCATGATTTATTTTCCAATTTTAAGTAATCATTCAACAACAAACAAATAAGCAAGTATGTATGTAGTAAATCGACAAACTTGTTGCTTTAGTTATTACTTATTTTTTTATTTTTCTTTTTGCTATTAACCTGAAAAGTATACTTTCATTTTAGTATTTATTCTGGTGGAATGAAGAAATACTTGTTAACTACTCATTAACTTGATTAAAAGTTTTCTATTTCACTTGAATTGAAATTTGTTTAAAAGTATAGATTGATTTTTAATTACTAATATTTCTGAAAGCCCTTAAAAATAAAAATAAATACAAAAAAAAAAATAAAAGTTAAATAAATATACGTTTTGTTTAGCAAAACTTGGTTTGTTTTTAAATATTTTTTTATGAATTAAATTCTTGTATTTTACTCAAGTCCTAGTTAAGTTTAAGCACAATTTTACTACTATTCTACTTTGTTATAGATTACGAATTCATTTTATAATGCAGTACGTTTGCAAAATATCCTTAATAAGCTAAAACTAGAATTTTTTAAAAATTAAATTTTTTTTCCTTATGGAGGCGTATGATTAATATTAAATAAAGTATAATTTTAGAATTTCGGCCATAACTTTGGAACCTTGGAAATAAACAAGAACAATTTAATGCCAGTTTTTAGTAAACACTTGGGGCTAATTTTGATTTTAAGATGGAATTTTTAAAGTTTTTTCTAGACTATAAATTTAATACTAAAAAAGTGAAAATAAAAATTGGGGAAAAAAATGTTATAAAAAATAATCCAAAATTTATAATTTATGAAAATTCTTACTTTCTAGCGTGTTATTAAAGCGAATTGAAGTAAAAATTTTTAAAATGAATAAGGTTATGCAAAAAATTTTAAATGTTTTTCAAGAATTTTTTTCAAATGCTTTTAACATGAATTATTTATGGTTAAGCTGTATATTTTAAAAGTGTTTTTAAGTAGCCTTAAATGTTTACTACAGTCTGCTCTTTAAATCTTCTGGATAGCTCTCATAGTTTGGAACTGATTAAAGAAATTGTAAAATATGGCCCTAATTAATATTAATCATACGTCATGGGTGTCAAATATTTTTTATTTGTTAAAAATTCATAGTTCTTAACACTTTTGCAGGATTTTTGTGGTGGAAATGAATAAATATAAGAATTAATAATTTAAATATTGCATTTTGGAAAACAAAATTTTGAAATTTCTATAGAAAAACAATAAAAAATAAATATTTTTTTTTTAAAAAATTTACAAAAAATTTTCTTAAAGTAATATGTGTTTTTTTAACTTTCTAGGTTAAATGGAGACTTTGTACGCTTCTTCATGGTAAACAGGTAAATATTAAATATATTTTAAATAATTTTTTTTTGGTTTTTTCTAACTTTTCAAATACTTTTCGTTAACTAATAATTGCAACATTATAAGCAAATTTCTAACACAAAACTTGCCAAAGAATATAAATTAGGAAATATACATGGACACTCTGTCATATTTTCTCACTTGAAAATGTTAAACATTTTCCATCCAGCAACCAGCAGCTGATGACAAAACATAAAATGTAACTTTAGCTTAATTTTTATTTGATTAAAATGAAATTCTTCGAAAAAACAAAACGCGGCACGACAACAAAATTTTGTTTTATTTTATTAAATTACAAAAAAATAAGAGAGACGACCAGGATAATCAGCAGCACAATACACCAACTCCACTTCAACTGTTGTTTGTTGTTATTTTTCCTGGCAAAATGTAAACAACAACTACAAAAACAAAGCACCTTTAGAAAAGTGCAACAGCAAAACAACAAAATACTTTTCATGGCTTGAATTTTTATTTAATTTCACACAACGTCAAGAGTGTCAACTAAAAATGCCATTTACAGTGTTGTTTCTTTTTTTCTCTTCTAGTTTTTTTTTCTTTCTTTACTTTTCTCTGTGTTTTTTGTTGCTAGATTTAGTTACATTCAGGGTGAAAAAGTCTAAACATTTGAATTTGTTTTTGTTTTTTACGTTGTTGTGTAGCTTTTGTTCTACAGCCTTTAAATATGCTTTAAAAAAAACACCAGAAATAAGGTTAACAACAAGAAAATAGCGCAAAACCTAATTTTTAAAGGTGGCAGATTATTTTGAGGGAAAAAAAGTTTGTGTTGTAGTGCAATAAAGGGCTCTAAAGTAGGCAAAGTACTTATGACACCAAAAGTGAGAAAACTGAATAACATGGTTTACATTTAGCAGCTAAATGATAATATTAAAAACAATTCTAATATAAAAAATAAAAATTTCTAAATTAAATAAAAATTTTTTTTTACATTTCGAAATTTTTAGGCAAATTTTGGTTTTAATTTTAAAATATTACACACTATATTGTTAAATTATTCTATTTTCATTAAAAATCCTTTAAAATTTTGGTAAAAACTAGATTTTTGCAGAATTTTTATTTCTGGAAATACATGACGTATAATTAATATTAATTATTGACATATTTGAGAAATTATTTTATAACTTTTAAGCTTTAAGATAAATCAATAAACAGTTAACATCAACCTTTAGAAAACATTTCCGGCTATTTAAGACTGCCTTTAGAATTTGTGCTTGACAAATATAATTTCATGTAAGAATTAATTGAAAAGGTTTTTTTTGGAAAAAAAAAATATTTTCTGGGAATCAAATTTGAAAATTGTTAAGAAATTTCTGTTTTAATTAAAGCACAATGAAATGTACAGTTAGTTTAATAGAAGATATAAACATTTTCATTTCAATTCTTTTAAAAATTCCCAAAAAAGTAAGAAATTTCATGAATTTTTAGTTTTGCATTACATGGCGTATGATTAATATTTATTAGGGGGTTATTTCAAAAATTCTTTTATAACTTTTAAGGTATAAGAGTAAGCAAGCCAATTTAAACGTTAGGCATTCACAAACATTTAGGCTTCTTTATCATGTATTCAAGCAATCCGTTTAGTCAAGCAAGTTTGAGGGTTATGGGCGTTAAAAAAGAATTTAGTGACATTTTTTTTATTAAAAACCTTAAGAAAATATTTATTCAATATATAGGCTATATTGAATAAAGGTCACAAAAGAGTTTTTTATATTAATATTAAAACAGATTTTTTAAAAAATTTCTTAAAGTATTCGTGAAAAAAAAAATTTATAGAAATTTTATTTTGAACACTTTTCTCGGAAATGTTAGTTAACTAAACAAAATGTTTATTAATATAATTAAGTATCCTTAAATGTTTACTAATATCTGCCATTTAAATTTTCTTAATAGCTATTTTAGTTCAAAAGTTATTAATGAAAATTTATAATAACCCCATAATTAATATTAATCATACGTCAAGTATTACGAAATTATAAAATTCATTAAAATTCTTACTTTTTGCTATATTTTACAGTAATTTTGAAATGAAAATATAATAAGTTGGTAATAAATTTCATATATAGTTTATTTTATTAGACGTAAAACAGAAATTAAAATAAAAATATTTCAATGTTTCACAGAAAAGAATTTTTTTTTAAAAAAAATTTAAATTTTTTTTTAAAAACCTCGAGAAAACTTTTATTCTATATATAGGCTATACATTATTAGTTTATTTCATTTTCTATTTAAATCATCTTAAATTTGGGTATACATAAATCTTGATTTTTCATTAATTTGATAGTTTTGAGGAACATGACTTCCATTAAAAAGTGGTAAAAGGTGAAATACATGAAAAATTTTAATTTGTATTGTAGAAGAATAAGCTCTCTTATTAGTTAATTTGATTTCCACCTCAAATCATTTCAAAAACTGGTAAAAACTAAGAATTTCCTTGAATTTTATATTTTTGAAATACCAGGCGTATGATTAATATTAATTATTGGCAGATTTAGGGAATTTTTTAATAACTATTAAACCATAACAGTAATCGGAAAAGTGTAAAAAACAGGATTAAGAAAACATTTAAAGCTTTTTATACATTTGCATTAAAATTATAAAAGTTCTTAAAAATATAAAAAAAATTGCCTTGAAATCTCAAAAAAAATTTGCCCAAACAAATTTCTTAATATTTTTTTGTCAAACACTTAACTTAAAATCTTATGGCTGGTTCTTTTATTTGTTGTCTCATTATTTGTTTGGTTTTAATGTTATTTTTATGATTTTTGTCTAGGAATTTTTTTAATATAAATAAAATAAATCCAACTGTCATGGTCCAGTATGTCATTGTCTGTGTGGTTTTGAATAAAATGTTAGCAATTATTAAATTTACTATAACCACACATTTATTTCTAAGGAAATTTTATGGTTAAAAAAATTTTCAAATAAAGAAATTTTCGTATAAAAAACACTAACAAAAAAAATCCATTGTTATACAAAAGCAGCAAAATGATACTAAAAATTTTTAGATAAGTTTAAAAAAATTGCATACACATGCCCATAAACTTATATATAAACTGTCTCATATTCAGTTTTTTATTTTTTGTTTGAGTATTAAGTTATAAATGTTAATGTAGTACTGTATGAGAGCGACATATTGACGTCAGTGGTTTTATCCTTTTGTGCATAGGAAAAACTGCAACTAATATACATAAATGCATATGTATTTTGGCATACACATATATGTATATCTGTAGATGATCTTAGAAGACAAAGCATTTTAGACAGTGTCAAGCAAAATATGGGACTTATTTTAGGTGAAAAGAAAAAAATCAATTGTTTTATTTTTTTAATTGGAAATGGAAAATGTATATGAATTTTTGCTAAGAATGCTTGATATTCTATTATAATACCAAATAATCTAAATTTGTTTATAGTTTTTTGCACAAAATTTTATGATTTTTAAAGTTTAAAAAAAAATTAAAAATATTTTTTTCCGAAAAACTTAAGTTTTTTACACAAATTTGTTCATTTCTTTTAATTAAATAATATATTTAGTTAGTTTATTTACATGTTTGTTCATTTCCTTCGTAAAACCTTAAAAATTATGCTCAAAACTGTGAATTTTCCTAAATTTAATATTTTTGTTATACATGACGTATGATTAATATTAATTATGAGGTAATTTCAGAATTTATGCTATAACTTCTAAACTACAAGAGTAATCGAGAAAATTTAAACGGCAGCCTTTAGTAAACAGTAAAGGCTACTTTTTGCTAAAAGAAGTTTATTGTCTGTTTAATAATTTTATATGTGAAAAGTCTTTAAAAACATTTTCAAGTGAATGTATGGAAGAAAAAATTAAATTTTATTATTTTTTTTTTTAATCGAAACATGTGGTTTATTTACATGTTTGTTCATTTTCTCTATAAAACCTCATAAATTAGCTTAAGTAATGTGAATTTTCCAGAATTTTAGTTTTTTGAAATAACGGGCGATGATTAATATTAATTACAAGGTAATTTCAGAATTTGTGCTATAACTTCTAAAGTACAAGAGTAATCCAGGAAATTTAAACGGCAGCTTTTAGCTTACAGATAAGGCTACTCATTGCTTAAATAAGTATTTTGTTTGTTTAATAAATTTAGATGGGAACAGTCTTTAAAAAAAAATTTAAGTGATAAAAAATTTAATTTTCTTATTTTTTTTAATCAAAAATCAAAAATTTTATTTGAAATTAAACAGCATTCGCTTATAATTCTAAAGAATTTAAATTTTTTAAAAGTTTTCTTAAAATTTTTTTCCAATAAAGAAATTTTTTAACATATTTCAACTGGAATAAAAAAAAATAAAATAATTTTCTTATTT
This sequence comes from Calliphora vicina, assembly GCF_958450345.1. Taxonomy (NCBI): domain Eukaryota; kingdom Metazoa; phylum Arthropoda; class Insecta; order Diptera; family Calliphoridae; genus Calliphora; species Calliphora vicina. The sequence goes on from NC_088783.1 coordinate 119,495,708, forward strand.
CTTTGAATCAAGTCAACAGCTTTCTCTTGTAATTCTAAAGAATTTAAAATTTTTGAAAGTTTTCTTAAAATTTTCTTAAAATTTTTTTCGAATTAAGAATTTTTTTTAATTATTTCCACTGAATGTTTTACTCGTTTAAACGGGTTTTAAAAGTAAAACCGGAATTTGTAAAAAGTTTTCCAAAAATAAAATTTTTTTCATAAAAATTATTTTTAAAGACTTTAAAATTTTAACTTTGTATGTTAAACATAATTTTTTAATATTAATTTATGAAGCCTTAAATGTCCACTAAAGCCTTCAATTTAAATCTACCTAATTGTTATTATAGTTTAAAAGTTATTGAGGAAATTGTAAAATATGCCATTAATTAATATTAATCATACGTCAGGTATTTCAAAAAATTTTAAATTCATGAAAATTCTTATTTTTTAACAACTTTTTTAAGTAATTTTTGATGGAAGTAGAGGAAAATAGCAAGCTACTCTTTGTATTAAAAATACTTTATAAAAATTGTTAAAAAAAACGTTGTTTTCCAGCTTTATATTTGTGCTCTACTGTTTGTCGCCTCGTCTACATAAATTAAGTTTTAGCTCAGACAACAACTAAAGCCTGATACTATACTACAATCATCATTGTGTCATTATTATACTCGTTACATGAGATAGACAGACTCGTAGTCTTAATCAGGCAATCTCACACTCATATATTAAATGCAAACTCAAATATGAACACATTCTCTTTATCTTACACTATAGTGTCTTCAAAATAACACTCATACCCTTGCATTATCATACATCCTGTTTAGTTGTATGGAAAATAAGGATTTGTTTGTTAGTCTATGTACAATATATACAGACTTATAGACCTTGGAGTATGTGTTAGTGTAGCAGCATTTTGTCACTTATGTATTAATCTCAAATATAAATTGTAAATACACATGCAAAGAACCTCATGTATATATAAAATATATTTAAGGAAATGTCAGTATTAGTGGCTTAGAACAGAATAATGGAACTGAAAGCAAGTGTTAGTGAATAATTTAGTGATTTAGTCTTTCCTTAAGTAACCAGCAGCAGTTCATGATTATGCCTGCTTTTTTTATAAAAATTACTTGCTATTCCTTAAAGTTCTGCTCATTCTACTACTTAATATCATTTTCAATATCATTTTCCTTGTCTATATCCCCTAATTATTAACATATGAGTTCTTGTACATTTTGTTATTTAGCTAAAGGCTGTTTTGTCTCTAATATATACATATTTATTATAATTATTAGTAGTGCTTGTTTGTGTTATGAAATAACAACACAAATAAACAAACTACTTAAAGAAAATTACAATATTTATACAAAATCTATGCATAAATTTTGCTCAAATTTATTATTAACTTGTAGCATTCGTAAGTGTTTTGTTTATCATAAGCAACAATTAAAAAAAGTCATAAATTAGAAAATTTTTAATAAAAAAAATTTGAATTTTTTTTCCTCGAAACATATTTATGAAATTTTTGGGTAAATTTTACCTTTACTTTTATAAAAACTAACTAAAAAGGAAATTTATTGCTTGTTTATTCCATTCCCACTTTAAATCCTATTGAATTATGTTTAAAACTAACGATTTTCCTGAATTTTATTTTTTTGCAATACTGGACGTATGATTAATATTAATTATTAGCATATTTTAATAAAACTCGTATAAATTTTTAACCATAAGTTATATCAATAAAATTTAAATGCTATGTTATACAAAACATTTCAAGTTACTCAAACATGATTTAAAATTTAAGGTTGAGAAAGAAAAATTAGAAATGAAAAGATTCAAAACCAAAATTTTTTTTAATTTAATTTAAAATTAAAAATTTTTGGAGAATTTTTAGATTTATTTTAAGTTTAATAATTTAAACTAAGAAAACATAGTAGGTTTATTCTATTTCTAATTAAATTTAAGTCAAAATTTTAGAATTAGAATTTTCAGAAATTTTTTATTTTGGAAATATTAATTGAGGGGTTATTTTAGAATTTATTTATTTTAGATATAGTATTAGTTAAGATAATTAACGTGTCCGGCATTAGTACAAACTCAAGGCTAATTATAGGAGTTAGAAAACATTTCCTTTAACTAAGATAGTTTGGCATAAAATCGCTTTAAAAAAATTTTCTGTGAAACTTTGAAATATTTTTAGTCAAATTTCTGTTTTACGTTTAATGAAATAAACTATATAGGAAATGTATTAACAACTTATTTTATTTCCAATCCAAATTAGAGTAAAATAAGGCAAAAAGTAAGACTTTTCTTGAATTTTTAAATTTGACGATACTTGGCGTATGATTAATATTAATTATGGTGTTATTTTAGAATTTTCCTAATAACTTTTAAACTGTAAAAGCTATCAAGAAGTTTTATATGCAAGATTTTAGTAAACACTTAAGGCTACTTAAAAATAGTTTTAAACATTTTTTTTAGTTAAAAAAATTTTCCTAAAAAAGGTCTTCAAATAAAAATTCTGTAAAAAAAAAATTTTCCTTGAATACTTTATGAAATTTTTTTAAAAATCTCTATTTTAATATTAGTAGAATAAACTCTACAGGGAATTTGTTTTTAGTTTATTAAGTTTTTATCACAAATCATTTGAAAAAATGCTAAAAACTAAGAATTTTCATTAATTTTATAATTTAGAAATTCTTGACGTATGATTAATATTAATTATGGGGTTATTTTAGAATTTCCTTAATAACTTTTAAACTATAAAAGCTATCAAGAAAATTTAAATGGCAAGTTTTAGTAAACATTTAAGGCTGCGTAATATTATGTTTAAACATTTCGTATAGCCTTTAAAATTTGAGATAAAAAGCTTTTGAAAAACAATTTTTTGTTAAATAAATTTATTTTTTTTTTTTAAATAATTTTAAAAAACTTATTAAAATGAAAGAAAGAAATTAATACAGTTTTTAAAAAAATTTTGAATTATTTAAACAAGAAGAATATTATTTTAAATTGTACAGTTTCCTTTAAGTTTTTATATTTGTATTTGTGCTTGTTTAGTATTGTCAGTCATTTGATCTATCTTTTAGTATGTTTACAATTCACTTGGTCGTTTGCCATGTTTGCTTTATTTTGTAGGTTATTCCCATTTGTTGAAAATTTTCCTGCATTTTTTTGTTTCTACTTTTCTACTAATTAACTTTGCCTGGTCAAATTCATGACCCATTGTTTTTATTTGTGAAATTGTCTCATTTTGTTTCTTACTTCCCCTTGGCTTTGTTTGCTATTTGTTTATCATTTTTTCTTATATTCTTCCTGTGGGTGTATTTTTTTCACTGTTGATCTCAATGTCTACCTTCAAATAGATGTTTAATTAGTCTAGTTTGTCGTATTTGTGATTGTTTCAAGAACTGTCTGTATTGTTGTAGTCTACTTTTAGGCGTATATTTTCATTTAGTTTGTTTGCGTGGTTTTTTTGTAGTCTACTTTAAGGTGTTTATGCAGAAATGTATATATTTGTTTTTGGGTGTTTATTTAACTCTTGGTTTGTCCAAAATTTTAAAACTTAATGAAAGGAAGAGACATGTATAGATTTAGTTTTAAATGAATAGGCTTCTTGTCAATTAATTTGGGGGAGGCTTATTTTTAATAATTTATTGTAATGATTTTTATTTGATTACTTTTTTTGTTCTTGCATTCTTTTCTAATATAATTGAATTTGTTGCCTACTTTTAGGTGGCTCTTGCAAAGTTTGCCTGCTTATCACTATTCTTGAGTGTTTTCTTTCCAGTCTGTTTGAAAATCTATTTGCTGTCTTATTTGTCTTTTGGTTTCTTGTTTGATAATTGTCTTTATTTGTTCTTAAATTTAAATATGTCTCTTCTTGTCTTGTCTTTGTATATAGTTTTTATATATACTTTTGGGCGGTTGTCTGTTGATATGTTTTTTTTATATAAAACTGTCCAGTAACTAGTATTTCTCCGTTTGCCTTTTCCTTGTCTCTGTATATTTGTTTAGGCGTGTCCTGTCTCTGTGCATATGTCATACTTTAAAAAGCCAGACTGACTGCTAGTTATGTATATTATCCTGGATTTTTTTTTCTCTATTTGTTGTCATTCTTTAAACAGATTTCTTAACAATATCAGCCAGCTAGACAGCCAGCCAGCCTGTCGTCATTTTATATTTGTACTTTACACTATTGATCTTTATTATGTCTGTTAATTTTTATGGCTGGTCTAACATGTTTAGTTTGTCCAACAAACATATGCTTCCTTAAGAATAGACTTATAAAATAAATGGCTTTAGTGTTCATGGTTTATGATAAATACTAACTCATTTTTAATATATTTAATGGTCTGTTGATGGTTATTAATATTGATTTACGAACTCATAAAAACCACAGTGATTTTTTTTTATATTTTTTTTAATACAAAGCGTATGATTAATATTAATTTATGTTTAATTTGGGAATACTTTAATAGTTTATTGCATTTTTACTTTAAATCCTGTTGAAATCTGTTTAAAACTAAGAGTTTTCATGAATTTTAGATTTTTGAAAAACATGACGTATGATTAATATTAATTATTGGCATATTTTACAATTTCTTTAATAACTTTTAAACTATGATAGTTATCAAGACGATTTCAATGGAAGACTTTAGTAAACATTTAAGGCTTTTTATACAAAACTTTAAACATTTTAGTTTAACTGTAAAATTACATGGTAAAAAGCTTTCAAAAATAATTTTTATTTAAAAAATTTTATAATCTACAAAAACTTTTAACAAATTTTGGTTGTACTTTTAGAAGAACTATTTAAACAAGTAATAATTTATTAGTGTAATGCATTATCTTTTCAAATCCTATTAAAATTTGTTAAAAACTAAGAGTTTTAGTGAATTTTAGATTTTTGAAACACATGACGTATGATTAATATTAATTAGGGGCATATTTTGGAATTTTCTCAGTAACTTTTAAACTATGACAGTTATCAAGAAGATTTCAATTGTAGACTTTAGTAAACATTTAAGGCCTTTTATACAAATATTTTAACATTAAGTTTTATCTATAAAATTAGTTAGTAAAAAGCCTTTAAAAATAATTTTTGTCGAAAAATTTTTTTTATACTGGAAAAACTTTTAACACATTTTGGTTGTACTTTTAGAAAAACAATTTAAACAAGTAATAATTTATTAGTTTAATGAATTATCATTTAAAATCCTGTTAACATTTTTTAAAAACTAAGAGTTTTCATGAATTTTAAATTTTTGAAAAACATGACGTATGATTAATATTAATTAGGGGGTTATTTTACAATTTCTGTAATAACTTTTAATCAATGATATTAATCAAGAAGATTTAAATTGAAGACTTTAGTAAACATTTAAGGCTTTTTATACAAATATTTAAACATTTTAGTTTATATGTAAAATTACTTGGTAAAAAGCCTTCAAAAATAATTTTTATCGAAACAATTTTATATTCTGGGAAAACTTTTACCAAATTTTGGTTTTACTTTTAGAAAAACTCTTTAAACAAGTAATAATTTATTAGTTTATTGCATTTACATTCCAAATCCTGTTAAAATCTGTCAAAATCTAAGAGTTTTCATGAATTTTAGATTTTTGAAACACATGACGTATGATTAATATTAATTATTGGCATATTTTACAATTTCTGTAATAACTTTTTAACTATAAAAGTAATCAGCTAGATTTAAATGGCAGGAATTAGTTAAGTTTTCAGGCTATTTATGCAGAGATTTAAAAATGTTGTTTTAGATTAAAAGGCATGTGGTAAGGAGTTACAAAAAAGATTTTTGTATAAAACAAATTTAATTTTCTGGAAAAAAAATTTAAATTTTCTTAGTTTTTAAGGCCCTTTTATGTAATTATAATATCTCTTTATATAAAATCCTATAATTTGTATGACTTTCCAATTGTAGTTTTCTTAAACTTTTAATAATTCTAATAAAAATTTGCTTATTTTCTTATATAAGTTTAAGACTATGGTTTAGCTTTTAATAATAGAAAACAAGGCATTGTAACTTCTTGTTTTATTACAATTTCTCTTTTTTTAATACTTTTGTACTAGATTTCTTCATGTTGTTTAAGTATTCTATTTGTATACATATAAACAAATTATTTGTATGTAAATATGTTTTCTTGTAATTTTGTTTTATTATTTTTATTAAATTTTTCTTTCTTCTTCTGTTGTTGTTCATGTTTGTATTTTGTACTGCACTGAAGAAAACCTTGAAAGTTTTCTGTTGTAAGTTAAACAAAGCCTGCTTATTTTTTGTATAAGGATGTGATTTCTTTTTTTTTTTCTTCAGCCTCATCATCGTCATTCTGTTGTTTAAACAGTAGAGGCGTAACAATACAAAAAAAAATAATAATTCATTTACAAAACAACAACAGCAACAAAAAAAAACAAGTGAAATATTAAAACAAAACCTGATTAAAATCCATCAACAATACTTTGGATTCTTTAGTTTCATACTTCTTGATTCATGTCATTGTTCTGGAATTATTGTGTATAGAGATGCTGGCAGGTGAGTAGGAAATGGCGCGGTTGTGGTTTAAATAAAAGAAAGTACTCTTAAGACACTTTTATTTTTGTGTATGTACTTTACAAAGAAAAAGCTTCATTTTAAGCATTTGCAAAGTTTTGTTGTTTGTTTTGTATTCTTGTATAGTTTTCTTGTGTTTTTAATCTTTAAGTACATGTATTATTTATTGTTTTTTTTTATTGCAAAGAAAATAGGGAATGAGAGCTAAGGTGAGATGTTGATAAATGTGAAATCGAAAGTATTTTAATCTGTTTGGAGTGGCATTTTATTGTAGTTTGTAAATAGAAAAAACCTTGTATTTCTAAGTAGTATTATGAAATATGATTTAAACTTTTATAGTTTATTGGAAAATAAAAGAAATTTTCGAAATTTTTGGTTTTAAACCAGTTTTATTAAAATTTAAAAATTTCTTGAAAGAGGGCGTATGATTGATATTAATTATGTTAATATTTTGCATAACCTTAGCTAACTTTTAAACTAATCAATATTTTAATAAAATTTAAAGGAATTCTAATAGAAAACACTTGGGTATTTCATATAACAATAGTTTTGTCAAAAAATTTTTGGAGAATTTTTAGATTTATTTTAAGTTTAATAATTTAAACTAAGAAAACATAGTAGGTTTATTCTATTTCTAATTAAATTTAAGTCAAAATTTTAGAATTAGAATTTTCAGAAATTTTTTATTTTGGAAATATTAATTGAGGGGTTATTTTAGAATTTATTTATTTTAGATATAGTATTAGTTAAGATAATTAACGTGTCCGGCATTAGTACAAACTCAAGGCTAATTATAGGAGTTAGAAAACATTTCCTTTAACTAAGATAGTTTGGCATAAAATCGCTTTAAAAAAATTTTCTGTGAAACTTTGAAATATTTTTAGTCAAATTTCTGTTTTACGTTTAATGAAATAAACTATATAGGAAATGTATTAACAACTTATTTTATTTCCAATCCAAATTAGAGTAAAATAAGGCAAAAAGTAAGACTTTTCTTGAATTTTTAAATTTGACGATACTTGGCGTATGATTAATATTAATTATGGTGTTATTTTAGAATTTTCCTAATAACTTTTAAACTGTAAAAGCTATCAAGAAGTTTTATATGCAAGATTTTAGTAAACACTTAAGGCTACTTAAAAATAGTTTTAAACATTTTTTTTAGTTAAAAAAATTTTCCTAAAAAAGGTCTTCAAATAAAAATTCTGTAAAAAAAAAATTTTCCTTGAATACTTTATGAAATTTTTTTAAAAATCTCTATTTTAATATTAGTAGAATAAACTCTACAGGGAATTTGTTTTTAGTTTATTAAGTTTTTATCACAAATCATTTGAAAAAATGCTAAAAACTAAGAATTTTCATTAATTTTATAATTTAGAAATTCTTGACGTATGATTAATATTAATTATGGGGTTATTTTAGAATTTCCTTAATAACTTTTAAACTATAAAAGCTATCAAGAAAATTTAAATGGCAAGTTTTAGTAAACATTTAAGGCTGCGTAATATTATGTTTAAACATTTCGTATAGCCTTTAAAATTTGAGATAAAAAGCTTTTGAAAAACAATTTTTTGTTAAATAAATTTATTTTTTTTTTTTAAATAATTTTAAAAAACTTATTAAAATGAAAGAAAGAAATTAATACAGTTTTTAAAAAAATTTTGAATTATTTAAACAAGAAGAATATTATTTTAAATTGTACAGTTTCCTTTAAGTTTTTATATTTGTATTTGTGCTTGTTTAGTATTGTCAGTCATTTGATCTATCTTTTAGTATGTTTACAATTCACTTGGTCGTTTGCCATGTTTGCTTTATTTTGTAGGTTATTCCCATTTGTTGAAAATTTTCCTGCATTTTTTTGTTTCTACTTTTCTACTAATTAACTTTGCCTGGTCAAATTCATGACCCATTGTTTTTATTTGTGAAATTGTCTCATTTTGTTTCTTACTTCCCCTTGGCTTTGTTTGCTATTTGTTTATCATTTTTTCTTATATTCTTCCTGTGGGTGTATTTTTTTCACTGTTGATCTCAATGTCTACCTTCAAATAGATGTTTAATTAGTCTAGTTTGTCGTATTTGTGATTGTTTCAAGAACTGTCTGTATTGTTGTAGTCTACTTTTAGGCGTATATTTTCATTTAGTTTGTTTGCGTGGTTTTTTTGTAGTCTACTTTAAGGTGTTTATGCAGAAATGTATATATTTGTTTTTGGGTGTTTATTTAACTCTTGGTTTGTCCAAAATTTTAAAACTTAATGAAAGGAAGAGACATGTATAGATTTAGTTTTAAATGAATAGGCTTCTTGTCAATTAATTTGGGGGAGGCTTATTTTTAATAATTTATTGTAATGATTTTTATTTGATTACTTTTTTTGTTCTTGCATTCTTTTCTAATATAATTGAATTTGTTGCCTACTTTTAGGTGGCTCTTGCAAAGTTTGCCTGCTTATCACTATTCTTGAGTGTTTTCTTTCCAGTCTGTTTGAAAATCTATTTGCTGTCTTATTTGTCTTTTGGTTTCTTGTTTGATAATTGTCTTTATTTGTTCTTAAATTTAAATATGTCTCTTCTTGTCTTGTCTTTGTATATAGTTTTTATATATACTTTTGGGCGGTTGTCTGTTGATATGTTTTTTTTATATAAAACTGTCCAGTAACTAGTATTTCTCCGTTTGCCTTTTCCTTGTCTCTGTATATTTGTTTAGGCGTGTCCTGTCTCTGTGCATATGTCATACTTTAAAAAGCCAGACTGACTGCTAGTTATGTATATTATCCTGGATTTTTTTTTCTCTATTTGTTGTCATTCTTTAAACAGATTTCTTAACAATATCAGCCAGCTAGACAGCCAGCCAGCCTGTCGTCATTTTATATTTGTACTTTACACTATTGATCTTTATTATGTCTGTTAATTTTTATGGCTGGTCTAACATGTTTAGTTTGTCCAACAAACATATGCTTCCTTAAGAATAGACTTATAAAATAAATGGCTTTAGTGTTCATGGTTTATGATAAATACTAACTCATTTTTAATATATTTAATGGTCTGTTGATGGTTATTAATATTGATTTACGAACTCATAAAAACCACAGTGATTTTTTTTTATATTTTTTTTAATACAAAGCGTATGATTAATATTAATTTATGTTTAATTTGGGAATACTTTAATAGTTTATTGCATTTTTACTTTAAATCCTGTTGAAATCTGTTTAAAACTAAGAGTTTTCATGAATTTTAGATTTTTGAAAAACATGACGTATGATTAATATTAATTATTGGCATATTTTACAATTTCTTTAATAACTTTTAAACTATGATAGTTATCAAGACGATTTCAATGGAAGACTTTAGTAAACATTTAAGGCTTTTTATACAAAACTTTAAACATTTTAGTTTAACTGTAAAATTACATGGTAAAAAGCTTTCAAAAATAATTTTTATTTAAAAAATTTTATAATCTACAAAAACTTTTAACAAATTTTGGTTGTACTTTTAGAAGAACTATTTAAACAAGTAATAATTTATTAGTGTAATGCATTATCTTTTCAAATCCTATTAAAATTTGTTAAAAACTAAGAGTTTTAGTGAATTTTAGATTTTTGAAACACATGACGTATGATTAATATTAATTAGGGGCATATTTTGGAATTTTCTCAGTAACTTTTAAACTATGACAGTTATCAAGAAGATTTCAATTGTAGACTTTAGTAAACATTTAAGGCCTTTTATACAAATATTTTAACATTAAGTTTTATCTATAAAATTAGTTAGTAAAAAGCCTTTAAAAATAATTTTTGTCGAAAAATTTTTTTTATACTGGAAAAACTTTTAACACATTTTGGTTGTACTTTTAGAAAAACAATTTAAACAAGTAATAATTTATTAGTTTAATGAATTATCATTTAAAATCCTGTTAACATTTTTTAAAAACTAAGAGTTTTCATGAATTTTAAATTTTTGAAAAACATGACGTATGATTAATATTAATTAGGGGGTTATTTTACAATTTCTGTAATAACTTTTAATCAATGATATTAATCAAGAAGATTTAAATTGAAGACTTTAGTAAACATTTAAGGCTTTTTATACAAATATTTAAACATTTTAGTTTATATGTAAAATTACTTGGTAAAAAGCCTTCAAAAATAATTTTTATCGAAACAATTTTATATTCTGGGAAAACTTTTACCAAATTTTGGTTTTACTTTTAGAAAAACTCTTTAAACAAGTAATAATTTATTAGTTTATTGCATTTACATTCCAAATCCTGTTAAAATCTGTCAAAATCTAAGAGTTTTCATGAATTTTAGATTTTTGAAACACATGACGTATGATTAATATTAATTATTGGCATATTTTACAATTTCTGTAATAACTTTTTAACTATAAAAGTAATCAGCTAGATTTAAATGGCAGGAATTAGTTAAGTTTTCAGGCTATTTATGCAGAGATTTAAAAATGTTGTTTTAGATTAAAAGGCATGTGGTAAGGAGTTACAAAAAAGATTTTTGTATAAAACAAATTTAATTTTCTGGAAAAAAAATTTAAATTTTCTTAGTTTTTAAGGCCCTTTTATGTAATTATAATATCTCTTTATATAAAATCCTATAATTTGTATGACTTTCCAATTGTAGTTTTCTTAAACTTTTAATAATTCTAATAAAAATTTGCTTATTTTCTTATATAAGTTTAAGACTATGGTTTAGCTTTTAATAATAGAAAACAAGGCATTGTAACTTCTTGTTTTATTACAATTTCTCTTTTTTTAATACTTTTGTACTAGATTTCTTCATGTTGTTTAAGTATTCTATTTGTATACATATAAACAAATTATTTGTATGTAAATATGTTTTCTTGTAATTTTGTTTTATTATTTTTATTAAATTTTTCTTTCTTCTTCTGTTGTTGTTCATGTTTGTATTTTGTACTGCACTGAAGAAAACCTTGAAAGTTTTCTGTTGTAAGTTAAACAAAGCCTGCTTATTTTTTGTATAAGGATGTGATTTCTTTTTTTTTTTCTTCAGCCTCATCATCGTCATTCTGTTGTTTAAACAGTAGAGGCGTAACAATACAAAAAAAAATAATAATTCATTTACAAAACAACAACAGCAACAAAAAAAAACAAGTGAAATATTAAAACAAAACCTGATTAAAATCCATCAACAATACTTTGGATTCTTTAGTTTCATACTTCTTGATTCATGTCATTGTTCTGGAATTATTGTGTATAGAGATGCTGGCAGGTGAGTAGGAAATGGCGCGGTTGTGGTTTAAATAAAAGAAAGTACTCTTAAGACACTTTTATTTTTGTGTATGTACTTTACAAAGAAAAAGCTTCATTTTAAGCATTTGCAAAGTTTTGTTGTTTGTTTTGTATTCTTGTATAGTTTTCTTGTGTTTTTAATCTTTAAGTACATGTATTATTTATTGTTTTTTTTTATTGCAAAGAAAATAGGGAATGAGAGCTAAGGTGAGATGTTGATAAATGTGAAATCGAAAGTATTTTAATCTGTTTGGAGTGGCATTTTATTGTAGTTTGTAAATAGAAAAAACCTTGTATTTCTAAGTAGTATTATGAAATATGATTTAAACTTTTATAGTTTATTGGAAAATAAAAGAAATTTTCGAAATTTTTGGTTTTAAACCAGTTTTATTAAAATTTAAAAATTTCTTGAAAGAGGGCGTATGATTGATATTAATTATGTTAATATTTTGCATAACCTTAGCTAACTTTTAAACTAATCAATATTTTAATAAAATTTAAAGGAATTCTAATAGAAAACACTTGGGTATTTCATATAACAATAGTTTTGTCAATTCGTCAGAGTAAAAAACCAAAATAATGATGTTTAAAAAATGAAAATTAAAAAAAAAAAATATTTTTTTTTTCTTAAAAATAAAATGTTTAAATCTTTAATCATTAATTTGAAATTATTAAGAGATTTATATAAAAAATAAATAAAAATTAAAATTATTTTAAAAAAAGGAAAAAAAATTAAAAAAAAATTTCTGAAAACTTGGAGTAATTAAAAAATTTAAAGCAATTATTTTTAGTTTATTGAAATATATTAAAATTTATTTATAAAATTTTCATTTATTTCAAAAATATAAAAATCGAAAAAATTCCAAAATTTCTTTTGCTCTACAATTTTGTATTTTCCCTATTTTTCATAAAAAATTTAAATAAATATGTTGTAGTCTTTAATAATTTATTGAAAATTAAAAGAATTTTTTGAAATTTTATGTTATTAACTACTTTTATTTAAATTTAAAAATTGTTTAATAGAGGGCGTATGATTGATATTAATTAGGGAGTATTTTTACAAAATCTTATAAAACTTTTAAAGTATTACAGGGATTTGAAAAATGAAAAAAGGATTTTAAAAGAAAACACCACCAGTTTTAACATTTTAAAGCTAAATTTATACTTGCTGTATAAAAATATTAAAAAAAAATTGGATTTAAAAAGAAAAAATAGAAAAAAAAAATTTAATTTTTCAAGAATCTATCAATATTTTAAAAACTCTTTTAGCAGTTAGCTTGATTTCCGTTTAATTAAAAACTCTTTATTTATATTATATAAAATACAGCAACAAAAATCTGTATTTTCCTTTTCCAATCAACAATTAATCATTAATTTTCTTCAATCTGTTACCATTTAAAGCTACAAGTCAATTAATAATTTTCTTCAATTTGTTTCTATTTCAAACTTTCAAGACAATTAATTTTATTTTGCAAATTATAGCAAAAACGTCCCTTTTTATCTGTATTTTACTTAATTAATTTTCTATTCAAAATTTCACTCACGCCATAATCCCCAATTTTATGCCTTAAATTAGGCAACACAAATGTTAATATAATATTGGAGATTTATGCTGTATTTCATATTAACAAAAAAAAAACATGTAAATATTAATTTAATAGCTGGCCATAAACGCATGATGAATATTAATTTCCAACAAATTGTCAGCTTTAGCATAATAACAACTCCTCCCCTCCCCTACCTATCATTCATTTGGGGGTGGCTTTTAATACTATTGATAATATTAATAACTTAATAAAAGTCAGTTTAATATAATTAAATTCTAGGAATTTTTTAAACCAAATTAACAAAGACAATGTAAATAAAATACTCAGCTACAATCGAATGAACATGCCCATCATTATTGTGCTGTAGCTACATAAATGAATTAAAACAGAAGCCATAATTTTAACATAATGCTTAAATGTTCTCAATTGTTGAAATACAAATTTTAATTAAATTTATTATTATAACAAAATAAATGAATTCATTTATTCATATATTTACTACAAAACAATTTAAAAGTACCTATGTACTTGAAAATAACAATTTTTAATTATTAAGCTTTAAGCTTATACAGTTTATGATAAAAATTAATTAAAATTTTAAAAAAAAAAAATGGTTTACTAAGGTTTTTTTAATTTTTAAAAATTTGCATTAAGGGAGCGTATGATTGATATTAATTATTGTTATAATTATTTAAAAAGCTTATAAAATGAAAACTTTATAACATTTACTCAAAATTGTTGTTTAAATCTAATAGAAAACTGTTGCAATTTTAATTTCCAAGCTATTAAATTTCAAAATGTTAATTTTTCTTAAAGAAAATTTTGCTTTAAAAAAAAAGTTTTTATAAAAATTCTTGAAATTTTTTTCATAAATTGTTTGCCATTTATTTTTTTCTATTTGATTTATTATAAACCACTTAGAATGTTATACTTTTCAACTTCTTTTAAAAATATATATCAATTTCTTTTGGCTTAAGAACTGCACAAACATATTTAAAGGAAACCCACACTTGCCAAATTTGTCATAAAATTTGTCTTGTCCTTTGGAAGAAAAATAAAAAAGTTTTTCGTTTCATATTTTTTGTCTGCAATATTTTCTTGGCAAATTCCTTGACTCTGTTGTAAGCATATAAAGTACTTTTTTTCTTATTTTTTTTATAATAAATAAGAATTTCATGTTTTTTTTTTATTTATTTTCTTTATATATTTTGAAGTCTTAAACATTTAGTCTAAAAACGCAACAAAAAAAGAGAAACATTTTGTGTTTGTTAAACATGAACACACATATGCTTAAGTATGCAACACATGTCTATCAAACTAAGACAGAGACGTCTCAGGGGATTTTCAAAACTTTTGCTTAAAGAAAACTGTTATATAATTTCGATATTTTTATTAAACAAAACTAAGTTTTCTTAAGCAAACTTTATGGAATATAATGTAGTACTTTACTATTTTATAAAAAACTTAAAGAAATTTTAAAATTTCTCACTAATTACATATAATTTTTTAAATTTTCAAAATCTTTAAATGAAGGCGTATGATTAATATTAATTCCGGTAATATTTTCTAAAAGCCAGTATTACTCTTAAACCATTAAAGGTTTTGAATAAATTTAAAAGGCAATTAATAGCAAACACCTTTACATTTCATATAACCAAATTTAATTGAAATCCCGAGGACCCTAACGAATATAATGAAATTTAAATTTAGACAATTTCTCACAAAAAAAAATATTTTTTTAAGAAATATATTTTTTTATAATTTCTTTATGATTTTGCAAGTTTAAACGATTTTTTTTACCAAAAAAAAAGAAAATTTTAAATTTTTTAAAAAATTTTAAAGAATTTTTTAAAATATTTTTTTTTAAATCTATAAAATTAGAAGATTTTAAAGAAAATTTAGTTGGATTTATTTATTATATGATATATTTATAATTTATATTACATAAATACAAAAATCTAAATTTTTTTCTTTGAATTTTTTTTTATTTTCCTAATTTTTTTAAAAAAATAAAATGAAATATTATTTAAATCTTCATAATTTATTAAAAAATAAAAGAAATTTTGCAAATTTTTGATAAATAACATCATTTATTTAAATTCAAAAATTTCTAAAATGAAGGCGTATGATTAATATTAATTAGGTGGTATATTTACAAAATCAAACATAACTTTCAAAGTTTTGCAAGGATTTTAAAAAATTAAACGACATTCAAAAGAAAACACAACAGGCTTTAATACAAGCTAAAAACAAAATATATTTTTAATATTAAGATATTAAAAAAAAAGCATTTGAAAATTTAAAATAAAATAATTTTTAAATTGTTATTTAAATCTATCTGCCTTTTAATTTCTTGTGATGTAAACTCTCTGTCTTTTTTATTATAAATGGCTTAAATACAACAAAAAAGAATCTGTAATTTTCTTTCTTATTTTTTTTTTGTTGTTTTGTTTGGTGTTTGCATGATTTTTTATAATTTTTCATATTTTTTTTGTACTGGATGTCATTGTTGTTGTTGTTTTTTTGTTAGTTGCTGCATAACATTATTATGTGTGTTGTGCTTGCCTGGGCGCGTCATAAATACAATATGTTGCTTACTCACACAACAGCAGCTACACAAACAGAGACAAAAATGTGACACATACAAACAGAGAGTAGAAAAGAGAAATAGAAATAGAAATAAACACAACAATTGACTCAGCATGAGTCATACAATACGTTTGTAAATAAAATGGTTGGTTGGTTTAGATTTTACTCGAACACTCGCACGATATACAACATGGACGTAAGTAAAGGAATTTAAAGTTTTTCTTTTTTTTTTAAATTTTTTGCAAGAAATAAAAAACTAAACAAAATATTAGGGGGCATCACAAAAGTATAAAAGTTTTGTTGGATAAACAAAATATTTGTTTTATTTTCTTGAACTCCCTTAACAATTTAAGTACTTAAACTCAAATTTTTTCTCATTTTTCTTTTATAAATACATAAAATATGAACATGTTGTTGGCTTTGTTGGTATAAAAACAGTACAACAATATTATGACCTTAAAGTTTTGCAGAAAAAAAATAAACAACAACTATAACAGCAAAACTTAACTTGTGCTTCCAACTTTCCTATGATACATTGATGATTTTTATGTTCCTTTTGGCAAATTGCAATGACATGATAGACGACATGTTAATAAAAAAATAAAATAAAAAATAACAACAACAAGAAAATATCTATCTCCATCTTTCTATAGTAAATAAATAAACTACAATATAAATTGTTTGCAAAAAATCATTTATTATGGACATGCTGAGAAAAATTCTGAAAAAAAATCAAAAATTGTCCAATATTTACCAGAGTTATAAAGAATAAAAGAAATAATATGAAATAAAATAGTAAACAAAAAAGGTAATTTAATATTAAATAAATAAAAGTTTCTCATGAAGTACAAATAAATAAAAATGACAGGGACTTAAGAAATTAACTAAATATTTTATTAAGTTTAAAGTTGTTTATAGATTTATTTAGAAAATATTGTAAAATTTTTAAAAATTTTAGCACTTTTTCAGGTTTTAAAAAATTTGTCTACTTAGGCGTATGATTAATATTAATTAGGGGGTATTTTGGAAAATCTTAAATAACTTTGTTAAAAACTAAACAATTTTAAAAATTAAAACGGATTTAAATAGAAGACACTTCACAGTTTTATATGGTAGAATACTAGAAACAGACCCATTAAAGTTTTTAGAAATTCTAAAAGGATTTCAATACAAAACCTAACTAAGATTTATTTCTTAAACAAAGTCAGTCAAAAATCGAGTATAAAGCCTGAGAATTTAGAAGAGAAAAAGCCACGAATAATGATGAGAATTTAGAAGTGATTTAGCCACGACTAATGATGAGAATTTAGAAGAGATAGAGCCACGAATAATGATGAGAATTTAGAAGTGATTGAGCCACGACTAATGATGAGAATTTAGAAGAGATAGAGCCACGAATAATGATGAGAATTTAGAAGTGATTGAGCCACGACTAATGATGAGAATTTAGAAGAGATAGAGCCACGAATAATGATGAGAATTTAGAAGAGATAGAGCCACGAATAATGATGAGAATTTAGAAGTGATTGAGCCACGACTAATGATGAGAATTTAGAAGAGATAGAGCCACGAATAATGATGAGAATTTAGAAGTGATTGAGCCACGACTAATGATGAGAATTAAGAAGAGAAAGAGCCACGAATAATGATCAAAATTAAGTAGAGAAAAAGCCACGACTAATGATCAAAATTTGGTAAAGAAAGAGCCACGACTAATGATCAAAATTTGGTAAAGAATAATGATCAATATTAAGTGAAGAAAATTCACGAATAATGATAAAAATTTAGTAGAGAAAGAGTCACGAATAATGATCAAAATTTAGTAGAGAAAGAACCACGACTAATGATCAAAATTTAGTAGAGAGAGAGCCACGACTAATGATCAAAATTTAGTAGAGAGAGAGCCACGAATAGTGATCAAAATTAAGTAGAGCAAGAACCACGACTAATGATCAAAATTTGGTAGAGAAATATTCACGACTAATAATCAAAATTAAGTACAGAAAGGGTCACGACAAATGACGAAAATTTAGTAGAGAAGGAGCCACGACTAATGATCAAAATTTAGTAGAGAAAAAGCCACGACTAATTCTTAAAATTTAATAGAGAAAGAGCCACGACTAATGATCAAAATTTAGTGGACAAAATGCCACGACTAAGGATCAAAATTTAGTAGAGGAAGATCCACGGCTAATTATCAAAATTTAGAAGAAAGAGAGCCACGACAAATGATCAACATTTAGTAGAGAAAGAGCCACGACTAATGATCAAAATTAAGTAGAGAAAGCTTCACGACTAATAATCAAAATTAAGTACTGAAAGAGTCACGAGTAATGACGAAAATTTCAGATCAAAATTTAGTAGAGGAAGAGCCACCGCTAATTATCAAAATTTAGAAGAGAAAAAGCCACGACTAATTCTTAAAATTTAATAGAGAAAGAGCCACGACTAATGATCAAAATTTAGTGGACAAAATGCCACGACTAAGGATCAAAATTTAGAGGAAGATCCACGGCTAATTATCAAAATTTAGAAGAAAAAGAACCACGACTAATGATCGAAATTAAGTAGAGAAAGATTCACGACTAATAATCAAAATTAAGTACTGAAAGAGTCACGAGTAATGACGAAAATTTCAGATCAAAATTTAGTAGAGGAAGAGCCACCGCTAATTATCAAAATTTAGAAGAGAAAGAGACACGACAAATTATGAAAATTTAGTAAAGAAAGAGTCTCGACTAATGATCAAAATTAAGTAGAGAAAGAACCACGACTAATGCTGAGAATTTTGTAGAGAAAGAACTACGAAAAATATTAAAAATTTAGTGGAGAAGCAGCCACGGCTAATGATCAAAATTTATTGAAGAAAATTTTATAATTTTTTTTTGAAAATATTTTTTTTATAAATTCTAATTTTGTAGTTTTTTACTCATTGTAGTTTAATTTACCAATTGTTGTGTAACCTTAAAATGTTTTCTATTAAAATCCTTTTAAATTAATTTAAAACCTTGATTAGTTTTAAAGTTATAACGATTTTTCTTTTTTTTTAAAAAAACTGTTCCAAAAGTGAGAAATCTCTAAAATTTCTCCAAGAATTTCAATAAATTTGTAATAATTATGCATAATTAGGTAAATAAGTGTCCAAAATCAAAATTTTTATAAATTTTTTTTTGGAATTCTCTTTTAGAAATTATATTTTTAAATTTATTTTTAGTATAGTAGTTTAATTTGCTATATTTTATGAAACCTTAAAATGTTTTCTATTAAAATCCTTTTAAATTAATTTAAAATCTTGATTAGTTTTAAAGTTATAAAGATTTTTGTAAAATAATGCAATAATTAATATTAATCATACGTATCCTTAAGAAAATTTTTAAATTTAAGAAAACTGGTCCAAAAGTGAAAAATCTATAAAATTTCTTTAAGAATTTCAATAAATTTGTAATAATTATGCATATTTAAATAAAATGGTGTCCAAAAATCGAAATGTTTACAAATTTTTTTTGCAATTTTGTTTTTAAAAATTATAATTTTAAAAAATTTTTTGGTATAGTAGTTTAATTTGCTATTTTTTATGAAACCTTAAAATGTTTTCTATTAAAATCTTTTTAAATTAATTTATAATCTTGATTAGTTTTAAAGTTATAAAGATTTCTCTAAAATAATGCAATAATTAATATTAATCATACGCACCCTTAGGCAAATTTTTAAATTTAAGAAAACTGGTCCAAAAATGAAAAATTGTACAATTTCTTTAAGCATTTTAATAGAATTTCAATAATTCTTCATATTTAATTAAAATGGTTTTCAAAAATCGAAATTTTTATAAATTTTTTTTGCAATTTTGTTTTTAAAAATTATAATTTTAAAAATTTTTTTGGTATAGTAGTTAAATTTGCAATTTTTTATGAAACCTTAAAATGTTTTCTATTAAAATCCTTTTAAATTAATTTAAAATCTTGATTAGTTTTAAAGTTATAAAGATTTTTGTAAAATTATGCATTAATTAATATCAATCATACGCTCTTTGTAAGAAAATTTTAAATTTGAAAAAAACTTGTTACAATATGAAAAAACTATAAAAATGTCTTAAGGATTTTAACAAATTAACAATAATGCTACAAGGTTTTCTTAAAAACTTGAGAAATTTTTTGGTTTTATTTAAAGTTTTTCAATCTGTTAAGTTGTTGTTGAAATTCCCAGAATTTTAATTTAAATGTTAATCGAGTAAACAATAATAAATTTGTAAGTTGTTTACTAACTGCATAAATTACATGGCAAACTTTAAGGATATTTAACCAAAAACAAAAGAAAACAATAAACTTTTGGCTAAATATGTGTTGTAAATTTCAATTGTTTTAATATACAACAAAATTATTGGGAAATGTCAGGTATTTGAAAATAATTGTTAATAAAGAAGACAACAATTTAAATTACTATTCTTGTTACTTGAAAACAATAAAGTTCTAAGAAAATATTTAAGCCTTGGAGGAGGTTAAAATGAAGATACTCTTTCTGCCAAACACTGGGAAACTCCCTTCAGAAAATGAAAATGAACATATACATACTTAAGCAAACAAAGTAAATACGTGTTTGGCATGTTAAATCATTTAATATACTAATACCAGTACAAAATATACATACAAATACTGCCAGCCAGCAGTCACATATTGTCACACACATACCCCCTCAATACAAAAGTAAAACGTAAAAAACCCATAATTTAGCAAAAAAAAAAACTAAAACACAACGACAGTAAGAAAAGTAGTAAAAAGAAAGAAGTGAAGGCAAGAAAGAAATACGAAATAAATGAACACAAAATACAGGGCTATAAATCTTAAAATAACACTTATGGTTACTACTGCTGCCACTTCCTCTAAATTTCTTGAATTTCTGGTTTTTGCTGCTGAGTAACTTGTTTAAGTATTGATAAATGTGTGTGTTTAAGTATGTGACCATTAACCAAAACATCATGAACTAAAAGCAACGCCCAGTGAGATCAAAAAAAAAAAACGTTTTCGTTTTCCTTTTTTTTGTGCAAAATATAACGCAAATTATATTTAACTGAGACTTTTACACATTCAAATACTCTAATGCCTAATAATGTATATTACATGTTGATTTTATTGTGCCATTTTATGTTTCTGTGTTTGCTAAAAAGTAAATGAGAAACAAAAAATCGTTTAGACCAAAATATAATGAAGCAATTAACATTTGTCTTAGTATAATCAATGATATTTACAAAAATTAAGCACTTTTTGAATATAAAATGATACAACAAATTTTTAAGATTTTTTTCTATTATTCCTATTAGTTTTTCTATGTAAATTACTTTTGATAAACAGCTTTCAATAATTGTAAAATCTGATATCAATTGTTTTCTTTTAAAAACCATTTAAATTATCTAAAAATCTCTTGTCATTTAAAAGTTATAAGGAATTCTAACAAATAATACCATAATTAATATTAATCATACGCTACCCTCAATCAAATTTAAAATTTCAATAAAACTGTTTAAAACACTAAAAAGAAACTAAATTTCTTTATAATAGTAATAAAATATCAATAATGCTTTAAAAATCATTACAATTTCTGTAATTTCTTGCAAAAAGTATAATAAAAAGAAAAAAAATTAATTTTGATTTTTTCTTTTTTTTAGAAATTTAAATTTTTTAAACTTTTAACATTATTATTGTTTAGCTTTACATTATATATTAAACTATGATCAGTTTTATATCAGAATCCTTTTAAATTAATCGAAAATCTTTAATATTTTTGCAGGTATAAAGATTTTTAACAAATAATATAATAATTAATATTAATCATACGCTCCCCTTTAAAAAGTTTTAATTTCAATAATATTGGTTAAAACTCTAAAAATAAACTAAATTTCTTTAGAATCTTAATTAAATAACAATAATGCTTTATAAATCTTTACAGTTTCTCTAATTTCTTGCAAAAATTATAATAAAAAGAAAAAAAAAATAATTTTGATTTTTTCTTTTTTTTAGAAATTAAAATTTTTAAAGCTTTTAACATTATTATTGTTTAGCTTTACATTATATATTAATCTATGATCAGTTTTCTATCAAGATCTTTTTAAATTAACCGAAAATCTTTAATAGTTTTGCAGTTATGACGATTTTTAACAAATAATATAATAATTAATATTAATCATACGCTACCCTTCAAAAAAATTTAAAATTTCAATAAAACTACAAAAAGAAACTTAATTTCTTTATAATCTTGATAAAATAACAATAATTCTTAACATATCATTACAATTTCTGTAATTTGTTGGCAAAATTATTATGAAAAGAAAAAAATAATTTTTTTTTTTTTAGAAATTTTAATTTTTAAAACTTTTAACAACATTATTATTTAGCTTTACATTATATATTAAACTATGAAAAGTTTTCTATTAGAATCTCTTTAAATTAGCCTAAAATCTTTAATAGTTTTTTTAGCTATAACGATTTTTCACTAAAAATACAATAATTAATATTAATCATACGCTCTCCCTTTAAAAAAAATTTTAAATTTCAATAAAACTGTTTAAAACACTAAAAAGAAACTACATTTCTTTAGAATCTGAATCAAATAACAATAATGCTTGACAAATCTTTATAATTTCAGTAATTTTTTACAAAAATTACAAGAAAAAGAAAAAAAATAAATTAAGATTCTTTAGAATTTTACCTTTTGAAAATTTGAAAATTTTAATTTTTTTTAGAAAATCGTTAAAATGTTACATAAAGCGTTTAAAGCTTATAAAGGATCATATAATTCCTTCTTTAAAAAACATTTCAAATTGTGACAAGATTCTCTATAGATATAAAAATGAGCCAGTTTTTATATAAAAATATTAATAAATGTCTTATATATGCCGATAAATTTTATTGTTTTTGAGTAAATCTCTTTTACTTACATTAATTTCTGCTGCATTTATTTAATTTCATTTAAAAAAAGTGTGAAATTCTTACATTTTCGGGTCTTTTTTAAACTTTTAAAAATTTCCATATGAAGGCGTATGAATTATTTAGTATTTTTACTAAAACAGCTAAACTTTAAAAGTAGCTACAGGATTTTAAAAAATTAAACAGATTCTAAGAGCGCACATTTACAGCTATCATTATAACTTCAAAATAAATATGTTGCTAAGACAAGTTTCTATTAGAAAAGAAAGAAGAAAAAATTTTTCTGAAAAAAAAATTTATTTAAATTTTGAAGTTTTAAAATTCTGTTTATTAGATAAAATATTTCAATAACAATAGTTTTAATAAAAATATAACAGTTTTTTTAAAGGATTTTTTTAAATTTTTTAATCCTATCTATAATAAACTTTATTTAAATTGCTTTATTTACTTTCCTTTAACATTTCACTGTTCATTTGTTGACTCTCCTATAATATTATAAATCACTTTTGGCACCCTTTTTGAAATGCAAAAAACAAAAATGTCCTTAAACACTTGTCACTATTTGTGTATGCACTTGGGCTAGCATACGCTTTTATTTATTTTACAATAAATTGTTTTTTAAACGAATATTTTTATACCAGTTTTGTAGTAGCCTCCAACTCCAAGTGGCAAACAAATCAACACACAACCTTAACACTTCTTCTTTTTTTTACATTTTTTTTTTGTAACAAGGCAACAAAAAATATAATTAAAATCATTCATACGTTATAAGCCAGCAACAACACATATTGCAAAACAACAACTTCAATTTTGCAACAAAAAGTCCTTCATTTTAAGGTCATGTTTTTTAAGGGTATGTAAAATAAAAGGGATAGAGGAGTCACAATGAAAAAGACAGAGACACCAGTCTCCTCAACAAAAAATGACTCAACCATGAAATCAAATAATATACTGACAACATAAAAATATAAACATAAATCATATAAAAGGTAACAGAAGGGTTTGTCATTTACTGTAACCTTTAAGAGAAATACAAATTGTCCTGTTAGATTATTCTTCAGATTTGTTTTATTTTTACTTATTTTTTTAAATTTCAGTCAAAAAATTATTACCAACTTGTTTAACGTTTTTTTTATTAATAATGTTACAAATAACAGCAAAACAGCATTGAAAAGAATCACCAGACTGTAATTAACTAATATTAATAGTATTTGAACCATAAACCAATTGGAAAAAATACACAAATTATTGATTTTCTAGCTTAAGCCGTAAAAAACATAAAAAACAAGTATTTGTTAACAATTTTTTTATACAAAATTAATTAGAATAATGGCATATTTAGAAAATGATGGCTTAGAATTAGCAGTCTATGTTTTAGTAATAAAAAACTAGGATTACCTAACAATTTTATAAAGAAAAATAGGATTTTTAAATTTTTTTGTTAAAGACGTATGATTAATATTAATTGACATCAATTTAGTTGAAAAGTTCAATAACTTGGCTATTTGTTAAGCAATTTTAAACTAAAAATATCAAAAGAAAATAAAGGCTTTATAAATTAATTTAATAGAAAGAATTGTATTATTAATTAACAAATTTATACTTTAAACAATTGAAAAACTTCAAAACAAAATTATAAGGAAAAAATTTTAACGCCATTAAGAAGAAAACTTATGCAAGTTATATTAATTAATAAAGCAAAACACTTAATTGAAAATTGTTTTAAGAACAAATTTTAAACAAAATTAATTTTTATTTTTTTAAAAAAATTTAATACTTTTTCCCCAAAAAAATATGATATGAAAATATTAATAAATGATTTAAACACTACTTCTAAAGCTGTTTCAAACTTGCCTCAAAAATCCTTTCAAATCTTTTTAAATAACTCAAAAATTAAAATTTTGGAATTTTTCCTTGGTTGCGTATGATTAATATTAATTACAGGGTTAAATTATTAAATTTACTGTAACTTTTAAGTTATAAAAATAATTTCCAAAATTTTAACGCCATTAAGAAGAAAACTTATGTAAGTTTTATTAATTAAAGAAGCAAAATACTTAATTGAAAGTTGGTTTAATAAAAAATTTAAAAGAAAATTAATTTTTATTTTTTTAAAAAAATTTTTCCCAAAAAAAACAAAATATTAAAGTATTAATATATGATTTAAACACTACTTCTAAAAATGTTTGAAACTTTCTGAAAAAAACTTTCAAATCTTTTTACATAACTCTAAAATTAAAATTTTCTAATTTTTTCCTTGGCTGCGTATGATTAATATTAATTATAGGGTTAAATTATTAAATTTCCTATAACTTTTGAGTTGTAAATGGAATTTCCAAAATTTGAATGGCATTAACAAGAAAACTAATTCAAGTTTTATTAATTAATAAAGCAAAACGCTTAACTGCAAATTGATATAACAAAAAATGTAAAAGAAAATAAATTTTTATTTAAAAAAATATAAAAGTTTAATATCTTTTAATTTTTTTTTGGCAGAAACAATTATGATATGTGAGAATTAATATAAGATTTAAACACTACTTCCAAAGCTGTTTGAAACTTGCAACAAAACCCCTTTCAAATCTTTTAAAATAACTCTAAAACTTAAATTTTTTAATTTTTTCCTTGGATACGTATGATTAATATTAATTACAGGGTTAAATTATTAAATTACCTGGAACTTTTGAGTTATAAAAGGAATCTCCAACATTTTAACGCCATTAAGAAGAAAATTTATTCGGGTATTATTAATTAACTAAACAAAACACTTAATTGAAAATTGGTTTAATAAAAATTTTACAAGAAAATTAATTTTTATTTTTTTTTAAAAAAAATTTTCCCCCGAAAAATTATGATATGAAAGTATTAATAAATGATTTGAATACTACTTCTTAAGATATTTCAAACTTGCAACAAAACCCCTTTCAAATCTTTTAAAATAACTCTAAAATTCAATTTTTTTTAATTTTTCCTTGGATACGTATGATTAATATTAATTGCAGGGTCAAATTATTAAATTGCCTGTAACTTTTGAGTTATAAAAAGAATTTCCAACGCTATTGACAAGGAAACTTATTCATGTTTTATTAATTAACTCAACAAAACACTTAATTGAAAATTAGTTTAACGAAAAATGTAAAAGAAAATTAATTTTTATTAAAAAAAAAAATTTCCGAAAAATTATGATATTAAAATATTTATAAATGATTTAAATACTACTTCTTAAGTTCTTTCAAAATTGCCTTTCAAAATCTTTCAAATCTCTGTGAATAACTGTAAAATTAAAATTTTAAATTTTTTCCAGGGGTACGTATGATTAATATTAATTTGGGGGTTAAATTATTTAATTACTTGTAACTTTTGAGTTATAAAAGGGATTTTAAAAATTTAAATGGTATTTAAAAGAAAACTTATTAAAGTTTTATTAAATGATTAAATATAAGACTTAGTTTACAAATTTTTTAATAAAAATGTTAAAAGAAAATGAAAATAATTTTTTTGAAAAATTTAAAATTTTTTAGAATTTTAAATAACTTTGATATGTTTTCAGAAATAAATTATGCAGAATGATTTTGCTTATTTTTGAATATTTTTTTATATTATTCTCAAATCTTTGAGCCATAATTTTAAATTTTTATGAAGTTTCTGTCTTCAAATTGTTACGAATTTCAATACAAATTGTTTTTTATACTTTTCTGAACAAAATTGCCAGCCCATTAGTTAGCTGAGTTAAAGCAAAGTGTCTAAAAAGTGTGTTAATAATTTCTAGTTACACAAATTTTCCATTTGTATACTTCCTTTACAAATTTTTTGCTGCTCCCGTTTTTTTTTTTTTGCTATACATACTTTCATTTGATAAAATGCTTTTAATTGCTTGATTGACTTTTTATCACACAACTCTATATATATGAAGTTGTGTAGTCTTAGTTGTATTTAAACTCTTTCACTAGCTCTGGCTGGCTACAGGAAAGAGATGTTATTTAAGATTTTGATTGGATTTTATTGTAAAAACTTGCAATTCAAAGTTATTATGTGTACGTCCTGTCACATGAAAGTGTTTTTGTTTTTTTTTGTAGATTTTTTATGCTGTATTACAAAAAAAAAGTATTTTTAATTGATTTAGTAGCTTTAGTATGAGTAAGAGCTTATATATAAACATACATGTTTTCCAGGCTCTTTAGCTCTCTCTTTCTTTCCCTAAAGTTACCATATAGCTGTAGGTTTTTGTTGCTTTCATTATTGTAATTGCCGTTTTTTTGTACTTGTTTTACTGTTACTTTAATTTAACTGTTAATTTTCCAAAACGGAAATTATTTGTCTGATAATATGATTAAAGCTACATAAAAAGCAAACTTTTAATAATTGGCTTAAAAATTTAAATGTTTTCTCTTACTCCTGCTCTGGTACAATCTGCAATACAGAAATGTATGTTCATTTTATATCACTATATAAAGGCAGGTTAAGTATGTTAAGAGTGTTGGGGAGGGTGGAAAAATACTCTAATTTGCATTTATTAAGCCAATTTATGACAATGTTCAAATAATTTATACAAATTTGATTATGAAACAATGAAAGCCTTAAATGTTTTCTATTTAAGGGAATTTTAAAAATTAAGTTATATAAAATACAACAAAAGTTATAACAGATTTTGTTAAATATTACAGAATTAATATTAATCATACGCTCTAGGTTAAAAAATCACAAAATCATGAATTTTAAGCAAACTCTTATAGATTCTGAAACCAATCTTAATGGAAATCAAAAATATAAAGAAAAATGCTTGAATTTGCTATAAAAAATTAAGAAATATTTTAGGGATTTTAGGTTATTTTTTCAAATTATAAAAATTTTGTTAAACATTTTTTGGAAATTTATTTTAAATTTAAAGCTATTTTATGAAAGTTAACCCCTTTATCATATTAAATATATGTAAATAATTAATTTTCATTAAAAATAACAAAACATTTCCTTATAATTTCATTATTTTTTCTATTAAATTTAATTATTTATGAAACTATTTTAGCCAAAACGTTTTATAGACCTTAAACTAATTAGTTTTTGCACAAGCTGATGCTGATGTTGATAGTGTTGACCATTACTGGAAACTCCCCTCCCCCCAAAAAAAAGTTTATAAAACAATTTGTATATCATGTCCTTTTAGTTAAGCACTAACTAATAGTTATAGTCATTTAATTAGTTTTTAGGTTGTGCTAAACACTTAATTGAATACAACATTGTTGTAAAACATTCTAAACAATATGCAAACTAACGGCCATAATGAAATAAAAGTAAAACATACTTATTATTAAAACATCATGTGCAACGAACACAATTATAACAAAATATTTATATGAAACTCATTAGTTATAATTTGTCTGGAAGTATAGCTGCCCTAGCCCCTAGCAAATAGTTTGTGACTGCCTAAATATTTAAAATTTTTTTTGTTTACTAAAGTGAGGGTTAGTAAACAGCAGCTATCATTATTTAGTTAAGGCCAACAAAACATAATTTTAATGAAAAATTGTATTATTTTTTTTTGCTGATGTTGTGCATAACACCCACTCTAATAAATTTTATTGATATTTGTTTAATTTTAGTCAAATTATTATTAGAAAATTTTTAAATTTTTTGTTTAACTTAACCTTATTTGAAATCTATTTTATCATAAATTAACAAAAAATGGGAATTATAGCCAAAATAAAGAAAAAACTAAAAAAGAAAATTTCATAATTTTTTCAAACTTCATTTCCATTAACAAATTTTAATATTTCATTAAACATTATAAACATAATAAATGCTTTAAGTTAAAGTCTAAATAGTTTTCTTTCAAAAACCTTTAAAATTTTCTGCATTAGGCATTTAGCAAAAAAGTTATGCAACATTTTGTAAATGAACCCCCTAATTAATATTAATCATACGCCACCCTTACAATTTTGGAATAATTCGCTATAAAACCCTTAAAACAAAGAAAAAGTGAATGAATTTATTAATTTTAAAGCTGTAGGAGTTATATTGAAATTTAATAAAGACTTTATTTTAATAAAATTCTTAAAAATTAAAGAAAAAAATAAAAAAAATTTTTCATAATTTTTTTCAAACTTCATTTTCATTCAGAAATTTTAGTATTTCATTAAACATTATAATCATAATAAATGGCTTTAAGTTAAAGTCTAAACAGTTTTCTTTCTAAAACCTTTAAAATTTATTTAATTAAGCATTTAACACAAAAGTTATGCAACATTTTGTAAATTAACCCCCTAATTAATATTAATCATACGCCACCCTTACAATTTTAAAATAATTCTCTATAAAGCCCTTAAAACAAAGAAAAAGTGAATGAATTTATTAATTTTAAAGCTGTACGAGTTATATTGAAATTTAATAAAGACTTTATTTTAATAAAATTCTTAAAAATTATTAGATTTTAAAGAAAAAAAAGTTTAGAAAAATTTTAAAACAAAAATTTTTTTTTAATTTTTGTTCAAATTAACCTTATTTTAAATAGATTTTTTATAAATGAACAAAAAATTAGAATTTTAGCACAAATAAATTGAAATAAAGAAACAAAAATCTTATTTTTGTTTTGTGTGCGTATGATTAATATTAATTTCTGACTAATTTAGTTAAAATGAAAGTAAACATAATGTTTTGGCAAGTATTCAAGCAATTGTTGATGATTTCTATGCCAAACTGTTTAGGGAATTTGAAAATACAATTCTTTTTTTAAAAACTATAAATAATGTTTTAAAAAAATTGGTTTTAAAAACAAAATTTTTTTTTTTCGTTTTGAAATTTTAAGAAATTTTTTTTATAAAATTTATGATTTTGATTTGAATTATTTTTAAGGTATTGTTTTACAGTAATTTTCTTAACAAAAACTTGTGGTTTTTCTTTTCAAAACTGTCTAAAAATCGTTATTTTTTTAATTTTTTTATGGTAACGTATGATTAATACTTATTAATTTAAGAACCATTTCACAAATTTTTCCATAATGTAAACATTTATTAATATTTTTTTAAAATTCTTTTGGATTTTAATTCTTAACATATTAAGCTATAAATTACTAAGCAACAAATTTTAATTACTGCAAATATGTTAAACAAAATTTTTCTTAGAAAATTAATTAATTTTATTTTTCATTAAAATAAATTGTAATAAAATTCTTACAAATTTCTGACAACAAGCATTTAGCAATTATTATTATTTTGTTAACAAAATCTTTAGCATGTAAACCACAAATGTAATAAGTTTACCTGAAGTTTATTAAACATATTACAGGAATTTAAACTTAAAGTATGCTTAAAGCATATGCTTTTAAACCACTTCAATTTGTTAGTTTTCTGTCCTTATTCTTGTTAATCTGTTTTCAAAACTCAATCACATTTTATTACCTTAATACCTTAATAAATTTGTATACTTAATTTCGTATATCTTTATGTTTTCAAAGCCCTTTTTTTGTATTTACATTATTGTAAATACATATGAGAGTTTTTTTTCTGTTTTTGGCTTTTTACCATACAACATGGCAAAAAGTACTTAATTAACCACATTTGGAAATTTTTGTAATAATAAAATCTCTTTGTAATTTATACAATAAATTTAAACCACAAAATGTATATGTATATATTTAAACATATATATGTATGTTTGTATGTATGTATATGAGTAGGAAACTACATAGTAATAATTATAATAATACTCTCATATGGTAAAGCAACAACATTATAATTTGTGGGTAATTTTATAACTATTAATGTGATATTTAAATTAAAAATAAATACAAGTTTTTTTGTATATCTATAATAAAGTGGTAACTGGATTATGCTGGTTTAGGCATAAATTATTAATAATATTAATAAGTTTGATAACTAAATTTGCAAGCAAATTATTCTTAGAACTCTTTATTATTGATACCTTTTTGATTTATTAAAATATCTTTTATAGTTTCCAAGTTATAATTAATTAAGTAAAAATGCCTGGGAATTAATATTAATCATACGCCTGCAACCAGAAAATTAAAATTTTGTTTATTTTAGATTTTAAATAAAATTTTCAAATTTAAATTACATATTTTGTAAATTTAAGAGAAACTTTATTTAATTAAACTTCTAAATAGAATTTTTTTACAAAAAATTTTAAAATTTTTTTTTAGTTATTTTCTGTCATTTCAGATTTTACTGTTTTAGTTTATAAATAAATATCCGATTAAACATATACATGCTTATTTATAGGTTTTTATTTATTTCAACATTTTATTTAGATTTGTTGTTTTTGTTTTTATTTAAACATATGTAGTTTGTTATTTATGTTTGCAAGAAAAATATTGTTTTCTATGATTTTCAAATTGAATATTTAATTGTTTAGTCGAGTGAAGAGTTCATTAAGTCAGATTGAATTACACAAATCACAGAGAAACATAATAATTGGTGTGAAACAGATTAACACAAAAGGGAAATTATTTTACAACGTGTTTCTTCAGGAGAAATAATTATAGATTTGCTTTAAAAATTTTGTTAGTTAATAGTAGTTAATAGCCTAAATAGTTATAATTCAAGAGTTTTGTACAAAACGTATCAATAATATTCAAAATATCTTTAAAATTACCATAGTTACAACTATTTTTGCAAAATTTGTCATGACTTAATATTAATCATACGTACACAAAACAAAAATTAAAAATTTATTTGTTTCTTTCAAATTTTATCTAAAATTTTAGTTGTAAATCCATAAAATCACATGATTTGTTTAACGAATGAATAATAATCTTTTTTTTACACAAAAAAAAATTTCCCAAAATAATTTTATCACTTTCGCACAAATTTTCTTTAAAAATTATTTAAAATTTATAAAATTCGCTTGAATTATAAAAAACTTTTAACAGTTTTTAATAAAATTCTTTGAGAAATTCTAAAATATTTTCAAAACTAACAAAGTTATTGTAATTTTTGCAAAATTAGCCACCAATTAATATTAATCATACGCCATCCATTAACCCTTTATCTGGCCATGTAACAGAAATGTCACATACCCAAAAATTGCCTATATATTGCTGTGTTTTATCAATATAATTATTTTAGGTTTTGTAACATAATTAGTACAAACTGTACTCAATAACAAAGAAATAAAATGTAACGGGACAATATTATTATCACATGTTTTTCTGTGCCAAAAGGTTATTGCTGAAACAAATTTCAAACCATAACAAGTGTTTAAGTTTTCAGTGTGAAAATCAGATTTGTGTTATACATATTATTTTCTTGGTTTATAATAAGTCCGTAAGTATGTAATAAAGTGATTTTCATAAAATACAACTGAAAGCAAACCATATTCTAATTGTATTTGGTTAATTTCAGTTTGTTACATTTATGTCACATTGCACAGTAATGTGTTTTTTTTTCGTAGCCTACATGTAAATATGTCGCTGACGAATGCGAAAATTTTAGAAATTCTTGAGGAAAGTGAGGATGGACTTGACTTTGACGATGATAGTGTGGCTGATCCTGAATATTCGGTAGATGTAGAAGACTCCATTTTTGAAGATGTTGCTCATGATCCTGAATATACTGTAGATGCACAAGACGCCATTATCGAAGATGTTGCTCCAGATATTAACGATATAATAGAATGTGTAGGAAATGAAGCAGCAGAAAGTAGGCAATGCCAAAAGAAGCGTTATGAGAACATTCTTTGGAAAAAGAAAAACCTTGTTCTAAATGAGCAACAACTGATATTCAAAGGGAATACAACATTGCCCGAAGAAATAAAAAGCCTTAGCACTCCAATACAATATTTTTTTTACTTCCTTTCAAAAGAAATGTTGCAATACATTGCTGATGAAACAAATTTGTATATCACGCAAAAGGACATCAGTGATACATTTCGCGTAGCACAAATAGATATTCAACAATTTATTGGCATTGTGTACATGATGTCGTTGGTACAGCTTCCTAATGCATCCAGTCACTGGAGCAACAGCATTGGGACCACAAAAATACGAGAAGTGATGCCTTTAAAAAAATTTGAAAAAATTAGACGGGTAATTCACTTCAATGATAACACCAAAAATCTGGCTGCAACCGACAAAAATTATGATAGAATGTTTAAAGTCCGGCCAGTCATAGACGAATTAAATAAAAATTTTCGTAAAGTTCCTCTTGAACCACATCTTTGTGTCGATGAACAGATGTGTTCTACCAAAGCCAGAAACCATCTAAAGCGTTACATACCTAACAAACCCCATAAATGGGGTTATAAAATATATGTACTATGTGGGTCTTCGGGATTCGCTTATAAAATTGAGCCAGAAAAATAGAAATTGAATTATTTCTAGATTAAACAATTGAAACAAACTAATTTTTGTTGAAATTTGTTAAAGAAATGAACAAATTCAAGGAACCTTAATAAGAAATTGAAATAAATTTTATAATTTTCTCCAAATTTTTTTGAATTTTTCTTAAATTGTTAAATTATTCCTTTTTTTAAGCCGAATTCCCTTAATTCATTAGCATAATTGTTAAACTTTAAATGCCATTTTATAATTCCAAGTATTAGCTACAAAAAGCAACCAATACAAACTACTTACAAACCGAAATGCCAAAGAAACATGGCATATATAGTTTTACAATATAATTTCGTATTAATAGTAAAACATATAAGGTTTTTTTTAAGAAATACAAAAAAAAATTCCCCAGAAACTTTTTTAAAATTACGATAGTAGACTTGTTGTAAAAGTTTCTACTTAAAATTATCCGTTTTTTTGCTTCTTTGTCTTGTTTTGCTAACTCCTTGGTTAACATATGAAATCCACTTTCAATCCTCAATCAAGCTGTATGTAACATTAGGTTGTACAACATTTTTATATGTTTTTCCAGAATTCTTTTCTCTTTTTCTGTGTTTCTTTTTTCAACATTTGTTTTCAAAGTTTTATAAGAAAAAGATTTCTTATTCAGTGTTTTTATTGTTGTAACTGAAAAAGTTGTATCTACCTAGAGTAACAGAAACAAAAATAAAAAACACACGCATTAAACCTAAAAAGTTTTCTTTTCTTTTATTTGTTTCTTTGTTTTTTTTTTCTTCAAAATATTTAAAATCATTTTATAACTTTTTATGTAGCAGCCATTAAAACCAAAATGTTTGAGGATTTGTTTGCTCTCTTTTTATAGTTGTTTAATATTTAATGACATTATGGTAAATATGTGGTACAACAAAGGCCTTATAATTATTTTATAAATTGGGTTTAAAGAATAAGTTAAATTAAATAAATTTATTAATAAAATTTTAAAACCATTTAGGGAAATAAATAAAGCTTTACTTGTTTTCTTTGGGAATTTGTTTAAAAATTTCCAAAATCTTTTATAGTTTTCAAGTTATAGGGATTTTAGTAAAATTTTACGGGGAGCGTATGATTAATATTAATTTATGGCAAATTTTACTAAATTGTTAAAATTTTACTAAAATTCTTAAGAGACTTTGAATGTTTTTATATATTTAGCTAGAAAACACTTGAATGCTATAAAATCAAGCTAAAATAATACAAAATTTTAAAATTTCCTCAAAAAAAATTTTAATTGTTTTAAATTTTCAATTTTTTCTAAATAAAATTTTAAATTTTTATGACTTATTTTATAATTTACTTTGCTGCTGATTGTTTGCTTTTAAAAACCTGTAAAATTTCTTCCCTATCTTTTATAGTTTTTAAGTTATAGCGTTTTTAGTAAAAATGTTGTAGGGAGCGTATGATTAATATTAATTCTTAAAAAATTTTACTTAATTATTAAATTAGTTAAATAAATTTTAATAGATTTTGTTTTTTTCTAAAGCAATGGCTAGAAAAGATTTTAATCATAAAAATTATAAAAATTTGTAGAGATTTTCCAAAAAATACAGATAAAAAATAGAATTTTCCAAATTTTTTTTTTAAATTATTCTGATCTTGAAAATTTATTTTGTAATGTCATATTTTCTGTTAAAACAAAAGAAATTTATGAAAAAATTTAAAATTTTGTTCTAAATTTAAAATTTTTTTTATAAATTTTTGAATTTTATAAAATTCAAAATTTCCATTTTTTTCTTATTTTGTGTTTAATTATAATAAAATTATTTATTTGTAAAAAATATTATTTCTTAAAATTTTTTTTATAAATTTTAAAAAAATAAATTGAAAATTTTCCAAAAAAAAAATTGTTAATCAATTTAATTGTATTACTTCTTTGCAATCCTTTTAAAATTTTCCAAAAATTTGCTTTAGTTTTCAATTTATGGATATTTCAAAAAATTCAATTTGGTTGCGTATGATTAATATTAATTCCGCTCAAATTTTTTTAAATCTGGAACAATTTCTGTAAATTTTAAGGGATTTCAAAAATTTTAAAGGATTTTAATTAAAAACATTTCAGGCTTCATTGTTACAAAACAAATTTTTAAATTTGTTGTTTTTATACTTTAAAAAATCCTTACAAATCTAAAGATTTAAAATTTTCATTTTCCTTACATATTGATTATTGGCTTACTTTGGAAAAAATTTCTTACCTTTACTTTGTTTTATGCTAACAGCATATTTATTAAATAAAAATCTTACAAAAATATAAAGATTTTTTTTATTTGCCATTATTTTCTATTGAGATTTCATTAAAAGTTTTTTTTTATATATATATATTTGTCTTGATAGCTTTTTCATTTGATAAAGTGTTTGTAAGTGCAGAAGTTAAGGGAGGGTATAAAACTCAACTTGGCATAAAATTTAATAAACAAATTTTCTGTGTAGCTGCCTCCCACCCTCTCTCTCTCTAGATATATATAAAGCTATAAATACTTTTTAGCTTACTCTGCTGCTCCATAAAAAGTTTCAAATTTCTTACAAAATACAAAAAGAAACGATAAATTTTCAGCATATACATCTTGCTTACCTTTAGACATGTTAATTAAGTGTAATAATTAAGTGAAAAAGTGCAATATAGCAGAAAATTTAATAAAGGTAAAGAAATAACAAACAAACAAAAAAAGAAACTTTATATTTTAAGAAAATTAAAACTCTAACAACAGAATGAAGGAGTTGTTAAGCAAAAAATCTAATTATTATTTATTTTAAAATAATATTTTCCCTATATATAACATAACCAGTCAGGTTATAAACCAATGACCTCTTTATAAAGATTTTTAAACTCAAATTTCAGGGTACTTTTTCTACAAAAAAAAAAGAAATGATTTAAATTTACCTTTACATTCAACTACATTTGTTGAATGTTTGTTAGATTAAATGTTGCTTACGAACATCAAAAATAAAATGAACATTATCCTTGCTCATCGTCATTGCCAGCCAGGCTCCTCAACATCATCATCATTATCGTTATTATTATTGTAAACAACAGCAACAACAAGAACAACTTTATAATGCTTAACATTATATTCTTCATACTCCAGCTCATCATCAACAAGAGAAATAATAAATACCAGAAAAAAATATTGTAAAAGAAAATAAATAAACAAGAGTATACACAGCTGAGTTGTAATATTGTGTAGGGGTAGCTATAAGTAATAGTTTTTTAAATCCCCCTTAAAGTATGCTATAATATTTCTAAATTAAATTAAGGTAATGAGGCGTATGATTAATATTAAACTCTAATATTTAACTTTTCTTAGTTTTGGATATAGTTTATTGTAGTTTCAATTCCTTTCTTTTATATACTTTTGGAATTTTCTAAAAGTGTTTTATAGTTTTCAAGTTATAGAGATTTTAGTTAATTTGTTTGTGGGAGCGTATGAGTGATATTAATTTATGGGAAATTTTACAAAACTGTTAAAAACTTCCATAATTTTCAAAGTAAGTCGATTTTTTTAACAGTTTTTTATAGAAAACACTTCTGTTATTAAGCCCCAAAACAAAAATGATGAAAATTCCAGAAGATTTTTTCCAAAAGTTATAAACAAATTTGAATTAACATTTTTTTTTATTATTTTTAAATTAAATAAAATTAAAATTTTATTATTTTTAAATTTAAATTAAAATGTTACTTACTTATTACTTTTATTTTTAAGAAATATTTAAAATATCTAAAAAAAATCTTAAATATTAATTTTTTTAAAAATATTTAAATTTTATTTAGAAAATTTTTTAAATTTATTTCGATTTTAATATTCAAAATAAATCAATTAAATATTTTGAGAAAAAATATTTCCAAGTTAAGAAATTTGCTAGAAGAAAAAAACGAAAATGAAATTTTTTTGGAAAAAAAATATTTTTATTTTTTGTTACAAAATTTTTAATTTTTCTTAAGAAAAAATCAAAAATATTTCATATTTCATCTTGACTTTTAACCATTGAAATGTTTTCTTTCCATTCATAGAAAAAAATCTTGATATATTAGATAATTGCTTAATGTTTTCAATAGTTTTGTAAAAATACTCTTAAATTAATATTAATCATACGCAACCTGGAAAATTTTTAGTAAAAACGCAATAACTTCAAAACTCTCTAAGATATTTAAGAAATTTAAACTGTTTTAAAAAGAAAACTATTAGATCAATCATAATTAATAAAATAATTTATATAAATGAAAGAAATGAAACAAAATTTTAAATATAATAAAAAAAATATTTTTGTTTTTGAAAAACTTAAAAATAAATTTAATAATTCTTATGATTTATAAACATTTTATTTCTAAATTGATTAAGATTTTATTATAAAAATAGCTATTTGTGTTTGTTTTCTTTTCAAAACATTTTAAATTCCTTAAAAATTTTGTTTAGTTTTAAACTTATAGTAAAGTTAGTAAAATTAGTTTATGGAGCGTATGATTAATATTAGTTTAGGAGCAATCTTACTAAATTGTTAAGAACTTCAATAGCCAAACTATATGGATTCCAAATTTGTATTATATTTTTAGATAGAAAACAATACAATGTTAAAATTCAATAGAAAAAATTAAAGAATTTAAAATTTTTCCAAAAAAAAAAAATCAAAGGAATTTAGTTATTTTTGGGAAATTATTAAATTCATTTATTAATTTAACAATATTTTCATGTTTTAAGATAGAAAACCACCTAATGATTAATAATCAATACAAAAATTAGAAAAATTTTAAAGATTTTCTAAAAAAAATAATTTTTTTTAAATTTTAAAATTTTGTTGTGAGAATTTCCAATTAATTTAGATTTTTATATAAATTGTTGTACCTGTAACTGTTTTCTATTGAAAATATTTGAAATTTTATAAAAATCTTGTTTAGTTTTCAAGTTATAGCGATTTTAGTGCAATGGTTTTATGGAGCGTATGATTAATATTAATTTAGGAGTAATTTTAGAAAATTGTAAAAAACTATAACAATTTTTAAAAAATTTTCAATTTTGTTTAAATTTTTAAATAGATAACACTTTTAAAACAAATAAAATAGAGCATCTATTAAAAATTATCATTGAAAATCACAAATTATTTCTATTCCAAAAAAAAGTTTTTAACAGAAATTTATATAATTCAATGTTTTTACATAGAAAATTATTCAATGTTTAAAAAACAAGTACAAAAATGATAAAATTTTTTTTTTATTACAAAAAAAATTTTACAGATTTTTTATATTTAGTAGAATTTTACATAACAGTATGGTTTTATAGAGAAAATCGTTCAATGATTAACAATAATGCAAAAATTATAAAATTAAAAGAAGCACTTTTTTTATTTTTTTCTAGATTTATAAATTTTGTTAAGAAAAATTTAAATTTTTGAAATTAATGCTAAATCTCCCTGTTTTCCTTAAGAAACATTTAAAATTGCTTAAAAATCTTTTATAGTTTTCAAGTTATAGCGATTTTACAAAAATTGTGTTACATGGCGTATGATTAATATTAATTTATGACAATTTCTTTTAAAATCTTAAAATATTAAAAAATTTCCTCACACATAGCCAAAGATTTTATGTTTTTAAATAGAAAACAATTTAAAATTTAAAAATTAGTTTGAAATATTAAATAATTTTTCAATATTTTTCTTAAAATTGTTAAAGAAAAAACTTTCTCGAAAATTTTTATTTTTTCTAAATTTTTTTATAAAGAAAAAAGTTGGTTTTAAATATAATTTCT
The DNA here is from genome assembly GCF_958450345.1 of Calliphora vicina. Classification (NCBI taxonomy): domain Eukaryota; kingdom Metazoa; phylum Arthropoda; class Insecta; order Diptera; family Calliphoridae; genus Calliphora; species Calliphora vicina. The sequence continues at coordinate 119,534,641 of NC_088783.1, forward strand.
TTGAAAACTGTTACTTATTGATTAAAAAGTATATATTACCTTAATACCCTACAAAATAATGCTGCCAGTAAGCTTAATATAAACAAATTCTGTTGAAATACTTAAAACGATAATGATGATGATGATGCTGATGACTGCTTATTTTAATTTTCAGCAACTTTATGTAAACTTGTACTTGTATTTTAACGTATTTGCAATATAAACGGTAATTTCTTTCCACCTGCTTTGCTACCCTCTTGCTTATTTATTTATTTACCTACTCATTTGCCGCCCCTTACGAGCTATACATTCCTTGCTTTTTCGTTTTCTTTCTTGTTAAAGTTAAAACGTTAAAGCTGCTTTAAGCATATACAAATATAAAGACATGCTAAAATGTAAAAAATAAAAAAAGAAACAACAACTTGGTCAATATTTGTTCATTTCTTTTTAACATCAAGCTGTTTTAGTATATTCCTCGTTGGCTGTATCCAACGTAATTTTGCTAAACAACAAGCACATAAAATGAGAGATAAGAAACAGCCAACAAACAAAATTCCTTCAAATAAAGATTACCATTTATTTAACTCAACAAAAAACAAGAAAAATATAAAAAAACAACAGCAACAAAATCTTAAGAAATGTTTGAGCTTTCATATAGCAGCATTTTAATGCAATCAACTTTAATTGGTAGTTTTAAAAATGTGTACACACCAACAGAAATTCTTTAGAAATAACCCCAAAAATATTTTCATTTTATAGAATTTCTAAGGGTTTTTATAACCACCACACATATTCAAATTTCCAAACAAACACAATAAATATGTATAGGGATTTGCTATCAACTTTCAAACTCATATAACAGACAGCAGTTTTTCCAGTTAGGAATAAAGTTTTAGGTCCTTTGTTACCGTAAAATGTATGAACGAAGAAAAGAAAAATTAAACCAAAAAACTTATTTAATAAGTTTTTCTTTATTTCTGGTATGTCAGATAGAGAGAAAGAGAAAAAAATACAAATTAATTGAAATGAATAACTAGCATCTATCAAAGTTTGAAACTCAAACTATACAAACTATTTTCAATCTATAATAAATTTTGGGTTTTCACAGTAAAAACATCAACTATTTATTAGCAATTACTCTAAATAAAATAGTTCAATAAACTTTAAAAAAAGGATTAAAGTAAAGGAAAATCAAACCAAAAAAAAATAACTAAACAAATGTAGTCAATTAAATGGTTTAAAATAAAATGTGGCCTAGTTAAGATATATAAATCTAAAAAAAAATAATTTTTGAAAAAAATTATTTTTATTTTTTGTTACAAATTTTTAATTTTTTTTAAGAAAATTTCAAAAATATGTAATATTTCATAATCAGTTTTAACAATTGAAATGTTTTCTTTCAATTAATACAAAAAAATCTTGATATATTAGAAAATTTCTTAATGTTTTCAACAGTTTTGTAAAAATACTCTTGAATTAATATTAATCATACGCTATCTGAAACAATTTTAGTAAAAACGCTATAACTTCAAAACTATAAAAGATTTTTTAGAAATTTAAATGGTTTTTAAAAGCAAACTATTAGATCAACCATAATTAATAAAATATTTTATATAAATATTAAAAAATTATAATAAAATTTTAAAAATAAAAAAAAAATATTTTTTTTTTTTTGAAAAATTTAATAATAATTTTAATGATTTGTAAACATTTAAATGTTTTATAACAATTTTTATAAAATATTTTTTTAAGAAAAAATTATTGCAGTGTTTTATTTGTATTATTATCAAAACGTATTATAAATATTTGATAAATTCTTACCCCCATATGCATAAACAGTTTATAAATTTATCAAAGGTTTATGAAACAGATTTTGTATGAAAATTTTGTTTTATAAACCTTTCATAAATTTATAAACTGTTTATGCATATGAGGGTTAATGTTTTTAACAGTTTTGTAAAAATACTCTTCAATTAATATTAATCATACGTACCCCCAAATAATTTTAGTAAAAACGCTATAACTTCAAAACTATACAAGATTTAAAAAAAATTTAAATGCTTCTCAAAGAAAACATTCAGCAGCATAATAATTTTGAAAATAGTTTATAACTATATGAAGATTTGCAAAAAGTTAAAAAAAAAAAATTTGGAAAAAAAATTCCATAAATTTTTGTTTATTTTTTTGCAGAATCTTTAAAAATTTTAATAATTTTCATAAAGATTCATAATCATTCAAGTGTTTTCTATGTAAAAATACTAAAAATTTCAAAATCTGTTGAAGAATATAGAAGGTATGAATAATAATGTAAAATTTGTTCTTAATTAATATTAATCATACGTCACCTTACACAATTTTGCTAAAAATGCTATAATTTGAAATGAATTTAAGATTATCTAAAAATTTCAAATGTTTCTGAAACATCACAATAACAAGAAGCCTTAGTAAAATAAAACTGTTTAAAAATCTAATATATAAAACAAAATTTTAGTTATAGAAAAAAATTCCTAAAATTCTTTTATTATTTTTTGAAGATTCTTTAAAAACTTATAATTTTTACAAAGATTCTTAAACATTCAAGTGTTTTCTATATTAAAATACCAAAAACTTCAAAATATGTTGAAAAATTATTGTAAATATGAATAATATTGTAAAATTTGTTATTAATTAATATTAATCATACGTCCCCTTATACAATTTTGTTAAAAACGTTATAATTCTAAATGTATATAAGATTTTCGAAAAATTTGGAATGTTTCTGAAACAGCACAATAACAAGTTGCTTTATTTATATAAAACTGTTTAAAATTTTATTAAAAAAAAATTTAACTTGAGAAAAAATTTCTTAAATGTTTGTTTATTTTTGGAAGAATCTTTTAAAACTTTTATAATTTTTATGAAGATTCTTAATCTTTCAAGGGTTTTCTATGAAAAACTGCCAAAAATTTCCAAATATTTTAAAATTTATGGAAGTTATGAGTAATATTGTAAAATTTGTTCTTAATTAATATTAATCATACGTGCCCTTAAACAATTTTCTTAAAATCCCTCTAACTTTTAAGTTTTTTAAGATTTTCAAGAAATTTAAAGTTTTTTTAAAAGAAAACAATTAAAGCCATGTTTTAATTTATAGCCTTTTACTATTTTTATAACAAAAAAAATATCTATCTTCATTTAAAACTCCATTTCTGGTTTTACTACTTCTCCCTGTTAATCTATTATTCTTTTATGGCTTTTTTTAAGTGTCTTCCTCTGAGTTTGGCTCATGATAAATCGTTAGTAACACAACATTATCTAAGAGCAAGTAATGAATATATAAGAAAAAAAAACCTTAAACATTTTCAACTGTCATTTAAAAACCTTTTTGTAGTTTTTCTCTTTCCGTTTCCTAAATACAAATACAAAACACAGCTACTAACAACAATCAAACTCTTAGAGAATATAAAACAAACTTTTGGCATTTCTTTCGTTTAGTTTATTTACTATTTTGCCAATCAATTTAACCTACAAAAACCAAAAACAAAAACCTAATACCCCAATGAATATAATATTTTGTGGTCAAGCCGGTGGTAAATACACACAGCGAAAGAAACTTGAAAAATACAAATACACACAACACCATCATTTATCATGGACAAATGCTACCAAAAAAAACAAAAAAAAGTGGTAAAAAGTCAAAAATACTATAAAATACAGCAGCAGAAACCATCAACGAGCATAATAACGAGCCAAACAATCAAAAAAGAAAAAAACGAAAAAAGTTTCCCCAAAAAAAATTATGGTGTTTTTGTATTTGTTTGTATTTTTTACACAAATTTAAATTTATGTTGACAAAACAATAAAATCTATTCCCCTGACGATGCCAAATACAACCAAAAAAAAACTGAAAATTTTTCAGCTATTCTTCTCGCCTTAGAGGGCAAACTATAGCAGCACAAGAAAACGTTTTTCAAAAATATGTATTTTATTTATAACCAACAATACAAAACACTGCACAACTAATGATTGTTGTTGGCAATAGAAAACCTCTAGAAAAAACTTGCATGTAACATAACTTTTACAACACACTGTAGTATTTTTTCCCCTCAATATGAAAAGCGCTGCTAAAACACTAACGAAAACATTTTGAAGTATTGATTTTATTTTATCGACATTAAGAGATGCCTTGGTATACAAAAAAACCCACTGAAAAACATGGAAAATTTTCCATTTCCACCCTTAAGCCTTAGTCAAACTTATATTCATATAATTTTTTTTATTTTTTTTTTATTTTTTTTTTTTTTGTTCGTTATATCTTTACTTTTTAGCCACGTATTTAATTCTACGTGGCATATAAAAGTAATACTCGTGCAGTCAGCTATAGACTATACAAGACGTTGTTGCGAAATTGTAATAATTTTTAAATTGACAAAGATAAAAACTGGCAAGAACAACGAAATTAAAACGTACATAAAAACGAAACGAAAAACACAAATGAACATTTTACAAATAATTTGTAAGAACTTGTGATAACAAATGGTTCAACACCCTAAAGAAAATATAAAAAAGAAGCACAATTCAAAGGACAGAGGACAAATATAAAGGCAAGCCGAAGAAACTTTATAAAAAATTAAATTTAAAAAAAAAATTCTTAAATTTTTGTTTATTTTTTCAAAAAATCTTAAAAAAACTTTTATAATTTTTATAAAGATTCTTAATCATTCAAGTGTTTTCTATGTAAAACTAACAAAAATTTTAAAATCTGTTGAAAATTATAGAAGTTATCAAAAATTTTGCAAAATTTCTTCTTAATTAATATTAATCATACGTCCCCTTAAACAATTTTCTTAAAATTCCCATAATTTTTAATGTATTTAAGATTTTCTAAAAATTTTATATGTTTCTGAATTAGAACAATTAAAAGTAGCTTTATTTCTATAAAACTGTTTCAAAAATTTATTAAATAAAAAAAATTTCAACTTTAGAAAAAAAGTTATCAATAATTTTGTAATAATTGTTCTTAATTAATATTAATCATACGTCCCCTTATACAATTTAGCTAAAATTGCTATAATTTGAAATGTATTTAAGATTTTCTAAAAATTTTAAATGTTTCTGAATTAGAACAATAACAAGTAACTTTATTTCTATAAAACTGTTTCAAAAATTTATTAAATAAAAAAAATTCCTTAAATTTTTCTTCATTTTTTCAAAGAATCTTTAACAACTTTTCTAATTTTTATAAAGGTTCTTAATCATTCAAGTGTTTTCTATGTAAAACGACCACAAATTTTAAAATCTGTTGAAAATTATAGAAGTTATCAACAATTTTGTAAAATTTGTTCATAATTAATATTAATCATACGTACCCTTAAACAATTTTATTAAAAACGTTTTAATTTTAAATGTTTATAAGATTTTCTAAAAAATTTTAAATGTTTCTGAATTAGAACAATAACAAGTAACTTTATTTATATAAAACTGTTTAAAAATTTATTAAATAAAAAAAAAAAATTTCAACTTTAGATAAAATTGCTTAAGTTTTTGTTTATTTTTTTTAAGAGTCTTAAAAAACTTTTATAATTTGTATAAAGATTCTTAATCATTCAAGTGTTTTCTATATAAAATTAACAAAAATTTCAAAATCTTTTAAAAATTATTGTAATTATGAACAATTTTACAAAATTTGCTCTTAATTAATATTAATCATACGTCACCTTAAACAATTTCACTGAAAACGTTATAATTTTAAATGTAAATAAGATTTTCTATAAATTTAAAATGTTTCTGAAATAACAAATTCATAATTACAAAATTCAAAGCTTTTTTGAAAAAAATTTAAATTTTTGAATTTTTAGTTAGATTTTAAAGAACTGTTTGAAATCTTTCTCTCTTATTTAACATAAAATCCTTAAATTTTTTAAATTAAAAGCTTTTTTGAGAAATTGTTTCAAATTAAAATTTTAAATGTTTGAATTTTAAGCTTTTAAATTGAATTTTTTGAAAGCTCTCTCTTATTTAACATAAAATCTAAAAGCTTTCAAAACTTAAAACTTTGGCAGAATTTAAATTTTCTTTTTCAGCTATTTTAAAACGTTCCAAATTTTATTTGTAAATGAAAAGATTTAAAAAAGTTTTTTTTTAAAAAAAGCTTTTTTTTAGACAATAAATGAGTCATTAAGATTTTTCTTTAAAACTTCTTGGAAATTATCAATTATTTGTCTGGTGACTTCAATTTACATTTCAAAAGCTTTTTTTCAAACAATCATTAAATTTTAAAGCTTATATAACTAAAGCTTTTTCATATGCCTTTTTTGTTCCAAAATGAAAGCTGTAAAATGTCTTGTATTCATTTACAAATTAAGCATGTAATTTGTTTGTCCTTGATAAACTAAAAATTTCATTACAAAATCTTCCTTCTTTTCTTACTGCTCTAATAAAAACCGAACATTTTTTAATCCTGGCTGTCTTTTGAATACAATAAAGTATGTTTTGTTGGTATCTCTCTCTCTCTGGCTAAGTGTACTTTATTGTGTAGTTTATTAAAATTTCTGCAATAAACCCCAAAAAAGAAATATGTGGAAATAAATGGCAAAAAAAAAGAGAAGAAAATAAAGAGAATTAATCCTTTTAAATCACTTAAAACAAATACATCTCCTGTGTGTAGGTCTGTCTGTCCATCCGTCTGTCTGTTATTTTCAAAAGTTATTTTCTCTGCTAACGTTGCCAACAATGTTGGGTTTTTCATGGTAGGTAGATGGATGGTTGTAATGACAGCTTAAGGTGGCACCCTGGCAGGGAGAAAAAAAAACCCAGGGAGTTAAATATTGTTGTTATTGCTTGTGTTTATTTTCCTTTTTTCGGTTTAGGAGGTTGTTTTGTGTAAAACCCTTCATTGTCTGTCCTACCCAGGTTCTTAGTCATTACATTTATCCTTTATTTTTGTACAATATTTTGTTTTTTGAGGAGGAGGCGGGGAACAACATGTTATTTTTCCAGTAGCTTAGTTAGAGTTTTGCCTGGTTTGTTTTAAGGTTGTTGGGGATAAAACAAAGAGTGTGAGTGAGTGAGTTACTTGGACAATTCTAAAAAGGAGTGTGGAATTTCTAAAATTGTATTTGAGTTTTTATGGTTACGCTTGTGTTGGGTGTTTATGTTGTTGTTATAACAACATTAAAACCAAAACACCACACAACAACAATAACATCAACAGCAAAAACTTGAGCAAAATATTTGCTCCTAACCTTTCCTTTTCATTGTATTTTTTTTCTTTTGAGGTGTAACTTTACAACAATAAAAATTTAAATTAAAAGTTTACGCCATAAATTTTAACGACATTTTTCCATTTAAATGTTATAACAAAATAACATTTCTTTAAAATAAATCCTTTTATTTAAGTTTTATTTTTGTTTTGTGGAGCTTTTAACAATCATATCAATTGGTTAAAGATTATTAAGCCACTAAAAACCAACCATAACAATGACAGTATCGAGGTGACAACGTCAAAGAGAAATTTTTAAATGAAGAGTATTTCAAAGCTTTAAAGGACATTCAATTTAAAAAGGTTAGAACAATTTATAGAATTAAGTAGAATTTATATATTTTCAAGGGTTTGAAAGTACATAGTTATTGCTAGTGTTGTTAATGGTGTCCTTCAAATAACAAATACAAATGTATAACCCTAAAAAAGTTGTAAAAGGTTTCTTTGTTTTGTTGTAATTGCGCAAAACAGTAGCTCAAAATTTATTGATAACAGGCCTATAAAAAATAATTAAAAAATAAAATTGTACATAAAGCTTTTTCTAAATTTTGAAAAAATTAATAACTTTTTTCTAACACTTTCAACTTCCAAAATAAAGTTTCGTTAAGTTTTTTAAGTTCTCAAAATTTTAAAATGTTTCCAGATTTGAATTGCTCATTATGTTTATATAACAAATCTGTATTCAAACAATTTCGGTTTCAAAAATAAATTTTCGTTAAGTTTTTTAAGTTGTCAAAATTACAAAATGTTAACAGATTTGAATTGCTCATTATGTTTATACAATAAATCTATTAAAATTTAATTTCAAATACTTTTGGTTTCGAAAAAAAAGTTTCGTTAAGTTTTTTAAATTTTCAAAATTTATAAATTTTTCCAGACTTTAACTGCTCACTATGTATATATAACAAATGTATTAAAATTTCCTTTCAAACACTTTTGGTTTCGAAAAAAAAGTTTCGTTAAGTTTTTTAAATTCTCATAATTACAAAATCTTTCTAGATTTGAATTGCTCATTATGTTTATATAACAAATCCATTAAAATTTTTATTCTAACACTTTCGGTTTCGAAATAAAAGTTTCGTTAAGTTTTTAAAAATTCTCAAAATTCAAAAATTTTTCCAAAATTTAATCTTTTATTATATATACTAAGCAAATATTTCAAAATTTCCATTAAAACACTTTTGGTTTCGAAATAAAAGTTTCGTTAAGTTTTTTAAATTTTCAAAATTCCAAAATTTTTCCAAAATTTAATATTTCATTATGTATACTAAGCAAATATATTTAAATTTTCTTTCAAACACTTTTGGTTTCAAAAAAAAAGTTTCGTTAAGTTTTTTAAATTTTCAAAATTTATAAATTTGTCCAGACTTTAACTGCTCACTATGTATATATAACAAATATATTAAAATTTCTTTTCAAACACATTTGGTTTCGAAATAAAAGTTTCGTTAAGTTTTTTAAATTTTCAAAATTCCAAAATTTTATCTTTTATTATGTATACTAAGCAAATATATTAAAATTTTCTATCAAACACTTTTGGTTTCGAAAAGAAAGTTTCGTTAAGTTTTTTAGGTTCTCAAAATTTTAAAATGTTTACAGATTTGAATTTTTCATCATGTTTATATAACAAATCCATTAAAATTTCCATTCAAACACTTTTGGTTTCGAAATAAAAGTTTCGTTAAGTTTTTTAAATTTTCAAAATTTTTTCCAAAATTTAATCTTTCATTATGTATACTAAAGGAATATAGAAAAATATTGATTCAAATACTTTCGGTTTCGAAAATAAACTTTCGTTAAGTTTTTAAAAGTTCTCGAAATTAAAAATTTTTCCAGAATTTAATCTTAACCTTATGTTAATCAAATATACATATACAAATTTATATTCAAATTCTTTTGTATTCGAAAATAAAGTTTCGTTAAGTTTTTTTAAATTCTCAAAATATTAAACTTTTTCAGTTTTTTTTCGTTCTTTAGTTATATTAAACGAATAAATAAAACATTTCTCTCAAATACTTTTGGTTTCCAAAATAAAGTTTCGTTAAGTTTTTTAAATTCGAAATATTCAAGAAAAACTTTTTAAATAAGATTTTATTTTATTTATTTAAATGATATAAACGCTTGTCGCTACAAGCACATTTTTTTCCTGAAGATACTATACAACAAAGTAGAGAAATATTGAAATTAAAATTCAAACATTTTTATAAAAACGACCATAACCTTAAAAGATTAATAAAAAAATATCAAATATAATATAATAACTAATTTAATTTATTTACTTTTCTTTCTTTTCAGAAACATTGGAAGGCAAAGATGACAAAATATTCTCAATAATTCCGCAAGTTATTCCAAAACCGAGGATAATCTGTGATAGACAAAAATCGGTAGTGGGCTCTTTAATTTAAGTAATCAAACATTAAACTATTTTTTGTAAATCAAAATTATTCAAGCAAATTGTTAAAGAATAAAGATAATAAAAAAAGTAATAAAAAAAACACCTAATATAAATATCTTTTTATTAGTTTTTGTAATTTGTTTTTTATAAAAATCTGTACAAGTAAGTATAAGAACAAATTAACAAATGAGTAGAAAGGATTCGAATGATGTAAGTAGCAGCGATAATTATTGAAGTTAATTCAAAACAGAATACGAAAATTAACTTTTTCTTTAATTGATACAAGAATTACAAGTAAACTGCAACACTGTGCCATTGTTTAGTATCAGCTGATTTTATTTGCGCCTAACTTCCGGCAACACATTTTTCTTTAATGTTTTGTTCATCAACTCAAATTTACATTTTACCAATTTTTGCAAAAATCATGTTTTTTGCATTTATTTCCTTAAATAGCGCTTAAATCGGGCCGAAAACACCTATTAATCTGTTTTGCCACCCGCTGAATCCGAAAATGACATCCATTTTTTGATCCGATCGATTTTTTAAAAATTAAAAAAAAATATTAAGAAAAGTGAACCACAGTGTGGGTATTAGTCTCTGCTTATTTTTATTTGCGCCTGAATTCCGGCAACACATTTTTCTTTAGTATTTTGTTTATAAAAGAAAAAGTAAAATTTTACCAATTTGTCCAAAAAACATGTTTTTTGCATTTATCTCCTTAAATAGCGTCCGAAACGGGCCGAAAACACCTATTAACCTGTTTTGCCACCCGCTGAATCCGAAAATCGCATCCATTTTTTGATCCGATCGATTTTTTAAAAAGTAAAAAAAAATTTATGAAAAATGTACTACTGTGTCAGGGTTTTTGTCTCTGCTTAATTTTTCTTGGCGCCTGAATTCAGGCAACACATTTTTCTTTAATGTTTTGTTTATAAATTCAAAGTTACATTTCACCATTTTTCTCAAAAAACATGTTTTTTGCATTTATCTCCTTAAATAACGTCCAAATCGGGCCGAAAACACCTATTAATCTGTTTTGTCACCCGCTGAATCCGAAAATGACATCCAGTTTTTGATCCGATCGATTTTTTAAAAAGTAAAAAAAAAATTTATGAAAAATTAACTACTGTGTCAGGGTTTTTGTCTCTGCTTAATTTTTTGTTTGCGCCTGAATTCCGGCAACACATTTTTCTTTAGTGTTTTGTTTATAAACGAAAAGTAAAATTTGACCAATTTTTGCAAAAATCATGTTTTTTGCATTTATCTCCTTAAATAGCGCCCAAAACGGGCCGAAAACACCTATTAATCTGTTTTGCCACCCGCTGAATCTGAAAATCGTATCCATTTTTTGATCCGATCGATTTTTTAAAAAGTAAAAAAAAAATTTATGAAAAATTAACTACTGTGTCAGGGTTTATGTCTCTGCTTATTTTTTGTTTGCGCTTGAATTCAGGCAACACATTTTTCTTTAATGTTTTGTTCATCAACTCAAAGTTACATTTTACCAATTTTTGCAAAAATCATGTTTTTTGCATTTATCTCCTCAAATAGTGGCCAAAACGGGCCGAAAACACCTATTAATCTGTTTTGCCACCCGCTGAATCCGAAAATCGCATCCATTTTTTGATCCGATCGATTTTTTAAAAAGTAAAAAAAATTTTATGAAAAATTAACTACTGTGTCAGGGTTTTTGTCTCTGCTTAATTTTTGTTTGCGCTTGAATTCAGGCAACACATTTTTCTTTAATGTTTTGTTTATCAAATCAAAGTTGAATTTTACCAATTTTTGCAAAAATCATGTTTTTTGCATTTATCTCCTTAAATAGCGGCCAAAACGGGCCGAAAACACCTATTAATCTGTTTTGCCACCCGCTGAATCCGAAAATCGCATCCATTTTTTGATCCGATCGATTTTTTAAAAAGTAAAAAAAAATTGTATGAAAAATTAACTACTGTGTCAGGGTTTTTGTCTCTGCTTAATTTTTGTTTGCGCTTGCATTCAGGCAACACATTTTTCTTTAATGTTTTGTTTATAAATTCAAAGTTACATTTTACCATTTTTCCCAAAAAACATGTTTTTTTGCATTTTTCTCCTCAAATAGCGACCAAAACGGGCCGAAAACACCTATTAATCTGTTTTGCCACCAGCTGAATCCGAAAATCGCATCCAATTTTTGATCCGATCGATTTTTTAAAAAGTAAAAAAAAATTTTATGAAAAATTAACTACTGTGTCAGGGTTTTTGTCTCTGCTTAATTTTTGTTTGCGCTTGAATTCAGGCAACACATTTTTCTTTAATGTTTTGTTTATAAACGAAAAAGTAAAATTTGACCAATTTTTGCAAAAATCATGTTTTTTGCATTTATCTCCTTAAATAGCGGCCAAAACGCGCCGAAAACACCTATTAATCTGTTTTGTCACCCGCTGAATCCGAAAATGACATCCATTTTTTAATCCGATCGATTTTTTAAAAAGTAAAAAAAAATCTTCTGAAAAATTGACTACTGTGTCAGGGTTTTTGTCTCTGCTTAACTTTTGTTTGCGCCTGAATTCCGGCAACACATTTTTATTTAATGTTTTGTTCATCAAATCAAATTTACATTTTACCAATTTTTGCAAAAATCATGTTTTTTGCATTTATCTCCTTAAATAGAGCTTAAATCGGGCCGAAAACACCTATTAATCTGTTTTGCCACCCGCTGAATCCGAAAATCGCATCCATTTTTTGATCCGATCGATTTTTTAAAAAGTAAAAAAAAAATTAATGAAAAATTAACTACTGTGTCAGGGTTTTTGTCTCTGCTTAATTTTTGTTTGCGCCTGAATTCCGGCAACACATTTTTCTTTAATGTTTTGTTTACAAAATCAAAGTTACATTTTACCAATTTATGCAAAAATCATGTTTTTTGCATTTATCTCCTTAAATAGTGGCCAAAACGGGCCGAAAACACCTATTAATCTGTTTTGCCACCCGCTGAATCCGAAAATCGCATCCATTTTTTGATCCGATCGATTTTTTAAAAAGTAAAAAAAAAATTTATGAAAAATTAACTACTGTGTCAGGGTTTTTGTCTCTGCTTAATTTTTGTTTGCGCTTGAATTCAGGCAACACATTTTTCTTTAATGTTTTGTTCATCAACTCAAAGTTACATTTTACCAATTTTTGCAAAAATCATGTTTTTTGCATTTATCTCCTCAAATAGTGGCCAAAACGGGCCGAAAACACCTATTAATCTGTTTTGCCACCCGCTGAATCCGAAAATCGCATCCATTTTTTGATCCGATCGATTTTTTAAAAAGTAAAAAAAAATTTATGAAAAATTAACTACTGTGTCAGGGTTTTTGTCTCTGCTGATTTTTATTTGCGCCTGAATTCCGGCAACTACTTTAATAATAAGCTTTCCCTATTAAATTTACAAATGAGCAAAAAATTATGCATGATTTTTATAATTTTTCTCCTTTTTTTTTTGTTATTTAAAAAAATCAACTCGTTTTTTTTGTTGTTGCATAAACATTTTTAACTTAACCTAAGAAACTTGACAAAACACAAGCATAATTGGCCTAAAAAATACAACAGTGTCTATAAGACGAATGAAACGTGGCAGCATTAGTAGCAGCAAATGAAGAAAATAAGAAAATGCTACTTTATTAGCATATTTACAAAATGAAGACACAGAAATAACATAAATTTACGTCTTTTATATGAGAAAAATCTACAAAAAAAAGCAACAAAAACATTTAAAAACTGGGGCCATATATTAACGTTAAATTTTATGCTTATAACTTGTTATCAACTACAACAACGACTACACAGACAAATAAACCTGGCCCAGCCAAACCAGCCCAGCAAAGACTACAAGTGGAGGACCTTTTATATGTGAGAAGAAATTATGCAGACATAGCTGGGAAGATTTAAATTAAAATAAACATTTTTCAGCATGAAACTCAAGAAAAAAAATGGTAAAAAAAACTAAATAAAACAGCAAGCAACGTAAAATAACAACAAAATTAGAAACCAGCATAAATTTAACAAATAAATAAAAAAAATGTAAAAAAGAAAAATGTAAATGGCAGGCAGCACAGTGGGGCTTAAAGAAATATAAATCTAAATAGAATCTAAACTAGAAGATGGGCTAGAACTAGATTAGAACTAGAACATAACTAGAACTGAACTAGAAGAGATCTTGAACTAGGGACCTGAACTAAAACTTGAATCGATTTATTGTCCAGTTTAGAAGTTTAGGACAGAATTCCTTTGTATCCCAGTCACTGTTTTAATTCCAAGTCCCGGTTGTAAACAAATTTGCTGTGTAGCTACATATAAAATTAATACATACTTACTTTTGCCTGCACGTTAACAGTATTTCCGAGTTAAATTTATTATTTCTTTTCCAGCTATTTGCTGTTTGATAAAAACAAAATTTAAAAAAGAAAAATTATAACCCTACACAATGCTAAACACACGTCTACATTTACCTAACTTTGTAAAAACACACATATGAGTGTAAAATAGCTTTTTTTTCTTTTAGCAACAAATAAGAATGTGTTAAATACACCTATGAATGTGTATACAAGCCACAAAGGAGGGCTGTATGTGTGTGTTGTTGTTAACTGTATCTGTAAACTAATATGTTAGTTTAACTATAACTACACTCACATCAAACCAACCAACCAGCCAGTTAAGTTTTCCAGCCCCGCACAACAATAACAAAAAAATTAGAAAAAATAAAGCTTTAAAGCTTTTTTTTTTGTTAAAGCTAAAGTTTTATTGAGTCTTAAAAAAACAACAAAAGCAACAAACATACATCCGTGTGTATAAACAAACAGCCTTGTGGTAGGCTTCATTTCTTACACACATAAACAATCATCATTAGTTTCCGTTTCTGTATAACTGTAGTTCTCTGAGAGAGACGTTCCTAGGTAGCTACTAGCTAGATATACATATGTACGTACATGTGTGTGTGAGTATCCTTTTAATTTATTACCTTGTTTATTAAACACACACATAGCAAAGGCACCAACCAGTATAAAGGATTTTCCCATTGAATCTATTTTTTTTCATTTTGGCTTCATTTGTTTTTATTTTTAAGGTTTTTTTTTACCTTTTATTTTCTGTAAATGTTAAAAAACAACAACCAAAAAAAAAAGAAATAACTAAATATTTTTTTGTCATGTGCTGACAGTTTCTATGGCATGGCTGGTTTTTTTTTTAAAAAAATAAAAAAGAAACAAAAAAACAGAAATACTACCAAAGTATAGGATGCTTAAGGCCTTAAACACAACAATGCCACATTGACGCTTGGTTGGTTGGATGGCTGGCTGGCTGCTTGCTCTAACATGGTAATTTTCCATAAAGTATTATGGTTATTTTTATATTCCTAACAATGTCCTTTTGTAACGCCAAACAATATTATTTAGCACCTGTTTTTAATATGTATTTAAAACAAAAACAAACAAAAAATTCACAAATTTTAAGAGAATTTTTTTAGATTTCAAACTTTATTTATATAAATAATGATGAGAATTAACAATAATTACCATAAACCATCATTGTTGAGAACAATACAAATGAAAAATTAGTATATACCTGCAAAGAAATGGAAAAAAGAAAGACATTTTATTAGTAAGAATAATAAAAAATATTAAATTAGAAATATAAGGGATTATAAAGAACTAGAACCTGAAGTAGAAATTAAACTAGAACCTCAATTAGAACTAGAACCTAAACTAGAACCTGAACTAGAACCTCAACCTGAACTAGAACCTCAATCTGAACTAGAACTTCAACTAGAACTAGATCCTCAACTAGAAACTGAAATAGAACCTCAACTAGAAACTCAATTAGAACCTCAACTAGAACTTGGACAAGAACCTGAACTAAAACTTAGACAAGAACCTGAACTAGAACTTGAACTAGAACCTGAAATAGAACCTCAACTTGAACCTAAACTAGAACTTGGACAAGAACCTCAACTAAAACTTAGACAAAAACCTGAACTAGAACCTGAAATAGAACCTCAACTAGACCTTCAACTTGAACTAGAACCTGAAGTAGCATCTGAACTAGAACCTCAACTAGAACCTCAACTTCAACCTGAACTAGATCCTGAACTTGAACCTGAAGTAGAATCTGAACTAGAACCTAAACTAGAACCTGAAATAGAACCTCAACTAGGTCCTCAACTTGAACTAGAACCTCAACTAGAACCTGAAGTAGAATCTGAACTAGAACCTGAACTAGATCCTCAACTTGAACTAGAACCTCAACTTCAACCTGAACTAGAACCTCAACCAGAACCTCAACTTGAACCTGAACTAAAACCTCAACTAGAACGTGAACTAGAAACTCAACTAGAACCTCAACTGGAACCTCAACTAAAACCCGAACTAGAACCTGAACAAGAACCTGAACTGGAACTTCAACTAGAACCTCAAATAGAACCCCAAATATAACCTCAACTTGAACTAGAACTGAACCAGAACTGAACTAGAACTGAACTAGAACTGAACTAGAACTGAACTAGAACTGAACTAGAACTGAACTAGAACTGAACTAGAACTGAACTAGAACTGAACTAGAACTGAACTAGAACTGAACTAGAACTGAACTAGAACTGAACTAGAACTGAACTAGAACTGAACTAGAACTGAACTAGAACTGAACTAGAACTGAACTAGAACTGAACTAGAACTGAACTAGAACTGAACTAGAACTGAACTAGAACTGAACTAGAACTGAACTAGAACTGAACTAGAACTGAACTAGAACTGAACTAGAACTGAACTAGAACTGAACTAGAACTGAACTAGAACTGAACTAGAACTGAACTAGAACTGAACTAGAACTGAACTAGAACTGAACTAGAACTGAACTAGAACTGAACTAGAACTGAACTAGAACTGAACTAGAACTGAACTAGAACTGAACTAGAACTGAACTAGAACTGAACTAGAACTGAACTAGAACTGAACTAGAACTGAACTAGAACTGAACTAGAACTGAACTAGAACTGAACTAGAACTGAACTAGAACTGAACTAGAACTGAACTAGAACTGAACTAGAACTGAACTAGAACTGAACTAGAACTGAACTAGAACTGAACTAGAACTGAACTAGAACTGAACTAGAACTGAACTAGAACTGAACTAGAACTGAACTAGAACTGAACTAGAACTGAACTAGAACTGAACTAGAACTGAACTAGAACTGAACTAGAACTGAACTAGAACTGAACTAGAACTGAACTAGAACTGAACTAGAACTGAACTAGAACTGAACTAGAACTGAACTAGAACTGAACTAGAACTGAACTAGAACTGAACTAGAACTGAACTAGAACTGAACTAGAACTGAACTAGAACTGAACTAGAACTGAACTAGAACTGAACTAGAACTGAACTAGAACTGAACTAGAACTGAACTAGAACTGAACTAGAACTGAACTAGAACTGAACTAGAACTGAACTAGAACTGAACTAGAACTGAACTAGAACTGAACTAGAACTGAACTAGAACTGAACTAGAACTGAACTAGAACTGAACTAGAACTGAACTAGAACTGAACTAGAACTGAACTAGAACTGAACTAGAACTGAACTAGAACTGAACTAGAACTGAACTAGAACTGAACTAGAACTGAACTAGAACTGAACTAGAACTGAACTAGAACTGAACTAGAACTGAACTAGAACTGAACTAGAACTGAACTAGAACTGAACTAGAACTGAACTAGAACTGAACTAGAACTGAACTAGAACTGAACTAGAACTGAACTAGAACTGAACTAGAACTGAACTAGAACTGAACTAGAACTGAACTAGAACTGAACTAGAACTGAACTAGAACTGAACTAGAACTGAACTAGAACTGAACTAGAACTGAACTAGAACTGAACTAGAACTGAACTAGAACTGAACTAGAACTGAACTAGAACTGAACTAGAACTGAACTAGAACTGAACTAGAACTAGAACTGAACTAGAACTGAACTAGAACTGAACTAGAACTGAACTAGAACTGAACTAGAACTGAACTAGAACTGAACTAGAACTGAACTAGAACTAGAACTGAACTAGAACTGAACTAGAACTGAACTAGAACTGAACTAGAACTGAACTAGAACTGAACTAGAACTGAACTAGAACTGAACTAGAACTGAACTAGAACTGAACTAGAACTGAACTAGAACTAGAACTGAACTAGAACTGAACTAGAACTGAACTAGAACTGAACTAGAACTGAACTAGAACTGAACTAGAACTGAACTAGAACTGAACTAGACCTTAATTAGAACTAAACTGGGCTGTGTCGAACCTTATATACCCTTCAACGTTTATTTTTATATTTTTTTTGTTTAAATAAAAATTTTTTTTGTCAAAAAACTCGGATCGTTTTTTGCTTATATCTCAGCCATTTTGTCGATTTTAAATAGCAACCGAACCGGGACTATAGCTGATATATTGATGTATGAATCATGAATGTAAGCTATTTTGGAGCTATGAGAAGTTGATTTCAACATACAAATGTATAGACTGATGGATGCTATCTATAAAGATCCAGAGTATATTTTAACTTTATTGGGTCGCAATGAAAAATATGGAATTTACAAAGCTTGCCACTTATGGTGAAGGGTATAACTAGAAGCTGTTCTCAATAGAACTGATATATTTTTTTTAAGAATATTAATGATACTTAAATATTCTTGAGTGAATCAAAGTGTTATTTTTTTATTATTGTTTGAAATTAGCTATTTTCCTTTCATGCTTTTTGCACCTTTAAATAAAACATAAATCATGTTGCTTTCTATTCCCAAAATTTCCATTTTAAAAGACATCAAAGCTTGTCTGTTATTGATACAAAGATTACTACTCTGACTTATAAATATTTGGATTTTTTCCATTATGTTTATCCAACCAAAGTATGTATATTAAGAGCTCATCCCTTTTTTTTGGCAGGAAAAATAAAATTTTCTTTGAAATCATATTAAATTTAATCTTGTTATTTGAATAAAAGCAAGACCCCTCTTAAATATTTTTTTATTCAGAATTGTGATTTTCTTTTTTTTTCTTTTTTCTGTATATTGTATTTTTGCAAATAATAATAATATATTATTCTTATCTAAATATTCAATATGTATTTCATAATGTATTTATTTATGTATGAATGAATGAGTGTATGAATGTGTATTTGTATTTGTATGGTACATGTACTAGTGGTTGTATTCTAGTGAACTTTTCATTATAATTTATGCCATTTGTTATCTAGACATGTGTGTTGTTCGGTTCGTATTGGTTGCTATATGAGTGAGTAAGCTTCAGTGTGTGTTATCAAGCACACACTTACATTTTGACCCCATTTCAATTTTTATTCAATTGTTTTTTTTTTATTCTAACATTCATACGCTCACTCACACTCTCAGATACATACAAACATCCATGCATACATTTAAACATTTACTAATGATTCATTGAAACCTTCAACATTTTTTCCAGTATTTTTTTGAAGAAGCTTCAGTTCTAGCAGCAGCTGTAGAGACAGGAGACGTACAAGTCAAAGAAGGGGTATTTGAACTCAAATTCAGTCAAGCATTAAAAACCTACATCTACCATCACCCTGTTTTATTGGGTACAACAAAAATACAACAATAAAAAAAGCAAACTGGTAGAAAAATAGAAAAAAAAGATGAATAAAATCAGGCAGAATAAACTGTTCTAACAAAACTCAACTAGGCTGAAAAGTAGTTTTCAAAAGAGGTCAAATTGAGAAGTACATTAAAAATCAATGAAAATTAAAGATAAAAAACAGATACAAAACAGAACTAGAACAGAACAGAACTAGAACAGAACTAGAACAGAACTAGAACAGAACTAGAACAGAACTAGAACAGAACTAGAACAGAACAGAACTAGAACAGAACTAGAACATAACTAGAACAGAACTAGAACAGAACTAGAACAGAACTAGAACAGAACTAGAACAGAACTAGAACAGAACTAGAACAGAACTAGAACAGAACTAGAACAGAACTAGAACAGAACTAGAACAGAACTAGAACAGAACTAGAACAGAACTAGAACAGAACTAGAACAGAACTAGAACAGAACTAGAACAGAACTAGAACAGAACTAGAACAGAACTAGAACAGAACTAGAACAGAACTAGAACAGAACTAGAACAGAACTAGAACAGAACTAGAACAGAACTAGAACAGAACTAGAACAGAACTAGAACAGAACTAGAACAGAACTAGAACAGAACTATAACAGAACTAGAACAGAACTAGAACAGAACTAGAACAGAACTAGAACAGAACTAGAACAGAACTAGAACAGAACTAGAACAGAACTAGAACAGAACTAGAACAGAACAGAACTAGAACAGAACTAGAACAGAACTAGAACAGAACTAGAACAGAACTAGAACAGAACTAGAACAGAACTAGAACAGAACAGAACTAGAACAGAACTAGAACAGAACTAGAACAGAACTAGAACAGAACTAGAACAGAACTAGAACAGAACTAGAACAGAACTAGAACAGAACTAGAACAGAACTAGAACAGAACTAGAACAGAACTAGAACAGAACTAGAACAGAACTAGAACAGAACTAGAACAGAACTAGAACAGAACTAGAACAGAACTAGAACAGAACTAGAACAGAACTAGAACAGAACTAGAACAGAACTAGAACAGAACTAGAACAGAACAGAACTAGAACAGAACTAGAACAGAACTAGAACAGAACTAGAACAGAACTAGAACTAGAACAGAACTAGAACAGAACTAGAACAGAACTAGAACAGAACTAGAACAGAACTAGAACAGAACTAGAACAGAACTAGAACAGAACTAGAACAGAACTAGAACAGAACTAGAACAGAACTAGAACAGAACTAGAACAGAACTAGAACAGAACTAGAACAGAACTAGAACAGAACTAGAACAGAACTAGAACAGAACTAGAACAGAACTAGAACAGAACTAGAACAGAACTAGAACAGAACTAGAACAGAACTAGAACTAGAACAGAACTAGAACAGAACTAGAACAGAACTAGAACAGAACTAGAACAGAACTAGAACAGAACTAGAACAGAACTAGAACAGAACAGAACTAGAACAGAACTAGAACAGAACTAGAACAGAACTAGAACAGAACTAGAACAGAACTAGAACAGAACTAGAACAGAACTAGAACAGAACTAGAACAGAACAGAACTAGAACAGAACTAGAACAGAACTAGAACAGAACTAGAACAGAACTAGAACAGAACTAGAACAGAACTAGAACAGAACTAGAACAGAACTAGAACAGAACTAGAACAGAACTAGAACAGAACTAGAACAGAACTAGAACAGAACTAGAACAGAACTAGAACAGAACTAGAACAGAACTAGAACAGAACTAGAACAGAACTAGAACAGAACTAGAACAGAACTAGAACAGAACTAGAACAGAACTAGAACAGAACTAGAACAGAACTAGAACAGAACTAGAACAGAACTAGAACAGAACTAGAACAGAACTAGAACAGAACTAGAACAGAACTAGAACAGAACTAGAACAGAACTAGAACAGAACTAGAACCTGAATTAGAACAAGACTCTGTACTAAACCCTGAACTAGAACCTCAACAAGAACCTGAACTAAAACCTGAAATAGATCCTAAACTAAAACCTAGAACTTGAACTAGAACCTGAACTAGAACTTAGAGCTTGAACTAGAACTAGAGCTTGAACTAGAATCTGAACTAGAACCTGAAGAAAAACCTGAACAGAACCTGAAGAAAAACCTGAACTAGAGCTTGAAGTAGAACCTGAAATAGAGCTTGAAGTACAACCTGAACTAGAGTCTGAACTAGAACCTGAACTAGAAGCTCAACTAGAGCTTGAAGTAGAACCTGAACTAGAGCTTGAACTAGAACATGAAGTAGAACCTCAAGAGCTTGAACTAGAACCTGAATTAGCAAATGAAGAAGAACGTGAAATGGAAGCTGAACTGGAACCTGAACTAGAACCTGATCTAGAATCTGAACTAGAATCTGAACTAGAAACTGAAATAGAACCTGAACTAGAACCTGAACTAGAGCTTGAACTAGAACCTGAACCTGAACTAGAATCGGAACTAGAATCTGAACTAGAACCTGAACTAGAATCTGAACTAGAACCTGAACTAGAATCTGAACTAGAACCTGAACTAGAAGCTCAATTAGAGCTTGAACTAGAACTTGAACTAGAACATGAAGTGGAACCTCAACTAGATCCTGAACAAGAACTCAAGCTTGAACTTGAACTAGAACCTCATCTAGAGCTTGAACTAGAACCTAAAGTAGAACCTGATCTAGACCTGAATTAGAACTTGAACTAGAACCTTAACTAGAACCTGAAAATGAACTAGAACCTGAAAATGAACCTGAACTAGAAACTGGACTAGAACCTGAACTAGAAAATGAAGTAGAACCTGAACGAGAGCTTGAACTAAAACCTGAACTAGCAAATGAAGAAGAACCTGAAATGAAAACTGAACTGGAACCTGAAAATGAATCTGAGCTAGAAAATGAAGAAGAAACTGAAATGGAACCTGAACTAGAACCGGAAGTAGAGCCTGAACTGGAACCTGAAGTAGAACTGATGTAAAACTTTAGTAAAACTGTATTTATTTTCAACTAACTTTTAAGTCTGTTTTCATACAATAAAATGTTTGTAAATATGTGTTTTACTACATGGAACAGTGATGAATATTTTTCTGTATGAATAGCAAGCAGGCATAAGTGAGTGTTTGTGAGTAAGTAGAAGAGAGTGTAAAAGAAAGAGTAAGAGCCACAGTTAGAGTAAATGTAGTCTCATACTCATACCCAGTAGTACTACAACAATATAAATTTTTCTAAAAAAAAAAGAAAAAATAACAGTCACTTAGCTGCATTGTTGTATTCATATGGCAGTATAGAGTTTATTATAACAATTTTATAAGGATTGTTGGTGTTGTAGTTGATTATAAATGTATTGGTGTAAGTGTTGGAGGGGTATTGCAGGAGTAGAGCGTAGAGATATTGGCTGAAGAGTTTAACAATGAATATCGTAAACATTGCAACGACTTGTTTCAACACAACAATTGATTGAAATTTTTTTTAGTTTTGGCTCGTTTGCTTTTAAATTAGAGTTTATCAGCGTCTGTCTGTCTATTTTATTTAAAGTATTTAAATAAATAAATTTTTGAAATGGAAAAAAATAGCAGAAAAATTTCAGTTTAACATACGTTATTTAAGTAAACATTTCCATTTAGTTTTATTTTTTTTTTAAAAAATGTTTTATTGAATTAAAAGTATTTTATTTATGTGTTATTGTTGCAAAAACGGAAGTGTATGTGTTAAAGGGTTTTTTATTTGTTTAATTTTTTATTTATTTATTTTTTTTGCTTCCTTTTTTACTTCTTGTATTTCCGTTATTTTCGTTAAAATTTTTTTTTTTCATTTTTTATTTCCTTTTTGGTATTTTATTGCAAATATTGATTGGTGTTGTTTGGTTAGTGAAGAGTGCTTAAATTGTGATTTTGTGTTTGACACATGAATTCATTTATTTATATGGCAAATAGTACAAATTACAATTTCTACAAGCCTTTAATGCTTTTCTTCGTTTTTTTTTTTTTTTGTTGGAAGGCCTTCTTAAAATAAATATTGCAACAAAAGAATGTTAAAAGATGACAGAAGGGTTTTATATAGACAAATTTGAGAGGAGTTAAATTAAACTTGTTTAAATCCTTGTTAAATTATAAACAGAAATTATATCGAATTCCTTAATTAACATTTTTGAAAAATATTTTTTCTTTTAAGTCAATAATTAACCCATTATTTTTTTTTTTTTTTTTTTTGAAAAATATTTATTTTCAGAATGTTATCAGAAATTTATTTCTATTCTACTTGTTTACAACTTTTTATTGTTTTGTATAGCTCATGGTGTAGGCTTTAAGATTTGATTAAAATATTACTAGTTTTAAAATCATTTAACCAACTTTTTTTAAATTTAGAAAAAATGTATTATTCTTTTTTTTTTTTTTTTGGAGGAAAAATTTATTTTTTTGAAAAATTATTAAAAAAAATCCCTTAAAATAGAACAAATTTTTAAATTTCAAGGATTATGTTAATATTTTAAATTAAAAATCCTAAAAATTTATAATATTAATTTTTTTTTTTTTTTTTTTGAAAAATTTATATCTTTAAAATGTTATTAGAAATTTATTTCTATTCTATATGTTTACTACTTTTTATTGTTTTTTAATGCTCATGTTGTTGGCTTTAATATTTGATAAAAATATTATAACTTTTTAAATCATTTAACCAAGTTTTTTCAAATTTAAACAAAAATCATAATTCTTTTTTTTTTTTTTTTGAGGAAAAATAATATTTTTTTGAGAAAAAGATTTAAAAACTCCTTTAAATAGGCCATTTTTATAATTAATTAGACTATACGAAATTATTACATAAAAAAAAATCATAAAAAATTCTTTCAGAATTAAAAAATTCAAAAAATTGTATTTCAAAAAAATTTAAAAAATTTAGTACCCAAATTTATAGATCCCCCCCCTAACTTTGTTATATTTTTTTTGAATTTGATGTCAGGACATTAAACTTATTTATGGCCAAACATTATAAAGCTGGTGTCAAACAGAAAAAGAATTAAAAAATTGCATAATTTTAGGCATAAAAAACAGCACAAAAAAATATGGTATTTTTGTATGTATAAATTTTATACAAAAAAAAAACCCAGCAAAAGAGAAACAACAATTTGATATTTATTACAAAGTATTATGGTTTGTATATAAATAAAAATTACAGTAAACATATTACCCAAAAACTCAAATACACACAAACTAACACTTGGCTGGCTACACAAACAACATAAATTTAATGCACATTTATTTCAAAAATTTTGTTGGTCTTTTTTTACAGGGTATTCAAGAAGCCTGGGTCATAAAATGTCGTGTGACGCCATAAAAAATAAAATGTTAAAAAAAATCTACAAAAAAAAAACAACAGCAGCAATATTTACACCAACCATTTCAACTGGTTACTTTAAGCTTTTTAAACCCCCTTTTTACTAGACACCCAACCCAACCCACTGAGTTTGTACAATATTATTATGCATTTTATTTAATTTATAGCCGGGGTATAATAAAAACCATATAACACACAAAATTTCCTTAAACAACATGTTATTAAAAATAAACTGTGCCACAGCGCGAGTGTTATTTCATTTAACTTTGATAATTTTCTTGATTTAGATTTTTAGTTTTTCTTTAAGCAGCAATTTGTTGAGAAATATTTGGCATAAATTTAGAATAGAAAAGTTCTTTGTTAAGGGTAACAGGAAAGGAATTAAGAAAGTTTTAAATGTGGTAATAACATGTTATAAAAAGTTTATATTAAAGTAAATAATGACGTCACTCAAAATAAGAAAGATAAAAGGAAGGCAAAGATTTAAATTCTATAGAAAATGGAGCTTGAGAACAAGCCAATTTCCTTTAGAAAATAAAGCTTGACAAAAGCCAGTTTTCAGTAGCAAATTAAGCTTGAAAACAAGCAAATTTTCTGTAAAACATGAAGCTTGAAAACAAGCCAATTTCCAATAGAAAATGAAGCTTGAAAACAAGCCAATTTCCAATAGAAAATGAAGCTTGAAAACAATCCAATTTTCTATAGAAAATGTAGCTTGACAACAAGCCATTTTTCTATAGAAAATGTAGCTTGAAAACAAGCCAATTTTCTATAGAAAATGTAGCTTGAAAACAAGCCAATTTTCTATAGAAAATGTAGCTTGAAAACAAGCCAATTTTCTATAGAAAATGTAGCTTGAAGACAAGCAAATTTTCTATAGAAAATGTAGCTTGAAGACAAGCAAATTTTCTATAGAAAATGTAGCTTGAAAACAAGCAAATTTTCTATAGAAAATGTAGCTTGAAAACAAGCAAATTTTCTATAGAAAATGTAGCTTGAAAACAAGCAAATTTTCTATAGAAAATGTAGCTTGAAAACAAGCAAATTTTCTATAGAAAATGTAGCTTGAAAACAAGCAAATTTTCTATAGAAAATGTAGCTTGAAAACAAGCAAATTTTCTATAGAAAATGTAGCTTGAAAACAAGCAAATTTTCTATAGAAAATGTAGCTTGAAAACAAGCAAATTTTCTATAGAAAATGTAGCTTGAAAACAAGCAAATTTTCTATAGAAAATGTAGCTTGAAAACAAGCTAATTTTCTATAGAAAATTAATCTTTCCAACAAGGCAATTTTCTATAGATTTATAGAATTTTATTTCAATTTATATAGCTTGAAAACAAGCCAATTTTCTATAGAAAGTAAAGCATGCTAATAAGCCAATATTCTAAAGAACATGTAGCTTGACATCAAGCCAATTTTCTATTTAATTTTCTTTAGAAAATTATGCTTGACATTCAGCTAATTTTGTATTGAAAATTATGCTAGACATCCAGCAAAGTTTATTCAAGCTCCTTTTGCTTTACATCAAGCAACATTTCGAGACAATTTTTTTTACATTATTTACATTATGTAATTTATGGGTAAAGAATGTAAATTCAATGAATTTGAATGTTGGCGAATACAAATTTTAGTAGTTTTGTTTAGTAAGTAAATTTTTTCATTATTTACATAAAGTAAACAATGTGTAAACAATACTGAAATGTAAAATTTACTCACTTATTTTAAGTAATTTCGTAAGGTTTAAAAATATTGTGTAATTTACATTATTTACCTCATGTAAACAATAGGTAAAGAATATTGGGGAATATTTACATGATGTAAACAATAGGTAAACAATGCCAATATTTAAAATTTACTTATTAATTTGAAGGGATTTCAAGAAGTATAATAAAGATTTTCTAAATTACAATCTTTACACTAGGTAAAGAATATAAAATCTCTAAATTTTAATATTGTGGAGTAGTAATTTTAGTAGTTCTTTTATAATTTGAGGATTTTTTATAATTTACTTTATTTACATGGTGTAAACAATGTGTAAACAATACTAAAATGTAAAATTTACTCACTTATTAAGCAATTTCTTAATGTTTAATAAAAATGTTCTAATTTACATTATTTACACTAGGTAAACAAAGGGTAAAGAATGTGAAATCTATGAAATTGAATATTGGGGTAAAGAAATTTTAGTTGTTTGGTTTTAATTTGAAAGTTTTTTGTAATTTACATTATTTACATGGTGTAAACATTGTAAAATCAATGAATTTCAATAATGGAGCATAGAAATTTAGGTAGTTTTGTGTTAATTTCAGACTTTTTTATTATTTACATGATGTAAACAATGTGTAAACAATATCTAAATTTAAAACTTACTCATTCATTTTAAATAATTTCAAGAGGTTTAATTAAAATGTTGAAAATTACATTATTTACCTCATGTATACAATAGGTAAAAAATGTAAAATCCTTAAATTTGTATATTGGGGAATAAAAATGTTAGTAGTTTAGTTAAAATTTAAACATTTTTTATAATTTACATTATTTACATAAAGTAAACAATGTGTAAATAATATCTAGATGCCACATTTCTTGATTTATTTTAAGCAATTTCTTAAGGTTTAATAAAAATGTTGTAAATTACATTATTTACCTCATGTAAACAATAGGTAAAGAATGTAAAATCCTTGAATTTGAATATTGGAGAATAAAAATTTTAGTAGTTTGGTTAAAATTTAAGAATTTTTTTATATTTTACTTAATTTACATAATGTAAACAATGTGTAAATAATACCTAGATGCAAGATTTCTTGATTTATTTTAAGCAATTTCTTAAGGTTTAATAAAAATGTTATAAATTACATTATTTACCTAATGTAAACAATATGTAAAAAATATATATAAAATCCTTGAATTTAAATATTGGGGAATATAAATTTTAGTAGTTTTGTTTTAATTTGAGACTTTTTTTAAATTTTACATTATTTACATCATGTAAACAATAGGTAAATAATAAAAAATCTCTGAATTTTTATATTAAGGAATACGAATTTTAGTAGCTTGGTTAAAATTTAAGAATTTTTTTTATATTTTACATTATTTACATAAAGTAAACAATGTGTAAACTATAACAAAATTCAAAAAAATTTTATAAACTTAGGAGTATTATGATTATTTAAGGTCGTTTTCCTAATGTTATGATCAACTTGGAGTTTTAAATATTTTTATTTATTAGATTTTATGCCAAGTTTAAAAAGTCATCTTGATATGACAAATTATTGGCATTGAGGCATATTTTATAAATGTGGTTTTTTAATACTATTTTATTACATTTGAGTTGTATTGTAGAATTTTATTTGTAATAGAAGTGATATGTATTTGTCAATTTGTTTTGCAGCCTGGTTGGTGGGTTGGTTGTTTGGTTTGGCAAGGGTGTAGATATAAAATTCACGTTCTTTTATGACATGTGAGGTCGTTTTTATTTTATGTTTTTTTTTTTTCTTTATTTCCTGCGAGTATTTGTGTGTGTCTGTCTGTTTATTTTATTTTTCAACGTTGATAATAGAACCCTAGAGTATTTATTTGTGTTTGTGTGTTTTTTGTCAAATGTTATTATTACTTACACACATAGATAGATAGATACATACATTTGAAGCAAACACCACTTCATATTGTACAAATACCCACAATCATTGTCAAATCTCTAAGGTACTTTCAAATGTTGAAAGATTAGGGTGTGAATAGCTAGAAAATATTGTGTGGCTAAGAATGGTGGTGGGGTAGTCAATAGAATAGAAATTGGTTTGTTGAGGGAAGAAGGGTGTTTAACTTTGGCATGACTTTAGTTTCCTTTATTTTGTCTATTATTCAAGTGACAATGTCGTTAGCACTGTGGTTTCTAGCTAGCTATAGCTTACTTACTACTGCTGCTGTTGCTGCTACATAATAATGTTTCCACCTTATAACCTTATGCAAAGACAGCATAATTTCATTAAATCCCTAAAAGAAACAAACCAGGAAGAATAAAATAAACTCAGCCAAGCATATAAATTTACATGAATCATACGTTTGTTTTTTTTACTACTACAATTGCTATTTCTAGTAATATATCTACTACTTTGTTTTACAACAGTGAGTGAGTGAGTGCACAAGTTAAGTATGAAGAGGCCAGAGAGCGACCAGAGAGACATGTTGTATAAGGCTGCAATGTTAAGTCCTTCTGAAATATATTTATTTTATTTTCTTTTTATTTAAAGGTTACTACTCATTGTCATTTTTGCAACAAACCAAAGGAGACATTTTAACTTTGTTTTGTTTTTTTGTATTTCCTTGTTGGTTTGTTTGTTGTTTTTTTTATAACGGTCACTCAAGTGTATTACATTATATACAATAAATAAACAACAACATTTAACAGGAAAGGGAAAGAGGGAAAGAGGGAAAACGAGTGGCAGCAGTAAACCAACAAGCTGCTGTTTGTAGCTGAACACAAACAGGCTGCCATTTAAGACTTGCACAAGAACAAACTATCACAAAAATTTATTTAAAGTTTCATATTAAAAAAAACACCCAAAAAAAAAAGAATTATTCAATACATATGCCTGAGTAAATGCTGAAATATTTATTTTTTTCTTTCTGTTTTGTATATCCTCTCAGCCATAAGTGGGAATTCATTTGGCAACAAAAATAAATGCAATTTTTCTTGAAATCCCTTAAGGTTTGAATGACTGACTGACAGTGTTGTCAGTATTTATTTTCTCTCTCTCTCTTTCTCTTCAGCTATAAATACATATGTATGGTTTTGTGAAATATCAAATTATTTATACAAGAGATCTTAATTTAATATTTATATTTATATTTTTTAATAGGCTTAAGTTTGTTGAAAGTATGAAAATGAAATAAAACAAACAAAATTGAATTTTCATAAATAAAAAAAAAAATTAAGAAAATTTGTTATTAAAAAATAAACTCAAATTCTCATTAAATACTTTTATTGTAAAAATAATCAAACTTAAAACAAAACTTTTAAAAATTTTATAGTTCAAACAAAAAAAATTTAAGATTTTACCTTCTTTACCTATTTTTTACATCAGGTAAATAATGTAATTTATGAAATCTTTATTAAACCTCTTGAAATTCTTTAAAATAAATTAAAAAAATGCAAATTTAAATATTATTTACACATTGTTTACTTTACGTAAATAATGTAAATTACAAAAACGTCTCAAATTAAAATAAAACTACCAAAATTTCTATTCCTCAGTATGCAAATTCATTTATTTGACATTATTTACCCATAGTTTACATAATGTAAATAATGTAATTTAAAAAAAAAATATTAAACCTCTTGAAATTAATTAAAATAAATAAGTAAATTTGAAATTGTGGCATTGTTTACCTATTGTTTACATCATGTAAATTATAACTACTAAAATGTATATTCCCCAATATAGAAATTCATTGATTTTACATTGTTTACCCATAGTTTACATAATGTAAATAATGTAATTTAAAAAAAATTATTAAACCTCTTGAAATTACTTAAAATAAATGAGTAAATATTACATATAGGTATTGTTTACACATTGTTTACTTTATGTAAATAATGTAAATTACGAAAAAGTCTCAAATTAAGACAAAACTACCAAAATTTCTATTCCACAATTTTCAAATTAAATAAATTTATATTGTTTACCCATAGTTTACATAATGTAAATAATGTAATTTAAAAAAAAATATTAAACCTCTTGAAATTACTTAAAATCAATGAGTAAATATTAAATTGTGGCATTGTTTACCTATTGTTTACATCATGTAAATAATAAAAAAGTCTCTAATTAAAACAAAACTACTAAAATATATATTCCCCAATATAGAAATTCATTGATTTTACATTGTTTACACCATGTAAATTACAAAAAACTCTCAAATTAAAACAAAACTTTTAAAATTTGTATTCCCCAATATTAAAATTCATTAATTTTACATTCCTTACCCATAATTTACATAATGTAAATGATGTCATTTTAAACTTTTTCATTAAACCTCTTGAAATTACTTAAAATAAATGAGTAAGTTTTAAATTTAGGTATTGTTTACACATTGTTTACACCATGTAAATAAAATAAATTATGAAAAAACTTAAAACTATTCAATTGGTACTTTGGTACTTTAAGAAACGAAATTCTTTGATTTTACCTTATTTACCTGTTGTTTACATGGTGTAAATAATGTATTTTAGACAATTTTTGTTAAACCTCTTAAAAATTCCTTTAAATAAAGGAGTAACTTTGAAATTGCGGAATTGTTTACCTATTGTTTACACCAGGTAAATAAAGTAAATAATAAAAAATCCTCAAATTCATATTCTACACAAAAATTTCTGGATGTCCAGCTTGATTTGCTATAGAAAACTCACTTGTTTTCAAACTACATTTTCTACAGAAATTTGGCTTGTTTTCAAGCTACATTTTCTATAAAAAATTTGCTTATTTTCAAGCTACATTTTCTATGGAAAATTTGCTTGTTTTCAAGCTACATTTTCTATAGAAAATTTGATTGTTTTCAAGCTACATTTTCTATAGAAAATTTGATTGTTTTCAAGCTACATTTTCTATAGAAAATTTGCTTGTTTTCAAGCTACATTTTCTATAGAAAATTTGCTTGTTTTCAAGCTACATTTTCTATACAAAATTTGCTTGTTTTCAAGCTACATTTTCTATACAAAATTTGCTTGTTTTCAAGCTACATTTTCTATACAAAATTTGCTTGTTTTCAAGCTACATTTTCTATACAAAATTTGCTTGTTTTCAAGCTACATTTTCTATAGAAAATTTGCTTGTTTTCAAGCTACATTTTCTATAGAAAATTTGCTTGTTTTCAAGCTACATTTTCTATAGAAAATTTGCTTATTTTCAAGCTACATTTTCTATGGAAAATTGCCTTAATTTAAGGCATAATTCTGTAAAGAAAATTAGCCTTTTAAGCTACTTTTTGTGCCCAAAAACTACTAGATTTAAAGACCTTTTTGTAGACTCAAGTCTTTCGAATCCAATCCACTTTGTTTTATAGATTTTTCAATATTCAACAAAAGTTTTTTGCAATGAAACCAAATTGTTTTTAATAGGTTATTTTATATTATTGTACAATAAAACTTATAAGTTTAGATTCCCTATTAATATTTGAAACAGTTGGTGTAAATTTCCCTTTAATTATTCTCCCCAATTTGAATTAATTGCTTAAGTTTTAAACAATAGCCAAAAAAACCTAAAAAAAAACTTTTAACCCTTAAAACCATATGTCCCTCCCTAGTAGTTAATGATTGTTTTGTAACAGTTTAAAATATAAAACCTATAAAAACAACATAGCTTATAGTTAATGTTTAAATTTTCTTGATATCAAAAGAGAAAATTTTAAACTAATTAATTACTTATGCTTACTTGAATAACCAATTTATATGCATTCATTGACAAGAAAAATAGGGAACAAAGTCTAGAGGGGGTAGAGCAGCAGCCTTTTAGAAATGATGGCAACTCTAAACAATCATACTGCCACTCATTTAGTTAAATGTACTCAACCCCAATAAAAATTTAACAGAAAAAAAAACCCATGATGATGATGATGTCGATGAAGAGGAGATGGAAGTGTATGTGTTCGACGATGATTCAGACAATCAAGCAAATGAACTGAAATGAATAGAGAATGAAACAAATACAAACATATACAACAGCAACAACAACAACAAAATAAAATAACGGCTATACAACAAAAGGCTTTGGCAGAGAACAAACAACCATAATAACAAAAACAAAATGTCTCTATAGAAGAAAAAAATACCAACAAAAAGAAAACAAGTAAAAGCTAACAGTAAAAGACAAACATATACAGAGTTTTAGCAAGATAAAGAGTAGTGAAGAGGAAAGAGGGATGCAAGAGAAAATAAGTAACGGAATTCAAGCAAAGAGAAAGAGTATGAGTAAGAGGACTCCAAGGAGTAAGAAATACGCAAACATTACAGTTGTCTATAAAACAGCAACACCAACAACACAGCTCTGTTTTAAAACAAGTGTTCAAGTGAGTGTGTGTATGCTTCTGAGTAGGAGGAGAGCAAGTAAAAAATACCAGACTAAGAGTGAGTAAGTAAGTGAGTGAGTGAGTATGCCATGCATGTGAGTTTACATCAAAGCACCTTTTTAACGCTAACGGAAGTGGAAGTGTCGGATAAGAAATAAACAGCAACAACAAGTTATTCAGAGCTACATTATATGCAGTTGTAGCTGCTACAAGCTAAAGCTAAAGATACAAACAAGAAAATCGCTACAAAACTGGAAGCAGGAAATAACGGCTAAACAAATATACTTACAAACTCATAGAAACACTCTCAAGCACACATAGATACTAATTCATATATAGACAAGCATATCAATTCGTTGCTAATACTCACTCGTACACAACACACATAGATACTGCTCTATTCTATGCAGTACAACAAGTCTAATATACATTATGCTTGAGCAGAGTAAAACAGTGTATAAAGTTTTTACACTGGGGAGCTTTTTTGTATTCTGACACATACAGATAGCAACGAATATTGGTTAAACGGGGTGGAAACACAAAGGCCCCATACATATTCAAGAAATTAGGACATAACTAGAACAGAACTAGAACAGAACTAGAACAGAACAGA
The DNA here is from genome assembly GCF_958450345.1 of Calliphora vicina. NCBI lineage: Eukaryota > Metazoa > Arthropoda > Insecta > Diptera > Calliphoridae > Calliphora > Calliphora vicina. The sequence continues at coordinate 119,567,923 of NC_088783.1, forward strand.
ACTAGAACAGAACTAGAACAGAACTAGAACAGAACTAGAACAGAACTAGAACAGAACTAGAACAGAACTAGAACAGAACTAGAACAGAACTAGAACAGAACTAGAACAGAACTAGAACAGAACTAGAACAGAACTAGAACAGAACTAGAACAGAACTAGAACAGAACTAGAACAGAACTAGAACAGAACTAGAACAGAACTAGAACAGAACTAGAACAGAACTAGAACAGAACTAGAACAGAACTAGAACAGAACTAGAACAGAACTAGAACAGAACTAGAACTAGAACAGAACTAGAACAGAACTAGAACAGAACTAGAACAGAACTAGAACAGAACTAGAACAGAACTAGAACAGAACTAGAACAGAACTAGAACAGAACTAGAACAGAACTAGAACAGAACTAGAACAGAACTAGAACAGAACTAGAACAGAACTAGAACAGAACTAGAACAGAACTAGAACAGAACTAGAACAGAACTAGAACAGAACTAGAACAGAACTAGAACAGAACTAGAACAGAACTAGAACAGAACTAGAACAGAACTAGAACAGAACTAGAACAGAACTAGAACAGAACTAGAACAGAACTAGAACAGAACTAGAACAGAACTAGAACAGAACTAGAACAGAACTAGAACAGAACTAGAACAGAACTAGAACAGAACTAGAACAGAACTAGAACAGAACTAGAACAGAACTAGAACAGAACTAGAACTAGAACAGAACTAGAACAGAACTGGAACACAACAGAACTTAAGTCTTAAAATAAATTTTCATTCAAACCTCGTATTTAAACGAGTATATAACTGATGTTTTTGTTTTAAAGGTGGCTGGGGTTTAACAAAAAACACAACAAACGACAAGCAGCAGCAGTAGCAGCAACTGTGGAAAAAATATGGCACAAAAGGAAGTACAAAACGAAAAAATACAAAAAAAAAATAAATAAAAAACAAGAGAAATTGGAATACAACGAGTTTTTAAGAAAGCAAAAAAATTGTGCAAAAAAACACACAGAAATAATACAAGTTTGAAAACTAAATGGTTGCTTTAAAAGAATATTAAAAAATGTGTACGTAAGTAATACAAAGAATAAGTGACACACACACACACACGAAACAAACAACAATTTATACACATCCACACATTTCTAACAAGTATTGCAGAATATTCAAGAATATTAAGGGAAAAAATCCAAAACATGAACATGACTTGTATGTAATTTGAAGCAAATACCAACAACAACAGCAACAACATCTACAATATATAGCACATGATCTTTTAGAGCTTTATAAAATATTTCACAATATTGATTGCAAATTTACACACACTCGCACAAATACTAAATAAATTGAACATTTTTATAAAAAAATATAAAAGGAAGAACAAAAAAATTCCAACAAAATTGGTTTTGTTTAATTTGGACACGTTTCTACGCCAAACATAGACAAAAAGGAGTTAAAAAAAAGAAAACAAAAATAAAAAAACTAAAAACCAAAATCATCTATAATGAAAATTATTGGAAGAAAATAATTAAATAGCTAAATAAAGGCATCTTCTTGTGTTCTAGTTCTGTTCTAGTTCTGTTCTAGTTCTGTTCTAGTTCTGTTCTAGTTCTGTTCTAGTTCTGTTCTAGTTCTGTTCTAGTTCTGTTCTAGTTCTGTTCTAGTTCTGTTCTAGTTCTGTTCTAGTTCTGTTCTAGTTCTGTTCTAGTTCTGTTCTAGTTCTGTTCTAGTTCTGTTCTAGTTCTGTTCTAGTTCTAGTTCTGTTCTAGTTCTGTTCTAGTTCTGTTCTAGTTCTGTTCTAGTTCTGTTCTAGTTCTGTTCTAGTTCTGTTCTAGTTCTGTTCTAGTTCTGTTCTAGTTCTGTTCTAGTTCTGTTCTAGTTCTGTTCTAGTTCTGTTCTAGTTCTGTTCTAGTTCTGTTCTAGTTCTGTTCTAGTTCTGTTCTAGTTCTGTTCTAGTTCTGTTCTAGTTCTGTTCTAGTTCTGTTCTAGTTCTGTTCTAGTTCTGTTCTAGTTCTGTTCTAGTTCTGTTCTAGTTCTGTTCTAGTTCTAGTTCTGTTCTAGTTCTGTTCTAGTTCTGTTCTAGTTCTGTTCTAGTTCTGTTCTAGTTCTGTTCTAGTTCTGTTCTAGTTCTGTTCTAGTTCTGTTCTAGTTCTGTTCTAGTTCTGTTCTAGTTCTGTTCTAGTTCTGTTCTAGTTCTGTTCTAGTTCTGTTCTAGTTCTGTTCTAGTTCTGTTCTAGTTCTGTTCTAGTTCTGTTCTAGTTCTGTTCTAGTTCTGTTCTAGTTCTGTTCTAGTTCTGTTCTAGTTCTGTTCTAGTTCTGTTCTAGTTCTGTTCTAGTTCTGTTCTAGTTCTGTTCTAGTTCTGTTCTAGTTCTGTTCTAGTTCTGTTCTAGTTCTGTTCTAGTTCTGTTCTAGTTCTGTTCTAGTTCTGTTCTAGTTCTGTTCTAGTTCTGTTCTAGTTCTGTTCTAGTTCTGTTCTAGTTCTGTTCTAGTTCTGTTCTAGTTCTGTTCTAGTTCTGTTCTAGTTCTGTTCTAGTTCTGTTCTAGTTCTGTTCTAGTTCTGTTCTAGTTCTGTTCTAGTTCTGTTCTACAAAGTGGCCTTGTAATTACCAATTTTTCTCATTAAGAAATTATATTTATTTTGTTTTCTTTTTAATATGAATTCCACAATTTAGTTTCATTTGTGTCGGGCTCCCCCTCCATTTCTATTCATTCAACAAATAAAACACATTTTTTTTTGTATTTAGCCACAAAATAAATAGATTTTTAGCTGAAGGATATTTCAAAGATTGTACGGCTTATCAACAGCAATAAAAAACAAAAACAACGACAAAAACCAACATTATTTTCCAGCAATTCAGTAATTTGAGATGTTAGAGTTGGTGGCCAGCTCTAGCTACTATTATTTCGCTATTTTTAGTTTAGTAAGAGCGAAAAAGAGAAACAGGGGAAGAGCACAAGCAAGGAAGTGGGTGTAGGAGTTTAAGAACAATTTAAAATAGATGATAGTAAAGTTACGAACCCATTAAAATAATTGTAAAAACCATCAACATCATCATCATCATCTCTGTAGTGTTATTTTTATTGGAGAACATTTTTGTGTTGTTTTATTTTTCTCATTTTTTCTATTTTTGTAAGAAAAGAACAATTTATTTGGTAATACGAGGAGCCGAAGAGTCTCCAATAGATGAACGGGGTTAAGTTAGGAATTTATTTACAAACAGGGCTTTTTGTTGCTCTTTTAAAGAGACGATAGTTATTCGTTAAGAATTTCCGTTTTCCCTTGATTATGAAGAGGTTTAGGGGGTTAACAAGCATGATGCTGTTGATGTTTATGTTTTTACTGATAAATATTAATGATTATTTTTTTCTTTTTATTTATGTAAGGCTAAAATCTTGATGAAACTGTTTTGTTTTCTATTTATTTTGTTGTTGCTTTTGTTTCAGCTCAAAACGAGTTAAAATGTTTGGAAAAATAATGAAACTAAATACCAATTTTGACCTAATTTCTTAGACATTGCTGCGTTGCTGTTTTTTCTATTAAACTGGTTAAATGGTGCAAATAAAATGGCCAGCATAAAGATAATACATTTAAAAAGAAGTATTAAGAAAATAGAAATAAATAAAAATATATATGCAATTATGAAGAGAGGGAGATTAGGACAAGTATCGTAAATTATGTAGTTAAATTAAAAAGGAAGAATTTTCAATGGATTTAAAAAAATCCAGTTATTAGAAATGAAAAATTGATAAAGGGGTTAATAAAAATGACTTTTTTAATAAATTATATCATGGAAAAGTACTTTTTCAAAAGGTACTTTCTTTAAAATGTAATTCTTCAAAAGGTACTTTCTTCAAAAAGTATTTTCAAAAGGTATTTTCTTTAAAAAGTACTTTTTCAAAAGGTACCTTCTTTAAAAAAGTACTTTTTCTAAAGGTACTTTCTTTAAAAAGTAATTTTTCAAAAGATACTTTCTGTAAAAAGTACTTTTTCAAAAGGTACTTTCTTTAAAAAGTACTTTTTCAAAAGGTACTTTCTTTAAAAAGTACTTTTTGAAAAGGTACTTTCTTTAAAAAGTACTTTTTGAAAAGGTACTTTCTTTAAAAAGTACTTTTTGAAAAGGTACTTTCTTTAAAAAGTACTTTTTCAAAAGGTACTTTCATTAAAAAGTACTTTTTCAAAAGGTACTTTCTTTAAAAAGTACTTTTTGAAAAGGTACTTTCTTTAAAAACTACTTTTTCAAAGGGTACTTTCTTTAAAAAGTACTTTTTCAAAAGGTACTTTATTTAAAAAGTACTTTTTCAAAGGGTACTTTCATTAAACAGTACTTTTTCAAAAGATACTTTCTGTAAAAAGTACTTTTTCAAAAGGTACTTTCTTTAAAAAGTACTTTTTCAAAAGGTACTTTCTTTAAAAAGTACTTTTTCAAAAGGTACTTTCTTTAAAAAGTACTTTTCCAAAAGGTACTTTCTTTTAAAAGTACTTTTCCAAAAGGTACTTTCTTTAAAAAGTACTTTTTTAAAAGGTACTTTCTTTAAAAAGTACTTTTTCAAAAGGTACTTTCTTTAAAAAGTACTTTTTCAAAAGGTACTTTCATTAAAAAGTACTTTTTCAAAAGGTACTATCTTTAAAAAGTACTTTTTCAAAATGTACTTTCATTAAAAAGTACCTATTCAAAATGTACTTTCTTTAAAAAGTACTTTTTCAAAAGGTACTTTCTTTAAAAAGTACTTTTTCAAAAGGTACTTTCTTTAAAAAGTACTTTTTCAAAAGGTACTTTATTTAAAAAGTACTTTTACAAAAAGTACTTTTTGAAAAGGTACTTTCTTTAGAAGGTAATTTCTTTAAAAGGTACTTTCTTTAAAAGGTACTTTCTTTAAAAGGTACTTTCTTTAAAAGGTACTTTCTTTAAAAGGTACTTTCTTTAAAAGGTACTTTCTTTAAAAGTTACTTTCTTTAAAAAGTACTTTTCAAAAGGTACTTTATTTAAAAGTACTCCTTCAAAATGTACTTTCTTTAAAAAGTACTTTTCTAAAAGGTACTTTCTTAAAAAAGTACTTTTTCGAAAGTTACTTTCCTTAAAAACAACTTTTTCAGAAGGTACTTTACTTAAAACGTCATTCTTTAAAAGGCACTTTAAATAAAAATAACTTTTTTTAAAATTTACACTTTTTTATACTTTTTCAAAAGATTCCTTAAAATTAATTAATTAATCATATAAATATTTAATTTATTTTCCCCCCATCAAAAAACATAGCTATTTTATTTGTTAAATTTTTAATATTAAATATTTACTTCGCAAAAACCAACAAATATGGGACATAACAAAACAGCCAGTGTTAAAACAAAGTAAATAAATATGCACTGCACAAAAAAAACACCATCTATATAAACTTATTTACCAAAACAAATATTGTTGAAAATGAAAAATGAAAATGGCTGTATTAAAACAACAAAATTGCAAATTTTAAAATAACAATATTATTTTGTAGTAATATTGTACAATGTATGATTTTTGTTAGCCCCCCACTCTCTTTCTCCTGCTCTTTGTCACTGTATCCTTGTGATTATTTCATTCATTTTTAGCCCCGTTAGTGTTTACATTTAATACACATACAAACAGACACACACACACTCTCGTATGCATAGAGAACAAACACAAACATGCAAGTTGTTGTGGTAGTTGTAGGGCAAAAGATGAAAAAAATCGCAAAAAAAAAAACAAGAGAAAATGCATTAAAATTAAATGCAAATTGAAATTATTTCGAACAAATCGAAATAATACGATTCAACAGTAGAAGAATATATAAAAGTTTTATATACACACATGAATGTATAATCATTGCCGCCATCATCAGCTTCGGGAAAAAATAAAATTGGATCAAAAAAGAGTTGCCCATATTCAGCTTAAGTTATTTTAAGGGGTTCTTTGGCTAAAAACTTTTCTATAACAAAATTGCTTAATTTTAATTTTTTTTTTGTAATTTTTTTGAAGAAAAAATTTAGTTTATGTAATTTTTTCATACATTACAACTACATTTTTTATTATTTTTATTCTAATTTATAGTAATTGAATTGTTTTCTTTTAAAAACTATCAAAAAAACTTTAAATATATTAAAAATTCTTGAAGTTTTTAACAATTTAGTAAAATTACTCCTGAATTAATATTAATCATACGCACCCCTACAAAATTTTACATAAATGCGTATAACTTAAAAACTATAAAAGATTTTAAAGAAATTTTAAATGTTTTCTAAAGCAAATTAAGAGTAATATATATAAATTATATAATGTTTAAAACAATATTGATTTTCAACTAATTTTTTTTATAATTTTTTAAGAATTTTTTTTTTCAGGTCAACTTTTTCCAAAGAAAATTTTGCTGGAATCAAAGCAAGTTTTTCCAAAGAAAATTTTGCTGGAATCAAAGCAAGTTTTTCTAAAGAAAATTTTGCTGGAATCAAAGCAAGTTTTTCTAAAGAAAAGGCATGTTTTTGTAAAGAAAAGTTTCAGAAATCAAGGGATATTTTGTTGCAGGAATCAAAGCATGTTTTTATAATGAAAAGGCTGGAATCCAAGCATGTTTTTCTAATGAAGAGTTGCTGGAATCAAGGCAAGTTTTCCTTAAGAAAATTTGCTGGAATCAAGGCAAGTTTTCCTAAAGAAAATTTGCTGGATTCAAGGCAACTTTTTCTAAAGAAATGTTGCTGGAATCAAGGCATGTTTTTATAATGAAAAGTTGCTGGAATCAAGCAATGTTTTTGTAAAGAAATGTAGCTGGAATCAAGGCAACCTTTGCTAAAGAAAAGTTGAGGGATTCAAGGCAACTTTTACTAAAAAAATTTTGCTGGAATCAAGGCATGTTTTTCTAAAGAAAAGTTTCTTAAAAAATTTTGCTGGAATCAAGGCATGTTTTTCTAAAGAAAAGTTTCTGCAACCAAAGCAACTTTTTCTAAAGAAATATTTCTAGATTCAGGGCAATTTTTTCCAAACAAAAGTTGCTGGATTCAAGGCATGTTTTTCTAATGAAAAGTAGCTGGAATCAAGGCATGTTTCTCCAAAGAAAAGTAGCTGGAATCAAGGCATGTTCTTCTAATGAAAAGTTGCTGAAATCAAGGGATAGTTTGTTGCAGGAATCAAATCATGTTTTTATAATGAAAAGTTGCTGGAATCTAAGCATGTTCTTCTAATGAAGAGTTGCTGGAATCAAGGCAAGTTTTCCTTAAGAAAAGTGGATGGAATCAAGGCAAGTTTTTGTAAAGAAAATTTGCTGGATTCAAGACAACTTTTTCTAAAGAAATGTTGCTGGAATCAAGGAATGTTTTTGTAAAGAAATGTTGCTGGAATCAAGGCATGGTTTTCTAAAGAAAAGTTGCTGGAATCAAAGCATGTTTTTCTAAAGAAAAGTTGCTAGATTCAGGGCAACTTTTACTAAAAAAATGTTGCTGGAATCAAAGCATTTTTTCTAAAGAAAATTTTCTGGATTCAAGACAACTTTTGTTTTAAAGAAAAGTAGCTGGAATCAAGTCATGTTTTTCTAAAGAAAAGTTGCTAGATTCAGGGCAACTTTTTCTAATGTAAAGTTGCTGGAATCAAGGCATGATTCCAGCAGCCTGAATTTGTGTGCGAAAGAAAATATTTTCCTGGCAACTCTACTTTCAACAAAGTATTGCTGAAATTAAAATGTTGCTCCAAAAATAAAAACAAACGCCAAAATTTCAGCATATATGATACAAAAACACACACATAAAAACTGCTATAGTAATCATCATACAAATTGTGTTCGTTGTATTGAATAGTAAGTCAGGATTTATACTGTTTTTTTTTTTCTTCACAACTTTTTTTTTGTGCACAAATTCTGTTCTGTCTATATGTGAGTGTGTAAAGAAACTTACACAAACAAAAAAAAAATCCACTTTTTTAATTTGCATTTCTGTTTTTCTCGCTGTTTTCGTATTTATTTTATCCGCATTTTATCTGCAAAAATACACACATTCGCTTACAGCATTTCATATTTTCATTACAAATACTGTTGTTTAAGCATGAGTACATTGGTTTTGGCAATAAAATTGCAATTTTATCATAAAAATATTTTACAATTAATTGGCTGACACTCATTGAAAATCAGCAGCCAGTAGTCATCCATTCAGCCAAACACCCCAGACCCAATCAAGCAATGCCAATAGACAATCAACCCACCACAACACCCCAGCCATTGAGTCGCTGACTCAGCAGTTACTTTTTTGTATTTTGTCGTTTATTTCTTCTTGCCATTCTGCTGGCCTTTAATTTACTATGTGCGTATGTTGGTTGGTTTTATAAAAACAGGGCCATTTTAATATACGACAAGAAAATCGATTGTATGGAAATTTTTTGCAAATACATACTTGTAATTTATATTAATAAATTCATTGTAGGTTAAAGAAATGAAATAATTATGGTTTAATGGACAAAACAATAAAAGGAAAAGAATGAAGAAATTTTACTATTTCATTCAGTACAAAAAAAATTTGTTGAAAATAATTTTATTAGATTTTTATATAATTTATATTACATCTAATAGTTTGCTTTTGAAAACTGTTAAAATTTCTTTAAAATCTTTTATAGTTTTCAAGTTATAGGCATTTATGTAAAATTGTATAGTGGTGCGTATGATTAATATGAATTGAGCAGTAGTTTTACTAAATTGTTAAAATCTTTAAGAGTTTTTAATATATTTTAAATTTCCTTCATATTTTTGAAAAGAAAACACTTGAATTATTATAAATTAAAAGAAAAATAATAGAAAAATTGAATTATAAATTCCAAAAAAAAAACATGAAAAAAAATTTTCTTCAAAAATTTCCCAAAAAAAAATTTGAAATCAAGATTTGTTCACCATTATCATTTAAATTACTGCAATTAAAAACATTTAAAATTTCTTAAAAATCTTTTTTAGTTTTTAAATTATATGCATTTATGTGAAATGATCAGGGGGTGCGTATGATTAATATTAATTCAGCAGTAATTTTACTAAATCGTTAATAGCTTGAAGAGTTTTTAATATATTTAAAATTTTCTAGGTATTTTTAAAAAGAAAACAATTTAATTGTTAGAAATTACAAGAAATATAATACAAAATGGGATTTTAAAATATTTTAAAAGATATTAAAAAAAAATTTAAAAAAATATAATTCCAAAAATATCTTTTAGAAATTAAAATTTTTTGAACATTACATACATTATTTTACCCCTAATAGCTTGCTTTTAGAAGCTTTTAAAATTTCTTAAAAATCTTTTATACATTTTAAGTTATAGGCATTTATATAAAATTGTCTGAGGGTGCTCATTAATTCAGCAGTAGTTCTACTGAATTGTTAAAAACTTTAAGAAGTTTTAATATAATTACAATTTTTTTGATATTTTTGAAAATAAAACACCTAAATTATTATAAGTTACTATAAAAATAATAAAAAAAAAATTTGTTAAAAATTTAAAAAAAAAAATCTTCAAAAAATTTCCAAAAAAAAAAAACTATTGAAAATCAAAATTTTTTTAAAATTATATAATTCAAAATTACTGCAAATAGTCTGCTTTTAAAAACATTTAAAATTTCTTAAAAATCTTTTATGGTTTTTAAATTACAGGCATTTATGTAAAATTGTCTAAGGGTGCGTATGAGTAATATTAATTCAGCTGTAATTTTAGTTAATCGTTAATAACTTGAAGAGTTTTTAATATATTTTAAATTTTCTTGATATTTTTGTAAAGAAAACACTTGAATTATTATAAATTTCAATAAAAATAATAAAATATGAAAAAACCACATGAATAAAATTTTTTGGAAAAAAAAATTCTCCAAAAATTTTAATTCTCACATTTTACTAAATTCTTTTCTCGAGCTTAAACAAAAAAGGTAAATGAATACTATTGACGTTTTGTCTCTACAATTCTTTCTGCCATCCATCCATCCTTCCTTCCTTTCATTGGGTCTTGTGTGTAGAGAGCAATGGTTTTCTGTACTTTTTTATAACATTTTCTATATAAATGTTCGACTTAAATGAAGACAGACAAATGTTAAATGAATACAACACAAGCTGTATAAAAAAAATAAATAAATAAATGAAGAAAGAAATAAAAAAAAGTAAATAAAACAAGAAAATTCACTGAAGAAATGACACAATAGCCAGTAAAAACATGAAAATATAGCAAAACTGCTGAATCCTAATAGAAGAAAGAGAACAAGACAGAAAAAAGCTCGTAAAGCTCTAGAAAAAAGAAGAAACTGCTAGCAAAAACGTATAGAATGTAATGAATAAGAAGAGGGTCAGTTTGTAGGTTTGTAGTCTAAATGTGGGTTTGTTCGTTTGTCTATTGGAAATGTGAAAAGAAAATTTTTTTTAGAAAAAAAAAGCAAACCTAAGGCTTTAACAAACATTGATTGCTGTGTACAAGGCATATTTAGAATTACACACAACAAAGACCTCCAAACACTACAAAACATTTAAATAAAAGCAGTTGATTTAACAAACAATTTAAACTGACTGGCCCCAGAGACTTAAGGTTATAAAGACTAGAAAAAAAACCTGTAATGGCTAATCTTTCAATTAAATATATAAGCCTTTACTCAATTCCCCGGCAGTGTTAACAAAGTCATGTCATGGTTTTTGGTTTATTGAATGAAAGAAATATTTTCCTACAACAATATAGTCTCTTTTTTTCTCCTGATGCCATAAAACATGTTAGCAGTTTATAATAGAATCATGTATTGTATGGCTAGATAAAATATAGAATGTGCATAAAAACAGAAATTCTTTTTTTTCTGTAGATTTATTTTTATGATTTTGCAATTTAGTTTTATCCCACCTCGCTTAAACCTAGATCAAAGTTTGTTTTATTATTAATTAAACTATATAAAAATATATAGAACAAATATAAATTGTGTAAAACATAAAGGAGGAAAAAACTGGTACTAAATTTCAATCTCTATTACTTTTAGAACACTTGAAAAGTCAATGAAAAGGTTTTGTTTAAAACTAAATAAAACTAAAATTTATTTTTACATTCATGTTCACAATAAATTTCAATATGTAAATGACTTTGTAAATTTATTTGAGGGATTTAAAAATTTAAACTTTTAAAAAAAAAAATTAAATTTTCTTTTAAGTTTTTTTCAGAAAAATTAAAAAATTCTTTATAATTTTTATTTTAATTTAAAACAATTAGAATGTTTTCTTTTCAAAAATATCAAAAAAATTTGATTTAATTTAAAATGTTTCAAAGTTTTTAACAATTTAAAAAAAATACTCCTGAATTAATATTAATCATACGCACCCCTATACAATTTCACAAAAATCACTATAACTTGAAAACTATAAAAGATTTTATAGAAATTTAAAATGTTTCTAAAAGCAAACTATTAGAGGTAAAATAATTTATATAATGTCCAAAAAAAATTTTATTTCTAAAACATTTTTTTGGAATTACAAAATTTTTTTTCAATTCAATTTTTTCTTTTCTTTTTTAAAATATTTTAAAATCCCTTTTTTTATTATTTTCATTTAAATTTAAAATAATTCATGTGTTTTCTTTTCAAAAATATCAAGAAAATTTAACAGTTAAGTAAAATTTCTGCTGAATTAATATTAATCATTCGCCCCCTTGACAATTTTACATAAATTTCTATAACTTGAAATCTATAAAAAGATTTTTAAGAAATTTTAAATGATTTTAAAAGCAAACTATTAGGGGTAAAATAATTTAGGTCATGTTCAGAAAAAAACTATTTCTAATTTTTTTTTTTAATTTCTTTTTCAAATATTTTAAAATCCCATTTTTTATTATTTTCATTGAAATTTCTAACAATTAAAGTGTTTTCTTTTCAAACATATCAATAAAATTTAAAATATATTGATAACTCTTAAAGTTATTAGCAATTTAGTAAAATTACTCCTGAATTAATATTAATCATACGCACAGTGTGACAATTTAACATTAATGCCTATAACTTGAAAACTATAAGAGATTTTTAAGAAATTTTAAATGTTTTTAAAAGCTAACTATTAGAATAAATATAATTTGTATAAAGTTAAAAAAAAATTTGATTTCCAAATTTTTTTTTTTTTATTTTTAAAAAAAATTTAATGCCATTTTCTAATATTTTAGTACCAATTTTTTTTATTATTTTCTGTCTCATTCATAATAAATAAAATGTTTTCTTTTTAAAAATATCAAGAAAATTTCAAATAAATTAAAAACTATTAAAGTTATTAACAATTTAGTAAAATTACCCCTGAATTAATATTAATCATACGCTCCCTTAGACAATTTTACATAAATGCATATAACTTGAAAACTATAAAAGATTTTGAAGAAATTTTAAAAGTTTTAAAGCTAATTAATACGAGTATAATAATTTATGCATTTAAAGTTTGTATTGTTTATATTGCTTAATAATTAATTTAAGTAATGCATGTATTACTTATTAGCAAACTTTATTTTCTTTATTAATTAAATTTTGCTAATAAATATTTACTTTAAGGCAAAACAATTTATTATTTTTGTGTAATATATAAATATTTAATATTGAATTTAAGCAATTATAAAATATTTTGTATGAAACCATAATAAAATATTGCCAATAACATACTTTGTTGCAGATATGTGAAAAGAACCATAAGAACATTTTATGGAAATTAACTTTAAATAAAGTATACATTACCTAAGGACTCTAAAATAAACTCATGCATACAATATACTGAAGTAATAATATGTAGAAAAACAAATATGTGGCAGAGTATTAGAGAAAAAAAGTATTACAAACTATATGATCTATATATAATACATACACTCAAGGCAAATATGTATTTTGTAATATAAAATCCTTTAGTTTAACCAAAGGAATACCAACAGGATACCAAAAGACTTTGAAACAAAAAACAATTTAGTATTCAATATTACAAAATAAATGTTTTAAAGGAAGAGCCAGCCAACAAAAGAACCAATATCACACACAAAAAAAGGGAAACAGACTGATTGCTTAAAGACATACATCAATTCGTACTTACAAATATATATGTTTGTGGGTTGCTTGTATATGTGGGAGAGTTTACAAAATTTATAATATTATGAAGTTGTATAAACTAGCAACCATATCAGGATAATGGCAAAATAAAAGAATAGGATAATAAAACCCTTTAGCAAACACAATTTAGCAAGAAAACTAAAGGATATTTTAAATATTTCTGTTATACTTTAAAACAAACTTAAGTTTAAAAGTAAAATAATTTAGATTTTCATTTTTTTTTACTTTTTAAGAAAAAAAAAACTTTCATATTATTTTAATATATTTCCCAACAAATTTTCTATTATTTTTTATTCTAATTTATAATCATTAAATTGTTTTCTTTTCAAAAATATCCAAAAAAAAATTTAAAATATTGAAAACTCTTAAAGTTTTTAGCAATTTAGTAAAATTACTCAACAATTAATATTAATCATACGCACCCCTCGACAATTTTATATAAATGCCTATAACTCGAAATTTATTAAAGATTAAAAAAGAGTAAAATAATTGATATAACAATAAAGAAATTTTAATTTTCAAAAAAAATATTTTTTTTAATTTTTTAGAAAATTTTTTTTAATGACTTTTTTCAATATATTAGAACTACATTTTTTGTTATTTTTCTTATTATTTATAATAACTAAAATGTTTTCTTTTCAAAAATATTAATAAAATTTCAAATAAATTAAAAACTCTTTAAGTTATTAATAAATTTCTAAAACTACCGCTGAATTAATATTAATCAGACGCACCCCACACAATTTTACAAAAATCCTTATAACTTGAAATCTATAAAAGATTTTTAAGAAATTTTAAATGTTTTTAAAAGCAAACTCTTAAAAGTAATATAATTTATATAATGACCAACAAATTTGATTTCCAAAAAAAAAATTTTAGAAACAAATTTTTTAAGCCCTTTTTTAATATATTAGAACTATTTTTGTTATTTTTCTTGTTATTTATAATAACTAAAATGTTTTCTTTTCAAAAATATTAATAAAATTTCAAATAAATTAAAAACTCTTTAAGTTATTAACAAATTTGTAAAACAATTGCTGAATTAATGTTAATCATACGCACCCCCATACAATTTTACAAAAATCCTTATAACTTGAAATTTAAAAAAGATTTTTAAGAAATTTTAAATGTTTTTTAAAAGTAAGTTAATAAATGAATAACAGACCATATTCAGAAAAAAGTAGTGTAGAAAATTCAAAGGAATTTACAAAACCTAATTTCTTCCCTTTTTATTTTTCAATTTATTACCCCTATTATAACGTTTTGTTTGGGGTGTATTTGCTTTAAGTCTGTAAATAACCAAAAAAAAAACCCTAACTTGGCTTTTAAATGCATAAATAATTACAACCAGTGGTAGCTGCTCTAACAAAATTTCTTTTAAAACTTAAAATGCATATAAAAAGCCAGAAAAAATGCTTATAAAATATAAGCATATATAAGATTTCATGTGTATGTTATTTATGTTTTCATTTTGCTTCATTTGTAAGACTACTACAACTAAGTTCTGCAGAAAAAAAAAGTAACCAACAAATACTCGAAAAAAATGCATATTTATTCCTTGCTCATTGAAATGAATGCAGAAAAAAACAGAACCGGAAGTAAGCTTATTATTGTTACTTCCTTAACAACATAAACAATACCTGGCAGTCGTTGTTTATAGCAACGCACTCACATGAAATGCATTTAAGTTAAGAATTTATGGTCTCAAACAAAATGAAATAATGAAGGGTACTACGGAAAGAAAATAACAACAAAATTAATTGAATTTTTCAAATAATCAAAAATATGTAACAAAAATAGTACTTTTTTCGAAAATCTCGATATAAGGAATTTACTTATATCTTAGCTATTTGTGAGCCAATTTTCCCGATTTTAAATAGCAAATGAAACGGGACTATAGCTGCTATACTGATGTATCAATCATGTATGTAAGTTATTTGGGGGCTTCGAAAAGTTGATTTCAACATAGAGACGGTCAGATAGACTTCACTATCTATAAAGATTCAGACTATATATACTTTATGGGGACGCAAAAGAAAAATTTGGAAATTACAAACGGAATGACGACAAATATTTTGTTTTTTTTTATAAAAAAAATGTTTGTTAACTTTTTTTCATATTTCAATATCAAATTTTTTATTATTTTTATGCCAATTTAGAATCATTAAAATGTTTTCTTTACAAAAATATCAAAAAAGAATTAAATATATTGAAAACTCTTAATGTTTTTAACAATTTACAAAAATTACTCAAGAATTAATATTAATCATACGCACCCTATGACAATTTTACATTAATGCCTATAACTTCAAAACTATAAAAGATTTTTAAGAAATTTTAAATGTTTTTAAAAGCAAACTATTAGGAGTAAAATATTTTATATAATCTTTAAAAAATATTGATTTCCAACAGATTT
Source organism: Calliphora vicina (assembly GCF_958450345.1). Taxonomy (NCBI): domain Eukaryota; kingdom Metazoa; phylum Arthropoda; class Insecta; order Diptera; family Calliphoridae; genus Calliphora; species Calliphora vicina. Next base: position 119,583,407 of record NC_088783.1, read on the forward strand.
TTTTTAGAAATTTTTGAAGAAAAAAATTTTTCATGTCAAAGTTTTAGAAATATCAAGAAAATTTGAAATATATCAAAAACACTTAAAGTTTTAAACACTAAAATAATTTATATTGTATAATGTTTAACAAGTTTTGAATTCTAACAGAATTTTTTTTTTGTAACTTTTTAAGAAAAAAGTTTTAGATTTCTTTATTTTATATTTTAGTAAAAAAAATTGTATTATTTCTATGTTGACTTATAATCATTAAAGTATTTTCTTTTCAAAAATATCAAAATAATTTGAAATATATTGAAAACTCTTAAAGTTTTTAACAATTTACAAAAATTACTAAGAATTATTATTAATCATACGCACCCTATGACAATTTTACATAAATGTTTATAACATGAAAACTATAAAAGATTTTAAAGAAATTTAAAATGTTTTTAAAAGATAACTAAAGAAACAAAAATTATTTGTAACAATTTTTTAAAAAAAAAATATTTTTTTTAATTTTTAAAAATTAAATTTTTTAATTTTTAAAAAAAATTTCGGCTTTTTAATACTGATTAAATTTAAAATTACTCAATAATTAATATAGGCAGTCAGTCTGTTTCTTTTTTAGAAAACTTCTATTAAAAACAAGGACTTTTTTAGGAAAGTTCTATTAAAAAAAAAGTACCTTTTACAAGGAACCATAAATAATAAGCATTTTATTGTTCTTTTAAAGACATTACAGAATTATTCACTAATTAAATATGTAATATTGCTTTTTGGAACTGTTTTTGCTGTTACATTTGCCTGTCAATACAATTCTTTATATAATCTTAATTGTTTTTAGATATAATTGCGAAATTGAGATATTTGCTTTGGCAAAACTTTTTTGGAGTTTTACCAAAACGTTGTAGTTGTTTTTAATATGTTTTTGCAAACCTTAGAGTTGTACACAGTTGAAGTATATTTCTAAGAAAATGTTTAACAAATATGGTGAAATTACACAAAAAAAACTAAGCCCCTTATTCATAATGAAATTTTTCATATATTATAGGTTACGAAAACTTAAATTTTGTATGCGAAATTTTGTCAAAAGTAGAAATATAAGATGTGAAAACTAACATTTTATTGGCAAATTTTAGCAGACAGCTGAAAAATTTATTAAAAAATCAAATTCATTGGAAGATTAATTTAATAAATAATTTACAAAATTAAAAAAAAAAAATAATTTCTAAAAAATTAAAAAAAAAATTTATAAAAAATTAAAATTTGTTTAAACATGTTTTAAATAATATTACTTTTGATAGTTTATTTTTAAAAACATTTTAAATTTCTTGAAAATCTTTTATAGTTTTCAAGTTATAGGAATTTTTGTAAAATTGTCACAGGGTGCGTATGATTAATATTAATTCAGGAGTAATTTATGTAAATTGTTAAAAACTTTAAGAGTTTTCAATGTATTAAAAATTATTTTGATATTTTTGAAAAGAAAACATTTAAATGATTATAAAAAAAAATTCCAAAAATTCGTTGAAAATTAATAAAATTTTAATGAAAAATTTTTGCAGCGAAATTTTTTTTTTAAACAATTTTATTTATTCTAAGTGATCTTTATTGATGCTATGAACAAAGTAGGAAATTCCAAAAATTCGTTAAAAAAATAACAAAATTGCAATGCAAAATTTTAAATGCAGCGAAAATTTGTTTAAAAGATTTAATTTATTGAAAGATATTTGAAAAATTCAGTGATCTTGAATGAAGTTTAGCAAAAAATTCTTTGCAAACTAAAAAAAATTTTTTTTTGACAAATTTTAGTTGGCAGCAAACATTTTTAGATTTTAGAAAATTAAATGAAATTATTAATTCAATGAACTAAGCAGAATATTTAAAAACTGAAAAAAATAAACTGAATTTTTAAAAAAAAAAATTCTTGAAAAATATTTAAAAAAAATTAAAAATTTTAAGAATTTTTTCAAAATTTTTTTTGAAAATTAAAAAAAAATTTACTTTTTTTATAAAATTCAATTCATTGGAAGATTACCAAAAAATTCTTAAAAAATATTTAAACATTTTTAGAATTTTTTCAAAATTTTTTGGAAAATTAAAAATAAAAAATTACTTTTTTTATAAAATCCAATTCATTGGAAGATTACCAAACAAATTTGAGCAATTTTTAGAATTTTTTTTAAAAAAATCTTTAAAATTAACAAAATTTTATTGACTAATTTTAGGTGGCAGCAAAATTTTTTTTAAAAAATATGATTTATTGTTAGAGATCTGAAAAGATTGTGTAATTTTTTTTGATTTTAGAAAAAAATTCTTGAAAAACTAAACAAAATTTATTGACAAATTTTAATAGACATCCGAAAAATTGGTTATAAAAAAAGATTTATCGCAAAAGATGGCAATTATTTTGTTGTTAAGAAATTAAAAACATAATTTCTTCCACAATTAGCTGCTTTTTGATAATTGCTGGAAAAATCAATAATAATTTCATAATAAAACATAATTACCAGGCTATTAAAATGAAAAACAAACTAATTTCTTGGCTCCAACATGTTTTATTTAAGTTTTTTCTTCTTTTGTTACACTCCCCCTCTACCAGAATTCTAACCCCCACCCACCCTCTAAATATACTGAACACGATTTCAACACATACATACATTCCTCTATGAGAAATACTGTACAAAAAAAAAACTCAAGAAGAGAGCCTCTTTTTTAAAAATTTTGTTGTAACAATAATAACAACAACAACAGAAATATAGTAAAAACTTAAAGATATGACTATGATGACTCACTCACCTGAACCTGTGTCGCACTAATGGCCATTAAAACCATTAAGCCTAAAGATAGTATCCTCAACATTTTTTCGGTTTTGCTGTGTTTGATGGTGTTAAATCCAATAATTTGGTGGTTTTTTTTGTTAACAAATTAAACCAAAAGAATTTTTGTCTGCAAACAGTAAATTTTTTTCAAAAAAGTTCTTTTTGTTGGTTGGTTTTTTTTTAACCAAAAAAAGAAGAGAGTGACGTAAATGTGGCGTTTAAGTTTTCTAGAGACACTTTTAGCACTTTTTGTTTAAACAAATTTTCCAATTTTTATTAACAAATTTTTTCTTGTTTTTTTTTTTTTTTTTTGGGAAAAAGTATTAAGAAATTTTTGTCGTGGCACACCCCGAAAAAAAAACTACTATTACTTTCACCACTACGTTGCTTGCTTCCCTTAAACTCAACTGACTTGCTTCTGTTTAGTGGTATGAGGCTTTAGGGAGACCGCTTACCCCAACAACAACAAAATCTTTTATATATTCTTTTTTTCGTTTAAATAAATTTTTATAAACACGCAATGTTTTTTTTCAAGTTTCCAAAATTTATTTACGTTTTTATAAATTTCTTTTAAGTTTAAACATTTTGTTATAAAATTTAAAGCTTGCCAAAGAATTTGAATTAAAACTTTCTACAATTATTTAATTTTCAATCCTTTTAATAATGAAATTTATAAGATTTTTCTTTTGAAAAATTTTTATTTTAAGTAAGAATTTTTTTTTTGTTCTTTTTATTAGTCACCGTCTTTATGTATGCTTTAAGATGCGTCTACAAAATCCGAGTGGTGTTTGAAAAAATTTTGCACTCATCATTAACCTTTACGAGCCTTTCAATTTGTAACACACTCTCTAATAGGAATTTCGAATACCAATATTTAATTCGAAAATTATAATAAAAAGAAAAAAGCTAAACTATCACAGTTGCTTGAAAAAGTATAAAACAGGGTTGTATTTTTAATAAAATCTAACAAAAATAATAAAAGAATTTAAAAAAACATAAAACCACCAACCTTTTGTATTTAAAAAATATATAAATTTCTTTTAATTTCTTGAAAATGTGCTTTAATGGATTTAAATTTGTTATTAAATCATTTAAAAATTAACTGTTATTGCAAACTGTCACTACTTTATTCCCCCCTCTCTCTTTCTCCCTCTCTTTCCTTGAATGTTTCATTTTCGAACTTTATTTTATACTCTTTAATATACAAACACTTGTTATTGTCTTATTTTTATTATGTTTTTCTTTTAACTTGGCAATCATTTCTATATTGGCTCTTTGTTTTAACAGTGAAAGAAAAAAACTCACAAAAATTAAAACAACCCCTAATTCCTGTTACATGCGCCCTAAAGTTACACCGTTAATTCTAAAGGAATTTCGTAAAGCACCCTCAAACTCTACCATGCTTACAAACACACACACTAAGGCACTCTTACATATTCACTCTCTCTCTGTCTGTCTCTCTACCAAAAAGAAGACGAAGAAACTAAAACATAAACGAAAATTCGAACAAATTACCAGCATGGTTGTTTAAAAAGGTATTAACATAAAAAATAACTGTATTTATTTAGGTATTTAGTAGTTATTTAGGTTTGGATCTAAGCTAGACACTAAATAAAATTAATTTGGTTGATGTCTTTGCTAAATGGAAACAAACTAACGTTTTAATGTAATCAAACATTTGACAATGAATTATGTTATTATCCTACACTGTTAAATAACAGTTTTACATTACATTGTAACATTTAATCACTATTACCATGTAAAAATGTTATAATTGCAACCAAGTTACAAACCTTTAACTTACATTTACAACTTTTTAACAATATTACCAGATAAAAATGTTATTACTCTAATTTAAAGTAAAGTTTTTTGCTAAAGAAGTCTTTAAAACAAATTATTTTTGGGCCTTTTAAATTGAAAGTTGAAGAACTAAAAACTATTACTATTACGAAATGATAATAAATTTTCATTAAATCGGTTACAAAAACTTGAAAAAAATTTAAAAATTAATAATAATTTTTACTAATTATTTGTTATTGAACAAATTATTAAAAAAAAGTTAAAGTTCAATGAAAATTTATAACAATTTGAAATAATTCGTAAATAAATTTCTACTAGCAATTATTTTAATGGATATTTTTTCAAATTTTTAGCTTTTATTTTGTTTAGCCCCCACAAAATAGGAAGAATTACCTTAGCGCCATAAATATTTGGCTTTGATGTCGATTGGGCTGGTTGGCCGGGCTTCACATACGACCTCTCATGCTTCAGTTTATTGTAATGGATCCATTTTTCATCGCCAGTAATGATTTAGTGCAAAAATGATTTTCTTTTATAGATTTCAAGCAGTATTTCAGACTTGCAAAATCGTCTTTGAAGGTCTCTCGGCTTCAATTTGTAAGGTATTCAATTTCTCTGATTTTTTGATAAATTCTGCTGCTCGCAGACAGATTGGAATATTATATTTTCAAATATTGTGTGAATTTATAAACATAACTATCAAATGAATTGCATATTTACATTTGAACCGCTTTTTATTTTAATTTTAAAACAATTATTGCTCCATTTTAAATTAAAAATTGTTTATTTGTATCTTACTCACTGTTAACTAATTATTTTTAATAATAAAGCACATGTTTATTCATTTAATTAATTAATTTACAATAACCTCACTTTATTTCAGCTTAAAAATCCTTCACTTTCGTTTACACTAACAAAAACAAACTAAACAGCATCAAGAAAAAAATCAATAAACTAACTAACGGTAATATCTTATGATAACAATGAGAGAGAGAGAATAAACAATTGAGCATCTCAAAAGCAAAAGAAAAAAATGTAAGCAGAGCAAGTAATTAGCAACAACAAACACATGTAGCATAAGTAAAGAAGAAGAAGAATCCCACAACATGCTGTGTTATTGTTCTTCTTCTTATATGCATACTCCCATTTAGCGTGTGTGATATGTGTGTGTTTGTTGTTCTCGGAGAAACAAATATACATTCTTTGTTTACATTACACTTTCATATGTAAGTATGTATGTAAGTAATTTAAGCAAGAGTGCTACCAAATCAGGCATGGCAAATGGAATTAAACGGTTTTGACTAATAAACAGGGTTGGAAAATTAAATTTTTGTTTATTATCAAACTAATATACAAATTTGAGTACTTTTTTCACCCTCAGAGTTCTACAATTTATATTTTCTTATTATTTTTACGTTAACGTGGGTCTGAGGTGCAAGTAATTTAGATTTACTTTAAAAAAAAAAATAGGAAAAGATTCGATTTTTTAAAAAAATAATTTAAAACTTAAATTTGTCATTTTTTATTTAATTAAAAAAACACTAAGATTTTTCTTATTTTTTTATAACAATTGAAACTCTTCTTCAGTTTACATTTTGTAATTTATTTAATTCCTATTAAATTTAAAGTTTACAAAACATCCCAAATGCTAGATATTAAATCCCTTTTTAAATTTTCAGTTGTCCAAGTTCCCTTATAAATATCATTTAATCCCGAATTTTATTTTTCAACAATGTTGCGTACATTAAATGATGTTTATTAGAGATCTTGGTCAATTTATTATGTTTATAAAAGATCTTGAAAGAGTAGTTTTCTAGTCTTTCAAATAAATGAATTGGAGCTTTAAATGATTTTTTTTATTTGTTAAATTTTTAATGATTTTAAAGCCTTAAGAAAGTTTCCACAATTTATTCAATTTATTTTTTTTATTTATTTAACCCTCAATTTACAAATCAGTCTAAAATTATTATTAATAATACTTACGAGTACTTCGAACTCCCGGCAACATTTCACGCTAAATTACTTTGAGTGGCCGTTTCCTCATCATCCACCAATTTCACCATATGCAAATCATCCACTAAATTGGAAGCTTCGGCTGCCGATTGTAACTCAATATTCAAAGGCTGATTGGAGACTGGTAAATCCAAAGAAGTTTCTGCTTCAACATTTGTTCTACCCTGAGCTAGAAATATAGAATTCGAGGGATTGCCGGTAAGGGAAGGCATAGCGCCGGTTTGATAGGGTGAGGGAAAGCCATTATTTTGTATATTGATGGGGCACATGCAGGGCACAAATTCCACATTAGGAGGCAGTTGGTTTTCTTCGTTGGTGGGTGGTGAATTGGGTTTGTACAGCGAGTATTCAGGATAGGGGTAAGCAGGACGATTGTAGTTAATATTAAAGTGATTGGTAAAGACCTTGCGATTAAAAGCGGGATAGCTGGCTTCTATATTAACCAGGGCATCGGTTTGTATTAAGGGCATAACGGTGGCCGGAGGTTCTGGCGCCATAGTGGTGGGAGCTTCTGTGGTAGTTGTGGTGGTAGTAGTGGGTTCCGGCGTTGTAGTTGTGGTGGTAGTGGTGGTAGGCTCCGGTGTGGTAGTTGTAGTTAAAGGCAAGGGTGCTGGTATTACTCCTCCCAGAGATCTTACCAAATTAATACCTGCATAGTTTCTCTCGGGCTTAACATCCACTAAAATTTCATTATTTGTGGGCATACCCATGGGCATTACTTGCGGCATCATGGGATTTAAATACGGTGAATTGCCTAAGGCTCCGAAATTTGTAATATAGTCGGTGGAACTTAGCAGAGGAAACTGCACTTGATTGGCGGGCATGGGTTGCTGATAGGTGTAAGTGCGAAAATAGGTCAGGGGTATTTGTTTCATTAGGGGTGGCGCCGGTGGTGGTGGCTCACTAGAATAAGGAAGGGAGGTATTATATAAAAATGTGTCTTAGAAAGTGATTTTTATGCTTTGAAATACTTACGTGGTGGGTGCACGCCACCAGAATGCTTGAGCGGGTAGAAAAACGGGGAAAAGTAGCTGAAAGGAGAAGAAGAGATAGAGATTAATTGATATTTTATAATATTTCAAGTTATTGCAAATATTTTTAAATATTGAAATAAAATTGGAAATAAATTTTTTAAAAAAAAAATATTTTTTCAAAAAAGATTTTTTTCTAAAAATTTAAAATTTTTAATTTTAAACTATTTTTCATTTCTCTATATAATTTAACATGACAACTATAATCATTTTCTTTATATCTCATTTATTTCAACCCTAATACACTGCATTTTATTAAATTTTTTTGTAAATATTCCCTTGATTAGTTGCTAAATTGTGAAAAAATTTAAAAAAAAATTTTAAAAAAAAAATATTTCGAAATTATTTCAAAATTATTGTTTCTTTGTCCCTATAATACTTCATTGTTACAATAATTTCCTTTATATCTTATTTATTTCAACCCTAATACACTTTATTTTATTAATTTATTTGTTATTATTAACAAATTCCCTTGATAACTCAATAAAAACCCAGAAAAGACTAGGAAAAAGTATCGTGTGAGTGACTTTAACAAAGTTAAAACATAGTGGGAGTAAAAGAGAGTCTCTAAACATAGAGAGCGTGTAAATGCAGAGGATTATAAATAAGAATGCTTCTTCTTATTTGTTTCCTTTTTGCTGTTATAAATAAAAACACTGCTTTATCAATAACAAAAGCTCTTCTTCTTATTCATGAGAGTCTCAATAAATAGAGAGTGTGTAAATACAGACAGCCATAAGTAAAGTAATTAAATATGTAAACAAAGCAATTATTAAGCAACAACAATAATGCTTCTTCTTATTTGGAAAAAATAACAGCAATTGTAACTCTTCTTCTTTTTTACATTGAGAGCCTGTAAATACAGAGCAACAATATTGATGCTTGTTCTTTTTGCTTTACAGTTTGGTTACAATTAGACCCACAACCACTGCCGACACTGAGTTTACATGTATTTTTACAAGAAAAGCAAATAATCGTGGTGCGGTTGGCGACATCGCGAAAAAATTTATATTTTTTAGCAAAATTAAAAAATTATTATAGATTTTTTTAAACGAAAAACATTTTGAAATCTATTAAAATAAAATTCCAACAAGCATTTAAGTTTAAAAAAAAACTGAAATATCTTAAATCATTAGAATTTCTAATTTTCAATAGAAATGATCACGAATTAACAAGTAAGACCCATTTTCGCCCCATCGTAAAGATATATGGACAGTTCTCATACAAAAATTATATTAATTGGAAGTATATCGTTACGAAAAACGATAACCAGAGATTGGGAAAATGGTTCTAAGACTATTTAGTTTCTTAGAATCCTTTTTATGAGAATTTTTCCCAAAAAAATTTCCATTTTTTCACGCTTATTTTCTTTGTCTTTAGTTTTCTTTGGAGAAGTTTTCTATGCCTTTTAAAACTATTGTTTATTTAACCACAATTTTTCAAATTTATTTAAATTTTTTTTAAAATTCTATTGTTCTTTTCTTAACTTTATCACATACCACTAAACATTTTAACACTTTCGACAACATTTTATCAATATTTATGTGAAATTTTTAATATTTTACGATATTTGTTCTTGACTGTTACACAGTTATTGTAATTCTAAAATCGTTTCGTAACAATAACTGTCTTTTATACCAGAACTTTTTTCTCGAATTTCCCAAAACTCAAATCCTAAAATTAATTTACCGTTTAACAGCCACAACAAATACAAACCAAAAGAATCAAAAGAAAAGAAAAACAAACAGCAACAACAACAACACACGAGAACAAAATCAATGAATTACAAGATCTTTAAATAATAGACATTAGAAAGAATAACAACAACAACAAGATTAACAAATAATAGAACACAAATCAATGATCCATTACAAGAATGTTAAAGTCCAATAGGAAAATGTTAAAGAAAACCAAATAAACACAACAAAGTAAATAACAATCTCAAAACAAACAAAGATAAAGGGGGAAACAAAAAATAATTTCAAAAAAAATTTGAATTTTCTCTATTTAAAGAAATTTAAAGAAAATTTTATATAAAAAAGCTATTGAAATAAAATATATTATCGATTTTTAATATGGAAAACTCATCAGAGTCTCTTGTAGGAATTGAACCTGCACTCCTTACTGTTATAGACAATATGGTAACAAAATATACGAAATATCATTTTACCTTTCTTTTTGGCTTCCCCTTTATTTTCTCCAAACTTTATTAATCAAACACACATTATTAGTTAGCATATAACTGCTAAACACTTAAAGAAAATTATTAAAAATTTAATCTGAAAAACCTAAAACAATATAAACAATGTCTTTCAAACAATTTTTATTAATTTGTTAAACTACAGGCCTGTTAAAATCCTTTCATCATTGAAAAGTATCGTTTACTTTGAAGTTTAACCCACAAAAACTAAGACAAATTATGTTACAAACTAAATATTTTTAATTAAAACTCATTCAGAAAAAAGTAGGTAAAACATTAATAATTTTTAAAATCAATTAGTTAACTGCATAAAATCATAAAAACCAAATAATATTGCTTTCAAAATTTAAGCATAGACTTCATAAATCTAAAACTTAAGCTGTTAATTTCATAATAAACTAAATGATTTAACAATTTATAACTCTTTTCAACCCCTTGTCTAAAAAAAAAAACAACTTCGAAATTTTCCTCACATAAGTATTAGATTTAATTTATTTAATAATTATTTAACAATTTAATTACTATAATTTCGCAAATATTGTTTATTTGTACTTAAAACAGTTACGCCAATTTGTTTATATTTAGACCTTACAAAATAAAATTGATATTTTGGCCATATAATGATCTCTGTTGAGGTTGTAATGTAGGTTTTGTTGTTCCGGTTTGAGTTTTTAGCAAATCCAAATCATCTTGTACTTTGACTGGTGAACTTTGTATGTATTTGGAGGAGTGTAAATTGTTGGCATTTGTTTTGAGGGGACCTTTGTATCTGTAAAGAAATGACATCATAAAAAATCAAAATTAAAAAGAACTGAACTAGAACTGAACTAGAACTGAACTAGAACTGAACTAGAACTGAACTAGAACTGAACTAGAACTGAACTAGAACTGAACTAGAACTGAACTAGAACTGAACTAGAACTGAACTAGAACTGAACTAGAACTGAACTAGAACTGAACTAGAACTGAACTAGAACTGAACTAGAACTGAACTAGAACTGAACTAGAACTGAACTAGAACTGAACTAGAACTGAACTAGAACTGAACTAGAACTGAACTAGAACTGAACTAGAACTGAACTAGAACTGAACTAGAACTGAACTAGAACTGAACTAGAACTGAACTAGAACTGAACTAGAACTGAACTAGAACTGAACTAGAACTGAACTAGAACTGAACTAGAACTGAACTAGAACTGAACTAGAACTGAACTAGAACTGAACTAGAACTGAACTAGAACTGAACTAGAACTGAACTAGAACTGAACTAGAACTGAACTAGAACTGAACTAGAACTGAACTAGAACTGAACTAGAACTGAACTAGAACTGAACTAGAACTGAACTAGAACGAATAATCGTCAAAACCGATTAATCTTTTTAACGAAAAACCCTATAATGCCAGAAAATTTATAAAAATTAAGCATTATTTTATAAGATTTCTTACTTTTAGTATTTTGCAGAAGAAATTTTGATTATATCTGCAGAATTTGGACGATTATTCGTAACCGAATAAAAAATTAATCGATTATTTGACTAAAAAAAATATTCATAATGTAGAATCCATAGAAAAATAATGATTTAAAATGAAATTAAGACAAATAATCGAAGAACCGATTAATCGATTAAAAATATAAAACCATATAGAGTAAGAAAATTTTCAAAAACTAAACAGAATTTAAAATTATTTTAATTTCTGGTATTTTTGGATATGTATAAAACATTTTTGACAATTATTCGCAGAACCGATTAAAAATTTATTCGATTAATCGTATAAAAATTTTGACAATATTTAGAATTCGAAACAAATTTAACAGAAATATTGATTTTAAATGGAATTTTGACGAATAATCTGAAAACTGAATAATCGATTAATCGAATAAATTTGTATAAAGTCGGATAAAAAGTAAGAAATGAGCAGAATTTTAAATTATTTTTTACTTTTAGTATTTTTGAAAAGAAATTTTCATGGTATCTGCTGAATTTGGGCAATTATTCGTAAAACCGATTAAAAAATTAAACGATTATTTGACTATTATTTTTGCATAAAGTAGAATACATGACTGTGTATAAAAAAATAATGATTTCAAATAAAATTAAGACGAATAATCGGAAAACCGATTAATCGATTAAACGAATAAAACCATTTAAAGCCAGATAAATTTATAAAAATTGGTCTAAATTATAGATTATTGACTATTATTTTTGCATAATGTAGAATACATGACTGTGTATACAAAACTAATGATTTCAAATAAAATTAAGACGAATAATCGGAAAACCGATTAATCGATTAAACGAATAAAACCATTTAAAGCTAGAAAATTTATAAAAATTGGTTTAAATTATAGATTATTTGTCACTTTTAGTATTTTTCAGGCGAAATTTTTATTGTGTCTGCTGAATTTGGGCAATTATTCGTAAAACCGAATAAAAAATTAATCGATTATATGACCAAAAAAGTCATTTATAGGTAGAATATATGATTGTGTATACAAAAATAAATATTTAAAATGAAATTATGACGAATAATCGGAAAACCGATTAATCGATTAAAAAATTAAAATCCTCTAAAGTAAGAAAATTTACAAAAATTACACAAAATTTCAAATTATTTAAATTTATAGCATTTTTAGATATATATAAAGAATTTTGGGCGATTATTCGTAAACCGAATAAAAAATTAATCGATTATTTAACCAAAAAAGTCGTTTATAATACATGAATTTGTATACAAAAATAATGATTTAAAATTAAATTAAAGCGAATAATCGGAAAACCGATTAAACGAATAAAACCATTAAAAGTAAGAAAATTTACAAAAATTTAAAAAAAAAATTTATATTTTATGTCACTTTTAGTATTTTTGAGAAGAAATTTTTATAGTATCTGCCGAATTTGGACGATTATTCGTTAAACCGTTTAATTAAATATTCGATTAATTTTTTGTTCTCATTGTGCTTACCTTGAATTTAATATAAACCACGTATCCTCATTCGATTTATTCAGCAAACTATCATTCTCCTCCTTTATGGCCGTATCTATATACTTTTCTATTCTTTGCTGCTCCACTGTGACCTCAGTTTCCTGCCTTCTCGACTCCTCTAGCCTTTGTTTATTATCATCCTTTTCCATTAGCTTAGACATGGTATATAGCGGAAAAGCATAATAATTCTTATCAATTGTATAACTCTCATAGGGCAAAGGTGCCTGGGTTGTGGTATATTGAGTTGTTTGTACATTTATAGGACGCTCCAGATGGGGAGTATCATCCTCATAGGTTATTTGAAATTTATCCTCACCATCATTGTAGGAGACCTCGAATTTCTTGTGGGGCAGAGGCGAGGTGGCTGTTAGGGGGGTAGTGGTAAAGCGATGATTGTTATAAGGTTTCTCTAGTGTGAGTGGGGAATTGGTGGTGTATTCCAATTGATAGTGATATTGAGAGTAGTCTGCTGCGGGTTGTGAGAGCACTTCTTGGGGGGAGAAGTAGGCGGAATATTGTTTGGATTTTTTGTATTTTTTGGGGGGTTTGAAAGAGGAGGGAGAGGAGTAGGGAGACGAGGAGGTTGTGGTTATTAAATGGTTGTGATTTCTAGGATCTATGGCCTCATAGGCATAGAAAGGTATCATGGTGACATTTAGTTTTTGCTGAAAATTTTCCACTAACGGCTGGGGTTTGAATACCAAAGTTTGCGGCGGATAAAGTATTTGCCCAGGCACGGGTTCCTGCATGGGATATTTACGTTTACTTAGCATGGTGTTAAATAACATGCGGCCTTTGTTGCCGGTATAAATAAATATAGGCCGGGATTTGGTATAAGTTTCATCTCCCGGCACGGCATCAAACACGGGCATGTTGTGTAAAAATTTTGAATTTTGATATCTTCTAGAAGAAGTTATTAAATTGGAGTTGCTGCTTTTCCTTAAGGGTATATAATGGCGTGGCAATTGCAGGCCCTGATAGTTGTTTATAAAGGCTAAACGTTGTTGGGCTTTGGTTTTAAAGTTCCTGTAGTTTTGTTTATTTGATTCTGCCTTTGGCTGCTGTCTATTTTGGTAATACAATGGTTTGGTATGTTCATATTTCACTTTTTCTTTTAAAGGTTTTTGTTTAATCACTCTTTCGTCATTTTTTTGATCTTGTAAGATCCACAAAGGACGTTCACTGTTCAAATAAAAGGTGCCCGTTTGAAAAGTTTTATAATTTCCCGTGGTTAATGAGTTTTCAGCTTTAATGTTTAGAATATTGGCCATAATTAAAATGATTAGTTTGTTTAATAACATTTTCGTGTTTAGTTCTTGTTAATTCGCTAGGTTTTTAGTAATTGAAAGTAAATTTTGCCAGTTGTTAGGTTTATATAAACAAAATTGAAAATTTCTTTGCGTTAAGTACTTGGTTTATTTTTATTATTTAGCTTTAGCCGGTTTTGAATAAGAAATTGTTCTAAAAACACTTTCATTTGTGGGAATTTATGTTGTTTGTTTTTAACAAATGTTTTGCTGTTTAGTTCTTGTTTGTTTAACAAGTTCCACTAACATGGTTTTATAAACCATTTAATAAACATAATAAAAATAATTAAAGTTGAAGTTTTAAAGACATAAACAAATATAAATATAAACTAAAGGCACCCGTTAAGGCCAAACAAAATACATGATTTCAAACTGGAATTTATTCTAAAGCAAGTGGTTAAAAAAAGTCTTCAAAAGTAATAATTTTAATTAAATAAAAGTAAAATTTTTCATTCAAAATAAATAAAATTAAAGAAAAAATTATTTTCTTTGATTCAGCTGCAAATATTTAAAATTATTTTAAATAATTTATGCCGATTTACTCCAAATATTAAGAAATCTATAAATTCTGCTAAAAAAAATGCAAATTACTGACTTAAAACAAAAGATTTAAGACACAAACTTATTGAGAGAGCAATAGTAGCCTGAAGTGAGCTGCAAATCATCTCCAAACAAAAGAGTTAAGACAGCTACTTGTTAATCACACTTAAAACAAAAGATTTAAGACAGAAACTTGTGAAGAGAGAGATTGGCCTGAAGTGAGCTGCAAATCATCACCAAACAAAAGAGTTAAGACAGCTACTTGTTAATAAAACTAACCCGAAGTGAGCTGCAGGTCAAAATGTCAACATAAAATCTATGGAATTTAGACTTTTCCTTCGATTTTTCAAATAATATTTATTGTTTTTAAATAAAAATTAAAATTCTTCTGAAGTTACTTTTATGTAAATTTTCATTTTCATAAATAAAACTTACAGCCAACACCATAACAAACCCATTAATATTATGCCAAGTGTTACTTAACATTTAATTAAAAAAAAAACAAATTATTTCTTGGTATTATTATATAATTCTTAATTATAGTTATAAACAAAGTATGTATAACAATTATGTATAAAAAAACTAACTAAGATACCTAGAAACATAAAGAAGCTAAATATTTAAATTACTATTTCAATATTTTGTTGAAATTTTGTTTTATATTTTAGTTTAAATTTTCATTTAAATGCAACAAAAAAAATTCCCCATGAATGCATGTTCATAGTCAATTAAATATGCATAACAAATCTTATGTTTACCTGGTTATTTTTTCTTCAGCTAGCTTTATTTTTCCTAAAATTGAAAGAAAATCAAACACGCAATCGTATTGAAAACAAACCTTTATAGCGCCATAAAGCCACTCATAGAAAGAAAACCAAAACAAATCACACAAATAACAAAACCTAAAGTAAAACCCCCTACCCAAAAAGCTACTGTAGCAACTCCTGTTACCAACATCATGTCTGTTTTACTACGTGCCTATTTTCTAATAAAAGTTTATATATGTATATATTTTTATGTGTATATCATTGTCTTAACATGTTTAACATACTTTTTGTTAATGTGCTTGTTTTACTTGTCCAAAAAGTTTTTTTTTGTTTTAATCTGTACCTTATACAGGCTGTCAAAACTGTTATTAATCAAATAGACATTGTGTTATAAAATACCTTAAATATTGTGGTTTTTTTAATTGTAAAAATGTTTTCCATCACAAGAAATTTAATCCAAAGAAATGTAAGTTTATGATGAGAACAAAAGTTCTGGTAGAATTAGAAGACAAGAAAATGTATAGTCGGTTAAGAGAGACTTTGTTATAACCTACATTTCTATAGTCTTGAATATATTATTGACTGCAATTTTGACTTGACTATAGTGTTGACTATAGCTTTGACTATACCTTTGACTATATCCTTGACTATAGTCTTGAGTATAGTATTGAGTAATCTTGATTATAGTCTTAACCAAGGGAAATTATAAAACTTTACAAACGGGCACCTTTTATTTGAACAGTGAACGTCCTTTGTGGATCTTACAAGATCAAAAAAATGAGAAAAAAGTGATTAAAACAAAACACTTAAAAGAAAAAGTGAAATATGATCATACAAAACCATTGTATTACCACAATAGACAACAGCCAAAGGCAGAATCAAATAAACAAAACTACAGGAACTTTAAAACCAAAGCCCAACAACGTTTAGCCTTTATAAACAACTACCAGGGCCTGCAATTGCCACGCCATTATATACCCTTAAGGAAAAGCAGCAACTCCAATTTACTAACTTCTTCTAGAAGATATCAAAATTCAAAATTTTTACACAACATGCCCGTGTTTGATGCCGTGCCGGGAGATGAAACTTATACCAAATCCCGGCCTATATTTATTTATACCGGCAACAAAGGCCGCATGTTATTTAAAACCATGCTAAGTAAACGTAAATATCCCATGCAGGAACCCGTGCTTGGGCAAATACTTTATCCTCCGCAAACCTTGGTATTCAAACCATAGCCGTTAGTGGAAAATTTCCAGCAATAACTAAATGTCACCATGATACCTTTCTACGCCTATGAGGCCATAGATCCTAGAAATCAGAACCAAATAATAACCACAACCTCCTCATCTCCTTACTCCTCTCCCTCCTCTTTCAAACCCCCCAAAAAATACAAAAAATACAAACAATATTCCGCCTACTTCTCCTCCCAAGAAGTGCTCTCACAACAGATTACTCCCAGTATCACTATCAATTTGAATACACCACCAATTCACCACTCACACTAGAGAAACCTTATAACAATCATCGCTTTACCACCACCCCCCTAACAGCCACCTCGCCACTGCCCCACATGAAATTCGAGATCTTCTACAATGATGGTGAGGATAAATTTCAAATAACCTATGAGGATGGTTATCCCCAAATGGAGCATTATATAAATGTACAAACTACTCAGCTTCAAGTGGTACAGAAGCTTCAGTTCCTTAGTGGATTAGCTCTTGTAAGGTCAAGATCGTGAAGGAAAATTTGATGCGATCTAGACTGACAGATTGCTAATTCCTTTAAACGGCGGCTAATGAACAAATTTAATTAAATTTGCTCATACTGATGCTGATATTGTTGTATTGTTTACCCATAAACCATACATTTTCACCAAAAAAATCCGATTTTTACAAAATGACATTAACTTTTTGGTGTTAAAAACCTTTTTTGTATAAAAACATTATTACAATTGTTATAACAAGCTAATATTACCCATTAATTGAAGTAGCGCCCTTAAACTTGACTTGTGTGGCACAATTAGCTTTTTAGTTTTAAACAAAAAATGCATTTCTTTTACAACATAAAAAAAGGTAAGTAAGTAAATGTTATTTTATTTTTTGTTTTAAAGCTTTACAGAAAATATTACTTTAAATAAGTGCCAGATTTATTAACACAAAACTTCTAAAGAAAGTAAAGGTTAATAGCCTTTTGTTAAAATACAGCCATAACAACGTCACAACAAATAAAACAAGCCAAGAACCACAACAAAACATTAAAACCCTAATAACTCTTAGATATAATATCAAGTGCAACAAAATTTAGACTTGTACTACATCATTTTTATGAATCACTTGTTTGGGTTTTATTTTTTTGATTCTTAATGGTATGTAAAACCTTAAACACCAACAAAACTACAAACATGTTACAAATAGTTGTTAAATTTCTATTGAATGTGTAGGTCTAAGGCAAACAGAGTGTGCGTGTGATAAGCGGCATTTTATAGAAGATTTTTGATTGATCCCTAAGCTGTTACTTGTAAGAGATTTTCTTTGTTTTCATAGATGTCTGTTAGGATTTTCTTGTAATTAGAACATGAATTTGTTAATCTTGTGCCTGATTTTTTAGACAAGCAGGAAATTGAAATTTTCTTGTTTTTTCTGTTTTTTTGGGAATTGATTAAAAATTTAGAGCATGAACACTTTTATATACATTTATATCTAATCGAATTTTAATGAGTTTTAAATTTTTGTTGGGAAAAATTTTAGGATTTTTTTTTAATTTCTAAAAATTTTCACGCTTTATGTATTATTAAGTCAACTTTTTTGGTTTAAACAAGCCTTTAATTAACTATAGATTTATCATATTTTAAGTAACAATCAAATTTAAAGGCAGAACTTTATTTTAAATAAGAAATTCATGTAATTTGTTGAAAAAATAAAGACCCCAATCATATTTATTCTCTCTGAGAATATTTCTCTGTTAAAATAACGGTATTATTTAAATAAAGTTTGTTGTCTAAGTCTTCCAATCCCTGTTTACTGTATTTTCTTGTAAAAGATTTAGAACAGCTACATTTTCCAGAGAATGTAAACATTGAAGGACTTAAGAAACATACATTGCCGCCATATTTGTTTTTTTTTATTTTTCTTTATTGAGAATACAAATAAAGAGAGAATCGTTAAATTTGCAGTATTTTTGCAACAAAAACAAACTAAAATAAAGGAAAACGTAAACAAATTTTGAATCAGGTTAAAATTAGCTCTTTTTAAATATTCTCTAAAGAAATTACACGATTTTTCACAAAGTTTTTGAAAATCCAAAAATTTTTGTAGGCTAAATTTTGATTTTTCGCAAAAAAGAAAAATTTAGTGAATTTCTTTGAAAATGTGAAACAATTTTATTAAAAATTTTTAAAAAAAAAATTGAGAATCAGTTTTAAGAAAATCAAAAACTTTCTATAGGCAAAATTTTGATTTCGCGGAAAAAAGAAAAATTAAGTGAATTTTTTTAAAATATGAAACAATTTTTTTTTAATTTTATTAATTTAATCAAATTAATTAATCAAGCTCATTGCTTAACTCTTATGTTTTGTACTGATCTTTCTCTCTTATATTATTTTTAAAGATAACTGCTTAAATATTTTGATTAACTATTCACCACAAGTTCTTAAACCAAGTTTATTTATCAAATCTTTTGTTAAACTTTGGGTGTCAAGAACATCAGTTACATTTTTAAAAAATTAATTGGTTTAATCATTCTTTTTTGAAGAAAACTTTCACTTATTAAGTTACAAAGAATTTGTATCATTAACCCAAGTTTTAGGTAATTTTTCACTGGCTATAACTGAATGTTATGTCTTTTGTATACAATTTTGTGTGAAAAACAAACAAAAACTAAAGCTAAAACAAATTTCCTGACAAATATTCATTCATCATTAGGAAAACAAGAGAATTTAATACAAATATAAGGGTCTCATGTTATAGTTAAATAAAGAAATACCCAAAATGCCTTAGGCTGTTTTCAGTAAATGAAAAATGTTTAGATAAATAATACTGGTATTGGAAGTTTGTAAAGAGATTTATAAAACAAACAAATAGACACAACTAACGGTCTAAATATAAAAAAGAAAAAACAAATTAAAGTAAAACTTAAATTTTTTTCATTTAAAAGTCTTAATTTTGTTTATAATTTAAACAAATTTGTATTACCAGGTTATAATTCCTGCTTTAATTAAATACTCTTTCCTGCTACTCAATAAAATTTAAATAAATTAAGTTTTTGCCCAATTGTTTTGCCTTAGTGCGTGTGTACGCATTTAAAACATTTTTAACAAATTCCTTTGCTCAATAAATTAATACCATTTGAATGACTTGTGATAATAATGAACATTTCCATTTGGCTGAGTTTTAAAATAAGGCTTCCGTTTTAAGTTTTTGAAAAAGAAAAATCTAAAAAAATATTAAATTAAATTAAAATATAAATGCTTAAATTTATATTATTATAACTAAACAAAAAAAAATAAAACACCCACCAAGAAAAAAACTCTCTTTCAAACACATAAAATATTTAGTTTTCTTAGTGAACTGAAAATTCAAAAGCAAAAACTGTTACAAGCCACTGATCATGCCACTAAATATTATTTTGTTTTATTCAAAAAACAAACAAAACAAAAATATTGTGAAACAAAAACAATTTTACAATATTTTGCCTGCCACAAAACATGTCTAAGGAAGTAACTTTAAAATATTGGCCAAATTGTTTATTAGTTTGTTTTCTAACATATTTTTACTCTACTTCATGTTATAAAAACACTTGTTGTAGGCAATTTATTAATCATTTTTTGTGTTACAGTTGCTGTGTTAAGTTAAATTTTTTATTTCTTTTTTTCCACCCATCAAATTTAAAGAAAAAATAACAAGTTTTTAAACAAATTTAAGAGCAAAGGTTTTCCTCATCCTCTTTTATCTAAAAATATACAAAATGATTAGTCGAGTGATGGTAAGGACTTTGTAAAAACAAGAATATTTGGCCAGTGTTATTAACAATAAAAAAAATAATCCTAATTATTTTTATAATTCATTTAGTTGTGGAAATTTTTCGTTGTTATTGGCATGGTGTTGATAATGTATTCAAATTATGCGGAAGCAGGGTGAGTAAATAAAAGGAAAATATAATAACAAAAATAACTAAAGGAAGTGTTCAAATAATTACAGTGAGAAATAAGAAAAAAAGTGGTTGGCAGGAGAAAATAAATCTAGTTTTTGTTAAGGAAATGTTTTAAAAATATAAAAAACAACCAAGATTTTTAATGAAAAGAAACCAAAATAAACAAAAGACTTAAAAGCAAACGCATTTCAAATAAAATTAATGTTTAAATTCTAAGGAATTCCTTAAGCATGCTAAAAAATAAAGACCCCCTAAATTATTATCAACGAAAACATTTCTCTGCAAAAAACATTATTTTGTAAATAAAGTATGTTTTTTAAAGTCTTTATATCTTCCATTACACGCATTTCTTGAAAAAGACTAAGAACCCATACATTTTCCAGAGAATGTAAACATTGAAATACAAAAACACAAACGTTCTGTATAAAATGATAACAAAGTTTGTTTTCTAAAGTTCTTTATATCTTCCATTACAGGAATTTCTAGAAAAAGACTAAGAACATATACATTTGCTAGAGAATGTAAACATTAAGACAAAATGTAAACAAAGTTTGTTTTCTAAAGTCTTTGTATGTTCCATTACAGGAATTTCTAGAAATAGACTAAGAACACATACATTTGCCAGAGAATGTAAACATTAAGACAAAATGAAAACAAAGTTTGTTTTCTAAAGTCTTTATATCTTCCATTACTGGAATTTCTAGAAAAAGACTAAGAACACATACATTGGCTTGATAAGTAAACATTACAAGACAAAAAACACAAACATTTCTCTACAAAATGAAAACATTGTTTGTTTTCTAAAGTCTTTACATCTTCCGTTACACGCATTTCTTAAGAAAGACTAAGAACACATACATTTTCCAAAGAATGCAAAAACTGAAAGACAAAAACACAAACAAACACAAACATTTCTCTACAAAACGAAAACAAAGTTTGTTTTCTAAACTTTTTATATCTTCCGTTACATGTATTTCTTGTAAAAGACTTAGAACACATGAAGACCGACAATTTTCCACAAATGTAAACAAAGTGAAGAAGTAGTGCGTTTTAGGGATTTTTCAAATGAAAACCATAAAAACAGAGGGAATCAAAAAAACAAATTACAATTTTATAAGAAATCCTTCCTTTCATCTCTTCTCTTTCCAGCCAACATCAAAAGAAGAAAAAAATCACCATACACGTACCCATCCATAAAAAGATCGAAAAACATACACATACCGTTATCAAACACATCCACCATCATCACAAACCGATTGTTCTAAAAGAGGAAAAGAAAATTATCGAGGAACATCATCATCCGGTCATCCAAAAGGAACAAGTATCCCATGAACATCATCATCATCATGAGGCGAAACATGATCATCAGCACAAGCATAAGCATGTGGAACCGGTCAAGGAATATGAGGAGGATCATGAAGAGGAACATGTTCATCATCATCACAACTACGAGCACAAGTCACATGATGAGGAGGTCGATGATGATTTTATAGAAACAAGGCATTAATTATTTAAGCAAGATAGTTTAATAATATGTAGCAAAATAAATATATAAGTAATTTTTAAGTAAAAAATTAATGTTAAATATAATTAATAAGCTTAGGCTATTCAAATAATTAAGAAATAAATATGTAGTTTAAAATAAATCTTTGTCATAAAACATACCTTGTTTACATTTTATTTCTTGAAATTAAAGGAAACACCCTGTTGTGGATAAAACAGTGCCAAACAGCTGTTTGAGTAGTTAAAGCAGTTCTTGGTAGCAACAACAACATGAGTGTTTATGTTTTTTAAAACAAAAGAGAATTGGAAAAAACGTGCACTGCTGCAGAGAACATTATTTTAGTTTTTTACAACTTGTTAAGAAATTTATGTTAAATAAACGCAATTTTTATAGAGTTTTTTAAGCAAAAATGGGTAAAAAAGTGTATAATGCCAAGGCCAGACAAAATCCGGAAACAATTGTGGACAATTCCACATTAAAAAATGTGAGTTTGTTAAATTTCAAAAAGAAATATAAAGTGGATAGTAATTTTCTTTTTCAGGTAAAATTGGATTTAGCTGAATTGGGTGAGGGCACCTCCGCTGGTTATGATGAATCCAATGCCTTGGTGTTGCCCTCCCAAAAAAGAGCCACCAAAATTAAGGTGGAGCACCGACAAAATGTGAAAATCTTGACCAAAAAACAAAGGAAGCACTTGCAGGCCATAGTGGATAAGAAAAAGAAGAAAGAGGGGGTAGGTGTGAATAAATTATTAAAAAGAATTTGTTTTAATTATTAAAAATTTGTGATTTTTTTCATAAAGCGCGCTGGTTTATTGGAAGCCTTGGCTAAGGTACAAGTTTCGGAGACCGAACTTAAGCAGTACACTTCCATAAGTCAAGTACAAACTGTGGGTGTTAAAAACTTCGATTCGTTGGATGCGATGATGGCCAGAAAACAGCAAAGACAACAAAATGCTAAGGTGGAGGTGGGAGGCAAATTAAGTTCCATTAAAGGAGCAGCCAAACGTAAACTATTAATAGAGGAAGAGGAAGACTTAAATGCCAAAAGAAAAAATCCAAATATTGTCAGCATGGAAGAGGAGGACGATGATGACGATGAAACCACAGAAGATGAAGAAGAGGAGGAGGAGGAAGAAGAGAAATTAAAAGAAACCATTGTAGAAGAAGCAAAAGAAGCTGACATAACAGAAGAAATAAAAGAAAAACCTTCCAAACCTGTTGAAACCCCTAAAAAAGAAGTTTTAAAATCTTTAGCGCCCGCACGGCAAACCGTTTATGTGCCCGTCTTACGTGATCCCGAGATTCAGGCAGCCCGTTTGAAACTGCCTATTTTGGCGGAGGAACAACAGGTCATGGAAGTGATTAATGAGAACAACATCATTATAGTGGCTGGTGAGACAGGTTCGGGTAAAACTACTCAAATACCTCAGTTCCTGTATGAAGCAGGCTACTGTGAAAATGGCAAACTTATAGGCATAACCGAACCCCGTCGTGTAGCCGCCATAGCCATGTCTAAACGTGTGGCACACGAAATGAATCTGAGCGAGAAAGAAGTTTCCTATCTTATAAGATTCGAGGGCAATGTTACGGCCGAAACTAAAATAAAATTCATGACAGATGGTGTCTTGCTCAAGGAGATTGAGTCAGATTTCTTGCTTAAAAACTATTCGGTTATAATATTGGATGAGGCTCACGAAAGAAGTTCTTATACAGATATTTTAGTGGGTCTTTTGTCAAGAATAGTGCCGTTAAGACTTAAACGTGGAGGCAATCCTTTGAAATTGATCATAATGTCAGCCACTTTGAGAGTAGAAGATTTCACCTCTAACTCTAGATTGTTCAAAATACCTCCGCCTTTGATAAAAGTACAAGCCAGACAGTTTCCCGTGACCGTACACTTTCAGAAACGCACACCCGACAATTATGTAGAAGAGGCCTATAGGAAAACGGTTAAAATACATTCCTCGCTGCCAGAAGGAGGCATTTTAATCTTTGTTACCGGCCAGCAGGAGGTTAATCAATTGGTGCGCAAGTTAAGAAGAACTTTTCCCTATAAAAAGCCAGAGAAACAAATTGAAAAATCAAATGAAGAAGAGGGTGTGGCAGAAAAAATGGAGGATACACCAGACAAACCTGATACAGATGATGAATTTGATATGAAACGGGCCATACGCAATGTGCGCAAATCGAAAAAGAAGTTTTTGTCTCAATTGGCTTTGCCCAAAATCAATTTGGATGATTACAAGCTGCCGGGAGATGATACGGAGGCCGATTTGCTGGAAAATCAAGATTCTGATGCTGAGAATGCTGAACAAGAAGATGATGATTTGGAAGATGAGGATAATCCAAATGTTATGGATGAGGATGTGGCTGCCTCTACCACCAAACAACCCTTGTGGGTTTTACCCTTGTACTCCTTACTGTCATCGGAAAAACAAAACCGCATTTTCCAGCCTGCTCCAGAGGGTAGCCGTGTATGTGTGGTCAGCACTAATGTGGCCGAAACTTCCTTGACCATACCCAATATCAAGTATGTGGTGGACTGTGGCAAACAAAAGACCCGTTTGTATGATAAAATCACCGGTGTCAGTGCCTTTGTGGTTACCTATACCTCCAAGGCCTCGGCTGATCAGAGATCGGGTCGTGCTGGCAGAGTCAGTGCTGGCCACTGTTATAGACTCTACTCCAGTGCTGTGTACAATGATGAATTTGAGGATTTCTCGGTGCCCGATATACAAAAGAAGCCTGTCGATGATTTAATGCTGCAAATGCGTTGCATGGGCATAGATCGTGTTATAAACTTTCCCTTTCCCTCGCCTCCAGATACGGTGCAACTCCAGGCAGCCGAAAAACGTTTGGTGGTTTTAGGAGCCTTGGAAAATGTAAGTGATTCTACTACAGCCAGCCCAGATCTACCGCCCAAAGTTTCGCGCTTGGGCCAAATAATATCTAGATTCCCGGTATCGCCCCGTTTTGGCAAAATGTTGGCTTTGTCTCATCAACAAAATCTCTTGCCCTACACGGTGTGTTTGGTAGCTGCCTTGTCGGTGCAGGAGGTATTAATGGAGGTTAACTTTGATCGTGAGAAAGAAGATGCCGCAGTTACCATGGGCAAATGGCAAAAGAAAAGACAATCTTGGGCTTCTTCGGGCAACTACCAATTACTAGGTGATCCCATGGTATTGTTAAGAGCTGTGGGAGCCGCTGAATATGCCGGCTCTAAAGGAGAACTGGTTAAGTTTTGTTCGGAAAATGGTTTAAGACATAAAGCCATTACCGAAGTGCGTAAGTTAAGAGTACAACTAACCAATGAAATCAATTTAAGCATTACAAATGTCAATCTAAATGTTGACCCTGCCATGACGCCACCCTCAGATGCCCAGGCTAGGTTCTTACGCCAGATTTTATTGTCCGGCATGGGTGATAAGGTGGCACGCAAGGTTAATTTGGCCGAAATAAGCGATAAAGAAGAAAAGAGACGGCTTAAGTATGCCTACAATTGTTTGGATATGGTGGAGCCGGTATTTATGCACTCTTCCTCGGTGCTTAAGCAAAAGCTACCCGAATGGGTTATCTACCAGGAGGCCTATGAAATACAAAATGGTGATTCCAGTAAAATGTTTATAAGAGGCATTACAGAAATCGAGCCGGAATGGTTGCTACTATATGCGCCTTTGCTGTGCAATATTAGAAACATAAAAGAGGAACCTTTGCCCAGATACAAATCGGATGATGGCAAAGTTTACTGTTTTGTGGATGCCACTTATGGCAAGGCCGGCTGGGAGCTGCCTTTAACGGAAATTGAAATGCCCTCAGAGGAAAAGGCTTTTTGGTAAGTTTTTCTTTTTTATAATAAAAGGAAAATTAATGAATTTTTCTTGTTTGTTTTAGTTACTTTGCCATGTTTTTCTTGGATGGTCAAGTGTGTCCCCAACTGTTGCCCTTTAAATCAAAGTTGAAATCTACACCCTCTTCTTTAACCAAAAGCTGGTCTAATTTGAATGAACACATCTTAAAATTCAAGAGATGTTTTATGGCTAAACGTTTAAATACTCGTGAAAAGCTATTTGAAGCCTGGAAACAAAATCCCAATTGTAAGTTTACTTTAATTTTAAATAAAATTTGAGAGAAAACAAAGGTTTTCTTTTTAATTCTAATTGAAATAAACCTTATTTTTATGCTTTTTTTCTTTTCAGTCCTTTTGGAGCAATACCACAATATGTTGTATGATGTTTCCTTAGCAGAATTGACCAGCATTTGGCCACCCACCAAAATAGATTAGTTTTTTTTTTAATTTTAAGAAACAATTTAATAACATTTTAATTTTATAAAAACTTTAAATAAGAAATTTAATAAAATTTAAAAAATAATAAAATTAAATACAAATTTTAATGAAAAGTTAAAAGTTTTCAGATTTTGTTTTTGAGGTTAAGTTGAACATTTTTTAATTTACCATTTAATCATTTACGTAAATGTTTGATAAATCAATATAGCCGCTATAGTCCCGCTACGCTTACTATTTAAAATCGAGAAAATCGGTCCACAAATGGCTGAGATCACACTACCCCGACTACGACTACCCCAATTTTTGACCTATTTTTGATATATGTCTGGATTACTCATGTTAATATAGACAATATGGATATCTAATGATAGATATTTGAAAGACCTTTCCAATGTGGTACATAATGCCATAGAAAATCGGACTGCAATGGATCAAAATCGGGACAAATATTTTTTAATTTTTTTTTCACCAAAAATTGTTTAAAGCCTAATATTTTATCAACAAATTTAAAAAAAAAAAATCGAAAATTTTTTAAAGAAAAAAAAAAATTTCCAACTAATTTTTTTTGTTTCCAATCATGGTAGAACCAACCAGGTACAATTATTAGGGAGAGTTTTCAATATTTACCCCTACAACGTCAAATAACGCATTTACTCTAATCACTTTTTATTTTGTTTTCTCAATGTTTTGCACGTTATATTAAAACTAACACATATTTATTTGGAAAAAATTTAATTTGAATTGAATATTTTAGGAAAAAAAGTAAATACACAAAAATTTGTTTAATTATTTTTTTCTGTCTTAGACATTTCGTTTTTTTTTCTAATTTTCTTTTGTTTGACGTTATAGGGAATGTATAATTGAGAACGTACTTTCTAATAATTGTACCTTGCTTGTTCTGCTATGGTTTCCAATATTTATTTTTGTTCAACTTAAATTATTTTCAATATTTACCTTAAAGCATACTTTGGTGAAGGGCGGCATATATCGTTGGTCTCATGTAGAAAGGCCCTATCTCAAATTATTTGAAATTTACAGGACAATGTAAAACCACAATTGCTAGTAAAACCATTTTTTCAGATACTCACCCTTATCGAGATTGGCGTAAACGTCATACGCCTACGACAGTTTCGTACTAGATTAAAGAAACAGTTGGCATTTTATCTTTAATCTAGTAAGAAACAGTCGTAGGCGGAAGACGTTTACGCCAACCACGATGAGGGTGACTATTGCATTACATTTGTGTGAAATGCATTGGAATCACTAAAAAAAACTCAATTTCGAAAAAATGCAAGTTAAGGCTTTTCTACATGATACCAACGATGTATGTATACACTAATACCGCGAATTGCATTGTTAATTGGGACCGGAGAAACGCGACACAAACCGAAACACGATTTTCCATACATTTGTTGATTCATTTTTATTTAATCGGTTCCGATATTTATAATTTTAGCTGATTTTTCAATAAGAAATAATAATGACACAAATCGGAGCACTAACGACACAACTTCCAGGCCATGCAACACAAACTGAAACAAAACCGACACAAATCAAAACACTAGCGACGCAACTAAAAACCGTGATACGCAAACTTAAACAAAAACGACTCCACTTTGAAATAACAGAAAATTTAAAAAGAAGCAATTGTCCACCGCGGTGTAAGATTAGACACAGCCGAATATGTCTCTTGCTTGTTAATTGCTTCTTCTTGTTACTTGCTTTATCCTTCGTAAACTGTATTACCACAAATGATTTGCACCGTTTTAACACACCTCTTAAAAGAAAGTACTGCTATTTTTTGGTAATTCCTTATGGTTCCTGTTCGCTGTAAATGTAAACAAAAGCAAAACACAGGGTTGTATATGGATCTTAAAAAGAGCCTGTTGAATATAAAAATAAAAACATCAAGGAAAATTTGAAAAATTTAAGAAAATTATAAGAAAATAGATAAAATTATAACAGATAAAAATTATAAAAACTTATTTTTGTAATAAAAACTTACCTTTGATTTCATTTATATTAAACATTTAATATTTTTTTTTTAATATTTTTTTTTATTAACTCAATAATATTTCAATTGTTTGTTTGTTTTCCGTTTTATATAGTAGGTATAGTATAATATTAATTAATTTTACATAATTTGTTTAATATTTTTGTTTTTTTTTTTTTGTTTATATGTAGGTATTGTTGTATATATATTTACAAAGCTAATATTGTTGATATATAATTTGTTTTTCTTTTTTTCTTCATCTTCTTTAATATATTATTAAATCTGTTATTATAGTTTGCATATTATTTATAACATAGAGATTAAAATGATTATTATTTAATATTTTTTCAAATTTTAAAATGTAGTTCTTTGTTTTTCTTTTTAATAAACCTTTAAGATTATAAACATTATAATAATGCAAATTTGTTATAAATAGTAGTAATTTAAATGAACTTAATTAGTAGTTATTGAAAATAATAAAAAAAAACTTATTATTTAAGTTAAAGAAAAAAAAAATACGCACCAATATAGATTTGTTTTATAAAATATTTTTTTTTTTTTGTTTGTTTTCTTTTTTTAATTTACATAATTGATATGCTTTGCTTTAATATTATAAATGATGTATAATATACAATATAATTTAAATTGTAACAATGTAAAAAAATATGCATGTATAAAAAGTTTAATTAAATTATATAAATGTTTTGTTTAATGATCATTAATTAAAAATAAAAATTTCTTTGGGTATCATAAAATTTAAAAAAAAAAATACGGGAATTTGTAAAGGTTTGGTTTTAATTTACTAATTTAATGCTTATAATATTTTGTGGTAGGAAGTTTAAGGAGTTTAGTTTTGAATTTATTTAGTTTTTAAAGGGAGTATATATGTTTAGAGGTTATGTTAAGCTTTTTTTTGGAAAAAAAAGAAGGAAATTTTATGGTTTGGTAATTTACTATGTATTTTAATTGTAATAATTATAATTTTATTGTTAGTTTATAGTTTTAATTTTACTTTACTTTTATTTACTTTAATTTCTTTTATAATATTGTTAGAAAAATCAGTCTAATTTTGTAAGGCAACATGAGAGCTTTTTTTTGTTTTTCTTTTCCTTTCTTTTAACTATATAAACTTAAAACTATTTTAATTCTGTTAAATATTTGTTATATTTTCATAATTTGTTTTTTGTTTAGCTCTACAATTAGTTATGGAAATTTAAAAGAAATCATAAAAATAAGGGTTTCAAACTTGAAATAAAATTAAAATCATAAAATTGAACTATTATTTGAAAGTTAAAATCAAAAAATTATTAAAAAAGTGAATATTTTTTGAGGTTAAGTTTTCAAAAATTTTTAATTATTAAAAAAATTTGATTATTTCGAATTGTAGCATAGAAGAATCTTCCGAAATCATAAAATCTAACATTATTTTCCAAGATATGAAGACAAAAAACTGTAAAAATCTCATTTTTTTTTGAGGTTATGATTTCAAAATTTTTGTATTTTTGATAAAATAAAGCCTATTTTTTGATTTTAAAAAAGGAAATTTTAACGCAATCGTCAAATTATATAAAATTTGAAAACATTCTATCAAAATAATGTTCAAATTTGGGTTTTGTTTTTTTATTTTTTTAGGTTGTTTTGAAATTTTTCAAATTATTAAAAAAAATTTGATTATTTTTAATAACAAAGACTGCAAAACTTAAGAAAAAAATTAAATTTAAATTTAATATTATTTTACCATAGATTAGCAAAAATTAACATAAAATCGAGGTTTAAGTTTCGTTCATTTTTGAGGTTAACTTTTACAATTTTTTTTAATACAATAATTGAACTAATGTGGCTTATTTGTTTAAACAAAGACCAAAAATTTTAGCTAAACAAATTTTAAACAATTTTAAATTCTAACTTTTTTTTCAAGTGTGAAATCCTTTAAATAAAATTTGTTTTTTCAAACTTATTTTTGTTAATATAGAGCTTTAATTATTTTTTAATATATTTTTGTTGTTAATGTAAATTTGAAACAGTGTAAGCTTTTAGTTTAAAAAAGAAACAACTCTGTGCAGTTTTAAACGAATGTTAATGAAACATTTTTTTTTTGTTGATTTTGGTTTAAAACAACTAAATAAGAAGAAAAACCCTTTTGTTTTTGAAAAAGAAAAAACTCTTTACAAAATGGAGTATTTAAATGTTTTTTGTATAAATTATATATATAATTATTTTGTTGGTTTTTTTTATTAAATTTATAATACATTTTTTTGTGTTTGTTTTTTCAATAATTTTAGTTTAATTTTAAATTTAACATAGAGATTATGCCAGCTAATAAAGCAGTTGTAAAGATTTTTTTTGTTTGTTTTTTTTACAATATTTAACAGTACATTTTTTTTATAATTTATTTTATATTTATAATTTTTATTAATACATTATAATTAAATTAAACAAATAACCCTGTTTTTATAACGATCTTTTTAATAAATTATTTTATATATTTTTTTTGTTTAGTTAATTGAACAACCATTTTTTTGTTTTGTTTATAATTAATTTATCAAATTAACAAATACATATTTACAGCTTAGAGATTAGAATTTTGTTTAATAAATTTTGCAAAAAGTTTATTTACAATAAGAGTAACAAAAAAAGCAACTTTTGTAAAATAAAACTAACACATTTTTAACAAAGAAACTGAGTGAATTTTGGCAATACTCTCAGAGTTTTTTTTGTATTAGAGTTAATATAACTGTGTATATTTTTGATTATATTTTAATAATAAAAAGGGAGGATAGGGCTTACGCGAGTAGATATCTTAACAAATTCCAATAATTTTTTAATATATAAAACAATTTAAATTTGCCTAAATTATCAAAATTTAAGAAAATAAATATTTTTGAGGTTATGTTTTGGAATATTTCCATTATTGAACTAATTTGGCTCATATTTGATTGCCTAAGAATCAGGAACCTTCGAAAACATCATGAATCCCTTTAAAAATTTAAAAGTGTTTAACCAATAATAAACAAAATACGATTCTCTTTGGATTTTTTTTAGGTTATGTTTCCTTTTTTTCATAATTGAACTAATTTTACTCATATTAAAGGCCAACCAATAAAGAACTATAGGAAATATCATAAATCCGTTTCAATTTAACAAATTTTAACAAAAAAAAAAGACTAATTTCCTTATTTTGAGGTTATATTTCAAAATTTTTTTAGGTTATGTTTCCTTTTTTTCATAATTGAACTAATTTTACTCATATTAAAGACCAATCAATAAAGATTTATAGGAAATATCATAAATCCGTTTCAATTTAACAAATTTTAACAAAAAAATACTAATTTAAATCCTTTTCCTTATTTTGAGGTTATATTTCCAAATTTTTTTAAGGTTATGTTTCAAAAAATTTTCATTATTGAACTAATTTACCTCAAATATAATAGCAAAGTATGAGGAACTATAGAAAATATAATAATCAGTTTAAATTTATCAAATTTTAACAAAATTTTCTTCCTTTTTTTGAGGTTAAATTTCCATTTTTTCATAATTCAACTAATTTCACTCGCATTTAAGTCCAAAGTGTAAGGAACTTTAGAAAACTTCATAATTCAGTTTTAATTTAAGAAATTATAAACAAAAATTAACTAAATTGAGCTACTCTTCCGTTTTTTTTTTTTTTTGAGGTTATGTTTCAAAAATTTTTAATTTTTGAGCTAATTTCACTCATATTTAATGCCCAAGACTGAAGACCTCTAGAATAAAGAAAAAGTATGTTTCAATTTAACAAAAATTAACAAAATTTTCGAAAAATTATCAAAATAGAGGTTTTATCCAATTTTTTTTAGGTTATGCTCCAAAATACTTTAATTATTAAATTGTTTGGATCATGACCATCATAAATCTGCCTTTTTAGCTTACTTTTCTAAACATCATTAATCTGTTTCAATACAAATGGAGTTTTTAACTTAATTTGTTAGGTTATGCTTAACATTTTTGTTTTTATCGAACTGATTTTGCTTATTTTTAATAGCGAAGAGTTTGAAAATTCTATAAAAGTATAAATACAACTGTACTTTACAAGTTCAGCTACAAAAAAGTGTTAAAATCCAATTTGAATTTTTTTTTGTGTGGTTATGTTTGCCCACCATGTTTTGCAGGTTATGTTTCAAATTTTTGTTTATATCGAACTAATTTTGCTTAGTTCCAAAGGCAAAGAGTTTTAAACTATTGGAAAAGCAAAACCAAAACAGTTTTACACTTTAATTTTCAAGAATTCTGTAAAACGCTCCTCATTTTTAAAAGATCCCCCTGCCCCTTTCCTCTCAATTTGTTTAATACCGTTTTGCAGGTACAACATTTAAATGCTATACACTATACTAACATTTCCCGCCTCATCCACTTCCTCTTCCCCCACTATATCCGAAATATTGTCGCCCTTAATTTCAATAATTTTCACATGATTCTCTTCCTCTACTATTTTCGGTGAGTCTACTATATCCATTTCAGTTTCTACTTTGACACACAACTCATCTACCACATGATCTACCAGCTGTTCTACCAACTCTTTAGCACAACTATTACCCGAGTCATCTGAGGCAGACTCTTTGGCTAGCATTTGTTCTTCTGTTAGGGGCGGGGCAGTTATAATGTTTTCAGTCTGTTTGTTAACTGTTTGTATAGTTTTATTTTTAACAAGTTGTGTTTCTATATCCTCTGTATTTGTAGTTTGATCTCTGGCTAGCTGATTTGTGGTATTTTTTGTATTTGTTACATTCGTAGCAGTAGCATTTTGTATTTCATCTTTTATAGTTTGTTCTTGTTCTACGACCTGTTGCCATAGATTCTTTAGATATTCTTCTTGGCGTTCTTTTTGTAAATTCAATAGACAACTTTCGTCCTCAGACGAACTACTACTCACCGCTTGTATTTTGGATTTGTTGCCCAACGATGAATTGCGTCCTCCTCCTTCGGCCATTAGAGAGGTGGGCGATTCTAGACTACTGCCTAAGATGGGCGTGAGGCCACGATCGGCTTGCTGCTGCCTCAGTTCAGTCATTTCTCTTTGCAGGGAGTTACGGCGTGAAGTTTCCAATTCTTTTTGGCTGCTATCCATGGCTTGATTGTATTGTCTTAGACCGCTGGCAGTTACAGGAACATAGTTTTTACCAATCTCTATGAGATAGACATCACGATTTAGGGGGGTGCGATACATTTTGTTGGGATGATTGGGCCGCCAAATGTGTATGACATAGCCCACCATGCCGGCCCGAGGTTCCCAGCCATCCCATGACAAACGGCCACCCTTGCGGCGTAAAGCTTCAAAGGGCCAAACAATGCGCCGGCATTGATCGATGTTATGGAAGATCTGTAAAGATTAGCACACAAATAAGTTGTTGTTTCTATTTTTAGTTTGTTAAGCTTACTTACCTCTCTTTCATCCACTATGATAACCTTCTCGAATAAAGCAAATCTAGGCTGGGCCGTTTGCTGTTCTGATGTTGTTCTACTGGAGCAGGCTTGTACTTCACCGGCGGCTGCCACTATGGCGAGGCCCGTTTGATTTGTATTGGCATTTGTTTGAGGGGAATTTTGTTGCACGGCTGCTGCAGCCGCTGTTAAACAGATAGGACCTTTTGTTTTACGCGGGTAATCACCGGGATTAGTAATTATATTACCAATACCAAGATTGCCCGAGGAACAATAGATTTTTGTATAACGCGGGCTACCAGAAGCTGCACAATTTGCCCCCACACCAACACAACCTCCCCCACCACCACCAGCCACACTATCATTCGAGGCATCTTTATCCAAAGTCTGCGTAGAATCATCTGAATCTTTAATGACTTCGGGCAATACGGAACTAGTGCTGGCTATGGGTAGAGTAGCTCTACGCTCGCGCTCGGAAGATCTAATGCTGGAAGAGGAAAGCTGTTGTTTGTTGGTGGTTGAGCGGGCCTCTCTTAGCAACTCCTGTTCGCGATTGAGCAGGCCCGCCAACAAAGTGGTGGAGGAGGGTTTTATGACGGTTATGGAGCTGCGCATGGACGATAAGCCATCACTGCCAAATTGTGAGCTTAAAGTAGCTCCAGGTACTCCCGTAGCGGCTAAACTAAACATTGTACTAGCGGTCAGTGTGTTATAAATGGGTGGCGAAATATAAACTGGTCTTAAATCACCACTTTCGCCCAGATTACTACAGGCTCCAGAGGGTAAACCCAAATGGGTAGTTTCTATCGAAGAACCCGAGCTACAGCCCTGGCGACATTTCTCTCTGATGTGATGCCACCATTCCAAAATGTTGGTCTTGATGGCTTCCGGCGTTATGGGACCTCCTATAACATCTTTTAGCTGTTCATTAGTGTCCGCATACGAAGTGGTTAAGGGCGAAACATAAATGGGATAACCTATGGGTTGATCACAGCTAGAGTTTATTATATTCCTTAAAGCTTGCTTGGCATTTTGTATGCTGCCCCGTTCGGGATTACGATTGCGCAGATAAATCAATTCCTGCTGTTGGCCAGCCCACAAGCCACGCACACATTCACGATTAAGTTTTATAACACGAAAGGTCAGGAAACGTTTTGTTAAACGTATAATACGGTATTCATCGGAACCATCCTCCATAACATGACGCAGAGCCAGCAGATTGGGAGCTCCCCTCAAAACCGCACTACGCCACACGGGATCGGCTTCATGGGATATAACCAAATCTTTGGAACAGGTATCAATAGCTTCGAATAGAGCATCGGGATCCCGAAATTCATCGGGATTAGAGATGTGATCTTGTTGCAGTTTTAGGGCCATTTTAACGGCCGGAGCTACCACGGCATGTAACAGATCCATATCAGCAAATACCCATTCGTCCCGGGGCGAAGTTATGCGAAAATCTCCCTTGAAGAGAGCATGAAGGCCGTGCAGAAAGAATTCTACACCGGTGAGCGAGCTGTGCGAAGCAGTAGCCAAGGAACGGCGCGCCAAAAGGCTTAAAGCCAAACAAAGTGAAACTATGGGCGAGTCTTTAGCTATGGAAGGTACTTTTAGTTTGATTTGTGGAGGTTTCTCTTGAGCGGCTCCTCCTCTGGAAGGTTCAGCCGAGGCGGCTCTAGCTTCTTGCCTAGCCGAGGGTGAGTAGTCACCCTTTTGATAGCCATGCTTACTGCCCGAGGGAGCCGATTTACTGGATCTAGTTAAAGGGGTAGTAGTGGAGGTTAATCCAGGGGCACTTTCTGAGGTCTGGCGTGAGATGTTGGCCAAGGAGTGTGAGGTGGCCATTTGGTCTACCGAATTGACTACACCCTCATTACTGCCAGTCATGGTGGCACTTTTCTGGGGCCTGATTTTTAGCTGCTGCTGAGACTGAGACTTCTGCTGGGCCGTCGACAGATTGGGCGTGCTAGCCAAAGTACTGGTAGAAGCTGCCGCCGTTGGTTGGGGCTGCTGGGTGGTTACACCCTGACCCGAAGTGGGTGTGGGATTTTGTGTAGGGTTCTGTGTGGTATTAAGAGATTCCTTGCGTTTGTCATAACAATAATTCAACCAACTCAAGTAGACATAACAAAAACTGGTGCGTGTTATGCCCACGGCACGAAAATCGAAATCCTCATCTAGATTAAAATTAAAAATAGGATCCAAGTCCACAAATTGGCGGCTCATGGTGTGCTGTAAGGCCTCCTGTATAACCGCTGAATTTAACCATTCATCCAATTTGGGATTTTTAATAACGTAATAAATAATACTCTAACAACAGAAAGAAACCAATTTAAACTCATTTCACAAACAAAATCTAAACGATAAACTCACCTTGACATAATAGGTTATCAAAACCTTGCGATATTCAAATACTTGCAATGTAGCACTGGCTAAATTATCCGATATGGAGTAGCCCTCCACTACATACTGGGAAGCCACCACCTGCCAAGCCAGCCAACGTGTAGAAAACATGGCATTGGCACTAAGCATACGAGGCAAATGACCAGGATCACAGCAACAACAACCATCATTATCCTCAACATCCTCTGTTATGGCCTCTACCTCACGCTGTTGGCAATAGGTGCCCCTAAATTCCAAACCGCGCATTTGAAAGGTACACAAACCATTGCCCAACTCGATGATATGGACCAAACAATTTAAATAATCCGAAGCCAAAACTATAAAAGCAATTAATAACACAGTAAATCTAAATTACATAATATGCTAAAACAAAACAAAGAAACTTACCAAAACAATCACCCTGATTAACATTACCCCAGCGGCCCATGAGCAAATCGCCGCACAGCGAATGTTGTAGGGAACGTGTCAAATGCTCATAGAATATGGAATTTAAATTGTTATCATCGGCCCCCAAATCACGTTCGAGTTGTGAGCTAAGCCGTGTATTCGAGTGATCTATGCGACGGGTATTGTAGTCACGTTCCCAGAATTTTATGGGACGCACGTAGGATGTCAAGAATATAGCACTGCCCAGAAAGGGATTCAGGGGTGTTGAGAGTAATGAGGAAATGCCAGCCTGTAAGAATAACATGGCCGAATGGGGCACACTGAAGGGTTGGGCGAAAGCATGAAATGCTGAACCCCAAGTTATTTGCCAAGGTGCTATATAAGTGACTATAAATTGAAGCTGTAAAGGAATGCAATTAAATAAAAATCATCATCTAAAATTATTATAATTTCCCACTCTTACCTTCAAAAAGAAATCACAGCACTTCCTAAAAGCCAGCGAAACGAAAAAATAATCGATGAGAAAGGTTTCCGAAGCCACGGCGAAATCAATGCGAAAGAATAATACCGTAAACATAACGATCAGGTACTGGTTGGTAGGATCCGAATAGGCATTGCGTATAACTGAAACGATATAATAAACAAATGAGTCAGCTTTTGCTGTTTACACTTTCAATGCAAAAACTTACATTTCAAAGCGCAAACCGCCACTATTAAAGTACCCCAGGCTATGCCATATTTGGCCGCTATAACCGAGGCATCCGCTGTCAAAGCCGATATGGCCAACAAGGGAAATAACACATTTTTCTCCAGCAAACACAAGTAAATATAGAACTTTTCAAACCACATAATCTTGGGAGCATGACACACCTCATAGCGGCCATATTCCTTTTGCCGCAGCAAAGGTTTGGCAAAACACAGCCAGGGCATGTGTTTGCGCATTTGCGGTATAATGTAGTGCAAGAGAAAGCCCAGGGCTCCGGTAAAACCATATAATACTATATTTAAATCGGGCTGCAATACCGTAAACACGGTACTGCAATGCAAGCCCAACACAACCACAGCCAAGAAGATAGTCACCACAAAATCATTTTTCAAACGTGTATTTACAGTGTATTGCAGCTTTTTGGGCAATGGATCGGAACTACTTTCGGTTTCGGCATTAGAGACATCATTACAATTCATGGTGAACACTTCATTGTCATTTTCATTAATGACACCCGTCAAAGTAGACATTTCGGCGGGATTGGTGGTGGAGGAAGTGGACATTTTATCTGCTTCGGTTTCCTTTGAGGGATTTGTGGTATTTTCCTTTTTGCTTTGATGATGCTCTGTTTCCTCTTCCTCTTTAATATTGGGTTCGGTTTCCAAATTGGAATTACACGAGCTGGAAGAAGCTGTTATGGCCTTTTTGCTGGTAGACAAGGTTTTACCCAAAGTCTGACTACTGCTGCCTAGTGAAGAGGCCTTGGATTTGCTACGTTTTTGTGTTAAAGAGTTAGGATCTTTATCAGCATCCGCCTCTTCCTCGGGAGTTTCATTATTTTCACCTATTTTCTCTAAAGAAGACATTTCGATATTTTCACTTTGTTGTGTGTTTTCCTCATCACGTTTCTTGTTTGTGGAATTTCTTTTAGGAGTACTGGAGGTTAATTTTTGTGTGCTGGTGCTGCTTAACTCGTCGTCATCTTCGTGGTAAGTGGACATTATGCAATTCTTTACTATAGCCCAGATATGGCTAAAATCACTGGCCGAACGAGACAAATGGTAGCCCAAAGGTACCAAGAGAGCACAAAATATGGAGAATATTATGTGCTGAGTGCCTTTGCCTTCATTAAAGGCGGCATATAGAGGACCGTATAGCAGCATGACACCCAAAAATGAACGTATCACACATAAAACAGAACCTGGAAATAAAAACGAATGACAGAGGTTTATTATACTTTTCACTGAACTAGAACTGAACTAGAACTGAACTAGAACTGAACTAGAACTGAACTAGAACTGAACTAGAACTGAACTAGAACTGAACTAGAACTGAACTAGAACTGAACTAGAACTGAACTAGAACTGAACTAGAACTGAACTAGAACTGAACTAGAACTGAACTAGAACTGAACTAGAACTGAACTAGAACTGAACTAGACCAGAACCCTTTCCTTTCCAAACTCAATTTCAATTTCAACTTACCCATCAAACTGCCCGCAGCATTACCGCCAAACACATGCATATCAATCTGTTCCATTAGATACATGGTAAACGTGTTGATTTGTGGAAACAAACCCAACGAGAATATCAGTGGAAAACTTAATAAAAATATATAGAGAGCTTGTAAAACCAAGCCATTCACTTGGGCGGGTTGAAACTCTATACCGAAAAATGTATATTCCGGCTGGGGTTCTCCCTTCAACGCGGCCCCATCGTATTCAACTTTCAAACGTTGAAATATCAGCAATAAGCCCGAACACATGCAAAAGTATATGGCGCGTGAGTAGGCCACTGTTTTGTTGAAGCCATGTATGGGAGAGGCAGCATCTGGTTGTACACTTTTCAGTAGAGAATATTGTGAACCCGCTATGACAGCACAAAACAAAAAGGCGAACACATCTTTATAGTAGTTGTGCTGTAGTATGGATGAGCCCAAATAGGCCACGGCAGCACTGAGTAACACCGACAGCAGGATGTGTATCCAATGAATATCACGATCGAACAAGGCCAACAGCTCTAAACGATCCATGGAGATTTTAAATTCTTGCTTATAGTTGCCCAGCTTAAAGCGGTATTTGTAGAATGATTTTGGCGCAATGGGTTTCTCCGCGGTCAACATGCAGGCTGGACGCCAATACTCATAGTTTTCTATATGACGACCTTCGACATTGAGTATGGCAGCCATGGTGGCATTATTGTTGGCAGCCGTCAAAGGGGTAGAGCCCACCCTCTGGGCGGAACCCAAATTCCTCAATTCATCATTAATGATTTCTTGGATGAAGCCCTTTAACGATACCGTGGTGGCGGTGCTGACATTACGATTATTTAATACATTTGAAGAGGAAGGTGAATCGATCATGACTTGTGTTAGGGGAGTGGAGCGAGAACCGTTTGATGCTATAATGTGCGGCACCGTTTCATTGCTATCAATATGCCACTGTTCTATGGCATTGCTGTGATTTGAATCCGCATCGCGTTGGCGCGAGCTGCGTCTCAGCAGTTGCTCTCGGTGATACAAGCGTTCGGTTAAGGCCAGTCTTTCAGCCGAGGAAGCAGAGTTTAAGGCTTTCAAAGCATCTTGATAGAACTGCAAATGAGCATTTGACATGTTGCCCTGATTGGGAGGAGGTATGGTGGCAAAATTTTCCGTATTAACCGGTCTACCACGATCATCAACCGCCCCACCATGCATGAGCCACAACATTTTGTGTATATCAGCGGTAAATGATTCAGCACTAACACTGTGTGAGCTATTGGAAGATGAGGAGGTTCTTGAAATGCCTTTTAAGGCCGAGGAGGTTTGTGTGGATTGGCTGGAGGGGGCCACAGAGCTCCAGTTGCCAGCATGACGTTTATAGTTATGCGAGCAGCCGGTCAATTGCAAAGAATCCCCGGCCACACGTTCATCTATTTCTCTATATTGCACTTGTTTGGGTATGGCTCCTAAACGTTTGCCCACCGCTGTTGAATTAGAGGAGGTTTCAGGCATGTCTAATGAGTGTTTCGATTTTTCACTTGCTTCAATATCTTTATTGGATTTTGGCAATTCCATGGAGGACAATAGGACATCTTTAGAACTGGCACTTATTTGTTCACAATCACTGGAAGGACAACCCGAATCGGCTTCATTTCTTCTGAGATTATTTTGATTTTGTTGAGCCGCCACAGCAGCAGCTGGGGCAGCCTGTGGATCTCCATCTGGCTGCTCCAGTTTGGCCATATTTATTTGTTTGCTGTTAAGGGAATGCTTTTGTTTTTGTACCGCTTTGACTTCTTCTTTCAAGGCTTTATCATTGTTCTTGTCTTTGGGTGTGCACACCCACTTCTTGTTGCTACTCAATAAAGGTGACCTAGAACCGTTATTATCTGTTTCAGAATCTGTGGAATGTAAACGTTCTCTTAAGGCTATGGCACCACCTTCGTGTTCCAAATCATCCTCGTCCTCTTCATCATCTTCTGGCTTCATAACACTGGCATCCTCCACCTCATTTTCGATTTTAAGTTTGTTCATTTCAATTTGTTTTTGCTGCTGCTGTTGATGATTTCTTAAATCATCATCCAGCTGATTGTGGGTGTGTTCTAAAACCTCCAAAATATGCTCGACATTATAATCGAAATCCTTAAATTCATCATCGTCATCTTCCTCTTCCTCATCATCGTCGTCGTCTTCTTCATCATCTTCTTCCTCATCGTTATTGTCCGAATCATTATCACCGTTGTGCTGTTCACTTTCATCTTCGTCTTCATCGTTTTTATTGTCATTCAATATCTGACCCACATCCGATTCGGCACTATGATGATGCTGCCGATGGGCATGCGAATGCAGAAAATGATGGGGACACACACCACCCACTGCACCCAGAGATTCATCATCCAAAATATCTTCCGTTTTCGTTTTGTTCTCTTTAGGCTCTTCCAGACTCTTCTCCAAATCTTCGCTTTTCTTTAATTCCCGATTTTTTTGTTTCTCTTTTTGTTCTTTTAGCTCAAAGACGGGGTCTATTAAAGCGTTGGTGGAGCCAAAGTCCAGGCTACTGTTTGTTGAGCTGCCGCCAAAGCTGCCACCAAATTTGGGACACAAATTCAAATGAGGATTGCGTACTAAACACTTGCTGGGCGGTGGCAGCAAAGCATTTTGAGGATTTTTTATTTGTTGTTGGCCATTGATGGCCTCCACACTATTGGGATGTGGACATAAATTCGATACTGAGGGTCGAGGACAGGCCACTTCTAAAGCGGCACTTTTAATGCGTCGTACCGTTGTAGTGGTCGTCGGCTGGCTGCCAACATTTGAGGAACTATCTGTGGGCGTTTTAAATAACGTAGTGGCATTCGAGTGTCTGCGTCGCTTAATGGCTCCTTCTCGACGGGGTCGTTTGTGCAGCTGCAAAGCTGATATTGTATAAATGGGATCTTTTGTTATGTTGGCACCACGTGCAGTTTGATGTGAATGATTTAAACGATACTGATTGGCATGAGGATGAACACGTGTGGAGGATGAGGCGCTACGATCGTCTAATTGTTCGATGCCCAAATCGGATTTAGTAAAACTATCGTCTTCTATGAAAACATCCGAAGAGGATCCTAAAAAATGGAAAATATACAAGATTTTAGTATAGTTTTTCTTAATTTTCAAAAAAGAATAGTTTTTTTTTTCCAAAATTTTCAATATTTTTCATAATTTTTAAAAAAAAAAATTAAAATTATTTTTTTTCAAAATTTTCACTGAATTTTTTATTTTAAAATTATTTAAAAAAAAAAAATATTCCCAAATTTTTTGAATTTTTTTTTTCAAAATTTTCAGTTTTATTAATTTTTTAGTTTTATAAAATTTGTCTAAATTTCATTAATTTATTTTTAATATTTTCAGTTTTTTTTTTAATTATTCACGGATTTTTTTTAGTTTTTTCAATTTTTTTTTATCAAAATTGTTAATAAATTTCACTAATTTTTTGTTTTAAATATTCAATATTTTTTTAAATTTTTTTTCTTATTTAAATGATTATTTTTTATATTATTATTTAACAAAGTTTTTTTTTAAATTTTCACTATTTTTTTAAAAAATTTTTTAAAATTTTTTTTAAAAAATTTTCAATATTTTTTTAAAAACATTT
The DNA here is from genome assembly GCF_958450345.1 of Calliphora vicina. Taxonomy (NCBI): domain Eukaryota; kingdom Metazoa; phylum Arthropoda; class Insecta; order Diptera; family Calliphoridae; genus Calliphora; species Calliphora vicina. The sequence goes on from NC_088783.1 coordinate 119,625,813, forward strand.
CAATATTTTTTTTAAAAAATTTTCAATTTTTTTTTTATTTCAAATTTTCAATATTTTTTTAAAAAAATTTTCCACCAAAAGAACTTCACTACAAATTTTTATTACTCACCCAAAATCCATGACGGTAAAGCTCTCATTCTACCATCTCCACTCAGATGACTGCCATGAGCCACAACATTGGCACTGCCTCCCAAGCCCAATTCCATGTCATCGACATCGAAACTATCACTGGTATTGACACCCGAACCCAAAACAACCACCGAACCACTGCTGGCTATGGGAGGAGCACCACCACTGCCGCCCCTTCTATGTGTGTGATGATGTCTATGATGATGGTGATGATGACCATGTTCATGATGTATGGATAGAAATATACCACCACTGGGAGCAGCACCAGCCGCACCCATACTACTTCCCCTCTGCTGTTGCTTTAAACGTTCATCGTGAGTTTCCGAAGAGCGATGTCTTTGCAGGCGTGTCGTCTTTAGAGCTGAGCCCGTTGCAGACCCCGTTAATGCATTCGAATTTGAAGTCGTTGTATTTGATCGTTGTGCCTGTGCTAGATTACCAGTATTTCCAGTTGCCGTCGAGGAAGCAGAAGAACCAGCCTTCGATATTTGTGCGTGTAAAAAACTATCACATTTTTCAGCATTTCCATTGGAGGTCATAGAACTTGATGCTAACGGTTTTGAGGTGGATGTTGTATCAGAGTATTGTCTCAACAATTTGGCCACTATGGCCGATTCAGCAGCTGCATCTAAACTCGATTGCCTTTCCAAACGTCTGCGCTGATGACCTCTAACAATTTCTGAAGATTTCCTTACCAAATGTGGTGGTTTGGGGCCAATTAATGCATTCGTTTGTGAAGCATTTGTGGCATGCATATTGTTGCAATTGGAACTTGTGGAGGCTATAGGACTGTTATCTTTGGGATATACTGAGATATATTTGGCTTGTGGATCTGTTATGCTTATTGAGTTATTATTGTTGTTATTGTGGCTGTTGTGGCTAATCGTGTGCGAGGAACGTATTGATTTTGAGTTACTAGCTGTGCCAGCTAATGACTGTTGATCCTGTTGGCTATTGCCCGAGATCATAGAGGGGGCATAGAACATCAACTCAATCGATTCAGAACTATTTTTACGGTGAACATCGACTTTTAAATCTTAAAAAAGGATTAAGTTAGAACCTTAAGTAATTTGCATGTTTTTATTAGTTTTATTATGTTGCTTTCTTACCAATTATACTATTGACATTGTCGATGGAAACCATACTATTTTCTGCACTTATTTCATTGATGGCCTTATCCACAGATGCTGCCATATCCACCTCTTCCCCCACATGCATTACCTTCATTTCAATGCCAGGTTCATTGTTACGACTTCTGCAAATGACGTAGAATATTACATTGATAAAATGAAAAAAAAAAAATAAAAAGTAAAAGAAGCAAACAAATTATACGTCCACCATTCAAATGTGCAAACGCATTTCATTCAAGTTTATTTAGAATACAAGGCAAGCATAAAATTGAAAACAAAATATTCCCATACATGAGATGTTAATGTTAATAATAATAATGTAGGTCACCTACCTTTCTGTAGCCGTTTCCTTGGTAACCTTGAAAAAATGTTGCTTTATGTTGGCCTCTGACATTGACTGAGCTCGATCGTACAGACGATGCAAACCCATGTTGGCCACTTTCAGCAGCAGCACAGTGACACTGGTGAGTATGCAGTATATGCACCAGGTTAGCCATGTTTCCGGAAAATACAAGTAGGCCACAAAAGGAGTACAGAGTAAAAACAACCATAGATACAAGTGCACTACATTGCAAAAGACACTTTGATGAGGATCATAAAACCAGCCACCAGTTAAAGAGGCCCAGACGCCTTGACGTAATATTTCCAAGGTCTGAGAACCCATGGCTTACGCCCAGGCATTGCCAATGGGCTAAACAACCAAACAAACGCCTCTATATGGTTTTCTTTAATTTTTCTGTTTTTTAACTCTTGAGTAATCTTTACTCCTTCCTTGTGGCTAAATATTGCTATAATTAATTGTTTCTTTTTTATTTTATTTTTTGTATGAGTGTAACCCAAGACTCCCGGGAGAGGAGAGTACTAGCTGTACGTTTGGATGTGTGTGTGTGTGTATATGGATGTTTAAGTTGAATTTTTTTCGCAACACTGTTTTTTATTTATTTAATATTTTCATTTCTGTGTAAATTGCATTATTATAAACAGATTTTTCGTAATTTCTTTGTTTGTTAATCTTGGTTAGTAATCATTTTATTCCATGAACTTTTATTAACTTTTTTATTTCTTTGATTTTTCAATAATTGTCGTGTTTTTTCGTCGTCATTCTATTGAATTTCACTTTTTTTTCTCTTCTGCCATTAATCACCTCGTAATAATATTTTTAACTTTGCCATGTTTTCTTATATACATTCACTGAGTATTTAATGTATTCTTTACACAACATGCTTAATCAAATGCTATTGTTTAATTTATTTGATTTTAATTAAGATTTTCTTAATTATTTCTAAAGAAAAAAACTCTTTTTTCTATTAAGGTCGTTTCAATTTTTTTCGCACTGTGGAAAAATTTCTACTTTTTCTTCACTTTGCCTGTGTTTACATGTGTTTGACAAGTGCATTCAGTTTTTTTTTCTTTTCTTTTTCTTCTTCTCTTCAGATGTCGAAAATGACATTTGCAACAGGGTGTTGTGGATGAGTGGGAAAATGAGGGAAAATTATAATAAATTGTTAGATTTATTTAAATAAATAATGGAAACATGTTAGGAAATTGTTGTTTATGAAATTTATTTTTGATTGTTTGTTTATATGTTTAACAGGGAAAATTATTTGATGTCGTTAAGGCAGTGTTTTTACTACAGGGTGTTTAATGTAGGTATTAAATGTGTTGGATTATTCATAAATAAATAAAAACAATGCCCGTTAAATATAATCAAATTTCGAATATTAGCCGATTTTTCACAAAATAAAGGACAGCCAGGCTTTCATGATAAACTTAGTTCACAAAATAAAGGTTTAAAAGTGAAGAATATATAATATTCAACACAGCCCAAGTTGTTATAAATTCTAATTTAATTTTAGGTTAAATACCTGTTTCGTATATCTTTTTCTCTAATCAACTACAAATTTAATTCAAATGAGAAATGATGCTATTTATTTTTCAGAACTTATTAAACTAACATGGAATTTAATTTGGAATTATAATTAGGACCGGAAACCAATTTTGAAATTTCTGTATGAAAATCACTTAATTTTCAATTAGTTTTTGAGTGTTTTTTGTACAAAAAATTGAAAATTGTTTTCCGATCGTGTTTTTGAATTAGGTCCTTAATTGTTTTCGATTTAAACATCTTTCTACTTTGAAAAACTAAAGATACATTCAGATCGAAAACTCTCCTGTCAAAAACCTAATAAATTTTTTAAAACACGAGCATTTTTTATAAATTCCTTTATTTACAAAATATTTTTATACCAAATTTTTAAAATCATTAAACTAGCAAGTCATCTAAATTGGAATTTAAAAATAACGGTCGCGTTTTTGAATCAGGACCTTAATTGTTTTCGATTTAAATATCTTTCAAGTTTGAAAAACTAAGGGCTTCAGATTCAGAGATTCAGGCACTAAATGTATCGAATACTACTAGGATCGAAATTTATAACAAATTTAGAATGTCGAAATCAGGAGTCAGTTTTATAAATTTCTTTATGACAAAAATTGTTAGAGCTTCAGATCAGACAGACAACTATGGCTTGACAACAAACAAACTTCATTAATTGTTATGACAAATATTTGTCTAGTATGAACATAGGGTTAAGAACATTATAACCTCAAATTTTTAAAGTTTTCAATAATTTTTATGAAAAAGTAATTTTTAAAACAAGTCTTAAATTTTTTTTAATGATTTCCTCCAAATTAAGAGAAAAAATCAAAAACCTTTCATTACTTGTCATTCTTTTTCTAAGCGGTTCCATATTTAGAATGACTTGAAATCAATTGACAATGTCATTATCAATATTTAGCGGTTTTGACCGAAACCAACATGCCACAATATAAACTAACATACTGGTCTTTTTTTTGGGCAACTACGTAACCAATAGGAAAAGATACATATTGATAAAAGAAGTATGTAGACACAATAACATGCTTTTAATTCAAATTGCAAATGATCATTATATAATGTTTACTTGTTACAATTTTAGTTTTTGCTTTGTATTTATTAAGTTTTTTTTTAATTTTATGCCACTTTAAAAAATAGTATTTTATGTGTGTGAGACTTTTTCTTAAGTGGCTCCTAAAGTGGTTGGGTTGTGTGCGGAGGACAGTGTGCTGGCTGGCGGCATTCGAGATGGCAATGAACAAATTTATTTAACTGGGAGTTCATTTGCATTCGAATGTTGTTAGACAGGATTTTTAGGTAAGAAAACAAGTTATAGATTAGATAAACTCAATTTCCAAGGATTTTTAAAAGAAAAATTAAAATTGAAATTTAAAAGATTTTATATTTTTACAGATTAAGGAACTGTTTTCTCATATCAAATCCTATGCTATGGACCCGGTGAAGGTAAATATACTTAAATTTTTATTAGCAAACTTCAAATCCCCGTTCACCACTGTCATTAAACGTCAACAAGGAGCCGCCATCTCACATAAACTATGCGAAATAAACTGTAACTAATGCTAATACTAACCTGGTCGGTCAGTGTGTCGCTCGGTCGTTTGGTCAATGGACAAAATTTATTGCAATGCATTTGAAAGCCATGTGAAACATGCATACGATCACCAAACACCACTGCTGCAGCAGAACTTGACAAACTTGTTGAGTTAAAATCCAAAACCAAAAGCAACCACAGATTAATTGAAAAAATAGAGTGCAAAACTTCATGGTAGTTAGTTGGAAGTTAAGTTTAAGTGTTAGATGGTTAAAAACAGTTCTTATTTAGTGATCAAACCTAACGGTTGTGGAAAGGCAAACAAACGGATCGGATCCTCTAACAACAAACACACAAAAATAATGAGACTGGTTTATTTACATTTGATGGCAGTGCTGCTTATAGCTGGCAATGCATTCACCTGGGCCCAGGTGGTTAGAAAGGATTTTAGGCTAGACATGGATGATGAACGTGACAAGAGGGCAGTGGATTTTGGTCAATTTGTGCGTAATTTACTATTGAAAAGTGCCACGGCAAGTAATGCTAAGGCCAATATATCGCGTAATGTGGCTAATTTCAAAGTTGCCACCACAGCGGCACCCAGAAGACGTACTACTACCACAACGACTACTACATCTACAACTACGCCCGTTCCTTTCTTTTTCAACAAAGGCCCCTTTAGATTTCCTTTCGATTTGAGTGGCCCCATAAACAATAAATTCAACAATTTCGATTATAATGATTATGGCGGTCAATCACCAATACGACCAAATCGCCGACGAAGGCCAACCACTACTTCAAGCACAACCACCACTACAACAACTACTACTACAACAAGAGCACCTGCCACACCTACCCGCCGTAGACCCATACCACGACGGCCTTATGGTTTATTGGGTAAACAAAAAGTTCCCTATTATGATTACTACGATGATTATGATTATAATTATGATGATGCAGAGGCTAATAATACTCCTAGCTCAACTGCTGCACCCGCTAACCCAGCCCCGGCTCCTGTTCCCGCACCACCTGCTCCCCGACCCCAAAGACCGCCCACCGCCAATCGGGCACGAGCTCAAGGACGTCAGCCACAGCTGCGCAATCGTCTGGTGTACCAGTTCCGGCAACCAGAGGGTATAGTAGAACAACTCAATAATAATTGCCGTTATATAGGATTTACTCGCTCACTTTGCAGATACCTCTATCAATAATGCAGCTGCTCCAGCAGCAGTTAATAACAGCAACAACAACAATAATAATAGTAATAATGATGAGGACTCTCCAGCAGCCAATGATAATTCCAATACAAATAGTAATACTAATAATGATGAAACCTCAGCAAATACCAATGACTATACAGATGATGTTTATGACGACGATGATGATGATGTTAATGCTGGCGAAGACACTAATACCAATACTGAACCGAACAACAATGATTCTAGTGATAATGCTAATCCTAATAACAATGGCAATGCTAATACAGGTGCTGTTGCTCCGCCTCCTCCACCCAATACATTTAACTTTAATGCTGGCTTACCCCAATTTCAAGGCCAGTTCGGTGTGGGTGCCAATTTTAATGGTCCTTCGGGTTTTGGTAATTTTGCTCCCCCCAATGGTTTTCCCTATAATACCTACAATGATTTTAATCCACAATATCAACCCTCTTCCCCAACTGGCTATTCTGTGCGCTATTATTAAAATGTTTTAATTTTCATTTTATTTTTTTATTTTTTAATTTTTTCTATTGTACAATTTTCTCCCCCCATATTGCATTGCTGTACATAAATATTAATATTTTTAACATATTTAGTTTATATTTAATTCATATTTGTTTTATATATCATCAGTTTAAATAAATAATTAGTTATTACTTAATATAAAATTGTGCGAGAAAAGTTAATCGGAAAGAAATGTTGTAGGGAGATCGCAATGAAACCGATCTCTTATATAACCTTCACCAAATTATACTGTAAAATAAAAATTTTAAATATTTTTAGGTAAACAAAATTTTAATTTTTTTTTTCAAAATAATTTTTTTTTCAATTTTTTTTTTTTAAATTTTTTTTATTTATTTTTGAAAAAATTTATGACCACCAATTTTTTTGGGTGAAAAAAAAATTCGGGTTAAAAAATATTTTTCCGATTTTGACCTATTGCAGGTCCAATTTATATAGGTCGTTGGAAAGGACTTTGAAATATCTATCATTAGATATCCATATTTCCTATATTAATAACTTAGAATCCAGGTATATCAAAAATAGATAAAAAATCGAGGTTATCCTAGTTTTTTGCTTATATTTCAGCCATTTGTGGTTCGATTTTCTCGACTTTAAATAGCAACCGAACCGGGACTATAGCGAATATAGAAAGTTGATTTCAACATACAGAAGGAGATCTATTTTTAAATAATTGAGACAGATCAGAGTTATGGTCTCGGGATTAAATTTAAACGTAATTCGAGAGCTTTTAGTCAACATTTTATTAAGCCCCAGAGAAAGATAAAGAAGGCCCTTCTGTTCAAGAAACATAATGTCCTGATGATGGACTTGATGCATACTCCATCATCAGGACATTTTATATAGGGCCACGATTGAAGTTAAAATTGGTCGATAAATAGAGCCACGATTGAAGCCAAAATTGTACTATAAATAGAGCCAAGATTTATGCTAAAATTTGACTATAAATAGAGCCACGATTTAAGCTAAAATTGGACTATAAATAGAGCCACGATTGAAGCTAATATTGAACAATAAATAGAGCCACGATTTAAGCTAAAATTGGACTATAAATAGAGCCACGATTGAAGCTAAAATTTAACTATAAATAGAGCCACGATTGAAGTTAGAATTGGACTATAAATAGAGCCACGATTGAAGCTAAAATTGGACTATAGAGCCACGATTGAAGCTAAAATTTTACTATAAATAGAGCCACGAATGAAGCTAAAATTGGACTATAGAGCCACGATTGAAGCTAAAATTGGACTATAAATAGAGCCACGATTGAAGCAAAATTGGACTATAAATAGAGCCACGATTGAAGTTAAAATTGGACTATAAATAGAGCCAGGATTGAAGCTAAAATTGGACTATAATTAGAGCCACGATTGAAGCTAAAATTGGACTATAAATAGAGCCACGATTGAAGCTAAAATTGGACTATAAATAGAGCCACGATTGAAGCTAAAATTGGACTATAAATAGAGCCACGATTGAAGCTAAAATTGGACTATAAATAGAGCCACGATTGAAGCTAAAATTGGACTATAAATAGAGCCACGATTGAAGCTAAAATTGGACTATAAATAGAGACACGATTGAAGTTAAAATTGGACTATAAATAGAGCAACGATTGAAGCTAAAATTGAACTATAAATAGAGTCACGGTTGAAGCTAAAATTGGACAATAAATAGAGTCACGGTTGAAGCTAAAATTGGACAATAAATAGAGACACGATTGAAGTTAAAATTGGACTATAAATAGAGCAACGATTGAAGCTAAAATTGAACTATAAATAGAGTCACCGTTGAAGTTAAAATTGGACTATAAATAGAGCCACGATAGAAGTTAAAATTGGACCATAAATAGAGCCACGATAGAAGTTAAAATTGGACAATAAATAGAGCCACGATTGAAGCTAAAATTGAACTATAAATAGAGTCACCGTTGAAGTTAAAATTGGACTATAAATAGAGCCACGATTGAAGTTAAAATTGGACCATAAATAGAGCCACGATTGAAGCTAAAATTGGACTATAAATAGAGCCACGGTTGAGGCTAAAATTGGACTATAAATAAAGCCACGATTGAAGTTAAAATTGGACCATAAATAGAGCCACGATTGAAGCTAAAATTGGACTATAAATAGAGCCACGATTGAAGTTAAAATTGGACCAAAAATAGAGCCACGATTGAAGCGATAAAACAACAGGCTTAATCCTAAAAACTCCAGATAAAGGAACATAATGTCCTAATGACGTTCAATACATCTAAACTTGAGCCTTCGTTTGATCGTGAATAGAATTATTAACACAATATCTTGACCTTGAACTCAATGCAGAACCTTCTAGGTGTTACAAAATCAACTACAACTCTCTGAATTATTAATGACTACAACCGAATTCTCTTACAAATTAAAAATACAATTTAAAACTAAACTATTTACAATTTTCCTTGCTCAAAGGAAACCTCTAATCCGCTACAGTTTTGCAACAAATTAAGATAATACTTCAAACATTTAGCAACAGGTTATTATACCAAAAACAAAATAAAAATGAGCCATAAAAACTAGTTTAAACATTAGAAAAAATAACAAAATCTTTAATCAAATCTTATAAACAACATAGTTATTATAATTATAAAGTACACAGTCAAAAAATAATTTATATTTATTTATATATACACATTTAGAATTGTGTATTTAATGCATTCATTCGTTCATTCATTTACTCCCTGCAGCCTGGTCTAAACACACTTCTTTTGCAAGAACTCGTAGGCGTACTCAAATACCAGCAACATAATGGCACCACCCGGACCCAAACGCATGACCTTGGGTGCCAGACCCTTGTACAAAGCCCGGAAGCCTTCTTCGCGATACACCATACGTATGGAACCGAAAGTGGATTTGTATTTAATAACACCGGGTTGGGGTTGGGGACCTTGGATGCGAGATTTCGCCACATCGAAGGGAATGTTTACGAAACAGGCCAAAGTGCCGGAGGTGAAGCCAATGGCTACTTTACGGAAGAATTCTTTGGTGTGATCATCATAGGCGGGAACAATATTTTTGACACTGTGATAGAAACCAAAGTACACCATATTGAAGACACCATTACGACCCATGGTAGCAGTGACACCCTTATTCAGACCACGAAAACCGAAACCATCTTTCTGTATGATTTGTTTTGTAACCGCCCAGGTGCTTTGGGCCTCCTTCATTTTCGATTTATCAGCCTGTTGGGCTACCTTAACCACTTCAAAGGGATTGACGGCAATGGCCTCCAGCACACCGGCAGTGAGACCAGCTAAAGAGAAAGTCTAAAAAGGAAAAGAAGAAAATAATAGTTTTATAATGATATTGATTAATAAATAAAAGCGAAACTTACCAATGGCGTGGGTGCAGGAGCTCCAAACAGAAACAGGGGTTTGGTTTGTTCAAAAATTACAAACTTAATAGCTCTCTTAGGGGTTTCGGCTATAACGGGTGGCAGGATACCCTTCCAGAAGGAGAATAAACCTTCTTGGCGATACATTTTGCCAAAGCAATCGAAAACGCCTTTATATTGATGCTAAAATTCATGGTAAAAGTGAATTTAATTAAATAATTCTTAATATTTTGTGTAGTAAATAAAATAATAATAAAATCTGAATAAATAATAGACAGAGACTAAACAAATATTTATGTTTTCTTTAGCAAATTCTCTCAGTGTACAAATTGAAATTAATTTTAAATCTATGTTTAACTGAAAATTAAGTGCTAATAGTAGCTTTACTTACAGCCAACGTAATTTCATATTTCTTGCAAACAGTGATTCCTAAACAGGAACAGTTTTTATTTATGTAATTTATGAACTAGTTTTGAAAGATTGAATGTAATTATTGACAGCCGTATGCTGACATCTTATGAAATAACATCTGCATACAAAGGAGAATTAATTTGACAAGCTAATCTCAGTTACGAGCTGTCACTTTAAGATGTTTTTTTTTTTTGGATATTTGTAAAAAATTAATTATAAATTTCGTTTGAAAATAAAGTATTTCTATTGCATCTGAATTCATAATATGCAAATGTATAAAGCAGTGATTTCCAACTATTTTAAATTGAAGCTAAAATTGGACTATCAATAGAGCCTCGATTGAAGCTAAAATTGGACTATAAATAGAGCAACGACTGAAGCTAAAATTGGACAATAAATAGCGCGACGATTGAAGCTAAAATTGGACTATAAATAGAGCCACGATTGAAGTTAAAATTGGACTATAAATAGAGCCACGGTTGAAGTTAAAATTGGACTATAAATAGAGCCACGATTGAAGCTTAAATTGGACTATAAATAGAGTCACGATTGAAGCAACACTTGGAATATAAATAGAGCCACGATTGAAGCTAAAATTGGACAATAAATAGCGCGACGATTGAAGCTAAAATTGGACAATAAATAGAGCCACGATTGAAGCTAAAATTGGACTATAAATAGATTCACGATTGAAGCTAAAATTGGACTATAAATAGAGCAACGACTGAAGCTAAAATTGGACAATAAATAGCGCGACGATTGAAGCTAAAACTGGACAATAAATAGAGCCACGATTGAAGCTAAAATTGGACTATAAATAGAGCAACGATTGAAGCTAAAATTGGACTATAAATAGAGCCACGATTGAAGCTAAAATTGGACTATAAATAGAGCCACGATTGAAGCTAAATTTGGACTATAAATAGAACTAAAATTGGACCATAAATAGAGCCACGATTGAAGCAACCATTGGACTATAAATAGAGCGACGATTGAAGCAACAATTGGAATATAAATAGTGCTAAAATTTTACTGTAAATAGAGCCACGATTGAAGCTAAAATTGGACTATAAATAGAGCTAAAATTGGACTATAAATAGAGCCACGATTGAAGCAACAATTGGACTATAAATAGAGCTAAAATTGGACTATTAATATAGGCACGATTGAAGCAACAATTGGACTATAAATAGAGTCATGATTGAAGCTAAAATTGGACTATAAATAGAGCCACGATTGTGTAATGTTGAAGTTCGGGGTGGAAAACCCTATGTAAAAGAGTATTATTTTCCCCTCAAAACAAAAAAATGTCTAGTAATACACGTAAAACTCTTATGTTTATCATGTTAATCAAACAATTAACAAATGCACAAAATATTTATTAATAGTTTACGAGCGTTATCTATTGTCCACCACTTTTTTAGATAAGAAAACAAACAAAAAACTCTTTATTTGTAAATATTTATATGGAAAAGTTCCACATAAACTGATTTATTAGGATTTGTTTTTATAATAAAACAATGAAAAATATTGTTTTATGTTAGACAAAATTAAGAAACTCTGATAAATTTGTATTATTACATGATTCAGAGAAAAAGAAGCAAAGAAAGCTAGTTTCAAATTAACAAGATGTCAGTAGGGGCGAATTCAAGCAAATTGCGGCGAATACATTAATTTTGTTTATATGAAGGTTCAGATTCGCATTTGAAATATTTTCTTTTTTAATTTCTCATACTTTCAAATCCATTTAAGACTCCCTGCTTTTCCATCATCCAATGGACCTACACTAACTTATTATTATTATTGTAAGTATAAACATTTATCTTAACAAGAATTCTGTTAATGTTTTGCAGCAAACATTTGCAATGAAAAACATAAATTATTTATTAAATAACGCTTACACACAATGGCCTTATTTTCAACACAAAATAATTAAGTTTTCTTGGATATAGTAATTGTGACATTACTTTTTTGAGCTCTGATTAGCAAAGCCGCTAAAAATTATTTGTAAGAAATTAATTTTAAAAATGACATGAAATTAAAAAGTAATTAAAATTGTAAGGGGTCTACTATCCCACATTAGAAATGCAGGTTTTGTACTGTATATTATGAAATGTAAAGGAGTAGTAGGCGGCGCCAAAAGAGATAAACAATTCTGCCAAAGAAACTATAAAATGTAACAGGCAGTTTTGAAAGTGACTTTGCCATTTTACACATTACTGGTAAACTAGCTTAGAGGCAATAGTCACTTAGTGTCTCTAGGTGATCTAAAGTGTAATCTTTTAAACGGTTTTTAGATTTCAGTTTAGAGAGAAGTTATCTGCTGCCATTTTACACAGAAACAACAGCAAATACCGTTAGCGCTAAAATACCGTTACCGTAATATTCCAAATTAGCGTTACTGTTTAACCGTTTTGAATCGGAATCCAACCTTGCTTTTCACTAAAAATCAATTAATTTCAATCTAATTTTGTAACCCCAAGTTTTTAATTCTGTGACAGTTGTCTTCACTCTAGAGCAGTGGTCGACATAAAGAGAACATGAAATATAATAACTGTTATACTCATTATTTTTCTATTGTTAATCTGAAGTCTCTCCAAAATTTTAAGTAACAGGGGTTACCTGTTACTGAACAAGATGAGAAAAAAATCACAATCAAAAACCTGCTGGGTATTTATAAATTCATAAGACACATTTCTATAGATGTATGTCTGTATACGTCTATATATATAGAATAATTCCATTAAAAACAGAATTGCATATTAAAATTCATGTTATTGTTGACACACTTTTTCAAAACTGGTCCATGTTAGGACACCGTTTCCAAAAGAAAACGTGAAATTTTTCAATTTAATATGAAAGATTTTAAAATATTTGAAACAAGTAAGAGAGCAATATTCGGATGTGCCGAATCTTATATACCCTTCACCAAATTATATTTTAAAATAATTTTACAAAATTAATTTTTTTTTTAAATTACATATTTTCCAAATTGTTTTTTTATTTTTTTTAAAAAAATTTTTTTTTTTGTGAAAAAATTTATGACAAAAAAAATTTTTGATTAAAAACAAATTCGGGTTAAAAAATATTTTTCCGGATTTTGACCCATTGTAGGTCCAACTTACTATTATAGCCTTATCTACATCGTTGCAATGGACTTTGAAATATCTATCACTAGTTGATCGACACGGCTTCGCCCGGTAGCATTTACTAATGTTAGTTCTTCAAGTTTATCCAACCCACGCACACCAGCCTGTTCTTATTTATTTGCAAATAAAATATCTAAATTTGTACTGCATACTTTAGGGAGCTTTTTTTATTACAGTTGACTGGACTCACAAAAAAAAGAATTTCCGAGTTTTACCCGGAATTTTTGAATTTTTTTTTTCTTTATAAACCATCTCCAGAAAATTTCGAAACGAATAAAAAAAAATCAGCCAAATCGCTCTAGCCGTTCTCACGTGATGACATTACATACATGGACCATTTAATTTTTATATATATAGAAGATTAGATATCCATATTGTCTATATTAATGACTTAGTAATCCAGATATGGTTCAAAAATCGAGGTTGTCCAGGTTTTTTGCTCATATCTCCGTTATTTATGGACGGATTTTGCTGATTTTAAATAGGAAACTTCTCGAAAGCATGTCTGACCGAATTATTGAAGATATCTTCTGGGGTCTTTAGAAAATTGATTTCAACAAACAGACGGACAGACATACGGACATGGCTTAATGGCGCTTTCTATAAGGATTCAGAATATATATACTTTATAGGGTCGGAAAATTATATTGTGGAAATTACCTATATATTCCCTTCTCACGCAGATGAAGGGTATAAAAACAAAACAAAACAAAACCTAGACGTTGGAACAGGATTACATAGATTTTTAAGATGATCAACTTTAAAATATTAAGGTTCATTTAAAATGTATATAAGATCTCTTTAGAAATATGATTATAAGGAGAGCCTAAATCTTTTATAACCATCAGACCAGTTGCTTTGAAGTTTTATATATGAAAACTTGATCGGATCTATCCTGTCAAAAACCTAACTCAGTTGTCAAAAACCTAAGTGTTGGGAATGTATTAGTAAAAAAAAAACTATGTGAAAACAAAAACAACACTCATAATCGTCACAATTAGGTTTTTGACAACTGAGTTAGGTCTTTGATAGGAGAGTTTCCCATCTATATTTCTATAGTTCTTGGAGTATAAAGACAACACAAGCGTTGGCGTTTCCTATTTTCTCAGAAGAAGAATACAGTAAATTAAATAGAATAGAAGAAATTTGTTCTTTGAAATTTATATTTATTTTGTTCTTTTAAACTCAATATAAATTTCCCTTGTCCCTGGTGTAATTTTGATGGAGATTGTTTAGCAAATGAAAAAAATGCTTATAAAAACAAAACACAATTTTGCCGGTTCTAAAATTATTCTTTTTTTATGTTCTTGTTTATATTTAAAGTATAGACAGCTGATTTCTGAACTCAATTATATGCGTAAGTTGTTTTAATATAAAAAAAAACTGCTGTTCTGTTTTATTTATTGTTTGATTAACCTTGAAGCGCCCTTTCCAAAAACAAATTCACAATAATAATAATGAAATATGAAAATATTAAGTACTAATAAATAAAATTTAAGCTTTACACAAATGTTGAGGTATTAAAAATTCTCTCATTTTGTTGGCCAAATAACTAGATATGAAAAATGGTTAACACATATTTTTCCATTAAGATAAGAAACGTTTAGCCCACTTCTTTAAATACGTACTATTTTTACTGATAAACTCAATTTGTTAAATCATTAACAATTGTCACAAAAAAAAACATACAATTGAAGCATGAAAAGTGAAAAAAAACTGTTTATTAATCAAACGTGTGTTTGGCAAAGTAGTAACAGCAATAATAAACAAGAGAATACGAAATATTAACCCTCCAACTGGCACAGGGGACAGGCAAAAGCATTCGTAATAACAATTTGGATTTTGCAATCCACCTATCAACTTTTCTTTATGGTTGAGCAACAAGTTTTTCTTATAGAAAAAGTTGCTGCTGAGCAACAAGTTTTTCTTATAGAAAAAGTTGCTGCTGAGCAACAAGTTTTTCTTATAGAAAAAGTTGCTGCTGAGCAACAAGTTTTTCTTATAGAAAAAGTTGCTGCTGAGCAACAAGTTTTTCTTATAGAAAAAGTTGCTGCTGAGCAACAAGTTTTTCTTATAGAAAAAGTTGCTGCTGAGCAACAAGTTTTTCTTATAGAAAAAGTTGCTGCTCAGCAACAAGTTTTTCTTATAGAAAAAGTTGCTGCTCAGCAACAAGTTTTTCTTATAGAAAAAGTTGCTGTTGAGCAACAAGTTTTTCTTATAGAAAAAGTTGCTGTTGAGCAACAAGTTTTTCTTATAGAAAAAGTTGCTGTTGAGCAACAAGTTTTTCTTATAGAAAAAGTTGCTGTTGAGCAACAAGTTTTTCTTATAGAAAAAGTTGCTGTTGAGCAACAAGTTTTTCTTATAGAAAAAGTTGCTGTTGAGCAACAAGTTTTTCTTATAGAAAAAGTTGCTGTTGAGCAACAAGTTTTTCTTATAGAAAAAGTTGCTGTTGAGCAACAAGTTTTTCTTATAGAAAAAGTTGCTGTTGAGCAACAAGTTTTTCTTATAGAAAAAGTTGCTGTTGAGCAACAAGTTTTTCTTATAGAAAAAGTTGCTGTTGAGCAACAAGTTTTTCTTATAGAGAAAGATGCTGCTCAGCATCAAATGTTTCTGGAGAAAATGTTGCTGTTGAAGATCAAGAAAGATTCTTTTAAATTCTTCTAAACTTATTAGAATTTCTTAATATCTATTTAACAATTGGTTTGTTTTCAATGCTAATATTTTGTTTGTGAAATTACTTAAATGTTTACAAACATTTATTTACTTTTTTAAGTAAAT
Source organism: Calliphora vicina (assembly GCF_958450345.1). Taxonomy (NCBI): domain Eukaryota; kingdom Metazoa; phylum Arthropoda; class Insecta; order Diptera; family Calliphoridae; genus Calliphora; species Calliphora vicina. The sequence continues at coordinate 119,641,943 of NC_088783.1, forward strand.
ATATAAAAAAAAACTTGGCATGTTTACAAATATAAACCTATTTCTATAAAAAAAAATTCAAGTGGCCAAACAAAAACACATTTTTTTTAAATATAAATTCTAACAATGAGAGAGCCACTGCAGGCAAAAGAAAGCACGTTACGTTTTACTAAAGAAAATTTAACAGATATCAGGTGATAAATTAAAGAATTTCAGCTTTTTTAAATAATAAAAATAAAAATTAATAAAACTTACCGCTCCTCCACCCAATTGCATTCTCGTTTTGACCACATCCAAGGGTTGCATAATACATACTTCCACAAAACCGGCTGAGCCGCCAGCCACCACTTGCAAAGCGGCTCTTTTTAAGGGCGGCAATTCCTTCTGTTGTGTTTGAGCAGACATTGTTATTGAAGATATTCTCTAACGTATTTTAATCAATCAATCAACTATTTATCATTAAAATATATAGATATATATATAAAATTATATATTTATATACATAAATGTATAGGTAGGTATAAATAAATTAGATTTTATTAACACGCGCAAAATTAATTTCCCCGTTTCTTGAATTTTGTCGTTATTTGCGTTGCCTACTAAACGACGATACACTCAGTTAGAACTCAGCCGTAGCACTGATTAACGCGACATTGATTCTGCTCTATTGTTATTTCTCCATGATGATTTTTATTCAGCTTTTTTCCTCCTGTCTTTCTTTCTTGGTCACCACCAAACAAACAGTCGAGCGATTCTTTTTTTTGTTCATTCGCAGCAGCATTTCATAGATGAGACGTAATAAACTTTGTTTTGTTGTACACATATTGTAGTTAGTGTAATCATCACACACGAACAACAACAAAATTCTTTATTTAACAAATATATTGAAAGAATGAGTAGAAATATTGTTATGGAGAAATTTTTGTAGGAACAAAGAAGAGAACATTGTTCGTAGAGGAGGAATTTTGAAATGGTACTAAACGAATTTTGAATACCGTAACTGAATCAAGGTCTTTTTAATTTTGGATCTTGGCTCCGGCAAGACTTGTTGCCCGGCAGCAACTTTTTCTATAAGAAAAACTTGTTGCCCGGCAGCAACTTTTTCTATAAGAAAAACTTGTTGCGCGGTAGCAACTTTTTCTATAAGAAAAACTTGTTGCCCGGCAGCAACTTTTTCTATAAGAAAAACTTGTTGCCCGGCAGCAACTTTTTCTATAAGAAAAACTTGTTGCCCGGCAGCAACTTTTTCTATAAGAAAAACTTGTTGCCCGGCAGCAACTTTTTCTATAAGAAAAACTTGTTGCCCGGCAGCAACTTTTTCTATAAGAAAAACTTGTTGCCGGACAGCAAATTTTCTAAGAACGGGCAAGAACTTTTTCTAAAGAAAAACTTGTTGCCCGGCAGAAACATTTTCTATAAGAAAAACAATAAGTTTTACAATATATTATGGGAAGAACTTCCTCTTTCTTTAATTCCAAAAAATCAACCTATAGATGAACCAATTTAACCCACACCTAAAGTGGTAGCTTCATGATACAAAGAACAATAACAATGTTCTGGTTGGTTGGTTGTCTTGAGTACTTAAGTTTTACGAACCAGAAATGATCATAATTAGTAAACGTAGCGGTTGTATATTAAATACTTTTTTCCAAATTTCTCTTATTAAAATTTAATTAAAAAAGAGAGAAATTACTCTCTGGCAATAATTTGTAAAGAGATTCAGCGCAAAATATTTAATATATAACAACTCATTTTATAAAAAACTGAATTCCAATTTTATTTAATTAACTTTTAATATCTACTCTGTTCCGGCAATAGCCAGAACCAATTAAAAACTAAAATCTTTGTTTATGGAAATAAAATTTCAGTATATTTTGTTGATTTTCTAATTAATTCTGAATATTTTTGAAATAAAACAGTAACAGACCATTATATTTGGTCTTAGAAGTATTTCAAGTATGTGAAAGCTTTACTGGAAATTCTGACTAAAACCCGCAAATCTGTGTAGAACAGGAACAGAGTCAAAGTAATTGAACATGATATAGTTCCAGTGCTTGTCAGATCTGTAACGGTTGCTTGCAACATTCATCATGTTTATAAACATTATCATCAGCAGAAACTTTTATTTATCAACAATGTTGATAACACGCTGTTAGTAACATTGTGTGACAACATTAGCTGTTAAAGCTATTAGGTGATCAATGTCGAAATAGAAAATTCTAGTTTTGTCCGTTAGATAATTCATGAAACTACTAGAAGATTTCACTGTGTATATAAATAGTAACATCAAGTTGCAGAGCTGAAAATATGCAGTCTTAGAGATCCTAGAATTTTACTTTCTCAATTACTGTTGAAAATGGTGTAATATTTAAACAGCTCCATAATTGGTTTAAGCAACCATACATTGAGTTCCATTAAATAGACTTACGTTGACTTAACGTTGAAGTTTTCGTTGACTTTAATTATCTCAATTTAGTTTGAATTAGAAGGAACGGCAACAAAATTAAGCAAATTTAATTAAATTTATAAAAACAATTGAAGAAAAATAATGAAATTTGAAAACATTTTAACAGAAACCAAAATAAAACTAATGAAATAAAAAAAAACATTTTCAAACATTTCCCCATAACCCTTTTAAAGGGAATTCATGTTGCAAATAAGTGTAACTCCATTTATTAGCTTCAATGAATTATGTTATGTATAGGAACATTGAAAAAATTGTGATTTGTTTAAAAACTAGAGAATTATAGATTTCGCGATCTATAACGAAATTACAATTATGGTATTCAAACGGTCTCCTATTAGGTCGTATTGTCATAATGTCCTAAAATATTTTTTTAGTTTAAACAAATTCTTGATGTGCTGCAAACAAAAAAAGTAATATTTTATGACAAACCAATAAACATAGTTCAAAAAGTATTATTAGTTTATAACATTTCTGTTTGAAACCCAACAAAAATTTGTTTAAACTAAAAAAATATTTTAGGACATTATGACAATACGACGTTTGAATCCCCCAAATATGTTTTACATTTATTGCTCGATATGGAATGCCACAATCTCTGCGGCCACGAATTTATAACAATTTTCTAATTATTTATTTCCCATTTTTTTATTAAAATTTATCAAATTTGAAAATTATATTTGAAAACATTCGAAATTAAGTTCGAATTTTCGAACATGTTGAAAAATATTGTAAATTTATTTATATTAACAAAAAATATGTTTTTTTAAACAAAGAATTCATTAGCGTTAAAAAATTTATATTCAAAAAAATTCGATTTCAAGTTCGAATTTTCGAACATGTTGAAAAATGTTTCAAAGTGATTTAAATTTAAAAAAAAACGTTTTTTTTATTAAAAAATTCATTTAGACTTAATAAATTAATATTCGAAAAAATTCGAAATTGTGTTCGAATTTTCGAACATGTTGAAAAATATTGTAAATTTATTTATATTAACAAAAAATATGTTTTTTTTAACAAAGAATTCATTAGCGTTAAAAAATGTATATTCAAAAAAATTCGATTTCAAGTTCGAATTTTCGAACATGTTGAAAAATGTTTCAAACTGATTTAAATTTAAAAAAAAAACGTTTTTTTTATTAAAAAATTCATTTAGACTTAATAAATTAATATTCGAAAAAATTCGAAATTGTGTTCGAATTTTCGAACATGTTGAAAAATATTGTAATTTATATTAACAAAAAAAATTTATTTCAGCAAAAAATTTATTTTCGCTTGATATATTGGTATTCGAAAAAATTCGAAATTAAGTTGGAATTTTCGAACATGTTAAAAAATATGGAAAATTTATTTATTTTAATATAAAATATGTTTTTTATACAAAAAAAATTATTTAGGCTTGAAAAATGTATATTCGAAAAAATTCAATTATGTACGGATTTTCGAACATGTTGAAAAATATTGTAAATTTATTTATATTAACAAAAAATACGTTAATTCGTCAAAAAATTTGATTTCGCTTGATAAATGTATTCGAAATTAAGTTCAAATTTTCGAACATGTTGAAAAATATTATAAATTTATTTATTTTAGCAAAAAATAATAAAAAAAATTAATTTAGGGTTAAAAAATTGAAATTCGAAAAATTTCAAGTTCGAATTTTCGAACATTTAGAAAAATGTTAGAAATTTATTTAGATTAACAAAAAATATTTTTTTTAAGAAAGAATTCATTAGCGTTGAAAAATGTATATTCGAAAAAAATCGATTTCAATTTCGAAATTTCGAAAAATGTTTCAAAATAATTTATATTTAAAAAAAAAAGAGTTTTTTTGTATTAAAAATTCATTTAGAGTTAATAAATTAATATTCGAAAAAATTCGAAATTGAGTTCGAATTTTCGAACATGTTGAAAAATATTGTAAATTTATTTATATTAACAAAAAAAATTATTTCAGCAAAAAATTTATTTTCGCTTGATATATTGGTATTCGAAATTAATTTCGAATTTTCGAACATGTTGAAATATATTGAAAATTTATTTATTTTAACAAAAAAATAAGTTTTTTTTTATCAAAAAATTCATTTAGGGTTTAAAAATTGATATTCGAAGAAATTCGAAATTGAGTTCGAATTTTCGAACATGTTGAAATATATTGAAAATTTATTTATTTTAACAAAAAATATGTTTTTTTATCAAAAAATTCATATAAGGTTGAAAAATTGATATTCGAAAAAATTTGAATCAAGTTCAAATTTTCGAACATGTTGCAAAATATTGAAAATTTATTTAGATTAACAAAAAATAAGAATTTTTATCAAAAAATTCATTAAGTGTTGAAAAATGAATATTCGAAAATATTAGTTTTTTATCAAAAAAAATCATTTGAGATTCAAAAATATTATTCGAATTTAAGTACAAATTTTCGAACAAATTAAAAAGTAAGTAAAACTCATTATTGAAAAATCTTATCAAAATTATAAAAATCCAAGATTTTTTAAATTTCGAAAACTATAAATATTTATAATTCTAAAAGATTAGTTTGTAGTTTGGTTTCCTGGATTTTCCATGATTTAAAATTATGAGATGAGAGTAATTTGAAATAAAAAAAAAATTGTTTATATTTTCGTTTTCTGAATGAATATTTTATTTTGTTTTTTTTCCATAATTATTATTTTGTTTGTACTAAAATTTTTAGTACTTTCATTATTATATTTATAAGAGTGTTTTTTTGTAATTTTGTTTAATCGTTTTTTTTTCTTTTGTTGTTGTTGTATTTCTTTTTTACATAGCATTTTATAATTATTATATGTACTATTATTATATCGTATATAACAATATATACAATTAAATACCAAAGAGAAATCTAAGTAGGGGGGAGAGTTTTATTCCTTATACTTTTTGTTATAAATGTTTTGGATTGTTTTTAATTTAAATATTTTTTTTTGTTTATGTATTGTTTATATAATTATAATTATTATAATAATTTAAATACATTAGAGTAGTGGTCTACTTTCGATTATATTATATCAAAACTATTTATTTATTTTTGTGTTTTTATTTTCGGTTTTTTTTTTCTGGAAATTTTTTAAGTTGAGGTTTTACAAACTGATTCACTTAAATTTATACTTTTTTTAGAAAAAGCACAGACTATAAAGAGTATAAATTATAAACAAAAAATATATAAAATTTGATTTTTTTTTTTTTGTTTGTTATAAACTTAAGAAGTAAACGACGAATAGGGAAACAAAATCTAAAGGAGTCAAGTTTAAGATTGTCATTTTTGTAAAGAGTTTTTGTTTTAGAATTGTAACTTTTACTTAATAGTTTTCTTTTTTTAAGGTATTATATTGTTTTTTTTTTTTTTTTGTTAAGTTTTAAAAATATATAAATTAAAATTATTCAGTCAGTTTAGTTTAAATAAAAAACAAAGAAAATTGAAAATTAGCAGAGGGCAAAAACAAGTCTTAAATAATTGTATTTTTATGTTGCCAAACAAACATATACATATATAAAATTGTCAAGGATTATTTAATATTTTATTAAGTATTAAATAACCTTTAACAATTTAACCACAAGGAACTTTTTTTTTTGTATTTTAAAAACAAAAACGAAACGAAAACATGTTTAGCAGCAACAACAAATCCTAAAATTTTATGGTATTGTATATAATATATTCATAATTAAATAATTTATACTTTATATTTTGTTTTTTTTTTGTTTATATAAAGAGTAAAAAGATAAATAACATATTGCATAATTTTAGTGTTAATTCTTTTTTCTTAAACTTTTCTTTCTTTGTTTTTCTATAATATTAATTTTTTGTTTGGTTCTAATATGGTTTGTTTTTATAAATATTTTCTTGTTTTTTTATGATAAATATTGCTTTATTTTTTTTATTTTTTGTTTGTTTTTTGGTGTTTTATATACTTTTTTTTAAAGGGGGAGCAGTTAAATTTCTTTATAATTATAATTTTCTTGCTTAAATATAAAGCAGTTTATCAAATAGGGTTCGTTCATTATTTTCAAAGGTTTTAAACCAAATATTGTAACTCCAGTTATGAAGTCTTGTTTGGAGTTTATCTGTATAGTTTAGTAGCAAAAACAAAAACTTACCAACAACTTTAAATACCAAACAATACACATTGTGGATAAATTGTGGCTGAAAACAAAATAAACATATTGTTTATCTATACAGGGAAAATAAGCTGCTACTTTTGTAACCAATATTTAGCACGACGCATACGAGCCGTATCCATATCGTCGGCATCCAAAGATAACGATGAAAATGCTGGTGCGGAAGCTGGTATACAATCTACTTCCTCCACTCCGGCTACACCACTTCTCGAAGAAGAGATCATAGCATCCAAACGTTCTGTAACACTACCACTGTGACTGAAACTGCGCATACCGCCCGTAGCCTCTAGAAAATCTCTGGCTGTTGTAGACGATGAGGATCCATCGAAATCAAAATTTGTTAGATTTTCTTCGTTTGTCGCAGAGGTTGCGGTGTTGGTGTTGGTGGTAGTGTCGCCGGCCTTAGCATTATCATCATCAACAAATCCATACCAATATCACATAACCATTATTTGCAGTGCTACTCATTGATCTATAGTACGATAAACACGCCTTTGTGGTTCGGGTGTATAGTGGATGCGTGTGCGAAAATGTTGTGGCGAGCCGGGCACACTTTCCGAACCACGCCGGGGTGGCGGCAAAGGTGGTGAAGCATTAACAAATCTGTAAACACAAATAATGAAATATTTTATAAAATTTTAATAATTTTTTAAAAAAATATAGGAAAATAAACGTTTGACTGATTGATTTCCTTGAAATCTAATTTTCAGCAATAGTTTTCCTTAAAAAATTATGAATTTAATACTTTTTTCAAAAAGTAGTATTTTTACTACTATTTTTTAAATAATTAAAATGTATAATTTTTAAATCATCATAACATGTTTAGTAAATTCTAATAAAAATTTTACAAAATTTGCTACCTTTCATAAAAATAGTAGTAGAAAAAATTTGATTTGTAAGAAAATAAATATAAAAATATTATATTATTAAAACCTAATTTTTAGCAATAGTTTTCCATAGAAAACTATTTGCAAATTTAATACTTTTTTCAAAAAGTAGTATTTTTACTACTATTTTTTAAATAGTTAAAATGTATCATTTTTAAATCACCATAACATGTTTAGTAAATTCTAATACAAATTTTACAGAATTTACTACTTTTCACAAAAAAAGTAGTAGACAAAATATGATTTTTAGGAAAATTTATATAAAAATATTATTTCATTAAAACCTAATTTTTAGCAATAGTTTTCCATAGAAAAAACTTGAAAATTTAATACTTTTTTCAAAAAGTAGTATTTTTACTACTATTTTTTAAATAATTAAAATGTATCATTTTTAAATCACCACAACATGTTTAATAGATTTTAATAAAAATTTTACAAAATTTGCTACCTTTCATAAAAAAGTAGTAGACAAAATTTGATTTGTAGGAAAATAAATATAAAAATAATATTTTATTAAAATCTAATTTTTAGCAATAGTTTTCCATAGAAAAAATCTTGCAATTTAATACTTTTTTCAAAAAGTAGTATTTTTACTACTATTTTTTAAATAATTAAAATGTATCATTTTTAAATCACCATAACATTTTTAATAGGTTTTAATAAAATTTTTTCAGAATTTGCTACCTTTCATAAAAATAGTAGTAGAAAAAATTGTATTTGTAGGAAAATAAATATAAAAATAATATTTTATTAAAACCTAATTTTTAGCAATAGTTTTCCATAGAAAAAACTTGCAAATTTAATACTTTTTCAAAAAGTAGTATTTTTACTACTAATTTTTAAATAGTTAAAAATTATAATTTTAAAATCACCATAACATGTTTAATAGATTTTAATAAACATTTTAGAAATTTGGTACATACTTTTTTATAAAAGAGTAGTAGAAATTTTACAAATTTATATAATTAAATCTAACTTACCTTCTGTTCAACATGGGTGAAGTGCCTGGTGGCTGGCCACTTAATTCTAAAATATTTTTACGCAACAAAAGTGGCGACTGACCCCTATTATAGCGTGGTGGTGGATCTGGCGAACGATGCCGGCGATCTAAATTCGCCAAAATATGAGCAGGTGTATGGGTGGCAGGCAAAGACGAACTGGGACCACCGCTATTAACATTTGAACCCGCTCCTCCAGTGGCCGCATAACGTCGTATGAAACCGGCCGCACTAGAACCTTCCTGAAAGCCCTCTGACACACCTGCCTTGCAGGTTTCCGTAGAGGGTGATGTGGTCTGACTATTGCCGGAACTACTGCTGCCGCAGGACATGGTGCGATAATACAGTTGGGCCTTGCGTTCGTTTGTCATATCGTGGCCGACGTTTGTGGTGAGGCCATTTGTGGGTGATGTAGCTGAGTTTGAAGTTGGAGAATTATTATTGGTTTGTGATTTAACATAATTTGATAACTGGCGTTTCATAGCACCCGCCAAAGTATTAAACCAGCCTAAAGCATTTTCAAAAGCAAACACACACAACAGAACACAACACAACAGCGCATAATGAGTAGCATAATGTTTTAAAAAAATGTTTTTTGTTCATATTTTTTTTTGTATTTTGTTTCATATGGGTGGCACACACACAAAATAGAGAGAGAACAGAGCAGAGCAGAGAGCAGACGTTCAAACAAAGATGCAAAGAAGTAGTTTATAAGTGCAAATAAGATGCAGTTTGTTTTTTTTTGTTTTTTTTGGTAAATGTTATGAGTGAGCAGGGGAAAAAAAGAAAAATATAAATATATTTGTAAGTGTGAATGTGTGATGAAATATAAAAGTAAATAAAAAAGTGTTTAAGTGCAGTTAAAGCATATAAAAACCAAGCATTTAATGAATAGTAATATAAAAGCAAACAATAAACCACAACTTACCACTTTCGGGTTTGAAATTATTCTCTTTACAGGCTGCTGCAGAAGCGGTATTAGCATTGGCCAAGGAGGCTGCTGCAGAGCCAGAACGTTGATTATATAATTTACTTAATTTTGTAACCGTAGGACTTGTGACATTCATCATTCTGGGATTCTGTTGATGCTTTGTTAAGACCGCTGAGTCTGACATAGTTTCGGGTGAGGTGGCAGGGGATCTTGAGTTACGCATCATAACACCAACGCCAACACCACCACCCCCATAAGGGGGTGTAGTTGCATTATTTAGATATTGTTGAGGCAGTGGCTGATATTGCAAATGGGCTGTGGGTGATGTTGTGGTAGTACCAAAACCTAAAGTATTTGGCGATGTGGGCGAGCAAGTTTTTGCTTCACTAAGGGTTAAAGGTAAACTTCTTGGTCCTTGATTTGTTGCTGCTGTTGTTGAAGAAATTGCATCACCACCACCACCACCACTACCGCCAACGCTGCTGCGTTCACCACCAATTTGTGAGCATTGTGAAGATTGTGTTGATGATTGACTAGATGTTGAATACGATGATAGAGTTGAGGTCGAGGCAATGGGTATATGGGAATTGTGTTGTTGCTGTTGGTGGTGTTCTAGCTGTTGGGGTGATGATGATGATGACGATGTTGTTTGATAGAAATTCGTATGAAATGGATTTGTGGCATCCGAAGGTGAATGTTTACTATAGACATTCGAATAATGATGTTGACGTTCCAATTCTTTTTCACGCAATTGATTTTGTTGATGATAAAATCGTTGAAGAACTATAAAAGAAAAATATTGATAAATTAAAAAAAAGAAAAATCACTATTTGTAGGAAAAAAATATTATTTCCTTGATAACAAAATTTTAGCAATAATTTTCCATTGAAAAAATTAATAAATTTGAGACTTTTTTAAAAAAGTAGTATTTTTACTACCATTTTTTTAATTCATAAAATATATCATTTTAAGATCAGCATAACATGTTTAATACATTTTAATACAAATTTTGCAGAATTTACTACTTTTTTCAGAAAAAGTAGTAGCAAAATTTAATATTTGTAGGAATATAAATGTAAAAATATTATAATCTAAAAACCAAATTTGTAGCAATAATTTTCCATACAAAAAAAGTCATAAATTTGAGACTTTTTTAAAAAAGTAGTATTTTTACTACTATTTTTTAAATAAATAAAATTTATCATTTTAAAATCAGCACAACACGTTTAATATATTTTAACAAAAAATTTGCAAAATTTAATACTATTTTCAGAAAAAGTAGTAGAAAAAACTAATATTTGTTGGAAAATAAATATAAAAATATTATCTTCTTGAATAGTAATTTTTATCAATAATTTTCCATACAAAAAAAGTAATAAATTTGAGAATTTTTTAAAAAAGTAGTATTTTACTACTATTTTTAAAATAAATAAAATTTATCATTTTAAAATCAGCATAACATATTTAATACATTTTAATAAAAATTTTGAAGAATTTACAACTTTTTTTAAAAAAAAGTAGTAGGAAAAATTAATATTTGTAGGAATATAAATGTAAGAATATTTTATTCTAAAAACCTAATTTTTATTAATAATTTTCCATACAAAAAAAGTAATAAATTTCAGACTTTTGTAAAAAAGTAGTATTTTTACTACTATTTTTTAAATAATAAAAAGGTATCATTTTAAAATCAGCACAACACGTTTAATATATTTTAAAAAAAATTTTGCAAAATTTAATACTATTTTCAAAAAAAGTAGTAAAAAAAAATAATATTTGTTGGAAAATAAATATAAAAATATTATCTTCTTGAATAGTAATTTTTATAAAAAAATTTCCATAGAAAAAAAGTAATAAATTTCAGACTTTTGTAAAAAAGTAGTATTTTTACTACTATTTTTAAATTGTGTAAAATGTATAATTATGAAATCACCATAACACGTTTAATACATTTTAATAAAAACTTTGTAAAATTTAATACTATTTACAAAAAAAATAGTATTAAATTCTACAAAAGCTATTTGTAGGAAAAAAAAGGTGTCTAGTTCCGGAACATCTCCAAGAATATAGTTTCATATTTACCTAAAGGACTATGATTGCCTGGAACACGTTGTGGCTGTGCCTCATTTTTGGTTAGCGGTATCATAGAGGGTTTATTTTCCTGCTTCTCCGACTCCATTGAGGTTTTCTTGGCAGCCGTCATATTTGTCTTATTATCATTGCCCACTTGAAACCTTTTGCGCTGCAAAGCAGGCGACTCGGTATGTTCAAAGGGGTTCAAAACACTGGTAGGAGAAGTATTCGTAGCATCACACGTATCAAAAGCTAAAGAAACATCTTGGGTGGTGGGCATACGCCACAAGGGATCGATTTGATTTGGTTGAACATTGGGTGTGTTTTTCTTTTGACTGAAAGGGGAGGTGGTCAAATTGCGTAATATAGAGTGACCTATAGAGAAAAATAATACATTTTTGGTTGTAATTTTAATGAAATTTGTTAGTTTTGAGGAGAAAGTGTTTTTTTTTTGTACCTATTGTAGACAAAACCGATTCCTTTTTGGGACTTTCATCGCCTGGCGATGAATTGTAGCGATTGAAGGAGGAGCCATTAAATTTCTTTTGCATAAATGGTGATTTACGATACAATTTATTCATTTCATTCACTAATTTCGAATCGTCTTTGTTGAGATTGTAAGAAACACTAGGCGGTGATAAGGGACTAGAACTGGTAGCTGAGCTACTGCCGGAACCAGTATTATAACTACTACTACCGCCACTGCTGCCACCACCACCACCACCAGCGCTATTGCCAGCATTTAATTTACTATTATTGTTGCCTTGTTGAAATGATCCCTGATAATTATTTATTGTGGCTGCTGCTAATGTTGTGGGTATTATTGTATTACTGCTAATGTTGTTGTATTGATTTAAAGTTTGAGGTAGTTGAGATGGTTGCTGCTGATGACGTTGTTGCTGATGATGATGTTGTGGGTGCTGTTGATGTTGTTTGAAACTATTTGAACGTTGTTGCTGCTGCTGCTGCTGGCGTTGTTGATAGTGTTCCAAACCCATGCCAACACCACCACCACCGCCGCCATGATAACTGGGTATTTGTGATTGCGTTTGTTTTGTTAAAGCATTTATTGTCATTGTTGTCGTTGTTGCTGTAGTTGTTGCTCCCATTAACGAGGATGCCGAGTTTATATTGGATGTTGAGGCTAATGCGGTTATAGGATGTTTATAATGATGTTTTGTAGCATCATATGTAGCTGGTGTTGATGTCGGTATTTGAGTTCTAAAATTGATAAGCAAAAACATTTGAATTTAATTATTATTTTACAATTGAGCTGCAATGAATACACAAACATTTAGGTGGCGTTTTTTTTAAGATACAGATGATATAAAAGTTGATTTTTTTGATTTTAAGGTTTTTTGATTTAAGCAACTCTTTCCTAGGGAATGCTCTGTATAAGCTTTACTGCCGAAATATTTCTGTTTTTAATAATAAAATCTCTAAAAAAAAAGTTTTGAAAATCATGCTTTTTAGTAAAAAATGAAAATGAAACATGCAGGTTAATTAAATTCAATTAAATTAAATTTGTAAATATTAGTAACAAATTCTCTATAAATAAGATGTCTGGAATGTTGTTAACAATTACCACATTTTTGTGTTGATTTAAACAAAAAGTAGTTGGTGTTTTTTGTGACATGGTTTAAATAAATGAAAGAAATAAACAAAACAAGTGTAATACTTACGGGGGGTGGGGAGAGTAGTTTCATGAAAGTTTATTTTTTATAAAATTGTTTGTAACAGTTTATAATTTTCTTTTATTTTGTATGATAATGTTTTATGTTTTTTTTCGATAATTTCTTTTTTTGTTTTTGTAATAAAATTTTAAAGTTTTCTTTAAATTTGTTTGTTTTTATTGTAGGGGGGAATTTAAAGATTTTTTTTGTATGGTATTGTTTAAGGTTTTAAGTTACCTACAAATAAAAAGATTAATAAAAAATAAAAAAATAACAAAAAAAAATAAAAGTTTAATTAAATTAAACAAATTTTACAAAATCATCATAACCAAAAGTTTTAGTACGTTATATATGAAAAGAAAATTAAAAATTTCAAAGATTTTTTTTAGAATTAGTTTAAAAAAAGTTTAGCAGGTATAGTAAAGTAAATAAAAAACAAAATAAGTATTCAAATTAATAAATAAAAAAAATAGGCAAGCAAAAGTTGTATTAAATTTTCTTTATTTTGTTTCTGGTTTAACTCAATGAAATTTAAAAAATTGTTTAACAAAAATATACTTGCCTACGTTGAGTTTTAATGCCCACCGAATCTACCACAGATTTAAACCAATAGGGTATATCCACCTCAGCTATTTCATAATATTTTATAAAATCTAGTTCTAATAGTTGAGGATATTTAGGTCGTAAATTATGATTTTTTGTTAAACTGCAAAGAAATTTAAATTTACACAACATATAACCCAATACTAGTTTAGAAATGTTTTTATTTTTTTCAGAAAACCTACCATTTACTAACAAATTCATGAAATTCAATACTAAAATGAAATTTATCATCATCGGGCAAACGTGGCGGATCTGATTCCAAAACTTTTGTCAATACTTCAAAGTCGGTATTACAGCCTTCATAGGGCGAACGGGCCGTGGCCAATTCCACCAGTGTTATGCCCAAAGACCAAACATCGGCACGTATATCATACTTTGGTTTTTTGGGGTCGATACGTTCAGGCTGAAATCAAAATAAAATTTTAAGAATACATTTTAATAAATTCAAGAGATTTTCCTGCAATTTTTATAAATTTTGATCTCAATATATATAAAAATATGACCGTTTTTTAATGTTCGAAAATTTGAATTTAATTTCGAAAACTTCAAAAAATGTTGAAGAAGCTAGAAAAATAATTTATTATTATAAAAAAAGAAAAAAATAATAATTTTCCTGCATTTTCGAATTTCGAACTTTCTAAATTTTCCAAAAAAATTTAATTTGTTACTTTTTAATAAACAATATTAAAAATGATTAAAAATATGAAATTTTTTCAATGTTCGAAAATTCAAACTTATGTTCGAAAACTTCAAAAAATGTAATTTGTTACTTTTTAATAAACAATATTAAAAATGATTAAAAATATGAAATTCTTTCAATGTTCGAAAATTCAAACTTATGTTCGAAAACTTCAAAAAATGTTGCAGAAGCTAGAAAAATAACTCATTATATATAGAATAAAAAGCATAAAAAAACATTTAAAAAAAAATTTTTTTTAAATAAACATTAAAAATATCAAATTTGTTCAATGTTCGAAAATTCGAACTTATGTTCGAAAACTTAAAAAATATTGCAGAAGCTAGAAAAATAACTTATTATTATAAATAAATAAAATAAAAAGAATAAAACATTAATTTTCCTGCATTTTCTAATTTCGAACTTTCAAAATTTTCAAAAAGAATTTAATTTATTATTTTCTAGTAAACAACATTAAAAATATGAAATTATTTCAATATTCGAAAATTCGAACTTAAGTTCGAAAACTTAAAAAATGTTGCAGGAGTAGAAAAAAAAATAAAAATTTTAAGATTTTCCTGCATTTTCGGAATTCGAACATTGAAAATGTTCAAGAAAATTGAAATTAATTATTTTTTAATGAAAAGAAATTAAAACATAAATTCGAAAGATCAGAAATAGTTTCAGAATATTTAAAAACAGTTTATTTTATTTATGAAAAATATTTAATTTATTGAAAAATAATAATTTCGAGTTCAAACAAATTTATAAAAAAAATAAATTTTTTTATAAAAAAAAATATTGAAAATTTTATATTTTTTTTAATTTCAGAAAATTTAAAAAAAAATCAATTTTAATAAAATTTATTTACGAAAAAAAAATATTTTAAAAATTCAAAAAAAAAATTGAAATTTTTCGAATTTTTATTTAATTAATTTTGATAAAAAAATATTTGGAAAAAACTTTCTAATTTCATTTGCAATCCACTTACCGCCATATAAGCCGCACAACCAGCTGATCTAGTGGCCGCCTTTGAGTCCACCAAACGTCCACTAATACCAAAATCACATAATTTTATATTGCCACGTTCATCTATTAAAATATTTGAAGGTTTCACATCACGATGTATAACACCGTGTTTCTCTTTCAAATAAGACAAAGCTTTTACCGTCTGCAATAAGAAAACAAAAAAATAAAGTATTTCCATGAAAAAAAACTCATTTTCTACATACCGCCACAGTCACCTTCCCCAGTATGCTCTCTGGCACTGGTTTCTTCGACAGTTTCAATAACTTATCAAAACACATCGACATCAATTCCATGCATATCCAAACATCTGCATCCGTAACAAAACAACCCAAACATTGTACTATATATTGGCAGTCGTGTGATTTTAAAACTACATCCAAATCCATTAGTATCCGTTTATTCTCTTCCGAATTGCCCGTACGTCGCATTTGTTTCACCGCAATTATGGTATTGCTGGGTTTGTGGCGCATTTTCACAACATTCCCGCTGGTGCCATTGCCCAGATCACCCAAATGTTCGAGATCTTTAATGTCGGAGTGGTATTTGTGATCGTTGATTGTTAGAATACCGGTTTGTTTGTGGATTTTTTTCAGTTTCTTATCTGTTTCAGATTCAGCGGCAGGTCCAGAGGGCTTTGCGAAAGCCAATGTCATATTGGTGCGATTTGTCATGTTGGGACGATTTGGTATGTTGTCCACTGGAAGGATAATAAGGCAACATTTTAAATTATAAAAAAAAATATCTAAAATCACTCATAAATCGTTAATAAAAGATGCTAGAGGAAAAAAGGACAATAATCTGTGATCACTCATATTTCTTACCAAATATGTATCGCTTTTTATATCAAAAATCTAAAATCACTCATAAATCGTTAATAAGAGGTCCTAGAAGAAAAAGGACAATAATCTGTGATCACTCATATTTCCCACCAAATATGGATTTTTATATGAAAAACCTAAAATCACTCATAGATCGTTAATAAGAGGTCCTAGAAGAAAAAGGACAATAATATGTGATCACTCATTTTTCCCAACAAATATCGATTTTTATATGAAAAATCTAAAATCACTCATTGATCCTTAATAAGAGGTCCTAGAAGAAAAAGGACAATAATTTTTTTACAAAAAAAAAATTTTAAAATTTATTTTTAATTTTTCACAAAAAAAAAATTGTTTAACAAAAAATTTGTTCATACTTGTCTTAATTTATAATTTACTTAAGATCATAAAATAATAAAAAGAAAAACACTTTAATTTTCTTAATTTTCGAATTTCGAAGTTTCAAAATTTTCTACAAAAATTTAATTCATTATTTTTTAATTAACAAAATTAAAAAAGGATTGAAAATATGAAATTTTTTCAATGTTCGAAAATTCGAACTTATGTTCGAAAACTTAAAAAATATTGCAGGAGATGAAAAAATACCTAATTATTATTAATAATTAGAAGAAAATTAAATATTTTAAGATTTTTCTGCATTTTTGAAATTTGAACTCTGAAAATGTTAAGGAAATTAAAATTTATTATTTTTAGTTATTTAGTTATCTTAATTGTTAAATATTAAGTTTATTAATGTTCAAAAAGTTTCTCTATATTGCAGACAAAAATGTTAAAATGTTAAAGAAAGAACTGCAACATTTTATTCTTTTTTTTAACCTTTTTTATTTTTACCCAAATAATAACAACTGCCATGAAATGTTTATTGACATTTCAACTTTAAGCACAAGTAGGTATATTTCATTCATATTTCATTCATATTTTCCATATTTCCCTCTTCCTTGTTAAAAATATTAAATACAGCAACCAACCCACAGCAACGTTATTAAAGAAACATTACTCCGGAAATACCAAAAAATCAAAAACAAAATTCCAATAGGCTGTTTGGTGGTTTGATTGAAATTAAAAAAAAAGAAAAGAAAAAACAAACAAAAAGATCCAACAAACACACACAGAAAAATGAAAACAAGAAAAAAAAGCATTATCAAAAAGTTAAAAGAAATTCAATACAAAGCAAACAAAACAAAAATTGGGAGACGGATTTTGTTGTTGTTTATTTACTTTTTTTTCGCAAAAACATTTAGCACAGGGTGGGTGGGTGATGGTGGTGGTGTTAGTTGTAGTATATATTGAAATAAAAGAAGCAGCTAAAAAAAGTGGTGGAAGTATTAAAAACAACCAAAAGAGAAAAAAACAAAAGCAAAAGAACTACATGTGTATGTTGGTGAGAATGTATGTAAATGACAGGCGATTGAAGTGTAGAAGCAGCATAACACCCCCTCCATCTACTTCTTATGATAACAACAAAACTACACTACATACTTTTTTCTTTCAAATCTTTGCTTGTTTCTTTCATTTTTATCAAATGCAAAAATATTTTTTATCAACAATTTAATATTCTTATTAGATTTCTTTATTCTAATACTTACAGCCCGTCAATTGTGGACGTCCTAAGGTATTTGGCCTGGTAAGAGGCATTTTTGGTAGAATGGATTCATTTTCAGCCTGCAAACGTTCTTCCAGTGACTGCAATTTACAGGTTATAGTATCCATAGATGTGTCCATCTTGTGTCTGTTGGAGTGTTTAGCGTAGTGCAAGTGTTTGTTAGTTTTACCATATACCAGCCACTTTTAAGGCGGTGTTTTTTTTATACAATTTTGTAGATTTTCACTTTTTGATTAATTGATTAAATAACTTTAATACAATTCTATTTTTTTTATAATTTTTGTTTTATTTAAAAGGTAAGGTATAGAGGAGGCAAATGAAAAAAACTAAACCTTAAATACACATGAAATGTCGTTAAATGGTGGCGCTCCTCTTCTCCTGTATTTTTTTTTTCTTTCTTTATTTTCTTTCTGTCGTTGTTCGTTGGTCTTCTTCTTGTTCTTTGTATAAGACCGTAGGAAAAAATCAAAAAAAAACCATATAATTTTTCTCTTGCAATTTTTAATGTGTTTTAAAGGGATTTTATATATTTTGTTTTATGTCATTGTAATAAACACACTTTTAACTTTAGTTTTCTATAAAAGTTATAAATAATTTGTAAATTTTTCCATTAAAAAAATTAAAAATTCAATAACTCTTTCATGTACACTTCACTTTTCAATGGAAAAAATTTATTTTTATGAATAAAATAGAATGACAAGTGAAATATAGGAAAAAATTATGACGGCGTTGCCAACTTGAGATGGGTATAATATAGACAGGGTTGTATTTCAAGGAAGTGTTGACAACAATATGAATGGTGGGGAACTAGGGTAATAAAATTAATCATGGAAATTAAAATCAGCAAAACTAAATTTATGTATTGAAAAAACTAATAAAGTAATGAAATAATCATTTGTTGTTTGTATGTCTTATTTGTAGTATTATATATTATATAATATAATTAATACAGGGTTGTATTTGTAGGAAGTATAGTAAATAGTATTTGAATTAAGAATGGTGGAAAACTAGGCTAATAAAATATATAATAAATTGCAACAAATTTTCCCTACAAAGTTGTTGTTGTTGTTCTAGTATGTATTATTATTCTTTAAAAAATGTTAAACTCTTTTTTTCTTTTGGTATTTTTGTAAAAAATCTTTATATATTTTTTTTATATTTTAATAAATGCTGTTCAACAGTTTATTATCATATGTATACATAATTTTATACTCTTAAAAATTAACAAAGTTGTTGTTTTCCTTTAAAGCCAATCGATTTTTTAACAATATTTTTTTATTATTCATATTTTTAACAATTTTTATTTTTATATGTTGTATGCAAACTAATATACCAATAATTTTAAAGAAACTAAATATAAAAAATGAAATCAAATGTGCGTTTCGTTGAAGCTAAGATCACTTTTAAAAAATTGCAATAAATTTAGTAATTTTTTCAGCGTTTTTTTTTTGTTTGTATGATTTGCTACATTAAAGAAAAAAATTAAAACATAACAAAAAATCTTATTGGGTGGGTGAAAATTCAGTAGGAGCCAAAATGCGGCAGTGCATTTCTCTAATTAATGGCACGGTATAAGCAACACATTCATCCCAGCCGGGGGAACGCCAAGAAGCTTCACGGGTGTCTTTGCGTTCCGCCAAAGATTTATAACCTAATTTTTTGAAAATTATAAAAAAATAACCATAAAATTTAATAAAATGTTTAATGAAAACTTACACCAAATATGATGAACATTATAGAGACGACCAATTTGCGAAAAGAAACCAGCAAATGCTTCGTTATTATGTTTACGGAAATTAATGGCACGAGCCCAGTTATTGCCCCATTCAATCATGGTGCCAGGTTTCAAGCGGTAAGAACTATAAAATTTAAAAATATTTTTAGTTTGTTCAAAAGAAAAAAGTAACTAAACTTACCGCATTTCATAGATATTTTTGCCGCTGCGCATTTCCATTTGTGGCCAATAGCTAAAGGCCAACAAATATTGCAAATGACGTGATCTTAAAAATTTGGAACGTTCTTTCATAAGGCTCATATATTCCTTTAAATAAAATGGTAAAAAATATTTCGAAAAAAAAAGTAAAAATATTATTAAAACTTACATTATCATGCCATAAATCTTCTTTGGCTATATCAATTTTCTCAAAACCTCCCGTATATTTCCATAAATGCAAACATTGATCCATATCGCCTACATGGACGGTCCAGGAAGCCATCAAATCACATGATAAGTTGGCTTTTTTATCTTTTATTAATTGTACAGTGGTTTTACTATATTATAATTATAAGAATTGAATTAACTAATTGTTGATTTAATATTTAATTTGTTAAACTTACTAGTTATTTAAATATTCAGCCATTGAATCAGGCCTGACATTGTGTGTATGCAAAGCATAAATGATTTCTTTGTCACTTAACATACGACTGTGAGGCTCTTTGGTGGGTTCAATTTTACGCACCAATAATTTGGAAAACCATGAATCCGATTCGTTTAATGAAGCAGTAGTGGAAATGGAACTTAAAAGGGGAGAAAAATGCAAGTTTAACTAAATAAATAAATCGCAGGTTAAACTGGGTTTAGTTAAACAGATTTAAACCAAGTTTAACTAATAATTCTTAAATTTTATAAAATATTTTCAAAACTAAGTTAAGGAAACATAAGTATTTGAAATTTTAAGTGAAATTAAATTAAACCGGGTTTCGTTAAACTTATTGAACAGATCCGGCCACTCTCCAGATGACACCAACATGAGTACACAAACACACCGTGAATTTCTTATGGGGACTGATTGGCTCATGACCCCCCAAATATGGCTCATAAAAAGTTAATATAAAAAAAAACAAGTAAGAGAGCTATATTCGGCTGTGCCGAGTCTTATATCCTCTTCACCAAATTATACTTCAAAATAAAAATTTTTAATATTTTTATTTAAAAAAAATAATATTTTTTTGCAGTTTTTTAATTTTTTGGAAAAAAATTTCGAATTTTTTTTTTAATTTTAAAATTTTTTGTTTTCAATTTTAAAATTTTTTTTTTTAAATTTAAAAAAAAAAATTTTTTTTTTAAATTTTAAAATTTTTTTTTTAAATTTAAAATTTTTTTTTTTTAATTTTAAAATTTTTTCTTTTAAATTTTAAAATTTTTTTTTTCCAATTTTTTTTTTTAATATTTAGTAGAAAAAATTCGGGTTAAAAAATATTTTTTCCGATTTTGAACCATTGTAGGTCCAACTTACTATGGTTTTATATACGTCATTGCATAGGTCTTTGAAATATCTATCATTAGATATCCATATTGTTTATTAATGACTTTGTAATCCAGATATAGGTCAAAAATCGAGGTCGTCCTGGTTTTTTCCTCATATCTCAGCTGATTTTAAATAGGAAACTTCTCGAAAGCATGTCTGACAGAATTATTGAAGATTTGGATCCCGAAGATATCAGGGTCTTCAGAAAATTGATTTCAACAGACAGACGGACATGGCTTAATCGACTATAAGGATCCAGAATATACTTTATAGGGTCGGTAATGAATAATGTAGAAATTACAAACGGAATGATAAACTTCTCACGAAGGTGTAGGGTATAAAAATAAGGTTTGCTGATGTCAGCCGCAACGGCGTTGCCACTTGCTGTTTTGTGTTCATTATTAACTTACCGCAATGCAGTGGCGTTGCATGTGTTTACTACACTTTTTAGCTTTAACATCTTAAGCGAATTTTTTGAAGTATAGTTTTAGGCTGTAAAAGAAAATCAAATAAATTCTATATTATCAGGTTTAACTAAAATAAAGGATTATTATAAACATTTTATAAACAATAATTTAATAATGAATGTGCAATGACCTTTAGCTTATAAATCAAGGTGACCTGTTTACTTTGCTCTACTTTTTGTGAGTGTGTAAGAATGCACTACTACTACTAGCTTATTGTAAAAAAAGAATATCAGAAAAAAACGTAGAAACATGAATGAATATTAATTAACACTTTTTTGCATAATGCAAAATAAACAACAAACTGTCAAAAATAATATCTATATATTATTATTTATTTATATAAATACATATTTATGTACATTGTACATATATGCACAAAATATATGAATTTTTTTTCTTATTGCAC
The DNA here is from genome assembly GCF_958450345.1 of Calliphora vicina. Classification (NCBI taxonomy): domain Eukaryota; kingdom Metazoa; phylum Arthropoda; class Insecta; order Diptera; family Calliphoridae; genus Calliphora; species Calliphora vicina. The sequence goes on from NC_088783.1 coordinate 119,663,956, forward strand.
AGATGTTTTTGTTTTTTTTTTAATTTAATTTAATGCGTTGTTGTTATTGTTTTTCATAAATGTCTCTTAATATTTTTTCTAGTTATTTTTGGTTTCTGCTGTTAATTAGCAAACAAATACAACAAATTACTAGTAATAGGTATGAACTTATATATATTTTTTGTTTTCAATTTACTTTAACAATCAAGGCTTATCTTAATAGTGATTTGATTCCATGTTTTTTTAATCTACATTTTCAAGTCTTTAAAATAAAATTACACAAACAACAATTTAGCAACCAAAAGCACTCAACTAGTTAGTATTAGGTTAAACAATAAAAAATATGAAAATTATCTTAATTACTTTACCACTTACCTTAATAAAAATAATTAATTTAGAACAAAATGTTTAAATCGTTGTTATAGAACAAAAATTATTAAAGTAATTTTACTAAATCGTTTTTATTTTAGTGTTGTTTAACGCAATATATATAATTTTGTTAAAAAAATAAGTAACAAAAAGAAAAAAATTCCTCACTTTCGCAAAATACACTTTGCTGCTGCTGCCGTTTTTATGTATTTGCTTTTCTTCGGTCTTTCTGCTTTTGCGTTTCGTTAATTTTTGTTTTTATTTTATTTGCATATTAGGCATTGCAAGCGGTTATCTGACATTTGCTATATTTTGCCGAACTGCTGATAACAAGTGTCAAAATGTATGAAGTGCAAAAATAGTAGTTGGCAACGCCACTATAGCTAAACACTTTGCAACACTGTATTAGCTTTTTACCGTTAGTTTTAAATAATATTTACTAGTTTAATGTGACCAACTACACAAGTCACGGTAATTCATTGCAAAATATGGAAAATTCATTGTAAAATATAGAATAGTCCTATAAATAACATATTTTAGCCTAAATTAACTTAAGACTTTACCAGTTTTCCTAATAAAAAGGTACTTTTAGTTTTAAAAAGTAGTTTAATGTGACCACCAACACAAGTCACGGAAATTCTTTGCAAAATATAGAATACTCCTATAAATAACATATTTTGTCCTAAATTAACTGAAGATTTTACCAGTTTTCCTAATAAAAAGGTATTAAAAAGGTACCGATATCTCATTCGATCACGAACACTGTAATTCAGCCCAGATCTTCAATTACATACAACGGATTGCTCGTTTTTCAATGATTTTTTAATCTATCTGAGGTTGGTTTGGATCTGCTGAATGAATTTATTGGTTCACAAGGGAACTATAGATCTCGTTTTTAGCATTAGTTTTCAAATCGTTGACCTCTCTATATCCTTCTGACTGCGATTGTATATTTTCGATCTCATTTTAACTTATCTTCGTTTCTGGTCCAAAACAGTTCTTTTCTCTTAAACTTCTTCTGACCTCTTCTTCTATATCTTGTCTTAACTTCCTCAAACTTTTATAAACACAAACATGTTTAATGCCATTTGACATCTGTTATATTTGTATGATCCATAGACATATGACTCTTCACCTTTTGAATTCACATCCTAATAGAAAGTATAACTCCTAATCCATTTAAGAGATATTATTACAGACTATTGCAGTTTACACCAAAGCACGTTTGAAGGTGCTAGCTGTCAGCTTGAAGATAATCTACCCAAAGATTAACCAAAGCAAAAGGCTTGCATCTACCATGAACGAAGTCTTTGGCAACACTCTTCAGCATTTTGGGGGTCACCTTTGCTCATGGTACTGCAATCATGCACAAATTGTGAAGTAAAACCAAGGTTCTCAAAACGTTGAAAGGATCCTTGTAGGCTACCGGCCAGTGGATAATTATGATCCTCCTGGGATATTATCGAAGGAGTCGTCGTAACTTCGACATTATACAGTTTAACTGTGTCTCGAGTTATGCCAGGAAGTACCTTCGAGTATACGAGAACATATAGAGGTATGTGCAGGATCCATAGGATCGGAATTCGTATATGGCAGCTTTGATCGTCATTCATAGAGGTGGCATCAATATTGCGGTCGCAAGTTACTCATAGCCCATAGCAGAGACTCAGAAACCCCTGTTAATCAAAAACAACTGAAGTTCTGGCACAACTGAGGTCCCGCAAAAGAAACTTGCTGTCCCAAATTTATGCCCAGCTTGTGGTCAGGTTAGGTTTCCCACATATTCAACCGCCCATTTTAGCCTACTTCGCTTCGTCCAATGGTTAGAACCCAGAAGAAGTAGCACAATTCCCTTCCCTCAACCTCGATTCATAATCCCTGGATTAGAAAATTGTATAGATTTGGCTGTTACAACAAAAGACTTTAACCCAGTTTTAATTAAAATGTCAATGACGGACCACATGCCCTTCTGTTTCTAGAAGCATTTTATCATAACTTATTTCTATCAGGCGAGTTCTCATAACAAGCTTTTCCTCCTTATCATTACTTCCTTTATTACTTGGGATGAAGACCCAAACAACATTGTTGTCCATAGATCCGTTCTTTTAATATCACTCTCTTAACTCTCTTTCAAGGTCTATGATTAACTGAGAATTCACAACTGATAATTGTCATGGTTATACCAAAGCAATAGGATCTCCTCTCCGGAACTACCTGAGTTTCAGTCGCCCAAAGATTAACTGAGAATTCACAACTGATAATTGTCATGGTTATACCAAAGCTATAGGATCTCCTCTCCGGAACTGCCTGAGTTTCAGTCGCCCAAAGATTGTCTACTTAACGAACTCTGTATCAGCCGGAAATGTTTTCCATCACAAACGCTAGATGGCGTTTGTTGAGTTCAAAGGCCAAAAATTAAAATTTCACAAGGTAAAGAAGGATGAGCCTGAATCTCTTAAATGCGGCTAAGGTGGCAATATTTCTCCAACTCCCAGTACCACCCAATAGCAGTAACACAAATTTTGGATGAAGCAAGCGGACTAAGTGCCAACTGGTCCCACAAGTGCCATATTTAGGCTAAGCTTGTGATCATGATGTTCATGATACCCTTACATATTCAACTGCCCGGGTTAATTCCTTTATCACCAGTGCTGAAGTCATAAACATATTGTTGTCCATTGATCCGATCTTCTAATATCACTCTCTTAACTCTCTTTCAATGTTACAAACTATGATTAACTGATAATTGTGATCAAAGTAATACCTCAGTTTCTTTAACTCTGTTGTGGTGGTATTTGCAAATCGTCTTATTCCATATGGACTTCTAAAGTGACAGTTGGATCTTCTTTCCTTGGAACTAAGTCTTGATCTGCCAAAGATTTTCAACCCAGCTACATCTGTTTGAACCGGAAGGTTTTAAACAATTTTTAATGGAATATCTAAGTTAGTTGGTCGTTGTTTCGTAGGCAAATCTAAAGCGACAGCAATGTCAATTGCACCATCTCTCCCGAACTGAGTCTTAGCCGCCCATAGATTGCCAACTCAGCCAACTCTCTTTCAACTAGAAGTTTTTCCCCAGGAAAGAAATTGCTGATGCCCATTATTAATGCTTACAATATTCTAAAGTCTTAGCAGGAACTCCTTGCTAAAAAAGTCTGTTATTGAATTATCTGAAAGAAAAATCATCTCATAACATTATTCATTTATGGCTTTAGAGCTGCGCATTGCCATATTCCAAGCCATTTCAATAACGTCTATAGAATATAAGCGAAGCGCCTACTGCAGCCATCATCATCATCATAATCAACATACATTAGTGGTGAGACATAGAGTTCATAGTAAGTTGCTCAGTTATTTACATTTATTTCAGTTAAATAATAAAAATATTAATATTAATAATGATAATTATTATATAAAAAATTAATGTTTAAATAATTGGTAAATGTTCAAAAAAAATTTTTTTAAAAAAAAACTTAACTTAAATATTAACAGGGCTATAAAATCTTGTAGGCCTTCCCCTTTAACATTTTCCCGCTTTACACATAACAAAATTAGAGCGTGGAAAAAAACGGGGAAAGCTTAACAATAACTCAGTTTATATACAGGGAAATTCGAAATTTGATTTTTAACAAACATATAACCATTGAAGAGACGACACACATATAATGAAACCTCAAATCAATTAATATTTTTCAACTGAATTTTGTTCTCATGTTGTGTAGGTGTCCTTATGTGTCCAAGGATATTTGTAACTATGTTGTTTTAATACTATTACATTATTAAGTATTTTTAAATCAAATTTCATAGATTTAACAGACTTGAATTTGTTAGTGATTTTTTTTTTTAAATTACTTAATACTAAAACAAATAAAAATTCCTAATTTCATTTAGGAAAATTCTTACAAAATAAAGAGTCTTATTCGAATTTTTAGTATATATCGGTTTGATTTAAAAAAAAAAAAGTTTATAACTTTCTTAAGCAAATCGAAGCGAATCAAATTGTATCATTGTTTGATTGACTTATGGTTTAATTATTAAATTTTAATTTATGGCTTGCTGGACAGGCCTTTTTAATATGTTTATATTGTTTGTAGTTTAAATTGGTTTGGCTATCTTCATCACATTTAGTTAATTTTAGCTGACAATCTATATTAACGAGCAGCTTAAATTTGTTCAAGGTTATGGGCGTCTGTATGCCGCCTATAGCCACTTTAGTATGGATCTTTGACAAATCTAACTTTTCGGGGGTTTGGCCATAAAACGAAAATGGTTCCAGGTCTAAATTTAGGGGATATGGTTCTTGTATGTGTTTTGGTGAGGGTGTATGGGAAGTTTTGCGTTTCTTTTGCGAAACAACATCCTTTTCGATGAGTAAAGAATGTGCTGAGTTGGATGATAAATTCGTGGAGAATAAAGTGTCACGATCTACTGCCACTGTACGTCTACGTTTAGATATTTTGGCCTGTTGCAAAGGTGCATTAAACTCATTGGGTTCTTGTTGTTGCTGCTGCTGTTGGGTCACTAAATTTTCATGGTCCACTGTGGTTCTTCTCTTGGCTATAGGGGCAGCAGCTTTTATGGAAACTTTTGCTTTAGGCAACGAGGGTGCTGTGCTGTTATTAGTATAAAGATCTTCCACATTCAACACCACGGTGCGTCTTCTTTTTGATATGGGTTTAGGACGTGATTGCATGGCCTCCAGTACTTCATCTTGTGCCGAGGCAGTGGGCTTTTGTTGGGCCTCTATAGATTTGCGAGCCACCAACCGGGCTATCGATAGCCTGGGTATGGGAGGTTGTTGTGATATTTTATATATTTCCTCATAAATCTCATCGATTACCTCTGTTCTGCCATATTTGGTGTTCAAAAGATTGCGTTTGTTTAGCACCAGGCCACTGGGAAAAACTAGTAGCATTTGCAGCAAAAACTTGCGTATTTCCCTGAAGGGATAAATTGTTCGAAACCGTTGTATGTCATTTCTATGCTCAGCATAACAGTGTTGCATGTAAACATTGAAAGAGGTTTGGTGTTGATTGCAGAAATTACAGATCTTAAAGCGGCTATAATGATCGATCATGTGTCTCAGCAAATCTATTTCGTTAGTGCTGGTAAACCAGCAGTTATTGCAGCGAAAGATTAGAACATTTGTCAGCTCCCTAAAGGAAAAGCCTTCCTCTACCGAATGCACATTACAGGCATGTTGTACTATGGCCACCCGATTAGGGAATACATCAGCACACAGAGTACATTGATAGGATGGTTCCGGTTTGCCCAAAGCTAAGATATCTGTAAACTGTTCGTCGTTGTCGATGCGTATGTCCTGGGGCCAATGCTGCACCCTGAGGTGATGTCTGTGTAAACTTTCGGCGTCCGAACAGTGAAATGAACAATAACCACACATAACTCTTTGCGAGGAATCTTCATTTTCGGCCATTGTTATATCGGCCGCATAAAAACGAGTTTTCTTATGCTCATTTTGCAGATGCTGTTGCAGTTCACTGTTGTTGCCGATGAATGCACGACATTCGGGACAGCAGAGACGTCTGTGCAGACGATACCAAAATGGTTTCGCCGTCTCCAAATGGCAACAATGCACCGCCATATAGTGTTGACTCCTTAAATTCTCAAACATTTGTGTTTTAAAGCCACAATGATAACAGCCAAACTCATAGCCCGATAAATAATTTGAGTTATTCACTTCTTCATCTAGTTCCTCAACATTTATTTGCTGATCCTCATCATCCACATCCTCTGACAGTGCCAACTCCTCGTCTTCCATTAAAATACCTCTGATGTGACGTACCCGAGTAGGATCATTTCGCTGCCACAAGGGTCGTGTATCGGTCACCTCTTCGCTGGTATTTACTGATTTGTGATACATATAGCAGGCTTCACGCGTCTTACCCGAATGCTTGTCATCGATGTGGGACAGAATTTGTGATAGCTGCTGAGAGCCAAAGTTGCAGTGAGCACATTTATATTGATTCTTAACACCGTGCTGCTGCTGGCAATGTGTTTGTATTTGGCCAACGGTGTTTGCCTTCTGACCACACACATCACACACCCATTTACCTTTGCCGTTGGCTGTATTGCCATAGGTAGCTATTGGTTTCGCAACAGAGCTTTCACTGTTGGACGATCGTGTAACAGCGGTAGAAGTTGATGAGGCCGGTTGATCGGTCTCCAAAGTTTCTTTATATTTTCTACCTAAAATTAAAAGAAATCATAAAAATTATGTATAAATTAATGTTAATTAAGGAGAGATTTATTAATGATTTTTTTAATATGTTTGCAATCACCCACCTGTATATGCCAAGGCTGTGGTAGTGCCCTCAGGATTATCTTCGCTTGATCGCTGATGTGTGACAATATTCACCTTTAAGCTGGCATGCCGGTCATTGATGTGTTTCTCCACAAAATGGCGCAAATAGTGAATATAATTGCATTCCTCACAGCGATATAGGATGCTGCCATGGAATCGCAAATGATTTAAAATACGATCCATTGTTATGCCCTTTTTGCATACTTGCTCTTGGCAAAAGGTGCAACGAAATGTCGTGGCTGTACTGTGCAGCGTCGACATGTGTGTACGGAACAGTACCTCAGATATTGTATGATAATTGCAACCGTAACAGCCACAAGTGTAGCACTTGTTTTCTAACAAACAGTAAGGGATTTTGAAAGTAGATTTTGTGGCAGACGTCGCTGCCGCCCCCGACGCCGACGTACTAGTGGACGGTATTAAAGAAGAGGAGGCGAGATTGGTCATTTTATCGAAAAATCTTTCGCTGCTATTCAAACAGGGCACCGGATTTACCGGATCCACACTATTCACATTGGAGGCAGCACCGGTTTTGTTGCCGGACATGGGATTTTGTTTATGCATTTGCAAGTGCCTTACCATATTGGTGCGCACCTTAGTTTTGTACTTACACTCACCACAATTAACCTCACGCTGGAATATGGCCGGCAAGGGCAACAAATCAATTTCGCTAGATTTAAAATGGGTCTTAGAACCGGATTTTTTACGCTGCCATTCCAATATCAACTTTTCGCCAAATTTCCTAACCTCATCATCCGTCAACTCTTGGGTATAGGCCACATAATAGCCAGAGTCCAACACTTGTTCCGAACCATCTGTGGAGGTTTTGGGCTTAAGCAATTCTTTGGTATACATATTCAAAGTGTTCCAGTGTTTTTCGGAGAAATGTTTTAGTAGTTGACCGGGATTCGTGGAGGTTTGTTCACATATATAACAAAAGAAGCGATTGCGGGCATGATTTTTAATATGGGCTTTAATGCCAGCAGGCCGTTGATATTGGGCCCTACAATGGGGACATTTGAAGACAAAATTATTGGGATTGCCGCCCATGGTGCTAATGTGGTACATGATATGACTGATGAAAGTACCTTCGGTTAATTGGGTGTGACAGCTTTTAATCACACAACGATACAGTTTATCATCTGAAAATAAATAAAAAAAAATGTTAACGAGAAAAATTAATAAATGGAAATTATGAAAAACGTTTTAATTAATTTTATATATCAAGTTTTTTCTGTACTGTGCTGTTTGCTTACCTGTTAATCCCGTAGGTCCCACAGTTTCATCTATGGTATCCCTTAATTTTTTCAGATAAACCTCTTCTGTGTCCTGCACTTGTGGTGTGTGTTGGCTGGTGAAATTACTTGGGTAAACATTTCTGTTGAGCACATGTGTTGTATTATTGCTGCTATTTAAAATATCATGTATTTTTTTCGTTAACGAAGTGGCGGTGTCTGTTTCCCTTGCTGCAGCTGGGGCTGAAGGGCAGCCGGTTTTATTTATTATATGAAACTGGTCGGCATGCTTCATGTAGTCTTCAATATCAGAGGCACAATAGAAACAGAAACCACAAGCCAAGTAATCTTGTTTATTTGAAAAGTTGCGTCTCTCATGGAAACGTAGATGATCACTCATGGCTACGGGCACCCGGCTAACAAATTTACAACCACTGCCCATACATTTGTATTGTCTTGAGGTTATAGAGGGTATGGCTTCTAGGTTGGGTGTTGGTGCTGCTGTTGAGTTACCAGATGTGGAAGCAGCAATCGATATGTTAAAGCCCAAGGCGGCTGAGGAGAATTCATTATATTGAGCCGATACTGTTTGAGTCACCACAAAATCACCGGTTGTGGCTTGAGCTAATGGCACCGTTTCTGCAACTATTACCGGAGAGTCGTCCATAGCTCTAGGTACTTCTCTCTCTGTGGAGGGGTTTCCGGCATTTGCCAAAATGCGTGATACCTCTAGAGATTCGGCAGCAGCTTCCACCAATTCATGGCGTTCTTTTTCTATTTGCTGTGACCATAAGCTGCCGGCCTTTGGCGCCAAAGTACGTACATTTGAGATTTTAGGCATTTGTAATTGTTCTGGCGTATTGGTGGGTGTGGGACGATTTAAACTAACAACATTTGAAATTTGTAAAGGAGTTTGTTTGTTGGCGGCCGAAGTAACGGAAGTGATGGCAAAATCACCATTCACATTCCTAAATGGTCTGTCCTCTGTATTGTTATCCAATAGTAATGGCTCGGTTAAGGGCATTTGGGGCTGGGGTGGCATATCCTTTGTGGGAGGTTTAGGCTTGGCCACCAATAAAGCTCCCAACATGGACATGGCTGGTGCATCATTGGTTTTGCTGGCACTTTCATTAACCTCAATATCGGGCGTGGCTCGGGACAGACAATCTCCCGTCATACGTCTTAGCTTGATTTTAGGTCTTTCATCGCTGCCCTGGCTAGAGGTGGTAGAATGCTGCGTAGAGTCTGTGTTAAGTTCCAGCAGTTGTTTGTTGGCATGTTTTTCCACCATATGCTGAATTTCCTTAGTGATGGAGTACTCTGTGCTGGCCTCCGCATTGGGAAAGCATTGCGTTTGGCAGATTAAACAATAGCCATTCCATTTAACTTGGGCATGTTCACACATAAAATGCGTTTCGAGGCCTACGGAATCGCTTGAATACAAAAATGAACAATTTTGCAATAAACAATAGAACTTAAAGGCATTTTCTCCTGTAGTTTGCACCGAATAGCCCACATGCGATATATTATTAATGACAGACTTGCCCTGGCATTTCAAAGCTGAACTTTTAGACTTTTGTTTGTCATTGGCCTGCTGTTCGGATATAAAATCTAAAGCATCCTCAATGCTGGTATGATGGTCAGCAGCATTTATATTAACAGCACTTAAGTTGGAGTCCAATATAGAAGAGATGTCGTTAAGGTCTTGTAAGGGCTCTAAGGGAGCCAGTTCCGGCACTAAATCAATGGGATCATTACAGGGAGAGTCGGGCAATAGATCGTCCATTATATTGATAACAGGCTTGAAACCTAGATGAGCATTACAATTAGTATGAGGTACATGGGATGAAGCAGTTAAGTTATTGGTGTTGTTAGCTTTAGTTGCTGTTGTAGTAGTAGTAGTTGTGGGTGAGGGTGATGATGGTGTTGTGGTGCTTTGTAAGGGTTTCTCTTTTGTTTTCTTTTTGGGCATAAATACCATGGGTGGCAAGTGTTTTTTGGACTTTGTGTTATTTCCCTTGAACATACCAAATTTCTGAAATAGTCCCTTGTTCTTGGACTTTTGTATATTACCTGCATTTGTTGAGGTGGCCGTCGGAGCCGTTTCGGTAATTTCAATATCTTCCCAATCCTCATCATCGCTTATGACCGTTATAATGTCGTTTGTATTCAAACTCTTTAATGGCTCCTTAGATGCTTTTGTTAAAGCTTTTTCTAATACTTGTGTTTGTGCTGTAGAGTTTGAATTGCTAGAGGCAACACTGTCCTTTTCTTTTTCCAATTCTAGTAAAGTATCATTTATAAGCTTCTCAAAGGCATTTTCCTTGGGTTTCATATGAGCTGCTGTATCTTTTGTAGTGTTTTGATTTTGCGAATCCTTTAAACGTTGACTTAATCTCTCCGCCATGGTAATGGGTTTGTTAGCCGTCTTTTCCACCTCATTTGTGTCATCTTCAATGTTGATTATAGACTGTGCCAATATCTGGATGGTGGGTGAATAGTTATTTTCATCTCTTGTTGGCATAAATGCATTTGAAGCAGTTTGCCTTGGTTTTTTAGACTCTGAAGAGTCTAATCCTATAGATTTGCGCTTACTACTATCGCCACGTTTGTAAATCATATCTATGGAGCTTGAAATAAGATCAGACATTGTGGTTTGAGGCTGAGGAACACTGTAATTAGTATTAGCACAATCTTTAGGAGTTTCCTTAGCAATTTCTTTTGTGTTGTCCTTTTCATGTGTCTGATTGCTATTATTATCTTTAGCTTCATTTTCAGTTTCATCTTCTCTTTCAGCAGCTTCGGCTGCCAACGCCAATAGTTCATCTTGCAAGTCCTGATATGTGTCTTTTTCACTTATTACCTCATAATCAGCCAGGCTTGTGGGTTCACTGTCGGTCAAGTCCAAAACAATAATATCTTTTTGGCTTTGATCTGCATCTGCATCAGAATTTTGAATTTGTTTTGTTGTTATCACAACTTTTAGCTCTTTTGGTTGAGTCTTATTTAAACTTTCTGCTTTAGCTGTTTTACTACGGATTTGTGGAGTTTCGGAACGATTATTTGTGTTTATTTTATCATTATTTGATGTGTCCAAAGTATTTGTAGTTTCTTTCTTTTGTTTTGTTTCATATTTTGCAGCTTTTTGAACTCCTGGTTGGGTAACATTTAAACTTTTTGTTAGAGTTGCTTTACCAATAACTTGTTGTTTATCAGATGCTTGATTATTAAGGGATATGTTTTCATTCCTTGAAGTTTCATCTTTTCCTGGTAAATTTTGTGCCAGTTTATTTGAATCTTTAGATTGTATTGGTTTTGCTACAACTTCTTTTCCATTATTTTGAGCAAGTTTATTTGAATCTTTGGATTGTATTGGTTTTGCTACAACTTCTTTTTCATTATTTTGGTTTGTAGTGCCGCTTGACTCATCTAAATCTAAAATGCGTTTGGCCTTTTGATTTTTTACCTCAACTTCACTTAGCTTTTCTTCAACTTCCTTCGCAGTCTCTGGCTCATCTTTATGTTCAGTTTCTTTAGCTGGTTTTGTATTACCCTTTTCTTTTTTCATTTCCTTAGATGTCTGTGCATCTTCCTTTTCAATTGCATTATCTTTGGTGGCTGTTGCTTCTTCATCCTCTTCATCTTCCAAATCAATTACCTGCTCATCCTTCTCAATCATTTGCCAAGCCTCATTTTCTCTTTCGGCCGCCTTGTCCTCGGTTACACACTCAACATTTTCCACATCAAATAAGGTTATAGTGTAGCCCAACAATTCTACAGTTTTCTTATCCAAGTGATGCTGCTCCACATAATGCCTTTCCAAGTTGAAACGTTTCAATTGTATAAAATTACATAAATGACATACATGCGCCTGAATAGCAGTGGGTACGTTTAGTTTTACCATCGAATTTAAGATGGTAGCTCCTTCGCAGTTTCTAATGTGACGCGAAATCGTGGGTCTTCGATTACTACAGCGATGACACTTGGAGCATTCGTAACGAAGTTCGACGGTGTGATTTTGAAAGTGTTCCAGCCACAAGGACATGGGCGTGTTGAAATATTTCAGGCAAAACGGGCATCTATAGAACCAGGAGGATTGTTTGTGGGCCTTTTTGACACCAAACAGCGGCTGATTTAGTTTTCCCTGCTTAAAGCGTTGCAAAAATACAGGAGCCATGCGTGAAATATAGTTTTCGCCATGATGAATATTGTAGTGCAGGGAACTGGCATTGGCGGGTATTCTTTTGTCACATATCATGCACCAAGTGGTAAATTTGGATTGAGTATGCCAGTGGATGTTGGTGTTTTTTAAAACGATTGCATTTGTTTCGTTTTTGGTTTCAGTTTCGTCTTTATCCTCATCCACTTCAGTTTCCGATTCCTTTTCCTCTGTTTCTGAATCGTCTTTAGTTGCATTATGATTTGTTTTTGATTTTTTCGCCTTTATGGCCGATTTATTATCTGATTTTCTTTTATTTGCGGGTTCTTTGGTTGTGGGAACTTTAGCTGTTACTTCCTCGGGTATTTTAATGGGTGTATGAGGTTTTAAAATCGGCATTTTTCTTTGCGGTGTAGTATCCATTGTGGTACTGGTGTCGGTAGTAGTACTGAAGTCATCCATAGATTCTTCTGTAGTGCGCGAGAGTATGGATAAGGCATCATCTTCAGTCTCCTCATTGGTTTTACAACTTCTCAGCGATCTCCTTAGGGGTCTGGTAGTTAGCGGCGGCTTAAGCTTATCTTCCTTTCTTTTGTTAGTATTCTCGGGTTCAGTCAGGGGAGCGGGTGTTGTTTCTTTGGTGGATTTACTGCCTGCTTCTGTTTCCACCTCTTTGCCCATAATAGTGCACATTCTGCGACCGGTGGCTGTTAATACTCCCTCACATATAAACATATCTCTAATGTCTTCATTCAAGCGATCTAACTCACTACGTTTCTTTTTGGGCATGTTAATTTTTTTTCCTCCCGCAGCAGATTTGGGTTTGAGAGGTTCCAGTTCGTCCGGCTCGAATTCCTCTTCATCATGCTTTTTATTTGTTGGTTGGCTTATATTTTTCTCTTCTTTTATAGCTTTTGGTTTAATGGTTTCATCTTTATTTGCGGGTTGTTCTTCAGTCTGTTGTCTGTTGCTGCTTTCTATTAAAGATTTTATAACTTCTAATCTATCTTCGCTTAAAATTTGACCCAACAAACCCAAAATGTGTTCCCGATCAGCATTGGGCTTGAGGATTTGATCTACAATTTCATTGAGGACATGCACATTGGCCTCCGGTGTGGGTGTGGGATTGTTGGACTTGTTGGCCGTACTTGTGGGTTCATTATCGTCTGATTCTTTTTTAAAGGATCTGTTGTTGGACGTATTAGAACAGGAGGCTTCCTCTTCAGCTGAATTCTCAGTTGATGTACTTGAAACAACACTGTTTTGATGCTCTTCATCTGGTATGGGCATGAAAGCATCTTCATTATTAGCTGCTGCAGGCGTTTGGCTGTCTTCTTTGTTGTTGTTGGATGCATTCACCTTTTTGTTGGCCGCCATGCGTTTTTTCTGCGTTTTAGTTTTTGGTTCAGGTTGTGGTTCCTCTGTTTTGTTTTCTTCTTTGGCTTTAGTTTCCTTAGCTGCTTTAGTTTTAGCCGCCTTAGTTTCTTTATTAGTTTTAGCCGTATCTTTGTTGTTGCTTTTGGAGGCTGTTATATCCGAATTCTCGTCATCGCTTTTATCCTCTTCTAGATTTTTCATTTTTATTTTAGAATTTGATCTATTGGTTTTAACGAATTGAGCAGCATGGCTGGTTGTGTTGCCATTTACATTATCCAAGGAAGTATCTTTTACGGATATATGTTTAAAAACATTAATGGCGTTTGCAGTTTCATTAAAATTAATGGTGGCTCGTGTTCTTCGTTTGCCCGTTATAATATTTTGTGTTGACACCGTGCAATTGTCATCGGTTTTCTTGAACATTTCCTCCAAGTGTTTATTGCGTCGTGCCGTTATGCGCTCCTCTTCGGCTTGCTTACGCTTGCGTTTCTCCTCGTCGTGCACATCTTCGAAAAGTAAAGCATTGGCTTTTCTTAATTTCTCTTTGTCCACCAAGGGGGCACTATCAAATACCACCATGGTATTGCGCCTACGTAAGATACGCTGAGGCTTGGGTGTTAATTCTTGGGTAAGTTTATTGAATTTATCGAGGGCGCTTAGATTTTGTTGGGGCTTCAGGGTGACCTCATTTTCCGCTGATGTTATAACAATTTCTTCAAACATTTTAAACTTTTCGGAGACAGGTTCTTTTTGTTTTTCTTTATCCTGCTCTTGTTCATTTATGGTTTGATTTACCTTGGTTGGCGGTTTAGGTCTACACCTGGGATCACGAATAGTTTTCTTATTATCTTCAGCCGTTTTATCCGCTTTGTTTTCATTTAATTGTTCGTGCGATTTCTGAGAATCTTTTTCATTATTTTCTGTCTCAATTTTATTACTTTGGGAAGTTTTATCTGATTTATCTTCGGTAGCTTCTGTTTGTTTTTCTTGTTTATCTTTGGGTGCTTCATTACTGGGTTTTTCTTTTTGAGAGGAATTTGCATTTGCAGCCATCTTAGTTTTTGCTGAATTTTCTTTAATACCTTTTGGTTTTACTTGGTTTTGTTCTATTTTATCACTATCTTCAGCTACCAAAGGTTTAGATGGAGCAGGCTCACTTGCCTTCTTATTGTTATTACATTTATTATTCTTTCCTTTATCTGTATCTTTAGATTCCTGGCTTTGTGATTTTGTTTTCTCAGTTATTACCTCAGTTTCTGGTTGTTTTGGTGGTACTACCACTTCATTGGTTTTAGTTGCGGGCTCCTTAATTTTCTCTTCGGTTTTCTTTTTTGGTATTTTGAAAGCTGTAACCGATTTGGGGAAACTTGAATTGAAGTTTTGTGTACGATACATTTTATCTAAAGTCGATTCTGCAGCACCAGTAGCCTTCTTATGATGATCTTGATGTGATGGCGTTGATGTGGCTTTTGTTGTTTCAATTTGATTTGGTTTCTTATCCTTTTTACATTCATCTAACTTCTTAGGAGTCTCTTTTGGTTGTTCTTTCTTCTCACTTTCCTGTATAGTTATTTCTTTACCTTTGTTGGCCTCTTTAAGCTCTGCTGCTCTCTTTTTGGCTTCCGCCTCATCGGCTGCTCTTTTTATAGCAGCCTCCTGAGCTTGTGCCCTTTCTCTAGCCTCTCTGAATTCTTTGTATGTACGCGGTTGTACAGATTTCTGTTTCTTGGCTTCGAAATATTTAATTCTTTCGGATTTGTCATTTAAGACCGAACTAAAACGATTATTAGCTGCAGTATTGGGCATTGGAAATTGGCTATGGTTGTGAGGGCCCACTAAAGGATTATTAGCCGCAGTATGGGGTACTGGAAATTGGTTATTGTTGTGAGGGCTCACTAAAGAATAAGGAGACTGATTATAAGGATTATGCGGCACTGGTGAGGGCAAACTGTGTATAGGACTTGCAAATCCTTTTGGTGAGATTTGAGTATGGAAAGCTGGCATTACGGGTGGCACTCCAGGTGATTTATCACACGATAATTGTGTTACAGCTTTGGGTTTAACATTATTACCCTCAGACTCAATATTTGTTAAAGATTTTGGTTTATCATTCGTAATTTCTGGTTCTGAGTCCCAATCTTCTTCGGTATCTGAATTGGGTGGATTGGGAACTGTATGTGTAATTGCAGGCAGCAATCTGTTCCTTTGTTTTTTGGATTTAGGTACAGTATCGGTTTCTTTATTTAAGAGAGACTGTTTATGTTGATTTTGTTTCATTTGTTGATTAGTTTGGCCAAACGAATTGTTAATGGAGGCGTTCGTATCATCGTCCGAATCCCAATTCTCTTCCGTATCTGGTTTAGAACAATTTGGCTTATCAAATCGTGGTTGACTCGAGGCCCTATTATTAGGTCTAGCATTCATTTGAAAACGTGGTTGACTTGCGGACCTACTACGAGCCGCAGAAGAATCCATTTGAAATCTTGGTTGACTTACGGCCCTATTATGAGCTGCAGCAGAATCCATTTGAAATCGTGACTGACTCATGCTATTTCTTCTATTTGGTGGTGGCTTTGAAGTTAAGTTTGCACAATTACTTTCATAAGGATGTTGGTGTTCTCTTTTTGCCAGCCTGGGATCAACTTTGTTGGGAGGCCGGGATTTTTCTTCCGGCTCCGAGTCCCAGTTTTCCTCTGAACTATATTGAGTTTGATTTACGCTGGGTCTGCGTGCTGGCGGTGTTTGCATGGCACATAAAGGATTAATGTGATTTCTGGAGATTCTGGGATCTTTTATGCGGAACCCTATAACGGGTGTGGAAGTATGAGTAGGCGGTGTGGCGGGCGCAGGTATTTTTACTGGCGCCGGCGGCGGTGTTGCTGTCAATGATAATAAATTTTGCTTTTTCAGGCGCGGATCGTTAAAATTGATGGCCGGCAAAACATTGACATTTGGGGAAGTCGCCACTTGGGTGGGAGAGTTCAAAGCACTGTTTGTGTGCATTTTCAATTTAATGCGCGGATCATTTATTTTGGATTGTGTACTGCATTCGCTGCCATCTGTGGAGGACATGGATTGTAGTCTTTCCTGTCTAGGATGTGGATTGTATTTTAAAGCGATCCTTTCGTTCGGCAGCGGAGACATGTTACGTTCCTCTTTATCTGCCGAAAGTGGGGAATTCATACGGGCACTTTGGGCTAATTTCTTGCGCACCACTTCAAAAGAATTATTAGTGGGCGAAGCCTCAAATCTCCGCTGATTATCTTCCGGTTTCGGAGTCCTTCTGCAACCTATTTCTGAAATGTCTTTTGGTATTTTATCGGCTCCCGATTCTATTAAAAGATTATTGATATCGGAAACGGAAAGGGGAGGACTTTTCAATACATCCGGTATGGGAGTGTAACGACCAGAAGCTTTACTTGTTGAAGGACGGTCATCATTAGAATTGTCTGGTACCTTAGCACCCAAACGACTAAACACAGGTGGTGTTGAGGGTGCAGTAGTATTGTGTGGTTTGTTTTTATGTGATTCATTGTATTGATCCCACAATTCTTCGGGACTATAGGCCTCATTATGATCTACATTGGTTTGACTCACTTGAGGCAAGGTCCTTAGATTATTATGGCATATAGAGGCTCTGGGCAAATACTGGCTAGCAGTGGGAAAATGTTGCTGTTTGACATGAGCTGGCAAAGGCTCGGTTATAACCACTTTTACTGTTTGGAGTTTTGGAGCAGGTGTTGGAGGCTTATTGGCGGGTTTCTCTCTCGACAAAGGGCTGTTTTGTCTGCTGGTGTTTAAATGCTTAGAATGCTGAGTTTGATGTTCTTTAGCATTATAAGTTGTAGCGCCCTGGCGAGAATCATAATGATGAGGTGGATGATAAGCTTGTTTTTCTTGCCCTGCAATGTGTTTTGTAGCACTACTACTACTACTGCTTTGATTATGATCAGCAGAAAAAACTTTTTGCCTTATCTTCAGAAACTGTTCAGTTGTGGAATGTTTTGAGTTTTCTGAAGCATGGGAATCCGTTGCTTCTTTCACATGCTGTCTTTTATTAACCAATATCGGAGAGCAGCGCCTTTCTGTGGGTATTACCACGGGCTGTTCTATATCATCTGGTATTATTTCAGGTGGCGGACTTGCAGGTCCTGAAATATCTTCAGCTTCTTGAACATTGTTTTCGTTAGTTGTAGATGTGGAAGGTTTATTGGACATTTGTTGTTTTAGTTTAACATTAGTTAATATGGGATCTTCATTCTGTAATAAATTCGTTTGCTTTAAAATTTATAAAAGACAACGGCGAAAAAGAAATAAAAAACAAAATAAACAAAATCATAATTTTATAACAAAAGAAAAAAGGAATGAAAGAAAGAAAAATTCTTATACAAAAAAATAAACATACCTTTTCAATTTTGGATTGTAACTTTATTACAACACCCTCACATTTTATAAGAGTTTCCATTTTGATCCTTAAAACAAAGATTTATTTTATTAAATTTGCTTATTTTTGTTTGTGGAAAATAATCTTACTTTTTAGCTTTATTTGTTAGCAAATCATATAACATTTCCATTTTTTGTAGCTGCGCTTGGCGCGGATTATCTGTCTGCTGTTCATTGTTAACTTTAAGTTTTTCAATGACCCTTTGTAAGAATGGTACATATTTCTGCATTTCCTGATACTTTGCTTCATGTTTTTGTGCATCAGTCATTTTGTGGCGGTTGTATTTTAATATTAGTTACTTTACTACTTGTTGTTTGTATAATAATAATGTAATACTTATTTAGTAAAACATGATTTAATTGAAATAAAACATAACTGCAAAGAAACGTAAGAGAAAATAATGATTTTAGTTTATGTTAAATAATTAACACAAGAGATTCCAAGTTTTAATTTAATGGGTATAATTTGTTCACTATATTAATCTGAAATATTGACTTTATGTCAGAAATATTTTCTTTCATTTCTTTCAACAAATTTGCTATTAACACCCTTTCCTTGATTATATTGATCTTGGGTATGTGCTATCTACGAGTACTTTAAACTTTTATAAAAATTCACTTTAAATCTTACAAATCTTTAAAATAAATCCTTTAATTTTGACTTTTTCTAATAATTTTTCAATACAATCATTGTTTAATAAGAAAAAATTATGAAAAACAAAATTTTATTTCAGACGGCATGTGAGACATGTTACGAATTACTACTGCCACCTCATGCCATCATACATGATGTCCCATAGTAATGGACCTAGGACCGATCCTTGCGGAACACCCGCCTCAATTTTTTTGGGACTCAATGACATTGTATAAGATACTGCAGCAAGAAAATTATATTGTACCATTCCGCCGAATTGAAGGTGTTCTTGAAATCTAGATTTGGATTCTGTTACGGAGTGACTCGTCTCAATGTACAATTCTCTTTAAATTCAACCATATAATACATTAGATGAAAGGCATATTGAAGGATTACAGAAAACTATCAATACCAAAATCAAGCTGTTTCGATGATATTGATTTATGCCGAAATCAAACTTTGTGAATATCAAATATATTTAACAAATTTAATGCAATAACTCTCATCAAAATTGTTATAATAAAAATTTCCTCAATTTCTTTATGTATATGTTGCTATTAAAATAAATAAATTATTTATTTATAAATAACAATTTTAACTAATTTTGTAGAGCAACTACTTTATTTTGCAGCACTGTAACAAAAATATAAACAAATATAAAAACGGCTCAACATAAACACACATGTCAAATGATTGGCAACACTTAAACAAACATAACAATCAGTTGAGAACAAACAAAAAACAACAACAACAAGAACAAACTAAGAAAGAAAAATACTTTGGGATCGTAAATACACACAAACACTGCCGGCTGAAAAAAAACACACATACACACTATATCCATTAAAAGAAACTGGCCCAGGAACGTGGAAAACTATCAATATAGTTTATAAAACACAAATTATTAACTAAAACTTTCTTATACATAAACTACCAACAAACATACATTATTTATACAACAGCACCAAAAAACGCTTGCTAGACTTAATTTAAGTATAGACTTTTTTTTACTTTTTCCATAGGAATTTTTTTTTTCACTTCTTTTCCACTACAAACCACATGGTTTGCTTTTACATAAATGTTGTTTTCATGCTTAAAACATAATGTTGCACATTTATCTTTAGATTTCTTATAAACTGTTATTTATAAAAACGTTTTAAAATAGTTATTTTAGTAAAATATATTCATATATTTAAATAATTGTAGAAATTAATGCACACTACTTTTTAAAAGAACTTTATCATCGAGCGAATGCGAAATTGCAACTAAAAAAGAAGCAAAATTCGAAAAATACAAAGACGTCATATTTTGAGTGTTTTTTGTGCGCGGTAACTGCGGGCAGCATAGGTTGGCGTCATTTGCAGCAGTCGGGTTTTTTTTGAATTCGCTTGAGTTAGTTTTGTCGTTTACTGCTTGTGGTTCGCGTGAGTTTATTGGTTGTTCGTGTTTATTATTTGTTTTTCGTGTGTTTTGCTACAGCAATATATATATTATGTAGTTAATATAGTGAAAATTATGATTATTTAAAAGTGCATAAAAAAATAAGGTAAAAACAACTACGCATTACTTAAATATTTAGATTTTTATATGGAAATGTGCGGAAAATATTATTTTCCAGAAGTTTCCCTGTCTAGGGTTGCCAATATTTAATTAGTGTGATTAATTTGCAAACAGATGCCGTTAACATCGGGGATGGAAAGTTGAAATTTTAATTTATAATGGAATAACTAGTTTTGTTGTAAGGAATGTAATAGTAATTAATCGATTATTAATTACATTTGTTATATTTGTATACCCTTCACCTTCGTGAGAAGGTGTAATTTCTAAATTTTTCATTTCCGGCCCTATAAAATATATATATTCTGGATCCTTATAGATAGCGTGTTGATTAAGCCATGTCCGTCTGCCTGTCTGTTGAAATCAATTTTCTGAAGACCCCAGATAGTTTCGGTATCCAAATCTTCAATAATTCTGTCAGACATGCTTTCGAGAAGTTTCCTATTTTCCTGAGATATGGGGAAAAACCAGGACAACCTCGATTTTTACCTATTTTTGATCTATATCTGGATTACCAAGCCATTAATATAGATAATATGGATATCTAATGATAGATATTTCAAAGACCCTTACAACGACGTATATAAGACCATAGTAAGTTGGACCTACAATGGGTCAAAATCGGAAAAAAAATTAATCCGAATTTTTTTTTTCAACAAAAATTTTTTTTTTTAAAAAATTTAAAAAAATTAAAATAACAATTCAAAAAAACTTTTTTAACAAAAAATGAAAAAAAAAAATAGTTTGTTTTCCTAAAAATATTTTAAATTTGTATTTTGAAGTATAATTTGGTATAGCTCTCTTACTTGTTTTTAAAAAAATCCATTTGGGACCCGAATGTTATGAAATCTTTATAGTAATTCAAATGTTATATTTTTCTTCATGGAAAATCAGGGACAAACATATAACAATATTCGGAGCTAATATAGATCTAAATGTCCTTAAATCAATTTCATTATTTTTTAAATGTACTGAGATGATGTGAACATATGATTCAGAATATAGCACTCTAACTTGTGAAATTTCCATCCCTGATTCTTATTCCGATTATCATATACAGACGAGAGAGAATGATAGCAATATTTTATAGCAGTATTTTTTGTTATTAGAGGTAAAGGTAATTTCCTTAATACCGTTTTAAAACAAAATTGTAATATGCAATTGCGATCAGTTTTGTCGCGTCGTAATTCACTATGTATCAGCAGGTAAAAGATTTACCGAAGAAAGAATATGTATGATCATATTATACACACACAAAAAGACCTTCGGAATTTTTGTATGCTTTTGCACATTGAGCTGGTTATTTAGCTCAGGTAAGATTGTGTTGAGCTCATTAGCATTCCAGGTACCAAATCGGCAATATTTTATGTGTTTCCCAACATATTTTCAGTAGAGAATAAAACCGTTTAATATTTAATAGTAGTTTGGTAACTATAGCGGACGATTAAACGACTTTATAAAGAGAGCTTTTGACCAATCATACAAATGACTAAAAAGCTATTTATAATTACAGTCTAAAATTCATACAAATTCGAACAATTTAAATATTTTTAAAAATCAGCATTAAAAATTCGAAATATTCAAATTAAATTTCCAAGACAAAAATGTTTTTAGAGACTTCTGTTAGGAAATTAGGAACTTTTTATAAAGTCCATTAATAGGAGTTTGGGGCGAAATTTTTGGGCTATTTGGATCATAATTCGTGAAATTTGTACAAATCCTTCAGATAAAGACCTTTAAATGGGAGTTTTTGGCGAAATATAACCTTTTTCATGTTTTATTCTCCAAATATAAACAAACAATTTTGATGAGGACAAGTCTCAACTGTGGAGTATCTAAAGGATTTTTTTGTTATATGGAATCCACATTTTACGTTCTATTTGTTTGTATTAAAAAATTATTGCTTTCACAGCTGCAAACACAAGTACATACGGCGAGGAACGTACTCGATTTCCGTAGATATGTAAATTCGTCGCCGAACTGTGATTTGTATAGGTTGAGTCCCAATTGATCACATCCGACATTGAAGATAAGCAAAGATGCTTTAGCTGTAAGATGAAAAATTAATTTTCATCTTTAAAATAACGATTTACTTCGTTGCGGCGAAAACTACTTTCTTGCGGCGAAAACTACAGCAAACCCAAAAGCAATAAACACAAAATGTCTGATTTTTTGTAAATGTTGTTATTCTTGTAGTCAAGTAGAATTGTAGTTCTGTCGTCACATTTTATAAATTCGGCTTGGAAGAGTTTTTTGTTTCCGTATAAAATAGTATAAAAAAGTTACTTCAGGATATTGAATTGAGAGTTTTGAAGCCATCACAGCTATATTCAAGTGGTCGAAACATTGTTAAGATAAGATATATGTGGACGACCTGTGAGAGCCATTATTTTCGTTAACAGCGAACCTTTTTATACAAGTTGTTGGAGCAAGAGGTAAGCGGAAAAAGAACCTGTTCAATGTGAATTTGGAATATACTGGAAAATAAAAGCAGAGTTTGAAAAATAAACTGCACAGGAACTATCAAATATTGCAAGACTGCTCAATGCGATCATACCTCTGTGTGAATAAATCAAATACAGTGTGTTATTCCTCTGAAGCTTTGTTGACCCTCCATACATTTTAGAATTTTGGTATCTTTGGAATACATTCCTGATGGCTAAATCATGCAAATTGTAACAGGTATGCTGTCGTCAAAAGTTCTTTGCTGGGTAAAAAACTTCCTGCTGATAAAGCTGTCGAATGAAATTCGTGTCGTTCCGGAACGAAGATCCAAATGTTGTGGTAACGTTAAATATTAACTTCGATATAGGTGTATACCTAACAGTGAATTTTAAACAAACGTAAAACGAAAAATTAATAATGAAATAAAACATTTTGTTACATATAAAATGAGGCTCAACAACCCCAAAAAACACTGTCAGGGAAGACGCAATTATATAAGAGCCTACAAAGCAAAGCAGCAAATAATATTTCCAGAGCTTCTAAATTAGTCAGGAAGCCAGAGTATTAAGAGCCTCCAAAGCTAATTCGCTAAAGAAAATCTCAAAAAATATAAATGTTTCCAAACATCCACCTCAATTGATGTCTGGGAAGGGTATACCTTAATCACTCTATTGATTTGAGAGCCTGCCAAGAAGATGTGCAAGAGTCATTATAAAACGAAAAGTTTTGCTGAGCTTCTCAGAAAAAAATATAAATATTTCCGAATGTCCAGCTCTATTCCGTGATCTCAGTCCAGTTGAGAACTTGTGGAATGATGTTGAGAAGAGTTCGAAATGCAATAATCCTAGAAATTGTGACGAGTTTTGGGAAAACGTGTTGGGGAAGGATATAACTTAATCGCTCTGCTTACATTTTTTGAGAGTATGTATGACAAGAAGATGTTCAGGTGTGATTAAAAAAAACGGAAGTTTTCAAATGGCCAGCTCAATCCCCTGATGTCAATCCAATTAAGAACATGTGGAATGAAGTTGAAAAATCTTAAAAATTGTAACGAGCTGTGAAAAACATGGTGAGATCTTGGAAGGCAATAGCTCAATTACTCTGCAGACATTTGGTTGGGAGTATGTTAATAAGATTTGAAGAGTGATTAAAAATAAAGGATGACCCAAAACACACTTAACTCCATGTAAAGTTCAGCATAAAGAATAAAATATAAATGTTTTGAAATGGCCAACTCAATCCTCTAATCTCAATGCAATGTGGAATGAAATTTGATCATCAAAATTTATTATGATCTGCTTGGAAATGCAGCTGTAATATATTATTTGAATATATTAAACATGTTTAGTTTATATCCAAATACCATGAGATAAAGTTCAATTACTGGCAATTGATTGCTCAAGGCGACTTTGTAGAAGGTGGCCTCAGAAGAACAGCTGATTATTTTGTTTTTAACTTGTTTAGATGTTTCAACTGTCAATACACTTGAGTTTGTTGTGTCTATAAATACAAAAGCAAAGCAAAAACAATCTGACAGTCGCTTGTCAGCTGTTTGACTGACTCTTCCCTATAAAGGGTGTCCTTTGGGACCGATAGAACTTACGAAAGGGTTAACTGTCAAAGAAACTATCATACTGCGTTCACTATTTAATATTTATGATCAGTATACTCCGGCAAATCATCATGAATAGATTGACACTTGAACAAAACTTGGATGGATCTTATTTCATAAAAAATTAAACCGAAACTCGCGTTACGATCAATAGAGATCATTACCTCACCATGATCAATAATTTTATGTTTGAAATATGGATGAAATTGCTCCGGGCAAGATGTGATTTCAACAGGATGGACCTTATTACTTCAAACATTAAACCGAAGCTCGCGTTACGATCAATGAAGATCGATACCGCACCATGATCAATGATTTTTTCTTTGAAAATATGGATGAAATTGCTCCGGGCGAGATGTGATTTCAACAGGATGGCGATATGCCCTAAACCGCGACCACAACCATGGATTTATTGAAATTAAAATTTGGCGATAACTTGATTTCGAGAAATGGACCTGTTAATTGGCCTCCAAGCTTGTACAATTTGACCCCTCTCGATTGTTTCCTGTGTTGTCAAGTGAAGTTACTGGTTTATGGTGATAAACCAGCAACAATTGACTCCTTGGTGGCCAACATTGTTCGTGTTATTCGTGACATACGGCCAACAATGCTCAAAAAAAGTTGTCCACAAAAGGACGTCCGGTATTCGCTTCGTCAGGAACCGAAATTATTTTAAAATTTTAAAGCCATTTCAAGTTTTATCGGGCTTACAAAAAACACTCTTTATGAATTCGCCTTGCTTGGCTACTAACTGAGCTACATAGATGGAATTTGTTAATGGAACCTTATTAAATATCACCATTAATTACTCAATACTGATCTTTCTAACACAAATTTCATAAGGTCACTTAAAAAAATGTCTTAATCCTGAATGAGATAAGCAGGATATCATAATAATAAATATTTCTAGGGAAAAATCGATAGGGAATATGTATACATGTAAACTAGTTACCTTTAGTGCAAAACTTAAGGAAATTATTGCAAAATAATCTTTAATTTTCCTGCGAGATCACAAATTATATGTAATGGCAACCCTTTATACATGTATTTTTTTTTTTTGGAAAATTATATTTTTTTCCCAAAATTTATTGATAATTTTAAATGGAAACTGTAGAAAATCAATAGCACTTTAATTGGAATTGTTTAAAACACTTGTGTGGCATACAGCTTTTCTTTTTTTTCTTGCCTATTTTTTTTGCAAATTTGCAATACTTACCAACTACTTGCATAGATATTCTATTTTTATAGTGTTTGCAATAAAGATTCTATACAGTTTTTAATAAAATAACTTTGCACAATTTATGTTTTAATTAAACCTTAATTTTTATGTAAAAGAAGACAGACAACACTTGGTTTTTAAGCAGGGTGTGATTAAAATCGTAAGAGAAATGGAAAAAATATTGTTTGTATACCGACAAAAATGCAGCAGCAACAACAACTACAACAATAATAATAATAATGTGTGTGTATAACAGAATTCAGTCATAGCCACACAACACTTCTACTATAGAAAACAACAGTAGTTGCTATGTGTTCGTATGACCGAACCGACCCAAAACAACAATTACAACAACAAAAACAAGAGCACCACCGCCATCATCACATCACTATGTACGAATGTTTGTATGTACGAAACACTTCGTAAGAACAAAAACTACAAGAACAACAACACACACATCAAAACCAATTTACAAACATACAAACAAAATACTCAGCTTTTTTTTATTATTGTCCATAATTTAGCTCACCATTTTACCAAAAATATTTCTTTCTATAAATTAGAAACAAACCTTATTAGTTAGTTACCCTTTTAATAATAAAATAAAACTCTTAACATTATATTTAATAATCAATTTAAAGCACTCGAGTTATGTAATAATTAAATAAGGTCTCTATATCACCATTTTTATTTTAATAGTTTTTTTTCTTTTCATTTTTACAACGCAATAAATTGCTTGCTAAAAAAACGGAAATAATTAACTTTTCTGTTAGTTTTTCTCTATATAAAACAACTAAATTTTGGTGTCTTTGTTATTTCAAGTGTTTTAAACTCCTTGTGTTTTAACTTTCAAATACATAATTAACAAAAGCAAAGTATTAAAAAAAAAAGAGACCAACCAAAAAAAAAAAAACAGGAATTTAAAATTATACGTACGTCCGTCTATGAGGAACCTTAAATCTCAACTGAATCGTAGTCAATGCTTAAAAAATATGATATCAAGGCGAATAATATGTAAATTTTTGTTTGCCTGCGTAGCAGTGCCCGTGTCAGCGACGCCAACGTACACACGACTAGTATCACTCATCATAAAACCACTCAAAGCAAACTCGGCATTTGCTGTTAATATTCGCCGTGAATATCAGTTGCTGTGTGTGGTGGGCCGCAAAAAAGCTTAAATATGAGTGTAACTGTAGCATTGAATTTAGTTATTGGGCTGGTGTTGTACAATTTGGTTGTGTTTCTTTGGAAAAGAAAATATTTGCTAGCTGTTTTTTTGTTTTTTTTATGTGTGTGTTATTGGTGGTTTTATATGTGTGAGAATAATATTGTGTGTTGTTGGGTTTTCTTTGTGTTTGAAATGGCTGGTGTATGGTAAGTGTGTATAAAATTGTTTTTATTTATACAAGTCATTTAAATTGATAATTTTTTGTGGTAAGTATTTCAAATGCATTTTTTTGAAATGATTAATAAATGGGTGAGTATTTCATATGAATTTTTTATACAAAGGGTATAAAAAATATGGGTATGTACATATTTGAAATAAATATTTTCTTTGTTATAAAAATACTTGTATTTTATTTGTTTTACATAAAAGATAAGCAGAAAAATTGGGGTAAGTTTAATAAAAAAATGTAATTATTGCCAATTGAAGTTAATTTTACAAATTACAGTACTGAGCTCAGGGATGGAAAATTAAATTTTTTTTAATATTCGAATTATAGTTTCCAAACTAGCTAGACAAAATTATTAGATATAGCTATAGGAAAGCTTTAGTTAAGCATAAATTTGTTAAATTTTTTTAAACAAAAATATGAGTGAAGATTTGTTAAACGACCAATTTGTTGGCTATAAAAATTTGTTTGGTAAAAAGTGAAAAAAAATTGGAGCTTAAAAAAATTCTGGTTAAAAAAAAATTTTGAAATTTTAAAAAATTCGGGTTAAAACAATTGTGACTTTGAAATCCAGATATGTATAGAAAGAAATTAAGCCGAAAATTGCTAAAAAAAAATATAATCAAAGTCGAATTTAAGTAGCAACCGAACCAGGACTTAGCGGATATATTGATGTATCAGTCATATAAATGTTATTTGGAGACTAAAATTCTATTAGAAAAAGGATTTGAAAGAAAACAATGTATAATCTTACAATAATGACAAAAGTAAGTATAAAAATATTGAAATAATCTACTTTTGTGCATAAATTAATACTTCTCGCTGTATTGATTGTTATTTCTGACAGTTTTGCCGATTTCCGACTTCATTGGGATCCCTATAGATAGCAGAGGCTACTTAAGGATATCTAGGAACATGTGTGGTGTTCGTACACATGAGAGCCAAGAGCGTCTAATCCCGAAAAAGTTAGTGCTTGATGTGGATTTTGGGCTGGCTGCATCATCGGTTTTGGTCAGGCCATCACTGTCAACGACGAGAGCTATAGGTCAATGATTATCAACTTCTTTTGGCCTGATTTTGGATGATATGGACACCAACCACATTTGGTTTCAACAAGACTGTGCTAAATGCAACACAACTCATGCCACATTGGACATTCTGCAATAGCGATTTGAGGGCATGGTCATCCCATGTAGATATTTTACCCCATTAGACTTTTACTTGTGGGGTTTTCTTAAGTCGCAGGTCTATGCGAATAAGCCAGAAACCACAGCGTCCCTCAAAGCCAACAAAATCGGTCAACTTCAGCCTGATTTATGGACCAGAGTCACAAATGGGCATTGGACATTTCAAATGGGCGCGATGTTATATTCCATACATCGATTTATCAAACGAATAAAAAACTTCTATAATATCTCACACACATTTTGTTTCATTTAAATTTAAAGACAGGAAGTGCTTAATGAAAGACCCTTTCGGCAGAGTCGAATATACATAGCACTCTTAAATCTACAAGCGCTTGACAAACCAAGGTGTTTGAATCAGAGAGTAAACAAATTCAGTTCCTGGAGCAACTATGAAAGAAAGAGAAGGGTATAATAATATTTAAGAAGAAATTCGAGCGATAGCTAAGGAAAACTGAAATGGTCATGGATAACGTCTTAGAAAGAGCGCTAATATGCGAAGCTGAGAATGTACACCACATAACGTACAGTAGGCTACCGACCACAGTATGTCAAAATTAAAACACACACGTTTATATGAAGACTATTATTTTGACGCCATTATAGCTACATGACCACCGTTGCCTCTGTAGCCAACTTAAGCTAACCTCTATTTTCGTAGGCTACAATGATTAATGCGTATCGAAATGTCAAACTTCAATGTCAGCTGGTTACGATGTTGCTGTCGTTTTCATTATAATTAAGTAGCTAGCTACAGGGCGACGATTGCTGCCAACGATATTTGTAGTCGTATAGCTGTAGCCTGATGAGTGTATGAGCTTAAAGCATATTTTCGTAGGGGACAGTATGTATCTAAGTCCCCTTTTGCAATGCAGAAATTGAAAGGCAGACAGACGAAGTTTGTGGGCGTGGGGTTGAAGAGGTAGAGTGTGTATTACACAGGTTTAGGTTAGTTCAAAACGGAATGAGAAAAATGTCTGCCTTTCAATTTCTGCATTGTAAAATGGGACTAAATGTAGTTTTCATTAAAATTAAGTAGCTGGCTACAGTTCGTGTTGCTGCGTTGCCTACACATGTTTATATGAAGACTATTATTTTGACGCAAACTTAAACTAATTTCTATTTTCGTAGGCGACGTTGAACAATATGTATCGAAACGTCAAACTTAAATTTCAGCTGGATACAATGTTGCTGTCGTTTTCATTATAATTAAGTAGCTGGCTACAGAGTGACGATTGTTGTCAACGACATTTTAATCCTGCTTTTTAATTGATTAACATAAATTTCTTGTTAATTTTTATAATAATAAATTTGCATAATTAATATTGGAACATATTTGAGAAATATTGAAAATTTATTTTCTCATACATACAAGCTCAATATTATGAAGAGACAGAGTTGCTTGTTATGTTTTAGTGGTTTTTAAAACTAGTTACAAGTAGTTTTTGATTTGTATGGAAAAACTAAAGAAAATTTAATAGATTTTCAAATAAAAACCGAATTAAGCCAAAAACTACTAGTTAAAAAATTTCTAACAAGATAACTACAAAATTTACAGTTCATAAAGCAAAATATAATTTGGATTACATATTAAGAGAGCTGGCAACATTGTTTATTAAAGAGTGAGAGGCCTTACTTAGCAAATACACAAACCACCAATAACCAACTACAACAACATAAATCATAGCGCACAGATGGCAGCATCGTAGCAAAACTAAGACAAGGTGTTTTACAAAAGAAACAGGGCGTTTCATAAAACTGCAGCTTTCTGAGTTTTACAAATGTAACGGAATTTTTATTTTAAACCAATTTTAAATAAAATTGAAATATTAAACAAATTCTTTTTTTTACCTAAATTATAAAAAGAAATAAAACTACAGAATTTTAGTTATTTTCTTAATTAAGTTTTAATAAAAACTATTTATTTAATAACAATTAAAACAAATATAACTGCATTTTGCCAACTGTGCAACAAAATGCCTTAATTTAGGTCTAAAACCAATTGTTATTAATTAGATATTAAAAATACAAGTAATACTTGTTAGATGAAGGTACAAAAAACAAACTAATAAAATGCTAAATGTGTTAAATACATAAGTACATTTACATTTGATTAAATTAAATTTTTTTTGGAAAATTTTGTAAATGATTTTTTGTTATGAGTATTTTTGTTTATACATAAAATGAGCTTACAAACTAATAGAGAAAAATTATTTAACAATTTTGCAATACTACACATAGATAATTAATTATAAAAAAAATGATACCCTACAGTCTACTGCTCTCTTGGATTTGAGGTTTCTGGGAATTACTGTTGTACATTTGTAAATGGTTGGGAAGAGCCGTTGACTTGCCATTGGGATATGCTGGCGGTTCATCATTAGAGAAGACAGAGTTGTCATGACCTTGGATATTTCTGGCCGGAACTTCAATACCATTTTCGGCTTTTTCTTCAGGCGAAGCAGATGGTTTGCCCTCCAGCATAAAGCAGGTAATAAGGAAAAGAATGGAACCTATGATAAGTTAAATGAAAATTAGTTTTGGTTTTATTAAATTATTTGTAAATGAAAGAATATACTTACTTATGCCATACATGCCAGCATAGAATATCATTATAGCACCTCTATAGCCAATAGCTTTGGCGACGGGATCGACAAAAATGGGCAAATTGCCACCAATGTTGTTCATCACAAACAAAAACACACCAATTGTGGATGAGCGCACTTGCAATGGCACAATTTCCACCACAATGGCAAACACAATACCAAACCACATTTCAGCAAAGAAGTAAGAGCCACCCAAGGTGATCATGGCCCACAGAGGGTCAAAGTAGACAGAGCCAAATGCTGGCAAGGTGGCTATCAATTGACTAATGGCCAAAACAAAAGCTCTTGATCGTATGCCCATTTTAGCCACAATCTTATCAGACACCACACCACCCACCACAACACCCACACTGCCAATACCAATGGTTACAGCAAACAGCCACCAACCCAAATCGGTGTCAGGGAAATAAGTGTTGTAATACAAATCAGCATTGTAGGCAAATGTCATGCCACCCGAATGTCTGATGGAGGCAGCAATCATTAACATAATCATGGCGGGATTTTTCAACACCGACCACAGATTCGCCTTTTTGCCATCTTTGGTGCGCATTTCATTTTCGCCTATCACCTTGCGTTCGGGCTCCTTGAGAGTAGTGCCTGTTAGTATGGCAATTAAAACGGCCAAGACACCGGCTCCCAAATAGCAAACACGCCAGCCCATGTTAAAGAAGTTGGCCTGGGTAATGTAACGGCCCACGGGGAAGGCAATGCCATAACCACCATAAATACCCCAATTGAAAATGGCCATAACTAAGGCACGCTTATCCTCGGGGAAAATATCAGACATAATGCCGGTAGCCAAAGGATTGCAGCCAGATTCTCTAAAATTTTAAGAATTTTAAAATAAATTTTTGTGTTTTTTTCTGTGGTAGGAACAAATAATAACTTACCCGGCCGCCATTATCATTCTCAATATAGCCAATTGCCAGTATTCCTTGACCGTGCCCTGTAAAATAATTGCCACCGCAAATATTACGGTGCAAACGGTCAACATTTTGACACGATTGTATTTATCCGCTGCAAAGCCCATGAAAACACCAGCAATGGTGAAAATCAAGATGAAAGTGGGTCCCGCCAATATCTGGTATTCTATGCCCAAACCATTATGATTCCATTCACAATAAGCGGTGCCATTTAGATCGGAAGCCACACAGCTTAAACAAATAGGAATTAATAAACAAAATTAGTAATTGTTTGATCATTACGTTGAGTGGAAATTTTACCTGGTTTCATTTTTAATATCTGCACATTGTACGGGTACTTCGGTTCTTAGGAACATGGTAGTGTTCTGTTGGCAGGATATGTCACCATAATCCAATTCCATGGCTGTTTGTTTGGAGGTAACACCTATAAGATAATGACCCAACTCGCCCAATATGTAACCCACTGTTAGCACACCCAACACATAGGCACTATAGTAGTTGCTGAGTTTTGATAAAATCGGTATCATCTTGCCTTTGAATAGGAGCTGTTGATAATAATAATAAAAAATTATTAAAATAAAACATAAATATTTAAAAATAATTCAATTTCAAAGCTAAAAACTTAATAAAAATATAATTTTTGAGGTTATTAGCTAAAATCTTGACCTAAATAAAATGTAAGCCTAAAAGTCTGCTTTAGATTTTGTCTTAACAATAAAATGATGACCCAAATAAAATTAACGCCTAAAAGTCTGCTACTAAGATATTATTCTGCTCACAGCGAAAACCGTACTTTTTATATAGAGTTTTTTCGTTTTGCAAAACGTGGGGTATTCAAACATATCAGTTCCATCAGTAATAAATGACACATAGTGGGTTTGATCGAAAAGAAAGTGGTAATAAATTTGAATCTTCTGAACTACTGATTCGTTTGCAAAATGATGTATGAACGAATCATAGAGGAGGACATTGGCTTTAAGAAAATTAAATTTTTGACCACCCTGTTAGTACTCAAGCTGAGAAACAGGGTGTCAAAGGTGATCACCTCTGGTAACATGTATAAATATGGACAGATATCAATGAAACTTTGTTATAAAACAAATGGGAAGGTAAAGATTATTTTAAATTCCACACAATTCTTATAAAATTTCTAACAGAATACTATATTATTCTATGTTAAGTGCTGGCGATTAATCGTAAAACCGGTATTCCGAATAATCGTTAAAATTTTCAATAAAAAATGTTTAAACATTTTATTTATTTGAAATTTTGGACATTCTCTATAATTTTTTTTACATTATATAAATGTATTCGGTTAATCGATTATTCGGTTTTATGAGTATTTGTCAAAATTTCATATAAAAATAATATTTTCGTAAATACTTTTATGTATTCTTTGTTTTAACATAGTTTTGGTACGATTAATCGTATAATCATTTAACCGGTTTTCCGAATAATCGTTGAAATTTCATCTAAAGTTCAAAATATTGATTAAAAAATTAGTAAACATATTTTTTTTTAGAAAATTTTTAAAATTTTCATAATTTTTTTTGATTTTTATAAATTTATTTGTTTAATCGATTATTCGGTTTTACGATTTAATCAGAATTTCCTTTAAAAATAATATTTCCATAAATATTTTAATGATTTCTTTATTTTAGCATATTTTTTATTCGATTAATCGAATAATTATTTAATCGGGTTTACGAATAATCGTTGAAATTTTGCCTTAAGTTTAAAATTTTTATACAAAAATGCTTAAGAATCTAAATAATTTTAAATTCTTTAAATTTTTTTGTAAATTTTTCTAATATTACCTATTAGTTTTAACGGTTAACTTCAAAGCTCCACCTTAAGTGCTTTAAACCACAAGTGTTAAGTAAACAACATAACATGTCCGTATAAAAAACTTAATTATTTTAATTTTTGCTTTAAACAAAAAGCATCAATCATTCCAAAAATTCTAAAATAAAAAAAACTAAGTAGAAATTACTAATTGAAGCGAAAATGGGCGAAATTCTTAATATTTTAAACAAAAAACTTTATATTTTTTATAAATTCCCACAAGTCATTGGCTTTTTCTAGTAATAAAGTATTTTTTTTTACTATTTTTATAAAAATACATTAAACATTAATAAAAATCAATCATTTATTTCAAAGATTTTTTTCTATTCATTAGAAAAAACTACTTTTCAAGGTTAAAATTTCAACTATTCTGGAATTTAAGCTAGAAATACATATGATTGTATAGAAACAAACAAAAAAAAAAAACAATAATGTTATTAATAAATACCACGCGGATGTTTTGTATTCTTTGGTAAAGTTAAACAAAAGCTTAAACATTTAAGATTTGAGATGATTTTTTTTTTATTTTTATTCCAAACAATACTTGCTATTTTAATTTGGGCTTTAATAGGTATTGTTATGTTAATTTAGTTTTTTTTTTATTTATGATTTTATAGAAATATTGAAAAATAGTTAATATACAAACCTCTTCTTAAAACATTTATTGGAATTAACCTTGTTTGTTTAAGCCGTTAGTAAACAAACACAAAAAAGTTTCCGGTTGAATTCAGATTTAAATTTACAAAATGTAGTTAAAATATTATTTATGAGATAGCTTACTTATTTTAATAGTTTTTATTGAAAATACTAAATAGTATTTAATAAATTCCTATTAAAATCCCAATTTATTTTAAATAAATTCATAAATTCTACTTTAAATTTGTAATCATTATTATAAAAAATCTAATTTATATCAGTAATTTATGTGTGGTGAATTAATAATTGTTTTAAATTGAAAAAATTACTTCTACCTACTATTTTTTGTTTGGTTTTCACCAATGATGATGATTATTATTGATTTATGGCTTTAATGTGTGTGTGTGTTTGTTTTGCTTTTCACCTCCTTTTTGCATTGTGCTTCCTTAACAACAACACCACAAAAAAAACTCTGTTCAGCTGTAATGTGGCTCAGCAACAAAAAGCAAAAAAGAAACAACAAACCAACAAACACTCACACAAAACAATATGGCTTTGCCAGGCAAACACATGACACATATTTTTGTTGTTGCTGCTGCTGCTTCGGTTTGTTGTTGTTGTTGAATGTTTGCTAAAACACAGGGTTGTACTCCATACACCACACTCCACTACTAATACCATTACACCTACAATAAACCGTTATGACACTTCATCATAAACAAAACAAACAAAATGAAGGGATTTTGCTTGTCAGAGCTATTTAAATAACCGAAAGGCTAAATTTGAATGTTGAAAATAGAACTTTCAATTGCTGATCACGTTTTTTGTATGGGGGGATTGAGTTTAAATTAATTTGTATTAACACTTAGATCAAATAAATAGATATTTATCTATTTATATTTGCCGTTATTTAGAATCAACATGTGTTGAATTTATTATTATATTTTTGTGTAAATAAATTGTCTTGCTAGACATGAAATTGCATGTTTGTTATTAGTTTGTATTTCACACTTGCTTTCAGTTTCTATATCATTCAATAATTATTAAACACAAACAAAAAACGATTAAATGTTAAGAATTCATTAATTGCTTGAAATCGTTATAGAAATTTATAGGGGTATCAAGTCTAATTAAAACAAAAAAGTTGTATGTAGAATACAACAACAAAAAACCAACAACATAATATGAATTCTTAACAATACAAAGTTTTTTTTATGTGTTGTTTTAAAAAAAAGGGTAAGAAATAATGCGTTTACGCATTTAAAGCATTTACACTAGGCAACAAAAAGAAAACCTTGTAATACTTACGTCTTGCTTTATATTATTATAATACTGTTTGTTTACAGGCAAACAATCTAGGTTTGTTTGTAATTCTTAGATTCCACTGCCAGTGTAAAACTGCAGTTTCAGATTGCTGCAATTCACCCCTATTTACGCAACTAAACTTTGTTTTTTTTTAATTTTTTTTTGTACCAGAAACATGTCAGGGTTTTTATATTGTAAAAGGATTGATTTTTTTCTGTTATTTCTTTTAAACCTGTTTTCATTTATTTTATGTTATTTTAAAATTGTTTTTAGCTTTTGCTGCACAAACTTTCTATGATTTCTCTCCGCCATACTATTTTTTTATATATATTTTTTTTATAAGAAAATGTAGAATTTTTTACAAAAGACGCTTAGGTGAATGAACTTACTTAGCCTCCCTCTCTGATAATTATAAAAAAAAAATATAAGTATGAGTCAACTGCCAACATTGTCAGGATCTTGTAATTATAAATTGTTTCTAGCAAAGATGCTTAGGTGAATAAACTCTAACCCTCTCTTTCAGAGTTGAAAAATCATTGAAACGGAAATTTATGTAAAAAGGATCTTGATTTTTTTATTACAGTAATTTGAAACCTTAAACTAGTAATAAAATCTAAATTAAAGAATTAAACAGCTGCCTTTAGTTGCACCACAAATTATTGTTGAAATCTCAAAAATTGCCTTTTAATCTTATCTTAACACTTTCTTAAAGATATTTCTTTCAGATTTAACACAGACAAGTACAAATTCTAAACCTAAAAGTATTGAAATGTGAAAATGTCTAAATACCATTGCCAATTTCAATTTAACAGGAAGATTAACAAAGCTATATTTAACCAAC
Organism: Calliphora vicina; assembly: GCF_958450345.1. NCBI lineage: Eukaryota > Metazoa > Arthropoda > Insecta > Diptera > Calliphoridae > Calliphora > Calliphora vicina. Next base: position 119,700,041 of record NC_088783.1, read on the forward strand.
AATAAGTAAATTTTACTTATAAAGTTAATCTTAAGATTCGAAGATTTTCTTAACTGAAGCCTGTGTTTTATTGAATTCCATTTGATTTAGGAAATGATCTTTAAAATGTCATTAATATTAAAGAAATATTTAAATTGAATTACTTCTGTGAATATTTCATTGTCTAAAACCCTTTTATTTCAATTTAGCAGGAAGATTACCAAAGCTTCAGAGTAAATCTTAAGACTCCTTGAACTTTCTTTAATATTTTCTCAACTGAAGCTGCAAACGCCCATTTTCACAATGTTCTTTTATGGCAATTTAACATCAAGTTTAAAAAATCTTCAGATTAAAACCTAAGAATCCTTTATCTTCCTTTCGTTTCCTTTTTTCTTATAAATTCCATTTATTTTTGCAAATAATACGATAATTATGTTTATTTTCAGAATATTGATTTATTTGAATTTTTGTTTTTTTGTTTGTTATTAAATTTACATTTTATGTTTTGTTTTTTTTTGTTTTTTTACTTAAATTTTAGCCCAGTTTATGAAATGCTTTAAGCTTAATTTATGCTATTTCGGTTGTTGTTTTATTATTTTTTATTTTGTTTTCATGGGAATTTAATATATTTGTTGTTTGTGGGGTTTATTTTTAAAAAGGTATTTATAAATAAGTTTAAAATTAAACAAAAAAGTTCACCGGGAGTTTTCGTTTTGTTTTTTTTTTATTAATTTTTATTATAATTTTTCTTGTGGCAAGTTTTTTTGTTTTGTTTTTGTTTATAGGACGTTAAGAAATTTAAGTTGAACGTGTTTTTTGTTAAATAGTTTTTTTGTTTTTTCTTAAATGATGTTATATGGTAAACTGGTGGTGATCTTCAGTAAGAAGATATATATGGAAATTATAACTTAAGTTTTACTTTTACCCTGGCATTACAGGTGAAAAGTGAAAAGGAGCTTAAGTTTTAGGCCAAAATAAATATATAGAAAAAAATATACAAATATTTATATAGAGTTAATGGAACACAAAAATGTTGTTTATCAAAGTTTTGTCAAAAATGTGAGCCCAAAAATCAAGGCAGAGAACTATATGTATAATCAACTTAAGTTAAGTGAGAGTGTGATTTTAGTTTTATTTTATTTTTTTATTTTAATTATTTATGTATTGAGTTTAATATTTTAATGTCAAATGAAAAGAAGTGTGAGTTTGAGAGAAAGAGAGAATGAGATTTAAATATAAACGAAAAATTGTTTTATTTAAGTTCTGTCAAATGTTGTTTAAGTTGCCCATAATAGAATTTGTTGAACTTAAAATAATATCATTTCATTTTTAATTACTTTTTTTTAATATCTATTTATGTTTAATTTAATTGTTTTCTTTTTTATTTTTGTTTTTCATCTTATTAATCATATCTTAAAATTTTTTTACATCATTTTTTCAAATGTTTTATTATGTTTAATTATGTTTTAAAAGACACCTTCTAGGTTTAAAAATATAATACCATATCTAAGGTTAAGCTGCAGAGAAAACAGGAAAATATTAAATTGCAAAAACTTTAAAAAAAAACATTAAAGGAACTACTAACAAATCTGAACTATTTTAAATATTTAAAATAATTTTAAAAAATTAAAACAAAAATAAATTTCTAAATTCTAAGCTATTTTACAAAACAAACATGTGATTTTGAGACAAAAATTAGCAAACAACTTTTAAAATTATTCTAAAATTTTAAAGGTACGAAATACAAAGCAAGAATTTAATATTTCAATTTCTTTTGTGTTTGTATAATTTTTCAATTTCTTTTAAACAAATGCATATTTCTTTAGCCCATGTCTCTAAACTTGACAAATATTTATTATAACAATTTATCAATGTTGTCAAGACAAACGTATCTGAGCTGAATAACTAATTATTATTTTAAACTTTACAATTTCAAACATAAATGTACCTGTATTTGTGAATTAACTAAAAAAATTAGTTAAATTGGAAAGAAATTGTAAAATAATTTAAAAATTTAATTTTAATCTATATTTTTTAACAACTTTAATTTAGTTTTTTGTTATTTAAACATTTCCTCTATTTAATATTCAATTATTTTATTTTAAAAGACAAATCCTCAAATGTCCGTTTTAATTAAGCGAGATTTAAATTTAAGCTGCCGTTTTATGTTTCAAAAACATCTGGTACTTTAATAACACACATGTCAAAAAAATATGGCAACACTGCTTTCATTCGTTTACGGTAAATAGCGCAAAGATAGAAAATGAAAAGAGAAAAGTGCCAAATTGTCAAGAAACAAATGGAAAATTGTAAAAATTTCAAAGAAAATATAAAATTAAAGTTTTGTTAAAGCTTGATGTATATTTCAATATAAAATTAAGAAATGTTTAAATAAAAACAATGTTTTTTAAGTGATGTGACTATTTGTGAATGTTTGCTGATAATTTTAGCATTACAACTTTATTCAACAGCCGCCTTGGCTTAAACTTGTGGCCGGCCGGCATATAAAAAAAACAAGTTCGGTGTTTTAACAATAGTTCCTTTAAAATTTAAACAAAAATACATCAGAAATAAAATAACTAGACTGTTTCCAACTCTTACAACATAAAGTAAGTTGCATTTTGTTTAATAAATTTTTAAATTTTGTTATAGCAGCTTGTTTGAAAAATATTTTCATAACTTTATTCAACAGCTTTCTATAAATTTTAAAACTTGTGAAATGTTTTTAAATGAAATTGACCTTAGGAAATGCTACCATTTTTAGCTAAAGGAAAATATTTCTGCTACCAAACCTCCAAATGACTCAATTTTACAGCTCCAGCTTTAAACCAGATTTATGTTATAAAATAGAGACCTCTACTGAATAGTCTTTGTATTACATCAATTAGTTTTAATCAAGGTTTAATATTCTTTCCAAGAAGGTGTATTTTAATGTGTGTTGAGTGTATGAGTGTATTGGATTTTTTTTTATCAATTGTTTTCGTTTTTGCTTAAGTTATTTTGTGTTAAGTTTCTCATTAACGTAACTTAATATTTTCATTCTGTGTTTTATGTTTTTTTTTTATACTTGCATACTTATTTTTTCAGTTCGTTTTTTAAGTTTCAACGAAAACTTGACTTGCAAAAGTACAACTTAAACTATTATGGGTTGTTTTTGTATGTTGAAATGTTTGTGTGTTTGTAAGTGTTAGTAAAAATTAAGGGTTCCAGCTTAAGAAATCTTAAATTAAGTTGTAAACCCTTAATTTTAAACTTAATCGTATGATTATGGTTTGTTTTCAAGTCTTTAAATATAGATTTGCTGTTTGAGTGTCTATAAATATATGTATCTATAGCCCATAATAGTATTTGTTGAACTTAAAATAATGTCATTTTTCATTTATTTATTTAATATTTATGTCTATTTATGTTTAATTTAATCTGTTTTGTTTTTTTTTCTCTTGTTTTTATACTGTTAAAAACTGTTTACATCTTTTTATTTTATATTTAATATGAGTTTTTTTTTGTTTTGTTTTTTTTTCTTCAATTATTATTATTAAATTCAATTATTTTGTTTTCTTATCAAATGTTTTGTTGAATGATGAATTACTTAAGTTGACTACAATGACGACGCTTCATTTCGTAATGTAAACTTAACATGTTATTTCTTTTTCTGTCTTATATACTTAATACTTGTGGTAAAGGCCTTTCCACCGACGGACAAAACTCAACTTGGTATATACAAATATGTAGAATTTTAAACCAATTAAAGTAACTTTTAATTTAAAACGCATTTTCGGTTAATTTTAAAATAAAATGGAAATAATTTGAAACCATGAAAATAAAATTTAAAGAAATTTTGACGTATTTTTAACAATTTAACATAACAAAATTTTATAAGATTTGCTGGTTTTCATTATTGCTGGAAAATATTTAAAAAAAACTTCGAAATTTGGAAAAAAAAATAAAATTTTAAAAATTTTTGATTTGAATTTTAAAAAAAATTACATAATTTTATGTAAAAGTACCACTTAAAAAGTAAAATTTGATAATAAATTTCACTTTTGAAAAGAGTACTTTTGTAAAAAGTAAAAATTTTCAAACAAAATGGCCTAAAAATATAACATTCAAAAAGGTAGTTTTTTTTGGTACTTTTATGAAAAATTTAATTTGTTTCTAGACTTTATTTTTTTAAATACAGATAAAATCCTTAAATTCATGAAAAATAAACAAATGTGCCAAAATCATCAAAAATAAGCAAATTTTAAAAAAGTACTTTTTTGGTATTTTTGTGAAAACTTAAATTTTTCTCTTAAAAAATGCCTAAACATTTAAATGAAATTGCGTTTTGTAAAAATTTAATTTTTTAAATATGTCCTAACAAAATTCCTAAAATATGAAAATTAAAAAAGTACTTTTTTGGTACTTTTGTGGAATTTTTTTCAATTAAAAAATGTAAAAAATTTAAAATTTTGTAAAAATTATAATTTTTTAAAGGCATACATGATAAAAGCCCTAAAATCATGAAAATAGGCAAATTTGCAAAAAAAAAAAATTTGTAAAAATTTTTATTTTCAATTAAAATGTGTAAAAATTTTAAATTTTGTAAAAATTCAAAATTTTTAAAAAAAGTCCTAACAAAATTCCTAAAGTCATGAAAAATATGAAAATTAAAAAATGTACTTTTTTGGTACTTTTGTGAAAATTTATATTTTCAATTAAAAAATTTAAAATTTTGTAAAAATTATAAATCATGAAAAATAAGCAAATTTTAAAAAAGTACTTTTTGGAACTTTTATTAAAAAAGTATGTATTTTATTAAATTTAAATACAAATAATGTTTTTTTTAGTAATTTTGTAAGAAACATTTGTTTGGTACTTTTACAAAAAAAAATTTCATTCAAAATTGCTTTATAAACTATTCATTAAAGACAATTTTCTATAGAAAACTGTCCATTAAAGGAATTTTCTATAAAAAAAACTGTCCCTTAAAGAAACTTTTCTATAGAAAACGGTCCAATAAAGACTCTTTTCTATAGAAATCTTACCAATAAAGACACTTTTCTATAAAAAACTGTCCATTAAAGACTCTTTCTATAGAAAACTTTCAAATAAAGCAATTTTTGTATAGAAAACTGTCCAATAATGACGTTTTTCTATAGAAAACTGTCCAATAAAGACACTTTTTCTATAGAAAACTATCCAATAAATACTCTTTTCTACAGAAATCTGACCAATAAAGACACTTTTCTATAGAAAACTGTCCATTAAAGACTCTTTTTCTATAGAAAACTTACCAATAAAGACACTTTTCTATAGAAATCTTACCAATAAAGACACTTTTCTATAGAAAACTGTCCATTAAAGACTCTTTTTCTATAGAAAACTTTCAAATAAAGCAATTTTTCTATAGAAAACTGTCCAATAATGACGTTTTTCTATAGAAAACTGTCCGATGAAGACCTTTTCTATAGACAACTGTCCAATGAAGATACTTTTCTATAGAAAACTGTACAAAACATTCTATAGAAGATACAGAAAATTAATTTAACTAATTCGTAATTTTAAAATATGTACAACTTTTAAAATATTTACAATTGTTAATCCAGCTCTTAAAAAAATCTATGTAATTTACAACAAAACACACAAATTAGGCCAAAAATTATTTGGAAAATGAAAATTTGAAATCCAATTAAATTTTGTAAATGATTTTTTTTTTAATTTTCAAAATCTTTTCATATTTCTGCTATTATTGTGAAGCCATACTAATCAGTTTTGCAAATTATGCCTTAAATAAGTTAGAAAATGTAAATTCTATTTAAATATTGAACAATTTTTTTTTTTTTAATTTTCAAAATTTGTTTCTTAATGTGAATGCTAATAAACAGTTTTCATCTACATATTTGCTAAGATACCAGTTTGTCCTCAATTTTGTCCCAAGTATGTTCTAATATTTAAAAAATGGCTACTTTTTTTGGGGGGGACTAAAGAAAGGCCTTTAAGTTGACGAAAAACTTGATGAAGATGTTGGTGATGATGATGATGATGAAAAGTACAACTTATTATTATATAATTGAGTACTCTTACTATATCTTTACTGTTATGTTTTTTTTTCTCATATGTTTTTTGTTTACATAAATAAGTGTAGTATGAGACTATGAATGTTGTGTGTGTGTGTTTGAGTGTGGTGTTAGAATGTGTGAGTTTGTGTGTCTGTTTTTGTGGTGTGTTAAGTTGAGTTGTAGATTTGTTAGTCTGTTTGTGTTGTTGTTGTATGTTTGTATGTATGTTGAGTGTTGTTGTTGTTAATTCATTCGATTTGCTCTTGCTTTCTGTTGTATGTTGTTCGTTTTTTTATGTTTTGTTGTTTTAATGTATTGTTTATGATTTATTTAAGTTAACTTAATCTAATTATGGTTAGGCCTTTAATATTTGTATTAATAAAATTACAAAAAGTGTGTTGTTGGTTGTTTTTGTTTTACTCTTCTGTTTATGATATAAACTAAAATTATATTATTATATAAAATAGACTTAAAATGTACAAACTGTTCTGTTTCTTCATTGTTTTCCACATCTTCTACTACTTCATCTTAATCCGCTACTGCTTTCCAGATAAGCTGCTACTCTAGCTGACCCCTCGTATAGTAAGTGTAAGTAAGTTTTAAGTAAGTTGATGGCCACACCAACAAGGTTTTCTTTTGAATGATAACCATCAAACAAAATAATAATCGTAATAAAATCTCAAAATTAAATTTAAACAAAAAAAAAAAAAATACTAAAAATTCCAACGAAAAACAATCACTTAAACCCAGTAGCAAATCTGTGTGGCTAAGGTTAGCAGAAAGATAAAGGATAATGCTGTGGCCGATGTCATTGAAGAGGCAGCTCTATTATAGGTTAGTTCCTCATTTTTTACAACCTCATTTGGATGCTTATCGTAGTGATGATGATCGTTATCATTGTTATTGTTTTGCATATTCTTCAAATTGGTGTGATGCGTCGAGGGCACATTGTTAATGCGTATGCCCGTCTGGCCGTGATAGCCATGACCGGGATATTGATGTATGCCGGGCATGCCGCCACCATTGCCACCCGAGGCAATCATGTTGATGCCATTGTGACCGGGTGTCAGCAGTATGCCGGAGCCGCCATGGGTGCCCAGACCCAAACCATTGTTGCCACTCATGCCGGGACCCATGTTGCCCATGTTCATGCCGCCGCCAATATTATTGCTGAGCACATTAATGCCGTTCGGTTGCATGGGTATGCGATTGAATTGATCTATGTTGGTATTAATTGAGGTGGCCACATTTCCACTAGGACTATTCATTATGGGATTGAGTTGCAAACCATTGTGTTGGTTATTACTGTGCCCCACGCCGGTATTCATTACACCATTCGGTAGCATGCCTGTGTTAATGCCATTTATGCCTATTGTATTTATATTGTTACCGTGATGAGGATGATTGGTTTGTTGCTGTTGGTTGTTGTTGTTATTGTTATTGTGGTGATTCGTTATGTCTTCGCCACTGTTGCCGGCCGAGTCTGTCGGCACCGCACTGCCCACCGCTGTGGTGTAGGTGGACCCGCTGCCGCCTGCGCCACTCGTCGATATGGTAGTGGTTTTATTCTTTTCCTCTGAGGCACAACAGACTTTAAACACGACCTTCATATTGTTCGTGGAACAGCGGCCGCCTATTCGTCGATAGAGGTCATCTTTCGAAGACGTTGAAATGAAATAATAATCATTCCCAGGAAGGAACTCCAAACCACCGGGTTGTGGTGTAAATGGCCGGAACGTTATGGTAAAAAACATCAATTTTTGTGGCTTATCACATATGGCAATAACACGCGGATCCGCATTCGTAATCCGACACGTTTCGTATTCGACCTTTGAGACATTATAAATGATATACTTTTCCGTTTCATTGTCAAATGTACCCGGCTCATAGACCGGACAAATGATGTGCACCTGATCGAATTCAAAGGCCAGATTGCCCTTGTTTACATCGATTATATGATCGGTATTATCAATGCGAAATATGCTGTTCGAGGTGTTCCAGTGCATGTAAAAGGTCTTTGCACAACTGGACATGGTGGAGAGCAAGATGGTCTCTAGACAGATAATGGTTAGTAAAGTAAAAAATGATGTGGTAGTTCCTATGGGTGGTAAAACACGTATACATTTACTATGTGACGATGACGGCGACGACGACGACGATGATGGCGATGATGACGATGAAGGTGTTGAACGGGAGGTGGTTTTATTAAGGTTATTTAAGGAGGGTGAGGAGGATTTGGAATTGGAGGTGGAGGTGGGTGAGGAGGTGTTGGTGGTGGTGGTGGCTGAAGATTTTATAAAACCTTTACTTAAAAGTCTTTGTGTTGCTCTTGCAGTTGTGGCGGCTGTGTTTGTGGTTGTGGGTGATGTTAATGATGATGAAGATGTTAAGATAATACTTTTTATAAAACGATACCACATATTTAAAGGTTTCGTAAATGTTACTAATAATATTAAGCTTAAATAACTATTAATGCCATCATCGTTTGTAACGTGACGTTTTCTACGTTCCTTGTGGATTTTATTATTATAATATTTACGCTTATTTTTAGGATAAATTGCATGTAAATGTAAACATGTTGCTGCTGTGTTTGAATTTATTATAATGGGTTGTGAAATTTGTTGTTGCTGATGCTGTTGTTGTTTTTGTTGCAATGAATTTGTTGTTAATAAACTCGTAGTTGCATAGGCTTTAGCTGCACTTGAAACAGTAGATGAAGTTGGTGATGTCGTCAACGACAACAACGATGATGACGAGTTCGCTGCTGCTGATGTTGTTGATGGCAGTATTAATGTTGCTGAAGACATATTGGGCGCTCTTGTTTTTTGTGTTTTTTATTTTTTTATTTTATTATTTTCTAGGTGGTTGTTTAATGGTAACTAATCTTAAAGACATTAACACACATCTCCTTTAGGCTTTCTTAAGTCATGGCGTTAAATTTTTTCCTTTTTTTCAATTTTTGTTATACATATACTAATTTCTCTTAAACTTTTTTTTATGAATTATTTTTTGCTTGTAAAAAAATTAATCTTCTCGTTTTAGTTAAATAGTTGGCTTTTGTATTGTTTTTTTTTCCTTTGAAATACAAATTATTAAAAAAAAATTACACTCCTCTGCTCGTCAATTGTATGATGGTTGGAAAAAGTTTTTTACGAAATTTTGTTATACACAAAAAATATTTTCCATCACAAAACGAAACAAAAAAAAAATTCGATTCTATACACTAATTTAAAAGTTGCTGTTTTACTTCGTTCGCTTAATTCTTTGCTTTTCTACAATCAAGTGTTAGTTTTAATAAATACACGTTTTAATTTACTAATATTTTAGGTTTTTTTTTAATTTTTTAACTATTTTATTTAAGAAAGCCATTTTTCACTGTCGACACTTTTTTTCAATTCTTTCTTTTCTTCATTCTCTCTTTGTCTTTCTGATTTACTATTTATTTTCGTTTCGTTGCCCATCAATAAGAAAGAAACAGTGCTGCCAAGTTGTTAAAGGCCCTCAAAAGAAAAACTTGTTTATACTTTAAAGTAGCCAGAGTAAAGAACAATTGCGACATGTGTTTAACGGAAATGGTTAAAAATGGTAACTGTGTTCATTAGTTAATAAGCAATATGGCAATGTAAGCGTTAATTTTGAATGTTAGTGTATGATTTTATATTTATTGCTTGTTTTGTTACTGGTCTTTGTTCACTTTTATTGTTTAAATTTAGTATTTTGTGTGTTTTTGTTGTTGTTTATTAAAAAAATTATGTAAATTTTCTTCCGCTGTGTGTAAAAGGTATTGGGTTCTGCTAACATACTGACTGGTTTTGGTCAATCATTAAATAAAATCTTCAGTTGTTTGTTTGATAACGAACATGTTGCATACAACTGGTTTGAAGTAAGATTTTATTGTTGGAGTTTTTATTATTTATTAAATTTTAAATTATGAAAAAATAAAATCGCGGAACATGTTAAACTTGAGGCCTTAAAGACAATAATAGGAATTTTTTTTCTTTCAATTTTTAACTTTTTAGTAATATTGAATTAAATTTTGTTACAGTTTCATAAACAAGTAATAATTTTCAGTAATAAGAAAAAGTTTTTAATAAAATTAAATTAATTTTTGTTGCAGTTTCAATAAACAATTAACAATATTGAGTAATATTATAAAAGTTTTAAAGAAAAAAAGTAATTAATCATTATTAACAGGATTTGAAAGTTTGTTTTTAATTTATATTTAATACGAATATGTTTATATCTGGAATAACAATTAATTCGAACTGTTGAATCAGTAAAGAATTGTGACTAATATTTAACAAATTTATTGGGAACAAACATTTAGTCTTAAAATTATTTTTTTATTGATAAACATAGAATATTTTTTAATAATCTTTGTTCTGACATGCATGTGCAAGTTTTTACTTTAATACTTTTCGATTTAATAGTATAAATTACTGGTTAATTATATATTTTTAATAAAAATTATGTTTGTATGTAAGTACTGGCTTATGATCTGGCATTTTTACAAGAATTTAAGGCCACTTAAAGTTAATTAACATGACAAGTAAGAAACACACATTTCAATTTAAAAAAAAAACATGTGATTGGCATTACTTATACATAATTTTAATAATCAATTTAAATACAATGCACTACAAAATCAAGGGGAAATACATATACATACGCAGCCAAAAAAATTGTTACACTTCCAAGTATTTACAGTTATCGTTAAGGTGTTAAGGAAATTTGTTGAGAAAAAATCCCCTGTTTCTTTAAAAGTTTATCTTAATTATGCAAATTAAACTGTATTAATATTCCACTATTAACATCTACAGCTGAATCATACGCACGAGCGTATGTAACAAAATATTAAACCAGTTTTTTTAATTTTGTTTTCAACAAAAATCACGCTGGGTATTTCCCCATGAAAACCAGTGCATTTTTAAGCTGAAAATCACATGTTGAAAAACAAGCTGAGAGCCGAGAGCGCAGATCATACATGCGTTTCAATTCCTCACGCATTTGCCGCTTAAAATTGGCAAAACCTTGACATTGAAGTTTTGAGTTTTTTGTTTCTATATTAATCTATTAATTGATTTGTCATTTCAACTTTTTGAAGTTTGTTGAAAATATTAACAGACATAAAGATTAATAGTGTAAGACTTAAAACAGATTAATATGTAAAGTTATTTAAATAAACAACCATTTACAACATAATTTGTTAGATAAAGCAGGTGTTAAAACATGTTTATTAATGAATTAATAAAAATTGGTTATAATTTATTAAATTCTTAGTAAAAATTTATATCTATTAGCTTTGGTATTGAACTACAGAGAAATCTAGCCATTAATTAACTAAAAAAAATGTTTTATAGTTTATCAATTTCGTTTTTTTGTCTAATTACCAAACAATTATAATTATGTGCTAATTTATGTTTTATTTACACGCGCTAATAAAACATCATCATTGTTTGATTACTTGTAAATATCTTCAATTTATAGAAAAAAGTGTCATTTCTCAATGCTAAACTTACAATGCAAACTTGACATGCAATCGATGCTTGCCTGCTAGACTTTGTTTTGCAAAAAAAATAAAACAACAGCCACTTAATTTCCATTATTAGAATTTTAGCAAAAATTTAATAATAGAAATTAAAATAATTATAAATTTTAAGATATTAACAAACTATTTAGGATTTGGACTAGAACAGTTTAAAAATTAAATAATTTAATAAAATTGTTTTAAATACAACTCGATGATGTAAACAAAATATTACTTTAAAGACAGGTTATTGCTTTAAGAAATGTTATTTAAAATTTTTTTAATATTTTTAAAAATTAAAAGTTAGTTTTATAAAAATATAGCCCTTTATTGTAAAAACATTTATTTTCTTTAACATTTATAAAAATTAAACAAATTTCGAAGAACTTAAACTCCTTATTCATAAAATATGGCTACATTCATTAATATACTAATATGGCATCACTGCAGCTTAATATGAATGATATTTGGCATCACTGTTTTACGTCAAACGGGTTTTAAGGACATTTGTGGGCAGTGATGCCATACATTTATGAAAAAACCGCTTTATTTTATACGCAAATGCAAAAAGTGGCAGATTTCATGCACAAATTTAAAAACTCATTCAAAAGAACAATTATTTTACGTAATTCGCTAATAAACATACAATAATTTTCTTAATTTAAGAAATATTCTTCTTACTACGAATTAAACTTTCTGAAATGAAAATTTGGAGAAAACAAAATTTGGGAAAAGTTTTCTTTAAATTTTTTAATAAAACTTAGAAAAAGTAATTGAATTTTAAACAAAATTAACTTTTAAAATGTTCAAAGCAAAGAAATTTTTATTGATTTTTTAATTATCCATTATTTATACACCCTTTGCCCATAATACAAGACAAGTTTATATAGTAAATTGTAAGTACTTAATAAAACATGTTATGAAAATACTATATTTATTGTTCTGCCACATTGTTTTAATAATTTTAATATCATTTTAAAAGTTGTTAGTGGTAGCTGTTGTTATTGTCTATAAAAATTGTACGTTTTGTGTTTCAATTTCATTTTCATATCAATAGGAGTTCTTTTCGTGTTAACCGCATTCAAGGTTAACAGCACTTGACCACACTGTTTTTCAGAATTTCATGTTTTATTTCTCTATTTTTGTTTTTTTAAAAAAAAAAAAAAAAAAAAAAAAAAACATTTACAATAATATGAAATAATAGACAATCAACATTAAAAGAGAAAAATTCTATATGAAATAAATAATAAAGAAAAATTACTATAAAAAAAATTAAAACGGGTTTTAGCTTTTTTTTAGTTATAAAATTTTACTTTAATAAAAAAAAATCTTTAAACACCTTAATAAACTTGGTTATATAATTTTACTTAGTTAATAGTTTTTAACTTAAAATATTTAAAGCTAATATGTAAATAATTTGCTTACAGTTTATTACTAATATTACTTTAAATTGTGTTCAATGCTAGATTTATAGATAAAATCCGGTTTTTAAGCCATGTTTTTCACTGACCAGTCAATATTCTAGGTACTTAATGTAACAGATGTTAATAATTGCAATTATTTTCTATTTGTGTTAAATAATTTATGTAAATTTATGCTTAAATTTGTCAACTTGGCAACACAAGTTTTAACAGGTGTTGCTGTTTTAAAGAAATGTTTCTTTCTATTACCTCATGCTAATTGTAACTGATTAAATTTTTTATTTTTGTGTTATTTTATTGAAATGACATGCTGGATTTTTTGTTTAATATTAAATAATACACGTTTGCCTTTATTAATTAATTATTTATTTTCTAGAAAACTAGGAAAAGTTAACTAAACTGTTGTCAGATATTTGTTATTACCGGAATAGTGGAATGAAACATATGCTTTAGTATATGGGTTGGTTAACTTTGCACTTTGGTAATTGTAATTAACAAACACGTGGCGAATTTATTAAAAAGTTGTATTTTAATTTTAGAATCATTTAAAAATTGTATTTTTTACATAAACAAGGGACTAAATTAAATCCAGTGACATGTGTGTTATTGAAATCTGAGGGCTAGTTCCAAAGTTATGACATCTTTAATACGGCTCTTAGATTTTTGGACAAATCGCTTAAAGTGGGATGTTTTTGTTAATTCTTTATTACTTTTTTAGTGGGCCTGTGACATATACATACAAAAAGTTTTCCATATAGTGCCAATTTCTACCTCCCAACACCCCTTTATATAAAGTTTTAGAACTTTCCCTGAGGAACCAATTACAGGACTAGTTCTAAGTTACTTCCTTGTTCTATAGACACTATATACAGTGCCATTTTCTTCCTCCTAAAAGTGTTAGCTAGACGAGGAACCAATCGGGACTAGTTCTGTATAGGTTCCCTTATTAGGATCTTAAACCCCGGTCTGTTTTAATCTCCACATTATTCTTATAAAAATGTGCTTTATGTTCTCATGCATAAATATTTTTTTAAATTCAAATGCTATTATGAAAATGACATATAATTTGTAATAATTAATATTCGTAAACAATAAACAAGTATAATTATAAAACATAAATCAAATTATTGTTTTTATATGTACATTATTAACGAAATGCAAGTAACTAAATGGCATTTTTTTTTAAAAAAAATGCTAATGAAATAACCATTCACTAATTAATAATAGAATAAATAGTGATAGATAGTTATCGGTATTTATAAAACAAACAAAGTAAAAATAAGAATGTGTTTCTAAAAAACTAACAAAGTGAAAAGAAATAAATGAGACAGGAATTCTAAAAAAAATCTTCAATGTGCAAAACCTGCACATATAATTGTATAGAATAAACAATTGTTTACTTAGTTTTAATTAACTACTCTTTTGTCATACAAATATTATTAAAAACACAATTACTGTTACATTCCGTTACTTAAGGCGCCATTTTTAAAGGATGTCATAGGAAATGTCAACAAATAGTTGAACAGTGCTGCCAAGTCTTACATTTTAATAGGAAATTTGCAAAGGATGTCATAGCAAATGCAAACAAATGAGTTAACAGTAATGCCAAGTCTTAGAATTTAATGGTAAAGGAAGTAAGACCAACTTTTTTTCAATATGACGGGTTTCAACTAAACGTTTGCTTGATTAAACACAGTTTATAAATAAAATTAACAATAGCTAAGGTTTTTGGATGATTATTGTTGTTGTTACAACTGTTCTTGGTCATACTGTAACCACACATATATTTTTTGCTACAAAGTAAAGTAAAATATTTGTTTCCCAGCTTGTTTTCTATGTGGGCAAGCTTAGAATTTGCACTTACATACATAATTCCTTAATAACTTAAATACTTGAAATACAAATAAAGCTAAAACTACTCTACAACAAGTGTCCGGCAACCAGTGCGTTAACAACAACAAACAGGTGTTAAAATATGGTAAATATTCACAAAAACCACATATTTGTGTTGTAAATGTTTAATTTATTTAAATCTTATTGTCACCTTAACACTAAAACTAACCGAAATACAGAAAAAAAAAATCATAACATTTAAAAGATTTGAAAGGTTTTGCATAAAATTGAAATGAAATTAAAATAAAATAAACAAATATTTATTTTTGTGAAATGATAAAGGCTAGTTAGTTCATTTTAAACAAGAGAAAACACTTAAGAAATGTTTGTTTTATTGTTTTTTGCGGTTGCCATGAACTTGAACAGAGTTGGGATGTGCATAATTATGTTATATTATAATTTTATTTATATCATAACACAATTAAATAGATTGGAAAAATATTTGTGTAGCAGCGGCAAAATAAAACAGTCTATTTGTATTAATATTTAAATAAAAATTCAATTACTGTCATATTTCGTTAGTTATGCCGCCATTTATAAAGGATGTCATAGCAAATGTAAACAAATGTGATGCCAAGTATTACAATTTAGTAGGTAAAGAGGTAAGCCGCCATTTTTAAAGGATATTAAGCCAAAATGTAAACAAATGTTGTTAGCAGTGATGCCAAGTATTACATTTTAGCTAAATAAGAAATAAGGCAATATTGTTTAGCTTGGACAGTTTAAAACGAACTTTTTTTCGTTTAAATCTTGTTTAGCATTGAATTATTTTTACAAATAATTTTGAGAAGCTTTTTTTTAACAAAAACTTTAGTAAAACATATTTAGTAGTGTCTATTCAGTTGTTAAATTTTTTTTCTTAAATCTTTTTGAAAGTATAAGGCTCTTTTTTATAAAAAAATGTTTAATCAATATTTTCTTAAAGTTCTAAAACAACAAAGTAACATTTTCAAAATCTCCACTTTCCAGCGCTGTTCTGGTATAATTATTTATTTAGAAACCAACCCACAAATTGTTGTTAATTTTCTACAAATGTGTGGTAATACACACAAATGTATTTCCTATGCCAAAGCAATGTTTAATAAATAATCAAAACTTTACTTTACTTTAACATTTTGTGGTTGTTATTATTTATCGTATTTTTTTTAATTATGACATTTTAAGTTCTAATTTAAAATTTAGATAATACTCTCTCCCACAAATGCATGCTATAACAATCTTGTTTTAACAGTGTTAAGGTAAATTAAAATTTCTACTGATTCAAATGTATTCAAATTAAAAATTTTGTTTTGTTGTTTTGTCATACCGTAAGAGTATTAACTTGTTTTTAATAATTAAAAAAAAAAGTAAAATCTCATCTCCCTCTGTCTAGGTTTTCGAACATCAAACAAATTGTTAGCTTTTGCGTTACGTATTTGTACAATTGTTATTAAACATAAGATTGTTTTAGACGAATTTATCATTAAAAAAAAGTCACGATGATACTGATGAGGGTACAGTGTTTTAATAAGAATAAAAACAATAAAAGATATTTAAAAATCTTTTAACAAAATTATAAAAAATAGTTAAATTTTTGGCAATTTATTGATTGTTTTATGAATAATTATACAATTAATACTAAAATTGAATTATTATTTCCTAAAAGAGATGGAATAAGCAAAGACTAACTTTTCAAAGTAAAATTTAACAATTGGCAGGATAAAAATTCTAAAATAATTAGTTAATTCAAGTTTAAGGCAGTAGAATTTAAGAATAAGTGTCCCAGTTACAGGATTTCATCAAATATAGTTGATTTTATTTAAAATTTAGGTTAAATTAAGCAAAAGTTCTGTAAAAACCCTTAAAGTTGCACAAAATCGCTAGATTTCTTTTTTAGCTAAAATGTAAAACTTGGTATCACTGTTATTTGTTTTGTTTACATTTTGCTGTGACGTCCTTTAAAAATGGCGGCATAAGCAACAAAATATTACACAAACTGTGTTTTTAATAATTTTTATAATAAAAAGGTGTTCAAAAGTTCAAAACTAATAATATAAAGTGTCCTAGTTATAGGATTTCATTAAACCGAGTTGATTTTAAGCAAAAGTTTCGTAAAAAACTCACAAATTTCAACAAAATCGCTAGATTTCTTTTTTAGTTAAAATGTAAAACTTGGTATCACTGCTGTTTGTTTTGTTTACATTTTCCTGCGACGTCTTTTAAAAATGGCGGCTTAAGCAACAAAATATTGCAAAAACTGAGTTTTTAATACATTTTTTATAAAAAATCTGCTAAATTAACGCCAAATATATAGAAAAATAAACCTAAAACATATGAAACACTAAACGAATATTAATAAAGGACAACATAATACTTTATCCATATTAATTAAAAGGATATATAAATCTATTTCCTTTTCAAATGCAGAAACACTGTAATTCATTTATTTTTTATTTTATTAAATAAATAACACTTTTTTTTAATATAATTGTAATGCAAATTGTATAACCCACATTAAATTTTAATTGACAATGACAAGATTTGCATTACAGGGCGTTATTTGAAGTTGAATATAAAAAAAAATAAATCACGTTATCATTCCGAATTAAACAATTAAAATATTTAAATGCTTAATTATTTACATATTTATTTGAATTATTTAAAAGTAGTTAATAAGTATATGCAATTTTAACAGAAATGGCGAAATTAAACAAATATTTTTTTTTTTTTGTTTTTAATAAAATATTCCATGAATTTTAAACAAGTTTGCTTAATAAAATGGGTAAACACTCAAAAAGTAACTGAAATTTTTAATTAAATTTGAATTAAATTAAGTATTTGTCATTATTTTCAAATGCTAATTGCAGTTAATTACAAATTCAAGTTTTTATTTCAAAGATTTAAACAAATAATATTAAAAATAGAAGAAAGACCATTGTTAAATAACAAAACTTACTTAAATAATTTTTTTCCCATAATATTCACACAATGGAGACGACTTATACCACTTTTTTTAATGTCTAAAAGGATTTTAAAAATTCTCTTTATTTTTAAAAGTATTAAAACCAAGTTTAAACTCTTTATAAACCTAGTTTAACTTAAAAGTTCTCAAAAAATCCTGATTTATTTCATTAAGTTTTTAGCATTTCTATTTAATTATTGTTTTTTTTTAAATATATTATTTCTTCACTCACCTTATTTTTATTATTTCAAGTTAAAATTTATTTTTAAAAAAATCAATAAAATTATTATTTATTTAAAATAACTAAATTGATTTTGTTAAATGTTTCTTTTATCCACAAAAACTCTGTATTCGTTTTCTTTAATTTGCACGTTTCAATTTAAAAAATAAAAATAAATACGCCAACTTATAAAAACTAAAATGATTTTTTTTTCTTGTTAATTAATTCACTTAAATTTGTGTTTTTCTTTATTGTTATTTTTGCCAACACTTTATATTAATTTATTCGTTCTTCTTTAATTAATTTGTTTAACTTATTTGTTTATATTTATTTCAAAATACCGCTTATGAAGCCAAGCTTCACGGAGCTCCTTAGGCACAAAACTGATCACTTTGCTCTATCGTACAATGAGTTTTAAAAGAACCCACAAATATTCAGTCAATCGTTAAAAGGGTTGAGTTTTTTTTTTGCTGTTCGTTATTGTTGTTGCCGATTTAAACAATTAAAATACGAGAAAAAAAAATATAAATACATTAATAAAAAATAATAAAAAGCAAGAAAAAATCACACATAAATATTCTTGTTTTGGTTGGAGGCAACCATTCTGATCGAACAAATTCACGATGTCAAGACATGTTCGTTTCAAACCTTTAGGTTGTAGGTGATTATTAAACAATGAGTATTTAGTTCAGTTTGTTTTGTTAAATAATTTACCAATATATAAAATGATTCAATTTAATTTTACATTTTATTTTATTTTTTTTGTGGAAAAAGAGAAAGGATCTTATTTAATTTTAGAAATGTATATTGGTTAAAAAAAAATATTCTAAACGTTAAAATAAATAGAGTTATGACTCTTATTATCATTAAACAACAAGGTAAAAATGTCATTAAAATCGTATAAACAATTCAAATGTAAAGCAAAAAAAAAATAAAACAAATGTGCATTGTTTAAGCTTAATTTAAATTCAAATGTTTATATCAGTTACCCTTGTCGGGGTAATAAAAACTTTCCATTTGCAATAGTTTTTATATAGTTAAATGTTTTATACAAATATATAAATAAATAAAAAAAATTTGGCTTTAAATTAACCTAAGATCTCAGTTAAACATTATTTTATTTATAATGTCAGCTTTTAATCTCATTAAAAAGATCTAATTATTAGCAAAAGCTCAATTTACCTTGCAAATTTAACAAAATGGCTTTATTTCCTTGCTAGCTAAAATCTAAAACTTGGCAGCACTTTTAACAGTTTTGTTTACCTTGGCTGTGGCAGCATCCTTTGGAATCTGTCAAATTAAACAAAATTGCTTTATTTCCTTGTTTTGTAAAATCTAAAACTTGGCATCACTTATAACGGTTTTGTTTACATTTTCTATGGCAGCATCCTTTAAAAATGGTGGCTTTAGCAAAGAAATATAACAAAAACTCAGTTCTTAACAAGTTTTTTCAACAAAAGTGCTGAATAATTTAGCTAATTGCTAAATAATATAGAAATTTTTGTTGAATAAATAACAAGTTTTTAAAAACTCTTTAAATGACATGTAAATCCCAGCTGCATATAAAAAAAAATATTTAATGTTTTTATATTTTTTTAAAAAAATATTTGCCAATACACTTAAGTCTGATTAAGCAAAATAATTGAGACATTCTAAAGATGTTAAGGTCATCATATCACTAACATAAATGTATATTGGCAATAATTAACAACATCATTTAATTAGTTTCACATACACATAAACGAGTACATCATCATTTAATAACATTTATTTTATAAATTTTTTTGCAAATAATTTAGAACAATTAATTAATTATATATTGAAGTTATTTATACACATAATTTCAAGTCCACTCAAATATTGTTATAAACATTTAAAAGATAATCAATCTTTAACAATTTTTTGTTTTAATGTTCTTAAATTGCAATTTAAATTAATTTATATTTAAAGTTTTTGTTGCTTGTAAATTATGCGTTTAATAAAAGTGCCATAACATTTTGTATTACTCTTAAGGGGATTTTCTCTTAATTATGATATTTAAAGGAAGTCTGCGGAAAAATATTTAAAATTTTATGAAAACTTTACAATTTAGGGGATTTTCTTTTATTAAAATATTAAACTTCCTTGTATTATTTATAATATTAAAATGCGTTTAGTATTAAACATTGTTTTCTTCCTTTAATTTTTTATAAATTGAAAAAGATTTTCTTTTTAGAAAAACTCATTTAAAAAAAATATTAAAATTATTTGATTAAATTTTTTTAAAATAAATTAAGTTAAATGCATTAATATTAAACTTGATTTTATTTGTTTATAAAATTAAAGGGGATTTTCTTTAATAAACATTTTTTTAATAAGATCCTAAACAAATGTATAATAATGTCATTTCTGCAGAAATTTATTTTTTTTTCATTAAAAAATTGTGTTAAATGCGTCTAATATTTTAAAAAAAATTACTTTGATTTAATTTTTCTTGTTCTAAATTTTAATTAGTTTATTAACGTCATTTATTTCAAAATTTTGTTTAGCTTTATCATTTATATTTGTCTGCTATTACTTTTAATATGTTTTTTTTTACTTTTTTGGGGTTTGTTATTTATTTAAGCTATAAAAAATATACATATACTAAGTGAAAACAAATATTTTGTTTTATTAAGATGATGAATGAATATTTAAAACAAGTTTCAGAGCCAGCCATTGACTTTCTTAAGAAACCAATATATTAGCGGAATATTTATACCAACGTCACATGATTTCTTTGAAATTATTTTTAATTAGTGGTTTTTGGGGGGTTTCAATTCAGCGGAAGTTATGACGTTGTATAAGGCATACAAAAGTAAACTACTTTAATTCTGCTTTCCAGGAATTTATTTTAAAACAGGGAATTCCAATAGGAACTTTCGAACTTTGACAGTTCATAGTAGCCATCTGTCGAATTTGATAAAAATGTTTTTTATTTCATATTTGATGTGACATCCTTGTAAGGCTTTTAAAATGGCGGCTTAATCGAAAAATTAATAAAGACTTAAAATAAACAAAGAAATCCCTTAGGCATCAGATTTTAAGATATTAACATTTTTCCTAAATCAATATCCATTACAGCCTATAATTATTTAATATTTTGTTAAAATTTCTACAAATTTTTAAAGAAAAACCCAATTTAATAAAAACCAATCCCCATTGGCCATTTCTGCTCTTTTAAAAGGCATTCTTAAATGTTTATTATACAATTTTATAGAAAATAATAAACTTTAGTACTTATTTGTTAAAAAAAAAAATTCTTTGTAGGAACATAACCTACTTTCTTTTGTTAATGGTAAAAAATCCTTTAGATTTGTTTAATTGCAATATAATTGGCTTCAATCTTCTTCTTCTTGACTTTGTAACTAATCTAAATTGTCAAACAAACATTGGCAGCACTTTTGTTTGTAACAGTATTTGCCTTGTGTGGAAATGTCAGTGTAAAACTAACGGAAGTTTAACTATTGCATACATACTCTTATGTATAACTAAAAACAAACACACAAACACTTATCCTGTTAGCTTTCACCAAATATGGCAGCATTGCTGTGTTTGTTGTTGCTTTAGTTGTTATTATTTATTAAACCGGAAGTTTGTATGTTTTTATGTCAAAGGCTTTAATTATTTTGCAAATAATTTACTAATTAAACGATATTTTATGACTGTTTTCACGTGATTAAGTAAAAGTTTATAAATTTAATTGTACTCTATATAAAACTAAACAATAATAAAACTTAAATGCTCTTGATTATTAAACACCTGTTACAAATCGTGCTTTAAAAGTTTAATAACAATGGAAAAAAAATTTAATAATAATATTGTAGTTACAAGGGGCGTAGTTTAAGGTTTAATTGTTAAAAGTTTAACAATTTGTTATAATTGAGTGAAATGTTTAACTCTTACACAAATAAACTGACGTCACATGCAAATTATTGTAGTATTAAACCAGATTTTGTATGATTTACTTACTTGTTTATGTCTAGTGTTTATTTTATTATCATTTTCTAATAAATATTTTATTATTGTTAGCCACAAATGTTAACCACAACGTGATTTGGTCCAGTCCATAAATGTTAAGATAATTTGTTGTTTTTTTTTTCAATCACAAACTGGTTTTTCAATTGAATTGGTTCAATACAAACAGTTTAGCAGAAATAATTTTTTTTTTTTGGGAAGTGTAGGAACTAGCTTATCAAATAAATTTCAGAGAATTTATTCAAATAATTTTTATAACTGGTAAGAAAGCATAAGAACTTACTAAAATTTTTTTGTTTGTTTTTTTTTTTTTAAATATGTATGGAAAAATTCCTTTGAGTTATAAAAAACAATGTCTTCTTTGTTTTGTTAAAAATAACATTCTTAAGAAAATTCCTTTAAAAATAAAATATTTTTTGTTATTAAAAAAGACCGGTAACAGACAAAGAAATTGTGTTTAAAGCATGTTATAAATTTTAATGACTTTCAGTATTTAAAATTGTTTAAAATAAAACCTTTTTTTATCAAACCTTCAAACATGTTGCACTTCAAACTGGTATGAGTTAAAACCTGCCAGATTATAAAACAATTTAGGAATTATGTACTTACTTTTTTTTTAATAAAAATTTTTGTATTCCAAACAAATAAAAACTCGTTTATAGATTTTGATTTTTTGTTTAAATTTTTGAAAAAATATTTTATTTTATTTTTCATAAATTTCTTTTTGAATAGAAATTTATATTTATTTTTAAATTTTTGTTACTCTCTACAATGTATGTATATATTATATATTAGCTCTGTTTATTAATTATAAATCTCTAAAATATTAATATTATAATTAAATTTTTATTTAAACTAAACTACACTGAACCACATTGAATAATTGTTAATTAAGTATTAAAACATGTAAAAGAAACTTAGACAATTAATAATTAACAGTGTATTTTTGTTTTAAATTTAAGATTAATTCAAATAAAGTAAAATAAATTATTTACACATAAAAGAAATTAAAAATTATTTTTAAAGAATTCATTTGCATTTAAATTATTTGTTTATAGCTTCTTTTTTTTATAAAATAACTAAAATATTAATGAAGAAAAAATTCAATTAAAAACTAAATTATTTTTTTTATAATTCTAAATATAAATATAAGTATAGTATGTATTTAATATTTTGATTTTATTGAAAATAAAATTTGTTTTGGTTAAAAAAATAATTATTAAATTAAAGTATAAATTAAATGTTTTTTTTTTTATTTTAATATAAATATTTATTATACGTTATTTATTCATATACATTTTTTATACATATTACATGTATGTATATATTTTAAGATTTTCTTTAAATTTCAAGAAAATAATTTTGTTAATTTCATTAAAAAAAAAGAAAAAAATTTGTTTTGTACTAAAAATTCATGACCCATTTAAAAAAAAAACTATTTGGCCAGACACTTAAACCAGCATTAAAGTATTATTAGGTAAAATATATATATTTTTAAAAATTTAATTGATTTACTAAAAAAAAGCTTTCATGTTTATTAAACTCTAGGTTTTTCTCAGTAGCTGCAAGGAAAAACTTTCATTGCTTTTAATTAAATTCATTACAAAAAGCTATTTTGTTAAACTTGGAAAAAAAAGATATTTTTAAAAGAAATTAAAAAAATTTAAGGATAAAGCTTACATTCATTTCACAAAGCTTTCAGTTGTATGCAGAATTTTCAAATATTTTGAAGCGACAGTTTAAAATAAGTACTCTTCAGAACAGTTTTTTTTTTACAAAAAAGCTTTCACTATTTTCTTTACAAAACTTTCAAATAAGTGAAAGTTTTTACTATTTTAAGAATAAATTAGCAAAGCTTTCAATTGAAAACAGTAATTTTAAATGTTTTTAATTGAGAGCTTTAACATAAAAAAAATATTTAAATTTAAAAAAAGTTATTTTTGTTTAATTCACTTTTAGAAATAGCTTTAAAGTAAAAGCTTTCTCAATTTTCTTTACTAAACTTTCAAATAGTTAAAAGTTTTCTTTATATTCTTTACAAAACTTTATTATAAGTAAAAGCTTTTACTATTTTTATGATTAAATTAGCAAAGCTTTCAATTGAAAACAGTAATTTTAACTGTTTTTAATTGAGAGCTTTAACATAAAAAAATTCTTTCAATTTAAAAAAGTTATTTTTGTTTAATTCACTTTTAAAAATAGCTTTAAAGTAAAAGCTTTCTCAATTTTCTTTACTAAACTTTGAAATAGTTAAAAGTTTTCTTTACATTCTTTCCTAAACTTTCTTTACTATTTTTATGTTTAAATTGGCAAAGCTTTCAATTGAAAACAGTAATTGCATCTGTTGTGAATTGAGAGCTTTAACATAAAAAAAAATTAATTGAATGTAATTAGTTTTGTTTAAATTTTCTTCAAAGATGCTTTCAGTATTTTCAGTACTAAACTTTCAAATAAATGAAAGATTTGCCATTTGTATGATTAAATTTTAATTAAAAATAGCCATTTGAACTGAAAGGCTTCAAGCTCTCGCTATTTTCTTTATTAAACAAGACAAAAATTTAATTGAAAACATTAATTTCAACTGTTTTGAATTAAGAGCTTTAGTATACAAAAGCTTTAAATTTTAAACACATGTTTTGGTTCAAAATCATTACTTTTTAAAATTATTCTTCAAAATGGTTTCGCAAAAAAGTTTTCACAATTTTTTCAATAGATAAAAGCTTTTAGTATTTTAATTATGATTAAATTTGCAAATTTTAGCTGTTTTGAATTGAGAGCTTTCAGTTAAAAAAAAGCTTTCAATTTAAAACAGATATTTATG
The DNA here is from genome assembly GCF_958450345.1 of Calliphora vicina. Lineage (NCBI taxonomy): Eukaryota > Metazoa > Arthropoda > Insecta > Diptera > Calliphoridae > Calliphora > Calliphora vicina. The sequence continues at coordinate 119,724,880 of NC_088783.1, forward strand.
TTTCAAAATAATTTTTTTTCAATTAAGTGAATGCTTTCAAAGCTGTTACATTTCAATAACTTTTATATAAATATAAATAAGCTTTTACTTTTTTTATAAGTAAATTTTTTTTAAATTTTAATTCTCAAAAATCTTTTAAAAATATAAGTAATTTTGCAAACAAGAGCTTAAAAGCTCTTTAATATAAAAAAAGCTTGTTGGTTCATATGAATTCCTTATTTATTCCTTTGGAAAAACTTAAAATTTTTGAAAGGAAATATAATAAATAAAAATCAACTAAATATCAAATAAATATTTGATACTTTATAGAAAAATAAAATTAAAAATCATGCATTTAAAAGGGTTAAAAAATTCATTCAATTCTTATTAAAAATTTTGTATGTTTTTTTAGTAAATCACTTGAAATTTCCTTTTTTCTGTGTTACATTGGAATTTTCTCTTCCAAATTATAAGAAAAATAACAAAACTTAAGCTTTTCCTACCAGAACTTGTAAACATTTTAAATTCATTCAATTCTTATTAAAAATTTAGTGTTTTTTTTTAGTAAATCACTTGAAGTTTCCATTTTTCTGTGTTGCATTGGAATTTACTCTTAAAAATTTTTAGAAAAAATAACAAAATATAAGCTGTAAAGCTTTTGTTTTGAAAATATTAAACCCATTAATACTTTAAATACCTTTTGTTTTGCATATTTTCTTAAATACCCAATTTCTTGAAATTGTGTTATATCTCAAATACGTTTTACCGTTTCAGTTTCTTCACTACACGACCCCTTAATGTTTGATGTGTGGAGGCTGACAATGATGAGGAGGATGAGATGGCCGCTGCCGGGTTTGTGGTGTTTAGTGCAGCCGGGTGTGAGTTACCATTACTTCTCAAACTAGTTCTCTTGCCAAAAACGGCCGACACCACTGACTGCGAACCATTGGCTGCCGCCGCATGTTTGGCATTTAGCAGAGAACGCGCTCGGGTAGCTGCGGCAACAGCGGCTGCAGCATTTATCAGTTTGGGCGAGGGAGGCGGTGCTGCCAAATTACTGCCCGTACTTTGGGTTCGTGTGGTTTTGCTAAAGTTCGCCGGGGTTTGAGAACCTTTGCTGGAAGTGCTGCGTGTATGCATACTACGCAAAATACGGCGTTCCGTTAGAGAGGCACGTTTTATCACAGGTGTCGAGGCAGCAGCAGGAGGACTTCTCATAGAGCTGACATTAGTAGAGGGCGGAGAGGAGGAGCTAGATGATTGCGACGAGGTCACTGGTCTGGATCTCAAATTCAGCTGAGGATGAGCAGAGTTTTGCAAATTGCTCTTTCCTTGATTCAGCGAGACATTTATAGAGTGGCCCGTTTTGTCGCGCCGCGTTTTAATACTTGTACGATTTGGTGTGCGCACACTGTTGCTGGAGCTAAGTGATCTACGACTGCAGGTTGTTAAATGTTGGTCATTGAGTAGCATCAAATTGGCGGCTGTTGTTCTTAAGAAATTGCGTGTTACTGCATTATGAGGATATTTAAGAGCTGTGGGTACTAAAGAACTTTTAGCTTTCATATCTTTTGTCAGGGAGTTGCGCGTTCTCAAAGTACGCTTGCCATAATCCATTAATGGCGTGTTCGTACTCGTGCAAGGTGTGGTGGTACTGCGCAATTGTCTTTGGATCATGGGTGTTGAGGTGGCGGCTGGCGGTGTCATGCTGCCCGAGGGTGTCATACACATACTTCTGCGGCGATTTTCAGACGCTTGGTTTGCATTGGAATACATGCTGCTGCTGCTGTTGTGGTTTTTGGAGTTTGAGATTCTTTGTAGATTGTTTTCATTAGGTACATTGGCATATAAATACGAGGACTTGGCGCGTTTGCTAAGGTTTAGATTTGTCTTGAGGGGCGTTAAGGCAAGTGCGGAAGGCGCTGCTGGCGCTATTGGTGTTTGAGGTGGCGGTAGGCAAATACTGTTTTTGGAGATCTTTAAGGGGGTAAGTTTAGGGTTTATTAATACTTCACTTTCTGCTAATTCCTGTTGGGGCTGCTCATCGGTGTTTGTAGCTATTAAAACATTTGGTATTATTTCAATATTTTTTAGGATTTCAACCTCACTAGCATCTTTGCCACACGATGATGAGGATATTTCATTGATTTGTACAATAGAGTCTGCTGCCATTATCTCCTCTTCCATTAAGGCGTTCTCTTCTTCCAAATACTCCACAACTTCCTCATTAACAGTTGCTGGCAAGGGATTTGCTACTGGCTGCAAGCAGGCATAAGCCGTGATATTTTGATGTTGTTGTTCTTGCTGCAATTTACTTTCCATTTGCAAACGTTCATAGGCCACCTGCTGCTCCTCTTCGCGCTCTTGTTGCAATAGTGAATGCAATTCCAAAGGTTTAGGCTGGATGGGAGGAGGCATAAATGGCTGCTGCTGTGGGTGCTGATAATAACGTTCGCTGTTCGCCGCCTGATACAACTCAATTTGTGGGGATTGTTGTGGTTCATTTAAGATTTTAAAGGTTTGCAGCGCTGCCGTTGTTTCCGTTGTTAGGTGGTGAGCTGTAATATCAAGGCTTTTGCAGGTCTGCTGTTCACGTCGGGTTTCTAATTTCGTTAGTGAATAGCCTTCTTCCTCGGACATGCATTGTTGTTGATACAACTGTTGTTCCTGTAGTATAGCATGCATATTGGGTGGGGTAACACTTTGGCAATTGGAATTCGAATTGGAGTTGCTATTGCTGGAAGATGATGATGAAGAGGAAGAGGTGGTGGCGGCCGCCAAACAATCATCTTGTGAGGCTGTTAATATGGAGTTATAGGACTCGGCAAAGGTGTTTATATAAGAATCAGTAGCATTGTTAGTCTCTTCGGCCTCCAAATGTACATAATTTTGATAGTTGACAATGCAAACTTGTCGTTCATGGGCCACAACTACATGATCTTCCACAATTGACTCTTCCTCCATATCTTCTTCGTCTTCTTCTTCATCATCATCCTCTTCTTCGTCATCATCGTCGTCGTCGTCCTCGGCTTCCTCCTCTGCCTGACCCTGCATAGGCTGTACAGTGTGTGTTGGTATATTTGCACAATTAGCCTGCCAATTCCAATTATTTGTGTTAACTAAATGCTTATAATAATTTGTGTTGGTTAGTAAATCTCCTGGAACAGGCTTTGAAGTCAATGTGATCTCTTGATCCTCTTCCTCACTTTCTTCGTTATCTTCACAATCTGTATCCGATTCATCGGCATAATAATTGAAATTGCGATAAGCTTCGGGAGGTAAATATTTTAAAGCCATTTCTTTGTAGGTGGTAGCATCATCATAAGCGGGATTCTCTGCCTGCACTTGGGTATATTCCAGGCCATAGCTGATGGGTTGAACAAAGGCGGGAGGATTGGTTAATGTGCCATTACAACCCCCCTCAGAGGTATGATCACCTTGGCTGGGCGGATATAATATCACCGTCACCACCGACGTATTATCGGCTCTCATTTTTTTATTTGACCAGGTGCGTAAAGCTTGATCCACCAATGATTTGCTGGGATTTGTCCATTGATTGCCCTCGTGGGGACTTGCGCCTCTTTGGGCCAATAAACGTTCATTAATCACCTCCTTATCTCTAACCAAATTGACAGCTTCTTGGGCGCTTACCACATTCCACAGGCCATCTGTGCCGAAAATTAAACAACGGAATGTATTGGGATTTATGGGTATAACTTTGACATCAGGATCGGGGCTAACTACAAATTCATTGCGCTCTGAATTATAACTCCAAAGATCACCCAAACTGCGGGCCACAGCCAAAAAGGGAATTTCATCTGTTAAGGTCTTTTTGCGTATGGGACCACGATGGCTGGCTGGAATATTTTTGTTTTTTTTTTAAAAAAAAATAAATAAGAACATTTTATTAGTTAAGGTTTTTAGTGTTTTTGTTGTTTTAACTCACCATTTCTAGGACGATTCCATACTACTCTGGGTACACCAGATTTCACCACCACTTTACCGCCCGAATTCATTATGCGTGTTCTTTCCTCCACGGATTCGGGTTTGTGGTCGGTCGTCAATTGTTTGGCTCTCCAAAAGTTTTCATTTTCATTTTGATAGCCCAATACTATGCCGGAATCGCCTACATGACCGATATAGATCTTTTCCTTTCTTATAAACGCTATTGTGGCTGTGGTGCCCGCTGTGCTGGGCAAACCATTGGCTGTTTTGGGCCATTTGTCTATAAAAAAAACAGGGAAAATAAAAAATTGTTTAGGTTAAGTAGAAATTTAAGGTTAGATTAAAAAGTATGTACTAATTGGTTGGCGGCTTAAGCTCTGTAATAAGTACGAAAGTACAAATAGCTGATGAAAAAATATTTCTTTAGGAAAACATAAATAAAATAAATGAATTATTCCTAAAGAAGCTAAGAAAGATTTAAGATTAAAAGACTTGATTGACACTTCGTCAGCTACAATTTTCTGGTAAATCTGTTTATTCATTCACTAACAAAGGCATCACCAATTGGAAGGTCAAAGTATACCTCTTGAACTTATAGTAAGATCTAATTAAATGGCTTAATAGTTTGGCCTTGACCTCTGTTTATACCTTCTAAAAATGGCTAAAATGTTTTATAGATTTTAAAAAGTAAGTAACTTAAAAATAATTTGTAGCAAAACCCTATCTTAAATTTAGTGAAACCTTTAAACAAATATTACTATTCTAGTTAGCTAGGTAGGTATGTATAAATAAATTTCTTCATAATAAAACCATATTTTCAATTAATGTTTTTTTTTGCTTTCCTTATTATTGACTATTTTTAATTTTCTTAATTTAATTTTACTCCTACTACAAAATTTTTAATTAAGACATTAAAACAAATATGTCAACTGTGGGGTGGTAGAAATTGTTTTTGTTTACTTTTTAGATTAATAGCGGCAAATTAAGATAATCAAAACAAACGAAACAAATAAAGTTTCTTTTAGTAATAATAACTGTGACTGACTGTCTATATTTGCGCTGTTTTTTTATGTATGGATGTATGTAGGTATGTAAACATGTTTGTAGTATTGTGTATATTAATACACTTGACATTAGAGAGGATGATATAAAGAAACAATCAAAACAGATAAATTGAGGTGAATTTAAAATCACCCAACAGCAACAACAAACAGCCAATAATACCAAAACAAAAGCCTAAAACTTAACGCAGGGTTGCAATTAATATTAATTTTACATAACAGTAATTTTCAAACAAAATTGTTTTTAAATTATTTCTAGAAAATATTTAATATCCTATAAAAAAATAGGTTTATTTAGAAAATCAATAAATATAATTTCTACAATTTCCTGTTAAAACGAAAAAAAATTGTATCTATAACAATATTTTTTTTATATTTTGCTGTTATAAAGAAAATAATATATAGAAAAAATTCAGTATAACCATGACTGAGTCATATAATACATTCATTTGTTCGTTTTCACATACAAAATATACTTGGGTATGACAGCTAAAGTGACTGGCTTATGTAAACTCAATATACAAAAAGCAAAAACCACCACCATCACCATACTTAGGTAGTTTTTTTTCCCCATTCTTCTATTTATTCCAACTAATACCACAGCAAAGTACAACTTTTACAACACTACACATATACAGCTGTATATAGATAGATATAGCAACAATAAAAAAAATATAAAAAAAGAGAAACGAAATGTTTTGTTGAAAATTTTAATCGAATAAGCACAAAATGGAATGTACAATAATTCTCATCTGGCAATGGTTGAAAATTAAATACACTTGGGTATGGCTGGCTGGCTGGCTGCTTGACTGGGCAATATTCAATGCTGATGATGATGGTGGTGGTGGTGAAGTGGTGTATGTATAATATTCAAGCGAACCGAACGAACCAGTACGAAAAATACAAAAATTGTAGTATATTTGTGTATTGAAATAATAATAATAAAAATGTAGTAGGTATATGTAGGTAGGTGTAGTATACATTTAGTATGAACTGAAAACCGTACGGACGGTATGGCACTTTGGGAATATTCCATTGTTGAAGCAGCTGAGAGAGATATTTAGGAGGTATTTTCTGTATACAATACACAAATATAAATAAAATTTCACAATATAAATTTAGGGTTGCCACTTTATATATACAATAAATACATATACAAATATATTTACATAGATACGATTTATATGCATAATGTATAATATGGATATTATCAAGGTCTTTTTGAAAGCAAAATTAAAAATTTGAAATGTTTTTTAAATTACTGACTCTGTAGGGGGATTTTAGTGGCAACTCTTTATGTTGTTATAGCTATAACAAAAATCTACTACACTTTTTTACAATTTCTCACATTATTTACGTGACTATTTGCTGTGTTGAAAAAAAAAAATAATATAAAAGCAAATGTATACAAATACATGATATAGAGGTCTTAATACAGCTGGCGACAAAAAAAAACAAGTTTTTATAAGAAAAATAATTGAAACAATTTTTTAAATAAAATTCTTTATAAAAATTATAATACATATAAAAAAACAAGCAATTTAATTTTTCTAAAAAAAAAACAAGAGATTACTTTTAAAATTAAATTCTCAATTTTAGATTTTTCAAAAAAAATTTGTTTCTATAAATTTTCTATAATTTCTTTAATTTTTTTTTTTATTTTTCTAAAATATTTACCATAATTTAAATTTAATAAAAATATTTTTCTAAATTTTAAAATAAAAAAAAAAATCGATTTTTCCCCCATCTTGCCTGTTTTTAGCAGCGAGGTGTATATACATTTCATAAAATACCATAGAAATGGGTACATGTTAATTTAACCAAGCCCATGCATAATATAGAAAATTGTATATAAAAACCAGACTGTGTGTACGTACAATTTCAACATTTTTGTTGAATACTGTGAGCTAAAGTAGTTTTTAGTATTGTAGAAAATCAACAAAATTAAATGAAACTAGAGAAAAGTAGCAGAAGCAGAAGAAGAAGCAACAAAAATAAACCAGATGCAAGTTTAGTTTTGTATGGTGGTGGTGAAATTCGATTATATTTTTTAGTTCGTTGTGTTGTTGTTGTAGCTGTTATTATTGTATAAGTTCCTCTGCTTGCAGCGTTGCTAACAAAATAACACAAACAGAAATGAACGAACGAACGGAAAAAACAACTTGGGTTATAATAAAAAAACAACAACAAAAAAACGTATGACGACGATATTTTAAGCAAGCATATGCATGAACTAAATCAACACAAAAATTTTCTACTAAAAATAATGACTGTTGTGGAAGATAAAGAAAACATGACAAATATAATTTGGCGGGTATTAAATGATTTTGTTGATTTTTTTTTTTGTTTCTGTTTCAGCTGAAAAGGTTGTGGTCTATGATTAAGATGTGTTGAATGCACAACACAAAAAGGAAACTGTAATTGTTGAAAATACAAGAATATTAATGACAAATACAAAGAGGGGGAGCGAGTGAGAGAGAATGTTTTTAATGTCACTGCAAGAGGGTGATGTGTCTTTGCTGAATTTGTTTTTGCAAAATGACTGCAAAATAATAAGCTCATATTACGTTCATGTTTGTGCCTGCATTCAATTGTAGATTTAATCGATTTGAATGGGAATTAGCAACTGAATTTAACGGTTATATGGAATAATAATGATATTAAACAAACTATAGGGTCTTATTTTTAAAATCATGGCGTCAAGTCATAGGTAGGTTTATATGGAAAACAAAATATCAGAAATGTAGTATATGTAGGTATCTATCGATTTGAATGGAAATTAGTAACTGAAATGAACGGTTATATGGAATAATAATGTTATTATGCAAACTTTATAGGTATTGGAACAAAATACCTATCAGTAAGTAAGGAAATAAGGTACTTTTAGGGTGTTAAACATACAAATTATAACATTTTTATTCTATAATCAGTTCAGAATAACACTCCCAAGAGTAAAGCTACAAATTTATTTAGCGACTGTAACAGGAACAGACATTTTTTGAAAAATCACTTAGTTTTCAATTAATTTTAGAGTGTTTTTCATACAATAATCTGAAAATTCCAGTTTGTGAAACTTAATTTAAACGTTCATTAAATTTCATATTAAAAAAAACTAGGACAGATAGAATCTCAATCTTATAGAATTTAAAATCCCGGAATTTAAATTATAGGTTTAATTATAAGCAAAAGGTAAATTGATATTAAACTAATAAACTTAAAAGTTTTGAGTCAAAACAAAATACAGTTTTATTCAATTGAAGCTAAATTTATTAAAAAATCGAATAAAGATATTAATATAATAGCAAAGTTTGCACAAAAAACTAATTTTAAACACATTTTAGCAAAACCTAAACCTATTCATAATTTAATCGGAGTTAAATTTGAACGAAAGAATGGCTCAAACATTATTTGCAAACTGACAGCCCCTATTCAAAAACACTAACAAAAGATTTAGTTCAAAAACTTCTATGAAAATCAAATAATTTTTGAGTGTTTCTATACCGTTCGCTATAAATGGCTGAGATATAGGCAAACAAATCCACGACTACCTAAATTTTTTACCTATATATGGATTATTAAGCCATTAACAAATACTATAAATATCTATCTAACGATAGACATTTTAAATGCATTTCCAACGCTATAGAAATTCAGACTGACATGGGTCAAAAAATCAAAGTTTGCTGTTGCACTTAAGATTTTTTCGCTTTAGGTCTCGAATCATTGGCTGTCTTCCCTAACTTCACAGACATTCAGGCAAAAGTTATAAAATTTCATATTATTACTACTTCGAAGTTCTTTCGTAGTATTTCAAAATCGATATATTGATTAAATAACCTTTAGTACGGGTACAATAGGACAAATTAAAGCTAATTCTAGAATCCTACATAGACATCATCAACAAATTTAGCTTTGTACTGTTTAAGAGCTGTTTTAGATCATTGCTATATCACCAATTATAAGTTAAAGTACATTTTGTAAGACTTTAAGGGAAGGGACATTTATGAACAAAATAATGATTTGCAGAACATTATAAAATTTAGGTAGTAACTACTAAAGACAGCCCTCATGCGAAAATTTTAAATGTACTATCAATTTCCAAAATAATTCAGCTCACTTTAGGAGCCCCCCTTCACACCCTCTATATGGTGGACTTTTTGTGTCATTTAGCCATTTTACAATAATCTATTATTCTTTGGACATAAGTTATATTAAAATCCAGATTCTCCTTAAAAATTTCACAATCTTTATAAAAGTTTAAATATGTGTAATAATCCGAATATTCAGAAGAACTCTAGCCATAAATAAACTAAACTATCCTTTACAACCAAACATAATATAAAAGTATAAATCATACAAAAAGTAATATAGGTAGGTTGGTATATAAAAACTTACCTTGTTCCCTCCACATAGCATAGTGTGTCGCTATGTATCCTTCACGTATGGCTCTCAACACATCATGATCATTATCGGACCAGAATAGCCGTTGATTGATAATTTCCATCATTAGACGTTCTTTAGCAAATTTGGCAGCTTCGGCACCACCATGCCCATCATAAATCCCTATAAAAGCATATTCCAAATTTTTGGTATTCTCTGACTGTTGATAGGCTACTGAAAAGTAATCCTCCATATATTTACGACCACCCTGGCTGCATTGGCCCGTTACTCGTAAGTTTACGCCTATGTTGGCAGAATTACTGTTTTTCTTACAGTTATGGTTTGTTGAGGAATTGGGGCAGGAATAACTACTGTCATTGGAGGAAGTACTTGAACCGGAGGAGGAGGATGATGAACAGGACGATGTTGCAGGGCCATTATTAAGCCTTGATGTGCCACCACCACTACTATAGTATTGTGAGGGACATTCTGACGTCAAGTGCTGTTGGGGTGTTGCTGCATAAAGTCCTTCGTTCAAGGATGTTGTTGCTGGGGATGTATTTGTTGTGGAGGGCAAGTGTGTAAAGACATGTTGTTTGTGTTGCAGATGATGTTGTTGTTGTTGTGGTTCGGGCATGAGATGATCTTGGGCTATATGGGCCATATAATGTTGGTGATGATGATTTTGTGGCATATTGTTCATCATCATTGTATTTGTTGTTTCTGTATGCATTTTGTTTATATTTTGTGCACAAATTGGTTTTTCTAATATTTCTTCTTCTGCTGGTGGTGTTGTTTTTGTTATTATTATTATAACTGTTTGTGTTTGTTGTAGTGTTATTTTGTTTGTAAAAATTTGCTTGACATTTGCACTCTTCCCTTTTCGTTGATATTCTGCTTCTTCTTATTATTGTTGCAGTTGTTTTTGTTGCTTTAATTGTGGCTGCATTTAGGAAATGACAGCTATCACACTCACACATTCTACTATGTGTGAGATAAGTGGGAAAGAGCTAATATGCTCTTTTTGCGTTTGCTTTACTTCAATCTTCTTCGTCTTTCCTCTTACGTTTCAATGCTTTTTCATTTAATCAACTCACACTCACACAAACTCTTATGTATTTGTTTTTTTTTTATTATTTTTTTCCAAACAGCCACAAAACGACCTCTTTTATTTGTTAATTTCCTTTTCTTTTTTTCAAAATTTCAATGTTTTTTTGTGTAAAAACTTGTACACTTGTTTTAAATACATATTTATTGTTAAATTTTAATATTTTTCAATTATCTTAACATTCTTTTCGAAAATTACTTGTATTAGTTTTATCTGATATAAAAGTATATTTTTATAATTTTTCTAGAGAAAACGACTGAAAATAATCGGTGAACTAAGTTTTTGGCTGTCTACGCGCCTCGACTGCAACTCTGTATCTGCCAAAGTACTGTCAGTATAATTTCGACCACCCCGTTCACAAATAGCAGACAGAGACAAAGAGAGGTGTTTTTAAAGTGTGTGAGTGTGTGCATGAGAATATTTTATAGGGAGTGTGGATGTGTAAGAGCAGTTAATCACCATGACACATTGTTGCCTCTTCTTTACAAATGAAAATAGAATGGATTATTTTGGTAATATGGGTATTTGTATGTAGCAATCTTGAAAACATTTTTTTTATTTGTTGATTTACTAGTCACCCATAGTACATTTTTCATTAAAGGAAGTAACGAATGTTTTTAAATGTGATAATTAATTTATTTTTGTGCAATTTTAAACAGCAAATATCTGAAAACTATCAGAATTTAAAAAAAAAAATTAATTATTTTAAATATTTCTTTGCCTATATCTGAGCCATTTAAAGTTCACAAATATTTCGAATTTTTTAAAGATATCACTTTATCTGTTTGCATTTATCTATTAATTATAATTAAAAAACATTAGTTTATTCCCTAAAATTAGTGCAAAATTATTCCCTTTTATAAATAAATAAAACAATAACTAGTTATTTGGTAATTTTAGATATTTTTAAAATGATAACTGTATACAATTATATTGAGCTGTTGGCAACACTACTGTGACCATGTATTTTCCCCACACACAGTGTTGTTATGTGTTTTTTTTTTCTATTTTCTTGTTTTTTTATTGTCTTATATATTTTTGTCGTTCGCTTTGGTTTGTATTTCTCTTTGGGCAAATGTATGTAAGTTGTTATTGTTTTATGGAAAACAAGAAGAAGGGGATATTTAACTTGTATTTCAGTAGAAACACAAGTCAAAAACACATATTAATCACTGATTACTTTTCACAATCGAAAAATAAAAACATTTCTAAAAGATAATCGATTATTTTTGACTGTTGGGTACAAAAAAACCTGTGGTGTATATGAATGAAAATGATATTTAAATAATTATATGTACATATAAAACATTAAATAAACATTTCTTTAATTAAAATATGACTAATTCTATAAAATAGCAAATTTAGAGAGTAAGAAAAGCAAGAAATTTCCATTAAAACCTGAAATTATCAAGTAAGGTAGAAAATATTTAAAAATGTTTAGATTTCCTGGCGGTTAAAATACTTACATATTTATGTATGTATGTGCAACAGTGGTTGGCACTCTTAAACCCCGAACTTAATCGGTAATTTATATGTAAATAACACGAATTTTTTTTAAAAAAAATAAACAAAAATCACAACGAATTGCTGGACAGTTTACATGTTATAATTCATGTTCCATATTTTCTTAATGCCCACCACTGATGTACATTTTTCATAAATATTTTGTAGTAAAAAAATATTTGGATATAAAATGTATTACAGCAATAATTTATTTTATGTTAATGTTAAGCATTTGATATCAGTTGTAGACCCAGTGTTAGGAATTAATTTCAATGGAATTATAGAAACAACTAAATATATTTTACAGAAATGCATTATGTTATTCAGGCATTACTTCCCTCATTCAAAATAGTCATTATTCACAATAAGTACTTAGTAAAGACAACAACACCCATTCACAATACATTGACAGCAACAATGCAACTGTCAAAGCCATAGAGAAATAGTTCTGCCAGATCAAAAAATTCCATTTTACTGGGATTTGGTAAATTTGTTGCAAAATATCTATTAATTAGCTGTAATTTAATGATTAAATTGAAATTTACTATTTAGTAGTAATATTCAAATAATAATTAATAAATAAATTTATTAAAAATGCTTATTTTTAAACAATTTCATAGATATTTTATGAAAATTCAAGTGGTAATTATGATATTAACATCTGGCAACATTAATTAACACATTGAAAAATGATAGAAGTCGCCTGATAGAAGCCGCCTGAATTTATCCAATCATCTCACTGTATTGTGTGAAAACACACAAGCACTACTAAATAATATTCATATTAAAAACACCGTGCAAGCAACACGCAAAAATACGAAATAATTATTATATTACAAACGTTGCGGTAATATTAAAATATTAAGCGCCAAAGAAGCATCTAAATTGCAACAACAGCTACAAAAAGAAGTAAATTATTATTACAACAAATTACACGTTTTGTCGTTTTTTACGTTGAAATTTTTTCTGGCTCGTAAAAAGCTAAAAAAAGTAATTCTTTGTTAAAACCCAAAAAAAATATAAAGTTTACATAGATATTTATGACAAAAAACGAAAAAAGTACATGTGAAAAATAAGGAAAATTGATTTTAAACAAGAAGTTAATTAAAAGAATTTGTAAGTTTTAAATGGTAATTGCGTTTTTTGCCTAAACTAAAAAGGATATAAAAAAAGACAAGAGGTACAAACCCAAACCACGAAGAAATAAATTCAAAGCGGTGAGTTATGTTTCTTGTAGCAAAAGAAGCACACACAGAAAAAAATCAAGGTGGTTTAGCGGTAACGACCACGAAGAGTTCCTACGAACAAGAAAAAGAAGTTGATAAGTGTTAAAGAATGAGAAATGGCTCAAAAAGTGGGTGGTTGGTTAAAGGGCTAAAATGTAAATTAGCAAATTTTGAAGAAAAGTTAATTTGATTTGAGAATGTCTGTTAAATAAAAAAGTTTTTTAAAGGGGTTTAATTGTGAAATTTTATCACTTTTGGTTAATATTAAAAGCTTAAATTGCAATCTTTTTCATCTATTTTGTGTTAATAGTTAATTTTTAATGCAAAAATGATAAGAACTTTCTCGAACAAATTATTATTGTTTGTGTATGATATGTGCGATTTTTTATTTTAACAATTTGTGCCAAATTTGTTGTTTTTTTTTGCTTCTCATTTGACTTTGTATTTTTGTTTATTAAAAATGTGTAATGTTACCATATTATGACAAAAAAAGTGATCGTACACAAAACCGTTATGTTTGGTTATTTACAACAAAAACTGCCAAACATAATGTAAACATTAGGTTGCCATACTTAATGTTGAGCCGCTGTGGTGTTGTAGGGTTCTATAAGTCTATTATTCGATTGTTTTTGTTCGGAAAAAAGTCGAATAATCGGTTAGGATAACAATTTTATAAAATCCTTTTTTTTCTCATCAATAGGTCTAACAAAAATATATTTTTTTACATTAAAATTGGATAGAGTTGAAAAAAATCTACTTTTCATAAATTGCAAAACTTCAAAATTCTGACATAAAAAATTTAATAAAGTTGAAAGTTCGAAAAATTTATAATTTTGGGAATATTGAAATGAAATGATCGTACTATAGGGTTTGTTAATGTATGATAGGCTGGGTTAAGGCTTCTATTTCTGCCTCATTGCTATGTTGAGTTAAAGACATTGTCATTTTTCAAAAATATTAAATAATTATATAATTTCCCAACGATCTTACAAGATTTTAATGTTTTGTATTTACATTAAATTTGTTAAAATTGTTTATTTTATGTAATTTTAGTAATTTTTTACAGTCATTGCCATTTAATTATTCCTAATTAGAGCAAAAAGATTTAAATCTTAACAAAGTCTTAAAAACTTTTAAGTTACAATCTCTATTTTTAATGCCTTGCTGCACATACGAGTAAAACAATTTGTTTACAGGTGTTTTTTTGTTGTTGTTTTATATCTTTTGTTTTATTTTTAATTCTTTAAAATCTTGCACATATGCTCAAAATTGTATTGTGTAGGTGCCTAGCTAGACACACACACCCACTTCCCCTAGACCAATAGAATAAAATAAAAATAAAAAAACACCCTAATTGTTGTTGTCATAATATTGACGATGTCGATGATGTCTGCTTTCAAACAATATCATCATGCATTTATTCATTCATTAAATTTCAATGGTTTTTTTTACACTTGTATATTTCTAACTAACAACTGATTTTTAAACTTAGAAATACAACAAAAAAAAAAAATAGCAAAACAATAGCTAAACCAAGAGCTTGACTATGTATAAAGTGGATGCAATCAAGTGTTATTATGAAGTTGTAGTAGTTTTCTAAATGGACAAACAAACTGACTCACTCAGCTATACACAGATAGTTTTCTTGGTCATTTATATAGAGATTCAGCTGATGATGATGATGTTCACTATTTTGTCGGTGCATCAATGTTAAGTCAAGTATGAAATACAAGTTAATTTTAGTGTGAACAATAAAAAAAAAACAAAATAATTTAAGTAGGAGGTGTTAAATTTAGCAACATTATAGGTATACAAAAATATAGTTTAGACACTAACTTGTTACATTAAATCCTTTTATGTTTTATTTGTCATTATAAAAATAATCAATCTATCTTCTTTCTCTTAAGTTTATAATTATCTTGAGCTGAAAAATGATTCAACAAAATTATCGATTCCTTAAATGCGGTTGTTATAAAAATACCTTTAACCTAAAGTGTGTTAGCTTAAACTTATTTATACCTATACATAAATGTTTTTTTTGTTGTTTTCTAATTTAATATTCAAATTCAATTTGTAGTCTGCCTTTTACGGTTGATATGAAAACGGGTTTTTTTGTTTTTTTCAGCCAAAAATAGTTTTCATGCTATTATTCAAATACTATTCAACTTAAATTAATTCATATAGATTTGCGTGGAATAGAAATTTTATAACTATTTTGATGAAATTAAATATTTTTCTATTTTTGTATTTAAATAGGCTTTTTTTTTATGGTCAAACAATTTAATTACATGGAAAATAGCTGGATAAATTTGAAATTGTTGAACAAAGTTTGATTTATTCTAAGTAACTTTTAACTGTGCAGTAAGATTTGATCATAAAATCAAATGAAATACAATGAACTATATTTTTTGTTTCAAAATTTTAAGTTTCACCTACACAAAGTAGTTAGTCGAGGCCATCAAAATACCCTTTTTTTGTGAGATGATTTCATCGCTGGACTCTAATCTCTTTCCGCCAAGACATTTCTTCAGGTTTGAAAACAAGAAATAGTTACTAGGCGCTAAATCCGGAGAATAGGTCGAATAAGGGAGCATTTATTGCACCATCTTGCGGAAAGCTTTCTCATACCCAAGTGATCAATTAAAATTGAAAACACTGAGCCATCTGAGATGCCTATCTCCGATCGGCCAACACCATATCGTGATTTTTTCAATTGTTTCGGTTGTAGAAATCCATTAAACCACTTTTTTACCATTGAAATTGATGGTTAATGAGTAGACGAAATTCACTTTTTCCAATTTATCCTCAAGTCACGAGGTAGTCTGCTATCAGTGGCTGTCAAACACAAACTAAATGAGGCAGCTTGTTCAAATTTTGCTATTTAGAGCCGAGAAAATCGTCCCACAAATGTCTGAGATATAACCAAAACACCGCAACTGCCTAGATTAGTTCATCTATTTTTCTTTCCCCACCAACATTTTTTTCATAAAAATTATTTTTTTTTTACCTATTTTTCATCAAATATTTTTTTCACCAAAAAATTCAAAAAAAAAATTTTTTTTCTCCAAAATATTTTTATTTGAAATTTTTTTTTTTTTACCTATTTTTCATCAAATATTTTTTTTTTTAAAAAAAAATTTTCACCAAAATATTTTTATCGACTATTTGAGTTTTCGACTTTTTTTTCGGATAACGAAATCGATTGTTCGAATTTTTTTCCAAACAAAAATTAAATTTCGACAGAAATATAAGTTAAAAACCTCAAATAACTCGATTTTTTTCTCCATATTTTTTAACAAAATTTTTATACCCTACGCCATGAGTGTCATCCCGTTTGTAATTTCTACATTTTTCATTTGCGACCCCAAAAGTATATATATTCTGGATCGTTATAGATAGCGAAGGCAATATAGCCATTTCCGTCTGTCCGTCTGTATGTTGAAATCAACATTCCGTAGCCACTAAATAACTAAATGATTCATACATCAACATGTCGGGAATTCTTCCGGCTCGGTTGCTATTTAAAATGGACAAAATCGGCCTCACATGGCTGAGATATAAGGAAAACTTAGGGAAACCCTCAATAAAGCTATAGTAAGTTGGGCCTACAATGGTTCAAAATCGGGAAAAATATTTTTTAACCTGAATTTTTTTTCATCCAAAAATTTTTTTTGTCAAATTATTTTTCAAAAAAAAAAAAATGTTTAAAAATTACAAAAAAAAAAATTTAAAAAATAAAAAAAAAATTTAAAAAAAAAAATTTGGAAAAAACTTTTTTTTTTTAAAAAATCAAAAACTATTTCGAAAAGAAAAAAATTTTTATCAAAAATTTGTAAAAAAAAAATAAATTTTGTTTACCTAAAAATATTTAAAAAAAATTATTTTTAAGTATAATTTGGTGAAGGGTATCTAATGCTAGGTATACACGTTACGATAAGTCGTACGATAAATCGTATAAGTATGAAATTAGTAACGTGTATCATGTTGTCGTACTAACGAAGTATGAAAATCAAAAATTTTTGATTTTTGTGATATTTTTGTTACTTGTCATTTTTTTCAAAGGAAATAGTACGATTTGTAGTAACGTCTATCACAAAATCGTACTTCAACTCATACTACGATTAGTACGAAAAATAGTATCGTGTATACCCAGCATAAGATTTGGCACAGCCGAATATAGCTCTCTTACTTGTTTTTTATTTAAATAATTTTATCGAGTTTTCGAATAACGTAATCGATTGTTCGATTTTTTTCCAATCAAAAAGTCAATTTCGACTCTTTCGATCTCGGCCATTTGTGGTCCTATTTTCTCGAATTTAAATAGCAAACGAACCAGGTCTATGGCGGATATATTGATGTATCAATAATGTATGCAAGTTATTTGGGGGATTTGGAAAATTAATTTCAACATACAGACTACGCTATCTATCTATTACTTACCAACTCATATTGGAAGTGTATAAAAAGTCTTTAACAATCTGTTAACTTTGGCACCTCCTGTCTAGCTAAATTAAAAGCAAAATCAAAACTATAAAGATTTCAAATTATATTTAATGTTAAAAACATTCTTTAAATGTTTAAACATGACCTACCACCTACCCTAACATCTTTAAACTGTCAATATTTGTAGACAACTACACCTGTATTAACACACAACAGCCCCTGAGCCAGCTGCTGTAACAAAAACCCAACAACCTACATAATTACCCTATTCAGTAAACCTACACGTACTTAATTTTTTTTTCTTATTTAGGGCATTTTGTATTCGTTACATCTCAAATGTTTATAAACCGATTTTCCCATGCAATTCATTCAGCCGTTTATTTGATGTTTTTCAAATTTATTTACTTTTACTTTCGTTGATAACAATAAATAACAAACAAGCAAGCTGACTGACGGACTGACTGACTGACCACCACTTAAATACGTAATATATTGTGTTTATTTTTATTTATTTAATTTTTTTTTTTCATTCAAAAACGTCATGCTTTTTGTTGTTTCCAATTGCTTTATTTATTTGTTGTACACAATGTTTTGGTTTGGTTTCAAATGCATTACAATTGTGATTTTGTAATTGAGCAAACAAATTGTATGTGCCGGTTTGGTTTTTTTTATTGTTTAATCTTATTGTTGTGTGGGGTAATGGCTGTTCAATTGATTATACGAGTTAATGTTTTGAAGAAATTGCTAAAAATAAAATTCGCATAAAAATTACCGCATTTTTAGGTAAATTAAACGAAATGACTAATTGATTTCTTTTGAAAACTTAATAAATTTATTTGAACATTTGAGGATAATTAAGTTAATAAGGGGATTCTTAGATTTATTCATATTTTAGGAGATGTAATTTAATTAAATTACAAGAATTTTAGGCATTTTGTTTGATTATTGTGCTTGTAGCTTTACTTTTTTCACATGTACTTTTTTTCTTAATTTAAAAGAAGAAAACTGAAACTGATTTATTTGTCATAATTTCAATTGTCAGAACAAAAATTTGTAAATCTTTGTAAATTTAGTTTTTAATATATTTCTAATTTTCTATAATTCATTGCAGCTCTATATTTTGGATTATTACTTAATAATATAATAATATTATATAAGTAAAATCAACAACAAGAATCCCAAACCCAAAATTACCACAAATCAACACACACATCCACACACACACACATAAGCCACAAATATGTCGGACCGCAAAGCTGTCATTAAAAATGCTGATATGAGCGAAGAAATGCAACAAGATGCTGTGGATTGTGCGACACAAGCCTTGGAAAAATATAATATCGAAAAGGTAAGTCAGTCAGTCAGTCAATCAGACATTTCCACCAACAACCTTCAGTTATTAGTTGAGATTTTATTAATTGTAACATGTAATTGCAAATTAATAGCAATTGTAATTGATAGCCTAATAAGAAAGAAGGTTAATAACATTATAATTACTTATCATTTAAAGCTTTAGGGATTTATAGCGAAAAATCTTAATAAAAATCTAGATTCAAGGCTGTTTTTTTTTATAAACATTTCTATTTTATTTGCTTTTGTTTGTTTTGGTTTAATTTTGTCTTACTTTTTTAATTTTGAGTGAAATGTTTTATAAGATAACTAGCTGTAAATAAATTTTTAACTGTTGCTGTTATCTTTTTAGTTTTGTTTATATTAAACAATATTTATTTTGTTTTTAATATTTATGAGTTTATAAACAAATTGTTAAAGTTTTCTTTTTTTGCAATCTCACTTGTATCTTGTTTGACGCAAATTGGGTCGAATTCATTGTTATTACAAACAGAGTTAAATAATTGCAAAATCAAGAAAGTTTTCTTATTTTTAAAATTTATTTGATAGAAAAAAAATAACATAGTTATTAGTCTGAAGTAGGAGTCATTATCCAGTATATTAAAAACGTTGTCAATTTGCTGTTAGTCATTTTGAAAATGACATAGTCTTTGTTTTAAAGAACGTATTTTAAAATATATTAATATAGTCTTTATTCAGATGACATAGTTAATAAGCTGACAACGTAGTCTTTATGCTGCTGACATAGTCATTCTGTTAATAACGTAGTCTTGATGCTGCTGATGTAGTCATTATACTAATGACGTAGTCTTGAGGCTTCTGACATAGTCATTCTATTCATGACTTAGTCTTGATGCTGCTGTGGTAGTCCTTATGCTAATAAATTTGACTTTACGTTAATGACTAGCAGATTTTGATGTTTTAAAAGCATCCAATGTGCTGGTGTCATATTCATTATGCTTACAACATAGTACTTATGATGATTGCGTAATTATCTTGCAAATGACGCAGTTTTTTGGTTGTTGTTGTTTTAGCAGCAGTGATTGCTGGGTTAACAGCCCTTGGCCGAGTGAACTCGGATCATTCCGGTACGTAGAACCGGCTGTCGTGGGAATGACTTGTTTGAATGGTTTCTGTTTATGCTGATAAAGTAGTCTTTCTTCTGATAATGTAGTATTTATGCACATAATGTAGCCTTAATGCTGATAACATAACATTATGCAAATATCGTAGTCTCTATGCAGACAACGTAGTCAATATGCTGTAGTCTTTATGCTGATAACGTAGCCTTTTTTTGTAAATAACATAGTATTTAAGCTGGTAACGTAGTCTTTATTCTGATAACGTAGTGTTTATGCGGATAACGCAGTATTTATGCAGATAACGTAGTATTTTTGTTAATAACGTAATCATTATGCTGATAACGTAGTCTTTTGTGGATAATCTAGTCTTTATGCTGAAAACGTAGCCTTTATTCTTATAACGTATTATTTATGCATATAACGTAGTAACGATTTTGGTTTTTCAAAAGCCTAGCAATTTTTTTGTTAGGTATTGAGTTACACCTTCGTGTTTAAACACAAGTTAATTTAATATTTTTAAATTGGATCTTCGCTCCTGAGCGAACCGAGTCTTACTCCGCCAAAGATACTCAACTCAGTGACAGCTGTAGCAATCGAAAGTTTTTTCTCCCGGAAATAACTCTCGGAAACAGTGTTACAACATCCTCCAACTAGTTTATGTAATAAATATTTATATAATAACAAGAATTTAAACTTTATTAGTTGATAATTTAAATGTAATTTCAATTTAAGTTCAATGACATTTTAAAGATCTAATTATTTTTCCAATATGTTGTTTATTTATTTTTTCATACATTTTTAGTTTATTTTGTTATTATAATTTTCCTAAAAGCAAATCAATGTTAGAACGGAAGTATGTTATACAAAAGTGTAGGTTGATGATGTTGATGTACACATTATATGGTGAACGGAACGAACACACGCTGAACAATAAACCAACAAGAACAACAACAACAACAAAAAATCAATAATTTCAATATAGTGACACTGAAAATGTAGTATGTACAAGGAAAATCCGTAGACAAATACCCACTGTTTTTTTTTAAAAAAAAAAAGATTTACAAGTAAAACGATTTTTTTTCGTTGTATTTGCTTACACACATTAGGCAGCCAGTTACTCATTTAAATACCCTATAAAAAAATAAGATTTTTTTTAAAAATAAAAAAGGTATTAAAAGAAATGAAAACCCCTCCAGTGCATATAAATACCTCTCATCTAATAGCAATTTTGTATTTATAACTGAGAAGTGTGTAATTATGTTTTTTAGGATAGAACTCTTAAACGTAAAAAAACACTTAAATATAAAAAAGTATGCATTTAAGCAGGAAGGTAGGAATCAATATTTCAGCTGAAATTTTTGGAGTTTATATCACAATTTATATCAAACTATTAGTTATGGCTTAGCTATATAAAATTCTGTTTTAATCCTAAATATTGTTACATATTTAAATAATGATTTACGAAAGTAGGGCAACTTCTCCTCTTAATACGCATGCATAAATTCAGTCTACTCACTGCTACATTTAAACACACATATTTAAGCTTTAAGGCAATTGTTTTGAGTGTCAGCCAGCGTGTGTGCCTGCATATACCATGGCATTTAACCAAGGTAATGACAGTGATTTTACTCATTCCCTAATAGTTTAGAGGTTAGTTTTCGAACAAAAAAAAATATATAAAAATGCCAGCCAGGGTTAAATTTACCTAAGGTAATCGCGTTAGGAAAACTGCACAAAAAAAATACATAATTGTGAAAATAAATTTCAGAAAAAAAAAATAAATAAAACCAGAAAAAAGTGTCATCATCACTTAACTAGACGTTTAAAACTCGTGAGCTATAATAAATGTTAAGTGTAGCATACCCCTAAGGGGGTTTCACACACATACCCACACTTTCTACTTACACAAATTGCCTAAACTGTAGGGATAAGTGTGAAATTAGCTCATTTAATATGTGTGTGCGGGTTTTTTGTTTTTTGTTTTGCATTTTTATTTTTCATTTTATAAATTTATAAACACGTGTTAAAATTTATTATTACAAAAGACTAGATTATAATCGCAGTTAACTGTAAACAATAATTATTTAAAATTTATTTATATATTAAAGTTTTTCCAGTAGAGCTAATAATAATAAAGCTATATACTATAACTGAACGTTTTTGTTTAAAATCAGTGAAATGTAAGAAATTTTTAAATTTTTTTAACACAATTATTCTAGTTTTGCTAAAATGTTTACATTAAAATTGCTTAAAAACTTTTGCGGAGCATTTCTGTAAATTTGGTACTTTTTTGAAAAAATACCCAAAAATTTGGTACTTTTTGCAAAAAGTACCAAATGTGATTTTTGCACTCAGAACGCTTAAATATCGTTAGAAAATTATAAATTAGTTTTTAAAATCAATAAAATATAAGAAATGAATACCTTTTAAACACAATTAGCCTAGTTTTGCTAAAATGTTTATGTTAAAATAGCTTAAAACTCTTTGAGAGACATTTCTGTAAATTTGGTACTTTTTTGAAAAAGTACCCAAAAATTTGGTACTTTTTGCAAAAAGTACCAAATGTGATTTTTTTTACTCAGAACTCTTGAATATCGTTAGAAAATTATAAATTAGTTTTTAAAATCAATAAAATATAAGAAATTAATACCTTTTAAACACAATTAGCCTAGTTTTGCTAAAATGTTTATGTTGAAATAGATTAAAACTCTTTGGAGATCATTTTTGTAAATTTGGTACTTTTTTGAAAAAGTACCCAAAAATTTGGTACTTTTTGCAAAAAGTACCAAATGTGATTTTTTTACTCAGAACTCTTGAATATCGTTAGAAAATTATAAATATAGTTTTTAAAATCAATAAAATATAAGAAATTAATACCTTTTAAACACAATTAGCCTAGTTTTGCTAAAATGTTTATGTTAAAATAGCTTAAAACTCTTTGGAGAGCAAATTTGGTACTTTTTTGAAAAATTTGGTACTTTTTGCAAAAAGTACCAAATGTGATTTTTGCACTCAGAACGCTTAAATATCGTTAGAAAATTATAAATTTGTTCTTAAAATCAATAAAATATAAGAAATTAATACCTTTTAAACACAATTAGCCAAGTTTTGCTAAAATGTTTATGTTGAAATAGCTTAAAACTCTTTGGAGAGCATTTCTGTAAATTTGGTAATTTTTTGAAAAAGTACCCAAAAATTTGGTACTTTTTGCAAAAAGTACCAAATGGGATTTTTTTACTCAAACTCTTGAATATCGTTAGAAAATTATAAATAAACAAAATTAGAGCACAAATTATAAACAAATTCTTATTATTTGTATGTTAGATTTAGATTAAATTTAAATCTTAATTATCTAGGGACATTTTTAGTAACAAAAAGTATTTTTTATGGAAAAAGCCATAAATTGAGGCCTACAAAATTAAAATTTGTTCCCGATTTTAGTGAATATGAATGCTGCTAATATAAAAAGTGTAATTTAATTACATATTTTCAAATATGTAGTGCAACATTTGTAGTTCACCCGCTGTCATTGCATTTTAGAAAAAAGTGCAATTTAAGAGCAACATTTCTGCCTGATAGTTCAAATCCTTACTTTCAATTTTATTGTAGCCAATAAGTATTCTTGTCATAAACAATCAATATTTTAACATCAAACTATAAATTGTTTAAAACTTTTGTTGGTTATACATATTCCAAAAATAAACATTTTCTTACTAAAAAAAGTTGAAAGTATAAATGTGTATAAGTGTGTTTTCTCTAGCATCACACAAATTGAAAAGTGAAAACATAAAACGGAAATTTAATTTGAAACTAGAAAACAAGAAAAAAAGCAGAGGCAGGGAGGAAAAAATACGTTAAAAAGGAAAATAGTCATTAAAGAAACATTAAAGGTTTTTATAAGAATTTTCCAAGCCAGTTAAAAAGACGTAAAAGAATATTTATAAAGTTTAAAGGTAAACTTTTAGTTCAATAATTTTTGTTCCACAAACCTTTAAAAGTAAATTTCCCCCCAAAATTTCAAAACGAAGGAGAATTTAGAATTTAGGTTAAAAGGTGCGTGTTTGAAACAAATTCCAAAAAAAATGTATTTGTTTTTTTATATTGCCAGGAAGAGGAAAGAAAGAAGTAGGAGTCTTTTTGAAAACAACAAGTTCTTATAATTGAAAAACTGACTTTTAATAAAAAACAACGATTAACAACTAAACTTAATATGAAAAAAAATGCTGTTGTTAACATAACAAAAAACTGAAATTAAACTAAAACACGCACAAAATATGTTAAAATATTTACAAAGAAATGAAAACTACTACTACGACTATATAATAATAAATATATAGAACAACTAATATTATTATTATCTGTTTAATATCACAAACTTATAAAGTAAAGTATACATTTAGGCCATTTAGGCCGACATACCCTTGGCAACAATAACAACAACCCACCAAACCCCAACCACTAAAATCAGCAAAGCAAAGGCAGTGCAATGCAATAATAAAAACCTGAATCAAGCAGCCAGCCAGCCAGCTGCTGTAGTAGTAGCGGTCAGTGGTGGTGGCGGTAGAGCTATTAAATTGTAGCAGGGTAAATTTATTATATTCTACTACATACCTACCTACCTATGTATCTATCTATCTAGTATAATATAAATGTTGAATGTTATTGTAAGCTAGATAAAGAGTGTATGACAACTTTGTTAATGCATATTCTATAGAATTTATTGATTTAACAGTACAATTTACACCAACTATATATGTAGGTACTACAATGCTTGTAGTTATAATGCCTTATACCTATATTAAAGATCTTTATTTTATAGTTTATTTAACAAACAAAACATATTTACACAAAATTATTTGTAGTTATTTGGCATCGCGTGTTTAATTATATTAATTTAACAAATAACAACATAACAAATATAAAAAAAAAATAAAAATTCAAGTTGAAAGTGTTGTGTGCACAAAAAATGAACTTCAGATTTCCAATACCTGTCGGTGCTAAGGCAAGAAATTACTTGTTTTGTTGTTGTTTTTCACCCCACTTTTGTTTAGAAAGAGTTTTTCTTTTTTTTTTTGTGGGTTGTTTATGTTTTTTATGCCTGGCGCCCCAAATTAGGCTATAGTTTATTAGTCTGGCAGAATTTTTATAATAAAATTTTGTGCAATAGCTATTTTTTTGTTAAATTTAACACAAGGGTAAAGGTATTTTAGTTTTTAGGTTTATTTGGAAGGATATTTTAATTCTGCATTCAATAAATTATACTCTAATAATTGTTTAAGTCTTATGATTCATGTAATTGGCTGAATTATTGGTTGTTATTCAACTGTTTAATACAATAGGCCTTGGATTATCTAAAAGTATTTGACAGACTGGTCTTGGATATAACATTGTTGAAGACAATGTTCAATAGAGCGGCCAAATTTGCGACTTCGAACAGCTGTTTAATACAGGCTAATTTAATTTACTATTCGGTATGACTGACGACTTTAAAGACCCCCATAAAGGGTAATTCCAAAGGCTCTGAGTAGCCTGTATCAATAGCTTACAAGGTATTATTGAAGAAGCATCTAGCTTTCCATCTACCTGAGATAAAAAAAATCAAAATTTTTTTAATAAAAATTTCAAAATCTTTTTTTTATATAAAAATTAATTTTTACAGATTCTTTAAGACCCTAATAAAAAAGAATCTACGAAATAAATTTAAATTACAGGAAAAGCTGCAAAACGGGCCAGCCAAATTATCGCATTCGATCACGAATCGCATCGAAAAATAATTTCGATATCGAAATTAGGATAAATTGTACAAATGCCCATAACTCAAATAAGAAAATTACTATAAATTTTATAAATTTTTATAAAAAAATAAAAAAATTAGAATTTTGTTTAAATTACAATTTTTTTTTTAAAAAAATCAAACTTAAAATTTTTTTTGTTTTTAAAAAAGTAAAAAAATTCAAAATTTTTTTTATTAAAAATTGCAAAATTTTTTTTTTATATAAAAAATTAATGTTTACAGCTTTAAGACCCTAATAAAAAAATTGCTCTATATCAAATGCCCATAACTCAAATAAGAAAATTACTATAAATTTTTATAAAAAAATTAGAATTTTGTTTAAATTACAATTTTTTTTTTAAAAAAATCAAAATTTAAATTTTTGTTTTTAAAAAAGTAAAAAAAATTCAAAATTTTTTTTTAATAAAAATTTCAAAATTTTTTTTTATATAAAAAATTAATGTTTACAGCTTTAAGACCCTAATAAAAAAAATCTACGATATATATTCAAATTACAGGAAAAGCAGCAAAACGGGCCAGCCAAATTAACGCATTCGATCACGTATCGAAAAATGATTTCGATATCGAAATTAGGATAACTAAATTTCTTGCTCTATATCAAATGCCATAACTCAAATAAGAAAATTACTATAAATTTTACTCGACTTTTTATAAAATATAAAGAAATTAAAATTTTGTAAAATTTTTTTTTTTAATAAAATTTTATAAAAAAGTAAAAAATTCTAAATTTTAAATTCCAAAATTTTTTTTTATAAAAAATTAATTTTTTCTTAAAACTCGTATTTTTTGTTTTTAAAAAAGTAAAAATATTTTTTATAAAAAATAAAATTTTTTTTTCAAAAAAAAATTATGTAGGTACTAAAATTTTATAAAAAAAGTAAAAAAATATTTTTTTTTATAAAATATAAAATTTTTCTTAAAACTCGTATTTTTTTGTTTTTAAAAAAGTAAAAATTTGATAAAAATTTTTTTTTTAAAAAAAAGTTCAAAATCTCTTCTTTTAGACCCTAATAAATACAAAAAATTACGAAATAAATTTAAATTACATGTATATTCAAATAATATTGAAATTTTTATCAATTTCTTATAAAATTTTATTGTAATTAATTTTAGATTTTGTAAATGTTATTAAACAATGAAACATTTTTAAATTTAATCTAAAAAATTACAATTAAAAAGACAAAAAAAGTACCAATGAAAATATGTGTAGCATACTTTTAGGCTTTTAATATTTTTTTAAAATAATCACTTTTAATACTAATCCATTTTTTTATATTTTTCCATTCCAGGACATTGCTGCCTTTATCAAGAAGGAGTTCGACAAAAAATACAACCCCACATGGCATTGTATTGTAGGAAGAAATTTCGGCTCCTATGTAACGCATGAAACACGTCATTTCATATACTTTTACTTAGGCCAGGTGGCAATTCTATTATTCAAGAGCGGTTAAATTAGCTAAAACAAAAAAACATAAAAAAACACAATATTTCAAAATAATAATAATAAAAAAACAACTACCATTAAATTGAACCACAAAAATAAAAAACCACATGACGAAATTATTGAAATAAAAAGAGAGAAAAACAATTACAACAACAAAAAACCTACAAACAACAAAATTACATTAACAGAAAGAAATAAGAATATTATACCACAACAACAAAAAAAAATCCAGCAGAATTTAAGCTATTTTACAATTTATGTAGAAAAAATAAAACCAAACAAGAAAGATGCTGAAAGAAGAAGGGGAAAGTATAGTAATTTAAATGATAAAATAGTAACAATTTCAATTTCATGTTTATAACAATATTTACTACCTATATTTTTTCTACACTTTTTGGTTGGTTTGAGTTTTTTATTTTTGGTAAATGTCTTTTGTAATAATAAGTTTGGTTTGCTTTTTTGTGCGAAAATTTTGAATTATAAATACATAACTTTAGTATTTATGCTTTTAAGAATTTTAAATGAAGAAGAAAATTCTATTTGTGGACAAAACTGAATTCAACTTAAATTAACTTACATACATACTTAAACACTTTTTTCACCTTTATTTATGTGTAACAAAACAAAAAACAAAATTTCACCCTGTAAATGAAAACGTTTTTTTGAGTTTATTTCATTTATTTTCTATGTTTTCAAATTGAAATTATTCTCTTTGTAATGAAATTATATAGAAAAAAAGAAATAAATTAATTGAAATAATAAAAAAAATAAAGAAAATTTGAAAATTATTTTGAATTTAAAAAGAAAACACTGAAAATTTAAAATTATAGAAATACATATAACAAATATATAAATTCTTTAAATTTTAACAACTTTTTTTAATTTTTTGTTTGTTTGTTTTAAAATAAAATGAATTGAATTGCAAACTTAAAACAAAATATGGCCATCCATCTTAAGAAATAAGTAAATAAAACAAGATTTTAAAAGAAAAGTTATATATTTTTTGATTAAAAACAAAAATTTAACACAAATCCCAAAAATTTTCTTTAACTTAAAAGAAAAGAAAATATATTTTAATGAAAAATATTAGCTAACATAACATGCTAAAAGTACTTAACAAAAAATTAACAGTAAAGGCCATTTTTTCAGCAGAAATACTTAAATAAATAAATTTACGATTTAAAGCAGGTACTTGTTAAGCCATTGGCATAAACGTATAAAGAAGGCCTATACTGC
The DNA here is from genome assembly GCF_958450345.1 of Calliphora vicina. Classification (NCBI taxonomy): domain Eukaryota; kingdom Metazoa; phylum Arthropoda; class Insecta; order Diptera; family Calliphoridae; genus Calliphora; species Calliphora vicina. The sequence continues at coordinate 119,753,431 of NC_088783.1, forward strand.
AGTTATGTTAGTTGTTGATGCAGCAATTAACTTTTCTTATTTGTTTAATTTGTTTAAACAAATTTTGAATTATAAAATCTATAGCAGCAGTAAATAAACATATTCCTAAATATATTCATTTAGTAGACTTTCTCTTACTCCCTCGCTCTGTATCTCTTTCTTCATCCCTTTCACTCTTTTTATCTGCCTCTAATATAAACTCTTTATTACTCTTAATTTTTAAATATATTTAGTATCAACTGCCCAACAAACAAATTGAACGCATAAGTGCTCTATATAAATGACTTCTTATTTTAGTAATTCAAATCCCTTATAAAAAATGTAACAAAAAATTAAGAAACAAAAAAAAAAACCAACAAAATAATCATCTATCTCACTCATTGCACTTTTAAAAAATGCAATAATTTTTTAAACCATTTTACTATGCACCCTTAGACGTGAAATATATTTTTTTCTTAATTTTTTTTTAATTTTGTTAAGAACTTTTGAGAGTTTTTTACAATTTTAATCCTTTTTTCCTACTTTTTTTCCATTTAGCTCTTTTTGTTATCTTTTTTATGTTTAGAATGTAACATTTAAATTAATGTTTAATTAATATAAATGTAATTGTTTATAATTTGAAAAATAAAAATTTAAGTCTAAATAAACAGTGTTGTTGTTTTCTGTCTGTAGTAGTAGTAATTATGGCAATAAATGTGAGTGTTTTGTGATTTTGAAATAAATTTTTTGCACAAGAATTTAATATACTCCCTTCCTGAGATTTCAAAATCAAATTTATCCCTGTTCAGTAAATTGAGTGATTTTAAAAACGTATTCGCCACTGTCCTGTAAACCGAGTGATTTCAAAAACGAGCGGTTTTTACTTTAATATAAATATTAAAAACAATTTTTGGTGAAAAAAAATTTGTGCGAAAAATTTTTTTGGTGAAAAAAAAAAATTCGTGTGAAAAAATTTTTTGGTGAAAACTAAATTTTTAGTGTAAAAAAAATTTAGTTTGGATAAAAACAAATTTTTAGTTAGAAAAAAATATTTTGAGGAAAAAATTCGGTTTAAAAAATATGTATCCCGATTTTCACCCATTGTCGGTCCGAATTTCTTTGGCGTTATATACTTCGTTGGAAAGGTCTATCATTAGATATCCATATTGTCTATGTTAATGACTTAGAAATACAGATATAGATCAAAAATTCAGGTAGTCTTAGTTTTTTTTTCTATATCGGCCATTTGTGGGTAAATTTACCCGAATTTAAATAGCAACCGAACTCGAACTATAGCATATATATTGATGTTGTTATTTAGGGGCTTCGGAAACTTGATTTCAACATATAGACGTTAAGACGGACATGGATATATCGATTCTGGAAGAGTAGGTCTAACTAGTGTTTGTTGAAATTGACGATTGACCTACAAATCGAGTAAGTATGTGAACCGGAAAGTCTATATTTTGAATGGCTACCATAATAAGATAATTCTCGGCCATATGAGATTCTTCCAAGAAAAAGATAATTTATGCATGATTTTTGCTACAAAATTACTGTTCAAAACTAACGGATTCCAACTGTAAATAACTTCTAAAAACGTATTGTTTACTTTTTACTTCGTTGTTTTATTTTCCCCGTTTCATTCCACTGCGTTACCATTATTTTTTAGTACTTTTCTAGTACAACTGTGTGCCTCAAATAAACACACAAACAAAATTTTGACAGCCACTTCACAACTATTTTCCTTTTTGATTTTAGGTTATTGTCAGTAATTAATCGAAAAAATATAATAAATTTTGTTAAAAAGACCGAAATTATACAAACATTTAATTAATTATAAGAAAAATTACATTTGGAAGATCGCGTGTGTGTGTTTTTAAAGCGTTAAAAACAAATGTAAGCAAAATTTAGTTACTGCCTCATGAGAAAAAGTGCATGATTTTTGCTACAAAATTATTAAGTTTTAATTGTAGCAACAAAATACAAAATTTGACAAAAATACAACGAAATTTTAAAGAAATTTATTGGCAGCAAAAACAAAAAACTTTACAACAGCCAAATACAGCTGAAACAACAATAAATATTAACGGGTTTAGAAGACTACAAACAAAAACAGCGGCAGCAGTAGCAGCATCACCATCTTTGTGGGCAGCAGCAACAATAAAAACAACATTACAACGTTTACAGACACCGTGTCAATTTCTGGGTTCAACAAAATCAACAGCTTTTGAACAGCATCGTTTTATTTATAATAAAACCACAATTAAACTTAGCCAAAATATGGTGACTTCAGAGGAAGCTGTCAAGTATTTAGAAATTCCAGACAAGAGTGAAAATGATAAAAAGCATTACAAGTGGGTTTTTTTTTAAATTTTTGGAATAAATCTAGTTTAAGGTCGCCTAGGAGAAAAACCTTTATACCTTTGCACATCTGGTAAACATTTGGTAACAATCCGGAATGGCGCCCATAAACTAGAGTTTCCCTTAATTTTTTATATTTTTCTTATGTTTTCCTTGTTTTTTGTTTGAATATTTTAGAACTTTAGTTTTGGCCAATGGTTTGCATGTGCTATTAGTATCAGATCCCAGCCCAGTGCCACATGATGGTCTTACCACCTCTTCCGATGACTCAACGGTAGATTCTTGTGCCGAAGAGTCTACTGAAAGTGATGGTGAAACTACCGCTTGCTCTACTTCGGAGGAGGATAGTGAATCAGATGCTGAATCGGAGGAAGGTAGGTTTTTCTTTATTTAATTCGAAAATTTCATAATACAAATTTGAAATTTGTCTGCCTTTAAGGTGATGAAAAATTAGCCGCTGTGGCTTTATTGGTGGATGTGGGTTCTTTTACCGAACCCCCCAAATATCAGGGTTTGGCTCACTTTTTAGAACACATGATATTCATGGGCTCTAAAAAATATCCTTCAGAAAATGCCTTCGATTCTCATATCAAAAAGTGTGGTGGCTTTGATAACGCCAATACCGAATGTGAAGAGACTCTGTTTTACTTTGAAGTTTCCGAAGAGCATTTGGACAGTAGTTTGGATTATTTTACGGCCCTTTTAAAGGCCCCGCTAATGATGAAAGAAGCCATGACCAGAGAACGTGAAGCAGTTGAATCCGAATTTCAACAAACTCTTTACGATGACGAGGCCAGACGTGATCAACTGTTGGCCAGTCTGGCCAATAAAGACTATCCTCATAGTACGTTTACTTGGGGTAATTTAAAATCGCTTAAGGATGGAATAAATGAAGATGATTTACACAAAGATTTGCATGAATTTTGCCAAAGGCACTACAGTGGCCATCGCATGTATGTGTGTGTTCAAGCGCGTTTGCCCATAGACGAATTGGAGACTTTGGTGGTAAAACATTTTAACGATGTACCCAGTAATAATTTGTCAGGCAAAGATTTCACTGTGTACGATTATCGCCAGGCTTTTAGCGAAGAATTCCACAATGAAGTGTTCTTTGTTAAGCCCATAGAAAATGTGTGTAAATTGGAATTGACCTGGGTCTTGCCACCAATGAACAACTTGTATAAATGTAAACCCGATCAGTTTCTATCGTATCTGCTGGGTTATGAGGGTGAGGGCAGTTTGTGTGCTTATTTAAGGAAAAAGTAAGTAATATTTGCTGGCATAAAGGTTTCAGATAATTAATTTTATTTTATTTTTTTAGGCTCTGGGGACTGGAGTTAATAGCTGGTGTGGATGAATCTGGTTTCGATACAAATTCCATTTATTCTTTGTTTAATTTATGCATTTATTTAACCGACAGTGGTTTCCAGCATTTAGATGAAGTTTTGGCCGCCACCTTTGCCTACATACAATTATTTGCTCAATGTGGTTCCCTCAAGGAAGCCTACGAAGAATTGTCCAGCATAGAGGCCACTAGTTTTCGTTTTGCTTCTCAAAAGCCGGCTTTTGATAATGTCCAAAATCTAGTGATACGCTCCAAGTACTATCCCCCGAAAGATATTCTAACTGGCACTGAATTGTACTATGAATTCGATGAAGAGCAAGTTAAAAATGTTATAAAACATTTAAATGAATTTACTTTTAATATAATGATTACCTCGCAACAAAAATACGATGGTATTACGTATGACAAAAAGGAAAAATGGTTTGGTACCGAATATACCAGCATTAAAATGCCACAAAAGTGGCAAGATCTATGGCAGAATTGTAAAACCATGTCGGAACTTTATCTGCCCAAACCCAATCGTTTTATATCACAAGATTTTCGTATATTTTGGTTGGAAAATGGTAAACCTGAGGTTCCCCTGGCACCCAAGAAGATTTTACAAACTGATGTTTGTGAATTGTGGTTTAGACAAGATGATAAATTTCAATTACCCGATGCCTTTATGTATTTCTATTTTGTTTCACCTTTGCTAAGGCAAAGTGCTCAAAAGTAAGTAGTAAATTTTAAATCATAATTGTTATATTTATTAACTTTATTTTTTTGCTAGTGATGTGTTGTGTGCTTTGTATGCTCAATTAGTTAAATACCGTTTGGCTGAGGAACTGTATCCAGCCACGGTGGCCGGTTTAAGTTATCAATTTTATTCCGCTGAAAAGGGTGTGGTTTTAAAGGTAGTTTATTTTGTATTAATAAATTTAAATAGTTTTTTTTGAATTTTTTATTATTGTTTTACAGGTTAGTGGCTATAACGAGAAGCTGTATTTGGTTGTTGATCTTATCACCAAAGCTATGGTATCCATGCGTGAACATATTACCGAGGAACAGCTGGAGGTTTTCAAGAAACATCAAAAGAAGGCCTATTTCAATGCTTTAATAAAACCCAAGGCTCTTAATAAGTAAGTAGAAATAAAACTTTAGATTATATTTGAATATAAAACATAGGGTCAAACCTATTTTTTAAGGAGTTGTTTTAACGAATCTTATATAGGATTTGAAAATGTCTTCATAAACATATTTCTTTTGTTTAATAAGATTATGCGGCTTGGGATAGTAAATATTTTTGTGATTATTTTGATTTTTAAATTTAAGCAAATCTTAACTCTAGCAATTTTTTACCAACTATACCAAAGTTCTTATTTAATATGCTCAATACCTCTTGGTATCTCTTAATCCCCACAGTAATATTTTCACTGATAGTTATTGTTACAAGACTTCTATTTATTAACCCAAAACCTTGTCTTATTTCCACTAAAATCACACTTGTCTTTTCCTTTGCTCCCATTTATTATCATCTAGGGATATACGTTTATGTATTGTGGAAAACATACGCTGGCCCATAATAGTAAAATACAAATGTCTTAATGACATAACACTGCAGGATATGTTACAGTTTGCGGACAATTATACCCAAGAATTGTATGTGCAAACCTTAATGCAGGGTAATCTAACAGAAGAAGCTGCTCATAATGTCATGAATTCCGTGTTGACCACCTTAAATTGCCAAAATATAAAGGAGGTAAATAACAGAAAAACAAAAATAGAAATATCATGATACTTAAAAAAAAAACACATTTTTCTTTTTCTTACCAGACAAAATATATCGAGAATCGTACGGTGCAATTGCCCCAGGGTTCTCATTACATACGTTGCAATGTGTTAAACGATAAAGACTGCAATACAGTTGTTACAAATTTCTATCAAATCGGTCCCTGTTCTGTGCGCATTGAAAGCATTTTAGATTTGTTAATGATGTTTGTGGAAGAACCCTTATTTGATTCCCTGAGAACTAAAGAGCAGCTGGGCTATTATGTGGCCTCTTCGGTGCGCATTAATTATGGCATTGCTGGCTATTCGATTACGGTGAACTCTCAAGAGACCAAAAACTCCTGTGCTCATGTAGAAGAACGCATTGAGGTGTTCCGCGGCAAAATGTTGCAGATACTAGAAGAGATGCCCCAAGAAGATTTTGAACATGTTAGAGAATCGTTGATCAAAATCAAACAAGTGGTGGATATGTCTTTGAGTGAAGAAGTGGCACGCAATTGGGGAGAAATCACTTGCGAGGAGTATCTGTTCGATCGTAAACGCAAAGAGGTGGAGGTTTTGCGCTCCTTGGGCAAACAAGAAATCATAGACTTTTGCCTCAACAACGAACGTACAAATCTAAGAAAATTGTCCGTACAAGTTATAGGTCATACAGCCGGCAAATGCAATGAGGCTTTAGAAGCCGACATGGAAACAGAAACGGCAGAATCGGAGGATAACCCAGAGGAAGACGATGTGGCTTCTGAAATGGACGAAGACGAGGAGGCCAATGAGGAGCTGTTCAATGCTCTGGCCAATAAATTGGATTTGACATTTATACCCCGAGATGGTGATGCCACCACCATTGTCGATATCAATGATTTCAAGGAAAATTTGCATGTTTATCCCATAACAAAAACCAAATTGGAATCACCCATCATCGATACCGATAGCAGAGATCGTGCTACACCCACAGCCGGCATGGACATCATAGAGGATTGTTAAATTTTGTGTGATTTCAAATAGCGAATGAAAATTTAAAAATTCAATTTCAATAGACCGAAAAATTCAAATTAAAAATTTGCAATTTTTTTATTTTTTTTTTAATTCTCGAACTTATGATTTTTTTATGATTTCAGTTTTTTTAAATAATTATATTGATAATAATAAAATAATATGAAAATTTTATCTAAATGCTTAAAAAAAACTTTAAGTAAAAATGAGATAAAAGATATTGTATGTGTAAAAAGTTTATTTTTTTTCTATTATAACTGACAGCGATTAAAACTTAAGATATTGTTTAGGAAATACTAAAATACACTAGATTTTCTATAGGAAATACTGTTATACACAAGCAGTTCTATAGTAAACAATGTTATACACAAGCAATTCTATAGAAAATACTGGTATACACAAGAAAATTTTGTTATAAGCAAGATTTAATATAGAGATACTGTTATAAACAAGATTTTCCAGAGAAAATACTGTTATACAGAAGACTTTTTATAGAAAATACTGGTATACACAAGAAAATTTTGTTATAAGCAAGATTTAATATAGAGATACTGTTATAAACAAGATTTTCCAGAGAAAATACTGTTATACAGAAGACTTTCTATAGAAAATACAGTTATACACAAGATTTTCTATAGAAAATACTTTTATACACTAGATTTTCTATAGAAAATATTGTTATACGCTAGATTTTCTATAGAAAATACTGTTATACACAAGATTTTCTATAGAAAAAACTGTTATACACTAGATTTTCTATAAAAAAAACTGTTATACACTAGATTTTCTATAGAAAAAACTGTTATACACAAGATTTTCTATAGAAAATACTGTTATACACAAGAAAATTTTGTTATACATGATTTTCTATAGAAAATACTGTTATACAGAAGATTTTCTATAGAAAAAAACTGTTATACACAAGATTTTCTATAGAAAATACTGTTATACACAAGATTTTCTATAGAAAAAAACTGTTATATACAAGATTTTCTATAGAAAATACTGTTATACATACACAAGATGTTCTATAGAAAAAACTGTTATACACAAGATTTTCTATAAAAAAACAGTATTTTCTGTAGAAAATACTGTTATACACAAGATTTTCTATAGAAAAAAACTGTTATACAAACGTTTTAATATAGAAAAAACTGTTATACACAAGATTTAATATAGAAAATACTGTTATACACAAGATTTTCTATAAAAAAACAATATTTTCTGTAGAAAAAACTGTTATACACAAGATTTTCTATAGAAAAAAACTGTTATACAAACGTTTTAATATAGAAAATACAGTTATACACAAGATTTTCTATAGAAAATACAGTTATACACAAGATTTTCTATAGAAAATACTGTTATACACAAGATTTTCTATAGAAAATACTGTTATACACAAGATTTTCTATAGAAAATACTGTTATACACAAGATTTTCTATAGAAAATACTGTTATACACAAGATTTTCTATAGAAAATACTGTTATACACAAGATTTTCTATAGAAAATACTGTTATACACAAGATTTTTTATAGAAAATACTGTTATACACAAGATTTTCTGTAGAAAATACTGTTATACACAAGATTTTCTATAGAAAATACTGTTATACACAAGATTTTTTATAGAAAATACTGTTATACACAAGATTTTCTGTAGAAAATACTGTTATACACAAGATTTTCTATAGAAAATATGTTACGAAATTACATTATCAATTTGAATTTAACTTTCTGTAACGGCTGCTTGCAAAACACATCAAGTTTATCAACATTTTCATCCGTAGAAACTTCTACTTACATGTTGTTTGTAAGTATGACAGCCGTTGCTGTGAGGCATCTTTGTGCAAATAGGACATTCTAGTTTTTTCGTTAGAAAATTCATGAAAGTAGTAGAAGATGGCGCTGTGTATATAAATAGGAACAGCGAGTTGAAGCACAGTTTAAGTTAACATCAAACGTATTACCAGTGTGTTTTTAATGTGAGTAGATTTGAATAAATAAAGAGTTGTTAAAACAACTTGGCGCTTTTATTTGTAATTTAAAAGAATCCGGTTTAATTAAAGGAAATAAACCATCGTTTATAAAAGTAATGACGTAATAGTTTTATCGATTATTTTGGAAACAGTAATTGCAGTTATTTCAGTAATAGTAGTTGAGCTGAAAGTGTATTTAATGCAATATGTTGTAGTGCAAAATATGGAGTTTGATGGTAGATACGTGTTATAAATGACCACTAATAATATGTATACAAATTGTTTTCTCTTTACAGAATATAGTATATTAATATTAGAACATTATAATACTCAGAATTTCGGCTACGTAAAATTAGCTTTATATTTATAACTTAACTGATGACAAAACCTACAATTTAACATGAATTGCAAACAATATCATTTATAATTTCTGTCATACACGAACACAGTTGTTAAACCGCATGAGACTAGAACACTGCAAAGAGGAAAAATAATAACAAAAACAAGTGAAAAATCAACCAAAATAAACATTTAATTCAATCATTCTGAAGAATAAACTGCAAGTGATTCATCATTTACCTACAGAGACAACAAGAATCCCCCATTATTATAATGAGTAATACTAAAGCATCTTCTGTAGAATATTTGGAAACACCTGACAAGTCCGAAAATGATAAAAAGTCTTACCAGTAAGTATGTTTAGATTATTTCTTATGATTTATAAACAAAATATCTTTCTGTTTTGTTTGTTTAGATGTTTGGTTTTAGCAAATGGCTTAAAGGTGTTGCTGGTATCTGATAATAAAACCGGTTGCAATGCCAATGAAGACCACAATTCAGCAAAGTTAAGCAAAAATGAACAGGGTGAGTAGGAAAAACTTGTTACATACTGCGTTTTTATAGATTTTGTTTTGAAATGACACGTTATAATTTGTTTGTGACACACAAACCTATGAAGTCATTTTAAATGTTCTTCTGCATTAGCATATTGTATAGAAATTTTACAATATATTATTTATAATGGTGCTTAATTAAATAGCTAGAGACATAGAGAAAACACATAGAGCGGAAACTATCCTGTCAAAGACCTAACTCAGTTGTCAAAAACCTAAGTGGTGAGAATGTATTAGTAAAAAAAACTATGTGAAAACAAAAACAACTCTCGTATGTGTAACTTTTTTGAGTAATTTTTTTGTTTGAGTTTTTTTCGAGTTTCCGCTCTATGTTCTCTATGGCTAGAGACATAGAGAAATATGGAGCAGAAACTAGAAAAAAAACTCAAAACAAAATAATTACACAAAATAAATACATGTACGAGGGTTGTTTTTGATTTCCCATAGGTTTTTGATAATTGAGTTAGGTCTTTGACAAGACAGTTTCCGATCAAAACTTGACAAAAAACACAAACAAAAAATTACTCAATACATTTTTACAAATACATTCTCACCACTTAGGTTTTTGATAACTGAGTTAGGTCTATGACAAGACAGTTTCCGATCTACAACCGTTAAAATAAAAGTTAGCCATTTGAATAATTTAAAAAAAACCTTTCTCATTTTTATAATCTTAGCTGATGAAAAACTCTCAGCCGTTGCTCTTATGGTAGATGTTGGATCATTTATACAACCTCGCGAGTTTCAGGGTTTGGCCCACTTTTTAGAGCACATGATTTTTATGGGTTCGAAAAAGTATCCCAAAGAGAATTCCTTTGATACGCATCTCACGAAATATGGTGGTAGCAATAATGCCTGTACCGATAGTGAAGACACGCTTTATTATTTTGAGGTGCCTGAAAAACATCTAGACAGCAGTATGGACTACTTTGCGGCCCAATTGAAAGAACCTCTGCTAATAGAGGATTCCATGACTAGAGAACGTGAAGCGGTGGAATCAGAATATCAGTTAATTGTTAATAATGATGAGATTAGACGTAATCTGTTGATACAAAGTTTAGCCAATGAAAACTATCCTCATGAAAATTTTACCTGGGGCAATTTAAAGTCTCTTAAAGAGGATATTGAGAGTGATCAAGAACTACATAGAAATTTGCATGAATTCTATAAAAGACATTATAGTAGTCATCGCATGTATGCTTGTATACAGTCTTGCTTGCCACTAAAGGAATTGGAGCATTTAGCAATCAAACATTTTGCTGATGTCTTAAACAATGAATTGCCGGGTCACGATTTTGAGCAGTACAATTATAAGCAAGCTTTTAAAAGGGAATTCTTTAAGGAAGTTTTCTTTGTTAAGCCCATAGAAAATGTTTGCAAATTGTATTTGACTTGGGTGCTGCCTTCCACTTTGAAATTATATAAATGCAAGCCGGCTAGTTTTCTGTCCTATTTCCTGGGTTATGAAGGTGAAGGCAGCTTGTGTGCTTATTTAAGAAAAAGGTAAGTTTGTTAAATAATAATTTAATACATGATTAACTAAACAAACAAATTTTTATATAGACTTTGGGCTTTAGAGCTGATGGCAGGTCCCGATACCAACATTATGTTTACTTTATTCAACCTAAACATCACCTTAACCGAATTGGGCTTCAAACATTTGGATGAAGTTTTAAAAGCCACCTTTGCTTATATAAAACTCTTTAATAAAGCCTGCCAGCTAAAAGAAATATACAATGAAGTATCTTTTGTACACAACAGCAATTTTCGTTTTGCCACTGAATCATCGGCCGGTGATAATGTTCAAAATTTAGTTGGTTGTTGTAAATATTATCCCTCCAAAGATATATTAACTGCATCCCGACTTTACTATGAATTTAATGAAGCTCAAATACAAAATATAATCGATCACATTAATCAATTCCACTTCAATATTATGTTGGTAACGCAACAAACCTATGAAAATGTGGTTTATGACAAAAAGGAAAAATGGTTTGGCACCGAATATACCAGCAAAGAAATACCCTCTAAATGGTTGAAAATGTGGCAGAATACCGAAAGAATGCCAGAACTTTATTTGCCTACAGCTAATGCTTTCATATCGCATGATTTTCGTATTTTCTGGCGGGAAAATGGTGAAAAGGAATTACCTCAGACTCCGGAAAAGCTATTACAAACAGATACAGCTGAATTGTGGTTTAGGCAGGATGATAAATTTCTTTTACCACATGCCTATATGTATTTTCATTTGATGTCACCTTTGTTAAGGCAAAATGCCAGAAAGTGAGTAAAAATTTCTTAAGCTGCCTTTACATGATCACATTTTAAGACACACTTTTTAAAAAAAGAGTGCAATGTGTTATGTTTATATGAGATATGGAATGTTGTGTTAATTTGAAACTTTTCAAAAAATCATTCTACAAGCGGATTGGATTTTTTTTTTGTTACCGTGCCACAAATATGTGGTAAAATGTGATCGTGTAAAAGCAGCTTTAGATCGAGTTTTTTGACTTGAATATTAAATATTAGTTAGGGCGAATTTTTGACTTGAAGATTTGAGATTAAATTAAGTTTAATCTACGAATGTTGATTGTTTCAATCATTTACAATTCATATTGTAAATGTTATACTTTGTTGTAAATTATTTGATTGTATTCAAAAATATTTTGAACAATTTTGAATATTCGAAATAAAACAAGTAAGATATATATTCGGCTGTGCCGAATCTTATATACCCTTCTCCAAATTATACATAAAAATATTTTTATTAAACAAAATCAAATTTTTTTTTTCCGAATTATTTTTTAATTTTTTTTAAAATAAATTTTTTTTCAAATTTTTTTTAATTTTAAAAAAAAAATTTTTTGGAAAAAGAATTTTTGACAAAAAAAAAATTTTAATGAAAAAAAAATTCGGGTTAAAAAATATTTTTCCCGATTTTGACCCATTGTAGGTCCAACTTACTATAAACTTATATATATCGTTGCAATGGACTTTGAAATATTTATCATTAGATATCCATATTGTGTATATTAACGACTAAGTAATCCAGATATAGATCAAAAATAGGGCAAAAATCGGGGTTGTCCCGGTTTTTTCCTTATATCTCAGCCATTTATGGGCCGATTTTGTCGATTTTATTGATGTATGAATCACGTATTTAAATTATTTGGGGGCTACGGAAAGTTGATTTCAACATACAGACGGACAGATAATCTTAAATTTTTTTTTTTAATTTTTTAAAAAAAAAGTTTTTCCAAAATTTTTTTTTTAAATTTTTTTTTAATTTAAAAAAAAAAAAAATTGGAAAAAGAATTTATGACAAAAAAAATTTTTAATGAAAAAAAAATTTGGGTTAAAAAATATTTTTCCCGATTTTTTTTCCTTATATCTCAGCCATTTATGGGCCGATTTTGTCGATTTTATTGATGTATGAATCATGTATTTAAGTTATTTGGAGGCTACGGAAAGTTGATTTCCACATACAGACGGACAGATAATCTTAATTTAAACGCAAATCTTCCAGTCACAAAAACTGCTCTTAGTTCTTTAATAAATTAGTGTAAGAGGTCACTAAATGCGAACGAACATTTTATTTTTTATTTTATATTGAAAACAGCAAATAAATTTGAATTTTTTTATTGTTTTCAATATAAAATAAGAAAATGTTCGTTCGCATTTAGTGAGCCAGGCCCTAAATTTTATTTATTTTTTTTCTTCTTTATTTTCAGTACAGTTTTATGTTCACTGTATCTGGACTTGGTGCAGCATCACTTGGTGGAAGAATTATACCCAGCAACAACGGCTGGTATTAATTATCAAATATATTCTGAGGAAAAGGGTGTTATTTTAGCGGTAGATATAGAAAATTAAATTATGTTATATTTATAATTGAAAAAATCAAGTAATATTAAGACAGAATAATGGAAAATAGAGTTAAATGTACTCTGATTTAGAACGTTTCACAGTGATTCGTTCTTATATAACGATTTGACAATAACAGAAGGCGTTATTGTAGGTCTACGAAATTTAGTATAATTTTTGACCGTCCATATAAAATGCTAACACTTACATGAAGTCAACATTTTCCACTTCTAAGTTCACTAATTGCCAGATATGAAAACTAGCTTTACAAAAGTCTATAAAACTCATCTATCTATATATATAAAAATGAAATGGTCCATGTATGTAATGTCATCACGTGAGAACGGAGCTGGAGCGATTTGGCTGATTTTTTTTTATTCGATTAGAAATTTTCAGGAGATGGTTTGTAAAGAAAAAAAATTCGAAAATTCCATGAAAAACTCGGAAATTTTTTTTTTGTGAGTCCATTCAACTGTAATAAAAAAGCTCCCTAAAGTATGCAGTACAAATTTAGATATTTTATTTGCAAATAAATAAGAACAGGCAGGTGTATGTGGGTTGGAAAAACTTGAAGAACTAACATTAGTAAATGCTACCGGGCGAAGCCGGGGAGGTCAAATAGTTATAAAATAAAATCTTTAATCTATTAAAAAAAGGTTTTAACCTTTTAATTTTCCATTATTTAAAGGTCGATGGCTACAATGAGAAACTTTATTTGGTGATTGAAATCATAATGAAAGCTTTAATCTCCACCAAAGATCGCATCAACGAATGTCAATTGGAAATGTTTAAGAAACAGCAGCAAAAGAACTATTATAATTATCTTATAAAACCTGATCTGGTTAATGTGTATGTTATAAACAAAATTTTAATTTATTAAATAATTTTTAATGGAAACCCACTTTCAATTAATAGAGATTTACTGGGCTTTATGTTGAAAGAAAAGTACTGGCTGTTGACAGAAAAATGTAAATTCATTGCAGCTATAAACCTGCTAGATATAAAAACATTTGCTGAAGAATTTACTCAAGAGTTGTATGTGCAAGCTTTGATACAAGGAAATTTGGAGCAGCAAACTGCGCTTACTGTAATGGACTGTATTATGCAGCAGTTGAATTGTGTTGCAATAAAAGAGGTAAGCCATAGATATACAGCCCAATTATGAATAAAAAATCCGTGATTTTTTTCCCTTTTCCCAATTTCAGCATTGAGTTTGAATAGGAAAAATGGGAAAAGGAAACAAAATTCTCGCGGATTATTTATTCATAATTGGGCTGATATACATTCCAAATATAAGTATAACATATATACATTTTTTTTATTAGAAATCCTTAATGGAGGACCGAGGCACAGAAATCCCCTTAGGTTGTCATAAAATACTTTGCGCCAACTTAAATCCCAAAGATTGTAATACAATCGTGGCAAACTATCATCAAATTGGACCACGTTCTTTGCGCACTGAATGCATTTTAGAATTACTTATAATGATGCTGGAGGCAACGCTTTATGATGTCCTGCGCACCAAAGAACAATTGGGCTATTATGTCAGCTGTTCTACGCAAATTAATCATGGCATTATGGGCTATTTAATATATGTCAGTTCTCAGGAAACAAAACATTCGGCTGTTTATGTCGCCGAACGTATGGAAGCATTTCGTGTGAGCATTCAACAGATTTTACAGAATATCTGTGAGGAAGATTTTCAAAATTTTAAAAATTCCCTTATAAAACTAAAAGAAATTAAAGATGTGACATTGTATGAAGAGGTTTCGCGTAATTGGTGTGAGATAACCAGTGAAGACTATTTATTTCAACGCAAATCTAAAGAAATTGAAATTGTTCATACTTTGGAAAAGCAGGATATTTTAGAGTTTTGGCTACAAAATGAAGCTACAAATTTGCGTCAACTGTCGGTGCAAGTAATGGGTGTTAAGAACACAACAGCTGAATGTAAAGAAAGACCTGAAGACACTAATACTAATTTGGAATTAGAATTTTTAGATTTTGATAAAGATGGTGCAGCAATTGTTAATTTGGAGGAATTCAAGGAAAGTCTACATGTTTATCCTGCTATTAAAATCGAACTATAATAAAAACTGCCACAAGTAACAAGCAAACAGGTAAATCTTAAGCAATAGCTTTCAAAAACTAATGTGTTTATTAAAAAAAAAAGTTCGAACATTTTAAAATTAATTTAGTTTTTATAGACGTACTATCATCCAAATGTGTGAAAAGAGATTACTTTTGTTTCATTGATATTTCCCTCTACATGTTATTTACATTTTTGTTTACTATTTTCAAGTTTTTTAATTATTTCATTACATAAGTAGTTTAATTGTTTCTCTTCCCCCCTTATCATTAACTACTTACTTACACTCCAAAAAAACAAAACTAACGAACTACAAATGAATAGTTGTTAGACATAAAGATAAAAAAAAATTATTTTGATAGTATTTAGAAAAAAATACAGTGGCTTGTTAAATAAAATGTTCAAATGTATTTGCAAAAGATAAAAATGATAGCAATATTTATTTAAAATAACAAATTAATAATTCATTTAAATAATAAACTTCAGAATAACACATTTAAATACCCATAATTATGTTCAATTAACAGGCGCCAAGGCATAAAAATATAATGCATATTTGAAAGCAATTGGAAAAGAAAACTGTCTCATTTCTAGATACAATATGTCCGTCGCGGCTTCGCTGGTTGGGGCGCAATCGAAATGTCAAATTGTCCATGACTCTAATGCATAAATCAGACTGAATTTGACCGATGACATGGGTTATCTTGACTTTGGCTTATTAGCATAGACCTGTGACTTAAGAAAACCCCACAAGAAAAACTCTAATTGGATCAAATCGCACAATCTCGGTGGCCAGTTCACATCATCTCCACTTGAGATTATCAGGCTCTTAAATCGCTCGTGCAGAATGTCCAATGTGGCATGAGCCGTGTGTCTCGTAACGCACTACAGTTGAAACCACATGTCGTTGGTGTCCATATCATCTAATTCCGACCAAAATAAGTTAATAATCATAGAACTTAGCGCTCGCCGTTTACGCTGATGACCTGGTCAACGTCGTTCTCAAAGAAATATGGACCGATGACTCTGCCATACCAAAATCCACACCAAAAAGTGAATTTTTTGGGGTTGCATTGGACGCATTTTGATCACATGTGGATTGGAATCGTGCCAAATTCGATAATTTTGTATCCATTCATCCAGAAAAGGTTCTCATTGCGCGGAATGTTGCCCGAACAGAACAGATAAAACTATTTTATTATTTGTAAGTGTTGTTGAACGCTATTTGGTGATTTGGAAAAACAAACTGAATAAATATAACAACCAATTCGACAGATGTAGCTTCAACAATGCGGCCGCTATCTATTGTCAAAGTTTGGAAGTCCCTATTGGAAGAAGGCTTTATATTCTGAATCGTTATTGATAGCACAATCGATATAGCATTCATTATTGATACATCAATATATTCGGTATAGTCGAAATTAGATTTAATCTTGAACCTAACCTAACTCGATATTTATTTATTTATTTATTTTTATTTATTTATTTCAAATCATGTAATATAAATATATTTTTAACAAAATTTTGCTAAAAAAATTTCACCAATTTTTTTATCTAATTGTTTTCACCCAATTTTTTATCACCAAAAAATTATTTAATGCTATTTAAAATCGACCTAAATTAAAAAAAATGTCACAAATTTTTTTCACCCAAATTTAAAATCAACCTACATAATTCGTTTTTTTCACAAAATTAAAAAAAAAATAAAATTTCACTAAACCGTTTTTTAAACCCCGTTTTTTCAATTTTTTTTTTATTTATTATTTTCACCCAAATTTTTCACCAAATTAAAAAAAAAAATCATTAAAATTTGTTTCACCAAATTGTTTTTATCTATTATTTTCACCCAAATTTTTACTTCCCAAAATATTATTTTTCTCCAAACATTGCCGATAGTCCCATAGAGATATTTGACACACATTTTTTCACCTATTTAAAAAAAAAAATTTACCAAATCTAATTATTTTCATCCAAATTTTGTATCCCCAAAAAAATTATTTATTGCATTTAAAATCGAACTACCTTGTTTTTTTCACCAAATTAAAAAAAAAAATTTCACCAAAAAATTTTTTTCGCTACTTTTTTTTCACCAATTAAAAAAAAAATTCACACAAATTTTTTTCACCAATTTTTTTTTATCGATATATTTAAAATCGAGATATTCTACACACATTTTTCACCTATTTAAAAAAAAAATGTTTACCAAATCTAATTATTTTCATCCAAATTTTGTATCCCCATAAAAATAATTTATTGCATTTAAAATCGAACTACCTCGTTTTTTTTCATCAAATTTGTGAAATTTTTTTTCACTATCTTTTTTCACCAATTTAAAAAAAAAATTCACACAAATTTTTTTCACTAAATTATTTTAACTATTATTTTCACCCAAATTTTTAATAACTCGTTTTTTTACCAAATAAAAAAAAAATCACTAAAATTTTCTTTCACGACCTTTTTTTCTACGCTAATCAACATTTCACATGAAATATGTTCCCTTTTCCCATTTTTCGTTCATCAACTTTGTTCACGTGAAAAAATTCCCCATGTTGTGAAATTTTTAGATGGAATTTTGTAAACAATAAACAGCTGCTACGAACAAAATCAACTATTGTGAATGAAAAGTTTAGGGGAATATCACGATAGCAATTTTCGCTTCGAGGGAAATGGATATTTCATGGGAACATAAATTTCACATGTTTTTCACGATAGGGGTGATTATTTTAATTTTTTTCACTCAAATTTTTAATCTCCAAACATGATACAAACATTGCCGAAATAGTTTGTATCATGTTTATTTCACGACCTTTTTTTCACCAAATTAAAAACAAAAAAATTTCACTAAAATTTTTTTTCACCAAATTTTTTTTATTTATTATTTTCACCAACATTTTTTTCACTCAAATTTTTAATCCCCAAAATATTATTTTTCTCCAAGCATGATACAAACATTGCCGAAATAATCCCACTTAGGTTGCTGTTTAAAATCATTTTTAAAATATTTAAAATCGAGAAATGCGACACACATTTTTTCACCTATTTTTCACCAACATAATTTTTAACCCAAAATAGTTTTCACCAAAAATAGCTTTAATATTTATCCTAAAAGGTAAAGGCCGCATACTGCAATCTGCATTCAATATTTTTATTCGGCGAATTCGAAAATTTTTTTAAAGATTTGATTTAAATCTTGATATTTTTTGTTTTTAAGAAAATATGTTGCCTTTATTACTGACTTTTCTTGAAATAATAATTATAAAAAAACACTTTATCTTTTTACAATTTACTGGTTATGGGGTCTTTATTTTTTTTTTGTTTATATATGTTTAAGGATTCGTATAAAAAAATATTTTTATGATTTATAACAATAATATAGTACTTTGTATTTTCTTTTTTTGAGCATATGCCTGGAAAAACATTGCTGGTCATTTACAAAAGTGTTTTTTTTTTCTAAATTTTATAGTTGTTAATACAACAATATACACAAAAATACAATATAATAAATTTAAATCAATCTTAATATATTCACAGTTAATTATTGGCTTAGTGTTGTTTTAGATATCTTTTGATGCATTTGTATGTTTAAAAAAAAAACAAAAAAAAAATTTAACAAAAACATAAAATTAACAAATTAGTTTCCAATTAATTAAGGAAATTTTCGAAAGGAATAGAAATACATAAGGAAAATTTATTTAATATATTAATAAAAGATAATAAAAAAATGAAACAGTTCATATTTTAAATGAATAACAACAAATAATTTGTTTTAATGACTGCTTGCCTTATTGTATAATAAATGACGGTTCAGCAGAACAAAAAAAAAACGTTCTTTAAAAAGTCTATAGTTTTTGCATTTCTGTAACGTCTTGTATATTTTTAGTTTTAACAATTTTTGCTTGTATATAATCACCACTATCGTCACCGGACAACAAAGAGTCTTGATTGGGATCCATTTTAACGCTGCCAGAGCGTAGCAGAATGCGCGATAGCAAGGACGAGCTGGAAGCACGACGTCTGGGTAAATCCTCCAAACCTCTATGCAAGGACAGTTGATCTGGTTCACGTTCTTTAGAGGTGGCCACATATTGCATATATTCAGCCGTGCGTAAAGAGGTCGCATTGGGTTTGCGATAGAATTTCAGTAGCAGCGAAGAGCACACCACCGACACCGAACTGGCCGCCATGGCCACAGAAGCCATCCAGGGCTGTAGGGTTATGCCGAAGGGAGCGAATATACCAGAGGCCAAGGGTATACCCAAAAGATTGTACATACTGGCAAAGAGGAAGTTGTATCGTATGCGCTTTACAGTTTTACGCGACAAATCTAGACAGGCCACCACATCTAAGAGATCATTACGCATGAGCACCACATCGGCCGCTTCAGCAGCCACATCTGTGCCGGCCGCTATAGCAATACCAACATCGGCTTGTGCCAAAGCAGGACTGTCATTGACACCATCACCCACCATGGCCACACGTTTGCCAGACTCTTGTAAGCTCTGGATTTTGGCCACCTTGTGTGAGGGCAAAACTTCAGCAAAGACACGGGTTATGCCCACCTTGATGTATAAATTATAAATTTAGTATAGATTTTAAGTCAAATTCAAGCTT
Organism: Calliphora vicina; assembly: GCF_958450345.1. Classification (NCBI taxonomy): domain Eukaryota; kingdom Metazoa; phylum Arthropoda; class Insecta; order Diptera; family Calliphoridae; genus Calliphora; species Calliphora vicina. The sequence goes on from NC_088783.1 coordinate 119,773,317, forward strand.
TTTTTAAAACTAGCAGAATCTGGTCCGCATTGCTGCTCCGATTCGTGATTTATTATAAAGAATATTCAGATTTAATGTAGAAATTCTATTAATTTCTACTAGTTTATTTTTCAATAGCTCTCTCTACATAAAGATCGAAATGTTCTTCAAATATTAAAATAATCGTTTTAGCAGTTCTCATGTAAATGATTAAAATATGTGATAATTTTTCGGACATTCCCTCCCATCGAAATTATATCCAAATTGTTCTTCAATTTGGAGCAGTTCTTGAATTTATCAATTACGAACTTTGATTTCTCTTTTATGTGTGATCAATATAAATGATCTTCTTTGCAAAAGTTGATTTTTGTAAAGAAATTTAGGCTTTTCAATAGAAAAATCTCGTAAGAGTAGATACAAAGGTCCACAAGTTACCAGGGAAAACATTCTGAAATCTAATTTCAAGTGATAAACAGACAACTTTAAAGATCCCCATGAACATTGTTAAAATTACACTGGCTTAATGAATAATATAACTACAAAAACAATTCCACTTACCTCTCTGGCTATACTAGCTGCTGTATTCTTATTATCTCCCGTCAGCAATATAACTTCAATGCCCATTTTCTTTAAAGTGTAAACCGCCAAATGAGCCTCTGGCTTTACCATATCCGACACAGCAAACATACACACCAGCTGACCATTCAAAGCACACAATACAGCCGTATGACCTTTGGATTCCTCCTCAGTCATGGCACTATTGATTTCACTGGAAACATTAATGGCATTACGCAGCATCCATTCGCGATTACCGATAAGTACATTGATTTCATTAGCCAAGATAGCATTAACATCACCCACATTGTCAGTGTTAGAGGAGTTATCATCTAATTGTAGCAGTTGTAAATGTTGCTGTTGCTGAGCGGCTAGTTTACGTTGAGTTTCATCTGTATCGGTTATAAGTTCAGTAATGGAAACACCATTTTCCAGTTGGATGGGAGCCTGTTGTAGATTATGGCCATGTGAACGATAACTATTTTCGAAATTAATGATTTTTTCAGCATTGCAAGCTTGTCTTAAGGCCGTATCATAATGAGAGACCATAACTTTAATACCACAGCCAGGAACAGCCTGGAAATTTTCAGTTTTACCCAAAGATTCTTGAGACAACATTTCCCTGGAAAATCGTACAATGGCCGAGGCTATGGGATGTTCACTATTGGCTTCAGCAGCTCCTACAATAGTGAGAGCTCTAGCTAAACTGCACACCGCAGGCTTGACAAACATAATGACCTTTGAAGTCATGGGGGTGCCATAGGTAATAGTGCCCGTTTTATCAAAGACCACAGTTTTAACCTAAAATTAGTTTTAAAAAAAATAACCACTTAAACATTTACTTTTTCATATATTTAATCACACTTACCTTATGAGCATTTTCCAAGGCAGTGGCTCCTTTTACCAAAATACCATTTATGGCTCCCGTACCAGTAGCCACCATTACGGCCGTGGGTGTAGCCAAACCCAAAGCACAGGGACAGGCTATAGCCAAAACGCTTAAAGCACACTTAAATGCATAGCTCACCACTATGGTGTTTGTGTCCATGTGGGCCTTGTGTTCCATGGCTACTGGCACCAAGCCAGGGTCTATGAAACCCGCTATTATCCAGCCTATCAGAGTCACACTTGAGACTACCACCACAAATGGCACAAAATAGCCCGCAATTTTATCGGCCAACTGTTGTATGGGGGCTTTAGAGGTTTGAGCCTCCTCCACCAAGCGCACTATTTGAGCCAGTGTAGTATTCTCACCAGTATGAGTGGCTGATATTAAAAGTACACCATTTTGGTTGATGGAGCCACCTATAACTACAGCACCTTTGCGTTTAGCCACCGGCATAGATTCGCCGGTAATCAGCGATTCATCGCAGGTTGAGTGGCCATATAAAACCTTGCCATCCACTGGCACTTTGGCGCCCGGTATAACCTTCAAAACATCTCCGCGTTGTACATAATCCACAGAAATCACTTTTTCCGAAGTGATTTCAAAATCCTTAGAGATTTCCACCAAAACCGCTTCGGCCGCCTTCAAAGACAACAGCTTGGACAAAGCCTCTGAAGTTTTACCCTTGGCTATGTGCTCCAACCATCTGCCCAGTGATATGAATATCAGCAACATGGGTGGTGTATCGAAAAATGTCAATGGCGAAGAGTTTTGTTCCATTAATATGGCCGCTATAACCACTGCCACCGAGTAAATATAAGAGATGGTAGTCACCATGGAAATTAACACATCCATGTTGGTGGTGCCATGTTTTATGGCCTTGTAGGACTGTACATAGAAATGCCAACCACCAAAGAACTGCACCGGTGTGGAGAGTAAAAACATGACCAGATTTTCCATCGACAGTCCCGGCACTATGCAACACATATTGGCATGTCCTCTTTTGCCCATTTCAGCCATAAAATAGATCATGGCAATCATACAGGGTCCACCAAAGATGAGAGAAATAAGAAAGGCGGTACGCCATTTGCGTATCTCCTCTTTGTGCTCTAAGTAACTGTGGGCCATTTTGTCTTTGCCGGAAAGTAGATGGGCTTCAAAGCCCAATTGTTCGATGGCTTCACATATGTTGCGGGGTCCAGTGAGTTCGGTATTGTAGCGGAATTTGCCTGAAAAGGGGGAGATAATAAAACATTATTTAAAAAAAGTGTTTTTTTTTTGAAGGAGACGAAGGTACTTTCTTTAAAAAGTACTTTTTCAAAAGGTAATTTCTTTAAAAAGTACTTTTTTAAAAGGTACTTTCTTAAAAAAGTACTTTTTCAAAAGGTACTTTTTCAAAAGATACTTTCTTTAAAAAGTACTTTTTCAAAAGGTACTTTCTTTAAAAAGTACTTTTTCAAAAGGTACTTTCTTTAAAAAGTACTTTTTCAAAAGGTACTTTCTTTAAAAAGTACTTTTTCAAAAGGTACTTTCTTTAAAAAGTACTTTTTCAAAAGGTACTTTCTTTAAAAAGTACTTTTTCAAAAGGTACATTCTTTAAAAAGTACTTTTTCAAAAAGTACTTTCCTTAAAAAGTAGTTTTTCAAAAGGTACTTTCTTTAAAAAGTACTTTTTCAAAAGGTACTTTCTTTAAAAAGAACTTTTTCAAAATGTATTTTCTTTAAAAAGTACTTTTTCAAAAGGTACTTTCTTTAAAAAGTACTTTTTCAAAAGGTACTTTCTTTAAAAAGTACTTTTTCAAAATGTACTTTCTATAAAATGTACTTTTTCAATAGGTACTTGCTTTAAAAAGTACTTTTTCAAAATGTACTTTCTTTAAAAAAGTACTTTTTCAAAAGGTACTTTCCTAAAAAAGTACTTTTTCAAAAGGTACTTTCCTTAAAAAGTACTTTTTCAATCGGTACTTTCTATAAAAAGTACTTTTTCAAAAGGTACTTTCCTTAAAAAGTACTTTTTCAAATAGTACTTTCTTTAAAAAGTACTTTTTCAAAAATTGTATGAGATTAAATGGGTTTTTAGACATTATTAAGAAATAATTATGAAATTGAATAGTTTTTGTTAAATTATGTTATTGAAATTGTTTGTGCATTTCTCATTTTCTTGAACATTATTTTAAATATCTTCCATAATACATATAAAAATTAATGTCTTTCATCGATTCATCGAACTTGCATGGGTTCAATGCACTTATACGAATGGAGAGCCGCTTATTTACAAAATTCAGGCACGAATTACCTAAATCCAACCACTTCACTATCTATTTAACCCCAGCTGAGTCTACATCATTGTATTTTTTGCTGGGTAGGTAAACATCTTATTTAATGTCCCATTTCCTTTTAACGTAACTTTTATTTGCTATTAATTAACATATTTAGAGCAAACTTTAGCTTAACTAATTACAAAAATTATAACAAATTAAACCATTTCCTTTGCTATTAAATATTAAACCTATAAAACATTTAAGTTATTTTATTCTGTTTGCACTCTAGGCTGAATAATGCATTAAAATAAAAATAATATTAGCTTGACATGTTGTTATTGAACTTTTATTTACAAGTTTGTTTTCAAATTAGCGCTCTTTCACTCTCTCTAAAAAATTTCTTCAACATTTTGTTGTTTCTGTTGTTGGAACACAAAAAATTCAAATAATTTTACTAAAAAATTATAAACAAGTTTATTTATTTTTATTTGTACGCTCTATTTTATTTTCATATATAAATTAGCAATAAAATAGCCAACATTAAGTTAAGTTAGATTTTGACACTAAAAAAAAATGTATTTTATTATTGTTGCCGCTCTAAATTAAACCGCCCGGCCCCACCACAAACAAGCAAACCGAACTACATACAACGTCTTCTGTTAGTTAATGATGAATGCAGAGATAAGCTCCAGCAAACCAGCACGTATGGCCAGCTATTAAAAAGACTTAATTCTTCTTAATTCCCCAAAAAAATATTAATTAATCAAATGGACAATTTTAAAAATGACTTAAAAACGAATTTATAATTTCAATGTCTGATTGTTTAATGTAGGTTGGTAGGTAGGTAGGTAGGAGTGTATATGTTGTGTGGACTGATAAGGGGTTATTAGTACTTGCGAAAAAGTAACAGAAATGTAAAAAATATTTACAATATAAAAGAGACACTAATATGGTAAATAAATTCTTTCAATTGCTATTAGCAACAGGGAAATGTAATTAAGTTTAACGAAATAAATACATCATGGAAAGACAAACACCGCAACAACGTCTCCAAATTCGGCAGTATAATGAAAATTAGCTTTCTGTGGCAAATATGTATTTTTCGTGTAGCTGGCTAATTTGCTTTCCGGAACTCTCAACTGACGTATCTAGATCTAAAAGATAATTTCTTCTAAAAGATACTTTCTTAAAAAATCTTTTCAGAAAAAACTTTTTCAAAAAGGTATATTTTTTAAAAGGTACTAAAAAAGTACTTTTTTAAGGAATTTTCTTTAAAAGGTACATTCTTTAAAATGTAGTATTGGAATAGGAACTTTCTTTAAAAAGCTATTTTTCAAAAGTAACTTTTTCAAATGGTATTTTCTTTAAATGTACCTTTTCTTCAAAAATTACTCTCGTAAAAGGTACTTTCTTCAATATGTACTTTTGTAAAAGGTACTTTCTTCAAAAAGTATTTTTGTAAAAGGTACTTTCTTCAAAAAGTACTTTTGGAAAAGGTACTTTCTTCAAAAAGTACTTTTGTAAAAGGTACTTTCTTCAAAAAGTACTTTTGTAAAAGGTACTTTCTTCAAAAAGAACTTTTGTAAGAGGTACTTTCATCAAAAAGTACTTTTGTAAAAGGTACTTTCTTCAAAAAGTACATTTGTAAAAGGTAATTTTTTCAAAAAGTACTTTTGTAAAAGGTACTTTCTTCAAAAAGTACTTTTGTAATAGTTACTTTCTTCAATAAGTACTTTTGTAAAAGGTACTTTCTTCAAAAAGTACTTTTCTAAAAGGTACTTTCTTCAAAAAGTACTTTTGTAAAAGGTACTTTCTTCAAAAAGTACTTTTGTAAAAGGTACTTTCTTCAAAAAGTACTTTTCTAAAAGGTACTTTCTTCAAAAAATACTTTTCTAAAAGGTACTTTCTTCAAAAAATACTTTTCTAAAAGGTACTATCTTCAAAAAGTACTTTTCTAAAAGGTACGTTCTTCAAAAAGTATTTTTTCAAAAGGTACTTTCTTCTAAAAGTACTTTTTCAAAAAGTACTTTCTTATAAAAGTACTTTTTTAAAAGGTGCATTCTTCTAAAAGTACTTTTTCAAAAGATACTTTCTTCTAAAAGTACTTTTACGACTACTCTCTTATCTCATCTATATATATAAAAATGAAATGGTCCATGTACAGTGAATGTCACTTAAAATCGTACACCATCGTAGTCAAATTTTATTCATTAGTTTTAGAAAGTTGATGTTTTGGAAATATTTTAAAATGCTATTTTTATATTGTGTGTGCTATTACCTATCAGAAAATTGGGTATAATTTTAATTGCCCTTATCCACAAATAAAAAAAATGGGTAAGACTGTCAGTGCCCAGAATATCAACGCTTCATTTAAAATCGTAAAGGCACTAAAAAATAGCAAATGATACCCTACAAAGTATTAGGATTATTTAATATTAACATTTTTTATTATTTTTAAAGTTTTAATTATAATTTAATATAATTGTACGAATTTAAGTGAAATATGAATTTTGTGATGTTCTTTAATTTTCATCAATATTTTTTTAACGAATTGAGGTTTTGTTAACTTTTTTGTTGAAATACATATTTTTTGTTCCAATTTATAAAATGACTTTTAATTTTTTATATAATCACCTATTATTGCCTGTAAAATTTCATAATATTTAAAAAAAATATGTTGTACGATTTTGAGTGACACTCACTGTATGTAATGTCATCACGTGAGAACGGCTGGAGCGATTTGACTGATTTTTTTTATTCGATTCGAAATTTTCAGGAGATGGTTTGTAAAGAAAAAAAATTCAAAAATTCCGGGTAAAACTCGGAAATTCTTTTTTTTTCCGAGTCCAGTCAACTGTAATAAAAAAGCTCCCTAAAGTATGCAGTACAAATTTAGATATTTTATTTAAAAATAAATAAGAACAGGCTGGAAACTTGAAGAACTAACATTAGTAAATGCTACCGGGCAAAGCCGGTGCGATCAACTAGTGTAGAATATTATTTATTTTCACTTTTTAGTATTTTATTGAAAGATCTTGACCAACATTATAATAGTCAATTGTTGTTTATTCTAATCTTATTAGAAATGATTAATAGAGATCTGTTATGCATGAGTGTTTTCTTATTTAGATTTGTTTGCTTATATTTGTTAAAAATTTCGAAATTATTTTTTAAATCCTATAAAAATAAAACCCTTTTTTAATTTTTACACACGAATTGTATGCATAATAAAACCACCATATTGAAAATTGTTAACATTTTCATACATTTCAATGAGCTTATCATTAAACAATCATAATCTTAACCTTAAACGTGTTAACTGCAATATAAAAAAAATAGTGTCATAAATTAAATATGGTTGATACAAAAATTTGTTTTATTAACAAAAATATGTAAACGAAAATGCTCTAAAAACTTAATATTTGGCTATAAATTCGATATCTTTTCGAACATACTGTACAAAATATATAAAGTATTTTCATTTGACATAGTTTAATACAAAATTTTATACGTTCATTGCCCTTCTGCTTTGTGTTTGTTGTGAGTTTTAATTAGAAATTCTTAAAGTGTAAAACGGAAAAGAAAAACAAAACAAATTCACTTTTAAACAATTTGTGATTTGTTACTACTAATAATTTATGAGATAACTAAAGTGTAGAATATTTAAAATAGCAAAAAAAAAAAATAAACAAAGAAATAAACAAAACAACAATTATTAATACTCATTTGTCTTGCAGTTATTAAGGGAGTTGTTTGCTTGTTAGATAACATCTTGAAATTATCATTTCATTTGCAAATAACATCCCAGCAAAAAAAGTGAGGAAGAAGATGCAGAATTTTCACAACAAATAGCATGCTTGATGTACTTCCAATTTTGGTGAAAAAGCTATGAATTTTACATTAGCTTGTCATTGGAGGGATGTTGTTAATTTTTGACAACTTTTTACTTAATAAATTCGATGCTTTCGATGCGATTAAATTTCGATTTTAAGGTGTTATTTTAATGTAGGTAGTGGATACCTATATTTTTTGGCATCTTGGATGGAAATATAAATAATAGAAAAAAAGAGATGTAATTGAGCATTTATAAACTGATTTTAATGTAGTTATAAAATTTATGAAACAATGGTTGATTAATTTTAATGATTAAAAAATTTAAAAATTGTTTGTATACCAATTTTTACAGGTTTTAATAAATTTTATAAAATTCAAAAAATGTAGGAAACAATTACATCAACGAAATATTTATAATTCAGTGTCAAATACCCATATTTAAAATCACATCTTCAGAGGTAGAAAAGATTCATTTGCAACTTTAGATGTGATTAAAATGTCATATGTAAAGATGCACTTCCATTATTTTTTGCTGGGATGTTTATAATTCTAATGAAAATTATTTTTTCCTTTTGTCTTTTATTGTCATTAGTTTATTTAATTTTGCTTATTTGTTTATTGTTTATAACGAACAAGTTGCTTACAAAACATAATTTAGCTTTACTAATAGCTATATTTTTGTAGTTGTCATGTAAATATTTAAAATAAAACGTCTTGTAGTATCAGGTTTGTAATCGTATTAAGGGCTGTTTGTTAAGCCTTTTAAAAAGGTTTTGCTGGAAATGTTTAAATTTCTTTAAATAAAACAAAATATCAGAGAATAACAAGGGTAACTAATTAGTTTTTCAAATTGAAAATCAATTGTTTGATTTTGGATGAAAAATGGTAAAAATTTTAATGTATTTTTGTATTAAGTTTGAAATAAAACAATTTAAATAACTCCGGGTTTTGCTGGAAACACACCGATTGGTCATAGTGAATGTGTTCCCTCGGTTCCAACGTGCGAGAGATGATATGTGCGGTTTAGAAGTCTTCATTTTGACACGAAAGACAAAAATCGGCCCAGAATTGAAGGCATTACTACATAAAGATTGTTGTCAAACTCAACAAGAGCTTGCAAAATCATTGGGAGCAATTTGAAAAACGCTTGCGAGCAGTTCTTTTGGCGCGGAATCCATATGTAACCAGAAAGATGGGAAAAGGTCTAATTTCAATAAATTTATATTGTACAAATGTTTCAAAATAAAAGCTAAAAATTTAAAAAAAAATCTCGCACTTTAAGGTTATACACCCAATAGTTTTTTGGTGAAGAATGCTTTTCAATGAAAAATCTTCATTTATTGATTAGCGGAAATTGTTATGTGATTTTAATCCAATTTATTTAAAACTAGTTGATCGCCCCGGCTTCGCCCGATAGCATTTACTAATGTTAGTTCTTCAAGTTTCTATAACCCACCATACCAGCCTGTTCTTATTTATTTGCAAATAAAATATCTAAATTTGTACAGCATACTTTAGGGAGATTTTTTATTACAGTTGACTGGAATCACAAAACAAAGAATTTCCGAGTTTAGCCCGGAATTTATGTGATTTTAATCCAATTTATTTAAAACTAGTTGATCGCCCCGGCTTCGCCCGGTAGCATTTACTAATGTTAGTTCTTCAAGTTTCTATAACCCACCTACACCATCTGTTCTTATTTTATATAAAATATATAAAAATATATAAATTTGAACTGCATACTTTAGGGAGCTTTTTTATTACAGTTGAATGGACTCACCAAAAAAAGAATTTCCGAGTTTTGTCCGGAATTTTTGAATTTTTTTTCTTTACAAACCATCTCCTGAAAATTTCGAATCGAATAAAAAAAATCAGCCAAATCGCTCCAGCCGTTCTCACGTGATGACATTACATACATGGACCATTTCATTTCAACATATGATTTTATAGTTTATCTTTCTTACTGTTTTAAGAATGACCTTTAATATTTGCTTTAAAATATTATTGAATTTTATAAAGAACATGAAATAAACATCTGCTTTTCTAAACAATTTGAATTTGTAATAGGTACATTTATAAATTTAATTTAAACTCCAGATGCTAAAAGTCTGATATAAAATGCACGATGACTTCATTTACAATACAATTTATTTGTTTAATAATGTTTCAAATGTTCCAATTATATTGTCATGCTGTGGTTTTTCACTATGCCAACAAAAGTAGGGTTTTGGAATTTTAATTTTAGCTTAAATAAGAGTGTTAATATATTATAAAGCACGAAATAAAAATATTTTATATAGAAAAAGTTAAAATAAAATAAATCAATACAAGACAATAAAAAACTAGAATGTTTTTCAAGCTGAATTTAGAGACAAAAAAAATACATTAAACAAAAATAAATTTAAACAATTACAGCTAAAAGACAAAGACTATGGATTTTATATACATAATTTGAATATAGTTTATTAAACAAAGTCTACTTTAAATACTGATAAACCTCTATAATGTAAATTACCTAAATGAATCATTATTTTTGTATAAAAACAAAGAAAAAAAAATACCCCAAATGAGGCGGATCTCATAGGGGTTTAATTTAAAGAGCAATAATAAACTTATTATTCAAAACAAATTGCAAAAAAAACTTAATTTTTCTCTCATATAAGAACAAAATTAAAAACCTTGAAAAGATTTCTCCAACTGCCCCCTAAGCCACTATATAAAACAGATAATTTGAAAGTTTTTAATAAACAAAACATTAAATAAGATATTTGTTTTAAACAATTATACAATAATCAAGGTTTTTTCCTTAACATTATACATTTCATAAAGTAATCCACAAGAATATCATAATTTACCAAAATTTAAAAGCATTAAAGTGAAGGTTTGCAGTTATAGTTTTTAGCCACAACAATTTTAAATGTTATAAAATCATTCATTAACAATTAAGAGTCATAAGAAACTGTATTTTATTTCTTTTTTGTAAATAAAAAGTGAAATGTTTTACACAATTCCCTCGAAAGCTTTTGAATCCCAGTTACAAAAGAAAATAAACGTGCTAAATACAAAATCGCACACATTAACAGTTTGTGATTTAATAAGTTAACAAAAGTTTTTGTAAAATAAATAACAAATAAATGAGAGCAGAACAGAACAGCTAAAGAATTTATTTCTAGAATTTAAAAATAAAATTTTAGGGATTTCCAGTAAAAAGTGGTTTCCACTAGAATTCTTTATTTTTATTTAAAGCTACAGAGGAAAACTTGTTAGTTATAAACTTTATCTAGTAAAATCCTATTGCAATTATCACATAATTCCAATCCAATTGTAGGTTTCACTAACTTCGTTAAAATATGCTGTGTGAAACCCACAGACCTACTAAAAATCGGTCCACAAATTCCGGAAATATCGTAAAATATCATAAAGACTGAGATATAAAAATTAAACAGTCTGGTGCTATTTTGCACCATTAAACTTTTTTAAAAAAAAAAATTGGTGAAAAAAAATGTTTGAATGGAAAAAATATTTTTCCCGAATTTGACCCATTGTCAGACCGAATTTTTATGGCATTATAAACGTCGTTGGAAAGGTCTTTGAAATATCTATCATTAGATATCCATATTGTCTATGTTAATGATTTATTAATTCAGATATAGATAAAAAAGGTTAAAAAACACGAAGAAGTCATGATTTTTTGTTTATATCTCAGCCATTTGTGGGCCGATTTTCTTGAATTTAAATAGCAACTAAACCAGAACTATAGAAGATATATTGTACATATTTGAGAGCTTCGGAAAGTCAATTTTAACAGACAGACAGGCGGAATTGCTATATCGAAATACAAAAAAAAATTATTCCCTAAAAATCTGTTTTTTTTTACCAACTTACCCCTTTTTGTTAATAAAGTAACCGTGGCAGCCGTCACACCTTTCAGTTTACCCACATGAGTCTCGATTTTATTAACGCAGGAAGCACAAGTCATGCCCTTAATTTCTATCTCTACCTCAGCCTCACCACTATTGGGTTCTTCTAGCAGCTCCGAGGGAAAACCCAATTCTGTTATCGATTTAGCTATACTTTCGGGTGTAATGACATTTGCATTGTATTTAACTTCCGCCTTGGCAGCCAATAATGCCACCAATACACTGTCTATGCCATAGATTTTGCGGCAATGTCTTTCTATGGTAGCCACACAACTGGCACAAGTCATACCACGTATGTGCAGAAAACACTTGGATAACAGCTCATCCTCAATGGCCAATGCAGTGGCATGGCCATTGGCTGAATTCGGTTTTTTGGGTGAGGTGAGAGGAGTTAAAGACTTTTGCTTGTTTGCTACTTTGGGACTATTTTTGGCAGAATTTGTACTAGAGTTATTATCCAACACACTTGCCTCGAAACCCATATCATCAATCATTTCGGCCACCTCTTGGGCTTTCAATATGGCTGGCTCAAATTCCACTTCAGCCTGTTTGTCTTCCAAACTAACCTTGATTGACTTGATGCCCGGTTTGCTGCCTATATTACCCTCGATATTTTTCACACAACTTTGACAGGTCATGCCAATAATCCTCACCAGACATTTGTCATAAGCTTCACCATTTGTTTGTTGTGTTTGTCCATTATTTACATTTTCATCGTATGAGCATTCAAAGCCCATTTCGTCAATTTCGTAGGCAATTTTTGAGGGAGTTGTTTGTGAGCTATCGTAGGTAAAGTAGCCAGCATTTTCGGCCAGCTCCACCCTGCATGTGATAATACCTGGTTTTGTGGCAATATTGCCCTCAATGTTTCTTACACAACTTTGACATGTCATGCCTATAATAGGCAGTCGTATTTCTTTGTGCGTATTCGCATTGTTCATTATGCCCAATGTATCCAGTTCCACTAGGTTTTCTTCATTATGCTTCGCTGTGGTAGTGAAAGGCATTTGTTGCTCCATTGTTTTTGTTGTTGTTTTTGCTGTATTGCTTGTCTTATCGTCTACTTTGTTCACAGTGCATTGCTTTTATAATTTTAATTTTTTCCTTTTTCTTTCTCGTTTTTATATCACCTTTCTTAATCTATTTATTTTTTGTAATATTTGGGTTTTTATTTTAATTTTTTTCACTTAAAATTTGTTTAAATTAATGGCAATTTATAAGTTTCACTCTATTAATTAATTTTAATCATTTTTCAAAAGGAAAATATCTAATTTTTTTTATTGCCCACCATTAAGAGCAGCTACACCTCACTACCGTTTCCAAAAAAAAAATTCCCGTTCCTTGCTCTTTGGACTGAATAAATCGACTGACTGCTAATAAGAAAGCGAAATTAACACAAGTGTCAAGTTAAAACTTTGAAAATGTCAAAATCATAATCATTTGTTTAGAAAGGAGATCTAAAGTAAATACAAGAAAATGACTTGGTAGCACTATTACAATGTTGCCAGTTGGTTTACAAATTTGAAATAACGGTATATTTGTATTTAAAAAAGAACAATACTGGATTGATTGCTCTTTAAATTCGGGAAAATCGCAGAGATAGAAGCAAAAAAAAACACATTTTTTTTTGATTACTAAGTCATTAACATATACAATATGGGTATTTAATGAAAACCATTTTAAATACCCTTCCAATGACGTATATAATGACATAGAAATTCGGACAGACAATTGATAGTAGTAAGGAAAAATATTTTTCTTAACCAAAAAATTATTTTCACAAAATTTTTTTTTACCAAAAATTTTTTTCTTCAAAAGTTATTTTTGGGAAAACATTTTTTTTTGTATTATGATTTAGTTTAAATATGCTAAATTCCCTTTTTAATTATTATAAATTCACTGAAATTTATTGATGGGGCATAAGCTAGTATGAACATTTCAATGGTTGCTTAGGCCACATCATCAGGAAAACTTTTCCCAAAAGGCTTTAGAAAAGCTAAAGATATTATACAAATGAAACTATAGAACGAATGGTAATTACAGACAATCAAGTCAACTTTCAATCCTTAACTTAAAGTATACTTTGTTGAAGAGTATATAAGATAAGGCACAGCCAAAATCTTATTTTTAAAAATTTTTTTATTGAGAACAAAAGTTAATTCCTATTATTTTATACATACTTACACTTTATAAATATTTCACAACAATTTCCCATTTTTTTCGTGTTTTAACTTTAACAATTGTTTAATTTTTCTTTGTTTAAAATAATAATAAAAAAAAAATACAAACGTTAATTTCGATAGAAATATAATAAAAAATAATCAATTGCTAAAGATCCCTTGTGCAACAATATTTGCTACATTTCAAAGCCAAAATCGTTAAATGTTCCATAAATCACAAATGCCTATTTTCTCAATCTTGCAGCACTGCAGCGTTAGCCACCACACTGGGATTATTGACCACCTCACCCAAAGCATCCAATACTTCCTTACGGTAATCATCAAACTCACCATCAATCTCATTAATGGTTTGCTCTTCGATGACATACAGGGTACAGCCGGTTTCACGTATCAAACGTTCGTCGTGAGAAACAATGATAACGCCACCCTCATATTCGTTGATAGCTTCAGCTAAGGCATCAATAGATTCAATATCCAAATTGTTAGTAGGTTCATCAAGAATCAATACGTCGGGAGCACTAAGACACAATTCAGCCAGGGCCACACGAGCCTTTTGACCACCCGAAAGATCCTTCATTTTGATGGTATGTGCGTGACTAATTAGACCAAAGGAACCCAAGGCTTTGCGGGCTTTTTCATGGGGTAAGTTGAAAAGACGTTGTAAATACTCAGCGGCCGACTCTTCGGCGGTCAAATGTTCACCAGAGTGCTGATCGAAACGACCAACACGCAAACGATGATTTTTCCTTTGCTCACCCTGTTGAGGCTCCAGTTCACCCAGCAATAGTTTGAGGAAAGTAGATTTGCCCACACCATTAGGGCCCACAATAGCCACACGACTCGTTAAATCTATACCAAAGTCTACACTTTTAAATAATTTACATTGGCCTTCAAAGCCAAAAGTGATATTGTGCAAACCCAAAATAGGAGGCTGCAATTGTGAAGGTTCGGGAAAACGGAATTTCACTATATACTCTTTAGGTCTCTCCAACAGTTCGGTTGGTCCATCATCTTCATCCTGCTTTTGCGTTTTGGTTTTGTTCTTTTCCTGTTTACGTGTCAAAACTTCCTTTGTTTTCTTTTCGGCAGCCTTCTTTGACTGACCATGAGCCTTCAATTCCTTAATGCGTTTTTCTTGTTTCTCATATTCCTTAATCATTTCACGACGCTTTTGCACGTACATTTTCTTGAACATGGAATAGTTACCCTTGTAGTACTGCAGTTTCTTTTGATCCAAATGTATAATTTCATTACAAACATTATCCAAGAAACTTTGGTCGTGAGAAACAATCAAAAGGGTCTTCTTCCAACCCTGCAGATAATTGTCCAACCAAATGACGGCATTTAAATCTAAATGATTTGTAGGTTCATCAAGCATAAGGAGAGTGGGTTCCAAATACAAAGCTCTGGCCAAGGAGACACGCATACGCCAACCACCAGAAAACTTGTTGGTGGGTCTATTTTGCATTTCTTCGCTGAAACCCAAACCAGCTAAAATACGTCTGGCACGGGCTTCGGCTGAGTAGGCGCCAGTAGCTTTGAGTTCGGTAAAAACATCATTGAGTTCTTCCTGTACACTTAAATCACCAGCTGAAAATTGATCTTCCAATTCTTTGCATTTCTCCAAGAGTTTTAGGCGTTTAAC
Source organism: Calliphora vicina (assembly GCF_958450345.1). Lineage (NCBI taxonomy): Eukaryota > Metazoa > Arthropoda > Insecta > Diptera > Calliphoridae > Calliphora > Calliphora vicina. Next base: position 119,788,576 of record NC_088783.1, read on the forward strand.
ATCGGCCTCCAAAATGGTTTCAACGGCAGTTTTGTCGTTGGCCACAACTTCTTGTTCACAAAGCAAAACATCTATATTGGGCGGTATGGCAAAGGCACGTGTAGCAATGTGACGCAATAAAGTGGTCTTACCATGACCATTGGGACCCACCAAACCATAACGACGGCCATGGGCAATCAAAAGATTGGCATTTACAAACAAATCGTTGCCTGTTAAATAAATAAATTATTCATGGTTATTCTGTAATGCTATCGATTAGTTAATAAATTAATTACTCACCTTTGGCGGAAATGGTGAAATTCTCAATTTTAATATCCACAGCATGTTCCAAAGCAGCCTTTTGACCAGCAGTTTTCTGCACTTGAGACATGGTGAAATTGCTATCCAAATCGGAGTGACCCAAACCACCCTTTTTGGTCATGAGTTCCATTTGCCTCTCATATTCCTCCTGTTTCTTTAGCTTTTTCTTTTCCTTATGCGTCATTTTCTTTTCTTTTTTATCTTTTTCTGAAGCTTCGCTAGGCTCCTCTTCCTTTTCCACGGAAGTTTCCTTTGCCTTATCTTCTTCTATATTGAGATTTTCCATTTTTTCTTGTAGAACTGGTTCTGGTGTAGCTGATTTTTTCTCTTCAGGTTCTTTTTGTTTTGCAGGTTCAGCTGGTTTTGGTGATTTTTCTTTAGCTGGTTCAGCTGGTTTGGGTGCTTCCTCTTCTATGGGTTCATCTAACAGTTCTTCTTCGTCTTCTTGTTCCTCCTCGTCGCTCATCATTTCAAATTTGTTATTTTTCTTTTGTTGTTTTTTATTGTTCTTTTTGGCTGGTTTAGCAATAACAATGGGTTCCTCCTCCTCCTCTTCATCATCCTCCTCGTCGGCAACCTGCTTCAACAAATCAATGTCTTCGTCGTCATCGTCACTGAAATCATCTTTTTTCTTATTCTTTTTAGATTTTTTCTGTTGTTGTTTTTGCTTTGCCGGTTTGGCCACAACCACCTCTTCTTGATCTTGTTCGTCTTCCTCATCGGAATCTTGACGCTTTTTGTTGTTTTTCTTATTTGACTTGCTAACAGGTTGTGGCAGCTTTTCCTCTTCCTCATCACTCCAGTCATCTTTACCCTTCTTACCCTTTTTGTTGCCTTTTTTACCTTTATTGGCAGCCGCCTGCTGTTGCTGCGTAGACGCCTTACTATTACTAGAGGTTACACTTTCCAAATCATCATTAACACGATTGGAACTACCAGCAAAATCATCGTCTGAATCGTCACCGCCGCCGCGTTTACCCTTCTTCCCCTTCTTTTGTGATTTTTTTGACGCAATATTGGCTGGTTGTTCGTCCATGTCTTCATCGTCATCGAAATGGTTTTTCTTGCTCTTGGCCTTGTTTTTCGACATGTTTAGCTTATTGTTAAATAAAGTAAAATAATTTAAACACTAATTTTCTAACTACAAAAGGAGAAATTGTTGTAAAAAGGGTGAAAATTGTAAGGAGTTCAACTTTCACGTGGAGACGTATGCAATTTTATTTTTTTTTACAACACACACTCATACACACTGCACTAATGTCATGATGAAATTGTCAAAACAATAATAATCAATCACAATAACGTGTCGAACAGAAATGTCAAATAAAAGTGTTGGTAAAGGTTATTAATTGTATTTGTTTTTCAAAATTTTCACGACTGGATCGGCCGCGCAAGGAAATTCATGTTCCTCAGTCAGACTCGTCAAACACTCCATCTAATTTACATGGCGTGTTTGTGAGGCAGGGATAACATATTGACCAAAACCATTCGTTTTTAAAATGTTAATATCGGATGCAACTTTAATTGTATGTTTAAAAATAATAATAAAAAAAACAATTTTCTTCACCCCACACTCATATCAACCACATGCCTTGAAATATCTTTGTAAATACATCGTGCTTGATGAGAAAACAACACAAGTTCATCAAAAAGTAACATCAAGCACTGAGTGCATCGCACACATATTTTACCAACACTGCCTACTATTGTAATTTGAGTTTTTAGAATTGGCGCCAAATCACGATTTAGTTTGTGAAAATTTAATCAGTACACTCGTATTTTGGAAAGAATCTAGTTTATGTGCTAAAAAATTAAGCAACAAAAGCAAGTTAAAGTGCATCTGAGTAAAATGTCTGCCAAATCGTTAAAAATCTTATTGAATCAAGATCTTTTTGGTGCAAACACTTGATGCAGCAGGCGCAATGCAATCATCTTGCAAATACCACAACAAATTTGCTGTGCATCCCTTTAAAATTCTTGTGGACTTTTTAAATATGTTGGCTTACAGCTGCTCTGTAAGTAAAATCCAAACATTTTCATTTTAAAAAACAAATTGCACGACGAATTTTTTTATGGAAAATTTTAAATTTTATTTTAAAGAAATCGTAATCCCTTTTGTTTTGTTGAAGCCTTATTATAAGAAAAGAAACTAAAATTAAAATACACATTAAGTTGTTGCTAGACGGGTAGAATTATGTATCGCTCTTCCATAATTTTATGGTTTTGTCATTTTCCAAAGCCGCCGATGCAATAATATTCTCTGTGGGATGACAGGCCGTGCACAACACCGTGTCCGTATGGCCCTGTAACTTTTGCACCACCTCTTTCGATTGTAAATTCCATATATAAACCATATTGTCCTCACTGCCCGAAACAATCCACTAAAATTCCAAAAAAAAAAATTATTAAAAATAAAAATCATTATGTATAAAAAAAATTAGCTAACCTTGCCGCCTGTTACTGAAAAATTAGCAAATATGCAATATTTTTCATTTTTGTGGCCGGTGTAGGTTTTCAAGCATTTGCCCTTGGAATAATCCCACAATTTCAAAGTGTTGTCCAATGTGGCGGCCAAAATGTATTTGCCATTGGGTGAGAACTTGACAAAGCTGACGGGCGGGTTATCATCATCTATAAGGGTTTTCAAGCACTGGCCGCTGGCTGTGTCCCAAATGCGGCAGAGACCATCATAACTGGAACTGACAATCAACGAACCATCACGATTGAAATGTACGGCGGAGACAGGATCAGAATGGGCTGGCAATGTCTTTAGACATTTGCCAGTGCGTACATCCCATATTCGCACCGATTCATCAAAACTGCCCGAAACAATTAGATTGGATTGTGGATTAAAATTACAACAGAAAACATAATTGCTGTGGCCCTTTAAGGTTTTCAAACATTTGCCCGAGCTTAATTCCCAGACTTTTAACGTTTTATCGTCACTGCCACTCACCAAGAGACGCGAATCGGAAGACCATGCCACATCTGAAATGCCCAATTTATGGCCCGAAATGGTTTTTTCGAATTTACCATCGTAGGCTCCCCAAATTTTAATCAATTTATCGGCAGCTGCAAAGAGAAAGAAAAAACAAATATAAATTTCTTAAGATTCTCTTTATATTGTTGGCTTTATCATTAAAATTTACATGAACTAGCCAGCCATTCTCCATTGGGTGAAAATTTAACAGCTGACACCGCCTTGGTGTGTCCCGCCAACGTAAACTTCAACGTATAGTTGGGTTTTATGGACAAAGAACTTTTGTTCGATGAAGACGACGTATTACCCGCTGATGATGAAGTTTGCAAGGTATTTGGTCCACTGGGTGCTGTGGGCATGGGCTGGGGTGCATGCACTCCCGGATGTCCCCCATGAACTGGCCCTATAGGTACCATATTCTCTAATAAATTTTAAGCTGTTTTTCTATTTTCCTTAACACGTCTAATTCTTTGCACACTTTTACACTCTCTTTCCAATGTTTTTGTTACCAAAAACCTCGTGCTTTTTGTTGTTGGTTGTTTGTCAAATTTTTTTTTTTGCTGTTAATGCATATGTTTTTTCCTCTTAATAATGACGTTTAGCACGCGTGCAATTATCTGTTGTTGATGGGTATAAACCGCACTTGTATAAAGTTATTTTGTTGTTTAAAAAAATGCAATTGTTTTAAGAGTTTTATTAAATTTTGTCGTTATTGTTTGTGTTTTACTTAATTTTAATTCGTACTCGTGCTTTTCTTTATTTTATTTTTTTTTGCAGAAACAGTACACAGAAGATATGGCGGCTTGACAGTTGAGTGGATTGTGGAAAAGTGCTGTCCAGCATTGTTGTCATTTGTAGGCAAGTGCTGCCAAGTTCGGAGTGTTGTAAATGCATTGCATATGCAAAAATAATGGCAATTTTTGCATGATTTCCTATTGTAAATAATTTGTTTAATAATTAAAGCAATGAAGGTGAGTCTATTTTTTATGATTTTTATTTAATTGTGTTTAATTTAAGTAATAATAACACATTAAACTGAAATTTGCTTGTACTAAGTATGAACAGTATTACCTATAGTAACCGCATTACCATTATCAATTAATATCAACAGTAAAGACAATAGTGCCATCTTGTGTAAATAAAGTTGAGGTTTATTAAACCGTTACTAAAATTAAATTTAAATCATAAAATATCCCCAATTTTAAAACCGAATTAGGTGGATTTTTTTGATAAACCTTTAATAAAATAAAAATTTTATTATGAATAAGACCTCATTAGATCAATTTACCTAATATTTTTATATTTTTTATCTCAAATATTCCATAAATCAAATTTTTGTAGCACATACAAATTCACTTTAGCATTTATCAACAATGTGTGATATTAACAAATCCATACGCGAATATATAACTATAAATATGTGCTCAAAGAAACAGAAAAAAAGTCAATAACCTCCTCTTCTTTCTCACTTATAAAACTATTATAAATTGTGCAATAAACTAAAGCCCTCAGCGAGCTTTGCCACTTTTTTTTTCCGTTTTTCAGTTTTATTACTTTGCCAACCAAACTCATTTACTCAATTCATATTTGCTCACCTCTTACACTATACTATCCTATACATTCAGTATGTGTATGGTTGGTACAATAGCAGCATGTTGCACACATCATTGGAGCCATTTACATACAAACACTCGACGAACTGTAGTGTATAGTTCCTAGCCATAGGTACCACTACCCAAACATGTAATAATATTGAAAATTTTATGGCGTTTATTTTTCTTTTTTTAATTTTCTCATTTTTTTTTTTACAATAGTCGGTCATTATTTTGATGTGCTGTTTTAAAGATTGTTGCAAGAAATATAGATGGTATTTTTTTTGTAATAAAAAACAAATATTATTTCTTAAAATTATATGTATGTGGTTATAAATTAAACATTATTAATTTTATTGCTGTATAAATATGACTGGTAACATGATAAATAAGTAATTGCCAAAGAGTTTAAGTAAATTTTGTAAAAGATCATAAAAATACAAAAAAATTAAGATAAATTACCGTTATTTGGTTAAATTTGTGATAATTTCTTAAATATGCCTTTATTTCATGTAAAGAACATAAATATGTTATGTTAGTAGCACTGTTATAGGTAACATTTAATGTTAGCTGATAAAACTGTTCCTCTCTATTGTTTTGTATTTAGAACACTGAACAGTGCTGTTAAGTTTTCTTAATTTGTTGACATAACTCTTTCATTTACAACATAAACAAATAAGGTAATGTAAACAAAACAGAAGCAGAAACAACAGCTATGACGTTTTAACAGTTGTCTATTAGATAAAATGTAAACAAAAATGGCCGGCCAGTAGCTTATTTTAAATGAAACCTATATTTTTTCAATAAATTGAGGTCTTTCTTTAAAAAAATGTAATTGTATTAAGAAATTTATTAAATTCAACAATATTTACTTAATTTTTTTGTTATGTAATGAAAACAAATTAAAATTCCTAGCACAGTTTTATGAGCAAATGCTTGTATAACAAAATTTTAGGCCATGTTTGACAAATATCACCTTCAGTTACCACAAAAGTTGCAAAGTCAAGGTTAAAAAACTGGTTTTTAGTACGTAAGTACCTGCATTGTTCTAAAGTTGTAAGTTATTACAAAACTTACACTCTCAATGTTTTTAAATATTAAATCTAAAGGGTTCAGTGTAGTTCACATTTAAAACACAAACTGCATAAATAATTAACAGCCTATATGGGGGAAAAACAAAACAAAACTATACTAAAAAAAAATAAAAAATTATGTACGAAAAAACATTTGCGCTTGAGCTGTAGTTTTTTAATACTCAAATAAACCAATCACGTTTCAGTTGAAATCGCGACTTAAAACCTACAGGTTGTGTTTAAGCTTGGCAAAAAAAAAATAACTAAATTTAAACAAACTAATATAAACAAATAAATTAACAAATTTATTGCTTAATTAAAATTCAACTGTCTAGCCTTTAAATAAATCATTATTTAACATATTAAAATAACATGGTTGTTAAACCCGGTGTAGAAGAACAAATTTTAGAATTAGAAACCTGGCTTAAAACCCAGCCACAATTACCACAAAATATAGGTATAAACTAAATTACTCATAAAAAATATAACAATAATTAAAAAGAAAACATATTCATGAGTTTTTGTTACCAAGTTTAAGTGCTAATTAAAAATAAAAGAATTTTTTTTTTTAAATGTTTATGAAATAAATTAAAGTTGTTACTTTCTTGTCGTCATGTTCCATATAAATTCACTACTAACTAGACTGAATAAATTTGCTGGCATTAAACTTTGCTGAATAATTAATGTAAAATAATAACTAGTAGTACTTATATTTATATAAATACGTCAGACAGACATTTGACTAGAAATTACATTGTTTTTTTAAATTGTGGGTTTTTCTTTTAATAAGTGTAGAATTTAAATCTCTAATTGAAAGTAAATAAAATAGTCAATCATGCGTATTATTAGTTAGCTAGAATTATTTTTTAAAATTGTATGGAAATTTACAAAATTTAAAAAAAAAAAAAAAAAATAAACAGCAATTGTAAATTATGTTAATGTGTCATAAAATTAATTTTAATCAGGAATTTTCTATAAATACTTAAAGTACTTGGGATTTAACAAATAAAAATGTTTAAAAAATATATGTATTGTTGAAAAGTTGAAAACCTGCAAAACTTATTGAGAACTTTGCTATTTTATAGGAAATTTCTCTCAAATTTGCTATTTTATAGGAAATTTTTTGCAAATTTGGCTTTTATAATAAATTTTCCTGAAATTTGATATTTTCAGTAAATTTTTCAAAAATTCTTTGCGAGAAATCTGCTATTTTCGCAAATTTGCTATTTAATAATAAATTTTATGCAAATTTGCTATTTTTTAAAGTATATGTTCTGGAAATTTGCTATTTTATAGTAAATTTCTCGCAAATTTGCTATTTTATAGTAAATTTTCTGCAAATTTGCTATTTTAAATCAATTTTTATTCACAATTTGTAATACATTTTTCAAAATTTTTTTCTTCTATTTTAATTTTTTCCAAATTTGCTATTTATATTAAATTTTCTAAAAATTTGATATTTAAGTAATATTTTCGAAATTTATTGTTAATTTTTCGCAATTTATATTTTTTAAAAATTTTGCTATTAATAATTAATTTTTCGAAATTTTGCTATTTGCTGTAAATTTTTCAAAATTTTTCGATTTATAGTAAATTTTCCAAAAATTTACTATTTATAATAAATTTTTCATAATTTTCCTATTTTTCAATATTTCCTAATAATAGTAAATTTTTAAAGATTTTAAATTTTTTGGAAAATTTCAAAATTTTGCTATTTATAGTAAATTTTCTAAAAATTAGCTAGTTAATTTTCCGAAATTTTGCTATTTATAGTTATTTTTTGGAAATTTTGCTGGTAAATTTTTAATTTATTGTAAAATTTCGAAATTAAGCTATTTATGTAAATTTTTAAATTAAATTAAATTTTCTAAAAATTTGATATTTAAGTAATATTTTCGAAAATTTTCTATTTATTGTTAATTTTTCCAAATTTGCTATTTCTAATAAATTTTTCGATATTTTGCTATTTATAGTAAATTTTTCAAAATTTAGCTATTTATAATTAATTTTTCAAAATTTTGCTATTTCAAGATTTATAATTTTGTATGTATTTTTCGAATTTTTTTTTTCGAAATTTTGCTTTTTCAAAATTTAGAATAAATTTAGCTATTTATAGTAAATTTTTAGAAAATTTGCTATTTATAGGAAATTTTTAAAGATTTTGAATTTATTGGAAAATGTTGACATTTTGCTATTTATAGTAATTTTTTTTGAAATTTTGCTATTACATTTTTAAAAATTTTAATATTTTTGGAAAATTACGAAATTTTGCTATTAAGTAAATTTTTCGAAATTTTGTTATTTATATTAATTTTTCTAAACATTTGCGATTATAGTAAATTCTCCGAAATATTGCTATTTATTTTGAAATTTAGCTATTTAGTAATTTTTTTAAATTTAGCTATTTATTTGAAATATTTATAGTAAATATTTCAACATTTTTGTATTTTCGAAATTTAGCTTTTTATTGGAAATATTTTGAAATTTGCGAGAAATCTGCTATTTTCTCAAATTTTCGGAAATTTGCTATTTTATAGTGCATTTCTCGCAAAATTGGTATTTTTTATAGTAAATTTTCTGCAAATTTGGCTATTTAAATAGATTTTCGAAAAATTTGCCATTTATAGTAAATTTTCTAAAAATTTGATATTTAAGTAATATTTTCGAAATATTGCTATTTATTGTTAATTTTTCGAAATTTATAATTTTGCTATTTATAATTAATTTTTCGAAATTTTGCCATCTAGTATTTTTTTTCGAAATTTTTGTTATTTATTGTAAATATTTAAAAATGTTGCTATTTATAGTAAATCTTTCGAAATTAGCTTTTTATAGTAAATTTTCTAAAAATTTGATATTTAATTTTGCTATTTATTGTTAATTTTTCGAAATTTATAATTTTTAAAAATTTTGCTATTTATAATAAATTTAGCTATTTATAGTAAATTTTTAGAAATTTTGCTATTTATAGTAAATTTTTAAAGATTTTGAATTTATTGGAAAATTTCAAAATTTTGCCGATTATAGCAAATTTTTCTATTTATAATAAATTTTACTAATTATAGTTATTTTTTGGAAATGTTGCTAGTAAATTTTTAAAGATTTTAAATTTATTGTAAATTTCGAACTTTTGCTATTTATATTAATTTTTCGAAATTTTGCGATTATAGTAAATTCACCGAAATATTGCTATTTATTATGAAAATTTTTTAAATTTAGCTATTTATTTTGAAAATTTAGCATTTATAGTAAATATTTCAACATTTTTGTATTTTCGAAATTTTGCTTTTTATTGGAAATATTTTGAAATTTTGCTATTTATAGTAAATTTTTCGAAATTTTTCCAGATAAATGTTTTAAGTAATTTTTTCCAAATTTTGATATTATAAAAATTTTTTCGAAATTTTGCTATGTATATAAAATTTATCGAACTTTTTCTATTTATAGTAATTTTTTTTTTAAATTTTGCTGTTATTTATTGTAAATTTTTCGAAATTTTGCTATTTATAGTAAATTTTTTATTTTTTGCTATTTATTGGAAATATTTTTATAGTAAATTTTGGTATTTTTTTTTTTTTCGAAATTTTGCTATTTATAAAAATTCAAATTGTTCGTAATGGTTTTTTATTAAAAATCTGTTATAGTAAATTTTAATTTTTAATTTTGCTGTGTATTTATTGTATTTTTTAAATTTAGCTATTTATAGTAATTTTTTTTTTGCCATTTATTGGAAATATTTTGAAATTTTGCTATTTATAGTAAATTTTTTGAAATTTTGGTATTTATTTTTTTTTTCGGAATTTTGCTATTTTAAAAATTCAAAATTGTTCGTTGCGGTTTTTTATTAAAAATCGAAAATAAATTACCGAATCTGGTAAATGTTCTTATTATAAAGAAACATTAACTGTTTTAGAGGCATTTTAAAAGAATTATGTTATAGTTAACAGTTTCAGAGCAACTTTAACAGTTTAGTAGCAGTGTTGCAGTTTCGTAGCACCTTTAAAAGATTCCTAGCATCGTTAACAGTTTCGTAGCAACGTTAACATTTTCGAAGTCACTTTAACAGTTTCGTAGTAACATTAACAAGTTTGTAGTCTTAACAGTTTTAAAGCCACTTTAATAGTTCCAAAGCTTATGTTTTCCACTAAAGAAATTTAATATGACAAAAAACCATTACTCCATGTGAATTTTAAATTGCGGAAAAAACACTGGCAAATATTTCTAGAAAGAGATCCCCTCGATGAGGGGTCATAGAAACTACTACTATTAATTTGGTCATTAGTAACAGTTTCAGAGCAACTTAACAGTATCGTAGCAACGTTAACAGTTTCATAGCATCGTTAACAGTTTCGTAGCAACTTTAACAGTTTTAAAGCCACTTAAACCGTTTCAAAGCTTATGTTTCCCCTAAAAAAGGTTTTAACAACCAGTTTATTTTAATATAAAACAAATGTTTACAGATAAATGTTTCCTTAAACGTTTCATCTACTCCATGTATGGTGACATAGAGGGCGCCAAACGTTTGCTAGAATTAAATTTTAAATTGCGCAACAAACACCGGCAAATATTTCTAGAAAGAGATCCCCTCGATGAGGGGTCACAGAAACTACTGCAAACAGCGTAAGTTTAATAATGCAACAAAATATTGTAATAAAAACTAGTTAAACCACCAAAAAATAAAAAAATAAAACAAAAAACTAAAATTCTTATGTACATACACAAAATGTTTGCAGAGATTTAATACCTCTACCAGGCAAAACACCAGATAATTATAAACTGCTTATATATCGTTTAATTGACCATGATGCCGACAAGGTGAGTGTCTTGTTAAAAAAAAAGAAAATGTAGTCAGGCTGGTTTTATTATGATTTATTTTTTTATTTATTTTTTTTGCTTTAACCCAGTTCAACTTTACTGATTCCATCAAAGTTTTCTTTATGATGGCCGACTGTCGTTTTGCCATCAATGATGAGGATGTGGATGGTGAAATACCCATCTTTGATATGTCCGGCTATAGTTTGCGCCATCTAACAAAGACTGTGCTGTCCTCGTTACGTGTTTATATGAAATTTGTACAGGAAGCCCATCCAGTGCGCATCAAACAAATACATGTTTTAAATAGTCCTTCGTATTTGGATAAAGTGTTAACGGTTATAAAGCCTTTTATGAAAAGTGAAGTTTTTAAGTTGGTAAGCTGGATGGAGGTGAACAAGTTCCCTTTGTTCTATAAAGTTTTTATGTTTGTTGGTTTTTTTTTTTGTTAAGATACATTTTCATTTGCCTAATGCTGATACTCCCTATGATTATTTTCCACGTGATATGCTGCCTCAAGAATATGGTGGCAAGGCGGGTAGTTTGAAGGATTTAAAGTCATTTTGGATGCAAAAGTTGCAGCAGAAAAGGTACACAGAGTGCTTAAAATTTAAGGTTGTTATTTATATTATCTTATTTTGCAGAGATTATCTTATGGATCCCCAAAAATGGCAAATGGATAAAACTAAAAAACCTTTAAAATCAAATGATAAATCCTGTAAAACTGCTGATATAACACAAAGTTTGAAAACCTTGGAAATTGATTAAAGCATTAATTTAAATCTGTATAAAGTATTTGTTAAGTATTTGTTTTAGTTTTATTTTTTAAAGAAAATAAAAAAATTTATGTTGGTTTTTGTAAGTTTTTCTTTTATTTTAACACTTAATCGTTTCTGCTTTAAATATGTTTGATTATTAATGTGTGATTAATGACTTGGCAAGTACAGCCAACATAAGGACCTTTTAAATATTTAAAATACTTCAAAAATAAAAGAAAAAATATGGAAAGCCAAAGAAATACAACCACACAAACGATTACATGCATAATTTAAACAACAGTTGTGCTGAATACTCTATTTACTGCATTCTTCCTCTACCTCCCTCTCTCTCTCTCACTTGCTTACAAGAATTTAACAATAATAACCTGCTCCCACTAACAGTATTTAGTAAAGTAAATACAGCTTAATTTTTCAACTTGTATTTGTTGTTTTTTTGGCTAGTGTAAATCTAACTGTTTATAAATCGTTTAATATTCTTCTTTTATGTTAAATTATTTATGCTTTAGTAAAGTTGTGTATATGCTCTCTCAGCAAGAGTCAGAGAGGCAAGGTGGGCGAGTATGTGTTTGTATGTTTATTTGAATATTGAGCAAAACAAAACAAAGTTTATCATGACTAAACATAAATGTTGCATACCAACCAAACATAAACACCCACTCAAATGGAAATCTGCATAAGTAACAAAAAAAATAAATAAAAAATCCTAAAGGATTTGCCATTGTTTAACTTTGTTTTTTTTTTTGTATTCTTTGCATGATTGTTGTTTTTTTTTTTGTTTTCATTGTTGTTCTGTTGCAATATCAACTTCAAATAGGAACAGGAAGTGCACTTGGTCCATAATAATGGCTTTGCTTATTGTTTGCAACAAAAAGGTGGAAGGGTTGGGTGTTAAACTGCAGCATTGCGAAGCAAAGAGATGAGTGTGTTAATTTGCATTTCCAGTTGAGCTGTTATACTCGTCAAAATTATGCTGTTTATACATATTTATTTCGTTTTGTTTTATGATTGTTTGAAAACTTTTTGCAAGAAATCGTCTTAAAATCATTAACACCAAATGTTTTTTAAGCAGCTTTAAAGCTGGCAGAATGTATAAAATACGATTTAAAATAAAAATAAAATTTGTATTTACAGCCAGGCCTTGTGGAAATTTAAAATCGCTAATAACTTGGCCAAGAAAAGCAGCTCGATCTGTGATCACTCGTATTTCTGAACAAAAATCGATTTTTTTTATATAAAAAATCAAAATATCTAAATTTGCTAATAACTTGGCCAATAAGGGTTTAATCAAGAAGAGGAGCTCGATCTGTGATCACTCATATTTCTGAACAAAAATCGATTTTTTTATATAAAAACTCAAAATATCTAAATTTGCTAATAACTTGGCCAATAACCGTTTAATCAAGAAAAGGAGCTGGATCTGTGATCACTCATATTTCTGAACAAAAATCGATTTTTTTATATAAAAACTCTAAATATCTAAAATCGCTAATAACTTGGCCAATAAGCGTTTAATCAAGAAAAAGAGCTCGATCTGTGATCACTCATATTTCTGACAAAAAATCGATTTTTTTATATAAAAACTCAAAATATCTAAATTTGCTAATATGGTGATAAAATTTTAAATAATTAAAATTTTTGCTAAAATTTTTTTTTTCATCGATCAAAATTTTTTACGTTGCTAATAACTTGGCCAATAAGGGTTTAATCATGAAAAGGAACTCGATCTGTGATCACTCATATTTCTGACAAAAAATCGATTTTTTTATATAAAAACTCAAAATATCTAAATTTGCTAATATGGTGATAAAATTTTAAATAATTAAAATTTTTGCTAAAATTTTTTTTTTCATCGATCAACATTTTTTTTAAAAAAAGGTTTTTTTACGTACTTTTTTCGGTGACCATTTTGACCGAAATAACAGTTGTAAATGATATTTAAGACCTGTATCACAGTTTGGAATACTTTTATAACAGTTAGTAAACTATTATAATACTTATATAACAGTTTATAAACTATTATAATACTTTTATAACAGTTAATAAACTTTTATAACAGTTTATAATAGTTTTATAACAGTGTATAAACTATTATAATACTTTTATAACAGTTAATAAACTTTTATAACACTATTATAACAGTTTATAAACTTTTATAACAGTTCATAAACGTTTATAATACTTTTATAACAGTTAATAAACTTTTATAATACTGTAATAACAGTTTATAAACTTTTATAATAATTTTATAACAGTTTATAAACTTTTATAATACTTTTATAACTGTTAATAAACTTTTATAATAATTTTATAACAGTTTATAAACTTTTGTAACAGTTTATAAACCATTATAATACTTTTATAACAGTTAGTAAACTTTTATAATACTTTTATAACAGTTAGTAAACTTTTATAATACTTTTATAACAGTTAATAAACTTTTATAATACTTTTATAACAGTTTATAAACTTTTATAATACTTTTATAACAGTTAATAAACTTTTATAATACTTTTATAACAGTTTATAAACCATTATAATACTTTTATAACAGTTTATAAACCATTATAATACTTTTATAACAGTTAATAAACTTGTATAATACTTTTATAACAGTTTATACACTTTTATAATACTTTTATAACAGTTTATAAACTATTATAATACTTTTATAACAGTTAATAAACTTTTATAACATTTAATAAACTTTTATAATACTTTTATAACAGTTAATAAACTTCTATAATACTTTTATAACAGTTTATAATCCATTATAATACTTTTATAACAGTTTATAAACCATTATAATACTTTTATAACAGTTAATAAACTTGTATAATACTTTTATAACAGTTTATAAACCATTATAATACTTTTATAACAGTTAATAAAGTTTTATAATACTTTTATAACAGTTTATAAACTTTTATAATACTTTTATAACAGTTAGTAAACTTTTATAACAGTTTATAAACCATTATAATACTTTTATAACAGTTAATAAATTTGTATAATACTTTTATAACAGTTTATACACTTTTATAATACTTTTATAACAGTTAATAAACTTTTATAATACTATTATAACAGTTTATAAACCATTATAATACTTTTATAACAGTTTATAAACTTTTATAATACTTTTATAACAGTTTATAAACTATTATAATACTTTTATAACATTTAATAAACTTTTATAACATTTAATAAACTTTTATAATACTTTTATAACTGTTAATAAACTTTTATAATAATTTTATAACAGTTTATAAACTTTTATAACAGTTTATAAACCATTATAATACTTTTATAACAGTTAGTAAACTTTTATAATACTTTCATAACAGTTAATAAACTTTTATAATACTTTTATAACAGTTTATAAACTTTTATAACAATTAATAAACTTTTATAATACGTTTATAACAGTTTATAAACCATTATAATACTTTTATAACAGTTAATAAACATTTATAATACTTTTATAACAGTTTATAAACTTTTATAATACTTTTATAACAGTTAATAAACTTTTATAATATTATAACAGTTTATAAACCATTATAATACTTTTATAACTGTTTATAAACTTTTATAATACTTTTATAACAGTTAATAAACATGTATAATACTTTTATAACAGTTAATAAACTTTTATAATACTTTTATAACAGTTTATAAACCATAATAATACTTTTATAACAGTTTATAAACCATTATAATATTTTTATAACAGTTAATACACTTTTATAACAGTTAATGAACGTTTATAATACTTTTATAACAGTTCATAAACTTTTCTAATACTTGTATAACAGTTTGTAATACTTTTACAACTGTTAAATAAATTTATACTACTTATATAATAATTAAAAATTGTTATATCTCACTAATTAACACATTTTTAACTATATTCCTTTAATTTTATTTAAATATTTAACTTTAAAACAATCTAGTAAGCTTTTAAATTTATAACAATATTGGCACCAGCAAGCATATACCACACCCCCCCCCCCACTTGCAACATCCAACATGTCTTCTAAAAGTCTGATGAGTATGCTAGGGCATACATTTATAATTGAATACAAACGAACCTGCTGCTAGTGTTGAAGCGAGCTTCAATAAAAGTTGCCTAGAGCAAAAGACTAGTTCGCATTTAAATGTCGTACAAAACGGTCTATAAAATTTGATAATAAATAAAGAAGAAAAAAAAAACAATAAAGTTATACTAGCGGGTGTTAAAGTAAATATACATACATATACAAAAAAATAATTGAAAATTTAAAAAATATAACAAGTGCATTTTATAAATTTATAAAAAATAAAATTTAAACAATTTTTAAGTGAATTTTAAACTAATTATAAACAAACCCCCTAAAGTAGGTAATACAACATTTAGATTAAAATATTAAATTGGTAAGAGTGTGTGTTTGAAAACAATTTTAAGACATTTTTAAAAATAATTATGAAAATCCTTAATTAACATTATTTTGTTAAATTGTTTAAATTTGTAAAAATTACGTAAGCCACCCACAAATTACTCATGTTTCTTATTGTTTTTTTTTTTACCAAAAAAGCCCCACAGAAAACACAAAATGTGTTGCCACAATTAATTGTAGAATTTTTTTTCTATTTGGCTTTAACTAGTTTCCCATTTCCCCAAATTTCTCTGTTATAGTTTGCTGTTAGTTTTCCAGCTATAATAATATAGACAAAACTTTCCCCTCAGCCTTAAAAACAACAACAATGTTGTATAGATCCCTTTTACATTACATTACGTTACATTTACACATTAATTTATACATTCATACATACATAACTGAACATTAACAAAAAAAACCCATGTAAAATATGTATAAATGTCTCATTGCTTTTGTTATTGTTGTTTTCTTGCTCTGCTTCTTCTTTTTCTTAACTATTCTCAACATGTCTGTCTATTTAAGTGTGCGTGTGTATATATATGCTAAGTAATATTTGTACATTTTGCCATTTCTTTGTATTTTTTCTCTGTTATTGTTTTTCTATTGTTGTTGTTGTTATCTAGCATTCTTTATTATGATTGTGTATACCGTTATGTTGTTATGACAAAGTGTTGCCTAGTTTTGGGATGAAAAAGCGCTTTTGCTGTAAATTGTTAAATATTTCCTTGAAATATCTGAAATTAATAGTAAAATATGAAATAAAAATAATATTTGTAGCAAAATCTTAATAAAAACAAGTAAGAGTGCTATATTCGGCTATGCCGAATCTTATATACCCTTCACCTTTGTTGTGGATGCATTATTATTTTTTATAATTAGTATATATGTATGTACATTGCCCTCTTTCAGCGTACAGCATCCTAAATTTATCAAGAACACAAAAAACAACAACAACGCCAAACGAAACAAAACACCAAAAGAAAAAACAAAATACGCAAGGCAATGAAACCAACACACATCCAAACATACGTTTAATTGTATAAAAAACAACAACAACGCCAAAAGAAACAAAATACGCAAAGCATGCACATTCAAACATACGATTTGTTGATTTTTTGTCAAAAAAACCAACACACAACCAAACAAACGTTTAGTTGTATAAAAAACAACAACAACGCCAAAAGAAACAAAACACAAAAAAAAACAAAATACGCAAAGCATGCACATCCAAAAACATACGTTTTGTTGCTTTTTTGTCAAAAAAACCAACACACAACCAAACAAACGTTTAGTTGTATAAAAAACAACAACAACGCCAAAAGAAACAAAAAACAAAAAAAAAACCAAATACACAAAGCTTGCACACCCAAGCATACGTTTTGTTGTTTTTTTGTCAAAGCATGCAATACATTGTGTTTTTTGATGAAATTTTCAGAGGTTGTCTCGGATTTTTGCTCATATCTCCGTTATTTATGGACGGATTTTGCTGATTTTAAATAGCAAAATTCTCGAAAGTATGTCTGACAGAATTGTTGAAGATTTGGATCCCGGAGATATCTGGGGCCTTCAGAAAATTGATTTCAACAGACAGACAGACAGACAGACAGACAGACGGACAGACAGACAGACAGACAGACAGACAGACAGACAGACAGACAGACAGACAGACAGACAGACAGACAGACAGACAGACAGACAGACAGACAGACAGACAGACAGACGGACATGGCTTAATCGACTCCGCTATCTATAAGGATCCAGAATATATATACTTTATAGGGTCGGAAATGAAAAATGTAGAAATTACAAACGGAATGACAAACTTATATATACCCTTCTCACGAAGCTGAAGGGTATAAATATAATATTTATGCATAATTTTAAATAGTTAGTAGAGAAAATTATTTAAATGAAATTTAATGTAAAAAAATTAAATTATTAAAAAGAAATAAAAATAATAGGGGTTATCGTGTAATCGAATGAATGTGTTATAAAGCTCATAAACCATTTACGAACCGTTTTTTAAAAAATATTTTAATCTTTAACATTTTTCTCAATGTTTTGTTGCTAAACCTAGAACTTTGGGGTCATATTCTGCAAGAAAAGACTTAAACCGATTTGAAATTTTGCATTTTGAAAATAAATTAGTCCTTAAAAAACGCTAACTTGTCAATTCTACTTTTATTTATTATGTATGTTGTTGTGTATATATATTTTTGTACCGTTGCTAGTCATTGTTTGAGCCGGTTGGCATGTTAACCTCAAAATATACTTTTTTCTTAAGTTTGTATTATTTTCTATTCATGTGTTTTTTTTGGCATGGCAAAGGCAAATTGCAAGTATTTTAAGTACACACTTACTTGTGTTCTAATACTGTTACAATTTCCTAATGAAAAAAACAGTTTTTAGGTATTATAATGTGTGGAAAATAGTCAAATAAAAAGAAAAATTGAATGAAACATGTAGTAGTAAGAGATGCTTTTGTTAAAACAATTACAATCTACTGCTTACGGCAAAAATTTATGTGTTCATTGCAACATGTTTGATAGCCGGCATTTTTTTTTTTGGTATGAAACAGTGTGGAGGTAGTTTAATATCAAACCAATCAAGACTTTATAGTCTAATGCTAATTTCTTAAGATGATTTGCGTCCTTTCTTTTGTATTAGCATTTGATTATAATATTCTTTATAGTTTTTGTTGTTAGTATAATGTTTAGTGTGCCCCCTTTTTGATATTCCTCTCTCTCTCTCTCACTCTTTTGTTTTATTATTAATCGTTTTTTCCTCTTAACGGGTGTCTGAGTATTATTATGTTGTTGTTGTTAAGTTGTTTGCGTGAATGAGTGTGTGTTCCTTTGTATTTATTATGTGTGCTTTTCTAGCGTGTTGTCTCACCGAATAGTTTGTCCCTTAAATTATATTTTGCAAAGATTTTTTTAAGAAATTTTATACAAATTCTGAGTGAAGGAAAATATATGTATATCGATTTGTATTATAACAAAAAGAAAAATAAACAGTATTGAAATAATTCCATTAAAATTTGGATTTTTTTTTAATTTTGCCTCATTTTAATGGAATATTTTTCATCAGTGCTGTTTATTATAAGGATTTTTCCAATTTGTTTAGATATTCCATTAAATTGTCAAATATTCTTTTTTATTCGTTATTATTCGGTGGAACACTAACTTATATTTTAGTTTATAGAAGGTGTTATTATTACCTACAATAAAAAACAACAATAACAACTAACTAAAACATTGAATCGACCTCAAATTGTAATTTATTGAATTTTAACTAGAAAATAATCAAAACTTTTTTTCTGTTTATTTAGTTTTTTTTTTCATTGTTTCTCCTTGTTATAAAAGGTTACAAGCAAAACTTTATGCAAGTCGTTATTATTTTTTTTTCGAAGTTTTGTTTCTTTTTAGTTATATGAAAATTAGTTGACAAAGTAGTTGAATTTAAGGTTAGGATTAAAATAAATTTTAGAAATAGGAAAAATTAAATTTAATGCTTAAAGAGATTGAAAAACTTAGACAATAACAGTTTCCTAGCTTAATATTCTATAAAACAAGTAAGAGACAATTCAATAAAAAAATTTCATAATATTTTTTTTGGATTTTGAAAAGTTTCCATTGTTTTGTCAATTTCAATACATTTTTAAAAGAAAACATTCATAATATTGTTTAAATTCTTTTTAATTTGTTATTAAAATGATTAATAAATTTTAATGTAATTATTTCTTGCAATTTTTGTGTTTTAAAAATAAATGTCATCTGGTAGCCCAGTAAAATCCATCTGGTAGCGCTGTTTATAAAGGTAAACAAACCAAAGAGTTACCCTTTGTGGCTGCCATATTTAACGATTAGCGATACATTGGGTTTTTGTTATTCTAAAACAAGCAAATTGTTAATAAATCAAATCGCTTTGTTTATTAAAAGAATTTAAGATTTTTCATTAGAGATATTTATTTATGTTATTTCGTATACTTAATCAATTTTTTTTAAAGAAGAAATCTAGATTTTTTTAACAAAAATGGATAAATTTTAGACTCTCCACAATAAATGTTAATATTGGCTAAGGATAATAATAATAATATTCCTTTATGTTTTATAAAAATAATATTCACCCCTATCGCAAATTAATATTTCACATGAAATGTGTTCCCTTTTCCCATTTTTCGTTCATGAACTTTGTTCACGTGAAAAAATTCCCCAACATGGGAAATTTTTAGATGGAATTTTGTAAACAATAAACAGCTGTTCCGAACAAAATCAACTATTGTGAATGAAAAGTTCAGGGGAATATCACGATAGTAATTTTCCCTTCGAGGGAAATGGATATTTCATGGGAACATAAATTTCACATGTTTTTCACGATAGGGGTGATTTGTTTATCTGTTTTTCTAAATTTTGTGGTATTTTTGTTATTTTGTGTTGTTTTTTAAGAGAAAATATTAATATTTCTAGAACAATAATGTGTAAATTGGGAATTTTAGACTTTTCACACAATAAAACCATATGGTAGCACTGTGTTATCTATCTGGCAGCGCTGTTTATAAAGGTAAACAAAACATAGAGTTGCCTGACATCTTAACTATGTGATGCTGCCATATTTGAAGATTTAACGGTAAATTTAGGTTTTTTTATTTAAAAACAAAAGAATTGTGTAAATATCCCTTATTTTCGTATTAAAAAATTAAACCGGCTAAACATTTGAAGGAATTAAATAAAGTATTTAATATAATTGATAAAGTCTAATTACAATTATACATTTTCAAATAGAAATAAAGCTTTAAATTTCCAATTTTTCTTAAGGCCTGTATCGCTTTAATCGTTACTGACCTTTTAAAAATTATCATAATATTTATGTATGTTTTATTTTGCTTAGTTTTTTTATTATAAGTGTCCTCTTGGGTAGACATTTTTTTGTTTGTTTTCAAGCTAGACTATATAATTTTTCAATCCCCCTCGTCTTTGTTTAATATTCAGTCTAAGACTTCAAACCATTTTCTTGCTTATTTCTTTTCCAAATACTTAAAACTCTTTATTATGCTAATTCAGCGTTTAATATCAAAGAATCTTAAATACATACTAACAAAAAAATCCATATAGACTTTGTAACATTAAAAAAAAACCGCCAACTACCATGTATGTCTGTAAGTATATTAAACAAGTAAGAGGGCTATATTCATGCAGTGCCGAATCTTATATACGCTTTACCAAATTATAATTTAAAATAAAAATTTTAACAAAATTTAAAAAAAAAATATTTTAATTTTTAATTTATTAGTGAAATTTTTTTTTTGAATTTCTATTTTAATTTTTTTTTTTTCAAATTTTTTTTTTAAAAAATATTTTTCCCGATTTTGACCCATTGTAGTTCCGACTTACTATGGCGTTGTATACGTCATTGGTAAGGCCCTTGAAATGTCTATCATTAGACATCCATATTGTCTATATTAATGACTTAATCCAGATATAGATAAAAAATAGGTCACAAATCGAGGTAGTTGTGGTTTTTTGCTTATAATTCAACCATTTGTGGGCCGATTTTCTTGATTTTATAGCAGCCGAACCGGGTCTATAGCGGACATATTGAAGTATCAATCATGTATGTAAGTTATTTGGGGTCTGCGGAAAGTTGATTTCAACATGGGATCTCAAATAAAAAAATGTGGAAATTACATACGGAATGACTTATATATGTATGTATGTCTACCCTTACCATAAATGGTGAAGTATATAATAAGAAGTGGAACCTTTAACGTTGGCAGACCCATCATTTAAGTCAACAACTAAATAAATGAAATGTTAAGACACGCGAAGGTATTATTTTTTTTTGTAGAAAAATAAATAGAAAAGTTGGAAAAAACCGAACGTTATAAATGACTGCAAACAATTTCAAGGAAGTATACACACGTTTAACAAAATAAATGAAACAAAAAGTAGTTTTCATTGGCATTTAAGGCGAAATAAAAAAAAACGGTATTACCAAGTTTAAGTTGGAGGATAATTTGTTAAAAGGGTGTTGCAGGAAAAGGTGTTTTAATATGTATATCTTTTTAACAGTTTTTCAAAGTAACAATTTTACATTTCTTTTTAAATCCCTCTGTTTTTATCTGATATTTAGTTTCCTCAGCAACCACAAGAAAAAATAACGTAAGACCTTTAATTTAGCAACAAAAATTGTTAGACAGAAACAACAATTATTTATTATTATTCGAAAATAAATCAAATTAAGTTACCTGCAGTTTGAAAGAAAAACTTTGAAACAGTAATGCTATTGATCCAAAAAGGCTTAAATATTTCAAAATCAAAAATGTTTTGAAATTGAAACAAACCCTTTAAAAACCTCTAAATATTACACACTTATTTCTGGTTTTCTTAACATAAATTATATATGTTTTTTTTTTTTTATTGCCAACATTGTTGCCAAAAAATGTCCTTAGCCAGGCCTTAAAACTTTTAGATTAATACAATGACCTTAAGAATAAAACCAAATAGTTTTTCTTTTCGTCCACTAGGCAATTTTTGTTTCATTATTTACAACATTAGTTTGAAGTTTTGCAAACGACAGTTTTTTAGTTGTTTCTTTTTATTGCCCACTATTTAGCGTTTGTATACAATTTATTTAATGTTTAAGTTCACTAACACTTAAGGCCAGGCGCACATCGTAAAATTATTTGTCGTAGCAATATTCTAATTGGTAAATTTCTTTAAACCTTTGTAATGTTTTTCGTACATTTTTTTGGGTTTTTTTTTGGATTTAGGCTACATAAATTTAATTCAATAACAAGCTGTAATAAAGACTGTCAGGGTCATTTGAAAATGTATTAAACAAAAATAACAGATAATTTACTGCTTAAAATTACAACTCTGTTTATAATTAAAGTAAACTAAGTATTAAGCCATTGTTCCATAACGTACTTCATACTTTAACGGTTAAGGAGAGTTAAAGAGAAGTGTGAGTGCTGCCAAGTTCATATAAATTGCTTTATTCATACAGTGAGACTGCGAAAACAATATGGCAGACATGGATACATTTTTAATGGCTGCAATATAGAAAATAAACAATTTTTAATTATAAAATGGATTATAAGGCAATATAGGATATTGTTAACATATTAAAATCTTGTTTAAAGTTATGACCACATTCATATTGTGCCTTATTAAGGCATTGTTCCATAACGTACATCATACTTTAACTGTTAATGAGAGTTAAAGTGAAGAGAATGAGTTATAGAGAAGTATGAGTGCTGCCAAGTTCCTGTAAATTGATTTATTCATACTGTGGTATTAAAAAAACAATATCGCGGACAGGTTATATTTTTAATGGCTGCATTGTAGAAAATAAACAATTTTTAATTATAAAACGGATAATAAGACAGTTTAGAATATTATTATCATATTAAAATGTTGTAATGAGAACAAAATGTAAAGAAAATTGCTAAATAGATAAACAAAATTCTAATTATAGACAAATTTAAACCATTAATTTCGGAAAAAAAGTTGAATTTCTCACAATCGAATTACAATAGTATAAATTTACCACTATATTTGTAATTTATTTATTTTAAACTAATTTTGTTTTATAAACCTTTGATAAATTGAAAAATTTATTATGAATAACGCCTTTCTTTAATAAATATTTACTTTAAAATCTTGTATCTTTTTTTAAATACAGCAGAAAGTACTGCTTAAAGTATAGCAAGGCATTGTTCCATAACGTACTTCATACTTTAACGGTTAATGAGAGTTAAAATGAAGAGTGTGAGTTAAATAGAAGTGTGAGTGCTGCCAAGTTTATATAAAATGCCGTATTCGTACAGTGAGACTGTGAAAACAATATGGCGGACATTTTTAATGGCTGCATTATAGAAAATAAACTATTTGTAATTATAAAACGATTAATAAGACAATATAGGATATTTTTAACATATTAAAATCTTGTTTAAAGTCATGACCATATACATAGGGGCTAAAAAGTGGGTAAAGAAAACTCTAATGAAATAAAATAAGAATCTTTTGAATATTGTTAAATATTGTTCTGCTTATTTGATATTTTTTAACAAATTGAACCTTATTTGCTTTGTTTTATTATAAATAACCTGCAGTTTATTTCATTACCTATAAATTATTTATGATTTTTATTTAATAAAATCAAAATTAATTGTAAACATAAATAATAATTACTCACCACCATCCATGTGGCCTTTTCTACATCCACTTTTATTACAAACAGTTTGTGGGCTTTTATTTAACCTGTGTTTCAAGTGAAATAATTGAAATTCTTTTTATGAATGTCATGTGGTTTATTAAATTATTGTAGCATAACATGACGTATGAGTAATTTTTAATTATACACAACTCATACGCTTTAAATTATTTACTCTAGACAAAAACAAAACAAAACAAAAAAAAATGCAAAAAAAAGTTTCCTTTATTTTTTTGTCGTCATTCAGTCTCCAATGATTATAAATTAAATGCTTGTTTTTGCCATATGAAACGAAAAAAAAAATAAATAAAAAAACTGAAACTAACACGAGAAAACATTATCAAAGAGGGCAATAAACTTGTTGGAAACAACCATAGTGCCAGAAAGTAATAAAAGTTGTAAAGAAAATGAACACACAAACGCAAAAACAACAACAATAATAATAAGAATAAAACAGCAACAACACAATCTATAAACACAATAGGAGACAAGGACACATATACTATGTATGTGTACACAGTAAACTAACAGTAAATACTGCAGAAAAGAGCAAGAGTTTAAAAATATTTTTAATCTCTGCTCTAGAGAGTTAAGTTTCCATTGTATTAAGAGTTTACTGTTTACAACAAACTAACAGTAAATTCTTTATAAAATAAACAGAGTTAGTGTTAATTATTGGAAATAAAATCTCCTGGCCATTTACAGTCTACTGTTGGTCCAGTATTGTTTCATTTTATATATTTTTTTTAATTAAATCTTTTTATTAATTTTATTAAAAACCTTTTAGCCCAACAGTTTGGTGTTATTTTTTTTTTGTGTCCATGATACACTACAATGCATAAAAGCCGATTTTAAAGGGAAAATTGTAACAATAAATTGCTAGTTAATAAAAGAAAAAATATAATAATACAATGAAAGATAATTAAACAAACAAAGCTTAATTTACTAGAATTAATTAATGAAATAAAATTTTAGTTTTTTGTCTTTAATAAGTCTATCTAACTTTAACACTTCCCTGACACACATCTCTTGACCGTAATAAATACCAAAATGTACAACATCAACTTTATATTGCCCCATAAATGTAGATTTATGTCTTCTTTTGGAATTTCAATTGTAATTTTATATTAATTTCTTTTTTTTTGTTGGTTCTATCTCATTTTCTTTTTCTTTCATGTATTTGATTTCTTTCTTTTTTTCTTCCATTGCAGCAATTGTAGCAGTATGCAAAAATTCTTTTTATTAATCGTTTACTAAAAGTTCGTGATGGATCCTCGCAAACAGAAACGTCTTGGCCCGGCGCCAATTGCATCATTTGAAAAATCTTTTGAGGATACAACATCATTGACTTCTTCAGTGCATGCTGCTACAACGGCAACAACTACAACAACAGTACAGTGCTCGGCAAATATTAACCTGGCTCGTACACAGGGGATGCAAGCTGTTGTTGGCAAGACACTTAATGGGAATGGAGATGATGGTGATGTGGAAAAAGAAATGGTAAGACTTTTTAATAAAGTATAAAATGATTGCATAGTTAAAGATAAATTTAAGAATTTAACAATACAAAATTATGCAATATGATAAATAGAAAATATTTGTTTAATCTAGACTCTAGTATTGTCTATACGAATTTGTGAACCCGTTATTTTCTGTCTTTGATTTAAATGCAACTCTGTTATTAACGTATTAGATCACTGTTCCATAATAAACTTCATATTTTAGCAGCAAATGTCAGTTAAAGTAATGAGTGTGAGTTTAAAAGTGCTGCCAAGTTCGAATAAATTTCCCTATTCATACAGAGAGACTATAAAAACAATATGGCGGACATGGGTACTTTTTTAATGGCTGCAATATAGAAAATTAACAATTTTTAATTATAAAATGGATTAAAAGGCGATGTAGGATATTGTTAAAATATTAAATACTTGTTTAAAGTCAAGACCACATTCATATTGTGCGTTATTAAGGCATTGTTCCATAGCGTACTTCATACTTTAAAGGTTAATGAGAGTTAAAGTGAAGAGTGTGAGTTAAAGAGAATTGAGAGTGCTGCCAAGTTCCTGTAAATTGACTTATTCATACAGTAAAAACAATATGGCGGACATGGGCACATTTTGTATGGCTGCAAGATATAAAATAAACATTTTTTGGAATTATTAAAAGGACAATGAGATTATATAGAATATTATTAACATATTAATATGACTAAAGTCTATTCTAAAGTGTGGCCTAGTATATATTCTTGATTGTTCTCTTTACTCATTTATAGAGGAGAGTATAAACAAGAATCTCCTCTTTCCATAGCTTTATCTCTATTCTCGTCTATAGTTTTTTCTGTAGAATCATATATACACCCCTATCGCGCAACAATATTTCACATGAAATGTGTTCCCTTTTCCCATTTTTCGTTCATAAACTTTGTTCACGTGAAAAAAATCCCCAACAAGGGAAATTTTTAAATGAAATTTTGTAAACAATAAACAGCTGTTACGAACAAAATCAACTATTGTGAATGAAAAGTTCAGGGTAGCAATTTTACCTTCGAGGGAAATGGATATTTCATGGGAACATAAATTTCACATGTTTTTCACGATAGGCGTGATAGTCTTGTCCATATCCTCGTCTATAATCTCATTGATAGTCTTGTTTATAGACTCCTCTATAGTATTGCCTTTTGTCTTTCATATAGTCTAGTTTGTCTCGTCTATAGTCTTGTCAATAGTCTAATTCGTAGCCATGTATATAGTCTTGTCTGTTGCCTCGTTCATAGTCTGCTGTCTCGCCCATAGTCTCATCCATGATCCCGTCCATAGACTCGTATATAGACTCGTCCATAATATCATCCTTAACCACGTCTATAGTCTTGCATATAATCTACAGTCTCGTCTATAGTCTTGTCTATAGGCTCGTCTCGTATATTGTATTGTCTATAATCTCGTCCTTCGTCTCGTACATAGTCTCATCCGTAGTCTCGTCTATAGTCTGCTGTATCGTCCATAGTCTTGTTTATAGTCTGCTGTATCGTCCATAGTCTTGTTTATAGTCTGTGTCGCACTTCGTCTTGTACATAGTATCATCTATGGTCAGTCTATAATCTGCTGTCTCATTCATTATTACATATATAGCCTGCTGTCTCGTCTACAGTTCTCGTCCATAGTCTCGTTTCTAGTCTTATCTCTAGTCTCGTCTCTAGTTGCGTCTCTAGTACCTCGTCTCTAGTCTCGTCTCTAGTCTCGTCTCTAGTCTCGTCTCTAGTCTCGTCTCTAGTCTCGTCTCTAGTCTCGTCTCTAGTCTCGTCTCTAGTCTCGTCTCTAGTCTCGTCTCTAGTCTCGTCTCTAGTCTCGTCTCTAGTCTCGTCTCTAGTCTCGTCTCTATTCTCGTCTCTAGTCTCGTCTCTAGTCTCGTCTCTAGTCTCGTCTCTAGTCTCGTCTCTAGTCTCGTCTCTAGTCTCGTCTCTAGTCTCGTCTCTAGTCTCGTCTCTAGTCTCGTCTCTAGTCTCGTCTCTAGTCTCGTCTCTAGTCTCGTCTCTAGTCTCGTCTCTAGTCTCGTCTCTAGTCTCGTCTCTAGTCTCATCTCTAGTCTCGTCTCTAGTCTCGCCTCCAGTCTCGTTTCTAGTCTAGTTTCTAGTCTAGTTTCTAGTCTCGTTTCTAGTCTAGTTTCTAGTCTCGTTTCTAGTCTAGTTTCGTCTCTAGTCTCGTCTCTAGCCTCGTCTCTAGTCTAGTCTCGTCTCTAGTCTCGTCTCTAGTCTCGTCTCTAGTCTCGTCTCTAGTCTCGTCTCGTCTCTAGTCTCGTCTCTAGTCTCGTCTCTAGTCTCGTCTCTAGTCTCGTCTCTAGTCTCGTCTCTAGTCTCGTTTCTAGTCTCGCCTCCAGTCTCGTTTCTAGTCTAGTTTCTAGTCTCGTTTCTAGTCTAGTTTCGTCTTTAGTCTCGTCTCTAGCCTCGTATCTAGTCTCGTCTCTATTCTCGTTTCTAGTCTAGTCTCGTCTCTAGTCTCGTTTCTAAACTCGCCTCCAGTCTCGTTTCTAGTCTCGTATCTAGTCTTATCTCTAGTCTCGTCTCTAGGCTCGTTACTAGTCCCATTTCTAGTCTCGTTTCTAGTCTAGTTTCATTTCTAGTCTTATATCTAGTCTCGTATCTTGCCTCGTTTCCAGTCTCGTTTCTAATCTCGTCTCCAGATTCGTCTCTAGTTTCTCCTCTAGTCTCGTCTCATTTCTAGTATCGTTATAGTCTCGTCTCTTGTCTCCTCTAAGGTCTCGTCCCTTTCCTCGTCTTGTTTGTAGTCTCTAGTCTTGTATCTAGTCATGTCTACAGTCTTGGTTCTTATCTCTATCAGTAGTCCCGTATCTAGCATCTTGTCTCGTCTCGTCTCTTGTCTTATCTTTACACTTGTCTATACTAATGTAGGTATCAACTATAAATACAAAAATCACCATAACTTTAATATAAATTATTACATTTGACACTTAAGCGCTAGCACACGCATTGCATATAAAATAATGTAGAACAGGCATAAATAATCCTACAATAACAAATTTCGACAAATACAATTTAAAGTTGCTCCAAAAAAAAAATAAAACCAAATTCACACTCACATTCTAACACAAAAAACACAAATCGACTAAATCACACAGAGAGCATGTATGAGCAAGCATCTAAAAATTTACAGTTAGTCTGTCATATGAGTGTTTGTAAAAACGTGTGAGGAAAAGTATTTTATATGTATGCTGGAAAACAAGCTACAAAAAAAAGACTACAAAGTCACGTGGCTGCTTGAAATAGTTAACAGCTTAAATAAAATACAAAATTTGTATGAAAAAATTTACAAGAAAATAGAAAATAGTGCCGCATAACTATGAGCCAGCTTAGGCAGCGTGTCACACAGAAAAAAAAACAAGATAAAGATGTGTATTTATAGAAAAAATAGAAAAGAAATTTAACATGTGCGTGCTTGTCAAAATAGCTGTCAAATATTAGTATTGAAATGTAAACAATGGTAAATGAAATGCAAGATATAACAGTTTTTATTTATTAAAGATTTGTAGCTGGGATAAATAAATGAGAGCAGAAAGAGAAAAGAGGGAAGAGAGAGATAGGAGTTTATAAGGTTGAAATAGAAAAGAGATAAGGAAAACAAAGTGTTTTTATGGAAAATAAGGGTTTTTTAAATAAAAGTATTAAAAAAATTTATTTTGTAAATTAAAACTAGTTAAATTTGTTGGATGTTTTGCATATTTTGCTTGTTTGTTTTGTTTTTATCTTTTCTAGATAAAAGCTTTTTTTGTGTAAACTTTTCTTACAGCTGTTGAGAGTAAAGCTGTTGAATAAACCTAAAAGCATACTTAAAAACTTTTTCATTTCTTTAGAAAACTCTCAATTTTTAGGGGTTACAAGCTTTAAGGGAAAAATATCTAACGTTAGTTTGTATTTGGGCTTAAAAGTGTTGATAACTAAAAGTAATAACGCTGCATTAAAAATATAATTAAATACAAAAGTATAAAAGAAAACCTGAAAAAAAAATTTTTTTGTGTAAAGAAAAAAAGTTTGCTTTTAGGCTGAAAAAAAAATTTTAAAATGAAATGAAATAAATTTATTATTAAAAAGAGAAAAAATTTAAAAGAATTTTAAAAGAAAAAAATCGAAATTAAAGGAAATTGAAATGTAAAAAAAAACTTAACCTAATTAAAGAAAAATTACAAAAGAAAAAATTGTTGCCTAAATTAGAAGCAAAACAAAAAAAATTTAAAATTAAACTCTTGTAAGGGTATATAACAAAACAAAAGGTAAAATGAGGGTATTGCAAACAAAAATTTGAAATATTTAGATTGTTATATTAAAAAATTAAATAAAATTTAGGTTTAATAATTAAAAACTACAAATTGTAATAAATTTGTGTTAATATTTACTTTAAAACACAGAAATATCTTTAAGCAAATACACCAAAGAAGCCAGTTGTATTTGTAAAGTATTAAAAAATTTATAAAGTCCTCTTACTCTAGACAATTTTAACACAAACACACTCTGTTTTACCAGCTTTACTCTCTTTTGCACAACACACACATACCCATACTTATAAATAAACTCGACTACACAGAGCTGTCTTGCCTGCCTGCCAGCATATTAAAGTTATTTTATTTCTTGTTCTTCTTGTTTTGTTTGTTTGTAAATTGAGTGTTTGTGAGTATGTAGATGCCTCTCTTCTCATCTTCAAGGTTTTACATATGATATGGTTTGGCAATTCTTATGGGTCATGTTGTTCTTGTTATTATTGTAACATCTACAGTTAGAGTTGTTTATGTGCTTGTGTGTATATACAAAAATATGCACATTTATAACAAGCTCTTCGAATATTTTATATGTTTTTGTTTTCTCCCCGTTATTTCATTCATTCATACATATTTATATGTATGTGCTGCCATATCTGGCCGAGTCTGAGTATTCATATATTTTTAGGCAGCTACCATAAATGTGCCACTTAGGATTTGACATTATTTGCACTTGTCGAATATATTATTTTTGTTTTCGGGATTTTTTTTTATTTCATTCTTTCTTATAAAATATTAATTTTATATTGAAATTGTATTGTTGGTTTGTTTGTGTGTTTAAAATTTAATATTTCTTCACAGTTGTTTGTTAAAATTTCCACAAAAATTTATTATTTATTTTAGGGAAATTGTTTGATGATTGTAAAAATTTGTAATTCTTTGAAAAATGGTAGAAAAGCTTAATAAAGTGAAATATTAAAAATTTTTAAAGAAAATTTTGAATTTTTTTAAAGGTTTAGCATCTTGTTGAGAGCTTGATTCTTAAGAATGTATGTAAAATTACTGGTTTAATTTATTAAAAATACATAAAGAAATTATAAAGTAGGACTTAAGCTTTCAAGAAATTTAATTTTTAAAACATTTAAATTTAAAACAAAAAAATTGCATAATTTTTTATAGGAAAAAGTTATGGAATGCAGTAACCTAAATTTTCTACTTTTTATGACAATTTAACATTAAAATAAAGAAACAAATACTTTTAGTAATAAAATTAGATGAGTAAACAGCAATTTGATTCGCACTGCCAAAAAACAAGGACTGTAGATTAGTCCCAACATACAACTTACTTTATAATGGTATTTTTTTTTCAAGGAAATTTCAAGTTTCATTACAAATTTTAAAAAATGTTCAAATCTTTTGGAATAATTTTATTTAAAACTGCTTTCTTTTTAACAAAAAATAAAACTTGTAGAGTAAATTTGTTGAAAATAGTAAAATGTTGAACACTAAACCCCATTTTCTCAATATCTGGTTATCGTTTTTCATAACGATAAACCTCCAATTAACATTTTTTTTTGTATGAGAACTGTCAGTTTATCGTAACGATTAAAAATAACCAGAGATTGAGAAAATGGGGGTAAAAATTGGGTAAATTTTAACAATTTTAAAATATTTTTTAAATCCACCTTAAACTGCTTTCCATTCAGCCCAAAAGTAGGGGCAATAGAGCAAATTTTGTTAAAACTAGTATGAGAGCTATTCGGCTGTGCCGAATCTTATATACCCTTCACCAAATTATACTTTAAAATAAAAATTTAAAATATTTTTAAATTTAATTTCTTTTTCACAATTGATATTTTTTATTTAATTTTTAAATTTAAAAAATTTTTATTTTTTCAACATTTTTTCTTAAATTTTTTTTTCACAATTGTTTTTTTTATTTAATTTTTAAATTTAAAAAAAAATTTCAAATGGTTTTTTATTTTTTTTTTAAAATTTTTTTTCAATATTTTTTCAAAATTTTTTTTCAATATTTTTTTCAAAATTTTTTTTATTTAAATTATAAATGCTTATTTTAAACATATAAAAAAATGTATGACAAAAATATTTTTATTTTGCGAAAAAAAAGTTCGCTTTAAAAGATTTTGACCCATTGTAGGTCCAACTTACTATGTCCTTATATACGTCGTTGCAAAGGAACTTTGAAATATCTATCATTAGATATCCATATTGTCTATATTAATGACTTGGTAATCCAGATATAGATTGTCCTGGTTTTTTCCTTATATCTCAGCCATTTGTGGGCCGATTTTCTCGATTTTAAACAGCAACCGATCAGGGTCTATAGCGAATATATTGATGTATAATCGGTTGGGTCGAATCTTATATACCCTTCACCAAATTATACTTTTAAATATTTTTAGGTAAACGATATTTTATTTTTTTTTTCACAATTGTTATTTTTTTATTTTTAAATTTAAAAAAAAATTTTTTTCAAAATAGTTTTTTATTTTTTTAAAAATTTGTTCTTAATTTTTAAAAAAATTTTTTTTCACAATTGTTATTTTTTTTTAATTTATAAAACAATAATTTTAAAAATGTTTTTTTTTCCAAAATTTTTTCTTAATTTTTTTTTTCAATATTTTTTAAAAATTTTTTTTTTTAATTTTTAAAATTTTTTTATTTAAATTATAAAAAAATATTTTATAAACATATAAAAAAATGTATGACAAAAATATTTTTTTTTGTGAAAAAAAAAATCGCTTTAAAATTTATTTTTCCCGATTTTTGTAGATCCAATTTACGATGGCCTTATATACGTCGTTGCAAAGAACTTTTAAATATCTATTATTAGATATCAATATTGTCCTGGTTTTTTGCTTATATCTGAGCCATTTGTGGGTCAATTTTATCGAAATGAATCATACGGAAAATTGCTTTCAACATGCAGACGGACATGGCTCCACAAATTTTAATTTGTTAAAGATCCTTAAAACTAGAATGATCTAATAAGAATACGTGAACGTATACTTAATATTTAATTCGAATAAAAATTAATATTACGTATACTTTTAGTCAGCTCTAAAATGCTTTTATTACAACCCTAAACAGCAGCATTGGGGCAAATACTATAATGTTGATGAATACTACATAAACATACAAGAATTTTAAACAAAATTTCAAATAATTTCCCATTACAATACTTTTATTTCAACCCTAAACAACAACAGTGGAGCAAATTTTGTTTAAATACTATAATTTTGATGAATACTCTTTAAAAATGCAAGAATTTTAAACAAAATTTCAAATCTCCACACAAATTTCAGCTATTTTAAAATGTCTTGTTAATGATTTTTATAACTAGAATGATCTTAATAACAAGACGTGAACGTATACTTAATATTTAATTCGAATAAAAATTAATATTACTTATACGTTTAGTGTCAGCTCTAAAATGCTTTTATTATAACCCTAAACAACAGCATTGGGGCAAATACTATAATTTTAAGGAATACTCAATAAAAATGCAAGCATTTTAAACAAAATTTCAAACGATTTCCCATTACAATGATTTTATTTCAACCTTAAACAACAACAGTGGAGCAAATTTGGTTAAAATATTATAATTTTAATGATAACTCACAAAAAATGCAACAATTTTAAACAAAGTTTCAAATTTCTCCACTAATTTCAACAATTTTAAACAAAATTTTAAATTTCTCCACATATGTATTTTACTTTCTTAAGTTCATTTAAAATTGTTCTACGCCATGTATTTTTTGGACAACCGTATCACCGACTTCTTGGGGATTCGATTTTAAATCGGCACTTGTAACGCTATCAATAGGTTTACGGAGAGTATGTCCATATCCATTTTCTTCTTGTTATTTAATGAACTATTGGTTCTTCACCATTCGATTTACCAGGCTTTTACTGTATTTTTAAAAAACGATTTTCCCTTACTATTCGTTATATCGAAATATAAAAAAGTCCCAGACAGATCCAGAAATAAATTTATATTTATTGAATATAAACGTAAATTTAAAAACATAGCAAGTTGGTAAAACAATTTCAGCAACTGTTTGATTAACTGGCCAAGTGGTATACCAAAGTTATTAAAATTTTAGGTTTTTGATAAAGTAACAAAATGTGAAAAGTAAAAGTAGTCCAATTTGCCTTTATATCACATCTATATATTTCAACAATTAATATTATAAAAGTTTAGGTCCTGCTTTATGTATATGCCAAATTTCAAAAAGCTGAGCTAAATACTTTAGAAATTCTATACGTTTTAAAATTTACTTAATTCGTAAGATAATTAATATTACGTATACGTCTTGGATTTTCCAACAAATGCTGCGTAACTTAATATTTAATTCAAATAAAAAATAATATCACGTATACGTCTAAGGGGTATTTTGTTAAATTAAAGTAAACGTTTATTAAGTTTTTGAGATTAAAAAAACTCTTAATAATTCTTGATTAAACAATAAGTCTTGATTAAACAAATTTCTACAAAATTTGTTTAACAAAATTCATAATATGAAAATGTTGTTTCGTAAATCCTTTAAGTTTTCCTAATAACAATTTATCTTAATAGTTTGTAGCCCTTTAATGCTTAACTTTATTTAAAGGTTTCTTTAAATATAATTCCCAATACAAAAGCTTAAGTTTTAATCATTTTAGAAAAATTAAAATAAATTTCTTTACCTTAATTTCATTTAAAATAAGCTTACTTACATTATTACAGAATTTTTGCTGACTAGACATAACAGGGTGTTGAAATATAAGCTGTAATAAACATAAAATTTAACAAAAATAATAAGGAAGTTCAAAAAAATTAAAAGAAAAGCTGATTTAAAACCGCAAATGTAAAATTTTTGGCCAAATTGTTAAGAAAAAATAACCTTAAAACACTTAAAAATTAAAAAAATATAAAAATTTCAAAAGTTTTACCTGTCTGCTATAAAAAAACCTTTAAAGAATTAATAAAATTTACCTTCTTTTATCTTGTTCTTAAAATATAACGATTTTTTGTTTGACTCATAAAATAAAAAGTACTTATTATAGCATCAAAGGAATTAAATCCTTTCATTTTATCTTTTCCCCCCACATACTTGAGCTTATTTGACAACATTTTATTGACATTTCTATTTAGCAAACAACGCCAAGACATAATTAGAACATCGTTATACTTGAAAACAGACACAGTCTCATGTACAAAAACAAAACAACGAAAAAAAACTACACAAACACTTTATAAAACGCACAGCAATTAAAGTTAATTTTATAATTTAAAATTAAAGCTCCTTAAGGGAAAAATCTCTCCGTCTCTCTTTAACTTACATCACAACATACACACTAAACTAACAGTTTATAAACAATAATATACACACAAACAAACACCCACTCTTACATACAGACATACGTACACTTGACTTTAAAGAGCGCGCCTTTTAATTGAGTCGACATCAATAAAAATCATAACAATGTTTTTGTTTGGTTTTTATACACTGCGTTATTTTGTTGTCTGTTTTAATTTGATTTAATTACATTGCAGATGGATATAAATGATAGTGGAACAACATGTAAAAAAACCATAACAACGAAGTCAACTACAACATCAATAGCAGCAACAACAGCAACAGCAATGGGTGATGGGGTCATTGCAGAAACCAAATATGATACCAACATGTCGTCGAGAAACATTAGCAACACAACGGGCACCGTCAAAAGAGCGCCACCTTTAAAAGCCACTGCCACCACACACTCCAGCACCTTGGTCAGCAGTTGTAGCAGCAGTACCGGTGGCATTGGTGTGGCCGATATGTCCACCACCTTTAAGGGAGCCTCAACACTGTGCACACCCTCTACGCCACGCATCGAATTGAGTCGTGCTTCATCATCGTCGCACCATGAGGAAGATAGTCGTGATAGCAGTCCGGAAAATGTCTTTGAACAGGTGATTTATGTAAAAAAAAACAAAGTAGAACAAATGTATTATTTTAATGTTTTAATGTAAAGTAAATTATATATGTAGTCATAGTAGACTTAGAATAGTATAAAGTTTAGCTGTTAAAAGGATTTCTGTGTAGAAATTATTATCATATCATTATGTATTCTTATGGTGAGGGGGAGTGTAATATATAAAAAAAGGAATTAATTCAGTAAAGTCATGGGGACATTTAACAAACAGAATTTAATTTGAAATTCAACGAAAAAAAGGACTTTGTGGGAATTATCATGTAAGAACTGTTAGTGAGTTCGTTTTTAAAAACAAAATTTTAATAATTTTAAAAACTTAAAATTTTTCTAGCGATAAACTACTTTAGTACTAAAGCAATTTAGTACTAAAGTATTTTAGTACTAAAGCAATTTAGTACTAAAGTATTTTAGTACTAAAGCAATTTAGTACTAAAGTATTTTAGTACTAAAGCAATTTAGTACTAAAGTATTTTAGTACTAAATATATTTAGTACTAAATATATTTAGTACTAAATATATTTAGTACTAAATATATTTAGTACTAAACCAATTTAGTACTAAACCAAGTTAGTACTAAACCAATCTAGTACTAAGTCAATTTAGTACTAAACCAATTTAGTACTAAACCAAATTAATACTTAACCAATTTAGTACTAAACCAATTTAGTACTAAGTCAATTTAGTACTAAAACAATTTAGTACTAAACCAATTTAGTACGAAACCAATTTAGTACTAAACCAATTTAGTACTAAGTCAATTTAGTACTAAACCAATTTAGTACTAAGTCAATTTAGTACTAAAACAATTTAGTACTAAACCAATTTAGTACGAAACCAATTTAGTACTAAACCAATTTAGTACTAAGTCAATTTAGTACTAAAACAATTTAGTACTAAACCAATTTAGTACTAAACCAATTTAGTACTAAACCAAGTTAGTACTAATTCAATTTAGTACTAAACCAAGTTAGTACTAATTCAATTTAGTACTAAACCAATTTAGTACGAAACTAATTTAGTACTAAACCAATTTAGTACTAATTCAATTTAGTACTAAACCAATTTAGTACTAATTCAATTTAGTACTTCAATTTAATACTAATTCAATTTAGTACTAAACCAATTTAGTACTAAACCAATTTAGTACTAAACCAATTTAGTACTAAACCAATTTAGTACTAAACCAATTTAGTACTAAGTCAATTAAGTTCTAATTCAATTTAGTATTAATTCAATTTAGTACTAAACCAATTTAGTACTAAGTCAATTTAGTACTAAGTCAATTTAGTACTAAACCAATTTAGTACTAAATCAATTTAGTACTAAACCAATTGAGTACTAATTCAATTTAGTACTAATTCAATTTAGTACTAAACCAATTTAGTACTAAACCAATTTAGTACTAAACCAATTTAGTACTAAGTCAATTTAGTTCTAATTCAATTTAGTATTAATTCAATTTAGTACTAAACCAATTTAGTACTAAGTCAATTTAGTACTAAACCAATTTAGTACTAAACCAATTTAGTACTTAGTTAACCAATAATAAATAATTCGTTCTAAATTTTAATATAAATTAATGAAATATGTTTGAAATTTGTTATCGATATTAAATCGATAGAAAATCGAATTATTAAAATCAATCAACATTGAGGAAAAAATCTTAATTTTTCATAACGATATTAGCAGCCATAAGCATGCATCGTTTATTCATGAAACTTTCTATATATGAAATATTAAAAAAAATATTGAAATATTTTACCCTACCCATTTTCTTAAAACACTCTACTGAATTAATTCTTTCAAATGCTCTCATTTTGTACATTAAAGTAGCAGTTTATGTCTTCTTTTGTTCCATTAATTTAATATTTAAAGTATAAATTCTTAATATTCTTTAGTTTTTCTTAACACATATTTGCTTTCCAACACATCTTTCTTTGGCAATTTCCCGTTTAAGTTTTTTTTTATCAGTTCTATATTATTTTTTTGTTATTGTGCTCACACTTTGAATTTTTCCAATTTCCATAATTTATAATGGTTTGAGGGAATGTAACAAAGAATATTGTCTGTGTGTCTTCTGTTCTTATTTATGTTTTTATCTCTTTGATTTATGTGTGTAAGTAAGTTAGTGTGTTTTCAGCAAATCAATTCTCAGCACTTTTACTTTCTGTTGTTTTATTCTTGATTTTTTATTTTGTTGTACATTATTTCTTTTTCTTTCCATTTTTTTTTACTCGCAACTAATATTAACCCAGTTAATATAACAATCCTATAATTTAATACCACTCCCCCCCATAAACAACCCAGTCTTACTACTATTTAAAACAACCATTCAGTCAGCCACCCACAATCACATACAAATTTTCATACCAACATGCAAACATTCACACTCATCTTGGTTTTACAATTCTTCCTCTTCTAAATAATAAAAACTAAACTAAACCAAACTGCATGTGAGAGAAGAAGAAGAAAAAAAAAGAAAACAACAACAGCAAAATCAGACAAGAGTTTGAAAGGAAGGGAATGAATGAAAACAAGAAACAAAGTGTTGTATTTAATTTTGAAAGGTTGTATTTGATACGTATTACATCGACGTCATACATTTAACTCTTTAAAAATTTATTTTTTTTTAGTGAAAAATAGGGTGTCGCTTTAGAATTGTGATAACAGAATTATTAAAATTTGATTAATAATAGAAAAAAATAATAATGATTAGAAATGTTTAACAGTTATTCTAAATTAAATGAAATTCTCAGCAAATATTTGCAAAACTTGTTTAATTTCCAAAATAAATTACAAAATTTTCCAGGGATTTAAAAGTTTTATATTCAAGGCATTGAAATATTTCAGGAAAATTTTATTTTTACAAAATTACTGAAAAAAATTCGTCATAAATTCATAAAATTGTATAAAAATTCAAATAAATTTACAGGGATTTATAAGTTTTATATAATATTCAAAACATTAGATGACTAGATGTTTAGATATTTCCAAAAAAATTTAGTTTTTAAAAAAATGCTTGAAAACTTCCTACATAAATTATAAATCAAATCATCCTTTTATAAAATCTGCTACAAATTCATAAAATTTTCCAGGGATTTACTATGGAATGACTAATATTTCACAAAAAAATTAATTTCACAAAATTGCTTGCAAAATCTCTCCATAAATTCTAAATCAAATCATGTTTTAATAAATTTCTCATACATTTTCTATCATACATACCAAACACACATTTCGTCCTTCATTTTAAACTAAAAATGTCATTTAACATCAAAAATCTATTTAAATCCCTCTCAAAGCTGCTCAAAATTAACAAAGAAAACAAAAAGTATGAAAAGAGAACAAAAAAAGAGCAACAACTATGATTAAATTGTCAACAAAAACGTACAAAAAAAAAACAAGTACTGCACTTAAAACCCCCGTTACTTAGTATTAGTATTGGTGTGTGTGTGTGAGCTAAAGTGTTTTTGAGTTTTTGCGTATGAAAAAATTTCCCCCAAAATTGACACTTTTCAAAAGGAAAATGGCCAAGAAAACAAACACTTGTCACACAATTGCATTGATTGACATTTCTTATTTGTTTGTTTGTTTTGATAGCTTTTGAAGCTGTAACAATAGTACATACTTACATAGTTTTAGAAAATTAAGTTTTAGTTTTTGTTTTACATTTTTAACAAATACAAAATACTAAATAAGAAACATACAAAATTTAATTTTAATATAAAACTTATTTTGTGTATTTCTTTGCTTTCTCGTTTATTTTTTTTTGTATGTGCAAAACTGCTGGATGGTTTCTTTTTTTTTTTTGGTTATACTAACAAAATTGTTTGATTTTTTTTTTGTTAAAACACAAAATTTGCTTTTTTGCAAATTTGTATTCCCTCCCCCCATTTTTTTCTCTCCCGAATTGATGTTGTTTATTTATGTATTGAAAAAAAAAAACACAAAATTGATTTTTGTAAAAACAAAAAAAAAAAAACTGGCAAAAAACAAAAACTAATTATGAAAAGGTGGGCACTGGCACCCTACAGGAAACATTGGATATGGGTTTTCGTGAGGAAGGTGCATTGGAATTGCGTAGCTCAACGGAGGAATTATATTTTATGGATCCGGCTCAGAAAAAGGAAGAAGAAGCTAAAATGCAACAGCAGCAACAACAACAGGTGAGTTGAAACATAATTAATTTTTTAATGTTAAAAATATATATAGAAATTTGGTACTAAATTTGTTTAGTGTCAAACTAATTTAGTACTAAACCAATATAGTACTGAACAAATTTATACCGATGTAGTACTAAATCTATTTAGTACTAAACCAATTTAGTACTAAACAAATGTAGTACTAAACAAATGTAGTACTAAATAAATTTAGTACTAAACCTATTTTGTGCTAAACTAATTTAGTGCTAAACCAATTTAGTACTAAACCAATTTAGTACTAAACGAATATAGTACTAAACCAATTTAGTACTAAACAAATTTAGTACTAAACCAATTTAGTACTAAACTAATTTTGCAATTTAGTACTAAACCAATTTAGTAATTAATCAATTTAGTACTAAACCAACATAGTACTAAACCAATTTAGTACAAAACCAATTTAGCACTAAACCAATTTAGTACTAAACCAACTTAGTACTAAACCAACTTAGTACTAAACCAATATAGTACTAAACCAAATTAGTACTAAACTAATTTTGTACTAAATAAAAAAATAAATTTAGTACTAAACTAATTTAGTATATTTAATAATTAAACAAATTTAGTACTAAAAAAATTTAGAACCAATTTAGTACTAAACCAATTTAGTACTAAACGAATTTAGTACTAAATCAATTTATGACTAAACCAACTTAGTTCTAAACCAATTTGGTACTAATTAAAACAAATTTAGTACTAAACCAAGTTAGTTCTAAACCAATTTAGTACTAAACCAATTTAGTACCAAACCAATTTGGTACTAAGCAAATTTAGTACTAAACAAATTTAGTACTAAACATATTTAGTACTATACTAATTTAGTACTAAATAAATATAGTACTAAACCAATTTAGTACTAATTAAATTTAGTACTAAACCAATTTAGTTTAGAACCAATTTGGTACTAAACCAAATTAGTACTAACTGAATTTAGTACTTAACCACTTTAGTACTAAACCAATATAGTACTAAACCAATTTAGTTCTAAACCAATTTAGTACTAAACCAATTTAGTACTAAACCAATTTAGTACTAAACCAATTTAGTACTAAACAAATTTAGTACTAAACATATTTAGTACTAAATAAATTTATTACTAAACCAATTTATTACTAAACAAATTTAGTACCAAACCAATTTAGTACTAAACCAAACAAGTTTAGCACTAAACCAAATAAATTTAGTACTAAACTAATTTAGTACTTGATAAATTTAATACTAAACAAATTTATTACTAAACAAATTTAGTATTAAAAAAAGTACTAAATTTTTTAGTAGTTGGACTTATTCTTTTTAGTACTAAAATTTGTTTAGAATTTAATTTATGTATTTCCCAAATTTGGTAAACTTTGTGCAATTTCAAACTTTTCTTTTGATTTTCCCCCCTTTGAGCTGTGCTATATTTTTTTAAAATAAAATATATTGTTAAATTATTTTGTTTTAAAACTCTTCTAACAGCCAGGGAAAACTCTTTATAATAATCAACCAAAAAATAAACTTTATTTAGTTTGTAACATAAAACATTGTAAATATTTATCCACATTTAGTTGATTTTCATTTAAACGAAAAAACCTTGAGCTACTGGGAATAAACCCAAACTTAATTGAAAATTGTTTTTAAACAAAAACAACAACTACAAAAAAGAAATGCATTAAATGTGTAAAACCTGCAACAAGATATAATTATATTATCGCAAGCTTTCAAATTCTCTCTCTCCTTCTCTTTCGCTCAGTCATTGTACTAATTGTAAATATGAAAAAAAAAATAAAATCATCCAAAAAGTTAAACATTGCAAAAAAAAATTCAAAAGTAATAATGATTTACATAGACACAATGTGGCAAAGTGTTGAGTGAGTGGGAAACATAAAATAAATATTCTGCAAACCAAACTGGTGCAGTGAAACCACAGACTCCCTCCCATCCTCATTCCAATACATGCGACATTTACACGTAAATATTTTAATAATAAATTTTCACTATAAATGGGTGTTGCAAACATTAAAGTTAACACAAACAATTTGTTTAAATTTATATTTTTTCAAATAATATTACGCCCTACATACCCCTATTTAATAACCGGGTTTTTCGTTTGTTTTATTCCTTGAATACCCTAATTTTTTTCGTGTTAGTGTTTATGTTTGTGTGAACAAAAAAAAAATATGTATGGATTTATTGAATAGTTTGCTAAAAAGCAATATGTATGAAAAACAACAACAGCAAAAATGAAAACTAACTGTAACGTCAATTGTCATATTTGTTACATTCCCTCTCTGGCTCTTACTGGTTCCCTCACACTCATTCTGCTTGTTCTTATTTTGTGGTGTTATCTACAGGGATGGGTATTTGTAATTGTTTTAGATAAATTAATGTGATATTAATCGTAAATAAGGAATTTGAAATTAAATTTGTCTATATTCGTTTAGCATTCATAAATCACTATTTAAATGTAGAAAAATATAAAATTTTTATGAATTTAAAAAACTTAACGAAACTTTATTTTCTAAAACAAAAGTTTTTGAAACTAAATTCTTTTATATTCGTTTAGATTTGATAATACACCATTCAAATCTAGAAATAAATTTAGTATATGAGAATTAAAAAAACTTAACGAAACTTTATTTTCTAAACCAAACGTTTTAGAAACTAAATTCTGTTATATTCGTTTAGCATTAATAATTCGATATTTAAATCAAGAATATTTTTAGTTTTTGAGAGTTTAAAAAACTTAACGAAACTTTATTTCCTGAACCAAACGTTTGTGAAACTAAATTCTTTTATATTCGTTTAGCATTAATAATTCGATATTTAAATCAAGAAATATTTTTAGTTTTTGAGAATTTAAAAAACTTAACGAAACTTTATTTTCTAAACCAAACGTTTTAGAAACGAAATTCTTTTATATTCGTTTAGCATTAATAATTCGATATTTAAATCAAGAAATATTTTTATTTTTTGAGAATATAAAAAACTTAACGAAACTTTATTTTCTAAACCAATAGTATTTGAAACAAAATTATTTTATATTCGTTCAGCATTCAAAATTCGCTATTTAAATCTAGAAAAAAATTTAGTTTTTGAGAATTTAAAAAAACTTAACGAAACTTTATTTTCTAAACCAAAAGTATTTGAAACAAAATTCTTTTATATTCGTTAGGCATTAATAAGTTTCTATTTAAATCTAGAAAAATGTTTAGTTTTTGAGAGTTTAAAAAACTTAACGAAACTTTATTTTCTAAACCAAAAG
Source organism: Calliphora vicina (assembly GCF_958450345.1). Taxonomy (NCBI): domain Eukaryota; kingdom Metazoa; phylum Arthropoda; class Insecta; order Diptera; family Calliphoridae; genus Calliphora; species Calliphora vicina. The sequence goes on from NC_088783.1 coordinate 119,831,941, forward strand.
TTTTTGAAACTAAACTCTTTTACATTCGTTAAGCATTAATAAGTTTCTATTTAAATCTAGAAAAAAGTTTAGTTTTTGAGAGTTTAAAAAACTTAACGAAACTTTATTTTCTAAACCAAAAGTAGTTGAAACAAAATTATTTTATATTCGTTAAGCATTAATAAGTTTTTATTTAAATCTAGAAAAATTTTAGTTTTTGAGAATTTAAAAAAACTTAACGAAACTTTATTTTCTAAACCAAAAGTATTTGAAACAAAATTCTTTTATAATCGTTTAGCATTATTAATTCACTATTTAAATCTATAAAAAATTTTAGTGTTTAAGAATTTTAAAAACTTAACGAAACTTTATTTTCTGAACTAAATGTTTTCGACTAAAAAATTTTATATATTAATTTAGCGTTTTTAAAATAGTATTTAAATCTAGTTAAATAATTTGTTTTTTTGAATTTAAAAAACTTAACGAAACTTTATTTTCTAAACCGGAAGTATTTGAAACTAAATTTTACTTTATTTTCTTAGGTTTAATAAGCTTTTATATAAATCTAGAAAAATATTTAATTTTTGAGCATTAAAAAATCTTAACGAAACTTTATTTTTTAAACCAAACACATTTTACTAAAAATTTTGCCATATTATTTGAGCATTAATAAGTCTGAATTTAAATTAAGAGAAATTTTAGGTTTTTGAGAATTTTAAAAAACTTAACTTAACTAAAAAATATTAAAATGTGTTGATTTACCATCCTTGCTTTATGACATTAATGTCATTCATTGATTTTATAGTTTGACTAAAGAGTATGAGTGAATGTGTGTGTGTGTGATGTGACAATTTAAAATGATGAGAAAAAAACTAGAGAAACTGCAAAAAAAAAACTGTTGCTATTGTCGGGGAGAATTGAATATGAATTAGAAAATTCAATACTAGTTGAAAATGTTATTAAATGATTGGCGAATAGACAAGATGACAGAAAACTGACTCAATGACAAACAGAAATTGTAACATATCTGTATGTAGATAAATATGACATATACAAATAAACAAACAAAATGTTCGCTAATATCCAAGAATGTAAGGAAAATGCTAATTAATTGTTTAAGTTCAGAAATGATTTTAAATTTCAGGGATTTTATATTAAATTTCCGTTTCTTTTTTTTTGTTAAATTCTTTTTAAAAGTTTTCCTTTGCTCTTTGGCTGTCATGTAGTTTTCTTGGTATTTTTAAAATTTCTTGGAAACTTTTAATGCTTTTCATTTCCGTAAGAAACTTCACTCATACCTGATCAATTAAGCTTTTTATGTGTGATGCATTAAAATAATGTGTTTTCAAATTTCTCAGTGTGTTGTGTGTTTCTGCTGCTGACCTAGAATAAATACATATCAAAAAGTTATTTAATCTTTTCTTTTTTTTCTTGATATAATGACAAGCTAACATTGTGGTTTCTTTTCGTTGGGAATATAAAGAAAACATGTTATATTTAATAAAGTTTTAGACAAGTAAATAGGAAACTAAAAAGCATATGAAGGCCATCAAATGTTTTAAAGTAGAGAAAAATTCAATTTGGTTGAAGTATTCGAAGCAATGGGGTCAAAAAGCTTTAAATATATTAAGGAGATGGGAAAATATTGTTTTAAATTGCTGGAGAATTTTAGAAAAATTTAACATTTCACTTTTATTCTCAGTTCTTTAAACTAATTAAAGCAAAATCAATGAAAATCTTACTTTAGTTGAATTTTTTCAATGACGTATGATTAATATTAAGTTATTTTCCTATGAAATTCACATTAATTATACGCTGGGTATGACAAACGAAATAAATTTAAAATTTGTTTGGCATAAAATTCCTAGATTTCCTTTAAATAAAACAAATATTTACACATTTTTCATACTAAATTTCTAAAAATTTTAACAAATTCTCTATTTTTACTCTATTTTTCATAAAATATCTACAAATTTTCCAAAAAAATTATTGAAAATCTAAATTTAGTTGAATTTTTTAAATGACGTATGATTAATATTAATTTATTTTCCTACCAAATTCTCATTAATCATACGCTGAGTATGACAACCGAAATAAATTTAAAATTTTTTGCCATAAAATTCGTAGATTTCCTTTAAATGTCACAAATATTTACAAATTTTGTATATAAAATTTATTTTTTTTTAATAAATATTGAAAATTTTACTTTTATTTCCAGTTTTTTAAACTTAAATTTTAAATAAATATTGAAAATCTTACTTTAGTTGAATTTTTTCAATGACGTATGATTAATATTAATTTATTTTCCTACCAAATTCACATTAATCATACGTTCAGTATTACAATGCAAATAAATAAAAATTATTTTGCCATTAAATTCTTATTATTCTAACAAATTCTCTTTGACTGATTTTAAATAGTTTTTAAGTTTTAAGTATGAAATTGATTTTGTTTTGTTTCTGTCTCTGTAACTGACCTGTTTAAATACATAATATAACAACAACAAAAACATTAACATTTACTAAAAGGAATTAATCCAACAACAATACTTTCTACTAATATCAAGCTTTTTTAATTTTTTTTTTTATTTTCTATTATTTCAAACGTTCTCATTTTTGAAAAAGAAAATCAAAAATGGAAAACTACATTTGCTTGTGCTATATTCAGTTAATGGAAACCGGTAAAAACAAAAGCCAACAACCACACCAAAAAAAAAAACTAGAAAAAAGAAACACTATACATTACAAAAACAAAACAAAAAAAAAACATAAACATGCAAGGCATAAATGTGTGTCTCTCTCTTGATGCATAAACATGCATACTAACTAGTATGTAGGTTTATGTGTGGGCTTTCTTTTGTTTTTACTATTACAAAAACAACACTCACAAAAATAAACACCTTGAATGACATCAGGTTTTAACTTGTTGCATAAGTTATCATTTTGACACATTCACACACTTCCTTACATTCCCACATACATTATGTTTAATAGGCTCTCCCTTTTTACTCCCAAAAAATAAAATTCATAACGGTTTTACAGCAATGTTTACCAAATGCCTCTATTTAATAAGTAAAGCTGCCATATTGGTTTTTCTTACACCCCGGGAAATTAGTGTTACCAACTGCATTATTAATGATTAAAGGAAAATAGTAAAGAAAAACGCAAATTTAATTTAGGAAAGTGGTAACAAACAATATTTTTCATAATATCTAAAGAAAATTTATGGAAATATATAAATATATCTTTTAAAAGAAATTTTTTTAAAAATTTTTCATTATATTGACTTAATAATGTTTATAAATTTGAGTTTTTCTTATAAATATTGTTTTGGGAAACCCATAAATCTGGTTTATACCTAAAAATAACATAAGTATTACTCTGCCATACAAACTAAATGTATATTTTTTAGTTTTTCATTTATAATTTTTTGTTTTTTTATTAAGTATGTCAAACTCAGTTTGATGTAATTGTTAAGTGCAATAGACAAATACAGGCAGAACTCTAACAAATAGGACAACTGGAAAGAGGGAAGAGTAATAATAAATAGAAAAATAATTTTGCCAACAACTTTTAATTTGTGTACTTAATATACATACATATATTCTAATTAAAAGTTAATTTTTTTATGTCCACTGATTTAAAAATAAGCAAATTAAGATCGAAAGTGACAGATAGTATAATATATACCAGACATTTTTATATCCTTCACCTTCGTGGGAAGGGTATATATAAGTTTCTGGATATTCTGGATCCTTATAGATAGCGGAGTCGATTAAGCCATGTCCGTCTATCTGTCTGTCCGTCCGTCCGTCTGTTGCAATCAATTTTCTGAAGACCCAAGATATCTTCGGGTTCCAAATCTTCAATAATTCTGTCAGACATGCTTTCGAGATTTCCTTTCCTTTCCTATTTAAAATCAGCAAAATCGGTCCACAAATGGCTGAGATATGAGGAAAAAAACAGGACAACCTCGATTTTTGACCTATATCTGGATTACTAAGTCATTAATATAGACAATATGGATATCTAATGATTTGCAACGACGTATATAAGTTGGACCTACAATGGATCAAAATTCGCTAAAATATTTTTTAACCCGATTTTTTTTTTCACCAAAAAAAGTTTTTTGAAATTTAAAAAAAAAAAAAAAAATTTACAATTAAAATAAAATTTTGAATTTAAAAAAAAAATTTGAAATTAAAAAAAAAAATTGAAATCTAAAAAAAAAATTTGAATTTTAAAAAATTTATAATAACAATTAGAAAAAAAAAATTTACCTAAAAATATTTAAAATTTGTATTTTGAAGTATAATTTGGTGAAGGATATATAAGATTCGACACAGCCGAATATAGCTCTCTTACTTGTTTTTATTCGAAAGATCAATAATATTTGAAAATAATATCGGGAATATGGCCACCTACTGTTTTAAACATTATTTTTGAAATTTAAAAAATAAAATAAAATTTAAAATAACAATTCGAAAAAAAAAAGTCCAAAAAATTTAAAAAAAACTATAACATAGCTCTCTTACTTGTTTTTATTCGAAAGATCAATACATTGCATTAATATTTGAAAATTAAATGAAATTAAATGTTTTATTTAAAATTGTCTCTATTGATTGCAAAAACTCTTTAATAAATAAAACTTGTTGCTGAAAAGCAAATAAAACATATTTGTTTATCTTTCACACACATGATAAATAACCTCATAAGTTATTTAAATATTCATAAATACATAAATTCATGTTTAATTCATAGTAAATATGTATATAAATTTAAATCAACACAACACATTACGCTTTAAATAAATAGGGAAAGAAAGCAAACAAAAACGCCTTAAATAAGGAAAATTTTGAGGAGTTTCCTTCCTGAAAACATTCTTGCTTTCTTTAAAACACACACAGTATTTAGAAAATAAATAATCAAGCATTCAAACAATGTCAACATTACTGACATTTCCCTTTATTTATGCTTATACATTTTAATACGCACACACACACATCTAAACATACATACATTTTTAATAATCAAAAGTATTCATTTAATACTAAACAACAAACATATCTACACACTCTCTCCAGCAATGACAACTCTGTTTATTATGATAACATAGACATTAATATAAATATGTTTTTCTACACAACAGACACAAATGTTAACTATACATCCACACACACATACTATATACACAACTAAAAAGAAGAAGAAGATTTAATAACAAACATACATACATCCATACCTACATAAATTAAAGGAAAACAAAAATGGCTCCCACAGCCACCCTATATTTATACAGTAGAATACCGTTAGGGAAACCAAACACTGAGCAAAATAATTGATTGAGAATTAACAACAAACATACCTACATACATAAATTAAATGAGAACAAAAATTACTCTCCCAGCATCAGCTAATCAATGCTCATACAGTAAAATACCGTTAGAAATAACAAAACACTGAGCAAAATAATTGTTTTAAATGATTATTTGGTTAAAATTGTGTTAATTTTCATATAATTTCTTAAATTTAAGTAAATTTTTGGAATATTTTAAACATTATAAGCCATATCCTACTGTAATTTTGATTAAACATGAAGGATTATATAAAAAAATATACAAAAATACCTGTTATATGCATACAATTTATGATTTTAAAATAAACTAAGATTTTATTTTAAATAGTTGTTAATAGTTGTTGATGCTTTTCTTTTTATCTCATTCTTTTTAATTACCTGTATGTGTGAAACTAAACTAGAAACTATTTATGTAACATAAAACCAAAGAACTTTATTTTTTTTTTAATTTAGTTTACAACAAACGAAAACCTTTTAATAATAAACTTAAGGAAACAACTGGCATAATACTATAATTTAATTATGTTGTTAAAGCATGTTTTAATTAAAATAAAATTTAAAACTTTGGCAAATGCTAAACTTTAACTAAAACTGAGATTAAAAATTTTAATTTAATAAAAAATTATTAAACACTTTTCAACAAAATTGTTTAAGAAACAAATTTAACTCCTTTTAAAATATAAAGTTTTAACTTTAACTTAATATTTTAAATATTTGAACTAACATTTTTTCCCTTTTCCAGACTAAACGTGCCTCACCGCACATGTTCAAAATGGAAGATCATCAGTCCTATTTACAACAGCATCAACGTAAAGATTCCGCCAGTTCTGAGGTGGCCGCCTTACTTTGCATTTCGGGACGTACCAGCCGCATTTCCAGTGTCGGCAGTCAGGGTTCGGCCGTAAGTCGTCTGTCGGCCGTTTCCGGAGTTTCACGTTCTCCTTCGCCTCATCGCATGCTCTTGGAAACATCTTTCTGTGGACCCAAACCGGTGGAAGGCATTGGCGATGGTTCGGTGGGTACTGTGGTGGAAGCTCCTACAACAGCGGCTCTGCTGGAACAAGTTTTGTTGGCTCGTACTCGTGATCCTACACAAGCTATATTAGCCGAGGGCATAAAGTTGGAGTCATCGCCCAAGAAAAAACCTCCCACTTCGCTGACGAATGGTGATGCCAAGCTGACGGCCAAAATAAAAGCACAAAATCGTCCTGATACAGGAGCCATACAAAAGAGCACCATGGGAGCTCAGCGTAAATCTACCAAGAGTCCGGGCCAAATGATTGTGGGCAAAACACCCAGTGGCACGGAGTATATACGCATTAATCTCAAGCCTGATTTTATGTATGATGACAAAGGCATCGCCTCGAATGAGAAGGTGGTAGAGGCTTCCAACTCTTTGCAGCCCGTTTATGGTGCACGTACGCAAACCAAACCTGCCTCTTTAACACTAACGCAAAAAACGAAGGGTGAGAATTTGTTAACGCCCACCGCCAGTCCTAAGCCTACGCGTAAGGGCGAAGGCAGTCGTTCGCCTTCGCCCGCCACTGTTTCAGTGTCTCGAAAATCTTCATTCAGTTCTTTGTTTCGTTTTGGCGGCGGCAAAGATTCACCCGACTCGCCTCGAGATAGATCCAGGCCACGCAGCAAAAGCAAAGAACGTGGACAAACCCCACAATCACAGAATGCTACACCCAATAAACAGAAATCAGTATTGGCTATTTTTAAGCCGGGCAAACGTGGCAGTTCAGCCGGAGCCGAGGGCTCCAAAACCTCAAAATCTTCATCTCCCACAGATGCCCATGAAATGCAACAGCTGCAGTCCAGAAGCAAATCACATACCCCCGTGGTTACGGCCACGGGCTCCAGACCAAATAGTCGTCTTAAGTATTATGAAGATCCGGTAGAGGGTTATATACACATACCCCTGCATACTCCGCCCGAGGAGAAAGAAACCCGCAAATTATTGCAAAGCATACAACAGCTCAATGCTGAACCAGTAAGACCTCAAGCTACCGCAATAACCATGAGCGATTTAGAGTCAGCCGTAAAGAAACTGAAACCAGTGGCGGCACGCAAGAATTCCGGTTCCGAAACGTCTTCAGTAGTAATCACCCAAAAAGCTCAGCCGTTTCCCCTTAAACGCATCGAAAACCTAGATGCCATACATTCTCTGCCGCAAGAAGACACCAAAGAACGTACTTGGAGTTTGGAGGTAAATAGGCACAGCTCACAAGATTCCCAAGAGACGGTGGGTTCTGGGGAAAGTTATGTCAGTGCCATAAAAGTTTCCACACAACGATCCCACTTGGCCGAGGTTAAAGAACATGTGGTCAACGAAAATGGCATAGAAGCTGAAGCCGAAATACATCGTCTGCCTTCACAGGAGAGTACTACCAGTGCCGCTGAAGTGAGAGTAGTGGAAACCAAGGCTACCATCAACAGCTCAGCTGTGGCAGATGACACGGCCGCCAAGGAGAGAAGAAGATTAATGTTTGCCACTCGTGTGGGTTCTGGCAGTCAAGAGCAAATATTCGCCACGCAATTTAGTATATCCAAAACCGAAAGTATCTCTAGTCACATGTCGGAACAAACTCAGGACACCTTGTCCGAGTCCACCACGGAAAATTTACGCAGACAAAATACTGTTATTAAAAAGTCTCCCGAAGATGTGGTAGAGCCAGCAGTCCTCGAAAGAAAGGATTCTTTTAAAAAACAACCCCAAGCCATAGCACAAATTGAAGAGCAAAGGGAAATCTTTCACAAATCCGAAACGAAAGAGTCCTTGAGAAGAGAAGAAACCATGGAAAGACAGATTACTGTGCGCAAGAAGTCGGTGTCAACTTCGGAAGATGAAAAGGTAAAACCCTTAGCAACCAGCCAGCCACCCGTGGTAATGAGAAGAAAGCCTTCCGGGGGGACAGGAATAGCAATAGCAGCAGAAGAAAAACACAGATACCAGTCAAGATCTACATCAGAAGATGACATTGAGGTGGCCACCGCCAATCACAGACACTCTAGATATTTGGAAAATTTTGATGTGCGCAAGAAATATCATGAAAATATTCCAGGAGTGGCACGTAAACCACGCAAACAGAGTGGTGCGGCTGATGTAAACCCACCTGAAAGCAAATTACATGCACAAGATCAAACAAACAAAGAGCAATATCAACGTAAAGGAAAACCACAGCTGCCTCAACCACCACCACCCTCCACGGAACCCTCTCCTCTGCACACCCCATCTCCCTCGGTAGTAGAAGCTGCCTCCTCACCAACCTCTAGCCAGCACAGAAGTGAGCCACGCTCGCACTCACAATCACCAGTAGATAAAGCACGACAAACTCCCCCCAAGCCGCCTAGGACTTCCACACCCACAAGACGTTCTCAAACAGAATCACCCACTAACAAACCAAACACCACGGTGACACAGCACACAACCAGGAAACATCACACCCACATAGACAGATCATCGGTATTTTCCACCGACGAACCGGTGGAGTCATCGGAAAGTGAACGCGATTCCGATATGACGGCTCTGGAATCAAAACGACGCCATTTGGCCTTAAATGTGGGCTGCATAGAAGATCATGAGAGCACAGGCCTGGTATCCCAAGAATCCTTTGACGACGAGCTTCCCTATATACCTACCACTTTGCCTGAGGAAAAAGCCCAGGGTATAGCAATTATACCCATGAAGGAGAGAATCAACATGGAAGTCAAAACTTGCCCTTTAGATAGACCACGCTCTACAACACCCCTTAATCCCTCGCACTTGGAAGAATACATAGGCGGCGGCATAGGTGTTAATACACCAGACTCGCCGTTTGAATTTGCCGGCTCGGTGCCTGTAAGAGGAGAGAAATTGCGCATAAGTCTGCCTAGGAAAGACTCCAAAAAGGATGTGCAAAGTTCCAAGTCACCGCGGCGTGTTTCAAATGCCAGTGGCAAGTCATGGTTTGAGTTTGCCGAAGAGGGCCTTAGAGCCACCGCACATTTAGAACGCAAAGACTCTAATAAACAACTAATGCAACAACAGAAGCCACCACCTCCTCCTCCACCCACACAAATGGCCAAAAAACTACATACAGACACAATCGACACAAAAACCAAGACCACTTCAGCCAGTAAACCTCCGGTTACAACGCCCAAGGCTTCAACACAAAGAAAGTTATCGGGCCATTGGATTGATTTCGAAAATATACCCGAGAAAAGAAAACCTCCAAAGAAAATAACCACCTTACCACGGGACAGCATTAGCAGCTCCACCCAACATGCCCATGCACGTTCCTCCCAAGGCAAGACTTTGCCCACGGCCAACTGTACACGGTCACATGGCGCCACATTCACACAACACAAGCACTCACATCAGCAACAGCCGGATGTTACTGCTTCCACAATGTCGTCAGCAGATGGCTGTATGCCACACTATAACTATGTGAAACCGGAAGACTGTCAGTGTGAGTGTCATGAATCCAAAACCAAAGAAGCTCAATCAACATCTACAACAGAAACCTCCACAACTACAACGGCGGCCATAACACCAAACACAATCAACAATAATATTAATAATAATAAAGCACAAGGTGTGGACCTGTTGCCCAAAGGCGAGGACATGTTGCCGCTATTAAGTCAAGATTCTCATGAGGGCATAGAACCCAGGTAAAAAAGGAAAAGAAAAATACAATTCATGTTATGATATTCTAAACTTTATTTTTATTTTAGTGATTCTTCTCGGGAATATAGTTGTTATACGGATGATGAACTGGATTTGCCTACACGCAGCTCTAGTCGTTCCAAAAGTAGTTCTTCAAGAGTGAGTTTTGTGGCGGCTTTAATATGTGAATTTTTTGTTAATTTTGTTTTTTATTTTCCAGCTGGATGAGTTCCCGCGTCGTGATGCTGCTCATAGTCCACGTAATAAGAAATTTCCCGATAAATAGAAGTAAGTTTTTTTTTTAAAAAAATATGTTTTTAAAGCAAATGTTCCCAATTGTAATGGTATAGGAATTTAAACTAAATTGTTAGATGTTTTCCAAAATTAAATTTAAATTGTTAAGGGTTTTTTCCAATCAATATTAGATAAATTGTTAGTTAATTATAAATTAGTTGAATTTATTAAAATGGGTTTCAAAAAAGTTTTCTTCTGTATAATTTATCTACTTCTTTTGTTGGGTAAAACGAATTAGTTTAATGTTCTTGCAATATAGGAGTTTTGTTTAAACTCTTTCTCAAAAGTATTGAATGTTTATAACAATTTTTCTTCTATTGTTTATTTATACTTCAGTTTTAATAAATTTAAAGTAATTCTGATAGGTATTAAACCATTTTTTTATAAAAATGGCTTCATTTATTTGCATACACAAACATCGCTAAGATGAGACACTGTTTTAGCAATAACTGTAAATGTGGCCACACTACTTGGGTTATTCATTGGCAGGGATGGAAAAGTTGGTACTATAGTACTTTTTTTTAAAACCCTGTTTTAAAAGTGTAAACAATAGTCGGAATTTTGCAGTAGCGATTTTTTTCTGAAAATTTATATACTGTTAGGTTTTTATGGGTATTTTATTAAAAAAACTTTTAACTGATTAAATAATTACAAACAAGAATTTATTTACTCTTATATTACAAGAAAATTATGTATTTAAAATAAGATTATTTTTTTTTTGTTAAAACAACTAAACTGCCAGGCATTTGGTACATACAACAACAACACTAACTACTATATTATATAACTAAAATACATTTAAAACATATTACAAAACATTATACGTTATAAACAATAAATAAATTTTCTTACAAAATACAACAACTATAGCAATACTTAATACTAATTACATACAAAAAAACATACTTACAATACATATACGATTGTTTAAATATTAATTGTTTAATAATATTATTTGATCATATACAAATAATGAATACAACCAAAAAAAAAATCCATATTGAAAAAACTCTTAGATGTTTAAACAAAAATAAACTTTTAAAACAATAATAAACAATTTTTTTATAAGTGTGTTTAACTCAAACCCATTTTCTTTAAAATCAATCTGAAAGAAATTTAATATTTAAAGAAAAAACTATTAAATAAATGCTCATTTAATAAATGCCTAGATAGAATTTAATGTATTTAACAAAGAAAAAACAGAACCTTAAACAAATGCAGCCGTCAATCATAGAACAAAAGGTCATAGTGAATTTAAAGTAGAAGCATTTTCTTTAAATTGAGTTAAAAAATTGGATTTTTTTTTATATTTTAAAGCTACGCCAGATTGTTTTCAAATTGCAGAAAATTGTGTTAAACCAAGTTTAAACTGAAGTTTAATTTTGACAATTTCCTGAAATTAATAATAATTAATTAATATTTTTTTTTAAAAACAAGGCTGTTCCAAAATCTTATATATCCTTTTCCAAATTGTACTTTAAAATAAAAATTTTAAATATTTTTAGGTAAACAAAATTGAAAAAAAAATATTAAATTTTTTTTCAAAATTTTTTTTTAAAAATATTTAAAAAAAAATTTTAACGAAAATTTAAATACAAAATTTTAAGATTTTTTCAGGATCTTAAAAAATATTTGGTGTAGCTCATTTATTTTTTATTAATAAGAAATTTTATAAAAAAAACTCAAACCTAATTTCTCTCTTAAAAACTCAAAATTGGCAAGTGAATTGACTAATTAAGCATTAAACATTAAAAAAACATAAAATATTTGTAGATTGTTTAAAAGTATAAGAAAAAAATAAAAACAATTTTTTATAAGTTTCAAAAACCAAAAAAGGTTAGAAATTTTTCTAAACTCTTTTTGTTTTTTTAAAGGTAAACTTAATTATAGATTACCTTATAATTTAGTTAAAACCATTTTCTTCCCATTTTAATAATATTTAAAGATTTTTTACATACTTACTTAATAATAAAAAAAAGTAATAAAACCTAAGATGCCTCTTGTTTAGAAAAATATCTTTATATACATTAAAAAAACAAAAATTAACTACATACATATATATTTAAAACAAAATCCATCTATATATAATTTTTGTTAATTATTTCTTATACAGCTTTAGCTTAATTATTTTTCAGTTTTTAGTTTTCAATACAAACCATTTATTGTTATTAAACTTAAATTTAAACAAACATTTATATATTAAATCATATATTTAATATTTACATTTAAAAACCCACAAAATAATATAAAAAAATAATAATGAATTGTGTTGTTAAATATTGCATTTAAATCTTAAATAAAAACAAAAGAAAAATATTTCAAAATAAAACTTTTACTTTAAACACAAACAATATTAAAGAAACATAAATTTAAAAAAAAAATTGTTAAACATTTTATGACTTAATTAACGAAAATAAACGTCAAAATGCATAATTTCATATTTAAAACCACAAACAATAAAAACATAATGAAAATATTTATTAATTATAATAATAATATTCGTGAAAATCTCAACAAACAAAAAAAAAACAACATAAATTCAAAAAAAAACGAAAACCAAGCATTATGAATTTCATGCACACACTTTCATTATAATGGAATTTATTATGTATATTTAAACAAATGATATTTAAAAAAAAACAAAGGAAATAATTCCCCCTCCCCCCCAAATAAAAAATCAATAAAAAGTTTCATTGAAAATAAAATTTTAACAAAAGTGTCATTATTTTAACAGTTTCAAGATAAAAAATAAAACTCATAACCTTAAAAAAGAAGTTACTTAAATAAAAATAACCAGTGGTAACCTTAAAACTTGAATGACATACAACAAAGCTGCTGTAAATTTTTCAACGGCGTTGGGTAAGTATAAACGACTGCCAATGTATAAATAGTGAAGAGTAAATACATAGCAGTTCCTTGTAACTGTCACTGAGTTCAATAAAATCTAAACTTGTCAATTTATTTATTTCACAATTACAATTTAATTTTTAATGAATTGCATACAAAATGTTGGCAACATTGGTCTCTATTTACACATTTCCACTCTTTATTTAAATCTCTCTCATTACTAAATTGTCACTCAATTGCAACTGTTTTATTTTTCTCCTTCATTTTACCAACTCGTTGTAGGAGTTGCCAGAGTTTTAGGTAGAATATCTATGTTGGGAAAAAAATTTGCTGGTTTTTTAAAATTCTTAAAAATTGTACATATTTAAGTGATTAAAATGTATATAATTGTGAATTAATAAAGTAATGACAAGTTATTTAATCCAAAAATAATATCTACTATAGAATCTAAAGAACTTTAATTTTGTTTAAAAATAATTAAACATAAGGGGCAGGAAATGAGTCAATGAAACCGGTAGTTGGATTAAAAATTTATCAGGGTGCTATCTATTTTGTTTTTAGTTTTTATTTATATTTGAATGATTTAAATAGCAATAATTTGAAAGTAACAAAATAATCAATTGTTATTTACACCAAAAATTAACATAGAATCATAAAGTGTTTCGTTTTGCTTAGAAATAATTGCAAATTAGAGCAGATATGTCTGAGATATCGGTAGACACTTCTAGAATTTGTGTTGGTTTAAAACAATTATCAGGATGCTTGCTTCTGTAGGCTAGTTATTAGTGAGCCAGAGTCTGCCTCAGTTACTCTGTGGATTATTTTAATATTTTTAGAATCGTCTTCACTTAAAATTTGATCCTAAGAGTAACTAGCCCATTTTTATAGACTATTTTTTCAAATGATTCTAAGAATTCTGTATTTTCTAAGCACATGTTTAAGATAGAAATATATTATCAATGAAAATTTAAATAAAAAATCATATTTTTAACAAAAAAAATCTTCAAAAATAAATGCATTTTGGATTTGGAGAGTGGCAATATAATTATTTTAATATTTTTAGAATCGTCGTCATATAAGATTTAATCCTAGGAATAACAAGCCCACCCACTTTTATAGAAAATTTTTAAAAATATTTCAAAGAATTTAATATTTTCTTAGCAAATGCTTAATATAGAATTATGTTACGCAATATTTTACATATTTCTAAAGGAAATTAATATTTTCTAAGACAATTTATATGAAAAATCATATTTTTTACAAAAAAGTCCTTAAATCCTCAAAACATGACAAAATTACCAAAATTATGATGAAATTAGCAATTTGGTAACACTGACTCTCAGTCACTCTTCCTCTATGACAAAGAGAAAAAAGAGACTTGTTTATTTGCAGGATGAGAAAATGTAAACAAAACTGCATTTAAATAACAGTGATGTTAACTATTATAAAATAAAAAGGGAAACAAGAAAAACACTCAAAAAAGTAGAAAGTATTAAAATGGTAATAAAATAAATACTTTGTTTAAAATTTTAATTATAAACACCTAAAATATAAAGTAAAAATAAACATTTTCATTAAAAAAATACAATAAATAATAAAAAATTCTCAACAAATTGAGAAACCTCCTTAATTCTAATGACTGCTGACTTTGATATAGGGTAATCAAATATATAGTATTAAATCATATGCACTCGGGGGACTGTGCGTGCATTTATTACTCATTAGATATGATACATTTATCGTATTTTACTCGTGATTAATAATACTCATAAGACGATAAGATATTTGTACATTTGTAGATTGACAAATAAATAAAATAATAAAATTTTAATTAACGTAATGCAACAAGAGACAAACTAATTTTTCTTGTGATTAAAAAATAAATAAAATAAACTGTTTTAAGACTATTTTCTTGATTGATTATAAAATTGAAAAAAAAACATCGTGTTTTTTTCTATTGGCGTAAATAGATTGTTTGGTTGTTTGTTCAAAAATAAAAAAAAAAATAAAATAAACAAAACAATAGCATTTTTTAAACATTTTTTTTAATGAATGATGAGGTTTAAGTATTTGTTTTGCACACTTGAAGCAAAAATGAGTTAGTATAGAATATTTGGAATTTTTTTTTATAATACCGTTTTAATTTCGGGGAAAAACTTTAAAAGCAAAATAGAATTTAGTTTAAACTATAAATTTAATTCTTTTAAATTGTTCTAGACTGTTTCTACAATAACAAAATTAATTTAATTAAAAAAAATTTTTGTAGTTTTATAAATAACCAAATAAAAAAATCCCTGTCGCCTTTTTGCATTTTTTAAACTTGTGCAAATTGCATGTTGTTTACGTGTTTTTGTTATTTTATATTTATTTTTTGTTGTTTATCGCTCTAAAGATTTTATTTCCCTATAGAAAATTAGTTGGCAGCATAATGGATTGACGTTCATAAAATGTTGACAAAAATTGTGTTTTTAATTGTTGTTTTTATTATGTATGCAAATAAATAGAATAAACAAGTAATTTACAGAATAAAAAAATAAAAACATACAAAGTTTGAAAGCAGATGGCCAAATTTAAAAAAGTATAGAGGTGGTGATAAGTGAGTGATAGTGATACCTTGGGCGCGTTTAAGGTTAAAATAATAAATTAGTAACTGATAAACAATTGAGCACAATTTTGAGCGGAAATAAATATTTAGTGATATTTTGTCAAATATTTAACTAATTAGCACAAATAATGGAAATTTTCAAAACAAAATTTGTTTAGAATCAGAAAAAAAATTCAGCATAATTTAACAAAAGTCTTATATATTTTGTACATTGAGCTTTAATTTAAAATATCAATAAAGGGATACAGAAATTAAAGTTCCCCAGGAAAATTTTAAAAATGTTTGTAAAAATTCAATATAGAAAAATAAAAATTTCTCTAAAATTAAACAAATACTTTAATATTTTAAAGCAAAATTCATTTTTTAAACTTGAATTTTACAAAAACTATTAATTAATATTTTTTGAAATAATAAACTATTGAAATAAGAAGTTATTTATTTAAAATTGCTTCTTTTTTATAACATTTTTATTGTTTTATCTTTAAACTGCATTATTTTATAATTAAAAAGAATTTTGTAGTTCCCCTTTTTCCATTTATGTATATATTTTTGAATTGGCAACTCTTTCCTTTACCACTTGCACTCATTTACATTGAGTCATTTCCCCTTTCTCACAGCACTTTACAATAAATTACTTTACATTAGCTCTTTTTTTTAATGCTCTTTTTTGAAACCATTTTTTCAAGAATTTGGCGTTATAAAATAAGACCACACCACCGTGCGGCAATCATTCGTAGTTGAATTTTTAAACCGTTAACAACGCCACAGGTGGAAGGTACTAAGCAAAACAAAGTGAAAAAAAAAACAAAAATACACAAACAAACCACTATAAAAAAAACAAAAGAACGTTAAAAATATAACAATATAAACATTACTTAAATAGTGAAAATAACATAAACAAAGCTAAAATAAATAGACAGAAACACAGCAGAAGAAAAAAACTGCAAGGTCTGCATTAAAATTTAATAAACTGCAATTGAAAAAGTTGAAAAGAGAGACAGAAAATTCTAGAACGAAAAACTCCATTTTAGAGAGTACAAAGAAGAAAAACAACAACAACAAAAAAAGGGTGGTTTGAAAAATTAAAGAAAAGTGAAGAAAAAAAGTGCCTTTTTTAAATTAAAGAAAGAAAAAAGGTTCCTAATTAAACAATTATTAAAACAAATTGTGTTTATTTAAACAAGTGTTAAACTAAATATTTAAACAACATGGCTTTTATGATGCCGGTAATGAAAAACAATTACGATATCTATAAAGATAAAGGACGCTCACGCAAAACTTCGGAATCCTCTAATGGCACTGGCACTACCGCCAATGCTGCTCCTAATATGGCCTCGGCCATGGGCATTAACCCCTCTAGGGGTAGGCAAAGAATGAAGTCGGAAAGTTTTGCCAGTTCACCCAGTCATACGTATCGCATGCAAATGCAACGTTGTCAATCACAAAAAACTTTTCCAAGAAATGCTTCCCGCACCTCGCAGTATTCTTCAACCTCAGGGGCATTGTCACCCACCAGATCATTTTGCCAAGCCTCCAGCAGTCCTCCCAAGAATAACAATACTACTACAAACTCTGGTAACAATCAAACTGGTTCCCAAAATGACATTAGCAAGTTCCATTTACGTTTGGTGGATAAATTGCGTAAATCCTTTCGCAAGGATTCGGCCAAACGTTCATGAAAGTCAAACTTAACAGATAATGAGAATGACTCTCAACCCCAAATAACAACTAGAAAGGAAGAAGCAACCACAGCAGCAGCAGCAGAAAATATAACATTTGTTAGGAGTTCAGAGCCAAGCGAAGAACCCACCACTTTATTAGGTAGTAGCAGTAGTAGTAATACACTTAAGACTGAAGCATTAGAAGCAACAGAGGTTCAACGCTTCGACGACTTAGTCGTCAATAAAGAGCAAGAGTTTAAAGGTCTCTATCTGGAAATACCTAAAACAACTTCTGCCACAACTGATCAGGATTCCTGTTATATTTCTCAAAACTCTCCAACAACATCACCAAATGAAGCAGCTGAGCATAAGCACACTTCGTTGGCTA
The DNA here is from genome assembly GCF_958450345.1 of Calliphora vicina. NCBI lineage: Eukaryota > Metazoa > Arthropoda > Insecta > Diptera > Calliphoridae > Calliphora > Calliphora vicina. The sequence continues at coordinate 119,849,721 of NC_088783.1, forward strand.
CACAACTGGGACGCCGTTTAACCGCCCCCTTAATCAAAGCTAATATCAAAAGATGCCACAAGAAATTGGCCAATTTACAATTACACCATTATCATCATACCACACATCAACAAAAATCCCAAAACCTTTTAAAAACAGATGACAATTCCCGAAAATTGAAACTTTTAAGTTCTAACTCTACCATGGAATTGTTTAATCAAGACTGTGAAAATCTAAGTAAACTGGAACACAAACCTTTAATGAAAAATATGCAAAAAACCGGCGAATCAACAACATATGTGGATAAGTGCAAAAAGTCTCCGGAAAAATGTGCAGCGGGTCTAAGGCAGGCTCGCCGACGTAAACGTTTATCGTTTATGCGCCGTTCAACGAAAAGTGCTCCTGGTTAAGAGAGCAGTAGTACATAGTTATAAAGGTAATACATGCAAAAGTAGTAAAAGTTGGCAGTAGAGTTTTGTTGAAAAGTAGTTTGTTGTAATTGTAAGTTTTACAAGGTAGTTATAAACAAATTTTAAGCAAATTTGCTGAACGAAACTAAAGGCTCTTTTGGAAAATGTAAAAAAAATGTTCAAGAAAATATTTTTGTAAAAATGATATTTTTTAAGCAACATGACAAATTTTGCTAAAGAATTTTTGCTTTGGACCGAATTGTTGTTTGGTTTACAGGGGTTTCCCCAGAATATTACAAAATACTTTAATTTTCTAAAGAAATTATAAAAAATTGGTTTAAATCAAGATTTTTTAGAGCGAAAATCTAATTTTATTTAAAAAAAAAAATTCAAAATTTCTTTTATAAAACAAATTTTTAAAGAAAAATGATTTTAAAAAGTTGGCAAGAGTTTCTCTTTAAATTAAGGCAAATTTTTTGTAAAAAAATGTTAAAAAATTGATTCAAAAATTAAAAATTTCATCAAATTTATGAATTTTTAAAGACTAACTCTTAAACAGAGATAATTAGCAAGTGATTCTAATTGAATCATGACAAAATTTAAGAATTTATTTGTAAAAGAAACTTAAAAAGGAAAGTTTAATTGAAATATATGAAAATTTAACAAAACATTGTTTAAAAATAGTGAAAATTTGGTCTTGATTAAATTTTTAAAAGAAAATTTACAAAAATATTTAAATTTTCTTTAGAATTTTGGTAAAATCTCAAAGATTAAAGATGCTATAGGGTGCTAAGATGAAAAATTCTGATTATAACTGCAATAATATGGCCCAATTAGACATTTAAACAGCAAAAAATTAACTTTTTGACAAAGTTTTTTAAAATAAATTTAATAAAATTAAAGTTTTGTGAAACTAATGGCTTAATTATTAGTGATTTGTTGAAACTTAAGCCGAAATTTATTCAAAATAATGTAAAAATTTGTTCATGATTGAATCTTTTAAAGAAATTTTCCCAAAAAATTAATATTTCTTACAAATATTTGAGAAAACTCAAGAATTAAAGATAACTTAGGATGATTAGTTGTAAAATTTTGATTATTACATCAAAAATTTTTCATTATTGATGTTTTATACTAAATTTAAAACGAAAAATTAAATTTCCTTAATAATATTTGAGAAATCTCAAGAATTAAACATAATTTAAAGTGATTATTTGTAAAATTTTGATTATAACAGCAATAATGTTGCCCTATAAACAGCAGTTTTGCATTATAGGCATTTAATGTGCAAAATAATGCACTTGCTAAGCTGTTTGTCAAGAAAATCCTATATTAAAGGCATATCTAAACAGGAGGCTGCAAAAAAATCCTCTCTGGGAGAATTTCTCTCCCCAATCATCAAATTCTGTTGTTATTTAATGCGAATAAGGATGAAAGAGACACAGTAAAAATGCAAGGATGCTGCCATATCGAGTTTAAATGCTAAAAAAATGCACTTTGTCCGGCAACTGCACTTTTTCTAGATTGAGTGTTTTGTGCAAATGTGTGCATTTGCAAATTGCATTTGTAGGATTTTCTAAAAGACAGAAAAACACAAGTTAATTCAGAAAATCGTAGTGATTTCATACTACTGAACGACTCTATTGAAGAGGAAAACAAGAAAGACCATTCAGGGAATTTAAATAATGCTTCCCAAATCTAAACAATTTTAAAAATTTCATAAAAAAGTAAAAAAAAAAGATTTAAAACTCTAGTTTTGTTAAATTTAACAGAATTTAACAATTTTTTGGTTAAACAAAGTTTAACTATTGAAAAACAAAACTTTTGAAGTTTATATTTCGGGGGTTTATATTTATTTTGGACGTTAACTAAAACGGAGTTTAACAGAAGACAGTTCCTAAAGACAAAAGGGTTTAAACCGGTTTAACTAAAACGGAGTTTAACTGACTAACATTAAACAGTTAGTTGCTAAACTAAAAGGTCTGGCCAACTGCAGTTGTTTTGTTCTGCCAGATTGAGTTTTCTGATCAACCTCATTAAAAATTTTAAAATTCTCAACAATTTTCTAACATAATCAAGGTCATTTAAGTTTTTTTTTTTATTTAATTTAAAATGCTGTTATGGCCATTTATTTGCCATAATTTATTGTCGCAACGAAAGTTTTTAAAACACATTCTCTATGGCATATACAGGATGCCAATAACACCTTCTTTTCCTGCTCCTCCTAACAACCTATTATTATAATGAATGTAAAATTGAAAAAGAAAACATACATACATTTTACACAAGACCCTGGTATACTTAATAATAATGATAAAACAGAAATATATTTTGGCTAAAAGCCAACTATTGTGCAAAATGTTTTCAGTGCTCTCTCTTAACAAAAACAAAAAATTGCATTACAGGAATTCACCAAAAAAAAAAGCTTCACTAAATCTAAAAAAAAAACAAACAAAAATTAAATGAAATGAAATATTTATAAAAAGAAATTGTACAGGCCGTACAACCACAACTAAATATTAAGAAACTGAACATTATTTACACAAGAAAGCTAAATTATAGATAAATACATATAGAACGGAAACTCTCTTGATAAAGACCTAACTCAGTTGTCAAAAACCTAAGTGTTGAGAAAATATTAGTAAAAAAAAGTATGTGAAAACTAAAACATCAATATTTTGAGAAATATTTTTGTTTGAGTTTTTATTTTAGTTTCTGATCTATGTGTATTTTTCTATAAGCAAAACTGTTATAAAAAAAAATATTTTTATTTTGTTTTTTAAAAAGAAATAAAGTAAAATAAGATATATTTGTATATTTTTGCGGTTTCTTATTAAGTTTAAGTTTAATTTTAGTTATAAAAACTTGTATATTTGTTAAATTTTATATTTACCAAACAAGACTAAGGACCAAGACCATAAAAATTTAAACAAATAAGAAAGAAAGGTTCGTAAATGCAGTAATTAATAGTAGATCACTAAAATTTAGTGATCGCATCACCAAACTTTAGTGATCTACAACAACATGCTGATCTTGTTATGATTAAATTAAACATTTTAATCATTTACGAACACTATTACTTAAGCTCTCATTTTGTTAAACAGTTATTAAACATACTAGAAAAATATTGAAGATATTTTATTAAATATTTTGTTTAAATCTTAACACAAGCTTCCAAAATATTATAAATTAAAGGATTTTAAGGAGAAATTTGATTTGACTATTCCAATTATATATGAATTACATGGTCCTTCGAATCAAATTTCTCCATAAGAACCTTAGAATTATCAAAAAAACGAAGAACATATTGACTTATAACACAACAAATAGCTAACGAAATATAACAAGGGAATTAATTTTTAGAAATATAAAAAAAACCAAAATTACAGTAGTACTTAAATTTTAACGAAAAAATCTTCCTTAATTTTTTTTTTTTTTAAACAAACTTTTAAGTAAAAACTGCCACAGAAAAGAATTTTTGAAACCTATAAAAATAAATAAATCCCTATAAAAAAATAACGCTTCTAAAATCAAACAAAATTTAGTTTTAAAATAAAATATTTTTATTAAAAAAAAAAACAACAATAAAATATATATTTACTTAAATCTATATTATAAAAATAAAAACAATTTTTATATTTTTTAAAAACCTAAGAAATTTTTGTATAAATCTTAAAAAAAAATTTGAAAATTCTTAAAATTTTCATAAAAAAATTTTCTGTCATTAAATATCAATTTCAAAACTTTTGATATTTTTTGTTTAAATAACGCTTTAATCTATATATTTATCTCTTATTATAACTTATCTGCTTAATATTTTTTTGTATAAGTAACCAAGTACCAAGTAATTGTAAATTTACCTTTATCTTTTTTTTAAGTTTAAGTTTGTGTTTTAAAAAATATATCATTATAAATAAAAAAATACAACATATATATATTTATATACATACATATAAACAAAAAAAAACAAAGTGCTTTTAGTTTTAATTTATGCTTAAACAAGCAAAAATGTAAAACAAAATTTTTAAAAATGCAATTAAGTTTTGTTCTCAATAAAAAAATGCTGTAAATTTATAAAGCGTAAAGAACTTTATAAATAAGTATGACTAATTTAAGTAGTAAACTAGCTATAGAAAGGTACATTCTTTAGCTTCAACTGTAATTGACAACGATGCCAGTTTAACAAGAATTTGCTTACTTCAAAGATAACAAATTAGAGTATTATATTCAGCTATGGCGAATCTTGTATACCCACCATTAATAAAAATATTTATCTGATATAAGAGGTTATATGGGGGATAGGGTCTATTATTGACCGATCCTTACAAAAGTCGGTAGAAAGATTTAGGTACATATAAAACTTATTGGGTGTATGACGTAAAATTGCGGGATTTCTTCAAAGTTTAGTCTATAAATATAAATTTATTCGAAGTATTGCCATTTGCCATTGTTGGCTATGACCTTTTCCCATCCTTCTGGCAACATATATTTTCCGAGTTCTTGAGGACAAGAACGAATCAAGCCAATTTAGGATACTCTTTTCCAAAGTGAAGCATATCCCAGAGAGAGCGTTCTGCATCGATCGAAAGAAAAAGTAGTCGGACTGGGCAAGGTCTAGAATATAAGGCTTGTGAGACAAAACATCTCAACCACGTAATTCTAAATAGTTTTTATCAGGTATTGCAACATCTGATCTAGCGTTGTCATCGCTTCAAACGAATCAGTTGCATTCGGTACAGGTTCCCTATGATGGCTTCACGTATGATTTCAGCCAGCTAGCTTCTTTCGTTTAGGCCATATCGTGTTTTCAACAGTCTTTGAATCTTATGAGGAAACAGAATATATGTACTTTTTGTTTCTACGGCCACGATATGTTACAATATTTTTTGATTGTGGGTATAAAAGGACAGACAGACGGATGGACATGGCTAGATCGTCTTAGATCGTTTTTTGATGGTGGGTAGAAAAAGAACCCAACATTTGTAAAATGCTTTGAAGTTGTATGTATTAATTGAGCAACCTCTTGTATTTAATCAATGAATTTAATGGCAGTTGTCAGTTGCAATTTAAGCTAAAGTATTGTAAATGGATGTATCTTTAAAGGACAGCTTTAAAGTCTAAAATATTTGGTGAAAATCAAACAGAAATGTTGATTTTGTGACTGCAAACTGTTTCTATATTTCCAGTTTTATGAGGTATTCCCGAAAATTATTCAACTATAAGTCTTAATTGGACATTAAATAGCAAATGATATTTTAAAATAAAGCTTCATCAATGAACATATCAAGAAATTACTGGAACTTAAACAAATACTCAAGAAGAAATTAAGCAATTTGGAAAATTAGGATTAAACTATTTAAAGAAAACAAAATTGCACAAATATTCTTATTTTAGTTGAATTTGAAGACTCAGAAAAATCATAAAAATTTAATTCATTTGACGAAGAAAATAAGATTTATGGAACCTAAATATACGAAGCTATAATTCTTATTTGTTCACCAAGTTTCCACTGCATTACATGTTGAAGAGAAAAATTAATTCATTTCATTCAATTCATTTGCTAGAATGAAAAGATTAGGAACAGATTTTGAGAGCGGAAGTCAAGGATATGTAGATTTTATTTGGAGTGAATGCAGGATTGGAGTTAAACCTTCATTTCAACTCAGAATCAAAACATTTTTCATCTTAATTTATTCATTCATTCATTGTGCAACTCATATCATATTTCTCAATAAGAAAAATGCATGAAAAATTCAAAATATCATTCAATTCATTTTAATTAATTTTGACAAGGAAGTCAAGGATAAAGAATTTTCATTGAAACTAAATGCAGGAGTTAAGTTGAACTTTCATTTCAATTTGGAATCAAGACAACTTTATCAAGCTACCATCACACTATCCTATCATAGTCTTGAAGTCATCTATGTGTTCAAAACCTATCTTATTTGAGAAGCTATCCAGTTCAACACTGATCATTAAGCATTTCCCCAGCATGCAACTGAATCATAAGACAAATTAAACTTCGTAGACTGAGAAAAACGAACTCTCTTTTGATCACGATATATATAAGGATCGTGTAGAGATCATTGATTGTATTACATCTGCACATAATCATTAATATCTCTCAATTGAGATGAGATCATCTACAATTGGACATGGAAACTCTTCATAATCATAAAGGTTAGTGCTGATTCACACTCGTCAAGCTTACTTGACAAAGGCTTAAGTTTGTGGATGAGAGAGGAGATTGGAAAGATTTTCCTCTTTTTCTTCCTCTCTCTTCTATAAACTCAAGACTTGTTCAATTAAACTTGACGTATGTGAACCAGCACTTAGTAAAAGCAACTACATTGCATGATCATTATTTAAGATACTATATTGTTTTAAGTTAGTGCTGATTCACACACGTCAAATTTACTTGCGAAAGTCTTGAGTTTGTAGATGAGAGAGGAGATTGCATAGATTTTGTTCCTCTATTCTTTTTTCTTCTATAAATACAAGAATTGTTCAAGTTAACTTGACTTGTGTGAACCAGCACTTAATAAAACGTAAGGAACTAAGTACATTGTACGATCATTATTAAATATACGATCATCGTTTTATTTAAATTTAATTACAATTGAATTCTTTCAAATTTAATTAAAACCTAGTCCCTCGACAAAAAATAAGTTCGAAATGAGTTTGCATTAACATTTGATATCAAACATGATTCTCAAACCTAGACAGAGGATAAATTTGAGATTGATTTGAGAAAAATCATTTGAAAAATAAAATTTTCACAACATATTGTCAAATATTAATTTCAAATCATTCTCAAACCTAAATATATGCTTAATAAATATAGCAGAAAATGTTTGAAAAATAATGCTTTCTCAAACGTGAAGATGCGATAAAAAAGTCGTCTGTAAGTTACTCGATTCGACTGTTTTGCGATAAAACTATCTTCTATAAATTGCGTGAATCGTTGTTTGATTTTCAAAGTAAATTTTGCGTAATTTGGTAGCGTTATGCAAGCATCAATTTATTCATGATGAATTGCTAAAGTATTCAGATCAAAAATGTCAAAAAGTGAGCGCAATACGTTTGTCAGTTAACTCTTTCGTAAGTTCTATAGGGCGAGTGCTATAAAAACCTTTGATACATTAATGCAATATCACTGTATTTTAGGTTTTGTTTAAATTATTTGAAAAGTTCATTTAATTGCCAACAAATTAGTGTGTTTCCTAGTAAACAAAACACCAGTCGTTATTTAATACTTTATTTACAAAAAAATGTATTATACATTTCTTGTTTATATTCTTTTATCACGTACTACAAATCTGGATTTGTGATTTCACAACAATCCCCCCAACCAATTTCCAGTAAAAATCCAAACCAAAACAAAACAGTTAATAGAACAAAATATTATTAGCCTTGATTCTTGTATGTAAATATTACAAAACACAGACCCACTGCAAATGTTCTTTTTATACCCTCTTCCGTTGTTGGCTTATTTAATTTATTAAACTGTGAATTGTTTAAAACAATAAATGGTTTGTGTAGGGTCAGTATAGCATTTTGCATAGTTGTTTTTTTTAGGAGCAGCAGAGGCGGCAGGGTTTTGTAAGAGCTAGACACTGACACAATGGGTTGAACAATAATTAAATTGCAATTTATTTGCTTCAACACTCTTACCCAGGTGTGGGGGGGTGGTTGAAATCTCCAGGGATTTATTAATTCTTTAAACGGAAATTCAATTAAATGGCACATAAATTTCTATTAATTGATGGTAAATTTAAACATTGAGAAGCAAAGAATTGAATTAATTTTCTGTTGAAATTTTAAACACAATTTGTGCTAAATTGAGTTAAATTTTTTTGCTAGAAATTGCGTTTGTTTTAAAAGTTTGATGAAAAAAGAAATTGCGACATAATTAAGTTAAAACTGCGACTCTTTTTTAATAAAAATTTAACAAAAAAAAAAGAAAAATTTCATTAAAACAAAAAAAAACAAAAAAAAATATGGGGAGTTCCATATGAAAACAACAAAGTAATTAATTCCAATCTAATTTTGATTAAAATAGTAAAGTTACAATCTTTTTTCTATATAAAATATCAGATTTTTTTTCTTTTAATTCAATTTTTTATAAATTTTTAAATTTATGTAGGGAATAACCCATATAAATTAAAAATTCCTGCCTTTATAAATTCATTGCTATATTTTTACTCCACATAAATTGTTTTAACATGATTCCTTTCAATTAAACTGCCATCATTTCTTATGATTGATTAAAATTTTATTTCTCTTTTCTACCGCTTTTCAATATTAGCAATTTGTTTCAATTTCTTTTTGTTTGTACAATGAACTTTAAAACCAAAACCAAAACCAGAACTGTCAGAAAATAAGTCACAATAATAATGATGAAAATTCTGGTGATGACGTCTTTAATTTAAGGCCTTTTTGAATTTGAAAAGAAGCGTGTTAAATTTGAAATAACCTTCGCTTATAATTTATTATATATATAGCACAATATTCTAATGATTTTTTTTAGCTGAGAGTATAATTTTTTTCTGCATATGTCTAAGGTCTATTATTATTTTAGCATATGTGTATTTATATATTTGATATTTTACAAAAAAAAAAAAACAAGAACAATTTAGATTGTGTAATGTGTAGTAGATACTATATATTTTGTTGTTTTTTTCGAGGACTTTTAACATATTTGTTCTATATATTAATCAACTAACAAACTGCAGGCTATGCAAAGATTAGGGTGGCCATTAATAAGTATCATATCTAACGACACTGGATTTACAAAGTAAACAAGGAGATTTGATATCAAATTGAACATCAAACTTCCTGGCAAATGTTCTCAACAATTATCGGAATTTATTCTAAATTTACACAACTACACTCTGGGAACGTTGAATTTTTCTAGTTGTAATGCAATCTGTAGGGCCTGTTGTGGTTTGGTCTCACTCAATATGCGACAATTTTGTTTATTAATGAACCCATTAAGCCAAAAATGAGCCTATTTGCTGAACACAATTTTGCGATAAAATAGTCGTCTAAAGAGTCGCGATTCGACAGTTTTGCGATAAAACTGTCTTCTATAAGTTGCTTGAATCATTGTTTGGTTTTCAAAGTAAATTTGTATAATTTGGTAGCGTTGTTCAATCTATCAATCTATTCATGATGATTTGCCAAAGTATACTGATCATAAATGTCAAAAACTGAGTGCAGTATGACATTTCGTTTGACAGTTAAGTCTTTCGTAAGTTTTATGGGGGAAGGGCTATAAAAACCTCTGATACATTGATGCAATAGCAGTTATTCGAATTTATTGCCAATTTATTCTCAACTTATTCAGAATGGGAGATTTTGACATGGAAAACAAAGATTGGACAGGCCAGCCAAACAAGTTTGAAGACCAAAAAATTGGAGGCATTACCTTATGAAGAGCTTGAAAAATCATTGGCAGCTACTCAATCAGCAATTTCAAAACGTTTGCCAGCACCAGGATAAATCCAAAAGCAGGGAAATTGGATACCATAAGAATTGAGGACGAGAGATCTTGAAAGTCGATTTTGCATAACCGAAATAATGCTTGGATGCTATAAAAGAAAATCATTTTTACAACGAATCATTACTTTCGATGAAAAATTTATCTATTGTGATGACCCAAAGCGTAAGGGAATGTATGTGAAGCCTGGCCAATCAGCCGAATTGACACCAAAGCCAAATATCCATAGCGCTAAGGTAATTATCTGTATTTGGTGGGAGCAAAAAGGTCATATCTATCTTTAGAATGAAGTGGTTGGAACTGTGCCACGTCGATATAGCCATGTCCTTTTCTGTCCGCCTGTATGTTGAAATCAACTCTCCATAGCCTCTAAATAACTTACAAACATGATTGTTACATCAATATATCGGGTATAGTCCCGGTTCGGTTGCTATTTAAAATCGAGAAAATCGGCCCACAAATGACTGAGATATATGCAAATAACCATGACTACCTCGATTTTTAAACTATTTTTGATATCTGGATTACTAAGGCATTAATATAGACAATATGGATATCGAATGATAGATATTTCATAGACCTTTCCAACGACGAATATAACGCTATAGTAATTTGGACCTACAATGGGTCAAAATCGGGAAAAATATTTTTTAACCCGAACTTTTTTTCAAAAAAAAAAAAAAATTTCACAACTAAATTTAAAAAAAAATTTTAAAAATTAAAAAAAAAAATTATGGATCAAAACCGGGAATAATATTTTTGAACCCGATTTTTTTTTTTTTAATTTTCACAATTAAATTTACAATATGGATATCAAATGATAGATATTTCAAAGAGCTTTATAACGCTATAGTAATTTGGACCTACAATGGATCGAAATCGGGGAAAAAAATTTTAACCCGAACTTTTTTTTAACAAAAAAAATTTTCACAGCTAAATTTAAAAAAAAAAAAATTTAAAAAATTAAAATAAAAATTTTAAAAATTATGAATCAAAATCGGGGAAAATATTTTTTAAGTCGATATTTTTTTTTAATTTTCCACAACTAAATTTAAAAAAAAAATTTTTTGATTAACAAATTTAAAAAAAAAAAAATTTTTAAAAATAAAATAAAAATTTAAAAAATTTTTTTTACTAATAAATTAAAAAAAAAAAATATTTTCACTAACAAAATAAAAAAAAAATTTAAAAAATTATAAATTAAATTTTTTTTTAATTTCAATTTACTAATAAATTAAATTATTTTCACTAACAAATTAAAAAATTTAAAAAAAAATATTTAAAAATTTAAAAAAAAATATTTTCACTAAAAAATAAAAAAAAAAATTTAAAAATTATAAATTTAATTTTTTTTTTTTTTTCAATTTACTAAAAAATTAAAAAAAAAAATATTTTCACTAACAAATTTAAAATTTTTTTTTAAAAATTTTAAAAATAAAATAAGAATTAAAATTTTTTTAGTAATAAATTAATAAAAAAAAATTTAAAAATTATAAATTTAATTTTTTTTTTATTTTCAATCCCTATCTTAAAGTATACTTTGTTGAAGGTTATAAAAGATTCGACACAGCCGAATATATCACACTTACTTATTTAATGCTAAACTTCAATTATGCTGTTAAAATCAAAAAATATTTCTGCTGGCCTCCTTATTTTCCCTATAAACTACATATTTCAAAGCATTTTTGTAAACTTTTGCCTACAAAGCCATTGTCGGAAATGTTCAAGAAGAAAAAAATTTAATCAATATTATTTTTGTACCACAATAATCATACACTTGTGAAACAAAATAAAAGGGTTTTGCGAATTAAACAAAGTCCCCTTTGTTAGTTAATACAAAAATAGTTGTCAAAGCCTTTAATGCTTATATTTATACTTAGTTGTAGAATAACTTGCCTTCATATAAGTAATATGTTTGTATTATAACTAACAGCATACTTAATAATTTAACCTTCTACAAGCTTGTTTATTAGCGAGGTTATTTTTAGTTGTGTGTTGTCATTTTAATGAAATCACTCTTTGGTAACCTGATTAAAGTTTATTGAACTTTTTCCCCCTTTACTTAGCACTTGCATACAGTAAAATGAAATGAAAATGCATGTGGCATATACATAACAACGAGTATATTTAAAAAAAAAACAATTTAAATAAGTATATACACTTACATGGGTTATATACTTGAATGTAGCTGTATATATGTTTATTACTTATATGTAAAGTACGAGTATTTTATAAATTATTCTCTCTAAAGAGCTGTAATATTTGCCTCAAATATTCGGTTACTTTTATGCACTTTCGTAAATGCGCTAATAGGGCATTACTGCATAAGAAAAAGCATACTTGGCATCACTGCTTTATGTCAAAAGCTAATGGTTGGCAGTGATGCCACACTACCTCATTTTGCTTTAACATGCTAAAAAGTAGCAGATTTTTGCCATCATGAGGCAAAAATTGACTGCATTATATGAAGGCAACCTTCTGGATGGCTGGAAACTAAAAGAAATTAATACTTATAAAATTGTGCAAACATCTGTGCATTGCCTGTATAACTTGGTTCTTTTGGCAATTTTTCATTCATTTTTATTCTATATTCGAATATTTTTTGTATGACTACACCATATTTTATTGCATTATTCTTTGTTCTGGTAACAGGTTTTCACGTTTTTTTTTTTTTTGCTGTAATATAAAACAAATACACAGACCATAAAGTATTTTATACTAAACAGAAATAATATATATTATTGGGCATCAACAGAACTAACTTAAAATTGAAATTGAAATGGGCAAAAAGCAGGAGAAGAAAATATAGTTAATAATAGCCAGATAATGATGATGTATACATATTTACATTATACTTATGTATGAATATATTATTTTCAATTTACTTTGCCAACACTTGTAGACAATTTTATGCACATTTCTATGGGAATAGGAAAATGTAAATAAAACTAATATTTATTCAAAACAAGTAAGAGTGCTATATTCGTCTGTGTCGAATCTTATATACCCTTCCCCATAGTATACTTTAAGATAAATTGGAAAAAATTTTAGGTGAAAAAAATTTTGGCGAAAAAAAAATTTTTGGTGAAAAGAATTTCCGAAAAATTCTATATCTTTCACCAAAGTTTACTAAAACTGATAAACTGAAAAAAAAATTGACGAAAAAAATGTTGATGGAAAAGATTTTTATGAAAAAAAATTTTGGTGAAAAAATGTTGGCGAAAAAATATTTTGGTGAAAAATTTTTTTTTAAAAAAAATTTATTTTGTTAAAACAAAAAATTTGCGAATAAAAAATTTGGTGATCAACATCTTGCAAAATTTACGGTTTCATGTCTAACCGCATATTCTGGACGATTTTCAGCCAATGCTTGCTTTCCGAAAAATTCTATATTCTATATCCTTCACCAAAGTTTACTTTAAGATAAACTGAAAAAAAAATGTTGATGGAAAAGATTTTTATGAAAAAAATTTTTGGTGAACATTTTTTTTAGTGAATAAAAAATATTTAAAAAAAGAATTTTGTTGAAAAAAAAAATTTGCGAAATAAAAAATGTGGTGATCAACATTTTGGAAAATTTACGGTTTCATGTCTAGCTGCATATTCTGGACGTTTTTCACCAAAGTTTACTTTAAGATAAACTGAAAAAAAAAATGTTGATGAAAAAGATTTTTATGAAAAAAAAATTTGGCGAAAAAATTTTTTTGGTGAATAAAAATTTTTTTATAAGAAAGAATTTTGTTGAAAAAATAAAATTTGTGAAAAAAAATTTTTGGTAAAAAAAATTTACGGTTTCATGTCTGGCCACATATTCTGGACGTTTTTCAGCCAATGCTTGCTTCAAACGAATCAGTTGCGTTCGGTACAGGTTCCCTGTGATGGTCTGGCCAGATTTCAGCAGCTCATAATAAATTGGATCCTTTTGCTCCCACAAAATACAGGTTGGCCGGGCGATCTATAACGTTTGGGGTTATCGTAATGGATCCATTTTTCATCGCAAGTATAATGCAAAATTGATTTTCTTTTATAGCGTCCAAGCAACATTTCGGACATGAAAAATCGTCTTCCAAGGTCTAGGCTCGGCTTCAATTCGTATGGTAGCCAATTTTCCTGCTTTTAGATGAATGCTGCTGCCTGCAAACGTTTTTAAATTGCTGACTGAGTAGCTCCCAATGATTTTGAGTTTGACAACACTCTTCATGGTGTAATGCCTCCAATTCTTAATCTTCAAACTTTTTTGGCTGGCCGTGGCATCACCACATCTAAACCGAACAAACCACATATCTCGCACGTTGATTCGGGTGTAGAGACCTCAACGGATAGTCCAAAACGTTCGTCAACGAAATTCAGTAAACCTTTTTTTATACCCTTCGGCATGAGTGGCAGATAGCGAAGTCGATATAGCCATGTCCGTCTGTATGTTGAAATCAACTTTCCGTAGCCCCCAAATAACTTACGTACATGATTCTTACATCAATATATCGGGAATTCTTTCGGCTCGGTTGCTATTTAAAATCGACAAAATCGGCCAAAAAATGGATGAGATATAAGGAAAAACCGGGTCAAACTCGATTTTAGGCCTATTTATACCCTTCGCCATGAGTGGCAAGGGCAGGCGCGGATCGTGGTCAACCATTTGGGGGGGGTATTAAAATTTGTTCTACATTTTTCTTTTTATTCCTTTTTTTATATGAAAACTTTTCGGTTTTAGGAGGGGAAATTTCCTATTTCACCCCCTCTGGATCCGAGCCTGGACAAGGGTATATATAAGTTTGTCATTCCGTTTGTAAATTTCTGTCCGTCTGTATGTTGAAATCAACTTTCCGTAGCCCCCAAATAACTTACATTCATGATTAATACATCAATATATCGGGAATTCTTTCGGCTCGGTTGCTTTTTTAAATCGACAAAATCGGTCCACAAATGGCTGAGATATAAGGAAAAAAACCGGGACAACTTAGATTTTTGGCCTATTTTTGATATCTGGATTACTAATTGATTAATATAGATAATATGGATATCTAATGATAGATATTTCAAAGTCCATTGCAACGATGTATATAAGGCTAAAAAATTTTAATCCGAATTTTATTTTTCATCAAAAAATTTTTTTTCTCAAAAATTATTTTTCATCAAAAATTTTTTGGATATCTAATGATTGATATTTCAAAGTCCATTGCAGCGATGTATATAAGGCTATAGTAAGTTGGACCTACAATGGGTCAAAATCGAGAAAATTTTTTTTGTAACCCGATTTTTTTTTCATCTAAAAATTTTTTTTCTCCAAAATTTTTTTTCATCAAACATTTTTTTTAAAAATTTAAAAAAAAAATGTTTGGACCTACAATGGGTCAAAATCGGGAAAAATATTTTTTAACCCGAATTTTTTTTCATTAAAAATTCTTTTTTAAAAAATCCAAAAATTTAAAAAATTTAATTTTTTTTTTAAATAAAAAAAAAAATTAAAAGAAAAAAATTTAAAAAAAATTAAAAAACAATTTGGAAAAAAAAAATTTTTTAACCAAACAAATTTTGATTCTTAATTGAATATTTGGAAAAGTTTCCATTGTTTTCTGTCAATCACTGTTTATCTCTAAATTGACCTTTAACCTTCAGCTTTAAACTTTGAAATTTTTTAATTTAAATAACTTTCATTATAA
Source organism: Calliphora vicina (assembly GCF_958450345.1). Taxonomy (NCBI): domain Eukaryota; kingdom Metazoa; phylum Arthropoda; class Insecta; order Diptera; family Calliphoridae; genus Calliphora; species Calliphora vicina. Next base: position 119,865,272 of record NC_088783.1, read on the forward strand.
AACTTAAACTTTTGAATGAGTTTAAGTAACTTAAGTTTTAAATAATTATTTTCTTTCATTTTATAATCTTTGCTGGGTTTTATAAACAAAAATTCTTGAGCAAATATTTAAATACGTCTTTAATGCATCTAATAAAAGGCGTTTTATTGTATTTCCTATACATTATAAGCATTTGCCAATTTTTGATTCATTCTGAAATAACACACATGACTGCATTGCATTTAATTTATTATATTTCTAAATTAACTTTTCACATTTTACGTTGGGCCATAAAATTTTATATGCATTTGTATAGGAGAAGATGGATATAAGTGTAATTATTATAAAGTACTTTTGTTTTTTTTTATTCATTATTATTATATTTATATAGTATATAAACTAAATAACTTGTTGCATGAATAATTATTTTATTTTTATTGCAAAATGTAATAAAATAGCAAAACATTTGACTTTTTACAATAATTTATAAAAATACTTGCTTTGAGGGTTGGAAAACAGTGAAAATATCACGTTTTATTTTAAGGCTTTTTAAAAATGTTTATTATCTGTTATTAAATTCAGATTTTTTTTAAACTAGTTTATAAATAAAATTTAAATTCACGCGATTAAAAGAAATCATATGACAGAAATGTGATATATTTAAGTCTTTTCTCCAGAATAAAGCCGTAAATTTGTTCACTCATCAAACAATTATAAATGCTCACATCAATTTGTCTTGTTTGGACACCCCCTGTCAATGTTATGTTGCTGTCCACACGGGACAAATTTCATGTTTTTTAACTAGTCAACGTATTAAGTATTTAATTTTGTTTTATTTAGTTTTTTTATCACACAAATTCATTATTTTCTTTATCATAAAACATCTGGCCCCTTTAATATGTATTTATCTAATAGTTGAGCCAGTTCGTCTACGTAAATCCCCCTAATCCAAAGTTCAGTTATTCATTCATTTGTTGCGTATTTAATTTTTGCATTTAATTCCCCACAAAAACAATTATTTTATCTGGTTTTACGTTGGTTATTTATAGTTAAAAGATAAATGAAACCGCGACCAATAATTAAAAACTCTTGTTATTTACGGGGGCCTGTGTTTAATATCACACGCTGTCATATCGGATGTTACACTTAATATTTATTATCTTAGAGGAACAACATTTAGATAAAAGCAATACTTGCGATATTTATGGGTCTTAGAAATGTAAACATAGACATGCAATTTGCTTATCAAATGGCTAATGATGGAAAGTATTAAAAACGTGACAAGGAAGATTATTTTTATTAAGGGAAATAACAGAAAATTTCAACAGATGAGATGTAGGAAGATTATAGTAATAAATGTTTAAATGTCTATTATATTTCCACCATTTCAATATAATTCTCAGGAAATTCTTCTAAAAAGAAAGCATTCCTTTGATGGTAAAACCATCCCAAATCATTAAAGAACCCCCAACGAAATTTCACTCATTCGAACCTTTTTGTGCTCCCTGTCTATACCTGATACATTTTTATCATGATAAACGTCAAAATGCTTTGTCTTGACAATAAACGTCATTAATTGTTATGATAAATATTTGTCAAGTATAGACAGGGGGTTATTCGTAAATATTTGTTTTGTTTTGGAAAAGATTATACCCGAAATGCTGCTATATTTAACTGAATTTTTTAATAAATTGAAAGCTTTTTGATTTATTTTAAGTATTTTTACCCCGCCTTACAATAAATTCATTCTATTTTTAATAATGTTTGTGCCGTTTTTATAATTTAGCTTTTAATTTTAGCCCTTTGGCTTTATTAATAAATAATTCATACACGTTTTTATTTTAATCTACATTTAAGTTTAATGAACTTAAATAAAAATTTAGGTTGTGGATATTTAATCCAATAGAAATATTTAGGCGTATTTCAACCGGCTCCATTCTACTCACTACCCCCATTTTTTTTCGCACAGCTAAAAAAAATCAATAACAAATGTTAAATAAGAGTGATGGGAAAGCATGGGGAAATCCAAGCATGTTTACACTAGCAGTGAAGTAATGTAAAAGAATGAAGATAATTTACTTAATTTAGCCAAAGTATTCTTCAATCGTGGGGGTTTATCTCGTTCAATTTTAGCTTCAATCAAAGGTCTTTATTTTAGCTCCAATCGTGGCTCAATTTATAGTTAAATTTTAGCTTCAATAGTGGCTCTATTATTAGTCCAATTTTAGCTTCAATCGGAGCTCTATTTATAGTTTAATATTAACTTTAATCGTGACTCTGTTTATAGTCCAACTTTAGCTTCAATCGTTTCACTATTTATAGTCCAAACTTAGCATCAATCGTGGCTCTATTTATAGCTCAATTTTAGCTTCAATCATGGCTCTATTTTTAGTCCAATTTTAGCTTCAGTCCTGGCTCTATTTATAGTAAATTTTAGCTTCAATCCTGGCTCTATTTATAGTCCAATTTTAGCTTCAATCCTGGCTCCATTTATAGTCAAATTTTAGCTTCAATCCTGGCTCTATTTATAGTCCAATTTTAGCTTCAATCGTGGCTCCATTTATAGTCCAAGTTTAGCTTCAATCATGGCTCTATTTATAATCCAATTTTAGCTTCAGTCCTGGCTCTATTTATAGTCAAATTTTATCTTCAATCCTGGCTGTATTTATAGTCCAATTTTAGCTTCAATCCTGTCTCTATTTATAATTCAATTTTAGCTTCAGTCGTTGCTCAGTTTTTGGTCCAATTTTGTCTTCAATCCTGGCTCTATTTATAGTCCAATTTTAGCTTCAATCCTGGCTCCATTTATAGTCAAATTTTAGCTTCAATCCTGGCTCTATTTATAGTCCAATTTAAGCTTCAATCGTTGCTCAGTTTTTGGTCCAATTTTAGCGTCAATCCTGGCTCTATTTATAGTCCAATTTTAGCTTCAATCCTGGCTCTATTTATAGTCCAATTTTAGCTTCAATCGTGGCTCCATTTATAGTCCAAGTTTAGCTTCAATCATGGCTCTATTTATAGTCCAATTTTAGCTTCAGTCCTGGCTCTATTTATAGTCAAATTTTAGCTTCAGTCCTGGCTCTATTTATAGTCCAATTTTAGCTCTATTTATAGTCCAATTTTAACTTCAACCTTGGCTCTATTTATAGACCAATTTTAGTTTCAACCCTGGCTCTATTTATAGCCCAATTTTAACTCTATTTATAGTTCAATTTTAGCTTCAATCGTGGCTCTATTTATAGTTCAATTTTAGCTTCACTCGTGGTTCTATTTATAGTCCGATTTTAGCTCTATTTATAGTTCAATGGCTGTATTTATAGTCCAATTTTAGCTTCAATCCTGTCTCTATTTATAGTCCAATTTTAGCTTCAATCCTGGCTCTATTTATAGTCCAATTTTAGCTTCAGTCCTGGCTATATTTATAGTCCAATTTTAGCTCTATTTATAGTCCAATTTTAACTTCAACCTTGGCTCTATTTATAGACCAATTTTAGTTTCAACCCTGGCTCTATTTATAGCCCAATTTTAACTCTATTTATAGTTCAATTTTAGCTTCAATCGTTGCTCAGTTTTTGGTCCAATTTTAGCTTCAATCGTGGCTCTATTTATAGTCCAATTTTCGCACTATTCACAGTCCAATTTTAGCTTCAATCGTTGCTCAGTTTTTGGTCCAATTTTAGCTTCTATCGTGGCTCTATTTACATTCCAATTTTAGCTTTAATCGCGGCCCTCTTAATAGTTCAATTTTAGCTTCAATCGTAGCTCTATTTATAGTCCAATTTTTGCTTCAATAGTGGCTCCATTTATAGTCCAATTTTAGCTTCAATCCTGGCTCTATTTATAGTCCAATTTTAACTTCAATCGCTTCGCTATTTATTGTTAAATTTTAACTTCAATCATTTGCTCTGTTACTTTCCACCGCCAGTGTGCCCTTATCTTTCAGTAGTCAAAATAGAACACGTGTACAAAGGCACGCAAAACATTTCAATAATATACTATGTTATGGCTAAACTAAAAACCAAACCTCCAAGGGTAAAAGGGAGACAAAAAACATGGTAGACAGTGGAAAATTTCCAAAAAATAGACCGTAAAAAAAATTTTGTTTACTACAATATCGATTTAACACACAACAAATACGCGATGCTCTCTGCCCAAAACTTGAGACCGAAAACCACCCCAAAGTTAACGCAAAATTAAACCCTGCAATTTGCAAATTGCTCTCAAAACTTGACCTACCATCACTATGAGTTTAAACTCAAGTTAATAGAGACAAACAAAAGGAGAAATTATTTGACAAACTACGTCATGAATTTGGGTTTTTTGCTGCAGCTTGTGTTGTTTTCTTTCAGTTGGTTTTTGGAAACACACCCCAAAAATTGTATGTATGAAGAGCGTCCATATGAAGTCTAAATCAATAGGTTTTTATTTACATGTCCTTGTACAGGACTCAAGGTTAGTGATGGTTGTTGATTTGTTATGTTTTTATATATGGGTTATGCAGATACAAAATTCGATGACGGTTGGTTTTTATTTACTTGTTTGGGTTTCTTTTGTTAAAAATCGATTGAAATTAAACAAATAAATAAACAAGTTAAAACTTAAGAACACTTTGTGGAAAAAAAACCTACGATTGAAGCTGAAATTGAACTACACAAAGACCTACGATTCAAGCTAAAATTGGACTAAAAAACTGAGCAATGATTGAAGCTAAAATTTGACTATAAATAGAGCCATGATTGAGCTAATATTGGACCAAAAACTGAGCAATGATTGAAGCTAAAATTGAACTATACAAATACCTACGATTCAAGCTAAAATTGGACTAAAAAACTGAGCAACGATTGAAGCTAAAATTGAACTATAAATAGAGCCACGATTGAAGCTGAAATTGGACTAAAAACTGGACAACGATTGCAGCTAAAATTGGACTATAAATAGACCCATGATTGAAGCTAAAATTGGACCAAAAACTGGGCAACGATTGAAGCTAAATTTGGTCCAAAAACTGAGCAGCGATTGAAGCTAAAATTGAACTATAAATAGAGCGCAATGATTGAAGCTAAAATTGGACTAAAAACTGAGTAACAATTGAAGCTAAAATTGAACTGTAAATAGAGCCACGATTGAAGCTAAAATTGGACTAGAAACTGAGCAACAATTGAAGCTAAAATTTGACTAAAAATAGAAATTGAAGCTAAAATTTAACTATAAATAGAATTAAAAATTGAACTATAAATAGAGCCATGATTGAAGCTAAAATTGGACTAAAAATAGAGCCACGATTAAAGCATAAATTGAGCAACGATTGAAGCTAAAATTGAACTATAAATAGAATTAAAAATTGAACTATAAATAGAGCCATTGAATTAGAGATTGAATCTAAAATTGGACTAGAAACTGAGCAACAATTGAAGCAAAAATTGGACTAAAAATAGAGCCACGATTGAAGCTAAAATTGAACTATAAAAGAGCCACGATTAAAGTTAAAATTGGACTACAAATAGAGCCACGATTGAAGCTTAAATTAGACCAAAAGCTGAGCAACGATTGATGCTAAAATTGGACTATATATAGAACCATGATTGCAGCTAAAATTGGACTAGAAACTGAGCATCACTTGAAGCTAAAATTGGACTATAAATAGAGCCATGATTGAAGCCAAAATTGGACCAAAAACTGAACAACGATTGAAGCTAAAATTGGACTATAAATAGAGCAACGATTGAAGCTAAAATTGGTCCAAAAAGAGAGCAACGATTGAAGCTAAAATTTAACTATAAATATAGCCACTATTGAAGCCTGAATTGAACTACATAAACCCCTACGATTGAAGCTAAAAACAATAATTCTGATACGTTATAATACTAAACATTTTATATCAAGTTGTGCTATTTTTTGTAACCTCCGCTGTAAATATCTTAATAATTACAATAAATGTATGTTATAAAATTATATGCCACAAGAATACAATGAACACTTTTTTCTTGAAATGCACCTAAAACAAGTATTGAAGCACCAAATCAAGATAGTTACAAACAATAAACTCTCTTAACTGGTTCCACAAAGATTAAGCCAAGACCTTAACATTACAATAACAAGAAAAAGCAAAACATAAACAAGATCAACTCTTTTGAGCATTAAAATCAAAAACAATAAAGAGAGCATTAAATACCAAACAAAAATAAAGAAATTTTCACTTTAACAGACCTTAAACACCAACTGTCTAATAATCTGTAAAAATTGCCACAAAAACCCAGTTGAACACAAAATTAAAAAAATGAAAACGAAAGTTGGACTACCCACTGACAGTTAATAGGGGGCTCTCTCTTAACTTATGCACCTGCTGTTGTCTAACATTATTTAACGTATTCAAATTCAAGCTGAACGAGTGACTGAGTACCCAGGCAGCGTTGGATAATTAAAACGTTTTTTTTAAGCATTAACAATTAGCATAATTATGTTTAAAAACCCAAAACAAATAGAAAAAGAAAATTTATTTAATATTTTTTAAGAGTTTGTTAAGAGAGTAGTGAAAAGTGAAGAAATGCTAAGAAAGAGTATGAGTTTTATAGAGAGTTTTAATTAAGCCTTAACCAACCAGTTTAGGAAAGTAGTTTAAATGTTTTTTTTTTTATTTTTGGATTTTAATTGCTTTAAATAGCTTTAAACTATAATTGTATTATTGTTATTATTAAAAGCTTAAAAATATTATAAAAAGTGTTAACAAGTATTTTGTTTAAAACTTTTGTGTTTAAAGTTTAATTGGTTTCTGGGTAATTTTGATAAAAGAAAAGAAAACCGGCCGTATGAAGATTATTCGGCTGGTTATTAAGAAATTTAATGAATTTTCTCTGGTATGAAACCAAATTTAAGTTCAGGGATACAATCTAGAAGGATGTCCATTTTCTGTGTAATAGGATTGAAGCTAAAATTTAACTATAAATAGAGCCATGATTGAAGCTAAAATTTGACCAAAAACTGAACGATTGAAGCTAAATTGGACTATAAATAGAGCCATGATTGAAGCTAAAATTTTACCAAAAACTGAACGATTGAAGCTAAATTGGACTATAAATAGAGCCATGATTGAAGCTAAAATTTTACCAAAAACTGAGCATCGATTGAAGCTAAAATTGGACTATAAATAGAGCCACGATTGAAGCTAAAATTGGACTATAAATAGAGCCATGATTGAAGCTAAAATTGGACTATAAATAGAACCACGATTGAAGCTAAAATTGGACTATAAATGGAGCCACGATTGAAGCCAAAAAATTAGCAACGACTGAAGCTAAAATTAGACTATAAATAGAGCCACGATTGAAGCTAAAATTGGTCCAAAAACTTAGCAACGTTTGAAGTTAATATTGAACTATAAATAGAATCGCGATTGAAGCTAAAATTGGACTATAAATAGAGCCATGACTGAAGCTAAAATTGGACTATAAATAGAACCATGATTGAAGCTAAAATTGGACTATAAATGGAGCCACGATTGAAGCTAAAATTGGACCAAAAACTGATCAACGATTGAAGCTAAAATTGGACTATAAATAGAACTACGATTGAAGCTAAAATTGGAATATTAATAGAGCCACGATTTGTGCTAAAATTGATCCAAATACTGAGCCACGATTGAAGCTAAAATTGGACAATAAATAGAGCCATGATTGAAGCTAAAATTGGACTATAAATAGAGCCACGATTGAAGCTAAAATTGAACTATAAATAGAGCTACGATTGAAGCTAAAATTGGACTATAAATAGAACCACGATTGAAGCAAAATTTTAACCAAAAACTGAGTAACGATTGCAGCTAAAATTGGACAAAAAACTGAGCAATGATTGAAGCTAAAATTAAACTATAAATAGAGTCACGATTGAAGCTAAATTGAACTATATATAGACTTGCGATTGAAGTTTACCAAAAATAGTTTTCCATCCTTATCTTAAAGTGTACTTTGGTGAAGGGTATATAAGATTCGGCACAGCCGAAAATAGCGCTCTTAATTGTTTTTTAATCCAAATGATTGGTAGTGATGTCACAATTGCAAAAAACTGCCAATCACTGCCACAATGATGATGGTACAAATTTACTGCAGTTATGAAAGTATTTAGCTGTATATTGAAAAACATTTGTTCAAAGTTTAAGCTACATTTAACCTGGAGAGTTTAGTTTTTCAATTTTATTAAATTTCAATTGTTTAAACCGAGGTTATAAACAGTTTAATAGTTAATAAACAGTTGAGGTGTGCCTGTTTTAATAAATTTTAACTGTGTTTAATTGGCTATAAACAAAGGTTTAAACCTAGTTTATAGTTTCAGCAACATATTTAACCAAGAGAGTTTATAGTAAATAAAAGCTTTGGTTGTTCTAATTTCAATTGTGTTTAACTGACTATAAACAATGGTTTAAACCCAGTTTATAAACAGTTTAATGTTGAGTTGTTTCTGTTATAATAAATTTGAACTCTGTTTAATTGACTATAAACAAAGAGAGTTTAATAGTAAAAAAAACTATTTAAAGTTTTGATTATTCTATTTTATTAAATTTCTATTGTGTTCAACTGACTATAAACAAGCGTTTAAACCCAGTTTATAAACAGTTTAAATTTTAGGTGTGTCGTGTCTGTTTTAATAAATTTGAACTGTGTTTGATTGACTATAAACAAGGGTTTAAACCTAGTTTATATACTTAATGCTAAAAATATATATTTAAAGTTTAAACTACATTTAACTTTAAACAGTTTTGTTTTAATTTAAACCTTTAAAGCTACTAACAAAACTTTATTTATTTAGCCAAGTAATTTTTGGCTAAAATATTTATTTATATTCGGCAAGTCTTAACATATTTTATATTTACCTAAACAATTTGAAACTATAAAAAAAATAAAAAGTAGCCACAAAAGATTCCCAACTAACATATAAGAGAGAGCTACATACACCAGAGCGAAGTTAAGATATGTAAGAGAAAAAAGAATAGCCAAGTAAAAACTGAAGAAAAAACAAACCAAACCAAACTGAAAAGATCTTTGGCCTACTCAGGTTTTAACCAAAAACTTAGTTAGTTTGTGTGGATCAGCAGAAGAGTAAACTTGTTGTGGCGAGGAAAAGAAAAGTCAAGCCATTCATAAAAACCGTCAATCAGTCAGTCAGTCAGCCAGTTAAGCCAGCAACAACATTTTTATTTTCAGTTGTTTTTGTAAAAAATTGTTTGAGCAACAGCAATAATTACTTACTGGTGGTATACATAGTGGCATACCAAACCAAGCCAAACTAAACAAGGGCTTGTACAAGCAACCAACCAACCAACCGACCAACCAACAAAAAAATTATAGAAAGTTTTGTTTTTTCACAAGTACGTAAAAATTATTAAAGTTAAACCAACAAAAATTGTACCTTAATTATATGTTTTTTATAGATTTTTATGTAACTATGACGGATGCCGAGAATTTAGGCCAGGAAGAAGTGAAAAAACTGTGCTTTGTGGGAGCCTGGGCTTGGGCTTTGGAGATTTTCTTTTGGATTTGTGTGGCTGCCTTGATCATGTATTTGCTAAGGCGCCTTATAGAGGGTCCCTTTTACCGCAAACCCAATAGAATAGATGGCAAAGTGGTTATTGTAACGGGCTGTAATACAGGCATTGGCAAAGAAACTGCCTTGGAATTGGCTAGAAGGGGAGCTCGTTTGTATATGGCCTGCAGAGATGCGGCCAGATGTGAGGCAGCTCGTTTGGAAATCATAGAACGCACACAAAATCCCAATATTTTTAATCGTACCCTGGATTTGGCCTCTTTGTCTTCGGTAAGACAATTTGCTGAACGATTTTTGGCCGAGGAACAGAGATTGGATATATTGGTGAATAATGCCGGGGTAATGGCCACACCACGCAAAGTGACAGCCGATGGTTTTGAGCAGCAAATGGGCATAAATCATTTGGGTCATTTCTTGCTAACCAATCTGTTATTGGAACGCCTTAAGACTTCTGCCCCCAGTCGTGTAGTGGTGGTTAGCTCGGCTGCCTATGTCTTTGGTCGCATTAATAAGGCGGATTTGATGAGTGAGAAATCGTATTCCAAGTTTTTTGGTGCCTATGCTCAAAGTAAACTGGCCAATATCTTATTTACCCGCAAACTAAGCGAGATACTTAATGGTTCTAATGTCACTGTGAATTGTGTTCATCCTGGTATTGTGCGCACCGAATTGATGCGCTATAATACCTGCCCCAAAACCTGGAATGTGCTCAAGACTGTTATAAATGTGTTTATACGATCACCCAAGGCTGGTGCCCAAACTTCATTGTTTTTGGCTTTGGATCCTAAATTGGAATGCAAAACAGGCGGCTTTTATTATAATGCCTTAAGATTCCCCGTATTGCCACGAGCTGCTGAACAAGAAATGGCCGATTGGTTATGGCAGGAAAGTGAAAAACTGGTGGGTCTACCAAACAGCATTAAAGCCAAAGAACCTGAAGAGGAAAAAGCCACAGCTATGATGGAATCGGTTAAGGTTATTAAAGAGCAGGAGGAGGAAAAATGAAAATGAAAATTTAACCAGTGTCCCAAACAGTGTGTATTAGTTAGTTATATTATTTTATTTATAATAAAAATTTTAATTTAATTTAATTATTCTTTTTTTATAATTTATTGAGAACAAAAATTGTGTTTAGTGTTTATATTAATTAAATAAAGTACAATTTTATTTTTTTTATTTATTTACCATTAAATAACTTGTGTATAAACTGCAATATTATTAGCGAAAACAAGTAAGAAGAGGAGGGAGAGAGAGAGAAAAAAACAATGGGAGGTTTTGTAAAGAAAAACTGTTATAGCTAAACAAAAACATCAATGTATACAAATTGTCAATTAAATGCAATTGTCAGTTTTTTTTTAAGAGCAAAAGCATATTTAAAATAACGCATTCTTTAAAAAAAATATATAAAAATAAAAAAACAAGAGCTAATTGAATTTTAATAAATAAACTAAATGAAAAAATATAGATTTGCTTAGTTTTCATTACAAATTTAAATTTTTTTAATTTTATTTGTTTATGTTTATAAACACAATTTATTGTTTTATTTATTTTGTGGTTTCTCTCTATAATTAACAAAAGCCCTGCGTCAGTTTGCTTGATGAACTCATAATGCAATTTTTAATACTTTTCGTCTACAGCATCACATTTTATTAATTTTCAGAAAATACTAAGAAAAAAAACAATAAAGTAAAATAAAATATATTTAAAGGGTGGTTTTTTAAAACCAATAGACCTTGAAATTGTAAAAAATAAAAAAACAAAAAGTAATTTTTGGGCGAATCGATAATTTGAAAGCGTTGTTCAAGCTTAATGATTTGCCAGAGTATGCTGTACATAAATGTCAAAAAGTGAACGCAGTATGACAGTTTGTTTGACAGTTAACCCTTTCGTAACTGCTATCGGGCTTAAAAAAACACCCTTTCCACTTAATCCAGTTAAACAAACTATAAACATTGAGTAAAATTATTGCCAAATTGTTTTACATATTAAATTTAGTTGAAAGAACATTTGTAAAAAGTGTTGTTAATTCAAAACTGTCAAAATATGACATGCTAATTTTTATTTTATAATTTTATAATAGTTATGACTTAAAAACCTGTCATTAAATGACAGCAGGTGTTAAACAAAAATATGAATAATCTAAAATTATAGATAATTGAAGTAAATGTCAAGTAAATTATATATAGTCAGTGATAATACAATGGAAACTTTTATACATATTTAATTAATAGGTCAAAATCTTAAACAAAATTGTTACGCAATTTTTATTGTTTTAGTATTTTAGTTTTATTTACATACTTCTGTTAACAAAAATAAAAACATAATTTATTAAATTCAGAAAATAGAAAATAAACTAAAATGTTATTGACAAAACAATGGAAACTTTGGTTTTAAATTTTACAAAAATTGTCGGGCGCAACTCATTACCAACTCACCTCGTTATTAAACCCTTCAGCTTCGTGATAAGGGTATATATAAGTTTGTCATTCCGTTTGTAATTTTCCGACCCTATAAAATATATATATTCTGGATCCTTATATATATTCTGGATCCTTATAGATCCTTATAGATAGTCTGTCTGTTGAAATCAACTTTCCGGAGCCCCCAAATACATAACTTACGTACGCGAATCATACATCAATATCTCCGGAATTCTTCCGGCTCTGTTGCTATTTAAAATCGAGAAAATCGGTCCACAAATGGCTGAGATATAAGGAAAAAACCAGGACAACCTAGATTTTGGACCTATATCTGGATTACTAAGTCATTAATATAGACAATATGGATATCTAATGATAGATATTTCAAAGACCTTTGCAAAGACGTTGGACCTAAAATGGGTCAAAATCGGAAAAACAAATTTTTTAACCAAAAGTTTTTTTTCGCAAAATATTAAAAAAAAAAATTTTTTAATTTTAAAAAAAAAAAATTTAAAAAAAAAAAATTTTTAAATTTTAAAAAACAATTTGAAAAAAATTAATTTTTTAACCAAAAGTTTTTTTTTTGCAAAATATTAAAAAAAAATTTAAAATTTAAAAAAAAAAATTTTAAAAAATCAAAATTTTAAAATTAAAAAAAAAAATTTAAAAATATATTCTGGCACAGCCAGAATAAATATGAATAAGATCGTAAATGCAATAATATTGCAACACTGCAGCATAATAACATTCGAAAAAGCATATTTGGCATCACTGCTTTATGTCAGATGGCAGTGATGCCACCTCGTCATTGTGTAAGTGATGCTCTATTTTACTGTAATATTTGTGTTAACACGCAACTTAAACTAAAATCTTGAATTTAAAATTTTTCCTAATCCCTATTAGGGGCAGGGTTAAACAAACATTTTAATTAACAATTCACCATGAATTTTAACAGATTTCGGCTAAGATTTCTATCAAGAAATTAAAACATAACCCTTTCGCTAAAACATCAAAAGTTCCTACAACCGATACCGTCAATACACACCCACTGACGACTATGTGAAACTATTTAATTCTCAGAAAATATTTTTAACAATTTCCAGCTAATTTTAGCAACAGGGAAAAATATTTACAAATATAAATAAAACTAACAAACAAATTTGCAAATGCATTACATTACAATACATTTCAATGCCATTAATATTAAATAAATACATACTAGGCGGTGAAGTAAAAGGTATGAACGATGTGTAATATTAATTTAGAACTTGTTACATGCTGTGTAAAATTGTAAATGCAAATAATATGAAATCAATTTTAAATCTATGCTGTTCAAAAGTCAATGAATGGGTTTTGCTTAGGGAATAAAAAATAAAAATAATATTAGTTTCAATATAAAAAGAAATCGAGTACTCGCCGCGGAACAATGTCAATGCCGTTTTGTAAAACATAAGTAGTAAGTGCAAGCATACTTATACAGAAGCTATTTACACTAGCATAATAAAATATCAAATATATTTTTATAGGGAATTTGTTTAAAAAAAAATTGAAAAGATAACATGCAAATTGGAAAATTATGTTCAAGACAATCTCTATTAGATGGACATAAAATTGTTTAACAAGGTTTTGTTGTTAGATAGCAAAAAAAGTTATAAATTAATGTTGGCTGCTTTTGTGAATTTGTTTATCATTAACTCTACATCTTGACAAGCCATCAATTTGTTTACTTAGCCGAAAATTACTTGTCCACAAATGAATTTGTCTCGTGTGGACAGGAACATAACATTGACAAAAGGCGTCCCAACAAGACAAATTCATGTAAGCACATAAAATTGTTCGCTGACTGAACAAATTTATGGCTAGTCAAGACAAAAAATGTGCAGCATCGTTTAATTTAATTTGTTCTTTGAAATAATTTCATTAGCTAGTGTAAACACATTCTCTGCAACTGTAAACATTCCGTAATTGTATCTAGAAAAAAAGGGGGAACACACTGCTATTTCATTATTAACCCCTTAAACAAAAAACCAACATAATTTTCAGCTTTTTTGAAGTATTATATAAAACACCCTTAATAGGTTAATTTTGCACAAAAATGAATGGAAATTTCCACAACCGTTTTTAATACTTTTTTCTTTGTATTTGTTTGAAATTCTACAATGAAACAATTTTTATATACATACATATGTACATATTTTTGTAGCTGTTTTGTGCTTTTTCGTCTTTTGTTGTTTGTATGTTTCAGAGTGTGTCTACGTTCTGGTCGACAGCTTTTCGAAAATGTGACTGTTGCACATTTTTCGCTGTTTGGTTTTTGCTGCTTTTTTTTGGTGTAACAATTGAAATTATCATGTTTATTCTATATACAAACTCATTTTGGCACGTGCCAAATTGGGGGCTTTGTTCGATAAAATAAACTATAGTTTTTAGCTAAAAAAAAGTAAAATAGCAAACTTTGCTAAAAATGCAATGGAAAGTTTTCTCTTAAAATTTCAAAGAATTAAGAAATTAGCTTTAAAATAAATATGAACAGTTGTAGACATATGTATGATTTTGACAAAATGACGTAAGTCGAGTTAACATTTCTTTTCAATATTAATATTAGTTTTGATCGTGGGTGGATGTTAAACAAAACTTAATGCGTTATAATTTTAATAAAATGACGTAAGTTGCGTTAATTTCTTTTAATTTTGGTAGTTTAAAAAACGTTATTTGCAGAATTTAAAGTTTTTTTTTTTAATTGAAGCTAAATCTATGTCTATACCTGATACATATTTGTCATGATAAACGTCAAAATGTTGAAGCTAAAATTTAACTACATCAAAACCTACGATTGAAGCTAAAATTGGACTATAAATAGAACCATTATAGGAGCTATAATTGGACTATAAATAGAGCCATGATTGAAGCTAAAATTGGACTATAAATAGAGCCATGATTAAAGCTAAAATTGGACTATAAATAGAGCCATGATTGAAGCTGAAATTGGACTATAAATTGAACCATAATTGATGCTAAAATTGGTCTATAAATTGAGCCGTGATTGAGCCTAAAATTGGACTAAAAACTGAGCAACGATTGAAGCTAAAATTGGACTATAAATAGAGCCATGATTGAAGCTAAAATTGGACTATAAATAGAGTCATGATTGAAGCTAAAATTGGACTATAAATAGAGCCATGATTGAAGCTAAAATTGGACTAAAAACTGAGCAACGATTGAAGCAGAAATTGGACTATAAATAGAGCTTCGATTGAAGCAAAAATTGGATTATAAGTACAGCAACGATTGAAGTCATAATTGGACTTTAAATAGAGCCACGACTAAAGCTAAAATTGGACTAAAAATAGATTCATGATTGAAGCTAAAATTGGACTATAAATAGAGTCATGATTGAAGCTAAAATTGGACTATAAATAGAGCCATGATTGAAGCTAAAATTGGACTATAAATAGAGCCATGATTGAAGCTAAAATTGGACTAAAAACTGAGCAACGATTGAAGCTAAAATTGGACTATAAATAGAGTCATGATTGAAGCTAAAATTGGACTATAAATAGAGACATGATTGAAGCTAAAATTGGACTATAAATAGAGCCATGATTGAAGGTAGAATTGTACTATAAATAGAGCCATGATTGAAGCTAAAATTGGACTATAAATAGAGCCATGATTGGTGCTAAAATTGGACTATAAATATAGCCATGATTGAAGCTAAAATTGGACTAAAAACTGAGCAACGATTGAAGCAGAAATTGGACTATAAATAGAGCTTCGATTGAAGCAAAAATTGGATTATAAGTACAGCAACGATTGAAGTCATAATTGGACTTTAAATAGAGCCGCGACTAAAGCTAAAATTGGACTAAAAACTGAGCAACGATTGAAGCTAAAATTGGGCTATAAATATAGTCATGATTGAAGCTAAAATTGGATTATAAATAGAGCCATGATTGAAGCTAAAATTTAACTAAAAACTGAGCAACTATTGAAGCTAAAATTGGACTATAAATAGAGTCATGATTGAAGCTAAAATTGGATTATAAATAGAGCCATGATTGAAGCTAAAATTGGACTATAAATATAGCCATGATTGAAGCTAAAATTGGACTAAAAACTGAGCAACGATTGAAGCAGAAATTGGACTATAAATAGAGCTTCGATTGAAGCATAAATTGGATTATAAGTACAGCAACGATTGAAGTCATAATTGGACTTTAAATAGAGCCACGACTAAAGCTAAAATTGGACTAAAAACTGAGCAACGATTGAAGCTAAAGTTGGGCTATAAATATAGTCATGATTGAAGCTAAAATTGGACTATAAATAGAGCCATGATTGGTGTTAAAATTGGACTATAAATAGAGCCATGATTGAAGCTAAAATTGGACTAAAAATAGCAACGATTGAAGCTAAAATTGGACTATAAATAGATTCATGATTGAAGCTGAAATTGGACTATAAATAGAGTCATGATTGAAGCTAAAATTGGACTATAAATAGAGCCATGATTGAAGCTAAAATTGGACTATAAATAGAGCCATGATTGAAGCTAAAATTGGACTAAAAACTGAGCAACGATTGAAGCAGAAATTGAACTATAAATAGAGCTTCGATTGAAGCAAAAATTGGATTATAAGTAGAGCAACGATTGAAGTCATAATTGGACTTTAAATAGAGCCACGCCTAAAGCTAAAATTGGACTAAAAACTGAGCAACGATTGAAGCTAAAATTGAACTATAAATATAGTCATGATTGAAGCTAAAATTGGACTATAAATAGAGCCATGATTGGTGCTAAATTGGACTATAAATAGAGCCATGATTGAAGCTAAAATTGGACCAAAAACTGAGCAACGATTGAAGCTAAAATTGGACTATAAATAGAGTCATGATTGAAGCTAAAATTGGACTATAAATAGAGTCATGATTGAAGCTAAAATTGGACTATAAATATAGCCATGATTGAAGCTAAAATTGGACTATAAATAGAGCCACTATTGGAGCTATGATTGAAGCTAAAATTGGACAATAAATAGAGCCATGATTGAAGCTAAAATTGTACTATAAATAGAGCCATGATTGAAGCTAAAATTGGACAATAAATAGAGCCATGATTGAAGCTAAAATTGGACTATAAATAGAGCCATGATTGAAACTAAAATTGGACTATAAATAGAGCCATGATTGAAGCTAAAATTGGACTATAAATAGAGCCAGGATTGAAGCTAAAATTGGACTATAAATAGAGCCACTATTGGAGCTATGATTGAAGCTAAAATTGGACAATAAATAGAGCCATGATTGAAGCTAAAATTGGACTATAAATAGAGCCATGATTGAAGCTAAAATTGGACTCTAAATGGAGCCATGATTGAAGCTAAAATTTTACTATAAATAGAGCCACGATTGAAGCTAAAAATGGACTCTAAATGGAGCCATGATTGAAGCTAAAATTTTACTATAAATAGAGCCACGATTGAAGCTAAAATTGGTCTAAAAACTGAGCAATGATTGAATCTAAAATTGAAGTACATATAGAGCATGGATTGAAGACCTTGAACTACATAAAGACCTACGATTGAACTACATAAGTGTTCAGGTACACAAGTCCTTAATTTTTGAAATACTTATGTAGATAGTTACAATATTTCCAAAACACTTTAACTTATCTGAAAAACTACATAGTACATATTTTTGTTTTTAAATAAAAACAACAATTTATTAGAGAGATTTCTAAATATTTAAACACTGCTATTGTGAAATTAATAAAAATGCATTGACTAACTTTAATCACACAAATTCTCAAGATACGAACCGAGTACTTGTAATTTATCTAAAATTTCAAACGTTTATTTTCTATATACTATGCATTTACGTAATAGTAAACTGAAACAAAAACTTGATAAATTTTTTTGCTGTAATTTGTACAAGTGCTTTGTAATTCATTGATTTTAAATTGAAATGTGTCACGTTCTACGACTTTTAAACACTACTCCACTAGCTGGTAATATGACGTTAAAGGTGATAAGTTGGATTTTTTGTTAAATGAAAAATTATTTGTGACAACATTAAACGGGAATTTAATGAAACAAAGAGAACATGCTAGAAATAAAGTTTACAATTGAATTAGGTTGAAAAATACTCAAGTCATAACGGAATTACAATTTTCGAGCAAATACCGTTACCGTTATAAGCCAAATTAGCGTTATTATTACATTTTCAAAATATTTAATAATTTTTTCGTTAAATGTTGATTTTTATAATACCGTTACCGTATTAATAAAAATTAACGTTATCGTTAGCTTTTAACTATTTAGAATCGTTAAGCAATCTTAATTAATTATTAATGAATGTTTTGTTGTGTAGCTAATTTTTAAATTTTAGTGCAATTCAGACTGAAATTACCGTTTTCGAGCACAAACCGTTACCGTTATAATACAAATTAGCGTTACCGTTACCTTTTATCATCATTGGCCACCAAATATTTAATTATTTTTTTGTAAAATGTTGATTTTTTTAAATATCGTTAACGAATTAATACAAATTAACGTTATCGTTAGCTTTTATTAATTCCAATCTTGTTATTAAAGAATTAATTTAATTGTTTTAAATTGTACTAACATCCTTTATGGTTTGGTTCAAGTTAGACCGATATTAAGAATCCCGGCAAAAACCGTTACCGTTATAATTAAAATTAACGTTACCGTTATTTTTT
The DNA here is from genome assembly GCF_958450345.1 of Calliphora vicina. NCBI lineage: Eukaryota > Metazoa > Arthropoda > Insecta > Diptera > Calliphoridae > Calliphora > Calliphora vicina. The sequence goes on from NC_088783.1 coordinate 119,883,923, forward strand.
ATTTATAAGGAATCGTTAGCTAAGCTTAGTATTTATTAATATATTGAAATAGTAGCATCTATTAAAGTCATTATATATAGAATTTTTAAATTTTCTGTATATTTTTTTAAATTTTATGTTTTTTTATTTCAACAAGGTCGTTTTTGGTTTCAAAATTGTTCCTTTAAACACTATTGAAATGTAATTGTTATATAGAAATAACATTTAATTCTTACTTTTATGGGGTTTTTCAAGACTACAAACTTTATTTTTAGAACTCTAACAGCCTGTTGTTTATTAGTATTGTGGGGGAAAGTACATACAAAATTATATTCTATGAATTGCACAATAAAATAATTTATATAAAAAAAAAACTATTACATTTATATTTACATATCTGACGTCAACTACATATTGAAACACTTTAAGTGACATGTTCAATTAAACGCATTAAATGTCTGATTGATATCGAAGATTCTTTGTAAACGAGTACTAATGAAACGCACGTACTCAATGTATAGAATAATGTATTGAAAATCTGGGTTAGAAACAGGAGAGATATGTAGATATATTGAAATTTTTAGTGGAAAAGTTTTGTAGTTTTGTTAGGAATAATAATAAATTATAGATAAAAATACAATATTACTTAATAAAATAAACATTTGTTTAATAGGAAAACGTTTTTAAACTCAGGAATTTGATTTATTTGGATAGATATAATTTTTTGATTGAATTTTCAAGCCAAAGAAATAACTGGACTACTCTGTATAAATCTACAGTGTAAACGATGTGAAATAAATATTTTGAATGCCACCTCAAATAAAGCCTTGTCTGGTCTATTGCTACTTTCCTATACCTTGGTAAACTATAATGTAGTCACTTTCAAAGTTCAAGGGAATGAAATAACTGCACTACTCTATATAATCTATAGAATAAACAGTTTGAAACTATATTTTAAATACCAATTAGGGACTAGCGTACTACTTACCACAAATACACCCTTGTCTGGTATATTGCTACTTTCCTATACCTTGGTAAACTATAATGTAGTCAGTTTGAAATTTCAAGTCAAAGAAATAACTGGACTACTCTGTATAAATCTACAGTTCAAACGATGTGAATCTATATTTTAAATACCATTAAGCGGCTAGCATTCTACTCACCACAAATAAACCCTTGTCTGGTCTATTGCTACTTTCCTATACCTTAGTAAACTATAATGTAGTCACTTTGAAAGTTCAAGGCAATGAAATATATATACTACTCTTTAAAAATCTATAGAGTAAACGGTTTGAAACTATATTTTAAATACTAGCATTCTACTCACCACCAGTAAACCATTGTCTAGTCTAATGCTACTATCCTATACCTTAGTAAACTATAATGTAGTCAGTTGGAAATTTCAATGGAATAAAACAACATTGTAAACGGATTCAAACTTTAAGGGGCTAGCATTCTACACACCACAAATAAACCATTGTCTGGTCTAATGCTACTATCCTATACCTTAGTAAACTATAATGTAGTCAGTTTGAAATTGTAAGTGAATGAAATGACTGGACTACTCTTAAAAAATCTAAAGTTTAAACAGTTTGAAACTATATTTTAAATGCCATTAAGGAAATAGCATTCTACTCACCACAAATAAACCCTTGTCTGGTCTATTTCCACTTTCCTATACCTTAGTAAACTATAATGTAGTCACTTAAAAATTTCACTTTAAAGAATACAAGAAATCTCTTGTAGGCTAAAGTGTCGCTCTAAATTCTATATATTAAGCAACATATTGATTTTCTATGGCAAATGGTGTATATTTAATTTTCTCTTAATTAAATTGTTTAATTTTCTATATAATAAATTGCTCTACTACTATGTATTATAGCAAGTCTATTGTAGTCTTTTGCGAAATTTCATTTATTTAAAAAGAGAGGCGGTATGAGTCTCTATCATGATGTTATAACAATATTTATTTGGCGCCACTTAAAAAAAAAACCAATATTTAGTTAAAATTGTGAATTGGTATGGTCTGGCACACGGAATGAAAGTCTGTCATTGCCGTCAAAATACAGGCATACTTACAATATAATGACTATGACGACGATAATGATAATAATGATGATGTTGTTGATGATGATAATGATAAGAAATAATCATACATTATTTTAAGATATTAAATTAAAACGCAATAAAAATTGCAACAAAAAAAATTGACTACACAAACATTCACTTAAATAAGAAATGCAATTTTTTTGTTTCAACAAAATTACATGTAATTATTGTGGGAAATTAAATAAATAAAACAATAGCTACATATAGAAATAAAATGACAAACTAATTAATAAAACAATGTTAAACAAAAAAAAATAACAAGGATTCTCATTATTATTGGTAACATTTCAAAATGACTGATAATGTCAAAGGGAAAGTTTGACAGTTCTGAATTAATAAGAAAATTTAAGTAAAGCGTTCACACTATTGGGTTTATTTAATAAATTAATCATTTTTTGAAGTTCTGTAATTAACAGTTTTAATATACTATGGAAATTTTAATTAAATTAATTGAAATTTTATTCATTTTGTAAAAAGTATGACTCAGTGAAAACCATTTCTCACTTTCTCACAAGACTTTGCACATTTATTATGACTAATTAATAAAACACTAACACATGTCTAATTAAATGAAATAACAAAAATATTAACACTTTTCTAATTGTATTAAACTATGTAAATTCTATTTTCAAATATTTACATATATTATAAACTTTTCTTTTATAAAATATTTACAAAATTAATTACTCAATTTCCGTTTTGCCAATTTAAACAAAAAAAAATTCCTTTGTATTTTTATTTACATTTGTCTTTATTATTTAAATATTATATATATTTATATAGTTTTTCTCGCAGATCGGAAATGCCAAAGTATGATGGATACACTGAAACTATTGTTAACCATTTTATTTTTTTTTTCCGTTACAATTCAAAACCACATTGCTCATAATTCATTAAACTCACGAAGAGTTCCGCACTGATTCAGACAATTAAATGTAAATAAACATTTATGTAAATTTCAGCGAGAGAGTACACAAAACAAATGTAATTATTATTATAATAATAACAAATATTAAATGTGATGAAAACTGCTAATTCATTTTATTGCACAATGGCAATTAAATGTAAAACAAATAAAAAGAAAGAAATGGTTTTTTAAATTAGAAATTGTGGAAATTTATGACAAATATTTCCTTAAAAATTTGACTTGTGATCAATCATATTTAACCAGGAAAAGTAGCTCGATCTGTGATCACTCATATTTTATTAGATTTTCTTTTTGAAAAAGTACTTTTTAAAGAAAGTACCTTTTGAAAAAATACTTTTTAAAGAAAGTACCTTTTGAAAAAATACTTTTTAAAGAAAGTACCTTTTGAAAAAGTACTTTTTAAAGAAAGTACCTTTTGAAAAAGTACTTTTTAAAGAAAGTACCTTTTGAAAAAGTACTTTTTAAAGAAAGTACCTTTTGAAAAAGTACTTTTTAAAGAAAGTACCTTTTGAAAAAGTACTTTTTAAAGAAAGTACCTTTTGAAAAAGTACTTTTTAAAGAAAGTACCCTTTGAAAAAGTACTTTTTAAAGAAAGTACCTTTTGAAAAAGTACTTTTTAAAGAAAGTACCTTTTGAAAAAGTACTTTTTAAAGAAAGTACCTTTTGAAAAAGTACTTTTTAAAGAAAGTACCTTTTGAAAAAGTACTTTTTAAAGAAAGTACCTTTTGAAAAAGTACTTTTTAAAGAAAGTACCTTTTGGAAAAGTACTTTTTAAAGAAAGTACCTTCTGGAAAAGTACTTTATAAAGAAAGTACCTTTTGGAAAAGTACTTTTTAAAGAAAGTACCTTTCGAGAAAGTACTTTTTAGAGAAAGTAAATTTTGAAAAGTACTTTTTAAGGAAAGTACTTTCTGAAAAAGTACTTTTTAAGGAAAGTACTTTCTGAAAAAGTACTTTTTAAAGAAAGTACCTTTTGAAAAAGAACTTTTTAAAGAAAGTACCTTTTAAAAAAGTACCTTTTGAAAAAGTACTTTTTTAAGAAAGTACCCTTTAAAAATGTACTTTTTAAAGAAAGTACCTTTTGAAAAAGTACTTTTTAAAGAAAGTACCTTTTGAAAAAGTACTTTTTAAAGAAAGTATCTTTTGAAAAAGTACTTTTTAAAGAAAGTACCTTTTAAAGAAAGTACCTTTTGAAAAAGTACTTTTTCCAGAAGTACCTTTTGAAAAAATACTTTTTCCAGAAGTACCTTTTGAAAAAGTACTTTTTCCAGAAGTACCTTTTGAAAAAGTACTTTTTAAAGAAAGTACCTTTTGAAAAAATACTTTTTAAAGAAAGTACCTTTTGAAAAAGAACTTTTTAAAGAAAGTGTGTTTAAAAAAGTACTTATTAAAGAAAGTAAATTTTGAAAAAGTACTTTTTAAAGAAAGTACCTTTTGAAAAAGTACTTTTTAAAGAAAGTACCCTTTGAAAAAGTACTTTTTAAAGAAAGTACCTTTTGAAAAAGTACTTTTTAAAGAAAGTACCTTTTGAAAAAGTACTTTTTAAAGAAAGTACCTTTTGAAAAAGTACTTTTTAAAGAAAGTACCTTTTGAAAAAGTACTTTTTAAAGAAAGTACCTTTTGAAAAAGTACTTTTTAAAGAAAGTACCTTTTGAAAAAGTACTTTTTAAAGAAAGTACCTTTTGAAAAAGTACTTTTTAAAGAAAGTACCTTTTGAAAAAGTACTTTTTAAAGAAAGTATCTTTTGAAAAAGTACTTTTTAAAGAAAGTACCTTTTGAAAAAGTACTTTTTAAAGAAAGTACCTTTCGAAAAAGTTCTTTTTAAGGAAATTACCTTTTGAAAAAGTATTTTTTAAGGAAATTACCTTTTGAAAAAGTATTTTTAAGGAAAGTACCTTTTGAAAAAGTGCTTTTTAAGGAAAGTACCTTTTGAAAAAGAGCTTTTTAAGTAAATTACCTTTTGAAAAAGTACTTTTTAAGGAAAGTACCTTTTGAAAAAGTACTTTTTAAAGAAAGTACCTTTTGAAAAAGTACTTTTTAAAGAATGTACCTTTTGAAAATGTACTTTTTAACAAAAGTACCTTTTGAAAAAGTATTTTTTAAAGAAAGTACCTTTTTAAAAAGTACTTTTTAAAAAAGTACCTTTTGAAAAAGTACTTTTTAAAGAAAGTACCTTTTGAAAAAATACTTTTTAAAGAAAGTACATTTTGAAAAATAACTTTTTAAAGAAAGTACCTTTTGAAAAAATACTTTTTAAAGAAAGTACATTTGAAAAAATACTTTTTAAAGAAAGTACCTTTTGAAAAACAACTTTTTAAAGAAACTACCTTTTGAAAAAGTGCTTTTTCCAGAAGTACCTTTTGAAAAAATACTTTTTCCAGAAGTACCTTTTGAAAAAGTACTTTTTAAAGAAAGTACCCTTTGAAAAAGTACTTTTTAAAGGCAGTACCTTTTGAAAAAGTACTTTTTAAAGGCAGTACCTTTTGAAAAAGTACTTTTTAAAGATAGTTCCTTTTGAAAACTTAATTTTTTAAAAAAAGTAGGTTTAAAAAACTACTTTTTAAGGAAAGTACCTTTTGAAAAGTACTTTTAACGAAAGTAACTTTTGAAAAATTATTTTTTTGTAGAAAGCTCTTTTAAAATAAAGTACATTTTGAAAAAGTACTTTTAAAAATAAAGTACCTTCAAAAAAATCGTAAACAAGCGTTTAATCTTGAAAAAGAGCGCGGTCTGTTATATTTCTGACTAAATGTCGAGATATTTTTTAAGGAAAATCTTAAATTGTTTATAAATTTAGTCAAGAAAATAGCGCAATCAGTGATCTCGGATATTTTTGGCCAACATTTGATTTGTTTTACATATATAAAAATATATTTTGCCAACCTGATAGATCTTCTAAAATTAACTGAAGAAAAAACAAACTAAAATTAATTTAAATTAAAAAGAATGCGTTTTGTTTCACAAAAAAAAAATTAACAAAAACACACAAGTGTAACAAATTTAATGGTTCGTTAGCTTTGAAAATATACAAACTAGTACTATTGGGTATTGAAAAAAGTCAATTCATTCGAATAAAGTTTAAAGTCCACTTTTAGTAATTAAACACCTCATTTTTATTTACAATTAATAAACTATTTTTAAAACCTTATTTTCTGTTTATTTGTATTGTAACATTTAACTTCAATACACAATTATTATTTCATTAAATATCAACATCTTGGCGTTTTCAATTTATATATCGAGTGTTTGTATGTGAAATTTCATTATTCTGAACTTGTTGTATGATCTACTGAAAGCCAATTTAATGCCTGCTTGACTATTTTATTTTTTTATCATTCTCAATTTTTCAATTTAGAAAAACCAGTTTTAACTGGTATTGGAAATTTGAGACAATTAATGCAATTGTAACTCTGTCCAAACACTACAGCAGCAACCATTTATCATTCTTAAAGAGTCATTAAAAAAAACTCAACAGCTTTTTAAATATTATTGTGTGCAGCTTGCTGACTTGACTAAATTGCAGTAGAAAACTTTAAATTACTGAAAATTATCTTTATTAAAAAAAAAAAAAAACTAAATTGCTAGATGGAACCTTATAGGGGGAATGTAAAGAAAAAAAGGCAGCTAAAAATTTAGCACGCAAAAAGTATTGCAATTTAATCAGTTTATGAAATAGAAAATTAAATAGCAATTTCAAAATTTTGTTTACTAAAAATGTTTTAAGAAAACTTAACAGATTATAAGTACCAAATGTTTTTTTAATTACAGTTTTAGTTATCAATTTAACACGCAATACATTAGTTTAATATTACATATTGTTATGAAATAGTAATAGTTGTTGATTTTAAATTTAAAAAAGTCAGTTTACACAAAAAAAAATAATATTGATGCAAAATATGCCTCCTTAATTAATATTTTATATCAAACCAAATTTTATAAAATCATTAATTTTGAGCATTTCCTCAAAATATTAAAAATAAATTAATGAATCTGTAATAAAAAATATTTAAAGTTCTCAAAAAATTTAAATTCATTTATGTTTTATGCAAATATATCTCCAAATTTTGTATAATCGTTTCAGAATTTTATAAAATTATTATTTTTGAGCATTTCCCTTTAATATTATAAATAAATTATTTAATCTGTCACAATAACCATTTAAATTTCTAAAAACATTAAATTGCCTTTATATCTTATGTACACATGAACAAAATTATTATTTAATTTAATGCCTCTGCTTACAATTTATGTTTCTTTCTTTTAAAATAAAATTTAAACAAAAAAAAAAAGTTTAAAATTGCACGTTCTCTAATTCAAATCAAACAACCGTTAGTTCTACCACTTTAAAATACATACCTGTGTTACCACCGCTTTGTCATTTTAGTATACTACAGAAAATTGCAACTCTGCGTCAGCGGCCACCATTTTGAAAATGCTGAAATGTTGCCACAATTGCGTATTTGCGACGACGACGATAGCGTATAGATATCAATTTGCTGTGAAAAATTAGTAAAAATCAACACGGTACCACCGCGAAAATCTACAAGAGTTGACCAATTGTACCAAAAACTCAAGAAATACCTCTGAAAATCTGGAAACACTATTTTTTGTTGTTGCTTGTGAACTTGGAATCAACAAAAAAAAAGTAAACAATGAATATGAAAAGGAAGTTCGCCACTCTGACAACAACCTCAGGCGGTACTATCAAAGAAGAGGTGGTGCCCGTTTTAATACACGATCCCAATTCGGGTGAAGAACCACAGTATGCTTATGCCACTTTCGCTACCAGCGAGGAGGCGGAGGCTGCTGTCGCCTCGCTGCATCACCGAGGCCAGCATCATCATCAAGAGGTGGTCGATGCTCAGGAGGTAATAATCGATGAACATGGTAGGGCGGTGACCATACATCAAATTGTCACTGAGGATGGCAATTCGGTGGAGGACGAAGAGGCAGTGGATGATACTGAGAGTGGTCATACCATATTGCACATAGTACCTACTGGTGAGGAGGATGAGGAAGGTGTCCATGACGAGAGCTTGGGCAGTACAGAGGAATATGAAATCAGTGAGCAAGGTGGCAGTGATTTAAATGCTATGCGCAACAATAAAACTTTCTATTGTCCAAATTGCGGCAATTGCTATAGTGCTGCTGGCTCTTTAAAGCTTCACATGCGTGCCTGCATGCGTCAAAAGGAGGAGGTGCCCGAGGAGGACAGAAAGTGTAAAATATGTAATAGAGTTTTCAACTCACCCAGCTACTTGAAAGAACATTTATTGCGTCATACTGGCGGTGGGCCCAAGCGTTGTCCTCGCTGCTATCGCAAATTCATAGACGATGATAAGTACAAGGCCCACATGGAACAGCACAAGCATCAGGAGAAACTAGAGGCCGAAGCTGAGGCCATAAGTGCCCAACACAGTGGCAAAAAGGTGGTGGTCAAAGAGTACACATGTTCGTTTTGCTCTCAAAATTTCACCGTTGTCTTTGAGGCGGGTAATGTCAAGCGTCGCTATGCCTGCGATCCTTGTCGTGAGAAGTTTTCGAATGCCGAAATGCTGAAGCAGCATAAACAAATGGTGGAAGAGAAGCGTGAATTCTCCTGCGACCGCTGTGGCCGTAAATTTGTCTTTGAGGGCTTTTTGCAGCGTCATATACCAACTTGTGATGGCACCATCAAACGGCGCCGTGACATGAAGTAAAACTCTGAAACATTGGACAAATCGAGGGAGATAATCTCGTATCCTTGGGCTTAAAAGGATAATTAATTCTATGTCGTAAATTAAATTGCTTATTTTTCATTTTTTTTTGCTGTAAAATCTATTATTATTACATTCATAAGAATTTTTCTACATTTAGATTAAAAAAAACATACACCTACACAACACACATAAAAATACGTAATGGATTTTAAGGGAATTTTAATAAAGAAGAGATTTTGCTAAAGAATCCATTTGGTACATATAAATCCATACATTGGGACACTATTTTTACAAATTAAATAATTTTGTTTTGAAAGAAATGTTTAAATAAACACTATGAGAAAAATACTAGCACATGACTATTGTTAAAAGGATTAAGAAACATAAAATTCAGAACTTGTGGTGTAGTTTAGAAAGTATTTAAAAACTGCAATCTTTTTTTGTGAATTTCATTCGATTTATTCAAAATTTTCTTAGATTTCACCGCTTAATTCTTAAAACTATAAAAGAAAAGCTTTAGTTAGGGCAAATTCCTTTGGAAGGAATACAAATTGTTTTCATTTAAGACCACAATTTGATGTGAGCACGTTTGGCCAAGGCTCCCCAGTGACTGTGGACATAGAATTCACTAAAGCTGGGATCAATCAATTTGTCCTTGGGCAAAGTCTTGAACACGGGCTCACCGTACCAGGTGCCGACCTAAAAACAACAAAATAATATAAACAACCAAAACCATCCAATAAAATAATCCAACTATACCTCCCAACCGGGAACATTAGCCATCAATTTGGCTTCTTCATCACGATTGCGTCTCAATTGTTTCAAATATTCACGATCGCGTTCAGCAATCAACACGGGGAAGATGACATTTTGGGCCGAACGCATTTCAATTTCTTCGCGTTTAATCATTTTGGCATTCAAGTAGTAAACGTACAAGCCCACAGTGGTAACAGCAGCATAAGTACCCAACATTTGCCATCCTTTTTTTGAAAATAAAATTTATATTAAACTGATCATTGCTGAAAAATCTATATTACACACCCGATAAATAGGATTTGGCTGGCACACGGGCAAATGGAATTTTCTTGTAGCCTCCTGGTGGTGGCATATCTTGTTTTTTGGCAGCATCCATGTTTGGTTTATGTTGTGTTTACTGAATTATAGAAAATTTATTTATAAAGCTAAATTTTTAATGAATTAATTAGAATTTTACCCAAGCTGCTGTTAAAAAATGAGGAAAATTGCAAATTTGTCAGTTTTTTTTTGACAATCGGTCGTTTGCATAACAGCAGTGCTGCCAACCTTGATTTGTTTACAAATTTTAAATGTCATCAACAGCTGTGCCAGGGTTGTAAAAATAAATTTGTTGAAAGAAACAGGGTTGGAAGTTCTTAAAATGTATAAATATGAGAAAAATATTATTTTAAAGGTGTTGATTTATTAAATCAATGTACATTCCTCGATTAAGATAATCCGCCATTGTGAAAAAATATTGTTATATTAAAACAAAAAAACATTAATTTTGGCATAAAACAGTGGAAAAATTTTCTACAGTGGATTGGTTTTATCGTAACATACAACAAATTATATGAACAATAACCAAATATTGAGAAAACGGTGTTTAATTATTGTTAAATATTTCTTTCTAGCATTTACTGGGTTAATTTTGAACAGCTGTTTGTGTGACAGCACGCTTGTCACCTTATTTATGTAAACAACAGTTTGCCTAAACCCACTGTTTTTGTTGTTGGATCAACAAAAAACGAGGTGTGTGCGCGTGTCGGTCTGAAAAAAACACTCCCCAACAAAAACAGAAAAGACTAAAAGGACAAAACTTTCACAAAATCAAAAAATTAATGTATAATTTTTAAGATAAATACAAAAAACAACGAAATTTTATAACAAACCTACAATAAAACAACAATGAATGCATTAAATTTACGTGTGTCCACTGTCAAGCCGGGGGAAACTATCAGAAAAAATGCTGAAATGCGAGCTGCCTTGGTCACTTTACCCAAACAATATGAATTGTGTAAGACGAACATTTAATTGATATGTAGTTTTAAAATGAAAATTAATGTAAAAAATTAACTTGGTTTTGTTTCTCCTTAAAACAGTTGAGGAGTCCTATTGTTTGGAAATGAAAAGTGCTAAAACTGTGCCGGATCAGGTGATGTGTGTTAAGAATGTAAGTATGGAGAGTTAGCTATAGAATGGAAAACAATATTGTAAAGGAAAATATCTTGTAGACATTCAAAAATCTAGGAACAGATGAAAAGGCTTTACAGTTTTTATGTGATATATATTTTGCAAGTCCCCTCAAACATCCAGTCAGGAATCAAATTTTAAAGTAAGTAAAAGGAGGACATTGTCTATCAATGCTATGAAATAATAAATTTATGGAAACAATAAGGAAGAAATATGTGTGTTTTGTGTTGGTTTCTGTAGACTTTTAATAACTGCTGCTAAATTGGGCACTGGTGACGTGGATGAATCATCTATAGTGAAGGCCTTAGAAAAGAGCTTACAAAAACTTGTGGAGGAGGGTAAAACTTATACCGAAAGTGTTAATTGGAATATTACTATTGCCTCACTATCCGGCTGTTTTGAAAATTTTGAATGTGGCCTCAAAGCCTTGGAGAATTGTATTAATATAGTATTTCCTTATGCCTGTTCATCGGTCAACAGATATGTTACCGAATTGGGGTAAGTAAATATATTTACATTCATTGTAATTGATATTTATTTGTAATTATGCATTGTTTCTTTTAGAGTTTTAAGTTCTCCCTCCGTACGCAATGAATACTATATGTATGTGCACAATTCCATACGTTTCCTACTCAATTGTGTGCAGGAATTTGGCAAAGTCATGAAATCCACACACACGGATCAAATAAAACAATTAAACACCAACTGCAAAGAGATTATCTCGGACAGCGATATACCCATGGATCCGCGCACAAATGCTGGCATCTTAATGGCTTATATAGCTAAACTGTTTGATGAGTACGATGCCTTTGTGGCCTATGTCAAGGACATAAAAAATCCCAATGAAATTGCCATGTGTGTGGGCGTTATTAACACCTGTGATCAACATGATTTCCAACAATACTCAGCCGATATACGTGATATTTGTGGTAAAATCGATGAAATAGCCAATGCTAATGCCACGGTCCACAACATTTTGCTGTGTGCCACCCGAGCCTTATATCAAATCTCAAAACTTACCTACACCTATGCCTTAAAGTCGCCCCAAACATTGGATGATATTAAATTAATATTACGCAAGCTATTGATATTTACGGTGGCCTATTTGGAACATCATATGGATAGTGTTAGACATATTTGCAGGGATTTAATGCGCAACATAGTGGCCTGCTCGAAAAAGGTGCAATTTGATTTTTTACTACAGAAAATCTATGATGCCTGCAATTCGGATCGTTTGTCGTTGTCGATGAAATGTGTGGTATTGCAACAGGCTGCCTCTATTTTGGGAGCTGATGAGATTATAAAGAATTGTTTGGATTTATTTTCACATCTATTTGCCAGTAATTTGGGCAGAGATTTTATTGTGAATAATTTATATGAAAGTAAGTACAGAGTTTAATTAAGTTTTCCTGGTCCGTATATCCGTCTGTCTGTTGAAATCAACTTTTCGATGCCCCCAAAAAACCTACATATAAGATTGATACATAAATATATCAGCTAAAGTCCTGGTTCAGTTGCTATTTAAGTTCGGGAAAATCGTTTCATAAATAACTGAGATATAAGCAAAACACCAGGATTATCTCGATTTTTGAGCTGTATCTGGAACTAAGTCTTTAATATAGATATCTAATGATACATATTTTAAAGAACTTTCCAACGACTTAGAAATACGGACTGACAATGTTTCAAAATCGGGAAAAATTTAGTTTTTCACCAACAAAATTGTTTTCATTCAAAGTTTTTTTTCTAACCAAAAATTTGTTTGGTAAAAAAGATTCGGCGCAGCCGAAAAAAAAAAACTTTCTTACTTGGTTTTTTTTTTCAACAAATTGTTTTCCTTTAATAAAATCCTCTCCTCTTTCAGCCCTTATGATATCCCATCACAAAGAGCTTCCTTTCGTAAGTTGGGTTAAACTCTGGATCAATTATCTATTGAACATAGCGGCCGTGCAGGACGCACGTTTAGCGGACATTGAGGTTCTTATCGTCAAGGCTGTAAAATGTGACTGTAGAGTAGTACAAACTATAATTAATTGCGAGGATAAACCTAAAATCCCCGTTAGCACAAAACTGTCGGCTCTATGGGCTGTGCGAAAATCAGGTATAAAAATAGATAATTTTCAAGAAATCATGCAACAATTCTCGAAAAATTTACAATTATCCATACTCTCCAATGAGGACGAAACTCGTATAATGGCTTTACGTCTGCTGGTGGAGACACACAAGACCACCGAGCCCCTAACACTGCTCGACTGTAAGCATTTGTTAACCTATTTGGAATACAATACAAATTGTCAGAGTCCGGCCACGCGACAAAAGAGTTTAGCTTTGTTGAGCAAAGCTCTGGTGAGATGTGAATTGAATTTGGTGAAGTTACTAAAAGGCAAACAACCACCTAAACTGGTACAAAACCAGCCGCTGGAATTGAAGTTTCTGCAAGATTTTATGCGCATTTTAGTGGAGAATCTGTTTGAGGGCGCCAACTTTAGCCGCAGATCAATATCCCTGCAATTGCTGCACCAATGTCTGATCATAGGCATTAATTGTAATTTAAAATTACTAACACTGCTGCCTAAATCAACGGTACCCACATTGGTGTCCACTTTGGGTGATGGCTATGAATCGAATAAGGATTTGGCGGTCAATATGCTTAAACTGTTGGAGGACAATAGCGAACTAAGTCTCATAGAACATTATAATTTGAATATCAATCTGCTGGAATTGCAAACTCTTTTGACTTCCATAAAACCCATGGATTCAATGACGGGCTCCTATCAACTGGAGTTTTTGTGCAATAAATGTTCACCCGCCATATTTGGTGATTATGATTTACCTAATTATGCCACTTGCATATATGCTGCCCTGAAATGGCTTTTAGCAGAACTAAAGCAGGGCTTAAAAATGGCCAAACAATCTCTGTTGGAAGCTGCCAAACTAAATCCCTTATATGGTTTATTATTTGCTCTAAAACATTTGCTGAAACGTTTGGATTTCGCTTATCTAAGTCAGGAAATAACATGGCGCATACTAATAGCCGAGCTAATAGTTCTATGCAAAGATTTAACAAATGTAGTTTCTCCCATTGTTAATAGCTCCTCGCCCGAGGGTCATTTGCCTAATGATTTTAGCGAGCTACCTAAGGAAATGCAAACTAAACAGGTATTTTAATTACATATTACTTACATCATACAAATATTTACATTTATTTACTACAGAGTCCCGAAAAGAAATCCACCTCACCTTGCAAGATTTTAACCACCAAACTGCGTAAAATTGATATGCATTCAGTTAAAACCACTCCCCAAATGGTTTTATTATGTGCCTGGCGTACTGTCAAAGATGTTTCCTTGATACTGGGCGAAATAGTTATCTGCTCTCCCATACAATACAGTAAATTAACCGAACATTTTCTTATTACCAAAGAACAAATTCTGGAAATTGGTGAACATTTCAAACTTTTACTCTCCGAGGTGAAACATAGGGGTGCTTTTGAGCAAGCCTATGTAGGCTTTTCGAAATTATGCTGCCGTTTGTGGACCGTAGAAGCAAATGATTTGAATGCCTTGCCCATGATATGGCTAAGAGACTTGATAACATTAATTTCCAAGGATGACCTCAACAATGAGAAAATCTGTGCCACCCGCCGCAGTGCTGGCGTACCGTTTATGGTACAGGCCCTTATAACCTCCGAATTGCAAGTGGGCACTACTAAGTCTTTGTACTATTGCATGTCGCATTTACTGCAACTCTGCTCGGCCAGTGACAGAAGTACAGAGTCTCGCACTCATGCCTTAAATATACTCAGAGCCTTATTTAGATGTACTGACTTAAATGAGGCCGTGGGTGAGTTTGTGTCTGAGGGTGTTATGGCCGCCATACGCAGTTATGATGCCAACACTTGGTCGGAGAAAAATTCAGCCACTCTTCTGTTTGCCTCCTTAATAACGCGCATTTTCGGAGTGCAAAGAACCAAGGATTCCGATAATCTAAATATACGTAATCGCATGACTGGACGGGTGTTCTTTTTGCGTTATCCCAAGTTGTATGATTTCTTTTTGGAACAACTACAAAAGGCTAGTGAACTAATAGAACAGCAACAAACTGCCCATAAATTACAGCCTCTGTTGCTAATACTAAGTCGTTTATATCCCTCGGCTTTGGAGGGCACCGAATCAAATTTGAAATTATCCGAATTCATACCCTATATCTCGAAATGTGGTGGTTGCCAGGAAATGACAACTAGATACTTGGCTGCCAAGGCCATAGTGGCTTTGATAAGTAAAGATGAGGTGATTACCATGATATTAAACAAATGTGCAGAGATGGTGGTAAGTATTTCAAGTGAGAAATTTTGTGTTAAGTATTTTTTCTTGAATGTGTACTTTTACTTTGTTTTGTAGCTAATGGCTGATGGTGTTTATGAATTTAAATCAAATACTTTACATGGCAATCTATTGCAGGTATGCTTGAATTTTGTTTGTAAAAGTTCACCACTAGGAGAAATTTCAATTGAGTTTGAGGTGCGAAGGACCAGACAAATAATAACAAAATAATGTTTGGAAAAAAATGTGGGTGAAAATTATGTGAAAAAGGTTTTTGTTAAAAAAAAAATGGGATGAAAAAGATCAGACTAGATACTAGACTTGGGAATATGCTAGAGACTATGCTGGAGACTACTAGCTAGAGACTAGACTAGAGATCAGGCTAGAAACTAGACTAGAGATTAAAGTATAGACTAGACTAGAGAGACTAGACTAGAGACTAGACTAGGGACTAGACTAGGGACTAGACTAGGGACTAGACTAGGGACTAGACTAGGGACTAGACTAGGGACTAGACTAGGGACTAGACTAGGGACTAGACTAGACTAGGGACTAGACTAGACTAGGGACTAGACTAGACTAGGGACTAGACTAGGGACTAGACTAGACTAGGGACTAGACTAGACTAGGGACTAGACTAGACTAGGGACTAGACTAGACTAGGGACTAGACTAGACTAGGGACTAGACTAGACTAGGGACTAGACTAGACTAGGGACTAGACTAGACTAGGGACTAGACTAGACTAGGGACTAGACTAGACTAGGGACTAGACTAGACTAGGGACTAGACTAGACTAGGGACTAGACTAGACTAGGGACTAGACTAGACTAGGGACTAGACTAGACTAGGGACTAGACTAGACTAGGGACTAGACTAGACTAGGGACTAGACTAGGGACTAGACTAGGGACTAGACTAGACTAGGGACTAGACTAGACTAGGGACTAGACTAGGGACTAGACTAGACTAGGGACTAGACTAGACTAGGGACTAGACTAGACTAGGGACTAGACTAGACTAGGGACTAGACTAGACTAGGGACTAGACTAGGGACTTGACTAGACTAGGGACTAGACTAGGAACTAGACTATGAACTAGACTACACTAGGAACTAGACTAGGGACTAGACTAGGGACTAGACTAGGGACTAGACTAGGGACTAGACTAGGAACTAGACTAGGGACTAGACTAGGAACTAGACTAGGGACTAGACTAGGAACTAGACTAGGGACTAGACTAGGAACTAGACTAGGGACTACACTAGGGGCTAGGCTAGAATCTAGACCAGACTAGAGAATAGACTAGATACAAGACTAGAGTAGATTAGAGACTAAACTCGACGAGGTTTATCTGAGTGAAATGTTTTGGAATCACTAAAAAATTCAATTTCAAAAAAATAAATGATCGATACATCAATATATTCGACATAGTCCAACTAACATTGCTATTTAAAATCGGCAAACAAATGTCTGAGATACAAGCAAACAACCGCAACTTAAATTTCGAACTGAAATTTTTTGGACCATAAGTGGTGGCTTCTTAAACATTTACTATAATTATTAACCTATTTTTACATATTTATCTATTTATTATTATTATTTTTATGTAGATATTGTATTTAGTAAAATATCATAAAAACTATTTGACTGATGACTTGATTGCCGATATCACTTGCTCCATAGTTAGTGTGCACGAACGTACAAAACTGAAAAACGCCGTAATTTTAAAAGTAATGCTAGACATTTTTATTGAAATTTTAAACAGGTTGGTAGATTTGCTGCAAACATGCACTCGAACATTTTATATTTATATTTTGTAAATTTATTGTGATTTTAGTTTGTCTACCCTTAATTTTGGTCCTGCTGTTGTACAACAACTCTTATATTTCTCTACTTTAACGACCTTATGTGAACCAAATATGGCCTTTTATTATCCCGTTTTATACAAATCGAATTTCCTATACAATTTGCATATCATGCGTTTAACTTTACCTTACGGTGCTCTATCCGATTATACATTAAGTCCTCCTATAACCAATATGCCTTTAGAACAAGCTGAGACCTGCCTTAATATAATGTTACTTTTACTATTGAAAGCAAAAACATTTAATGAAACTAATGCGGCCTCTGAAAATGTTGCCTCAACTTCAGCTGCTGCTGCCAGAACAAAGGAGTTGTTAGATGAAGCGGCCGTTGTGAAAGTATTGCCAGAGGATTATGAAAATAATGAAATTTTACAGGAATTTGAAATAATGCCTCATGAATATCAATTTGTTAGAATATTAAATGATGAGACTATGAGCGAATTGGCCACCGAACTAAAAGAGAGCAAGGCTTTACATTTAACCCTCAAGGAAGTGGTTAAATTACCGCTGTATTACCCAGAGGCGGCCATGAAATCCTATGCCGTCATGAGTTTATTAAGTAATTTTGATTTTACTTTAACCAGTTTACTAAGAGAATCAAAAAAACATCCTGGCGATGTTAAGTCACCCATGATGCTGTGTGTGGAACGTATAGTACAAAGTCAAGGTGTAGAGTATAAATGTGCGCAATTGTGTCTGGAGTATTTAACGGAAATATCACAACCCTGGCAACCGGATTGTTTAAGGTTAGTAGCATCTTTTCCCCCCCTCAAACTCTATTTCTTTTATTATTAATTTATATCATTAACTAGGTTTAAGGCCGCCAATTTGTTGGTGTACATAGCTGTGCACTATCCGAAATCGTTGGAAAAGAAACGTATAAATTTTGTGCGCTCCTTTATAAGACTAATGCTGAATCTATTGATGGACGATGATTTTGATATACGTGACTTTACAGCTAAAATAGTTTTACATTGTCTACCCGATGACATTGAATTGGGTTTGTCTGATAGTTTAAGTAATAATTCTTTAGTTAGTGTTTTAAAAATTCCAATTCGTACAGAAAGTGTTGTTTCCACCATGGCTCAACGTTTGTTTTTACAACACACGGCCGATCTTTTACTAAATTATAGAATGGACGATACATATATCTTGGATATATTTAAATTGATAACTTCTTGTCTAACCACACAATGTCTAGCCAAAGAGGATGATGGCCAGAACTCGACGCCGTCATCATCGGGCAGCGTTAGTGTTGCTATAGCCTCATCAGATGTGGAAATCTTTGAGAAGATGGAGGCAAATGTATTTGCAGAGCCCCTAAAGGCAATTACCGACACGGTGGTAGTGTTTAAATGTACCTTTCGTTTGCGACCTAAAGTTGTACGTTTTGTGGAATCATATTTACAGGATTTAACAAATCAGGGATCAGTGCTGTAAGCTTATAAAATACATATTCATATTTAAACATAATGTATATATTATATATTATTATTACGTATTATTATTATGTTTACTTTTCTTTATATCATCTTAGTTTAAGTATTTACATCATATACTTGACAAATTTTGTTTTATCATGACAAAAAAAAAGAAAACCAAAGTAATTCAGTTAAGTTAAAAGGGGGTGTTACAGGAATTTAGATTAGTTCAGCATTTTTTAGGAAAATCTTTTTAACCCGAATTTTTTTTACCAAAAAAATTTTTTGTCATATTTTTTTTTTACTAATAATTTAAAAGAAATTTTTAAATTAAAAAATTTAAAAAAAAATTTGGAAAAAAAATTATTTTTTTTTTTAATTTTCAAAACAATTTTAAAATTATTTCAAATTCGTATTCAAAGTACATACATATAATTTAGTGAAGGGTATACAAGATTCGGCACAGCCGAATATAGCTCTCTTACTTGTTTTTTTGGTAGAATCAGTTTTTTAATGAAAATAAGTTTAATTTTAAAAATATTAGACATTTTTTTTCTCTTTCGAAAAAAGGTTTTTTGACCAACATTTTTGGAAGTTCGCTCTCAACTAAATATAACTGTCACAAAATAAATCTCTTTAGATTTAAGAAAAAAGTTTCCAGCCCCTTTTCAACTGAATGACTTTGGTTTTTTTCGCTTAAAAACCCTGACTCAGTGGTGCTTTTTTTAAGTTTTTAGTTTAAAACATTTTTATTACATATAAATCATTTTTAAGTTTTTGTAAAGCTTATTACGTTTTCTTTTTGTGTGTTTGTGTATTCAATAAAAAACAAAACATTTATTTTATCATCATAAATGAGAAAAATCCAAAAACAATCAAACAAATGTGATTAACAAACTTGGTATATGGCTATTTTATTATCGTAACACATTTTCCTTAAATCAAAGCTTCTTTTTTTACCCACAACACCCCAGGATCTTTTGTTTTCTTCTATTCTATATAACTATAAAGCAGCACCTCAAATATGGCTTAAATTTCTTTACTATTTTTTTTAATTTGATTTATTGAGAACCAAAATTAATAAGCATTTTTAAAAAATAGTAAATATCTCAAGGAAAGGCCACATTATGATGAACGATGCCAGCTGATTTGATACATACTCTACTGAAATGCCTTGCTAAACTTTTTTCTTACAAAAAACAAAAAAAATAGTACAAATACAATTGGTTTTAAAACTCTAAATTGAAGAATGATATGTACAAATAATAAAAAAGAAATAATGTTTACAAAATATTCTTTTTTTTTCTGTTAAATTCAACAACATACTTATTTTTTTTACTAACCTTTTATATTATATATATACTATATATGATTTTTTTTGTTGTTAACATACATATAATAATAATGGTATTCAATATCACAAGAAGAAGACGTTGCAAAAAAACTATAAAACACAAGACTGTAGAGTACATAGTCTCTAAATTATCTTAAACAATCGAAACAAATGAAATTATTCAACTTTGGTTTTTGGATCATCTAAAGGGGATTTCGTCGAGTTTTGATGAGGATTGCCGTTAGGTGAGGACGACGAGGTTGCAGCCGCAGACGACATATCATTCACGCATTCATCACATACACGTACATCATCTAGCCAACCACGATCAGGTACGGGTCTACGGGTTTTCGAGCACTCAGCACATATACCCTGGCCGCATTTGCGACAATGATGACGTTTACAATCACCACCTTTAAATGCTTTCTGAGGACTTTGGGGCGAGTCGCTGGAGACGTGTGCCAGCGCCAATTCCTCGGCAGTGCCAAATTGCATTTTGCAAATGTGACAGCGTACAGCTTCAGCATCTGGTACCCAGTAGTCGGGTCTTGCCGTATCTTTAATAATTTCTAAATGAAACCAGAAAAAAACATAATCAATTTTGAAAAATAAGGCTTCCAAATAAACTACTATATAAATTTATGACTTTATGTTTAATATACAATCAATATCATGTAACTGAACTAACCTTTGGTGCATTCAATGGCCGCCGTAGCAACTTTACTAACCGTATTATATAGGGTCTCACCACATTTGCGTACCGTAACATCTTCTTCTACACTAATGCCGGTTGCTGAAGTTGTCGCCATTATTCCTGCTGAATGATTTGGAGAGTTTTGATTATTATCATTAGTTTCTGGGTCACATGCTATATATTATATAGATTCAAAAAGTCAATATTATTATTTTTATTTTAATCAACTTTGGTTATACCTGGCATGCTGTCTGGATGTACTAATAATTGCTGGCGACAATCACTGCAAACTCTCACATAATCAAACCATTTACGTGCAGGTACTGGCATTCTGTATTGACTGCAGGCATCACAGAAACCTTCGCCACAGCCGCGGCAATGATGTTTACGCAAGCCAGT
The DNA here is from genome assembly GCF_958450345.1 of Calliphora vicina. Taxonomy (NCBI): domain Eukaryota; kingdom Metazoa; phylum Arthropoda; class Insecta; order Diptera; family Calliphoridae; genus Calliphora; species Calliphora vicina. Next base: position 119,904,879 of record NC_088783.1, read on the forward strand.
TTTTTCAAAGTTTTTCTTGCAAGAAAAGCAGAGCTAAGGGAAATTTAGAGAAAAGGGATTGTTTTGTTTAAATAAAATTAGATTTTGAAGCAGAAAATTTTATTTTTAATAGGAATATTCTCAATTTGAAATTAAAATTTTGGAATTTTCTCAAATTTTTCTTGTTCTCAATATTTTTTCCATTTTTTTTTTACTTTCGAACATGGAATTTTTACAGTGAAATTTGAATTTTAGCATTTTTAAATAAAGCTGTTAAAGTAAGTTACAAAAATATACTTTTTGAGCCATGTTCGAAAATTCGAAATTAATTTCGAAATTCTAAAAAACATACAAAATGTTTCACTATTGCTCTATAATTTTAAAATTGTAAAATTTTTATTGATCAACAACATTTTCACAAGTTTTTTAACTTTCGTACATGAAATTTTTACAGAAAAATTTAAAATTTTTGCATTTTTAAATAAAGAATAAATTGTAAGTTCGAAAAATATACTTTTTGAGTAATGTTCGAAAATTCGAAATTAATTTCGAACTTCCAAAAATAATCTTAAAATGTTCCATTACTGCTCTACAATTCAAAAATATTAAAATTTTTATTGTTAAACAACATTTTCATGGGTTTTTTGTTTTTCGAACATAAAATTTTTACAGAAAAATTTCAAATTTTTGCATTCTTGTATAAAGCTCTAAGAGTAAGTTACAAAAATATACTTTTTGAGCCATGTTCGAAAATTCGAAATTCTAAAAAGCATTACAAACAGCTCTACTATTGCTCTATAATTTTAAAATAATTTAAAATAAAAAAATTTCAACACCATTTTCATAAATTTTTTAACTTTCGAACATGTAATTTTTACAGAAAAATTTAAAATTTTTGCATTTTTAAATAAAGAATAAATTGTAAGTTCGAAAAATATACTTTTTGAGTAATGTTCGAAAATTCGAAATTAATTTCGAAATTCTAAAAAACATTACAAAATGTTCCACTATTTAACTACAATTTAAAAATATTAAAATTTTTATTGTCAAACAAAATTTTCATTGGTTTTTCGGCATTCGAACATAGAATTTTCCAAGAAAAATTTTAATTTTATAATTTCTCAATCCAGAAATTACTGTAGTTTACAAAAATAGACTATTTGTTGCATGTTCGAAAATTATAAATTATTTTATTATAATCCATTGCTTAACTCACCGTAATTTCATTATTTGGCTTCCAATATTTCGGTGCCACCTTGTCGGCACACCATTCCTTCAACGCTCCCGTGGGTTGTGACGAAAAATTTGTAAAAGCTTCACATACATACGACACCTTATCCAAAACCATTTGTCCCGAATGTGTGGGTCCCTTGGCCAACAAATTGCTATCCTTCCACACATGAACAGTTTGCGAGCGTATAGCCTCACAATCCTGAGTGCCATTCCAATATTTAAATGTACGTGCTATTTCGCCACAATGCGGACAATTTATGGAACAATGAGTCCAGCCATCAATGCGCGAAACAATAACCTCACGACCATTATTGTAGCATGATTTACATAGTTCCACCTTGTTTTCGAATTGATGTTGATGCTGGCAGGGCTGGGAATTGAGATGTGCTTCGGTTTCGTGGCCCATGGAACGTTGGCAGCGTCTATTGCAGGAGGCACACAGTATGGGGCAAGTGAAATACTGTTCCGGAAAGGGGTTTATAGATTTTTCCGTAATTTCGCCGGAGAATTTTTTATTCAAGGCATGCATGGCCTTGAATATAACACTAGGCGGTCGGGGAGATCGAACTGTGGTATTTTCTAAATCACAACGTAAAGCAAAAATCAATTTACTATAGTCCGTGGAGCCGGTCGAAGAGGTTTGTATGCCCACATAGCGTAATGAACTGAAAGCCTTGATATCGTAATTTAAGCGGGCAAAACTTTCGCGCATTTTCTCCTCGGCACTTTCTTCAACAGCTAGAAGTATTAGACATTATATAGATTAATATGTTTGGTATTATTTTATACTATTTATGTAGATATTTACAATTTTGCAAAGGTTTGGTGTGCCTGGTTTCATGAAACACTATTACAGCTGGCCCTAAATTGGCCGAACCCTGCATGGACAGGGACTGCAAGGCTTGTGAAAAATGCAAACAAAATGCTTTAGAAGCGGTGCCCAAAAACTCATACATATCACTATGCAAACGCTCCGATCTAGTGCGATATATAACTATATCTGATATGGCTAAAATCTGTTGTAAAAAAATCATTATTTTTTATATAAACATTCACAGATTTTGTTCAAAAATGTAGGTTACCTTAAGTAACATACGCGTGCGTCTATTGCTTTGCGAAGACGTGGAGAGTAAACCCTCTGTGTCCAAACATAAAACTCCTACTTCGGGCTGCATAGCAGCATACACCCCCAATGTACAGGAATTCTGTTCGGGGGATGTTTTAAAAACTTCCTCCCCCTTGAAGAAAGCATGATTCATGGTATGCGATTTACCATCACCGGTATTGCCAAATATGGTTACCACTTTAATTTTAGCCGTATTGGGACATTTAAGTTTTTTACAAAATAATTCGGGCGTATTGATATGCAGCTTTTCATTGGCATCCATTAGCAGAAACGAACGGTCTGTCGAATGATCCAGGACATCATAGTCCGAAGAAGTAATTGTGATAGATTTGAAATCGGCATCGCTGACAACATCGGGTTTTAAAGCTTCTTCCTGGAATGGGAAACAAATAATGGAGTTAAAAATAAGTACATACTATGATTTAATTACGCTATTAGACAAATTTGTCTTTAAAAATCGTAAATAACATAATAAGAATTTAAAAATTTCATGTTCAAAAACCAAAAAAAAAAACATGAAATGTTAAACAATAAAAATTTTAATATTTTTGAATTGTAGAACAATAGCGGAAAATTTTGAAGTTTTTTTTAGAATTTAGAATTTTCGAACATGGCTCAAAAAGTATATTTTTGTAACTTACTCTTAGAGCTTTATTCAAAAATGCTAAAATTTTAAACTTTTCTGCAAAAATTTCATGTTCGAAAATAAAAGAACCCATGAAAATGTTTTTGAAGAATAAAAATTTTAATATTTTTAAATTGTAGAGCAATAGTGGAACATTTTACGATAATTTTTGGAACTTCGAAATTAATTTCGAATTTTCGAACATGGCTCAAAAAGTATATTTTTGTAACTTACTCTTAGAGCTTTATACAAAAATGCTAAAATTTTAAACTTTTCTGCAAAAATTTCATGTTCGAAAATCAAAAAACCCAAGAAAATGTTTTTGAACAATAAAAATTTTAATATTTTTAAATTGTAGAGCAATAGTGGAACATTTTAAGATAATTTTTGGAACTTCGAAATTAATTTCGAATTTTCGAACATGGCTCAAAAATTATATTTTTGTAACTTACTCTTACAGCTTTATACAAAAATGCAAAAATTTTAAATTTTTATGCAAAAATGTCTTGTTCGAAAGTCAAAAAACTCATGTAAATGTTTTAGAACAATAAAAATTTTAATATTTTTAAATTGTAGAGCAATAGTGGAACATTTAAAATATTTTTTTAGAATTTCGAAATTATTTTCGAATTTTCGAACATCATTCAAAAAGCTTATTTTTATAACTTATGATTGATGATTCGTACAAAATGATAAAATTTTAACTTTTTCGCCAAAAATTTCTTGTTCGAAAGGTAAAAAAAACATAAAAATATTGAGAAGCAGGAAAAAATGTATTATTTTCTTATTAAATAATTTTGGGAAATACGAAATTAATTCCGAATTTTCGAACATGGCTCAAAAAGTAAATTTTTAAAGCTTTTGCTTAAGTATTTTTTAAAATTTTCATATTCAAATGGTTTTGATTTTGTATTATAGACAATGAAACCCTTTTGAAGGGGTAGTAATTATGAACGAAGTTCTACTGTAATTATTAACTTTTTTCCAATAGAGTTATTTAATATCACGATCATCTCTTGTTCACTTTTTAAAACTTTTTACACACTCTCTCTCTCTCTTTTATAAAACTAACCTCAGAGATGGGTTGCATGAACGCCATCTATCGTTATTTCCTTAAGTTGTAAGGTATTTAAAGCTTATTTTTAATTATTATTAAAACAACATACAAAATTAACTTGTTTTTTATAACATTTATAAAAGAAATTTCACAATAAAACAAAAAGTTGAGTGAGTAATACAGCAAACTACCAGTTGAGGTGCCGTTAAAAAAAGAGTTTTTTTTCTGTGTTTGTGTTGTTGTGGGTATTTTGTTTTATATTTTAAGTTTCTTTGTTATTAAATGCGCACATTCGCAATGACACAAACTTGAAGACTGTTAAGAAAATGAGGTTCTCTTCTCTAAAAAAACATATATTGTTTGTGTTATTTTTTCTGTTATTTAAAAATATGAAAGAAATCTGGTGTTTGTGTTTTTAAATAAACAGAATTACCGCACAAAATAGAATAGTGAAAATGTAAAATGTAATAAATAATAAACAAAACTGTAAAAAAAAAAACAATATTGAAAACGGACTACGACTGGAAAATACCACACAATTGTTAGCTACAATCAAACAAAAGAATGTTTATCTCTAAAAAACCCTTTTATTTCACTAGAGAGCTTCATTGCTAATCGTGTAATTACTTCTACTACAAAGATATTTTACATGCACAGTTTTTGTTTTTCAAAATAATAATTATAATTAATATATTAAAATGTAAAAATAAACGCTATCACAATGACAAGTCATTGCTCTTTTTGCAGCCACATGTTGGAAAATAGGCAGGGAGGAATAAATGTTCATATGCCGGTGTTAACCTGAATGCGCAATAAGATAAAAAACACATATTTTGAGATATCTGTTCAATTTTATATTATAATGAAGAAAAAAATACTCAAATTTAAACAAAATGCAAATGTATAAACAATTTGCAAGCAGAAGTGAAATCATGTAAAGTGAAAATGATATTGAAAACAGTTATGAAAAGCTAAATTACAGTAGAACCTGGATATATATATTTAATAGATTAAATTTTTATTATTGTAATTTTAACTGCTCCTAAAGAAATTCATATTTTCAAAAAAAGCTTACTTTTTTAAATCTGTTGTATATGATAAAATAAGCAATTTTGAATATTTAAAAAAGCTAAAATTAGCATAACATTTATTTACTTTTAAGGGGAAATCACCTTTTTCATAAAATTTACCTACATTTTGTTCAGTTTAATGATTTCAATTTCATGGGAAATTATTATTTCCCCTATGGAATTTAGGCGTGCCTCCTTGCCTTTAGAAATGATAAGAAAAATGCAGCCTTCAGCTTAAATTTACTAAGTAAACGATAATGATTTTGCCTCCACTGCTTATCATTTTGCAAAACAACATACGTAGGAAAGTTTAGCTTATCAGTCGACATTGCTAGAAACGTATGTCCAGCTTACAGCACAAAGAACACATAGCAATACAACAAAATCAAACTACTATTAATAAAACGCAATTTTAAACAAATAAAATCAAATTGTAATAATACAATAAATATATGTGTAAAACTCATACACTGGCATACACGCCTATAAACTATACCGACGACGTATAGTAATTCCAGCTTACCTTGTAGAAGGTCAACGAATCATAAGGCTCCATAATGGCTGGGCTGCCATCCAAGTTATTATCGATTTTAAGCATTTTAAAGTAAATTTAATTTAATATTTAGCAAATTATCTTAACACAATACTTAAGAATCTTAAGGTTTTTATAAACTCCTTTAGTTTGTTAATTTTGGCAGCACTTCTAGGGGAGTTTCTTGGCAGGGGTCTTTTTTGTTTAATTCATGTCTTGGAAACAATGAAATTTGTTTTTGTTCGCACTTCTTTATACACAACTGTTTTTTATTTTGTTGTGTTTTATCACTCTCAAAGCATGGTTTTTAAATCCAATAATTTTAATTTATTTTAAAAATATTATACTTGAAATTGTTTATAATATATTTGCAATTTGTCTGCTAATTATAAATTATTTTTAGAAATTATGCACAATTGCATTGCAATTAGACCAAAAAAATATATTTTTCCTACACTATTAGAAAGCACAGAGTTGTTAATTGAAGTACTCTACACAGAAAAAGTACTAAAAAATGCAGCCTACTGTTGTTTACAAAACAATTGCACAAAATTATTCCAATTGTCAATAAAAATTGTTTGTTACAACAACATGGTTTATTTGATTCATGCCAAAACTTATTTTCATTTAAAATAACTATTAGTTAAAGGAAGAAAATTGTATGTGTACAATATAGCAATATTGTCTTAATTTTTTTAGATATTTCTTATAACAGTTATGTCTCTGTTTTTAAGTGAAACTTTATTCAGGTGGCATCTTTGTATTTTGTTTTTTAAACAAACATCTGTTTTATTTTCTCTTTTTTCTGCTCTCTTCCATCCTTTCTCTTCTTATTTCCTCTATTCTTCTCTTTAAATGCCATTTTCCATTAATCATTATTATAATTTTTCTTGCATCGCTTGTGAAAACACACTTGCAAAAGAAAAGTTTTGTAATTGTGCAAAATTTTCCTTTTATTAATAGTTTTTAAATAAATTTTTATTGAAAAAGGTGCTCTCTTAACAATTCCAACCTTTAACAAACCGTCAATTTTATAAGAAATCTTTAAATTAAACTACGACACAAATCTAAAACGAAAAAGTGAAAAAATTCTTTCTTTAGAAAAAGAAGTCAAGTGTTTGTACAAGAAGAAGCAGCAAAAAGTGCAAAAAATTTAGTTTTTCTTATTTTTCCTCGTTATCGTTATACACAAAAAAGCAGTGTAGGAGTCGTTTATACAGCACCTGCCATAAATTTTACGTACAACGTATAAATAGGGAGGGGACTATTTGGTGTTTAGATAAAAAGTGTTAAATAAATTATAACTATCAATTGATTGTCCATACGATTGTGTGTAACCACTAAAGGCCGCATCATCATCAGTCGTAGCAGCAGCAGCAGTAGCAAGTGAAAGGGGGTTGCCTTGTTTTAAGTGGTCTGTTGATTAGATCATACTACAAACCAAACCACCACCCGTATGCCAGGTTTTCATTTCAATGAAATGGGCGAAATGGTGTTGGACGCAATTGATGATATTGGTGTGGTAGATGTTTACGATTTGGCTTCCGACATAGGCAAGGAATATGAAAAGATCATAGATCGTTTTGGCACCGAGGCTGCCACCGGCCTTATGCCCAAAATCATTAATACCTTGGAGTTGCTAGAGGCATTGGCTACGAAAAATGAACGTGAAAATGCCACCATACAAGAGCTAAAAGATAAAATCTCACAGCTAGAGAGTGAAAAATCGGAAAAGGCCGAGTTTCGTAGGCGTTTTGAAAAAGAACTGGAAATGATTGAGGAACAGTGGCGTACAGAAACGAATGATTTGGCAGATTTGGTCTCGTCCTTGCAGGAGGAAAATAAGAGATTGGTGAAACAAACTCAGGACTTGCAGTCGTCTTCGGCTCAGTCTTCTGGCCTGGGTGCCAGTTTAACGGAGAGTATTATAAGTATAACCAACAATGAATTGCACAGTGCTTTGAGCGATACGCAGGTGTTGCAGCGGCTCAAGGAACAAATCTATAGACAACGAGATGAGCTGAAGGAAAAGGAAAGGGAATTGCAAAGCAAATACACGGAAATTGAACATGTAAGTGACTTTTTTTTTATAGAAAATTCAAGTTATCGATAACTTTTCTTAAGAAAATTTAAGTTATGGATTATTTTTTTAGAAAGGTAAAGTTATCGATAACTTTTTTTTAGAAAATTAAAGTTATCGAAAAGTTTTCCACGGAAAATTAGAGTTATCGATAACTTTTCTACAGAAAATTAAAGATATCGATAAGTGTTCTGTATGGAAGTAAAGTTATCGATAACTTGTCTATAGAAAATTTAAGTTTTCGAAAACTTTTCGATATAGAAGAAAAGTTATCGATAACTTTTCTATATAAATGTAAAATTATCGATATCTTTTCTATAGAAAATTAATGTTTTTGATAACTTTTTTATAGAGAAGCTGAGATATCGATTACTTTTCTTTATAAAAATTTAAATTATCGATAACTTGTCTTTGGAAAATTAAAGTTATCGATAACTTTTTTTTAGAAAATTAAAGTTTTCGACAACTCTTCTATAGATAAGTAAAGTAATCGATAACTTTTGTGCAGAAAAGTAGTTTTCGACAACTCTTCTATAGAAAAGTAAAGTAATCGATAACTTTTGTACACAAAAGTAAAGTTATCGATAACTACTGTGCACAAAATTAAAGTTAGCGATAACTTTTCTACATAAAATAAAGGTTTTATAGAAAAGCACAGTTACCAACAGCCATTCCATAATGTGATTCAATGAATTCAATTTATTTCCTCTAGTTATTCAATTTTCCTTAAATTAATAGTAAATCTCCACTTTTTTTAAAGGCTCATTTAGTATTTCTTTTATGGCTTCATTAAATGAGATGATGTGTTAGGGAAAAGCATAAAAAAAGTTTTATGGTCACGTTTATTAAACAATTATGTAGTTGTTACATTTTTACTTGCCCTTTCACAGTGACAGCAATTAGCTTTAACTTTCTCTGCTCTTAACATTTATATTTGTTTTATTTAGATGACCATACAAATGGACCGTTTTAAATCTTCGGGACGTGATACACGTCGTCGTTGCACCATGCTACAAACACAAGTGAAAACTTTGTGTGAAGAACGTGCCGACTTTTTGGCACAACTACAAGACCAGTGTCGCGAAATTAACAGTTTACGCAAAAGATTGGGTTTGGCCGAAAAAGATAATGAGGACTTGTACATGTCACATGATAATGATCCCAACGATCCAAATCGTCCACGTTATACCACACGTGAGCTTAAAGAACTGATTAACGAACGTGATGAATTGCTAACAACAATTGAGAATTTAAATGAAGAGTTAAGAGCTTTAAAACCAACCGAAATAACGGCCAATGACTCAAGTTCAGATGAGGATGATGACAATGACGATGGTGTGGGTGCCGAAGGTGGAGAAGATGAGGATAATGGTGAACATAATGGAACGTAAGTTGTAGAGAAAGATATTAAAGGATTTTGTTGGGTTTACTTTATGCTTATTAATTTTTCCTTAGACCTCCTGAACATGATGCTCCTGTTCAAGGCCCTTTACCCTTTGAACCCGATGATGCACCCTGGAAGAAATCTAATGAATCTGGTATTCGTAAATTGTAAGTTGTTTTTGAGAACTTTTATATTTAAATGAAATTTCTTATATTTCTAATTTTTTGTTTGTTTTTAGCTTTCGCAAATTATTTTCCGATACCAATGATGGCAGCGCCCATAATCAAACCTTTCAAAAACGTTCCTTAGCCACCTTATCGAAAATGGCTTTATCGGCTACACCCTCAGCAACAGCTAATGTTAAGTAAGTCAAACACAATGTTTAAACATTTTTAAACACAAAACTATTCAAAACAAACAAAAAAGACATAAACAAATTTTAAGCGAACTTAATGGATCAATTACATTCTATATGCTATAATTTCCCTGAAAAGAAAAAAAAAAACTAAAACTAATTAATACATACCTACATACATACAATTTTAACCACTATACGATAAAAAATATTTTTTTATTTTTACAAAACTATTTTTAAAATTAAGTTTTTATTCAAATAGAAAAAGACAACAATTTAATATTTATACTAAAAAAAAACAAAACACTTTTAAGTATAACATACATAATAATATTAATTTTTGACTTAGAGGTTTTATTGCTTTTGAAGAAATGTTATATCCTGCACCTAAGGTGGGGGCTAAGGAGGTATGTGTGGAAATGTTAGATGCTACTATAAATGTTTGTGAGAAAATTTAGATATAACTATAAAAACTTCGAGTTATCGATAACTTTTCTATAGAAAATTAAAGTTATCGATAACTTTTATTTAGAAAATTAAAGTTATCGATAACTTTTCTATAGAAAATTAAAGTTATCGATAACTTTTCTATAGAAAATTAAAGTTATCGATAACTTTTCTAGAGAAAAGTAAAGTTATCGATAACTTTTCTATAGAAAATTAAAGTTATCGATAACTTTTCTATAGAAAATTAAAGTTATCGATAACTTTTCTATAGAAAATTAAAGTAATCGATAACTTTTATTTAGAAAATTAAAGTTATCGATAACTTTTCTATAGAAAATTAAAGTTATCGATAACTTTTATTTAGAAAATTAAAGTTATCGATAACTTTTCTTAAGAAAATTAAAGTTATCGATAACTTTTCTTAAGAAAATTAAAGTTATCGATAACTTTTCTATAGAAAATTAAAGTTATCGATAACTTTTCTATAGAAAAGTAAAGTTATCGATAACTTTTCTATAGAAAAGTAAAGTTATCGATAACTTTTCTATATAAAAGTAAAGTTATCGATAACTTTTCTATATAAAAGTAAAGTTATCGATAACTTTTCTATATAAAAGTAAAGTTATCGATAACTTTTCTATATAAAAGTAAAGTTATCGATAACTTTTCTATATAAAAGTAAAGTTATCGATAACTTTTCTATATAAAAGTAAAGTTATCGATAACTTTTCTATAGAAAAGTAAAGTTATCGATAAATTTTCTAGAGAAAAGTAAAGTTATCGATAACTTTTCTATGGAAAATCAAAGTTATCGATAAATTTTCAAAACAAATTATTGATAATATTAAATTTTTACAGACATTTTTTCGATATCAACAAATTTCATAGAAACTGAATCGATAACTATACATTTTCAGAGCACATTTGTTAATTTTCAAAGAAAATTTTTCGTGGGCTTTAAATTTTACAGCTTAATAAAAGTTTAGCATTTAAAAACAAGCAAAAAAAAAATAAATTTTTTTTTGCAAAAGGCTGTCAGTGATTCTATTTATCACATGCAAATTAACGGCATTTATGATTGTTCTGATACTTTTTCAACTTTTCATATTAAAAATTTTAAATTTGAGCAATATTTCCCATGACGTGCAGTTGAATTAAGAGTTGATAATTTTAAACTAAATATAACAATTAAAACTAATTTCTAGGTGGAGGGTATAATTTAAAATTCGGTTAAGCCGAATTTATTAGTTTTTGGTAACTTATTTATTTTATAAAATAAACTAACTCTAAATTTTGTTTCAATTAGCCAACAATTTTAGCTATTATTAACTAAAAACACACATTTTTAAACAAACTAAACAACAAAACTTATAAAACCTTAAAAAAAGAAAACCAAAAATTATATAAAACGAGTGAAATTTTTAAACAAAAATCCCATAAATAACAACAATTTGACAAAAATTTTATGGACTTAAAAGAGAAAAACAATTATTTTGAAAATTAAATGTTACTTAAATATTATATATAACAAAACAAGAAAGAAAATATTAAAACAGATTTAAATTATTAAAAAAGGTCTTACAAAAAAAAAACAACAGCCTTGATTTAAAGAAAAAAAATAAGCCTTAATTAAAAAGAAAATATATATGAGAAAAAACAAAACATATATGTATAAAAAAAACTGTTAAACTATTGGAGCTTCCAAAACTGTTTTTTTTAAACTATGATATATTATTTACACCACAAGAAAAAGTATGTTGTCTTAAATTTTCGTTTTGAGTTTTTCCGGCTAACTAATTTTGAACCAATTAACTAGTATTTTATAATTAATTTTGATAGACCTTTTTAAAAACTTCCAAACGTAAAGAAAATAAATATTAAAAATAAAATTATACAAAAAAAAAGAAATTAGCAAAGTTAAAAGTTTTCAATTAGTAGCCCATTCTAAATAACCTTAGTTGTTTGCTATTTAGCTCTATATATTAATATAAAACTATTAAGGGTTTAAAGTATTTTAGAAACCTTTATGGGAACCTAAACATTATTAAAGAAATATTATACAAAATTAACATTTTATATTAAATTTAAAGGAGATTTTTTTTATGATAAACCAGTAGCATTGTTAAATTTAACCAAATGATTTTAGCACAAAAAATATATAAAAAATTATCTGTTGCATTTGAAAAATAAAAGTAGTTACAACAAAGGAAATTAATATATTATAGAAATAAACTTAACATTCCTTTTAAATATTATTATTTCAGTTTTATTTGGTTTATCAGATTGCTACAATTAAAAAGTAAATTTGAAATTTTTGTCAAATTCTGTTTAGCCTTCATTTAATTCAATATTTTTTTCTGTTTCTAAAGCTTTCTAAATTTTCCCTAAGCTTGGCTTTAAGCTTCTTATAATTTTGTGTTTTGTTTTTCTTTTTATAAATTTATTTGTTTTTATATTTTCTGTTTTTTTTTCTTTCGTTTTCTTACAGCACATTACAATATTACAGGTATTATTAAATTCAATAATAAAAACAACATCACCTCTAATATATAGAAATTAAAACAAACACACATTCCTAAAACAATTCAATAACGAATAATTCACCAATCAGTCATTCACAAAATATTGCATTTCACTTGCATTCATCACAAAATAAGCAACAAAAGAAAAAAACGAAACAAAACAAAACATAGTTAATCATCAATTACGAAACAAATGAAAAAACATATCAGTTTGTCTAAGAAAACCAAGAAAACAAATTTTTAAACTAAACGAATAATTCAACAAGAATTTCTTTTAAACGAAAAATTTCTATACATTTTTTTTTATTAAGTCACAGACTGTGCCAAAGATTTTTTTACACCATATTTTTTTCTAACTATAAGTTTTGTAAAAACCCCCCTTAATTAAAAAACCCATCTTCTCATAACCTCATTTTGTCATAAACATTTTTTTAAAAAAGTTGAAAAAACGTGATCTTAAATTTATTTCTTAATCTCTTATTTTTGGTTTGTATATATATAATTTTAAACAGTTTTGTATTGTATTTTATTTTAAGTTTATTTTCTAATTTAATTTATGTTAATTTAATTATTTAACTACATTTATACACTATTTATTAAAAATTTTGTTTTTCTTTGTTATTTATTATTGTTTGGAATTTCTTTCTGTACTCTCTAAATTGTTCATAAATTTTGTTTGTGTTTTTTTTATATTAAAAGCGTTATAAAGGAAACAAATTAAATTTTATTATTAAAAAAAAAACCAAGAAAAAAACAACAAAAAAAAATATATTTATATGAAAAAAACAAAATTAATTAAATAAAAAATATACAAAAAATTATAATTATACAAAAAGAAGAAAATTAAACTATTGAAAATTGTATCACAATAAAAATTATTAAAAATAAATAAATATTTGAATATTTAATTTAGAAATACAAAAAAAAAATAAGTGTTTTTTATTTGAATACAGAAAAATCGCTCTGTTAACAACAAAAATCAATCATACGGCAGCCTTTAATTGTAAACACAACAAATACTGACAACTCTTTAGTAAATAAATGACAATTTAGCAAAGACCTCAACCATTCAAAATACTAACAACTGTATTGGCAACACCTGGGCCCAAATCGCCGCAGTCGTTATTGAATGAGCTTTTGCTTAGAGTAAAATTTCGGCTATCGAATCGAAATTTACAAGAAAATTTAAAATTTTTATACAAATTTTAGTTTTAGAAACTCATTAAATATGTAATATGTAATAAAATCTTTATTTATTAACAAAACCCAATGAAATTTTCAACGTTTCAACTTTTTTTTTTTTTTTAATTTGTCATTCTAAATAACAAATTTAAAAAAAAACTTGTCAAAATAATAAAGTGAATTGGAGCGAAAATCCCAAAAATTCTAATTTTTACAATTTTGCCCATAGTTTCCAAATTTCCTTTGGGACTGGGAAAATAATTTGGCGATAAATAAGAACTACATCAAGGTTTGATAGCAGCTTTGGGATTTTAGAACATATGGAGCGAAAATTCCAAAAATGGTAATTTTTACAATTTTGCCTATAGGGTCCACATTTTTTTCGGGAATGGGAAAATAATTTGGCAATAAATAGGTTTGCAAAGCTGCTTTCTGTTTTCTAAACCCAGCTTTGGGATTTTAGAACATAAGGCCCAAAATTTAAATTTTCATAAAAAATAGGTCAAATTCTGATGGGTGTAGGGGCGACATATTCGAAAAATAGGATGTGTTTTTTATACCAAAATCTTCTCCATAAAGATAACTTACAGAAAAACATAAAACTGTTAGACTTTCTTAAAGAAAATCACCTTTTCGCCCAAAAAAAAAAACAGCAAAAATCTCCATTTTTCAATTTTTATATTGAAAATAGTTAATTTTTGGATCCATAATTGATATTGCCTTGAAATCTTTTGTATATTAAGGATAATTTAGTTGTCTAACTAACAAAAGAAAATTCGTGTCCATTCGATACAAAAATAAGCCCTATATTTTTAAAACAGCGGAGCAAGGTATGGCGAAATTTTTAAATTTCAATTTTAAAATGTCTATAACTCGGAAATTATAAGAGATAAATAGCAATTATAAAATATAAATTCAAGACCTAACAAAAGAGTACTTTCCAAATATATAAAAAACTTTGAAATCGGATGGGAATGAAAATAATTGCATGTTTTTAAAAATGTTACATGTCGAAGGTACTCTACTTTGAGCCTCCATAGCGCCGCCCCTGGATCATTTGTAGGGCCCATTTTAATAAATTAAACTCAAATACTCAAATTTTATCCTGATCGGACCAGCCATTTAGAAATGCCAGATTTATTTCCAAAAAATAAATCTATTTATTACTAAATAAATATAAAATCACTTAAATTATAAATTTGACTCGTATTATAAAAAGTCCTAGTAAAAACTTTCACGACTGCCAATTACATGACTGCAATTAAGTCATTAACGCACTCTCATCTCATTTCCCAAACAAAAAGCTTTTTTGTACAAGTTTATTTCTTCATTAGTTTTATCACTCTTCCCTTTTAGTTTACGCGCATTTTCCAAACGGTTCGGTTGCTAATTAAATGTGTCTTAAAAAATTAATTTTTATTGCATTAAAAAATAGTTAAAGTGTAAATATTTTTGCATTAAATTATAATTTAATTGTTGCTAAACGTTTGTGTGTAAAAATATTTTCAGAAAGTTTAAAATTAATATAAGAAAAAATGGTGTAAAGTTGTAGGAAAAAATAATTATTTCGTAAGCCGGTCGCTGTGTTTCTTTTATGTTGTCGTTCGTTCATTCGTTTGTTTGTTTGTTCGTGTCATTTAGAATATGTGTGTCTAAGCTTAATAAGCTTCGTGTTTCGCTTAAGCTTTTAATAAGAAAGTTATTTAAGTGTGTTGAGCGAATTGAAAGCAGAGTAATATTTTTAAGCTTTTAAAAATATCATTAGGACAAATATAAAACAAGTATATTAAAGAATTTTTTACTGTTAAAAAAATGTAAAGTTCAACTCATAAAAAAATGTGATTTCAAGGTGTATGTTAACGGAAAAGGAGTACGTACAAACTTCAATAATATAAATGAAAGGTAAGTGGATTTTCTTCTTGACTTAATTTGATTTCTTGTTCGATATTTGCTCTAATAATAAAATCAAATTATATGATCCGATGTAAATTAAAAGAAAAATTAATATGTAATTAAAAATAAACTTATCGTCCAGATGGTCTGAGTTTTTTTTACAGTGTAATTTTAAATTTTTTCGATTTTTTTTTTTATAAAAACTCAAAATATCTAAATTTGCTAATAACTTGGTCAATAAGCGTTTAATCAAGAAAAGGAGCTCGATCTGTGATCACTCATATTTCTGAACAAAAATCGATTTTTTATATAAGAACTCAAAATATCTAAATTTGCTAATAACTTGGCCAATAAGCCTTTAATCATGAAAAGAAGCTCGATCTGTGATCACTCATATTTCTGAACAAAAATCGTTTTTTTTATATAAAAACTCAAAATATCTAAATTCGCTAATAACTTGGCCAATAAGCGTTTAATCAAGAAAAGGAGCTCGATCTGTGATCACTTATATTTCTGACCAAAAATCGATTTTTTTTTTATAAAAACCCAAAATATCTAAATTTGCTAATAACTTTGCCAATAAGCGTTGAATCAAGAAAACGAGCTCGATCTGTGATCACTCATATTTCTGGCAAAAAATCGATTGTTTATGTAAAAACTCAAATTATCTAAATTCGTTAATAACTTGGCCAATAAGCGTTTCTAAAACTAAAATTTGTATCAAAATCAGTCGCCTGATTTATTTCCAAAAAATTTGGATTCAGCCCCACTGTCATACTATTTATTACTAAATAAATATAAAATCACTTAAATTATAAATTTAACTCGTATTATAAAAAGTTCTAGGACAAAAACTTTCACGACTGCCAATTACATGACTGTAATTAAGTTACTAACGCATTCTCATCTCATCTCTTTTCCCAAATAAAAGCTTTTGAGTACAAGTTTATTTCTTCATGAGTTTTATCACTCTGTCCCTTTAGTTTACGCGCATTTTCCACACGGTTCGGTTGCTAATTAAATGTGTCTTAAAAAATTAATTTTTATTGCATTAAAAAATAGTTAAAGTGTAAATATTTTTGCATTAAATTATAATTTAATTGTTGCTAAACGTTTGTGTGTAAAAATATTTTCGGAAAGTTTAAAATTAATATAAGAAAAAATGGTGTAAAGTTGTAGGAAAAAATAATTATTTCGTAAGCCGGTCGCTGTGTTTCTTTTATGTTGTCGTTCGTTCGTTTGTTTGTTCGTGTCGTTTAGAATATGTGCAAGTGCATACAAGTGAATACGGTAGGGTTAGTGCTGTAAATAAATGACAATTTAGCAAATACATCAACCTAAATATTTATTGGCAACACTATAAACCTAACAGACTGGTCCCAATTCGCCGCACTCGTTATCGAATGAGCTTTCATATCGAGCAAAATTTAGTGATGTATCGAATAGCAAAATACAACACTCGATAGCTGTCGAATTGAAATTTACAAGAAAAACGTAGTAATAATAGATTTCTACAAATGTAAACAAAACACAAGCAATTGAAAGAAAGCGGGGAAGTAAAATTTTTAAATAGGACTATAGAGAAGGTGTAGCTGAGTTTAAGTTTTGAATTTGGACTTTAAACACCAAGGTGGGTCGGAGCATCAAGGCCCCAAAGTGGGGTAACTCGGGTATATGAAAAATTAAAAATTATGCCAAATGTTTGTTCTCGATCCTATTTGAAAGATTTGTATAGGTGTAGAATCTACAAGAAGAGAGCTATAAAAAACTATATCTATATTTATCTCTTATAGTTTAAGAGATATTCACATTTGAAAATTATAATTTCAAGTTTTTTTACCTACCTTAGTCTGGATTTTTGCTAATAGCGGATCTAAATCAATACTAAGTCAAAAGTTATATGCATTTAAATTAAAAAAAAATTAAAAAGTAGTTTTTTCGCGAATATTTTTCGAAAGAAGTACCTACGCTAATGTTTAGTTATATACAAAATAAAAACAAAATAAATTATGTGTTTTTATTTTTCTGAAAGGTAACATTTTGGGAAGTACTACAGATGAAAAATAATTTCAAAATTTGTATTAATGCGTGGTCCAGAGTCTACCGTAAGGGACCTATTTTTTATGTAAATTTCAACTTTATGACAAATTTTCTTGTCAAAACTTGTCAAAAGGTCAAAGGGAATTCCTAAAAATTTGAGCAAAAATCCCAAATATGACATTTTTTGGGATTTTAGAACATGTGACCCAAGAATTAAATTTTGATAAAAAAATAGGTCAAATTAAGAAGGGCGAAGGGACTTGTTTTTTATACCAAAATATTCTCCGTAAATATAACATACAGAAAAGCATAATAAAAATGAGTTAAGTCACCTTTTCGCCAAAAAAAACAGCAAAAATCTACTATTTTGTGAATTTTTATATTGAAAATCGTTTATCTTTTGGATCCATAATTGATAATGCTCTGAAATATTTTTTTTCTAACTAACAAACAAAATTCTAATCCATTTGGTACAAAAGTACGCCCTATATTTTTAAAAAAGCGGAGCAAGGTATGGCGACATTTTTAAATTTCAATTTTCAAATGCCTATAACTCGGAAATTATAAGAGATAAATAGCAATTATAAGAAATAAATTCAAGACCTAGCTAAAGAGCGCTTTCCACATATATAAAAATCTTTGATATCGGATGGGAAACAAAATAATTGCACGTGTTTAAAAATGTTACATGTTGAAGGTACCCTACTTTGAGCCCCCATAGCGCCGCCCCATGAGCATTTGTAGGGCCCATTTTAATAAATTAAACTCATATACTCCTTGGCTACACCCACGTTAAATTTTATACTTATTGGACCAGCCATTTAGAAATGTCAGATTTATTTACTATTTATTACTAAATAAATATAAAATCATTTAAATTATGAATTTAACTCGTATCATAGGACAAAAACTTTCACGACTGCCAATTACATGACTGTAATTAAGTTACTAACGCATTCTCATCTCATCTCTTTTCACAAATAAAAGCTTTTGAGTACAAGTTTATATCTTCATGAGTTTTATCACTCTGTCCCTTTAGTTTACGCGCATTTTCCAAACGGTTCGGTTGCTAGTTAAATGTGTCTTAAAAAATTAATTTTTATTGCATTAAAAAATAGTTAAAGTGTAAATATTTTTGCATTAAATTATAATTTAATTGTTGCTAAACGTTTGTGTGTAAAAATATTTTCAGAAAGTTTAAAATTAATATAAGAAAAAATTGTGTAAAGTTGTAGGAAAAACAAATTATTTCGTAAGCCGGTCGCTGTGTTTCTTTTATGTTGTCGTTCGTTTGTTTGCGTGTTTGTTCGTGGTGTTTATAACAAAACTAATGTGTTGTTGTAAATAAATGACACTTTAGCAAAGACCTCAACCGTTAAATGCTAACAACTGTATTGGCAACACTAAACACAGCAATAGTAACAGTTTGTAAGAGAGTTTTGTTACTGAGCAGAGTTAGTAAAGACACACCTACTAACTGCTTTGTTTATTCTCAAATCGTAAGCAAGGACAGCAATCATTATTGGTATTGCTAAAACTAAAAAATAAGGACTGCAGCTAAGTATAGACGGTTGTCAGATCCTACAATATTGCTATTGTCGGCTTACTAGAAGATAATTCTCATTCGCTTTTTATTGTCAGACATACGAAGCTGTATACCATTTAAAAAGAAACTAAAGTGCGTATTAATAATACTAAAAAAACAAAAGTGAAAACAAATTACATAAATAAAAAGTGAATAGCGACATTTCATAGGTTGCAGCTATTAGCAGCTATATTCAGTCGCCAACAGAGTCTGAAAGTGCCAAACAAAAATCCTACTGATAAAAGGTGGAACAAACATATCGAGGAAGTTGAGGCACGATGAAGCATTCAGGTGAGTTTGAAAGATTGCAAAAGGAAAATTGACAAATCTTAAAAGAAAAGTTTAAGGCACTGGTGAACAAATTCAAATTCTTTGTTTCAAATGATTTGACAGTTCTGGCAATTTCTAACAATGGATCTGGAAATTTTTGTCCTACAATATTACAATCGTCTGAACTACATTACCAAAAATTTTGTTTCACCAAAATTTTTTTAACTTTTTTTTACTAAACAATTTTTGCATCCAAATTTTATTTTTCACCAAAAATATTTTTTGACTAAAAATTTTTTTTTAAAAATTTTTACTAAAAAAATTTTTCACCACAATTTTCTTTTTCACCAAAAATATTTTTCGACTAAAACTGTTTTTCCAACAAAATTTTCTTTTATAAATTCGTTTAGTTGTTTTTCAAAAAATCCATTAAAAATTGGTCAAAATTTCACCTTTCCAGTCAGCTTTCTTTTAATTATTCACTGTATTGTTGTTTTTGGTAGTAACATTTTCAATTAAACCTTTCAAAATTGATGAATACTTAGAAGTTTCCATGTTTGCTATAATTTCAAAAGCAGCTGGAGTAGTTGATGTCAGTACAGTTGCCTTGGTGGTCAGTCGATTTTCATTATTACTTTTCTCGGTGAACATAAATTGTATGAGAATCACTAAATAAGTGACAATGGCAGCAACCATCTAATAAATTTAAATTAATATTATTATAGTAAAAGTTCAATGAAAGTAAAGTAAAAATTGTTGGCTTGATTTACCAATCTTACTTACACTTCCCAGTAGACTTAGATTTAAGCTAAAGAACTCCTTGGCCGTTATAATGAAACGTTGATGTAGTGTCTGTACGGAAAATTCACTAACCAAATCATTGTAGTATTTATTGCCCAAAGGTTTAACCAATTTCGAGATTAAACAACCAATATAACGACTCTGGAAATCGTAAAAAGAAAAATTATTAAAATAATATAGAATTTTCCAGCCTTTACCTCATAATAACACTCTTCGGCGAACCAACATAATAGGGAGAGTAATACAAAGGCCAACAAAGCAAATGCGGCATTCTGCAAGAGACCATAATAGTCTCTACCCTGACTCAAAACGGCCAATAAAATCCAATAGCAATTGCAAACGAAATCCGCAAAATACACTGCCGTAGATGCCAACAAAGACCAACCATAGGCCTCATTATATAAACGTATGGTGGCATATATTTCATTGTAGCAATTCTTAAGCACCACCAGCAGTTTTTCATCATCTTCCTCCTCATGGACTGATGCTACAATTATCACCTCCGACCTGTCAAACTTATTTAGAGAATTGAAAACTCTTCTCAGATTACGTTCACCCATGTTATTGAGCGCTTTGCGCATCACTTTAGTATAATAACTCAATTGTACTACAGGTGTTAAAAATTCCAAAGTTTTAAATTGCAAGGCCAAATAGCTTAGCAGGGAACGCCAGTATAAAAGGCTGGCCGCCGATTTGGTCTCAAAAGTAGTCCACATTATAATGCCATGACCGCAGCTTAACAGCAATAAAACTCCTAAAATACTGCTGCTTAATCTCAGAACGGCTATGTCTGCATGGTAAGGGTTTTTCAACTCCACTTGCAAAGCAGTTTTTATCTTGCTAAACTGTTCAAATAATGCTGAGCGTTGTTGCCGCATATTACTAGATTCCGCGAGCACTGTTAAATGGCCCACCATATGGGTAAAATACAATATAACGCTTACTAAGCCATTGAGACTGTGCTCATCTCCGAATACATCATAGATAATGGCTAGATAAGTGGCCCAGGCAATTTCACAATACCACAGTACTATAAATGCTTGAAAGATGCGATAGTTTTTGGTGAATGGTGCCAAACCAAATGTCCAGTAGCCCAAATACATCAAAAGTATGGCTGTCTTGAATATTTTCTGCTCATGATAGCTATAGATTTTATTAAACACACTTGCAGGCATGTTAAAAGTTTAACGATGAACTGATTGAATGTTAAATGCAACTAAAGGTTTTATATGTTTTTAGGGCAAGAATAATTTGCTTTTAAAACATGCTTAATCTTGTTCAATTATAGATACATTTGATTGAAACAATTAAAATTGCTAATTGATTTCGAACATTAAGTTTAGGCCACAGAAAGGTGACAATGTCTTTTTGGGTTCTTTTTTAATAATGCCTGCAAGAAATTGATTGATTAGCTTTAATCTTGGAAATCTTTCTCTTACCTAGGATTCGATACTTTTCTCACTTTGATAAAATTGTTGTCTTTGACACTTACTTGATATATTGTTTGATAAAGTCCGGTAAAAATACTGCTAGAGTTTCGTTAGAAGTTGTTAGGTTTATTAGGAACCCTCTAAACTATAGGGTCATACGTTCTAAAATAGGAATGGTCATGATTTCAAAACTGAACAAGAAAGGAACGACTCAGGGGGTTCATAAAGTGTTTGCTTAGGAAACTGAATCTCATGGATTATAAGATTGTCGCCTATGCGGATGATATCCAGGCACGATATCACAGCAGAAGGAAAATGAAAACATGAAGACACTAAATCGGCGGATCACTGATAGTGGACTGAGTGTGAATCCAACCAAAGCTGCACTTGTACTTTTGACAAAGAAACAAAAGATTCCTAGCTTCTCGCAGCCCTGGTTGAACGGTGTTGAACTACCACTCTCGGACATCACAAAGTATCTGGGTGTCATTCTGGACAGTAAAGTGTCCAGGAAGCCCAACACCATGGCAAGGACATCGAAAGCAATGACGGCAATGTATGTCTGCAGGAAGGCCACAGGTGGGCAATGCAGTATCAAATCACTGAGCATGAATTGGCTATTTGATACTATTTTATGAGGTCTTTGTTTGGTGCCTTGGATAAGGGCTAGAACTGTAGAGTCTTCGAAAAAGTTTTAAGGAGTATGGAAATCCTGATAACAGGAGCCCTGCGTATGACTCCAAAAAAGTAGTTTTTAACTGAAATGGATTATAGCCAATTCGACAGATTTAGCTTCAACAATATGGCCGCTATCAACTGTCTAAGTTCGGAAGTCCCTATTGGAAGACCCAGAATAATCGGAAGTAACAGAATCTTCCAGATACCATTGATTATTACACATTCACAACCTTCTTCTCCAGGAACTTGGGTTTTTCAATTTCGAAGAACACGAACTTAGTGAGGGGTCTATACAGATGACTCCAAAAAAGAGGAGATCGAATTGGCGGAGGTGTCTACATCCAGGAATTCGGAATAAGGATGTCGTGTTGGATTCCAAATGGGTGTAGTATTCTTGTGGCCGAAATATCATCTATTAAAAGAGCGGATAATTGGCTCAGGTATATCCTGAGCCTCTGATAGTTGTTTACACGACATTGAGTTGGTACCAGGACTGCATGATCTCGGTCGCCGTTCTTAAGCACTATGGAGATACATTCAACAGTGGCACTTATATGGATGCCTGGAGATCTAGGCAACTGTGTTACTGGTAACTTGGCGAAACATAATGGCGGTGATAACCGAACAATGTAAATTTTCGCAACCATTCGAGGAGGCTTGGATTGCCCTACAATGACTTCTTGAGAAGTTGTCATAATGAAGAAGAGGGAAAACTACAGTTCACATTCATTATCACTGTCCAGCATTAGCTATCTAGGACAGCGTTCCTTTGACATTCCTTCTGTACTATCAGACATGAAGAACAGCAATTTATTACCCAAAACGAAGACAGGATTCTCAGCAGGGTCAACTAAAATTCTTCAAAGTTTCTGGAACTTGAAACCTTTCACCTTCTCTGATCTTTTCCTCTGAAAATTTGAACTAAACATCTTCTCTCCCCTTATTCTTTCATCACTTCCTCTCCCTCTCCGTTTCTGATCTGTTCAGGTAACACAAAGGAACCAATCAGGATGGTTCCTCTCTTCTTTATAAATGGTTCTTACACGAAATATTATTATTCGGATTATTCGGAATATCTTTAAAATCAAGCTTTAATCGGGTATAAGACCGATTGAGTCCTCTCCCTTAAACTCTAATTTAATACTCACATTATGTTCACTGGCATCCGTAAAGTAGAATAGCACATACACCAAACTGGCCAACGAGAACGATGTAGCTCCATTCATTACATATTTATGGAACACTTGTCTTTTATAAATGGCCGTAAACGTCCAATAACAATTGCAGACAATATCGAAAAACGATGACATAAACAGCGTCAACAAAGACCAACTGTACAGATTATTAAAACTCATATAGATCTCCCACATGCGTAAATAAATCAAACGCATATAATTGACTTTCTCATATTCCTTGGGATCGTAAGGCCGCCATATATCGCTGTTAAATTTCGATTTCGGTTCATTAGCTTTAGCTGTAGTTTTTATGGCATCTCTTAGTATTTGAATTCTATGATTTAACGTCATTATAGTGTAAATAATTTGTACATAACGTATACGTAGATTGGCGGTTATGGGCAATAGATACCAAAATACAGGACTGATTTTCGAAATGCAATTTATCCACATTTTCAAGCCATCGCATATTAGTTGGCAGAGTAGAATTATTGCCAAGCATTTGGCCATTTTTGGACATTTGTATTTCATGTGTTCCTGGACATTGTTACTTAAGTGCTGGTCTAATAAAAAGTCTACCTCATGTTGAAGTTTGCACATCTTTTTGTAATATTTGTGTTTGAAAATCGTCTCCAATATAATGATGATATTTACCGAGCCATTAAGCAAAAACGAGGCAGTGCCTACTAGGCCACCCACCGAGGTATCGCCACCATTCATGCGCCAATAAAACATTAGGAATACCACCGCAGACAGCCAGCTTAAGTAACACAATCTTATTAAAGCTGAAAGCCAAGGTAGTCGTGGTATTGTTAGAAATCCATTTATATAAAACGAGCATTTCAAATAAATTTCCAAGATCCTTTGTAGGAGATGCATTGTAAATGAACGATGTTGCTAGACTGATTTGGAATACTAATAAATGTGAAATATTTTATTGTAATTGAAGTCTTTTAATATCTTGATTACCATGATTTGCTGTATTTTATACTAAAAGCCAAAGCACTTAATAGTTTTTATCTGAACTGAATTTTGTACACAATAATTGGTTTTAAATAAGGGAAATCCTTTTATTAAGTTGCTGTAAATTAATAAATTAATACTGTTTAGCTATTGTTTATTTCTATGAACTATTATTAAATGAGTTAGGTATATTATTTGTGAGTGTGAGAAGTTTGTGAATTTGTGATTTTTTTTAGCCAAAAATGGCAAGTTTCCTTCATGTTTAATTCCCTCAGCCAGAGGGTTTAGTTTCATTCATATGAAATTGTATAAGAATAATGAGATACGTAGTAGTTGCTCCCACAATCTGTAAGGAATTGAAGGAAAAAATTAGCTTCAGACATTCAAGTTTTCAAAAGTTGATTTCTTACCGTGTACAGGAGCGTGCAGTCGATACTGAAAAATCCAGCAGCCGTAATAGACATTTTTTGATGCAGCAATTGCAAAGAGAATTGTTCAATCTAAGGCCGAGAGAAAGAGAAGGGAACGTTTTAAATAGATTTAATAATAAAGTAAAATCATCTAAGGAAATCAAGATAAAATTTGTTTAATTCCCAAAATTTTCTACAGGAAAAAAAGTTGATAACACCTACAAATTGTATCATAATCTAATGCAACTTGGTAAATGAACGTACAATTGAGTCGCAAAAAATTCTCAATCAAAATTATTTTATTTGACACAGTAAATATTAATTCGCACATATATCCTTTTTTCAAAATTATCAAAAAGTCTAATAAAATGTTCCTTTAGCATTAGTTTGACCATTTACTGCATTTTAAAGCTTCCTGTTAAAAGTTATTAATAATTAGTTTTTAGTCGCAATTAATTATTAGCAAAAATTATTAAATTTGGTTGAGTAAAACAGAAGATGCCCGTATATCCTTTTTTCGTGAAAATCTCAAAATGTTCCCATAACTTAGTTATGAACATACAATTGAGTCGCAAAAAATTCTCAATTAAAATTATTATCTTTGACACAGTAAATATTAATTCGCTCATATATCCTTTTTCCAAAATTATCAAAAAGTCTAGGAAAATGTTCCTTTAGCATTAGTTTGACCATTTATTGCATTTTAAAGCTTACTGTTGAAAGAAATTAATAATTAGTTTTTAATACTAACATTTTTTTTTGGATAAATTATCCCTCAAACCTACAAATTTCATTTGAATGCAATGAAATTTGATAAATGAACGTCAAATAGAGTCGCAATTAATTATTAGCAAAAATTTTTAAATTTGGTTGAGTAAAACAGATGATGCCCATATATCCTTTTTTCGTGAAAAACTCCAAATGTTTCCATAACTTAGTTATGAACATACAATTGAGTCGCATAAAATTCTTAATCAAAATTATTATATTTGACACAGTAAATATTAATTCGCTCATATATCCTTTTTTTCAAAATTATCAAAAAGTCTAAGAAAATGTTCCTTTAGCATTAGTTTGACCATTTATTGCATTTTAAAGCTTACTGTTGAAAGAAATTAATAATTTATTTTTAATACCCAAAATTTTTTTTTTGGTAAATTATCCCTCAAACCTACAAATTTCATCTAAATGCAATGAAATTTGATAAACGAACGTCAAATAGAGTGGCAATTAATTATTAGCAAAAATTATTAAATTTGGTTGAGTAAAACAAAAGTTGCCCATATATCCTTTTTTCGTGAAAACCTCAAAATGTTCCTATAACTCAAATTTTTGAAAACAAAATTGGGAAAAAATTTTCTTTTATACCATTTCAAAGCTTTTTTTAACGAAAAATTACCAAAAAAATATTAGTTTGAAAATTTTCTAGGAACATTTTTTTTTAAAAAATCTACAAATTTGATTTAAAATTTATAAAATTTGGTTAATGAATGTAAAATAGAGTAGCAAACAATTACTAATAAAAATTATAAAATTTAGCTTAGTAAAAAAAATGTTGTTCATATATCCTTTTTACGGTAGGACTCCAATATTGAACAATATTTTCATCTGTTTCAAAATATATTTTTATAGTATTTCTTAGCTTTTTTAAAAAATATTTTATAAAAATTTTATTTCCTGGTAAAAATTTTTTTAAGAAAAAATTTCAATAGAATCTACAAATGTTATTTGATTTCAATGAAATTTGCAAAATGAACGTAGAATAGTTTGCCAAACAATAATTAATAAAAATAATTAAATTTGTGTTAGTAACATTGAAGTTGTGCATATATCCTTTTTTCGGAAAAAACTCAAAATTTAGAAAAACAATACTTTAAACACAAGTTTATATTTTTTTTTTAATTTCAAAGTTTATTTAAAGAGAAATTTAGCAAAATTATTTTATCCTAAATATTCTGTAAATAAAATGTTTATTATAGAATCTGCAAACTTTATGCGAATTTAAAGAAATTTGGTAAGTGAACGTAGTTTACTTACGCCATTAAGTTTTAATTAAAATTATTAAATTTTTCGAAGTAAAACAGAAGTTGTTCATATATCCTTTTTTCGACATTAACTGAAAAAGGCTAATAAATGCACCTTTAACCAAAATTTGTTATTTTTGTTGAATTTCATAGCATTTTTAAAAAAAAATGTCGATGATATCTCACACACATTTTGTTTTATTTAACCCTTTGGCGATCTAAAGGAACGGTTTGAGCAGTATCAGTTGTAACTTATATCTTACTTACCACCGAGTTGTGATTATCATTCAATATATCGATATCAATGCGATGCAAACCCAAAGCAATATTATTAGTCTGAAATTTAATAAAAAAAACCAAACATAAGCCAAAATTTATTACAAATTAATTCCCTATAACTCACAGTTTGCACTGTCCTCTCACACAGTATGGCCAGCACCAAAACATTCACCAAATGAGGTATACTCCACACAGCACTGCCTGCTATGAGCAGGAAATCATTTCTAGTCGAATGGAAATCTTGAAAATTATAAAAAATCCAATAACAATTCGAAGTAATCGATATGAAATCATTGCCCACATTAATCAACATGGATACGCCAAAATAACTGTTCAAGATCTCGCTTAAATTAAACAAACGATTGTAGACTTCACGTACAATTAAAAGTTTCTTCAATTCGGGATTTTCCATGTCACAACGTCTTTTCTTTAACATGGAAGATTCCAGCAAGGCCAAGGTAGAGGACAGATTTAGCGGTACTCCTGCATTCATTGTGTCCATTAACTCAACATCTTTAAGCTCGCATTTATGTTTTCTTAGATTTGTTTGATTTATAACATTCACCAACAGATCAAATCTATGCTTGAGTATGCGCATGCTGGTGAACATTTGAAAGTATCGTGTGCCGCATATTAGCAAAGGCATTAGATAGAAGATCCAAAAGAGTATGAAATTTTGTTCTTCTGCCACTAATTTTGAGGCCAAAATAAAGAATTCGGCAGCCAAGTAGACAAAAGCCATTAGGCAGCCGCGTTGTAGGGTGGTACGGCGGAATTTCCTAAAAAAGAAGCCGGAATTTCTTAAAATTTTGTTTCGAAAAAGGACAAGGATTCCTCCCACTTACTTATTATTCACATCCACATTGAGAGAACGCTCAAATATACGATCAATTTCCTTTACTTCCTGATAAAAACGTTTCTGCTCCTTACGCCTAACCAAACCCTCCGATATGGAGACAATATGAGCCACACGTATACCCACCATTTGGATAAAATCCACCGTTTGTCCCACATCATTGTCATTTGTCTTGATGAAATCATCATCCGTAAACAGGCCATACAGCATAAATGCCACCGAACCCAAAATCACAATTAAAATATAGATTTCCAATAACCTAGATTTCTTCAGAGTCCATATTTTACGATCTATTAGGCTGGGCGATAAACAGGCTATTTGATATATGATGTGTATGCCCGACACTGATTCCAAAATATCCATTCCTTTAGGCAATCTATACAATGAAATAAATTCCAAAAAGTTTTAGTTAGTTTTTGTTTTGTTTATCGCAATGTTTACCATTTTTAACGTGCGTTTAGTTTAACAATTATTGAATTACTGTTTATTTTGGTCATTTACGTTACGCGCTGTCATTTCGTACAACTGTCCCCATAAATCCATCATAATTTCTTATCAGTCCCAATTAATATTTAATTAACTGATAAACAATTTGTGCAAGATAAATAATTTGTAACAAAAAGTGTTCATAAAAAAAGTACTTATTAATTTGCAATAACTAAGTACCTAAGAAAAAAGTGTCCAAAAAAAAATATTAAGGGTCTTAAACTGCTTGATTTTTAAGCGTTTAAACATACTGAAGATCTAAAAGTGTTGCTTGTTAAGCGATCACTTTACAAAGTTTAAGATAAGTAAAATGTATGCGTAGTATTCTGAATCACGTTACTTTATTAATAGCTATAAAGACAAAGATTTAAAAGGTTTAGAACTCATAGAGGTCATGTGGATCCCGAAAGAGTGATCAGCCAGCTGGTCATATGGGATCATATGCAAAGAAAACCCTGAGGTAAAGCTAAGCAATGCTTAACCTTCTCGGGAGTTCAATAAAGAAGTAAAGGAGTGGGTACTAAGTACAGCTTCACACACGTCAAGTTTACTTGTTTTGTAGATGAGAGAGGAGAGGAGATTGGAAAGAGTTTCCTTCTTTTCTTCCTCTCTCTTCTATAAATATGCAAAGAAACTCCTGAGGAGCTTTCCCAGATTGGCTGCAATATGGATGCTTAACCTTCCCGGGAGTTCAATAAAGAACTGAAGGAGTGGGTATCAAGTGCTGGTTCACACATGTCATGTTTACTTGTGCAAGTCTTAAATTTGTAGATGAGAGAGGAGAGAGGATTGGAAAGATTTTCCTCCTCTCTCTTCTATAAATATACAAAGAAAACCCTGAGGAGCTTTCCCAGACTGGCTGCAATGCTTAAATTTCGCGGGAGTTCAATAAATAACTGAAAGAGTGGGTACTAAGTGCTGGTTCTCACACGTCAACTTTACTTGTGCAAGTCTTGAGTTTGTAGATGAGAGAGGAGAGGAGATTGGAAAAATGTTCCTCTTTTTCTTCCTCTCTCTTCTATAAATATACAAAAAACATCCTGAGGAGCTTTGGATACAGTCAAGCTAAGCAATGCTAAACCTTCCCAGGAGATAAATAAATAAATGAAGGAGTGGGCACTAAGTGCTGGTTCACACACGTCAAATTTACTTACGTAAGTCTTGAGTTTGTAGATGAGAGAGGGATTGGAAAGATTTTCCTCTTTTTCTTCCTCTCTCTTCTATAAATATACAAAGAAAACCCTGAGGAGCTTCCTCAGATTGGCTGCAATATGGATAAAGTCAAGCTAAGCAATGATAAACCTTCCCAGGAGTTTAATTATGAACTGAAGGAGTGGGTAGTAAGTGCTGCTTCACACGCGTCAAGTTTGCTTGCGCAAGTCTTGAGTTTGTAGATGAGAGAGGAGAGGAGACTTTCCTCCTTTTCTTCCTCTATCTTCAATAAATATACAAAGGAAACCTTGAGGAGCTTTGGATACAGTCAAGCGAAGCAATGCTAAACCTTCCCAGGAGTTTAATTATGAACTGAAGGAGTGGGTACCAAGTGCTGGTTCACACGCGTCAAGTTTACTTGCGAAAGTCTTGAATTTGTAGATGGGAGGGGAGAGGAGATTGGAAAAATGTTCCACTTTTTCTTCCTCTCTCTTTTATAAACTCAAGACTTGCTCAAGTAAACAGTTATTGGCCTATAAGAAGAGCATGTTGAATTGAGAAGGCTAATAGTGATCCTCACAACAAGAACGCATGGGCTTTTCGGACAAGTTAAAGAAGGAGGACGAAACTTTGGAACACTACGTACTTCAGTCCATCATATATTGAGAATTAAACTTTTGGTTAAATAATACTGGAAAGCAAACTGAGTTTCAAACCTCAATTGAAATTGGAATACTATATTCAAAGATATAGTATGCTACCTCTACTCAAGCTAGCGCAACTAACCTTTGTGCTTTCCGAAGCGCCCAAATAACATACATGATGGATACATCAATAAATCGGGAATCGGTTGCTATTTAAAATCTAGAAAATCGGCCCAGATATGATATATAAAGAAAAAACCAGGACAATGTCGATTTTTGGATTATTTTGGATCTATATCTGGATTACTAAGTCATTAATATAGACAATAAGGATATCAAATAATAAATATTTCAAAGTCCTTTACAACAGCGTATATAAGGCCATAATAATATGATGGACCGACCTACAATGGGTCAAAATCGGGAAAAATATTTTTTAACCCGAATTTTTTTTTTTTTTTTTTTAAAATTTTATTATACAATTTTGAAGAAAATTAAAAAAAAAAATAAAAAAAATTTTTTTTTAAAAATAATTTTTTTTTTTTAAATATTTTTTTTTTTTTAAATAATTTTTTTTTTTAAATATTTAAAATTTGTATTTTTAAGTATAATTTGAATACCTCTCAAACTCTCTTACTTGTTTACTTCTACAAACTTTCAGTTGAGATCTTTAGAACTAAACACGATCGTTACATCTATTAAGAAAATAAACGTCTAAGTAGGTTAAACTGTCTTTCCAAAGAGTCACCAACTATATGGGCTGCCCATCTTGCCCTTGAAAAACCAAAACAATGTTTTATTTGTTGGTTTATTTATTTTTAGTTTAATTTTTTGTTTTGTTGACATTAAAGAGACATCATCCATCATAATTTTTTTATCAGTAGCAATTAATGTTAACTAAGGTATTCGATAAAATATATAGCATGAATCAAATAAAATATATTTAGACATAAAAAGCCAAACATGCGTGATAGCCTTAAAGCAGAAAATATACTGATTTGTTTTTGTGTATAATTAAGATAATTTTTTTCACTATAAAGAAAATCAATTATAATTCTTGCACACGTTTAGAACGTAAGGTGCAAAATGCAAATTTTTAACGCCATTTTGACATGAGGTTCTTGATGATAGGAAGAGATTCAGCAACAATTTTGGGTTTTTTAAAACAATGTAAGGTGTTGCAACGAATATAATTTTGAGCTTATAAATTGCTAATGGGACCGGTTCCTTGATTGCTATTCATCAAATTGAGAGTTCTTGGTTTAACATTCTGTAGACTCTAACAAAAAGCTATACAACTGTCCTTTTTGAAATCCTTGGCTTAACATCCTGGATACTGTTATAAAAAGCTATGCTGCATAACTGTTATTTTTCAAAACAATTGAATTATTGAATTAAATTATATTGGTTTATATTTAAATATACAAAATAATGTTGTTTACACTGTTAGGAATTTAATATTTATGTTTTTTTTATACAATAGAATATTATTATCAGTGTATTCACGTGTTTAGCAGTTCATTAATACATTAAGCATTTATAATTCATTCTATTAATTTTTTGTTACACTTTATTATGCTAAAAGTATTTATAGTACATGATTTCAACAGGTTTTTCGCATTAATTTATTTAACGTTACCTATTGCTGTCGTGAGGATTTGTTAAGCGTATTACGGTTGAAAGAAAACTGACATTATTTTATTCATTGACATTCCTCTAATATCAATTGTGGTACTCTCATTCACATGCTTAGTATTTGTATACCCTTCATTATGACTAGTAAGGGAATATAAAAGTTTGTCGATCCGTTTGCAACATCTACATTTTTTCGTTTCTGCATTTTCTGGATATTTTTAGATAGCGGAGTCGATATAGCCATAGTCCAGCTGTCTGTTGAAATCACTATTCCGTAGACCCCAAATAACTGACATACAGGCTTCATACATCAATATATAGGCTAAAGTCCCAGTTCGTTTGCTATTTAAATTTGCGAAAATCGGTCCACAAAAGGCTGAGATATAAGCAAAAAATCACGACTATCTTGAATTTTGACCTACTTTGGATCTATATCTGGATTACTAGGTCATTAACATAAACAATATGGATATCTAATGAAGGGTAATTAAGATTCTTGACTGACTTCACCTTCTCAAGAAGGTGAAGGGGTATTTAAAATCGAGAAAATCGGTCCACAAATGGCTAAGATATAAAGAAAAAATCAGGACAACTTCGATTTTTGACCTATATCTGGATTACTAAGTCATTAATATAGACAATTTGTATATCTAATGATAGATATTTCAAAGACCTTTGCAACGACGAATATAAGACCATAGTAAGTTGGACCTACAATAGGTCAAAATCGGAAGAAAAAAAATTTGAAACCGAATTTTTTTTTTCACCAAAATTTTTTTTAAAGAAAAAAAATTGAAAAAAAACAAAAAATTTAAAATTTTAAAAAAAAAAAAATTTTTTTTAAATATTAAAAATATTAAAAATTTTTATTTTGAAGTATAATTTGGTGAAGGGTATATAAGATTCGACACAGCTGAATATAGTTCTTGTTTATATTATTATTTTAGTTAACTTTTGTTGTTGTTAATCTTTACATTTCCGCTCCCCATATTTGTCAAATCAATCATTTTGTTCTTGTTTTTTACTTGTTGTATTTACTATATTTCTAATGTTTTCGCCATTACCATTACCATCATTGTCAAGTTCAATTAGTTTGGCTGTTTAAGTGTTTAAATATTAGGCTATTAGTAGTTTTTTTATATTCTTTTTTTTTGCTAAAAAGCTAATGATATATGATTGGTAAATACTAACCAAACGGTAATAGAAATATTAAATAGTTTTATTTGTTGATTAGAGTTATTGACAAAAAGTTGAAAAATTCTATTTTAATTCGGAAAAGTGCGAAAATTCCCAATGGTTGGGGGAGAAAGTTGATGGAAAAAAATCAACTTACTCATTTGTTAGAATTGAAATTATGGGATGTTATTTCCAGAAAGATGAGAGTCTTAATTGGTCATTGATTTGCTCAAATATTCGTTGGAGACATCAGACATGTCAATGACTGATTGACCTTAAGGAAGCTCTCCAAAATTTTACAGATCCGGCAAGGCTGATATCCTTATTCTCATCGCCCCAGCTGGGGAAGAAGTTGTTGTGGTAGATCATGAGTTAGTGTTCAATTTCTACAGACAAAATCACAGAGATAAGGAAGAATTAAGGAAGCTCTACAAAATTTTACAGATTCAGTAGAAATTAGGTTACTCCACGGAGGCTTTCGGAGACATTACTGAAATAATTAGAGCTATTAAACCATTGTAATACCACTGGATGTTCGTTGACAATATCCTCCTTAGAACTATCCATAACTCGTTATACAGATCAGACAGATCTATCGGGAAGTTAAACTATGAAAGGTTCAACGCTATTATGCTTATACTCCTCTCCCTGGATGAAAAAGAAACTGTTGTGTCACACAATGAGCCAGTGATAAATTTATACAGACACAATCACATTTATATATCAACTTTTTATCGAAATTAATGAGATCGTGCACCTTGTATTTAGATGTGGTCACATTTACTGTCAACTCTTTAGTCCTATGTTGATATCGTTTCAGTAAATAACCCTAGCACTAACTCAATGTTTCATAAATCACACATTTCATTGACTGTACATCCCCTAAATTATCATTCGTTTCCTTGCTAACGGTAAAGGAGCTTATTCAATGTTATATTCTCAGCTGTGCAACAGTACAAAATAAATAGCTCCTGGCCGCCGACTGTAATGCAATAGTTTTTCTCATATTTGCCTAGACCTATGCCGCAGAAAGTAGCATTATATCTAAGTATTTCAAACCCTGTAGGAACCTTAAAGTGGTATCAAGTCTAGCCCTCTTTACGGTCCTAAGATTAAACCGTATATCCTGTAATTACTTAGCAATCTCGATAAGGAATGAAGATTTAAAGGGCTCAATGGCGAGCCCTTCCTTAATTATCAAGATGTCATTGCGATCTCTGGATTATTCTCCATAACTTAGATTAAAGTTTAGACTTCACTTTCAACTATTAATGGCATTTCGTCAAGATTCGCATAATGAAATCAGCATCGTATTGAGATATTTTGGGGTCTTGATAGAATTTTCACTCTATTGCGAAGTGCAAAGAACACGAATTGTAGACTAAACTCTTATCTATAGAGTAAACCTAACTCTTGTCTATAAAGTAGACTAGAGTCTTGTCTATAGAGTAAACTAAACTCTTATTTATAGAGTAGACTAAACTCTTATTTATAGAGTACTTGTCTATAAAGTAAACTAAACTCTTATTTATAGAGTAGACCTAACTCTTGTCTATAGAGTAGACTAAACTCTTATTTATAGAGTAGATTAAACTTTTATTTATAGAGTAAATCTAACTCTTATCTTTAGAGTGGACTAGAGTCTTTGACTAACTCTTATTTATAGAGTAGACCTAACTCTTGTCTATAGAGTAGACTAAACTCTTATTTATAGAGTAAACCTAACTCTTATCTTTAGAGTGGACTAGAGTCTTTGACTGAACTCTTTTTTTAAGAGTAAACCTAACTCTTGTCTATAGAGTAGACTAAACTCTTATTTATAGAGTAGATTAAACTTGTATTTATAGAGTAAATCTAACTCTTATCTTTAGAGTGGACTAGAGTCTTATTTATAGAGTAGACTAAACTCTTATTTATAGAATAGACCTAACTCTTGTCTATAGAGTAGACTAAACTCTTATTTATAGAGTAGATTAAACTCTTATTTATGGAGTAGACTAAACTCTTATCTTTAGAGTGGACTCGAGTCTTTGACTAAACTCTTATTTATAGAGTAAACCTAACTCTTGTCTATATAGTAGACTAGAGTCTTATCTATAGAACAGACTAAACTCTTAATTATGGACCAGACTAATCTCTTGCGTATAGAGTAGTATTATCTATAGACAAGAGTAGACTAATGTCTTGTCTTTGATATAGTTTTCACTGAGTTTACAATCTTTGAGTGAGTGATACCCAAGTCATGCTGGAGCGTAGTTTCAATTGTCGAAATAAACATTAAGGAATTGGAACCTTCTGATTTTAAAGCTTTAAATATTTAATTTTATTTAAGTATTACATATTTAAGTGCAGATATGCTAAAAGTGTTTTACAATTAAAGCAGAAATATATAAAAATATTTGTAATATTTGATATTATAGTGTCTTGATCTTAAGTTGTAATATTTGTATAATGATTAGAGTCAATCTTGGTAAACTGTATGAGTATTATTAAATGTGTAGCAATTAAGGCGCAAATCTGTAAATAATTTGAATAATTGAAATTTGAAAATTTTTTCTCGAACAGCAAAATTACTTACCGCAAATATATAGTGCAAATCATAATCAAAGAAACGTTTGCCGGTAAATACAATACGTTGATGCATTAATTGCAAAGTGAAATCATGCAGCAAATTCTTATATTGTGTGTTGATGGAAGGACAGGCGCCACTGCACACCAAACGGGATAAAAGTAAAGAAGTGCGTTGGCCCTTGTTTAAAAATAAACATGAAATTCAGATTAATGGGTTAATAAAAACGAATGATAATTCTTACCTCCTCTTTAATAGCCTGACAAATAAGACAAAATTTCACCATAAACATACCCAAAGGCACCATGGTAGCCAATGACGATATAATATTATAAACAGCCAATAGATTATCCATGGCCAAGAGGGTCCAGTAGATGTGACAAGTGAAATCCAAGAAATTCGCAGCACTGGCCGCAAACAATGAAGCCTGACCAAATTCATTCATTAACGTTGAAGCCTCATAGATGCAGGCATAAATATGTTTAATATTCTTAATAACATCCAGCGACTGCAGATGCTTATAGTCAATATCCAATAATTGCTGACATCGTTGCGTTTTCAAACAAACCACTTGATTTAGTTTTCTATTTAAACCCATCATGTAACACTTTAAAATCTCCACATACACAATGAATTGCAATAAACGAAAACGCATGGCCAAAATCGACATCAGAGCCCACCAATAGTAACCAGCATCGGAGTATAAATAAAAATTCAAAGCAAACACTATCAGGCCGGTGGTGGAGATCACGTTCATTATTAGAATTGTTGAACGAAACTGTTTAATGATGTTTGATGTTTTCACATCCATTTTCAAATGGATCTTAAAGCAATCATCAATTTCGTCTAGGGCCCTCAAGAAATCCAGATGCTGCTGTTGTTTGCTCAGGGTCTCACACAAAATGATGAAATGGGTAAACATTTGCGAGATGAAAACAATGGTAGACACAGCCCACGATATAATATACTCTTTCTCCATTTGCCTTTTCATTACACCCAATACACAACTAAGGATTAGTATGGCAAATAATAGAATGATGTAGAGCGTAAATAGGCATGACCCCTTCCGACCACAACATTGAGGGATTTGTATGCAAATGCCAAAGACCGAACAGATATTAAGAAGCCGTAACAAATTCCTATCCATGTTGGAACTAACTGCTGAAACTAACTGGATTTTCTTTTAAGTGCAACCAGAAGTTG
The DNA here is from genome assembly GCF_958450345.1 of Calliphora vicina. Classification (NCBI taxonomy): domain Eukaryota; kingdom Metazoa; phylum Arthropoda; class Insecta; order Diptera; family Calliphoridae; genus Calliphora; species Calliphora vicina. Next base: position 119,941,740 of record NC_088783.1, read on the forward strand.
CTGGCGAAGATTTCCAACTGATAGGAAGAGGTAATTAATGATGGAGATGAAATGATAGCAGAAGTTTGATATTAACCTTTAAAAGAGCAGGTTTTTTTTCAAAAATGAAGAAAAACGCTCAACCGCTTGACGTTTTATTATTTTTATTAAGCTTTTTTTAGTTTTATTGGTTCCTATTTGTTAATTATTGCATGAACAAATTTTCAATATTAAATTTTTACTCAAAATAAAAAATTGAAAAAAAATCGCTTTTGTCGCTTTAACATTTTCATTCTGTTTTAGTAGTTTAAATTGTTTTAAAAGCTAACGATCTACAAATTTACAAATTTCATTAAAGTTTTAAATTAATATTAGTGGTTATTATGTCGAACTTTTCTTTTTAGTTTAGATTTTAGGGGAAAAAAAAACTTCTTGTCGTTTTAACGCTTTCATTGTGTTTTAAAGGTTTTGTTTCCTTTAAGTCCTTAAAAGTTGTTTATTATTCTATAAAACGTGTTTTAAACAAAAAATCTTGCTTGAATTCCTAATTTAAAAAAAAATCGCCCATGACGTTTTAACGTTTTCATTGTGTTTTAGCATTTGTTCAGCTAAATTTTGGATAATATGTTAAAATATAACTTTCTTTACCTTAAGCACTTTCAAAATATTAAATTTCAATACAAAATGAATATTTTTGAAAAAAACGCTTTTGTCGCTTTAACATTTTCATTCTGTTTAAGTAGTTTTAAATATTTTTAAAAGCAGAAAATCTTCAAAATTGCTTATATAAGTTAAATTGTAAAATTTAGGCAAAAAACGCAAAGCGTTAAAAAAACCGCTGGGCGTTAAACAAAATTGCTAGACGTTTTAACTAGGGGATAACATCAAAAATAAGTAAAATTATGGATTTTTAGCAAAAAACGCTTTTGTCGCTTTAACATTTTCATTCTGTTTAAGTAGTTTTAAATATTTTAAAACCTAAAGATTTTCAAAATTGCTATATTAAAAATAAGTAAAATTATGGAATTTAGACAAAAAACGCTATGCGGTAAAAAACCGCTGGGCGTTAAAAAAATCGCTAGGCGTTTTAAACAGGCCAAAATATTAAAAATAAATAAAATTTAAGATTTTAAGCAAAAAACGTTGGGCTGTAAAAAAAATCGCTTTTACATTTTCATTCTGTTTAAGTAGTTTTAAACATTTTAAAAGCAAAAGATTTTCAAAATTGCATATAGAAAGAAGGGAAAGTATTAAAAATAAGTAAAATTATGGAATTTATACAAAAATCGCTGGGCGGTAAAAAAACCGCTGGGCGTTAAACACAATTGCTAGGCGTTTTAAATAGGGGATAACATAAAAAATAAGTAAAATTATGGATTTTAAGCAAAAAATGCTGGGCGGTAAAAAAATCGCTAAGCGATTTAGTAAACGCTTTTGTCGCTTTAATATTTTCATTCTGTTTAAGTAGTTTTAAACATTTTAAAAGCTAAAGATTTTCGAATTTGCTTATATAAAGAGGGGAAAATATTAAAAATAAGTAAAATTATGGAATTTAGGCAAAAAACGCAGGGCGGTAAAATAATCGATGGGCGTTAAAAAATCGCTATGCGTTTTAAACAAGGGAAAATAAGTAAAATTATGGATTTTAAGCAAAAATCTCTGGGCGGTAAAAAAAACGCTGAGCGATTTAAAAAACGCTTTTGTCGCTTTAAAATTTTCATTCTGTTTTAGTATATTAAAAGCAAAAGATTTTTAAATTTGTTATATAAAGAGGAAAAAATTTTAAAAATAAGTAAAATTATGGAATTTTGTAAAAAAACGCAGGGCTTAAAATAAACGCTGGTCGTTAAAAAAAAATCGCTATGCGTTTTAAGCAAGGGAAAATATTAAAAATAAGAAAAATTATGGATTTTAAGTAAAAAACGCTGGGCGGTAAAAAAAACGCTTTTACATTTCCATTCTGTTTAAGTAGTTTTAAACATTTTAAAAGCAAAAGATTTTAAAAATTGCTGTATAAAAGGGAAAAATATTAAAAATAAGAATTTAGGCAAAAAACGCAAGGCGGTAAAATAATCGCTGGGCGTTAAAAAAAACCGCTGGGCGTTTTAAACAGGGGAAATATTAAAAATAAGTAAAATTAAAAGCTTTTAAGGCTTAATTGGTTAAAAATAACTGTTAACCTTTAGGTTTCTGTTTAGTATTATTGAAGGCTGGTTTCATACTTACTTGCTTAAACATTAAGAATGTTCTTAACTTGTAAATAAAACTCTTTGATGTTTTTTTTGTATTTTTCACATAAATACTTTGTTGTTTTTGTTTGTCATTTTATTAATTATTGAAATATAATGGATTCTTTTTGGTTTTTCTTGAGATAAGCTTGTTTGTTTTTTGGATTTTGGTTTTTCATAAAATGTAATTTAAATTGATTTTTTTGGTTTTGTTTTTTGTTTTTAAGATATATATTTTGAATTGTTTTTGTTTTCATATAGTTTTTTTCCATTTAATTTTACTTGTTTTCTCATAATAATTGCAAGTTTGAGTTAAGGGATTTTTAGGAATTTAATTAGAGGAGATTTTTTTGCTTTTTTTTAAATTTATCTCAAAATATTATTTGTTGTTTGTTTAGAGGTTTTTTTTTTGTTTTTTTAAAAGCTATTAAATTTGTTTTAACAAATTGTTTCATTTAATTAGGTATTTTTTTTTAAAAATTTCAAGGGATTATAAGGCATTAGAAATGAATAAACAACTAATTAAGGTTCTTTAGGCGTTTTTAAGAGCTTTTCTTTTTGTTTACCATAAATATTTTAAGCTAAAATATGTTTAACAACTAAAAAAATTTGTTTATTTCAAAAAAAAACAAAAAAGATTTTTTAACAAGTTTCTTTATTGTTTAAAGTTAAATATTTTTAAAGCAACTTAAAAATTGTGTAAATATTTGTTTTTCAATAATAATATCTTGTTTTTTTTGTTAATAACATTTAAATGACATTGATACGTCTTGCAAATATAAATAAAATGCTGTTGTAATTGTTTTTTTTCCTTTTGTTTTATTATAAATTACCTTTTATTACTTTTGAGATGTTTTCTTTATATTTTTAAAGATTTAATATTTTTTGCTTTTTATGATTTTTGTTTTTATAAATATTTTATTTTGTTTTTTTTAGATTTTTTCTTTAATATTATGTTTAACAATCATAAATAGTTTGGTTTTTCTCTGTTACTAAATTCATTACTTCTTAAATTTATTAATAAATTTTTTATTTTTTTTCTTTACTTTTTTTAATATAATTGTTTAAAAAAATTAGATTATATTTGCCTCATTTATAAAATTAAAATGTATTTATAATTAAATAATAATAATAAAGGGAAATTTAATGAAAAATAAGTAAATTTTTCGAGTTAAAAAAAACGCTAAGCGTTTTTGAAAACCCGCAAGACGTGTTTTTGATATTGTACCTTAAAATTGCTTTAGCTTTATTAAAGTTTAAAAAGAAGTAAAATTACTAAATTCGGGAAAAAACGCAGGGCGTTAAAAAAAAACGCCTTGCTATATCCATGATTTAACAACAAATTATTGTTTTTGCAGTTATTTTACTTGATATTGAGACAATTATAGCTTTTTAACTGTTAAAAATATTAAAAATACAATGAAAACGTTAAAGCGTCAAAAGCGATTTTTTTTTCGAAATTACCTATTTTGTACCTTAAAACGGCTATAGGTTTTTTAAAGGTTAAAAATAAGTAAAGTTAAAAATTTCGAAAAAAAAAACGATTTTAAAGATAATTTAACTGGTTAAACAGAATGAAAGCGTTAAAGCGGCGTTGAGCGGTTTTTTCTTAAAATTTGTTAGAAGCAGCGGTTTTTTACTTTAGTTGTTATAAATAAGAAATTCCTAAGAAATTATGCCTTTAAATAAGCTTTAATTGTTTAAACAGAATGAAAACGTAAAAACGTCGAGCGGTTTTTGGTTTAAATTTTTTATAAAATGCCATTTTAATGATTTTAATCATTTTAAATATGTAATTTCTAAGAAATTATGCCTTTAAAGAAATTTTAACTGTTTAAACACAATCAAAACGTAAAAACGTAGAGCGTTTTTTTTTTCAAGTTTTTTATAAAATCCAATTTTTACGATTATAATCATTGTAATAGCCAATTCTTAAGAAATTATGCTTTTAAATAAGCTTTAACTGTTTAAACAGAATGAAAGCTGTAAAACGTTGAACGATTTTTTTCAATTTTTTTTTTAAATTAATTTTTTATGATTAGTCATTTTAAATAGCTAATTCTTAAGAAATTCTGATTTTAAAGAATCTTTGACTGTTTAAACACAATAAAACGTAAAAACGTAGAGCGTTTTTTTTAAATTTTTATAAAATACAATTTTTATGATTATAATCATTTTAAATAGGTAATTCCTTAGAAATTATATCTTTAAATAGACTTTAGCTGCTTAAACACAATGAAATCGAAAAAACGTCGAGCGGTTTTTTTTTTAATTTTTTGTAAAATGCATTTTTTACGATTATAATCATTTTAAATAGGTAATTTCTAAGAAATTATGCCTTTAAAGAAATTTTAAATGCTTAAACACAATCAAAACGTAAAAACGTCGAGCGGTTTTTTTTTTAAATTTTTATAAAATACAATTTTTATGATTATAATCATTTTAAATAGGTAATACCTAAGAAATTATGTCACAATGAAAGCGATAAAAACGTCGACCGGTTTTTTTAAATTTTTTGTAAAATGCAATTTTTACGATTATAATCATTTTAAATAGGTAATTTCTAAGAAATTATGCTTTTAAAGAAATTGTAATTGTTTAAACACAATGAAAACGTAAAAACGTCAAGCGGTTTTTTTCAAAATTTTTATAAAATAAAATTTTTATGATTATAATCATTTTAAATAGGTAATTCCTAAGAAATTATGTCTTTAAATAGACATTAGCTGCTTAAACACAATGAAAGCGAAAAAACGTCAAGCGGTTTTTTTAATTTTTTTTTTAATGAAATTTTTTATTATTATAATCATTTTAAATAGCTAATTCTTATGAAATTCTGCCTTTAAATAGACTTTAGCTCCTTAAACACAATGAAAGCGTCGAGCGGTTTTTTTTTTAATTTTTTGTAAAATGCAATTTTTACGATGATAATTATTTTAAATAGGTAATTCCTAAGAAATTCTGCCTTTAAAGAAATTTTAACTGTTTAAACACAATGAAAACGTAAAAACGACGAGCGGCTTTTTTTTCAAAAATTTTTATAAAATACAATTTTTATGATTATAAACATTTTAAATAGATAATTTCTAAGAAATTATGTCTTTAAAGAAATTTTAACTGTTTAAACACAATGAAAAAGTAAAATCGTCGAGCGATTTTTTTAAAATTTTTTATAAAATGCAATTTTTATGATAATAATTCTCTTAAATGGGTATTTCCTAAGAAATTATAGCTTTAAAGAAACTTTCACTGCTTAAACACAATTAAAGCGTAAAAAACGTCGAGCGGTTTTTTTGTTCAAATTTGTTAGAAGATGTATTTTTATGATTCTAATTGATTTAAATAGGTAATTCCTAAGAAATTATAACTTTAAAGTAACGTTAACTGCTTAAACGCAATGAAAGCATAAAAAACGTGGAGCGTTTTTTGTTTCAGTTTGTTGAAAAATATATTGTTTTATGATTTATTCAATTATTTTAAATAAAAAAATGAATTTCAGGTTGCAGTCATGAATTTTAAGTTCAAAAAAAAAACGCTTTGGAAATTTTTAAATTTTTTTTTGGAAATTTTTAAAGTTTTAAACATATTTTTAAGGTTTTAGGAAAATTACTAGATTTTGAATAAAATTTGTTTTAATTAGCTTTGTAAATACTTAAACACAATGGAATCGTAAAAGCTGCAAGCGTTTTTTTACTTACAATGAAAGCGTTCAATAAAAAAAAAAACGCTTTGGAAATTTTTAAATCTCATTTTGAAATTTTTAAAGTTTTAAATATATTGTCCAGGTTTTAGGAAAATTACAAACTAGATTTTGAATAAAATTTGTTTTAATTAGCTTTGTAAATACTTAAACACAATGGAATCGTAAAAGCTGCAAGCGTTTTTTTTACTTATTTTTTTTTTGAATTTTCCCTCTTTTTTTTAAATAAAATCATAAATAATTCTTATTGTTTAGCAAATTATTGTTAAAAACAAAAAAACATAAACCTTGAATAGTCTTTACCAATAAAATTCCTTTCTAACTCTTTGTCAATTTGCAAAAAAAAATGTTATGTTTATATATGTATGTTTTTTTTGGTTGCTTTTGTTTAGATGGCATTTCTTTAAAAAATAAATTATCACATTTTGAGCTAAAAAACATTGTAATTTTGTTTTTGTTCAAAAAAAGTATACTATTTATCTTGAGTTGTTCTAAATACTGTACTGGGACGGTAGCCAGTTTGCTTTTTTCCATATATATTTGTGTATGTATGTATGAATGTAAAATTTGGTATTATTTTCTTTCAATATTTTTTTCATAATTTTTTTGTTTGCATTATGTAAACTGCAAAAAAATTAATAAATTTCTTTAATAAAAAGCTTTAGTTTTTGCTTGGTAATATGGCTTATATTTAAATATTTGTTATGTATGTAAGTTTTTTGCATATTTTTTTTTTAATTAAAAAAAAAAAAATTGTTTTAAGAAGCTTTTTTTTAATTTGGTTTCTAGTGAAAAAATGTTGTTGTTTTCCGTGTTGGTAGCTTTTATGAAAAAGTAAAAAAGTTTGAATTTTTCTTCATTTTGTTCTTCATACGGTTGTTTTGTTTTTGGTAAAAAAAATAAAAATTTTATTTCTGTTTATTTTAAAGTTTGATTTACTACTAGTTAATGGTTTTTCTTAATTTTTTTTCTCTCATATATTTTTAAAAATTTCCTGTGTTTTTTTTGTTGTTTAATAATCCTTAGCGGTTTTTAAATCTGTTATAGATAGTTTTATTTTATTCCTGTGTATGTGTGTTTAATTAAATTATACCATATTGTTTGTATTTGTGTATAATTTCTAACTACAATTCCTACAGCCACATTTAGCATTAATGCTTTCTCTCTATTATCTTTACCCTTCCTTAACCCTGCTCTATATTTAGTTATAACTCCTGCTCTAGACCTCATTTTGTTGAAAATGCAAAAGAAAATTCTAAACCAAACTCTCAAATCTAAAAAGTTTTGGAAATTCAATTAAAAATGGTTATTAATTTTAATTTATATTTTAAAAAAGTTCTGATCAACAGAGCTAATTCAATACAATTGAATTTTATAACGGAATTTGTATATATCATTTTATATCAAGCTTGCCTTAGATATACTGCCATAGAAAGCTTTTCTCTATAAGAAAGCTTTCCATAAATATAAATATTGTTTATATCTCTTGATAAATAAAGCTTTAATTACAGTTATAATACAATTAAATGTCTTTAATTTGTTTAAAACTCATTTTATATAAAGCTTTCAGATATAATAAAGTTGAAAAGCTTTTCTTTTATAATATACATTAAGCTTTTACAAGATCTTTCATTTTAAATGTACTAAAGCTTTTAAAAGTTTAGAAATAAACATTGATCCTTTCCTTTCTTTGTTTCTTTAACAAAAAATTATATAAAGCTTTTAAAAGCTTTCAAAATAATACAGTTAAATGTCTTTAATTTGTTTAAAATTTAATCTATATAAAGCTTTCATATATATTAAGCTTTAATAGCTTTTCTTTTATAATTTAGTTTAAGCTTTTAAAAAATTTTCATTTAAACTGTGCTATAGCTTTCAAAAGCTTTTAAAAGTTTTGAAATATTTCATTTTTTCAACATTTATTCTTTTCAAAACTGGTTTTCTCTTTCTTTAACTTTGTTTCTTTAATAAGAAATTATATAAAGCTTTCGAAAAAGCTTTATTATTTATAAAGCTTTCAGTTATACTCGTATTAATCTTTAATAGCTTTACTTTTCTTATTTAATTTAAGCTTTTATAAGATTTTCATTTAAACTGTCCCAAAGCTTTTAATAGCTTTTGAAAGATATCTTTTTTTAATATTTATCCTTTCCAAAACTTTTTCTTTCTTACTCTCTCTCTCTCTTTACCTGTTTTGTTTCTTTACTAACAAATTATAAATAATTGAAAAAAGCTTTGTTTTGTTTATTTTTTTTTTATTGAAAAAAATTATAAAAAATTAAGTTTTTATTTAAAATAAAAATTTGTATATATTTAAAATAATAAGGAACTGAAATATATTAAAAATAATAATAATAATGTAAACAAATAATTGTTATTGTTTTTTAATATTTTTATTTTTTATGTTGTTTTTTTTATAGTTTTGTTTTTATAATAAATATCTCAAGTATTTTAACGACACATATTTTTAGTTAGTAATATAATACCAGTTTTTTTTAAATGTTTACCTTTTTTGTTTGAAATAAATTTAGTTTTTAAATAAAAAATAATGTAAACAAAATGCTAAGTTTTAAAGGGCTTTAAACTAGAAACTGTTATACACTTAGAAAAGGCAAATAATTTTGGATTGTCATTATCGTCAAAATCGTTAAAAATTAGCAGTATAACAGTTTTTTTTAACTGCTAATTAAACTGTTATACTGTAAACTTTTAAAAGCTTTTGATATTTGTTGAAGATTTAGAAATGTTTCTCGCCAAAACTGTTATACAAAATTTTTCTTTTGTAGAAAACTGTTATACAACCACAATCTTATAAAAAATATGAGTATGAGTCTGTATAACAGTTTTAAAAATTTCTAATCAAACTATAATTTTATTGTTCATTTTAAGAAGACTTATGATATTTGATTTAAATTAAATAAATTTTTCTAACCAAAACTGTTATATTGTGTAAATATCTGGAGATTTAAAAATTTTCAACAATTTTCAATAAAAAAAACTGTTCACAATGAAAATCGTATTAAAGAATTATAGTATAACAGTTTGTATAACAGTTACTAGAAGTGTTACTAAAACTGTTATACTAATTAGTTTTAGAAGCCAATTGATATTTGCTTAGATTTCTTTAAGAATAACTGTTATACAAACATTTGCTTGCTAAAAATGAACAATATAACAGTTTGTATAATAGTTTTAAAATTGTTAATACTGCTACTGTTGTTATTGTTTGTTAGACAAAGAAATCCTTTCAAAAATCTCGGTATAACAGTTTTTCAAACTTCTAAAGAAACAACATTTAAGTAAGTTTTGCTAATTTTTTCATCATTAAACAACTATTTTAATGAATTCGGTTCAAAATCTACAGTATAACAGTTTTCAAAACTGATATTTAACTGTTATACTGCTTAGTTTTATGATCATTGATAGTTGTGAAACAAAATTGTTAGTCCGCTTTGGTATATTTTTTCCCATAATATTTATTAAAACAACTGTTTTAACTAAGTCTTTTAAAAATCAAAAGTATAACAGTTTTCAAAACTGATATTTAACTGTTATACTGATTAGTTTTGTAAGTCATTGACAGATATTTAAAACTTTTTTCGTAATAAAACTGTTATACAAAAATTTCTTACTAAACATTGCCTGGCTTTCAAAACTGCTAATCAAACTGTTATACTGTTAAATTCCTTAAAGTCACTGATATTTGTTTTAACTGTAAACTTGTTTTATTAAATAATTTTCATACAAATTATGCAGTATAAAAGGCTGACAAATAAACTGTTATACTGTAACTATTTTCAGTCCATTTGTGTATTATTTTCATTAAAAAAAATCTGTTATACAAACTGTTATAAAACCTTTATTCTGTCTCTATGTTTCTTACCAAACTGTTATACCACGTTAAATACCTAAAAATTTCAAGATTTCTTAAACTGTTCTACCCAAAAGTTATGACAAACAAACTGTTATACTGATTATTTTTAGATTTTAAAAAAATTCTGCAACTATTTTCAGTTCATTTGTGTATTCTTTTTATTAAAAACTCTGTTATACAAACTGTTATAAAACCTTTATTCTGCTTTTTTGTTTCTTGCCAAACTGTTATACCAAGTTAAATATCTAAAGATTTCTGACAAACAAACTGTTATACTGATTATTTTTGGTTTTAACAAAACTCCTGTAGCTATTTTCAGTCCATTTGTGTATTCTTTTCATTAAAGAAATCTGTTATACAAACTGTTATAAACCCTTTATTATGTCTCTTTGTTTCTTATCAAACTGTTATACTGTTATACCAAGTTAAATATCTAAAGATTTCCATATTTCTGATATCTTAAAACTGTTCTTCATAAAAGTTCTGACAAAATAAACTGTTATACTTAATATTTTTGGATTTCTGCAACTATATTCAGTATATTTGAGTATTCGTTTCATTAGAAATCTGTTATACAAACTGTTATAAAACCTTTATTCAGTCACTTTGTTTCTTACCAAACTGTTATACCCTGTTAAATATCTACTAACTGTCTAAACTTGAAATCTTTATAAACTGTTATACTTTCTTAATACTGTGTGTTTAAAGATAATTTTAGAAGCCATTGGTATTTGTTTGAGAACTATTAAGGTTTCTTATTAAACTGTTAAACTGTTATACCCTGTTAAATATCTAAAGATTTCTAGATTTCAGATTTATTCAAACTGTTATACTTACTAATATATCTAACTGTTTGATACCTTTATACTGTCTGTTTAAATGTCATTTGTGTTAGTTTGAGAACTATAGACATTTCTTACCAAACTGTTATACTGTTATATCTTGATATAGAGATTTCTTATTTCGTAAAACTGTTATACTTACTAATATATCTAACTGTTTAATACTGAACTGGAAATCTATATAAACTGTTGTAATACCATTGTACTGTCTATTGAAAGGAAATTTTGGAAGCCATTGTTATTAGTTTGAGAACTATTAACGTTTCTTAGAAAACTGTTATACACCTGATTTCGTAAAACTGTTATACTTACTAATATATCTAACTGTTTAATACTGAATTCGAATCTATATAAACTGTTAAAAATATCTTTATAATGTTTCTTACCAAACTGTTATACTGTTATACCCTGTTAAATATCTAGAGATTTCTGATTTTATAAAACTGTTATACTTACTAAATTTAGCTTGAAATCTATATAAACTTTTATAATAACTTTATTTTGTAGCTTTAAAGGGGATTTTAGATTGTTTCCTGCAACATTTATCATTAACAAACTCTTATACTGTCGGTTTCAAGCTTTTTGATTTCGTAAAACTGTTATACTTACTAATCTCTAACTGTTTAATACTCAACATAAAATCTGCATTATATATTTGGTCGTCCAATGTCGATATAAAAGTTTATAGTTTATTTCAACAGATTTTTAAGTTATATTGCTAACCTGGCATAAAACTCTTATACTAACTGTCCGTTACTCTTTATAACTCATTTCTCTTTATATAACAGTCTTTGCACAAGATCTTGCTAAACCAATATCTTTATATAACAGTTATAATAGACATTTTCAAAGTTTTTAACCGTTGTAGAAGTCAAATTTTCTTTTTCAAATTGAATTTTTTATTTTTTTTTTCAATATTTTAAAATTTTGTTTTTCAAATTGATTGATTTTAATATTTTGAAATTTTTTACAAGTCTTGACTTCCTGTTACCATTAACCCTCATTTCTCCAAAAGTGTTTGAATTCTTTTTCAAATATAGAAAATTGCTTTGAATGTTGTTTTTGAAAATTGCCAGTTTTATTTTATTTTTAAAGCTTTAAAATTCAGTTTTAAGCCCAACAAAATTGGTTTCTAGTTGTTTTTAATTATTAAACTTTGCAGTTTGTTTACATTATAGTTATCTTTTGTTTAAACTAATAAAATCATACACATAATATATTAAATATAATAATAATAATTAAAAGTATGTTGTTTTCTTTTCATTTGCAGAAATAAAATAAAATGTAATATCATTTAGAAGTTTGTAATAAGGTATGTAGTTATTTATGAGTTAATGATCTCTTTTTAAAATTATGTTTAATACTTTCACATTTAAAGACATTTATTTATTTTATAATTTCATTAATTTCTATTGTATATAGAGATTATTTTAAACCTTTTTGCTTTTGATTTGTTTGAATTTAATTAATTTGAGGTTAGGTTTTCTTTTTTTCAATATGTCTTCACCTGTTTTATTTTGGTTTTTCGTTTGTTCTAAATTTTCTTAATACAATTTCAATTGTCATTATGAGAGTGTCAATGTTTAATATTTAAATTAAATTATTTTCTTTTTAGGTTTTTTGTTTTTCTGTTCAACATTTAAAATGAGTTTTAGTTTTTGAGAAGAAATACTTTTTGTTTTGCTAAATACTACATGAAAATAGTTTTCGGTTTTCTTGCTATTTATTATAATTCGTATGTATTTTATTTTTATGTTTAATTTATAAAAAATAATAGTTTTGTATTTATAAATGGTTTAAGAGGCAAATCTACTCTTATGATTTTTCAAATCAAATAGGCGGTTTTGAGAATTAACAAAATGACCTGGACTTAATTTCGCCCCTGTCATAAGAGACTCCGCCATATTTGTTTTTAAACTTAAGAGTGTTTCCTGTGATGTCCTCTTCTAGCCTTGTTAGAGTATGTATGTATGTTTGAGTGTTTGTGTGTTTATTTTTTGTTATTAAGTGTTGTTGTTGTTGTTTTAAATTGTGTTAAGCCTGGCTTTAATGTTTTGTTTAGCTTTAAAGCTTGTTCTTTAGCTTTAGCTTTTTCGAAAAGCTTAAAGCTTAAAGCTTGTTGTTATCTGCTGAGTATTGTTTTGTTGAATTGTCAAAATAGTTAATTAGATGAAATTCATTTAGCTGGTTTTTGGTTTCGTTACTCTGTAGTCTAAAAAAAATATAGGGAAACTTAATTATCCGAAAACGCTACGAACATCCCCGTGGCCTAGAATTCTAAACGGTAAGCCGAGCAAGAGGTTTCGTGATCTTGTAAATTGATGGTGCAGCGTGACGCCGAGGGCGACAAATCTATGCGGTATTTGGCTAAAAGTTCTTCATTTTCTGCCACCCAATAGCCCAAAACATCAGTGTCATAGGTGGGGATGATAGTTACCTCTGTAAAGTTTCAAAAGTTATTCACACATATTCATTTTTTTATATTCATCTTCTCCACTTACCTAATTCTTTATCTTCCCAGGTTTGTTTTGCCTCCAATAAGGCATCGTACACTTGACGGCTGGGCTCGGTGCCCGAGAATACATAATAGCGTGCTCTTACTCTCTTGAAGAATTCCACATGCGAGTAGTAGGAGTTGCCATTGTGAGGTACATAGGTCAGATCCACATAGACGGGTGAGGGCTTCTTGGCCTTGTTGGGCGATTCGGAACGTTTGCGTAAGTTCTTTTCGTTATTAAGTCTTGTCTTGGTGGCCACCAGTCGTCGTTCTTTTTTGGGTGTGGTGCGTACATCACCTTCGGCAGCCATAGGAGCGGGTGAGGGCAGACCCAATGGCTTGCCCCATTCTTTGAGTTTGTCATCTACCGTGGCAGATGAGGAAGTGGTTGATGTTTCAGTCGTTGTGGTTCTACTGCTGGCACTGGCACCATCGCCCTGTGTCGTGGTCACAGTGGTGGTAGTTGTGGTCACAATAGTGGCGGCTCCGTCTTTCTCGCTAACGCCCTCGGTGACCCGTGTTTTCTGTACACTGCCCAAGGGGAATTTGGGCTTTTCAGCACTGGCTACGGTTTGTTCCACCTCTTCGGCTTTGGAGGGTGAGTAGGAATATTTAGCGGTGACCGAGGACATAACATCGGCTCCTCTTAATTGCACATGTTCTTTGAGGGCTTGTTCGAAGCCCATATCAGCCTCTTCTAAGAATTTGTGTGGCAGAGTTGTGGTGCTTTCTACCGAACCGGATGACTGGGAAATGGGTGATTCCGTAAATGTTTGTAGGTGTGTGGTAGTACCCTGTATATTGATTGGCTGTGAGGTTTTGGTTTCAAATGAGTCTGGCAGTGCTCCATAGAACGAAGTGCTCATGGGGTCGGCTATTTTGTGTACAAAACCTGTGGTCGCTGTTATGGAGCGAGCGGCTGATAGCTCCTCGCTACCGTATTGTGGAGGTATATCATCTTGGCTTTCGTCTAGATCAAAGTCGGATTTCTTGCTGACGCCAGAGCCCGATCTTTGCAAATCATAGCTGGCACCATGAGAGGAAGAGATACTTCGGGGTGAGGCTGGCACCTCGTCGTCACTGAGGTAGGCTACTCCATCATCACTGCCTGGTGTCGATGAACGGTACATGCTGCGCAACATGGCCACTTCTTTGGGCAGCATGACGTCACTTTTATCACTTTCGCTAGTAGTGCGTGTGGTGGTCACTGTGACCTTTTCGCCTTCGGGATCCGTTGAGTCTGTGGTGGTGATTGTCTTTTCTTCAGTCACTATCTCCTTGCCATCTGTGGAGATTACCTTGGTAACGGTAGTGATGGTGGTGGTGATAATCTTTTCCGTGCTGCCACTTAAGGCGGCTGTTTTTTCTATACCTCTGACTTCATGTAGATCGGGCAACATTTCGCCCGACAGTTGTTTAATCAATGTGGAAACACTGGAAGTTTCTTGTTGTTCTGTAGCGGAGAAGGCAGCAGCAGTCCGCTCTACTTGTTCTGCTGAGTAAGAGGCAGCTGATTTAAGATCCTCTTTGGTCACCCGGGGGAAAGGTGATGTTGGTTTAGGCGATGATTCAGGTGTTTCTGTCAATGATTCTCTGCCCATGGGTGTGGGTATGGATTGACTTTCGGATGTTAGACCTCCGGGACTGGATCTGCCGCTGGTATCTCTGGGCGATAGAGGACCACTGTGTGTTGTGGTGCTGCTTGTGGCATCAGTAACAATGGTCTTGGTTGTGCTCACTGTTGTAGCTGAGCTTGTGGCTGCACCTACGCCGCTTATAGTTGTTTTCACAATGCCAGGACTAACAGGGGCAGTGGGAGGAGTTTTACGATCGGACAGTTCATGTTCATATGAATGAGCCAAGGTCATGGATTCCTTGGTAATTTGCGACTTCTCTTGTGTTGAAGCTTGTTTGCTGGCATATTCTTCTAGTTCTTCTCCCAAGGTTTCGCTAACCCTAACTTCCTTTGAAGGTTTATAAATGCTGGTAGTCATTATGCTGGCTATTGACTTGGAACGTCCTTCTTTAATATGGGTAGTGGCTGCATCGTCTTCATCATCATCTTCCTGGTCGCTATGAGTCTGGCGTCCCTCGCTGCTTTGACTTAAGGTCGACTCGCGTCTAGATTCAGTTGCGGCAGTCTTGGCTTTGCTAATGCTATCAAAAGTACTCATTATCTCTTTAGTGGAAATGATTTTTTCGGTTGCCAAGAATTCTTCAACTGTTTGCTTCAAACTCTCCTTAACTGATGTTTCGGAGCTAGAAGACATTTTACTGCTTTCGGCCTTTTCGGCTTTGCTCATGGCAGATGTTTGAATTTCGCTGACAATAGATTCCGAAGAACATTCTTCCGAATAAGCCTGTGAATCTTCGATGTGTGTAAGCAGCTCAGATTTGTCCAAGGTTTCCTTAGTTTCTGTTGAACGGGAAATCTCCTTTTCGGATAAGGATTCTCGCAACGATCCTTCTTCAACTTTAACACTGCTGCTCACAGATTCACTGCGTGAGTCTTCTTCTTGTAGTGAATCGATCAACTGAGAACTAATGACTCGTGTGGTTTCACTGACAATTGTCTTGCTTTCTTTGGTAGAGGCATCCAATGATTCTTGGGCGGTTTGTTTGGTGGAGGAAGCTGTGCTTGATGTTTCTGTAATGGTTTTTACTTGTACAGGCTTTTCTACAATGGTTGTCTTAATGATTTCCGTAACCTGAACTTGGCTGTCTTTAGCTTCCGACATTTGAGCGGATTTCTCATCTGATTTGCTGGACACTTGGGTGGTAATTGTTTGTGTTGTGGTTTTTACTGATTCCTGTTTATCATCCTTAGAACTGACTTGGCTAGCTGTAGATGTTATATCTTCCTTTTTGCTTTCGACCACAGTTTGCTGTTTACCTTCCGAAATTGTTGTTAGAGATTCCTTAGTGATTTCGCTGGCGCTTGATACAGATTCAAGTTTAGACTCTTGTGTTTCTGAGGTGGTCTTAGTCAAAGATTCCTTTTTGGTTTCAAGTTTTTCACTTTCGTCCTTGCTGATAGTGGAAGTTACTGTTGCTTGTGTAATGGTTTCAATAGTTTTCACTTCACCAGCTTCACTCTTCGAACTAATATGGCTAGCCTCAGATTCTGGCCGTGACAATTGTTTCTCCTCAATAAGTGGCGATTTGTCGTCTTTTTTGCTTTCTGCCGAAGATATTAAAGACTCACGTCTTGATTCTTGGGCTTCCTGGGTGCTTGAAATCAAAGATTCTTTTCGGGTTTCCTCGGCAGTTGAAATTATTGATTCTTTGCGTGATTCTTGTTTTTCAGTGTCGCTGGCAGTTCCTACATGACTGGCTACAGATTCAGGGCGGGAGGCTTCTTTAATTTCTTGTGTAGATGATTTATCATCTTTTTGACTTTCGGTGGTAGATACTAGAGATTCGCTTCTTAATACTGTCTTCTCTTCAGTAGTTGAGACCACCGACTCCTTTCTGGAGGCAGCTGATACCAGCTCTTCTTTCTCTGTGCCTTCTTGTTCATGTTTTTCACTGTCGCTCTTTAAGCTGGTGTGACTGGTTACAGAAACGGGACGTGATTCTTCCTTGTCGTCTTCTTTTTTGGATTCAGAACTGACATGACTAGCAACTGAGGCAGGACGAGAGGTCGACTTTTCTTCAGGTGTTGAGGGTTTTTCATCTGTCTTAATTTCAACAGTTTCAACAGTTGATACTTGTTTAGTTTCTATGATTTCTTCGGTAACAGAAATCAATGATTCTTTTTCAGCTTCACTCTTTGAGCTAACATGACTTGTGATAGATTCTGAGCGTGAGATTTCTTTTTCTTCGGTGCTAGGGGATTTGTCATCTTTTTTGCTTTCAGCTGTTGATAGGAGAGATTCACGTCTAGATTCTGGTTTGTCTTCTGTGGTTGATGGTTCTTTCTCAGCTTCTGTCTTGGAACTGACATGGCTGGTTACGGACTCCGGACGTGAGGTTTCCCTTTCTGAAGATTTTTCGTCCTTCTTACTATCAGCTGTTGGTATGACAGACTCACGTCGAGATTCAGCTTTTTCTTCTGATGATTCTTTTTCAGCTTCTGCTTTAGAGCTGATATGACTGGCTACGGACTCGGAACGTGAAGCTTCTTTTTCTTCGGTGACGGAAGATTTGTCGTCCTTTTTACTTTCAGCTGTTGATAGGACAGATTCACGTCTGGATTCAGCTTTTTCTTCTGTAACCGAAATTAATGACTCTTTTCTGGAGGTTTCTTTTTTTGCTTCACTCTTTGCACTGACATGGCTGACTGCAGACTCTGGGCGAGAAGCTTTCTTTTCTTCTGAAACAGGCGATTTTTCATCCTTTTTACTTTCAGCTACAGATAAGACAGACTCGCGTCTAGATTCTGCTTTTTCTTCTGATGTTTCTTTTTCAGCTTCGCTCTTGGTGCTGACATGACTGGCTATCGACTCTGGACGAGAAGGTTGCTTTTCTTCAGTGACAGACGATTTGTCATCCTTTTTACTTTCAGCTGTTGATATGACAGACTCACGTCTGGATTCAGCCTTTTCTTCTGTAACTGAAACTAACGACTCTTTTCTTGATGGTTCTTTGTCTGCCTCACTCTTTGAGCTGACATGGCTGGCTACGGATTCTGGGCGTGAAGCTTCCTTTTCTTCTGTGATGGAAGATTTTTCATCCTTTTTGCTGTCTGCTGTTGATATAACAGATTCACGTCTGGATTCAGATTTTTCTTCTGTAACAGAAATTAATGACTCTTTTCGTGATGGATCTTTTTCAGCTTCACTCTTTGAGCTGACATGACTGGCTACGGACTCGGGGCGAGAAGCTTCCTTTTCTTCCGAGACAGAAGATTTTTCATCATTTTTACTTTCAGCTGTCGATAAGATGGACTCACGTCTAGATTCCGATTTTTCTTCAGATGTTTCTTTTTCTATTTCACTCTTGGTGCTGACATGACTGGCTACAGACTCTGGTCGAGAAACTTCCTTTTGTTCAGAGACAGTCGATTTTTTACTTTCAGCAGTCGATACGATGGACTCACGTCTAGATTCTGCCTTTTCTTCTGATGTTTCTTTTTCAGCTTCACTCTTGGTGCTGACATGGCTGACTGCAGACTCTGGACGAGAAGTTTCCTTTTCTTCAGTGACAGACGATTTGTCATCCTTTTTGCTTTCAGCTGTTGATATGAGAGATTCACGTCTTGATTCGACCTTTTCTTCTGTAACAGAAATTAATGACTCCTTTCGTGATGCTTCCTTTTCTGCCTCACTCTTTGAGCTGACATGGCTGGCTACAGACTCCGGACGAGAAGCTTCTTTTTCTTCTGTAACAGAAGATTTTTCATCCTGTTTGCTTTCTGCTGTTGATACAATAGACTCACGTCTAGATTCTGGTTTTTCTTCTGTGGTTGAAATTATTGATTCTTTTCTCGATGTTTCCTTTTCAGCCTCGCTCTTTGAACTGACTACGGACTCTGGGCGAGATGCTTCCTTTTCTTCTGTGATAGAAGATTTCTCATCCTTCTTACTTTCTGCTGTCGATACGACAGACTCACGTCTGGATTCTGGTTTTTCTTCTGTAACTGAAACTAACGACTCTTTTCTTGATGGTTCTTTTTCTGCTTCGCTCTTTGAGCTGACATGGCTGGCTACGGATTCTGGGCGTGAAGCTTCCTTTTCTTCTGTGACAGAAGATTTTTCATCCTTTTTACTTTCAGCTGTTGATAAGACGGACTCACGTCTAGATTCTTCTTGTTTTTCTTCCGTAACTGAAACTAGTGACTCTTTTCTTGATGCTTCCTTTTCAGCCTCACTCTTTGAACTGACATGGCTGACTACGGACTCTGGACGTGAAGCTTCCTTTTCTTCAGCGACAGAAGACTTTTCATCCTTTTCAGTTTCTGCTTTGGATACGATAGACTCACGTCTAGATTCTTCTTTTTCTGCTGTAACTGAGGGTTCTTTTTCAGCCTCACTCTTTGAACTTGTTACGGACTCTGGTCGTGAAGCTTCCTTTTCATCTTTTTTAGATTCTGGTTTTTCTTCTGTAACTGAAACTAATGACTCTTTTCTTGATGGTTCCTTTTCAGCCTCACTCTTTGAACTGACATGGCTGACTACGGACTCTGGACGTGAAGCTTCCTTTACTTCAGTGACAGACGACTTTTCATCCTTTTCAGTTTCTGCTTTGGATACGATAGACTCACGTCTAGATTCTTCTTTTTCTGCTGTAACTGAGGGTTCCTTTTCTGCCTCACTCTTTGAACTGACATGGCTTACTACGGACTCTGGGCGAGATGCTTCCTTTTCTTCAGCGACAGAAGACTTTTCATCCTTTTCAGTTTCTGCTTTAGATACGATAGACTCACGTCTAGATTCTTCTTTTTCTTCTGTTGCTGAAACTAATGACTCTTTTCGTGAGGGTTCTTTTTCAGCCTCACTCTTTGAACTGACTACGGACTCTGGTCGTGAAGCTTCCTTTTCATCTTTTTTAGTTTCTGGTTTTTCTTCTGTAACTGAAACTAAAGACTCTTTTCTTGATGGTTCCTTTTCAAACTCACTCTTTGAACTGACTACGGACTCTGGACGAGATGCTTCCTTTTCTTCTGTGATAGAAGATTTCTCATCCTTCTTACTTTCTGCTGTCGATACGACAGACTCACGTCTAGATTCTGGTTTTTCTTCTGTAGCTGAAACTAAAGACTCTTTGCGTGAAGGTTCCTTTTCTGCCTCACTCTTTGAACTGACATGGCTGACAACGGACTCAGGGCGTGAAGCTTCCTTTTCTTCTGTGACAGCTGATTTTTCATCCTTTTTACTTTCAGTTGTAGATAAGATAGATTCGCGTCTAGATTCAGATTTTTCTTCTGTGATTGAAACTAAAGATTCTTTTCGGGATTTTTCAGCTGCATCTGTTTCTGGTTTGTCCTCAGCTGCCAGTTTATCTACTTCATCCTTAGAGCTGGTGGGACTGGCCACAGATGTTGTTGTGGGTGACTTGTCATCCTTTTTGCTTTCGGTTGCGGATAGCAAAGATTCACGTCTAGATTCTGTCTTATCTTCAGTGGTTGAAACGATCGATTCTTTGCGTGATTCAGCATCCTTTTGAACTGATTTTTCATCTTCCTTTGAAGAAACTGTAGATTCGGGCCGTGAAATATCTTTGTGTTCGGCAGCAGGTGATTTATCATCTTTCTTAGATTCGGCTGTGGAGAGCACAGATTCTGGTCGTGATTCTTCCTTTGCACTGGCTTGGCTAGTTACGGATTGAGGACGGGATTCGTCCTTATCTTTATCAACTACTTCTTTGGCATCATCTTTTGTGCTTGCTTGACTTGTAATGGACTCAGAGCGGGACACTTCCTTGTCTTTCATGTCATGCTTGGCAGTTACCGATTCAGGACGAGGTGATGGTGATTTATCAGTTGTTTGGCTTTCAGATTCGGTTTTATCTTTATCTTCCAATGGACTAGATGGGAAATCATGTTTGTCATCAAATGTATCTTCATCGCGAGTCAAATCCTTTTCGCTATAAGTGCTGATGGCCGACTCTCTTCTCCATTCCAAATCCATGCTGGATACGGACTCATCAGCAGCTTCCTTAGCATCCTTGGCTCTGAGTTCTTTGAGCTGCATTTTTTCCGAAACTTCTATCTTATCTTTTTCCTCGATTGACACAGGGCCTGAAGACTTTAGATCGGGCGATGATTTTTCTGATTCAATTTCTGTTGTGGGTACCTTGTCCAAGACAGGCTTTTCCTTTTCGGCAATACCTTCTGTAATGGTGGCTGGGGTAAATTGTATAGAGCCTTTGGGACAAATTTCAATTTCCTCGCCTCCATCTTCACTGCTGGCAGTAACTAACATTCTTTGTACAGTGGCCGATTCAGCTTCTATCTCATCCGAAGATTTGAGTTTTTCTTCCAGTTCTTTTTCATCAAAGTCGGGTATAATTTCAGTTATGTCCTTTTCGGATTTCAAAACTTTAGCTACATCAGCCACAATTTTAAAGACTTCTTCTTCTCTGGGCGACACTGGTCTAATGGGCAAAGGTTCACCCAATATTTGACCGACCTCGGTGGGAGGTGAAGTACGTTGATGTTCTTCTTCCTCTTCCTTAATGTCATGCAATACGGCGGCTTCATCCCGTTCGGCAATTGTAATTTTCAATTCAGGTGAATCCATAGTAGTAATATGTGTCTCTCTAAGTTCTGAGATAAAGCCAACTTCATCATCATCTTTGGTTGTGGCTTCTGTTGCTAAAGAAGTTACAGATTTCTTGATGACTTCTTCTACAACTTCTTCCTTATGTTCCTCTTCGGAGGCGGCTTTAACGCTGGTATCAACTAATTTCACAAGGTCTTTGGTAATAGCAGTTATAGTGGTTGAAACTTCTTCTTGTATATCTTGAATTAATGACTTGCCAGCTGTTTTGACATCCTCTACAGTTGTGGTGGCTTCTTTGGTAATCTCATCGGTTTGTTTGGTAATCGATTCCTTAACGTCTTGCACCACATCGACTGTGGTTTCCTTGAGCTCTGTGAAGGTATCAGTTGTGGTTTTTAATGCTGACTTGGCGTCGGCTTCAATTGTGCTAGTGATCTTGTCCTTTTCCTCCTTAATTTCTGTTAGCTTTTCGCTAACAGTTTCTGAGACATCTTTTTTAATCTCCTCGTAGGTTTCAGTGGCTTTTTGGAGGCTGGTCTCTACGGAAGCTTCGACATCTGTTACAGTTTCTTCAATCTTTTCTGTAACGGAATCTTTAACTTCTTTTATTTCGGACAGTGTTGATTTTGCAGTAGTTTCTGGGAAGGTTTGTCTTTGTTCCACTGAGTCTGTGGCACATGTAGCTAATTGTTCTGTTGACTCTTTTAATTCATCCATTTTTTGTGAAACATCGATTAAGGCATGAGAAGAATCTTTAAGTTTTTCGATTTCTATTGATTCATCAACTTGCTCAGTGGGTTCAGTGCAAGTTTTGTCATCGGCTGTCTTTGTGGCAAACTTCAATACATCTTCAGTTGTTTCTTTAATGTCAGTTACAGTTTTAGCAATTTCTTCAGTAGACTCCTTGACTTCTGTGGTTAGTTTTTCAACTTGTTCTGTTACCTTTTCGGCAACTGCTTCAGTTTCTTTGCCGAAAATATCCTTGACATCTTTTACAAAACCGCTAATAGCATCAAATATTCCCTTGGACTCAGCTTTAGCCTCTTCAACCTTTTCTGAAATGGTTTCTTCGACTTCTTGTTTAGCCTCAGTTTTGGAGTCTTGTTCGGTTAATTTGGCTTCAACTGTAACGAATTCCTTTTCAAGTACTTCTTCAAGTGCTGGCGCTTCATCAATAGGTGTGGAAATAGTTTCGGTAACAGCGAACTGGGTTTCCTGTTTCAAATCTTGTACTTGTGGTTTGGTTTCTTGTGGGAAATCGCCATCGGCCACATCGACAGGGCTGGATGATGTTGGCAATTGTCCTACCTGGGTTGTGGCCTTGATTTCAATAGTGAATTGTTCTTTTTTGTCCTTAATATCTTCTGTCAACTCTTTGGGGGCCTCATCTACTGGTGAGGAAACGGTTTCAACTGGGGAGGTTGAAACTTTGCCAGTATCTTTAGCTTCTTTCAATGCTTCTGGAGATAATTTCTTCTCTTCATCTTTAGTACTTGTTGGTTCAGTTGGAGAAGATTCTTTAGACTTTGTTGCTACTTCTTCCTTTGCAGCATCGGTCACAGAGGGTTTACGTGAAGGTTCCTTTGATTCAGCTTCGTCCTTGACACTTCCAACTTCTTCTGCAAGTTCTGGAGCTTCATCGATAGGAGTTGAAACTGTATCTGTTACGGCAAACTTATTTTCCTGTGTCAATTCATGAATTTGTTCTATTGGCTTTTCTGGGAAATCACCTTCAGCAACATCGACCGGGCTGGATGATGTTGGTAGTTGGCCTGCCTCAGTGGTAGTTTTTAGTTCAATAGTGAATTGCTCTTTCTTGGCCTTGAGATCCTCTGTCACCTCTTTAGCAGCTTCATCTACTGGTGAAGAAACGGTTTCGATTTTGGAGGGTGAAATTTTGCCAGTGTCTACAGCTTCGACAATGGAAGCTGGTTTAGATAGTTCTTTAGGTGAAGGCGATTTTTTATCTTCATCTGTAACACTTCCAGCTGCTGCTGATTCTGGTCGGGATGATTCTTTAGATTTGCTTACATCTTCATCCTTAGTGCTGGCAGTCTCAGAAGGTTTAGGTGAAGTAGCCTTTGATTCAGGCTCGGATTCAGTTTTGGTACTTCCGCTCACAGGTGCTTCTTTTTCAAATGCTGGTGCTTCATCAATGGGAGTTGAAACAGTTTCGGTTACAGCAAACTTGGTTTCTTCAATCAAATCTTCTACTTGTTGCTTAGGTTCCTGTGGGAAATCTCCATCTGCAACATCTACAGGGCTGGATGTTGTTGGCAATTGTCCGGCAGGTGCAGCTTTTTTGAGATCAATGGTGAATTGTTCTCTCTTGGCTTTAAGGTCTTCCACTTCATCTTTAGCAGCCTCATCTACTGGTGAGGAAACTGTTTCAAATTGGGAGGGTGAAATTTTGCCAGCAGAAATAGCCTCATCAATTGAGGTTGGCCGTGTGGGTTGTTCAGATGTGGGAGATGGTTCAGAAATTTCTTTTGGTTTTTCAGGCGATACCACTTTCTCTTCCTTCTTAACGGATTCTAATGATTTTGTAACATCGTCTTTGGTGACATCAGTTACAGAGGGTTTACGAGAGGATTCCTTTGATTGAGCAACCGATGTAGCTTCATGATCACTGGCTTTACTTTCTGCTACAGATTCCGGACGAGATGGTTCTTTAGATGCAGTTTCAGTTTCCTTTTGTTCTGCAAGTTTTTCAGCTTCTTTGGATTCAACAATTATTTTATCATCTTGTTTAGCTTCAATAACCGACTGCTGTTCAGAGTCTTCAAAACTGCCAGTAGCTGAAACAGGACGTGATACTTCTTTTGATTCAGTAGGAGAAGGCTCTTTAGACTCAGCTTTTATAACATCAGCTGGTGCGACAACTGGTGATTTCTCATCTTTCTTACTTTCTGCTATTGATGACTTTCGTGATGGTTCTTTCGAATCAGCTGGGGATTGCTTATCTTTTTCGCTTTCGGCTACAGAAACAGGCTGGGAAGGCTCCTTAGAATCAGCAGGAGATTTTACGTCTTTCTTGCTTTCTGCAATAGATGCCTTTCGGGAAACATCTTCAGATTCTTCAGCAGATTTCTTATCTTTTTCACTTTCAGCGACAGATACTGGTCTTGAAGGTTCTTTGGATTCTGCAGGTGATGTTTCATCTTTCTTGCTTTCTGCGATTGATTCTTTACGTGATACATCTACAGATTCTTCCGCTGATTTTTTATCCTTTTCACTTTCAGCGACAGATACTGGCCGTGAAGGTTCTTTCGACTCAGCAGGTGATTTTTCATCTTTCTTGCTGTCTGCAATTGATTCTATTGGTGATACATCCACAGATTCTTCGGCGGATTTCTTATCTTTTTCACTTTCAGCTACAGATACTGGTCGTGAAGGTTCCTTCGACTCAGCAGGTGATTTTTCATCTTTCTTGCTTTCTGCGATTGACTCTTTTCGTGATACATCCACAGAGTGTTCGGCGGATTTCTTATCCTTTTCACTTTCAGCTACAGATAATGGTCGTGAAGGTTCTTTGGATTCTGTAGGTGATTTTTCATCTTTCTTGCTTTCAGCAATAGATGCCTTTCGGGAAACTACCTCGGCTTCTTCTACAGATTTCTTATCTTTTTCACTCTCAGCGACAGATACTGGTCGTGAAGGTACTTCAGATTCTGTAGGTGATTTTACATCTTTCTTGCTTTCTGCAATTGATTCTTTACGTGATACATCTTCAGATACTTCTGCTGATTTCTTATCCTTTTCACTTTCAGCGACAGATACTGGCCTTGAAGATTCTTTGGATTCTGCAGGTGATTTTTCATCTTTCTTGCTTTCTGCAATTGATTCTTTACGTGATTCATCTACAGATTCCTCCACTGATTTCTTATCCTTTTCACTTTCAGCGACAGATACTGGTCGTGAAGGTTCTTTGGATTCTGTTGGTGATTTTTCATCTTTCTTGCTTTCAGCAATAGATGCCTTTCGGGAAACTTCCTCGGCTTCTTCTACAGATTTCATATCTTTTTCACTCTCAGCGACAGATACTGGTCTTGAAGGTTCTTTGGATTCTGCAGGTGATTTTTCATCTTTCTTGCTTTCTGCAATTGATTCTTTTCGTGATACATCTACAGATTCTTCCGCTGATTTCTTATCCTTTTCACTTTCAGCGACAGATACTGGTCGTGAAGGTTCTTTGGATTCTGCAGGTGATTTTTCATCTTTCTTGCTCTCTGCAATTGATTCTTTACGTGATACATCTTCAGATACTTCTGCTGATTTCTTATCCTTTTCACTTTCAGCGACAGATACTGGTATTGAAGGTTCTTTGGATTCTGCAGGTGATTTTTCATCTTTCTTGCTTTCTGCAATTGATTCTTTTCGTGATACATCTACAGATTCTTCCGCTGATTTCTTATCCTTTTCACTTTCAGCGACAGATACTGGTCGTGAAGGTTCTTTGGATTCTGCAGGTGATTTTTCATCTTTCTTGCTCTCTGCAATTGATTCTTTACGTGATACATCTACAGATTCTTCCGCTGATTTCTTATCCTTTTCACTTTCAGCGACAGATACTGGTCTTGAAGGTTCTTTGGATTCTGCAGGTGATTTTTCATCTTTCTGGCTTTCTGCAATTGATTCTTTTCGTGATACATCTACAGATTCTTCCGCTGATTTCTTATCCTTTTCACTTTCAGCGACAGATACTGGTCGTGAAGGTTCTTTGGATTCTGCAGGTGATTTTTCATCTTTCTTGCTTTCCGCAATAGATGCCTTTCGGGATACTACCTCAGCTTCTTCTACAGATTTCTTATCCTTTTCACTTTCAGCGACAGATACTGGTCGTGAAGGTTCTTTGGATTCTGCAGGTGATTTTTCATCTTTCTTGCTCTCTGCAATTGATTCTTTACGTGATACATCTACAGATTCCTCAGTTAGTTTCTTATCTTTTTCACTTTCAGCCACTGATACAGGTCGTGAAGGTTCTTTGGACTCTGCAGGTGATTTTTCATCTTTTGTACTCTCAGCAACTTCCTCGGCTTCTTCTACGGATTTCTTATCCTTTTCACTTTCAGCTACAGATACTGGTCGTGATGGTTCTTTCGACTCAGCAGGAGATTTTTCATCTTTTTTGCTTTCTGCAATAGATTCCTTTCTGGAAACATCTTCAGATTCGTCAGCAGGTTTCTTATCTTTTTCACTTTCAGCAACAGACACTGGTCTTGAAGGTTCTTTCGATTCTGCAGGAGATTTTTCATCTTTCTTGCTTTCTGTAATAGATGCCTTTCTGGAAACATCTTCAGATTCTTCCACAGATTTCTTATCCTTTTCACTTTCAGCTACAGAAATTGGTCGTGAAGGTTCTTTGGATTCTGCGGGCGATTTTTCGTCTGTCTTGCTTTCTGCAATTGATGCTTTACGTGAAACTTCTAGCTCATCAACGGATTTCTTATCAATTTCACTTTCTGTCACCGAAACTTGCCGTGAAGGTTCTTTCGACTCTGCAGTAGATTTTTCATCTTTCTTGCTTTCTGCAATTGATTCTTTTCGTGATACAGATTCTTCCGCCGATTTCTTATCTTTTTCACTTTCTGCTACTGATACTGGACGTGAAGGTTCTTTCGATTCAGCAGGTGATTTTTCATCTTCCTTGCTTTCTGCAATGGATTCTTTACGTGATACGTCTACAGATTCCTCCGCTGATTTTTTATCCTTTTCGCTTTCAGCGACAGATACTGGTCTTGAAGGTTCTTTGGATTCTGCAGGTAATTTTTCATCTTGCTTGCTTTCAGCAATAGAAGCCTTTCGTGAAATATCATCGGCTTCTTCCACAGATTTCTTATCCTTTTCACTTTCAGCTACAGATACTGATCGTGAAGGTTCTTTGGATTCTGCAGGCGATTTTTCATCTTTCTTGCGTTCTGTAATAGATGCCTTTCTTGAAACATCTTCAGATTCTTCCACAGATTTCTTATCCTTTTCACTTTCAGCGACAGAAATTGGTCGTGAAGGTTCTTTGGATTCTGCGGGCGATTTTTCGTCTGTCTTGCTTTCAGCAATTGAAGATTTGCCTGAAACTTCCAGCTCTTCAACGGACTTTTTATCAGTTTCACTTTCAGTCACTGAAATTTGTCGTGAAGGTTCTTTCGATTCTGCACTTGATTTTTCATCTTGCTTGCTTTCAGCAATAGATGCCTTTCGTGAAATATCCTCGGCTTCTTCCACAGATTTCTTATCCTTTTCACTTTCAGCAACAGATACTGGTCGTGAAGGTTCCTGAGATTCTGCAGGAGATTCTTTCTTGCTTTCAGCAACTGATGTTTTGCGATAAAGTTCCATTTCTTCTATTGATTTCTTATCCACTTCACTTTCAACAACAGATACTGGTCGTGAAGGTTCCTTAGATTCTGCTGGCGATTTTTCATCTTTCTTGCTTTCAACTATAGACGACTTACGTGATGGTTCCTTCGATTCTGTAGGTGAGGCTTCTTTCGATTCCTTTTCACTTGCACCGGAAGCTTCTGTTTTTGATAGTTCTTCGGCTGGTTTCTTATCCATTTCGGATTCAGCCACAGACACCGGTCGGGAAGGTTCTTTGGATTCTGCAGGTGATTTTACATCTTTCAGGCTTTCAGCAACTGATGTTTTACGTGAAACTTCTAGCTCATCAACGGACTTCTTATCTACTTCACTTTCAGTGACTGATACTGGCCGTGATGGTTCCTTCGATTCTACTGGCGATGCTTTATCTTTTTCACTTACGGCAGCTGATTCTGGTAGTGAAGGTTCTTTAGATTCTACTGGTGATTTTTCATCGGTTTTGCTTTCTGCAATTGATGATTTGCGAGAAAGTTGGATTTCTTCAACTGATTTCTTATCTATTTCACTTTCTGTTGCAGATACTGGTCGTGATGGTTCTTTAGATTCTGTAGGTGACTTTCTATCTTTCATGCTGTCAGCAATTGATGACTTAGGTGAAACTTCTACTTCATCAACGGGCTTCTTATCTTTTTCACTATCAGTGACTGATACTGGTCTTGAAGGTTCTTTGGATTCTGCAGGTGATTTTTCATCTGTCTTGCTTTCAGCAATTGATGGCTTACGAGATGGTTCCTTTGATTCGACTGGCGATGCTTTATCTTTTTCACTCACAGCTACAGATTCTGGTAGTGAAGGTTCTTTGGATTCTACTGGTGATTTGTCATCTTTTTTGCTTTCAGCAATTGATGTTTTGCGTGATACTTCTACTTCATCAACGGACTTCTTATCTATTTCACTTTCAGCAACTGATACTGGCCGTGATGGTTCTTTGGATTCTGCTGGAGATTTCTCATCTTTCTTGCTTTCAGCAATTGATGGTTCCTTAGATTCGACTGGTGATGCTTTATCCTTCTCACTCACAGCTACAGATTCTGGTAGTGAAAGTTCTTTAGTTTCCACTGGTGATTTTTCATCTTTTTTACTTTCTGCAATTGATGTTTTGCGAGAAGCTTCTTCAAGCTCTTCTGAAAGTTTCTTGTCTTTTTCGCTACTGGCAACAGAAACAGGACGTGAAGGTTCTTTGGATTCTGCTGGAGATTTCTCATCTTTCTTGCTTTCAGCAATTGATGGCTTACGAGATGGTTCCTTTGATTCAACTGGCGATGCTTTGTCCTTTTCACTTACTGCTACAGATTCTGGTAATGAAGTTTCTTTAGGTTCCACTGGTGATTTGTCATCTTTCTTACTTTCTGCTATTGACGATTTCCGTGAAACTTCTACTTCATCAACGGACTTCTTATCGATTTCACTTTCTGCTACTGATACTGGCCTTGAATGTTCCTTGGACACTTCTTCAAGTTCTTCTGAAAGTTTCTTATCTTTTTCGCTACTAGCAACAGAAACTGGGCGTGAAGGTTCTTTGGATTCTGCTGGAGATTTCTCATCTTTCTTGCTTTCAGTAATTGATGGTTTACGAGATGGCTCCATTGATTCGCCTGGCGATGTTTTATCCTTTTCACTCACAGCTACAGATTCTGGTAAGGAAGGTTCTTTAGATTCCACTGGTGATTTTTCATCTTTCTTACTTTCTGCAATTGATGTTTTACGAGAAGCATCTTCGAGTTCGTCTGAAAGTTTCTTATCTTTTTCGCTACTGGCAACAGAAACTGGGCGTGAAGGTTCTTTTGATTCTGCAGGTGATTTTTCATCTTTCTTGCTTTCAGTAATTGATGTTTTGCGTGAAACTCCTACTTCATCGACGGACTTTTTATCTATTTCACTTTCTGCGACTGATACTGGCCGTGAAGGTTCTTTGGATTCTGCTGGAGATTTCTCATCTTTCTGGCTTTCAGCAATTGATGTTTTACGAGAAGCTTCTTCGAGTTCTTCAGAAAGTTTCTTGTCTTTTTCGCTACTAGCAACAGAAACTGGGCGTGAAGGTTCTTTTGATTCTGCTGGAGATGTCTCATCTTTTTTGCTTTCAGCAATTGATGGCTTTCGAGATGGTTCCCTTGATTCGGCTGGCGATGCCTTGTCCTTTTCACTCACAGCAACAGATTCTGGTAGTGAAGGTTCTTTGGATTCTACTGGTGATTTGTCATCTTTCTTGCTTTCAGCAATTGATGTTTTGCGTGAAACTTCTACTTCATCAACGGACTTCTTATCTATTTCACTTTCAGCAACTGATACTGGTCGTGAAGTTTCTTTGGTTTCTGCTGGAGATTTCTCATCTCTCATGCTTTCAGCAATTGATGGCTTACGAGATGGTTCCATTGATTCGACTGGCGATGCCTTATCCTTTTCAGTCACAGCAACAGATTCTGGTAGTGAAGGTTCTTTAGATTCCACTGGTGATTTGTCATCTTTCTTGCTTTCAGCAATTGATGTTTTGCGTGAAACTTCTACTTCATCAACTGATTTCTTATCTATTTCACTTTCAGTGACTGATACTGGGCGTGAGGGTTCTTTGGATTCTGCTGGAGATTTCTCATCTTTTTTGCTTTCAGAAATTGATGGTTTACGAGATGGTTCCTTTGATTCGACTGGCGATGCCTTATCCTTTTCACTCACAGCTACAGATTCTGGTATTGAAGGTTCTTTAGATTCCACTGGTGATTTGTCATCTTTCTTGCTTTCAGCAATTGATGTTCTGCGTGATACTTCTACTTCATCAACGGACTTCTTATCTATTTCACTTTCAGCAACTGATACTGGCCGTGAAGGTTCTTTAGATTCTGCTGGAGATTTCTCATCTTTCTTGCTTTCTGCAATTGATGGTTCCTTTGATTCGACTGGTGATGCTTTATCCTTCTCACTCACAGCTACAGATTCTGGTAGTGAAAGGTCTTTAGTTTCCACTGGTGATTTTTCATCTTTTTTACTTTCTGCAATTGATGTTTTGCGAGAAGCTTCTTCAAGCTCTTCTGAAAGTTTCTTGTCTTTTTCGCTACTGGCAACAGAAACAGGACGTGAAGGTTCTTTGGATTCTGCTGGAGATTTCTCATCTTTCTTGCTTTCAGCAATTGATGGCTTACGAGATGGTTCCTTTGATTCGACTGGCGATGCCTTATCCTTTTCACTCACAGCTACAGATTCTGGTAGTGAAGGCTCTTTAGATTCCACTGGTGATTTGTCATCTTTCTTGCTTTCAGCAATTGATGTTTTGCGTGAAACTTCTACTTCATCAACGGACTTCTTATCTATTTCACTTTCAGTGACTGATACTGGCCGTGAAGGTTCTTTGGATTCTGCTGGAGATTTCTCATCTTTCTTGCTTTCAGCAATTGATGGTTTACGAGATGGCTCCTTTGATTCGACTGGCGATGCTTTGTCCTTTTCACTCACAGCTACAGATTCTGGTAGTGAAGGCTCTTTAGATTCCACTGGTGATTTGTCATCTTTCTTGCTTTCAGCAATTGATGTTCTGCGTGAAACTTCTACTTCATCCACAGACTTTTTATCTATTTCACTTTCAGTGACTGATACTGGTCGTGAAGGTTCTTTGGATTCTGCTGGAGATTTCTCTTCTTTCTTGCTTTCAGCAACTGATGGCTTACGTGATGGTTCCTTTGATTCCACTGGCGATGCTTCCTTTTCACTCACAGCTACAGATTCTGGCAGCGAAGGTTCTTTAGATTCCACTGGTGATTTGTCAATTTTCTTGCTTTCAGCAATTGATGTTTTGCGTGAAACTTCTACTTCATCAACGGACTTCTTATCTATTTCACTTTCAGCGACTGATACTGGCCGTGAAGGTTCTTTGGATTCTGCTGGAGATTTCTCTTCTTTTTTGCTTTCAGCAACTGATGGCTTACGTGATGGTTCCTTTGATTCCACTGGCGATGCTTTGTCCTTTTCACTCACAGCTACAGATTCTGGTAGCGAAGGTTCTTTAGATTCCACTGGTGATTTGTCATCTTTCTTGCTTTCAGCAATTGATGTTTTGCGTGAAACTTCTACTTCATCAACGGACTTCTTATCTATTTCACTTTCAGCGACTGATACTGGCCGTGAAGGTTCTTTGGATTCTGCTGGAGATTTCTCTTCTTTCTTGCTTTCAGCAACTGATGGCTTACGTGATGGTTCCTTTGATTCTACAGGCGATGTTTTATCTTTTTCACTCACTGCTACAGATTCTGGTTGTGAAGGTTCCTTAGATTCTAGTGGTGATTTGTCATCCTTCTTGCTTTCTGCAATTGATGTTTTACGTGATGCTTCTTCAAGTTCTTCTGAAAGTTTCTTGTCCTTTTCGCTACCGGCAACAGAAACGGGGCGTGAAGGTTCTTTTGATTCAGCGGGTGATTTTTCGTCTTTTTGTGCCTTTTCACTTTCAGCAACAGAAGCTGGACGTGATGGCTCTTTGGACCCAGCTGGTGATTTTTCATCCTTTTTGCTTTCGGCAACAGAAATGGTAGATTTTCTTCTTTCTTCAGCTTCTTTAGGTTCAGCTGATGGTTTGCGACTGCTTTGCAGAGATTTTTGAATTTCTACTTCAATAGCTTCCTCGATAGTGGGAGGACTGTCTACTGAGACTGTGTCGTCGCGTTCTTTGGGTTTCTCGGGAGCTTTGGTTGTTGGCATTTGAGCGGGTATTTCATCTTCGGAGGTTATATCACTGGTTTCTTTTTCGTCTGGCGAACTAATAGATTTTTTCTTTTCTTTGGTTTCCGAAACCTTTGTAACTTCCAATTGTTTTTCCACAATTTCCTTCTTTTCTTCTGTAGGAATTGCAGCGATAGGAGATGTAGGCTTTTCTGCTAATTTCTCTTCGA
Organism: Calliphora vicina; assembly: GCF_958450345.1. Lineage (NCBI taxonomy): Eukaryota > Metazoa > Arthropoda > Insecta > Diptera > Calliphoridae > Calliphora > Calliphora vicina. Next base: position 119,974,274 of record NC_088783.1, read on the forward strand.
CCTGTTCTTTTTCTTCGTGAGCTTCTTCTTTAGTAGGAGATGCTGGTTTTTCCTCAGGAGTTGATACTTTCTCAACAGGAGATGCAGGCTTTTCTGTTGGTGAAGGAGTTCTTTCCTTTTCGGAGATTTCTTTGGGCTGCTCTTCAGTTGGTTGCTCAATTTCTTTTTCTTCCGTTTCCTTTTCTTCTTTGGCCAATTCTTCTTTTTGTGAAATGGTTTTACCGCTCTCTTGGGCTTCCTTTTCGTATACGCCTAAATCAGCTTCTTCATGAACTGGCAAATCGGCCACTTCATCTGGTGTCTTAACAACATCACGCATAAGATTCTGTTGAGCATCAAATGTCATTTTCATGGGTAGAACACGTTCAGCAGTGGCTAGACCAACAGTGATCTTTTGCAAGGGAATTTCTTTTGCATCAGCACTAGGCTCGGTAGGTCGCATAGCCGAAGTAATAGCAGTGGCAGCAGCCATTGCATCAGTTTCCTTAGTTTCTTCTTTAACGTATTTTTCTTCAATAACCAGATCCTCTTTGATCTCGTCTAGGGGTATACGTTCATCCTCGGGCAGAGTAGGAGCGGTGGTGGCACCTGATTCAATGGTGGCGGAGAATTTCTCTTCAGGAAGACTTTCTTGCAAGTTGGCAGGTATGGGTTCAATGGGTATGCCCACTAAATCATCTTTGGTGTCGGAAGTTTTCTTAGCACTGCTAATTTTTTCTTCAGGGGTTACGGATGACAGCTCTTCATCAGTCTTGGCCAATTGTTCATCAGTTTTGGATTTAACAATATCCTTGGCTGCAGTAATAATGTCTTGCACTTCAGCCTTAATATCTGTCTCAATGGGTGAAGTAACTTTAATATCTTCGCCTTCAGCTGGTTCTTCTTCAGCCGCTTCCTCAGCTTCTTCGGCCTCTTCAGCAACCTCTTCATCTTCTTTCCTTTCAGATGAGACAGCAGTTTCTAATCTGGCCTTGCGTTCTTCAGCTTCCACCTTGGCTATGGCTGCCTCAATTTCTTCCTCTGCACTCTTTTTGCGTTTCTTTTCGGATTCCTGTGAGTCCCGTTGATGCTTCTGGATCTCTTCCTCTTTGGTCATGCTGCTTTCGACCATCGAGTCTTCGGTTACTTCTTCTTTTTCGATAATCAAATATTCATCTTCCTCGTCGGCTTCTGTAGTGCTGTCTTGTTTAGGAACTTCCCTGATTTCAGCCTTAATTTGATGATGTCGTTTCATTTCGTCACGGCTGAAAACAGCTTCAATTTCTCTAACCACCTCTTGTTCTTCTTTGAGGTCATCGAGTTCACGTTGTTTTTCAGCATCTAATTCTTGGGAAGCAGTCAAATCTTGTAGTTTCTTGGCAGCGGCTTGTTCGTCGGCCGAAGGTGTGGACACCAAGCTGGAGTCGGTGGTGCCACCCTTGTCCAGTCTAGATTTCTTCATATCAGCCACCTTGGGCTTAGGAGCCTTAATAGGACTGCCAGGAGCACGTTTTGAGGGAGAAGCACCACGAGGACGACGAGATATAGGCTTGCGTGGCTCGGCCGCTTTCCTTTCGGCAGCTGTGGTGGTAGCCACACGTCTGGAGGTAGTGGTTGAGGTTTGTCTAATAGTTTGTTGTTTTGATTCCAAAACCTTGCGGTTGTTGGCTTCTTTAGTGCTTTTGGCTGGTGTACTGCTGGGACTGGCCTTGGCAGCTCTGGTCATAATCTTTGATTTGACTTCTCTGGTGGCGGGTTTGGCGGCGTCTTGTTTGCGTGGTGTGGCTGTGGGTGAGCTCTTCTTTTCGGCCAAATCTTTCTTAACCACTTTACGTTCCAAGGACTTGGGTGGCCTGGTGTCAATGCGAGATCTAACCAAGGGCTTAACTTCAGCTCGGGGTTTCTCAGCCTTGACCTTAGCCACTTTGGCGGCTGGCTTAAGAGGTTCAGCTGTTTCAATAATTTCTTTGGCAGGAGGTGGGACTTGAGGTTGTGGCTTAACAATAACAACTTCCACCTTCTTCTCAGTAGTTTCTTTATTGTTTTCTACCTGTTCACCATCAACTTGATCACCATCTTTACTGGCGGTGTCAGCTGTAGGTTCGGGCAGAGCTTCATCTCCGGTTTCGACTGCTTGTTCATCAGTCTCTACGGAGTCTTCTTTCTTTTTGAGGGTTAAATGCTTCTCCTCTTCCTGATAGATTTTTTCGATTTTGTCTTCGTCGGCTGAAGAGGCAACAGCTTCTTTCATTTTGTTGTCTTGTTGCACAGCAACAGCGGCCGCTGCTACCGGCATGAATTTCGAGGGTTTGGTAATGGGTGCTGCCGGTTCTAGGGCAGATTTCAGAGTCTTGCGTGTGGTCACCACAGTTTGTATGGCAGGTGCTATAGATTTGGCAGTGCAGGTGGAATGCTTCATGAATTCCAAGTGTTTAAGTTTCTCCAGACCTTCTTGGATCTTAAAGTCGGGTGTGCTGCCGGGGAAGAGTATACGTGTTATGGAGTCATCGGGATTTGCCGGCTGCCAAACCAACAAAGCACATATAGAGGCCATATTTTGCAAGGGGAAATTGAAATCCCGGGTGTCACGAGCCGCAAATAAACGTTGATCGCCTGATTGCCATTTTTGCATAAATTCCTTTACTTCTTTGGAGTCTCGAGAAGGACTTATGACATACATATCCAAAGTACCATGGCCAACTTTGTGATAGAGATTAATGGGCTCGGGGGCACGGAAACAGTTTTGTGGTTTAAGATCCAATGACTTTAGATCACTGACTAGATTGTGGCCTCTTTCGAAGAGGTCCACCAATAGGGGATTGCGATCCTTGTCGCCATCGGGACTAGGTAAACCACCCTTGCGATCGGGAACATTGCAAAAGAAGTGACCAATCTGAGGATAAACATGGGCATCACGTTTACGTTCCACCACAGAGCTAAGACCCTGGATATTGGAGTTGTTTAAGCGGGTCATGAGGACAGCATCCAAGCGGTCGAGGTGTCTGACAAAATCCCAGAAACAGGCCTTGCGGTTAAAGCCACCATCGACTGGAAGAAAAGATGAATTTTAATAAGAAATATTTTGGATTGAAATTGAGAAGAGCTTACCCAACATATTAAAACCATTAATGCCAAATAAGGCAGCATCACCCTGGCCGCCGGGGAAGACATATAAAGTGGGATGTGTAAAGCGTATATTGCCCACAACATCCGAGGTCTCAAGTAGTTCACGTATGGAGGTGGGTACCAACATGGGAGCAAGATAATCTGCAAGATAAATAAATTAAAAATATAGTTCATTAATGGAAGCAAGAGAGAGGGATAACATACCTATAAAAGCATTAATGCTCTCACTGCTGGTGTCCAAAACATCAACAGGATTGATGCGTATTTTACATAGACGAGCAAAGCTCTTATCGGGCAACGTATGCCACAGACCACTATCAGCACAATGTATATTCATTGTTATGGTGTCTGCATAGGCGCGTATAACTCTTTGTACATCATGCTCTTGAAATGCTTCAGAAAAATCGCCAACCGAAAAGGTTCCATCCTAGAAGATAAGTAAAATAAATTTTAATTAGAAAATAAATTTGTAAGCAAAAGAGATTCTTATATTACCTGTAGTATCCAGGAACCATTGCCCGAGAATGTATAACCGGCATGGATTATATGACGATGGCGAGTAAAACTGCTAAGCATATTACGCATACATTGTATAAGAGTATTGTATTGAGGATGTATTAAAACCTCAGTGACTAGATTTTCACTAGCATACTGAATGAGTCGTTCGCCTGGAAATTAAAAAAAAAACAAAAAGGAGAGCAGAGTTAAACATTAGATAAAATCTGGTTTTAATTGCCAAGCTGTAGGATTTATGAAACCCCAAATGTATGCTACAAAATGAGTTTTAATTTCTTTTCAAACATCTTTTATGAGTTTTGATTATCAACCGGGCAAATATTTGCCAGGCTTTGAATGAATAAAACAACACAAAATGTGTGTTGTTGTGGTCATATCCACACACATGCAAACGTATGTAGTTGTGTAGCCCGCATTGTGTTTTGAGCAAAAAAACAAATAATTCATAAAACTAAAAAAAAGTGTCCTTAATTTTTTTGTCAACCGTAAATTTGTGACCGCAGACATAACAACAGAATGCTCGTATGAAAATGTAAGGTTGAATGGCTTTGCCTTGTGTGGAAAAGTGTGTGTGTATTGCTGCATATAAAAGTATGCTTCACAATATCCTCTGACCCAAAAGTATGCTACACAATGTCTGTTTTTATGTTTTTGTTTTCAATTTACAGCGTTTGTGGTTATTTTCCCTTTTGTGTGGCTTCGAAATCGAGGTTTCTAATCGTATTTTCTGTGTGTGTGTTGGCTTTTTATTAAAATTCATGAAATTTATTTTAGTATCTCAGTGTGTGGAACAATTTATGCGTGGGAGTTGTTTTATGTCAGGTCAGGTTTTTTTGTTTTGGATTTTTTTTTGTTGGTGATTATTAAGCAAAACGGAAGGATGTTTGGGTTAGAGACACACAATGAAACAGGAATCTGAATTCATGTGGAGAGTTTTATGTTTTCACATACGAGGGTCTTAGAAGAAGGGTTACAGTTTTGAGCAGTTTTAAGCCTTGTGTTTACGAGGCTTCTAAATTCTTTTAATTATTTTTCAAGTAGATGATGGAGGTGTAATGAATTACAAAATCCTTTGTTGTAAACATGCAGCAATGGAATTTCAAATTTGCAGAGAATATCGCAAATTTAAACTATATTTGTCTAAATGTGTGTGTGTAAATCAGTCTCACGTTCAAAATTTCAATCAGAAATAAATGAAATTTATTTGAAATGTTAATCATAGTCCTAGGCAATTTGCTATTGAAAATCAACAAAATCGGTTCAAAAGAAAAAAAGTTATGAAACAAAATGTGAGACTCTATATGGTGGATGAATTAAAAAGTACTTGAATGCAAACATACAGTGTTATTTAAACCTTTTTTGAAGTTTAAAAATAAGAAACTTTTAGTTATGCAAATTTAAAGTTGATTTAGCTATATTTATCTAAATGTGTGTGTGTGTAAATCAGCCTCACGTTCAAAATATCAAACTGAAATGAACGAGATTGGTACTAAATGTTTACAATAGTCCTAGGTATTTCGCTATTGAAAATCAGCAAAATCGGTTCAAAAGAAAAAAATTTGTGAAACAAAATTGAAGACATTAACTAGTGGAAAGAATGAAAAAGTTTTTTGTTTAGTTCTAGCATTGTTTAAGCTTTTATTTAATGAACTTTTCAACTTTAAACTAGTAAACGAGGAAAATACTGTAAATCCAAAGTCATTTTAGCTTTATATGTCCAAAAGGGTGTGTGTAAATCAGTGTCACGTTCCAAATATCAAACTGACATCAATGAACTTAGTACTAAATGCTTATCATAGTCCTAGGCAATGTGGTATTGAAAATCAGAAAAATCGGTTTAATAGAAAAACAAGTAAGAAAGTATGGTCGGTCAAGCCCGACCATATAATACCCTACACTAAGTAAAAGAGCAAACCAAAATTTCTTTTAAAATTTCAATAATTGATATTTTTGAGTGATTTTCGGAAGTGGGGTTATATGGAGGCTATGACCAATTATGGACCGATCACCATGAAATTAGGTCGTGTCATTTATGTCTATATTAAAGTTAACTATGTTGAATTTTGTGTGTTTACCAACATTTTTAAGCGATTTATGCACGTTAAAGTGATTTTCGGAAGCGGGTCTATATGGGAGCTATGATTAATTATGGACCGATCGTAACAAAATTTGGTGACATGAATTTTGTTTATATAAAACTTATTTGGAGCGGAATTTGTAGAGATACATATATAAATTAAACATTTATGACCGATAAAGTCCAATTTCGGGAGGACATTCGTATGGGGGCTAGGTGAAATAGTGGACCGATTTCAGCCAGTTTCAATAGGCTTGGTCCTTGGGCCGAAAAAATAATATGTACCAAATTTGATTGAAATATCTTCAAAATTGCGACCTGTACTCTGCGCACAAGGTTTACATGGACAGCCAGCCAGCCAGCCAGCCAGCCAGCCAGCCAGCCAACCAGACGGACGGACGGACGGACGGACATCGCTTAATCGACTTAGAAAGTGATTCTAAGTCGATCGGTATACTTTAAGGTGGGTGTTAAATTAATATTTTTGGGCGTTACAAACATCTGCACAAACGCATAATACCCTCCCCACTATGGTGGTGTAGGGTATAAAAATTGTGAAAGAAAATGTGAGGAGTGGAATACAAAGTCTTTTAATGCTAACATGATGCATTGTTTTAATTTCTCTTTGAACTATCAAAGGAATAAACGTTTAATAATGCAAATTTAACGCCGTTTTAGCTAATTTTCTTTAAAAATGTGTGTGTAAATCAGTCTCTCGTTGAAAATTTCAATCAGGAATTAATGAAATTTATTTGAAATGTTAATCATAGTCCTAGGCAATTTGCTATTGAAAATCAGCAAAATTGGTTCAAAAGAAAAAAAGTTATGAAACAAAATGTGAGACACTATATGGTGGAGTGAAGTACCAAGTCCTTTAATACAAACATAATGCCTTGTTTAAACCTTTTTTGAAGTTTAAAAATAAGAAACTTTTAGTAATGCAAATTTAAAGATGATTTAGCTATATTTCTCTAAATGTATGTGTGTGTAAATCAGGCTCACGTTCAAAATATTAAACTGAAATGAATTAGATTGGTACTAAATGTTTATCACTGCCCTAGGTAATTTGGTATTGAAAATCAGCAAAATCGGTTCAAAAGAAAAAAAGTTATGAAATAAAATATGAGACACTATATGGTGGATGAATTAAAAAGTTCTTGAATGCAAACATACAACTTTATTTAAACCTTTTTTGAAGTTTAAAAATAAGAAACGTTTAGTTATGGAAATTTAAACTTGATTTAGCTATATTTCTCTAAGTGTGTGTGTGTGTAAATCAGCCTCACGTTCAAAATATCAAACAGAACTGAAGGAGATCGGTGCTAAATGTTTATCGCTGTCCTAGGCAGTTTGGTATTGAAAATCAGCAAAATCGTTTGAAAAGCAAAAAAGTTATGAAATAAAATATGAGACACTATATGGTGGATGAATTAAAAAGTCTTTGAATGCAAACATACAGCGTTGTTTAAACCTTTTTTGAAGTTTAAAAATAAGAAACGTTTAGTTATGCAAATTTAAACTTGATTTAGCTATATTTCTCTAAATGTATGTGTGTGTAAATCAGCCTCACGCACAAAATATCAAACTGAAATGAAAGAGATTCATACTAAATGTTTACAATAGTCCTAGGTATTTCGCTATTGAAAATCAGCAAAATCGGTTTAGAAGAAAAAAAGTTATGAAACAAAATGTGGGATAAGCTTGAAAAAATATTAGATTTCTACTGAAATTTTGTTTCAACATTATTGTTTGTTTTAATAGCTTACAAGAGTACAAGATTTTAATTTATATTTTGTTGTGGTTTAGATTGTTGTTGTAATTTTTATACAAATTGAAATGGAAACAGTTATCAAAATGTAGAAAGGGTGTAACTGTTTAGCAATTTAAGATTTAATATTCTAACTAGATTTGGTTTCATTTTTGTGTATATTCCCCTGACAACCATAATTTAATACACTTTCCTACATTTTTGCTAATTGGAAACGATTAAATTAACATTTTTCCAGATCATATTTCATACACAAATTGCTTTATTATATTTTTTTACCCTCAAACTTACAAAAAAAAACTATAGAGTATTTAAAACATTGCATGTATATTTGCTTAAAAACAAATAAATAGAAAAAAAAGTTGTATGTTGACCAACTAAAAGTGTTTTTTGAAACACCCAAAGGCATTGTTGACGTTTCATTTGACAAAAAACTAGTATATGTTATATTTCAACAATAAAAGCATAAACAAGAGCTATTGAAATTTTGTTAATTAAAACAAAATAAATTTTTTGTGGATAAAAACTCTTTAAATTTAAAGTTTTTTATATAAAAAAATCAAATTTTTTGCAATAATTTATTATTGCCAAGGTAATTATTACAGGGTCTTTTAGAGAGTAGGAGAAAATTAGTGGAAATAATAAAATATTTAGGGGAGATTTAAATGAAAGCTCTCTTGCCTAGGTCATTTTAATTTATGTATTAAAGTCTAGTTTGTATTAAATATTACAGCAATTTTATGCTTTATGACCATGAATATAAACATTTAAAATGTTTTCATATATAAATCTTTATTTTACTAAATGGCTTTGCCTGCTTTTGGTTTTTTTTTTGTTTTTTAATATTAAAAACAACAGATTTTTATTCAACTGTAAAGAGTAAATCAAGGATTTCCCCTTTTCTCTGTGTTTACATTATGTAAAAATTGTTGGCAAACATATTGGAAAATAATTAAAAATTATTTCAAAATATAGTTTTTCATTATTACTACTGTTAATATTGAAAACAATAGCCCCAGTTAATTTCCTTTGAGATTGAGATTTCAGGGCTACTAAATGAAGCCTATCAATGGTTTGAAAAGGATTTTTTTTTGAATAAAGAAACAATGCTAAAGATTTTTTCTTAGATTTGTAATAAACTAGGGGAAATTAAAGTAAAAAAACAAATAGAAAACAGAATTTTAATGTTTTCACTTAAATTTGTTCAGATATGCTTATTTATACAAACTAAACTGGAAGCTGCTGCTTGTAAATTTCAGTTTGGCTTAAATGGTCCTTCGGTGGAATGAATTGAAAACTCTTTTATTGCTTAGGTTCAGCTTTATTTAAGCCTATTTTTAATGGTCTTTTGGCGAAGCTTCAGAAAATAATGATTGGTAAAAAACGTACAGAAAATTCGACATGGTTTTAGCTATTTTTTATTTTCTAAGTGTGTGTAAATCAGGCTCACGTCTAAAATACTTAACCCAAATAAATGAAATTCATTTCACATGTTTATCGAAGTCCTAGGCAGTGTGGTATTGAAAATCAGCAAAATCAGTTCAAAAGAAAAAAAGTTATGAAACAAAATGTAAGACAACTTTCAGCTGGAGTGAATTAAAAACTTTGTTTCTTAGTGTCAACAGCATTTGAATTCTAAAATAATGAATTTTAAAAGCATTCTTCAAATTCATAGTCATTTTAGATAAATACATGTACAAATGTGTGTGTAAAACAGGCTCTTGTTCAAAATACCCAAACCAAATTAATAAGATTCACCTGAAATGTTTATCATAGTACTAGAATGCTTGGTATTGAAAATCAACAAAATCGGTTCAAAAGAAAAAAAATTGTGAAACAAAATAAGAGACAACCTCTGGTGGAGGGAATTAAAAGCGTTTCAACATTGTTTGATGGTCTCTCGAACTCTAAAATAATGAATTTTAAAAGCATTCTTCAAATTCATAGTCATTTTCGATAAATATATGTTCAATTGTGTGTGTAAAACAGGCTCACGTTCAAAATACTGAACCGAAATTGATAAGATTCACCTGAAATGTTTATCATGGTCCTAGGAAATTTGCTATTGAAAATCAACAAAATTGGTTCAAAATAAAAAAAGTTATGAAACAAAATATGAGACATTTTTTTTGGAAAAAATAATGTTTCTGTTTAAATTTTTGCTCAGCTTTATTTAAGCTTCTTTTTAATGGTCTTTCGACGAAGCTTTAGAAAATAATTAACTTTTAAGAATATATAGCAAATTCGAAATCATTTTAGCTAATTTCCCTTTTCTAAATGTGTGTGTAAATCAGGCTCACGTCTAAAATACTAATCCCAGATTAATAAGATTCATTTGACATGTTTATCAAAGTACTAGGCAGTATGGTATTGAAAATCAGCCAAATCAGTTTAAAAGAAAAAAAGTTATGAAACAAAATGTGAGACATCTACTGCTGGAGTGAATAAAAATGTATGATGGAAAGTTGCGCCATTTTAAAGCGTCTTTTTGATGGTTTCTTGAACTGTAAATAATGAATTTAAAATCGATTTAACAATTTTTTTCAAAATGTGTGTGTAAATCAGTATCACGCCCAAAATACTGAACCGAAATTAATAAGATTCACCTGAAATGTTTATCAGAGACCTAGGCAGTATGGTATTGAAAATCAACAAAATCGGTTCAATAGAAAAAAAGTTATGAAATAAAATGTGAGACAATTTTTTGTAAAAAATTTTTTTTTCTGTTTTTCTAAAAATGTTCTCAATTTTTAAATTTAATTTAGAAAAGAAACAATTTCTTTGTAAAAAACTAAAAAAAATTCTGTAAAATTTTTGTTAGAGGTTGAGATTTACTCTCCCACTTTTCAATTCATTATTAAATTTAACTTATGATATGATGTCTTTTTTCAAATCTAATTTATTATATACCATGTCAACAATACTACTACGTACGTGTCAAAAGTTAGTGTTGCAAGAAATTTATTACAGCCTCTGCTTGGCTTTCTATACTTTCATCTTTCCCTGTTTTGCTGTTGCCTTTTAAAGTAATTAATCTTTCACAAAGTGTCTATTATCTTAAAGCCATTTCTAATCCAACATGCAATTAATTGTGTGTCTATATGTATATTATATCTAGGGGTCTGAGAGGAAGACAAACATTGTAGGTATATGTATGTATGTATTTTGGTATTATTTACAGCCTACAATAAAACCCTTAATGAAAATGTATCCTTAGTAATTTAAACAATTGTCAATCATTATAATTAAATTTCAAAACAGACAAAACACACACACACATTCTTATATTTCAACACGTAATAAATGTCTTTATTGTGCAACATAAATAATTTTATATACATAGATACTAATCAAATCAAATGAGAAGAAAAAAGAAATACAGAAAATTAATATTGATTTCAAGAATATTTGCTTTTTCTCTTTATTTCCCTAAAATTTATAGACTTTTTTTTCAATAAATGCAGAATATTTTTAGGCTTGCTAATATTAAACTAAAGCCTACTTTTGGGCAGGTTTATTTTTAAATTAAACAAACTGATTATAATAAAATATAATATTTTAATAAGTTTTAGTTTAAAAGCCTAAAATTATTGAGTATTATTTTTAAAGCCTATTTTAAGGAGTTCATAAAAATGTATTAAAATTAAACAACATGTAAATTACATAATTTTCATCAATTTCCATAAATTTAAATTGAAAACAAAAACACGTGCCTACTTTTAGGCTTTTTGGGCATTCACTCTTCTAAACACCCTGTAAAAAACAATACATTCCTACAGTTTTTCTCTAAGCTATTTTAAGAATTTATTATCTACTTTTAACATTTTATTGTTGTAGGTATATTTTGCATATATCTATTTTTTGTTGTTGTAATGTTACACACAAAAAACCTTGCCTACTTTTAGGCACACAACAAAACCTTTTACATACATATTTATTATGTAAATTTTAAAATATTACATGTTCTTTTTCAATAAATTTCCTGTTACAAAGGTTAGTAAATTAAACAGAATTTTTGTTGTTCTTTATGTTAGAACACATCATTTATTGTTATTATTTTGTTTGTGTGTCTTAATGTTAAAGTATTGAGAAAAAACCCAGCAAAAAAGAAAAATGTTCTTTTGAAGTGTCACTAAAATATTTTCCATTATCTAATAGTTTAAGACACAAATGTGAACATGAGTTTTTTTTTTGTGCATAAATGGGGTAAGGAAAATATCTGCTATTGTTTTTTTTTAAATAAAGGAAATTAAACCTTTAAGGGGCTGGTTTAAAAGAAATTTCGAAGTTATATTAGAAAATGTTTATGGGAAAAATAGTAGTAAAAGTTGGTAAGATAGGTAAATTACTAAAATATTACAATTTTTAAGAAGCTTTTTATTGAAAAAAGATTTTTTTTTGTCAAAATATAGAAAATATAAAAATTTGAAAAAAGTACTTTTTTTTATTTTTTTGGAATAGTAGTAAAAAAGTACTTTTTTGGAAAAAAGTAAATGAGTAATGTTTAATAAGTCTATTATTTCATATAATTATTAAGAAAGAAAAAAATTCAAAAAAGTACTTTTTTAAAATTTTTGAAATAGTAGTAAAAAAGTACTTTTCAGAAAAAAGTAAAAGCAGTACTATTTAATAGGTAAATTATTCTTTATATGATTTAAAATTAAAAAAAATTATATTTTTTTTATTTTTTTAAAAAGTAGTAAAAAAGTACTTTTCAGAAAAATTTTAAGGAGTACTATGAAATAAGTAAATGTTGGTTGGTAAAAAAATTAAATTTTGATTTTTGAAAAAAGTAGTAAAAAAGTACTTTTTTGATTTTTTTAAAAAGTAGTAAAAAAGTACTTTTCAGAAAAATTTAAAAGGAGTATTATTAAATGAGTAAATGGTGGTTGGAAAAAAATTAAAATTTTTTTGTTTTTGATTTTTGAAAAAAGTAGTAAAATATTACTTTTTTTATTTTTTTAAAAAGTAGTAAAAAAGTACTTTTCAGAAAAATTTAAAAGGAGTATTATTAAAAGAGTAAATTATGCTTTATATGATTTAAAAGTAAAAAAAAAAAATTTTTTGGATTTTTTAAAAAAGTAGTAAAAAAGTACTTTTTTAATTTTTTTTTTTGGAAAAGTACTTTTTTGGAAAAAAGTAAATGAGTAATGTTTAATAATTGAATTATTCCATATAATTATTAAAAAATAAAAAAGTTCTTTTTTCAAATTGTTTATATTTTGAAATATGTAGTAGTAAAAAAGTACTTTTCAGAAAAAAGTAAAACCACAGTACTATTTAATGAGTAAATTATTCTTTATTGATTTAAAATTAAAAAAAATATTTTTTTTGATTTTTTTAAAAAGTAGTAAAAAAGTACTTTTCCGAAAAATTTAAAAGGAGTACTATTAAATGAGTAAATTGTTCTTTATATGATTTAAAATTAAAAAAATTACAATTTTTTTTTTGGATTTTTGAAAAAATTAGTAAAAAAGTAATTTTTTGATTTTTTTTAAAAAGTAGTAAAAAAGTACTTTTCAGAAAAATTTAAAAGGAGTAGTATTAAATGAGTAAATTATTCTTTATATGATTTAAAATTAAAAAAATTACAAAAATTATTTTTGAAAAAAGTATTAAAAAAGTACTTTTTTGGAAAAAATTTAAAGACTACTATTTACAAAACAAAATTCTGCTAATATTATTAAAATTGAAAAATTTTTGAAATTTAAACATTTTCAAATAGTACTTTTTTTAATTTTTTTAAAAAGTAGTAAAAATATATTTTTCTGAAAAAGAAAAATTGTAAAGTTCATAAATTAAATGTCCACTAATATACTTCGCTTAAAAAAATTGTTTTATTTTAAAATATTCAAAAAGTACTTTTTACAATTTTTGATAAAGTAGTAAGAAAAGTACTTTTTTGAAAAAAAATGCAAAATTATAATGTTTTAAAGTAAACTACTTGTAATTTAACTCAAATTGAAAAAAATCAAGGGATTTTAATATTGTTAAAAAGTAGTAAAAAAGTATTTTGGAAAAAGCTTAAAAAAATGTTCAAAAAGTACTTTTTTCAGAAACGTAATGAAATAGTATATTTTTGGATAACATTTTTTAAGTTAAATTTTAAAAATGTGTGAATATAACAAATTTCAAAAAGTACTTTTTACAAGTTTTTTTCAAAAAGTAGTGAAAAAGTTCCTTTGTGAAGAAAGTAGTAAAAACATATTTTTAAGCATTAAACAATTATTATTCGAAAAAAAAATAATAAAAAGTAAATTTTTTAAAAAAGTAGTAAATAAGTACTTTTTGTAAAAAGTAGTACTATTGTGATTTTTAAGTAGTAAAAAAGTAGTATTCACGAAAAATTAATAAAAAACAATTTTTGAAAAAAGTAGTACATAAATAGTACTTTTTTGAAAAAGTAGTAAAAGTGTGATTTTGTTAGAAAAAATTTGTAAAATATTGATATTTAAGTAGTAAAGAGTCTTTTTGAAATAATAAATTAATAATAGAGTAATGTTTTGAAAAGGTAGTAAAAAAAATACATTTTTAGAAAAGTTAAAAAAATGGTACTTTTTGCAAAAAGAAGTAAAATAGTGATTTTTAAGCTAAAAAGATTATTATTATGAGAAAAATATATTTTTTTTGAAAAAAGTAGTAAAAAGAAAAAAAGTACCTTTTCTAAAAAGTAGTGAAAGTGTAAAAAGTAATAAAAAAAGTAGTAAAAATTTATTTAATTTTCTCCCCCCATTTCAAGGGTTAAATCTCTACCCAACAATGTCTTTGTAAAATATTTGTGTATGTAAATGAAACATGCCTCATTTGCATACAATTCACATTCACAATATTGTTGTAAATAAAGGCCCAACATAAATTTATTTATCAAATACTCTAGTTCACTTACTCTCCATCTCTTTCTATCCATTTGTTCTCATTTGTATTTACAAGAGTTTTACTATTGTTTGCTCTACACATTGCGTACACATAAATACTCGTACTTGTAGTACTTAAACATAGTTGTTGACTACTTTACTTTAGGCAGCTGCAACATATTTATGTTGTTGCTGTCGTTATCATTGATGTTGTTAACAAATGTTCTAAAGCAGTAAAACTATTTTATTGTTTCTTAAAAGAAGCTGGTAAGAAATATGTAATGTTGAACGAAATTATATTGATTTCTTATATTCATAAGAACTTTCTGTAAAATCTCTTTGTTTTTTAGTATTTCATTTGCATTGAATCTTAAAGAAATAAAATCTACTTTTATCTTTATCTTTATGATATTCTTCCTCATTAATTTTAACTATTGTTTTTTCCACTTTCCCAGTTTTTTGTAGATTTTTATTGTTTGTTTTCTGAAAATGCAGCTAAACTAAAGTTTTTGCTTTAAACGATTTCTTTTTTACACAAATGACCTTAGGGGTGTTTTAAAAAGTCCACCTTTCCTTTTGCGTAAGAAAAGCTAAAATTTTTTTTTTACTCGATTTTACTTAAGGCAAAAAAGCATTGCTTTCAATCACAGTCTTGTGATATGCATAAAAAATTTATACAAAAAAAATAGGTTTAAGATGATAGAAATAAAAAACAAGGAGAAAAAACAACTATTTATGGCAAAGGGGGTTCTAAAAATAGTAATTTTTGTGTTATGTATGGAAATTATGAAAAATTAAGAGGTTTTCTACTTCATTTTTGAGAAAAATTTGGAAAAAGTAGTAAAAAAGTACTTTTTGGAAAAAGTAGTAAAAAAGTACTTTTTAGGCAAAAGTTGTAAAAATCTGTTTAAATGTATTAAAATAACGGTTTTTTTAAGTAGTTTTTTATTGCTATTTAATGAAAAAAATACTTTTTGGAAAAAGTAGTAAAAAAGTACTTTTTAAAAAATGTAGTAAAATAGTACTTTTTGGTCAAAATTAGTAAAAATTGATTTAAATGTATTAAAATTCTGGTTTTGTAAAGCGAACAAGAAAAAACAAGAATTTTGTGGTAGAAATTTTTCTTAAATTTGTGTTTTGAAAATCAAAAACTTAATTTTTTTAAAAAATGTAGTAAAAAAGTAAGCAAAAAGGTACTTTTTGTAGAAAAGTAGTACAAATTTTTGTTAATTGTGTTAAAATTTCTATTTTAAAAAACAAAAAACTTCATTTTTTAAAAAACATCATTTTTTAAAAAAGTACTTTTTTTAAAAAATTACAAAAATTCACTAAAAATATTTTTTTTAAGTGAGTTAAAAAAATTTTGGTTTTTTAAAACCTAAAAATACATTTTTTGAAAAAAGTAGTAAGAAAGTACTTTTTGAAAAAAGTAGTAAAAAAATACTTTTTGAAAAAGTAGCAAAAATATAAATCTGATAATATTTTTCAGAAAATTTCTTTAACGTTTCCTTTTCATTTGTTTTTAATTTAATTTCCCAATAAAAATACACTTTTTCCAAAAAGTACTTTTTTTAATTTAATTTTCCATAAAAATGCCCGTTTTCCCAAAAGTACTTTTTCAGTACAATTATTTTGTATTTTCATCTTATTATTATCAGTCTATCGTTTTTGTTATTTCTGTTAAAATTTCTGTCATAAAAAAACAAAAAACTTATTTTTTTAAAAAAGTAGTAAAAAAGTACTTTTTTAAAAATAATAAAAATTCACTAAAAATATTTTTTTTAAATGATTTAAAAAAATTTCGGTTTTTTAAAACCTAAAAATAAATTTTTTGAAAAAAGTAGTAAAAAAGTACTTTTTAAAAAAAGTAGTAAAAATATAAATCTAATAATTTTTTTCAGAAAATTTCTTTAACGTTTCTTTTTCATTTGTTTTTAATTTAATTTCCCAATAAAAATACCCTTTTTTCAAAAAGTACTTGTTATGTACATTTTTTAAAATAGTATTATTTTGTTTTTTCATCTTATATTTATCAATCTATCGTTTTTTTGACTAAATTATCCATAAAAACTGAATTTTTTCCAAATAGTACTTTTATACTTTAAAAAAAACTTCTCAAAAAGTACTTTTCTCATAAAAATCTTTTAATATTTTTTATTTATTGATATAATTTTTCATAAAAATAAAATTTTTCAAAAAGTACATATTTTGGTACTTTTTCCAAAAAGTACATATTTTGGTACTTTTTCCAAAAAGTACTATTTTGTGGTTTTCAATTTAAATTCTATCCAATTTAATTTTCAAGTAAATTTTTCTCATAAAAATTAACTTTTTTTCAAAAAGTACTTTTATGGTACTTTTTTGAAAAAGTACTTTTTTGTTTTTCATCTTAACTTTGCATACAAAAGTTATAGAAATCGTTTGTATTTCATTATTTTACATTTCTGAAAACCTATAGAAGTAAAATGCTTTAGTTTAGCTCTCTATTTTTGTCCTCCTGTTTTTTAGTAATTAAAACTGTTTAAGCTTTTTAAAAAGGAATTAAATAGATCTGTTTTATTTTACTTATAACGTACAATTTTTAATTGTCTCTAATTATTTTCATGGCTTTTGTATTATAAAAAATACACACACAGAGAGAGACTAAAAGATAAAAAACGTTTCCTTTTTTATGGCCACAAATAAAGGAAAGAAAGAAATTCCCATACAGAAACTGAAATAATGACAATGATGACGATGATGATGATGATGACATAACAATGGTTGTCTAAAGCCCTTAGGAATCCAAACAATTTATAGTAACAACTTCATCCTCTTTTGTGTGGAGGAAGCAAACGGAAAAAAGCAAAACAAAAAAAAAATAAAAACAGAAAAGTTCAACATGTTTGCAGACATCTGTCAATACTATCAACACTCGTTACGCTTCTATGAACATTTTGATATGATTTAAAATAATTCTTGTTTTATTTTATAAATAAATTCAACAAAATACACCCAGTTATATGTATATACTCACTCATCAACATCATTTAATGTTAACGTGCGAACTTGAATCAGAACAAGGATTTCCTTTTAGAAGCAGGAATCAAAAACAAAAACAAAAAAACAGACAAACTGAATGAATGAATGTTATGCATTCATTCTGAGCCATGGCAGGTGGATTAATAAAAAAATAGTAAAGAGAATTACAAAAAAGGTAAATGAGTAAATCTGAAAAGGTTATAACTTGCTTATAACTTATTCAAATTTCCATATTGACATTAAAATATAAAATATTGTATAAAACAAATCTCTGGCCGTACTGCGTTTTTGTCATTATAATTTTAATCAAGCAATTAAATACGTAAATGTAATGTTATGGAAATTAATGATAAAATAATGTTTTCAAGCAGAAAATGTTGATAAAAAAAATGCTTAATTTTGTGTGGACCCTTAAGCGAATGAGTAATATTTAAGAATTTAAATAATAATCATATGTAGTGGTGGTAAAAAGCTTAAGGAATTAAGTTTAGTTAAGAAATTGCATTAATTTTGGTGAAAAAATTATAGTTTAATGATTAAAATGGAAAATTATGTTGAAAATAACTTAAAAGTAGTTTTTTTTAGAAAAGTACCAAAAAAGTACTTTTTTAAAAAATCCAATTTTTATGAAAAAATTGGCTTAAAAATTAAACTGAATGGAAAATTAAATTGAAATTAGCAAAATAGTACTTTTTTGTAAAAGTACCAAAAAAAAGTACTATTTTGAAAAATGTTATTTTTATGAAAAAAATTATGTGGAAAACCCGAAAAAGTACTTTTTTCCAAAAAAATTTAAAAAGTACCAAAAAGTACTCTGAAGTTTTTCGAAAAAAGTAGTTTTTAGAGATTTTTACATATTTTTTATAAAAGTTTAATGAAATTTAATAAATTTTTGAATGAAAGGTACTTTTTGGGAATTTTGGAAAAAGTACTTCATACATTTTTCTTAATTAGAAAAGTACTTTTTGAAAAAAAGTTAATTTTTTAGTGATTTTATTTATTTTTATTATTAGTTTTTGAAAAAAGGACTTTTCAGAAATTTTAGAAAATGTACTTTAAAAAGTACTTTTTGAGCCAAAGTTATTTTAAGGAATTTCTGCCTTATTCCCTTTAAATATAAATTTTAACTAAGAAAATATAAATTTTCTTGGAAAAAGTACATTTTTTAATTTCTCTTTATTAGAAAAGTACTTTTTTGAAAAAAAAATTTTAATGACTTTATTTTTCTTTTGTAAATCTTTAATAAAATGTTATCAAATTTCATAAAAAAAAGTACTTTTTAGAAATTTTGGTAAAAGTAATTTCTGTAAAAAAGTATTTTTAACAAATTTCAGCCTAGTTTTCTAAACAAAAAGTTATATATATTTTTTTAGAAAAAGTACTTTTTTCAAAAAGTAGTCTCTGAGATTTGTCATTTATTTTCCTTGATAAGAGTTGTCAAGTTGGTAATTTTAAAAAGAAATAATTTTTTAATTAGTTAAGGGTAATTTTCATAAATAGTACTTTTTCAAAAAGATACTTTTCTAAAAAAGTACTTTTTGGAAAAATCTACATTTTCAAAACTAAACTATTCTGATGCTAATTATTTTTTATAAAATGTCATTTTGGGAAAAATTAATACTTTTTTAGTCCTTTTGAAAAAAGTACTTTTTTTTGAAAAATTATTTTTTGTGAAAAATAAAAAGTACTTTTTCAAAAAAGTACTCTCTGATATTTGTTATTTATTTTCCTTGAAAAGAGTTGTCAAGTTGGTAATTTTAAAAAGAAATTATTTTTTAATTAGTTAAGAGTAATTTTCATAAATAGTACTTTTTCAAAAAAGTACTTTTTGGAAAAAGGTACTTTTTGAAAAATAAACTATTCTGATGCTAATTATTTTTTATAAAATGTCATTTTGCGAAAAATTAATACTTTTTTAGTCCTTTTGAAAAAAGTACTTTTTTTGGAAAAATTATTTTTTGTAAAAAATAAAAAGTACTTTTTCAAAAAAGTACTCTCTGATATTTGTCATTTATTTTCCTTGAAAAGAGTTGTCAAGTTGTTAATTTTAAAAGAAATTATTTTTTAATTAGTTAAGAGTAATTTTCATAAATAGTACTTCTTCAAAAAGGTACTTTTCTAAAAAAAGTACTTTTTGAAAAAATTGTACATTTTTGAAAAATAAACTATTCTGATGCTAATTATTTTTTATAAAATGTCATTTTGGGAAAAATTAATACTTTTTTGAAAAAAGTACTTATTTTGAAAAAAGTACTTTTTTAAAAAAAAAAAAATTTTTGGGTAAAAAATTTGCTATTTCAAAGAATTGTTATGAAAAACAGCGATATTTTCAAACTTTTCTAAAGAAAAAGTAATTTTTGCAGTAGTTTTTTACAATAAAAATTTAATTTATTTAAACTTTTTTTCCACAAAAAAAAATCCCTTAATTGTTGCATAAAATTAATTTTGAAAATCAAGCAACCATTAATGACATAAAATAAAACATTTTACTGGAATTTGTTTGGGTATTCAACTACTGGTACTTTAATAAACAACAAATTACACAAATGGCTACATTTTTGTTGGAGAAAATTGCAGTTTACACAAAAACCAACAAGTATAGAAAACATTATTAAATAAAATAAAGAAATAAAGAGAAAACTATAATAACTATAACATACTACATGAATTTTATAATGGGTTTTTGTGTGAATGAATTTACAGCAAAATGAAATTCATATAAATTATAATAGAAAATTTGCATGTTTAGCAAACATTTCTCTGCATATTCCTAGCTTTATAAATGAAACATGAACATGCCATTTGCACCTGGCTATGAAATTTTAATTTGACAACAACACTACAGCTTTTATGCTTTACAATATACAGCTCCTGATGCTTATTATAATAATAATATGCCAAAAAAAAAAAACACCACCCACAGAAGCCCATAAACAAGGAGCCTACATGAGTTTTGTAAGTTACCATGTATGTTCGTTTTTTGTCGTTCTCCAATTCATAAAGTAAAATTGCATTTGTTACAGGGCTTAAATATGGCAATGTGTTGTTGAAAATATACTTTAATAAGCCTGTTATTGTGGTAATAGGCACAAGCCTTTAAAGTAGATTTTAATGGCAAAAGGGAGCACTACACTTGTTTTTTTAGAAACCCCCACATATGTGTTATTATATAATTATACATTTCTTTTAGTTGCCTGTTAAGTTTTGAAAAGTGGAAAAAGGATTTTTAGTTTTTGTTAGCAGTTTTTCTATTATTTAAATAGCATACAGGAAGTTTTTGATTTAGTGGCGAAAGCCAAAGAAAAATGTACTTGAATTTTGTGAATTTGTTTAAGCATAAACTAAAATTTTATAAATGAATAAGTTTGCTAAAAACAAATTTAGTTTCAATTAAACTACAAATTCAAAAGAATTACTATGAAAAAACTTTAAATTTTAAACAACAACGAAGCGTATGATTTATTTAGAATTTTTTCATATAAATAATATCAATCATACGCTCTCAGCAAAGAGAAATGAAGAGAGAAATAAAGAAAAAGAGCTATTTATTAAAGGACTCTAAATAAAACCAAAAAAATTTTAAAATAACAACTGTAATGTAATTTTCATGGAAGTACTTTTTTCTTAAAAGTACTTTTTTCCAAAAAAGTACCTTTTTACAAAAAAGTACCTTTTTCCAAAAAAGTACTTTTTTGATTTTTCTGCTCTATATATTTATAATTCAAGCATTCACATGAAGAATTAATGAAAATTCGAAATTTTTAAGATTAAACTTTCGTTTAATTTCATTTCAATTTTACATTTTAACCCAAAATAATCTTTTCGCTTGAAAAAATCTGTGTCATCTTTCCTAATTATCTTCCATAAATTGTTTCCCTTTTTCGTTTTCCCCCTTTTTTTATTCATTCATTTCTACATTTTTTTTCCATATCATGATTTTTAATTGTCTTGTAACGTTATTGTCGTGTAAAATACAGGTTGGCCTATAAATTTATTTCCATTTGACTTACCGTGACGTGCTTCCTCTCCTTCAGGGGCATGTTGTGTTATTGTATTAAGTTCCTCTTCCAAATCGACATGACAATCAGCTACGTCCCATGAGAGAAAACCTGCAAATGACACAAGTAAAAAGATACAAATACAAATTAATATTGGCAAATTATTGTTGTTATTTATTGTAATATTTTTGTTGTGACATAAAACAGAGAGAGTGAAACCCAAAATAAATGACATTTTATAATATGATTTTTGATTATTTTTGCACAAAAAATTTTATTTGTTACTTTTTTTTGTTATAATTGAAAAAGTTTGTTTTTAAAGCTGTCAGATATTGAATTTTGGCCCTTTTCCTCCTCGCTTTATGAATATTCCAAAAAACTTTAGAGAAAAGTAAATATTTTTTGGGTTAAAAAAATAAATTCATAATAATCATACGTTGTGATGGCTGCAGGTTTCAATTTTTAAGATTTCTGGTATTTTTTTTATTTAAATGGATTTGGATCTCTATGATTTATTAGTTTTTGTTATAAAATTTTTAAATAATTGTTTAATTTTGTATATTTTCTTTAAAAACTAAATTTTGTTCAACTGGGCGTATGATTAATATTAATTTTTGGTTTATTTTAGAAAATCCTGTTTAAAATAAAATGTTCCTATATTTTTTATTACTTTTGGAACAGGATTCAGTTGTGAACTAAATTTATAACAAGTTTGTGGATTAGGAATTGAAATGAAAGGGGTTAATATGTTATAAAATTACTTTAAACTTGAAAGTTTTTGGGTAAAAAAAAATATTTTGAAAAAATTAAAAAAATTACTTGTTTTTTTGTGTAGTTTATTATTAAAATCATGGAAATTGATTTGGTTTCGTTAAAAAATTTTAAAATTTTCTGAATTTTTTTTCAAACATTTTTAATTTTTTGTAAGGAATTTTAAATTTTTTTTTTTTTATTATCTATATTATTAAAGATCACAAAAATTATTTAAAAAATTTTAAAATTTTCTTAAATTTCTTTGAAAATTAAAATTTTTATAAAGAAATTTTCAAAATTTTTTTTCTAATTGTTTATATTATTAAAGATCATTGAATTTTATTAAGTTTTTGTTAAAAAAGTTTTGAAAAATTAAAGTTTTTCTTTAATTTTTATCAAAAATAAAATTTTGTTAAGGGGTTGCGTATGATTAATATTAATTTTTCTTGATTTTAAGAAATCTTAAAAATTTAGCTTTGTAGCCTAAAAACTCAAAACTTTAATACAGATTTATCAATTGTTATAACAAAAACCTGCCTTATTAAATGATTCATTCATTAAATTCTCTATATTAACATGATTTAAGCTATAATTTCTACATTTCTCTAAGGTTTTCTTATCTTTTATTCATTATCTCCTAATTAACCAGCTTGTAATTATCTTTTAGAGTTTAATTACTGTCATATTATTTAAGCACTATTGTTTGGGTTTTGTCATTGCAATTAAAAAAGCAAATCCATCATTAATAACATTCATTCATTATGAAGATAAATTTTTAAGAGCTAATTACAACGATAAATGCAATGTTGCTAGACAAAAGAAATATCAACATATGAAATTTCTGCGAAAATGTAACAATTAATAACAAGTTGAAATGATACAGCAATAAAGAAAAGCATAATTAACACAAATATGTAAATATGAACAATTATAATTAAAAATTTTGCAGCTCTGTTACACAGTATCTATAGCTTTGCTCAAGTGTTTGAATAAATACTATACAAAACTAAAATATTTTAGGTAAATAACTTGTAAGAATTACATGAGTAATTGTGTGCTGTTTAAGGATTTTTTTTGTAGGAATCATGTGGAAAAAAATAACAGAAATCCATCTAAACAAAACCTTGTTTTTCTAAAGGCATTTGCTATTTTATTGCTTAGTTCTGTTGTGACTTGAAATAGCAACAATTTAATCCTTTGGTAATACAAACATGTGGTAGTTATGTGTGTGAATTTATGTGTGGTTTACCAGGCATAAAGGTTCCTTTTTTCTAGTTTTTCTGTTTGCTAAATTGTAATGTTATCTCTTAATTTAACATAGTTGCTTTAAATGTAAAACAAAATCTTATTTAGTTTAGGTATTTAATGCCATAAAGTGTTATTAGAGGGCGTCTAGGTATTACAACTAATAGGATTTTGTTTTGTAAATATATACAGCTTAAAATGCAAACAACAGGATTAAAAGCTATAGAAATAAATAAATAAATAATCAAATGGAAAAGAATACATATTTTTTGATTTAAAGAATAATTTCCAAATATAAAACAAAAAAATAATATGAATTAGAGAGTTATCTTATATTATTTAAGCAACAAATTGTAAGAAATATTGTTAAGTATTGATATTAGTAATAAAAGTATTTAAAACCTAAGAAAATAAACAAATTTAGGCTAATTTTCTAAATTATAAGAAAATTAATATTAATCATACGCACCCCTATACAAAATTTAGTTTTTAGAAGAAAATTGCTAAAATTTAAAACATTTTTAAATATTTTATAATAAAATCATATAAATTAAGTAGATTTGTAACTAGTTGTTTAAAAAAAGTTGTAAGATTTCTATAAAATTCTAAAAAAATTTTAAATTAAAAAAAAAAAAATTTTGAATTTTTTATCAACTTTTTTAAATCTTTAAAATTTAAAACATTTTTAAATATTTTATAATAAAATCATATAAATTAAGTAGATTTGTAACTAGTTGTTTAAAAAAAGTTGTAAGATTTCTATAAAATTCTAAAAAAATTTTAAATTAAAAAAAAAAAAAATTTTGAATTTTTTATCAACTTTTTTAAATCTTTTTTTCTTGAAATATCTTGAATTATTTTGTCAAGAAATTGTAAGAAATTTTGTTAAGTATGGAATTTATTAATAAAAGTATCTAAATTATAAGAAAATTAATAAATTTAGGCTAATTTTCTAAAATATAAGAAAATTAATATTAATCATACGCACCCCTACACAAAATTTAGTTTTTAGAAGAAAATTCCTATAATTCATAATATTTTTGAAAAATTTATAATGAAATCAAATAAATGTAAGAGATTTATAGCTATTTAATAAAAAAATGTTGTAAGATTTCCTAAAAAAACTTCGAAAAATTTAAAGAAAAACATTTTTTTTTTGGAATTTTTTTCAGAACTTTTTTAAATCTTTGTTTCTTGAATTATTTTGTCTGGAAATTATAATAAATTTTGTTAAGTATTAAATTTACTCATAAAAGTATTTAAAGCTTTGGAAAATAAACCAATTTTGGCTAATTTTCTAAATTATAAGAAAATTAATATTAATCATAAGATAATAGGTAAAATTTACAACATTTTTAAAAATTTTAAAATAAAATCTATTAAATTAAAGAGATTTGTATCTATTTATTAAAAATTCTTTTAAAAAATTTTAATTTTTTCTTTGTTTTTTTATATTAAAAACCCTTTATAGCTTTAATTATTAATTATATAGTTTTCAATTTAAATATTTGCTTAATGCTGTGTAAACAATTTTAATGTAGTTTTTCATAAATTTAAAAAAAAAAAACTTTCTTTCTTTGCTCATTTGTTATCTTTTTTCTCGGTATTTAACGTTTTTAATGAAATGTAACTTTTTGTAGCAACACTTTAGTGTGTTTTCATGTGGACTTTAATATGAGCTTTTTGCAATTTCATTTAAGCAAAATGCTTTTCAAATTAACGAGGTTTCTGTTTTAGTAGTGTAAATATTTAAACTATTTTAATAATCAGTGAAACGTAAACACTTTGATTGTAACACTAGGGATAAAATGGAAACAAACAAAGTTTTGAAGGGATATTTTAAATAAAATGAAGCAGAATAACAGTTGCTCATGAATTTTTTTTAAATTAAATTTAATAATATGGTAATAAATTGTGTAAAGTGTTATTTACAATAGTAAAATTTTATAGTAGTTATGGAAATTTTTAATATTTTGATGATTTTCTAAATTTTAATAAAAATTAATATTAATCATACGCAGCCAGCGAACAAAATTTTGTTTTTTGAATAAATTGCTTTAAAAATACAATTTTTCAAAATTTATTGGGTAAGAAGGATAACAGCAAGTGTCAGTCATAGTTTTGGTTTCCAAATTTGTGTTAAAATTAAAGATTAATAGGAACAATTTTAAATAATATTGAAAATTTCTATAATTTTTTTATTTAATTTTATTTAAAAATGTAATACATTTAGTAAGCTATTGAATTTTAAAGAAAAAATTACTAGTACTTAAGAAAATTTCAAAAATTTTTAGGATTTTGTAAAATATGTGAAAATTAATATTAATCATACGCTCCATGAAACAAAATTTAAATTTTTAAGGAAATTACTTAAAAATAAACAATTTTTTAGAATTTTTTGGTCTAGAACGTGACATTTACAGTTCTGTTTTCCATATTTTGTTTTAAATTAAAGATTATTGTTCCAAAACATTGAAAATTGAAGTAAAATGAATTATTAAAATAACTTCTCATGAATTTTTTTTGTTTGAAATTGTTTAAAAATGTAGTACATTTAGTAAGCTATTGAATTTGAATGTAAAAATTACTAGTTCTTAAGAAAATTTAAAAAATTTGGATTATTTTTGAAAATTATATGAAAATAAATATTAATCATACGCTCCATGGAACAAAATTTAAAATTTTGAAGAAATTACTTAAAAATAAACAATTTTTCAGAATTTTTTGGTCTAAAACGTGACATTTAAAGTTCTGTTTTCCATATTTTGTTTTAAATTAAAGATTATTGCCCCAAAACTTTGAAAATTCAAGTAAAATGAATTAATAAAATAACTTTTCATGAATTATTTTTTATTGAAATTGTTTAAAAATGTAATACATTTAGTAAGCTATTGAATTTGAATGTAAAAATTATTAGTTCTTAAGAAAATTTTAAAAATTTTTAGGATTTTGTAAAATATATGAAAATTAATATTAATCATACGCTCCATGGACCAAAATTTAAATTTTTGAAGAAATTACTTAATAATAAATAATTTTTCAGAATTTGTTGGTCTAGAACGTGACATTTACAGTTCTGTTTTGCATATTTTGTTTTAAATTAAAAAGTATTGTCATAAAAACGTTGAAAATTGAAGTAAAATTAAGCATTAAAATAACGTCTCATGAATTATTTTTGATTAAAATTGTTTAAAAATGTAATACATTTAGTAAGCTATGGAATTTTAAAGAAAAAATTACTAGTACTTAAGAAAATTTTAAAAATTTTGATGATTTTTTTAAATTATATGAAAATTAATATTAATCATACGCTCCATGAAACAAAATTTATTTTTTTTGGAGAAATTACTTAAAAATAAAAAAAATCTGAATTTTTATGTCTAGAACGTGACAACTACAGTTTTGTTTTCCATATATTGTTTTAAACAAAAGATTATTGTCCTAAAACGTTGAAAATTTAAGTAAAATGAAGCATTAAAATAGCTTTTCATGAATTCTCTTTTATTGAAATTGTTTAAAAGTGTAATACATTTAGTAAGCTATTGAATTTTAAAGAAAAAATTACTAGTCCTTAAGAAAATTTTAAAAATTTTCAAGATTTTTTAAATTATGTGAAAATTAATATTAATCATACGCTCCATGGAACAAAATTTTAATTTTTGAAAAAATTACTTAAAAATAAATAATTTTTCAGAATTTTTTGGTCTATAACGTGACATTTACAGTTCTGTTTCCCATATTTTGTTTTAAATTAAAGATTATTGTTCCAGAACATTGAAAATTAAAGTAAAATGAATTAATAAAATAACTTCTCATGAATTTTTTTTGTTTGAAATTGTTTAAAAATGTAGTACATTTAGTAAGCTATTGAATTTGAATGTAAAAATTACTAGTCCTTAAGAAATTTTTAAAAATTTTCAAGATTTTTTAAATTATATGAAAATTAATATTAATCATACGCAACCAAGAACAAAATTTTATTTTTTAATGATTTTGTTGAAAATAAATAATTTTTCGATATTTTTAAAGCAAAAATGGTAGCATAAAGTGATGTTCCATATGTGTGTGTTCCATAAAGTGTGTATTCCATATGTTTTCAATATTAAAAATGATTTTATAGACAGTCTTCAGAAATATTAGTTAAGTTTTGCTGTAAAATCTTGCTTATTTGTATTATTTAACCTTGAAAATGAGCTGTTAAAGCTGTTTTGCTTCCCATAATGTATGATTTACTCATTTACTGTCATATCCCTTAACAAATTAAAACAAATTTACCTAAAACAACAACTTGAACCCTTAAATATTCACACATGAATTTTATTTTAATTTTATTGTGTAAAACGCACGTTTTCCTTAGCACTTTTCGTATTGTAGCATTTGCTTTAATCCCTTGTCTTTAATTTGAAATGTGTCTTGTTCTGATCTTGGTAATATTCATTGGCTTTTATGCCAGGTACTTGTGTGTCTTGGAGAGCAAAAAATAAAAAAACCCAGCTACATGCTTGAATATAAAAGTACCTACTATATGCTCAAAATCACATGAATAATTTATAAAAATATATGCAACATTATGTAGCAAACACAATATTCTACCTGCCTTTCACATTAAAAAAAAGACACAAAAGATGTTAATATATTTAAAGGAGGATTTAGAGAAGAGGTAACAGCAGCAGCTTCATGCCTTTCCCTATTTGGATTCCAAACAGCAGTATCTTTTAGGATGTGGCAGAGATTCTTAGATTTTATCTGTATAGAGGTAACAGCTTGTACTGTAGCTAGTAATTCATGTATATTACAATAACTAAAGGTGTTTCTTTATTTCCTTAAGAAAAGTGTTCCCTTTTATTAGTTTCCTTCATTTGCAGAGCAACTTAATAGGCAGACTGTTGGATTTGTATATTTATTGTGGATAAATATTGTCATATGTATAATTTTATATGGCTTTATATACTGCACGAACAATTTATATAAAGTAACATGCTCATTAAAAGACCTTTTTATGCCTGGCAACATTATTATTATTATTGAAATTATTATAACGTTTCACTTAGAAGCCAGCAAGCACGTAAATATAAAGAGACATCTTTGTAATAAAGTAAAAAAATCATGCATAGACAGTTTTTATATCAGAGTTTTTTTGTATGTAACAGTTTGGGGCCACAAATTAAAACTGAAACATGTATAATTGTTGAGACATCTATTAAAAGCAGTTATTAAAAAGTTTTTTTTAATATATTTTTCATTTACAGAACTTAACATAGCGTATGATTATTAATAATTATGTTTAGTCTGGAACGTATGAATATTTGTAACATATTTATCATACGTAAGGGTGTAGTATTTCAATTGCTTGAATTATTTTAAAGCCACAGCTGAAGTATTATGAAAATGTTTTGCAAAAAGTAAAAAATCAGAAATTTTTTTTCAAATACATCTTCATTTTGACCCCTTCTAAAAGCAATCAAAAGAAATTTTGTTCTAATTATGTTTTAATATTATTCAAATGCCAGTATTTCATATGTTTTTATTATAAAATTTTGAAATATGCTGTAAATTTTAGGAATATTCTGCAAAAATCAAAATTTTGTTCAACAGTACGTATGATTAATATTAATTTTGAGGTTATTTTAGAAAATCATAAAATTTTTTAAAAGTTTCTTAACATTTAATCATTTTTCTTATTAAATCTGAAACTTAACTAAATTTAGTATAATTTTACAAAACCAAAAATTTAAAATAAAACTCTACAAATAAAATTTAATTAGTTGAAACTTAAAAAATTAACAAAATTCAATTCATTTCAAAAACTAAAGTGTTTTTAATGTATTAATTGTGTTTAAATGTTATAATTTTATTAGTTGTTATTATAAAATGTTTGAAACTAATGTAAATTTTAAGAATTTTCCACAAAAAACAAAATTTTGTTCAACATTACGTATGATTAATATTAATTTTGAGTGATTTTAGAAAATCTTAAAAATTTTGAAAATTTTCTTAAGTCATGAATAATTTTTTCTACTAAATCTTAAACTTTACTCAATTGAGCACAATATTAGAAAAACATGAATTTAAATTAAAGCTTTTAAAATAGAAAAAAATTTATTTGAATTTTTTCAAATTTAAAAATTTCAAACAATTCACTGTAAATCACATAATGTCAAGAAATATTATGTATTTTATGTAACTATACCATTAACTTATAAGTATTTTGTTAGTATTTCTAATAAAATGTTTGAAAATTCTAAAAAGTTCAAGAAAATTATTCAAAAAACTTAATTTTCTATGGTTTTTTATAGCAAATCTTGCGAATTTTTCTACAAAATAGTTAAAAATCTCTTTAAATTATTTGATTTTATTATAAAATTTTTATAAATCTTGTAAATTATAGGAATTTTCTTCAAAAAACCAAATTTTGTATAGGGGTGCGTATGATTAATATTAATTTTCTTATAATTTAGAAAATCTTATATAACTATGCAATTTCCTTAACTTTTAGCAAATATTTTCCATAATCCTAATACTTTACTGCATTTCTAATAGGTTTATTAAATTTTATTTCACATTTGAGTATAATTTAATACAATTTTGTTTGAATTTACCAAAAGTATTTTAATATTTAGCATCTTAATAAATATTAAATATTACCCCCAACTCCGGATAATGTGACCTTTGTTAGTGAAAACAAACACACAATCCAGCTAATAAACATATTTAATGCATTTGAGTTTGTTGCCAGAATTAAACTCTGGGGCATAACAGCAGACCCTTAGAATTAAATGTTAATGTTGAAGTAAACACGTGTCTTTTAAACGGAAACTACTACGCATTTTGCCTTAGAATTCTTTAAGGATTTTTGCGTATATAATATTAAAGAGTTTTCAGAAAAATTCATTAATTTTAAGTAAAGAAATCACTGTCTTTAGTGTATTAAAATAAATGGTTTTTTGGGGGGGCTTATATTTGTAAAAGATTTATTTTTGCTTGAAATATTTCTTGGGAATTTAACCCGTTTTTTTGCGCCTTATTTTGGAGGTTAAATAACAAAAATCATGACGATTTTTTTTGTTTTATTTACTGCCTAACTTAGTTAATATTTACAAAGGATTTCTAAGAAACAATCATTAATTTTGACAAAAATATGGAAAACTCAATTATAATTGCTACTTTCTTGCCTAAGATTTGTGGAAAATTTTTTTGATTTTAAGTAATTTCTTTAAAAATTTAAATTTTGTGCCAGGGTACGTATGATTAATATTAATTATTATATAATTTAAAAAATCATAAAATTTTTGAAGATTTTCATAATTATTAGTAATTTTGGCATTTAAATTCAACAATATGCAATATTCATTACATTATTATATAATTTAAATCAAAAATAATTCATGAGAAATGGAAATTTTGCTTAATTTTTTTTAAATTTTATACAAAGTGTTTACTACATTTTAATACCAGCAATGTGAGAAAGTGTCTTAATGATTCAAAATACATTTATGTTATTTTAGAAATATCATTCTTTCTATCTAGTTTATTTAAATTATTCTAAGTTAAAAAAATATTTGACAAGACGATGTCCGTCCTTCCGTCTGTCCATTTTTTAAAACAATTTATTTTATTTTTTAAAAATTATCTTTTTGGTAAATTTTTTATATGATTTTATTTTAATTCAGTAAAATTATAATATATTTCTGTTATTTTAGAGATGCTATTCCTGCTATGTATTATATTTCAATGATTCTAAGTTATAAAATATTTAACAGAAACATGTCCGTCCTTCCGTCTGTCCACCCTGTAAAACAACTGATTTCTTTTTTAAAAAATTTAATTTTTGTAATTTGTTTAAACTATTTTCATAAGACCAAAAAAATTATAATCTTTTTTCGTTTGAGAAATGTTATACTTTCCATGTATTTTATTTTAATGATTCTAAGTTATAACAAATTGTAATTAAATATGTCCTTTTGTCTGTCCTTCCAATTATTTTTTTTTAAACTTTTCCAAAAGATTTGTCATTTTTAAAATTTTTTAAACAATTTAGGTAGAATGGCAAAATAACTTCAATAAAATAAGAAATATTTTTTAGTCATAGAAGAAATTTCTTAAAATATTGAGATTTTTCAATATTTTTTTTTTAATTTTGCAGATTTTTTATATTTTTTGTAGATATTTTATAAATTTTACACAGAATTTTTTCTAAATTCGTATTAAAGAATTAGATCTGATTAAAAAGCGCGTTAAATTTATTACAATTTCAAGAAAATTGCAAGAAATTTTTAAAATATTGAGATTTTTCATTATTTTTTTTTAAATATTTCCTAATTTTATGTCTTTTTTGTAGATATTTGATAAATTTTAAGCAGATTTTTTTCTATATTCTTATAACGGATTTAGTTCTGAGTAAAATCTCTATTAATCTATTGCAAATTTATAAAAATTTCTTAATTTGTAGCACTTTTTCTAAATACCAAAAAATTCGTAATATTAAAATATACTTTTTAAAATAAATACAAAAACCAAGACAAAGGATTTAAGTGAAATTAAGTTAAATAGAGATATTCCTTAATGCCTTAATGTATCATATGCCAAAAATTATTGCAATACCTGGAAAGGTTATAAAGTTATAGTTATTTTAACTCAATAATATAAATAATTAATATGAATTAATATTAATCATACGCTCTAGATTAACAAAATGTTTAGTTGAACTTTGAAGCTTTATAACTTTTGAATTATTAAAGATATTTTATTGAATTAAAAGGAAATTTATTAAAAAATTAAGTGATTTAAATAAAAATTACAGAATCATTTAGAATTTGAGGCTAACATGAAAGAATTTTGTTAAAAAATTAAATAAAATTTCTTTAAATTTTTTCTACAGATATTAAAGGGTTAATTTTTCTTTTGCAGCATTATATTGCTGGTGTATGTGTATTACTTTAGTTTTAATAGTTGGCTTATTCAAATGAAAATAAATGTATGCAAAAATAATTTGCTCATGTTGCCAGGGCCATTTGTTTTCTACCATCTTTATTTTATATACCAACAATTGCTGCTGCTGCTGATGTTTTCAAGATTTCTTTTGTTATTTTTTCTGAATTTTTATTTGCTTATTACGTTTTGTTTTCATTTTTTAAACAATAACTGACTTTCCCTTTAGCTACTACTGGTTTTTTGCTTTTCTTCTTTTTCAGTCTTCTTGATCATCTTGACTTTATTTTGTTATTTGCAGGATTTTTCAAAAAAATTTAAGGAAAAAAGTAGTTGTGTAAGTACTGAGATTGATATATAAGAGAAAACAAGTTGTAAGTGGAGTATAAAGGGCTCTACAGGGAGTTTTATTAAAAAAAACTGAGAAAATAAAATAATTTTTTTGAACAACAAATTTAACATTTTATTTTCAGGCTAATATTATTGCTATTATTGTAATTTATTAGTTTTGGCAAAAAAATATTTAAAAAGTATTATAATTTTAGGAATTTTCTTTAAAAATTTAATTTGGTTTAGGGGTGCGTATGATTAATATTAATTTTGGTTTATATTAGAAAATTGTAATTATTTCACAATTTTTGTTAAGTTTTAGTTAATTTTATTATTATAATCAATGCTATACTAATTTATTTACTATATTAGGAAACAATAATTTAAAAGAAATCTTTAATAAGTAAATAAAATTACTTAAACTCCAAACATTTTGGGAAATGGTGTTTTACTGTTTAATTTTCTATGTTAATAAATGTATAAATTTCCTTGACTCAAACTGAGTAGCTTTTGCAAGCTTTTTATATCTTCCAAATTTTGTATATTCTTGCTCATTATTTTAATTTTCTTTAAGCTATAAAAAAAATTTCATGAAAAAAACATTTTGCAATGAAAATTGCCTGCAACAAAAAAACCTTTTTTATATAACACTTAGTAATAAAGTAATGAAAATTCTTGAATGTAACAGAAAAAACACTAAATATAAAGACAAATTTTAACACCTCCTGGGGTTAAACAGGCGCTAACAAAAGTCTGAGAGAGATAAATGAAAAACTGGAAAAAAGGACTGTATTAATAAGTGAAAAACTTAAGGAAAAGATATATGAATTAATTACTTCTTTAGGAAAATATTTTAAATTACTTGAGAAAGCAGGGAAATAAGAAAATGTTTAAGTAAAAATTAAAGGCAGAAGAAACTTTCTTTTATTTAGTTGAGCTTTGAGGGTTTTAATTAAACTGATTTTAAGAATAGTGTGAATGTTTAGGCTTTGAAATTTCTTAAAAAAAAACTTAAAATTAAAAAAAAAAAATCTAACCAAAAAATTTTATTTTTTTTATTTTGAAGGGCTATAACATTTTACTGAAAACTGGTAGTTAAAAGAAATTTCGTAGACATATTTATCTGACATTTATTTAATTACCTATGAAAAATGGTTAAATTCCTTTGAAAAACAAAAAAGTTATAAAACAAAATATTAAAACAGCTAGCAAATAATTTAAATTAATATTAATCATACGCTACCCTGTACATACAATTTAAAATCCCTATAACTTTTTAAACAATAAACCGATTTTAATGAAACAAAAAGTTAATTGTTAAGCAGTATTAATACTATAAGACTCAATTAGTTTTGATTAAAATCTAACCTTAAGTTTAAAATAAATTAAAATTTAAAAAAAAATTTAAACCCAAAAAAATTTATTTTTATTTTGAAGTGCTATAACATTTTATTGAAAACTGCTAGTTAAAAGAAATTTCGTAGACATATTTACTAAACATATGTTTAGTTACCTTTAAAAAATGGTTAAATTTCGTTGACAAACAAAAATGTTATAAAACAAATTGTTAAAACACCTAGCAAAAAGTTCAAATTAATATTAATCATACGCTACCCTGTACATACAATTTAAAATCCCTATAACTTTTTAAACAATAAACCGATTTTAATGAAACAAAAAGTTAATTGTTAAGCAGAATTAATACTTTAAGACTCAATTAGTTTTGATTAAAATCTAACCTTATGTTTTAAATAAATTAAAATTTAAAAAAAAATTTAAACCCAAAAAAATTTATTTTTATTTTGAAGTGCTATAACATTTTATTGAAAACTGGTAGTTAAAAGAAATTTCGTAAACATATTTACTAAACATTAATTTAGTTGCCTATCAAAAATGGTTATATTCCTTTGAAAAACAAAAAAATTATAAAACAAATTGTTAAAACACCTAGCAAAAAATGCAAATTAATATTAATCATACGCTACCATATACCTAAAATTTAAAATCCCTATAACTTTTTAAACAATAAACCGATTTAAATGAAACAAAAAGTTATTTGTTAAGCAGTATTAATACTTTAAGACACAATTATTTTTAATTCAAAATCTAACTATATTTTTAAAATAAAATAAAATTAAAAAAAAAATTAAAGCAAAAAAATTTTTGAAGGACTCTAACATTTTACTGAAAACTGTTAGTTAAAAGAAATTTCGTATACAGATTTATTAGACATTTTTTTAATTTCCTATTAAAAATTATTAAATTCCTTTGAAAAATAAAAAAGTTATTTAACAAAATATTAAAACACCTATGAAAAAAATTCAATTAATATTAATCATACGCCACCCTGTACATAAAATTTAAAATCCTTATAACTTTTTAACCAATAAACCGAATTAAATCAACTAAAAAGCTAATTGTTAAGCGGAATTAAGACATTATGATTTAAATAAATTTCAATAAATATCTAACTACCAACAGAAAATATTACGAAAATAAAAAATTTAAATTTTAATATTTTTTTTAAACTTTTCCTATTTTAAAAATTTAATGATTTTTATTGTTGTCATCAGGTTTTTATGAAATTTATCACAAAAACTGATTGCTCAACACATATAATGTTTAAAAATTAAATAAATAATGTATTATTTTATACAATTTTTTTTTGTTTAAACAAAAACTGATTGAAATAGTATGTAAATTGATTATTTTTGCAGAAAACAAAACAACTGAAAAATAAATATGTAGATTTATACTTATAACCATATACACATGCATATTGCCAACTGTCAAACTGTCATGTGTCAGGGTATAGTATTTCAAAAATTTTCTCCACACAAAAAACTGAAATATATAAAATACAATACTCAGATCCAGGCCCAACAACTGTTTGCTAAAGATAAATAAAACAACAAAAGAGTGTTTATTTCCGCAAATAATACATACACCATCACACTCTTATTTAAGAGTGTATACATGTAAATTTATGTCTGTATATAAAAGCCAACAAGAGTGAGAGCCATCCTGTTTTTTAGTGTGAAATTATGTGCATGTATAAACATGCAAATTTCTCTTGCTATTTTTGTGTTGTTGTTTTTTTTTATTTACTAAACTACTAAACAAATATGTAAAAATAATATAAAATAATAAAATAAATGTCAATTATTTATATTAAAAAAATATATACAAAAATTGTTGTATAAATCTCACGCTATAAATCAAGTGCCAGTTGTTAGATTTGTGTAGAAATGAAAATATTTGGGAAATAAATATTGGTTTATTGGTTCTTTTGTTTTAGATGATTTAACAAATAGATAAATTTTAAGCTTTGGCTTTGCAAACAAATTGAATTTTAAAAAATTTCATAAATAAAAATTTTTCTTTTTCAATGATTCATAACATCTGAACATGAGCCTTTACATAAATAAATTTTTGCTGGAATATTTATTAGGTTCTTGTAAACTTAACTACTAAAACTGGTTAAATTATCTTGAATAGCTTAAAAGTTATAAACCATTATTACAAGCTACTCCAAAAAATTTTAAATTAATATTAATCATACGCACTCATATAAAAAAATTTAAATTTATTATAACTCTCAAACCATTTAAGTTATTTAAATAAAACAAAAAACAAATTGCTAAGCATAGCTAAATCTAAACAAAACTTGAAGTTTCTCGGTTTAACAGTTAACAACATTTTAAGAAATTGTTGTGCAAAAAATAGAAAATTATTTTTTTAAACTTTATCCTTATTTTTCTTATAATTTATTATATTTTTGTTTAGAAAACTTTAACAGGTCATTAAAACAAATCCCTTAAAATTATGTTTCTTAAGAACTTTTTTCCCCAAAAAAAGTAATTTCATCTTAAAAACTGTTTTCATCACAAATTGTATTTTAAGAAGCAAAAAAGTAACTCTAAGCAAAGTGTTTTTTAATGTACTGTAATTTAAGTGAAGTCATGCTGTTTAAGATTTATTTTTGTTGGACATTAGCTGGAAATAATCACGGGTAATAACCACATACTACACAAAAACTAAACTAAATAACCTTAAGCAGCAATTTTTTGCCCAAAAAAAGTTTCTCATCTTTTAACAGAAATTTTTTTTAGGGAAACAACTTTGTTTCTTGTTTTAACAACAATAAAAACTTTATTTTTTAGGGATTTGTTTGTTAAGTACAATTTTGATAAAGGTTCGAATGAAGTTGTATGATTAATATTAATTAAAAATTAAGTATATGTCACGTACATACGTTGTTTTTTTAATTGTGGAGCTGCAAAAACAAAAGGGTTTTTCTGCCTGAGTAAACTTTTTTACCGAAATTTTTGGTACGTTTGGCAAATTTTACGCCTAAAAGAATTTACTTTAGCAGCAAATTTATTAATTAACACAACCAACAAATTGTTTAAGTTGTAAACAAGGGAAAACTTTGAGAAAAAAAACAGGAAAGTTTTTTCTTTACATTTGAAACATGTGGAATTTAATACTTTTAAAAGAAGATTTTAATGAATGTAGACAGGTGTTTGATATACCTGACATTTTAAAGCAATTGAAGTAAAAATCAAAAAATTTATTTTTGTAAAAAGTACTTTTTGAGGAAAAGTACTTTTTTTCAATTAACTTCTGAAAATTGTTTTAATTCTAAGTAAGACGCATACAAATTGAAAATACTCTTATTTAAAATGGTTAAAATCCCCTTTTTTGAATTTCCCCCAAAAAGTACTTTTTGGAAAAAAATTATTTTTTATATTAAAAAGTTACTTTTTTGAGAATATTCTGAATTGTTAAACAAATTAAATAAAAATCAGAAAATAATTTACAAAATTTCATTAAAACCGTATTTTGGCACATTTTTGACAAAAAGTACTTTTTGGGAAAAAGTACTTTTTTCGGATTTTCTGAATTTTTAACCAAATTAAATAAAATACAGAAATTAGTTTAAAAAATTTCATTAAAATCATATTTTGGCACATTTTTGCTAAAAAGTACTTTTTGGGAAAAAGTACTTTTTTCGATTTATTTGGTAACTTTTAAGGAAAACTCTTCATTTTCAAGCAAATTAAGTAAAAATCACAAATCCTCTTATATAATTTAATTAAAAACATATTTTTGAAAATTTTTTTCAAAAAGTACCTTTTGGAAAAAGTACTTTTATTAATTATATAGGAAATTTTGTGGGAATACTCTTGATTTTCAAATAAATCACTCATTTAAAATCAGTTAAAACAAGTTTCTGGGAAGATTTTTCCAAAAGTACTTTTTGGGAAAAAGTACTTTTTTCAATTAAGTATGGCATTTTATCAAATTAAATAAAAATCTAAAATTAAAGTAATAAATTTCATTTTTTGGAAAATTTTTGCCAAAGAGTACTTTTTTGTATTAGTAGGTGTTTTTGTAGAAATACTCTTAATTTTCAAGAAAAACACTTAAAAAATTTAAAATCGTTTGATTTAAAATGATATAAAACATGTTTCGGACAATTTTCCTAAAAGGTACTTTTTTTGGGAAAAAGTACTTTTTTCCAATTAAGCACTTTTGAGCACTTCTTTTCAAATTTGCAATCAAATCGAGTAAAAATCACGAATGCTTTAATTTTATTTTAAAAATTACTACATTTTTATAGGAAAGTACTTTTTTGAAAAAGGTACTTTTTTCGAATTAGTACTTTTTTAGGAACACATTTATTTTTCAAACCAAATCACCATTACAGGAGGTTTTTGCCAAAAAATTACTGTTTTTTTATAAAAGTACTTTATTTTTAGAGAAAGTACTTTTTTCAAAAATCTACTCTTTTGAAAAATTTATTTTTTTTTATAATTATTTATAGTTTAAAGGTTTTAGACAAATTTGTTATACAATTTTCTTGAGTTGTACACGTATTTCAGAAAGTACTCTTCTTTAAACCTAATTTTTAGCCATTTTTACAGAAAAGTACTATTTTTTCGAAAAAGTACTTTTTAAT
Source organism: Calliphora vicina (assembly GCF_958450345.1). Taxonomy (NCBI): domain Eukaryota; kingdom Metazoa; phylum Arthropoda; class Insecta; order Diptera; family Calliphoridae; genus Calliphora; species Calliphora vicina. Next base: position 120,012,834 of record NC_088783.1, read on the forward strand.
AATTCTTTTCATTTTCAAACAAAAATCACCATTATAGAAGATTTTCACCAAAAAATTAATTTTTTTTTGAAAAGTACTTTTTAGAATTTTTTTATTTTTTTTGAAAAATTTTATTTTTTAAATATTTGTAATTGTTTTTCAAAAATTTTTAGACAAATTTTTATAAATTTTTCTTGAAATTCAGTTAAATTTAAAAAAAGTACTTTTTGAAATTAAATACTTTTGAATATTTCTCTGCTTTAAATGTAATTTTTAGCCATATTTTTATGTATATCGTTTGGAAAATCAATATAATTACTTTTAAATGTGTTTTTTATAGATCGTTTTTTAAAATAATAAAATTATTTTATGGCAGCCCAAGTTATTAACTATTTTGTATATTTACTAACTAATTAATATTAATCATACGCTATGCTAGTTAATTTCACACATTTCAAAATTTTAAGCAATTGTACGCAAGTATGAACTAAAAAAACTAGCAAATTCTTTAGCAAATATTATTAACAATAATTTGTAGTTAAAAGTAAAGAAAAATTGGAAATTTTTTTTAAATTTGAACTGAAACAAAAAAATTAAAAATATTTCCAAAAAAAAAAATTTAAGAAATTTTATTATTTTGTCTTACAAATTTAAAAAATCGTTTGCTAATTAAGTTGTTTCAAATTTCTACCCTCTCTTGCAGCCAAAAATATAAAGTGTTTTATTTAAAAATTTTTTTTTTGTTCCTTATAATTGCTTGGTTGTTTGGCATTGTTGGTCGGCTTAATTATCTTATCGCCACAACTATTAATTCATCTCTTATTGTTTTCCCATTTTTAAAATGTGAGAAAAAAAAAACTATATGATGGTCTTAACATTTTAGCACTCATTCATTATGGCGTGTTCAAGAACACCCTCTTAAAAAGCCATTGTTTGTTGAACTTTCTCTCTCTCTCTGTCTCTCTCTCACGGTCTTACAGCTCTCTGCTTAACTAAATCTGGGCACAATCACATCAGTGTTTTATTGTGTAAGAGAACAAAAACAATAACTTTTGCCAAATACAAAAGATATTTATGTTAAAACAGTCATCCCTTTAAATTTATTAAGTTAACTTGTGTGTAGCATGTAGTTGTAGCTGTTTTGTTTTATAATTTCTTGTTGTTAATTTCTGTTGTTTGCCATCTCATTATTATTATTATAATACAGCTACAATATCTTTAGTTTAAGTTTCTTAACTTCCCTGCTTACCCTCCTCCCTGCTCATGAGGTTTTGTACGCATTTGAACCTTTATATTTAAGACAAAAGCATACAATATTCTTGTCTATTAATATGATGTGGTAGTTGTGCAAATTTTGCTATCTATAACACTTGGCTTGATAATATTGTTGCTTAAAGTGTGTCAAGTTTTTTTTTTTTTTGGTTCGAAATTCTAAAAAACCTTAATATGGTTTAAGATTATTATGTAATAAAAGATTATAAAACTTAATGAAGAACAAATAAAATTTAATTATGAAAAATAAAAATATTTTTTTTTTCATACTAAAATTTACTTCCTTGTTAAAACTTTACAATTTCTATATAACCCACGATAGAGCTTTAAATTTAATTTAAATACTTTTGCCGGTGTTTATTTATATAGAGTTTCAAAAATCAGCCCAATCTTTTGATTTTAAGCAGAGTTATAAAGAAAAATCTGAAGTTACCTAAGAAAATATTTTAATTAATATTAATCATACGCTCTAGGGTAAATTTTTTTCAATTTCATTTTAAAGTCTTATATCTTTTAAAGTATTAGAGATATTTTAATGAAACAAAAAGTAAAATGTTAATAAGAATTAAGACTTTTATTAAATATAAATAAAAATAAATAATATTAATAATATGTAAGAAAATTTTACAAATTAAAAAAATATTTTTTTTTATTATTTTCATTTAACTTTCAAAAGAATTGATATTCTGTTTCTTGAACAGTAAGGAAGCTTAATTTGTACAAGTTTAATTAAATTGTTTATCATTTGATATGTTATACCTTTATATCTTCCTGCCTAATGGTAACCTTTTCAAATCCTTTTTGATATTCTACCAAACGAAATTAATTACACCACAAGTGTTTCTGAACTCTGTGACAAATTAAACTCTTTAACACTTTGCTTCTTGCCCCGCCCGCCCCCACCCAACAAAACAAAGGCCATGTGTAGAATTAATTGCCAAAACAAAACAAGACCATCAGGTTTTACTAGCCATCTCATGATAATGACTATCATCATCAGCATTGTCATGATGAGTTAAACTTTCCAAAGTTTAACCACAAAAATCAACATCAAATCCTTATAAAACCCTCACTTTTATCTTTAGTATAGAAAACCAACTCATTTGGCTAAAAACTCACGTAATTTATTACATTCGTCTAATGAAATGTTTGGAATGTTTACTACAAGCCCGTATGTTTTTAACTAAAATTTAATTTTAGTTTCAAGACAATAAATTTTATTTGAAGACAATGTCAACAATAGTTGCACACAATAAAGACTTTATAAACACAATCATAAATATGCAAATATGAAATTAAATCAAGATTTTCCAAAAGGATTAACACTATAAAACTAATGAAATTCTTAAATTGATGAATTGCAAAGAAAATTTAAATAAATATTTTCTATTTTATAATTGCAGGGTTTAACAGTAGCTGGTTTTGAGCTAAACTCTTTGGAGAAGAAGGTAAGTGTAAAGACTTTATAACGAAATAATTGTGCAAGGCTGAAAAGGCTTTATTTTGAATTATTAAAAAAGCCTTAAATTTGCCATTAAAACTGAGAAATATTCAAATAATTTCAAAGTTTTCAAAGGTTTTGAAAGTAAAAAGTACTAATTTTTAAAAAAAGTACTTTTTTGAAATATTACTTTCTGTCAAAATCTATTTTTTTTTAGAAAAATTAACAAAAATTATTTTATAACCATTTAAATTAAAAGAATTTCAAAAAAAGTACTAATTTTCAGAAAGTACTTTTTTTTATAGAAAAGTACTTTTTCAAAATTAACTAAATTTTTGTTTAAAATTCTTCTAATTCAATTATAATTATAAATTGTTATATATTTTGTTGTAAATCGCAACAATTTGCAAAAAAGTACTAATTTTTAAAAAAGTACTTTTTATAAAAAAAGTTTTTTTTAGTAAAATTAACAGAAAATTGTTTACTACATTTTAAATTGGGAAATTTTCAGGAAAAAATACGAATTTTCAAAAAAGTACTTTTTTGGTATCGTATAAAAAGGTACTTTTGCATTTTGACTTTTATTATTTTTATAGAAAATTTAAATAAATGTGATTTTAAATTGATTTCTTTAAGAAAATTATGATAATTGTTGAAGTAAGCTAGTAAATTATGAAAAAATAAGATTTTGTAACTGGTGGCGTATGATTGATATTAATTCATGGCTAATTTTAGGAAATTCCTTATAACTTTAGCTAGAGTTAAGGGATTTTAAAATTTCCAAAAAATTTAAATACAAAACAGTTTAAGGAATATTTATTATAGGTTTTCTACAGAGTTTTTGTTTCACAAGCCCAGTTAACTAAGAGAAAAGTCAGAAATTTTAATAAAAATTTTTATTTTCTTAAATTTTTTATGAAAATTAATTATTTTTTGCTATTATGTTTCTCCAAACTAATCTCTGTACATCTCTATACTTTTATCTACTTATTTCTGTAAACCTCATTATGGTTTAATGCTCTTTTGAAGTTATTTGTGTGTGTGTGATTTGTTTTTTTTTTACTTTTTTGTGGCAAATATTTTCATTTTGCTCAGAATTGCTATAGATAATTTGACACTTTGTTGGTTTTTATGGTTTCAGCAGCATCATTATATTTAATGATGCACAATACAACCAACAAGTTGTGAAAATGAAATTAAAGTTTTTAAACCAAATTATAACATTAAATGGGAGTACCAAAAATGAGAAAAAAGTTTTAGAATTTTAAATTTAAATTAAGTGATTAAAAAATTCATTAAAATTTTAGGAAATCTAAAAACCTTACCAACTAGAATTTCTCTATGTTTTCTTTATATCTTCCTTGAATATTTAATTAGTTTAATTAATCTTACCCCATTTTGAAATATTTATTTATAAATAGATTTTCTTGTCCACATACCTGCAAAAAAACAGAAGAGAAAAATTTATTTAATATGAATTCAAATAACCAAAGAAATTTTCAATATAAATAGCAAAAAATTTATATTCTAGCAAATATTTAATTTCATTTTTTAATCAAATCACTTTCACATTCATTCATTTCGCTCTACAATTCCTTTCAACACTTCCTATGAAAGTTTATTTGATTTTTTGCAAATTTTTTCATTCAAATTTCTGCTGCTGGATGTTAACAGTAATAAACACAACAACAAAACAGAGATTGAAATTTCCGTTTGACCGAGTTTTTTTTTTGGTGTGTTTGTGCAATTGATTGTTGTTTACTGAAAACCAAAGGGATAATAGTTTCGAGTGGACCATTGTTTTCATTACTAAAAAAGTACTTTTAAGGAAAAAAAAGGAAAAAAACTGTTTCATAGTAAATTGTTGCAACTTTTATACAAATTTTTGAAAAAGGTACTAAATTTGCAAAAAGTACTTTTTGCTAAAAATTTCACTTTTTATGGAAAATTGCTAGAAATTTGTTTTTTAATCGATTAGCTTTAAAATTAAAAAAAATAGAATATAATTTCTAAAAAAGTACTAAATTTTCAAAAAGTACTTTTTGATTAAAATAGTACTTTCTATAGAAAATTTGTAGAAATTTGATTTTGAATTGATTTTCTTATTAAATTAAAAATATAAAAATTTAATTTAATATATTTCTTAAAAAAGTATTAATTGTTTACAAATTACTTGTTGACAAAAATAGTACTTTTTATATCAAAAGTACTTTTTTATGAAAAATGTATTTATTTTGAATAAACTTAACAAAAACATGTTTATTATAATTTTAATTTGTATGGTTTTTGAAAAAGTACTAAATTTCAGAAAAGTACTTTTGTGAAAAAAGTACTTTTTATAGAAAATTACAGTTAAAGTTTTACTAAATTGATTTCTTTAATAAAACTAAGCAAATTTTTAAAGGAAATTGCTTAATTGTGAAAAAAATACTTTTTTTAACTGGTAGCGTATGATTGATATTAATTATTGGGTAATTTTGGAAAATTGCTTGTAACTTTAGCTGGAGATAAGGAATTTGAAAATTTCCAAAAGTTTTAAATAAAGAACAATTTAAGGAATTGGTTTTTAGAGGTTTTTGGAAGGGTCTCAGTTTCAAAGTGTCTGAAAAATAGGGGTAAATGTAGAAGAAGATATAAATTTTGCACTTTTTCATGTTTTAAATTTGTTCTCCATTTTCCTGTGTTTTTTGCTTTTTTGCATAATAAATTCCATGACTTTGTTTAAATTTCTAGAGTAGTCCTACAAATTGTAAGCCATAAAATAGAAAAATTAGCTTTTATTGTTTAACATTGTGTTCGTGGGCAACTACTTATACTGCTGAAGATAAACAACAAATGAAATGAAATTTACATTTTACAAGCTAAATGTATAAAAACAAAAAAAAAATGAACAAATAGCAAAAGTTATACTTGTATAATATTTGCAGTATTATATAATACAACTAATTTGTAAAGTTTTCGCTCTCAACTCCTCTTCGAGTCTTCATCAAGCAACTTGAACAGCAAGGCAATTTATATTTTTTGGTTGTCAGTGAAATAAATTAAGGAAAATTGGAAAAACCCAACTGCTGCTGCTGAACAATAAATAAAAGAGGAAGTGGAAGAATTTTAGTTTCATAAAGAAAATTTTGTGCTAAACAAAATGGCAATTAATATTGTTTTTTTTTTGCTACTACAAACCAACCAATATGGTGGTGCAAATTATAATACATTTATAAATTAGTATTTATCAATGTATAACTAACAAGAGAACTCAAGCAAATATGATGTTGAAAGAATTATAGTAATGTATTCTAATAAATATAAAAAACAAACAAGATTAATGGAAATTATGGCTTAAAATAAATGCTAATAAATTAATTTTATACAGGAAAAACTAATAAAACAATACTAAACTGTTTGGTTTTCCCCTAAATTTATAAGAAATAAAACATCTAACACCTTAAAGTAGGCTATTAATTTCACATTTCTTTTTATTTACTTTGTTTAATGACTTGCTTTAAAAACACACCATAAATTGCCACTTACTTTCTATTGTATATACTCAAAACTGCTTGTTTGACTTTTATTTTCAGTATACTGGCTTTTATATTTCTTGGTTTAAAATTAGCCAATTAATTTAATTGTTTTGTGAAATAACTGGCACTTTAAAACAAGACTTTAATGAGCTCCTTAATGTAGGCAATATATTTCTCTTGTTTTAATAAGTGCGTGTACTCTTTTGTAAAGACTGTTTCATTTTCATTTTTAATACCTTTAATGGGGGTAAGAAATGAAAAGCCAGTTCATTTAGTAGAACTCATAAAATTATGTTTTATTATTTTAAAATGTTTTTTAAACCTAAGGGAAATAATGAAAAAATAATCATCATTCATTTTGGATTTAAGTGGTTTTTTTTAGAAAATTATATTAAAATCTTGTTTTCAGCAATTTTTTATAAAAAGTACTATTTTTATAAAAAGTACTATTTTTACAAAAAAAGTACTTTTTTGTCAAAAAGTACTTTTTATAAAATTGTGATAAGTGTTTAAAACTAGTTTTAGTGTTTAAAACTAGTTTTAGTAAGTTTTTCTTAAAAATTAAATTTTTATAGAAAAGTACTTTTTGCATTAAAAGTACTATTTGTATAAAAAAGGTACTTTTTATAAAATCATCACAATTTTTAAATTTAAGTTGATTTTTATGAAAAAATCAAGTTTAAATTTTAATTCCAATAATTTTTTTTATGAAAAGTACCTTTTTTACAAAAAAGTACTTTTTTGTCAAATAGTACTTTTTATAAAATTGTGATAATTTAAGTGTTAAAAACAAGTTTTTAGTATGATTTGCTTTAAAATTTAAAATTTTTAGAAAAGTACTTTTTGAAATTAAGTACTTTTATGAAATTAGTCTTAATTTTTAAACGAGTTAAATGATTACAGACATTTTGCATGATAAGTACTATTTGTATTTAAAAGGTACTATTTGAAATTTGATAATTTTTTTTATAAAATCATCATAATTTTTTAATTTCAGTCGATTTTTATAAAAAAATCAAGTTTAAATTTTAATTCCAGTATTTTTTTTAAAAAAGTACCTTTTTTACAAAAAAGTATTTTTTTTGTCAAATAGTACTTTTTATAAAATTGTGATAATTTAAGTGTTAAAAACAAGTTTTTAGTATGATTTGCTTTAAAATTTAAAATTTTTAGAAAAGTACTTTTTGAAATTAAGTACTTTTATGAAATTAGTCTTAATTTTTAAACGAGTTAAATGATTACAGACATTTTGCATGATAAGTACTATTTGTATTTAAAAGGTACTATTTGAAATTTGATAATTTTTTTTATAAAATCATCATAATTTTTTAATTTCAGTCGATTTTTATAAAAAAATCAAGTTTAAATTTTAATTCCAGTATTTTTTTTAAAAAAGTACCTTTTTTACAAAAAAGTATTTTTTTTGTCAAATAGTACTTTTTATAAAATTGTGATAATTTAAGTGTTAAAAACAAGTTTTTAGTATGATTTGCTTTAAAATTTTAAATTTTTAGAAAAGTACTTTTTGAAAATAAGTACTTTTATGAAAATAATCTTAATTTTTAATCAAGTCCAATGGAAATTATTATGATTGTTACAATTACAGACATTTTGCATTAAAAGTACTATTTGTATAAAGAAGGTACTATTTTAAATTTGGTACTTTCTTTATAAAATCATCATAATTTTTTAATTTAAGTTGATTTTTAGGAAAATCAAAGTTTATATTTTAATTCCAATAATTTTTCTTATGAAAATAACATTTTTTAGAAAAAAGTACTTTTTTAAAAATAGTACTTTTGGAAAAATTAAGTAAATTTTCATAAAAAAATCACGTCTAAATTTTAGTTTTAATAATTTTTTATGAAAAGTACCTTTCCCAAAAAAGTACTTTTTGAAAAATTAATTCCAGTTTTATAAAAAAATCACATTAAAATTTTAATTCCAAAAATTTTTTTATTAAAAGTACCTTTTTACAAAAAAGTACTTTTTTAAAAAAAATTGTACTTTTTGAAAAATGAAGTCGATTTTCATAATAAAATCTCGTTAAATTTTAGTTTCCATAATTTTTTTATGAAAAGTACCTTTTTACAAAAAAGTACTTTTATGAAAAATAGTACTTTTTGAATAACTAATTCGAGTTTAATAGAAAAATCACATTAAAATTTGAATTCCAATAATTTTTTTTATTAAAAGTACCTTTTTACAAAAAAGTACTTTTTAAAAAAAAATCCTTTTTTGTGAAAAAATGCCTTTTTCAAAAATTGTACTTTTTTAAATTCTCCTATTTCAAGTGTTAAAAACATTTTTTTTTAAGTTTTGCTTAAAAAGTAAACTTTTCACAAAAGTACTTTTTGATATAAAGTACTTTTTTTGAAATACATTTCATTTTGAAAGAAGTCTCAAGGAAAATTGTATTGCTGTTATGATTTAAGTTACTTTCCTTTGAGATTTCTTCATTTAAAGCATGTTATAGCTTTTCTAAACTATTTAAATATTTCTCGCCTAAAAGTATGCAATTTCTTTTAGTAAACTCTATTTTATATGGAAGTTCTTCATTAAAATCCTGTCAGCTAGAAAGACCTTTAAAAAGTTTTTAATAAAAATCTTATTCTAATATAGAAAAAGACACGTTTAAGGAAAATGCATAAAAAAATAGTTTGCCAAGCAACAAAAATAGTGTGTGTGTTCATGTGAGTGTGAATGTTTTCAGTAAATATGCAGATTTATATTCAGAAAATAACCTTCACCAAAAATACGTAAAAGTTCATTTCATTCATTTAAGCTGGCACATTCTTGCTTTATTTTCATCTTTCTTTTTGCGTACTTGTACATACTGGCCATTGTAGGCACCTTTAACTAACAGGTTTTTCTGCTCAATTTTCTGCCTCACCTCATCACGGTGAATTCGCACAGATGATGTACAGGCCCAGCAATGTTGCAGGCCAAGTACAGTTTGCGTTTGGAGGCTGGGTGTTGGCAATAACATTGAAAAAAATAATTTATATACTCAACATCAACTGAAAAATAAACGAAAAAAAACGGAAAAAATGAATATAACTAAAAAAAAGATGAAATGCAAACAAACTTGTGGAAGAAACGTGTCATACGCATAATAAAATGTTCGTTTTTCACATACACATGTTGAATAAATAAATAAAATATGAAAAGTTTTACCAACACTCTCTCTTAAGGATTTACACATACGAATACAAGCATATTTGCACCCACAAATGGCCTTACGTGGGTGGTTGCATGGCTGCTGTGTAATAAATCATTAAGTGTGAATAAAAATGTAAGAGCATACTTTTAGGTGCCGAGTCAAAAATACACAAAAATTAAATGAAAATGTTTTCATAAGTAAAAATCATGGCAAACAACAACAAAACAAACAAACAGGATAAAATAAATTTTAATAGTAAATGAAATGAAAAGAAAAAATTCATCATTATTTTTGTATGACAAGATAAAAAATGCAGGTAGAGGCAGTAAATAATTAAAATTCAGCTGTGAAACTGAGTTAAATATTATAAGTTACCTTAAACTCTAGCATATTCCAATAAATCTTCTAACAAATCTAGTTTTTTTCAATTCTTCGAATAAACTTTTCTTTCCGTATTAAAAAACTTCTTGATTTTTCTCCTAATTCACTTTAGTTGCTCAAGTTTCTATATTTTTTTTCACTACACCTAAATGTATGCAACAATGCATTCGACTCAATCAACTAAATTGCAAATAATAAGAAAGAAATTCTCTTAAAAAATAATAGAAAAATCCAAACTTTAGTCTATATTTCTATTTGGTCTTTTGGACAAGCAAACTAATAGAACTTTTCTTTAAAATGAGTTTTAAAGCCGGCAACTTAACATTATTAGGAAAACAAATAACAATCTCTTGATAAAGTTTGATTTCTAGAAAACATTGTTAGTTAAGTAAAGCCATTGATTGAGGAAAATTGTAAAGTATTGAATTGAACTAATTTCTTTATATAAAACCTCTAAAAGTATGCTATATATTTGCTAAAAACATTTCTAAAAAGTAGATTGAACTATTTCTAGTTTCATGTTATATTAAATTTTATAGGAAATTCACTTTAAATCATTTTTTTACAAGTATTAAAGACATTTCTTTAAATTACCTAAATGTATGCTTTACTTTTTATATCACAATTTTCTTTTTAATACAGAAACATAATGGACAGTTGTAAGATTTGTTTAAGGGTCTTAAAATTATGAATACCTTGGATTATAGACCATAATTGCTTAATTTCATAATTATAATGGAATTTTTGAAAGCTCCTAAAATTATGCTTAATTTTTTTAACAATTTCTATGAAAATGTTTATGTTTAACATTTTTATACATTTTCAAGCTGTGAGATAATTTTAAAACTGGAATTTCGTAAAAATATTTTTTTTTAGAAAATTTAAAATGTTAGTATTTTTACTACTTTTTTCAAATATTAATATTTTGACTTTTTACAAAAATAATTATGTTATGCATTAATTAAACCAAAATTAGTAATTTTTCAACTTTTTTAAAAAAGTAGTATTTTTACTACTTTTTTGAAAAATAGTAGTTTTTCTACAAATTTTGAATTTTAAGTTTAGAAACTCTTAAAAATAATTTGAAAAACAAAAATTTCAGAAAACTTTAATTTTTTAAAAAAGTAGTATTTTTACTACTTTTTACAAATATCAGTATAATTACTACGTTTCACTAAAAGTATAAGATTTTCATCGCTGAAACAAAATTTTGCCATTTTTTATCAATAGTACTGTTTTATAAGTTTTTACAAAAAGGTAGTATTTTTACTACTTTTTAGAAAATAGTAGTTTTTCTACAAATTTTTAATTTTTAGTATTAGAAACTCTTAAAAACAATTTGAAAACCAAAAATTTCAGAAAACTTTAATTTTTAAAAAAGTAGCATTTTTACTACTTTTCACAAATAGCTGTACCTTTACTAAGTTTTACTAAAAGCATTAATTTTTCAACATTTAAACAAAATTTTAGCAATTTTTTTTGATCAATAGTACTGTTTTACAAGTTTTTTTTCAAAAAAGTAGTATTTTTAATACTTTTTAGAAAATAGTAGTTTTCTACAAATTTTGAATTTTTAGTTTGGAAACTCTTAAAAACAATTTGAAACCAAAATTTTTTAAAAAACTTTAATTTTTCAAAAAGTAGCATTTTTACTACTTTTTACAAGTAGCAGTATGTATCTTTACAATTTTATACTAAAAATATTAGTTTTCCATCTCTTAAGCAAAATTTAGTAATTTTTTAGCAATAGTAGTGTTGTACAAGTTTTTACAAAAAGGTAGTATTTTTACTACTTTTTAGAAAATAGTAGTTTTTCTACAAATTTTTAATTTTTAGTTTAGAAACTCTTAAAAACAATTTGAAACCAAAAATTTCAGAAAACTTAATTTTTTTAAAAAGTAGCATTTTTACTACTTTTTACAATTAGCTGTATCTTTACTAAGTTTTACTAAAAGTATTATTTTTTTAATATTTAAACAAAATTTTAGCAATTTTTTATCAATAGCACTGTTTTTAAATTTTTTTTCAAAAAGGTAGTATTTTTACAATTTTTTAGAAAATAGTAGTTTTTCCACAAATTTTGAATTTTTAGTTAGAAACTCTTATAAACAATTTGAAACCAAAATTTTTTAGAAAACTAAAATTTTTCAAAAAGTAGCATTTTTACTACTTTTTACAAATAGCTGTATCTTTACTAAGTTTTACTAAAAGTATTAGTTTTCCATCTCTTAAACAAAATTTAGTAATTTTTTTAGCAATAGTAGTGTTCTACAAGTTTTTACAAAAAGGTAGTATTTTTACTACTTTTGAGAAAATAGTAGTTTTTCTACAAATTTTGAATTTTTAGTTTTATAAACTCTTAAAAATAATAACAGAGAACTTTAATGTAAAAAAAGTAGCATTTTTACTAATTTTTACTACTTTTTAAAAAGTAGTATTTCTACTACTTTTTTAAAAAGTGTAATTTTTACCAAAAAATCCTTTTTTTTACCTAAAATCTGGTTTAAGTTTGGAAAAAAACTCAAAATTCATTAAAATTATTGAAACTAAATATATTTAAAGCCCTTAAGTATGCCATACTTTTTCTTTTAAGAACTACATTTCGTTTATGCTAGCATTAACTTTTATTAACATTATAATTAATTTTTAATAAACAACTAAATTGATGTTTTTCCTCTTTACCTTAGTCTTTTTTCTTATATAAATAACCTTTAACCTCAATTTCTCTTTTTCTCTATATACGTGTTGTATTTACCTTAACAAAACGTGTGTTGTCTTTTTTAATTAATTCCTATTATAGAACATTTTCTAGTTTTCTTACACTACTATCACATTTATCGACTATTTTAGTAATTGTGTGTTGTTGCTGGTCTTTTATAAGTCTTAGTCAGCTGTTACCCTGTGGCCTCATATGATGAATAAATGTTCTTAACACCTGCAAACTACTTAATTGAATTTTGTAGCAATTTTTGTTAACAAATTGAGTGATTTTTTTTTTACTTTTCCACTTTCGTGTTAAGTGTCATGTAATTTTATGCCAAAAAAAAAAGGAAAATATATTAAAATTTTTCGTTCCCTAAATGTTGGTGAAGAAAATTTCGAGAGAAAATTACTAACAAAAAATTAAATCAATGTCAAATTTGGCTATATTTCTTGCTGGTTTTTCCTTGCTTTGCCTGTGTTCAATTTCTCTGTCGTTCAATTTTTAATGTCAGCATAAGTAATGTTATGTTAACAGTGATGGATGGTTGAATGAATGAATGCTTGGTTAAATGTCACAGGAAATTAAATTTAAAATAGGTTGTCTTATATAAATTGAAAGTGTGGATATTTAAATTATGTTAATGGAGTAAGAAAAACAATTTGGAAAGACTCTTTCCAATGGATTCAGGCAAATACTAATAAATATATATAATCGCCTAAAATCAGGCAACATTTTTTAACGCTCTCTATAATATAGAAAATAAAAGGCTGTATTTGCTAAATAATTGAATTTTATAAAACTGTGATATGTTTAATTTGTATATTTAGCAAATATTTCATCAATTTCCTAATATTGTGAAATATTTCATATTAATACATTTAAGACTTACACTTCATATGCCCTGTAAAGTATGCTGTACTTATATATATGCTTAAGATTACAAGTATGAGTATGAGAGAGATGTATTTTCTCTTACAATTTACTTAAGTTATATATTTAGTAGTTTCCTTTTCAACTCAAGTCTTGTGATACACACACACACACAGATTCCTTGAGTATAAGTATGATATTTAATAGTTTCTTCTTCTGTCTCTCTCTCGCTCTACAATTCATCTTATCAATTCAAGTGGCATTTTTTATAATATTTCTCTGCTACCGCTACTAAAACACGTTCAAGTACTCGTACAAACACTATCGATTCATGTAAAGTGTATATGAAAAGGAATATTTATTACACATATAGAGAAAATTTCATTCTCCTTGACTGGGCCACAGCATATGCAATAATGGTTTGATAGCAGGGAGGTGGGGGGGTGTGTATGGTGTTGTTGGTTGTGTAAGCAAAGTGATATGATATGCAAATTTTTTTAAAGTATACAACAAGGATGCTGTTATACAAAAAAATCTCAATATTTCTACAACCAGAAATTGAGATATTAAAGTTTTTGTTTTCTCACATTATTTATTATTCCTCAAACATTTTAATAAAACAAAATCAACTATAAAAAGGTGAAAACTGAAACGTTAGCCATAAATCTTTAGAAACGTTTAAAGTTGTGTGTAAAAAAAAGAAACTAAACACTAAAAACAAATATTTGGTAACTGAAAATTTATGAAAAAAAATTTCATTTTCGTTTGAATGAAACTGAAACTGATAGCAAGCTTTATAATATTGCTCTTTTTTATGGCAGAATAAATTAATATAAAATAAATTTCAGTACCTTTTTGTTACATATTAAAAAAAAAAGATTTTTTTTGCTAACAATCGAAAGAATAAACATTTTGATGCTATATTACTTTTAATATTTTACTTTTTAAGAAAAAACTCACTCAAAAAATTTGAAATTTCTATAAAAAATTAAATTTTTCTTATGACCCCTAAAAGTATGCAGTATAGTTAATTAGAAATTTAAATTTCTTACAAAATAGTTAATAATTTTCTTTGGCAACAAGTTAAATTTTTATACAGAATTTTTTGAACAAAATTAATATTTCCTAAAAGTATGCTATAGTTTTTAAGTTTTAAAAATTTAAAGCAAATTCTTTGATTTTTCTTAAAAATCAGTGAAATTAAGGTTTTTTCTTATGACGCCTAAAAGTAGGCAACATAATTTTATAAATTTTTAGATTTAAAAATTCATAAACTTCTTTGAGACATTTTTAGAAAAATAAAATGTCTAAAAATACGATCTTTCTGAAGACGCCTAAAAGTATGCTATAGTTTTTGAAATAAAATTTTTGCCCAAAATTGTTAATGCTTTCTTTTAGTAAAAGATTTTTCATTATATGCAGGATTTCACTTAAAAACAACCAATTTAAAGAAATCTAGCATTTTGCTTATGACCCCTAAAATTATGCAATAGTTTGTTTTTGTGAAATTTTAATTTCCTACAAAATAGTTAATAATTTCTTTCAGTTCTTAAAATTATGAAGTAAATTGCTTGATTTTCTTAAACTTCAATGAAAATTAATTTTTTCCTTATGACACCTAAAAGTAGGCAACATAATTTTCTAAATTTTTAGATAAAAAAAATCTTAAAAATAATTTGAAAATTTTTTAGAAAATTAAAATCTGCCAAAATAAAATTTTTCTCAAAACTCCTAAAATTATGCTATAGTTTTTGAAATTAGATTTTCGCCCAAAATAGTTAGTACTTACTTTTAGTAAGAACCTATTTAAAAATTTCTATCAAATTATGTTAAAAATACGATTTTTCTCAAAACTCCTAAAAGTATGCTATAGTTTTTGAAGATAAATTTTCTCCCAAAATAGTTAAAAATTTCCTTTAGTAACAAATTATTTCATTTCTAAGCAAAATTTTTTTTTAAAAAATCATAAATTCAAAGAAACAGTTCCTAAAAGTATGCTTTAGTTTTTAAATTTATAAAAATATACAATAAATTTTTTGAATTTTTTTTGAAAACCAAAATTTCTATCATATTATTTAAAAATACGATTTTTCTCAGAACTCCTAAAAGTATGCTATAGTTTTTGAAATTTAATTTTCGCCCAAAATAATTATTATTTTCTTTTAATAACAAATTATTTCATTTCTATGCAGAATTTTGTTTAAAATCATAAATTTAAGAAAACTAGTTCCTAAAAGTATGCTTTAGATTTTAAATTTATAAAAATACATAAAAAAATACAATAAATTTTTTGAATTTTCTTTTGAAAACCAAAATTTCTATGAAATTATGTATTTTTGCTTGAAGCCTAAAAGTAGGCAACATAATTTTAAAAATTTTAAACTTCAGAAAAGTTTAAAAACACTGTTTATAAGCCATAGTAAATCTTTCTAATGTTTTCGTATTATATTCTTTTAATTAAATTTGTTTTTATGCTAAAAGTAGGCAACAGTTTTGGTTCAATAGCCAAATATTTTGTTTCAGGTTAATTATAAGTTAACTAATTTAAATTATTAAACATTTTAATTTTTCCTAAAAGTAGGCATCAGTTTTTAAATAAATTCTATAACAAATTTCAAATTTCTTTAATAAGTTTAGTAGTAAATATCTTTTTATTATATATTATGCATATCACATTATTTGAAGGCATTTTAATATTGCCTATTTTAAGGCTTTTTATTCTAAAATGCCATAATGTGTATTTTCTAAAAATTTCATTTGAATTTCCCCTCAAAAATCATTCATCTCTCATTAAATATTCATAATATAACAAAATTTCCTTTTCATTTTGTGTGTGTGTTCGCTCACTCTACAATGTTCTAGACAATTGTCTGTAAAGTAAGTATTTCTAGCCCGAAAAGTATGCAATGAAGTAGAAACATTCTAGTTATGTTTGTTTTTGCATACTTCTTGCCTTGTTATCTGTAATGACATGGTAAGTAAGGGTTTCTTTTTTTTTTTGTTTTTGTTGAAATATTTATCTAAATGTCAGTTAGTATGTCTGTGTTTACATTATCTTTCTGTATAATTTTGGGAAAAGTAAATTTTCTTTCGAAATGCATTTTAAAGGAAACAATCAAGCTATTCAATCAAGTGGAAAATTATGTTATAGTTGAGATAAAACAAAGTAATAGAAAATCATAGGAAATTTGCAAAAATGTATAGGAAAAAACCTAAAATTAAATATAATTGATAAATATTTTAAGTAAATAAAAGTATGAAGTAAATTACAAAAGAAAAAATTAAAAATTTAAAGCCTACTTTTAGGTTAATTTGAATTTTTATGGAATTCTTGGAAAACTTTAACAAAACTAAAGCCTACTTTCAGGTTATTTTGATTTTTTATATTTTGCTTGAATTCTTTAGGTAAATTATATAACTGAACATTCTTAAATTCTTCAAAGTAGTTTAGGGCACTGCAGTAAAACTATATATAACATTTTGAAGCAATTTTGCATAAATTTGCGATAACGAATAAAGAGCATAGAATACAACTGCAGGCCGCAGCTGACACAATCATGAGACAACGATGACTTGCTAAATGAAGTATGACAATATTAAACTGCAGTATGAGTGCAATAAGTAAAATTTTTAAAAGGAAAACATTTATTTTGGCACAAAATCAAAAACAACTCACCGCCTTTAAAGTTTTTTTTTTCTTTTCAAGTGCTGTTGTTTTCTATATATTTTTTATATGTAAAACAAATTTTGCCATTATTTTAAATGGTTTTAAAGACAAGCAGCATGTGTTTTCAAAACTCAATATCAAGTTGAAGACACAAGTTTAGTGCAATAGACGTTTAAATATTTTCTGGGTTTTTATATTGTATAGCAAATCTTGTTATATAGATTTTCAATTTTCAATTTACATTTTTATTTTCTTGTTTGTTTTTAAAGAATAATTTTAATATATGAAAGTAGTTTCAGTAGTGTATTGTAAAAGAAAACCATATGGAAAGCAATTTAATATAAATTGCTGTCTCTTGTCTTTTTTTTGTGTTTGGGGTGTCTTTTAGAACTTAAGTTTGTTATAGGAAATAAAAGTTTTCTTGCTAGTTAGTAGGCAAATAGAGTTATGTAAATTTTGTATAAGACATACAAACTACAAGTATGTCTAAAGATATGAATAGAAAGTTTTGCTTATAACATTTCCAAGAGTCTGGTTTCAAGAGTCTGTTTTTGGAGACTGAAATTAATTTTACATGGAGTTAAATATTGCATTAGTTGCTATTTAAATTGAAATTCTCTTAATAGTTTAAACAATTTGTCAGAAATATGATAAAATTTTGATATATAATTAAGATTTCTAGTTATCTTGATATAAATATAACAATTTTAGTTACATTTTATTAATAAATTCCTATCAATTACAAAAACTAAGCAATATTTCACAAAATTCCTTAAAACTTAACATGAAATTAGGATTTTAGAATTGGCCTCTAAGTATGCTTTACTTTTTTTTAAAAGAAAATTCTTGAAATTTTAAATAAAAACTAAAGTTAAGCAACATTACATAAATTTTCTAGAAATTTTGAATTTTTGAATTTGCCTAAAAATATGCTTTAAATTTTTTAAAGCTAATTCCTTAAAATTCAAAAGAAACTGTAAAATATTACAATATTTCCTCATTTTTTTAGAATTTAACATGAAATTTAGAATTTGCCTAAAAGTATGCTTTATATTTTTTACAACAAATTCCTTTAACATAAAAGAAATTTTAATATTTAGCAACATTTCTTAGATTTCCTTAAAATTTAACTAAAAATTACAAATTTTAGAATTAGCCTAAAAGTATGCTTTATATTTTTTTACAAAAAATTCCTTTAAAATAAAAGAAATTTTAAAATTTAGCACCAATTCCTAAATTTTCTTAGAATTTAACATGAAATTTAGAATTTTCCTAAAAGTATGCTTCATATTTTTTACAACAAATTCCTTTAACATAAAAGAAATTTTAAAATTTAGCAACATTTCTTATATTTCCTTAAAATTTAACATGAAATTTAGAATTTTAGATTTTGCCTAAAAGTATGCTTTATATTTTTTACAAAAAATTCCTTTAAAATAAAATAAATTTTATAATTTAGCAACATTTCTTAGATTTCCATAAAATTTAACTAGAAATTAAGAATTTTAGAATTTGCCTAAAAGTATGCTTTACATTTTTTACAAAAAATTCCTTTAAAATGAAATAAATTTTATAATTTAGCAACATTTCTTAGATTTCCATTAAATTTAACTAGAAATTGAGAATTTTAGAATTTGCCTAAAAGTATGCTTTATATTTTTTACAAAAAATTCCTTTAAAATAAAATAAATTTTATAATTTAACAACATTTCTTAGATTTCAATAAATTTAAACTGGAAATTAAGAATTTTCGAATTTTCCTAAAAGTATGCTTCATATTTTTTACAACAAATGCCTTTAAAATTAAAGAAATTTTAAAACAAGTTGCTAATTTTCTTATATTTCATTAAAATTTAACATGAAATTTAGAATTTTAGATTTTGCCTAAAAGTATGCTTTAAATTTTTTAATAACAAATTTCTTTAAAATAAAAGAACTTTTAAAATTTACCAATATTTCCCAAATTTTCTTAGAATTTATCAAGAAATTACGAATTTTAGAATTTTCCTAAAAGTATGCTTTAAATTTTATACAACAAATTCCTTTAAAATAAAAGAAATTTTAAAATTTAGCAAAATTTCGAAAGTTTTCTTAATATTTAACATGAAATTTTGAATTTTAGATTTTGCCTAAAAGTATGCTTTAGTTTTTTAAATTTTTTTCTTTAAATTGACATAAAACACCAAAATTAGGCGAAATTTTAAAAATTGCTTAGAATTCAACAAGTAATTTAGAATTATTTTATTTGCCTAAAAGTATGCTTTATATTTTTAATGGGAAATTCCTAAAACTATTTTATAATTTTGTTAAATTAATTAATTTTTAATGTTAAATTGAAGAAAGTGTTTAAATATTTTTACATTTCATCTTTTAGATTTAGTTTTACATCTTTAAACATTTTATTTTATTTCATTTTCTTATTTTTGTTTTAGAACCCCCTTGAAAATATGCTACATTAATTCTACAAAGCCTTTATTAAACTTACAAACCTCTTGAGTTTTAGCCAACTGAAGTTTAAGTCTTTAGCACTTGCAAAGTGTGTTTGAAACATCTTCAACTAGGCTACAAAAAAACTTGTAATTTCTATAAAGAATAAAGAAATCTTTTCAAAATACTATCCCCAGTGTAATAACTGACAATTTTGTATAAAGATGAATGTTATCAAAAGATTTGGGGGGGACAAATTTTTATAAAGTTTAACAACATTTTATTATAAACAAAATTTAAGTATGAAAACAATTGTTAATCATGAGTGCCTAAAAGTAGGCAATATTTTTTAAATATTTACCTAATTGTATTGAAATGTTGTGCAGTTGTGCTTTAAAAAAAGGCGTGTCTGTTCCTTTCCATTAATTAAAATTTTAATCCTGTTTTATTTCCTTAAACACTGCAGTTCTGTACATCAAATAATTTATTACGCTTTTTCCTGTTTAGTCCTGCTGTTTTCGTTGCTAGCTATATTTGTTACTGCTGATATTTGCAGTAATAATTTGCTTTCTCACATTCAGTTTTAGCACAACAATCTAGCAATTTAATTGAGTTAATAGCTTTAGCTGCTATTGCTATTTATGTGTGAAAGGTTTCAGAGAAAGAGAGAGGCAATCCTCTTAAACAAAATTACAACATATGTATGTATTTTATGGATCTGGAGGTCTGTATACCAACCCCGTTTTCACAGTGTCTTTTTACTAAAATAAAAACTGTAGCGAAATTGAATTAAAACTTTATACAATTTATGTGTAGTACATACATTTTTTATATAAATAAATATGTATATAAAGGCAATAGGGCACGGTATAAGGACTACGCACGCAAACTAAGAGTTTTGTAAATGAGTTAGTGAAGCTAAAAATAGGAGGCTAGTTTTATAAATCATAAGGAATTTCGTTTGTTTCCTGTTAGTAGCAGTTTTTTGTTGCTGTTGGAGTTCAGCCACCCTCGCATTTTTGCTACGTGTTTAACTATATTTTCACAAAAAAATGGCTGCTACCCATAAACAACCATAAACTTCCAACAGTTACAGTTAAACTGTATCTGAGTACACTCAAATAAATATAAAATATTTCAACATATTTCTTTCATTTTGTTGTTGCTTTTGTTGCCCTGTGACCATAAACTATATTGCATGCATGAACATGCATAAAAATTCTGTTGAAATACATATAAATGTAAATGAGCATATAAAAAACCACACAAAGAGATAAAATTTATCTAAGAGGGTTATAAAATATAGAGATAGAAGTGGAAATATATGGTCAAATATGCTTAAAGAAATAAATAAATCAAAATTGTGCCATAAATGCTACATAAAATAAATATAAAACAGACTTTAAGGCGCTAAAGTAACTATTTATGTTGATTAAATCAAATGTTCTTTAAAATTAATGAATTTTTAATTGTTATTTGAAATAAATTGCTTGAATTTAAAGGAAAATACAAATTATTTAAAAAAAAATTATACGCCTAAAATTATGCTATACTTTTTAAACTTGGATTTTTCTGGAAACTGTTTTTATTACTAATTTATCAAGATTAATATATTATCTTGTTAATGGCACTTTTAAAATTTAAAAATTTATTATAATTTTCAATTAAATTAAAGTTTAAAAACTAAAGCATACTTTAAGGCTTTTAAGAGAAATTTTAAAATTATTACTTTTTAACTTTCAAACATCTAAAAACATAATTTTTGTTCAAAATTCAAATATATGAAAAAAGTGCCTAAAAGTATGCCCCATTTTATGAACTTATACTGAATGTAACATATTTATTTACTTTTAATGGCAAAATTTAACAGTTATACTCTTATTTAAGCTAAACCTGTAGTTAAAATTTTAGTTGCTTATACAATTCCATAATAAATGCCAATTTAAAAACTAAAGCATGCTTTTAGGCGCTAAAGAATATTTTCAAAATTGTGATCATTTCACATTTGTATCCATTAACTCATTAAATTTTGTTTAAAATAAATTTATTTAATTTTTTCCAAAAGCCTAAATGTATACTACAGTTTTTAAGCTATAGATTTCCCAGTATTTCACTGTAAATTTTTACAATTTTATCACAAAATCTTAAATATTGTGTGTTACTAATGCTAATGTCGTGCTAAAAAATTCAAATTTGATTATATTTTCCAAATAAAAGGATATTTAAAAAATAAAGCATACTTTTAGGCGCTAGAGAAAATTTTCAAAATTGCAAGTTTTAGATATTAGGCTCACTAAATCATTACATTTTATTTATTTTAATTAATTAAAATTTTTGGAAAACCCTAAATGTATGCTATAGTTTTTAAACTATAGATTAATCAGTATTCACTGTAAATTTTTGCAATTTTATGAAAAGTTCTTAAATCTTGTGTGCAGCTAATGCTAATGTAGTATTTAAGATTTGAAATTTTATTATATTTTCCAAATAAAAGCAAATTTAAAAAATAAAGCATACTTTTAGGCACTAGAGAATATTTTCAAAATTATAATCATTTGACATTATGTTCAAAAAATCATAAAATTTTTTAAAAATTCATTTTTTTAAATTTTTAAAATGCTTAAAAGTATACTATAATTTTTAAACTATAGATTTCCTAGTATTTCGCTGTAAATTTTTGCAATTTTATGGCAAAATCTTAAATCTTGTGTGTTACTAATGCTAATGTAGTTTTTAAAATTTGAAATTTTATTATATTGTCCAACTAATTAAAAGTTTAAAAAGTAAAGCATACTTTTAGGCGTTAGAGAAAAATTTCACAATTATTGGATTTTAGTATTATATTGTTTAGGTGATTAATTTTTGTAAACAATTTTATATATAAAATTTTTTAAAACCCTAAAAGTATACTTTATTTTTTTAAAATGCCGGTTGTTCTGTATTTCTGTATGAATTTTATAATTTTTTTTAAAAGAAAAATAAAGTTTTTGTGCTTCTAATGCTAATGTAGTGTTTAAAATTTAAAATATTGTATCCTTTTCCATATAAAACCAAATTTAAAAAGTAAAGCATACTTTTAGGCGTTTGAAAAAAATTTCAAAATTATACGATTTTTAAGGTTTTTTTTAATAAAATCATAAAATTTTGTTAGAATTTTCATATTTTAAATACAGAAACTCTAAAATTATACTATATTATTTTTGTTGAAGCCTTTTTTCTGTTGTTTTCCATGGTTTATTTTCTTAAACTTTAATGTTAATTAAAATTCTTGCTTTTCAATAATTCATGAGCTAATTTTTTATTAAAATATTTTGCAATTACTTTTTTCTCATTAATATTTTTTGTTAAATTTTGTTTATGCTTTGCTTGTTTATTTATTTATACATATTTTATAATTAACTACGATTATGCTTAAGTAATCCTAAGAAATATTTACTTTTTAAGAAAAACTTGGCCTCTACTCAGTCTTTTCGCCTTGTTAGTCTGCTAAAGCAATTAAATTTTCTATATAAGCCGTTTTAATTTATGTATTTTTGAGAGTTTATAACTAACTAACTAAAGCAAGTTAAAAGTTATGCTGCAATATTTTTCGTTATTTTATTATTAAAGTAAAAAAAAAATCCCAGCCTTAAGCTTTAATATTGCTAACTGTCTGTCTTCTAATACTTTAATACTGAGTTTTGTGGTGCAAGTGTTAGCCAATGTATGGCATTGGTTTGAGTGCTGAAAGAGTATTAATCCTCTTAATATCTAATAAGCATTTAAACCACGTACTTTTCAGCAATTTGTTTATCTATGCTTTACAGCAGAGTTGGTTTTCTTGTAAAGCAATTCCAAAGGGTAGCAGTTGTATGTTGGAGGTTAGTTTTTATTGATCTGCGTGTGTAAATGAAGTGTTTTTTTTTTGTTTGCCTTGTATTTCTTTCTATTTCTATTTTTTATTTTCTTTGTTACTGCTCGACTATTTACTCAGCAGGCTTCTATCTAATTAGTTTGACTGTTGACTTTTTAGTTTATGTACTTTTTTGTGCTTAGTTTATTTGTGTTGACTTCGACATTAGCACATTGAATATTTAATGGCTGGTTTAAAACCTAATTGAATTTAAACATTGCTAAATAAAATGTAGTTAAAATGGGCAGATAACTGAATAAAATATGTTTAACTTGAAATATGTGATAAATTTTTAATTTTTTGCCGAAAAAATTTATTTCCAGCCTAAATGTAGGCTACAGATTTTGGCTGTAATAACAAAAAACATACTATATTTACAAAAGTTCTCCAAATCAACTTGTTTTTGTTAAGATCTAAGCGATTACACCAAAATTTCTTATAAAATCTGAAAATTTTTAAACAATTGTAGAGTTTATTTCAGCTTTTCATCAATTAAATTTGTATTAATAGCCTATGATTTGTTATATTTTGTTTATTCTTTAAATAATTCAATTTCTCTATAATTGCTTCATTTGTTTGTGTTGCTACTGCAGTTTTTTATTACATTAACAATATTCTCTATATAATAAACCTAAAAGTATACTTTAATTTATTTATAAAATATTAAAAAAAATTACAACCACATAATCCCAGGCTGCCGGCAGAAAAACAGCAACAAATAACCAACATTACAGCTTTTCATTAAATAAAAAGCTTATAAAAATATATTGTATAATCAAAGCAAACAAACAAAAAAAACGGTTTACGATTTCATGTAATTTTTATTTTTTTGTTGTTTGCAGAAACATTATCAACAATATCATTTTTATAGCATAATTTTAGGAGCTCAATGGAAAATATTTATATGGATTTTTTGGCAACAAAACAACAATATTCTAAGCCAACCACACAAACGTTTCAGATTTTATTTTTAATTTTTTTTTTTGCTGTGGTGCTTATATATTAAATTATTTATTACAGTGAAACCTTTAATAAATTGTTTTTCTCAAACCTCTTTTTATTTCTCCTAAATACTTGTTAGCTGAGTTTTGAAATTTTGCTTAGTTTTCGTTTTCTTTGAAGCTTCACTGTTGCTATCGTGGGATTATTTTATGTTATCTTGTTACATGTTTATGGCAAACAATTTTTATTGAAATCAGATAAATATTTATCTTGTTATTTTGTTCATAATCTGTATAAAAAAACCTTTTAACAAAGGATAAATATGGCAACGTTTTGTTTTTCTCAATATCAATATTAAAGCTAAGGCTAATAAAAACAGTTTAGTATTAAGAAAAGTTATAGTTATAAAAAGCAAATTGTTATAATGCTTACTTAGGAAAATGTCTAAATCAGTTTAGCTACAATCTCAAATTTCATACATTATTATTGTAACATTTTCCGTAAAGTCATCTTTGCCTAAGAATGAATGTCTGCCTGCCTCAACAAGACACAACTTGACATGACATGTTCATGTCATCTTAATGATTTGTTATCATTATATAACTAAACATCAAACCTTTTACAAACTCATGTACATCTTCTTACTCGTACTTGTGTGAAATAGTGACTGACTGGGAGGGAAAAATAAAATCTATTCATTAATTTTAATTTATTTTTGCAATTTAATTTTGTCTTCATTTTTTTTCGCTCTCTCTCTCTCTGTGTCTGTCTCTACTTAAAGGTGTAATAGAAATTTATTACAGCAAATGCTGTTAATACACGCAAAGGTTACAAAAAAACAGTTTCACTTACTTTGGAAATTGGGTTAAAAATGTAAAATGAAGTAATGGCATCAGCAACAAAAAAATTAAATGAAATAATATTGAAAAGTGAAATAAGTGGTTTCATAAAACAGCTATTTTACGAAACAACACACCCAAAATGTAACTGAAATAAGTTGGCATAAAATATGAGAAAATGTTTAGGGAATTTGGAATGAACTTAAAGTGAACTAGAAGTGATTTAAAACTGAAGTAGAAATAACAATTCAAAGTATTAGAACTGAACTAGAAACGAACTAGAACTGAACTTGAACTGGAATCAGAACTAGAATCTGAACTAGAACCTGAACTAGAACTGAACTAGAACTGAACTAGAACTGAACTAGAACTGAACTAGAACCTGAACTAGAATCTGAACTAGAATCTGAACTAGAACCTGAACTAGAACTGAACTAGAACTGAACTAGAACTGAACTAGAACTGAACTAGAACTGAACTAGAACTGAACTAGAACTGAACTAGAACTGAACTAGAACTGAACTAGAACTGAACTAGAACTGAACTAGAACTGAACTAGAACTGAACTAGAACTGAACTAGAACTGAACTAGAACTGAACTAGAACTGAACTAGAACTGAACTAGAACCTGAACTAGAATCTGAACTAGAATCTGAACTAGAACCTGAACTAGAACTGAACTAGAACTGAACTAGAACTGAACTAGAACTGAACTAGAACTGAACTAGAACTGAACTAGAACTGAACTAGAACTGAACTAGAACTGAACTAGAACTGAACTAGAACTGAACTAGAACTGAACTAGAACTGAACTAGAACTGAACTAGAACTGAACTAGAACTGAACTAGAACTGAACTAGAACTGAACTAGAACTGAACTAGAACTGAACTAGAACTGAACTAGAACTGAACTAGAACTGAACTAGAACCTGAAGTAGAACTAGAACCTGAACTAGAATCAGAACTAGAACTGAACTAGAACCTGAACTAGAACCTGAACTAGCGTCCGAACTAGAATCTGAACTAGAACTGAACTAGAACTGAACT
Source organism: Calliphora vicina (assembly GCF_958450345.1). Lineage (NCBI taxonomy): Eukaryota > Metazoa > Arthropoda > Insecta > Diptera > Calliphoridae > Calliphora > Calliphora vicina. Next base: position 120,038,976 of record NC_088783.1, read on the forward strand.
AGAACTGAACTAGAACTGAACTAGAACTGAACTAGAACTGAACTAGAACTGAACTAGAACTGAACTAGAACTGAACTAGAACTGAACTAGAACTGAACTAGAACTGAACTAGAACTGAACTAGAACTGAACTAGAACTGAACTAGAACTGAACTAGAACTGAACTAGACCTGAACTAGAACTGAACTAGAACTGAACTAGAACTGAACTAGAACTGAACTAGAACTGAACTAGAACTGAACTAGAACTGAACTAGAACCTGAACTAGAACTGAACTGAACTAGAACCTGAACTGATTGGAGCTGCTCAAAAACAAACTTATAGAATGTATTTTTTCAAATTATTATTGTACAATAATGTTAAAAATAAAGCATACTTTTAGGTGAATATTAAAATTTTATCAAAAATGTTTTTTTTGGTCAATTTATATAAAAAATTTGTTGGAATAAATGTTTCATTTAAAGAAAAATTTGTTAATTAAAAAATATGCAAAATTGTTTGTCTATGAAATTGAAATTAAAGAAATAATTCCCGTTAAACATTTAATAAGGGAATTAGTTACTTGTTAATACCCAAATATCAAGCAAAAACATGTACGACAACAACTTTCTACAACACAAGTTAATAATTTTAGCTGGAAAAAATCATAGCCCACATTTAGGTATAAATATAAATAAATAATGTGAGAAATTAGCAAAATTTTGTAGACATTAATAATTTAATAACCATATTTTGTAAAAAACAAAATAGAAAGACAAACTTATTTTATTAGCAAGTTATATTTATATTCTTTATAGTATTTATTTCTAATAATATTCTATATTTATGTTTTACCTTTTTTCCAATCATTTATTATTTATAGCCTGCTTTTAGGCAAACATGAAAAAGGTATTGTTTTGTAATCATAAAAGTTAAATGATGTTGTAACAACCAAGTAAATGCAGCACAAAATAAAAGTTTATGGCAAATTTTAATATAAAAATTTAATAGAATTTTTCCAAAATATAAAAAAAAAATATAGCATGGTTCTGGGGGGAAATTCAAATTTTATGAAAAAAATTTTTTTTCCAATTTTTATATTTTTGTTATATAAATAACTTTTTTTGTGTCTTTTAACAAAAATGTCTTTTACAAAATTCTCCTGTCAATTAAATTAAATAAGAATTTTTGTCTAAAAGAAATTCCTTACATTGTAGTTGTTTTAATTTGCTTTTTGCTATGGTTTTTTTTTAGTATTTTTTTGTTTTAATATCGATTATCTCTTGCCTTACAAATTCTCTCTGCACTACAATACAATTAATACAACCTTGAGATACTATAATGACTTTTTATTTTCTTTTTATTATAAAAAAAAATAATCTAAAACAAAGAAAATACCTTACAAAAAAGACTCAACAGTAATAGGGTATTTAATTTTCAAGCCAAAAAAAAGACAAGCCTAAAAGTAGGCTACAAAATTTGTAGTCATGGGTTAAAACAAAATTCTAAATAGCAATTTATCATTGCAGAACAATTTTTTTTACAGTTAAGTGAACTAAAACATTAATGATAATAATAAATGTAGTAGCTTGTATATTAGTTAATGTTTAACACAATTTTGTCAAAATTTTTTTGATGGATTACTACAGTTAGGTTAATAAACAGATTTGTTAGGTAATTTATTGCAGCAGATGTTAAATTTTTTATTTAATTTAACCACAGGTTAAATTTTTGTTTAATATTTTTTCTTTATTTTATTACTAGTTTTTGTGTTTTTGTATCCTTGTTTTATCATGAGGTGTTGTCTAGAACAGCAGGTGCTTGCTTGTTTTTTTTTATATTATTTTTGTTATTTTTAAGGTTTATGTCATGTTACAATGTTTGTCACATTTAACAACTGTAGCCCCAAACAATGGCTGCTAAAATGTCAGAAAGTATATTATTTATAAACTAAAAAGAAATAAACAGAAAAAAGGTGGCTTTTGTTATAATGAGCAGGATACAAAATGAAAGTTGTATTAAATTGTAGAATGTAGAATTGTGTAAAGTTTAAAATAATTAACCTTATTTATAATAAAATACTTTCCAAAAACACAGATATTGGGTTTGAAATACAACAAAAATGTAAAAAACTGCCTCAAACTAGGCAACATATTTAAAAGTTAAATAATTAACCCCAAAAGTATGCAATACTTTTTTAAAATAAAAATAATTCTTTAAATATCTTTTAGAAAGTATTAAAACTGGAATTATTACAAATAAAATTTATAATTGATTTTAAAAAAAATAAAAACTGTTGCATATTTTTAGGCTAATATTTGATTTTTCAAAATATTGCCTATTTTGTATGAATTTATTTAAATTTATTCCAAAAACTTATTGATTGATTTAAAAACCAGCTAAAAATGTTGCATATTTACGGGCAATTATTTTATTTAAAAAAATATTGCCTATAATGGCCAAATTTGCTTAAATTTAATAATTGATTTTAAAAGGCAATTAGAAAATGTTGCATATTTATGGACGCATATATTTTTATTTTTTATAGTGTTGCCTATTTGAAGGCGACATCTAGAAATTTGTTTATATTCTTAAATACTATGCATACATATGTATATAATTTTTTATTTTTGTTCTTAATAAAATATTTTATTTCAAAAAGTGTTGCCTATTTTCAGGCGTTTTTTTAGATTTATTCCAAAATAGATTATTAATGATTTTGAAATGCAATTAAGAAATGTTGCATATTTTTGGGCACATTTATTTTATTTTTTTAATAGTGTTGCCTATTTTAAAGGGAATTTTTTTTAATTATTTGCTTTTTTCAAACAAATTTTTATTGTTGAACAAATTTTACATATTTTTAAAAGCAGACTCACAAAATTCAAAAATATTTTTTTTTATTTTTTCCCCCAAATTTTACTAATTTTTTAGTTAAAATTTGTATAAAAAAATCTTGTTTATTTAAATTTTCATTGATTTTAAAAGAATTTTAAAGATTTTAACAAATATTGGATATTTTTGGGAAAAAAAATATTTCAAAAAAATGTTGCCTATTTTTAGGCAAAATATTTGGTTTCAATAATATGACTAATTATGGCTAAAAATACAATTTTAAACCAATTCTATCTACTTTAGAACCATTAAATTTTATATTTCACCCAAATTCTATACAAACTTAAAACAAGTTCCTGACTATTTTCCTATTTAAACAAATTTCTTTGTTTCTCATAACTTATACATTACTTTTCCTTTGCCAACCCAAATTCTTAATAATAAAACCCACATTATTGTTTTAAGTTCTTTCTACAATATATCTGTCTGTATTAACACAACATTTGTAGCTTAAAATTTACAATTCTATAGCAATTGCTTAACTTACATCTTAACAACATTACATTCAATGACCTCTGACCTAAACACAATTGTTTATTTCAACGAACAAAAATAATAGCTAACGTTTTTATAATGCTGTAATACCCAGTTGTTTTATGGCAAAAAAAAATAAAAGAAAATAAAAAACTTAACTCAACTGTTTATAGGGTGTATAAAGTACAACGACAGCATGACATGGCATGTCTTATTGTCTTGTATATAAAAACAGCATTAACACACTAACTCGTACACAAGCACACACAACAATGAGTCAGAGAATATTTGTAATAAAACTTGTAAAATACCGAAAAGTACAAAAAAACAAAAAAATACTGCAATTGCTGCAGTATTATGTAGTTACAGAAACAAGCGAAGTTTATTTCCTGTTTCCGCACAACATTTATATATTTGCATACATACTACATTTTATGGTTGTTTTCTTCAATGTATTTGTGTGTATAACGATTGAAGGCAAAATGACCAGCAAGATGTGGAGAACAAGGAAGTGGCAAAGAACCAAGAAGATATGAAAACAATTGGGGTTGGCTTTAATTTTAACTTAAATACATTTTAATGAATAAGATATGGCAAAGAAACTGTATAAATTTTAAATGGAATTGAAGATTTATATTTAAAGAAAAAGTAAAGCATGGTTTTAGGTAATTTTTACAAAAATAAATTGTTCTAAAAAAAAATTAATTCCAAACATTTTTCATAATATTTTATTTTGCAAAAATATTTTAATTTTAAAAAGTGTTGCCTATTTTTAGGTATTTTTTTATTTTTACTGTTTTGTGTGAAAAGGTTTTCATATATGTTGTATTTTGAAGCTAATTTATTTAAATTTTCAAAAAGTGTTGCATATTTAAAGGCAAATTTTCATATGTTGTATTTTGAAGCTAATTTATTTAAATCTTCAAAAAGTGTTGCATATTTAAGGGCTCATTTTTATTTTTTTTTATTTCCTAAAAAAATTTCATAAAATTTAATTGCAAAAAGTTTTGTTTTCTTTTATAATTGTTTTTAATTAAAAAAAAAGTGTTGCCTAGTTTTAGGTAAAATTTTTATTATTACTTTTTTGCCTGAAAATGTTTTCATATTTCTTTTAAATGTATAAATTGGCCTATTTGAAAGATAACTAGTTTAAATTTTAAAAAAATGTTGCATATTTATGGGCAATTTTTTTTTTATTTCATAAGCTTCATAATTTTTAATTCGAAAAAATTTTGTTTTGTTATAATTGCTTTTAATGTAAAAAAAATTTTGCCTAGTTTTAGGTCAAATTTTTTTTTTTACTTTTTTGCGTGATAATGTTTTCATATTTCTTTTAAATGTATAAATATGTTCTATTTGAAGCTAATTTGTTGAAATTTTTCAAGAAGTGTTGCATATTTATAGGCAAATTATTCTAAATTTTTTTAAATTCAAAAAAAGTTTCATTTTTTTTAATTCCAAGAAATTTTGTCTTGTTTTAGAATAGTTTTTTTATTTAAAAAAAGTGTTGCCTAGTTTTAGGAAAACATTTTATTTTGAAATATATGATGAATTTTGTTTATATTTCTTTTAAATCTATAAATATGTTCTATTTTGAAGCTAATTTGTTGAAATTTTCAAAAAGTGTTGCATATTTATAGGCAAATTTTTCTAAATTGTTTTAAATTCAAAAAAATTTTCATTATTTTTAATTCCAAAAAATTTAGTCTTGTTTTAGAATTGTTTTTTTATTTAAAAAAAGTGTTGCCTAGTTTTAGGAAAATATTTTATTTTGAAATATATGATGAATTTTGTTTATATTTCTTTTAAATTTATAAATATGTTAAATTTTTAATTCAAAAAAATTTAGTCTTGTTTTAGAATTGATTTTTTATAAAAAAAAGTGTTGCCTAGTTTTAGGTAAAAATTTTATTTTTACTATTTTGCTTGAAAATTCTTTCATATTTCTTCTAAATGTATAAATATGGTCTATTTGTTTAAATTTTCAAAAAGTGTTGCATATTTATGGGCATATTTTTCTAATATTTTTTATTTGAAGGCTAATTTTTCCGAAAAAATTAAATTTTTTTTAATTCAAAAATTATTTTAGATTTGATTTTAATTTAAAAAAGTGTTGCTTACTTTTAGGTAAACATTTTATTTTTACAAATATGATGCATTTTATTCATATTTCTTTTAAATTTCTGAATATGTTCTAATTTGAAGCCTATGTACTACATAATTTTTCTAAAATTTAATAAATTTAAAAAATATTGCATAATTTTGGGCAAATATTTTTTTTTAACAGAATGACTTTTATTAGTTTAAGCAAAAATTAAGGTCTTTCTAAGCGGTTTTAAAATCAAATTTATTTTTAAAATTAATTTTATTTAACAAAGAAAATTTTTTAAATTTTTTAAAAATTTTATTGTATTTTATTAAAGAAACCACAAAATTCTAAATGCTGTATTTACTTTTAGCTATAATATTTATATATATGGCATTTAAAACATGCTGGGTTGACATTTTCTTTATGTTTCCACACATCGCCTAAGAGTATGCTTTAAAATTTGGAGAAAACCCCTAAAGTTTATTAAAAATACAAACAAGTAGTTAAAAAGCAGTGTCAAAAACACTTGTTTCTTTTGCTAAAAAATATAGTTTTGTTTTATAAACATTGAGAAAAAAGTTAGTTTAAACTTGTTTATGTTAAAAGGTGTCAAAAACACAGTTTTCAGGTTTATAATGTCCGTTTTGTGATAAAATGGAACTAAACAAAATAAAAACTTTTATATAATTTCGTAGAAGTAATTAAAAAAATGCTATTTTTATAATAATTGTTACAGTTTTATTTAAAATTTCAAAGAAATTTTTGAAATTTAAAAAATGTGGAATTTTTGTTATAATTGTTACAGCTTTATTTAAGGAAATTTCTTATTTCCAATGTATTTCCCCCCTTTTTCCTTGTTCTATGTTTTTTTTTTTTTGATAAAATACTTAAAAAAAACCCAATCAATAAATTTGTTTTTTTTTTAGAAGATTGAAGAAAAAACACCCACAAAACCTAAAAGTCAGCTACCGGAAATGAATGACAAAATGAACGAGAGAGAAGCATTAGTTAAAGCATAAAACAAACTACAAACAAATTGCAAAATCGTATTAAAAATCTAATAAACAAATAATCCAATTTAAAATTTGTATCAAATGGACGTCAGAAAAAAAAACAAACATAAAGAAAAAGTGTTAGTTATTTAACAAAATACATAGAATTTAGTTTTAATTTAACACTATATTGTTCTTTTAAACATGTATTTTCAAAATGGTGTAATTAAATGGAAAAATGGGGTAACCTTTACTAAGGGAAATAAGTACTTGGTAAAATTAAACAAGCTTATTTGCAAATTGAGTTGATGTTTATATCAAAATCAATTTTGAATAAAAATTTAAAGAACTTTTTAAATTCTTTAAATAAAAATTAAATTTTCTTCTAAATCTTTATGTATCCTTATATATTCTGCTTTTAATTTTTTATTTTCCCTTGAAATTTTATGTTTTTTTTTATAAATTTCCTTAGAAATCATGTTCTCAAACGGATATTTGTTATTAATTAGCTTTTGTCTAGCAAGGAAACTGCTAATTTGTTTAAATATACTTAAACATTTTACGCATTTTCGTATTAATTTTTTTTAACCTCTAAAAATAATGGAAATTTTAAACCATATTCATTAAAACACCTTAATAAAACAAAAATATCTAATTACACTTAATTAACCTCAAAAAAATATACCAAGAAAACATAATTTATGAGAAAATTTTACACACACCCCTACCTAAACTCATATTTATCCCACAAACCCTTAAACTAAGTTTAAATTTAAACTATACAGTTACATTTCAAACAAAGTATATATTTCCCTACATAAACTTTTAGTTACCCTCTTCTTTATAGAAAAACCACAACAAAAAAAAACAAAACCAACTCGCCACACAGTCTGAGAGTACTAAAATGGGTGGGTGAGTAACAGTAAAACCCTGTTCTCACTTGCCTTCTAAGCTACCTTATTAATGAGAGAGTTTATGTGTGTGTGTGTAGTAGTGGTCAGTTTGTCCCCAACAAACTGAGTAAAACTGGTTTCTTTATAAGTGTGCGTGGGTGTGTGTTTTTGTAAACAATTTCGAGTGTGTGTAATTTTTACAGTTTTGTTTACTTTAATTTTTTCTCCACAAAGAGGGAGAGTATAAGTAAGTGTGTTTTTTGTTGTTGGTAGGGCTAATTTCATATGAAATTTGCTTAACGCACCCTGGGTGTTTAAATTTTGGTGGGTTTTACTAAATGAAACAATTTGAAATATTTTAAAAGTTTTATAGAATATTTTTTTTTTTTTAAAAATATTAAATTTCTTCTACCCTTGTTTTGCAAAATTACTTGTTTATTTAATTTATTATTATTTTTTATTTGCTTACATTTCCAGTCACGTTCACACTATGCGTGTTTTTCTGCTGTGTACGTGCCTTTATTACAATGTTAACTATTTTATGCGTTTTTTTTTTTGTTCTAATAATTTGTTTGCTTTTAGTTTATTTTTCCCTGGCCATTGTTGCCATGTTAATGTTTATTTAATTTCAGCAAAACTATTTAGCAATTGTTCAATTAACAATGTACTTTGTTTGATTAAATTAGCTACTTAATGATTATTGATATGTAAATATTTAATGAAAAAGGGACTACATGTTAATAAAAACAAATTGTGAAAATTTAAACCCGTTTTAAAACAGCCTTAAAGCTAATAATACAATTCTATTGAATTGAGCACCTAAAAGTAGGCAGTAGTTTTTATGTTTTAACGCAAAAATACTTAAAATCGTACAAATTAAGCAAGTAAAAGTTAAAATATTTTAAATTTAAACACTAAAGGAGATTTTTGTTAAAAAAAAAAATTAAAATTTTTTTTTGAAATTTTCTTTTTTTAAAAATTAAAAAAAAATATTTTTTTAATTGATGATTATTGAATGTAAATATTTTATGCATAGGGACGACATGTTAATAAAAACAAATAGTGAAAATTGAAACCCGTTTTAAAACATCCTTAAAGCTAATAATACAATACTATTGAAATGGGCACCTAAAAGTAGGCAATAGTTTTTGTGATTTAATAGGAAACAATTTAAAATCTTACAAATTAAGCAAGTAAAAATTCAAATATTTTAAATTTAAACACTAAAGGAGATTTTTGTTAAAAAAAAAATAAAAAAAATTTAGAATTTTTTTTGAAATTTTCTTTTTTTAAAAATTAAAAAATTTTTTTTTTTTACTTGATTATTGATATGTAAATATTTTATGTAAAAGGGATGACATGTTAATAAAAACAAATTGTGAAAATTGAAACCCGTTTTAAAACAGCCTTAAAGCTAATAATACAATACTATTGAATTGAGCACCTAAAAGAAGGCAATAGATTTTGTGATTTAATATAAAACAACTAAAAATCTTACAAATTAAGCAAGTAAAAGTTAAAATATTTTAAATTTGAAAACTAAAGGAGATTTTTGTTAAAAAATATAAAAAAAATGTAAAAATTTTTTTGGAATTTTTTTTTTTAAGTTAAAAAAAATATTTTTTTTATTTGATGATTATTGATATGTAAATATTTTATGTATAAGGGACAACATGTTAATAAAAACAAATTTTGAAAATTGAAACCCTTTTAAAACAGCCTTAAAGCAAATAACACAATACTATTGAAATGAGCACCTAAAAGTAGGCAATAGTTTTTATGTTTTAACGCAAAACAACTTAAAATCTTACAAATTAAATAAGTAAGAGTTAAAATATTTAAAATTTTTGATTTAAATTTAAAAAAAATAGAAAATTTTTTTTTTAAGAAAATTTTTTTTCTAAAAAAATTTTGAAAATTTTTTCAAAATTTATTTTCTTAAAAAATGTTTGTTAACATTATTTGTTTACTACAAAACATCTTCAAATATTTCTATTTAAACAAGTAACAGTTAAAATATCTTAAATTTTTAACCTTTAAGAAGATTTTTCTTCAAAATAAATTTTGAAAAAAAGGAATTTAAAATTTTTTAAAAAATAAAATCAAATAATTTAAAAATAAACTTTTCATGTCTCAATTTTTTATTTTTTTAAATGTATGATAAAATCTATTTTTACCTTAAAACATTTTCAAATATTTAAATTTTACTTTTGGGAAGATTTAAATTTGAAAAAAAAAAATTTCAAAAATTTTCTAAAAAAAATTTCAAAAATTTTATGAAAATGAATCTTCAAAATAATTAAAAAAAATATTTTTTTTTTCAAAACTTAGAAAATTTTAAAGAAATAGTTTTTGAAAATTTTAAACAAATTTTTTTGTAATGAAACTAATCAAACAATTATCTATTTTTAATAAAAAAGAATTGAAACATTTTAAAATATTAAAATATTTTTTCCAAAATTTTCCCTTAAAAAAAAATTTAAATAATTTTTGTTAAAAAAAAAATATTTTTTTTCAAAACTTTTTAGAAAATTTTAAAATATTTTTTTTTGAAAATTTTAAAAAAAATGTTTTGTAATGAAACTAATCAAACAATTATCTATTTTTAATAAAAAAAAAATTTAAACATTTTAAAATATTAAAATATTTTTTCCAAAATTTTTCCTTAAAAAAATTTTAAATAATTTTTGTTAAAAAAAACATTTTTTTTTTCTAAAAAAAAACACCATTTTAATAAAAATAATTTCATAAAGAAACATTTTCTACATTAAAACCTTTTTAATCCAAAATCCTCCAAAGAAACCCTAAATGTAGGCTTTAATTTTAACTCTAAATATATTCATCAGTAACTTTAGAATTTCCTTTAACCCTAATTCATAATATTATACATTTAATTAAGCATTTATTACCCATTTAAATTCTCTATTATAAATTATTTCATAAAACCCTTTACAATTCATATTAATTTTCATACCCACCATTTAACCTACAAGTATGCTTTACTATTAATTGGATTTTTGTTTTACACCTGCCATGCCACCCTTTTATTGATTAACTGATGTGCAATTTTTAATTGATTTTATAATATTTAAATAGCTATAACCAACATTTAAACCACATGCATTTTAACACATTTTTTTTCGCTTAAATTTTAATTAAAATTTTTGTAAATGGCTACAAAAACTGCAATTATAACAGTTGCAATTAAATGTTGTTATAAAACATAATTGGTTATAATGAAAACTTTTCAAGCTAAACAAAATCCATTTTAATTTACATATTAAATATGTATGAAAAGTTATTTATTTATTTATGTATGCATGCCAATATTATTTTTTAATTATAATATTATTAGCCAGTGCAAAATATTTTGATCACACGCCTATCTATATGCTTTACAATCATTGACAAGGTAATTGATTTATGTTTTCCATAATAATTTAACACAAAATGTGAAACATCATTAAATAAACATGTTGCCAGCAGGAAATCACTTGATGATAAGTTTCAGCTGTAAAACTGTAGCAGCAGCAGCAACAGTAGCAATCAATAATTTGCACACTTAATACAACACATACTTTTAGGGGCGTTGCAAAAATGTTCCATGCACAAAATAAAAACAAAATATAGCTTTGATTACTTTTTGCCTTTTAGGTAAATATTGTCGCTCGTTGTCGTTGCTGATGCCAGGACTCAAGTGGTTGTGTCATTGTTTGTCATCATTGAACATCAAAAGCTGTGTTGTTATAAATTCATAAGCAATTATATGAATTAATGAAGTATTATGTTTGTGTATGTATGTGTTATAAAGGGGGAGCTTCGTTGTTGTTTTTCATTCATTTGTTTACTCGCTTTGCCAGTTGAAGTAGGTTTAATACAAAGCCTACTTTTAGGCATTATAAACGTACAACTGTTAGAGAGGCTTTTTTTGTGTTGTTAGGTAAAGAAGACATACAAGATTTTCTTTTTTGCAGGGGTAAATATTTGTTTAAGGGAAAAAAGAAAAGGAAAATTAAACAATAGAGTGATTGAAGACAGAATAATTAATCAAATATTTGTGAACATTTTATAATGTAAATTCGAAGAGATTTAATATTTCTATTAACTTAAAGAGGAACTGATTTATTTTACAAAAATTTTTGAAAAATTTCGAAAATTCAAAATTAATTTCGAATTTCTAAAAATTATTGAAAAATGTTTTATAATTCCTGTATAACGGAAAAATTATAAAAATTAGCTTTTTCTTTAATATTTTCAGGGATGTTTTTACATTCGAACATGAAATTTTTGTTGAAAAATTTATGTTTTAATCATTTTTGTACTAAGCATCAAGCGTAGTTTACCAAAATATGATTTTTTGGTCATGTTCGAAAATTCGAACAAAATTTCGAAGTTCCAAAAACTATCACAAAATGATACATTATGGTTCTTCTATAATAAAATATTGGAAATATGTTTGTTCTTTAATATTTTGAAATTTTTTTTGATATTCGAACATGAAATTTCATGGAATTTTTTTATTCGAACATGAAATTTTTGGAAAAAAATTTTATAAAAAGCTACAAACATAATTTCGAATTTCTACAAGCTATCACAAAATGTTGTATTGTTACTCTTCAATACAAAAATTATAAAATTTTGTAGTTGTACATAATATTTATGATTTTTTTTGACATTCGAACATGAATTATTTTTTTGAAAGTGAAATTTTCATGGAATTTTTTTTTCGAACATGAAATTTTTGCAAAATAAATTAAGATTTTATGTTTTCACTACAAAGCCGTGGCGAAATTTACAAAAATATAGTTTTTGAGTCATGTTCGAAAATTCGAATTTAATTTCGAATTTCTAAAAATTATGGAAATTTGTAAAAATGCTGAAAATTTGTTTTCTCTTTAACATTTTCAAGAGTTTTTTTTCATTTCGAACATTAAATTTTTCACAAAACCGTACCGTTCCATGGAATTTTTTTTTTTCGAACATAAAATTTAAGGAGAAAAATTTAAAATCTAGCAATTTTTATAGAAAGCACTAATCGTAGTTTACAAAAACATAGTTTTTGAGTCATGTTCGAAAATTCGAACTTAATTTCGAATTTTTAAAAATTATCACAAAATGTTCCATATTACTAAACAATGTAAAAATTAACGATAATTGTGTATTCTTTAGCATTTTCCTAGATTTTTTGACATTCGAACATGAAATTTTTACAAGAAAATTTTTAAGAATTTTCAATTTTTATAAATTATGAGGAAATCTTTTATTTGTATAAAAAATATTGAAAATTCTCTTTAATCTAAAGACAAAATATTAAATTGTTCCTGTTTTGTTGCTCTTTAACCTCTCTTTAATATTCTTATTTGTATGTAGCATACTTTTAGGCAGACACTAAATAATCAAGACCTCCCTAGCATATGTGACCAAATTAACAAATATTTGTTAATACACAGCAGCAATTTAGCACGAGTGTCCAGTTTTAAGCCGTAGACACGTATTTTTAAATAATTCATGACATTTTCCAAAACCTAAAGTTTAGAAAAAAGGAAGCATTAGGGTTAAAAACATACGATATGGTACTACAACATTTGCCTTTCTAATTGTAGGTACTATGTATGGTTTTTTGAAATAACAACTAAAAAAAAAAAACAGAATGTGAATGTCTGTAAAAGAAAAATAAAACAGTTTTTTTGGGGCTAAACACGAAACATTTTCTATATAAGCAAATATTTGTTTATTAAATGGCACAACGAACGGTGTTTAGACACGTAAACTGCATGTTAGTTAGCTGTGTGGCTGGGTATAGAAATGAAACTTTTTACATGATTTTTTTTTCCCAAAAAAAATATTTGTTTATTTTTTAACAAAAAGCTAATTACTACAGTATTTGCATGTTAAGAAGATATTTTTTTGGTTTGGTATCATTTGGATTTAACTAGAGATGTTATCTTTAAAAATTAAAGTAAAAGTTTTATTTTTTGGAAAATTTTGCATTTGAGTTAAGAGAAAATTAGCATAAATAGGAGTTCAAAAAGTTTAACAAAAAACTAAATTTCCAAAATAAAATGTTAGCAACCAAAAGTATACTACATAAGTAGCAAATTACCAAACAGCCTAAATGTATGCCCTATTTTTCTTACATCAAACAGAAACATTAAAGAATTAAAGAGTTTTTAGCCATTTTTATCAATTATTATTAAAAAATGTTCGTTGTTAAATAAATTTCCAAAAAAAATTTAAGAATAAACTATATTTCCCCTGGAAGTATGCTAAATAAATTTCCATTTACCAAACAGCCTAAATGTATGCTATAATTTGTCATATTTGATTTAGAAGCCTTGAATAATTGAAGATTTTTTAACAGTTTTCTAATTTAATTGACTTTTCTATTAAATACTAATAAATCTGTGATATACACAATGATTTTAATTGCAATTAAATGATAGATAATCTGTATACATTTTTTTTAATTCTGGCAAAAAAAAATTTATAATAAAATTGTATTGAAAAACATTAATTGCATTTAGTTTATAATTGTCTAACAGAAAGAAAATAATCATAACAAATCACTATTAGCAACAGAGAGACAGAGATAAAAACTTTAATTATAAATTTAAAAAAAAACAAACAATTAGATTAAAATCGTTTTTTTGCCGCTGGCAAACAATAAATAAATAATTATGGCTGTTGGTAAAAAAACAAGAAAAAATATAAAAAAAAATCTGCTTAAAGAAGACTTAAAAAAATTTAAAAAAAAACAGTAAAACAAAACGAATTACAAATACCGTATAATTTTAAAACTCCAACATTTAACTAGAAAATTTTTAAAAAAAAAAAATGTTTTTCTTATATCTCACAGTGTTTTATAGTTAATGTCATGTAGTTTATACTTTAAGCAATTATTGTCCAATTATCGTTGTTTAAGAATCATTTTTAAACAAATCTACACACCATAAAGAAAGCCAGAAAAATTTCATACCAAAAAAACTGCACTATTTTAACGCCTAAATATTTAATATTACAATAAGCAAACAATTTGAAAATAGAAAAAAAAACTTAAAACTTAACGCTTGAATAATTAATGTCGCGTGCTGCTTAAATTGTGGTTGCTTTTTTTATTATTATTTACCACTCGACAGCTGTGTAGTCGTCAGCAACAAGAAACTCTAAAAGATTTTTTTTTTATTTAATTTTTCTATTACTGTTGGTTATTTATAAAATATGTTTTTCATTTTTTTTAATAAAAATTTCTGCTAGTAATGTTATTTTATTTTATTTTATATTTGCTTTAATTCTCTAGGCAATTGGTCATAGTTATAATTTTCTCTTTGCATTAAATATTTTGTGGTATTTTGAGTGTAACATTGAACTACATTTGTATGTGTGCAGCAAACAACAAACAAAAAGAACCGTTGGGGCGGGAAAATGTAATCAACAACTAATAAAAATTGTTTTTAAAATTATTATATAATACTGGTACTTAATAATACATATATGCTAATATTTGGCTATGATTTTAAAGGTAAAATAAACTTTAATTAAAAAGATTTTTAAATCCTTAAGGTATGCTACAGAAATTGTAAAATCCAAAGATTGTATTACTACAGCAAATGCAAATTTCTCATTTGTTTTATTAAAAAATATCTAGACATGATTCAATCTGTTTTTAAATGTTGAAGAAAAACTAAAATATCAAAACTTTTTATATTAAATTTTCATAAATATGTTACAAATGTTTGTTTTTGTATTAGTTTAAAAATTGTAGTTTTTTTTTAAATTTCAGAATTTATTTTATAAATTTTCAAATTAACTTTAATTTTTTTCTGATTTTCAAATTAAATTTTTTTAAATTCCAATTTCAGGATTTCATTCTCAAATTGTTTTATTAAATTTACAATTTTGTTATTAAATTTAAATTTTTTTTCTAAATTTCAAATTAACTTTTTTTAATTTAAATTTTTTTTTTCTAAAGTTGGCATTTTTTATTTTTAAAATTTAAAATTTTTTTGATTCAAAATTTTAGATTTTATTTTCAAAATTTAATTTTTTTTTTTCAAACTTTTAAATTTTCAAATTAATGTTATTAAATTTTATTTTTTTTTTTCAAAATTTTCCAATTTTTTTAGATTCAAATTTTTTTTATTTTCAAAATTTATTTTTAAAGACTTTATTTTTTTCTAACTTTTAAATTTTCAAATTAATGTTATTAAATTTTAATTATTTTTCAAAAATTTTCCATTTTTTTAATTTTCATATTTTTTTTAGATTCAAAATTTAAAATTTTTTATATTTTCAAAATTTATTTTTAAAGATTAAATTTTTTTCTAAATTTTGAATTTTTAGTTTCAAAATTTTAGATTTTTTTATTTTTTCTAAATTTTCAAATTATTGTTGTTAAATTTTAATTTTTTTCTAATTTTCAAATTAACTACATACTTTAAATTTCAAAAGTTTCCATTTTTTTAATTTTAAAATTTTTAAATTTTTTTATATTTTTAAAGATTTTATTTTTTTCTAAATTTAAAATTTTCCAATTACCGTTCTTAATTTCAAATTTTTAAATTTTTTAGATTCAAAATTTTTTATATTTTTAAAGATTTTATTTTTTTCTAAATTTTAAATTTTCAAATTAATTTTTTCCATTTTTTTTAATACCAAAATTTTCCATATTTGTAATTTTTAAATTTATTTCACAAATATTCGAATTATTTTAAGATTTTTTTATTTTCAAAGATTTATTTTTTTTTCAAAGTTTTAAATTTTCAAATTACTATTACGAAATTTAAATTTTTGTACTAATTTTCAAATAATCTTTTTTAAATTTCAAAATTTTCCATCATTTTTTTCTAAATTTTAAATTTTTTAGTTTCAAAATTTTAGATTTTTTTATTTTTTCTAAATTTTCAAATTATTGTCATTAAATTTTATTTTTTTTTCTAATTTTCAAATTAACTACTTTAAATTTCAAAAGTTTCCATTTTTTTAAATTTCAAAATTTTAAATTTTTTAGATTCAAAATTTTTTATATTTTTAAAGATTTTATATTTTTCTAAATATTAAATTTTCAAATTAATTTTTTCCATTTTTTTTTTAATACCAAAATTTTCCATATTTGTAATTTTTAAATTTATTTCTCAAATATTCGAATGATTTTTTATTTTCAAAGATTTAATTTTTTTCAAAGTTTTAAATTTTCAAATTACTATTACGAAATTTAAATTTTTTTAATAATTTTCAAATAATCTTTTTTAAATTTCAAAATTTTTTTTTCTAAATTTTCCATAATTTTAATTTTTAAATTTTTTTTTAGATTTAAAATTTCGAATTTTAATTTTCTGATTTTCATTTCTAATTTTTTAATTATTGTTCTTAAATTTTTAATATTTTTCTGATTTTCAATTTAACTAATTTTTAAAATTTTAAAGATTTTATTTTTTTCTAAATTAAAAATTTTTTAAAATCAAAATTTAATATTCGTTACTTTTTTTAATTTTCAGAATTTCAAATTATTCCAAAATTTTAAATTTTTTTCTAATTTTTTCTGTTTCAAAATTAAATTTTCAAATTTTTCTTCTAATTTTCAAATTTTTAATTTTCAAATTATTCCAAAATTTTTTTCTAACTTTTTCTGTTTCAAAATTAATTTTCTAAATTTCAAAGTTTTAATTGTTTTTCTAAATTTTCAAATTTTTCATCTAATTTTAAAATTTTTTTTTATAAATTTTAAAAATTTTTTTTCAAAATTTTCTAATATTAGTTTTGTATTTTTTTTTCTAAATATTTTGTAATTAATATTTTGTCTTAAATTTTCAATTTATTTTTCTAAATGTTAAACTGGAGGTCGTCTAATTTTCACAAAACCTTCGCAGCGAATAAGGCAGTTGAAATTTTTTTTTAAATAAAAACGGGTTAAAACATATTTTTCGGCACGAGTTAAGATGACATTATATACATCGTTGGAAAGGTCTTAGAAATGTCTATCATTAGATATCCATATTGTCTATATTAATGACTTATTAATCCAGATATATCTATAGATACAAAAGAGGTACAAATTCTAGGTAGTCTTGGTTTTTTGCTTATATCTCAGCCATTTGTGGGCCGATTTTCTCGATTTTAAATAGCAATCTAAGTTAGACTATAGCGGATATATTGATGTATCATTCATGTATGTAAGTTATTTGGGAGCTTTGGAAATTTGATTTCAACAGACAGAAATTTGGAAATTACAAACGGAATGACAAACTTATATAAACCCTTGCCACTCATGGTGAAGGGTATAATACACATTTTTGTTTCTCTGCTAACAATGTATGATTGCTCCGAACACATTCAATAAGAACTAGTTCCAAAGAATAGCTTCAAAGTGATTTGATTTTTTTTTTTAACTCTCAATTTGTAAATAATTTAAATAAATATGTATGTGGCGCACTTACCTTTCAACAAATGTTGTAGAATATTATCTTTATGCTCCTCGGAGTGCGGTTCACCCAAAATGATAAGCAAATAACAACCGGTTAAAGGGCTGGGTGGTCCAACCATGCCACCCACCAAACTGGAGGGGCCGCCACCATCAGAACAGGCAGTGTCCAATGGTGGACGACCGCCAGCCTCAGAAGGTGGTACAGAGCTGACACCGGCATCGGTGCCAGCATCATCACCAGCCATAGAAGAACAAGAAATAGCCGATTCCACGGCCTTTAAAGTAGCAGCCGTACCAGTATCACCACCAGCAGCAGCAGTAGCCTCAGCACCATTACCATTTTCAACACCACCACCTGCAGCAGCAGCAGTAGTAGAGGCGTTAGCAGGCGCCTCTACCCCATTCACGGGTGTTGGATCCGAGCCATTGGCCAAGGAAGTTGCTTGACCATTAGCAGCCCCAGCCAGGCCATTCAAAGTGCCGTTGGCACCATTCATTTTTTCTAAATCACTCATCACAGTTACTTTTTCTTACTTTTGCTCTCTTTTCAACTTTTGTTTCGGGAGTTTTTAAAATAGAAATTTGTTTGAATTTGTTTATGGTTAATAAAATTGAAAACTTGTCTACAGGAACCTTTGCTTTGCTTTCTCTAGAATTGTAAAATTTTTGTAAAATCTTACAATTCCTTCGTATTTCAAAATAATTTCTATGAAATTTTTTCTTTTTTTTTTGTTTGTGTTCTTTTATGTTCAAGTATTTGTTTGTATAATTTTATAATCAGTTAAACTTTTGCTTTTGCTTTTTTTTATTATTTTTTGCAAACCATATCAGTCTTGTTAAATGTTTGTTTGTTATTTTTTATTAAAAATTTTTTGGAAAAATTTGTACACACTCGAGAAAATTAGATTTTCTTTAAAGCAATTTATCTTTTTTTTTTTGTTTTTTGTTAATAAATTTATGGAAATTTGTTTTTCTTGGAAAAGTATTATTAAAAAAATTAAATTAAAATGGAAAGAAAACAACAATTTTAAACTCTTTCTTGTTGGCTTGCTTGAGGTGTGTTGTGGTGTATACGTTAGCAAATTGTAATGCAGACTGTTTATTATGCTGCCTGCTACAAAATGTTGCACTTCAAAATCACACTCACACTTCGTCGTTTCTTCACTTGACTAGATTCTGCCGTTGTCGTTTTTCAGCGTCGTTGTAGACGTTGTTGAGGTTGTAGCTTCCCCTTTTGCTTTTTTGCTAGAAAAAGGGGTTTTTTATTTGCTCAGTTTGTGGTTTTTGTCTTGTCTTTTTCTTGGCTTTTTATTTTCAGGCCAAGAGTTAGTTCGTTTTTTATGCAAATTTCTTTTATTTTTTTTTTGTTTGTAAGATTTTAAGGAGTTTGTGTGTTTTTTTATATTTAAATCTGTTTTTTTTAACTGTGAGTGTTTGTTTTAATAATTTTGTGTTAATTATTAAATTGTTTTGTTGTAAATGGCGTGATTTTTTATTGTTTTTATTTTTGGTTTTTGTTTAATATATATTTTGTTTGGACTTCTTAGGCTCTAATATTTTTTTGAATAATGTTTTAAAATTAATTAATTGTTATTTATTATATATTGGTTTTTCAATAAATTTATAATTGTGTTTTTTTTATATTAAAGTTTTGGTTTATTTAATTATTTTGCTGCTGGCTTTAACGTTTGTAACTTTAAATCAAGATCCTTTGTTGGTTGGTTTTAAAGTACTGGCTGCTAAAGTTCATTTAAAATTTGTAAATCTAAAAAGACAAAGAAAAAGTAATAAAAATTAGTTATTTATAAAAATAAAATCAAAAAAAAAATTATTTTTATTTTTCAAATTGTTTTATATATAGAATTTAAAATATTTTTTAAACCAACTTCACAATTTATTGAAGCCTAAAGTCTTGTTAATAAAACGCCATTTACTTCACTTCTTTCCATGAAAAAATAAGCAAGTTATGATTTAATTTATAAAATAACTCCTAATTAATATTACTCATACGCTCTAGTAGGCAAATTTTCGAAAAATGTAAAAATTTTAGAGATTTTATTTAAATTTTTAAATTTTTTTATAAAAAACTTAAAGGTTTTACCAATGTTAACAAGAATATTGCATAAAAAATTTATTTTTTTTAAAAATAAAACCTTAAATTTAAAAATTAAAATATTGAAATTTTTTTATAAAATTTTGATTTGCTTTAAATTTGAAATATACAACTTTTAAACTAAAAACTTTATTTTTTATTAAATATTAAAGTCTTGTTAATACAACTTAATTTGTTTCATGTTTTTCCAAAAAAAAATATTGAAGTTATAGCATAACATACAAAAAAACTCCTAATTAATATTACTCATACGCTCTAGTAGTAATTTTTTTTAAAAAATAACAAATCTATTAGAAATTTAATATTTTTTCAAAAAAAACCTTAAAGCTTTTAACAATGTTAACAACAAATTTCTATAAAATATAAAAAAAATATCAGAAATTCTCAGATAATTTAAAAATAAAAATTTTAAATTGTTTTCTTTAACTTTTTGAATTCTCCTAAACTCAAGAATTTAAATTTTTTCATATTAAACTTTATTATTTATTAAATTTCAAAGTCTTGTGAATATAATATAGTTTATTTGAAGTATTTCCCAAAATTTTAGCCAAATTATAGCAATTTTTATAAAAAATAACTTTTAATTATTATTACTCATACGCTCTAGAGAAAACAAATTGAAAAATTTTATTTTAATGAGTTTTTTAGCTTAATTTAGTAATTTTTGTTTGGTAAATTTCAAAGGCTTAACAAGTTTATTAAGAAAATTATATAAAAACTTAATACTTTAAGAAATAAATTGAGAAGAAATTTTTTTTAAATATTTTTAAAATTTTGAAATGCTTTAATTCTAAAATTTTATTATTTTTCCAAACAAATATTATTGTTCATTATATCTCAAAGTCTGGTTAATAAAATGTAGTTTATTGAAATTTGTTTTATGCAAAGCTAACAAAGTTATGTAAATTTTTATAAAATAACTACTTATTAATATTACTCATACGCTCTAGAGAACAAAATTTAGAAAATTGCGATTTAAACGGTTTTTTATATTAAACTAAATAAAATTTTACATTGAGCTTATAGTTTTGATGAATATAAACAAGACTGCTTTAAAAAGATTTAAGATTTTTTGAAATAAAGGCCTTATTTGTTATGGTTTGAAAAAAATCAAAATTTTTGAAAACTGTAATAGAAAATTTTTTCAAATTTAGTTTATTTTCTTTGATTAAAACACAAATAAAGTAAAATTCCAAAAAAAAAAATCATAATTTTAAATAATTTTGAATTATTTTTTTAAGATTTTTTTTATATTTCTGGTTTATTACTCAAAAAAAGTGAAATTTTCTTTTAGGTTAAGAAAATTTAATACTAATTGTTGTAATTCAATACATTTTTTGTCACATTTTAATAATGGTTTTGCTATTTTACTGGATTATTATAATAAAAAGAGACAATTTTGTATATTCAACAAGATTTGAAAGATTTTTTATCATTTTCCATGATCATTAAATTAAAAACTTGCAATTACATACAAATTTTTGCTAATTTCCTTTATAAATTTATCACTCAAACTGTAAATTCTTAAAACCATTAGCCTGAAAAACTAAAATTTTATATCTACTCTAACCACAAAATATAGCAAAAATTGAAAAAATGTATTATACATCCTTTCAAACTCTTTGGGAAGCAAATAAATGTCGCATGACTACAAAAATTGCTATAAAACCATAATTTATATTTTCCTTTTACTTTCAACCCTACTAAAAACAACAAAACTGCAATTTGGCAAAGCATATACAAACTATAAAATACTAATAACTTAAAAAAAATATCGAAAACTAAAGAAAACTAACGAAAAACTCGTTGAAAGGCTACCAAAATTGTTGAAAAACACTAATGCAAATGACGCCGACTGTATACTACAGTCATACAATGCAGACTTTTTGTTTTTGTTGTTGGTGATTTGTGTTTGATAAACAAGAAATCATCGACTTGGCCCTACACACACACACTACACACTTCGTAATTACTCGTACTTCTTCTTACTCTTTCTCTTGCGAGTCAGTGAGTGCGAGTACTCGCACTGCATGGAGAAAAAAAAAAGAAATGAGTCATATTTATTTGCAAATATTTATAGTTTTGTTGTCATTGTTGTTATTTTTATTGCAAAGAGGGAGGGAGTCACAGTGGTGTTGGGTGGGGTTGTGTGTTGTTTAGCACAAGTCAAGATTTTTGTTGGTTTTTTTTAGGACTCTATTTTCTGCTGCTGCTGCCAGTTTTTCCCCATTTTGTTTATTTTTAAACATAAAAAAACTAGCAACTGGAGTTTGCATGCGTTTTTCTTGTCGTTGTTTTTTTCCACATTTTAATACTTTTTTTTTTGCTTTATTTTATGCAGCAAAAAGGGCCTTAAAATTTCATTTATTTGATTATTACGAATTTGGATTATTTCCAAAACAAGAAATTATACAATTCGTTCGAGTAGGGTTGTGTAAAGAAATAAAAGGAAATAATATTTCTGACGACACTTGTATAATGTTTCATGTGTAAATTTTACAGTATATACAATATTAATACACAATAAAAACACTTAGAGAAATAAAAGTGTTTAAAAGAAGGAAATTTTCAAAAATAATGAACGGAATTGAATTGATTTAGAACTGAACTAGAACCTGAACTGGAACCTGAGCTAGAACTACAACCTGAACTAGAATCTGAACTAAAACTTTAACTAGAACCTGAACTAGAATCTGAACTAGAACCTGAACTAGAACCTGAACTAGAATCTGAATTAAAACTGAACTAGAACCTGAACTAGAACCTGAACTAGAACCTGAACTAGAACCTGAACTAGAATCTGAACTAGAACCTGAACTAAAACTTTAACTAGAACCTGAACTAGAATCTGAACTAGAACCTGAACTGGAATCTGAATTAAAACTGAACCAGAACCTGAACTAGAATCTCAACTAGAACCTGAATTAGAACCTGAACTAGAACCTGAACTAGAACCTGAACTAGAATCTGAACTAGAACCTGAACTAGAACCTGAACTGAAAACTTTAACTAGAACCTGAACTAGAATCTGAACTAGAACCTGAACTAGAATCTGAATTAAAACTGAACTAGAACCTGAACTAAAACCTGATGTAGAACCTGAAGTAGAAGCTGAACTAGAACCTTAACTAGAAGTGAACTAGAACCTGAACTAGAACCTGAAGTAAAACTTGAACTAGAACCTGAAGTAGAATCTAAAGTAGAACCGTAACTTGAACTAGAACTGAACTGGAACTGAACTAGAACTGAACTAGAACTGAACTAGAACTGAACTAGAACTAAACTAGAACTGAACTAGAACTGAACTAGAACTGAACTAGAACTGAACTAGAACTGAACTAGAACTGAACTAGAACTGAACTAGAACTGAACTAGAACTGAACTAGAACTGAACTAGAACTGAACTAGAACTGAACTAGAACTGAACTAGAACTGAACTAGAACTGAACAAGAACTGAACTAGAACTGAACTAGAACTAGAACTGAACTAGAACTGAACTAGAACTGAACTAGAACTAGAACTGAACTAGAACTGAACTAGAACTGAACTAGAACTGAACTAGAACTGAACTAGAACTGAACTAGAACTGAACTAGAACTGAACTAGAACTGAACTAGAACTGAACTAGAACTGAACTAGAACTGAACTAGAACTGAACTAGAACTGAACTAGAACTGAACTAGAACTGAACTAGAACTGAACTAGAACTGAACTAGAACTGAACTAGAACTGAACTAGAACTGAACTAGAACTGAACTAGAACTGAACTAGAACTGAACTAGAACTGAACTAGAACTGAACTAGAACTGAACTAGAACTGAACTAGAACTGAACTAGAATTGAACTAGAACTGAACTAGAACTGAACTAGAATTGAACTAGAACTGAACTAGATCCCAAACTAGAACCAGAACTAGAATTGATTAAAAACTGATTTAGGATTGATTCGAATTAAACTCCCCGATTTGTAATATTTTCTTTAAAAACTTTTTTTCTTAATTTCACTCCTTCTTTTTCTCTTAGTTTTCTGCGTGTAGTTTTTGTATAAACATTTCCTAGTATGGGATTTTTTTTTTTTTGCTTCGTCTTTGTTTTTTTTTTTCTTTCTTTTTTTGTGAAGTTTTTCCTTTCTTGCCTTTTTGTGTTATTTTTACTTATAATATGTTTTTCTGTAGTTGTTATTATTATTGTTATTTTTATATTTCGTAGATGATGTGTTCAGACATTGATGGATGAAATTTTGTGTGCTATTTTTATGGCCTGAGGCAACAGCAACAACAACAGCAAGGGCTTGTCTGTCTGTGTTGTGGAATCAAATACATGTAGTCCATTTCATTTTCATGTTTTCATATATTAATAGGGATGTTATATTATGACTTTATATAATTTGTTGGATAACAAAATCATACTCGAGTTTTAAAGAGAAATTATGAAAAATTATGGGTAAATATTTGGACAAAATAAGACTTAATAAAGTTGTAAAATTTTTAAATAATCCGATCATGTTAAATTTTATGATAGAAATTGTTTAGGGAACTCATTGAAAGGAGAATTGAAAGGGAATAGCCGAATTAATTTCAGGCTTAGGCTTGCTGCAACCTTCGTTAACAAGCTTCGTGCCCTCTTATTTTTGAGCATCCAAATTCCAGATATAAGTCCTTTTTTAAGTCCTTAATAGAAACTATTTTTAGGGATTTTAGAATTTAAAGTTCTTTTTCTTATTTTCCTTAACATTTTTTTTGCTTCCCAAATTCCTTAAACCATTACTCATCCTTTTTTTTGTGCAGCCATATTTTTATTGCCCCTGTTATAAGACCATTTCTCAAACATTCTGTATGTGTCGTCTTTCTTTTTGCCAGTTTTATTTATTTTTATACTTGTAGTTTTCTTGTGGTAACTTCAACATCATTTACTTTTAATGTTTTTGTGTTCTTGTTTTGTTTTTAACCGAAAAATCCCTCCAACAAACACTAAGAAACTTTTCCAGCCGTCTTCAAAGTATTTGGAAAAATCAACATCCACCGGCTACAAAATTTTCATTTTGCTTTTTTTTTTTTTTGTTTTTTTTATTTTTCTAGAACACACGCGTCAGTCTGTCGTCAATTTTAAGTGCTGTCTTGTGTTGTATAACTTTTCATTTTCTCACACACACAAATTTGACCTTTTTTTTGGGCAAAATATGTTTATGGCCAAAACAACACACAAACAAACTTCTCTTCATAAAAATAAAACTTAATATTTTATCTTTTTTTTTTGAAGTAAAAGTTGTTGTCCTTATCTAAGATCTCGTTCCAAAAATCATGTGGGTGTGATAATCGTAGTAAAACTAAGACATTTTTTTGGGGGGGGAGGTAGATATTATAAATTCTGGATAAATTTTTGTAACTGAAAGCAACTATATGGGGAATTTAAGAAGAAGAAAAAATAGTCAAATAAAGTAATAGAAAGTAATAAAACCATAAGGTTTAAAAGGATAATGAATATATAAGCTAATGCAGACAGCACTTTAGCTGATGAAAGTCAAAGTCTTTAGTATTACAAAGTAGAGTTGTTTAAGGAGATTAAAAAGAAAACGATTAAACAAAACATTTACTTCAATAATGAAAGTTTCTTATTAAACACACGAATTCTTATGAATATTGTAAGACAATTAATGTTTTTTTTTTAATACAGCTTCAAAAATCTATTAAATCGGTTCCAAAACTAAACTGAGACAGGAACTAATGCACAATTGATCCTCTTTTAAGGTATTTAAAATTTTTAGCGAACTGCTGCAGTTTTTAATTAGAAAACTCCACAAAAATTACTTTCTGAGCATTAGTGTATGTTTAAATCAGATTTCTTAACTTATAAATAATTCAAATTGAAATTTGTTTTAATATTTTTGTTTTCAATAGTCCTAGAAAGATTGGTATTAAAAATTAGCCAAATCCATTCAAAACTGACAGGGATATAATGAATTGAACACTTAAGGTACGTTAAAGATCCTAACATCTTATGTGATCTACGTTTTTAACTAAAACTGAATCAATATTTAACTGGTTTAAATTTCAAACTAATGAACTGAACATAATTGACCTGGAATTGATTTAGAGCTAAACTTGAATTGTTTTGAAACCGGTTAGCTGAACCAGAACTGAACTATAACTAACCTTAACTGGTTACTTAACTGAAATAGAATTAATTTTAAACTGATGTAGAACTGAACCATAACAGATCCAGAATTGATATATCAAATTGAATTCAAACTGAAATGGAGTTGATTTTAAACTGATCTAGAATTGAAATCATATTTGAATTTCAAACTGATTGACTAAATTGTAATTAAATTCAAAATGATTTCATATGAAAAATGATTGATTAAAAACTGTTGAGAAATGAACTAGAACCAAACTGAAATTGATTTTGATTTAGAACAGAACTTGAATTGATATCAAATTTATTTGCTAAACTTGAACACAACTATAATTCATAGCGAAACTGATTTAAAAATGAACAGGAACTCATTTCAAACTTAACTAGAATTCGCATCAAATATATTTCCAACTGAACGGGATTTGATTTCAATCTGAACTAGAATTGATACAGAAAATATTTCAAACTGAAATAGATTTCATTTTAAATTGATTTCAAATAAACTAAAACTGATGTAAAGGTCAACTGGAGCTGAACCAGAACTAATATAGAACTGAACTAGAACTGAACTAGAACTAGAACTGAACTAGAACTGAACTAGAACTGAACTAGAACTGAACTAGAACTGAACTAGAACTGAACTAGAACTGAACTAGAACTGAACTAGAACTGAACTAGAACTGAACTAGAACTGAACTAGAACTGAACTAGAACTGAACTAGAACTGAACTAGAACTGAACTAGAACTGAACTAGAACTGAACTAGAACTGAACTAGAACTGAACTAGAACTGAACTAGAACTGAACTAGA
The DNA here is from genome assembly GCF_958450345.1 of Calliphora vicina. Lineage (NCBI taxonomy): Eukaryota > Metazoa > Arthropoda > Insecta > Diptera > Calliphoridae > Calliphora > Calliphora vicina. The sequence goes on from NC_088783.1 coordinate 120,065,776, forward strand.
ACTGAACTAGAACTGAACTAGAACTGAACTAGAACTGAACTAGAACTGAACTAGAACTGAACTAGAACTGAACTAGAACTGAACTAGAACTGAACTAGAACTGAACTAGAACTGAACTAGAACTGAACTAGAACTGAACTAGAACTGAACTAGAACTGAACTAGAACTGAACTAGAACTGAACTAGAACTGAACTAGAACTGAACTAGAACTGAACTAGAACTGAACTAGAACTGAACTAGAACTGAACTAGAACTGAACTAGAACTGAACTAGAACTGAACTAGAACTGAACTAGAACTGAACTAGAACTGAACTAGAACTGAACTAGAACTGAACTAGAACTGAACTAGAACTGAACTAGAACTGAACTAGAACTGAACTAGAACTGAACTAGAACTGAACTAGAACTGAACTAGAACTGAACTAGAACTGAACTAGAACTGAGCTAGAACTGAACTAGAACTGAACTAGAACTGAACTAGAACTGAACTAGAACTGAACTAGAACTGAACTAGAACTGAACTAGAACTGAACTAGAACTGAACTAGAACTGAACTAGAACTGAACTAGAACCTGAACTAGAACCTGAACTAGAACTGAACTAGAACTGAACTAGAACTGAACTAGAACTGAACTAGAACTGAACTAGAACTGAACTAGAACTGAACTAGAACTGAACTAGAACTGAGCTAGAACTGAACTAGAACTGAACTAGAACTGAACTAGAACTGAACTAGAACTGAACTAGAACTGAACTAGAATTGAACTAGAACTGAACTAGAACTGAACTAGAACTGAACTAGAACTGAACTAGAACTGAACTAGAACCTGAACTAGATCTAAAGAACTAACTTATAACTGATTTCAGACTGATTTAAAACTCAACTTGAATTGATTTCGTATTTATTAACAGAACTAGAATTGAGTTTTGAATGATTTCAGTCCGAAATAGAATTGATATCAAACTGACTTAAAACTAAACTAGGAATTGTTTTTAAACTGCTGTAGAAATGAACTAAAACTCATCGAGAATTAATTTTAAATTATATAAAAATTATAAACTGAACTAATATTGAGTTTAGAAGGATTTCAAACTGAAATAGAATTAAATTCAAAATGATTTAGAAACCAAACAAGAACTAAACTAGAATTGTTTTTAAATTGAACTAGAATTTATATGTAACTGAAATAGTATTGATTTCATTGAACAGATTTTGACTGAAAGAGAACTAAAACTTATCGTTAAAAAGTTATTCGGGAATACAAAATTAATATTTTAATAAGATTTATTGATAAATTCCCAATGTTCCCTGTTTCAAAACAGATTTACTGCAATATACTGGAATTTGTTTTAAACTGAGTTAGAATTCAACAAAAGCTGTATTTTGGCTTAACTATAAGGGAACTGGAAGAAATTTATAACTGAATTGGATCGTAATAGCAACTGAACTAGAATTGATTTCAATTTGAGAACTAAACTAGAGCTGTTTAAGAGCTGAACAACATTTAAACTAAATGATTTAGAAGTGAATTAGAACTAAATTAGATTTTAACAAGACTGGGCTAGTATTGAAGTAGAAGTAAACTATAATTATAGTTTACTTCTACTTCAATACTAGCTCAGCTTTATATCAGTTCTTGTTAAGATCTAGTTTAGTTCCAGTTCAGTTCTAAATCATATAGTTTAGTTGTAATCCATATCAAATAGATGAAGAAAAGTTTTAAAACTAAACTAGATGTTTTCTATATCATGTCCTGAAGTTTTGATATTTTCTTAAGAGTTTTCTTTAAATAATTTGTTACTCACAGGAATTATATAAATATAAATTAAAATTAAATTTATTTCAATTATTTATAACATTTCAATGAGTAAAAATATATATTTCTTCAACCTTCAATTCACGAATTAAATTTGGATATTATTTAATTCGAGAATTGAATCATTAAAAAAATTCAAATTTAAAAAAATGATATTGAAATTTTTTTTTTAAATTTTTATTTTTCAAATACTTTTTTTTAGATTTTTCTCAAATACTTAGTTACTTTAAAATCTAAATTTCTTAAACTTTTTTTTTTGCAGATGTTTCCCCAAATTTTTCGCTGATAGGTGAGTTTTTCAATATTTTTCTTTAATTTTTTCAATATTATATTGCAATTTTCCATTTACAAATTACTTATTTGTCTTATTTTGTGGAATTTTTCAATAAGTTTGATTTTTTTAAACAAAATTCTTATAATTAATTTAAAACACTTTAGTTTGAGTTAATATATAGTCCTTTTTATTTAAGTTTTAATTAATTTGAGAGTCCTTTTTGTTTTTTTTTCTTACAAATTTTATTGATTGATTTTCTTACTTTTTTTTTAAAAATCTTATTTTTTCTATATAGAAAACACTTGAATTATTGTTAAATTTTCAAAGGATAGATGTGTTTTTTTCTCAATAATAAAAGGACCGCACCCGTCGGTGTATAAAATTAAACTGACACTTCTTTTGCCGACAAAACTCAATATATAAATCCAACTTGAATATACACAGTTTTATTTCTTTTCATTTAATTTTTTTCCTACTATTATTGTTGTTTTTGTTCTGGTTGTGCACCGATTCACATTTATATATATAAAACAAATATGAATACAACGGAAAAAAATAATAAAAAGGATCACAAAAGAAGAATCAATAGAGCACTAACACCACCAAATAATAATAAAAAAAAATATATACTCTAAAATACTCCACTATTTATACGAATATATACTAAACTGCACTGTATACTAAGTAGAAAAGAAGTATATTGCAGGATATTTGTCAATATGTAATAGCAACAACAACAACACTAGTATTAAATGACTTACTCATACACGAAGGAGTGTGAGTATTTGAAAAAAGAAATGAAATGAAATAAATAAAACAACAACTCCATTAAGATAGTTTAAAATGCAAGAGAAGAAGCAGCAGAGTTTGAATTACTCATGCACGAATTATAACGGAGTTGCATAAAGAGACAAAGAAACACGCACTCACACTCACTAACACTAACTCTCTGCTCTTTTTTGGTTGTAAAACCCGTTAGTTTAATTGAGGAAATGAAAGATTTTACTCTTTTCTTTTGAATAAACCGTTAATTTTAGGTTTATTGTTAGTGTTTTCTTTGATAATCAACATATTTAAGTGAGAGTCCTTTGAAAATTGTAGATTTGATTATAAAAAAAGGAGTTTTTAAGCCTTACTAATATTTTTTATAGGGAAAATTAAAAGATTTTCAACTTGGCACTAAAAAATTGAGTCATACACCAGGATTTTTTTAATTTGATTGCAATTGGTAACAAAATTATGATTTAAAAGAAATTTTGTCAAAAAAAAAATATTTTTTTTTTAATTTCTAAAATTTTTCAAATTGTTTTAAATTTTTTTCAATTATTTCATTGATAATAATTTTTTTATAATATTCTATGAAACATTTCTTTGGAAATATTGCTGCAAATTGTTTTAAAGATGGTTATTTGCTTAATTTATAATAATTTTGTTTAATTTATTTAAATTATTTAAATTTTGTTTAATTTGTTTATATTTTTTTTTATAAATTTTCTTAATAATTTATTTAATTTTTAGTAATTTCAGTATTATTACCATTATTTTAAATTCCTTTATATATTTTCACTGGTATTTTTAGATTTGTATTTCTTGCAATTGTTTTCTTAGTTGCACACGTTTTGAAAGCTCGACGAAGACTGATTTTTCATTTCAGAGCTGTTGTTCATGTCTGCTCTAGTCTCATAAGGGTTATCCTGTTTTCTTTGCCTCCTTATTCTTTACCTTCTTTTTGCCTCACCTCCTATTTCCACGATAAAGCATGTGCTTTTTTCTTTACTTCCACTAACAAATACAAATTCATATTCGGTAAATATTCCAGTGTAAGGGAAATTTGCTCATCGTTAGTGCATGCACTAACTGGTTCGTGTTTGTTAGGTTTTGTTATTGTTTTATTTTATTTCTTTTTTTCATTTAAAACACGACCACTTTCGTGTTTGGCTAAAAGCCAAAAATAATAACTAAATATGTTTGTTGTTTTTAGTAAAAGGCTAAGAAAACAACAAAAAAACAACAGCTGCTTTTCCAAATCAGCTTTTTTTTTTGGTTGGCTTTGTTTCGCATTAGAACAACATCAAAGCATTTCAAACATACAAGCCACACAAAAACTACCATTAGCCGCCTAAATGGAGCCAAATAGTAGACATGTAAGGATAAGGCTTTTAAAAAAAAGTCATATAACACAGTGAGTGAGTTATACAACTCCTTTTTTTAAAGAAAACTTCGTCATCGTACCAAAAAATATAAACGAAAGTTAGCGAAATCCCAGCAACAATAACAAATTTCTTATATTTTCTTAATTGTTGCGGCATTTGCAGCAATTGGAGCATTGTAGACAGACAATCAATCAAACCGGCTTAAAAGCTAGATGTTGGCATAAGAACCTGCTAAATAATCTTTGCAATACTATATAGCATCGATTAAAATTAAGTTTTAAGTAAGTTTTTGGCAACAGAAACTAAAAATAATCAATGAAATACTATATAGAACTGTTTAAAGAAGAAAAAGAGGCCACTAAAGTTGCAGCAACAAAAGTTGTGGCATTTAAAGTTGAGGCAATTCAAATAGCTAAATTTTGGGCAATAAAAGTTGCTTCAATGAAAGTTGGAGCAATTTAAGTTGCTGCCACAGAAGTTGCTAAAGCCAAGGCCAATAAAAGTTACTTAAACGAAACTGAAGGCAATAGAAATTGCTTCAATAAATATTGGGGAATAAAAAATGATTCAACTCAAGCAACTGTAATAAAAACATGCTGCTATAATGGAGCAATTTAAGTTTCTGCAACAGAAGTTGCTAAAGGCAAGAGCAATAAAAGTTACCTAAACAAAACTGGGGGCAATAGAAGTTGCTTCAATAAATATTGGGGGAAAAAATGCTTCAACTCAAACTACTGTAATAAAAAGATGCTGCTATAAAATCTGCTAAGGTTGGGGTAAAAAAGTTGCTTCATCAAAAGTGAAGCAATATGAATTGCTGCAACAAAAGTTGCGGCCAATAAAAGTTGCTTCGTATCAAGCTGCTGGAATAATAGTTGATAAAGTGAAGGCAATAAATGATATTTCAAAGAAGGCCACTGGAAAAAAAAACAGCTGGGCAATAGAAGTTGCCTCAACAAAAGTTGCTTCACAGCAAACTGCTGGAATAATACCTGGTAAAGTAAAGGCAATAAAAGTTATTTCAAAGAAGACTTAACAAAAGTTGTGGCCAATAAAAGTTGCTTCACAGCAAACTGCTGGAATAATAGTTGGTAAAGTGCCAGGCAATAAAAGTTGCAATAAAAGCCTTCTTTGAGGCTACTGAAATAAAGTTGTTTTAGTTAAAATTATTAAAATTAGTTGCTTCAATTACAATCCTTTGAATAAAAGTTGCTGGCAACTGGCTGCAATTAAAGTTGCTTTAGTTGAAGGGACTTCAAAGATTGCTTATGCTACAAAGTTGCTTCAATTCTATTGTTTTCAATAAAAAAATTGCTAAAGTGGTGACAATAAAAGTTAATTCAAAGTAGCTGCAATTAAAGTGGCTATAGTTAAAGTTAGTGAAATAATTGCTGCAATAAAAGTTGCTGAAATGCTGGTGATAAAAATTATTTCAAAGCAAATTTCCCTTCCATTGAAATATTTACCGAGATTGCTCCTGATACAAAGTTGCTTCAATTGGAGTGTTTTCAATAAAAGTTGCTAAAGTGAAGGTAAAAAAAGTTATTTCAAAGTTGCTCCCATGAAAGTGGCTATAGTTAAAGTTAGTGAAAAGTATTGCTTCAATTTCAATCAAAGTAGGCAATACAAGTTATTTCAAAGTTGCTGCAATTAAAGTTGCTTTAGTTAAATTGTTTCAATCCTTACAATAACAATTGCTTCTATAAAACTGCAACCCCCTTTAAATTTGCTGCTTCTAAAATATTGCCCCATTAAAGTTGTTTCTATTAAAAGAAGTTGCTTCAATTTCTTTCTATAAATTATAAAAGTTGCTGAAGTGCTTGCAATAAAAGTTATTTGAAAGTTGCTGGAATTAAAGTGGATCTAGTTAAAATTATTGCAAAGAATTGCTTCAATTGGAGTCTTTCAATAAAAGTTGCTACCATAAAACTTCAACCCCCAATAATGTTTATGTTTCTAAAACATCCACCCTATCAAAGTTGCTTCTATTAACAGAAGTTGCTTCAATTAAAGTTATTTCAATATATTATACTTCAAATGAAGTTGCTTCAACTATGGTTGCTTTCATTTAAGTTGCTGTTCTCGATGTCTGCAAGTAAATTTTAGATATTTTAATTAAACAAGTTTAAATTAAAGTTGCTTTATTCAAAGTTCATTCAACAAATGTTGCTTTCATTAACGTAATTTTTTCTAGAATTTCCTTCTTTTAAAGTTCTTTCAAAAAAGAAATATTACTTCCATTAGTTTTCCAATGGTTTTCTGCAATAAAACTTGCTGCTTGAAATGTTCTCCTAATAATTGTTGAAATAACTTTAATACAAAAGTTATTTCACCGAATGTTTGTTGAATTCGATGCCTTTTTAAAGGCAATTGATTGCAATTGAAAGTAAAACCTTTCTTAACAACAATGTTATATAAATATTGAAATTTCTCAAATTTTCTTAAAGATTTGTTAAGAATTTTGACATTACATTTCACAACAAATGAAAAAGTGAGCATTTTTCAAATAGTTATGGAAATATTGAGTTTACTGAATTAAGAAATTTTATATTGCTCTTTTTAAATAAACTAAAGAATCAGTTGAGATACAAAATCCATTAGTTTTAGAGAAATATTATGAATTTAAACTTCAAAAAAAATAAGGAAATATTTAGCTTGAAGAATTGTTCAAATAAAACATGTAGCCTTTGATTAATATAAACATTGCCAATCTTTAGTTTTATGAAGATTTAGCTACCAAAGTTGAAGCTTTTGTTTTTATACCCTTCATTTTGTCATTTCGTTTGTAATTTCTTGATGTATTATGGATCGTTATAGATAGCGGTGTAAAAATAGTCATGTCCGTCTGTCCGTCTGTATGTTGAAATCAACTTTCCTTAGCCCCCAAATAACTTACAAACATGATTGATACCTCAATCTATCCACTATAGTCCCTGTTCGGATGCTATTTAAAATTCGGGAAAATCGGCCCACAAATGACTGAGATATAAGTAAAAAACCATGACTACCTCGATTGTTGATGACCACTTTTGTATTTATTTATATCTAAATTACTAAGTCATTAATATAGACAATATGGATATGTAATGATAGATATTTCGAAGGCCTTTCTAAAGGTATATAACGACATAATAATTTGGACCGACAATGGGTCAAAATCGGGAAAAATATTTTTTAATCCGATTTTTTTTTTCACCAAAAAATATTTTCAAACTTTATCTTTGGTGAAGGGTATATAAGATTCGTTACAGCCGAATATAGCTCTCTTAATTTTTTTACTTCAAAAATTTTAAAATTTTTATCATAAAATATGACTTTAGAGCTATTTTTGAAAATTTTCTAGAAATTTTTTTTAATTTTGATAAATTTTTCCGTTTTATATAAAACACATTTTAAAGGTAATTATGATCTAAAGAAATTTAAAATTTTTTAAAAACCTTAGCTAATTTCATATGGTTTATATAACCACAAAATAAAACCAGTAATTAAAAACAAAAAAATAGTTTTTTTAATAACAACTAGATAAATTTGTTTTAAGTTAAAAAATTTTCTTAACAAATATAATTACTATTTTAATTAGTTTATATGTTTACCTTTTAATTTTAATAATTTTTATTTATATTTAATAACAACTTTTAATTCGATTACAAAGTTCTTTGTTTTTTCATTAAAAAGTCCTTAAATGATTTAAAATTGTTTTTAAATTCTTTAAATTTTTTTATTATTTCAACTTCATTAACAATTTCTATAAACTTTTTATAAAAAAAACATTTAATTTTATAAAAACATTTTGTCCAGATTTTATTCAACTTTAATGCGTTTTTAAATTCAATTTTTTTTCAAAAAAATCTTTAACGACCAAGTTTAACTTTCAACGTCTGCAGAACAACTGTTATTCTTCTTTAAACCACAACACGACAGGATTTCAATGCACAGAGAGCAAACAAACACGATTTGCCACGATGTTCTCTGTGAAAAACAAACGAATAGAGCAACAATAACAAAAACATTAACGACATACATTTACAAACGAACGAATGACAAAACGAATGGAAGTTTAGCAAAATTACGCAATTTCCAGTTTGAAGGGAAATCGGCAAACTTCCAAGAAACTTGGAAAATGAACAACAACAACCAAGAGTTTAAACACAATGGAAAAAATGCAATTGGAGTCATTTTTGTTATGTAGAGTAAAAGGTAGGGAAGTGTTAGTGAGTAAATGAGAAAAAGGAGTTTCTGTAAAATAAAAATAAAAAACATTCCCAAGAAAAATTACCGTAATCATAAAGTCTGACAACATATGATTGAGCTTAGCAAATAATTTAATAGTTTTTTTCAACACAGAAAGGTAAATACGAACTACTTTTAGACAAATTTTAATAAATTATTCATAACAATTTTTGTACTAAAACTAAAGAATTTGATAAATGTTTGAAAAAAAGTTTTAAAATCACAATTTTGACATAAATTAAACAGGGAGCTTGGAATTAATCTCTCTTTTATAGCTGTAAAACAGTGTGAAAAGCAGAGAACGAATTTAGTTGAATAATAACTTTTCAATCATGTTAAATTAAATGAATTAACAAGCGAGTTTAGAATTAATCTCTCATTTATTTAGCTATAAATCAGTGTTTGGCAGTGAAGGCATTCAGGGAACAAATCTAATTAGATGATTACAACATTATATAAGCTTAATATAAAGAAAAGGGAGTTATTTAATTTTTTTTTTTAATTTTTCGAAATTTGTATGAACTTTGAACATTTTTTAAAATTCAGAGGTTTAAACAAATTGAAAGAAATTTGCATAGTCGTGTTACCAAAAGCATTGGCATTCACAGGATTTTTTTAGAAAAAATTTTCTTTTCTAGCAAGAAAAGATATTTGCAAAAATCTTCACAATTTTCTAATTTTTTTTCTTAGGAATTTTTCTAAATTTTTATGAACTTTGAGAATTTTTTAAAATTAACTAGTTAAAGATAATTGAAACAAATTTGGTGAGAATTTTTACTGAAGGTATTGCGTTTTATAAGATTATGTTAGAAATAAATTCCCTTGCTTAGCACAAGAGATATTTAGAAAAATGTTTGTAAACCATTTTATGAATTTGTTAAAAATTTTTATGATTTTTGAACATTTTTTAAAAATCAGAGGTTTAAACAAATTGAAGGAAATTTTCTTAGTCTTGTTACCAAAAGCATTGGCATTCACAAGATTTTTCTAGAAAAAATTTTTTCTTCTTACAAGAAAAGTTATTTGCAAAAATCTTCACAATTTTCTAATTTTTTTGTTAGGAATTTTACAAAATTTGTATGAACTTTGAGAATTTTTTAAAATTAAGCAGTTAAAAATAATTGAAAAAATTTTATGTGAATTTTTACTTAAGGTATTGGCTTTTACATTATAATTTTAGAAAAAATTTCGATATTTAACACAAAAGTTATTTAGAAAAATGTTTGAAAATAATTTTTGGAAAATTAGTACGAATTTTAAGAATTTTTTAAAATATAGAGATTTAATAAAATTTAAAGAAATTAGCTTTGTGTTATCAATGAAGGTATTGACATTCACAGGATTTTTTTAGAAAAAATGTTCTTTTCTTTTTAAAAAAGTTATTTGCTAAAATCTTTACAAAGTCAAGGAAAACATTTAAATTTCTAAATTGAAATTTGTTACACTGTTATTCACTTTGTAGGCAATAAGTGAGATTAATTGTTTAATATTTTGAAAGTCTAAGTAAAGCTCTATGATTTTTATTTAAACTTTTTGTAAAATGAAACAAAATTAAAAAAAAAAAATTTAAGTAAATTTTTTAATACCTGGAATTTCTTAAAAAAAATTAATTTTTTTTAATTATTATTGAGATCTTTTCTTTTAGAATATTTTTAAAAATTATATAGTTTTATTAACAAAAATTTTAAGAAAATTTAAAAAAATTAAATTTTTTTTTTAAATTTGTAGGAACTTTGAAAATTTTTTAAAATTAAGTGCTTAATAAAATTGATAGATTGTGTTTTTCAAAATATTACTAAAGGCATTGGCATTCACAGAAAATTTTTATAAAAAAATGTTGTTGCCAAAAACAATACTTATTTAGTAACAAATAAATAATGAAAAAATAAAAATTCAATTTAAGACTTAAACTTTGACCTCCTATAGCTGATCCTGTATACAAACTGTGTAATTAAAAGTTTTATATTTTGAAAGCTTATGTTAAACTCTATGATTTTTGTTAAAACTTTTTTGGAATTGTTGGAAAATTATAAAAATTTGAGATAAAAATTATTAAACCAAAATATTTTTTATTGAAAAAAATTAATATAAATATAAAGATAAATGGGCTTTGAAAACATTTTTAATTTATGTTATTGGCTCATATTGTGTGTAATATACATTTTTCAAACAGACAATTTTTAATTTCTTAGTTTTCCCTTTACACACTTTATGAAAATTTCATAATGCCAGCCATTTGTCTGCTATTTCCACAATATTGTCATATTCTGGTAACATGTATATTAAATTGTTTATCTTGTGTCACATGTTGGGCACGCTTTATTCTAAAAACAGAACAAAAAAAATAACAGACAAACACACACAATGCAAAACGACTTTCCTTTTGTCATTTACATTTGAAATTGTCCAGCACCACCACCACCAACGCCGCCTAAACTCATTAAATTTTCAAAGTGTTTTTATAGTTTCAATGGATTTTTAGTACAAACAACTATTTTATAATGACACAATGGCACAAACGAAAACGGAGGAAAAAAAAAACATAAAAATTAAAATACAAAACAGCAGAGACCATAAATCCAAAATAGTTAGTGATACACAAAGTCATACATTGTCATGTGTATAAAGCAGAGACACCCCCAGCTTAAAACTAAACGACCCTGCCGATCCAACAAACAACCCTTAATTCAATTCAATTCAGCAAAAATAACGTCATCAATCGTTTGTAAAGTGCAATGAATTGTTTCGATAAAATATTCAAACTCAGGCTGTTTTATAGTGCCACCAAATCCAGGATGGTAGTGAGGCATTTCTGCCCCTAAATTAATATAGGGGGAGAGTTTAACCAGGAGTTTAATGTTGCTTAACTCTACAGTTTTTAGTTGTAACTAGATATAAAGACAGAGGGGTGTAATTATACCTTTCATCAAGAGTGGCAAGGATTTATATAAGTTTGTTATTCCTACATTTTACATTTGTGACCCAATAGTATATATATATAATATATATATTCTGGATTGTTATAGATAGGGGAGTCGAAAAAGACATGTCCGTCTGTCCGTCTGCATGTTGAAATCAACTTTCCGTAGCTCCCAAATATCTTTTATACATGATTGATACATCAATATATCCGCTATAATCCCGGTTCAGTTACTAATGAAAATCGAGAAAATCGGTCCACAAATGGCTGAGATATAAGGAAAAAATCATGACTACCTCGATTTATAATTTATTTTTGATATCTGGATTCCAGAGACATTAATTAGACAATATGGATATCCAATGATAGATATTTCAAAGACCTTTCCAACGATTTATATAACGTCACATTAAATCGGAACTGCAATGGGTCAAAATCGGGAAAAATAATTTTTAACCGGAATTTTTATCAAACAAAATTTTTTTTTTTCATCGTACAATTTTTTTTATTTATAAAAATTTTCAAGAAAAAATTAAAAAAAAATTTTGAAATTTAAATTTTTTTTTTCAAATTTTTTTTTTAAATTTTAAAAAAATCATTATTATTTTTTTAACTTTTTTACATCCTAATGTAGCTCTTTTACTTGTTTATAGATTAAAATTATTTCATTACTGTCCTGTACATAATTTTTAAAAAGGGGGTTAATTTTAAAAATTAGTGCTGAGGGGATAAAGTAATTAAAGAAAGGATATGAGAGCTATAGAAATAAATGGTCCGAAAAAGGTTAACTATTATTATTTGGCATGAGGGTGGTTGAAGGGGATAATGAATGCATCTGACAATTAGTATCACTGTTAATTCACACATGGTTTAATAAAGTTTTAAAGCAAAGATAAATAATGAAATAATAAATAATTACTTCTCACATGACCTTTTATAAGATGATGCGATAAACTCAAGGTCGAAAAATAAAGTTACAAAATCAAATTTTGGCATTCTAGAGCTCAAACTGGTTCAGTAAACAATGAACCGTTAGACAAAAATACGCAAGATCTGCCGAAAACATCGCCGCTGTCCATGAGAATGTGCAAGAGAATCCGAAGCAGTCGATTTCGCGTCGCTCACAAGACCTCAGTCTTTCACAGACCACAACTTGGAAAATTTTGTGTTGTGACTTGAGCCAGCACCCGTACAAAATTCAACTGTTGCAGGAGCTGAAGCTAAACGACCATAGACAATGACATATGTTCACTGAATGATTCCTGGAGTAGTTGGAAACTGAAGCTAATTTTCATCAAAAAATCATCATGGTACGACACCAATACTTATAAGATCCAAGCATCCCGAAAAAGTCACTGTTTGGTGTGGTTTTTGAGCTGGCGGCATGTCATCGGTCCATATTTCCTTAAAAAAGATGTTGGCAAGGCCATCACGGTCAACGGCGAGCGCTATAGGTCGATAATTACCAACTTCTTTTGGCCTGACTTAGATGATATGGACCCTACTGACCTGTGGTTACGTGCCACACAGCTCATGGCACTTGGGACATTCTGCACAAGTGATTTGAGGGCATGGTCATCTCACTTCGATGTGCTGTAAACTGGCCACCGATATCGTGATCCCGTTAGTGTTTTTCTTGTGGAGCTTTCTTAAGTCACAGGTCTATGCAAATGAGCCACAAACCAGATAGCCCCCTCATAGCCAACATAACCCATGTTATCGGTCAAATTTAGCCTAATTTATGAGCCAGAGTCATGGAAAATTCGAAATTTCGAATTTAAGCTTTTTCTTATGTGTGTTGCAATCACGCTTATGTCCTTAATACAAAAAGGAAATAAATCATTTGTATAAATATTTGTTTGTCATTGTCCTAGGCTAATTGGCATTGAAAATCACGGAAATCGATTGAGAGGAAAAAAACTTATTGAGCAAAATATAAGATCACCTTTACAGAGTGTGAGAGAGTCAAATATGTGTAATTCTAGTTATAATGCGGGAGTATTTTAGATTCGTTTTAGCTAAATAGAGCATTAGACAAGAAAATGTGATTTGTGCAACGAATAAAATATTATTCGAATAATGTTAAACGAATAATCGTTACAAAAAAGACTTAAGAATAAGAAAACCTGCTCTAGAATTGTATAATAATGAAAAATATTAAATAATATAATATTTTTGCAACGAATAAATTTTTTATTCGAATAATTATAAACGAATAATCGGTCAAATAACATTGGCTTTATAACAAAAATGTTAGTTTAACTTTTAAAAATGGTAAATTTAGATATAATCTTCGATTTTTGTAACGAATCAAAAATTAATCGAATAATTTAGAACGAATAATCGTTAAAATTCTGGCTTACGAATCTCAACATCTGCTCTATAATAGTATAAATAATAGTATTAATGAAAAATGTTAAATAATAAAATATTTTTGTGGTGAATAAATTATTATTCGAATAATTATTTCTAATTTTGAAAAAGTCTTAATTATTATTTTAAACTGTACAAGTAATTGATACTATTTATAATCGATAAGAAAATTTTAAATATTTCTTCGAGAACTGAAGATGGGGATTTTTAAAAATTAAAAAAACCAAAATTGGCGGGGAAGTTGTTTATAAATTTTTCGATATATTCATAATAATTGATATCTGTCTTAGATTTTGCTGTTAGATAAGCCAATATTAGTTGATATAAGACCTTATTGGTATATCAAATCGATATTAATACGAAAATTTACAATTTTTTGTAAAAAAAATTAATTTAGAAAAAAAAAATTACGGAAATCGATTTAGTGGAAAAAAAAAGTTATTGAGCAAAATGTAAGATCACCTTTACAGTGTGTGAGAGAGTTATAAAGCGGGCGTATTTAAGATTCGTTTTAGCTAAATAGAGCATTTAAAACTTAATTCCTATGATAGATTTATTTAAACAGGCCCTGATTTTTCACCAACAAGTTTTTCTTACAAATTAATATAAATCAGAGGCTTCTAACCGGGTTTATTAAAAGTTTCGTTTTTAAATTTGAGTTCACTTCTTAATTTAGATAAATTTTGCGATCCAACTCAAGTAAACTGTTTAATATTGTTTGGGCTTAATCTCTTTCCAAATTCCCCTAATTTTTTTGGGCCTATTATCTTTCTAAAGTTATGATTTCCTGATAAACATAGTAGGGAAATATTTGTTAATATATTTTTGTATCTGCTGTTATATTTAATAATTTTTGTCTTACAATATTGTTCAAAATTTAATTACGGCAATATTTTTGAATTATTTTTATGGTTAATTTTATTTTTAGGTTAAAAATCTGACAACTTTTTTTAGCTAGAGAGTAAATGACATATAAAGAGTTAAAAAAATAACTAAACCGGTAGATGAAAGCTCTATTTCTTGAGAATTCTCTGTGAGAATTATTAAGAATTATTCAAACAACAACAATGCCGGCTTTTTTGGCTAGAAAAAAGACCAACCCACTTTGCTGTGCAGCAAAAAATGATTCAATACATATTTCCTTAAATGAAATGTTATGAAAGAGACCAGCATAAGTATTTATTTAAATAAACAAGCTCTTTTTTCAAATAAAGAGAGAGATTTAGATAGAGAGAGAGTGAAAGGAAGAGGGAGTAAAAACATTACTCAGCTGTTTTGAAAGGTTAAATTTAACAGCTGTTTTTAAGGGTTGAGAAAATTACTCTATTCTGTACAGCTCTCTCTCTCTTTGAGAATAACTGTCACTTGTAACTTTGCAAGTCATTGTATTTTCTATTACATTTAAACCCTGACCATCTGTTTTTATTTTAGTTTGTGTAACAAATATTGATTTTTCTTTAGGTTTCAACAGCAAAAATTCTTCAAAACAGCTGATTTCTCAAAGAGAGCAAGAAAAAACACATGCAAACACCTGCTAGTATTTCAATTTAGCAGGAAAAAAAGCTTAATTTTTAACCAAAAATATTCATGTAATTCCTTTACATGAAGTAATATCAAGAATATTACAAAAAATTACAGCTGTATAATAGAAAAATGTAAGAAAAACTGAGTTTGGGTTAAAAGCCGCTTTAGGTTAGGAGTGTTTTTTCATACAAAAAAAAAGGAGTATACTAGAATTTATATATAAAATCAAAGAAGAGCAAGAAATATTTGTGAAAAACTATACTATATAAACCGATAAAATAGGTTGTCTATATATAAAAATTTTCTTAAGAAATTTTCTAATAAAATATTAAAAATTTTTGGAGTTATATTTACCTTTTTTAAGCTGTTTTTTTAAATTTTCTAAATGTTTATTTATTATTTTATTTAAAATTTTTTGGTTTTTCAAGTTGCAATATTGATTTTTATGTTTTTTTGTTTTACTTAATAAGTTTTACAATGGATGGAGAAGAAAAAAGCATTTGTTTTACTTGTTTTTTTTATTATTTATTTTAATAATAATTATTAAGCTATACGTATATTTAGCGTTTGTTTTAGGCAATTTTTTAATTTATTTTTTTATTTAAAATATTAATGATGTCTTAAGCTCTAAACACAAAAAATGGACTTTTATTTTTTCTATATTAGTTTATTTAATTTTTATTTAATTTAAAGTTTTTCACAATTTTCTTTTTTTTCACTTAAATTTTTCTCTGCTGCTTGGGAAAAAACTCTAAATGTTCGTATTCTTTTTTTTATTTTTGTTTGTTCTTTTATTGAAACCGAAATAAACTTTAGACGGATATTGATTTTTTCATGGAATTCTTCAAAAAGTTTTAAATCATGCAAGATTTTTTCATTTCTTTCATGTGCAAAGTCTTTTAGAAATATTTTTCTTTAGTTTTCTAGGTTTTGAAAAAATATTTCCTTACTCCTTGCTTTTACAAATTTTGAAAACTTTTCATTATAAATTGTATAGTTCTTTTAAACAAATTTTTTTCTTTTCTTAGATTTTTTTTGCTTAGTGGTTGGACAACATGCGTTTTTGTTGCTTTTTTAACCGGCTTTAAATGGTTGGTTTTATCTTTTTGGGTTCTGCCTTTGTAAGCTCACAGTTCGCTTAATACTAAAATTTGGCCCATAGCTTTTGCTATTTACTACCAGGTCGAAGCTTTTATTTTAAAATATTTTTTTTTTCGATTTTTCCTTTCTATACTTGAGTTTTTCTACTGCAGTGCTCTTATCAAACATGTGACTTGTTGGTCTCAATTGTTGAAAGGCCTTCTAAGCGCAGAATCATTTAAATTTAAGAGTTTATTTTTTCAAAATTGTTCAAATTATCTTGAAAATCATTTGTTCTGACAGCTGTTAATTGTGGCCAGCTGTTTTTCCAAACAGGAAATGATTTCAACAAAAGTTTTAAGCTAAAATTAAAAAAAAGTTTTGAAATCAAAAAGATCAATGCTGAAACTTATTCAAGAAAATACAATTTATTTAAGAGAAAAGTCAGTTATAGTTAATTTTTGTTCTATTTCTGTGCTAATATAAGATTTTTGTAGCGAATAAATTTTTTATTCGAATAATTATAAACAAATAATCTGTCAAACAATATTAGCTTTATAAAAAAAACTTAATTTTCGATTTTTGTAGCGAATAAAATATTATTCGAATAATGATAAACGAATAATCGTTAAAATATCGGCTTAAGAATAACAAACCCTGCTCTAGAATAGTATAATAATGAAAAATATTAAATAATATAAGATTTTTGTAGCGAATAAATTTTTTATTCGAATAATTATAAACGAATAATCGGTCAAATAACATAGTTTTATAACAAAAATTTTAGTTTAACTGTTAAAAATAAGAAATTTTGTTATAATTTTCTATTTTTGTAACGAATCAAAAATTAATCGAATAATTTAGAACGAATAATCATTAAAATTTTATCTTAAGAAAACGAACGAAAACGAATAGTAAAATAGTGAAGAATAATAAATAGTATAGATTCTTGTTCCGAATAAATTATTATTCGAATAATTATTAACGAATAATCTGCACAATTAGAATATTTTAATACAAAAAATTTGTATAAAGCATTAAATAAGAAAATTTTGGAAAAAAAAGATTTTTCCAATGAATAATATATTATTCGAATAATGTTAAACGAATAATCGTTACAAAAAAAGACTTAAGAATAACAAAATTTTTTCTAGAATAGTATAATAATGAAAAATATTACATAATATTAGATTTTTATAGCGAATAAATTTTTTATTCGAATAATTATAACCGAATAATCGGTCAAATAACATTAGTTTTATAACAAAAACTTCATATTACCTGTTAAAAAATGTGAAATTTTGTTATAATTTTTAATTTTTGCAACGAATCAGAAATTAATCGAATAATTTTGAACGATTAATCGTTAAAATTCTGGCTTAAGAACCTCAACATTTGCTCCATAATAGTATATTAATGGAAAATATTAAATAATAAAATATTTTTGTTTCGAAGAAATTATTATTCGAATAATTATTTCTATTACTAATTTAAATTTTTAAAAAAATAAAAATTTTTGAAAGGGACGGTTTTTCTATTTTAAATTGTAGTACTATTTCATACTATTTATAAGAGAGAAAAACATTTTAAAAATTTCTTTGAGAACTTAAGATATGGATTTTTAAAAAACCTGAATTGGTGGGGAAGTTGTTTATAAATATTTTAATAAATTCTGAATAATTGAAATCTGTCTTAGATTCCCTGTAAGATCAGCCAATATTAGTTCAAATAAGACCTTATTGGTATGTCAAATCGATATTAATACGAAAATTTAAAATTTCTTGTAAACAATTTTAATTTAGAAATTTATTAAATATTTTGGTCTGAGTTACACAAACACAAAAACAATTTGACACACAGGCAAGCGTGTTGAAGTATGTGTAGCTGTGTGTGAGTACAAAACATTTAAACAATTTCCATATTTGTGGTTGTAGTAGTGGCTGTTACAACATTTTTTATATTTACGTTACAGTTTGAAGTACTTTGTTTGCAGGAACCAAGTATTTTAGGTTACAATTGAAGGTAATTAATGTTTTTATTTCTGGCTCTATTTAAAAACAAAAGGACACACAAAATATGTCTTGATTTTTAAAATAAAATGTAGTAGTCCCCAGCTGTAGTAAACAAAGCAATTGCTTTAATTATTTTAATTTAAATAAAAAACATACTACATTTAGTTATTAAACTTAAACAAATTTAAATATCTGCTTGCTTTTTTTAAATTTGATTTGTTTCCTTTTCTTTTAAAAGCTTCTCCCTTAAGAAATTTTAATTACATTTAAAACCTAGCCTTAAGGTATTTTATACAAATGACAAAAATTAATTTAATGCATTTTCTCATTAATTTAGCTTGTCCTTGTAAAAATTTCGTTTATTTTTTTTAGCATTTTTTTTAACAACACACAACAAAAATCTTGATATGAAACCATCATCATCATATTTTTCATCTCTTAAATGAAGGGAGAAGTTCGCTAAAAAAAATCTAAAAAAAAATCAAACACAATACAAACATAAACTTCATCAAACTACCAAAACCCACATATTTGTTCATACTTGTAAAAACATATATTTTTGGCAATATATTGCTGGAAAAAAAACTGTGCAAAATAAAACGAAACAGTCTCATGAAAAAAGCGAACCACCAAGGGAAGTATGACATTTAAAAACTGAAATTTATCACCCAACAAAAACAGCTAAAAGAAATACTTGATTTGTTTTCTCCCCAACAATAACAGAAACCGCACTAAAATAAACTAAAGATTTTTATCTGTTTGTGGAGCTTAAAAAAAAGTGTCAATAAAAAGGTTTTTATTTGATGGTTTGAAGTTAAAAAAACAACTCTAAAATTAAATGTAAAGCAAAGCTTAAATTTTAGTTAAAATTTGTGGTAACAAATTAATTTTAACAGCAAAAGGTAATTTTATTAAACTAATAAATGAAATATCATAATTTGCGTTTCTAAATTATTCAAGTGTAATTTAAAAAAATATGAAAATAACTTCTGTTATGACTTTTCTAATGAATATCAAACACTTTTGGGGAAAATGTTTTTTAAATTTAAAATTTTTGTTTTGTTTTTAAAATTTTAAAATTGTAATTTTTTTTCCAAGATTTATTATAATTCATTCATTCATATAATTCATAATCTAAAAAAAATTAAAAAATTTTGTTCAGAAACCCAGATAAAGATTTTTAAAATTTATAAAAAATCAAAATTGGCGGGGAAGTCAATTTTCCTACATATTTATAATGAAGATTAGGGGCTTAGTTTACTAAATAAAAGTTAATAAACTGGTAAACTGTGACTTCCATGATTTGTTCACATACATTTAAACCAAAGATTACAAAAAAAATTCTGCAAAATTTTTTTCACACAAATAATTTTTTTTATAAAAAATTTTTTTTTTCTAAATTTTTTTAATTTGTTTGTAATTATAGAAGTAACTTATACTATTCATAATCTAAAATAAAATTAAAAAAATTGCATTGAGAATCCTAGATATGAATATTTAAAGATTTGAAAAAAACAAAATTGGTGGGGAAGTCAATTTTCCCACATATTTATAATGAAGGTTTAGGCCTTAGTTTACTATAAATAAAAGTTTATATAAAGCGTAATTAACAACAGAATAAACAATCCGCGACTTCCACGTTTTGTTTACCTATATTTTAAACATATATTTTTCATAAAAATTTTTTTTCACTCAATTTTTTTTTTCAAAAATTTTTTTTTTTACAATTTTGTTTAATTTATTTGTAATTATAGTAGTAATTTATACTATTCATAATATAAAAGAAAATTAAAAAAATTGTATGAAGAATCCAAGTTATGAATATTTAAAGATTTGTAAATAACAAAATTGGCGGGGAAGTCAATTTTCCTACATGAAGTTTTGGCGTTTAGTTTACCAAATAAAAGTTTATATAACGTGTAATTAACAAACGAATAAACAAACCGCGACTAACACAATTTGATAACCAATTGTTTCAGAAAAATTTTTAATTGCATTAATAGTTATTATTTGTACCAATATAAAACTAGTTTCTAGTTTTAATATCTAATCTCTAAAATTACATTAACAGCTGCCTGCCCATATCCATGATTATTATGGTTATTTTGCAAACAGTTATATGTTATAATAAAAAGTTAATAATTTATTACAAAAGTTTATAAATTTAGCTAAAGGTCTTAAGAAACAATCATTCGAGCCTACCCATACAAACACTATAAAAATATCTTCTTTGAATGTTTCTGTCTATGTGTGTGTGTGTGTTTAAGACACTTTAAAGACTTCCGTTTCCGTTTGGCAGCAACATGCAAAGTTTGTTTTATATTTTTGCACTATTATATTATAATAGAATTTCTTTTCATGCTACCAGCACTTTTTTCGATTTTTAGCTAGCTTTTGATGATGATAATAAAAATACTAGAACGAAAAAAAAATAAACGTAAAATGTGTGCAAAATTTTATTTCTTTAAATATTATACAATAAAATCAATATTTGCTAAAAAGTTAAAAGAGCAAATAAAAAATACAAACAAGAATCAAGCTGGCTAAATAAATGTTGAAAATAAAAAAAAAAAATTTCGCTTTTGACATTTAGAAATGAAATTTATGGCAAAAGTCATGTTTTATTAGCTGCTTCATTTTATTTTATTCTTGTATATTTTGTTTTAATTTTATTTATATTTATTTAAGTGTTGAAATCTTAATCATTTATATGGCTTAAAGCAACAAAAAAAATAATCATTAACATTCATTAAATCAAAATTTTCTAAGGATTTTGTAATAATTAATGATTTTTTTGGGTTCTCCTTTGAACAAAAATCTTTCTTTGTTTGATTTTTTTCCTCCTTAAACAATTTTCATTTCAAATGATAAAAATCTTGAAAAGATGTTAGTATTAGTGGTAAATGATAAAAAAAAAATATATTAAGTTGTTGTTATTAAAATAATGACTTAAAGGTTCTTCACATTTTTTTTTTTTTTTTTTTCAATATTTTTTCAAAAGGGAAAAAGTAAATTCTTCAATTTAGTACCAAAACTTTACCAAAAATTAAAATAATAAACAATATTATCACTAAATTACGTACTTAGTTGTCAAAAAGTACCTTTTGTGAAAAAGTATTTTTTCATTTCAGTTAAATTATTACATCAAAAATGTTAGTTTGGCCTAATTGTACTTTTTAGAAAAAGTAGTAGAAATGGCTACTTTTTGAAAAAGTATTTGTTTCCTATTCGAACCCAATTTCAGTGGCAGATACTAAAAATGTTTTTTATATTTGCCTAAAAAAGTAGTTTTTGTTTAATATATTTATTTTTAGTCCTTTTTAAAAAGGTAGTGGAAAAGGTACTTTTAGGAAAAAAGTACTTTTTTGTAATTTAAACCAATTTTCAGTGTTATGTTTGGAAAATGTAATTTAAATGCTATTTTTAATTAATAAACCAACTTTTTAAGTCTTTTTAAAAAAGTATTAGAAAAAGGTAGGTTTGTGGAAAATACTACTTTTTTGTATTTTAACTCGTTTTTCAGTGTCATGATCTAAACATGTGTTTTCTTCATAAATGTAGCCTCATTTGAAAACTTTTTAAAAAAGTAGTAGCTGAAAGTACTTTTGGGAAAAAAGTATTTTTTGTATTTTTACTTGTTTTTCAATGTTCTGATCAAGAAATGTACTTTAAATTAATTTTTGCCACTTTTGAAGCATTTTCAAAATAGTAGTAAAAAAGTACTTTTGGTAAAAAGTACTTTTTTCCCAGTCTCATGATAGAGAAATGTTTTTAAATGCCTTTTTAATTACTTTACATTTTTTTGAGGCCTTTTTGAAAAAGTAGTAGAAAATGGTACTTTTATGAAAAAAGTACTTTTTTGTATTTGTAGCTATTTTTCAATTTCATGAACTAAAAAGGTGTTTCAAAGACTTTCTTTAAATTATAATACATATCTTTGAGGCTTTTTTTCAAAAAGTAGTAGAAAAAAGTACTTTTGCGAAAAAAGTACTTTTTGGTATTTTAAACCATTTTCAGTTTTAGATACTAAAAAAGTAGTTTTTATGATTTTTTTTAAAAATGTTAAACAAATTTCTAGCCATATTTTTTAACATTTAAATAAATTATTCAACAGATTTGTTTTAAAATTTGTTTAGGTTTTGTAGAAAAGATCTTCAATTATTTTAATTTTTGAAAATCAGTTTCCTTTAATTAAGTTTTATTTCATGTGACCTTCAAATGTCTCTTTTAATTAACCAATAACATTAATTTTACTTAACAAACAACAAGATCATTTATTTTTACGATTAGTACTCTTATTTAGTGCTGGTTCCTTGGTTAATATGTCTCAGTTTACCTCCTAACCTAAATATTTTTCATACTTCAAGCATATGTACTGCTTTTCATTGCCAGATTTTTGCGTTTCACACCATAAAAAAACACACCCCCCTCCCCCCCAAAAAAAAAAATAATAACACTTTGGCCTTTATTTAAGCACAATGACGTTCCTTACTTTTGGGATTAAAATACCCAGACACACACTCGCCAAGTGTTATAATTATTTCTACTCTGACGTCATTATAATAAAAAAGACACCGCAATATTCTCACACACACCTTTTTGTTTGGTGGGGTGTGGGGGATTAAAAGCAGGACAATTTTTGGTTTTTATGTGCTAAAGAGGAAATTTTAATAAGTTTTTGCATCTGTTTTGTATCAGCCAATTGGAAATTAGATTGCTGAGGTCTGTGAAAAAATAGATTCCGCTTTTACTAGACAAAATCATAACCAGAATTTGTTATAAAGCTAATGTTATTTGCCCGATTATTCGTTTATAATTATTCGAATAAAATATTTCTTTGCTTCAAAAATTGTATGTTATTTTATGATTATACTTTTTTAAAGCAGATGTTGAGGTTCTTTAGACCAAATTTGAACGATTATTCGCTAAAAATTATTCGATTAATTTTTTATTCGCTCCAAAAATCATAGATTATACAAAAATTTTCCATTATTTAACAGTATAACTGAAAAATCTTGTATTATTTAATATTTTTTCAATATTACACTACTTTAGAACAGATTTTATTGTACTTAATCCAAATTCATAACGATTATTCGATAACCATTATTCGATTAATATTAATATTTGCTGAAAAATTCAATTTTTTAACAGTTTAACTGAATTTTTTGTTATAAAACTGTTATTATTCGACCGATTATTCGTTTAGAATTATTCGAATAATAATTTATTCGTCACAAAATTAAGAAATATTGAAATTAAAATACAAACCTTTCTATATAAAAACCATCATAACCCTAAAAAATTATTATTTAAAAGATTAATAAAAAAAGATCAAATAAAATATAATAACTAATTTAAATTTAATTATTTTTCTTTCTTTTCAGAAACATTGGAAGGCAAAGATGACAAAACATTCTCAAAAATTTACAAAATTCCGCAAGTTATTACAAAACGGAACAAAAATCGGCACATTATGTACTAAAAACGTTTGCATAGAGCAGCCCTCTTTAATTTAAGTAATCACAAATTAAACTGTTTTTTGTAAATCAAAATTATTCATGCTAATTTTTAAAGAATAAAAATATATCAAAGTAATAAAAAAAACACCTGAAATGTATATCTTTTTATTATTCTAGCATATTTAATAAATTTCTTGGCAGTATTTTAAAGTGAAGTAAGTATAAGGACAAATTAACAAATGAGTAGAAGGATTTTCATGTAGTAAGTAGTAGCGAAAATTATTGAAGTTAATTCAAAACAGAATACGAAAATTAACTCCTTTTGTTAATGATATATGTTTTTCTTTAATTGGTACAAGAATTACAATTAAACTGCAACACTGTGCCATTGTTTAGTATAAGCTGTTTTTATTTGCGCCTAACTTCCGGCAACACATTTTTATTTAATGTTTTGTTTATAAAATCAAATTTACATTTTACCAATTTTTGCAAAAATCATGTTTTTTGCATTTATCTCCATAAATAGCGTCCAAATCGGGCCGAAAACACCTATTAATCTGTTTTGCCACCCGCTGAATCCGAAAATGACATCCATTTTTTGATCCCATCGATTTTTTAAAAATTAAAAAAAAACATTAAGAAAAGTGAACCACAGTGTCAGGGTTTTTGTCTCTGCTTAATTTTTGTTTGCGCTTGAATTCAGGCAACACATGTTTCTTTAATGTTTTGTTTATAAAATCAAATTTACATTTTACCAATTTTTGCAAAAATCATGTTTTTTGCATTTATCTCCTTAAATAGCGTCCAAAACGGGCCGAAAACACCTATTAATCTGTTTTGCCACCCGCTGAATCCGAAAATGACATCCATTTTTTGATCCGATCGATTTTTTAAAAATTAAAAAAAAATATTAAGAAAGTGAACCACAGTGTCAGGGTATTAGTCTCTGCTTATTTTTATTTGCGCCTGAATTCAGGCAACACATTTTTCTTTAATATTCTGTTTATAAAATCAAATTTACATTTTACCATTTTTCCCAAAAAACATGTTTTTTGCATTTATCTCCTCAAATAGCTGCCAAAACGGGCCGAAAACACCTATTAATCTGTTTTGCCACCCGCTGAATCCGAAAATCGCATCCATTTTTTGATCCGATCGATTTTTTAAAAAGTAAAAAAAAATTTTATGAAAAATTAACTACTGTGTCAGGGTTTTTGTCTCTGCTTAATTTTTGTTTGCGCTTGAATTCAGGCAACACATGTTTCTTTAATGTTTTGTTTATAAAATCAAAGTTACATTTTACCAATTTTTGCAAAAATCATGTTTTTTCATTTTTCTCGCTAAATAGCGGTTAAAACGGGCCGAAAACACCTATTAATCTGTTTTGCCATCCGCTGAATCCGAAAATCGCATCCATTTTTTGATCCGATCGATTTTTTAAAAAGTAAAAAAAAATATTATGAAAAATGTACCACAGTGTCAGGGTTTTAGTCTCTGCTTAATTTTTTGTTTGCGCCTGACTTCCGGCAACACATTTTTCTTTCGTGTTTTGTTTACAAAATCAAAGTTACATTTTAGCAATTTTTGCAAAAATCATGTTTTTTGCATTTATCTCCTTAAATAGCGTCCAAATCGGGCCGAAAACACCTATTAATCTGTTTTGCCACCCGCTGAATCCGAAAATGACATCCATTTTTTGATCCGATCGATTTTTTAAAAAGTAAAAAAAAAATTATTAAAAATTAACTACTGTGTCAGGGTTTGAGTCTCTGCTTAATTTTTGTTTGCGCCTGAATTCAGGCAACACATTTTTCGTTAATGTTTTGTTTATAAAATCAAATTTACATTTTACCAATTTTTGCAAAAATCATGTTTTTTTGCATTTATCTCCTTAAATAGCGTCCAAATCGAGCCGAAAACACCTATTAACCTGTTTTGCCACCCGCTGAATCCGAAAATGAAATCCATTTTTTGATCCGATCGATTTTTTAAAAAGTAAAAAAAAATCTTATGAAAAATTAACTACTGTGTCAGGGTTTTTGTCTCTGCTTAATTTTTATTTGTGCCCGAATTCAGGCAACACATTTTTTTTAATGTTTTGTTTATAAAATCAAATTTACATTTTAGCAATTTTTGCAAAAATCATGTTTTTTGCATTTATCTCCTTAAATAGCGTCCAAATCGGGCCGAAAACACATATTAATCTGTTTTGCCACCCGCTGAATCCGAAAATGACATCCATTTTTTGATACGATCGATTTTTTAAAAATTAAAAATGAATATTAAGAAAAGTGAACCACAGTGTCAGGGTATTAGTCTCCGCTTATTTTTATTTGCGCCCGAATTCAGGCAACACATTTTTCTTTAATGTTTTGTTTATCAAATCAAATTTACATTTTACCAATTTTTGCAAAAATCATGTTTTTTGCATTTATCTCCTTAAATAACGTCCAAATCGGGCCGAAAACACCTATTAATCTGTTTTGCCACCCGCTTAATCCGAAAATGACATCCATTTTTTGATCCGATAGATTTTTTAAAAATTAAAAAAAAATATTAATAAAAGTGAACCACAGTGTCAGGGTATTAGTCTCTGCTTATTTTTATTTGCGCCCGAATTCAGGCAACACATTTTTCTTTAATGTTTTGTTTATCAAATCAAAATTACATTTTACCAA
This sequence comes from Calliphora vicina, assembly GCF_958450345.1. NCBI lineage: Eukaryota > Metazoa > Arthropoda > Insecta > Diptera > Calliphoridae > Calliphora > Calliphora vicina. Next base: position 120,092,301 of record NC_088783.1, read on the forward strand.
TTTTTTGCAAAAATCATGTTTTTTGCATTTATCTCCTTAAATAGCTTCCAAATCGGGCCGAAAACACCTATTAATCTGTTTTGCCACCCGCTGAATCCGAAAATGACAACCATTTTTTGATCCGATCGATTTTTTAAAAATTAAAAAAAAATATTAATAAAAGTGAACCACGGTGTCAGGGTTTTTGTCTCTGCTTATTTTTATTTGCGCCCGAATTCAGGCAACACATTTTTCTTTATTGTTTTGTTTATAAAATCAAAGTTACATTTTTGCATAAATTAAGTTTTTTGTATTTATCTCCTTAAATAGCTCTTAAATTATTCGAATAATAATTTATTCGCTATAAAAATCTTATATTATTTAATATATTTTCATTATATTACTATTCAAGAGCAGGTTTTGTTATTCTTAAGCCGATATTTTAACGATTATTCGCTTACCATTATTCGAATAATAATATTTTATCTTATTTTTTTTCCAAAATTTTCCTATTTAATGTTTTATAAAAAGTTTTTGTATTAAGACATTCTAATTGTACCTATTATTCGAATAGTAATTTACAAGAATCTATATTATTTATTATTCTTCAATTCTTTACTATATTAAAGCAGATTTTGAGGTTCTTAAGCCAGAATTTTAACGATTATTCCTTCAAAATTATTCGATTAATTTTTTATTCGTTGCAAAAATCAAAGATTATACAAAAATTTCCCATTTTTTAACTGTTTAACTAAAGTTTTTATTAGAAAGCAAATGTTAGTTAAGGGATTATTCGCTTATAATTATTCGAATAAAAAATTTATTCGCTACAAAAATCTTATATTATTTAATATATTTCATTATTATACCATTCCAGAACAGATTTTATGGTCCTTAAGCTTAATTCTTAACGATTATTCGTTACCATTATTCGATTAATATGTTATTCGTTGAAAAAAATCACATTTTGTAACATAATTCTTTTATTTAATGCTTTAGAAAAGGTTTTTGTATTAAATCATTATAATTGTAACGATTATTCGTTAATAATTAGTCGAATAAAAAATTATTCGCCACAAAAATTTTGTATTTTTCATTACTATACTAATTTAGAACAGATTTTATGGTTCTTAAGCCAAATTTATGACGATTATTCGTTTACTATTATTCGATTAATATTTTGTTCGTTGAATAAAATCAAAATTTGTACCAGAATATTCTTACTTACCTCTTTACAAAAAGTTTTGGTATTGAAGCTTTCCAATTTTAGCGATTATTCGTTATTAAATTATTCTAATAATATTTTATTCGTTACAAAAATTTTATATTTTTCATTATTATACTAATTTAGAACAGATTTTATGGTTCTTAAGCCAAATTTATGACGATTATTCGTTTACCTTTATTCGATTAATATTTTATTCATTGAAAAGAATCAAAATTTGTACCAGAATTTTCTTACTTACCTCTTTACAAAAAGTTTTTGTATTGAAACTTTCCAATTTTACCGATTATTCGTTATTAAATTATTCTAATAATATTTTATTCGTTACAAAAATCTTATAGTATTCAATATTTTTCATTATTATACTAATTTAGAACAGATTTTATGCTTCTTATGCTAAATTTATGACGATTATTCGTTTACTATTATTCGATTAATATTTTATTCGTTGAAAAAATCACATTTTGTAACAGAATTTTTTTATTTAATGCTTTATAAAAAGTTTTTGTATTAAATCATTATAATTGTAATGATTATTCGTTAATAATTAGTCGAATAAAAAATTATTCGCCACAAAAATGTTGTATTTTTCAATATTTTTCATTATTATACTAATTTAGAACAGATTTTATGCTTCTTATGCTAAATTTATGACGATTATTCGTTTACTATTATTCGATTAATATTTTATTCGTTGAATAAAATAAAAATTTGTACCAGAATTTTCTTACTTACCTCTTTACAAACAGTTTTTGTAATGAAGCTTTCCAATTTTACCGATTATTCGTTATTAAATTATTCTAATATTTTATTCGTTACAAAAATCTTATAGTATTAAATATTTTTCATTATCAATATTTTACAGCAGATTTTGTGGTTCTAAAGCGAATAATTTTACGATTATTCGTTATAAATTATTCGATTAATTTTTTATTCGTTGCAAAAATCAAAGATTTTACCAAAATTTCCCATTTTTTAACTGTTAATATTTAATAATTTTCATTATTTTACTATTTTAGAGCAGATTTTATGGTTCTTAAGCCAAATTCTTAACGATTATTCGTTTACCATTATTCGATTAATATTTTATTCGTTGAAAAAATCAAAATTTTTACCACTCTTTACAAAAAGTTTTTCTATGAAAGCATTTTAATTTTACCGATTATTCGTGATTTAATTATTCGAATAATATTTTATTCTTTTGAAAATTTTTATTTTATTTAATATTTTTTTATTTTTATACTAATTTGGAGCAGGTGTTGTCCTTCAGTTGTCCTGTATGATGTTTGTGAAAAATTTCCTTTTGGGAGTTTTTATTTCTCTGACTTAGTAATTAATTTTTATATTTATTTCTGGCATTTTACTTCATTTTTCCTTATTATGTATGTTTTGGTTTTTGCAACAGGAAATTATATTTTGAGCTAACAAAACAACATCTTTTCCTTAATTGTGGTTCGTTCTCCATTCTTAGCTGCTTAATACATGTGTATAATGCGGCTAAATTATTTATTTTTATAGCCTTAAGGTATGCCATACAATCGAGCAGAAAAATGGATTACAGAATAACAAAATTACTTTATTTGTTATGTTTTTTTGTTTCATTTAACATATTATTTGCTCAATTTTTTTGCGTTGTTTATTGCGTGTCACCACTGTCTGCCATAAATAAATCACATAAAATAGCAACAACAGTAAATGTGCTATAAACTCACATTAAAAACAGACATCTCTTGACTCACTCACACTTGCACGCAAATGAGTAGAAATAAAAATATACTGTTGGAGCATGAACATGTCATGGCATGTTTTAAGAAGTGACCTTGAAAGTCATTGTAAATAATATGAATTTATACAAATCCTTCTCTCTCGCACTCGCATAAAATAGGCCTAAATATTAATCTGTTATTAAATAAAAAAAAAAACATATAATGATTAAAACAATATTTTGGTTGTGTGTGCTAAAAAAGAATATAAAAAGTTGGCTAAAACCAAAACAAACTTAAATTTTCTCAATTAATAAATAAACAAAAGCACAACAAAATGCTTAAATAAGAACTTAATTATTTTCAGCCTAAAAGTCTGCTAGTATATATTTAGTTATTTATTTATTTAATTTCATGGTTTGTTTAAGGCGTTAACATAGTTTACTCTATCAATAAGTGAAAGATTTAATTATAGTTAATTAACCAATAAATACTCTATATACTTAAAACCTCAAGCATAACATTAAGCCCACAAATTGTGGAGAACTTAAATTAAGATTTTAATAAAGAAAACTAAACGAAAATCGTATAAATTCTAACTTAAGGAATTTAAAGAATTTAATACAATTTAAGGAAATATTATTTAAAGCCTTAAAGTAAACTACAGTTTTTTTCCTTTATGAAAGCTTGAGCTTTTACTTTTACAGGAAATTTAAAAAAAGTTTCTTATTTTTTCTTAATTTTCAAATGATTACTTTGATTTTCCGTTTTATTAAAGAAATTTATTATTATATAACTAAAAATCTATTTTATTAAACTCAGCTCTTGAAATAAAAACTTTAGTATATAGTGAAGGCTGTTTTTTTAATCTTCTAAGAAATCTATTTAACTTTTGCCACTCAAGCTGCATTACAAATAAATTCCTTTAGATTTGTACATCCTCTTTTAATACAAAACCTGCTTCTAAACAACTTTTAAAGGTATAGAAATCGTTAAAGTTCTTAAACAGTTTTGTTGCTTTATATGTATTTGGAGGTTTTTAAGCACAGTAAGACACTAAAGTTACTACAGGTTTGTTATAAAGTTAGTAACAAAAAATCAAACGTTTTCTTGAAACAGTTTTTCACAAGGAAAATTCATAAAGCAGCCTCAAAATTATTCGATTAATTCGTAGCAAAAATCACATTTTATATCAATATTTTTTTATTTAACTTTTTATACAAAGTTTTTGTATAAAAGCATTCTAATTTTACGGATTATTCGTTTATAATTATTCGAATAATATTTTATTCGCTATAGAAATTGTTGATTTGTTGCAAAAATCTATGATAATACCAAAATTTTCCGTTTTTTTATAAAGCTAATATTATTTGACCGATTATTCGTTTATAATTATTCGAATAAAACATTTATTCGCTACAAAAATCTTATATTATTTAATATTTTCCATAATTATACAATTAAAGAGCAGATTTTGTTATTCTTAAGCAGATATTTTAACGATTATTCGTTTACCATTATTCGATTAATATTTTATTCGTTGAAAAAATCAAATTTTGTGTTAGAATTTTCTTAATTAACTCCTTACAAAAAGTTTTTGTATTAAAGCATTCTAATTTTACCGATTATTCGTTTAAAATTATTCGAATAATATGTTATTCGCTACAGAAATTTTATATTATTTAATATTTTTCATTATTATACTATTTTAGAGCAGATGTTGAGGTTCTAAAGCAAAAAATTTCAACGATTATTCGTTCTAAATTATTCGATTAAGTTTTGATTCATTGCAATAATCGAAGATTGTACCAAAATTTCCCATCTTTTAACAGTCAAACTAAAGTTTTTGTTATAAGGCCAATGTTATTTGACCGATTATTCGTTTATAATTATTCGAATAAAAAACTTATTCGCTACAAAAATCTTATATTATTTAATATTTTTCATTATTATACCATTCTAGATTAGAATTTGTGATTCAAAAGCCAACATTTTAACGATTATTCGTTTACAATTATGCGATTAATATTTTATTCGTTGAAAAAATCTAATTTTGTATCAGAATTCTCTTTAGAAACAGTTTTTGTATTAAAGCATTCTAATTTTACCGATTATTCGTTTATAATTATTCGAATAAAATGTTATTCGCTACAGAAATTTTATATTATTTAATATTTTTCTTTATTATATAATTTAGAGCATTAATTAAAAACAATTATTTCAAATACATTTTTGGATCATGACACTGAAAATGGTTTAAAATCGAAAAAGTACTTTTTTCCCGAAAGTCCCTTTTTACTACTTTTTTAAAAAGGCTTCAAGGGTAAATAAATTATTGTTTATATACAATAATTTAAGTTAAGGAAGAATGACAATTACGTTTCAGGACATTAAAATTTGTTTAAAATACAAAAAAGTACTTTTATTCCAAAATTACTTTTTTACTACTTTTTTTAAAATGGTTTAAAAAATACTTAAAGCAATTAAAAAAAAACTTTTAAACACATTTTGAGACCTTAACTATGGAAAATGCTTTAAAATATTAAAAACTACTTTTTTCCCAAAAGTACCTTTTTCTACTACCTTTTTAAAAATTCCTAAAAATGGTTGTAACAATTGAAAAACAACATTAGAATTAAATTTATAGATCATGACACTTAATAAGGTATAAATTACAAAAAAGTACTTTTTAAAAATGTTTCAAAAGTATGTATATTTAAAGCTAATGTAATTAGATATCAAATTCTTATAATTTTTTTGTTATTATCTTATTTTAGGTACTTTTTAGAGAAAAGTACCTTTTTAATACTTTTTCAAAAAAGTTATTTTTTAAAGAAATTTAATGTTACCCTGTAATTTTATAAGTTTATTATTAATTTTTTAACAACTAAATTTGATTTTACTCATCCCATAAGTAGTAACCTTGTAAATTCGTCTACCATAACCAAGAATTCTTACTTTCCTCAAAAAAAAAACAGTGCATTGAAATTTTTTTTGTACACTCACAATAAGAAATATATTTATGTTGTTGAAAGTTAAAAAAAAAATCTCATTGTACTGACTGCTTCACTACAACATTCTATAGAATTTTATCTCTAGTTATTTGTTTACAAAGATTTTACAACATTATCGTTCATATTTTTATCCAACTGAAAGCAAATTCAAACTGAAAAGAATTCATCTAAAGGACTCTTCACTATAAATGAAATTAAATTTTATAAAATCCTGGTTTCCCTGTTAAAAAACTAAATACAATTTGTTTTAAATATTAAACGAATTTTATATATTTTTCCTTTATTCTACTGATTATCACCACCTCAATTATTTTGTTAACATTTAATTATCTTTGTCCAAACAATTTATTTGCCTGGCCATGTTAAATTACACATTCGTTTTAATTCGTTTTATATTTTATTTTCACATTTCACAACATAAATCAACAAACAACAGCAACAACAAACATTTAATTGAAATTTATTGATTCACATAAAAACCATTTGAAAAACGCTTTTTTTGCATTCATACGGTTCAATAAATATAGACACAATTACCCACATACAAAGGCACCGATACACTCTCATATAAATATTTGGAGAGCCCTTTGAACACACCCCCTTGTTCAAGGAGTGATGGATGCTGCAAGTGTGAGATCAGCTTCAACGAATTGGAAATGCGCTTTAGAAAAGTTTAAATTATTATACAATTCCATTAACTAGAAAAGCTACATAATAAAGTCCATCCCAAAGTAGTACATTAACCCCTTGTGGCTAGTCTAGTGGCTAGTCGGTTCAAAACTTCAAAAGAAATATTCAAAACATACAAACATCAATAAAACCATCCTAATCCATTAAAATTTGACCAGTGCAATAAACTTCATACCCACAAAAAATCTAAAATCGATCAACTAATAAGAAAATTCCCAGGTACAATTTCGAACAGACACACACGTGCTGCCAAATAGATTGTATGAATATTCATATAAGCACGTATAGCTTTGGATTGTATGTGACTACATACACATGAATACATGTCTAATAACCATGGCAACACTTTTTTTTTAAATAAATATTTGTCGATAGTGCTTCATCAGCAATAATCCACTTAAATACTCATAATAATAATAAAGAAAGAAAAAATGAAATAATAATCCAACAGCAACGACAAAAATCCTCCAATAATCTTTAATGTCTTGACTCGGTGAGAGTGTGCATGAGTGTTTGACTACATTCAAATAAAATATGGGTACAAAAATATGAATATTAATGATTAATAAAATGGAAAGTGCAAAAGAGAGCTGGAGAGTCAGTGGCACACAACTACTTTATTTTATTGCTAAGGCTATTAGAGGGAAAGTGATAGTGAAAACCCAGCAAATCTTTATACTTTATACTAAATAAAAACATTTTTTTATCCCCTAGGGCTAAAAAGGCATTAATTTACCCAAAAGTACTTTTTGCCAAAAAGTACCTTTTTAGTACTTTTTACCCAAAAAGTAACTTTTTTAGTAAATTTTTCAAATATTATAGTTTTAAAAGCTTTTTAAATTAATATAAACTACTTTTTTATAAACTTCTTGTGAAAACCAGTTCAAAACCAAAAAAGTACTTTTTAAAAAAAACCAAAACTTTATACTTTACTATAAATATGTTTCTTTTTTCAGGTATTTTTTTAAAAAAAAATAGTTTTTTAGTATCTGGGGCCTAAAAGGCATTAATTTACATTAAAGTACTTTTTTCCAAAAAGTACCTTTTTAGTACATTATGCCCAAAAAGTAAATTTTTTAGTACATTTTTCAAAAATTATAGTTTAAATACCTTTTTTAATTAATATAAACAACTTTGTAAGTATCTTCTTGTGAAAACCAGTTCAAAAACAAAAAAGTACTTTTTAAAAAAAAGCCAAACTTTATACTTTAATATAAATATGTTTATTTTTTCAGGTATTTCTATTAAAAACAATATATAAAATATTTTTTTATTGTCTAGGGCTAAAAAGGCATTAATTTACATTAAAGTACTTTTTTCCAAAAAGTACCTTTTTAGTACATTATGCCCAAAAAGGTACTTTTTTAGTACATTTTCCAAAAAATATAGTTTAAATACCTTTTTTAATTAATATAAATATAAATTAATTAGTATCTTCCCTTGAAAACTAGTTCGAAAACAAAAAAGTACTTTTTTTAAAAAAAGCAAAACATTTTACTTTATATTAAATATGTCTCTTTTTTCAGGTATTTTTATTAAAAAACAACATACAACATTTTTTTTTAGTATCTTTATCTTAAAACGCATTCATATACATAAAAGTACTTTTTTCCAAAAAGTAGCTTTTTAGTACTTTTTGCCCAAAAGTAATTTAATTAGTACATTTTCCAAAAATTATTGTTTAAATACTTTATTTAATTAATATAAACTACTTTTTTGGTATATTCTTGGGAAAACCAGTTCAAAAACAAAAAAGTACTTTTTTTAAAAACAGTACTTTCTTTTATTACTTTTTTAAAAAGTATTTAAAAAAGGAATAGTAATTGAAAACATAATTAAAAATATGTTTTTATCAATTAAAAAATAAAAATTAGTTCAAATTCATAAAAGTACTTTTTTCCCAAAAGTACCCTTTTTACTACTTTTTTAAAAAGTTATCAAAATTATGCAAACTAATAAAAAAAAAACATTTCAAATATATTTTTAGCTATCGACATTGCAAAATGGTTTAAAATTCTAAAATATACTATTTTCCAATAAGTACTTTTTTACTACTTTTTCTAAAAAGTAGGAAAATTAACTAAAATATCATTTTAAATACATTTTTAGAACGAGATACTGAAAAATGGTTTAAAATACTAAAATATACTCTTTTCCAAAAAGTACTTTTTCTACTACTTTTTTAAAAAACGTTTTCAAAAATTGGAAAATTAACTAAAAAAAACCTTTTAAATACATTCTAAGATCATGACACTAAAAACTGGTTAATAATACTAAAAAGTACTTTTTTCCCCAAAAGTACCTTTTCACTACTTTTTAAAAAGGGTCATAAAACTACCTTGATTACTTAAAAAACAATTCTAATACACTTCTAGATCATGACGAAGAAAAAATGGTTCAAAATATGTACAAAAAAGTACTTTTTTCATAAAAGTAAATTTTTACTACTTTTTTTAAAAAGTAGGAAAATTAACTTGAAAAAAGCATTTAGAATACATTTTTAGATCATGACACTGAAAAATGGTTAATAATAAAAAAAAAGTACTTTTTCGCAAAAGTACCTTTTTACTACTTTTTAAAAAAATTCACAAAACTAGCTTAATTTCTTAAAAAAATCATTTCGTATACAATTCTAGATCATCACACTGAAAAATGTTTTAAAATATGTACAGAAAAGTAATTTGTTCAAGAAATACTTTTTTACTACCTTTTTAAATGTCCTCAAAAATATGTTAATTAATAAATAAAAAACATTTGAAACAGTATTTCATATGATATTATTGAAGAATAGCATAAAATACAAAAAAAAATACTTTTTTCCTCGCAGTGCATTTTTCACTACTTTTTTAAAAAGTCCTCAAATGTAGTTAAATTGTTTAAACATCCAAAAAAGTACTTTTTTCACAAAAGTACCTTTTTACTACTTTATAAAAAAAGTTCACAAAACTAGCATAATTACTGAAAAATATAATTTCGAATACACTTCTAGATCATGACACTAAAAAATGGTATAAAATATGTGCAGAAAAGTAATTTTTTCAAAAAGTACTTTTTTACTACTTTTTAAAAAAATTCACAAAAGTAGCTAAATTAGTTTAAAATTTAATTTTGAATACATTTCTATATCGTAACACTGAAAAATGGTTCAAAATACCAAAAATTACTATCATCCCGAAAGTACCTTTTCTACTACTTTTTTTAAAAAGTCCTCAAAAGTAGGTAAATTAGTATAAAAAACAATTTAAAATACATTTTTAAATCATGACACAGAAAAATGGTTTAAAATACAAAAAAAAGTACTTTTTTCCAAAAGTACCTTTTTTACTACTTTTTTAAAAAAGTACTCAAAAGTTGCTAAATTAGTTTAAAAACATTGAAAAATTATTTAAAATATAAAAAAATAATTTTTTACAAAAAGTACTTTTTTACTACTTTTTTAAAAGGACCTCAAAAGTAGCTACATTAATAAACTAAATCATTTTGAATATGTTTTCCTTTTCAGCTACCTATAAATATTTAAATAAAGTACTTTAACATTTCATTTAGCATACTTTTGAGGATTAACATCTTAAATTGAGTGATTTTAAGCCCCAAAATATTTTTATTTTCATTTTAGAAATATTTAAAAAAAAATATAAATTTTCATACTTTCCTTAATAAATGTTCAGTTAAACATTTTGTATAGCATACTTTTGCCATAAAGCAAGCACACACATGCCTGATTGAATTACAAAACAAATCCATATAAAAATTTCTTTGAGGTCTTTAGAGAAAAAAAAGGACTAAATAACAGTTTATTTCTTTTGCTTTTATTTTGCATTTGACAATTTCAATTTATGTCCTTTTTAGCTGTTTTTTTTTGTTCGTATTGATTGTGTAGCCTTGAAAATCTGAAACTAATTATGTGGTCATGCTGATTGCAAAACCACTTGTCACAAACTCTTAACACACAAATACTAGTAGTATATTAATTTAGGACTTTTACAACTAAACTACAAATTGTATTTAGTTGTAGATGTGTTGGGATGCCTGCCTGCCTGCCAGCCTGACTGTTCATGTCTCTTTTACAATTCAAGCATTCAAGCAAATATGACTGTCAGGATGTAATGTCTTTTATTATAATGGACATAAGCTCTCTTTGCAAACTATTCCACACACACATACACTTTTACACATACATATACATTTTACATTTATGTCACTTTTCATTTTGGTGATGGATGTTATAGCATCTAGATATCAATACAGTTTATGGTTCTTTGAAAAATAAAAAATAAAAAAAAAACTTGCTAAATGTACTTAAATTCTTCTACAAGCCTTTTTTATATCATTTCTAGTTTGCAGTTTTTTTAAATAGAAAAAAAATAGCGATTTTCAGTAAAAGTTCATTAAATTATTGCCTGTTTTTTATTATGGAGCCAAATTGTTTTGTTTGCAAGTTTTTTAAAATTGCCACTGCATTGTGACGACTTTGACAAAAACCAGCAACCGACCGTCCATTGGTTAGCAATATGCTCTACTCTCTGTACTAACACACACTCACACTCCACACTACAACCATTTGAAATAAAGAAACTGTTGCCAACTTTTAGGGTTATATATTTCCATTTAATGTATTTAAAAATTGAAATTGATATACTACATGCTTGTTTCGAAAATTGTGTCAACTTGCTAAACAACAAAACAGCTAAGTTGATTAGCAAATTAAATTCTATATGTACGAGTACCTATAGAAAATATTTGAAAACCAGTCTTTTGTTAAAAAATATGTACATTTTTCTTTTATATTTTGAAACATATTTTTCCTTTTGCAATTCTGCATTAAACAACATACTCTAGAGTATTTTCTGCTTTAGCAATTTCTTTCGCCTGTAAATATGCTGTTTATTTATTGTATTTCTTTTTCCTTTTGCTTAACGCATACTTGTCTGGGTTTGCAATGCTAGCTTAGACTGCCAGGTTTTCTTTTTTTACTTACTTTCTTTTACTTACAAGTATTTCGTTTACTTTATTGTAAATATTATACTGTTATCCTTTTTATAGTCCTGTCATAGAGAGATAAATATAGAAATTATTTTGAGGAAAATTATAATTTGAATTACAGGGTGTAAAGGGGAATTTTAAAAATTTAAAAGACAGAGAAAATGAATTAGAAGTAACTTACATATTCATTTTAGTACTAGACGAAGGTTGCATCACTACATCGAAGCCATTTAAGTACCACTCATTGAGTTAAAATCACTTTATAGTTCCCTTTGTAGTCTCTCATATAGTCTCGTCTATAGTTTCATCTAATGTCTCATCTGTAATCTCATCTATATATTTCTTTAGTCTCCTTTAAAGTTCCGTCTATAGCCTCGTCTATAATATTATCTCGTCCCGTCTAAAGTCCCGCCTGTAGTCTAGTCCGTTATACAATCGCATCTGTAGTATCGTCTATAGTCCCGACTAAACTATGTAGTCGACTTCTCTACAGTTTCGTTTCTCCAGTTACGACCTTAATCACATCTTTAGTCTTTGCTGTAGTGTCCAGTCTCGTATCTGGTTTTGTCTCTAGTCTTATCAACAGTATCATCTCTATTCTCGCATGCCTCTCTAAATCATGGATATAGTAAAGTCTATAGTGTAACCTATAGTCTCCTCTATAGTCCCGTATTTAGTCTAACTATAGCCTTGTCTCTAGTCTCATTTAGAATCTAGTCTCTAGCCACATCTATAGTCTCGTTTCGAGCGTTATTTATAGTCTCCTCTCTAGTCACGTCTCATTTGTAGTCTCTAATATCACCTATATTCTAGTCTCGTCTCTAGACTCGTTTCTAAACTCGCCTCTTGTCTAGTCTCTGGTCTTGTTTCTGTACTCCTCTCTAGTCCTGTCTCGTCTCTGTTTCGCCTGTAATCCCATCCGTAGTCTCGTCTATAATCTCATCTGTAGTCTCGTTTATAGTCTTGTCTCTATGCTCGTTTCCACTCCGTCTTTAGTCTCATTTCTAATCTAGTCTCTTTTCTAATCTCGTCTTTAGTCTCGTCTCTGGTCTCATCTTCAGTTTCGTCTCATGTCTCGTCTTTAGTCTTGTCTCTAGTCTCCTTTCTCGTAGTTAGTCTCGTCTCTGGTCTAGTATTAAATTTCGTCTCTCGTCTCGTCTTTAGTCTTGTATCTAGTCTCCCTTCACGTAGTTAGTCTCGTCTTTTGTCTCGTTTCTAGTCTGGTCTCTTGTCTCGTCTCTTGTCTCGTCTCTTGTCTCGTCTTTTGTCTCGTTTCTAGTCTGGTCTCTAGTCTCAAGTTTAGTCTCGCGTCTTATCTCGTATCTAGTCTCGTCTCTATTCTCATTTCCTGTATAGTCTCTAGTTCGTCACTAGTCTCGTTTCTAGCCTCGTCTCTAGTTTCGTCTCTGGTCACGTTTCTAGTCTCGTCTTTAGTCTTGTCTCTAGTCTCGTCTCTAGTCTCGTCTCTAGTCTCGTTTCTAGTCTCGTTTCTAGTTTCGTCTCTAGTCTCTTTTCTTGTCTCGTCTCGCCTGTACTCACGTCTGTGATCTCGTCTGTGATTTCGTCTCTAGCCTCATCTCTAGTCTCGTCTCAAATCTCGTCTCTATTCTCGTCTCTAGTCTAGTCTCTAGTCTCATCTCTGGTCACGTTTCTAGTCTCGTCTCTAGTCTCGTATCTAGTCTCGTTTATAGACTCGTTTCTAGTCTCGTTTCTAGTCTTTTGTCTAGTCTCGTCTCTTGTCTCTTTTTTAGTCTCGTCTTGCCTGTACTCTCGTCTGTAATCTCCATGATTTCGTATCTAGTCTCGTCTCTAGCCTCGTCTCTAGTCTCATCTTTAGTCTCGCCTCTAGTCTCGTCTCTAGTCTCGTTTCTAGTCTCGTCTCGCCTGTACTCTAGTCTGTAATCTCGTCTGTGATCTCGTCTCTAGCCTAGTCTCGTCTCTAGTCTCGTCTCTAGTCTCGTCTCTAGTCTCTAGTCTCGTCTCTAGTCTCGTCTCTAGTCTCGTCTCTAGTCTCGTCTCTAGTCTCGTCTCTAGTCTCGTCTCTAGTCTCGTCTCTATTCTCGTCTCTAGTCTAGTCTCTAGTCTCATCTCTGGTCACGTTTCTAGTCTCGTCTCTAGTCTCGTATCTAGTCTCGTTTATAGACTCGTTTCTAGTCTCGTTTCTAGTCTTTTGTCTAGTCTCGTCTCTAGTCTCTTTTTTAGTCTCGTCTTGCCTGTACTCTCGTCTGTAATCTCCATGATTTCGTATCTAGTCTCGTCTCTAGCCTCGTCTCTAGTCTCGTCTTTAGTCTCGCCTCTAGTCTCGTCTCTAGTCTCGTTTCTAGTCTCGTCTCGCCTGTACTCTAGTCTGTAATCTCGTCTGTGATCTCGTCTCTAGCCTAGTCTCGTCTCTAGTCTCGTCTCTAGTCTCGTCTCTAGTCTCGTCTCTAGTCTCGTCTCTAGTCTCGTCTCTAGTCTCGTCTCTAGTCTCGTCTCTAGTCTCGTCTCTAGTCTCGTCTCTAGTCTCGTCTCTAGTCTCGTCTCTAGTCTCGTCTCTAGTCTCGTCTCTAGTCTCGTCTCTAGTCTCGTCTCTAGTCTCGTCTCTAGTCTCGTCTCTAGTCTCTAGCCTAGTCTCGTCTCTAGTCTCGTCTCTAGTCTCGTCTCTAGTCTCGTCTCTAGTCTCGTCTCTAGTCTCGTCTCTAGTCTCGTCTCTAGTCTCGTCTCTAGTCTCGTCTCTAGTCTCGTCTCTAGTCTCGTCTCTAGTCTCGTCTCTAGTCTCGTCTCCAGTCTCGTCTCTAGTCTCGTCTCTAGTCTCGTCTCTAGTCTCGTCTCTAGTCTCGTCTCTAGTCTCGTCTCTAGTCTCGTCTCTAGTCTCGTCTCTAGTCTCGTCTCTAGTCTCGTCTCTAGTCTCGTCTCTAGTCTCGTCTCTAGTCTCGTCTCTAGTCTCGTCTATAGTCTCGTCTCTAGTCTCGTCTCTAGTCTCGTCTCTAGTCTCGTCTCTAGTCTCGTCTCTAGTCTCGTCTCTAGTCTCGTCTCTAGTCTCGTCTCTAGTCTCGTCTCTTGTCTCGTCTCTGTCTCGTCTCTAGTATCGTCTCTAGTCTCGTCTTTAGTCTCGCGTCTTATCTCGTCTCTGTCTCGTCTCTAGTCTCGTCTCTAGTCTCGTCTCTAGTCTCGTCTCTAGTCTCGTCTCTAGTCTCGTCTCTAGTCTCGTCTCTAGTCTCGTCTCTAGTCTCGTCTCTAGTCTCGTCTCTAGTCTCGTCTCTAGTCTCGTCTCTAGTCTCGTCTCTAGTCTCGTCTCTAGTCTCGTCTCTAGTCTCGTCTCTAGTCTCGTCTCTAGTCTCGTCTCTAGTCTCGTCTCTAGTCTCGTCTCTAGTCTCTAGTCTCGTCTCTAGTCTCGTCTCTAGTCTCGTCTCTAGTCTCGTCTCTTGTCTCGTCTCTGTCTCGTCTCTAGTCTCGTCTCTAGTCTCGTCTCTAGTCTCGTCTCTTGTCTCGTCTCTGTCTCGTCTCTAGTATCGTCTCTAGTCTCGTCTTTAGTCTCGCGTCTTATCTCGTCTCTATTCTCATTTCCTGTCTAGTTTCGTCTCTTTTCTAGTCTTGTCTTTAATCTCGTCTCTAGTCTCGTCTCTAGTCTCGTCTCTAGTTTCGTCTCTAGTTTCGTCTCTAGTCTCGTCTCTAGTCTCGTCTCTTGTTTCATACTCGTTTCTAGTCTTGTTTTTATTCTCGTTTCTAGCTTTTAAAAAAGTTTTTCTGCACACCCCTTTTTTAAACTTAAAATACAAATTTCTACTTTTATTCTTATGGCTTCTTTTCAATCATTTATTTCAATTTTCTGCACTTCTTTTTTACAATACTTAAGGCAACCAGAGAAATAAAATCAAATAAACCACAATATTTATCTCTTCTTGAATAGACTTCACCCAAAACCTCAAGGAATTTTTTTGTAGCAATAGAAGTAGAGAGCACAAAAAGAGTAAACGAGTTTTTTCGCACAATAAAAAAGTAAACAATTTTGGAGGAATTTAAGAAATGAAATGTTACTTTATTAAGTGAAGTATATACTGAATCTGTAGGGATTTAGGACAAAAAATAAAATTATAGCTATTTTTCAGCTCTCTACTGTTGTGTATCCACCACCAGCACCATAAGTCTATAATTCACATACATAATATTATTGAAAAACGTATTTGCAATTTTTCATCAATACAAAATAAGGAACAGAACAAATTTAACAATACATAGACTCGTGTATGGATGATTGTACAATGTACATATGTATTTGCCTTATATTTATGTATTTATGTCTTCTTTTCCATTAAACCTTTAATAGTTGTTATAAAATCTATGACAAATATGCAGAGATGGATGCATGAATACATAAACTACATAAAACATTCAAGAAAGAAAGAAAAAAAAACAAAAAATTTCAATGCAAAGATGTTCTTCTAACACAACAATAGATAATGTATGGTAGTAGAAGTAAAACTATATAATATTTGTTCTTGTGTATGGATGTAGCAAATAGTATATAAATTCCATTTTGCCATTATACCAGCCAAATCGGTCACATATTTTATTATATTTTATTGCCTGGTTGGCAAAGTTAAAGGCAGCGGAAAAGGGGATTTTAAAGGAACAAAACTATTTAATAAAAATAATACTAATCATACTTGTACTGCAGTATTAGTCCACAGAAATTTATTATATCCCTTTAAGACATCACATATTTCACAATACAAATTTAAATATTTATTTGCATATTTCAATAAATTCTTTTAAAATTTGTATAAAATACACTAAAATGTAGATGGCAGCCTAAAAGTAGGCTTTAAATTTTGTCCTTTTAACACCTGGCAGACAATTTTATATATTTAGAGCTGGTATTTGTATGTATGTGTACAAATAAGTGTCATAATCCTTTTTTTTGCAAAAATAAACACACATTTTCACATTAACATTTTAAACTTTCTATAGTATTGTTAACTTTATCTCTAGCTAAGCATTCTATGGAGGTGAAATAGCGTTTTTTGTAGATTTCTGCCTGAAGTAGCTTTATTTTTTTTGTTTGTTTGTAATATCATGTGGATTTATATCCTTTTCCATCTCTAGAGATAGCACTTTTTTTAAGGCGTTATAAGAGCTGTAGTATCTGTATCTCATTTTTGCTCATCTCATTTCGTGGTTTATTTTTTTTTAGTTCTTTACAACAGCAGGTTTCCTATAAAAAATTATTATAAGCAATAAAGTCAACCGTTTCTTTTTTCGTGAGTTTTAGAAATAAAATATTTTATGGTTTCAGGGCTTTTAAGAAGGTAAAAAGTGTTAAAGTGGGATTAAATTTAAGGGCTTTGAAACAAAAACTTTGGCAAAACATTGAGGTTATTTTTTTAAGAGAGACTTTTGCTAACAAGTCGTATTAATAACGAGACTACAGACAAGCCAAGAGACTAGACTGTAGACCGAGAATTTAGAAGAGACAAGAGCATAAACGACACTAAATATTAGACAATAGGCGAGACTATAGACGAGACAATAGACGAGACTATAGAGGAGAATATGGACGAGACTATAGACGAAACTATAGACGAGACAATAGAAGATACTATATAGGCTAGAGGCGAGACTACTGACGAGAATATAGACGAGACTATAGACGAGACTATAGACGAGACTATAGACGAAACTATAGACGAGACTATAGACGAGACTATAGACGAGACTATAGACGAGACTATAGACGAGACTATAGACGATACTATGGACGAGACTATAGACGAGACTATAGACGAGACTATAAACGAGACTATAGACGAGACTATGGACGAGACTATAGACGAGACTATAGACGAGACTATAGACGAGACTATAGACGAGACTATAGACGAGACTATAGACGAGACTATGGACGAGACTATAGACGAGACTATAGACGAGACTATAGAAGTGACTATAGACGAGACTATAGACGAGACTATAGACGAAACTATAGACGAGACTTTAGATGAGACTTTAGACGAGACTATAGACGAGACTATAGACGAGACTATAGACGAGACTATAGACGATACTATGGACGATACTATGGACGATACTATAGACGAGACTATAGACGAGACTATAGACGAGACTATAGACGAGACTATAGACGAGACTATAGACGAGACTATAGACGAGACTATGGACGAGACTATAGACTAGACTATTGACGAGACTATGGACGAGACTATAGACGAGACTATAGACGAGACTATAGAAGAGACTATAGACGAGACTATAGACGAGACTATAGACGAGACTATAGACGAGACTATAGACGAGACTATAGACGAGACTATAGACGAGACTATAGACGAGACTATAGACGAGACTATAGACGAGACTATAGACGAGACTATAGACGAGACTATAAACGAGACTATAGACGAGACTATGGACGAGACTATAGACGAGACTATAGACGAGACTATAGACGAGACTATAGACGATACTATGGACGAGACTATAGACGAGACTATAGACGAGACTATAAACGAGACTATAGACGAGACTATGGACGAGACTATAGACGAGACTATAGACGAGACTATAGACGAGACTATAGACGAGACTATAGACGAGAATATAGAGGAGGCTAGAGACGAGACTATAGACGAGACTATAGACGAGACTATAGACGAGACTATGGACGAGAATATAGAGGAGGCTAGAGGCGAGACTATGACGAGACTATGGACGAGAATATAGAGGAGGCTAGAGACGAGACTATGGACGAGAATATAGAGGAGGCTAGAGGCGAGACTATAGACGAGACTATAGACGAGACTATAGACGAGACTATAGACGAGAATATAGAGGAGGCTAGAGACGAGAATATAGAGGAGGCTAGAGACGAGACTATAGACGAGACTATGGACGAGAATATAGAGGCTAGAGGCGAGACTATGACGAGACTATAGACGAGACTACAGGCGAGACTACAGACGAGAATATAAAGAAGGCTAGATACGAGACTATAGACGAGAATAAACTATGAACTAGTCAATATACGAGACTATATATGTATGTTAATATAGACGATATAGATATAGAAGATATGCTATTTTATTTATAAACTTAACCTATGTACTTTATGATTCCATAAAAATTTAACAATCTAAAGAAATACCAACAATTTACAAACTGCTTTAAATTTCTTTATATAACAAGAAAAACCCTTTACAGATATTTGCCACATTATCCAGGCTTAACACGTTTTCAAACAACATACATTACACTTTTTAACAACTCCCTTAAAACTGAAAATAAATTTGTATTTCCATATAACTAAAACTTCATTCACTGTTTTCTAGACCATAAAAATTCTGTATACTACACAAAATTTGGCCAAAAGTATGCTTCACTTTTCAACCACAAAAACTTTACTTTTGAATAGAAAAATAAAAAAATAATGCTAAACTTAGAACAAGTATACACTAAATGAGTGCCTAATATGATAATAAACCGAGTTAGAAATACAAAAAAAGGCTAAGGCAGACATAAGCCTCATGTTAAAGCCTACACACGCACACTAGTACATGGTTTTAGTAATTATTTTAATTGAATAATAAAACCCTACAACTCCTAGAGATGAATTAGAAAATTCCCCATACACATTTGTCCAAAAAAAAGAGAAACAACATGAAAACTAAACTTTTCTAACTAACTATTTATTGCATTAAGGGTCCCTTAAGAAAGAGCTGCAAATAAAATTGAAATTTTAAAGCCTAATTTTAGGAGGCTATTTAA
Source organism: Calliphora vicina (assembly GCF_958450345.1). NCBI lineage: Eukaryota > Metazoa > Arthropoda > Insecta > Diptera > Calliphoridae > Calliphora > Calliphora vicina. The sequence continues at coordinate 120,111,656 of NC_088783.1, forward strand.
TAACATAACTAACGGAATAAAGAAGAGAAGATATAGAGAAAGTGGGAAAGAGATAGAGATAAACAATAAGTAAAATACCGTTATTAATTCATGAAATGGTTGTGTTTAATTGTGAGAGTTTTGCTGTGTGTGTATATGAGTTTCTCACATACTAATGAATTCAAGGATCAAGTTTTCATGATGCTGACATTAGCTCTTAAATTGAAATTCAATTATTCAAATGCCATTTAAACTTAAAAAGGGATAAACTCCTTAAGTCATCAAAAAAAAACTTAAAAAAAAAGCAAAAATTCTCATTCTCACATATTCGCACACAGAGAAATTCAAGAAATCCTACAACAACCAAAATAAGTTTTAACAATTCAACTGATTTCAAGAAAAAAAGTAAGTAAGACTGCTGTATTTGGCTGCAGCAAATCTTATATGCCCTTCACCAAAATACATTTAGTACAGAAATTTTTTTTTGAAAAAAATTTTTATTAAAAAAATTTAAGTAAAAAAAATTTTTGGAAAAAAAATTTAATTAAAAAAAATTTTTGGAAAAAAAAATTCTGAATAAAAATTTTTGGTGAAAAAAATCTCAGCCATATTTGTGGTACGATTTCCTCGTAAAATAGCAACCTAACCGGGACTATATAGGATATATTGATGTATCAATCAAGTATAAAAGTTATTTGGGGGCATCGAAAAGTTGATTTCCACAGACAGTTCTATAACGATCCAGAATATGAAAAATATGGAAATTACACACATAATGATAAACTTATTACACATGGTGTAGGGTATAAAAACAAACCGTAAGTCAACAATAGAACAGCAGAGTGACTTTTTAACTTTTTTCTGTTTGATTTTTTTTTGGTTGGACCAAATCACTAGTAGCAGCAGCAGTATGTAGACATTGAGGAAGAACCAAAAACTCATAAGTCGAACAATTGCAGCAGTGATAATGGAAAATTAAACAAAACAGCAAAAACAACGAAAAAAATACCAACTTTTTTAATTTGTGTAGAATATAAAATGGAAAATAATAACGAATAAAAACAATAAGTTGCAAAAGAAAAGAAAAAAATCGAAGAAGTCAAATTTGCAACAACAAAAATCTGAAATGAAAATGATAAAATATTTGTGCACACCAACAACGAGAACAACAACAACAACATTGTAAACAATTTGTGTGAGAAAATGTTTAACATTTATCTATAACTTGGGTAATAAAATGTTAAATAATAGTACATGCAGCTAAACTAATGCAAACATAAACACTTACACATAGATATAAACAAATACATTCAACTTAAATCATATAAAAAATAGAATGAAATATAAAATGAAGCAAACGTCCATCACATTCTCATGACAAACAGGACCACCAGTACAATATGGCTACTAGAGGCAGCAGAGGCGGGACAAAAAGGAAATAAATATTAATGAAAATTAATCAATAAATGAATGAATACTATAGATGAGACTGTACCCTAGGGTACAGTACCTTCTACAGTATATTCTACAGTCTCATATATTGTCTCCTCTATAGTCTCAATTACAGTGTTGTAAATGCAAAAAGCTGTAAGATAATCAAATTTATTGACTTCCTTATAAAATGCTTAATTAATAAAAAAATTACTGTTGAAATCAATAAACATTTAATAAAAATATAAAAATTTAAGAAATTTAAGAATAAATTAGAAATTTCTTAGTAGAATATCCAATTTTTCAAAATATAATAAAATAGTCACTCCTAAATGTAGGCAACATTTTTTGAAATTTAATTATAATACACATTTAAACAAGTAAGAGAGCTATATTCGGTTGTGCCGAATCTTATATTTTATGACAAAACAATTTTTTAATTTTTTTTTCAAATTTTTTTTAAAAATTATTTTTTAATTAAAAAAAAAAAAAAAAATTAAAACCTAAATTTTTTTTAAATAATTTAAAAGTATTGAAATAAAATAATTACATTTATTGAATTCATTATAGAATAAGAGATTCTATTAGTTTAAATAAAAATTTTACTCCATAAAGTAGGCAATATTTTTTGAAATTCGCTTATAATACTGATAATGCTAATTTAAGCAATAAATCGTTATTAAGAAAAAAAGGTTAACTAGTAAGTTTTATTTAATTTCAACAAAATGTTCACTGGAAACAAATACATATGAAATTCTTTCAAATTTTAAGCATAACACATAATTAACTCAATTATTAATATTGCGGACATTTAAAATTATTGTAATTCGATTTTTTTAAAATTCTTATAAAAACTGATGTCCTAAAAGTAGGCTACATTTTTTAAAAGCATTTCATTTATGATTTTTTTTAATCTTTAGCCACAAGTTCTTAATAAAATGTATAATTCAATCAATATTATTAAAAGATTTCAATAAAACTTATCAAACTTGTTCATAAAAACATTTATTTTACATTCAGGTATGTCTGTTTTAATTGTTTCTCTTCTTGTTGGTTATTTTTTCTCAATGATAGTCTAAAACCAGAAAATCTTAACCTTCCTTAATAATTACACAGTCCCTAGTCTTGCCGAGTTCCTTACAAAACTTCTCGGATATTTTTTCTAATTTTTCAAAACTCATAAAGACAATTAGCTTATTTACTACAAAATTAAGCTTTTCTGAAACCTCAGTCTCGCCTCTAGTCTCGTTTCAAGCCGTATCTGTATTCTCGAATCTAGTCTCGTCCGTATTCTTGTCTCTAGTCTAATTTCTGGTTATATATCTAGTCTCACGTCTTGTTTATAGTATCGTTTCTAGTCTCGTCTCTCGACTCTAGTTTCGTTTCTAGTCCCGTCTCTAATCTCGTCTCTAGTCTCGTCTCTAGTCTCGTCTCTAGTCTCGTCTCTAGTCTCGTCTCTAGTTTCGTTTCTAGTCTCGTCTCTAGTCTCGTCTCTAGTCTCGTCTCTAGTCTCGTCTCTAGTCTCGTCTCTAGTTTCGTCTTTAGTCTCGTCTCTAGTTTCGTCTCTAGTCTCGTCTCTAGTCTCGTCTCTAGCCTCGTCTAAAGTCTCGTCTAAAGTCTCGTCTCCAGTCTCGTCTCTAGTCTCGTCTAAAGTCTCGTCTCCAGTCTCGTCTCTAGTCTCGTCTAAAGTCTCGTCTCCAGTCTCGTCTCTAGTCTCGTCTCTAGTCTCGTCTCTAGTCTCGTCTGTAGTCTCGTCTCTAGTCTCGTCTCTAGTCTCGTCTCTAGTCTCGTCTCTAGTCTCGTCTCTAGTCTCGTCTCTAGTCTCGTCTCTAGTCTCGTCTCTAGTCTCGTCTCTAGTCTCGTCTCTAGTCTCGTCTCTAGTCTCGTCTCTAGTCTCGTCTCTAGTCTCGTCTCTAGTCTCGTCTCTAGTCTCGTCTCTAGTCTCGCCTCTAGTCTCGTCTCTGTCTCGTCTAAAGTCTCTAGTCTCGTCTCTAGTCACGTCTCTAGCCTCGTCTATAATCTTATTTATAGTCTAGTCTTAAGTCTGGAAATTATGTGTCTGTTACGCCCCTGTCGAACCCCTCCTTTACCACATGACGACAACAAACCGATAGCAAACACTTTTAAGTACCACTAGCATGTTTGCAACTACAAATGCATGAATGTAGTTAGTTGTTCATGTTCATGTACTAATGTGTGTAGACAAACATATGTATGGGTGTGTGTGTATGTGTGTATGAGAATAAAAATCCTTATTATAGTCTATGATGTCCTCAATACTAAACAAACTTGGTAGTTTATGGATGTAAGGATGTGTGTCTATCGGTGTGTAGCGTGCATAGTGGCAGTATACACTTTGATATTTCTTGTTTTTGTTTTTTTTTTTGTTGTTTTTGCTTTCTTGTATAAATACAAGTTGCGTGTTAGTGTGAGTTAGTGTGTTTTTTGTATGATTTGGATGGTTGGTTGCTTGATTTTTATGCAGTTGGCAACAAACAAGCTCTAAAGTTGTTGTGGGATTTTCTATAATGCAGTTGTTTGTATGTATGTGTTTACGGTTCCACACACACACACAGCCACCCATGTAAGGTATTGATTGTTGCAGTTAGCTTGTCTTAACATGATGATATTACACCAGTATGTTTGCTTGGTTGGTTGGTTGGTTGGCTATGCAATGCATATGTTTAGCTTGTTTTATACAATTTTAAAGCAAAACGTTTATTGTAAATTTGTGTAAATTACTACAGACTTGTAATGTTTACGTTTTTTTTGTTTGTTTTTTGGTGTTTAGATATGTTTGTGTGTGTTTAGGTTGATTTTATTGTCTTTTCAAAACCTTACACTCGTAAAATTCTATGTCTTTATGATTATTTATAGGAATTGTTACAATTTGGCATAGTTTGTGTTTTTTTGGACTTTGTACGATAAACATTTTCCTTAAGGCAAACACATTTTTGGGAATATTTTTGTTATTCAATTTTAAGTTTTAAATGGAAAAATTGTTTCTACAAATTAAAGGTTCAAGTCAAGTCCCGATAAAAATTCCTTGCAGAATTCGTAAAGACAGTCAGCACAAGTTGCCAAGTAAATTTAAAAAGAAGAACATGTTATTGCTTAGTAGCTGATAAATTAAACAAAACATTTCTATAGTCTCGTTTCTGGTATCTTCAATAGTCTTGTCTCCAGTCTTGTTTCGAGTACAGTGTCGTATCTAGTTCTTTCTTGTATCTAGACTTGTCTCTAGTCTTGTCTATAGTATCGTCTCTAGTCTTGTATATTGTCTTTTCTCTAGTCTGGGGTACAGTATCGTGTCTAGTCCTGTCTTTGGTCTCTTCTCTAGTCTTGTCTATAGCCACGTCTTTGATCTTGTCAATAGTATTGTCTCTAGTATCGTCGGAAGCCCTGCATATCTAGTCATGTCTTGTTTTTAGTCTAGTCAATATTCTCTTCTGAAGTCTTGTAACCAGTCCTGCCTCTAGTTTCGTCTCCAGAATTGACTCTAGACTCGTCCCTAGGCTCGTCTCTAGTTTCATTTCTAGTCTCGTTTCTAATCTCGACTATCGTCTCGTCTCTAGTCTAGTCTCTAGTCTCATTTCTAATCTTGGTTCTAGTCTCGAGTATAGTCTCGTCTGCAGTCTTGTCTCTTGTCTCGAATACAGTCTCGTGTCTAGTTCTATCTCTAGTCTCATCTGGAGTCTCGTCTCTAGTCTCGTCACTAGTCTCGTTTCTAATCTTGTCTAGTCTCGTTTCTAATCTTGACTAGTCTCGTTTCTAATCTTGTCTAGTCTCGTCTTTAGTCTCGTATATACTCTCGTCTCTAGTCTCGTCTCTAGTCTCGTCTCTAGTCTCGTCTCTAGTCTCGTCTCTAGTCTCGTCTCTAGTCTCGTCTCTAGTCTCGTCTCTAGTCTCGTCTCTAGTCTCATCTCTAGTCTCGTCTCTAGTCTCGTCTCTAGACTCGTCTCTAGTCTCGTCACTAGTCTCGTTTCTAGTCTATTGTCTCGTCTTTAGTTTTATCAATAATCTCGTCTCTTTTCTCGCCTCTAGTCTCGTCTCTAGTCTCTTCTCTAGTCTCGTCTCTAGTCTCGTCTCTAGTCTCGTCTCTAGTCTCGTCTCTAGTCTAGTCTCTAGTCTCGGCTCAAGTCTCGTCTCTAATCTCGTCTCTAGTCTCGTATCTAATCTCGTCTTTAGTCTCGTCTCTAATCTCGTCTCTAATCTCGTCTCTAGTCTCGTCTCTAGTCTCGTCTCTAGTCTCATCTCTAGTCTCGTCTCTAGTCTCGTCTCTAGTCCCGTCTCTAGTCTCGTCTCTAGTCTCGTCTCTAGTCTCGTCTCTAGTCTCGTATCAAGTCTCGTCTCTAGTCTCCTCTCTAGTCTCGTCTCTAATCTCGTCTTTAGTCTCGTCTCTAATCTCGTCTCTAATCTCGTCTCTAATCTCGTCTCTAATCTCGTCTCTAATCTCGTCTCTAATCTCGTCTCTAATCTCGTCTCTAATCTCGTCTCTAATCTCGTCTCTAATCTCGTCTCTAATCTCGTCTCTAATCTCGTCTCTAGTCTCGTCTCTAGTCTCGTATCATGTCTCGTATCAAGTCTCGTCTCTAGTCTCCTCTCTAATCTCGTCTCTAGTCTCGTTTCTAGTCTCGTCTCTAATCTCGTCTCGTCTCTAATCTCGTCTTTAGTCTCGTCTCTAATCTCGTCTCTAGTCTCGGCTCAAGTCTCGTCTTTAGTCCTGTATCCAGTCTTGTCTCTAATCTTGTCTCTAGTCTCGTATTTAGTCTTGATAAATCTTCAGAATTATTTCAGAAACTTCAGACAAAAACTGTTTACTGGGAAGGTCCTTAGAGGAAACATAGTAAGCACTAGTCTTGGATAAATCACTGGTTTTGCCAGCCTTCTAAAAATAATTTCCCAAAATCTTAAATAATTTCCTGTTAATTTCGATTAGCCGGATGGATAGTTTATGCCTAAGATATTAAATAATTTTGAGTTGTCTTTAATATTCAATGTTTTATTGCGTGTTTTTTATATTTCTTATTTTTTCCTCAGAACACAACCATTTATGTCTTGTGCTTTTTTAGTATTCTGCTTAAATATCCTGCATTGTGTGTATTTCCTTTATGTTTTCTATATCTTTAATATTCCATTGTTGTTGTTTTTTGTTGTTGTTATATTGTTAGGTTTGTTGCTATTTTTATCTCAACGATTGTTAACTTTCACAACACGTTTCGCCATTTTGTCCATTTTTATTTTGGCACTTTTTCACATCTTAATACAAAAGGCTTAGTTTTGTGCTGAATTCTTTTTTATTGTAGTTTTTTTTTTAGTTTTATATTCAGCTTGTTTTGGTTTTTTTACTTAGCTAAGGAAATACACCAGAAATTAAGAAAGAAAATAAACGTATTTGCAGAAAATCAAGCAAGTCAAGCAAAAAAAACTAAATAATAAAAGAAACTCATAGATAATATGAGAATTTAAACAGTTAATTTTAGCATAACGCGTTGTAGATTTATCAAAAAAAAAAATATTTAGAAAAAAAAATGTTAAATAAATAAAATCACTATAAATTGGTTTTAAATATCATAATTTAAATTTTTATAACAAATTTACGTTATTAAACAGCCAACTGTCTTACATTTCCCATTAAAATATTTTCGTTTTATGAAAATTTTTTCGTTATTTTCCTCCTAAATAGACACACATACTTAGTCTTAGTAAATACACACAAAAATTATACTTTAGTTTTGCCTTCATTAGTCTTAAAAAAAACTTTTTGTAATTTGAAAGTATAACAAGTTAACAGGAAAATAACAAAGTTTTTTTTCGTTTTTTTATACCGCTTAAGAGCTGAAACTATTTATAATGCAGTAAAATATAATAATTGTTTGGTAAATAATATGCACTTGTTACTGAAATTTTCTAGGAATTAAAACAATGCTTTGAATGAAATCCACTAAAGCTCCTGTGGGGCTGTTAGAGTATTAAAACGTGTTTAAAATAAACTTATTTTTATTTTAAATTTAAGAAACAAAATTATAAATTAACAAGTAAGAGAAGCTATATTCGGCTTTGCCTTCACAAAATTATACTTCAAAATACAAATTTTAAATATTTTTAGGTAAACCAAATTTTTTTTTCTAAAGTTGTGTTTTTCTTTTTTGGAAAATATTTATTTTTTAAATTTTAAAAAATATTTTTTGGTTTTTTAAATTTTTTTTTTTTGTTAAAAAAAAATTTGGTTTAAAAAATATTTTTACCGATTTTGACCCATTGTAGGTACAACTTATTATGGTCTTATATACGTCGTTGCAAAGGTCTTTGAATTATCTTTTATTAGATATCCGTATTGTCTATATTAATGACTTAGTAATCCAGGTTTTTCGCGACTAGGGACTAGAGATGAGACCAGCAACGAGAGCCTAGTCTCTCTCGTTGCTGGTCTCATCTGGACTATTGACGAGACTAGATACGAGACCTTTACAAGACTAGGGATGAGATTAGAGACCACACCATAGACAAGACTGTTGACTATATACAAGACTGGAGGCGATACTATATATCAGACAAGACTAGCTAAGAGATACAACAACGAGAGCCTGGTCTCTCTCGTTGCTGGTCTCATCTGGACTATTGACGAGACTAGATACGAGACCTTTACAAGACTAGGGATGAGATTAGAGACCACACCATAGACAAGACTGTTGACTATATACAAGACTGGAGGCGATACTATATATCAGACAAGACTAGCAACAAGACTCGAGACTATTGATGAGAATGTTGACGAGACTAGAGACGAGAGTAGACACAAGTCTAGAGACGAGACCATAGACTACAGTCAAGACTGGAAGCGAGATAAGACACAACAAGACACGAGACTATTGACGAGAATGTAGACGAGACTAGACCGAAGACTAGAGACGATACTGGAGACGAAACTAATGACAATACTAGAAACGAGACTAGACACAAGACTAGAGACGAGACTAGAGACGAGACTAGAGACGAGACGAGACTAGAGACGAGACTAGAGATGAGACTAGAGACGAGACTAGAGATGAGACTAGAGACGAGACTAGAGACGAGACTAGACACAAGACTAGAGACGAGACTAGAGACGAGACTAGAGACGAAACTAGAGACGAGACTAGAGACTAGACTAGAGACGAGACTAGAGACGAGACGAGACTAGAGACGAGACTAGAGACGAGACTAGAGACGAGACTAGAGACGAGACTAGAGACGAGACTAGAGACAAGACTAGAGATGAGACTAGAGACGAGACTAGAGACGAGACTAGAGACGAGACTAGAGACGAGACTAGAGACGAGACTAGAGACGAGACTAGAGACGAGACTAGAGACGAGACTAGAGACGAGACTAGAGACAAAAGACTATAGCGACAAGACTATAGCGACAAGACTATTGGCAAGAATATTGACGAGACTAGATGCTAGAGCCCGCATACAAGAAATGACTACAGATGTGACTACACACGAGACTAGAAACGAGATTATGGAGAAAACTATAGATGAGGCTATAGTGGACGAAACCAGATACAAGACTATCGTCTAGATTACTGCAGAAACTATTGACGAGACTACAATAAAGATTAGAAACGATATTATAGACCATAATAATAGAGACTGGACTACAGAAGGGATCAGAGATGAGACTAGGGGCAAGAGGTTAGATAAGAGAGACAAGACTACCAATAGGAATAACGACGACACTAGAGGCAAGATGAGACTAGAGAAAAGACTGGAGATAAGGCGAGACTATAGATGAAACCAGTGGCGATACTAGAGACAATACTATAGACGAGAATAGAGACAAGATAACAGACGTGACTAGATACAAGAGTAAAGACAAGACTATAGGTAAAAGTTGAGTCGACTAAAGCCGAAGACTAAAGCCGATACTAGAGATAGGGGTATAGACTCGACGTTAAACAAGACGGGATTAGAAACGAGACTAGAACAAGGCTAAAACCGAGACTAAAGTCAAGACAGAGACCAGACTATATACGAGACTAAATAGAAGATTAAAGACGAGATTATTGAAGAGACTATTAACGAGATTTTCTGTGGAACTTAGGTACTGAAGGTAGAATCGAGAGCAGAAACAGGACTAGAGACAAAACTATTGACGAAACTACAGATGGGCTTATAGCCCAAACAATAGACGAGATTATTGGTGAGATTATATGTAAGACTTTTGAGAAGACTATCGTTGTAACTTCAGGTGAGATTTTAGGTATTAGCCTAGGGTAGGGACTAGACTATTTAAACAACAGAATTTTATTTTCACATTAAGTATTTATTTTACTCAAAATTCCTTACTCTAGTTAGTTTCCACGTCTTCCTGTTATTTATCTTTTGTGTCCCAAAAAACGACCTGTAGACAAATTTATCACAACTTTTATGCAAACAATTCAAAAATTGTTTTCTTTATTTTTAATTTTTATTTTTTGTTTTTGTTGTTATTGATTTATTTAAACCTTAAATGTGAATCACACATACAAAATACAATTTATTTTACACAACTACAATACTAACACACTTTTATTTTAAAACGAAAGAAGAGAAAAAACAAAGCATACTTTAGAATACTTAAAAACAACAAAGAAATGTTGCCGCATTTCAGGCGCTATATAAAAATTTTAGTATACGACTATTTTCACACAATAGTTTTCGGTTTTGCTTGCCACACACACACAAACATTTTGTTCTTCATTTGAAAAGTTTTTTTTTTTTTTTTGATGTTGTTTTAAATTGTTTTTTTTATGTTTATAGTATAGTTTTTGGGATTATTGTTTGGTTGTTTTTGCATGCACTTTTAAAAGCATTAAGCCGTAAATAGTATAAGCCATAAGCTGGTATAAAATTGTTCCTATATCTCGCTATAATATCAACACAAAACACAAGTTTGGAACTTTAAAACAAATACGTTTCTCTTTTTTCTCTCTTTTGATTTTTGTTGCTATTGTTTTTTTGTTTCTTAACAATTTTCAAAGCAATTTTAAGGTTTAAAATGTAGTTTAAGGAAACAAAAAAGTTAAAGTTTTGGTGAGTTAGGGTGAGCCAGGCGAGTTTGGGGGAAGTAAATTACAGGATTTTTAATTTTAAGGTATTTTTATTAGAAATGTAAAGTTTTTTGATTAGAAATATAATTTTTCATTTCCCCAGATTTTTTTTAAATTCCCAAATTTTTTTATTAAAATCCCAGAAGTTGAAAATGTTTGGGTTTAAAGAAATATTTAATTTTAAAGCTAATAAGGGGAAAATAACTTAATTTCTGGAATATTTTAGAAATTTTTATTTCCCCTTAAATTCCCAAATATTTTTGGAAAATCCCAGAAATAATTTTTGTTAACAAAAATCACTATTTTATAAAAATTTTAATGTTTTATAATGAAATAGAATTTTCCCTGATTTTCTTTTTTAAATTCCCAAATTTTTTATTAAAATCCCAGGAGTTGAAAATGGAAATATTTTATTTTAATGTTAATATAGGGAAAATAACTTAATTTATTGATTTTTTTAGGGATTTTTATTTCCCCTTAAATTCCCAAATATTTTTGGAAAATCCCAGAAATAATTTTTGTTAACAAAAATCACTATTTTATACAAATTTTAATGTTTTATAATGAAAAATAATTTTCCCTGATTTTTTTTTAAATTCCCAAATTTATTGTTAAAATCCCAGAAGTACAAAATGAGGTTGGATTTTTATAAAACTCGAATTTTAATGTTAATATAAGGAAAACATCATAACTTTCTTACATTTTTTAGACATTTTTATTTCCCCTTAAATTCCCAAATATTTTTTGAAAATCCCAGAAATAATTTTTGATAGCAAAAAAAATTTTTGTAGCCACAAACCACTCTTTAATACAAATTTTAATGTTTTATAATTAAATTTTTCATTTCCCCAGATTTTTTTTAAATTCCCAAATTTTTTATTATAAATCCCAGAAGTAGGATTTTTATAAAACTTGTATTTTAATGTTAATATATGGAAAACATCTCAATTTCTTTAAATTTGTAAAAAAAATATTTCCCCTTAAATTCCCAATTATTTTTTGAAAATCCCAGAAATAATTTTTATTAACAAAATTCACTATTTTATTAAAATTTTAATGTTTTACCAAAAATTAGTCTTTTATAATGAAATATAATTTTTTATTTACCCGGATTTTTTTTTTAAATTCCCAAATTTTTTATTAAAATCCCAGAAATTGGATTTTTATAAAACTTGAATGATAATGTAGGGAAAATAACTTAATTTCTTTAAATTTGTAGAAATTTTTATTTCCCCTTAAATTCCCAATTATTTTTTGAAAATCCCAGACAAATTTTTTGTTACATGAAAAACATTTTTTAAGCAAATTTCTTATATTTTTCAATTAGATTTTATTATTCCTTTCAAATTTTTAAAATTTCCCCAGAAATTGTTTTGTTTTATCCAAGAAACCCTTTTTATTTTGGGGTTATGTTCAGGCAATATTTAAACTCGTATAAGTATTAGTAGTTGTCCTCATACGTATTGAATTAAAATAGACGACAGTATGTCGTCGTTCTTACGTATCTATCTATAGTATATGTGAAATTTTAAAGTTAGCCTGTGTTATGGCAGAATACCAGCAGCAATAGTCAGTCCTCGTGATTGTTGTTATTGTTGTTGCATAGAAGTAGCATGCCACATTACCATCATCATCAACGCCGTCGTCATTTGTACGTTGTTTTTGTAAATGAAAAAGGTTACTGAACGTGCATGAACTGCTGACTACTGCTCTCTACTCGTCGTTTGCCATCAACCAAGTACAACTCACTCACAATTACTCGTCCATGCACTCGACACAAACAAATAAACTATTCCATCATGCTGCTGTTCTTTTCTTTAAATCCTTTTTTGCCATAAACTAAAAAAAAAACGATTTACTAAAAACTTAAGGAAATCTATATAATCGACATGAAAACTGAGTAAAGAAAACTCTACAAAATTTGTTACCGTAAAAAAAAAACGAACTGATTATTAAAAATGGCAAATGAATTTTCTAGAACGAAATTAAGCATGAAGTTTTTTCTTTTCTTTTTTGCTTTCCTTTGCTTCTCATTTAACTTTAGTTTACAGGAATTTCATTAAATCTATAATTACAAAAGTAAAAAAAATATTTAAATAGCAAAAAACTACTATAATTATAAAGTCGTTTATAAGAACATAGACCCTTTAAATATTTAAATACGAAAATAAAAAAAAATAACGAAAATTATAGTCCTTGACTGGGGGAACCCAAGGTATGACAAAGAAAAGCACAATTTAGAAGAAAATACCAAGAAATAGCCAAATCCCAAAATGTTGTTGTTATATTTTTGTCATAATTTATAGTTTTTTAATGATTTTTTGTTGTGGGAAACATTTTTTTAACTTCCCCTTGAAATTTTTTGAATTCCCACTTTTAGCACAAACATTTATTTTAAATTTCAAGAATTCCCAAAATATTTACAAAAATCCCAGAAATTAAAAATTAAATTTTTAAGAAAAATTTTAATTTTCTTAAGAAATTAAAATAAAAGAAATATTTTTACAACTTTCCCTCAACTTTTTAAGAATTCCCAAATTTTTTACAAAAATCCCAGAAATTAAAAATAGTTTTTTCTGCCCAGAAATTTAAAAATTAGCTATTTAAGAAAAATATATAATTTTCTTGAGAATTTTTTTTAAAATAATAAATTTTTTAACTTCCCCTCAAAATTTGAAGAATTCCCAAAATATTTACAAAAATCCCAGAAATTAAAAATGTGTTTTTCTTATAATTTTGTTGGATTTTTAGTAAGTTTTGTTAAAATAAAACATTTTTCCAATTTCCCCGCAAATTTTTAACAATTCCCAAATTTTTTACAAAAATTCCAGAAATTAAAAATGGAATTTTTACGAAAAATTTTTAATTTTTTTAAGAAATTATAATAAAACAAATATTTTTTCGACTTCCTCTCAAAATTTTAAGAATTCCCAAATTTTTCACAAAAATCCCAGAAATTAAAAAATTGATTTTTAGGAAAATATTTTAAGAATTAAAAATATTGCTTTTGTTGTAATTTTTTAATAGATTTTTTTCTTAAATTTTGTTAAAAATAAACATTTTAAAAAATTCCACTTTTTGTAAAAAAAATACCAGAATATTAAAAACTTGATATTGGTTGCTAATTATTAACTTTGTTAAGAGTTGTTGTTAATAACACTACTTTTTTTACTTCCCCCGCAATTTTTGCAAATTCCCATTTAATTTTTAAAAATTCCAGAAATCAAAAATTTATAATTTTACTGAAAATTTTATATTTTTAATACATTTTTGTACTTAACACACATTTTTTATAACTTCCCCCTAAATTTTTTACTTAAATCCCAGAAATAAAAAATTCATTTTTGTAGGAAATTCTTATAATTTTAATTCAATATTAATTAAAATTATTAAAGAATATGTTTTAAAATTAACTAATTTTAATGTTCTCTTAATGTTTAGGGAATTTCCAATTTTTTTAAAAAATCCCAGAATTAAAGAAAATTTAAATTTGTTGCAATTTTGAAAATTCCCACTTTATTTACTATAAACTCAGATTTCAACAAATTAGAATTTTGTTGAAATAATTTATAACTTTTAACAATTATTATCTTTATTTACATATTTTAAATCCTGAAAATGTGTATATAATTCCAGTTAAATTTTTAAAATTTTAAACATTTTATCAAAATTGCAAACATTTTAAAGATTTCCTTCCTTTTCATCAAAATACTTTTTTAATTTTTGCTAAAACAAAGAAATTCTAATCTATCATATTTCATAATTTTTTTTTTATTTTTCCTTTATGCCTCTATCCTCTGTACCTACTTTACAAAGTTTAATCTTCTTAAATCGTTGGTCAAGTATATCGTAGACTTTTTGTAATTGGCCCAACTTAATATTTTATTACAAATTACTTACTTTTCAGTTGTATTTTCTTTTTTTTTGCCAAAAAAAAACTTCCATCTGTCTGTGTGTTATGAAAAAAAAGCTTTTACAACTTGTATTGTAGCCAAAAAAGCTTTAGCTTTTTTCCAACTTCTTTTTTTCACTAAATATGGAACAACAAATAAAACACACACAACTTCTTCAACACTAAACACAATGAATGCTACTAAAAGTATGACTTCATATTTCTTGCACTGGAATTGGCACGTGTCCAACAATATTCCATAAACAAACAACAACACTAGCAGCTGCTTCCCTTAAAAACTGAAAACTGGAAATGTGCGGCAAATTTCCAGCCACCAAGAGTTATTGAATTCCAGGCAATAGCAACAACTAAACGCAGGTTTTAGTTTAGTTTTTTCACTTTAGTGGAATATTAAATAACGGTAACAAACAAAACAAGAAAAACTATGAATAAATGCCGGTTAGAAATTCAAACAATTTATATTTATACATTTAAATAACTAAAGAAGAAAAGAGACAACTATATGTAAACACTCAAGAGTAAAGAAATCAAAATGAATCCTAAATAAAGAAAAGAAAACAAACAAACAAAACCAAACCAAACCTGCTTTAAAGGAAAAATGTAACAACAACAAACACAACAACAATTGCAAACAGCAACTTACGACTTTGATTTGTAGGCATGCAAACGAACGAACAACACGAAGAGACGTTTGTACGTCTTCGTACATTCGTGTTTATATTGTTGTATTTATTTTACTCAACTGTTTTTTTGGTTTGTTTTGATTTTCTTTTTAATTTTTGTTAGTGTTTGTGGTGTGTGAGAATCCTTTTAACCATCATCATGTGTGTTTGCTTGCTTGTTTGTTTAGTTTTGCAATGATGATGTCTGGTTATAAATTTGTTTGTTTGTTTGTTTGTATAACATTTCATTTAATGGTGAATGAATGAGTGTAAGTATGTTAATAATGTTTATGTTTAGTTTTCTTTTAATAACTAATAAACAAAGACAACAACTGTATTAGTTTAGTTCAATTTCCTTTAATGCTCATTTATACTCGTGCATAAACAAGAAACGCAGTTTCAGTTTCTTTTTCTCTCTCTCTACTCTTTCAGTTTGTGAATAATTTTATTCCTAATAAACACGAAACATGACATAATAATGACAATATGCACACATTCATACATTTTTAAAATAATAAATAAACTTGTCAATGTTTAAACAAGTTGGTTAATTTGTTTGTTTATTTTCTCTTAATAACAACAAAAGCTAATATTGTTAATCCTTAAATAATTTAATGGTAAAGTACAAATCAAATACACAAATTTATATTTTAATCTGTTTCATTGCATAATGTATTGATACTGTTTATAAGAAAATACTAATTGGTTCAATAATTTGTAAAGGGATGTTGCAGAAAACAATTTTGTTTCACTTTTCCTAGAATTTTTTTTTAAATCCCTGAATTTGCAACATGATTTTTTTCATGTGAATTTAAAAATTGCTATATTTTTTTGTGGAAAGGTGTTCTTTTCCAAGATTTTTACAAAATTCCCAAGTTTTTCTTTTAAATCCCAGAAATTAAAAAAACACATTTCATAGAAATTATTAATTTTTTTAATTATTGTGTTTAAAAAGAAACTAATTTTACAAATTCCTTAAACAAAAATCCCAGAAATTAAAAAAAGATTTTATTGCTAATTTTTTTTTTTTTTTTTAATTTTTGTTAAAATTTAAAATTTTTTAACTTCCCCTCAATATTTAATGATTTCCCAAGTTTGTTACACAAATCCCAGAAATTTAAAAAATTCACATTTGTTGAAACTGATTAATTTTGTTAAGCAATCGTTGTTAAAAGAAACCATTTTTAAACTTCCACTCAAAATTTCAAGAATTACCACTTTTTTTACAAAAATCTCAGAAATGAAAAAAGTTTTTGTTGCAAATTTGTAAATTTTTTTTATCATTTTTATAAAAAGTAAATATTTTTAACTTCCCCTCAACATTTTAAGAATTCCCACTTTTTTTTACAAAAATCCCATAAATTAAAAACCACATTTTTCCCCAAATTTTTAATTCTTAAAAAAAAATCACATTTAATGCAAAGTATTAATTGTGTTGTTAAAATTAACAATTTTTTAACTTCCCCTCAACATTTCAAGAATTCGCACTTTTTTACAAAAATCCCAGAAATAAAAAAAAAAAAAAAAAAAAGCAAAATTATTAATTTCGCTGTTAAAAGAATTTTTTTTTACGTTCCTCTGATTTTTTTTTAAATTCCCAAATTTTTTACAAAAATCCCAGAAATTTAAAAATTCACATTTGGTAAAAATTTTTCATTTTGTTAAGCAATCGTTGTTAAAAGAAACCATTTTTTAACTTCCCCTCTAAATTTCAAGAATTCCCACTTTTTTACAAAAATTCCAGAAATTAAAAATATGTAATATTTAGAAAAAACTTAATTTTCTTATGAATTTTTTGTTAATTTACTATTTTACAAAATCCCAGAAATTAATATTTAGCAAAAACTTGAATTTTCTTAAGAATTTTTGTTAAAATTAATCATTTTTAAACCTTCCCCACAAAATTTAAGAATTTCCGTTAAAATTTTTAGTTTTTGTTAAAATTAATAATTTTTAAAACTTCCCCACAAAATTTCAATTCCCAATTTGTTCCTAAAAATCCCAGAAATTAATATTCAGCACGAAATTGAATTTTTTTAAGAATTTTTGTTGAAATTTATATTAAAATTAATATTTTTTAAAACTTCCCCATAAAATTTCAAGAATTCCCAAATTTTTTCTAAAAATCCCAGAAATTAATATTTACAAGAATCTTGAATTTTCTTAAGAATTTCAGTTAAAATTTTTAGTTTTTGTTAAAATTAATAATTTTTAAAACTTCCCCACAAAATTTCAAGAATTCCCAACTTTTTTCTAAAAATCCCAGAAATTAACATTAAGCAAAAACTAGAATTTTCTTAAGAATTTTTGTTGAAATTTATAAATTATGTTAAAATTAATAATTTTTAAAACTTCCCCACAAAATTTCTGGAATTCCCAATTTTTTTCTAAAAATCCCAGAAATTAACATTTAGCAAAAACTTGAATTTTCTTAAGAATTTTTGTTGAAATTTATAATTTATGTTAAAATTAATCATTTTTAAAACTTCCCCACAACATTTTAAGAATTCCCATTTTTTTCCCAAAAATCCCAGAAATTAATATTTAGAAAAATTTTGAATTTTCTTAAGAATTTTTTTTTGAAATTTATAATTTATGTTAAAAGTAATCAATTTTGAACTTCCCCGCAAAATTTATAGAATTCCCAATTTTTTTCTAAAAATCCCAGAAATTAAAAAAAAAAATTTTAAATAATTTTTATTGATTCAATTAAAGGTAAATGCAAAACTACAATCCGGTATGAAATTTCCCAAAATATTTTACAATCCTTGGGAATAGTAAATTCTAATTACTGTTCTGCTTCTTGGGAAGTGCTTATTTCCTAGCACTTCCGAAAGTTGTTTAAAATGAGAAATGGACTTAAGAACTTTGTTTTTCGTCTGTTTTATCTATAATTAATCAGTTTTTTGTATTTAATTACTAACATAATGGCAAATTTCTTACTGTTTATTTGTTGTTAAGCTGCTTTCAATTAAAAACTTTCAAAAATTTACATTTTAGTTAGTAGCAAGACAAGCAAACTTAAAATGTATATTGTTTCAAACAACATGCAACAATTGCGAGCAGTAAATTTATATTTTAAGGATTTCCATGTTATTTATGCTCAACATAATATAAAGAACATAATATGAATTATAATACATACTTACTATGACTAAAAAGATATTTATAGCATTATTTGTGGGTTTAAATAAAAATTACTGCAGTATGCCACAAATGTATGTGAACAACAAAAGACTGCAGCAGTTGTAGCTGCAGCAGCAGCATCATCAGCAAAAGTTAAGTGCTAAAACTATTGTAGTTTACAAATTCTTTCCTTTTTTGCCTTTTTTCTTAGTTTTTTTTTTTTGTTTTGGGAGGAAACATGAAAAAAACTTTTGCGGTTTAGCTCAAGTGTTTTTACAGTGTAGTCGAGTAGTAGTTGTGCTGAATATGATTGTGTTTTGTAAGTAAAATGCAACTTGTACTTGACACTTGCATTTTAATCTAAATGCTACAATAAACCATTAAAAGGCTGAGAGAGTGATACAACAAAAACAGAAAAAAGAGAATGAGTGTAGTATAAATGAGTTGCTAAGTGAGTGTGTGACAATAATAGCAGCAACATGAAAAAATTTTAGCAGCAACAGCTGCATCATTTTCATTTTTCAATGATGGACAACGAACTGCTAGCATTGTTCGCCCCAAAAATCCAGCACAAGAAAAACAAAAATAATAAAACTGCTTAAAGGATGTTAAGATGTCAACTGCAACAGCAACAAATATGTAGAGTACGTTTGGAATGAATGCCTGCCAAAACGAATGATGTGATGTTGATGATGATGATGAGAACGATTATAGCTGCTGACTAACAGCCAGTCATCCTGCCTGCCTGCCTGTCTGCCCGCCTTCCATCATTCTCATAATATTTTTGAGTATTCAGTTTAAGTTCTCTTGTCGTAAATCGTAAATGGAAATTTGATTTTAATAACAGGATTTTCCTTAAAGGAAACTGACATTTTTGACAATTTACACAAAGATTAATTGTAACAGTTTAAATTAAAATCAAATTTTCCTTGCTCTAGTAATGTTGGATGGGGTAAGAACAAAAGACAGCTATGAAAATGTGTCTAACAAGGATTGTAATTAAAAATGAATTAAATGCAAAAGTTTATTTACTAAGTAAGACAAACATTTGTAGGTATTTCTAGTTAAAATATGTCTTAACTATTCTTAAGAATTCGTATATTTATAAAGAGATTTTTGATATCTTTTCCACATATTATTAGACTCTTAACAAACGGAAAACATTTGATATCAATTACAAGCACAGATTTCATAAAATGAAAATTAAAAAAAAATGAAAAAAAATATTTCAAAATTTATTTTGAATTAAGAAAAATTATCTATTTCTTCAAGAACATTAATTAGTTTTAAATATCTTTATTTTATAAAATGGCCTTTTATTCCATTTCTAACATCCACAATATTAATTTTAGACTATTTTAGCTAAATATAACAATTTAACTATAATTTCCTTTCTAAATGTTAGTGTAAATCAACATTCCCAAGTTCATAGATAACTTACAAATGTATTTGTTATAACTATATATTGTTAAAACTCTTAAGTATTTTGCTATTAAAAATTAAACTACTTAAAACATAAATGACAGAGATATAACAGAAAACCCTCAAGGCTAGTTATTGAAACAGAATTTTCCATTATTTCTTTTAAAACATTTTTAAATAAAGTTCATATTCACCACAACCAATTTTTCTTAAAAAAAAAACATTTTTTACAACTTCCCCACAAAATTTCAAGAATTCCCAATTTTTTTCCAAAAATCCCAGAAATTAATATTTACAAGAATCTTGAATTTTCTTAAGAATTTTTGTTGAAATTATAATTTATATTAAAAATAAGCATTTTAAAACTTCCCCACAAAATTTTAAGAATTCCCAAATTTTTTCTAAAAATCCCAGAAATTAATATTTACAAGAATCTTGAATTTTCTTAAGAATTTTTGTTATAATTATAATTCATGTTAAAATTAATCATTTTTAAAACTTCCCCACAAAATTTCAAGAATTCCCAAATTTTTTCTAAAAATCCCAGAAATTTAAATTTAGAAGAATCTCGAATTTTCTTAAGAATTTTTGTTATAATTATAATTCATGTTAAAATTAATCATTTTTAAAACTTCCCCACAAAATTTCTAGAATTCCCAAATTTTTTTTAAAAATCCCAGAAATTAATATTTAGAAAAAACTTGAATTTTCTTAAGAATTTTTGTTTAAATTTATAATTTATGTTAAAATTAATCATTCTTAAAACATCCCCACAAAATTTCTAGAATTCCCAATTTTTTTTCTAAAAATCCCAGAAATTCATATTTACAATAATCTGGAATTTTCTTAAGAATTTTTGTTGAAATTATAATTTATATTAAAAATAAGCATTTTAAAACTTCCCCACAAAATTTTAAGAATTCCCAAATTTTTTCTAAAAATCCCAGAAATTCATATTTATAAGAATCTCGAATTTTCTTAAGAATTTTTGTTATAATTATAATTCATGTTAAAATTAATCATTTTTGAAACTTCCCCACAACATTATAAGAATTCCCAATTTCATTCTAAAAATCCCAGAAATTAATAATTAGAACAAACTTGAATTTTCTTAATAATTTTTGTTAAAATTTATAATTTATGTTAAAATTAATTATTTTCAAAACTTCCAAACAAAATTTCTGGAATTCCCAAATTTTTTTAAAAATCCCAGAAATTAAAATTTAGAAGAATCTCGAATTTTTTTAAGAATTTTTTTTGAAATTATAATTTATGTTGAAATTAATCATTTTTAAAACTTCCCCACAAAATTTCTAAAATTCCCAAATTTTTTTTAAAAATCCCAGAAATTTATATTTACAATAATCTTGAATTTTATTAAGAATTTATGTTAAAATTTATAATTCATGTTAAAATTAATAATTTTTAAAACTTCCCCACAAAATTTCAAGAATTCCCAAATTTTTTTTAAAAATCCCAGAAATTAATATTTAGAAAAAACTTGAATTTTCTTAAGAATTTTTGTTAAAATTTATAATTTATGTTAATATTAATAATTTTTAAAACTTCCCCTCAAAATTTAAAGAATTCCCAAAATTTTTCTAAAAATCCCCAAAATCCCAGAAAATAGCTAAATGTTGAAAATTATATATTTTTTCATAATTTTTGTTAAAATTAATTTTCTAGTAAATTTCTCATACAAATTTAAATAATTCCTAATAACATTCACCTCAATGAAAGCCATTCTTCTTTTAACAAAAAAGTCATTATTCTTTTCGCTGCCTATATTCCAACATATTCATATTAAAGCCAATTTTCATTTCTAAATCATTTATCATCAAGGTTGTTTTCTTCCAAGTCCTTCTTTTTTCTATTATTTCTATTTTTATTTGTTTGTGCCTGCTCTCAAAAGCTAAAAATAATTTAACAAAAAAACAGGTCTAACAAAAATCATGGCAAAAAATTATTTTTTATATTTCAGTATTAGAAAATAAAACCACAAACTGACAAAAGAAATTCGCACGAAATCTGTGAAAATTATTTGTTTTCATAACAAAGTGTGAAATGAAATGTAAAACGTTTTTTATTCCATTTGTGTTTTTTTTATTATTATTATTTCACTCATCCTTTTTCATTTACACAAAACTGCAAGTGGCAGTAAAGTAGAATCCTTTTTTTTAGTTGTCATACAATGGTTGAGGGTACAACAAAAAAATAGAGGACTTGGCAAAACTAAAAATGACAATATGAAATATAAGAAAAATCACCTTTTTATGAGTGAAAGTGAGAGATCATTCACATCATTTGCACACCCACAACGTGGTCATGATGAATATAAACACTAAAATAAATCAAGTCAAAGACAGAGAAAAGGGTGCTCGAAAAAGATGTAAATACTTACAGTTTAAAGCTAAATTTGAGATATATAAAAAAGTACGATTGAACATAATTAATGTAAAAATTTATTGAACTATAAATAGTCGTGACTATAAATAGAACCATGATTGAAGCTATATTTGAGCTATAAATAGCAACGATTGAAGCTAAATTTGAGCTACAAATAGAGCCACGATTGAAGCTAAATTTGAGCTACAAATAGAGCCACGATTGAAGCTAAAATTGGACTATAAATAGAGCCACAATTGAAGCTACAAACAGAGCCACGATTGAAGCTAAATTTGAGCTATAAATAGAGCCACAATTGAAGCTAAATTTGTGCTATAAATATAGCCACGGTTGAAGCTAAATTTGAGCTATAAATAGAGCCACGGTTGAAGCTAAATTTGAGCTATAAATATAGCCATGATAGAAGCTAAATTTGAGATATAAATAGAGTCACGATTGAAGCTAAATTTGAGCTATAAATATAGTCATGATAGAAGCTAAAATTGAGCTATAAATAGAGCCACGATTGAAGCTAAAATTGGACAATAAATAGTCACTTTTGAAGCTAAATTTGAGCTATAAATAGAGCCACGATTGAAGCTAAATTTGTGCTAGAAATAGAGCTACGATTGAAGCTAAATTTGAGCTATAAATAGAGCCACGATTGAAGCTAAATTTGAGCTATAAATAGAGCCTCAATTGAAGCTAAAATTAGACTAAAATAGAGCCACGATTAAAGCTAAATTTGAGCTATAAATAGAGCCTCAATTGAAACTTAAATTAGACTAAAAATAGAGCCACGATTAAAGCTAAATTTGAGCTATAAATAGAGCCATGATTGAAGCAAAATTTGAGCTATAAACAGAGCCACGATTGAAGCTAAATTTCAGCTATAAACAGAGCCACGATTGGAGCTAAATTTGAGCTATAAATAGAGCCATGATTGAAGCTAAATTTGAGCTATAAATAGAGCCACGATTGGTGCTAAATTAGAGTTATAAACAGATCCACGATTGAAGCTAAATTTCAGCTATAATTAGAGCCACGATTGAAGCTAAATTTGAGCTATAAATATAGCAACGATTGATGCTAAATTTGGGCTATAAATAGAGCCACGATTGATGCTAAATTAGAGTTATAAACAGATCCACGATTGAAGCTAAATTTCAGCTATAATTAGAGCCACGATTGAAGCTAAATTTGAGCTATAAATATAGCCACGATTGATGCTAAATTTGAGCTATAAACAGATCCACGATTGAAGCAAAATTTCAGCTATAATTAGAGCCACGATTGAAGCTAAATTTGAACTATAAATAGAGCCATGATTGAAGCTAAATTTGAGCTATAAATAGAGCCACGAATGAAGCTAAATTTGAGCTATAAATAGAGCCACGGTTGAAGCTAAATTTGAGCTATAAATATAGCCATGATAGAAGCTAAATTTGAGATATAAATAGAGTCACGATTGAAGCTAAATTTGAGCTATAAATATAGTCATGATAGAAGCTAAAATTGAGCTATAAATAGAGCCACGATTGAAGCTAAAATTGGACAATAAATAGTCACTTTTGAAGCTAAATTTGAGCTATAAATAGAGCCACGATTGAAGCTAAATTTGTGCTAGAAATAGAGCTACGATTGAAGCTAAATTTGAGCTATAAATAGAGCCACGATTAAAGCTAAATTTGAGCTATAAATAGAGCCTCAATTGAAGCTAAAATTAGACTAAAATAGAGCCACGATTAAAGCTAAATTTGAGCTATAAATAGAGCCTCAATTGAAGCTAAAATTAGACTAAAATAGAGCCACGATGAGAGCTAAATTTGAGCTATAAGTAGAGCCACGATTAAAGCTAAATTTGAGCTATAAATAGAGCCATGATTGAAGCAAAATTTGAGCTATAAACAGATCCACGATTGAAGCTAAATTTCAGCTATAATTAGAGCCACGATTGAAGCTAAAATTGAGCTATAAACAGAGCCACGATTGAAGCTAAATTTGAGCTATAAATAGAGCCATGATTGAAGCTAAATTTGAGCTATAAATAGAGCCACGATTGGTGCTAAATTAGAGTTATAAACAGATCCACGATTGAAGCTAAATTTCAGCTATAATTAGAGCCACGATTGAAGCTAAATTTGAGCTATAAATAGAGCCATGATTGAAGCTAAATTTGAGCTATAAATAGATCCACGATTGGTGCTAAATTAGAGTTATAAACAGATCCACGATTGAAGCTAAATTTCAGCTATAATTAGAGCCACGATTGAAGCTAAATTTGAGCTATAAATAGAGCCATGATTGAAGCTAAATTTGAGCTATAAATAGAGCCTCAATTGAAGATAAAATTAGACTAAAAATAGAGCCACGATTAAAGCTAAATTTGAGCTATAAATAGAGCCTCAATTGAAGCTTAAATTAGACTAAAAATAGAGCCACGATTAAAGCTAAATTTGAGCTATAAATAGAGCCATGATTGAAGCAAAATTTGAGCTATAAACAGATCCACGATTGAAGCTAAATTTCAGCTATAATTAGAGCCACGATTGAAGCTAAATTTGAGCTATAAATAGAGCCATGATTGAAGCTAAATTTGAGCTATAAATAGAGCCACGATTGAAGCTAAATTTGAGCTATAAACAGAGCCACGATTGAAGCTAAAATTGAGCTATAAATAGAGCCACGATTGAAACTAAATTTGAGCTATAAATAGAGCCACGATTGAAGATAAATTTGTGCTAGAAATAGAGCTACGATTGAAGCTAAATTTGAGTTATAAATAGAGCCACGATTGAAGCTAAATTTGAGCTATAAATAGAGCCTCAATTGAAGATAAAATTAGACTAAAAATAGAGCCACGATTAAAGCTAAATTTGAGCTATAAATAGAGCCTCAATTGAAGCTTAAATTAGACTAAAAATAGAGCCACGATTAAAGCTAAATTTGAGCTATAAATAGAGCCATGATTGAAGCTAAATTTGAGCTATAAATAGAGCCACGATTAAAGCTAAATTTGAGCTATAAATAGAGCCTCAATTGAAGCTTAAATTAGACTAAAAATAGAGCCACGATTAAAGCTAAATTTGAGCTATAAATAGAGCCATGATTGAAGCAAAATTTGAGCTATAAACAGAGCCACGATTGGAGCTAAATTTGAGCTATAAATATAGTCATGATAGAAGCTAAATTTGAGCTATAAATATAGTCATGATAGAAGCTAAAATTGAGCTATAAATAGAGCCACGATTGGTGCTAAATTAGAGTTATAAAGAGATCCACGATTGAAGCTAAATTTGAACAATAAATAGAGCGAAGATTGAGGCTAAAATTGGGGAACTACAGATTGCCTATATAAGAAGCTGCAATGAAGCGGAATCTGGACTATATAGGGAGTTAGGATTGAATGTGAATTTGGAGTTTATAAGAAATCTCGATTGAGGCTGCATTTGGATTATATTTGAAGCTTCAATTGAAGCTGAATTTTGATTTTATAAGGAATTCTTAATAAGGACCTGCGTTTGATGCCTCATTTGGTGTACAGTTTCCCTGCTAGTTGAATGATTTTCTCATCCCATGATTTTCTAATCTTTCTCTTTAATATTCATTGGCCTTAATCTAATTCCTTCGCAGTAGCTTGATGAAGAAATTGTTAATTCATATTTAATTTGGATAAAACCACGTGTTAAACTTTTTAATCTTAAATGAAATGCAAGTTTGATTGTGATGGTACGTTCGGCGTACTTGCAACACAAACAAAAAAAAGTGTAACAGAAAAATAGCAGCAAAAAGTAACACTTACAATGACTACAAATAACAAAAAAACACTGTTACATTTTATTTAAAAAAAAATATTTAAACCAAAAAACAGAAAAAAAGTGAAAGATTTCCACTTTTATACCCCATCTTTGTTTTGTGTTGCCTGGTGCAGGGGATGGAAGCAAAACGTTGCTCTTTTCTTTGCTGTTGTCGTCGAAACAGCAACTGTTTTGTACTAGTGAGTAGTGAGTGCAGTTTCAGTACAATATTTCAAGGATAAGTGGCTTTTGCCAGAATTTGTATTATTGTGATATTTTTCTCTAGTTTTGTTAAATATATAATTTTTTTTTTAGAAAAATAAAATCTTTTTGTGCATTTGATACCATTTTTGCTGCTGTTTGAGATGATGATGGGTATAAATCAGTGGTCGGCTTAAAGAGATCACGGATTTTAACAACATGTTATGCTCTCTCTTTCATTGTTGTAATCTGACCAGCAATTGTTTGTACTTTTTTCAACATTCGAGTTGTTTACAGCTAAATATCGGATTAGGTTCGCTCCCTGTTGACTATGACTGCCGACCACTGCTTTAAATACATATGGATGAGTGTTGGCTGGTTGGCTGTTCTTGTTGATGCATGCATTGTTTAGTTGCATGGTTTAGTTTGGTTTTTGTGCTGTGTTCTCGTTTGTTGAATGCTTGATGATTCTTTCTAGGATGATTGTTAAAGAATGTGTGTGGGAGTGTGTGTGTTTGTGCTTATGGTAATGATAATTTCAAGTGTTTTAATGGATTTTTCTAGTTTAACTTGTATTTTTAGTGATTAAAGTATTTGCAGAGCAACAGAAAATATGTACATATTTTCATTTCACTATTTTAAATTTAAACGTTTCATTTTCCAAATATGCCATTAAATTAAATTTACCTCCTACCCAGCAGCAACAGCATTTAAGCCAAAAATAAAGTGCTGTTTGCCATGAAATACATTTATTTGGTATTCTGCAAATACAGCTGATGAAATGCTTTTATGCACTTCATATAAATTAAAAGATTGTGTTGGTGGGTTTTTTTTTGTTATTTTCAGTTTCATTTGGAAGTTGTGAAAACAAGATTCAGTTTTTATTTCTCTAAAATCTTAAAGACTTTCGTTCCACAGCAGTAACAGATAGTTTGAAAAATAAAATTACTTAATTTTCTGCAATTCTAAGCAAAATTTTACAAAAGCTTTTAAGAGCTTTTAGTCTGTTTTAAATTGTTTGTCCATCTAAAGCTTTTTTGCAATAAATTTCTTTCTTAGGTAATAAAATTTAAATTTTATACAAACATTTTAAAATTTTAAGGAAAATTTTCCAAAAGCTTTGAAAGCTTTATTCAAAAATGTTTAAATTTTTTTTAAGAATTTAATAAAATTTTGTATGTTTAAGGAAATTTATGTAAAATTATAATTTTTTAAGGAAATTTAACAATTTTAATGAAAATTTCCAAAGAGCTTTGAAAGCTTTATTTGAACATTTTTCAAAATTTGTTAACAATTTAATGATATTTAATATTTGTAAGGAAATTAAAACAAAAATTTTATATATTTAAAGAAAATTTGAAAAAAGCATTGAAAAAAAGCTTTATTTGAAATATTTGCAAAAACTTTAATTTTTGCAATAAAAATTTACATTATTAAAGAAAATATTCAATAAAATTGTAGAAGTTTAAGTTAATTTATATAAAAATTATAAATGTTAAAGAAATATTACAATTTTAAAGATAAATTCCAAAGAGCTTCGAAAGCTTTATTGAAAAATTTTCAAAATTTGTTAACAATTTAATGATATTTAATATTTTTAAGGAAATTTAAACAAAAATTATAGATTTTTGATGAAATTTTAAAATGAGCTTTGAAAGCTTTATAAAAGCTTTTGTAAAAACTTTGATTTTTCCAATAAAATTTAACATTTTTAAAGAAAATGTTTAATAAAATTGTATATGTTTAAGGAAATTTATATAAAAATAAAAATTATAAATTTTTGAGGAAATTTTACAATTTTAAAGAAAATTTCCAAAGAGCTTTGAAAGCTTTATTGAAAAATTTTCAAAATTTGTTAACAATTTAATTATGATCAATATTTTATAGGAAATTAAAACAAAAATTATAAATTTTTAAGGAACATTTTAAAAGAGCTTTGAAAGCTTTATTGAAAAACTTTGCCAAAACCATGATTTTTCCAATAAAATTTAATATTATTAAAGGAAATGTTTTTTAAATTTAGGAAAATTTGAAAATTATAAAGGAATTTTATTAAAATTTCTGTATTAAGGAAAAAAGCTTTAAAAAGCTTTTAATATTTTTAAGCAAAATTCCTCTCAAACGCTAACTTTTTAATATTTGCGTTAAGAATATACAACTTTTAGCAAAATTTTAGCATTTTTAAAACAAATTTGTAAAAGCTTTTATAGAGCTTTAACAGTAAAAATAAAATTTTATAAATTTAAAGGTATTTTTAACCAATTTTAGTTAAACTATTATAAAATTTAAATTTTATACACACTTTTTAAGACAATTTTCAAAAGTTCTAGAAAAGCTTTATTTACAAATCTTTCCATAAACTATGATTTTCTCTATGAAATTTAATAATTTGAAAGGAAATGTTATAAAGTTTGAGGAAGTTTCAAAATTTTATAGAAATTTATTTAAATTCCTTAATAATAAAAAAAGCTTTAAAAGAGCTTTTATTGTAGAACATAGTTTTAATAAAATAAAAAGCTATTTTGTTAAATTTTTAATAAAAAAAAATAATAAATAGCTGATTTTTGCAATATTTTAACGTTTTCCATGGAAAAGCTTTTAAAGAACTTTTATCATATAACGAAAAATCAATAAAATAAAAGCCTTTTAATAATGTTGCTTAAATAAGTATGGTCTTTTAACATTAGTTAACTTATTTCCTAGAAATTTGCTACTAAGCTTTTTAAAGCTTTTTTAAACTAGTCAATTTTTTCTATATGAATTTGTATAAAAATTTAATATTTTTAATAGTTTTATAATTAAAATCTTCAAAATAGTTAAATTTTTTGTGAAAAGTGTGATTTTACCACATTTAAACGAATTTTTAGAAAAAAGCTTTTTGAAAGCTTTTACTATATATTTTAAATTTTAATAAAACAAAAGCTTTTTTAATGTTAAGTCAATAAATATATAATTTTTACAACTTTACCAAAAATTTTATAAAAAGCTTTTAAGAGCTTTTAATTATGAATCTAATTTTAATAAAATAAAAGCTTTTTTGTTATATTTTTATTGCAAATTGAATAAATGTATGATGTTTATAACATTTAAAACAATTTCTCGAATAAAGCTTTTGAAAAGCTTTATTTAAATAATATAATTTTAATAAAACAAAAGCTTTGTTGTTAGATCTTGATTAAAAAGGCAATATATAAAGGATTTTTGTGAAATACTGAAATGATTACGGTGGATGCTAGAAAAAGCTTTTAGCCTATAACATAATTTAAATAAAACAAAAGCTTTTTTTAAACATTTCTTAGTTGTTCAAACCTTGAATTAATTACCACTTCTTATGGTTCTCATCTTCGCTGGGCCACTTTTAAAATATTTAATTCCTTTAGGATTCTAAATACTTTTCTCTTCCTTATTTTAAGTAAAATAACAAGAGAGCTATGTAGGTTTCAAGCAGCACTCAATCATTTCAATTGCTCATTGTGCACTTTTAACTTGATATTTAATTTTCCTAGTTGAGTTGGTTGGTTAAATAAAAATTTATTTTTTAAAGTAATTACTTATATACTGGAAGTAGTGGAATCTTTTCCAACAATACCACTTGCCTGCCAGCCTTTCGAAACGCATTAATCCTGTAAGAGCTTTAAAATTGTTTTTGTAAAAACTTAACAGGATCAAGTTTTTACTGAAAAAAAAAAATAATGTAAATAGTTTCGGTATTACTCTAGTGGAAGTTGCAACAAAAGACGGGTTAAATTTACTTGTATATATACTTTACTTACATATTAGGGGTATAATGTAAGCATAGGGTGTGATTTTACAGGGTGGGCCAAAAGGAGTAATTGGAAATCTGGAGATTAATGTCTCAATTCAAAAGGGGTTGTCAGTAAAAAAAAAAATCAGTTGCATTCAAAAGGATCTGTTTTTAACCAAACGTTTTAGAAAATTATTGACAGCTGTCAAAAAATTTTTTTTTTTGACTGTTCGCGCGCAGTGAACTACCACGTAAACCAACCAACCAATCCATACCCTTTTTAAGAGGTATTGTTCCATGTAACTTTTACATTACATCAGTCTCTTTTACTCTACACTGACATTGAATTTGCACAGTTATTATACCCACCACCAAGATGGGCGATTTATTGAGTTTGTCATTCCGTTTGTAACACATCGTAATATTCATAGCAGGTATTAAAAAGTAACTCATAAATCAGACTTAATTTAACCGATGACATGGTTTATGATGGCTTTGAGGGCCGCTGTGGTTTGTGGCTTATTCACATAGACCTGGAACTTAAGTAAACTCCACAAGAAAAAGTCTAACGGTTTCAAATCGCACGATATTGGTGACCAGTTCACATCACCACCACGTGAGATGACCATGCCCTTATTCTGTATGTTGAAATCAACTCTCCGTAGCTTCCAAATAAATAACAAACATGATTCATACATCAATATATCCGCTATTGTTCCGGTTCGGTTGCTATTAAAATTCAAGAAAATCGGCCCACAAATGGCTGAGATATAAGCAAAAAACCACAACTAACTCGATTTTTTACCCATTTTTGATCCGTATTTATATCTGGATTACTAAGTCATTAATATACATAATATGGATATCTAATGATAGATATTTTAAAGGCCTTTCCAACGATATACATAACTACGTAGGAATTGGGACCTACAATGGATCAAAATCGGAAAAATATTTTTTAACCGAAATTTTTTTTTTCATAAAATTTTTTTTTTTTCCTAAAATTTATTTTAAATCATATTTTTCCACAAAAAAAATTAAAAATAAAATTTTTTGAAAAAAATTTCTTTTTTTCACAATTTTTATCTTAAAGTATTCTGTGGTGAAGGGTATATAAGATTCGCCACAGCCGAATTAGCTATGTTACTTGTTTTAATTCTTATTTATTTTTATTTTGACATACAGTAGTACATAATCATTAGTAAACTCACATACAATTTATCCAACCCAATACAACACAACACAACCATCCAAACGAAATTTATCTATCCATACATCCGTTGCTTGAAAAACAAAAAGATATAAATACAAATAAATACTCGTACGTGTATAAAAGAGATGTGGAAAAGCACCAGCAATAACAACACCAACAACAACAATAAATATTCCCAAGAATTATACAGAAATACATTTATTTTTATCTTTTTTTTCCGCTCTTTTTTCAGTTTCTTAACAATTTATAGTGTTGATTCATTTTTTTTTTGTAGATTTATTTTATGATCGCCTGGCAAAAGTAGAGCATTTTGTCTACCAACAAAAAGATACAGTCAGTCAAGTCAGTCGTCACTCACTGAGTGTCAGACGTCATTCCCCCATTCACTGATTGTTGTTGTTTTGTTTTGTTTTTGCTTCTATGAAAACGCCCACGTTAATTAAAATTTATACGAAAGAGTGCGAGCATGTATTCCCTGGCTGCAAGCATTTGTATCTATGGAACCTAGGACAATTTTTCTATTTTTATTCTATTTATTTCATGTAGATAGATAAAGATAAAGTTCGTTTTTTTAATTTGTAAAAAGATTTAGGATTTGTTTTAATTAAATTACATTTTAGGGGAAATTTAATAGTAACCCATTAAATGCTAACATTGTTAATATATATTTTGCTGAAATCAGCTTAACTACTATTTTCAGCAAATTATTTTTTTAAGCATTTTGATACACCCAGAGTCTCTGGCGGGAATCGAACCTGCAACCCTCTCATTGATAGCCCGGCACACTAATCTATCGGAGCAAAACTGTAAGAGCAAACTATTTTAAATAACACAATAATAACCATCTACTCTTGCACGAGCAGTTCTTGAAATTAGTTTACCGATATTAAAAAGTTGGCTGAAGCGCTGCGGTGACTTTGGATTCTAGACATTGTTCTCTCTCTCTCTCGAGCTTAAGAAGAAGTCGGGAGATTTTCCTGATCATTAAAAGAGCCTAGACACGATCAGCCTTGAACTTCGAGGAAATACAAGAAGTTGAGAGGCCTGTGTGGCTTTCAGAAGAAGAAGTTGACAAACCTGCATAGCATTTAGGCAGCGGTCATGGATTGATAAAAGGATCAGCACGGATCTATGACAGCTGATTAAAGGTAGGCTTGACGGATGAGTGAAACTAACACCAGCTAATAAAATCTACAACTTTGGATTCTAGGCAGTGATCGCTCTAGTTTCGAGCTTAAGAAGAAGTCTGGAGATTATCTCTAAAGTTCAGTAAGGAGATAATTAAAAGAGCTAGATCTTGCATAGACACGATCAGCCTTGAACTTTGAGGAAATAAAAGAAGTTGATAAGCCTGCATAGTTTTCAGACAGGGATCTAGTATAGAGATGATCTGACTTCAACTTTGAGCAAATAAAAGAAGTTGACAAGCCTGCATGGCTTTCAGGCAGCGGTCATAGATTGGAATAATTCAGATAGGATGATCAGCACGGATCTATGGCAGCTGATTGAAGGTTGGCTTGACGAATGATAGTTTCACTTATCCGCTAATACCAGCTAATGCAATCTACAACTTTGGATTCTAGGCAGTGATCTCTCTAGTTTTGAGCTTAAGAAGAAGTCGGTAGATTCTCTTTAAAGCTCGATAAGGAGAGCTAGGTCTTGCCTAGTCATGATCAGTCTTGAAATTCGAGGAAATAAAAGATGGTGATAAGCCTACATGGCTTTCAGACAATGGTCTAGTATAGAGATGATCAGACTGAAATTTCGAGATAATAAAAGAAGTTGACAGGCCTGCATGGCTTTCAGACAGCGGTCATAGTTTGCAATGATACATATAGGATAATCAGCTGATTGAAGGTAGGCTTGACGGATGAGTGAATCTAACACCAGCTAATGAAATCTACAACTTTGGATTCTAGGCAGTGATCTCTCTAGTTTCGAGCTTAAGAAGAAGTCGGGAGATTCTCTTTAAAGCTCGGTAAGGAGATCGTTAAAATGCTAGATCTTGCCTAGTCACGATCAGCTTTGAACTTCGAGGAAATAAAATAAGTGAACAAACCTGCATGGCATTTAGGCAGCGATCATAGATTGGAACAATCCAGATAGGAGGATCAACATGGATCTTATTGCAGCTTATTGAAGGCTAACACCAGCTAATGAAGTGAATTTTTTAGGAGTCTTTCTAATAAATAACACTGGGAAGAGTATACACAGCCACAGTGAAGGATCTACCCACAGCCAGAACATATTTTAATATATAAACCTGTTGAAGTTTATCGACATCACGGTACACAGTTATCTAGGGAGCTACAGTGTAACAACTTCGTCGGCAACTAAGCGAGTTAATTCGAAAAAAAATTTTTTTGGTGAAAAAAAAAATCGGCTTAAAAATACTTTTTTCCTGATTTTGGCCCAAAGATTGAAAATATTTTTTGGTGGAAAAATTTTCGAAAAAATTTTTTTTTAAATTTTTTTTTGCAAAATTTTTTGGGGAAAAATTTTTTTTGGTGAAAAAAAAAATCGGCTTCAAAATATTTTTCCCGATTTTGGCCCATTGCAGCTCCAAATTACTATGGCGTTGGAAAGGTCTTTCAAATATCTATCATTAGATATCCATAT
Organism: Calliphora vicina; assembly: GCF_958450345.1. Lineage (NCBI taxonomy): Eukaryota > Metazoa > Arthropoda > Insecta > Diptera > Calliphoridae > Calliphora > Calliphora vicina. The sequence goes on from NC_088783.1 coordinate 120,145,225, forward strand.
TATCTATATTAATGACTAAGTAATTCAGATATAAATCAAAAATAATTCAAAAATCCAGATCGTCATGTTTTGCTTATATCTCAGGCATTTTTGGGCCGATTTTCTTGATTTTTAATAGCAACCGATTTGGGACTATAGCTGATATATTGAGGTATGAATCATTTATGCTAGTTATTTGGGGGCTACGTTAAGCTGATTTCATCAAACAGACGGTCATAGTTAGAACGATTAAGCTATTTATAACTATTCAAAATATATAAACTTTATGGGGTTGCAAATGAAAAATGGAATGGAACGGAACGGAGGGGTTTCACCACTGTGCGCTAACCAAAATTTACATTATTTTTTAATATCGAGTATCATTAATGATTATATTATCCAAAGTAATTAGGAGATTGTTTTGTAGCATTGATTTAGTATGGCTTGTAATTAATTTTATGTAGATTTCTACATAAAATTTACAGATTTTGTTGATTCTTTTTTATACCTTATTTGTATATATGTATTTGTTTTTATTACTTTCATATCATTCTATTTTTTTTTTTGTATTTTTTTTTTATAAAAATGATGATAGGCATATTTTTTTTGTTTGTTTTTTTTAATAAATCTACCTTGTCGTTATATATGTATTGTTTGTATGTAAATCTTTGTGCAAATTTGTGTTTCATTGAGTTGTGTTCCTTGCCACCATAAAAAAAAATGAGACTTGAAATATTTACGTTTTATTTATTTTGAACTCCTGTCATTTCTACACCGGCAAAATAGGCCTATTTAGCGCGAATATACACAAAAATATTTAAATGAGAGTAAAAAGATGAAAAAGAATTTAACTTTAAAGGGAAATACTTTTTGAAAAACATCCTGTTTCCTGTTTGCCTACAAAACTGTTATCCCAATACAATAAGGAATATTAACATATATGCATATTTAACAGTGACATATGTATCTACTATAAATTCTAGTATAATTTTGAAATGTAATTGTCATTAACAAAACTTAATTATCATTTCTTGCTGGTTTCTTCTTTCTTCTCTTGCTGGTTTTTGTTAAATTAGTCAAGTCACTGGTCACACCGCTCATTAATTTTTCTTTGCTTCATTCATTGTTTCAAGTTTACCTCTGATGATAGCCCAGCAGCTGTAATTTGTTCGTTCATTCATTCATTAATTCATTCATTTATTTAAAATTGCTGTTGATGATCATTATTTCATATAGCAACCAACCAACCAACCAACCAACCAACACTTCCAATTCCATTATTCATTTGTTTTGTTCCTTCTCAATGCAAGTGAGTGAGCGAGCGAGCGAGTCAGAAATTAATTTCAACATCAACATTCGAATTATTCGCTTAATGCCAGGCGCACAGCAAAATGTGCCAGTAAAAAGCGGTAAAAGTTATTTCGTTGGCATGCAATTGGCATGAAAGCAATCTACAGAATATATATTGTAGTATTCACACCTTCCCTCCTCTCTACATTTATCCACAACCTAGCAGTTCAAGTATTTGTGCAATACACATATTTTGTTTGTGTGTTTTTATTATTTTCTCAAGTACATACATTCATACATACTTATACACTTGCTGATTCAATAAAATGTTAAAATTTATTTTGTACTCTTTGTGCTGGTTTTCTGATATGAGAGTGAAGTAGGGTAGCAAATAAAATTCTGTATAATACGCAAGTTTCTTGCCAAAGAGCGAGTATTATTATAATCAATAGAATACAGGGTATTGTAAAGAAAGTTTTGTGAAAAACTAGATTTTTGGTAAAAAAATTCCGGGGATTTTGGGATTTTTGTTAAATCTTTTTGGGATTTGAAAAATTTTAATTTTATTGCCTATAAAATTATTTAGACAATATAAAAAGCTAAAAATTTGTTCGAATTCCTTACAAAATATATCTGGGATTTGGGAAGTTTTAATGAAACATTTTGGGAATTCACAAATTTTTATTTTATTGCAGCTGCGATTACTTATCTAATATAAAACTCGAACAAAAAATAAATTTCCTTTAAAAAAAATTCCGGGGATTTTGGGGATTTTGTTAAAACTTTTTGGGATTTGAAAAATTTTAATTTTATTGCCTATAAAATTATTTAGACAATATAAAAAGCTAAAAAAATTTCGAATTCCTTGCAAAATATTTCTGGGATTTGGGGAGTTTTAATGAAACATTTTGGGAATTCACAAATTTTTATTTTATTGCAGCTGCGATTACTTATCTAATATAAAACTCGAACAAAAAATAAATTTCCTTAAAAAAAATTCCGGGGATTTTGTTAAAACTTTTTGGGATTTGAAAAATTTTAATTTTATTGCCTATAAAATTATTTAGACAATATAAAAAGCTAAAAAAAATTTCGAATTCCTTGCAAAATATTTCTGGGATTTGGGGAGTTTTAATGAAACATTTTGGGAATTCACAAATTTTTATTTTATTGCAGATGCAGTTGCTTATCTAATATAAAAATTTAAAAAAATAAATAAATTTCCTTTAAAAAAATTCCTGGGATTTGGGGAATTTTTTAAAAAAAATTGGGAATTCTATAAAATATTTTAATAATATCAAAATTAATGAAAAAATTTAAAAAGAATAATAATTTATCCGAAAAACATTATAAAACCATATTAATTTCCTTACACAAATTTTCTGGGATTTTGGGGATTTTGTTAAAACTTTTTGGGAATTGAAAAATTTTTATTTTTTTGACAATAAAATTATTTAGACAATATAAAAAGCAAAAAATTTGTTAAAATTCTTTACAAAATATATCTGGGATTTGGGGATTTTTGTTGAAACATTGTGGGAATTCACAAATTTTTATTTTAATGCAGCTACAATTACCTATCTAATATAAAAATCGCAAAAATAAATAAATTTCCTTTAAAAATATTTCTGGGATTTGGGGAATTTTTTAAACTAAATTTGGGAATTCTAAGATTTCAAGTTCTTTTATTATAAAAACATTGTTAAAAAATCAAAAGAAATAAAAAATTTAAAAAAAAAAAATATTATAATTTCCCCGAAAAACATTTCTGGGATTTGGGAATTTTTAGAAAACTTTTTGGGAATCTCAAGTTTTTTCAGCTGAATGAAAATTTAAACCACCCATTATTAAATTTTTTCATATACATACTTTCCCTTTTTTATGTACACCAAAATAATTCATCCCCTAACTACCTATCTCAAACAAAACTTTGTAAACTTTTTCATCTAACCTACTTTTCGAATAAGACTTTCAAAGCCTTTCTCAATTTTCTGTCAGCCTGATGCAATCTATGTGTTGTCATAACTCAAGTTCACGTCACAATAATATGGGGAAATTGACAGACAGACAGACAGACAGACAGACAGAGAGAGAAAAAACATATAGAAAAACAGCATTATTGTATTCGATTTTTCCTTTTTCTATTAACTACATTGATAATAGTTAAGAACAAGTAATAGAGCTATATTTGGCTGTGCCTAATCTTTGGAAAAAAAATCGGATTTAAAAAATGTTTTTCCCGATTTTTACCCTTTGTAGATCCGAATTTTTATGGCGTTTTATAGATCTTTGAAATATCTATCATTAGATATCCATATTGTCTATATTAATGACTTATAATACAGATTTATATAAAAATTAGGTCAATCGAGGTAGTCGTGGTTTTCTGCTTATATCTCAGCTATTTGTGGGCCGATTTTCTCGATTTTAAATAGCAACCGAACCGGGACTATATAGGATATATTGATGTATGAATCATGTATGCATGTTATATGGGGGCTACGGAAAGTTGATTTCAACATGCCGCTAATGATCCAGAATATTTACATTTACTTTATGGGGTCTCTAATGACAAATGTAGAAATTTACCACTCATGGTGTAGGTTATTAAAATATTTACTATTAAGTTTTACTACTTAAACACTTACCGAAATAGTGTAATTACTAGAATAGTAAAGAGGCCGGTGCTGAATATAATGTTTTTGTAATGAAAATTAAATTTTTTATTTATTGTCTACAAACAACAATAACAATTGCCAAAGTAAATGTTGAAATATAATCAATTAATGTCAATTAATGGAGAAATAGAAATGTAATTGAAAATTTGCATGTTATTAAGAAAAACGGAAAAGAACCATTTAAATATTGTTACGAAATTGAAATTACTGCTGCTTGCAACATTAATTGTGTTTATAAACATTTCCATCTGTAGAAACTTGTACTTATAAACAATGTTGATGACACGTTGTTATTAACACTGTTTATAAGTATGACAAATATTATTTTAAAACAAAATAAAGCAAATTTGAAAGTTTATGTTAAACATTATTATTAATTGTCAAGACTGGCAATAAATTCATTAACATTTTTTTTTTCTACATTACCCCACTTGGGGGCATTTGGCTTCCACAAAGCATCTCCATCTTGTACGAATTGTTGAAGTAAATTCTTTAACATATATACATATATTGCAGCAAATGTCAAAATTATGTTACATATATCCAGTGAAGACTCATCTTTTATCCCCTGTCTATACTTGATACATTTTTATCATAATAAACGTCAAAATGGTTGTCAATATAAAAAAATTATCAGATATAGTTGCAATTTATTAGTATTATTGCTTCGTTATGACAAAATTGTTAGTGCTTTTGCTCAGACAACTTTGTCTTGACAACAAACGTCATTTATTGTTATGTTAAATATTTGTCAAGTATAGGCAGGGGGTTACGTACCTGGCAATAATTGGGAACATAAATTGTAAAGTTTGGTTGTCAAAAATACACGCTCCAGTTGAGTACATAATTATTAACAAGTTTATTGCGCATGGAGACACAGTAAGAAAGAGCCTGACACGAAACAATTGATTATCGACGTTTATGAATTAATTAAACTAGTGCTAACCAAAGGACCAAAAGCATTAATTTTTCGGAATCGCAATATTTCGGCCGAAGACTTGTCAACAATCAATTACTTGGTTGATAAATATGGAATCGAGAACGAGCCGAAGACTATAACTACTGTCACGTTTTCCAGAGTAGTTGTTGCATACGCTCCATATGCTTTTAAACTTCTGCTGGACGAGCCAAACCTGCATAGACCTGTTTCAACTATGGCCATGGAGGCGCTTGGCTACCCTAAATTTCCGACATGCCTGACAGGAGCTTTTATTTTTCCAATGGTTTGTGACCAAAAAGTTAAACGACCAGTGTTCGCCATGATGCTAGCAGCTCTTCATTACATGATAGAGGAGTCTTTTGTGTTTGCACGAAAAAAAAACCCAACTGAGGCTGAGAAAGCACAGCAGGTATTAATCAGCATAAGCTACGCAAGATCAAGGATGCAAGATAATTTTACTTTTACAATTTATACAAAAGCTGCTAAGGAGCTTATACAGGATAATATACCTGATGAAGACACAACCGAAACTTGGATAAACAGTTTTAAAAAGGCCTTCCCCAAAGTAAACGTTCTTTTGGATTTGGGCTTAACAATTTTGTAATTAAATATATCCAAAATTTATTTTGTTTTCTTTTTTTTCTAATTACATAATCTCACTTTGTTTAATAGCCATCCATGTAATGAATTTAATTTTTTAATATTTTGCTTTTTTTTATTAATTACTTTACTTTGTTTAATAGCCATCCATGTATTGATTTGAATTTTTTTAAATAAATAACATGTGTTTTAAAATAATAAAGGATTGTGTTTATTATAATTTGTATTTGTTATTGGAAATTTTATTATAAATGCTGTTTTTTAATCCCCATAGAATTTCCGAAAGGGTTAAATTTTTTTTTTAGAAAATTTTCAATACAATTTTGTTTTTGGTAAAACTTGCAAGATGTCTATTATTAATTTCAATTTTAAATGGAAATTCTTCTCAATTTTATTTAGATTTTTCATATTGAAATAAAGGATTGTGTTTATTACAAATTTTATTATAAATCGATGGCTTAATATAGAAAGGTCGTATCTCGTTTTTTTTTTCAAAATCGGGTTTTTTACATATTCTGGTAGACAAAACAAAAATAGACCTCCCATAAAAAATTCAGTTTCCTATGTTGACGAATAACAGATTTACAGTACATAATTTAAAAAAACCCTAACTCATTTCAAAAATTGTTTGAAAGAAAAACCCCTAACTCATTTAATGTTGAATGCATATTTTTTGGTTTATATTAAAACAAACCACTTGTCTAAAAGTATTTTTTGATATATTACAAATTTTTATTTGTTTTTCTTTTCACTTTCAGATTTTATTAAGTTTTTTCCTTCTCCTGTAAAGTTACTAAAAGTTGAGATACGACCTTTCTATATTAAACCATCGAAATGCTGTTTTTTAAGCCCCATAGAATTTAAGAAAGGGTTAAATTTTGTTTTAGAAAATTTTCAAATTTTACTTTTTAGGTAAAATTTTAATTTATTTTTTTTTTTAGAAAAATTCAACCTTTTTCTTTTAAATAAAATTATTTTTCTTTGTAAAATTTGAAATTGTGAACTTTTTTTAACATTTTGAAATATTTTTTTAATCAAATTTTGAATTTTTATTTTGGAAAAATTTTACTTTTTAATTAAAATTTTCTTTTGTGTTACATATTAATAAAATTTTGTTTTGTGTTACATATTAATAAAATTTTAATGTTTTAATGTTTTTCCATGACATGGAACAATTGAAGATCGACGTTTTTAAATTAATTAAATTAGTGCTAACCAAAGGCCCAATAGCATTGACTTTTCGGAATCGCAATATTTCGGCCGAATACTTGTCAACAATCAATTACTTAGTTGCTAAATATGGAATCGAGAACGTGCCGAAGAATAAAACTACAGCCGCGTTTTCCAGAGTAGTTGTTGCATTCGCTCCATGTGCTTTTAAACTTCTGGTGGACGAGCCAAATCTTTATGATTTTTTTGTGCGTGTAACCGCACCAAACGGTGTATTTTGCTGGATGTAATGGGCTCCGTAGGATCTGTTTATTAACAAACCCGTTAAGTCAAAAATGAGCATCGATTTTGATGATTTGCCAGAGTATACTGATCATAAATGTCGTAATTCGTAAGTTCATTTATAATAAAGTTTACAAATAAATTTGCAATAAAAACAATCCTTTATTTTAAAACATTGTAATTTATTAAAAAAAAATCATTTCAATACATGGATGGTTATTAAACAAAGTAAAGTTAAGTAATAAATAAAAAAAAGAATGCAATATGTTTAAAAATTCAATTCATTGCATTACATTACATTAAACAAAGTGAGATTATGTAATAAGAAAAAGAAAAGAAAATATTATTTAGATACATTTAATTACAAATTGTTAAGCCCAAAGACAAAACAGGGTCTTCATTAGGGAAGGCTTTTTTAAAACTGTTTATCCAAGTCTCGGTGGTGCCTTCATCAGGCATATTATTCGTTATAAGCCCGGTAGCATATTCTTTAAAAAATTTAAAATTATAATCATCTTGCATCCTTGATCTTGCGTAGCTTATATTGGTATTATACTGCTGTGCTTTCTCAGCCTCAGTTGGGTTTCGCTTTCGTGCGAACACGAAAGACTCCTCTACCATGTAATGAAGAGCTGCTAGCATCATGGCGTACACTGGACGTTTAACTCTTCGTTCAAAAACCATTGAAAAAATAAATGCTCCTGTCAGGCATGTCGGAAATTTAGGGTAGCCAAGCGCCTCCATGGCCATAGTTGAAACAGGTCTATGCAGGTTTGGCTCGTCCAGCAGAAGTTTAAAAGCATATGGAGCGTATGCAACAACTACTCTGGAAAACGTAACAGTAGTTGTATTCTTCGGGTCGTTCTCGATTCCATATTTATCAACTAAGTAATTGATTGTTGCCAAGTCTTCGGCCGAATTACTGCGATTCCGAAGAGTCAATGCTTTTGGTCCTTTGGTTAGCACTAGTTTAATCAATTTAAAAACGTCGATCTTCAACTGTTCCGTGTCAGGCTCTTTCTTACTGAAAATGTTTTTGATGGTGCAAACCGTAAATCTTTCAGGTGGAGGAAATCTGAGCAAAATATCCATCTTAACGTACGTTCCATCACTTTGTAGGCAGAATATTTCATTGTCGGAGGAGGACATTCTAAATTTTTAATATAATACGTGTTAAGCTTACAGTTAAACAAAGAAATAACACAAAGTATATATATATATATATTCTGTGGAAATAATGTCTATCCAGCACAAAAATGTATTTTGTTTTGCGTCAGCTTTTTTAAAACGTTTAAGGGGGGATGTACAAACATAAATTTAGTTGAATTCAAGCATATGCCAATTTAGCGATTTTCAATAAACCAAAAGATGCATTTGTTTTGAAAAAACTGACATAACATGGTTTCTCCACGCGCAATAAACTTGTTAACAATTATTTACTCAAATGTCAAATTCTATTGTGAACATCATGTTCACGTGTGGACAACAGAAACATTTATTTGCACAGTAATGTATTGAGAAATAATATTATTAAATTTTTGTTTAAAGAAATAATGTTGGCAATATATTGCTTTACCTAATATGCCTACCACCGAAACTTGGATAAACAGTTTTAAAAAGGCCTTCCCTAATGAAGACGTTCTTTTGGATTTGGGCTTAACAATTTTTTAATTAAATGTATACAAAATTTATATTGTTTTCTTTTTCTAATTACATAATCTCACTTTGTTTAATAACCATCCATGTAATGTAATACTATGAATTGAATTTTTTAACATTTTACATTCTTTTTTTATTAATTTAATAATAATCAGCCATGTATAGAATTGAATTGATTTTTTTTAATAAATTACACTGTTTTAATATAAACGATTGTGTTTATTGCAAATTTTATTATAAATGAACTTTCGAAAGCATTAACTGTCAACGGACTATTCGTTTTGCGCTTATTTTTTTGACATTTATGATCAGTATACTCTGGCAAATCATCAAAATCGAAGTTAATTTTTGACTTAACGGACAGACCCTATAGACTCCATTACATTTAGCAAAATGCACCATTTGGTGCAGTTTACACGCTTGTGGCATCATGGAAACATATTTCTTCAATGGAGATCGTTACCGCGCCTGAACAATGATTTTTTTGGTTGAAAATATGAATGAAATTGATCCGGGCCAGATGTGGATTCAACAGTATAGCGCTACGTCCCATACCACGACCGCAACCATCGATTTATTGAAATCAAAATTTGGCGATAACTTGTTTTCTTGAAATGGAACTTTCAATTGGCCTCCAGGGTCGTTGAGAACATACAGAAAAGTCCAAATGAAATTTAGAATTTCTATTTAAAATCGATAAAATTTCAATTAAATGTTGAATAATAAATTAAAATTTTATTTAAAAAACTAAATATTGAAAATGTTAAATAAAAAGTAAAATTTTTCTAAAAAAAAATAATTTTGTATTTTAAATATTGAAAATTTTAATAAAAATTAAAATTTGACTAAAAAATTAGAATTTTATTAAAATAGTAAAATAAATAATCTTTCCAAAAAAAAAATTCAAAATTTTTTTTTAAAAGAAATATTTTTTAAAAAAAATAGGTTGGCAATTTTACTATGATTTTTCTGAAAACCAAAATTAAAAATTTTATTACAAACTATTGTAAATTTTGACAAATTTTACTATGATTTTTTTGTTACAAAAAAACTAAATGTTGAAAATTTTACGAAAAAGCAAAGTATTGAAAATTTTACCATGAAAATCCAATTTCCATTGGAATTTTATAAAAAATAAACAAAACTTTGAAAATTTTACTATAAGCAACACTTTTCTAAAAAAAAACAAAATTTTGAAAATTTTATTTAAATAAAAAATAAAATTTTGCAAATTTTACAAAAAAAAAATAAATTTTTCAATTTTTAAAATTTTTCTAAAAAACAAAATATTGAAAATTTTAATAAAAAAAAACAAAATAAAATTTTAGTAAAATATTCAATAATTTGAAAGTAAATTTTTATTTTGTCTTAAGTTCATTTGTTATAATTATGTATTCTGTAATAATAAAAATAATAATAATCACTGCAAATCAAAATTTTTAAAGTTTTACTTGAAATTTGGCCATAATGTCCAAAGCGCTCTCAAATATCTAACATATAAGCAATAGAAATATCATGTGAATCCTTTCTTAAAGAATTTTTTCCCTTCAGAAATCGACTATTGCCAGTTTACTTAATAACAAAAGCAACAATACTGAAGCGTGAAATTTGTAATACAAATATTATCAAGTCTTTTTAATTATCCCCCTGTTTAGCAAATCATTGAAAAGTGGTTAATAGTTTTGTGGTTTTATTACTGTATTTATTATAAGTTTATTGTTTTATTTTTACAATACATTTTATTTATATAGTTTTTAAACATTTAGCATACACTATTATAGTTATATGGAGACTTAAATTGTTAACATCAATTATAAAATAGATTTTTCTCATAATTTTTTTTATTTATTTGTTTGTTTTGTTTTTTATTATATATTTAAATAGTTTTATATATAATAATATATAAGATTGAACACTTAACTAAATAGGTTATTAAAAAAGAAAAAAGAAAAATAGTTGAAAATATAAAAAAAGGGAGTTAAAATGAAAAAAGGCAAAAAATCAGCAACAGAAAACAAATAAATAAAAGAAATAGAAATAGAATATACATTTTCATAATATTTAAAAGCTTTTAGAATAACAATAATATAGCTATTCAAATACATAGTTTACTACAAGATTAAGTTAAGTTTTTTTTGTAAACATTTTTTTGTTCTTCAGTAATTTGGTTTTAGTGTTAATTTACTATTAACACCACCACCACCGCCCATTTGAAAATGTCTTACATTGGCCGCATTACTTTGATTATTCATTTGTTCCATGGAGATTTTACTTTTTTTCATTGTTGGCGCCCCTTGTTGACATGAGGGCATTGTATGTTAGAATAATCTCTTCTCGTAGGAGAACAGACCATGTACATTACCTTCCAATTGAGCGGAATGGGTACGTTTCATGAAACGCAATTTGCCAGTGTAAATCGAAGCGCGCAACTCTTCAATGGAGCGGGAGCCAATATCTTGTAAACTATGCTGCAGACCCACTTCCAAATAGGGCAAATAGCGTAGCACTGAACCCTTGTCCACAATGCTGCCACTAACACCTTGAGCCACCTTCAATTTGTCCATATCATTGTGATAGTAGCGAGACATGGCCGCCCCCTTGGCATCACGTCTCTCCATAGCCTCTAGGGAACCCATACCGCGATATTTCTTCAAGCGCACACCATCCGAGAAGAAGTATTCACCGGGTGCTTCTGAGGTGCCAGCCAACAAAGAGCCCATCATGACTGCACTTGCTCCCAAGCACAAAGCCTTAACAATGTGACCAATAGACTGTATGCCACCATCGGCAATAATGGGCACTCCAAATTGTTTGGCATAGGAGGAGACTTGGTAGACGGCGGTGGCTTGTGGACAACCACAGGCCATCACCTCTTGGGTAATACAAATTGAGCCAGAGCCCATGCCTACGCGCAACGCATCAACGCCAGCATCAATAAGATTCTTGGCTTGGGCACGGGTAACAACTAAAAAGAGATTTAAAAGATAACAGAAAAACCGTAAGGTTGAGGATGAGCTCATGAAATGAGAGTATTAGAGTAAAGGGAATAACACTATTTGTTAAAATATCTATAGGGATGTAATCGATTGAGTATGAGTGGTTTTCAAGAGTTTAAGTGAAAGCTAACAATGTTTTGAAATGTGGGAATTGCTTAAATAATTTATACTCTTAGTAAAACATGTCGAAATCTATTAAATTTACCAATAATTTAAAAGAAAAACATGATTTTGAAAAAGACAGATTGAGGTTAGAATGAACTTTTGTTAATATTGCCCATAAATCTTCAATATAAATTAATAATTTATTATACAAATTGTAATATTTGTTAAATACTATTAAATTTAGTAATAATTACAAAGAAAATCTTAATTTTAAAAAAGTTGTTTTTGAGGTTAGAATGAAATTTTGTTAATAACATAGAGATATTTCAAGACAAATGGAAAATATTTTTTACAAACTATAATATTTGTAAAAAAAACTTTTATAGGCTTTGAAAAACACATAGAAAATCTTGATTTTAAAAAAATATTTTGAGGTTAGAATGCATTTTTAAAAAATTATTGCAAATATTGCTTAACTATTTTATACACTTGATAAAACATGTTGAAAACTATTAAATTTACTAATAATTTAAAAGCAAACCATGATTTTGAAAAAAAAATGTTGAGGTTAGAATGAACTTTTGTTAATATTACCCATAAATCTTCAACATAAATTAAAAATATTTTATACAAATTGTAATATTTGTTAAATACTATTAAATTTTGTAATAATTAGAAAGAAAATCTTAATTTTAAAAGAGTTGTTTTTGAGGTTAGAATGAATTTTTGTTAATAACTTGAAAAATTTTCAAGAATATTTTATACAAACTATAATAGTTGTTAAAAATTTTCCAAGCTTTGAAAAAATCACAAAAACATCATGATTAAAAAAAAAATTATTTTGAAATAGGAATGAATTTTTGTTAGTAATATGAAAAGTATTGCAGTTATTGCTTTAATATTTTATACAATTAATAAAATACGTTAAAAACTTTTTTATTTACTAATAATTTAAATGAAAATGATTTTGAAAAAAAATATTTTTGAGGTTAGAATGTACTTTTGTTAATATTGCCCATAAATCTTCAAGTTAAATTAAAAATTTATTATACAAATGAAAATATTTGTTAAATATTTTTGAATTTAGTAATAAATACAAAGAAAATCTTAATTTTAAAAAAGTTGCTTTTGAGGTTAAAATTAACTTCTGTTAATAACTTGAAGATACTTTATTTTATACAAAGTGTAATGTTTGTTAAAAACTTTTCTAGGATTTGAAGAATTCAGAGAGAATTTATTTTGAGGTTAGAATGAATTTGTGTTGATAACTTGAAATATATTGCAGATATAGCTTAAATATTTTATACGCTTGATAAAACATGTTGAAAACTATTAATTTTACTAATAATATAAAAGCAAATCATGATTTTGAAAAAACAAATTTTGAGGTTAGAATGAACTTTTGTTAATATTGCCCATAAATTTTAAGATAAATTAAAAATATTTTATACAAATTGTAATATTTGTTAAATACTATTAAATTTAGTAATAATTACAAAGAAAATCTTAATTTTAAAAAAGTTGATTTTAAGGTTAGAATGAACTTTTGTTAATAAGTTGAAAAATCTTCAAAATAATTAGAAAATATTTAATACATGTTATTTTATTAGCTGAAAACTATAATATTCTTTAATAATTTAAATGAAATTCCTGATTTTTAAAAAGTTATTTTTGAGGTTAGAAACAATTTTTGTTAATAACATGATAAATCTTCAAGATAAATATAAAATATTTTATACATATTGTTTTATTAGCTGAAAACAATTATATTAATTGAAAATTTTAAAGAAATTCGTGATTTAAAAAAAAAGTTCGAGGTTAGAATAATTTTTTTTTAAATAACTTTGAAAATCTTTAAGTTAAATAAAAAATATTTTATATATTTATTTTTTCTATTTGCAAAAAAAACTATTAAATTCTTAAATCAATAATTGTTTATACAAATATTTTGGTTTGGCTATTATGTATATTAAAATGTTGCTGAACTGTGTGTGAAAAATGTTGCTTATAAATGATTATAAACATTTTATGATTGATTAAAGTTAGATGTTTTATGTATGAATATCCTAGACAATGGATTTTTTCCAAATAAATAAAACAGACATAATTCCCAAGAAAATCTTCAAAAGTTTTAAAATTTTAATAAATATATCATTTAACTCACCATTTCCGCCAATAACCTGCAACTCGGGATAGGTGGTCTTAATAAACTTAATCATTTCAACTTGATACATGGAGTTGCCTTGAGACGAATCCAAAACAATAACATCAACACCGGCGGCCGCCAACAGTTTAAGACGATCCTTGTCCTCGGGCCGTGTACCGATGGCGGCACCCACCAACAACTGTTTGTTGCTGTCCTTTGAGGCATTGGGATAAGAACGAGCCTTTTTCAAATCTGTGCGTGCTATAAGGGCCACCAATTCGCCATTTTCATTGACGATGGGCAATTTACCCTTTTTGCTCTTTTCCAAAATGTCATTAGCCATGGGTAGATTAATGCCATTGGGAGCAGTGATCAGATCAGTGGTCATTATGGTGCCCAATTTGATTTCAGGCTGGTTTTCGCGAAAATCAATGTCGCGCGACGTCACAATACCCAACAATTTGCCGCCCAACTTGCCGTTGGCGGTAATGGGATAGCCGGTAAAACCGTTTTTACGGCGGGCCTCCAAAACATCACCCACGGTTTGGTCGGGCGACAAAACGGAGGGATCGCGTATGAAACCATGTTTGTACTTCTTTACCTTGTGCACTTCATTGGCCTGGTATTCGGGGGTGCAGTTGTGGTGTAAAATGCCAATACCACCACCCAACTAAAAATTACCAAAGAAAATTGAAAAATTAATGAAAAATCATTTAGTTTTGTTAATATTGTGTTGTGTATTGGGTATTTGTGAGGGGGTGGAAAATGATTTCATATACAAAATCAAAGTAACTTACCGCCATAGCAATAGCCATTTCAGATTCTGTAACAGTGTCCATGGGGGAGGAGACCAAGGGAGCGCGTAATTTTAACTTCTTGGTTAAAGGAGAGCTAAGATCTACTTCTTCGGCAGTAAAATCTATAAAACCGGGCAGGATAAGGAAATCACTAAGAACAAAATACAAAAATAAATTGTTTAAAAAATATTTATTTATAACAAAAATAAGTCAAACTCACTTGTAGGTCAAACCCTCGGCATTGGCAAACAAGTCTTGGCAAGACAAACCATCTTGTAAGTTTTCATCAGCAGAAGAGGTTGCAAAACCATTAGTGGGCACTACGTTAGCTGACATATTGTGGCTGTTTGATATTCTTCAAAATGTTATAAGCTTATAACTTAAGGATAAATGGAATTTCTTTATTTTGTTGTTTTAATATTTTGGCACTAACAAAATCTTCAAATTTTATTAACGGCGTAATTTGAAAATTTTTAAACAATAAACATTTACACAATATGCAATATTAATTTAAAAACGTTTTTATGCAATTGCCTGTTATACTTTAACACAATTTATTAAATTTCTTCAATTAATAATTAATGCAGCGAATGTTGACTCTAGAATTGGCAAACAAAATAAATGAAAACAAATAAAATAAACGTAAAATCTGTTCTAAACTTTTTTTTGTTCTTGAAAAAATTTCATTTTTTTCTGTATTATTGAAAAGCACATTTTTTTCCGGAATATTTACCTTCCGTAGAGATGCGTTGCTCTCAATGAATCGACACCAAATGAGCAAAGGCGAAGAGGTAGATAAAAGGAAAACTACGGATGAAATGAACGCACAAAGCAACCACGTGTACCCCATAGTTGTAAGAAAAGTAAACTTAATTGTTTTAAACAAATAATTATAATAATATATTTAAAATATTTTCAGACATTAATAAATTACAAAATTCATTTATTTATTAAAATATTTCAACATTTTAATTCATAAATTAAATAAAACAAAAAGTACGCTTTAAAGCAACTCTGCAGTGTCTACATTCATAAATCAACACTGAACATACCCTCTACGAACAAAACATTAAAGAGAATAACAACAAAATTTATGACAGTTCTCTTCAATTAACTAAAAAAAATCATAACATAGATTATTTTGGGAAAAAATATCATAAATTATTGCAAAAATTAAAGATCTTGTTATTAATTATAAGTAAAACATGAGTTTACCTCCTGCTTTGCTGGCCAGATTGGCCCAACGTGGCTTGGTTAATAAACAAAAAGCCCAAAAAGAAAATGGTAAGTTAACTTAACAAATCAATAGAGTTTTATATTAATTTAATAAATTTGTTTATTTAAAAATATAGATCCTCCTAATTTAGCATCAGCGGCTGAAAATGAAGAAGTCATTGCAGAAGATTATGATGAAATGGATAGTGACCATCAGCCGCAACAAAATTCCGAAGAATATCAATATCCCACACAATACGATTTGGATCATGACCAAATACGCAAACCCACTGAGGACAACAATTGGTTGTCCCAAATGAAAGTGCGCATGGGAGAGGCCGGCTCAGCGGCCGGTTACAAATGTTGTCCCAACAAATATAATGTGTGGCACAAGTGTACGCTGTTCTGTGTCAATAGATGGGGTGAGGGCATAACCAAACCTTCGGCTGAATACATGAAACGTTATAAGCGTTTGGTACGCAAATACCCTTTGCCCAAAGGTTGGTTGGAATTGTATGATCCCGGCTGTGGTTGTTTTTATTTCGCCAGTGAGACTGATAATGTAGTCTCTTGGCTGCCACCCACACATCCCAAATCGGAGGTGACCAAAAGTGCGGCCGCTGTAAGAAAACAAATGGAAGAGTCAACGGGAGAGCAGGATAGTGATGGCGAACCCATGAGTGATGTAGAAGATGAACCAGTTAAAGAGTCGGCCCAGGCCAGGCATCATCGTGAAGTAGAGGAAATAATAAATGCCTCCTTAAGGCCCAAATCACCGCGCACTTTAGATTCGCATGAGTTTCCTTCATTGCAAGAAATGGCTGGCAGTCCAACTGTAGCCTTGCCACGCAAACAAAAATCCCGTGACTTGGATAGGGCTCTATCGCGTCAACGTAAAGATCGTGATCGGGGCGACCGTGGTGAACGTTCAGAACGCGATAGAGATCGTTATTCTGGTCATGGCAGACGTCATCATAGTCGTAATGATGCAGATGCATTGGATCCCATGGATCCAAGCGCTTATTCGGATACACCACGCGGTAAATGGTCTGATGGTTTGGCCATGGCTGCTGGTGATGATAGGAAAAAGAAATCGGACGATTCGAATAAGCGTGACAAGGTTGACAGAGATTCAAGGCGATCCTCAGATAATTCGGATGATGAAGATTAGAGTTTGAACTGCATATTACTGTATTTTTTTTTAGAAATAAATAATGAAAAATCTTTAAATTGTGAAGAAGTCTATCTGATTTATTTGAATTATTTTCCTATATAGAAAAGTTATCGATAACTTTTATTCTGGATAGAAAAGTTATCGAAAAACGTTTGTTCTGAATAGCAACTTTTGTTATGTATAAAAAAATTTTCTATAACTTTTGTTTGTATGGAAAAGTTATCGATATCTTTAGTTTTGCTTAAACAAATTATCGATAACATTTTTGTTTTATATAGAAAAGTTATCGAAAACATTTGTTCTTTATAGAAAAGTTATCGATAACTTGTTATGTAAAGAAAATTTATCGATTTCTTCTGTTCTGTATAGAAAAGTTATCGATTATTTATATTCTGTATTTAAAAGTTATCGATAAGTTTTGATGTGCATAGAAAAGTTATCGATAAATATTGTTCTGTATAATAACTATAGTTCTATATGGAAAAGTTATCGATAACTTTAGTTCTGTATAGAAAAGTTATCGATAACTTTTTGTTTGTATAGAACAGTTATCGATATCTTTGAAAAACTTATCGATACATTTTTATTTTATATAGAAATGTTATCGATAACTTTTTTGTTTTTTAATCTGTATAGAAATTTATAGATTGCTATTGTTCTGCATAGAAAAGTTATAGATAACTTTGGTTCTGTATATAAAAGTTATCGATTATTTTTATTCTGTATTTAAAAATTATTGATAAGTTTTGATGTGCATAGAAAATTTATCGATTAATATAGTCTGTATGGAAAAGTTGTTGATAACTTTGGTTCTGTGTTGAAAAGTTAAAAAACGTATCGATAAATTTTTGATTTATGTATAAATGGATAACATGTTTTGTATAGAAAAGTTATCGATAACTTTTATTCTGCATAGAAATTTATCGATAACTTTGGTTCTGTATAGAAGCAAATAATTGCTGGTTTCTCCATGTTGACTTTTTTCGGGGAATAATCATTCCAAGAAACATTTTTATAATTGTTATTTTCAACTAAAATTAGTAAATGTTACAAGAAGGGCAAGTCAGCATTAATAAACAACCTAAATTTAACTAAAAATGCAACCAACCAATTTGTTTCCTTTTTATTTCCCCTTATTGAATACTAATTATCAAATAATACTTAATACTCTTGCACACAAAGCCACGCAAAAAAAAAAACACACCCCTCTCTAATTGAGAGCAACAACAATCACTTTAATATTTTTAATGCATTTTTACAGAAGAAAACGAAAGTCTTTAAAAAACATTTTAAATAAAAGATGAAAACACAAGAAAATTAAGAAAAACACAAATGCTCATTCATACTCTCTCCCCCATGGTGGACAATAAAGTAGTAGTAGAAACAGCAACAATAGGGAAATCAGAAATAACTAGTAAAACAACAAGAACAAGAGCAACAAACTCAAACACACCCTCTCATAAAGCAGCAACAAAATAAAAGAACGAACGAACGAGGTGGTAACAGTGCCAAGAACAACAAACATATTAACATTAACAACAATATTACTTTACGCAAAAAGAAAACAATGGAAAACAAATGGAGACAGACAGACGGACGGACACACTAAAACTCTACGTCTGTCTGACACACAATAATAATAAAGTAACATCCGTAAGTTTTGTGGTGTGTTTGTTGTTGTACTTGTTTTGTTTGTTTTTTGGTATTTTCGATTTTCGTTTCATAGCTATGAGCTCCTGTTACTTTTGATGAATTTGAGGCGTATCTAGGGCGTGGTGGATGTCGGCGACCTTGGGTGTGTTTGTTCCGCTATTTCGCTTTGACAAGGCTGGATTTAAAATATTTTTCGTTCGATGGCTGGTTGACTGGCTGGCTGGCTGCCACTGCCTGTGTATGCCTGACTGGGTGTTTTAGGCGCTGCCGGCATTTCTTTTGTGTTGTTGTTGTTTTTGTCAACAACATTTCATTCACATTCTCGGTCATAAACACCACTTTTTAAAACCAGGGGGTATGTACTACAAATAAAGTGTTGTTTTGTAAAACAGCTGACTGGCTCGTCTCTGGCCAGCAGCATTATTACGAAATACATTCATACATATTTGTGTCTGTTCTATTCTATTAAAAAGCCTACACAAATAAAAAGTAATGGCCTCTAACGTTTAAATTTGTAATTTGAGCATTTAATATGAGCTGGTTCATGGGTACACTGTAAAAAAAAAGGTTCAAACTAAATTTATATAAAAAATTCTCGATTTTGTTAAAAATTTATTTCTTAAAGAATTTTTTTTTGTAAAAAAGAGAAACCTATAAAAAAAATAAGCCATAACAATTTCGGATAAATTTCGTTGTGCATAAAAAAGTTATCAATAGCTTTGGCTTTGTATAAAACAATTATCGATAACATTCTTTCTGTATAGAAAAGTTATCGATAACTTTTGTTCTCTTTAGAAAAGTTATCGATAACTTTGGTTTTGCATAAAAATTTTATGAATAACTTCTGATTTGTATAGAAAATTATCGATAACGTTTGTTTTATACAGAAAAGTTATCGATAACTTTTGTTTTGTATAGAAAAGTTATAGATAACTTTTGTTGTTACAGAAAAGTTATCGATAACAATGGTTCTTATAGAAAAGTTATCGATAACTTTTGTTCTCTTTAGAAAAGTTATCCATAACTTTTGTTCTCTTTAGAAAAGTTATCGATAACTTTGGTTTTGCATAAAAATGTTATCGATAACTTTGGTTTTGTAAAGAAAAGTTATCGATAACTTTTGTTCTCTTTAGAAAAGTTATTGATAACTTTGGTTTTGCATAAAAATGTTATCGATAACTTTTGTTTTGTATAGAAAATGTTCGATAACTTTGGTTTTGTATTGAAAAATTATCGATAACTTTTGTTCTCTTTAGAAAAGTTATCGATAACTTTGGTTTTGTAAAGAAAAGTTATCGATAACTTTTGTTCTCTTTAGAAAAGTTATTGATAACTTTGGTTTTGCATAAAAATGTTATCAATAACTTTTGTTTTGTATATAAAAGTTATCGATAACTTTTGTTTTGTGTATAAAAGTTATCGATAACTTTTGTTTTGTATATAAAAGTTATCGATAACTTTTGTTCTCTAGAAAAGTTATCGATAAGTTTGGTTTTGCATAAAAATGATGTCGATAACTTGTGTTTTGTATAGAAAAGTTATCGATAACTTTTGTTTTATATAGAAAAGTTATCGATAACTTTTGTTTTCGTATATAAAAGTAATCTATAACTTTTGTTCTCTCTAGAAAAGTTGTCTATAACTTTGGATTTGCATAAAAATGATATCGGTAACTTGTGTTTTGTATAGAAAAACTTATCGATAACTTTTGTTTTGTATTGAAAAGTAATCGTTAACTTTTGTTCTCTTTAGAAAAGTTATCGATAACTTGTGATTTGTATAGAAAATTATCGATAACTTTTGTTTTGAATAGAATAGTTATCGATACCTTTTATATAGACAAGTTATCGATAACTTTTGTTTTGTATAAAAAAAGTCATTTAAGAGTTATCGATAACTTGTATTTTGTATTGAAAATTATCGATAACTTTTGTTTTGTATAGAAATATTATCAATAAATTGTGTTTTGTATAGAAAATAATCGATAACTTCTGTTTTGGTACAGAAAAGTTATCGATAACTTTGGTTTTGCATAAAAATGTTATCAATAACTTGTGATTTGTATAGAAAATTATCGATAACGTTTGTTTTATACAGAAAAGTTATCGATAACTTTTGTTTTGTATAGAAAAGTTATAGATAACTTTTGTTGTTACAGAAAAGTTATCGATAACAATGGTTCTTATAGAAAAGTTATCGATAACTTTTGTTACGCATATAAAATTTATCGATAACGTTTCTATAGAAATAAAAGTTAATTGTTGGTTTGTATAAAAAAGTTATCGATAACTTTGGTTCTGTATATATACATAACTTTTATATAGCAAAGTTATCAATTAACAATTTAATTATAAATTTTTTTTTTCAATATTTTCAATTTAACTGAACAATTTCTTTAAGTGTGTTCTGTTCTCACACACAATTGTAGGCTGGCAATATGATACCGTCAGCAGGGGTATTTGATAATAGGCCACCAACAAATGAATTTCAACACACAGTATTAACAACTACAGTAGTGGGTGGTTGGTTAAACGGGGAGTTTGGTTTATTAAAGGGCTTGACTCATTTTTTGTTAAACTGAAAAACCACCTGCTTCGTTCGTGTGAGTGTATTGAAAAAAACACAAAGAGGTTTGTTTATCAAAATAACATTTTTAACACCACATTTCGAATTAACACTTTTTTATACTCTGCTACTCTTTTATAACTGTTTGTATTAAATATGTACAGGAAGCCTATGCAAGAGTATTTAATTGTGTTGTTTACCTCTTGCTGTTTCTTTTACTCTTCATTCGTTTGCTTTAATTATCCTTATTTTTACCTCCTCCTTCCTGTTTCTTTAAATTTTATTTCCTTGTTTCTTTTTTTTTAAGCAACTGGGAGAGAGAAATACACTTTATTCTTATTCTTAAACTATTGTCTTTGTGTGGCTGTTTGTGGAGTTTTTTTTTTGTAGGTGTTTCCTTTAAGATTCTCTTTTCTTTATTCATTTCGTTTTTAAAGTGTGTTTTTCATTTAAATGCCTGCCTAATTGTATGAATCCGTTTTTTATAAAATATTTTGTTAACGCCTTGAAGTAGTGTGGGTTCCAAAAATTGTATAGATTCGTACGTAAATAAATTCAACATTTTAAATTTCTTTGGCTCTTTAATCGTTTATTGAGCATGAAAAGTGAATGAACATGTTAGTGTTGTACAAGTTTCTAATCGATTATCCATTAAGCAATTCAGTGGAGAGTGGATATAGGGATTAGTGTAGTAAAGATGTTTAATCGGAAAACTCAATATTCGACACCTTCCAAATCGGCTTAATAAGACTCAGAGATCTGTGTCTTGTAAATGGCATAAGAATAGTATTTTGTGGCACCATTTGAAGGTAAGATCCAAACTTGGTCACAGTTTTAAGAGCTTGTTGACGTAACCATTTTTGCGGAAACCCAATTCATTTAGTTTTCCCTTGCAGATTAACAATAACCAGCGCCGGTAGATGGTATAAGAAGGATCCTATTAAGAAGCGGGACGCATTTCACTAACCACACCTGATTAATTGCTTCATATGATGTATTATCGAAGGTTTCCTGTATGTCAATTAATCTACATAGTGCAAAATGGCAAAATCTGAACTATCCTAATATAAAACTCTTCGTAAATTCCTGAATTAACCCCATGAAAGTTTAACTAATGTCAAAAGTGTCACTTCTATTCCACAATTAACACAAATATCCATTTGCTTAATGTCAAAAGTGTCAAGTAACCGCTTGGAAAGAACCTCTATAACATAAACACTAACATATCTCTCTGCAAGTTCCATTAAATTGCAATCAATTAGTACAACAATAATCGCATGTGGGTGTGCTCTTTTGTAATGGTCCAACTGCCATTAATAAAAAAAACCAAACGCCCAACAATAAATGCACTCCAACGTTGCCCAAACCAAAACAAATTCCTCCATCTACTCCATAGATATGTAGAGAGGACCTGGAAACAATAGGGAAATATAAATGAATGTCATGATGATGATGATGATGGAGATTATGACGATGTATAGTAGTTGTTCATATAACAACTCGTTAGTTTTATTGGTACTCAAATAATTCATTTAAAACAATACTCCAAGTACTGCAGATAGCCAAAGGGGTGCGAAAAAAATAGCCTTCCTACAGAAAGAGATGGCATGCTAAAGATAGCATGCAGGGCAATGAAATTTAAAATATTTAATATATTATAGGCCTAACAAGTGAGTTAGGCCGTCAGTTTGTTAGGCAAGTTGGCCACCACCCCCCAAATTGTATGATATAGAGTAGCAGGAGGCCAAGAAGCAGTGATTTTAGTTTGACAAGCTTATACATGCGCACACATAAATTAATCTGCAACAACTCAACAATTAAGCAATTAAAAGCATTTTTTTTGTTGTTGCCAGCCTTTTGTGGTAATAAAATAAATTGGATTTTGTTGCTGCTTTCTGCTTTGTTGGTTAGACGTCTGAGGGGTGTAGAGATGTTGGAATTGTTTGCTTACCGCAGGGCATTCATTAGTACAAGTTGGTTTGATGGTGTGTCGCGTGCAGATGAAATGTTTGTGTCAGGATTTTAATTAAGAAGATGTTTATGTACTAGGTTCGAAGAAGCTTCCATATTAAAAGCGTAGGTTGAAATGCTTTTTCACTAATGAAGAAACATAAATTTTCAGTTTTTTTTTTTTTTGCTTTCCCTCCCATTTAGAAAATTCACTAATTGGCAAAAGTGGTCTTCATATCTTTGTCGAGGGCGGTTGGGGAGGTAGGTTTGGGCAGACAACAGCCAATGTTTTAGCATGTATGGCTGGCATTGCAAAAGTTAATTAAAAATAACGAACAGACATTCTTCAGTCACCATACATAAAGTGAGTCAAGTGAGAAAGAACGTAGCAAAGTGGAACAGTCAGATAGCCAGCCAGCCATCTCGCCAATCTATAGCTGTTTACATCAACATTTCTTCAGTTCTTAGTCATATAGTCTGGTTGCTGTATATTGTACATAGTTTGCTAAAGTGCTGTTGAGGCAATAGCTGATTATTTAACACATGCATCAAAATGCCAAGAGTAGAAAATTAATTAAAACCATATGAGATTTTTGAGTTTATTATGGTGTAAACAATTAAGATATTAAAAGTACGACTAGTATGTAATCTCTGTCACCAGAGCTGTGATATGTGGTGGTACATCGGTACTGGATTTACAGTTCAATTTAAGCTTCAATGGATGCACTACGTATAGCCCAATTTTGGCTTCAATTGCGGCTCGATTTATAGTCCAATTTTAGCTTCAATTTTGGCTCTATTTATTCCAATTCTAGCTTCAATCGTGGATCTGTTTATAATCAAATTTTAGCTTCAATGGATTCTCTCCTTATAGTCCAATTTGGCTTCAATAGTGGCTGTAGTATAAGTCCTATTTTAGCTTCAATCGTGACTCTATTTTAGCTTCAATCATGGCTCCATTAATAGTCAAATTTCAGCTTCCATCGTGGCTGTATTTAATGTCAAATTTTAGCCTCAATCGTGGCTCTAATTATAGTCCC
Source organism: Calliphora vicina (assembly GCF_958450345.1). Taxonomy (NCBI): domain Eukaryota; kingdom Metazoa; phylum Arthropoda; class Insecta; order Diptera; family Calliphoridae; genus Calliphora; species Calliphora vicina. The sequence goes on from NC_088783.1 coordinate 120,169,464, forward strand.
ATTTTAAATCCAATCGTGGCTATGTTTTAGTTCCAATAGTGGCTCTATTTGTAGTCCAATTTTAAATTAAATCGTGGCTTTCTTTATAGTCCAATTTTAAATTAAATCGTGGCTTTCTTTATAGTCCAACTTTAGCTTCAATTGTGGCTCTATTTATAGTCCAAGTTTAGCTTTAATCCTGGCTCTATTAAAAGTCAAATTTTAGCTTCAATCGAGGCTCTATTTATAGTCCAATTTTAGCTTCAATCGTGGCTTTTTTTATTGTCCAATTTTAGCCTCAATTATTGCTCTATTTATAGTCCAATTTTAGCTTTATTCCTGGCTCTATTTGTAGTCAAATTTTAGCTTTAATCCTGGCTCTATTTATAGTCCAATTTTAGCTTCAATCGTGGCTCTCTTTATAGTCCAATTTTATCTTCAGTCGTGCTCTATTTATAGTCCAATTTTAGCTTCAATTGTGGTTCTATTTATAGGCCAATTTTAGCTTTAATCCTGGCTCTATTTATAGTCCAATTTTAGCTTCAATCGTGGCTCTATTTATGGTCCAATTTTAGCTTCAATCGTGGCTCTCTTTATAGTCCAATTTTAGCTTTATTCCTGGCTCTATTTATAGTCAAATTTTAGCTTTAATCCTGGCTCTATTTATAGTCCAATTTTAGCTTCAATCGTGGCTCTCTTTATAGTCCAATTTTATCTTCAGTCGTGCTCTATTTATAGTCCAATTTTAGCTTCAATCGTGGCTCTATTGAAAGTCAAATTTTAGCGGCTCTATTTATAGTCCAATTTTAGCTTCAATCGTGGCTCTCTTTATTGTCCAATTTTAGCTTCAATCGTGGCTCTATTTATAGTCCAATTTTAGCTTCAATTGTGGCTCTAATTATAGTCCAATTTTAGATTCAATTATGGCTGTAGCTAAAGTCCAATTTTAGCTTAAATCGTTGCACTCTGTATAGTCCAATTTAAGATTCAATCGTGGCTCTATTTATAGTCCAATTTTAAATTCAATCGTGGCTGTGTTTTAGTTCCAAACGTGTCTTTCTTTATAGTCCAATTTTACCTTCAATCTTGGCTCTATTTATATTTCAATTTTAGCTTCAATCGAAGCTCTACTTATAGTAAAATTTTGGCTTCAATCGGGGCTTTATTTATAGTCCATTTTAGCTTTGTGTAAATGTGGGGCATAATGTAAAAAATGTTGGCCAGGTCTGTTTAGAGATATTTCATCAATCATTTAAATCTCTAAAATTCACGAGTATTTTCATGAAAAAGTTAGTCGTCGTCAGTCAGTAAGGCAAGGCAATCTAAAAAAAAATTTAGCTATTACTACAAAATTTTAAGTAACCGGTAAACATAAAAAATATTTTTTTTTATATATCTACAGATAAGGAGAAAAGAAACTGCACCACAAATAATGAATGATCTCTCTCTCACCCCTCTATCTATCTATTTTATTTATTTATTATATTAACTAACTAAAATTTTCTTAAATATTTTAGTATTTTAAAAAAGTAACCGGTAGTCATAAAAAACAACAGCACACTTATTTTTAACACTAGTAATTTTTTTCTATAAAAAATTGTTTTTGTATTCGTATCCACACAACTAACTAACTTATTAAATAAATCATAATATTTTCGAAAAGCTTTTAACTAACTACCTTTGAAGTTAAAAATAAAACATAAATAGTATCTTTTAAATATGAAATTATTTTTTAAATATGTTTTTTAAATTTGTTTATTTCATTCTCCCGTATGCTAAATTTAAAAGCAACAACAACAAACAATAAATAAAATATATCAAAACATCGAACACACAACAAACAAATTTCAGGGGCCTTTCCCAGTCGCTTTTGTATCAGGCTCTCAGTTAATTTCACACGCAACATTCTGTAAAATCTCTATCTAGCATGTTTGGTGCTGTTTTCTTTATAAAATATAAATACAACAACAACAAACAATATGCATAAAATTCAACATTAAGTATAACAGCTATAATTTCTGTAGAGCAACGCCCGCCAAAATATTGTGAGGTTATGTGATGGGAGATAATAAAAAACAAAAAACTAATCTACACACACAATTCTTTATAATTTTTCTTAACATTGGTTTTTTTATAAGAGAGTGACAGAGATGGAATGCTTTTTATTGACACTGTAAATAAACTAACGGTAGAGAGGGAGAGCTATTTATTTTGTAATATAGGAGAATATAACATAAAATACGGAAATCATTAAACAACAGTGGGGCGTTAACGCCAAATAAACTTTTTAATTAAAGCCACAATATTATTGTATAATTAAATTAATCTTATTGTTTTACTTTTTGTTTACAGATGAAGCAAAATTTTTTGAAATTAAAAAAAAAATTGATCCATAAGTAGAGCCATGATTGAAGCTACAGTTGGACTACAAATAGAGCCATGATTGAAGCTGAAATTGAACTGTAAATAGAGCTACGATGGAAGCTGAAATTAGACTATAAATCGAATCATGATTGAAGCTAAAATTGGGGTATAAATAGAGTAATGAATGAAGCTAAAATTGGACTATAAATAGAGTCATAAATGAAGCTAAAATTCGAGTATAAATAGTGTCAAGAATTAAGCTAAAATTGGTCTATAAATAGAGCCAGGATGAAGCTAAAATTTTACTATAAATAGACACACGATTGTAGCTAAAATTGGACTTTTAATAGAGCCACAATTGAAGCTTAAATTGGACAATAAATAGAGCCATGATCGAAGCTAAAATTCAACTATAAATAGAACCAGGATTAAAGCTGAAATTGGACTATAAATCGAAGCATGATTGAAGCTAAAATTTTACTATAAATAGAGTCATGAATGAAGCTAAAATTCGACTATAAATAGAGTCATGAATAAAGCTAAAATTGGTTTATAAATAGAGTCATGATTGAAGCTAAAATTTTACTATAAATAGAGCCACGATTGAAGCTAGAATTGTACTATAAATAGAGCCACGATTGAAGTAAAAATTGGTCTATAAATAGAGTCTCGATTGGAACTAAAAAAATCATAAATATAGCCACGATTGAAGCTCCAATTTGATTGTAAATAGAGCCACAATTGAAGCTAAATTTGGTCTATAAATATAGCCACGATTGAAGTAAAAATTGGTCTATAAATAGAGCCTCGATTGGAACTAAAATTTGACTATAAAGAGTCCATAAATATAGCCACGATTGAAGTTCCAATTTGATTGTAAATAGAACCACAATTGAAGCTAAATTTGGTCTATAAATATAGCCACGATTGAAGCTACAATTGGATTGTAAATAGAGCCAGGATTGCAACTTTTAGAACATCGGAGAATCGTTATAATATATTTTTGTTAAAAAATCTATTAAATTAATCTGTCTAAAGTTGACTTTAAAATACACAAGCTATTATATGTGGTATTCATATTTTTAATCCCACTGTACATCATATTCCACAAATACTGCTACACACTATTTACTTAATTTATGTGTTCATCATGTTATCTCATTCACTCTAAATGTAGGCAGGCACCCAATGAGTAAAATACAACGTAACCATAAAAGCTTGTATAGAAAGTACTAATTTGCTAAAAATAATGATTTTGTACTTGTGGTTGGATTATGAGAGCCCATGACTAAAAACCGTTTTTTATACAAGGACATTGCCATTTTACACAACGTTCTCTTCAGCACAATAACAACAATCAGCAACAAATACCGTGACTAAAGAAAAGCCCACCCAAAAAAGAGACTTTTTTTGTTGGTACCATACTGTTTTTAACAGTTTTATTTATTTCATACAAAATAAAATTACAAATTTCAAAAGAATCCACGTTCTGATTAAACTTGAACCCCATGATTAGTACGAAAAAAGAACACTTGCACTTGAAACAAGTATATTCGTTTGTACCGTACCTTACCTACCACCATACGTGTTTGATACTCTACTTACTACGACCGGTACCACACGTAAGTACTTTTTTCCCACAAGCCATCATCTTCTTTCGTTCAACTTTAACATCTGTTGTTACTTGTTTCGTTGGCTAAGCATACAAACCGCATGTGGGAAAGAGACTGACTGATTGTCGTCATTATAAAAACAACTACAACTCCCCCTTTTTCTCCCTGACAAGTGTTTATTCATTCATTCGTTTAAATAAATGTCAGCTGTTAACGTTACTTGCTGTAAGTTGCTGAGCACCTAATTAACGGCCAGCCGCGGCTCAGAAATTATTTTCATTGGCCAAAAAGTCCAATTTTTTGTTAACACCGATTTCCAAAATTTTAATGCCATTCGATAGTAAAATTATTGAAACCAAAAAAATTAGATCTAACTATGGGTGATTGTGGGCGTGGCATGCTGTAAAGGTCAAATATTTTAAGTTATTTTATAAAAAATGTGATTTTTGTAAATTTTATCGAAAGTAAATTATCATTACTCGCAAACTATTATCGATAATTGGCTAAATTTTGCATTGTTATATTGGCAGGATGATATTCTTTAAAAAATTATATCATGTGTCACGGTACCCTTTATAACTTTTGTGTTATTTAAAGGTTTCCTCAGGTTCTATAATTTAGTCAAATTTGAAGTTTAGTAGAATAGAACTTTTAAGGGTCAAAAGGGGTTAAACTAATTTTACTACGAGAAGATGGGCTAAAGTGTTCTCTTTAACCCCATATATAGTTTTGTACCTCTCTGGACTTATCTCTAGAACACTTTTCCATTTGAATGAAATTACTGCCAAATATAAATACACCAATTTCCACATTTGATGGCGCTCGCATATTTGTCAATGCGAAAAAGTAGCCGTAACCAGGAATAAAAATATTCAAAATCATATGTGCAATCATTTTCCCAACACTACTGCCCCGCAGCCTATTTTTTTTTCCAACAAACTGGGTGGCTGTCTGCTGACATTGATTGCCCCAGTGGACAATGAATGTATAAACAAATTTTGAGATTCTGCGCATTAAAGAGCTTTTAGAATAGTATCTGTGATTTGATGGTGGGGTGTTTTTTGTCGCTAGCTGGGGATGTTGTATTGGAATACATACATACATATTTAAATTCTAAAGATTTTTCAAATATTTTCCATTCAGTTTAGTTATTTGTAAATGTCTTCTATGAGGGTGGGTGGGCTGCTGCTGCGCTACATTTTTCAAATTTCTAAACATTTGTGGCAAAAGATGCGCTCCTAACCTAAAAAAATGTCTATTTTCAAAATTTTCGTAAAGTTTTGTAAAGAAAAATTTTTAATTTATGTGCTACATATAGATGGGCATTAAAAAAAGCTTATTTCTTCTTCATATGTATATAGGGGTTGAAAAGATTATAAAAAAATAGATATTTAAAAACTAAAATTAATTCCTAATCCAATTTTAGCTTTATTGATAGCTCTAATCGAGGCTCAATTTCTAGGCCAATTTAAGCTTCAGTCATGACTCTATTTATAGTCCAATTTTAATCGTGGCTCTATTTATAGCTCAAATTTTGCTCCAATCATTATTTATAGTACAATTTTAGCTTTAATCTTGGCTCTATTTATAGTCCAATTTTAGCTTCGATCTTGGCTCTATCTATTGCTAAAATTTAGCTTCAATCGTGGCTCTTTTTATTGTTCAAATTTAGCTTCAATCGTGGCTCTATTTATAACTCAATTTTAGATTCAATCGTGGCTCTATTTATACCTAAAATATAGCTTCAATCGTGGCTCTATTTATAGCTCAAATTTAGCTTCAATCGTGGCTCTATTTTTACCTAAAATATAGCTTCAATAGTGGCTCTATTTATAGCACAAATTTAGCTTCAATTGTGGCTCTATTTATAGCTCAAATTTAGCTTCAATCGTGGCTCTATTTATAGCCCAATTCTATCTCCAACCGTGGCTCTATTTGTAGTCCAATTTTAGATTCAATCGAGGCTCTATTTATACCTAAAATATAGCTTCAATCGTGGCTCTATTTATAGCTCAAATTTAGCTTCAATCGTGGCTCTATTTTTACCTAAAATATAGCTTCAATCGTGGCTCTATTTATAGCTCAAATTTAGCTTCAATTTTGGCTCTATTTATAGCTCAAATTTAGATTCAATCGTGGCTCTATTTTGTAGTCCAATTTTAGCATCAATCGGGGAACTATTTATAGCTGAAATTTGGCTTCAATCGGGGCTCTATTTATAGCACAAATTTGAATTAAACCGTGACTCTATTTATAGCTTAATTTTAGCTTCAATCGTAGCTCTATTTATAGCTCAAATTTAGCTCCAATCATAACTCTATTTATAGCCGAATTTTAGCTTCAATCGTGGCTCTATTTATAGCTCATATTTAGCTTCAATCGTGGTTCCAGTTATTGTTCAATTTCAGCTTCAATCGTAGCTTTATTTATAGTCCAATTTTAGCTTGAATAGTGGCTGTGTTTTAGATTTAATTGAGGCTCCATTTGCAGCATAAATTGTGACTCTATTTAAATTCCAATTTTAGCATTATTCTAGATTGATTTTAATTTTAAATTTTAGCGTTAATTTCGGCTGTATTTATAGCCCAATTTTAGGCTGAATCATGGGTCTATTTATGGTCCAATTTTTTTCTTATATTTTTAGTAACAAAATCAGCTTTAAATTTCTAAAACAAATTGAATTTTTGTTATGTTTTTTTATTCTATCCTACCCACTGTACAATTTTTCTTACTTCCAACCCACTGTTCCCAGATTAAACGTAAGTTTTAACAGAGACAAAAAAAACTGTCATCACGCCAAACAAAATGTCTCCCACAGACAGCAGCTTAAAATTCTGTTTGCCCGGTCTTTTAGTGACTCACATGACGCGATTTCGACACTACACACATGGCGTGTTGTGTTGCGGTAGCCCACCAACCAACATCAGACGTCGACAACAATACACATGAGGTCGCTCGCTTAGTTAGTCAGTCGGTCGCATGATGTCTCTAACGGCGACCACAAACAAACAACACCACCTATTATAAGTCTGTCTGATTGATGTGATGATGATGTTGTTTGCATGAAACCCAGAAAAAAGTAGTCGCATGCAATTCATACAATATCACACGCTACTTTTCTACATTTTCATATAGTTGTCTCTTTTCTTCTTTAGCTGGTTTATATGTTAAGATAGTTTTTCTTTATAGTTTTATATTTTGTGTTGGGTTGCTGGGAATTCTGGAAGCCTAATAATTTAGTGACTCACATGACGCGATGTTTTCACATTTTCTAACAACATGTTGGCTAGTGAAAAGAAGACAACAACAAAACAATAAGCAGCCCGCTAGACGCACATGTTTAAAAGACCATATGATGCGAGGAGTATTTTGAATGACATGTATTCAGTGGTGGTGTTTGTATTGTAGAAAAGAGCAACAAATAATCATCCATCCAACCAACCAGTAAACAATAACGTGATGTGATGTTGCGCCGCCAACAATTAAAGCGTGTACAAAAATTAAATCAAACGTGTTGTCAGGGTGTCTTTTGGTAGTTTTGTTTCCAATACAGCTGTTAGCCGTTCACTTTAACCGTCACTTCTACGTTTGTGTGTGGTGACGTTCTATATGTTTATACTCTTTTTTCGTTTTGCTTTCTTTCTCGCTCTTTGTTATTAATGTTGTGTTTTTTCATTTCAGCTGTGTTTGTTGTTTTTTTTAGACAAAAACACCACTAAACATTTTTGGTTGCGGCCAATCATATGCTATGGCGGGAATGGATTTTTACTGTTTTCGCTCTGCTAAAATTTCTGGTCGCCTGTCAACTTCGGGTGGATTTTACGCGCGAAACCAAAAAACGTACCGTACGTGTGACAACTAGTCAACAAACAACGTAGTCAGTCAGGCCAAACAGTGAAAATAACACGCGGCTGAGTCGTATGCAACAATATAGTAAGTAAGTACCTGGTGTTTATTTCAATAATAACTACAACACACGGTGTGGCGTGGAATTTGGGAAAGCAGCAAGCAACAACAATTGTAGATAGTGATTTTTTCTTCTGGCCATTGTTATAACAACATCATCATTATGTGATAGAGCTGCCAGGTTAGAGAAATTGTATTTTTTTTTATTTTATTCCAAAATTTCTTGTAGTTTAATTTGTTATTTTAGATATTTGATAAGGAAGAAATTAATAAAAAAAATAACATTAAAAAAAAAATTGCAACACAAAATCAAAAGGAACAAATTATATCTTGTTTTATAAATATTTTCACTTGTCTCCTTCAGGGCTCTCCAACTATAGACTCCTAACATATGCTCTATTTCTAACTCAATTTTAGCTTCAGTCATGACTCTATTTATATTCCAATATTAGCTTTAATCATGGCTCTATTTATAGCTAAAATTTAGCTTTAATCGTGGCTCTATTTAGCTTCAATCATGGCTCTATTTCTAGCTCAATTTTAGCTTCAGTCATGTCTCTACTTATAGTCGTCCAATTTTAGCTTTAATCGTGGCTCTATTTATAGCTCAATTTTAGCTTCAATCATGGCTCTATTTTTAGCATTAATCGTAGCTCTATTTATAGCTTAAATTTAGCTTTAGTTATGACTCTATTTATAGTCCAATTTTAGCTTTAATCTAGGCTCTATTTATAGCTTAATTTTAGTTTCAGTCATGACTCTATTTATAGTCCAATATTAGCATTAATCATGGCTCTATTTCTTGCTTAATTTTAGCTTTAGTCATGACTCTATTTATAGTCGAATTTTAGCTTTGATCGTGGCATAAACTTATAGAATTCTGGAAATTTTCTTATAATTTATAAATTTACTTAAAAATTTCATATAAATCCCTAGAAATTGTGTTAATGTGGCCACCCTGAATACTTCATTCCCCCTCAAATGGAGAAAAAAAACGTTTTCTTGTATCATAAACATAGTTGTTGCTTTTTTAGCTTTTGCATTTTACAATAAAGGAGAAAAAAAATGTTCATTGTTGTCTGTTTGTTGTTTTTGTTTGCAGTGTTCACAAACGAGATCTATTCATTAGGCGAACAGAAATCCCAAAAAGTAGCCAAAGACTCGAATCAACAAACTAAAAAAATCATTATAAACACCAACAAAACTCACTAAAAAGCTTTCATTCATTGTTGTTGGCTGCTAAAGCAGAAAAAACGAAAACAAAAAGAGAAAAAAAAATCCTACCAACAAAAAAAAACATGATGTTTGTTATTGCTGTGTTTGTTTATTTGTTTTCCCCTTAGTACTTTTCTGTTGTTATTGCAAATTTTTACTACTAAACATACTGGTTTTTTGTTGTTGCTGTTTGATGATTTTTTAGTTTTGCAGTCAAACCGGCCGACCATTCTAGGAACTTGCCCTAGATGCATGACTAGGCGAACAGAAATTTCTGGCACACGACGACCTAATTTTTAACGAAAACAATTTTTCTTTTCCCCATGCGCAAGTACAAACCAACAAACAAATGTAAATAACAGTGTAGGTATGTATGAATGGTGGTGTGTTTACTTGAGTACTACATGTAGATATGTATGTAGGTAAGATAAATAAAAAAAACAATATGGTGGTCTCTTTCTTGCTTATTGTTATGATGCATTGATGTAGTAGTATGATTGTTTTGTGTACATTAAAGTTTAATGTAAACAAAACAATGATTAATGTGAATTGTTGTTGCCAGAATTATTTAATGACCAAACCATTTTTTTTATATGAAGTTTTTACGATTTGAAATTGGGGGGTCTATCAGCCAAAAAATCCCATAAGAATTACACAGGCATGTGAGCGGCTGATGTCAGCCAATTGGCTGATGTCAGCCAATTGGCTGATGTCAGCCGGAACATCCGGAGTATAAAGTTGCCAGATTGGTAGCATTTTATTATTTCTAGTTTTTTAACGTTATTAACTCCATTTTAAAAAAAAGTACAGTGTTAGAAGCTAGAAGCTAGTAGAAGTTACTAAAAAATTTAATTTAATATACATACACATTATCAACCATTAACTCCATTTTAAAAAAAGTACAGTGTTAGAAGAAGCTTCGAAGAAGCTAGTAGAAGTTACTAAAAAAATTTAATTTAATATTTTAATACATATATGTACATACACATATCAACCCGTTTTTAAAAATTAAAATAAAAGATTAAAAAAGATATTTAGATATTTATCTAGTTTTTTTTTACGTTTTTGTTGTTACTCGAACCAAGAACAACTTAATTTTGGAAGTAACTGCTCGCTTCAGAGAAGAACCTTTGTGATTTCCAGGTAAGATTAAGTGATTAAGATTCAGTTTGTGAACTTTTTTAATAATAAAATAAAATTTGTGTTCAAATGCATTTCAAATGCATTTTCTGAAATACATAGGAAAATTTTAAGCTATTGGAGCCTTGGAATCGAAAAGTTCATTTGCTGAAAGTGGATTTTTAATAAAAAATACCGACCACAAATACGTTACGAACTACAGCAAGCCATTTACTTTTTAGCCGATTCCAAGGCGATAGTGGGCAAAACAATTTGAAACATGTTTTGGAAAACATAATTTCATATACATATTTTTATTTTTTGAGAAATACCAATCAGCAGCTCCTTAAGAAATGAGCTGGAGTATAAAGTCTTTTGGTCGTAAATGTTTTTACGTGAATGTCAAGTAAAGTAAAGGAATGTCAAGTAAATAATGAACATTTTGTGAGATTTAAATACAAAGAGTAAGTAAATTAAGTTTTCTTAATAAAAATAAGTAAAATTTTATAAATTAAATAATTTTAGATGTGTAAAACAGAAAACAATTAATAAAAGTATTAAATTATAGACAAATTTTATTCAAGAACTAGCAAACCCGGTTCATTATTATAAAAAAATCAAAAAGTAAATTTCATGTCTCTACATTTTGGCTGGGCGATGTTGAAGCAGTCAGTCACTTAGTAACGTTATTATTTTATACACTTAAATACATGATTCATTCATCAATATATCCGCTATAGTTCCAGTTCGTTGGCTATTTCAAATCAACAAAATCGAAAATTTTTTTAAATAAAAAAATTTTGAAAAAAAATTAAATTTTATTTACCTAAAAATATTTACAATTTTTATTTTAAAGTATAATTTAGTGAAGGATATATAAGATTCGTCACAGCCGAATATAGCTCTCTGGGATCCTTTCATTTATAAAAAAAAATTGTTCATCCTTTTTCCCACTCATTAACATCAAAACAAAATTTGACCATAATTTACATCCATTCCGTTACATTTCCCGAGGGGGATGGAAACTTAAACAGAACTGGTTATGTGACTGGTTTTGAAATTGGAGAATTTTACCCTAAAAATATTTAGTCCTTATACATTTTTCATATAAATCTCACATTGAATTGTGAGATTTGCTTTAATTTTAATCAATATAATTGAACATTAAATATCCTGTTAACACAAATACACATCTAAACGGTATAAACTAGATAGATGGATGCCCCTGGTCATTCGGCCAACTCATCTTCATCACACACTATTACTCCACTACTCATAAACACCAATCATTCTTTGTTGTGGTTCTGCAGTTTAGCCTCCTTCCACCCTCCTTTAACACATGATTTTTTTCAATATAAGTGAAATATTAACATCATCTGTAAACGTTTCGAAAAAACCTCTTTAAATTAATTGAGCAGGGCAGGAGAAAGAAGTTTCAGATTAAAGAGAGAAAGAAAAAAAAAGAAGGTTTTTGGCGCATTGTGTTGGCAAATGCTGTGTTCCTGTTCGAATTTGATAATCATTTGCATAAATATTGTTAAATGTGTGCGTGTGCATTGTATTTATGCATGATGATGTTGTTTGTGTTCTCTTTTCTGTAATAATGATGATGGCTGTCATTATTATTATTAAACATTCAGCGTAAAGTCAGTAGTACTAAGAATAATGATGATGATGACTGGCTGGTTGGTTGCTAATGACAATGTATAGAGATGGAATGAATGAATGTTGAAAAGAGGATGTGTTTGAAATTTTCAATTAAGTTTTTTTTGATTTCATTAAAAAAAAAGATTGTAATGATGTGTAAGGGGCAGTTCCCACTTTTGCAGTTGAAAATTTATCAATATACCCTGTTTTGTATGCAAAATTGGTTGGTTGATGAAATCTACACAAAAAGTATGTACAAATTTAGCATGGGATGTCAGGATTTTGTAAAGTTTTGAGATAATATACTATGTATATATAGGTATTAGGAATGCCTGTCTCGGGTTTTCTTAATCCCGGGATTTGTGATTTTAAAAACAAGTAAGAGAGCTATATTCGGCTGTGCCAAATCTTATATACCCTTCACCAAATTATACTTAAAAATATTTTTTTTAAAATATTTTTAGGTATACAAAAATTGAATTTATTTTAAAAAAGTTTTTTCAAAAAGTTTTTTTTTTTGGAAAAATAATTTATGCCTAAAAAAATTTTTGATGAAAAAAAAAATTCGGGTTAAAAAATATTTTTTCCGATTTTGACCCATTGTAGGTCCAACTTAATATAGCATTATATATATCGTTGGAATAGACTTTGAAATATCTATCATTAGATATCCATATTGTCTATATTAATGACTTAGTAATCAAGATATAGATCTAAAATAGGCCAAAAATCTAGATTTTCACGGTTTTTTCCTTACAGCCATTTGTGGGCCGATTTTGTCGATTTTAAATAACAACCGAGCCGGAAGAATTTCCCGACATATTGATGTATGAATCATGTATGTAAGTTACTTAGGGGCTATGGAAAGTTGATTTCAACATACAGACGGACATGGCTATATCGACTTCGCTATCTGTAACGATCTTGTGGGGTCGCTAATTAAAAATTTAGAAATTACTAACTGAATGACAAACTTATATTTACTCTTGCCACTCATGGTGAAGGGTATAATAACAAACCCATGACTTTTCCAAGATTTAGTAAAACAATAATTTGAACTTCAAAGGCACATAACTCTCAACAATATCTTTTTTACCAAACTCACTTGAGTACCCCATATTGCAAGCCTTTTTTCCCCATGGAAAACTTAGCTGCAATCGTATGTCTTTACGGAATCCCAATTTACCTTCAATCGTAGGTCTTTATGGAGTCCCAACTCAGCTTCAATTGTAGCTATTTATGGAGTCCCAACTTACCTTCAATCGTAGGTCTTTATGGAGTCCAAACTTAGCTTCAATTGTAGCTCTTTATGGTGTCACAATTCAGCTTCAATCGTACCTCTTTATGGAGTCCCAACTTAATTATTTATGGAGTCCCAACTCAGCTTCAATCGTAGGTCTTTGTGGAGCCCCAACTTAGCTGCAATCGTAGGTCTTTAAGGAGTCCCAACTTAGTTTCAATCGTAGGTCTTTATGGAGTCCCAACTTAGCCTCAATTGTTGGTTATTCTGGAGTCCCAACTTAGCTTCAATTGTTGTTATTTATGGAGTCCCAACTCAGCTTCAATCGTAACTTTTTATGGAGTCCAAACTTAGCTTCAATCGTAGGTCTTTGTGGAGCCCCAACTTAGCTGTAATCGTAGGTCTTTACGGAGACCAACTTAGTTTCAATCGTAGGTCTTTATGGAGTCCCAACTCAGCTTCAATCGTAGCTCTTTATGGAGTCCCAACTCAGCTTCAATCGTAGGTCTTTATGGAATCCCAACTCAGCTTCAATCGTAGATCTCTATGGAGTCTCAACTTATCTTCAATCGTAGCTCTTTATGGAGCCCCAACTTAGCTGCAATCGTAAGTCTTTACGGAGTCCCAACTTAGTTTCAATCGTAGGTCTTTATGGAGTCCCAACTCAGCTTCAATCGTAACTCTTTATGGAGTCCCAATTTAGCTTCAATCGTAGGTCTTTTTGGAGTCCCAATTTAGCTTCAATCGTAGCTCTTTATGGAGTCCCAACTCAGCTTCAATCGTATGTAATTATGGAGTCCCAACTTAGCTGAAATCGTATGTAATTATGGAGTCCCAACTTAGCTGAAATCGTAAATCTGTACGGAGTCCCAACTAAGCTGCAATTGTAGGTATTTACGGAGTCCCAACGTAGATGCAAACCTGATAAAACAATTTTATCATTTGTACGTGTTGTTGAACGATATATCCGTCCATGATGATTAAACAAAACAAACTGAATAAATGACAGCCAATTCGACAAATGTAGCTTCGGAAGTCCCTATTGGAAGACACTTTATTTTCCCCGATTATGCGAAATTCATTTTGTAGAACCCTAATAACAAAATTGTCACTCTATAAGGGTCCATAATATGGGCTTGCAAATGTATATTATAAAAGTCACAAATATAAACTTATTTTATAAATAACCACCCTTACCTCTCCTAAACGCATTATTTAAACTTATGCCTTCTTTAACAAATTAACAACTATGTATGTATTCAGAATGCAGTTCGTAATTTTAATACAAAAACAATGCAAATTAAATGAATAATCATAGGTAATACACTGCTCCCTTGTATGTTACAATTACAAATATTTCAGATGTTACCAGATACAGTGCTGTAGCGATGAATTCCAATCTTAAAGCTGATCTATGGGAGAGTTCAAATTATCGTCTTGGAATAATGATCAATAATTGGAGGTTATGTGTTGAAGTACTTGCGTCAAATATGAATTGATAGGACAGATATTGTCTGCTTTAATTTCATTTATTCCAAATATTAAAATAAAATCCAAGAGCATCGTTTAAAGAGTGTCAGATGTGTAATAATAAAAGGCACTATTAACTACATAAATACTATCAACATATTTGCAAACAAGTGTATATTCGTATAATGAATTTATATAGTAGAGTATATATGGGGCCTCAGCTACAGTTTGTTTGTTGATTGTGCTTGTTACTTGTTATTTTTGTTTGAATTTTTTTCTATAAAATTGTATAATAGACTCAATGAAATAATAGCTAACTGCCAAATGCTGACAGCCTGTTAAGTAGTTCGGTTGTTTTCTGGAAAATGTTGGCATTGGATGGTCATAACGGAATATATATTGAAATTGCAAAAATGTTAATAATGTTAATGATTGCATGCATATCCTCTCTCATTAAACATTTATTTAAAAAAAAAACTGGCAGTGAAACCGAATATTAATTTTTGCTGTATTGAAGAATGAAAATATTTTTTATTTAGACTCTAAATTTTAGAGTAATACAAAAAAACAAATTTAATGATTGAACGAATTAAATTAACCAACCGAATTAATGTTTTTGAATATTCTATTCCCTAAAATATTCTTCCGCTAAGTTACCGTTACCGAAATACATATGTACCTAGAATTTCCTCAACTTATGTTGTTTTAATATTCTGCAATCAAAGAAGCAGAATACCTTTTCAGCTTGACTACCGTTACCGTAATAATTGAAATTACCGTTACCGCTAAAATACCATTACCGATATAATCGTAAATTCCGTTCTTTTTAAATGCCGTTATTAGTTAACGTACCGTTTTAACCATTTCAAAGCGATAACCTATCTTGCAAAGAGTAAAAATTAGCAAATAGAAAAGGAGAGGATTAGGAGGGGATCCTCCTAATGGATCCTCACATCTTTGGTCTCGGTATAAAACACTAATTATATTATAGAGTAAATGGGATTGTTAAGGAACACTTGTTATGCCGTACACACATATCCAGTGTTACCAGAACTTCTTTTCAAGAAAAAAATGCTGAAATTCATATAAAAAATTTTAGAATTGTTATTTTGTATAGAAAATCTAATAAAATTGAGGATTTTTTAAAAAAAAAACTTGCAGCGATGGATACAAAAAATAAATTTTATGCAATTTTCAAACTTAAAATACCCATATGACAACACTGCACATCAGGGATGGCAAAGTTGGTACAATTGTACTTTTTTTTTGGTGCTATTCTAACAAATCGGTCACCAGACTAAATAAAGCATTGTAGATTAAACAAGTAAGAGAGCTATTACCAAATAATACTTTAAAATAAAAACTTTTAATATTTTAAGGTAAAAAAAATTATTTTTTTTTTTAATTTTTTTTTACAAAATTTTTTTTTAAATTTTTATTAAATTTTATGAAAATAAATTTGGTTTGCTGAAAAAAAAATTAATTTAAAAAATAAAAAAAAAAATTAAATTAAAAAATTAATTTTTCTTTTCAAAGTTTTTTGTTAAAATTTTATTTAAATTTTTTTTTTAATTTTTATTAAATTTTATGACAAAAAAAAATTTTGTTTGCTGAAAAAAAATTCGGGTTACAAAATATTTTTCCCGATTTTGACGCATTGCAGGTCCAACTTACTATGGCCTTATATATGTAGTTGCAAAGGACTTTGAAATATCTATTATTAGATATCCATATTAGTAATCCAGATATAGAGCACAAATAGGTCAAAAATCGAGGTCCTGGTTTTTTCCTTATATCTCAGCCATTTGTGGGCCGATTTTGTCGATTTTAAATAGCAACCGATTTGAAACTGTTGATGCATGAATCATGTATGTATGTAAGTTATTTGGGGGCTATGGAAATTTGATTTCAACATATACATAGATATGGCCATATCGGTTCCGCTATCTATAACGATCCAGAATATATATATGTACTTTGTGGGATCGCAAATGAAAAATGTAGAAATTTCAGAAATCATGTAATACTCATTTAGAAGTTATCAGATTTTTTTTTTAAATTTTTGGCAATTTCATTTAAACATATTTTTGACAATGTAAAAAATTGGGATTTGAGGATATGGATTATCGATGAAATAGTTTAACATCAGAAAATTTTTCTGGTATTTAAACATCTATGGAGAAATTATTATTTGGATATGAATATGGAGCATAAATGTTAAAATTGGAATTGTAACCTTTAAAAATATATACATCAGTTCCCTCCCCCCTTCCTATAGCTTTCTGCCATTAAATTAATATCCTGTTAATAAAATTCCCCCATCAAATAGAATTCCTTTTGAACAGGTAACCCTGCTCTGTTTGTCAAAAATTTTAGTTCTTACACGGCCTCCACTTAAATCGTTCGCTTTAAAATTCTCGTCGTGTTGTTCGTCATTAATTATAGTGAAAGTGCAGTGTAATTAATAAAATATCATAAAATATTAAAAGTGTTAGTGTAAGTAATAGAAATAGCTATTAAAAATTATAAAACATCAGTGATAAAATAAAGTTTTTATTAAATTAAAATCAGTGGAAAAAAAAGTAAAAAAGTACTCGTATCAATACGATGTGTGTGCATTAAATATTGTTGTTGTTGCATTAAGTAGTGATTAGTGTTTGTTGTTGTTTTAAACATAAGCCCTTCAGGCATGTCTTTTCTTGTATGTCGCGTGATGCTGCGTATTAAAATGTGTTGTTGTTTGTGTTTTTGTCTGTAGTAAAAAAGAATCAATGAAAAGATGAGACCAAAATCTCAATAGTAAAAAAAAGCAGAGCAAAAAAAGGTGTAAAGTGTTTTTTACACAAACAAAATTGTTATTTTTAATTGATTAAGGAAGCTTAATAGAGTTGGCACAGTACTCTACATAGTGTAAATAAAACGGGAATCGGTACGGGAATTTAATTTTAACATGTATAATATAATAAATACCAATAAATAAGGAGGTGAACATAAATTAAAGTTCAGGTGAGTTTAATATTTAGAAAAAATTATTTTGTTTACTGAATTTCTTTAGATTTATATTTTTTTTTAAGATTTAAATATTAAAACCAGTGATTTTTGTTAAAAATAAACATTTAAAATTTTTAGCTGAAAATTTTTTCATTTTATATAATTTAAATACAACGTTAAGCAACTTTTTATAAAAAATCAATTATTTAGATGACAAAGCCAGTGGTTTAGAAACGTTTTTTTTTGGTATCCCGGGAATATCGTGAACAAATTTACAATATTAGAGCTGAGGTGTTTACAAGTTGATTTACAGTTGTTGAACTTTGTAATGGGGCAAGTGGTTGGCCCCTCAAAATTAGTAACTTCGTGTCGCACTTAAAAAAAAAAATCTCCAAAAATCCATTTATTATCCGAATGAGCAGAAATTTAAAATATACATATGTACCTACATAAATAGTCCTTGAGAAGATCTACAAAAAATACATAAATGTATTTCAGTAGCTTATAGGGCTATGCAAATATGGAACTTTTACGTGGATCAGTGCATTGCGTTTTTAGTATTTGTTCTGTTTTTAGGAAACATTTAAAAAAATAATTCCTCGTAATACTCCAATTTTAAAAAAGAATGCAATTATGGTCAAAAAAGTACAATTATAGAGGCCTATTGGTACAATTTTCAAATGTCATATGCCATCCCTGATGCACATATCCATCCAACGTCCTCTCTACCCTCTCTACGACAACAAAAATAATAACAACAGTGTTTTTTTGCAAAAAAAACATCAAAACAAATACAGTTAAAGTCCGGTATAACGAATCTATCTAACTTTAATGAAAATCCAATATAAAGTAGAGCCAAATTTTTTAACTTTGACAAACTAAAGAAGTAAGAAAGTGTGGTTGGGCTTGTCCGACACTGAGTAAATAAATGAGCAAACATATTTTTCTTTTAAAATTTCAATAAATTATTTTCCTGAATGATTTTCGGAAGTGGGCCTTATGAGCTATTATGGACCGATCGCCATGAAATTTGATGGTTTTATTATTACTTATTTTTCTTAAAGTTTATTAGGATACCAATATTTTTAAGAGATTTATGCACGTTAAAGTGATTTTCGGAAGTTAATCATTTATTACCGATTAAGTCAAATTTCTGGAGGACATTTGTATGGGGGCTAGGTGAAATAATGGGCCAGTTTCAATAAGGTTCGTCCTTGGGCCGAACAAATTGTAGCAAGTGATTAAGATAACACATAATACTGGAGTAGGGTATACATAATACTGGAGTAGGGTATACAAAAAATCTTGATATAAGGAAATTTTCGGTTTAACGAATGGGACCGACAACAAACATATCGTTCGTTATACTGGGATTTGCTTGTAATTGAATTGGGTATTGGTTTGTTTTTGTTTATTTATGTTCATTCTAATATAAATAAAAAAGGTTGTTGTTGTTTGTTGTTGGGTACGAATGAGTATTTATTTTTATTTTAACAATCGTTTGTTGCCATTATACTATCTACTCAGTTCTGCTAGCCCTGCTCTTTTGTTGTTGTACAACTGTTGAAAATATATAATAATAACAACAACATTCATTATTGTTTAAAACATACATACTAATAATACATGTTTATTAGGATGGCCCTTCTTACTTATTTGCAATTTTTCGATGTTCCCAACAAAAGTTTAACTCTTTCAAAATCAAAGAACTTTTAAAAAGTGGTTGCACAATTTATTTAAAGTTTCCACTTTTGGTTTAAATAGTGCTGCAATATTTTCCAAACAATATTAAAAAAAATTTGAAACAAAAAAAAAATTAAAATTAAAAATTGTCTAAATTTCAAATCCATAAATTTTATACGAGTCCAAACATAGATCAATTTAAAGTTGAATATTGTTACGTTTTAACCTTTTCAAAACGCTGGTTTATTTCCTTTAAATAAACCGGATACTTTTTATTGCAAATAAAAGCCGTTTAGTAGTTTGAAAATTGTAACAACTCTTTATTTATTTAAAATGTACAACAACAACAGAATTAAATAGCCACTCAATTTTTATACACGTTTATAAATTCTCAGAATTACAGACACAATTTATAATGTACACGAATTTACTTGAAAAACACACCACACTTTAAGGCACTTAGATGATGTTTCTTCGAAAAGCGTCTCTGATCAACTCAACTCACGACTGCAACCTCTGCCACTATTTATAACACTGCATTACCATCTAGAAAGCTCTTTAACTGTCAAAGTTCGAATATTCTAGATCATACGCCATCTGTGGTGTACTTTCTACAGTGTTCTTTAACTGAATATTCGAATACAGCGTTGCCAACTTACGATCAAATCAACTGAAAGCTTTTATTTAACAATGCCCACAGATATGTTGCAGTCTGCCATTACAGCACTGTTACTTGAAAGCACTATGCTACTTTTAAATCAGCCCTTAAAATCGTTATATTTGAATTCAAGTACAATTTCGTAACAATATTGTAGAAATTTTGAATTTCATAAATTGTTTGTCAAAAACCCATATGAGAAAATATGTTTAAACAATTGATTACTTTATACATCCCAGGTAATCTAGCGTTAAGACAATTGTCACTTAAGTGTGTTAAGTAATTTAGAGTGTAGTCACTTTAAATGTTTTGTGAATAAATTTATACAAATTGTGTTGATATAATTCTCATACAGTTTATTTTTATGTTTGCTTAAGTATAATGATATCCCTTGTAACATATCCTGAAGTCAATAGTCTCTTTAGTGTCTCTACCTATAGTGAAATCACTTTAAACGTTTATTTTGTACTGCACTTTAGAAAATAGTTATTTTAACCACCAGAAGCAAACAATTGGAGAGTTCTCGAAGGAAGATTTGTTTACTAGCAAATGTTTATTGGACTTTCTGTGATATGTATTTTTAGCTGACTATTTGGGGTGAATAAGCACCCGTAATTGTAAAAATAACTAGTTATGTAGCTGATCAAGTTACCAGTTAGGTAGCTAGTAAGGTAACTGACGTTATTTAACCAGTATATGTCTCATTGTAATCAAAAAGGGTGAATTGAATTAAATTAAAATAACTAGCTAGTTATGTGTAACTAGTTGTCACCCTAAATGGTGGGTAAAATCACTACTTCGGAAGTGTTTCCGATTTTAAACATTTATTGTTATTTGATTCATGAACCTGAATATGTAATTCCATCATACTCTTCCTCACCCTTCTAAATTTATTACGAAACAAATCCCTCCATCACTCACCTCATTTTGATTTTCTTTCACCACCTAATTTGTCTTTCATTTTCATTCCCATCACTCCAAAATTAATTTTCCAACACTAGTTCTGCGGTGCTTGTTATTCTTATGTCTCTGCTAAACAACGGTACTACCTGAGGTGAATTACTGCATTATCAATAAACTGTATTATCGATAAACACTTTATTAACTACCAAACTGTTTAACCTGCCTGAGTGAAAACAAAGAGGGTTCTTGATTCTACTACAAGAAAATTATATAAATATAACTGTTTTTATGGGGATGCCAAACATTTGTTTAAACAAATCAAGGTTGGTTACCGTTACCCCTAAAATACCGTTTTAGCTAGTTCAACTACCATTATCGAATTAACTGCAATTAACGTTACCGCAAAATTACGGTAACCGATATAATCGTTAATGCCGTTAGCTCTAAATATTCTAGAAATAATTTGAAATTCTAGTGTCCTTTTCGCCAAACTTTATTAGTATTTTTTTAATGTGGCTGGCAATATTTTAAAAAATATCTGTTTTATAAGGTAATAGTGCCCCCAAATTTGCCAATTTTGAAATATTTATCTTAAAATTTTCAAAAACGCAAAGCCCAGAAAAATTTTTATATTTCTTTTCCTAAATAACTGTTCCCACCCTTTTAAATAAATAATTTTGTTAATTTTTTTATGTAAGTATTTTTTATTCATACAATATTTTTGTGTATTTATTTAATATTTTTTTTTTAAATTTCTTTTTCGTTATTTTTAATTTTTATAATTAAGTTTAATTGTTAAATTTAATTTGATTTTAATTTACTTTCACACTATTTTTTTTGGGGGATTTCGTTTATTTTATTTTTTATTTTTGTTTATAATATGTTAAATTTATATGCTACATCATCATAATATATTTATATATATTTGTGGGTTTTATTTTTGTTATAAACTACATAATGTTTTTTTTTATTTTTTATAATAATATATTTTTGTTTAATATTTATTTTATTATTATTGAAAACTAAATAAAAATTAATTAATTTTTTTATGGAAATTAAACAAAAATCAAGATTGATTAAAGAAAAAAAATTAGAATATTCTTATTTTTTTACAAAAATTTTCTTTGTTTTTAGTTGTTTTTTATATTTTAAATCATTAAGTATTTTGTGTGTTTAATTATTTATGTATAATTTTATTTATTTTTGGGCGGACTGTCAAGAATTTGTTTGTATGCCTTTTCTTAGCTTGTGTTTAAGGGCATATTAGCTTCTTGTTGAAAAATAACTTTTTTTGTTTTAGTAAAAATTTGAAATTTTTTATAACATTTTGGACCAAAAAGGAAGTCTGAATCTTTGCTTTTCTATTTTGTAAGAGAGACATGAATGATTACCAAAAAAATGGGAATTTTATTAAATTTTTTGAAAAATATGGATTTTTTAAAATTTAAATTTTTTTAAAATTTCTATAAAATTTTAAATTATTTTAAAATTTTTTAAATTTTTTTAAAATTTTGAATTTTATAAATTTATTTAAAATTTGAATTTTTCTTTTTAATTAAAATTTGTCTTTATTATTAGAAATTTTTTACTGAATTTCTTTAACATTTGGATTTTTTTCTAAATTTCTTTTTGAATTCTTCTTTTAAAGACAATCGAATTTTTATTTATAATTTCTATAAAATTTTGAATTTTTTAAAAAATTTTATAAAATGCTGAATTTTTTTTTAATTTTGTAGTTTTCTTTTCAATTTCTTTAAAATTTTGAATTTTTCTTTTAAATTTCTTTTAATTTGGAATTCTTTTAAATTTGAAATTGAATATATTTCTTTGAAATTTCTTTAAAGTTTTGAATTTTATTATAATTTAAAATTTTGAATTTTACTTTTTAAAATTTTGAAGTTTTATTTCAAATTTCATTAAATTTATGAATTTTTCTTTCAAATTTCAATAAAATTTTGAATTTTTCTTTTAAATTTTGTATTTTTTTCAATTTCTTTAAAATAATGTTGAATTTTTTCATAAAAATTCTTTAAATTACGAATTTTTCTTTTAAATTTATTTAACATTTGAAAATTTTTTACTTATGTTTAAAATTTTTAAATTTTTTTTAAAATTTTGAATTTTTCTTTTAAATTTCTAAAAATTTGGAATGCTTTTAAATTTGAAATTGAATATTTTTCTTTGAAATTTATTTAAAGTTTTGAAACTTTTTATAATTTAAAATTTTACTTTATAAAATTTTGAAGATTTATTTTTAATTTTTCTTTTAAATTTCAATAAAATTTTTCAATTTTTCTTTTAAATTTCAATAAAATTTTTAATTTTTCTTTCAAATTTCAATGAAATTTTGATTTTTTTTCAATTTCTTTAATAATGATTTTTTTCATAAAAATTCTTGAATTTTTCTTTCAAATTTCAATAAAATTTTGAATTTTTCTTTCAAATTTCAATGAAATTTTGAATTTTTCTTTCAAATTTCAATGAAATTTTGATTTTTTTTCAATTTCTTTAATAATGATTTTTTTCATAAAAATTCTTTAATAATGATTTTTTTCATAAAAATTCTTTAAAATTTCGAATTTTTCTGTTAAATTTTTTTAACAATTGAAAAATTTGTCTGAATTTATTTAAAAATTTTTTTTAGAATTTAAAATTTTTTTTAATTTCTTTAAAGCTTTGAAATTTAATTTTAAAAATTTTGAATATTTATACCCTTCACCATGAGTAACATGTTTACATTTTTCATTTACGACCACATAAATCCCCATAATCGATAGCGGAGTCGCTAGCCATATCCATTTAGACGTCTGTATTGTTGAAATTAACTTTCCGTAGCTATGCTCTCGGTTCGGTTGCTAAATATTTGTTTTGAATCAGCATAAGTTAAATAAGTTTTTGAAATCAATAGAAGAATTCAAATATAATTTATTTAGTGGTTACGTCTTTTTTACGTCAAATATTTAGCCATTAATATGGACAGTATTGATATCTAATGATAGATTTTTCAAAGACCTTTTCAACGACGTATAAAACGCCATTGCAATTGGGACCCACAATGGATCAAAATCGAGAAAAATACTTTTTAAACTGAAATTTTTCGGCAAACTTTTTTTTCCAAAAAATATTTTCAATATTTGTCTTGAATTTATACTTTGGTGAAGGGTATATAAGATTCGGCTCATCCGAATATAGCTTTCTTTTTGAATTTCTTTCAAATTTTGAATTTGTCTTAAAATTTTGAAATTTTTTTTTTTTAAATTTCTTAAATTTTTTGAAAGCTTGAATTTTTTTCTAAATGTCTTTAAAATTTTGAATTTTTTTTTATTAAATTTCTTTAAAATTTTGAGTTTTTTTTTAAATTTCTTAAAAAATTTGGAATTTTTTTTTTAAAATTTTGTTATATTTTGTCTTTTGTTGTTATTTTTGTTGCTGTTTTATATATATTTTGTTTATTTTATTTATTTTTAATATAATAATGATATGGTCTGTTAATTTATATTTTGTATAATAATAAATTATTTTTGAAAAAAAATATTTTTTTTTTTGTAGATTTTTTTTATATTATTTTTTTATATACAAAAAGTGTTTAGAAAAAAAATTATATTTTTGAAAACAAAAGAAAAATGTGCCTGTTTTTGGTTTAAGTTTTGAGATTTTTTTAAATATTTACACTTTTTTTAATATAATTATTTATTTATATTTTAATAAATTACGTATTTTTTGTTATGTTGTTATTGTTTATTTTATTTATGTTTTTTTTTTAATTTTTAGCACCTTTTTTCTTCTATACATTTTTGGGTTTTTTTAATTTTTATGTAAATAAAAAATGCTTGTTGTTTTTTGTTGAATTTTTCAATTTTATTTATTTATTAATTATGTATTACGTACGTGTTGTTTTTTTATATTTTAGGGAAAATTAGGTTTTATTTTATAAGTTTATGATATTATTTTTAATAATATTATTATTTTTTTGGTTTTTTTTTAAATTTTTGAAAAATTTTCAAAATTTTTTATTTTTTTTTAAAGACAGAGGCTAAATTTAGTTTTTGTTTTTTTGTATTCTTTTTAAATATAAAAAAATGTTTATGCGAGGTTTTTGGTTCCTCTGTGTTTTTTTGTTTTTGAACAGAAATAAAAAGTAAGGTTTTTGTTTATTTTTTAATAATTTCAGTTGATTTTTATTTAAAAATGAATAAAAATTATAATAATAAAACTAGGTTTCTTTAACTAAAGCAATAATTATAAAATAGAAATGCATAATAAATTTGTTTTTTTGTTTTAATAAAATTTCTTTTAAAAATAAACTGTTTAAATTAGAATACAAGCTTAATTAACAAAATTGTTTTCAAATTTAATAAAAACTTACTGCCTATTACTACTAATAATTATTAAATTTAAAACTTAATATTAACTATTTACAAGTTAAATTTATGTTATTTATTTTAATTTTTTATATATTTATTAAAGATAATTAGGAAAACTTAGGATTTTTTTTATATTTATTCATAAATTGTTAATCATTTTTGGAAAACTTATTTGTTTTTTTCTTCTTTTAATTTATAATAATAATAAACGATATGCTAAAATGTTTGTTTGTTTTTTTTGTTGTTTAAATTTAAAATAAATTTTATAATTTAAAGAAATTTATGCTATTATAAGCTAATAATAATAATAATTTTATAATTAATGTTTATTTAATTCTTAAGGGCAAGTATTTTTATGTTTGTATATATTTTATATATAATAATAATAATAATTATTGTTTTGGAAAAAAAAGAGATTCTTTTCTTATATAATAAAAAGTTTAACTACCTTTTTTTGTTGTGTGTTTAAATATGTATGTATGTTTGTTGTTTGGATTTTTTTTTTTTAATTTTTTTAGTTTTTTAATTTTTTATAAAAAAATTTCTTGTTTTCTTTTTTTTTCGTAATATTTTAGTTAAAAATGTGAGATCAAAAAGGAAGTTAAAACTCATACAAATGAAAATATATTAAAAATTAAAATATTTACAAAAAAAACTATATACACGCTATTAAAAAAAACTTAAAAAAATATAAAAAAAGTAATTCATTTTTCAATTATAAGTTTATAAAAAAAAATCGTCTTAATTACAGTCTTGTTTATTAAAAAAAGAAATCAAAAGAAAAAAATTATAACCTAAAATAAACTCTCAAACTAAAGCAATTTTAATAATACTCCTGTGTGTTTTTTGTTTCGCCTAGAAAAAGTTTCTTTTAATTAACTTACTTACTAATATTTACAAGAAAAGAAAAGCAACTAAACTTAATCACAATTTAAGTTAAAAATTTAAAAAAAAACATTCATTTCATTGCACTTTTTTCTCTCTAAAAAACTACTCTTCGCTTATTTGCTCTTTATCATCTGGCTCTCTTTAAAAAATCTTTGGTTTAACCTGTAACTAACAAAGAATTATAAAGAGAGTAGTATTTCCTACTTTTAACTTTTAAACTTAAAACTAATCATCACCACTTTATTTTTTTTTTGTTTTTTTATAAATATTTTCTCTCTTAAGCTTTCTTTAATAATTCCACGCTGTGGCGGCAGCAGCTGCTGCTGCATTATTACTAATTTCATCTTCCTCATGGCTTAAACGATTGACACGCACCATTCTTAGCTTCTCCTCTTGTATCACCTTAATTCTTTCCTCATTACTCATTGCCTCATTAATGTTTGCCTTTTCTAAATCACCTTCCTCGCAGTCTTCTTTTTCTTGTTTGATCACCACCTCGGGTTCCATGACTGAATGATGCAATGAATTCTCCATCATCATATCATTATTGTCTTCCTCCTGCTCCTGGGATTTACTATGATGATCTTCTGTAGTTTGTGGCTGCTGTTGTTGTTGTTGCTGGCCCTCCTCGCCTTGCATTACACACACCCCATTAATAATACGTTCAGTTTCGTTGTTTGTGGGCACGGCTGGATTAACCCATTGTGGTGCTGCTGGTTTTCTGCGATTCGAACGCATATTGTTTAAAAATTGCTGGGCATTCATGCTGTTTAAAACCGAATTTCTATAGTCACTCGTTTTATCTTCATCATCCAAATCATCGTTTTCATTCTCGGACATATTATGGCTCTCGTCCATATCATCTTCGAAATCATCATGGCGTTCTCGCTTCAGCGAGCTCATGGACAAGTCCAGGCCAGACATTTGCTCTCTAAAGGCCTGATTGAGAGCCCGTAATTCGGCCTCATTGGTGGGCAAGGCGTTTTGGGGATTGGTGCCGGGCATGCCGGCCAAAGAGCGTCCTAGCAAAGCGGCCGCCGCAAAATAGGGTGGATAGGGCAGGGGTGTATTGGCTCCCAAACCCATGCGTTCCTTGTGCAATTCCAGCAGTCTTTGCTGCAATAAAATGCGAAACTGGACGGGATCGAAGGGTGTGGAATTGGTGTTCTCTCTAGTGGGTATATTGGTTTCCTGACCGGGTGGGCCATGGGGCACCTGTTGTTTCAAACGCATGCGATGGTTGTGGAACCAATTGGTAATGGTGCGTGTGGCCAAACCCAATTCATTGGCCAAAAACTCTATGGTGCCCACATTGGGATAAGGATCCAAGGCAAATGCCAGTCTTAAGGCCTCTTTTTGTTCCTCGGAGAATAAGACTCTTTGCTTTTTGTTGGGTGGGGCTCCAGAGCTGCCTACTGAGCCGGGTCCCGGGCTGCTGGTGTAGAAATCATTGGTATCATTGCTGGAAGTATCAGAGCTGTTGTCTTGTTGATTGGGTCCCGTGGAACGGCGGCGTTTTGAAGCTTCCCGGCGTTCGTTCTTCAAAACCTGCAAACGTTCTACATTGTTGGCATCAGACAGCCACAATTGCATGCGTATAAACGGTTCTCGGCCCTTAATGGACAACATGTGCCAGGGTTTAGGTTTGCTTAATAATTCCGAGACTGATCCCTGAGACAAACCCAAAACGGCTTCGCCGAATATCTTTTGTCCGATATTGTTGGTCAATAAAGCCTCTTTGATTTTGGTGGTGATAACCTGAGTGTCCAAATCCTGGGTTAAAGCGGCCATTTCATAGACGGTGGGTGACATATGCTGGTGCATATTGCGCATGGCATTGCCTTGGTGGGGTGAGTGTATGGGCATCATCATGGGCTTCTTGTCGGGTGTGGGACCGGCTGGTGTGGTATTGCCCGACGAAGGCTGTGAATTAGCTGCGGGCAAAGCAATAGTATGCTGAGGAGGCAGACCGGGTGAGGTCAAAAGCATGCTTTGATGATGTTGGGCAGCCTGGGCGGCAGCAGCTGCTTGGGCAGCTTGTACAGCCGCTTGAGCTGCCTGCTGTTGACTTTGCTGGACTGCGGCGGCCTGTTGCTGCTGGTGTTGTTGCATGGCGGCCGACATAACGGCAGCAGCCTGCATTTGTTGCATGATATGAGCTGGTTCTTGCAGTTTCAGTTCGCTCATCATTTTCTGCATGGGCAAGGAGGCCTGCATTTTACTGGCCAAACCCTGAGGTATCTGTGGAGAACCACTATAGTTGCCGGTTCTCATTAGCTTTTCGGGTGCAATTTTATATTGAGAAGCCACCAGTTTGTGCACAGCATTTTCATCTTCCAAAAACATTTTCATGCGTATGAAAGGTTCGCGGCCTTTTTGGGTCAGCATGTGCCAGGGCTTGGGTCGGGCCAAGAGATCGGAGACAGAACCTTGAGACAAACCCAATACTGATTCGCCAAACAAACGCTGAGATATGGAATATTGCGATAAAGCCTCTTTGACACGACGCACTATGTCCTCGGTGTTGAGATTATTGAACATGTCAAACTGCTGCTGGGTAATGGGAGGCAAGACGGCTTTGGTGGGTCTTTGGGGAGGATTGTGATGAGGTGGTACGGGCGGCTGGGTAATCAATGAATTGGTAATGGAGGCCATTCTCTGCAGAGGGCTGGCGGTGGCTGAAAATTCCTCATTGGGAGTCATAGCAGGCGGGAGTATGGAGTTGCTGAGAGGACTGGGAGCAGCTGAGTTGGTATTGGTGGTGGAGTTATTGCTGGATGGCAAGGGAGCGGGGGTTTTGTTGCCCTGTTCTGATTTCACCATGCCCGGATAAAGTCTTTCCACTTCGGAGGAGTTTGAATCTTTGGCGTTTGGTGTTGTTTGGCCATGATTGCTGAGCGAGTTTTGAGAACCCTCAAAAGAGCTGCGTTGACCATTAACCTTGTTGTTGGTGTCCTTGGGCTTGTCCTCGGGGCCTAATGAAAGATCCTGGGCGCCATTCAGCATTTGCTGCTGCAAAGCCATGAGACTAGAGAAGTTGGCAAAGCTGGGTGGCTGGGCAGCATGTTGCTGGTGCTGCTGCTGTTGTTGTTGCTGCAATTTGGACATTTCACGCTCGAAAGCCATGCGCATATTGTCATCGGCCGCCAAGCCGGGGAAGGCATTGGCACCCATGCCAGCGGCCGCAGCAGGCAGACCGCCACTGAAAAAGGGAGAAAGCAAAAAACTACTATTAAAATAAGCATCAATTGTTCAAGGAAATAAAATTTAATAAAACCTACCCTGGAAAAGCTTCCCGGGGAGCTCTAGCCATAAGCTCTTGATATAGTCGGGCCATTTTTTCAGGATTCATCTCATCTGGACGTAAATGACCCTGACCCGGCATAACTGTCTCTCCCTGAGACTTGCTGTGATGCTCTTTGTAAAACGGCGAAGAGCAGGGCTGATGTGGTGACTTGGAATCATCATTGCTGCGCGAATCTTCTGGTATGGTGGAGGCTCTTCTTTGATGTTCATGATGCATGGCCGAGGGACCCGAAGATTTCATTAACGAAGAAGCCTCATTTAAAATATGAGCAATACGTTCATCAGACATTGAATCATCACGGCCACCACCACCTGTGCCATAAGGAGGTAAACCAGAATCTAAAATGAGCAAAAAAACGAAACAAGAAATTAGTACTGAAAAATAGGGGTAATAAATTTCCCATTAACGGTGGTAAAATGGGGAGAAAAAAACAAAATCAATCATGTCATAAAAATTAACTTAAAATTTAAAAAAAAAAAACAGAATGATGTGTAAAAGACTGACTGACTGACCATTTAAGAAAGAATACCAAGCGGTGTTGTATTAAAAGGAATAAAGTTTATGATGGTTTTTAGAAATTGCAAAAAACTCTAGAGTTCATTTATAAGTGGAGAGTGGAAGAGCAAGTAATTCCGTCAATTGCCTGCAGTGTTTGATTTTATGACAATTTATTGATCTGTCTGTGGAAGTAAAGGTTTTTTTTTTAAATGAAATTAAGTCATAAACTGTGTTTGGCAAATGCTTAGGCATTTTTAACATGACTGTAAATTATTTATCATAAAAAAGCAGAGGAATTTTTCTAAAGAAGTTAAAGTTTATTAAATTGAAACTCATGGAATAAAGGCAAGAGAAGGAGAGAGAAATGTCAATGACAGGAATTAAGCAAAATTGTTCTCTTTTCAAATATAAGAATGATACAGACACCGTTCAATAACCATGTAAACAAACTTTCCTACTAAAGTGACAATTGACTAAACTTTAAAGTTTAAAGAAAATATTGGTATTTGGAATATCTTGTTTGATTTCTCTTTCCTTGTTTTTGTAAACAGTTTTTATTAGATTTTTTCTTTGTGTTGTTTATAAAAACATTGATAATCCTAAAATGAAGTTGATATTTCTAGCTCTTCCCTTAAACTCCTGCTTCTTTGGCTTAAAATCTAACACTTCTCTAACACTTGCCAAAAGGAAAATAAAAATATTGGAAATATATTGTACGATATCCTTCCTTGTTGCTGTATTTTCTAGGTATTTAAAGTTTTTTTCTTTCTTTATTGCTGTAGTATTGAAAGTATAATTTCCAACTATTGTGTAGAATTTGCAACATTGGTTCAATGTAATCAAACAATTCAACCGTTATATGCCATTTGTCATTCATGTGTTGATTTCCGTTTCCTATAGACGACAACTCAAACGTTACGTTTTGAATAAATACTCCTGGTTTTAATAATAAAATAACAAAAAAAAAGAGGGGGAGGGAGTTAGGTCTTGCAAAAAGTAGAGTTGGAGTCTCACTGGTGATCTAGAGAACATCCAATATGAATATGAATGCATGAATGATGGAGTGAATGAATGGAATGAATGAATGTTTTTCATAAACATTCAAGCGGATGTTAGACAACCTTTTATGTTTGTTAAGTGTTTGCTCCTTTGGGAATCGATTATCCTGGCAATTGTAAAACAATTTTCACAAATATTCAAAGTAAAAAAATGAATGAAAACCAAAAAATTCTTTCAGTTTGACAACATGAAAAACCACTTGTATGATTAGTTTTTTGCAAGGATTTAACTGAAGACTGAAATAATTTTCATTAGAAACTAGTACTAGCACATAGAGAAACATATAGAGTTATGTTTAAAAACCACTAATACGCTTTTGATAGAATTTTTATTTTCAAACTGCAGCTATGTTTGAAATCATCATAAATCAAAGTGTTTTCTCTATTTGTGTTTAACAAAAAACCAAATATGAAAATAAACGTTTGAACGTTTGAAAAAAAACCCATGAAATGATGCAATAATTGACGTTGGTTATTCAAAAGCAAGATTTTTTTTTTGATTTCAATATAAAAATCATCAACAAGGTCATATTTTGTTAAATTTTTTTTTTTTTTTTTTGGTTTATTTCAATAAAGCCAGGATATTTTGCTTTATTTTTTAAAAGGGAGTTGTTGTGTGCATGGTTTTCTATCATGGGGAAAAATAATAAAAAAAAATTGACTTTTTTTTACAGAATTTGTGTTTAACCATGCAAGAATAATGAAAAAACAAATTGAATTAGCGTTTAATAATTGTAAGCGTAGAAAAAAATAGAAAAAAAATCTAAAAAAATATGGAAATATTATTAAAACAAAAACCGTTTGATGTTTAATTAATTTAAATCTAATAAAAAAAGGATTTTTTTTGTGTATAACAACAATTCAGTTTATATACAATAAAAAAGAAGGGAAAATTTAAAAATTCCTTAAAATAGAAACGAATTTAAACTCTCACTAAGTTATTTAAACTAAAAATTCAATTCTAATCAAACATTTTTTAGATAAATAGAAGAATCTTAAAAATTTTGTAATAAATTGAGACATTTGGAAATTTAAAGTTCTTAATGGAGCGAAATTTGGAATTTTTTTTTTAGGAATTTTAAAAATAAAAAGGAAACTTTGAATGAATGTTTTATTTATGAAGAATTTTATATCAAACAGAGACATTTTGAAGAATCTTATAGAGAATATAGACTTTGTAGGGAATTCTAAGCCAATATAAAGGTGTTTTGAAGAATCTTAAGCCAAATAGAAACATTTTGTCGAATAAAATTCTTAAGGGAGGGAAATTTTTACATTTTTTAAAGCAATTTTAAAACTATTATGGAAATTTTAAATGATGAGTCAGTCAGGAGAAGACAAATAGAGACTTTTTGAAGAATCTTAATCCAAATAGAGACATTTTGTAGAATAAAATTCTTAAGGGAGGCAAATTTTCACATTTATTTTAAACGAATTTTAAATAAGAATTTGAAGAAGACAGAAATGATAAAAACTATTTTATTTATAAAGAATCTTTGAACAAATAGAGACATTTTTAATATTTTGAAGCCATAAGCACATTTTGAAATTTAAAATTCTTAAGGGAGGGAAATTTTGAAAATTTTTTTTAAAGATTTTTAAAATAATATAGACATTTTAAAGCATGAGTCAGTCAGAAGACAGAAATTATTAAAAATTCTTTATTAATGAAGAATATTTAAAATATTTGTAGAATAAAATTCTTAAGGGAGGGAAATTTTGATTTTTTTTTTTAATCGAATGTTAAAATAATAGGAAATTTTTAATAATAATAATAAGCATAAGATAAAAATTTGTTAAAAGATTCTGAATTTTGCTAGAATTTTAAAGAAAAAATCGAACATTTTAAAAGAAAAGTTCAAAGGAGTAAAAAAAAATAAAACTCTTCAGGGAATTTTAAAAAGAAATTGAAAAATTCTTCATTTATTAGTATTTTTTAAAGGAATTTTAAAATAATATAGACATTTTAAATGATGAGTTAGTCAGAAGACAGAATTATTAAAAATTTGTAGAATAAAATTCTTAAGGGAGTGAAATTTTTAATTTTTTTTAATCGAATGTTAAAATAATAGGAAATTTTTAATAATAATAAGCATAAGATAGAAATTTGTTAAAAGATTCTTAATTTTGCTAGAATTTTAAAGAAAAAAATCAGACATTTTAAAAGAAAAGTGAAAAAAAAATAAAACTCTTTAGGGAATTTTAAAAAGAAATTGAAAAATTCTTCATTTATTAGGAATTTTACAATAAAAATTCTAAATGAGAGTAAAATAATCTTTATTTATTTAAAAAATCCTTTAAATTTATTTCAAGTTTTTCGAACGGCAATTATTTATTTTCAAAAACCAATTACTCAATTGCGGTTTATGCATACAAATATAATTTATTTATGATATACAATCAATTATTTATATTTTTTTTAATCTACAAGTACTGGCTTTATTCCCTCTAATTATTCAATTATATTTCCTGCAATTAAATGTCAAAAAGAAAATTTCCATTTTACCACTTCTTACAAAGAGTAAATAAAGGTATAGAGTGTTGTATGCACAAAAATCAATTTATGTTAAAATATGCCACTGGTTTTTATTTTGAAATATGCAAGTACATATATTTTGTGCAGCGCTAAATTGCGTAAAATGAAATAAATTCTAATTAAAATGCCTATCAAGTCTTTTACAAAGTTAAGGAGTATTTTGCAAACCCCTCCCCCTGCTGCTGTTTACACTCAAACTCAACACTGTTTTGCTTTGAGTCAAAAGAAGTGAATTTCTTTATTTTTTTTTTTAGCCAGCAACATAATAACACTTCAAAATGCAATAAATTATCTATGGCAAAAGATAAATAACAACAAATGAATGCATGCAATTGAAATTGGTTTTGAAAGTATTAGAAAAAAAAGAAATAAATCAAGGTACTAATAATAAAAAAGGGTGTTGAAAATAAAGAAATATGAAAAGTAAAGACAAGATGTTTGAAAAGACAAGCTAAATTAGAAATATTATGATAAGCAGGATAGCAGGAACTATAGAATTCTCAAAAAAGTGAATGAAATTAAAAAAAGGATTAAAGGAAATTATTGTTTTTCATTATAATTTGGTAATTTAATTTTCAATATATTTTTTTTTTAATTTGTAAAAATATTACATAGAAATTTTGAAAATTAAATAAATTTTTTTTCAAAATTTTTTATCGAATTTTTTTTTTAAATAAAATTTTCAATATTTTTTTTTCTAATTTGTAAAAAAGTTTTAAAATTCTGTTTTAATAACTAGTTAAAATTTTTAAATTTAATTTTCAATATTTTTTTTTTCAAAATTGTTTTGAAATAAAATTTGAATTTTTTAGTTTGAAAAAAGGATTAAAAAATTTAATTAAAATAAATATTGCTTAATTTATTTATTAGTCTCATAAAACTGAAAATTTGTTTTTCAAATCTTTTTTAATCGATTACGCTTTGTCATGAGTTTTTTGAAGGCTTTATTTTATATATTTAGTTTTTTCTTTAATCAATATAGTGTCTATAAATTAAACAACATGTTAATCCCTGAATACTCAACATAAATTTTGATTTACTTCATTAATTTAATTTTGTTGCTTGCCACCACCTTTTCTTTTTTTTGCTTTTATAGAGCAAACGTGTAGCAAAAAATCAGCCCCAAAATATTGAATAAATAATAAAATAAATTATAAAAAATTTGTGTATAAAAACAAAAAAAAGACAACAACAACAAATCCCCAAAAAATTAACACCTACTCAATATTTTTTTTTTTTCGAAAATCAAAAAAAATAAAAATTCAATGAAAAATTTTAATGGTTTTGAGTTTTTTTGGTGTGTGAAGCCTATTATTATTTTCAATTTCTTGTGATTTGTATAAGCATATAAATCTTGAATAGAAAACCGAATTTTTGAATATTTGTTGTTGCACATTGTTTCAGAAAAAGAACATAATAATAATATTCCTACAAATTACATGTTAAAGAATGTGTCATCATTTGGCCTGTTTTGCGCCTGCTTTTTTTTACACACTGTGCGTGTGTTGCTTTTAGGTGACAATTTTCGATTTTTCATTTCAATGATGTGTAGACGATGATGATGATGGCAAAAAATATTAAAACAAAAAAAAAAAAAAACTAAATGAAAGAAAAACGTATAAAATTTGAAAAACCAAAACAATTTTTTAAATGCTAATTTATGGCTTTTAGTAAATCAGTGTGTGGTTTTTGTTGTTGTTGTACAAAAGAGATGCCCATTAAAATTTATTTAAGCAGACAAACAGGTCAAAATATTTTAAGTACTAATTTTTGAAAATTGTAAAAAAAAATTTCAAAAAAAAAACAAAATAAAAAATTAATTAATTTTTGAAAAAAATGTTTTATAATTTCAATTTGCTTTTGATAAGGCTTTTAGAAATTATAAAAATTTCAAAATTTGTTTAATTTAAAAAAAAAATATTGAAAAAATTCCAAATTTTTTTGGGAAAAATTTAAATTATTTTTATTTATTATGTAAATAAAATTTCAAAATTTCTTAATTTTCCAAAAATTTCAAAATTGAAATTTCTTTTTACTAAAAAAGCTTTCCCTTTTGTTTTAAAATTATTTCAAAAAAAAAAATCTATTTTTTTAATGACGTTTATTGTTTCATTCACAATTTTTTCCTAACAAATTATTGTTAAAAATTCATTGACGCTTAAAATCTCTAGACGTCATTCTCTCTTACTCTTGTTTTATGTATTGTTTCTCATACTAGCCTTAAAAGTATGCTATACTTTTTTTTATACTGTTAAACAATTCTAAAGGTTGTTGCTGTTGTGTTGCTGTGCTTCTGTTCAACTCTTTAATTTTGTTTGGTTTGTTGCATTTATTGTTTTCCTACAACTTCAAAGGTTTTTTTTCTGCCTGCTACTTCTCTCTACATCTACTCTTTTTTAGCTTCCTATTGATTTTTTTCTCATTTAAGTTAATACAAACATTTATTGTTAAAACAAATAAAATAAAACAAAAGTTTCTCAGCTAAAAGTAGGCAATAATTTTTTTTTTGTTTTAAGTTTTTTTTTCCCAGTGTTTGTTAGAAAAACTAAAATAAAAAGTTCAAACAAAAAAAGTTATATTTAAGAGACCACTTGCTTTATAGCAAGAAAATTGCAACAAATTTGTTTTCAAAATTATAAATTGTTTTAAAAAAAGGGGAAAAATTAAAAAAAACTTAAATTCCAAAAAAGAAAAATGATTTATGTTATTAACACTTGTTAATTATAAATTTTGTTTAATATTGGCCTCTCCAAAAAATACCTTTCCATGTATTTTTACTTTTAGCTTTACCCTTTAACAGGAATTTAGAAAATGTTTTGGGGACGTCCCATTAAAAGCTTGTAACTTGAAAGGCACATATTTTCCTAAATTATTAAGGATTAAACTAACAATGTCACATGTTGCAGCTACCAAAAAAAAAAGAACAAAATTTGAGAAAAAAAACTCTGGTTGACCAGGAATTTTTGTTTGAAACTGTATGTGTTTTGATCCTTTATAGCCAGACAACAAGGTTTATAATAAACCCTTCATATTACAAAGACTACAAGCTAAATTTAATTGCGTAGTGTTAATAAGTAAAGAAGAAAGAGAGAGACACACAAAATAATGTATAGTATACTTTAAGGTGCTTACAAAAAACTAAAGGTTAAACTAAGTATAAGAAAATTTTTTTAAAAAAATTAAAGGTTAAACTTTTAATACCACAAAATTATACAAAAATTTACAAAAATTCCTTTAGCTAAAGAATTATATTAATTAGTAATATAATAATAAAGAATTGTTAAAATTTTGATGTGTAACATTTTGATTTGAAATTTATAAAATATATAAAAACTGTTGCATACTTTAGGGATTTTTACATAAACTTAAAATAATTTTAAATTCTGAAGAATTTTATTTAAAAAAATTTAAAAATCAATAAAATAAAAAAAAATTATAAAATTTCTTGTTAGATTTTTATAAAAATTTTAAAAATCTAAAGAATTTTATTGAAAATTTGCTTAAAAAACTATAGCTAATATTAAAAATATGCACATTTGTTAAGAACTATTTATTTTATCTAGGGTTTTCTTTTAATATGGATAAAAATGTTGCCTAATTCAGGAGTTTTTTTTTAAGAATTAAAAAATTTTAAATAAAATTCTCTAGAATTTTATTTAAAATTTTGTTAAAAAAACTCAATTTTTATATTAAAAATTAGGAAAACTTTTAAAATTATTTGTTTAATAAAGATTTTAAAGAATTTTTTTTAAGAATTAAAAAAAAAATTAAAATTCTTTAGAGTTTTATTAAAAACTTATTTAAAAAATCTAAATTTTTATATTTAAAATAAAGAATACCTTTAAAATTATTTGTTTAAGAATGATTATAAAGAATTTTTTTTTAAGAATTAAAAAAATTTTAAAATTCTCTAGAATTTTATTAAAAGTTTTGTTAAAAATCTAAATTTTTATATTTAAAATAAAAAAAACCTTTAAAATTATTTGTTTAAGAAAGATTTTAAAGAATTTTTTTTTTTCACGAATTAAAAAAAATTTAAAATTCTTTAGAGTTTTATTAAAAATTTTGTTAAAAAACCTCAATTTAAATATTTTAATAAAGAACAGCTTTAAAATTTTAAGAAATTTTTTTCAAGAATTAAAAAATCTTTAAAATTCTCTACAGTTTTATTGAATTTTTTTTAAAAAAACCTCATTTTTTGTATATAAAATAAAGAAAACTTTTAAAATTATTTATTTAATAAAGATTTTAAAGAATTTCTCTTTAAAATTTGTAAAAGAAAAATTTTGAAATTTGTTC
Source organism: Calliphora vicina (assembly GCF_958450345.1). NCBI lineage: Eukaryota > Metazoa > Arthropoda > Insecta > Diptera > Calliphoridae > Calliphora > Calliphora vicina. The sequence continues at coordinate 120,207,202 of NC_088783.1, forward strand.
TTTTCTTTTGGTTTATAAACTAAACAAAAGTCTTCAACTATTTTTAGGCCTTCAAATTGTTTGCTATTTTGTGGTTTATACTCTAAACTTGTGTATTATTTTTTAACCCTTAACCTTTTTAATATACAGACATTCCTAAATGGCGAAAAATCAAAAACCAATAAATCTTTAAAGTGTCATGTGTCACCTTGTATTTCTTTTAAACGTTCAAATTGTTTACCAATGATTTTTTTTGTGTGTGTCTGTGTGTTGCTTTATACAGAAAACGCGTTTCAAAACAACAAGGATATTTGAAAAATTGCATGTTTCCTTATAAATACCAAATGTATTTTCATACATTCTACTTTTTTTTTTAAACACACAGTAATGTCATTTTTTTTTAAAAAAATTATTTTGTAAATGTCTTAAGCCTTTTCTTGGTAACAATTTACCTGTATCTATAGGTTTTGTGGGTTTTTTTAAAGACAAACGTTTTATTTGCACGCACTTTAAAAAGTAATTTGAGTTGTTGGCAAAAGAAACTAGGAAAATAGTTTTTAAATAATAGAGTATTATTACAATAATATAAAGTTTTGCTGTTGCCAATAACACTGTTGCTGTTTGAGGTTTGGATTTATAAGGAAAATCAAATAAAAAACCTTGTTGCTGGGTTTCAAATGTAATTAATTTCATAAATATTGATTTTAAATGTTAAAGATATAGACAAATTTAAAAGGATTTAATAAAAAATTAAAGAAATTTTTAAAGTTTGATTAAAAATTATTGATTATTAAGCCTTTAAACTGAATTTAAGCAAATTCAAAGCCTACTTTAGGGGTTGTTAAAAATATTTTTTTTAAATTTTATTTAAATAAGCTATAAATCCAAATTAAAGGACATTTTTATTGATATTTGTTTAATAATTAGTAGTTTTCAAAGATTTTTAAAAAAAATTTATTTTTTTTTTCAAAAAATAAAATAATTTTTTTGGAAAAAATTTTTTTTTCTTGTATATTTTAATTTAAAAGATTTGTTTTATATTTTTATAGATTTTCTTAAAGATTTATTCCATATTCCTTTTAATTTCTTATTTTTTGTGGGTTTTCTTTGTCCAGCCCCTTAAGGATATGCTTTAAATTTTGCTAAATTCCTTTTTAATGTTTTAATTTGAACATGCAAATTTGCATGTTGCTAAATTTGTTTCGTTTTTTTTTCTCTCTTAATATTGATTGTTAAATGATTAAAATCTTTGTTAAACTAAACTTTTCTTTTTTTTGGGGGGTTTTGTAATATAATTACAATATTTTTCTTTTGGCTGCTAGCAGAAAATGCAATTAAAAACCAAGCAAAGGAAAAAAAAAGAAAAAAATCTTCTTCATGTTAATTAAAGTTTTCAGTTTGGTAACTATTTGTATGTTTAAAAGAAAAAAACAAACGCGCAAATTTGTAAAAATTGATGTCTGTCTACACGCCAAAATCATTTCATTTCTCAATAATTACATCAAAATCCCACAAACGTACATAATGCAAATAAAACTGAATTCCTTCAAAGACATTTTTTTTTTGTTGTAAATTTATTGTAAAAAATCATATTAGACTGTGTAAAATAACCAAAACTAACTTGTCTGCTGCTTATTTTTCAATTTTATGCAGAAATCAAAAATAATTAAGAAAAAAAAAAAAAAAACACCACAAAATCTTGATGCCATTGCTGGTGTGTGGCTGGCTGGGCGGCTGCTGGCTTTTAGCCAGTTTATAGATACTTGATTTGAGGCATATAGAAAAACAAAAATCTATATATTATTACAAGTATATGACATTAAAAATACTTGCTACAGATCACACAAAAAAACTACAAACTCAAACATCAGACAGATAAATAAATATTTAAATAGAAAGGGGAGAAAGAGAAAAGGTCCCTCGACATCATCATTATTAAAGCCGTCATCGTTACAACTTTTCTTTTCTTAGCTTCAGTTTGAAACAATTCATCAAATAATAACCAAGGAATCTATATTAGATATATTACAGAGTTCACTCATTACCTAATCCCTTACTAGTAATATATATTTCATATAGTTGTTGTTGCCTTTTAATTTTAGTGTTTCTTAAATAAATTTTTATTGTGTTTTAGTTTTTTTTTATATAAATAGCCATAATGTAAAGAATTTTCTTTTAAATTAAAATAATTGTATTAAAAAAAAATCATATATAGAGAGTCTCTGTCTGTAACACAAAATGTGTGAAATTTTTAGCTAAATTTAATGAAATTTATTTGATTAACAACCACATTAAATATATTTAAACATTACGATTACAACATAAATTTCTAGCAGCAAATTAGAAAAAATATATAATAAATTTTGGCAGCAAAACATCAAATTAAGAAAATAACAGAAAAAAGGAAATAAATTGGAAAAAAGTCTTAAAAATTTAGCAAAAATTAACAGGAATGAAGATTTTAATTTAAATTTTGTTTCAAAATTTTACCAGCCTATGAATTTTACCATATTTAAACAATCTAATAACAAACATGCCATTTTTAGCTTAGAATTCTAATTTGATGACAATTTTCGGCCACTAAAGGCAACAAATTTTGCACTTTTTCTGCCCCTTACTTTACAAAGACTTATTTTTGGTACTATTGCAGATAAATTTGGTAGCAAATTAAAGCTATTTAAAAGATCTGTCTCTTGATATGCAAATTTTAGGAAAATTTTCTGTCACTAAATGAAAAAAAAACAAATAGGAAAAAATATTGCCCTTTTTCTGCCCCTAACTTTACAAAGACTTAATTTTGATACTATTGCAGATAAATTTGGTATCAAATTAAAGCTATTTAAAATATCTGTCCCTTGATATGAAAGTTTTAAGACAATTTTCTGTTATTAAGTGAAAAAATACACAAATGTAAGAAAATGTTGCCCTTTTTCTGCCCCTTACTTTACAAAAGACTTCTTTTTGGTACTATTGCAGATAAATTTGGTAGCAAATTTTACACTTTGCACAATTCTCTTAAACTATTAACTCTAGTAACAAAAAGGGAAAAGGAAAAACTTACCTTTTTTAGGTATTAACGATTTGAGTAGCATAACAGCATTATCATCACATGACCAGGCATGCATTTTACGATAACTGTCACGTCCCTTCTCCGTCAATTTATCCCAGGGCTTGGGCTTGGACAGCAACTCCGACACGGTGCCTTGCGACAAACCCAATATATACTTGGCAAAGATACGCTGGCCTATATTGTGCACCGACAACAGTTCACGTACACGCCGTGAAATATGCAAAGTGTCCAAGGCTTGATTGGCATATTTGTCCATGTTGTAACGCAACATTTCCTGCAATTTAGCCTCCATGGGATCACCCTTGGGTATTAAGGATTCACCCAAACGGCCAGCCATAGAAGTGCCGGGTGGCAATTGTAAATCGTCGGCAAAACGGAAGTGGCCACGTTCTTGGAACTGGAATGGTAGACCGGGCAAAAAGCCATGGGGCAAGTGAGAGGGATGGCCGGCGGCCATATGATGACTGGTGGGTGTGGCACATAAGCTATTGTTGTTATCTTCCAAATTCTTCAAAGAACCATTCAATGACAAACTGTGATGATCCTCATGATTGCTGCGTTGTTCCTGCAAATTGGGAGTGCTGGCACTGGAAGCCGAGGAGTCATGATGATTCAGGTTAGACTTATCGTGTTGATCGGCCAAGTGGACAGGCAGCTGATGGTGCAGGTGATGATGGTGGTGGTGTGGTAGGTGTGGCGTTAGATGATGATGATGGTGTGACGACGCTGTTTGGGAGTGTGTAAAACCATCTGCAGAACGTAAAGAGGATTGAGTTGTAGAATTAGAGTTGGGAGTAGAAAAAGTAGAATTAACTAATTGACTAAGCAAGGTGGTCGAGGAGGGACCACAGGGTGGCTGTGATAAATGTGATTGTGTTGAGGGCTGTTGATGATGATGTTGAATGGGCTGATGTGGTTGTTGTTGCTGTTGTTGATGATGGACATTGGCAGCCTGTTGCATCAGCAATTGCTGTTGCTGCTGATGATGATGCTGCTGCTGTTGGTGCTGCAAAGAGCGTTGTTGTTGTTGTTGCTGCTGTTGCTGCTGCATATTGTGCTGTTGCTGGCTTTGTTGATGATAGTTATTGTTATACAAGGATTTGGTGGCATCAAAACCCCGGCGCCAATAAGTATTCACCAATTCTTCACCCAACAAAGTGCCAAAACGTTGCACATTTTCTTTGAATGTAGAAGAGTCTTCAGCCTCAGCTTCGACTTCCTCTTCGTCTTCCAAAGGCTTGTCGCTAGTCTCCAAAGCCTCCAAATCTATGCTAGAGCTTAAAACCATTTTGTCAGCTGAGGCTTTGGGAGTTTCAACTTTATTATTTACAATTGCTTGCTCTTCATCATCATCATCATCGTCGTCGAGTATTTCAATTTTTGGCACTTTTGAGGCTTCAACATGTTCCTCAACATCTTGAGCAGCTTTAGCTTTATTATTAGCTTGATTAACATTTGCTAATTGATTTGTATCTAAACTTGAGGGCTCTTCTTGAACTAAACTTTCTGTGGCTGTGAATTATTTTATACAAGAAGAATTATACAGAAAACAAAACCTTAGTGTGTGTTGCTTTTTTTAAATTTTTGTTATAAAGAAATCATATTTTTTTGGAATTATTTTTTAAGCAGTTTATGAGAGTTTGAGTTTGAGAGAGAGACAGTGAATTTGTGATATGTGAAGTTATAATAACAGAAAAAAAAAACAAACAAATGTGTTAAAAACCGCCAATTTGTTTGAAGGAAATCAGAGTAAAAACTTCATATTTGATTGAAGGAAATCATATATAGTAAATTGAAACATGCAAACGATTTCTTTTAGTAATTCTTTATTTGCTAGATAGATATTTGTATCTGATAAGATTTCTTTATCTTTTAATAGAGTTTAATTTATTTGTAAAAAATTTATTTATTTGAATAAGAAAAGAGAGCCATAAATGTTGGCGCCTATTTGAAAATAAAAGTAACACAAACGCAAAATAAAGCCGCCCACAGTTTTTCTCTTTCTTGCATTTTTTTTTGTATAGAATTTAAACATTGCATTTTTATAGTATTTATTTATTTAAAAAAAAAGAAGTAAAGTCTATAATTCTTTTGTAAAAACCACACCAATAAACACAACATCAACAACAACAGCCATAAATATATATTTTTTTCCAATTCATTTAAGTATAAAAATTTGTTTTTTTCTCTTTCTTTTTTTTTAGCAAGATAAAAAAATGAATAAATTTCTTTGTTTGTCAATTGGGTAAATATTGAGTTTAAATAATAAAATTAAAGGAAAATAAGTTAAATAAAACCTTTTTTTTAAAAGAAAAATATAAGATTTTTTTTATAGCAAAAAGTGTGGCTAAGTTAAAAAAAAAAATTAATAAATAAAAAGTAAATTACCTTCGGTGTTCTTTAAAGCTTCAGCGGCTACCAAGGCTTTGGTGCGCTCCATTAATAGTTCTTGGAATTTATTGGGATCATTATTGCAGGCAGCGGCGGCAGCTGCTGCGGCAGCAATGGCATTTTGTTGGCTAATCGAGTCTAAAGATAAAGGTGATCTGCAAATAGAAATAAAAATTATTATAAATTTTTCATACAACACAAACAAAAACCGAAGTTTGAAATTTTAAATTAAAAAAATATAGTTTCTTTTTATACCCTTCACCTGAAGTAACAAGTTTGTTATTACATTTGTTATTTTCTAAAATTTTCATTAAAGAAGTTGAAATCGCAATTTGAGCCTGTATGTATGTTAGTGTAAATCAAGTTTCCCAAGGCCATATATATCTTAAGAACTTTTCACACATTTCAATATATGAAATAAACTATTAGAAATTTTGCTATTGAAAATCAGCCAAATCGGTTTATAGACAGCTGAGATATAAGCAAAAATTTAGGACCAACTAGATTTTTGGCTAAATTTTTATGTTTCTATATATTTTTGAATTCAAAGATATTTACATAAACAATATGTATATCAAATGAAAGCTATTTAAAAGGGCTTTGCAACAAGATAATTTTTTTCAACAAAAAAAAATTTTTTTCTCAAAAAAAATATTTAAAAAAAAATTTTTTCCAATAAAATTTTTTCTCACAAATTTTCGTTGAAATTAATCTTAGGTGAAGGGTATTTAAGTATTGTCGCTTTTACTTTTTGTAGTTGTTGTTTTATACTCTACTTTAACTTACTGTGTTTCCTTTTTGATTTGTATGTCTTTCATGGAATCCTTGGTATTTGTACACTCTTCTAAATCAGCGGAATTTTGATTATTTTCTGATCGTACCACAACTTCATCATCGTCCTCTTCTTCATCCTCCTCCTCTTCTTGCTCTTCATGGGATAGAGATTTCTCTTTAGTTAGAGGCGTTAAATCACAGTTGCTCTCTTTAACAATTTCTTGTACTTCATCCTCCTCCTCATCATCATCTTCTTCTTCTGCTGGTGTTGCAATTTCGGCAACAGATTTTTCTTTAGTCTCTAACATTTCACAGTCCTTGTCGTCATTGGATTCCAAATCGTGTGTCTCTGGCTGCTGCTGCTGCTGTTCTTCTTGTTGTTCTTGTAGCTGGGTTTGTTGTAAAGCTTCATTAATTTGCTGTTTATCCAGTTTGGATTCCAAACGCATAATATGCTGGCGTTTGGCTTCCAAATGTTCTTCTAATCGATGGATTTGTATTAAATGTGTTTGTTCTACGCTTCTTAAACGTTTAACTTCTTCGAATAAGGCTTTAATCTGTAATAAAACGAAAATGAGAAAAATTCAATTATTAAAAAAATCTTTACGAAAGAAATTTTAATTATTAATAAATAAAATAAAACAATACAACAACACATACACACATGTGTTGTCATTAAAATTGTTAAAAAAAACTTTGTCTTTATAATTTGCTTCGAAACTCAAGATAACAATGAGAAAAAAAAAATTATTGAAATTTCCCTTGTCAAATTTAGCCAATTATCATATTTTCATCAGCCCAAACAACTTTACAAGAAAATTGTTTAAAAACTTCCCGTCTTCCTAACCAAACACATACACTACTTACATATAAATACCTAGCTATTGTTGCCTTGATACCTTTACTTTACATTTATTCCCCGCCTTTATAAAACTCTTCAAATTGACAATAAAAAACAAAGAAAAAAACCAACAACAACGTTAACATCTTTAAGTTTGTTTAGCTCACATATGAGCTGTGATTTTTACCCTTATGTTAATTTTATTAAAAAATTATTTGGTTTTTTATTTATTTTCAAAAAAAGAAGTTCTTTTAACAAGTATGAACAAATTTATTGACGAGCCTAAATGTATGCTATAGAATTTAAGCGTTTGTTGCTTCAAGATTGAATTACACCACAAAACAGTGGTTGTTTTATGGTAGTTATTGTTGTTGTTGTTTTATATGGAAAAGTTGTTTCATTTGTTTTGGTATTTTTATGATATACCTTGGAAAATTTTATAGTCTTTATATAACAGGCAGGCAATAAGCCTTAAAGTATGTTTTAGATTTCTTTGTTGTTGCTGGTTTTTATTTAATATTCATTAATTTTTGTAAATCTTTTTTTTTTCTTAAAGAAAAACAGTCAAAAATTGTTTTGTTGGGGTTTTGGTAAATGGCAAATAACAATCAATTAGGTTTTGATAAAGAAGACTAGACAAAAAAGCCTCATAAATTTAAATAAAGATATATTGAATTTAAAATATAGCATACTTAAGGGCTCATTATTTAAAAAAATATAGAAAATGTTAAATTTGTATTATAGTTTGTAATAATAAAGTATTATTTTTATTTTTTAAAATATTTAGTACTTTTTTTGGTACCAAAGTAAAAAGTACTTTTTGGGTACTTTTTAAAATATTGCTAAAATACGCCAAATTTGATTTCCTAAAGATATTTATTAAGAAAAAGTTAAAATTTTTACAAAAAAAATTGGTACTTTTTAAGTACTTTTTTCAAAACAGAGAATTTCTTATATTTTCTATGAGTTTTAAAGTAAAATGTATGCAAAATTAAATTAAACTAATTTTTAGTTTCAAATTTATTTATTTTCAATTTAAATTTTTAAAAAAATCAAAGAAATTTTCAAAAAGTACTTTTAGGGTACTTTTTGAAATAAGTGTAAAATTCTATAAATTGGCTTATTTCAATGATTTTAAAGGAAAAAATTAAAAATTTTGTCAAAAAAATTAGTACTTTTTAGGTACTTTTTGTAGAATCCGGGAATTTTTGATATTTTTTGACAGATTTGAATGAAAATGTACCAGAATTTTATTTAAACAAATTTTTAGAATAAAATTTATATATTTTCAATTTAAATTTTTAAAAAATTACAAAAATTTTCAAAAAAGTACTTTTTGGGTACTTTTTTAAATTTTTATTAAATTGTACCAAATTTAAGTTTTAAAATATTTAAGAAGAAAACAAGTTCAAAATTTAACTCTTTGTAAATTTAATGCTTTAAAGTTGAAATATCAAAAATCAATAGTTTGTTAAGTATGTAAAAAAATAGTTGCCTACCTTTAGGCTTTCTTTGTGGTTTTAGAAATAAAATTCGCGTGTTTATAGCAACTCTTTTGCTGCTTAATTATAAGCTTTACATGTGCTATATTCATACATTACCGTTGACTATAAAGTTGTCAACTACATTTAAATCAATGACAATAAATTCTTGTTTTATGGTAATTTTAGGCGGTAAACATACTCATATGTATAACATACTCTTAGGCCAAAGTTATTGAAGTAAGGGGGAGAGATCGCTCTACCACCCCTCTTTTGGAACACTAATATGATTATTGCCAATAAACAATAAAATGTTGCCAACGCAATAAAATGCAATTATTAGAATTAAAAACCTATAAAAAACTCATGTTCTCAAACATAAAAATAACAAACAATAATGTATAAATAATAAAAATTAACATAGTATTGCAGAGACATAGATAAATTAACAAAGTTTTGTAAAGCATAAACATAAAAAAACAAACTTTAACGAGTCTCAGCAATGAACAAAATTAGCATATGAGACATTCAAATAACATACAAAACACACACATGTGTAAAGACTTATTTGCATATGTGTTTGTATATACGTAAGTGTGTTACCTTTATACCTACAAAGATTTTTAGGAAATAAAAGGGTGATTTTTTGTTTTTTTGTAAGATTTCATAATTAATCAAATAAGAAATTTTGTTGGCATACAAACAAACAGAATTTTTGTCCTAGAGTCTCAAAAATAAAAAAACACCCCCCTTTTTAAACAAAACTAATTAGTTATAGACAATGTTGTCTATCATCTTAATAACTCAAACTGTTGGATTTTCAAACAGAAAACAGAAAAGTTTTTCAACCAACAAACATCAAACTTCAGCTGTCGTCAACACTCCCAAAAATATGCTAAACAAAATATAGCTGGAAATATGGATTTTATTATGCAAAATATGTATACAAAAATAATCAATGACTTTTGTTGTTGTTAATTTATTTTTATTATTTTATTTCTTTATGCGATTGTTTAAAAGACTTATTAAAGGATCTTGGTTTTAAGCAGAAGCCACCCACCCCCTTTAGCATACAAAACCAGTCAGTCAGTTTTTGAAATTGAAAATTCAAATGGTAACAAAGTGCCAATTATTAATGAAATCTTTAGTTGTAAATGTAAATTCCCCTCTAACTCTTTATAACATTCAGCGTTAGAGGAATTTGAAAAGTATAAACGAAGTTTTTAATCAATGACTGTAAGATTTGAAATATTATTTATTATTACAATGCCATAAAGCTGTATATAAAAGGTAAGAATAGATGAAATTGTGTAGACAAGTAAAATAAATTGATAAATGAGGTTTCATTTAGTTAGGCGGGGAGTATTAAGGGGAAGCGGCGTAGTAAAACAACAGGAAAAATTGAGGTTTTCCTTTGAAAACACGTAAAAGTAATAATAAAATCATAAATAAAAAAGGAATATTTGTTAGATTTAAAGGAAGAGGAAAAAGTAAAGCATACTTTTGGGGGATAAATAATTTTAAAAATTAAAGTATAGTTTTAGGCAAGGTGATAATTTTGTAATACAAAACAATAAATATTTAGCAACTATTTTGAAACTAACTTAAAAACCTAATCGAAATAATTAAAACATCATCTCTAACTCTTTAGCAACATTGTTGAGATACAAAATTGAGCAACATTGTTTAGCAACTTTTTTGCAAACAACTAATAACGGCTTATAAACCTAAAAAAAATCAAAAAAATTTCAAATTTCTTTTAAAAATTACTAGCAACATTGTTCAGATACAAAGTTGAGCAACATTGTTTGGCAACATTTATGTTTTCAATTGTAAAATATTTCACAAATGATAAATTTAACAAAAAATTCTAGATTTTCTTAATTTAAAATCTAGCAACATTGTTGAGATACAAAGTTGAGCAACATTGTTTAGCAACTTTTATGCAAAAACTTGTAAATTATTAGAAATATATAAAAAATATTATAAAATTCTAGATTTTCTTAATTAAAAATTTAGCAACATTGTTGAGAAACAAAGTTGGGCAACATTGTTTAGCAACTTTTAAACAAAAACTTGTAAAATATTCGAAATGTATAAAAAACAGTATAAAATTCATGATTTTCTTAATTTAAATTCTAGCAACAAAGTTGGGCAACATTGTTTAGCAACTTTTATAAAAAAAATCTTTTAAATCCTTAGAAACCTAAACACAATTATAAGAAATTCAAGATTCCTTGATAAAAAAAACTAGCAATATTGTTGAGATACAATGTAGAGCAATATTGTTGAGTTACAAAGTTAAGCAACATTGTTTAGCAACTTTTTGTAAACAAAAACTTGTAATAATTTGGAAAATTATGAAAATTGTCAGGATTTTTACAATGATGTTTAACTTTTCATTCATTTCTAATTCAAATAAATCTAAAGCATACTTTTGGCATTATTTCTAATATTTTCTTAATGACAACTGTACTTTTTTTTGTCTAAACACATCTACATATCTGCTTAAATATCTAAGCTGTTTGCAAACATTCCTTTAAAATACAATTTGCATAAACAATAATTTTATATTCAACTTAATTAATAATAAAAAAAACAAACCCCTTTAAAGTTTGCTACACATTCATACATTATAATAAGCTTTGACTTGGGACTTGGTTACAAAAAAGGGGTTTATTTTAAAACAAAACTAAAGCATACACTCGTTTGAATAAATGCAAAATACTACTAACACTAATGAAACAATCAGAAATCAATGATATTTGTCACACACACTCTTAGAAATTTTGTCTTCTGAATTCCATACCGGCCTAACTAAAACATCGTTGTATATTTTCTAAAATTTAAACCCTTTAACAGTTTCTTTTACTCATTAGAGATGCCAACAAAATCCTAACATAAAAAATTTAACCCTTTTTTAAAATAAAAAAAAAAAAACGAACACAGAAGGAAAGACTGAGTATTAGCTGAACATGTGAGCGGCGGGTGTGTGATTTTGTTAATAAAAACAAAGACATTTGTATTTATATTTCGATATTTATGTAGTGGTAATATTTTAAAATTTTTCTGCACGACTGAATTTTAATTCCTTTGACGTTGTAGCAACAAAAAACAACGCCAAAGTCTTAGATATCACATGTAATACATATACAATATATTTAAACAGCCTAAAAGTATGCTATAGATTTTGTATAAGTCAATAATATACAACTTTGGGAGAATGCATTTGGCTAAGAGTATGAGTAGGCTGATGATGATTACTTATTGTTTGATTTTGTTGTTGTTGTTTGTGTTCGTATGTGTGCGAGAGTAAGACATGTGTGAGTGTGTGTGTTACAATGTAACTGTCTTGGAGCAAGAAGAGCTGTGTTTTGTTATTGTTTTGTGTGTTAAAATGTTAATGTGTGAGTGAGTGTATTGTTTTTAATTTTTTGTTTTTGTTATAAAAGTAAAGTGTGTTGCCAATCGATTGTTTTTTATTTTTAAGCTGGTAGCAAAATACAAAAATGGTTAGAGGTCTAATGCCTGACTCTGATGACGATGATTTTGATGAGTTTGAGTGGCTGCTTGGCAATTTTGTTAATTACAAATCGGTTTTATATGTAGATATTATTTGTATTATTGTCTGAGACCTTGTACAGCTTCTTTTTGTATATTAAACATTTTTTGCTTACATTTTGTAAGAGGGTTGTTTTTTATTATTTTTATTATTATTTTAAACCGTTCGTTCGTTATTTTTGGGTATGTTGTGTTCGATTTTTAAGAGCTCTCTATTCATTCATTTATTTATTTTTTATGAATTTTTGTGTAAATTATGAAATATCCCTTGTTTTGTGTTAGATTTTTTTTTTTTTAATTTTTTGGGAAAAACATAAAGTGACCATCATTCAAATGCCAATGTCCAGTTTTTTTTCTATTTATGGTTTTGTTTCATTATTGAAAGGGTTTAGTTATATATTTTGCCTTTCACATATGAGTTATTAACAAAAAAAGGACTTTTTTATTAATATATGTTACCCATTTTAGCTTGAGTAAGTTGTTGTATACAAAAAAAAAAGGTTTTATATTTTTAATATGAATGTCATTTAAATGATAAAAACTCCAGGAAAAAGAGCATTTAGGGAAAGGGAAATATAAAGATAAAAGCTATTTTTTTTAATAAATCAATGATACAAAAAAATATAAAAACTCTTACCTCTAAAGCAAAAAAGTAAGCAAAAAAATCAATAAAATTAAATTGAGAACAGACTTGCTAAATAAATAAAATTTAAAGCCTAACTTAAGGCGAGTTTTTCATAAACAAATTTAAAGTCTAGTTTTAGGTAAACTTTTAAAAATCTCTTTCTAAACTAAATTATTTGCAATATTTTCTAGAATTATGAATATAGCTAGCATTTATTACAATTTTTCTTGTTATTCCTTTAACAATCTCCAAAAAAAAAAGAATGAAATGAAACCCTCATAAATAACACTTAATGATTTTTTGTGGTTTCATTATCATCATCTTCCACTATAACTCGTACTATAGTATTTAAGCAACACCATTCGTTAATATTTATGCTACATTAACTGTCAGTCACTAAGATAACCAACCGGTATATCATTGTTTCAGCCAAAAAGGAAAGACTCTAAACAGACTGCATCATCAGCAGCAGCAGCGGCATCATCCGAATGCTCTACCACGATAATCATCTTTGTTAATGTCTTAATGTTAGACATATTGAAAAATCGTGTATTTTTTTTTGTTATTTTTTGCTAAAAAACTGAACAACAAAAAGAGTTTTTGCCAACTACTTGAAATCTATGACTCTCCCTTCCATAACCCTCAAAAAAAACTAATAATAATTTACATATGCAGCTCTGAAAATTGTTGAAAATTACATTTTTAAGCAAGGAAAACCACTTACATGTCTTTTTTATTTTTGCCCAAAGAGAGTGGGAGTTTGAACACAGAGGTAGTAAGAGAGCTTAACGTAAAAGTCAAGGATTACAAAACAACAACACAATATATTTGAAGGGGTTTTTGTTGTGATATTAAGGCAAGGAACAGGTCATATATATTTTTTAATTTATTTGTTTGAATTTGAATATTTTGTGTTGGAGAGTGTAAAAAACAAAAGAATAATCATTGAAATTGTTTGGTTATTTATTTTTTTTTTTTGTTAGGAAAAGACACAAAGGAAGGAAGGATAAGCCATTAGATAGAACAACGAATTTTAACATACCTATAACTACATATCAAGAAGGGTCTCAATGAGTTATAAAAATTTATGAATTATTTGGTTTTTTTTTTTTTTTTTGGGGCAAACTCATACCTTGAGATTTGTAATAAAATACAAAAATATAGGAAAAATCAAATAAATATTAAGGCAAGTCTCTTAAAATGGTAACAAAGTAAACAAAAAAATAAAAAAATTTGAAAATTAAGCAAAAATCTGGATTATGAAGAAATTTATTAAATTTTTTGGTTTATAAACAATGTTGAGATACAAAGTTAAGCAACATTTTTCACAAAAATCTTGAAAGTATAAAAAATAACAAAGCAAATCTAGATTTGCTCTATTGGGGATCCAGCAACAATGTTGAGATACAAAGTTGAGCAACATTGTTTAGCAACATTTTCAAAACAATACTTTTGAAGTGATAAAAGTAATGAAAATTATAAACAATTCTTGATTTTTTTACATTTGAGTTCTAGCAACATTGTTGAGCTACAAAATTGAACAACATTGTTTAGCAACATTTAATTTGTCACTTTAAAAAATCTTTAAAACTTAAAATCTAAAAAAGTTTTTGGTTTAATCAGAAAAAAAAATACTTTTTTTGAATTTATCTTAACTTCTGGTCAACAAAGTTGAGCAACATTGTTTAGCAACATTTGGAAAAAAAGCTAAAATCAAGTTTTTTCTTATATATTTTTAAATAAAATGTTTTGGAATTGAATACTATTTGAAAAACATGAATTTTTTCTTAGCAACATTGTTTAGATACAAAGTTGCTAAACTTTAAATTCGTAAAATTTCATTATAATTATAGGAAAAACTATTATAAAAATAAAGATGTATTGTTAGCAACATTGTTGAAGAATTTCAAGAATACCCTTAATATTTCCTTTAAACCCCAACAATCAAATTTATTTTTGTTATTTTTTTGTGTTCAGCACAAGTTAAGAAGGACTTTCTGCTGGATAAAAAAGGACAATTGTGATGTGTTACACTTATTGTCGAAATACAAAAGTAACCAAAAACATTCTAACTAAAAATTATTCTGTATTTGTTATACAAAAAAAAACTCTTACGCTCTTATGGTCCAAATGCTGATGTTCCTGCTGCTGCTGCTCATCATATCCTTACTCATAAATTATTGTCTAGACTATATGATTTTCAAACATTTTTTGATTATGATTTGCAAAAGGTCTTGTGCTGGCTTGGTCTTTTTGTGTGTCTTTCCAGATAGTAGTTGTAGTTGATGATGGAGCAACATACGCGCGATATCATATCAATGTTATAATATTGACTGACTGAATGTATTATATATATGAGTTGTAATTCTTTTGGCCAACCAACCAACAAAAAATGGATTAAAAAACATAAAAGGACGACTGTTGGGGTTTTTTTTTTGTTTTGGTAAAACCAAAAAGATGATGAGTTAAGAAGTAAGCCAATTTTTATTTTATAAACAAATATAAATGATTGTCATATATATTTTTGTGAAAGCTAGCTATAAAATATATTTGTAATTTAAAGGTTTTAAGAGTTGGAGAAGATAAAGTGAGAGAGTAAAATGAAAGAAGAAGGTTGTTTGGTTTGTTAAAAGTTTAACGAATTAGAAAATATGAAATATGTATATATTTGCCAAAGATGTGCTTTTGACTGGACTGATTCCACAGCAAAATTGATTAACAACCAAAAAAGGATCTGTCTGCTGGCAATTAAAGTCTAACTAACAAACAAAAAATTGTGTTTTTTTTCAAACAAACAAATATAAATTTATAGAAAAAATTTATGTAAATATACAAAGAATTTTATTAAATTACTTTTGTGAACAAAAAAAAAAATGTTGCTGCAACATGTAGCCAGCAACATTTTCTTTGAAATTTATTTAAATTCTATAAATTCCTACTTTTTTCAATAATTCTTAAAAAGGATTCCAGATGCAAAACCTCTCCTGCATATATGTCTTGTTTACTTAAATATTTTCCATACCAAAATACTCTAAGGAATTATATGCTTGTTATGAGCTTTAACAGCACAAAAAATAAGTAAAATTCAACAGAAAAAAATTGTATGTATTTATAACATAAAATAATAAGTAAACATTGTATACATTGTAAATTTTTTATAGAAAATCCAAAAAAAAAAATATATAAAAAATGTATACAAGAGCATATAATTTTTTGCATATTTGTCTCTAAAATTCCATATTTTTTCTAGAGAAGAGCATAAAAAATGCAAAAAAAAACAACAACAAATGTTATATTATTTATTTGTTTGCATTTTGTTGCTGTGTTGTTGTCTTTCTTGTCGTATTTGTATTTGTTTGATAGACAATTGTCATCTGTGAAGCCAAGGTATGTTGCTGAGGAGGGCAGTCAGTCAGTCACAGCCTCAGAAGGGACTTGGTAGCTAGGAAAGATTTCTGTTAGCTATTGTTTGCAGCAGCCTCACTTGAAGTATCAGATTGTTGTATGCATGTATCTGTGTGTGTGTTAGTATATTTAGTTAGAGATGGCATTGCAGCTTTAATACCTCCAGGGTCTACTTGTTAACTTATACACATTTATACAAAAGTATACCTTTCATTGTATTTATAGTGTAAAAATACCTTGTTATATTTTGTTCTTTATTTTCAACTCAGTAATATAATTGCAATGGAAAAAATGCAAAAACAGAAAAACCTTAAAGATTTTTTTTTATAATAATTTAAAAATAATAAACACCATTGGCTACCATTGGTTTCAGTAAATTGACCAAGTTAAAAAGCATTAGAAATAAACTTTCGTTAAGTTAAAAAAAATAGAAAATTTTAAAAATAATTATTAATTTTTTTTAGTTTACAAACATTAAGCTCAAATGTAATATTCGTTAAGTTTTTTAACCCTTCGTTTAGTTTTTTAAACTTTCGTTAAGTTTATAAATTGAAAATTTCAGAAAAATTTAAATCAATTATTGTTATTTTAAGAAAGTTAAGCTAACTTATAACTTTCGTTAAGTTTTTCAACCATTCGTCAAGTTTTTAAAACTTTCGTTAAGTTTAAAAAATTCAAATTTTTATAAAATTTAAATCAATTTTTATTATTTTCAAGGAGATAACATTAATTATAACTTTTGTTATGATTTTTAATCTTTCGTTAAGTTTTTAAAACTTTCGTTAAGTTTATAAAATGAATATTTCTGAAAAATTTGAATCAATTATTGTTATTTTAAGAATGTTTAGCTAACATATAACTTTAGTTACGTTTTTTAACCTTTCGTTAAGATTTTAAGACTTTCGTTAAGTTTAAAAAATTCACATTTTTTTAAAAATTAAAATCAATTTTTATTATTTTCAAAGAGATAACATTAATTATAACTTTTGTTATGATTTTTAATCTTTCGTTAAGTTTTTAAAACTTTCGTTAAGTTTATAAAATAAATATTTCTGAAAAATTTGAATCAATTATTGTTATTTTAAGAATGTTTAGCTAACATATAACTTTAGTTACGTTTTTTAACCTTTCGTTAAGATTTTAAGACTTTCGTTAAGTTTAAAAAATTCAAATTTTTTAAAAATTAAAATCAATTTTTGATTTTTTAAGAAAGTTAAGCTAAAAAATAACTATCGTTAAGTTTTTTAACCCTTCGTTAAGTTTTTACAATTTTCGTTAAGTTTAAAAAATAATTTTTTTTAAAAAAATTATATCAAGTTTTGTTATTTTAAGACAGCTAATTTGAAATATAACTTTCGTTAATTTCTTTTACCTTTCGTTAAGTTTTTAAAACTTTCGTTAAGTTTAAAAAATTAAAATTTTAATCAAAAACTAACTTAAGTTATTTTAATTTAAGTTTGAATTTAAAAAATTTGTATTATATTTGAGTTAAATTCGTTCGTTAAGTTTTCTATTTTAAGTACATATTTCAAAATTTGTTTAGATAAGTTTAATGTCAATTGGAAATTTCTAAAATTATTTTTTGTTTTTGTTATAATTTATAAATATTTAATGATTTTTGTATGGCTTTTATATAAATTTGACATTTGTTTAGCAGTTAATTTGAACACATGTGAATACAAATAATATTCAAACAAAATTGTGTCAAACTAATGTGTTCAACACATGCAAAATCGTACTTAATATGAAATTTACACACATGCTTACACACACTGACATTATACAAATCAATAACTAAAACTTTGGCAATAAATTAAATTGAAAACACACTCTGAAACTGAATGAATATGAGGATTCCAAACAGGCTTAATACAAACACAAATTGATTTTAACATGCAAAATCATGATGATTTTCCAAATAAAAAGAACATAATTTCTAATTGAAAGAACAATTGCTCATTTTATTTAAAGATAATGATGATTTCTAGCTGAATAAGTTTGAAAAAAAAACAGGATTTTATGAAGTTTGGAATGAGTTTAAATGTCATTTTTTTTCCTTGATGAAGTTGAAACGTCTGTAGTAATTAATTGGTGGTTATACTTGTTTGTAAAAAAAAACCATAAGGCAAAGAAAAAGTTGTCATTGAAATTAACTAATGTCTGGTAGTCTTACTTTATATTTTTTCTACTTTTTCTAAGGGTAAATTTTTATAGGCAAAAACAAATTTAGAGTGTAATAGCAAAAGATGTGGTTTGAAGAAAAAGAAAAAAAGAAACAAAATCCAGCTTATTTAATTACGGCTGCGGACTATTAAATACTACCATCATTTCCGTTTCAATGTTGTATTTCCAGCATGAAATACAACAGAAACTGAACGAAAAAAACCTCGAGTGTATTTGATGATTTTGAAGATTAAATGCACAATATAATTTTATGTATTAAATTAGAAGTACATAGTAGTAATAAGTAAAGAGTAAGTAGTAGTAGTACGAAGCAGTAAAATAAAGTAAAGATTTTAATTATAAATCGATTTTAATTAAATTTGCTTTAAGCTGATTTTTTCTTGAAGTTAAAAGACTTTGGCAGCTAATGGCAGACGTTTAATGTTTTGTTTTTTATAGAAAAACTAATAAATTTTATTAAAATTTACGAGTTTTTTAAGTTGGCAGCCATATTAAAGCAAAAAACAAAACAAAAATGCCATAAAATTTATCTTTAAAGATTTAACAAATTATACAGGTTAACATTTTTTTATGATTCTTTCGAAAAATTTATAAATATTTTATTTTAAAAATACTGTATTGTTTATTATAAAACTCATAAAATATAATTTATTTATTAGTTCTGAAAAAACCACATCGATGAGTTAGTTTATAAAAAAAATGGAAAATCTAAGAATGTGAAAAATATTGTCTAAAAAATATTTCAACAAATCATAATAGTATTTAGAAAAATGATTTATCTACACTAATTTAAACAAAAAAAATGTTAAAATGTCATAAAACATTCAGAAAATGCTGTTAAAGTTAATTTAAATACTAAATAAATATGAAATGAAAAATGAATTGGTTTAGCAACAATGTTGAGCAGATATTTGTTAAGAAAAATAAAAAAAGAACTAATAAAAAATAAAACGTGGAACAAATGAGGCATAAAAATTATTTAGCAACATGTTGCTTTAAAATGTTTATAAACAAATTAGCTTAAACCTTGTTATTCTTCAAAATAAATTAAAAATAAATTATACAAATTGTAATATATGATAAAAACTTTTATATGCATTCAAAATTTCATAGGAAATCATGATTTTGAAAAAGTTAACTTTGAGGTTAGAATGAACTTTTGTTAATAACTTGAAAAGTCTTCAAGATAAATAACAAATATTTTATACAAATTGTAATATGGGTTAAAAACTTTAATATGCCTTATAAATTTCAAAGAAAATATTGATTTTAGAAAAATTGTTTTTGAGGTTAGAATGAATTTTTGTTAATAACTTAAAAAATATTGAATTTACATACAAAATATTTTATACATATTGTTTTAATTGCAGAAAAATATTAAATTCATTTAAAATTTTTAAGAAAATCTGGATTTTGAAAAAAATAATTTTTAGGTTAGAATGAATTTTTGCTAATAACTTAAAAAATATTAAAGATAACTAGAAATTATTTTATACAAGTGGTTTTATTAGCTAAAACATATTAAATACATTAATAATTTTAAAAAAAATAATGATTTTGAAAAAAATAATTTTGAGGTTAGAATGAATTTTGGTTAATAACTCGGAAAATATAGCAGATATGGCTTAAATATTTTATATACTTAATAAAACATGATGAAAACTATTAATTCACAAAAAATTTTAAAGAAAACCTAGATTTGTTAACAACTTCCTAAACAATTGAATTTATTTTCTTTTTTTTGTTATGAAACATTAATCAGAAACACTTTTCCTTAACATTTATTAAGATCTCATCATTCCTCATTTAGTTTTGTATAATTTTTAATTGATTTTGCTGGCCCAGCCCACTCAAATCAATTATAATATTAAGAATTCAATTTCTATGAAATTGATTTTTGTAAAGAACGAAGATGTTATTGATGTTGTTGTTGTTGTATTTCATTTTCAAATTTTATTTACAAAATTTTGTATAAATTACCCATAAATTAAAATGATGTCTTTGCAAACAGCAAATATCAAGACAAGAAGACGATGAGTAGCACAGCACGATGTAGAAGTTGTCATTTTAACTTTTGCTTCGATTGCTACTAATTGAAATGTTAAATTTCCGTTCAAGCTTGTAATTGACTTTCAAATATCATAAACGCCTACACATTTAAATACATCTATCAACTACATCTACATAAGTATAAATCTTTTACTTACAGATAAATAATTTTGAAAACTATAACATATTAGAGGGATATGTAGATACAGTTTTTGTCATTGACAGTAGCAAATATTTAAATGACAAATTGTCACATATATACTCAGTATGAAAACTAGTGTAGTAGGAACCATAATATGTAATTTTCATTTTCTTTTACAAAATGAAGTCCCCAAAAACTATACATACGTTCAAAATTTAAAGTGTTTTAAATTGATGAAGACATATTTTCGACATTTTCACGCCATTGAGCAAAAAGTAAGTAAAAACTTGGCTTGTTTATTGAATATTTACACATGCTTAACATGTGTCTAAGACCATAAAAACTCATTTTTCATAATTAGATTTCGTTTGAAATTATTTTTTGTATATTTTTTTTTCTTCTATTAAAGATTTATTGATTCTTTTGGCACGTTCAAACATTTTTTTATAAATATCAAGTATATAAAAAGGCAGATGTTGGTTTTACACAAGTTTGTCAATTAAATTTCGATTTTGGCTATTAAATATTAGCATTTAAGCAATAAATAAAATTTGGCCTTAACAATTAACCAAAAATTTAAAATTATTGGATTTTTTTAATTGAGTTTGTTAAATAATTGATACACGTTTAATTATACGGGTATTTTTTTTAATATCTCTAAAGATTAGATAACCATAACGTAAAGTTAATAATAGAGCTAGAGTATTAAATTTGCATACGTGCCTGAAAAATAAACATTAACATTTATTTATATAATTTTGTATTTTTATTACAATTTCAACATTAAACATTTCATTAAATATTCAAAATAAACAAAACATTTTGCAGGTTACAAGGATTTTTTTTTTAAATTTTTAGAAATCTTCCAGATAACTTAAAAATATTTTATACAAATTGTAATATTTGTTAAATACTATTCAATTGAGTCATATTTTCAAAGAAAATCGATATTTTAAAAAAGTTGAATTTGAGGTTAGAATGAATTTTTGTTAATAACTCCGGAAATATTTAAGTTACTTCGAAAATATTTTATACATATAGTTTTACTTGTTAAAAATTATTGAATTTATTATAAATATGAAAGAAAATCTTGATGTTAAAAAAAATATTTTTAAGGTTAAAATGAACTTTTGTTAATATTTCCCAAAAACTTTAAAATAAATATAAAATATTTTATAGAAACTGTAATACTTGTTAAATACTATTAAATTTAGTCATAATTTCAAAGAAAATCGTTATTTTAAAAAAGTGGATTTTGAGGTTAGAACGAATTTTTGTTAATAACTCCGGAAATATTTAAGTTACTTTGAAAATAATTTATACATATAGTTTTACTCGTTAAAGACTATTAAATTTATAGTAAATTACAAAGAAAATCTTGATGTTAAAAAAAATATTTTTGAGGTTAGATGAACTTTTGTTAATATTTCAAAAAATCTTTAAAATAAATAAAAAATATTTTATAGAAATTGTAATATTAAATAAATATTATTAAATTAAACAAAAATTTCAAAGAAATTCTTAATTTTAAAAAATTTGATTTTGAGGTTAGAATGAAATTTGGTTAAGGTCTTTAAGATATTTTTTTATTAAGAAATTTTAATATTTATATTTAAATATAAACAAAATTCAAAAAATTTTCTTTTTATTATTTAGTTTAATTTAAAAATTTGTGTCAATTTTAAGGGCTTTTTGTTTAGTTATTATTGTTAAATTAATCATCATTTTCTCTTCAATTTTATTACAGTATGTATTTGCTTGCCTGTTATTTTTTTAATAAGGAAATAATCAATTTACAAAAATTCAAATCATTTATCAGTTTTAATGCTCAAACAATAAACAAGCACAATTTTCAATTTCAATTCCAATTTTTTTTTTTGTTTTTCTCTCTCTTTAATTTTTTTTCAGTTTAAATTAAACGAAAATAACATAATCATCTCACGATTATCATCATGATCAACAAATGGAGCAACAACAACAACAACAAAAATATCTTTATTGGTCACAAGTAGTCAGTCATCAAATCAACATCATCAGCATAGTAAATATATTTGAATATAAAAAACAAATTTAAATTATAAATTATTTGATGACATTGCTACTAAAATACTAAACAAACAAAAATATTGTAATACTACTAAATCATTTAGAAAAAAATAATAAATAAAAGAACAACATTTTGAAAATCAAGATAGAAAATACCCAGGGTTATAAAATCTATGATAGATGATTATAAAGAATAAATTGAAAAACATTTCTTTAAATTGATTTGAATTGAATAATTGTCTTGTAAGCTTACAGAAAGAGTAAAAGAGTATTAAGACCAAACTCACCCATATTATGGACTCCATTTAGACATTGATTTCTAATATTTATTTAATAATTATTGAGAAACAAATTCCACAGTCTGGCTGTTGTTTAAAGTCTTAAAACCAATTGATAACTAAATTAATTGAATTTATTATTAACTTTAAACTACCAAAAACAAATTTTGCGCATACCATATGTTTTTATTTTTGATTATTAATAATAATACATATTTCATAATTTTATTGTTGTTTCACAAATAGTAGACCATAAAAAAACGAATTTTAATAATAAATTTTGTTTTCCTGGCTGATAGACAATCATTTTAAAATAATAATCATTATCAAATTTATTTCCACCAAAAAAAAAACCTACAAAATTAGAAACATACCAACAAAAATATATAGAGAGAGTATTGATTTGTAGCCAAAGCTTGAAATTGAAACCTCAAACAAAGATCATTTCAAATAAAGTTTTATTTAGCTCTGAATAGAATATAAAATAAACAACAACAAAAAAATAGATTATAAGAATCGATAACCACAAGAAATAGAAAAAAATAATTAGTTTAAACAAGTGTTTCTTTTCAAACACTACTCTTGAAACACAAAGTAAAGAATTTCAAATTTGAATTATTAGTTTAATAACCTTCAGCATAAAACAACAACAAATTTATTAGAATTTTTAGAATTAAATATAGATTTCAAAAAATAACTATAAATCACCCCTATAAATTTACAAAATTCAAACTAATGTGGTCAGTTACATTTCTTTTTAACTCTTACTCTGGAATTTAAACAGTCAAACAGACAGACAGACATTTAAAACCCATCAATCGATCTATCAATTGGTGTAGTCAAGCGTAGTTTTTGTAAATATCTGAAAAATAAAAACAAACTGTTGCCTGTGTGATCTCGCCTACTTTAAACACGCAATCTTAATTATTAATATTTGATGGATTTTATGAAGCGTTACAAATTTTTTGGTTTGGTACGGGTGTTTTTAAATGGAGTAGACTTACGTTTACGGTTTCATGATTAAAGGCGCCAATCAAGCTGTACAGATTTTTTTGTTTTATGAAGTTTGAACTAGAATTGACATTAACACGCAAAATTTTAAACGCTTGAAAATCACACTTTTTAAAGCTGATAATAAAATTTAAACAAATAAATATTTAATTAAATCAATTGAAAAAGACTTCTTTCACCTTTTAACTTAAGCAAAAATCAAATGCTTTGAAATATTCTTTAATAACTAGATAAATCTTCAAGATAAATAAAAAATATTTTATACAAATTGTAATATTTGTTAAAATCTTTTCAATGCTTTACAAATTTCAAAGAAAATCTTGATTTTAGAAAAATAAATTTTGAGGTTAGAATGAATTTTTGTTAATAACTCAGAAAATATTCAATATAATTGGAAAATAATTTATACGTATTGTTATACTTTCAGAAAACTATTAAATTCATTTATATTTATTAAGAAAATCTTGATTTTGAAAAAAATAATTTTGAGGTTAGAATGAATTTTTGTTAATAATTATAAAAGTATTAAAGATAATTTAAAAATATTTTATACAAGTTGTTTTGTTAACTGAAAACTATTAAATTCATTTATATTTTTTAAGAAAATCTTGATTTTAAAAAATTAAATTTTGAGGTTAGAATGAATTTTTGTTAATAACTCGAAAACTATACAAGATAATTACAAAATATTTTATACATATTGTTTTATTAACTGAAAACTATTAAATTCATTTATAATTTTCAAGAAATTCATGATTTTTAAAAATTAAATTTTGAGTTTAGAATGAATTTTTGTTAATAACTCGAAAACTATACAAGATAATTAAAAAATATTTTATACATATTGTTTTATTAACTGAAAACTATTAAATTCATTTATAATTTTCAAGAAATTCATGATTTTTAAAAATAAAATTTTGAGGTTAGTTTGAATTTTTGCTAATAACTTGAAAAATCTTTAAGATTTATAAGTAATTGTTTATAAAATTTGTTTTATGTGTTAAAAACTCTTAAATTCTTTAATAATTTAAAACAAAATCTATATTTTATAGAAATAAATTTTTGATGTTGAAATATTTCATATTTATTCAAATTATTATTTGTTTGGAAAAGCTTTCCCTTGTTCTTTAAACAAAAATCAATTTATTTAAAAGGTTTCATGATGTATTAAGGAATAATTTTCAATTGGTTTATGGTTTATTACCAGTATTTGTTTTCAGTTTTTTTTTTTTTTTGCCTGTAAAGACTAATAATAGAAATTGATTTTTTTTTTGCAAAAAAAAAAACATTTTTTGTCATTTTATCTATTGTGTGATTATGTTTTTTTCTGCCTATTTTTTAACGTCTAAATAGTCAATGTATTATTAAGGGTATTCAGAAGAGAATGTAAAAATGAGTAAAAAGAAATTCGTTACCAAAATTTGTTTTGAAAATTTTTAGCTTAAGCTTTTTAAATCATGTTTAATTTTGTTTTATTTATTGCTGTTTATTAAGAATACCCTTGCTGTTTAAGGCTTTTCTGTAAACTGCACTTCTTTGCTTTTGAAATGAAACAAATATTTTCGTGTAAAATCTGCTATTGAAAAATGAAACCTCCTCCTTGCTACTTGTTTTTTTTTGCATAGAAACCAATATACAATACATATTTAACATTAAGGTATTTATGCATGTTTACAAAATAGCTTTTTTAATGGATTTCTTTTTGAAAAAAAAATATGCAAACATTTAAAAGAAGAGAAACAAAAATTGAAATGCATTCAATACTTGATAGAAATAGGAAACATATTTATAAAGATTCAAAAGAATATGTCATTTTCAAATGAGTATGAGATGAAGAGATGAGCTTTGTAAAGAATGTTTGTTTTAAGTGTAAAAACCTATAGAATAAAGACAATAGAAAGGGTTAAAATGAAAAATGGAAATCAAACAAGGAGTTTAGAATTTAAAGGTTTCAGTATTAGTAGGCCACATAAATTTGTATTTTTTTGATTAAAAATTGTTGGGTATTGTTTTTATCTTTTAAAACAAACATAAACCCACTTCCGTTAATTTATCCAATATTTTTCTTTTTTTTCAAATTTTATAAATT
Source organism: Calliphora vicina (assembly GCF_958450345.1). Lineage (NCBI taxonomy): Eukaryota > Metazoa > Arthropoda > Insecta > Diptera > Calliphoridae > Calliphora > Calliphora vicina. The sequence continues at coordinate 120,233,128 of NC_088783.1, forward strand.
TTTTTATGTGACAAACTGATAAGTCATCATCAGTCACCATCGAACCATAATAAAGGGGACAAATATACGATTGTTTTAATATGCTTTTGTATAGAAATCATTTTTGTGTTTTGTAGGTTTTAAACTAAATTTACACACTATTATTATTTAATTTTTTGTGGTTGTTTTTTTATACATATTTTTTTTTTATTGAAATACTTTTGTTAATTTGATAACTAAATGGAAATAATCTAGGAAATATTAATAATGAAACCACAAAAATTTATTTAAAACATTGACAGAAGCGATAAACAATACAATTTTAAATTTAATGGTTTGTTAATCATACCAAATTTTCAAATTAGAAACTCTGCACTAACTAATGAATTTCAATATTTCATTTCTGTTGCTAATTAATAACCAATAATCAATTTAATAGTGTTTTAAGAAATTCTGTTGATTAATCAACAACCACAATTTCACTCATTCGCTCAAAAAAACATTATGATTAAAAGCCACCAAAAAAAAAACATAGCAGGTCTTGTCTTCAGCATCATCTGCTAGATCTTTAGAGACGCATAACAAATATGCAACATATGCGACCATAAAATTTAATGTCTCTACAAAAAAATTAAAAAAAAAATCTCAAAATGCAGTCAGGGAAAAAAACACATTTATACTATTCAATCGTTTGCAGACAGTGTAAAATATTTGTTGTTTTTGCTGTTTTGCTTTATAGATGAAAATGTTCATAATTTTCAATTTTATTTCAGATATTTTTTTCTTCTTCTTCTGATTTTTTGCCTTTAACCAGACACAATTTGGATTATTTGACAAGTTTGTTTTCTTTACTAAAATCATTATTTACTTTATGGTTGTTTTTTTCTCTTTCTTGTCTTGTTTTAGTTTCAAAATTTCTTTAAGTGTTTGTTTGTATATGTATATATTTGGATCTGTGCAACATGATAAATCTGTTCAAATGTTTTTAAGTGACACTCTCCAATATTTTTGCTTTTAAAATTGAAATATATTTTTTTGAGCAAAAATAACAAACATCATGTGTAGATGGTAAAATTTATTTCTTACATATGTTCATAAATATCATGTAATATTTTTTTGGTATGGAATAAAAAATACTATAAACTAAATTAATTTAAGCAAAAAACTAATGAAACTTTAATATTTTCTTATAAAAAGAAGAAAATTTAAGAAAACTAAATTTGCCTAAAAGTAGACTATAAATTTTGAAAATTTAATTTTTTGATTTTCTTAAGAAAAATCAATTTTTTATGTATTTTTGAATAAAAAGTCAAGAAATTTGGATTTAGAGCAAAAATAAGAAAAAATTTAAAAGCCTGAAAGTAGGCTTTAATTTTTGAAAATAAAATTTTTTAATTTTCTTAAGAAAAATCGAATTTGTATATATTTTGTTTAAAAAATAAACTAAATAAAAAAAAATTTGGTTTGTAACGCAAAAGTAGGCTTTTTAGAAAGAAAAAATTTTAAAGCCTAAAAGTAAACTTTAATTTTTGAAAATTTATTTTTTGGATTTTCTTAAAAAAAATCCATTTTTTATATATTTTGTTATAAAAATAAACTAAATCAGGAACAAATTTAGTTTGTAACCCAAAAGTAGGCTTTTAAAATAAGAAAAATGGAAAAGCCTAAAAGTAGACTATACTTTTTGAATATATATTTTTTTGTTTTCTTTAGAAAAATCAATATATATCAATCAATTTAGGTTTTAAACCAAAAGTAAGGTTTTAAATTTAAAAAAAAATTATAAAGCCTAAAAGTAGGTTATAATTTTTAAGGCTTTGGTCCCCTTTAAGGCTTTTTTGGTCCCCTAAAAGCCTTAAGCCCTTTTTAAAGAAATGTAATAAATTTAAAATATAAATTTAGTTTTCTTTGGATTAATACTGAAGATTTCTTTCTTTATTTTTTTAAAAACAACATGTGTAATTGTTCAACAAAGACCACAACTCCTGATTTTAAGCCACACAATTTGTAATTTATCCCCTTTTATAATTTTTTTAATTAAATGAATGTAAATACAGCCGAAGTAGGAATTTTAAGTAATAAATTAAACATCTTGTAGTTGCTAAAGATCAATGGCATATTTGTTTTTGGATTTTTAAAGCAAATAAACAAGGTCACACAAGTGTTATAATTTTAAATACTAAACAGGGGGGTCCTGGCAACTTAAACCTTTAAAAAGCACAAGTTTTTTACTTTTATTAAGACTTTTATTTGTTTAAATTTGTTACAAAAAGGGTCGTTTTTAATATTTTTTTTAGCTGGGGCCTTAAAAGTTAGACAATTGAAGGCGTAAAAAATTAACTTGTCAATACAAATCTAATGTCATAAAGTCTTTTTTTGCTTGATTTTCTTTTTAAACGTTTCTTGAAAAAAATAAAAGAAAAGGAAAAACCAACAAACAACTTCCTTCCCCATAAAAAGAGAAAAATTGTTCAAGCTTAAAAAGGGATGCTTCTTGGCTTTTTAAAAGTATCAATGTCCCAAAAAATTAACAAAAAAAGATACTGCTAATAATACTGTCTGCGGTCTATCTTAACGAGTTTACAATTCATTGCCTTTAACTGTTAAATATTAAATAAAAATTACCCAGATAAGTAACAACATCTTTAAAAACTTTTTGTTTAAACACCTTTTTAAATAAATTACATATTTTGTAAATAGTTAAAGTGCACTTACCTCTTTATCTTTGGCAGCTAATAATTCCATATGATTGTTTTTCATTTCATTATTGTTAAAGTTATTATTATCTAATAATTTCCCTCTTAATGCTTCCTCAGAAGTATCCATATGCTCTTCTTCCTCCTGTTCTAATCCTGTTTCTTTATCTGATTTATCTTGCATTTCCGTGCAATTTTCTGTTACTGAATTTTTGTTGTTACTATCACTATTAAAACTATTGATGTTATTGTTATTATTACTACAATCAGTGGCATTAGTAGCAGATATGACCTCCTGCTCTCTTTCCTGCTGCTCTTCGTCTAAATGTAGTGTGGCAAGGTTATTGTTATCCTGTGTTTGAGTATCACTTAATAATTTGGAATCTAAATTATCTTTGATTTCCTTTGTATTGGTGGGTTTAGCTTTTTCAACTTCCTGTTGTTGTTGTTGATGTGTAGCAGGTTGTGGCGAATGCATGGGCGATTGTTGCTGTTGCACTGCCGCAGCAGCAGCCGCGGCGGCCGCTGCAGCAGCTGCTGCCTCCATCATCATTACCTGTTGGGCGTGATTAAAAAACAATTTGGGATTCAAGCAACCGTTCAGTTGCTGCTGCTCTATATTGTCCTCCCGCGAATTACTCACGTTATTACCCGAGTCCGAGAGTGGTGGCGAGGGTGAGGGTGTTGTGGCCAATAGATTACCACCGTTCTGGTGTAGTGTTATAGCAGCGGCCACACTATTCAATAGTTTTGTATTGTTATTATTGAACGAGGGCGAGAGTAGTAGTTTATTTGGTGGGATTTCTGTGGACAAAGCGTTCAAGACGTCGTCGTTATTTGAGTCGTGTGTGTTGTTAGCTGTACTGGTGGCCAAGGCCAAGTCACCGTTGTCGTTGTCACTGTCTGTAGTGGGTGTGTTGGTGGATAGTTGTTCCTTCAGAGTATTGACTTCCTTTTCAGCCAAGGTAGCTCTCTAAAATAAAAGAAAATTAAGAAAAAAATTAATTAATAATTAAATTCAAAAGAAATTTAAGAAACTAGTCTTTTTCAATACTTTACATTGTTTACATGTGGTAATTAATGTTTAAATATTGCTAAAACTTTGAAATTTTAGAAATTTTAAAAAGTTTTATTGTAAAAAATTAACTTTTTTCAATTGTTGACATTGTTTACCACATGTAAACAATAGGTAAATAATGGTTTATAAGAGATTTATAACAACTTTTATTAGTTATAAATAAAAACAAAGCACATTTGCAATAAATTACATTGTTTACATGATGTAAACTATGAGTAAATAAGGTTTTTTAAGTAATTTTTATACATTTAAACTATATAGGAACATATTTTAATTATTTACATTGTTTACATCATGTAAACAATGTGTAAATAATGGATTTTAAGCCATTTTTACACATTTAAACTAGTTTATATGATGTAAAGAAAAATATTTTTAAAGTTTACATTGTTTACCTCATGTAAACAATAGGTAAATTTTTTATAAAATCGATATCTTTTAAAGTTTGAATACTTTTCTTGGTAATAATTTAAATTATTTAATTTTTTACATTATTTACCTCATGTAAACAATAGGTAAATAATGTTTTATTAAAATTTGTTATAAATTTTTATCATGCAGAGTTAAACTATGGATTATTTTCAATTGTTTACATTTTTTACATGATGTAAACAATAGGTAAATAATGGTTTATTACAATTAGTTATACATTTTTATCATGTGGAGTTAAACTATGAATTATTTTCAATTGTTTACATTTTTTACATGATGTAAACAATAGGTAAATAATGTTTTATTAAAGATATTTGGTAATTTTTATAATGTTAAATTAAAATATAAAGCATTTTTGATTTTTTACATTGTTTACCTCATGTAAACAATGAGTAAATAATGCTTTTTAAGCAAGTTTTACACATTTTGATTATATTATTTGATATATAGGAAGATATTTTAATTATTTACATGATGTAAACAATATGTAAATAATGATTTATTCTTGATTTTTATAAATTCTGATTTAGAATTATGAAACTATGGTAAATTTAAAATTTTTTACATTGTTTACATCATGTAAACAATTGGTAAAAAGTAGCTTATTATGAATTTAGTCAAACTTTTAATATCTCTTAGGATTATCATAAACTTTTTCTATTATTTACCCAGTTTACCTAAGGTAAACAATTAAGTAAAGAGGTAAATTAAGAGATTTTTTGAAGAAATACAAAATTTTCTTTAATTTTATAATATTTTCAAAGGTAGACAATTATATTTGAAGATAAATTAAGGATTATCTTAAGTTTTTTCTTAATACCTTTATTTTTTTATGCAAATCCTTTCCATTTTATGTACATTTTTGGCAGTTTTTGTAATATTTACTTTAATTTTTATCTGTTTACTTAAAAGCCATAAATTTCAAGGAGTTTTGCTAAGCAATTAACCTTTTTTCTCTATGTTTATGGCAAATCCAGCAAAAGTAAATTTATAGTTTGTTTTTTTACCAAACTTATTTTCTGACCACTACTGCTAAGTAGAAAATGTAAAGTTTAACATATTGAAAATGTTATAAATTTTCTAGAAATTGTCCTTAATTGTTGTTGTATAGTCATAACTATGGCAAATAGTTTCCTTTTTTTTTGGTAATTTTTAGAAGAAACCCTCATTAATTTTACTTTTAAAGTCATTACGGGTTAAATTTAGCCAAATTAATACATTACAAAGTTTGTTTGTTTTCTTCTTTTTTTTTTGGGAATTTTGGGGGGATTTTTTTCCTGTAACTAGACGTCTATAGAAAAAAGGATTTAAATGTTTTAGGTTTTTTTTGTTATTGTATTGTAGTTTATCGATAAGATTTTTATTTAAATATTTCGAACTATTAGTGGGTGTTTAGGTTTTCTGTTAAGTTATAACTTTATTTATTATTCCTGTTTGGTTTTTTGGTGCCTTTTAGAAATTGCCAAAAATTTAGTTTATAAAGTAAAAGTTTTTGGATTTTTTGGCAAATTACTAAAGTAATTTTAACAGGGGGTTTGTTTTTTGTTCAAGGGTTCAAATATTAAATGCATTTAATAAACAAACGGAAGTAATGAGCTTTCGATTAAATCAACAAAATATCAAAAAAAACTTTTGCTGCCCCAAAAAATCCAAAAAGAAATTAATTGCAAAAGTTGTAGAATTCTGAAACCCACCTTCATTCATTTGTAAAATAAATAATTTAAAAAGAAATCAATAAATTTTTCTTTTTTTTACAAATTTATAAGTTATATATAACCTCCAGCTTTATTTCTGTTTTAAAACATGTAATCCGGTGATTAAACATGATCGACTTTGAAATCAAAATCAAAAATTTTGTGGGAATGAAAGCCAAAGGCTATTTAAGACACAACAACATGAAGAACAAAAATGTTAAAAGAAATAAAAGCTATAACCGAGAATATCCTTTGCCAGGCTTATAATGTATTTCATACAAACATGGTTGAGTGGTTTAAATAAAACTGGCTGGAAAAAAGCAGAGAGACGTACGGTACGTACTGTCTTGCCTGGCTGGCTGACTGTGGTCGTATTAAAAACCCATTTTTGCCAGACAGCAGCATTATGATCATCATCATGATTTCTCATTGTGAAAACCTCTTCACTACATTGTCAATGTCCTTCATATTCATCAATAAAACTCTGTTTGCTTCCTTTTCATTTTTTCAAAACAACAAGTCCTTTTTGGTTTTACTAAAGACTAAAGACAGTACAGCTGATGATTGTTGATAATTTCTTTGTTTTTTCACAAAGTTTGTGTTCTTGTATTTACAAACCAAGACGCGAAATTCCAAATATACCTACATATATTTATGCCAGAGGGTTATATTTGTCATCACACGAACATTTTACGAAAATCTATCAATATTTCTTAAAAGCACAAGAAGGGTTGCTTTACAAATTTAAAGCTTTCAAGTGTTTTTCATTGTTGCATGGAAAGTATTAAAGTAAATAACAGAAAATCGATTATTTTTATGATTTCTATTTAATAATTCATAATTACCTGTTAAACAGGATTTAAAATCATTGTAGACTAAACGTATTTATTAAATAAATATTTGTTTACAATTTAAAGAGACAAAAAAAAAGCTTTAAAGGATACTTGGATCCTTTAAATTAGTTTTTCTTGTGTTTTGATGATGGTGGCTCGCAACTTGTTGAAATTCTATCCACGTGAGAATTTAAACAAGTGTTGTTTTCGATTCCTTTTTTTTACTTCTCAATACAAAGGAATACATTTTGTATTTTCTGTGTCTCTCTCTCTCCCTAACAAAGTCTGAAGTTTAGTTTAGAAGTTGGTATACAAAAAAAAAGCAGTCAACTAGCCTTTAGAGGATTATAAGTTTAAAGTAATAAAGAGAAAGTGAGCAAGAATGGACAGATATCCTTGGTAGACTAAAAATTATATATGAAAAATAAAGAAGCTTAAAGCTTTAAAAGTCCAAAGCTTTAAAAAACCTTTGACCTTAAAAAAGTTTAAAGATTAAATGTTTCAAAAAGCTTAATACATACAAAAGCTTAAAGCTTAAAAATATCAGAAAAGCTTTCTCCAAACTTAAGGCTTTCCAAAGCTTAGAAAGGTCAGAAAAGCTTCAATATCATGTAAAAGTTTTAAAAAACGTTTAACGCTCTAAATTTGTTTAAAAGCTCTTAAAAGCTTTTTTTAAATTTTAACCATTTTATGGAAATTTGACTGTTTTCTCTAAACTTAAGGCTTTCAAAAGCATAAAACAAATTAGAAAAGCTTCTAAAAAAACTTTAAAAAAGTCTCAGAGCTTTGATTTTTTTAAAAGCTCTTAAAAATGTTTCTTTAAATTTTAACCATTTTATGAATTTTTTTCGATTTGACTGTTTTCCCTAATCTAAGGCTTTAAAAAGGCTCAAAGCTTTAATTTTTTAAAAAGCTCTTGAAAGCTTTTTTATATTTTAACAATTTTATGCCAGTTTTTTTCAGAAAACCTTCCAAATAACTTAAAAGCTTTAAAATAGTTAAAAGCTTTTACTTTTTTTGAAAAGCTCTTAAAAGCTTTTCTTACATTTTGATATATTTCCAGCTATTTTTTGTAAAAAATATTTTTTTTCCTTATTTTCCTTCAACTTTCTTAATGTTTTTTTTCACATTTTCTATCCACAAATTTAATTAAATGATAAAAATCTATCATTCATTTGATTCCTTTTATTTTTTCTCCTAACTTTATATATAATTTTTTTCTATAAAATGAAATATTTGTGGTTTTATCTTTTTAGCAATAATTTTAAGCCATTCAAATAATATTCAAGAGTTTGTGTAACTGCTAAAAATACCAAAAAAAAATAAAAGAAAAAGGGTTGTAATTTTCATAATGATTATGTTAAAATGAATACTTTTTGGCCATTCATTCATACAGTTGGGGTTTTTCGTTTTGTAATTTTTTAAACAAATCAATTAATGTTCATACAACATAAAGACTTGCTATATATATGTATAACTATAGACCAAAAGACTTTTTATAATGTTTTTTTTTATGGGCAAAACAAAATAAAAAAGAAAATTTTTGGAGAATATATAAAAAAAAAAATGAAAATACCAAACAGAAGATTGCAAATGAGTTAATTAACTAAAATGCGGGTGGATTTCATTTAATGCTTGTGTCTATTTAGATGTATGTAGTAGGTGGTATCTTGGCTTGAAAATACAGGAAACTTTTGAAATGATAACCTTTTCATTTTTTCACACAAAAAATATTTGGCCATCATTGAAAAAAAAAATAATGCAAAGAAAAACATTTGTTAAGGTATGATGATATATGGGCAAAAATGTTAAAAGCTATAGCAATAGCTAAAAAGTGGAGGTATTCAGCAGTTTGTATAGTTTTTTATTCCATGAAAATAATGAATACAAAAGCATCATATATGAGTATTAACAACTGTGAAATATTGTTAAGTTTAAATGCTAGAGTTAAAAGGTCATTTACATAAGAGTGTAATATGTTTAACTTGAGTGAAATTTTCAAAGAAATTTTAATGTTTTGCAAAAAATTAATGAAATAAACAAAACAAAAATGAAGAATTAAGGCTTATTGCTTGAAACAGCAACAATTTGGGGAAAATATGGTAAAATGACGAACTTTGAGTTAAAAGCTTTTAAAGCTTGAAAGCTTTTTTATTAGAATTTCAAGAAAAATTTTTACATTTTAATGAAAATTTTGAAATTGTAAGTAAAATTGATAAATTTTTTAATAAAATTTATAAATTTAAAAAAAAAATCAAAAAAGCTTTTAAAGCTTTAAGCGTTTTTTTTAATAAAATTAAATTTTTTTCATGGAAAGTTTAGAATATAATCAAATATTTAAAGTATTGTGAATTGTTAGCAAAATTTGAGTTAAAAGCTTTTAAAGCTTAAAAGCTTTTTTAATGAAATTTTAAGGAAATTCTAAATTTTTTAAATAAAATTCTTATATTTTACATAATATTGATAAATCTCACAGTTTTGCTTTAAAATTAGTGTTTTTTAACAAAAAAAGCTTTTCGAGCTTTAAGCTTTTTTTAAATTATACTTTTTTTAAGAAAATTAATAAGAAACTCATTAAAAATCGAAAGATTCATTTATATAATAACTGTTTACAAAAGCTTTAAGCTTTTTAAAAGCTCTTTTGCTTCAAAATTTGTTAATTTGGTTTTCTATGATTTTTTTTAAATTAATTTTCAATTGTTTGCTTATTTTACAAGAGGGTTAATAATTTTTGCTACAATTCCAACTCGTGTTGGTCTCAAGTCGTTCTTAGTGCTCTTAACACACAAAAATTTCTTTGATTTTTTATTTCTTTATAATAATTTTTTTTCCTTTTTGTTGGGTTCAACAAATAAAGCGGTACAAATTTTTGGTTGGAACAAAAATATTATTGTTTCTTTTAAGAAGCACGCGTCAGCTGCAATTGCAAAAAATAAAAAATAAAAAACTGAAACTATACAACAAAAAACCAAAATTTTACGCGTGCTAATATAAGTGTTTGTATGGGTAGAAATATTTCAAAAGTATGTATTTTTTATAGAAAATATTACAATATGTGCAATCAAAGAAAGCAGGAAAGAACGAACAAAAAGGGTTGTTTATAACTCTCAAAGCTTGCCTGGCTGGCTGGTAACAATAAATCAAAGCAAATCAATGTGTATGACGACGACAATGATGACGTTTATTATGGTCTGAAATTGCGGGTTTCCAAGCTAACAATGTGCTTAACAAATGAGCCTGTAAAATTTGTATGTATTTGTCTTATGTGAGGATTTTTAAATATGGTTTAAAAATGCCTTCAAGTGACAGTTTTGTGACATGTTTTTTTTGCATAAAAATTCTTTACAAAATATTTTGTTTTTTTTTGCATTAAAGATTCTTTAATGAAGTTTCTTCTTTGTTTCTGGGTGCAAAAAAGGGGAAGTCAGGGTAAATATTTTTTATGCGAAAGCTACAAATTTTTACAATCAAACATGTGACAGAAACAAATTTTAAAAATGTTAAAAAAAAAATTTCCTAAAATTGTGAAAATCACTATTAAAATTTCCTTAAATTGTGAAAAAAAATTTTTAAAAAATTTATAAAAATCAATATTTACTAAAAAAAATTTTAAAACGAAATTTAACTTTTTTATTGTGTAAAAGACAATAAAACAGGAAGTAACATATTTTGTTTTTAAAACCCTTTTTTAATGATTTTGGAGCTTTTCTAATTCCCCTCCTTTAAAGAAGGATCTTAAAATACCTCCACCTCCCCTTTTTATACAACTTTGCTTTAATGTTTTAACATGTTTTGTTTTTGAAACATTAATTCCAAACAAATATTTTTTTTAAACATATTTGCAATTACACACACATTAAACAACAAGAAATGAAACGTATAGAGAAGAAAATACAAAAAAAAACATTTTTCAATTTACTCACACCACTTTGCCAATCAAACTTAACTCTTAAGAAATTTAATGAAAATAAAACAATCATACATACATGACAGCTAAAAAAACGAAAAAATAAAAATTTTAAAGTCTAACAACAGGCGTTAAAACAAGTATGCAGTAGAAAATCAAAAAAAGAAAAAAAGTTTTAGCAACAAATATATAAAAGGAGTGAGTAAGTATGGTTTTGAATTTTAACATTCATGTCAATTCAAATTACAAAAGACAAAAATGAAGGCAGCAGCATCTCTTGGTAACATGTAGCGGGCAGGGGCGGGGGGTAAATAAAGAAAAATATACACTTGATAAAGTCAATACTGATACATACAACTCATACAACCAACTATGTACTAATACTTGTACACATATGACGCTTCCTTTGTAAAAATACCAGATCTAAATGTATGTATATGCACGTCTAAAAGCCTTTTTTAAACAAAAAAAACTCAAATGATAAAATAAAAAACAAACGTTAAAAATGTTGTTGCAAGCTTAAGCAGGCAAGCAGCAACCCTTTTTTAATTTTAATTTATATTTATGCTTCATTTTTTGCAGTATTTTGTCTTCCTCACTAACTGACTGACTGACATCTTCTTGCTACCATCTTTTTATAATGCTAACTGCTGTCGTTGGAAAAAAAAGCTTCAATGTTTTATGACAAAAGCAAAAATTGTCAAAACCCTTTACACCCAAACCAACCCACCACACTCAGCTAACATACAACTCCTAACACTTTGCCAAAGTCCTCTTCAATACTGCTCGTATGGAATGTATGTATAAGCCATCATTAGTTACTTTTGTTGTTTTACTTATACTTCTGCACACAGATAAATACAAATAGATTTTTATACCGCTTCGCCCTCCCCCCATACCCCCCTATAAATATGCTCATCTTTTTATTTATTTACATTATTTTCAACTACAGTCGTCATATACGCAATTTTCTTATACATATTTAAGCCTTAAACGTAATTAGAGAGTGTGTGTTTTTTTTTTTATTATTTTAATGTCGTTGTTATTGTTGTTGTAGTACATTATGAAATCATCTAATTTTATGCACAGGCTGATTTTGTTGAAAATAAAAGAACTCTTATGTTACAGAAATCCCTTACTCCTCCTAAAAATAGGCAATATGTGAAGAAAAAAATTTAATCCTGGATTTTTATGGCTTTTCTTTAGATTTAACCAACCCTTTTTCAATTTTACAGAAATTTTTAAATTTTAAGCAAAAAAATTAAAAATCAGAAATTAATAAAACATCTATTTAAAGCCTACTTTATGGAATAACCTTAAAAATTAGTTTAAAAATAATAATAATTATTAAACTTACTATGCAGACATATTAGTTGAGCAAAAAAGACTTTTTCTCTTAAAAAATATGTTGCCTACTTTTAGGTTTAATTTTATTTTAAGCAAAAATATTATCTGAAACATGATTTTAAACAATGAAACCCATAAATATAAATTTTTATAAAGCTAAATTAGTTGTTTACAATATTTTGAGCTTTTAAACTCAAAAAATAAAATTTTTCTTAAGCCTAAAATTAGGCAACATTTTTTAACAAATTTAAATTTTATAATCTAACGATAAGTTAACAAACACCTAACAATATAAAAATATTAGCAGAGAAAAAAAGCAAAAAGATTTCCCCAAAAAAGTGTTGCCTTATTTTAGGCTAATTTAGTTTTTAACTGAAATTGTTATTTAAAACTAGATTTAAACCATAAATTCTATAAATTTATATATCTGTAAAGCTAAAGTTCGTATTTATGATATTTTTAGTTTTCAAAACAAAAATTAAAAAAAATTTTCTAACCTAAAATTAGGCTACAGTTTTTAAAAAATTAAATTTTATAAATTATTGAAGACTTTTTAAAGCTATTACTAAATTATAAACAAATTTTGATAAAATTATCAAATTTTAAATTTTTCTTTAGCCTAGAAATAGGCAATAGTTTTTGAAAATTCTAATTTTATATAGTTTTCCAGAATTTTTTAATGTAATACTGTGATTATAAAAAATGTTGCTAAAAGTATGGCTTTTATGCCATAAGTATGCTTTATTTTTTATTACATTTATAATTTGTTTAATTATTGAGGTTTTATTGAAGCTAAAATTCGAAATTTGAATTGATTTTTGTTTCATAATAAATGATATTTCTTAAATTTGTAATAATATTTATATACATATGAGATTGTTTGGTCAATAAACATAATTGTGTTTTTGCCCAAAACACCCAAAAGTATGCTAAAGCCTTTCATTAAAATTTTTGTTTTATGAAAAAACCAAATTTTGTTTTTTTCAAATATATCCTTTTAAAAACCTTTTTTTTTGGTTAAAAAAGAAGCACATATGTAGGCATAAAGAGCAAAAAAGGAAAGAGGTGTAAAGGGGCCAAAAAGCTTTGGTAATACTTTGTTAGTTTTAAGTTCGGTTTGGTTTGGGGGGCGGCAGCAGTGGGGGGTTAGGCAATAATATGTGTATGGATTCATTTCTTTACTTTGTGTTTAATATTTAAATAAATAATTAGCAAAAAGGTTATTTTTTTGTTAAACTCCTCATATATACTTTATACTTTTATATATAATTTTTTTTATTGTATATTGTATGAGAGAAAGGAATGGAATGGTTGGCAAGAGTTGAATATTTGCTTTGGTTGAATGAATGTTTGTTTTTTCGTAAATACACAATGTTAATGATGTTTGGTATTAAAAAGCAAATGTTATGAAAAGGAAAAATCTTCTATAATTTCTTTTTTTTTCACAATACATTTATATTTTTCTGTTCATGTATGTATGGTGGGGAGTCATCAATGTTAAATGTTTACCTTTTTATAAAGCAAACACATAGATTTGTGCTGCTGCTGTGTGTTAGTTAGTGGCAAAAAACTAAAACTCTTCTTTTTTTTCAATTAATTGCTTAAAAGTAAACAATACATTAGATAGATGGTTTTATGCGCCTACATATAGGCAACATACAATGAGTTGCTAACTAAACAATAATGCATATGTAATTATTGCTAATTAAAAGTAAAAAAGGTAAAAATTCTAAACAATTTCTAAGGTTTTTTATTACATTTATTTTAATCCCTTATCTGGTAACATTAAAATTGCCTCATGGTTTAGTTTATTACCTTTTAAACTTATATTTTTTTTATTATTTATTGTTTAAAAATGTTGCCTATTTATTTAGCCTAAAGCTAGGCCATGATTTTTGTTATAATTTCTTTTTTGGCAATAAATTGGTTTTATCCTTATTATTACCTGCTAATAATGTATGCATACCTTTTTTTTTGTTGTGTGCGTATGTGTTTGTTAAGTAAATACATCAAAAATTAATGTTTTTACATATGGTTTTATTACCAAAAACCCTTGTCCTTCCATTTTTTTTAATATAAAAGAATTTTGTTTGACCATTGTTATGTTTTTCCCTATAATTTTTGTTTAAATAATTAACTTTTTTTTACCTTTTCTCGCTTTTGTTTGGTGGTGGTGGGGTTTAGTTAGAGGGGGGGTAACATGAGATTATAATGATTACTTTTATTTTTAAACATTTTTAGAAATAATAGATTACAATGCTAACAATTTTGTGGGAAAAAGGATGTAACTGGCCATTAAAGGATAAAAAATTAAAAATGTTTAGCAAGCTTCATAATTAGATAAATTATTAGCAGGATAAGCTTTAAAAATGCTAAAGTATGCCCTAAATTTGTTAAAATTCAAAAGTTTCTAATAAAATTTCCTAAAAGTATGCTTTACTTTTTAATATTTGTAAATAAAATCACATTTTTATTAATTTTGTTAATCAAAATTAAGTTTTTAGTGATTTTCTAAAGATTTCTGAAAATTTTCGAAAAAATATCCCCCAAAAATAGGCTTCACTTTTTTAAAATTTAAATTTTAAATCTGATTCTTTTATTTCATATAACAAAAAATAGGTTTTATTCTATTTGCCTAAAGTTTTCTAAAAATAATCTAAAAGTATGCTTTACTTTTAATTTAAAATTAAATATATTTTTTATTAGTTGCGGTCATAAAAGATTTTAGTTAGTAAATAATGATATTTTTGAAGTTATAAAAAATATTACCCCTAAAACTATGCTTCACTTTCTTTTAATTTAAGCTAAAAATATATTTGTATTGATTTGAAGATTAAAGAGCATTAATTTAGTTAATAAAGAGCAATATTGAAGTTATTTTGTTAAAAGTATGCCTAAAAGTAGGCTTTACTTTTTAAAATAAATAAAAAGCTATTTGTTTATAATATAATTTACCCAAAATTATGTTTGATTTAATATATAAAGATTTTTATAAAGTTTCTAAAAATCATACACCTAAAAATATGCTTCACTTTCTTTTAATTTAGTTCTAAAATTAGTAACTTTTAGTTTATATCTCAAAATATGGATTTTTTTTAAAGTTTTGTTAAGGTTTTTTATTAATTAAAAATATAGTTGGCCTAAAAGTAGGCTTTACTTTTTAAAAAAATAATTTCTTGTAATTTCGTTTTCAAAACATAACTTTTTATTATATTTTTTTTGTTAATTATAAATAGGCTTTATTGTTTAATCACTCCCATAAGTATGCTATACAGTTTATTAAAGATATAATAAAATATAAAGCATACTTAAGGGATTGATAAAAAAAATAAATTTATTTTTTTAAATTTTAGCTTGTTTTACCAATCAATTCATCAAATATTTGTCATAATTTTATCTAATTTCTCCAGCCTTTATTTTATTTTCAAACAAAAACCCTTTTCATTTGTCATTTATCTTTTATTTTAGATGTGACAATCATAAAATTTACTAATGACAAACTCTTTACCATTCGATTCTTTGCTGGCATTCGAAAATTTTACAATGATTAGAAAAAGTCCTTAAGGAATTTTGAATTAATGAAAAACTTATCGAACTCTTAAACACACAAAGACACACAGAGAAACTTGTTAAAGTGTTTAAATACAAGAAAAGTATGGAAGGAGTTGGCAGGGAGTTTGCTGAAAAGTGGTTGACTGTAACGTTTTGTAAATAACAAATCAGGCATTTATAAATGATGTAAGCATTTCTATTTTAATGCCACATCGATTTTCAAAACCAAACACCATTTGTTGTTTCCCTTTTTTTAAGAACGCAACGTATGAAGATTTTGTTTTGTACAGAAAGCAAGCAACTCTTTCAAACATTTTCAAATCTAATAAGACATGATTGTAATTAATTAAATTAATTCGTTTCGGTTTTAATACACGTTGTGTTGTAAGCTGAAGTAAGGCAGGGGGGTGAGAGAGGTAGAAAATGTTTTCAATTTCAGTCCCATTTAAGGATAATGACATTTATATTTCGTATTTGAGTTTAACAAGGTAAAAGTTTGGAGCTATGTAGCTATGCCTCTTTTAAAATTGACATTGATTGGAAATTTTTGATTGGATTTTATTTTAGTGTATATATGTTGTTTAAGGCAGAAGACAAGATTTTGAGGTATGCTTTTAAAGAGACAGTTTACATAGATATTTATTTATTTGTAAACTAGTTTAAATTAATGAATTTTTGTTGCCAAACCCACAGATTTGAAGAAAATTAATAGAACTAGGAAAAAAATTTAAATGAAAGAAAAATCAATATTTAAATTAAAGTATACCTTAAGGATTTAAATAGAAATTTCAAATAAAGTTGGTAATAATAATTTAAAAAGGCAGGAATAATAAATTTGTGGAAATTGTAAAGTCTATTTTTGGGGTAAACAAGAAATTTAGAAATAAATTTGAAAGTTTTAAAGCATAGTTTTAGGCTAAGGGATAAAAGATGTTACTAAAGCCTGAATTTTGGATTTTAAACTAAAAATTTGTTAGAGTTCTTAAAAAGGACACAAAATGTAAAGCCTACTTTAGGGCTTAAGAAAATTTTTGCAAAAAAGCCTATTTTTAGGTAAGTAAATAATTTTATTAAAAATTAAAGCCTAAATTTAGGAGTATTTTAAGATTTAGTTTTTTCCTTTAACAAAATTTTAAAATTTTTTAGTTTTAATAATTTTTTTGCCTTTAAACCTTCAACGCCTACATACAAGTGCTGAAATCTTTACAAAATCATATCGTTTTTATGCAAATTTCAATAATATTTCTTGTTTTTTTTATACATTACAAGCAAAAGAAGAAAAAAAGGGATTGATTATATTCAACATAATCAAGAAAGCAACTTCAAAATCTTGCCAGTACCACAACATCATGATGATAAAGATCATAATGAAAGAAAAAAAATATTATTGAATTAAAATCATGACTTAAACTGCTCTTTAGAGTGCAAAACAGCAAAATACTCTTATATAAATGTCGTGCTTAATGTTGTCGTCATTTATTGTTGGGTTTTATCAGTTTTTTTTTTTTGTTTTTTGTTACAGGAAGAAGCTTGAGTTTGAAACCAAAATTCATTCATTCATTGAATTTTATGTTGGTGGAGGAGCCTGAGTGTTTGGTTTTCAAACTCAGCCAGCATATGTTTAAATTAAAACCAATCTTTCTTTTATGTTTTGGAAATATTTTGTTGGTATATTGTGTATATTGTGAGTATTGATTGTTATACATATTTTTTATTTTTTTGTGAATACTTAAATTTTTATTGATATCAAGAGTTTAAGTTTTTTTTTTAATGATTTCCTGTGTTTGCCCAACAATTGATATGCAAAAATTCATAAAATAATGAACAGAAAAGAATTGTACAGCAAAAAACAAAATAAATAATAATTAAATTCGATCGAATTTCAAATTGTCAAAATGAGAACAATGGCTTTCAGTTATAATAAAGGAAATTGAATTAAATGAAAAAAATATTGGCACACACTCCAGAGTAAAAGAAATCTACATAAAAAAGCGTGGGAGTATTTTGGAAACTTTAAATTGAAAGTTAAATGACCTTGTAGAAGAACTTTAATAACTGCCAAAGCAAAAATATTGATTTTTTGGAAAAAAAAATTCTGTCTGTTCTGTCTTTTCTCTAGCTCTCTTTCTTTGTCTGTCTAAGTATTTGTGAGGATTTTGTACATTTTTATCCATTTCCGTTTCCTGTTGTGTGTATACTCTTCAAGTTTTCCGTTACTTTTCTAAATATCTTAACTACTGTTTTTCTACAACTTCTTCTATATGTATTTTCCTTTCCTAACAATAAATGACAATTTCAACATTTATACACAGATTTATATACATATGAACCACAAAACCATTACACATATTCTCTCCTTTTGGAAGACTAGAAATACAAGAAACAATAAAACAAAAAGTTGTTTTGTTTTGTCAACTCCTTTTTACAAATGTTGCATGATGCATGCAGCAGCAGCATTAAAATCATCTTATTTTGTCAGTCCTCATCAACAACATCATTAGAATGTTGCATTATTTTTTTTTAATATAAAATAAAACTTATATATGATTTATGTCTTTAGAAAGACAATAAATATGAAAGAAAAAACTAAATAAATCCTGTCTATATCAAGGATTTGTTGTTTATAAATGGTTGCAGTCAAAGATTCTGCTAAAGAAAGAAAGATTTGCTTTTAAAGTCTACAATTTTAAAACAACAAACTAAAATGTTAATAAAAACAAACTTTAAAAACCTTTAAAATTAAACAAAAATAAAATTTTTTTAAAAAAAAAAATTCAAAAAAATTTCAAAATTTTGTTAAGTGCATAATTTGAAAAATTAAAAAGCTAGAATAATGAAATTTATAATTTTAATAGACCATGTCTGGTAAAACAAATTTCTATTAAAATAATTTTGAAAATTAATTGCTAACCAACAAATTTTCAGAGTGGAAAACAAATTTAAATTCCAAAGAAACTAACAAAAACCTATATTTTTCTATAAAAAAGAAAATTAAGCAGTTATAAACTTGATATTTGTTATTTACAAAGACCTTGAAATATAAATTTAATTTTTATAAAAAAACGTTTTAAAAATTTATTTGAAACTTAAAAATTTTTTCGCACAAAAAATTAAAATTTCCAAAAACCTACTTTTGTTTATAAAAAACAAAATTAAAAAGCTGGAGACGTCAAGTTTGCATATAAATTTTATAATTTAGATATAATTTTTTTTTATAATAAAAGTTTAAAAAAATTATTTAAAACATAAAAATGTTTGGCTCTAAAAATTAAAAAAAAAAATTATTTTCAAAAAACTCAAAAAACCTAGTTTTGTTTATAAAAAAGAAATTTTAAGACCTACAGAGTTCAAATTTGCTAATTACAAAGAACTTCAAATATAAAACATATTTTTATAAAAAAAGTTTAAAAAATTTATTTAAAACCTAAAAATGTATGGCTTCAAAAATTAACAAAAATTTTAAAAATCTAGTTTTATTTATAAAAAAGAAAATTAAAAAGCTAGAGACTTCAAATTTGCTATTTAGAAAGTTATTCAGATATAAATTTAATTTGTATAAAAAAAGTTTTAAAAATTTATTTGAAACCTAAAAATGTTTGGCTGCCAAAAATTAAAAAAAAAAATTTAAATTTCAACTTTCCTTTAAACTAAATTTTATGCTGCAAAACATATTTCTATATAAAAATTATAAAATGTATTTATTAAAAACCAACTAACCTTTGATTACTGTAAAGAAATTTTTTTTAATTCTCCTCCCCCTTACATGTCATTAACTTTGGCGCTTTAGAAAAGTTGTAATAAAAAAAAATAACTAAAAACTGTTGCAAATTTAGCTTAAAACAAACAATTTTACACAACAGCTCTTGCAATACTCACACAAACCGAGAACAATTTAAATGAATAGGAAAAAAAATCAGCCACAACAGCCAAACAAACCTCCTCTCTCCTGGTGGTGGCATGGCCGGCTGGCTGGGTTGTTGGCTTGGCTTGGTTTGACTTGGCTGTATTAATGTTATAAACGCGGTTTTGTTGTTGTTATTGTTAAACACTTGTATACAAAATGTTATACTTGTTGTATTTTTTTTCCTAGCAGGACTAAATTGTGTGTGTTTGTCTATGTGGGAAAATGTATGTGACTGAATGTCCACTTTCATATCAATTGCAGGCTTAACCTTCTATTTTGTTTCGCCATTCACTCCCCCACCCCCCCTCAATTTACACCCACTCTTGCACACATTTACATACTTGCTTTAACTAACATGCATATTGTCTTTATCATACTATATACATTTGCATTTTACCTCTTAATGCCCCTCGACTTGCAACATGTGTGTGGTATTGTTTTGTGGTTGTAAATGCAACAAAAGCTTTGGTTTGTTATTATATGTATATGATGTGTATGTGTGTTTATGTGTGAGTATGTGTTTATCTATGTGTCCGTCCGGCCGTCTGTCTGTCTTTTGACTGGTTTATATTTTGGCGGTCATTGCCTGAAAAAAAAATAAAACGTTGTTGCTGTTGTATGTGTTGATGGAGTTGTTGTATGTAGTTTAAATTGTAGCCATTACCAGGCTGTTATCATACAGCGAAATATGTGTCAATTGCAAGTGTTGTTGTTGCCTTGGCGCTTTTGCCATTTAAAAACAGAGGGAGGCCAGGCATTATGTAGGCAAATTCTCACGCATTTTTATAACTCCTGTTGCTTACATTTGCCAGCCAAATATGACATTGAAAGTTCTATGAACTCTAACCCCTTTTTAAAAGATAAAAGCTTAAAAAAAATGAAGAGTAATTGCGTAAGAGTTTGCAGCAGTTTGTTAAGGTGTTTCGGTAATTTGGCTTAAGGCTTAAAGCTATTAAATACATAAGTAAAATAGAAAAAAGTACTTTATAACAGGGGAAAATAAATCAAATGTCTTATATTTGAAAGGAAATTTTGGAATATTAAAATTTTTTTTAAAAAAAAAAATTTTGTTTTATGACATTTATGTAATTAGCCAATTTTACCCATTGTTTACCTTATTTACCTAAGGTAAATTAAGTAAAAAAGCTAAAGTTTATTTTAAAGTTTTATATTACTTAAATATTTTTCAAATATTTCAGAAATTATTTATTGTTTATCCATTGTTTACATAAGGTAAATGAAATTAATTGTTTAACCAATTTGGCCCATTGTTTACCTTATTTTTCTAAGGTAAATTAAGTAAAAAGCAACATATTCTTTTAAATTAATAAATTCTTTAACAAATTTCCTAATATTTCAGAAATAATTTATTGTTTACCCATTGTTTACATGAGGTAAAGAAAACAAATTGATATTTTATTAAGGAAAAACTTTATTTTTCTAATTTTTGATGAGATTTCTTGTGCTTTACATTATTTACCTTGTGTCAACAATTAAAAACATAAATTTTCTTTATTTATTATCCGATTTATTTGAATTTTCCCTATAATTTAGAATTTTGTACCAGATTTTTATATTGTTTACTTAAGGTAAACAATGTAAATTTAAGCTTTTCTTCATTAGCTTTAAATTTTATTTGGATTTATCAAGATTTTTATAAAATTTGCGCACAAATTTTAATTGTTTACCTGAAATTTACATTATTGACATTATGTAAACAATTGAAAATCTCAGCCTGTAAACAATTTAAAGGAAATTTTAGAACATATTTTTAATTGTCAGAATATTTATAACATTTTGTTATAATTTACCTTAGGTAATTAATATAAATAATGTAAAAAAATTTAATTTTTCTGAAGAATTTTTTTTCAAAAATTTTCTAAAACTCTTTGTTTCTTTTGATGTTTTAAATATTTTCCTAGAGCAATAGTTTTTTTTACAAAATAAACCTCAACGTATTTGTCATTTTTAATAATGAGTTTTTGTTTTTTGTTTAGCTGCTGAACTCTGAAGACTCGAAAGAGAACAAAAACATCATTAAAAAAAATGTAAGCCATTACTTTTGCTAGATGGGGCGGGCGGCTTTTGCCGAAGATCTACATATTGTCTTAAAGTATTAATGTAATTTGCCAACGCATTTTGTTTGCTTATACACACATATATCTTTAGCACTTCAAATTGTCATACAAATTGTTGTAGGCCTAAATAATCTTATAATTTTTACACTAAATTTAGCACTTTTTTTTCTTTCGTTTTGTAGCAGACTGACTGTGTATAGAAAGAATTATAAAATATTGTCAGTTTTATTTTGTATTGTTGGTTTGGTTAAATGCAGACAACAGAAAATGTTGTTGTTGTTGTTGTTTTTATAAATGTAGTGATGATGATGAAGATGAGGTTTTTGCTGCTGCTGTTGCTGATATTTAGCATCGATTTTTTCCTATCAAATCCATAATGTCAGTCATTAATTAATTTTAAGTTTTTCTCTTTGTAAACAGCAAGAAAATGTAGACTTTTTTCATTAAAAAAAATATAAAATAAATATTGCTTTGTTGTTAATATATGTCTGCTTTTAATACACTTGGAAAAATAGAAAATGTTTCCTTAAAAAGTCTTAAGAAAATTAAACAAATTTGTTTAGTTATTCAACTAAAGAAGTAATTTAAAGATTTTTTTTAAAAATTTTAAATATTTGTTTTCAATTTTTTTTTTACAGTGTAAAGAATTTCATTGCTAGTATGAGTGTAAGTATTTTATTTGTTGCAGTCATATAATGAACAATAAAAATCATACAAATTTACACTCCACTTGTCTGCTAGTTTGTATTGTAGTTTTAGTTGTTGTTGCTGTTATTGTTATTTGTGGTTGGTTGTGTCTTTTGTTGCTGTTGTTGGGGCATGTTAATAAAAATAGGCAAATAATTATTTAAGAATTCTTGATTAATTGGCATTGTAGTTTTTAGTTTTGTTTTTGCATTCTGCTGTATTTTTTGTGTTGTTGTTGTTGGTTGTTTTTAATATTCTAAGAGTGCCAAAAATTTGGTTGTTGTAAATATTTTTAAATAAAATTTTAGACTAAATTTAAACATTAGTTTAATTGATGTTGGAAAGAAGAATTTAGAAAAAATCAAAAGGATTTATATGAAACAATTGAAAATTAATAATTTTTAATTGAGAATCATATTAGTTAAGTTTTCAGAGCCATTTTAGAGACTTTGGATATTGTTTACCTATTGTTTACATGATGTCAACAATTGAAAATTTCCTATTTTGATTAATATTAATGCATTTTATAGCATATAAAGTTTGTTTTAATTTTTTACATTGTTGACATGATGTAAACAATGAATTTTTAAATAATTCTTTAAAAATTTAAAAATTATTTTTTCGTGAATTTGAATTTTTTACATTTTTTACATTGTTGACATTAGGTAAACAATGAACATTTTATTAATTCTAAAGGTTTGAAGAATTTTTTTTCAGAAATATAAGAAAATTTTAAAATAATTTACATTATTTACATAAGGTAAACAATTGAAAAAAGAAGAGTTTTTATTAAGCATAACATTAATTAAGTTTTGACAGTGATTTTAGAGTTTTTTGACATTGTTTACCTATTGTTTACATGATGTAAACAATTCAAAATTTTCGATTTTTGTTCAAATTAATGAATTTTTTCCTAGTTTAAGATAGTTTCTTGAATTTTTTCCATTATTTACATTGTTGACATAAGGTAAACAATTAAATTTGTTTAGATATTTTGCTTTTCCAATCCATTTTAAAATGTTTAAGACAATTTCTGAATTTTTAGCATTATTTACATTGTTGACATAATGTAAACAATTGAAAATTTTACTTATATGGCTTTCCTAATCTATTTCCTAACTTTTAAATTTAAATTTTAACATATTCTACATTATTTACATTGTTGACATTATGTAAACAATTGATTTTTAGTTTTTTTTTATGTTGTTTTGACTTAATCAAGAGTTTTATTGAATATGTTTGTTATTTGAGGCAATTTGATGAGGCTTCAATGGTTCATAAATTACAGTTTAACACTTTAACTTTAAAATGCAGATTGTCTGCTAAAAGTTTATTTATATTTTTACTGCATACAAAACAAATTCATTCATAATTTTTAAGCCTGTAAAGTAAAACCCAGACCTACAACAGCCTTGAATTTGTGGTGGCAACAAAACTGACAACAATACCTTTTATATACATATTTTTTTTTGCTTATTTTTAAAGGAATAAACTGGCTTTTATTTAAATAAAAAAACGCACCTCTTTTCTTTGGATTTTGGCCTGAAAAACGCCTACACCCAGGCAAACAAAATAATGATGATTTTGGGTATGAATGAAATATTTTGTGGCTCTAAATGCAGGGGTATTGTTAAACAGCTACATGAACATCATTAGTTGATGCTTTTTTTTGGGCAAAAAAGGCAAATAAACAACATTGAAATAAACTGTCATACAAATAATTGTGGTTTTCAACTACTGTCTGGCAAAAATTTCATAAAAAATAAAATAAACATAAAGGAGGCCAGATTTTAAAATATAAATACTCACTAGGTTTTGGATATAAATGTTTCAATTAAAAGAGTTTAGTTACCTAAAAAGAGAAAAGAAAAAGAATTATGAAATTAGTATTTTAATTTATATAATTTGAAAATTTAAAAGATTTTATTACTTTGTTTTTGGTAGAAAATTATTTTTTTTTTAAAAAACGTTTTGCACCCGTCAAATAACCATTAACAACTGTTTGAATGATAAAATTTTTGAAAGAAATTAAATTCTACAGATATTTCATCATTGAGTACTAAAACTAAATAATAACAATAAATCTTTTACTCTACTACTTTGCCATATTTATATAGAAATCCTCCAAAAAGCACAAAAACAATAAAATATTGTTTTATTAAGAAAAACATAAAAAAATACGAAAACAGCAACAAAATATATAGAATTTTAGTAGATTTTATCAATTTTTTTTTATATTCAGACTGGTATTATTACTTGTATTTGTTGTTTATTTGTTAAGTAATAAAATGAGTAGCATGTCTTAAAAATATATTATAAAAAAAACAGCCAGCAAAAAGATAAAGTTAAAAAAATAAAAAATTATTAAATTATTAAACAAATAAAGAATTTTTTTTATTTTCGAAATATTTGTTGAATCATAAATCTACAAAGATTTCTGGGTAATTATATTTTTCGTATTTAGCCAAGTATTTTTCATGAAAGATTGCTGTCTATTGGCTCAAGTTAATTCATTTGATATTTTATAAGATAAGATAACGAAATGATAGATTGTGCTTCTCCTTTGCTCTTACTGTATTCACTGTTTTATAATTTAACTAGTAAATTACCCTGATTTGATTGGTTTTATTTGCTTAGTTAACGAATGTATCATTTTATTATATGCATATGAACTCATATATAAATGATGATTATCTTTTTTTTTTTTTTTTTTGAAATTAAATATGGCGGCCAGCACAAATCTTATAGATACTCTCACACTCTCAAGCACAAATACGTAAGTAAGACAATACATTTAATAAAAATCAGTCTGTTAAACAAATAAAAATTGTAAATGAATTTATTTACGGCAGATAACACTAGAAAATGTGGTAACCTTAATAACGAAAAAAAAAGATAAAATGTAACAAAATCTAAAAAAAGAAATATTAAACCATTTATAACCAAAATCTCTTAAAATCTTTCAAAGCTTATTTGTAAAAATTTCCTAAACTTTGATTTTTTTTTTAAAGAAATTTAGCTATTTTCATGTAAATATACTTATTTTTAAGGAAATTTAAAAATTTTAATGGAAATTTTGGCAGGTTTCAAAATTTTTCCAAAAAAGCTTTCAAAAGCTTTTAGGCTTTTTACAAGAATTTTCACAAAATTTTAATTTTTCTTAAATCATCATCATTAAACAAAGTTTGCTTAACATTTTTATAACTTTTAACAAAATTTAGCTAAAGCTTTTGAAGAGCTTTTACAATATAACACACGTTTTATGAATTAAAACCTTATTTTTACCCAATTCTTTATAAATTATTATAACAGTGAATTTTTTTTAACAAAAAACTAATTTGGTTTTTGGTTTTTATTTTAATGGAATTACAATTGTTTAGAAGAAAAACTATTTTTTTGAGAAATGTTCAATAAAGCTTTTAAGAGCTTTTATTATAATAAAGCAAATTTGTTATTATTTTTTGAAAAGTATAACTAAGATCTTAATTTTCTTAAAAATTAAAAAATTTTGCTAAATTTTAACAAAATTGTGGAAAAGCTTTTCAAGAGCTTTTACTATATAATGAAAATTTTGTATGAAAAAAGTTATTTTTGTTTAAAATTTAATAAAAAATGGGATGTTTACTCATAATATATGGTATTTTTTGACATATTTGGAAGATATTTTAAAAAAGCTTTTAAAGAGCTTTTATTATATAAAGAAAATTTGGTATAAAATTGTTATTTTTAATAAAATTTTCTTTAAAATTTAATAAAAATGATAAAATTGGAACAAATTGTGAAAAAGCTTTATAGGAGCTTTTTGTATATAAAGAAAATTTGGTTTAAAAATATATTTTTAGTAATTTTTTTTTTAAAACTGTGATTATTACTATATTTTAGGGTGTTTTTTGAGAGATTTGGAACAAATTGTGAAAAAGCTTTAAAAGAGCTTTTACTATATTATGAAAATTCAGTATAATTTAGTTATTTTTAATAAAATTTTGTTTAAAATTTAATAAAAATGTGATTATTACTAAATTTTAGGGTCTATTTAAGAAATTTGGAACAAAGCTTTTAAAAGCTTTTTTGCAAAAATTTCTTTAAATTGGTTTGTTTTGTAAAATATGCAATAATTTTCTGTTGGTTATTTATTTCGAATGTAAATTAATTTGTTTTTTGAAAAGCTTTTTACAAATTTGAACAAAGCTTTTTTGGGAAAATTTAATAGAATATTTTTTTATAATATTTAAATTTTTTTTAAATACTATTTATTTAAATCCTGAATTGAACAAATATTGGGATATTTTGAAAAAAGCTTTTTTGCTTTCAAAGCTTTTCGAAAACTTTTAAATTTTTTATTAGAAATTTCCAGGAAAATTTTGTTTTTTTTATTTATTATCTATAATTTCTATATAAATTTGGTTATTTCCATTTATTTTATTTATGCTGATTATTATTTTATCTTTTCCCCTTAATATTATATTTTTTTAGCATTTTTATACTACATTTTATTCAATTCTTTTTGAGATATATAAAGGTGCAAACGAGTTTTTTTTTGTGTTATACAGCTACGATGCTTACATTCTGAAGAGAGCCCTGCTTAGCACCTAAAAGCATACTACATTTTTTTGTTGTAGTCATTTGAAATAAGAAAAATTGTAAAATACACACAATTTTTTTTAATGTTTTTTATAACGTACGCTGCTCTTCAACAATTTTTATGTGAAGCCCTCTTCACTCAAGCAAATAAAGACAATCAAGGCAGCAGAAATATATTGTATATATGTAAGTAGGTATGTATATGAAAAAAAAACTAAGGAAAATTCTATGGAAAAATCACATAAAAATACAAATTTTTTCCAAACTGTGTTCAAAAAAAGAAAAGTAGGTGGTACTCTTTGGGGTTGTATTAAGTTAATGTCATTTATATACACAGTAAAAGCAGAAAAATCGAAAAAATTGTGTTCGTTTTACACACCCAACGGGTATAGAGTTTTATAGATGGATTCCCAATCGTAATCAATGTTGGTTTTATATACTATATATGCTATATACATGCTTACGTACAAACACATGCTCTTCAATATTTTTTCATTTCTTTTTTTCTTTTTGGATTTAAGGGAGCCTTTACTTTCAGGCTAGAGCAGCTGAAGTTTTTGGGGGGATGGCATTTTAAATATAGATGAATGTAAAGGGCATTTACAAATATATCACCAATACGTTTATGTATGTAACTGTCTATATACAACAACACACATACACACACTCACAAAAAAGTCCTTTTCAAAAAGCTCTCCTCATACATAGACACAAAAATGTGTAATTGTGTTATAAAAAAAAACCTTAAATACTCTTACATACATATAAAGCAAAATAAAAGTTAACGACCATAAGAGTAAAAGAGAGTGAGTTGAGTATAAACTGTTCGTATGTGTAAGGATTTTTTTTTTCAGTGTTTTTTTCCGACTTTTTTAAGCCAAAAATTGTGAGAGTTTTTTTCTGGCAAAGCGCCTGCGATAGAGAGAATCCTATACAAGGATATTACAACAAATAAAAGAAAGCATTTCTTTTTTTTTACCATATTATTTATAAAAATTCAATAAATACATATAGAAGAAAAAAAAAATCATCGTAAAGAAAGAACAAAATCATGATGATGATGATGACGTTGCCAAAGAAGAAGCTGTAAAATATTGTAAGGAATATAAAGAGAGAGAGAGGCAAGGAGCAGGTTGGTGGGTAACAAATGTTTGCCACAATCAAGCAGCTAGGGAGAAATGTCATTATTGGTAAACTGGTTTGTTAATGGTGTTGAAAACAAAGCAAAAAAAAAAAAACAGAAATATCCTTAGATTTTTTCCCAATTTCCCCCTCGGCTCCTTAACAAAAAACATAAAGAGAAAGTTATATGTGAAATTTACTACCACTACTACTACAACTGGAAAAAGTTTGAAAAAATATATAAAAATAACGGAATTCAATACACCTAGTGTATTAAAATTTACGTTCAGTTCTTTTTTTTTTCGTCCTTTCGCTGCTTCCCAATGTGTTTGAGTAGAAGTCTGTATGTTTCAGTTTATATACCTTTATAGAATTCACCCAAGTATGGGTAAACAGCTACGCTCCCTTTCCCCCCTTGAAATTTTCTTTTATTCTATGCATTGGGTTCATTGGATGTTTTTTCGATTATATATTTTTTTCTTTATATTTATTTTGGGTTGGAGCGCGTTTTCGGGTGTCAAAGTATAAAAATAATGAAAAAAAGCAAAAGGAATATAAAAATTCGGTACATAGTTTGTGAGAATTGAGAGTCAATTGAATTCGATTGGACGAATGGCAGACGTTGTTGGATTTTTTCTTTTTTTTTCCATTTTGTTCAACATATTTGTTGGAAAAATAACAGCAAAAGATGGTTGTTTAACAATAATAAAGTATATCAAAAAAATGTTTATATATAGAAAGAAAAAACCAAGCAAAATCCATGTAAAAAAAATTTTTGTTCCATACACAATACACAGCATCTCAAGAAGGAGTGGTAAATGTAAATTTATTACATACATTCTATATGTATAACAAATACATATGTAAACGGAAAACATACAAACAAAAAAAAAATAAAATAAATTAAATGATTTTTATAAAACTTGAAGTATGAAAGATAAAAAAGTAAATGAAATTCAATTCAAACTAAGCACAAGATACAAATTAATTTGAAAGCAAATTAAACAATAAATAAAACCTAATTCTAAAAGACTTCTATTTAATAGCTAATTCAAATCTGCTTCAAATTCTAACTCTAAAACCTAAAAAATCAGATTTTTAACAAAAAAGCTTTAAAAAGCTGTTTAGTTTTTTTTTAAGAAAATTTCTAAAAAGTTCTATTTTTCTTAAAGCATTACAAAATTAGCTTTACATGTCTTAAATTTCAACACAATTTAGTAAAAGCTTTTCAAAGAGCATTTACTAAATAACAAAAGTTTTAGGAAAAAACTTATTTTTTTAAAGTTTTTTTTTAAATTTAATAAAACTAAAGATTATTTTAAGAAAAATTCAAAAAGCTTTTAAAGCTTGGTTGTTATATTTTGTTAAATCATGAATTTAACAAAGAAATTTAACTATTTTAAAAAGACTTAAAACATTTCGATGTAAATTATGATTAAAATGTGTATACATTTTAACAAAATTAAAAAAGCTTTGCAAAAAGCTTTTACTAAATAACATAAATTATAGGAAAAAAACTGACTTTTAACAATTTAAATTAAAATTTTAAAAAATACAAATTTTTTTAAAGAAAAATTAAATTTTTAAAGAAAAGCTTTTTCAAGAGCTTTTTCGATAATAAAATATTTCTTACAAAAATGTTAAATTTTATAAATTAGTTTATAAAATATAAAGAAATTCAAGGTTGTAAAGGAAAAACAAAATTTTTAAAGAAATTTAAAAAAAGCTAAAAGCTTAGTTGAATATTTTTTTAAAAAACTTGGATTTTTTCAAATAAATTTACATATTTAAAAAAAAAATAATAAATTTAAGGATAAAAATATAAAGAAATTCAGTGCTTTATAGAAAATTTTTTTTAAAGGAATTTATAAAAAAAAGCTTTTTTTTAATCTTGAATTTTTCAATGAAATTTAAAAAGAACTTAATCAATTTAAGGATAAAAATATAAAGAAATTCAATTTTTTAAAGAAAAAATTTAATTTTTAAAGGAATTTTCAAAAAAAGCTTTTTTAAACTTGAATTTTTTCAAAGAAATTTACCTAATTTAAAAAAATAATAGTAATTTTAAGAAAATGTAATATATTTTGTGAAAATGAATGCAAATTACAACTTTAAACCAGAAAGCTTTAAAAAGCTTTTTATAATTTTTAACAGCATTTCTAGAAATTTTAGTGTTTCTTAAATATAAACCAAGTTTGCTTTAAATTTCTATAACTTTTAACAAAAATGTGTAAAAACTTTTCAAAGAGCTTTTACTAAATTACAAACATTTTGGGAAAAAAGCTAAATATTCCCAAATTTTATTACTCCCAAAATTTTTAAGGAATAGCATAAAGGAATAGCATTTGTTTAAAGAAAAATTCTATTTTTAATGAAATTTTCATAAAAGCTTTTATAGAGCTTTTACTAAATAACAAATATTTAATAAAAAACTCTCGATTTTATCAAATTTCTTATATAATATAAAGGCATAGTATTTATTTTTAAGAAATAAAAATTTGTAACAACATTTTCATAAAAGCTTTTAATTGAGCTTTTACTAAATAATAATTATTTATATAAAAAAAGTTGATGTTATTAGATTTCTTATAAAATTTAAAAGAAAAGAATTTATTTTTAAAGAAATTTTAGCTATTAAACAATATTTCAACCTTTTTGCAAAAAATTTATAATAAACTTTCAAAGCTTTTATATAAAATAGTAAAACTTTATAGAATTTTTATTACATTTTTTAATAATTCAATTTTATTTTTTACTAATTCAATTTGTTTTTATTAAATTTTTTTTCTTAACTTTATTAATTTTAGTTTGAAAATTCAATTTAGTTTTTTTCCATTCGTTTTGTTTAAAAAGAAAAAAAACTATAAATAAAAAAAAAGTTAATAAAACGTCATTTTATATTTTCCTTTTCAAACGAATATTTCTGTATTTGGCTCAAAACGTAAATGACATTTCCATATAATAACCACGTCAATCATTTATATTTTATAATTTACATTCATTCAACTTCAAATAATAATAAAAAAAATACTAACAAATACATAAACATTTGTAGGTATCTGTGTGTGTGTTTTAGTCCATATACTAAAGTCCTTATAACTCAAACTAATACAAAAATCTTTACATTAGCAAGCATACACAGTGTGTGTATGTTTTTTGTGAGGAACAACCTTTTTTTTTGTTGCTGTAAAACATCAACAACTAACATTCATTCAGTCTTACCGTGCAAGTTTAGTCCATATTTTCAATGTATGAAAGTCTGTCTGTCGCTTTTAGTCGACCCCTCTCCCATACACGTTGCTTTTCAAGCACATACGTTAATATTTTTCCTATGTACTCTCGTGTTGGTACCTTTACAACACAAAAAAAAATCTATATATAAAACGTAAAATACTACAACAACAACAACATTAACGTCATCATCATCATCGTTGTCGTAATGTTGCTTTTGTACAAATTTGCTTTATTTTTCATTTTTTTTTTATTTTGCTCAATGTCCCGCAGTCAATAACATCCAATCAGGTTTGTTAAAAATCTATCTATATACTAAAAAAGAAATAAAAAAAAATATATAACAACAACACAATATAAACATACACACAAATATGAGTACAAATCCATACATACTCATATATACATACATAGATATATAATGCATTTTAGCTCAATGCTTTTTCTGTCTGGCAGAAACATTCATACAAACCTACAAGTATAAAACTGTAGAAGTGGTTGACTGACTGACTGGCTGTGTAAATGACTGCTGCTGGTATGAACTCAGTAGTTGAATTTGCCATGTTGTTGTTGTAGTTTATCGAACATACATTGAATTGAACAAAATTTGTTTTTTTTTTTGCCTTTGCTCAGGCGGTAGGTTCTTTATTTTTACTCATATGCTGAGTTGGTATTAGTAAAATGTCAATATATTACGGGTTTTATATGCAAGTTTTTCATTTCCCCCTTCCCCATCTTTTAAACAAGCTATATGCGTTTGAATAAAAACAATAACAACAACAAAAAAATAACCATCCATCTTGTACTCATTTCATATGCGCTTCATTTCTTTCTTTTGCTCTTAGTCGCACACCAAGGCTCTCAGTCTATCTCAGTCTCTCTATAACTTATATTATTATATTTTTGTATTGAATTGAGTAAAAATAATTGATATAATCAAATGCTCTCTCTTGTAATACTATGGATGGCTCTCTCTCTCTGTTGTTGTCGTGTGTTTTCTTTTTTGTTAGTGATAGAGAGTTTGTTTTTGCCGTAAGGAGAAATATATACATGTTTGTGTGTGTTGTTGTTGTAGCTGGTTTATTTATTTTTTTTTGCTTAACAAAAACAGCATTTAATACGAACAGTTGCATATGAAGGTACTAAATTAAACGCTATTTTTGGGTACTTTATGTTTAAAGGGGATTTAAAAAGCCGTCGGTAAATAAAATATGATGGAAATAATGAATTTTTTGCTTAAAGGAAATTAAAAATTTATTTTAATAAAATTAGCTATAAATTAAGAAAAATCTTAAGAAAATGGAAATAAATAAAATATTATTAAAAAGAAATCATTGAAATTCAAAGAAATGAATTCATAAACAATTTAAAACAGAACTTTAATTTCATTTGTCATAATGATTCAAAACATATAATTTAAACAACACTTTTATTTATATTTTCTATAATTTTTAGTAAATTTTAAGCAATATTAAAACAGTAAACACATTTTAGGGAATTTAAATTTTAGTTGTTTAAGAAATTTGAAGGAAACAATTGTTTAAATATACATTTTAATATAATAATATTTAAATGTAGAAAATTAGAATTTTAGTCAAGTTTTTTGATGAAGTATTTGATTTTTTAGAACATTTAAAGGCAAATTAACAAAATAAAAACAAAATATATAAAATTTAATTAAAAATTTTGAACACATTATCAGTTTTTATATAAAAATGGAATTTTATCATAATTTTTTACTGGAATTTCGAAAATTTTAATTAGCTATGTTAAAAGGTTGTAAAATTGTTTGATAAATTTTTAGTTTTTATACGAAATATGATACAAATAAACAATTGCAGGTTTCAATTTACAATTTTTTCAATTCATAAGTTTAAAATTTTTTAGTTTTTTATATGTAAGAGCGGTTAATTGTCTGGTTTTTATAACAAAAAAGTTTTAATTGGAAATTATTTTACAAAATTTTATTTTTCCAAGTATTTTTCTATTTTTAAAAAATTTAATTTAAAAAAAATAGCTGTATTCATTAAATTGACAAAAAAATTAAAGCTTAAACGAAAAGAATTAATTAATTTTATTTTTATTTTAATCTTAATTTCAAATACGAATTATATGAAATATGAATTATTTAAAAAAATTTTAGTTTTGCGAGTTTTTTCTGTGATTTTTTAAAATTAAATTTAAAGAAAATTGCTGTATTCTTTAAATTCATAAACATTTTAAAGCTTTTGCCGGTTTTTTTTCAAATTTTATATAAAAATTTCTTTAAATTTAACATTTTATGAATAGAAAAATTAAATACTGTTTAAATTTAAAACAAATTTCTAATTTTTTTTTTTTTTCGAAAATTGGCTTTTTTTGATTTTATAATAACATTTTCTTAAAATTTAACAATTTATGAATAGAAAAATTTAATTTTGTTTGAATTTTAAACAAATATCACACAAAATTGTCAAAATTTGCAGATTTTGTTTAATTAGAGCTGCGTAAATGCAGACAATTTCATTTATTATTAAATTTTGAGAATTTGTTTTTTAATATAATATCAAATATTCATTATTTTAATTTATTTTTTTAAATTTCTTAAAGTTTTTAAGAGATTTTGTTTCTTAAATTTCAAAAAATTTCAATT
Source organism: Calliphora vicina (assembly GCF_958450345.1). Lineage (NCBI taxonomy): Eukaryota > Metazoa > Arthropoda > Insecta > Diptera > Calliphoridae > Calliphora > Calliphora vicina. Next base: position 120,266,881 of record NC_088783.1, read on the forward strand.
TGTTTTAATTTTTTAAAATTTAGATCTTTAAAGCAATAAATTTTTTTATTTTTCCTGTAAAAGTTATGTAAATAGTTTTCATTTTATTTAATTTTTAATTTTTTTTTTGGAAAGTTTCGAGAAATTTCTTTCTTAATTTTTTTACTTTCGTTTGGAATTATTAAATTTCTTTAATTTATACCTATCTGAAAGAATTCCTTGTTTTATACTTTAATTTGATTACCCATTTTTATTATGGCCTTTTAATCTAGGAGGAGCTGTATTTTGAGTGGGTTTTTCAATATTTTGTTTATTGAATTCATTACTAATAAAAATATCCCAACCAACCAACCTCCTCCCTACCTATCAACCATTAAAAACTACATGTTATACCTAGTCAATATTAAGCTCTTGATATTGTTGTTGTAGCTAGCTACATCAATGACGATAAATGTGTGTTGTTGTTGTTGCTGATGATGATGATGCCAATGCCTTTTGCGCAACGCATTCATCCTGACATATTTCCAATATCATTGGTCGATAAATACGTATGTACAGCTATATGAATGTTGTATGAAAACACACACCAATAACAAAATGTATGTACGTACCAACAACAACAACAAATTGCAAAAAAAAAACAAGAAAAAAAAAATAGCAAAGAGCCATGGACCACCAAAAAAGCATACATTTATTCCTACATATATGAACTCAATTTCAAAAACAGCAATAACAACAACAACACAGAGAAAGAAAACGATGAGAAATGAAAAAAAATGAACGATAACAACAACTACAAGATGTAAGTAAAATCCCTATTGCAACAACAATAACAAACAACCGTAACACAACTCTAGCAATAGCAACTCAATAAATAAACCTAAAGAAGAAGCACAAGAAATAAGAACAAAAACAAGAACAACATGATGCTGCTACTACTACTGATGATGATGATGATGGCAAAAAGGTAGTAAATATAAAATAGCAGTAGTATAACAACAAAATGGGCTTAAAGGACAGAACTGTGGGGTAATTGTACAAATATTACCCAACAAAAAGAGGAGGAGTGTACATTAAATCGGAAAATAGATTAAGAATTAAAAAAAAAAAATAATAAAAATTTCAAGTAAATAACTTGAAATATAAATTAAGTTTGAAATCTTAAAATATATTTAATTATATTGAAATTTTTTCCCAATTTGTTGTACTCTAAAGTATGTATAGCTTTTTTATATTCAAGGAGGCTGCTTAAAATTTATACAGTTTTTTCTTCCATCTCTTTTTACTCTTATATTCAATTTTATCTGTTACTTTTTTCCAATATTAATGTCTTCTTGTCTTTGGTAGGGAAGGCTATTGTGGCAGTTAAAAAGAAAAACCAGAAAAAAAACTCACAAATCAACATGGAGTTTATGGGTAGTGGAGCTGTTATTATACAAAAAAAAAAACTGTATTTATATCCTTGAGGGGTTTTCGTTTTTCTTTAGAAAGAACAAAAAAAATAAATAATAATGGTTAGCAAATGATATCAAACACATAAAATGGAGCGAAAAAAATCAGCTAAAAGTATGTATATAAAAAGAAAAAAATGGCAAAAAAAAATGTTAAACATTTTATTGGAAATCTTCAGGAGAAGCCACAAAAGCATATAAGAATATAAAAACTAAAAGAGATTTCAGTAATTTTTATATGTACAAGCAAAATAAAGAGAAAATTGAAAGGATATAAGGAAAAATGTAAAACAATATAAAGAAAATTACCAAAAATAATTGAAAAATACTTAAAAGAAATAATTTTTTTTAATAAATTTCACATAATTTTCATTATAGTCTTTTTTTTTAATCAATTTCACATAATTTCCATTATAGTCTTAATTTTAGAAGATAAAAGTTTGAAAATATTTAAAAAACTTTAAATTAAGAAAAAAATTATTGAAAATGTTTAATAAAAATACAGAAACTTGAAACAAATTAAAAAGAAAAAGTTTAAAAATACTATGTTGTGCCTTAAAAACCCTAGAAATGGGCTTAGAGTGCATGAATCAAAAAGATTAGCATATTTTTAGGGGTCAGAAAAAGTCAAAACTATAAATAATTATTGAAAATGTTTAATAAAAATACAGAAACTTGAAACAAATTAAAAAGAAAAAGTTTAAAAATACTATGTTGTGCCTTAAAAACCCTAGAAATGGGCTTAGAGTGCATGAATCAAAAAGATTAGCATATTTTTAGGGGTCAGAAAAAGTCAAAACTATAAAAAATAAACAAATTGTTGGTTTTTATTTCAAAATATTGAAAATTTGCTTAAAATTTGGGGAACATTTTTTTAAAAATCTCAACATTTTTAATAAAAATACAGAAAACTGACAGAAATTAAAAAGAAAACATTAAAAATAGCAATAAAATTACTTTTTTACTTTAAAATGATCAATAATTAGCTTCAAAGTAACTAAAACAAAAACCGTGGCATAGTTTTAGGAAAAGAAAAATTTTAAAAAATTAATAATTCTCTATAAAAAGTAAATAAATTTTTGGTTTATATTTCAAAATATTGAATAATTGCTTAAAATTTAAGAAAATTAAAAAATGTTGCCTAATTTTAGGGGGAACATTTTTTAAAATTTGCATATTTTTAATAAAAAAATACAGAAAACTGCAGCAAATTAAAAAGAAAATCCATAAAATTACTTTTTTACTTTAAAATTACCAATAATTAGCTTCAAAGTAACTAAAACAAAAACTGTGGCATATTTTTAGGCCCCCAAAAAATACAAATTTAATAATTCTCTTTAAAAATTAAAAAAATATGCAAAATATTGCAAAATTTCTTAAAATTTAAAAAAAAAAATAAAAAAATGTTGCCTAATTTTAGGGATTTTTTTTTTTAAATTGCGAATTTTTAATAAAAAATACAGAAAACTGGCACAAATTAAGAAGAAAATCAATAAAATTACGTTTTGAAGATAAATTTACCAATAATTAGCTCCAAAGTAAGTTAAACTAAAACTGTAGCATATTTTTGGGGGAATGAAAACATAAAAATTTCATGTTTAGAAATGATTAGAAAAGAGCAAAAACTGGTTCGGATAGTTTAAAATATTAAAAATTTTTAATATTAAGACGAATTAAAAATGTTGCCTAATTTTAGGGTAAACTAATATTAACAACTAAAAGTGTTGCATAATTTTAGGTGTAAAACATTTTAAAATTTTAACATTTTATGGATTTAAAGCAAATTTTTTGTAGATTTCATATTCTGTTTTTTTTTAACATTTTCTGTAAAGCTCTTAATCAAACTTTAATCATTTTTAATCTAAGATAAATCAAATACAATCATCAATTGAAATAAACTCTCTAAATTGTAATTTATACAACAACAAGAACAACAAATAGCTACTAAGCCTGCATATATACCCAGCTACAGATAGTCAGTCTATAAACAACATCCGGTTTAATTTAATATACTATTTTTACGCAGTTTGCTGTTAAATAAAATGATACTTTATATCATAAAAATAAATAAAATAAAAAATAATACTACAGAGTGTGAGTTTAAAGATGCTGCTGATCAGCAATCACCAGAGACTCAACGTTGAAAATTACAAATATTTATCAGTGCTGACGTTATAATATAGAAATATACAGTCAGTCATTGAGCTAAACCATCAACCACACATGATAATCAATTGCTTTAAATAAAAATTATTATAAAAATCTGGTACATAGTGATTTAAACTTAAAATACAACAGAGAGAAGACGGACGGACTGACTGACTGACAAAGATAATTGAATTCGATTGATGCAAAATATTTTTTTGTTCAACGGAAGTTAAACAATTGAATTAAATCATCATCATCAGCAGCAGCATCTACATATACACATGAACCATATTAACTAACTTTATTTATAAATAAAGAGATTGTAGTTCAGTTTTTAGTTTTTTTGTTGAACCAGCAGCAAATTTCCAAACTCTCTTGTGTTAAAGATCATCACTGTTATAAAAAATCAAAGTTTTCAAAAATTTCATTTAAACAGGGGGGGTCTTTTGCTAATCATTTTATATGCTCAAGAAACAAATTTAATTGTCAAAGTAAAGCTCGATTTTGTGTAGGCTGTTTAACAACGGAAATTTAAATTAATATTAATACAACTTCCTGATGTCAGCAATAAATTTTATATAGAGCTACAGCTGTTCATCTAAAGGATTTTGTTTATAATTTAAATAAGTTCTAAAGCCTTTGGAAAACAAACAAATATACAGTCATTAAAATAAAAACCCTCAATTTTTAATACATTTTTAAAACTAAAAATATAAATATAATCAAACTCAAAAATGTAATACTTAAAAAAAAGAGACAAAAAAAAATTATTGTCATCAGTGTTACAAGATATGTAAAGCAAGAAAACTGCGCGGGCGTGCCCATAAATCAAAATTAAGACTTAGAGTCTCTTGCTCGATCTCATACGCACATTTAAAAGGCCTGTCTGTACTTTATAACACTTTACACAAACAGACATTTACTTTACACCATCATCAGCAGCATCATCATCATGATCTTACACACTGCATTTCCTTTTTTGTTGTTGATTTTCAAATATTCAAATGAAGAGAATGTGTGTGTGTGTGCCTCATAATGTCATATAGGGAATTTATGAGTTACTAAACAACACAACAACTTCAACAACCCGCATTTGTTTATTTGGTTTATTTGATGAAGAGCCTAATATTATGACTACTTAGGCCTCATTATTAGCTGCCACTGCTTCTTTCACTTCCACCAAATGTTTGCGTATTTTATACCCTGCTACACTCTCCCTCCTCTCCCCCCTCTTGCAGTTTGTAAGAGTAATTAAATCATTTACAATTTTTGTTTAAATATAGTCATAGTTTTTTTTTTGGTATGTTTGTTTGTAAGTGTAACAAAAATTTAAATTTTATTTTAAAAAAAATAATGTTTTATTTTTTAACAAACTATAAAAAGGGGGAGCTGGGAATAATCTTGGGGAATTTCCCAAGACCCAAAAACAAACAAAAACAACTTAAGATTAACGAGCAACATTTGGTTGGTAGGTTTTAAAAAGATACTAGAAAACAGGGGGAGACAGAGCTAAAACTAAAGTATAAAATCAATAAAATTTTCAACATTTTCTTCAACTAAATTTTAATTTTTCTAACAAAATTAAAAAAAAAATAACAATTTAAAACAAAATTTTACTAAAAAATCCAAGTTTAACTAAAAATCTTAAAAAAGTGACCTAAAAGTAGACTTTAGAAACATAAACTAACAATTTAAATGAAAATTCTGTTAAACAATAAAATAATGTATTAATAATGTACCTAAAACAAGACTTAAATTTAAAAAAAATACCATTTCAATTAAAAATTTTACATAAAAATAAAATTTTCTTTAAACCTTGCCTAAAAGTAGACTATAGAAATTAAAACTGCTCTAAATTACTTAAAAATCCTAATATACCTCACAAATTAAGCTTAAAATTATAAAATAAAGCTAAAATAATTTATTTAACAAAATATTATGAAAAAAATCTACTGCCTACTTTTAGGCAAAACTGTAAATACTTAAAATTAGGCTTTAAAAACTTTAAATTATGAAGTAAAATATCATTAAACAAATTATTATTTAAAAAAATCCACTGCCTACTTTTAGGCAAAACCAAAAATTTTTAATTAAACTGTAAACCTTAAATTCCTGTATAATTTAAACATTTGCACAAGAAATTTAAGTAATTTCTTTAAAGTTTAAGTTTAAATGATGTTGCTGTTGTTTTTGCTTTAAATTTTTTTATGATTATTTAAGCTCAAGGACATCATGGTTTTGTCTAACTACTACAATCACACATATACAACACTTACACATATATATAAAAACATTTGTGTTAATGTTGTTGTTGTAGTTGTTGTTGCTGCTAAGGTTATTAAACGAGTTAAACCATACTTTACATATACATTTGTATGTCTAACTAACTTGTCTGTGTGTATGTTTGTACAAAACTGGCAAAACAGACAAACACTTTGGTGCAAAAAAAAGAAAAAAATTATAAATATACAGAAAAAAAGTGAAATTAAAGTAAGCGCCTCATGTTAAAACAACAGCAGCAGCATTAAAATACAACAACAAAACCTCATTTTATTTATATTTATATTTTTTGTGCTAAAGGATGTTTTTTTAAATATTAAAATATATATATTTATATATAAACAAACACACTCACAACAAAAAAAACACAGACAAACGTCCAAGACGTAAAGCTACTTTAAGTCTATATATTCATAATACTTGTGTTCATGTTGTTTTAGTTCTATATGTAAAATTTCTATATATATAGAAATTTTTTGTCTGTTGATGATTTCTTGTCTGTCTGTCTGTTAAGAGTCTAAAGAAAGCAAAAATATTTTCCCCTTTTTTTGTTGTAGTTGTTTGTAATCACACAAAAAAATAGCATAAACCCACTACTACATTTAAAGCCGCCAACAACCAACATCACCACCACCACCATCACACTATTATGAAGCAAGCATGCTGATGATGTTGTTGTAGTAGTAGTTGTTGTTACTTTAATGAATGAATGTTAGACTGTATACAACAACCCAACAATAATAGTACAAGTAGCAGTCGTAGTAGTAAAATAAGGAATACCTTAGTTTTTTTGCTTCCACATTTTTGGTTCTTAATTTGCAACATGGCAAAAATTCTGGTATACACACTCTACCCCTTTAGAAAATAAAAGGAAAATTTCAACTTAGACTTGTCAGCTGAACAGCTAGAGAGAGAGTTGGCAGAGGTGTTAGGAAAGCTTAATTTTGTTGTATTTAAGTTAATTTGTGTGTGTGTGTATGAGTTTTTAGAAATTAGAAAAAAACCCAGGAAGTTTTTGTAAGAAAGAAACCCATTTAGAGCAGGGTTAGAGAGAAATTGTTAAGGAAGGTTAAGATTTTGTGTTTTTGAATTAAAAATCTTAAAGTAAATACAAAAAAAATAAAAGAAACTACAAACACAAAAGTCAACAAACTTTAACATATATTTAGGCTGGAATTGAGAAAAAAAAATAACCAGCCAGAAAAGAGAAATTTAAACAAACACACAGCTCTACAAATGAATACTTAATAATAAATTTTAAATTATAAACTATCAAAAGAGTTTTTAAGAAAGAAATCTAATTAGTTTTGTAGCAAATTTTTAAAAATATTGATTAAATTATTAATTTAATTTAAAGAACTCTTGATTAAAGCATGTTTTTAAAAACTGGGGCCTACTTTAGGGGTAAATTTTTTACAAAATTAGAGAAAACATGTTGTTATATAATTTAATTAAGTCAATTTTATGATTTTACCATTAAAACATTATTAATAGTACATTTTAAAGAAATTTAAAAAAGTGTTGCCTACTTTTAGGAAACAAATTTTCATAAAATTAGAAAAATATCAGCAAAAATAATTAAATTCTATTAATTTTATTGATTAATAAATAAAATTAACATTTTAGATTATTTTAAAGCTAGTTTACAAAATGTTGCCTACTTTTAGGAAATTTTTTTTTTTTAAATTAGAAAAATATCAGCAAAAATAATTAAATTTTATAAATTTTATTGATCTATAAATAAAATTTTTATTTTAGAACATTTTAAAACTAGTTTAAAAAAGTGTTGCCTACTTTTAGGAAAACAAATTTTCTTAAAATTAGAAAAATATTAGCAAAAATAATAAATTCAATAAATTGTATTCATTAATAAGAAAAAATGTAGTTTTAAACATTTTAAAGCTTGTTTAAAAAAATGTTGCCTACTTTTTGGAGTATTTTTTTTTTATAAAAATGATAAAAATTTAGTGTTTTATAAGGAATTCAATGAATGTGATTATTTTATTGTATAAAAAAATATCTATCCTCGTTTTGGAAAAATTTTTAAAAAATGTTGTCTGCTTTTGGGATTAATTTTTTATTAAAATAAATAGAATCAGCTATTATATAAGCAATTCAATAAATTGAATTATTTTTTTATATAAAATAAGCATTTTCACAAGCTTTTAGCAGTAATATAAACAACTTTCAATAAGTGTTGCCTAGTTTTTGGAGTAATGTTTTTTATTTAAGTGAGTAAATCAAATATTTTATATTTTACTCGGTGTATTTCATCTTATTATAGTTAAAAACGCTTTTTTCAATGTTTTTAAAATGTTGCTTTCTAAAATGTTGCCTACTTTCAGGAGTACAATTTTTATTAAAATAACAGAAATTATGATTTCTATAAGTAATTCAATAAAATTGATTATTTTATTATAAAAAAATATATTTTTTCCTGGTTTGAAAGAATTTTTAAAAAATGTTTGCCTACTTTCAGGAGTAATTTTTTTTATTAAAATTCAGAAATTATGATTTCTATAAAGAATTTCAATAAATTTGATAATTTTACTGTTTAAATATGATTTTTTCTTTTTTTTGCAAAAACTTTTCAAAAATGTTGCCTGCTTTCAGGAGTACAATTTTTATTAATTTTAATAAAATTAAGATTTTCTTTAAGGAATGCAATAAATTTGATTATTTTATTGTTAAAATATGATATTTCCTTTGTTTAGCTGAAACTTCTAAAAAATGTTGCCTACTTTCAGGAGTAACATTTTTATTAAAATAACAGAAATTAAGATTTGTACAAGTAATTCAATAAAATTGATTATTTTATTATAAAAAAATATATTTTTTTCTGGTTTGAAAGAATTTTTAAAAAATGTTTGCCTACTTTCAGGAGTACAATTTTTATTAATTTTGATAAAATTAAGATTTTCTTTAAGGAATCCTATAAATTTGTTTATTTTATAGTTAAAAAACATATTTTTCTTGGTTTTGGAATAACTTTTAAAAAATGTTGCCTAGTTTTAGGAGTTATTTTATTTAAATTACAGTAAATTATATATTAAAATAATGAATTTTGTTAAAATTATGTATTAACACAATTACTAGGCTTTAAATTGGCTTATAGCTTTATTTAAAAGATTTACAAAAAATGTTGCCTACATTTAGGGGTTTTGAATTTTTTGAAATTTGAATTAAAATCCTGTAATTTTTTAAGAATTTATTGTAATAAATTAGGATTTTATATAAAACTTGTTGTTTTTAAAGATTTTAAAGCTTTTCTGAGGATTATTTTTTTCAATTTAACTATTTCTGTTAGGAGTGTGTGTTTTCTTTTTTACTTTTTCTAACATTTTATTACTAAAACATTTAATTACGCACACGTTTTTGCCTCGCAACTATTATTGTTGTATGTAAATATGATTGCTGCTATTGTTGTGTTGTGATTTTGCGGCATGTACGAACGAGTGAGTTTCCCTTAATAGAAATATACAAACAAATACATAGATACAGATATACTATATATACTATAAAATTTTACATTTTATATATAATTTATAAAGCTACAAGAGAGCAGCAGCGTTTTAACACAAAAAAAAAACAACAAAAATCCATCCAAACAAAACTATATTTTAGTATAGTATACATTTAGGCATGTATATGTATGTATATAAAACAAACAAGTAAATTTTGTATGTAGCTATGTATAAGTATAAAGTTTAAATTTAAAACATGATAATTTTGTATATGTAGTAAATATGTAGGTGTTTGTTATTATTATGTTTTCCATATATGTATATAGGAATATATGTGAAATAGTGTTGGTGTAGTTGTAGACAATCATTATTTAAAGTTTATTTTAAAGGCTGTAAAAGGCATATGTTGCATTTTACTTTTACGTTTTATATGATTGTATGTATGTAGATGAGAAAGTCTACATAAATTATTTTAAATTAGTATATAGTTTATATTTAACATGTGTGTGTGTGGAGTATTTAAACATGTGTTTAAAATTTTAAGTATATAAGTTAAAATTTTGTATGTGTAGAAAAAAAAACTTTAAGTATTTAAAACGCAAAGTGTCCTTGAAAGTTTTTGGCATAGTTTTTAGTTGTATATATGTATAAACTTACACATACACACACATATTTCTAAGTCTGTATGTATGTAAATGTTTTTGAGTGTTTGTTTTTAGGTATATTTGTATGTATCTTTAGAATTGCACGCACTTTTGCTTAGAAAATATTCATATCTTAGAGATACCACCACAATATTGTAGCAGCTACAGCAGCAGAAAAACAAACTGATGTAGAAAACAAACACATTTTAAATGTGGCTTTTTTTTGTATGTGTGTTTTTTGTGTAATTTTTTTTGTTGTTGTTGCTGCAGCTTTTGTTGTTAAATGTAGACATTTAGGGTTGCTGCTAAAATGCTGTTGATTTTCTTTGTATTTTTAATAGTGTTTTTATTTTTTTTTTGTTTTGTATTCTTTTCGAAAAAAAAAACACAAAAACAAAGTCTTTGAACTTGACATGTTTGTTTTATATAAACATTTTTCAAACACACACAATTATATGGTAGTTTTTTCTCTATATATTTCTATATAAAAAAACAGGAGTTTTACATATAACCACAACAGGTTAATGACTTGACAAAACATACTACTTTTCCAAGGAATTTCTTGATACAAATCTTATTTAATAATGAAACAATTTTCATTAAAATTAAACACTTGAGAGATATAGATCTATATCTTCTAAAAAAAACCCATGATGTTTAATAAACTATCAATGATTTAGCAGAAATCTAACAACAATTAGCATCTAACCTTTTCTTGTTCATAACTAACCGAAACCCCCTCCAAACTCCGAGAAAAAGGCATGCTTCATATGTTGTTAAATATGAATGTATGACAGACAATATTAAGATAAGAACCCCACGCAATAATTATTATTATTAATAAGGGTTGACAATTATAGCTCCAACTATGAGTATGATGCCACCAAAAGATTTAAGCCTTAATAATTATAATTGTTATTTGTGGAGCGCCTTGTTAATATGCTATTAAAATGGGGACTGTTTTGCGCCGATAAATATGTTATAGTTTCAAATTATTAACTATTTGAAAAGTTAGAAACATTTTATTAACTATTTAAGGTTATAGAGTTTAAAATCCTTTTTGATTTTAATTAAAATAAACTAAAAAAATGAGTTAAATATAAAGCACGTGCTGAATGAAATATTATAGTCAACATTATGGGGTTTGAAAATTTTTAAACACAGCAGGACGGTTTAAAGTCAAAAATTTATTTGCAACTCCTGCTGTTTTGTTCATATTTTGACACGTGAGCTTTAAGAGCCCCTAAAATTCCACAAAATATTAAAAAAAAATATATTTTAAGATGTAAGGAAAATTTTAATATTCAAATGAATAATATTTTAAAGGAAAATCTATTTTTTTTTTAAATTCTTCCACCAATTTTTTTTTAAATTTACGAAAATAAAATAATTTTATATTTAAAACTTGTTTACAAATTATATTTTTTATAAATGAAAATAATTTTTAGAAAAAAATTAAAATTTTTTTTAGAAAATTCCTCCTGACTTTTTTAAAAATTTTGAAAATTTAAAAATTCTTGTTTATTGCCAAAAACTTAAAAATTTAAAATAGTGTTTTCAAATTTTTAAAAAAATTTAAATTTATTTTGAAAATTCTTACTGACTTTTTTCAAAATTTTGAAAATTTAAAAAATAATTTCCTATATCTTAAAAACTGTATTCATTTGTTTAAAATTTCATAAAATAAAAAATAATTCTTAAGAATTTTAAAATTTTCTTACCCTGAATTTTTCAAAATTTTGAAAATTCAAAAAAAAAATCTTGTTTTTTGTTAAAAACTTAATAAATTCCTCATTACCTATAGAAATTTTTAAATTTTTTAAAAAAATTTTAAGAATTTTTTTACCTCCCCTGAAGAATTTAATATTTTTTTTAGAGTTATTGAGTTAAAACCAATTTTTTGTTGGTTTTATTATAAATTTTATTTAATTCCATTTGTTTATGTTTATTTTTTTTTATTATTCAAATTAAATTATTTGCGAATTTTTTTTTGATGACATGCGCGTGCGTTTTTATTTTGCTCATAAATTTAATTAACGAATCACAGGGGATTTAATTTAATACAAATATATTTTGTGTATTTGTTTTGTTTTTTCTTTCTTATAAACAATAATTTTTAATAAGATTTTCAATAATTTCAACAAAACGCCTACAAGTTTAAGCTACAAAAAAAAAGATTAAAGATTTCGTTTTTGAAAAAGATCAATATAAAATTCTGGTAGTATTTAATCCAAATTTATGTCAGCCACTTGAAAATTTCATTTGTCTTGTGTGTTTTGTATGTAGTTTTTGACAAGATCTCTAGTAGTGATCAATTGCTTGAACAAGCAAAAAAAACTACTTGAAAATGTTTTTTATTTTTTTTTTGTTGATCAAGTGGTTGTGCTGCCGAAGTAGCTGGCTGAAAGCAACAACTAACACACATTTAAAACATGATTAGCTATTTAAAAACTCTTTAGCTGGCTGGCTATAGCTAGCTATTGCTTTTAGAGGGGAGACAAAGATGAAATGAAATGGAATTTTGTTAACAAGAGCTATTGATGAGTTTAAAAGATCATGAAGCAAACAAATGATCTTGTCAATTTCAAAAAAACAAAAAACATCTTAAAATTGTATTGAAATAAAAATTTTAAAAAGAAAACTATGTTTTATCTTTTATATCTTATAAAATCTTGTCATTTCTGGTTATTTTTTGTTGAATTTTTTAATTTTTTTGTAATATTAACGATCATAATTTTTATTACGTCTAGTGCTTTGCAATGAGCCGCAAATATTTTATGCTTTAAAGCATTTTCATTTCAATCTTATGTTAAGCAAAAAAAATCATTTAAATTTCTCTAGCCTTTAATAAGTAGACAACACAAAACGTTACACATTTAGATCCAATAGATTTAGTCCCCCTTTCAATTTTATTATTTTTAAATCAAACCAAGTTGTGTGTGAGTAGGGAAATATCACTCTCTCTCACGCAGCAAGAAAAAACTATAAAAAAATATTTCAGTTTTTTTTATGATTTTAATACCCATAAATGAATTTCTTTTGAGCAGATGTCATTTAATCATTGAAACAGAAAAAAAATACATTTGCATACAAACAAATTATTTGAATATTTCAAATGAAATCAAAGGATATTTATTAAAAAAAAAAAATAAACTGACAATTGTGGAAGCAAAAAAAAAAATCCACCCCTTTTTTAAGCAATTAATAAATTTTCATAAGGAAAAATATCTAACAGCTTTAGTTATGGTCAACAAAACTTAACCGGTTTGTAGCAGATTTTGATATATTGATCTAAAACGCCATCAGAAATATATTCATTCAACTATTTCAACAAAAATCAATGTTTTTTATATCTAAAGCACGGTGTTAATCAAATAGTTTTCGTTTTTTTTCTTTTGTTAAGCTGTCAAACCGGTTTTAATTTCAAAATTTAAATATGGCCGCTTTTTTTGTGATAGTTACATATGTGCTAAATCTTTTTTAGAGATAAAAGCATAGCATACTTTGTTTAGGACTGTTAAAAGAGCATACGATAGGGGTTAATTTTAATTGTTTAGAATATTTTTTATTTTGTTTGTCAAAAATCACCATCTCTAGAGTTTTGTTTTAGGAAGTTCAGATGAAAGTAAATTGAAATCAAAATCATATGACGACTTGGGTGTCAAAGGCGTTTTTTGGTGATAATTTTTACAGTAGCAATAGCTAATGCACTATGGTCAATGGAAAATAATAAGGGTTTATTTAGATAAAGTTTTAAAAGATAAACAAATCGTAGAATGAAACAAACATATGTTGTTTGGGAGTTAAAGAATTTAACAAATCATGATGCTTAAAACAAACATTATTTAAAATGATTTATTTTCAGTTTTATAAAAAAAATAAAAAAAATTTTGAAATTTTTTTCTAAAAAAAACTTTTTTTTAAATTTCAAATGATTTATTTTCTTTACAAAAATTAAATGATTTTATAAAATAAAACTAGAACAAATTTTGAAATTTTTGTAAAAATTTTGAAAAATTATTCGTATCAATACTACATTTTATATATTAAAATTATTTATTTTCTTTATAAAAATTAAATGATTTATATAAAAAAAATAAAATTTTAATTTTAAAAAATTTTTTAAAAAAAATGTTGAAATTTTTATAAAAATTTTGAAAATTTTTTTTTAAAAAAACTACATTTAGTAACTTAAAATTATTTATTTTCTTTATAAAAAATAAATGATTTGAAATTTTTGTAAAAATTTTGAAAATTTTCCTATGACTTTTTTTAAATATTAGGTTAATAAATTATCTTTTTTTTCCCTTTACAAAAAACTTTCCTAAAATATTGTATTTTCTTGAAATTTATTTTAATCATCTAAATATTTATTTGTATTGAATTAGTTGGACACAAAAATCACAAAATTTGTTTTAAGCAAATTTGAAAAATTCTCATAAAGATGCTATAAAAATAAATAAAAATTCAAAATATAATAAATATTCAAATACAAAGTATAATAAATTAAAACAATTCAAATAGCTGAATAGATGAAGAACAAAAAAAATAACCGAAAATATATTTATATTTAAACAAAAACTTGTGTTCTTTTTTTATGAAATGATCATAACGATCTGTCATTTCGATTTATAATCAAATACCGAACACACAACAAGATCATCAACCAATAGATAGATAGATAGATAAAGCCAACAGAACTGAAGTAGGAAAAAAAAGGCTTGTTTGTGGTTTTGATATTTAATTTGAAAAATAAACACAAACACACAAACTAGATATAAAATATTGAAAGCACAAAAAATTGTCTTTAGATGATGGCACGTCAGCTGCATATTAAATTAAAAATACTCTACTAAATACTCAAGAGAACTGAAATTTATATAAAAATAAAATTTATTTTATTGTAAATGATTTTCTATACAAGTTTGCCGTGTAAAATATGTTTAGAACACAACAAATCAATCGTATTGCTGTAAGTTTTGAAAAAGGGAAGGCATTTGAGAGGGCCAGGGAAGGGAAGGCAAAAGGCTTGGTAGGTGTATTGTATATTAAAAAAAAAACAATACAATGCAGTTGTTTTAGGTTTATTGTCATATTGATGTTAATGTCATGCCATGTGAACTAGTACATACCAAAAACAAAACAAAAAAAAACATGTAAGAATTGTTTATGAGGGTATTGTGTTTTATGTTCAAAACAAGAAATACTAGAAAAACAAATAATTTAATTTACGTTGTTTACAATGTTAAATTGAAATATAAAAAAATTAATTTAATAGAATTGAAATTACATTTAATTTTATAGCAAAAAGTAATACAAATATATGAAATAATGTTAAAAAACTTAAAAATTTAAAAGTGATCGATCAAGCATGATCCTAAAACCTGCATTTTTTGGTTTACTTTTGACATTTTCGTAAAATTTAAAAAAAAAACAATACAAAAATTAAATTATTTATCATCTTTATAAAAAAAATTAAAAATTTTAATTTTTAAAATTTTTGATTTTTTTTCAAAATGTTGAAATTTTTTTTTTTGAAATTTTTTTAAAAAAATTTTGAAAAACCAATTTCAGCGAGTTACACGATTTTTGTTTAGAAAACCTTAATTTTCTTTACTAATTAAGGAGTGACCCTCCAAATCTTGGAAATATCAAGAGGGATACATCGATTTTTAAGCGATTTTTGCTTAGATTTCCTAATTCTGTTTAAAATTAAGGTATAACCCCCCCCAAAGAGAGCCTAAAACCTGCTAAAGAACTTAAGTTTCTCAAACTGTTATAAATTTAATCAAATTTCTTAAGAAAATTTGCTATCTTTTTTCTATATTTATCTTTCGATTATTAATTTCTTGATTTTATTTATTAATAATTTTCATCATATAAAGTTCAATAAATTTTGTGTGTATGTGCTAGTGCTTGTCATCTGTTTTAGTCATGTTTCTAATATTAAAAATAACATGTCAAAGCTTATTAATCATTTAAATACATTTAACAAACATTTAGAAATATGTACGAATATTGTTTTAATAATAAAAACAAAATATATATACGATTCCTCAGGCCCCCCTACCCTTCCCCCTCTTCACTAAGATGCCCCCAGACAATTCCACTTGAAATAAACATTTTAATATGATCAATAAACATAAAAATTTATTGATGAAATTTTCACACCCCAAATGAGAAAAAAGAACAACAAAGAAACAGCCATAAAAACTAAAAAACCATAAAAAATTGGGACAATTTTTATATGATTTTTTTTTTACACAAAAAATTCAACGAAAATAACCACAGAAAACAATTTAAAATTGATCATGAAAAGATCATGAACTTTTATTAAGCATTACTACCCAAAATAAAAGATGAAAAAAAAAATCATCTTCATCAAAAAAAAAAAAAAAAAAAAACTCCCCCACATGTTTCTTGCTATCATTAGTAATTTATACAAATCGAATATAAATTAATAAATTTTTTTTCCACAAAATGTGGGGTTTTTTAATTTCCGTGCTGACAAATTAATTTAATATAATTAACTATCAAACTACTAGTAAAACTACTTTAACAGAAGCTTTCAAACCAAAATTTCAAGCTTTCAATTTCATTTGATGTCAATTTCTTGTTTAACTACAAGTGAGAAATGATTTTTATGAGGGCGTTTGATTACATTATTATTAATTTTATATTTAAATATATATTACTAAAATTCAAATGTTTTCCTCTATAGTTTTTTTTAAAGAAACACACAAAGTCTAGTCTAGACTTTGCAACGGCCATAAAAAATATTTATAATCATTATTACTGTTGCTTTTAATTTCCATAAATTATTTGTAATTTGTAACGATTTTAACGACTATTTTTTCTAAATGTTAATTTTAACATTAATTTAATTGTTTAAGTTTATTGATTCTACTTAATAGTACAAACAGTGTGGGGCAAAATTTCTCTCCCTAATTAACCTCTCTTTTCTGTAGATTTTCCTTTAATTTTCCCTAAATCAGTGATACTTTTTTCCTCCTCCACTGTTATGCATTTTTATTTAAAATGTATTTTGTTTTTACACTGCTTTTGGAATATTAATTGTGTTCGAAATGTTTTTGGCATGTTAACAAGAAAACTGTTAATATGAAAAAAAAAATTAACTCAAAAACAAAAACAACAAAATTAAATTGGAAAAAAATCCATAATAATATCTCAGAGAAAAAACCAAAACAACAACGAAAACAAACAAAATAAAATAATAAAAAAATTTGTAAAGTGAATCATCATTTAAAATGGAGCAAAATTTCAAAAGAAAAAAAATGCAAATATAAATAAAAAAACCAGCAGAATTAATACAATAAATAAATATTTAAATAAAAAATATAAATGACAATTTTAAGAAAATAAAAATAAAAACACATAAAGAAAACAGCCAGTATTAAAGTATAAATAATGAATTTCAACAATAATTATAGAAAATGTTATAGAATCTTGCTAAATTTTATAATTTTACAAAAATTTCCTCAATTTTAACAAAAAGCTTTCAAAAGCTTTTTCAAAAAAATCTCAAACTTCAACATAATTCCCTAATTTAAACTAAATGTATGAATTTTATTTGAATTTTTAGACATTTTGCAAAACTTTTTACTTTTTTGTAAAAGCTCTAAAAAAGCTTTTTTGAAAAACTCTCAAATTTTAACATAATTCCCTAATTTAAACTAAATTTCCAAATTTTATTTAATTTTTAAGACATTTTGCGCAACTTTGTACTTTTTTGTAAAAGCTCTCAAAAAGCTTTATTCGAAATAATGTTATTTTTTATAAAATTGTTAGTTTAATAACAAGAATTTTTATTGAATTATTGCTACTAGCAAAATTTTTAAGATTTGCTAGAATTTAATGCCACTTTTTATAAAAAAAAAATAAAAGCTCTAAAAAAGCTTTGTTAAAAATATTAAAAAATTAATAAATTTTTTAAATAATTTAAGGAAATCTATTAAAATTTAAGGATTTTTTTTAATTTTCTTAAATTTTTGCAGTTAAAACAAAAAAGCTTTTAAAAGCTTTTTTGAAATAAAGCCGAATTTTAAAATTTTGACAATAAAAACTTAAATTTTATTAAATCTCAAGAGTTATAAACAAAATTTCATTAATTTTCCTTAATTTTTAAGAAAAAAATGTAAAAGCTTTCAAAAAGCTTTTTGAGGAAAGTCCAAAATATAGCATTATTTTAACAAAAATTATAATTTTATATATTTCTTACTATAATATTTAGATTTCTTTAAAATTTCATAACTTTTTAGTTTTAAAACTAGAAAAGCTTTTAAACAGCTTTTTGGAAATTTTTAAAAATTTTGCTATTTTTGTAAAAAAAATCCTATAATTATACTTATTAATGAATTATATGAAGTTTATCAAGTGTTTTATTTAATTTTTGGTTAATAATTGTTTAATGTTTCAAAAGCTTTTTTTGAGAAAATGGCTTTATTCTCTAAATTTGTCCATTAAACATATGATTTTTATTACTTTTTATTATTTATAAACAGTTTTTAATTTAATTTCAAGAAAAAAATCTAAAAGCTTTCAAAAGCTTTTTTCTTAAAATTTAAAATTTTCAAGAAAACTTAAGAATTTGAAGAAAAATTGAATAGAAATGTTAGATTAGATTTATTATGTTAAATGTTTGGATATTTTTGTTAAAATTCTGGGAATTTTCAAAAAGCTTTATAGAGCTTTTTGGTACAATTTAAGAGTTTTCTAGAAATTTCCCTAAGTTTCTTAATGTTTGTGATTGAAATATTTTTATTAGTTTATTATTTTGTTTATATTGTTATTTTTGTTTATTTCTCTTAAAAAGCTTTTCTTGAATATGCTTGGTTTTCTATGAATTTTGTGTTTATGATTTGAGTTTTCTAGTGTTATTGTTTTGTATTCTTTGTTTATTTATTTCTTGTTTTAAATGGTATTGCTTTTCAAATTATATCATTTTACTTTTCTTTTTTTTTAAATCCAATAATCTAAGCTGAGATCAGCATTTATATTCTTCTGCCAGTTGCTGTTTAAGTTCCGTATTTTGTAAATTTCTTGCAAATCACAATAAACTTGACCTAAATTTTTCGAAAAAAAAGCAGAACATTAAAGCTAAATTGAAAACTATTACTACATATTGATAGCAGCTAGCTTTTTTAGTTGACAAAGCAAAAATTTTGTATTTAAACTTGGTCTAATTACTTGACCAACATTTAGTGTGGAGCTTAAAGAATTCTCTTTAATTATGATGAAAGCCAACCAAATAACTAATGATAATTTATTTTTAATTTCTTTAAAAAAAATATAAAAAAAAATTCTTAAGAAAATCAAAACTATTGTATATAATTTATTAGTATTGATCATTTGGCTGTAGTTTTTTTGTTTTGTTTTTGGACAATAGTTATTCATATGCAGCTTGAAACTCATTAAAGACGTCATCAACATCACATTGCAGACCAAAAACTTTAGCTCTGGAGTTTTATGAATAAAATAAAAATAAAAAAAAAATATGTATTTGCAACATGCACGCACTCACTTAACATTTATAAACATGGCTAAAAAACTGAAATAAAATGTACAACAATAAAACGATAAAACATACGGCACACACACACACACTTGAGGACGAACTCGAACATGTAGCAGGCAACCAAAACTGACCAAAAGGGGTGTGTACAAAATGATATTTTATTCAATATCCTACACACGCAGCAGCGATTTGTCCTTTTCACAGAATGTAGCCATACATCCATCTATCCATCCATCCAGCCAGCCATCCATCTGTATGTTTGTTGTTAAAGTGTATCTTTAAAATAACAACAACAATCCTCAAACACAAATACGATTGATGAGTCTGAGAAATTTTCTACCAGATCTTTTTATTCGACATTTGTATGAATTTTTTTTATTTTTTTGATGTATTTGCGTCTTAAATGTGAAAACCTAAAATTAAAAACTCATAAGATATCGACTGATATATTGAGCTGCCGCTTCAAAATGCTTTTGGCTGGCTAATGTGATCCAGCGGCATCTTTTTTTCAGTTTTTTTTTTTTGTTGTTGTTTGATCTCAGCTATAAATGATCTTCAATGCTGCTTTTATTCTTGGGGATTTTATGGAAAATCAAAAGGCAATTAGCTGGTTATTAAGTTGTAGAATTTCGTAGATATTAATTCTTCTCAAACAATTGTTAAATAAATTTTGTAATTGATGTGCAATTAATACTTTTTGATACTTCTTTGGTTCTTTTATTTAAAGCTTTAAGCCTTATGTGTGTCTTCAGCTATTAGTTTAACTAATTTGAGAAACAAACAATAGCTAGCTGTCTTCCCTTTAAATTGCTGTTAATTTCCTGTGTAAATTTTGTAGAAAAGTTGATTGTGATGGCTTAAATGTTGTCCTAAAAAGTTTAGATTTTTAGCTGAGGTCAATTAACTTTAAAGCTTTAATAGCTTTTAATAAAGATTTATTATAGAAAATTTAAGTGAATAATCATTAAGAAAAGTCTCATAATTAGTAAAAGTAAAAAAGATTGAAAAATAAAAAAAAAATTTGTGAGAAAAAAATCTGGGGTTTTACCCGACTTTGACCCATAGTAGGTCCTCGTTACTAAAGTGTTATATATATCATGGGAAAGCTGTTTGAAATATCTATCATTTGATATCCATATTGTGTATATTAATGACTTAGTAAAAAAGTTATATATCAAAATCAAAAATATGTCACAAATCGAGGTAGTCTTGGTTTTTTGTCTATATCTCAGCCATTTGTGGCGCGATTTTCTTGATTTTTAATAGCATCTTAAGCGGGACTATAGCGGATATATTGATGTATCAATCATGTATATAAGTTATTTAGGGGCTACGGAATGTGGATTTCAACATACAGATGGATAAAGGGTTATGGCTATATCGACTTTGTTATCTATAATGAGCTAGAATTTTATATCTTAGGGGTTGGCAAATGAAATATATAGAAATTAATAACTGAATGACATGGTGAAGGTTATAAAAATTAACAAATTTTTATTTTACTTCAAATTCCTTTAGCTTAATATGATTTCTAATCTAATTTTTAACAAATTTCAGCTAGTTTGCTGCTAATTAATATTATTTAGCATAAAATATCTTGAAAAATCTTTTCTTTGTATTTATTTTTTACCTTAAAAAAACCAGAAAACATTAAAAAAGAACTCATAAAAGGGCATATATGGTAAATTGGCCAACAGCCAAAATGTCTAGGAAAACTCTACACACACTCTCAGAGCAACAAATAAATGTTATAATTTTTTCCAAAACATAATGATGAAAGCAAAAACAACAACACAACAAAATCTTAACACCAGTCTAGACAAATTTTTAACTTAGAATAAGAAATTGTAACAAAAAAAAAATTTTTTTTTTTGCTTTTCTAAATTAACAATAATTTATAAAGAGTTTAAGTCAATATATTAAGAAATGACATCATTATTATTATTATTATTAAAATATGAAATTTTATATAGATTTTTTTCCCTGTGTTTACTAATATTATTAATAATTAATATTTAATAATAATTAATCAATCTTATGATGTGAGAAAAATCTACAATATACAATTGTCTATTACCCTACTAAACAAATCAATTGTAAATTAATAATGATGTGTTTTTTTGTATAGAGAAAAAAAAACCAGATAATAAATATTTGTTTTTCCCTGTACACAAATAATACTTCAATCAAAAGTAATTTTCAATAATTTTATTGATTAAAAATTATAAACACACACAGCACAATAATAATAAATCAAAAAAACAAATAAATTTTGTATTAAAATAAAACACGCAAATATAATTAATTGTTATTAAATAAAAAAATAAAACTTAAACATAACTATAAATGCTAGTAAACACAAAACTAACAAAAACAAATTATTAATAATGTTTTGTAAAGAAAATTTTGTTTAAAGAAAAATTATCAAGAAAATAAACGAAAATTAAAAAAAATCTGCTCTATTCTGTATGTGTTAGATTTTGTGGCAAACTTCTAATATAAAGGCAGTAAACTGTTTTAAACTTTTTACTAATAAATTAAAAAGAATTCTTAATGTTTTTCTAACAATTTAAAGCAGCTATTCTTAATTACTAAATTCTGCCCTATTCTGGTATTTAAAAGATTTTGTTTTAAAAATCATGGGAAAGATGTTTAAATTCTATTAAAAAGTTTATTTTAAATAAATTTAGTTAGTTAACATCATTTTTAATTAAAAAATTTTGAATTCATTTTTTTTTAATTTTGAAAAAAAGTTAAAATTTTGAAATTTTTTTTAATTTTGAAATTTTTTTTTTTTATTTTTAAATTCAATTGAAAAGTAATCTTCAAGTTAATTTATTTAACAAAAATCGTTTTTAAATAAAAAATTTTCAAATTTTTTTCAAAATTTTAATTTTAAAAATTTCTTTCAACATATTTTGCTGGGTTTTTATAACTCTATGTGGTCATCTAATATTCTAATATTTCAAATCTATGTGGTTTAGCTTGTCTTTCTTTTATTGCTAACAAAGTCATTAACAAATTTTTAGTTTCTTTAAACAAAAAATAACGAAATTCCCAGAATTGCAAATAATTTCTGTGGAATTTTAAGTAAAACCAAATATTGATTTGCTAGCATCTCACTGAAGCTGCAGGAAGTTTTGCATTTTATGCAAGATTTCGATACATAAAAATAAAGTTGAAGTATTTCTTATTTTTTTTCTCTTTATTCATGGCAACAAAGATTGAATTTCAAGCAAGCGTGCAGCAGCAAGATAAATTAAATACATATTTTGCCTCATGTAATAAGCGGCATGTTAAATGAACAGAATGACAAGCAAAATGAACAGAAATTTTAAAAGCCGACGGCAAATTAATTTTTTGCAAATAAAAAATCTAATAAAATTAATAAATTTTTAAAGAATAAATAAAAATAAAAATTAAAGGAAAAGAAATCAAATTTTTTTAAGAAAATTAAATAAAATTTAAAAAAAAATTTAAAATTTTTTTTAATTTTTTCTTTTAATAATTTTATAGCTGTTTGTATTATCTTGTTGCAAGTGTTTGTTTTAATGTCATGCCTTAATGCCTTTTTCGTATGATGGCCAATAGCCATCATTATTTTGTGCAATTAGTGGAACCTCCAACATAAACACAAAAACACAGCAGACAAAAACACTTAAAATCAACTCTTATAACAATAAACTTAAAGATTTATTAAGAAATTTAAAAATTTTGTTAAAAAAAAAAATGAACGCCTAAAAATAGACATTATATGAAAACCAATTAAACCTATATCTTAACAAAATGTCTCTGCTCTCTATAAACTAACAAAATATAATAATAAAAACAAGAAATTTAAATCTATAACAAACTCTGAATAGTTATATTCTGCAATTTCTTTCAAAACGCCTAAAAGTAGGCAACACAAAATAAAAAAATTAAGATTTTTACTCCCAAGACTAAAAACTTCAATAATTCATTATCAAAATCATTAACAAAGACAAACAAAATACAAAATTAACACAAATTTAGGAATTTTTCCCTTAAACTCCTAAAAGTAGGCAACGTTTGAGCTCAATTTTAAAGCTAGAATTGAAATTTAAATTAAATTTATCAAAATTTCTAGAAGGTGGAAGTTATTTTTCTAAAATTCTTAAATCTAGAAAATCCTTTAAATAAAATTAACAAATTAGCACAAATTATGAATTTTTTTCCTATAAACTCCTAAAAGTAGGCAACGTTTGAGCTCAATTTTAAAGCTAGAATTGAAATTAAACATATATTTATCAAAATTTCTAAAAGGTGGAAGATATTTTTCTAAAATTCTTAAACCAAGAATTTACTGTTAATAAAATTATCAAATTTACTGAAATTTATTAATTTTTTTATATATAAAAACTCCTAAAAGTAGACCTCTTTTTTAACATTTTAAACACTTTTAATTTAAATTCATATAAACTATTTGTCATTGCATTTTTTGCTTAAAATAAATGTTGTAAATTTTTGTTGTTATTATTGTTAATATTACTGCAATTATTGTTGTTATTGTTTTGTTGTTGTTTTATTTTTTTATTAATAAAAACATTGACTTTGCACGCTTGAAATATCGACTTAAACCAAGATTTTCCGCATGAAATTTATGATAAAAAAAATGAAAAATTAGGAGTTTACAGTTTAAGTTAATTAAATTAATAACATTTTAGCTTGAAATAAGAAATTTTAGATTAAAAATCAATAAAAACTAAAAGAAATTTTTTAGAAACTTAAAAAAAAATTACATTGTTTCCAAATTATTACAAAACAAATTTCTTTTTTTATAGTTTTTAAAGAGAAATAAAATTGTTTAAATGAATTCTTTTAAATATTTACTTTGATTATCCTAAAACTCTTAATTATTACCTTAATTTTTGTAATAAAACTTTTTGCTAAAAAATAGAGCTTTTTGTAATATATCAAAAATTATTGAAATTTTAAAGAAAATTTCAAAACTTTTTATTAAAAATTATTAACAACAATTTGAAGAATCATATTATTTAATTTTTATTTACATGGAAATCTTCAAATTTTATTAAAGAGGTGAAATGTTTTCATATAAATTTTTTCCTAATGAGAATTAAAGTCAATTTGTAAAATGCTTCAAATAATTGAAATTTTTTAGAAAACCGAAAATATTTTTTTTCCTAATCGTGAAGAACACTTTCAAAAGTATGTTAAACTAATTTTTGTTAAATTAAATTTATATATTTTTTATAAATGCTAAAAAGTTATAGAATTTTTTCTTCATAAAAAATTTACAAATTTTAAAAAATACTTCAAATAATTGAAATTTTGTAGAAAACCGAAAATATTTTTTCTCTTATTGTTAAAGAACTCTTTTAGAATCTTGTTAAAATAATTTTTGTTTAATTCAATTTGTATGTATTTTTTATAATAGTCCAAAAGAAACTAACTTTTTCAAAGAATTTTTTTAACTAATAAGAAATATAGAGGTTTTTTAAATTAACAAAAATTAATAAAATATTTTAGAAAACACAACTCTTTAATATTATTTACAATCAATTTCTGTTTAAGTCCATTAATATATATTTTTTATAAAAGAGCTAATAATTCTACTAATTTTTCAAATCAAAATAAAAAATTATTTACTTCAGTTCTGTGCCCATTTTTATTTTTACGGTAATAACAGAAATCCGTCAAATATTTTTATTCAAATTATAGCTTATTTTATTATGAATAAAGTAAACTTAATTTGATTTAATTCGAATTATATATATTTTGTATAAATGAGAAAGTCTTATGATACCCAACTATTCCAGTTTTAGCTTTTTGCCTATTTGGCGATTTTTTCTTTAAGAAAAATGAGAAAAACGCCAACTTTTTTTATGTGAATTTTAAAGAACTATTTGAGTAATCAAATTATGTTTAATTGGTTTAATATCAAATCTATATATTTTTTATAAATGGGAAGAATCAAACGATATTTTTCATTTTTGCTAGAAATTTTTTTTAACAACTTTTTTGCCGGTTTTTTTTAATGAAAAAAGAGAAAAATTACAACTTTTTTTTAATAAAGTTTTAGACAAGTGTTTGAGTAATGAAATTATATATAATTGGTTTAATTTCAAAACTATATATTTTTAATAAATGGCAAACATTATTGAAAACATATTTCATTAGTTTTGAAATCTTTTTTTGGTGATTTTTTAATGTAAACAGAGAAAACCGTAAAATTTATTGAATGAAATTGTTAACAACTATTTGATTAATAAAATAAACTAAATTTGGTTCAATACTGAAAGTATATATCTTTTATAACTGGGCAGAAGCATTAAAAATTTCCCAATCTCTTTTAAAAACTTTGTTGACGCACTTTTAGCTTGATTTTTTAATGAAAATAAGAAAAACCTTTAACTTTTTTCAATTAATTGGTAGTTAACTATTTGATTAATAAATTAAACTAAATTTGTTTCAATTCTGAATGTATATATTTTGTATAACTGGGCAGAAGCATTCAAAATTTCTCAATTTCTTTTGAAAACTTTGTTTACACACTTTTTGCTTGATTTTTTAATGAAAATAAGGAAAACCATTAACTTTTTTCAATTAATTGGTAGCTAACTATTTAAGTAATAAAACTAACTAAAATTGTTTCAATTTCAACACAGTATATTTTGTATAAATGGTTTGAAACTTGAAAATTTTTCTCACTTGAACACGATATAATAAAACTGGATTTTAGCCAATTTTTTTATACTAACTAAATTATTCAATTATTTTATGCCCCACAAAAGTATTCAATTTGTTTAGTTTTGTGCTAATTTTTCAAATATTTGTCACTATTTTGTTAAAAATTTTCACATTTTAATTGTTTTCTTAAGAGAACATATGTATTTCTGTATAGAAAAACTTACCTGTTGCCAAAATTGTGCCAATAAATAAATTTGTTCCTTTTTGAAAAACCAATCCATTGATTGCACAGCCGTCAAATCCATATCGGCTGTACCGGCTGTTTGTGGCAATGTTGGCTGCATTCGGCTGCTTTGATTTGTGGCTTCTTCCAGTAAATCAATAACAGCTAATTTTTGTTGTGGTTGTTGTTGTTGCTGCTGATGAAGTTTAGATGTTAATGAAGATGATAATGATGATGATGAAGATGAGTTGGTGGTGATGGTGTTGCTAATGATGCCACTTAAACAGCCAGCAGTCGTGGTAGGGGTACCACCGGGAGACTGTTGGCCTAAAGTTGTTTTACACGTTAATTTTTGTTTAGATTCCAGTTTGTCTTTGTTTGTTTTTGTTTTTATGTAAAAGCAAAATAGTTTTCTTTTTCTTTAAAAATTAGTTTTAAAACTTAGTTAATTGATTTGTCAACACAAAATTTTTATCAATTTTAATTTTATTTTGGCCATTTAGCTGGAATTTTTCTGGTAATTTTAATTTATTTTTTTGAAAATTTCATAAAATTTTGTTAATAATTTTCAGCATTTTTCTTGGGTGTTGTTTTGTTTTTATAAATCCAGATTTTGAAAATTGTTTAAATATTTAATCCATTTGGGTAAATTTTCATATAATTTGTTATTATATGTTTGTTTTTCTTTCTTTTTCACCAAACACTTGTTTTTGTTTTTCTTTTGTTGTTGTTGTTTTAAAACTTAAACACTTGTTTTTGTTTTATTTTTAAGATTTTGTTTGCTTTTCTTTAAAACACTTGTTTATTTTTATTTGCATCTTATTTTTTTTGTATTTGTTATTAAAAATTTTCAACTCCTCTTTTTTTTAAAAAAAAAAATTTTCTTTCAATGCAAAATTATAGATTTTCTTTAATATTTTTTAATTAATTCTTTGCTTGTGTTGTTACTTAAATTAATTCAAAATTGATTGATTTTCTTTTTTTTATATATTTAATAATAATTTTTGTATATGTGTGATTTGATTATTACTAAATAAACGACAGAGCAACGTTAATCTAATGAGATGTTGCCTGTCACGAATTCAACTGATGACTGAACAAATCGAACATTAACGCAGCTTACACAACCCCATTAAACAAAAACAACATTATAGAGTAAAAACAAATAACAACAACAAACACACACACACACAGTTTTATTAAACTCTGTACTCATTTTTATCTACTTCAATACTCATTCTCACTTTGTATGAGTATTACCGTAAATTGCTCTCTCTCGCGCGCCCCTCATTCAATAACAAAAAAACGAACAGTCACTCGTTAGAATAAAAATAATAGTAGAGTAGTAAAGCAAAACAACAAGCAAAAAACAAATAATAGCAAATACAATAACAACAACTAAAATAACCACACGTGAGTATTGTTGTTCAATTCTATAAAAATGTTTGAGTGTTTGTTTGTTTGTTTGCAAGTGATAAATATATTTTTCTATTCTAAAAATTCTGTGTAATACATTTTCTTCCTCCTTAGAGGAGTATGAGTATGATTTGAACATTTTTTTTCTTCCAGTTATTGAGAGAGAGAACCCAGCAATATTATTGCGCTCACTCATGTTTAACGTCGTAATGTTTGATTTGTTTTATTCAATTTTTTCTGTTAATACACCAATTCTTCACTCATTCTTCTCCTTCCCCAATAATTTGTATCGGCTACAGCAAAAAAATTTTATAATAACCTCACACTTATTACACCAAAAATAAAAAAATCAGTCTCTCTCTCTATCTCATTTAATAATAGGAAAAAAAAGAAACAATTCAAACATCTACCCATTTACACTTGTATTTTAGTATAAAAAAACAAATTCTCCTGTTAGGAATACAAACCTTAGAAGAGGCAACAACAACAACAACTAGCAGATGAAGAAAAAAAAAACATGAAATGAAAAGAAAAACTGTCATGATAATTTTATTTCAAACCAATACTTTGATAATTTACCAAAGGGATTCGCACAATCCCAAATTCCTTAAAGAAAATCGCCAAAATTTAATAAAATTATAATTTAAACTGGATTTAAATGGAATTTTTTGTAAACATTTTAAGGGTTTATGTCGCTAGCCCTTAACTTAAAGAAAATATTAAAAATAAATTAATTTAAAGAGTAAATTAATAGATATTTCTTCTTAAAAAAAATATTTCTTAATAAAATTAATACATTTTGCGACTTGTTTGCAAGAAAATTTGTTAAAGAAAATAGTCATAGAAAATTTTTGATTTTATAAAAGAAAAGTATCCAAAATGTAGATTGGAATAAAAGCTTTAAACTAAAATTTTATTTTTTTTTTTTTTAAATAAAATTTTTAGCAGTAAATTGTCCCATAGAAACTTTATTTATTAAAAATATACGAAATTGTGTAATTTTTAATATGAAAATTTTGATTGGAATAAAATAATTATGTAAATCTTTCATTTCTCAAAGAATTGCTCCAAACTGTCATAGATTTAATTCTTTTTATAGTAAATGAACTCCAGGAAGCCTTATTTAAAAAAAACCTTTGTGTAAATTAGTAATTTTTTAATATTAAAAACATTTTTTAAAGAATTAAAATTTCACAAATTACATGGTTTTAATATGAAACTATTCCAAGGATCGCTTATTTACTGAGGAAATTTCCCAATTAATTTCCACAATCCAAGCAATCCCCTCCCCCCAAATGGTTGCCTTGTATCCGCGCCTGCCATAATCAAATAAGAAATTTTTTAAACATTATATGAAATAAAACATACTCAACTAATGTTCGTTTCTTTTCAGTTTTCTTTGGCAAAAAAACTGCAAAGCCGTTTATAATAAAAGGTAATTGAAATAAAAACTTAAATCTAAATCCTAAATTTATTAAAGACTTAAGGCCGTATTCATAAACGAATTTTAAATTTAAACAACGTTTTTAAAATCAAATTTTGTATGGAAATGTTGCTTTAAGACATTGTTTAAATTTAAAATTTTTTTATGAATACTGTGGTTATTGTTTTACTAGGAAATTAATAAAAAAAACCCTCTCGCCAAAATAATTAAAAAAAATATTTTTGGTGAAAAAAAAAAATTTGTGGTTTTCTGCTTATATCTCAGCCATTTGTGGACCAATTTTCTCGATTTTAAATAGCAGCCTAAGTTAATTAAGGGCTTCGGAAATTTCATTTCAACATACAGACTGACTCCGCTATTTATAACGATCCAGAATATATGGGATAGCAAATGAAAAATGTGGAAATTAAGGAAAATTTTACAAATGCTGTTTATTAAAAAAATTAGTTACTGGAACCAGCCTAAACATTTCTAAAGGACAAAAGCTCTGTAAATATTTGGGGGATTTCACGTCAAGTGAAACAACTTTTAAAATCGATGTCTTCCGGTCGGGATGAAATTTGCACCAAGGTTAGACCTATTGGATAGTAATTCAGACACAATTTTTCAACAAGATCGGTCAAGAACTCTCGGAGTTAGAGGGGGTAAACATTTGACATTTTGGCCAAACATGCGATTTTTCTCAATCCATGTAACTTATTACCTATTGTTCTTTACAAAATGTGTCCCAAATAGGTTAGATAGCTATTTCTTCAATCTTTCGAAAAAAAAAATAAAAAAATTTTAATATATTTTTTCTGAAATCAAAAACTTTTTTGATTTTTTTTCAAAATGGGCCCTTTTTTCTTTTAAAATAAAGCTATAAGATATAGATATTTTCCTTGAGGACCTATTTGGTCGCTTAGTGGGATGCGAGTTCGATATCTATCAAAATAAATGTTTTGTAACTCAAAATATGCCATTTTTGACTTTTTTTTTGGCAACATCTAATTTCATTTTTAAAATGGGCCCTTTTTTCATTTTTTTTGCTCAAAGGAAAGCTTGGGTCTATTCCTTTAAGACCTATTTGGTTGCTTAGTGGGATGCGAGTGGGATATCTATCAAAATAAATGTTTTGTAACTCAAGATATACAATTTTTGATTTTTTTTTTGGCAAAATCGAACTTTTTTCCAAAATGAGCCCTCTTTTTAACATTTTTTTTGCTCAAATGAAAGCTTAAGTCCATTCCTTTAAGAGCTTTTTGGTCTCTTAGAGGGATGCGAGTGGGATAATATCAAAATAAATGTTTTAACACAAAAATTTTATGTCTTGAGTGACAAAATATTTATTTTGATACTATCCCACTAAGGATAACTGAGGGAATAAAAATAAAAAAGAATTAAATAAATTTCTTTACTAGTTAAGCGGTAGAGGCAATTTAAACTAGAGAATTTTGAGAAATACAAATTTTTTGTTATTATTTTCAATTCTGACTTATATTTAATAAATTTACAGGCTGAAATAGTCTGCCAATATCTGGCAATGTCCATAATTTCTGAGTTTTTATGAAAAATTAAGAAAATATGTGTTTATATTGAATTTAATTGGAACTATTAACAAAGTATTTCGTGAAATGTCATGAAAGCGAACAATTAGCATTTAACCTTTAAAAAATTTCGTTCGAAATTATGAATCCGTAGTACAAAATTGCAAATTTAAGGCAATTTGCGATAACCACAATTGAACAGAAATTACTCGAAAGATGGAAAATTACCACTTAATATTTAATATGGGATAAAGTTTGCATTTTCAGTGATTCATTTAAAGAATTCCGCACTAAAAATTGCATAAATTATAAGCAAATATAGAATGTTATTAAAAAATTTGAAGTCAATTGCTGTTTAATCGAAATTGGACACAAATTACTCGATTCAAATACCTAATTATGCTCTTTCTAGGGCCTCTAAGAGGGTAGAAAGAAAAGTGTATTGCATAATGGATCAGTTTTGAGCAGTATATTTCAAATATTTTGTAATAAATTGTTTAATTTAACTAATAATAACTAAAATATGCCAAAACAATATTTATTTTATGGTTTTTACCCCTTTTATATATTAAACACTTTGAAAGGACGTACAAATTTTTAACATTTCTTTTAAAAATTTTGTCAATCATTTTCAATCTAGACTAGTCATAATGTATCAAATTGATATCAATAAAAAAGGAGCGTTTCAAAAATAATCTCTTCACTTTTTATTTTGAAAACATAAAAACAATATTAAATGTAATGAATTTAAAAGACTAATGCAAAATAATTGCAGTAAAATTATTATTTTATCAAAAAAAAGCTTAAAATTTAGGATGTTTAAAAATATTTACAATAAAAAAATGTTTGCCTGTATCAACCAGATCAGTTGCGAATAACGGAGGGTTAAGTTTATTATAACTAGTTTTCTTATTTGACCCATTATTTTTCAAACTAAAAATATTCCCATTACATTTTACTTAAAACCCATATAAATAAATTCCAAACTTTAAACCCCAAAATATTCAAAACCTTTGTTTTTTTAGACCATCTGTGAGCTACAGGAATTCAAGATATTCAAAATCTTTCCATTATTTCTTTTATGGCAATTAAATTAATTACAATTTGTTATTTAATTAGAGCTACTGGAAGATATAGAAATTTATATTTATTTAAATTAATAAAAAATTTCCAATAATTAACCTATAATCTTAAGCATTCTTATGAATATTTTTTAAAACTTCCCCTTTTCCCTTGAAAGCCACAATTCAATTAAACCCCGTTTAAAATTTAAAGAAATTCCAAACTTTAAAGAAATCCCCCGCTTACTGGCAATACTGTTTTAACATTTATGATGTTTGATTTTGCATGTTTTTTTTTTGTTCATTCTTCTTATTCAACTACGTTTGTAACAACTCTCTATAGATTAAGGAGAGTGGTGAGTAGAAAGGTACTAAAACAAGCTCTCTTTAAACTAACTCCCCCCCTTTAGAAAAAACTCCCCCCTTTTCTAAGAATATAAAATAAAATGTTTGTTTTTTTTTCTTGCTGATGTTGTGCACAAAATTAAATAAATTAAATTTCTTTTAATTGTATTTTTATTATAATTTTTATTTATTTATTTAGCTCTTGCTCTCTACTATTTACTAGAGGTACTACTACTCTTTTATTATGTTGGGTTTGTTAAGCCAGCTCTCTGTTTTTGTAAGTTGATTGCTTTTGTTTTTGTAAATTTGTATGGTGTGTGGTGTGTGTGTATGAATTTTTTTTTGATTTAGTCCCCCCATTTTTTGTTGTTGTTCTTTGATTACTTGACAATAATCAAGCTTTCTCTTTCTCTCTTACACCCATTTTACACTCATACAATCATAAGCTACCCAGTTAGTGGAGCAGTCTGTGTGTGTTTGTTGTTGTATAAATGGTGTTAAGCTCTCAGAGTTCGATTTTTTATGTCTTTTGCATTTATTCAATTCGATAAGTTTTTTTTTGTTGTTTTCACGTACAAGATTTTTTCTTCGTGTTGTGTGTTTTTTTTTGTATTTGTCTCCCGATTTGCTGCTATTGTTAGTGTGTTTGTTGCTGTTGTTGTCTGCTGGGTACAAACCAGAAACAAAACGAAGAGTGAGGTGGAGCAGCAGCAGTAGATTGTATGTAGTTGTTGTTGTTAACAATTCATTGTTCTGCCATTTCTTCTTTATAAGAAAAAAAAAACAGAAAAATAATGCTGCTTGTTGTTGTTATTGCTGCTGTTTCTCGTGTATTATAAAGGTTTTTTATCCCGTAGCAAAATGTTGCTGTTTGTACAACAATTTATAGAAAATCGTCATATGGAGTGTATGTAAGAGTAAATTCGTTCATTTTTATTCCATATTTTTTTCTATTTTATTATACATTTTTTTTATTGTGTTTGGGATTTGATTGTGTATTTATTTTTATTTTTTTTTGCCATATTCTTCATTTGGTCTCCACTTTTTTTTCGATTTCTTTTCTTTGATTCTTTTTAGGGGTTTTATTATATATTGGGTGCTGTTGTATTGTAAGGGTGTCTCAATTTGATTATTTTTCTTAATCTTTTTGTAGGGAATCTGTCATTTATTGAGGTATGAATGAGTGTGGTGTTTTGTTGACTAGGAATTTGGGGCAGGTGGTTTGATTTCGCTTAAAGATTAAAATTGTTAGATGTGTATTTTATTCTGCATAATTTGTGGTTTGTTGCATAAATTATTACTTTTAGCTTATTTTTTATTTAATTTAAATAATGGAATTTTATTATTTGTTTGAAGTAGTAGGGGTTTTTAAGACGTTTTATGTAGTAAAGTCCAAAAAACTCATTTTGGTAACAAAAATTATTATTTTTTAATAAAATTCCTTTGAACTGCTATATAAAATATTGAAATTTTAGACACAATTTAGTATTTTCTTTAAGAAAATATAAAATTTAAATAAATATTACACATTTTTTGAAGATAATTCTCTCGTTTTATTGAAAATTATATTGTTAGACATTAAAAACAAAGAATTATTTAAAATTCATAGGGAATTTGCGAAATTATATCTGAAACTAACTTTCAAAAAATTTAGTTTTTCTCATAATACTAACAATTTCTAGCGAATATATAAAAAAAACGTTTCAAAATCGTAGTAATAGATCATAATACAGGTTATTTGCTTATATTTATTTAAACAAATTTTTATTTCTTGTTTAAAAATAAAAAAAATCGCAATATACATATGTTTATTGAACTATTTTTGTTAATTAGCCAAATTATGAAAAAAATCCCCCTGGAGTTTTTTTCCTTTTCTTATTTTTAACATTGAATTTGAATAGGAAAAAAACACCTGGGAATTTTTTTTCATAATTGGTTTGATTATTAGCTTAGCTTTGAAATTTCTTGAAACATTAATAAAAAAATTTTATTTTTTTTAACGAAAATATTTATTTGTTTATAAACTTGTTGAAATTTAACAAAATGTCTTTATAATTAAACACGATTTACTCATATAAAGAAAATGTCATTGAATAAAGTTCAATACTAAATATTCAAAGGGAAGTTTTAATTAAAAAATATACAATAATAACACATTTGTTACAAAAACTCGTTCTACACAGAAAAAACTGATTTATAGTGGAAATGTTCGGTTCTAGCAGCAGAAATTCTATAAATAAAGACAAATTTCAATTGAAACAACGAATTTTTTTGGTATCTAATCTAAAATTGTCCATGATAATAAAATATTTCCTTTGTAATTGTTTAAAAAAAATAATATTTTTCTTAAATTTTGTTCATTTATTTTTTAATTATTAAAAATTTTACTTCAAATTTTATTTTTTCGCAGACATTTTTAATTCAAACTGGCTGTAAATTAAATAATTATAAAATAATTAAAAAAAAAATTTTTAAATTTAAAAAAAATTAAAAAATTTAAAATAACAATTCGAAAATTTTTTTTTCCAAGTAATGAAAAAAACAACTTTGGAAAATTATTTAAAATTTTTAAAAATATTTTTGAACAATTTTCTTTGTAGTTATTTAAAATAATTAATATTTTATTTGAAATTCACTAGTTTTTAAGATGTTTTGAAAAATTTTCTTACGTTTTATTGATAAAGTTGAAATTATCAATGATTTTTCATAAGATTTCTTCCATTAAAACTTTAGTTTTTGCAAATAATAACAATTTGCCTTAATATTATTGAAATTGTTAAAATTTCCAAAGATTTTTTTTCAATAAATAAACCTAAATATCTCATGAACTAAAAGAGATAACTTACATATTTATGCAAGGACTATTTATATTATAATTTTCAACTCACTCCGATCATAAATGGATTTTTGGTGATTTTTTTCAAAAGTGTTGCCCAAATTTATAATTTTTCTAATTAAGCTTGAAGAATTTTATTTGCAACTTTGTTGACCACCACTGAAATTTTCCTGCAAAGATTTTCGTAGATAATTTTAATCCTTAAATGTCCTTTTTGAAAGGACTTTTTTTGATTTTCTCGAAAAAAAATGTCAAATTTGCCCCTAAAGAGAGGAGCTAGAGGGTTAAGATCTTCTACAAAAATTATCCCCATAAAATTTTACAATATAACTCTGACAATAAGAATTCTTTCAGACATTAACTTACAAATTTTTTTTTATTCTATCAAAGAATTAAAACTTTGACCCAGTGTAAAAAAAACTCAGACCAGCTGGACTAGGTATAAGCATTTTTGGAACAGAATAGCGGAATTATAGGGCCGCTATTCTGTTCCAAAAATGCTATTGGTCAGTGTTATTAAAACCATTTTTAAATAGCAAATTAAATTTTTTGTTGAAAATTTATAAATTTGAAAAAATTTTTGGAAGAATTTTCTTTTGAGTTATTGAAAATATTAAAGTGTTTGAAGATGTTGCTTTAATTTCTTAATTAGGTTTTAAATTATTAAAAAAATTCTACTAAAATCTTCTTTTTTATTTTAATTTTTACCTATTCCTATTTTGTTTTACAAAAAATTAACAATTTTTTTAAAATTTTCCTTAAAATTTAAATTAAGTAGAAAAAATTTCCATTAATATTAAAAGAAAAACCATGAAAATAAGTAACTCCAGCAAATAACCTCTCTACACAGTAAATTGCAGCCAGCTAAATATAAAAAAAAACAATGCTCCAAGCAGAGAGCAAAAAAAAATAAGAAAAAAAAAAACAGAAAAGTACTTGAATCTTTAAAGAAGATGATGATGGGTTACCCTATAATTCCATACAAATATCTACAGCAACAACAAACCTAAAGAACAAGCAAACGATAGCAAAATACCAACAACAAGCTTCAACAGCAGCAACAACAACAGCAAGAGCAATAATAACAAATGTATAAGAACATGAAAAAAATGGTAAAAAAAAAATAAATTTTGCAAAAAAAAAATTATACAAAAACAATTTGAAAAAAAAATCATTCTTTCTCGTTTGTGCACACATGTGGCATTAAATATGATTGACAATCGATGGATGGATGGTTGGTTGGATGAACGAACGAACGAACAACGACTCCGACTATACAAAAACACCAACAAACATACAGAGATTCGTAACTACATACATACATCCATACATACATATGTATAGGAATTAAAGAGTAAAGGGGAGCAGAAATGTAAGCAGAGGGACGTAATAATAAATATGTACAAAAAATAATAATAAAAAAAACAGAAACGAACATTAAATGAAATAAATACTGGATGAATGAATGGATGGTTTGATAAATGTATGATGGAAAATATGGATTCTATACTTGGGTAACAAATGTCACCCCTCTCTTCCTCTTAGTGATGGCTTGAACCTCTGTAATGTGTTTGTTGTTAGTAGGTGCTAGTGATGTCTCTCTATATGTGAGTGTGTCTGTCTGTCTTTCAGGGCGAGTGTATTTGGTACTTGGTAACAGTTTGAGAGGAAATTGAAAATGTTTATAAGAAGTGTTTGTTATGGGAGGGGGAGTTAGAGAGGGAATTGTGCATAAGGTGCACATATCATACCTACCTACAATAAACCCCTACAGCATTTTGCCAAGTCTGGGTCTGGTCTCATTTTCTACTACATATACTTCAATAAAAGAGAACAAGAGGTGACTGATTTGTTACGAAAAAGAAAAAAAACGAATTTAATTGGAGAAAGAAATACAAAAGTGTGAAATAAAAAAAAAATTCACCAGCACCCACAGTGGGGTCATTTTTTATATGGCTGAAGTTTATTGTGTGGGGGGCTGCTGCGTACAGACAAACACTTGTGATTGATAGATTGTAGATAGTTGGTTGGTTGGTTGGCTGGCTGGTTGCAACCATGTAACGTTAGGAAAATTGGAAAAACGGTAATGAAAAAGAAAAAAAAATAAGAAAAGTTTTATACATAAATTGGGAATTCATTTTAAGTATCAAAAATGTATTAAAAAAAGAGAAATGAAAGCAACTTTAGAAGGAAATTTATAAATTATATAAGGTCACAGGTTAATTATATCTCTACACCAGTGATTGGCACTCATAGCCAACAGGGGACGAACGAATGTTAACATATCTCAGTAAAATTATCAAATAAGATTCAAATTACAAACGGAAATTTGATTTGCGTAACTTTACAATGCATTTACTAATAAGGCTTGTTCTTCTCTTTGTGCCCACCACTGCTCCAAAGCCTTTTAATGCCCGTAACTTCTACAAATACATAGATATCTTCAATTAAGAAATCTCTATTTTAAACTGCTCTAAATAGTTCAATTTCTATTGAAATATATTTGATCCTTTTACTCCAGCAAGGAGCATAGGGACGTCACAAGATTATTCCAGTAAGTTAGATATGATGTACGAGGTGTAATTTCATTCCAACGCAGCCATACATGGGATATTTCAGTTTCAATTTGCCGTCTCCAGGTATGTGACAGTCTTCCAATACGTTGACTGCCCTGCGGTTTCCAGTCTATGGCTTTAGCAATATCATTGGGCTGTTTACACAATGTATGACCAATCCAATTCCATTTGCGTTTGCGGATTTCAATTTGGATAGGTTGTTGATCAGTTTTCTGACCAGAGAATAACACACAATTTTGCTAATTTAAAACAGTTGAGTGTTTGGATACTCTTCATCGCCTACATCTCTGACTGAGGACGACTCACATTTGTACCTCATTATACTAAAAGTCGCGTAAGTTATCTGTATAACAGTAATTCTCAATGATTAAACAAATTATCCGACACTCTACTCTCGCAAAAGTTTCATATCTAGATGCTAGAAGTCAACAGCTCGGCCAATGTCTCTGCCAGAGCTAGACTCCAATAATCGCTTTAAGTAAACTACGTCGGCGGAAAGTTGAAAGTTCATCTTCACGACTTTATTAAGGCCTTACAAATTTACAAGCCCCAGAATCTATACAGACCCGTGGCAATATTAGCCAGAGCAAAAAACAATCACTTAAGTATCCTCAATGGCCAAGAAACTCCAATTGAATCCAGGATTAGGTCCTATCTCTGTAACGATTAAATATTATCGCACGATCTATGATTTCTAAGAATCGAATTTCTAAGAATTCACCTTCCTAGATATAATAAAAGATCGCTTAACTGCCTGTTTAACAGAATTTCCCCATGATTAAACCAATTATCCGACACTCTCCTCTCGCAAAAGCTTCATAGGTGCTAGAAGTCAACAACTCGGCCAATGTGTCTGCCCACGATCACTTCTAGACTCCAATAAGCAGAGCTTATCGAGCAACAGTGGTTTTTGGGATTTACTGCTGCCTACACATAGCTCCTCAATGACCAACAAACTTCAACTGAATCCAGGATTCAGTCCATGATCCTAAAGAATCTATCAAGAGAGGCCCTCGTGACAACGATGTTAATTATTGTGCCTTCATTCAGGGAAGTAATATCAAGCTTATCTCATTTAACGATTAGGATATGATCGAAGCCCAGCTATCCGACATCACAACATGTCGAATTTCTTCAAGCTGTCTCTAGTGAAGATTGCGTAAATCCTCGCTGTAGGCAATTTTCCCATGTGCTAAAAAAATTATGTCTCCAATTTGAGTTAGGAGAATATTTAAAGGATGGTTAAATTCCTTTTGAGATTTTTCAAGGGTTTAGTACTTGAAGAGGTTAAGGATTGCTCAGTTAAAAGAAAAATATGGTCCTTCGCATCCCAAAGTTAAAAAACTTTATGATACTGCTTCAATCAGCTAAGGAAAATATTATTTCTACATAAAAACCCAGCTTCTTTAATTAAAGTTTCTTTGCTTTAAAACAAAATCCGGCTCCTAACTCCTGCACTCTTAAACGCAACGATTTAAAATTTTTCTAAAAACCTTGTGGAAAGTTCCAGCTTAAACTGACTGCCTGTTCTTCGATGTCGAATGAAAAGTGATTCAAAAAACTATTTATGAGAAACACTCAGTTTTGAAATACTTATTTTGCTTTCCATATAGAGATCGCGCAGTAAATTTACAGCCATTTTCCACAATATTTTTAGAATGACTTTAAATAAGACATTACAGAGACTACGAATTTTGATGAAGTCTTATTTTGCTTTCAATATCGAGAAACCGGCAGTAAATTTATAGACATTTTCCCACATTATTTTTCGAATGACTACAAATCGAGACATTACCGAGACTATGAATTTTAAAGAAGTCTTAATATTATAACGACTTTGTATAGAACATTCTCCAGCTTATTTTCCTCACGATTTTTGAGACCAAATTTTGACAGGAAAAACTCTTAAACAGAAGTTGCTTAAATGAAGAGGTTAAAAAGTCAGTAGGAAACATCTTGAGAGAGCGTTCAGCTCTAAAAGTATATAGGAGGAGATGCTATATTTCAAGAACTGGATTTTCTCAAAGCTATTTGGATGGATTGTCTCCGAGATAGTTGGATTTGACGAACTTCAATCGTTTCCTTAATATTTAAACATGTTGAAGGAAAAACCATACATTTCAATGACAGTATGGTAAAGTGTTTGATATATGGTGAACATTTTGTAGGATCTTCACAATATTCCTTCTCTTCAAGAAATTTCCGGTATAGAACTTTCGAAACTTCTTTATAAGAATCAAAGGAAGTAAACAAGAAGAAATAACTGGATTTTAACTTACAAATTGACCATTCTTTCAAGAATAGCAATGATTTATTATGGTTTTCACTAAATTTGTGCATTAAATTAAATTTTCCTGAATAAAATCTACCCAAATACTTTATAAGTCTCACAATTAGGTGATTATGATCTTCATTAGATGATCTTCAAAGTAAAAACTTTGGTTAGAATGTCAGATTTGAAAAATGTTGGCTAAAAGTGGACGATTTTAAGCCATCTTTGTGCTCTATATAAAATCTTTCACTAAGGAATCTCTTAATCTATAACAAAGAGCTATGATAAGAGGATCGTGATAATTTTAAGACATCCAGAGAAGTGATCATGTAACAATAAATTGGATTTTAAGGTAAAAATTGGATATTTTTCAAAGAATAGCGAAAACTTTCATAAAATTTATTCTCTAGATGAAATTTTCATGCATAGAACCTCCAAAAAATATATTACAATGGTTACAACTAGTGGCTAGTGATAGTTATAAGATGACCACAAAACAAAAATTTAGATTTAATGAATAGATTTGGGAAATTGTTCAAAATTTTAAGAAAAACCTGGCCAAAACTCTTGGTTAAACTTAATTTTTGTTTACAAAACCCTAATAATTTGTTTGAAAATGACAAATGTTATAGATTTCCTTTTAAAATATCCTTCAAATCCTTTTTTTCTGTCTTGTTTTTTTTTTCTGAGATTTAAGCAGTATTTGAAAAGGATCCAGGAGAGCAGAATAACAAAGACAACAAGAGTTGGCAAAATATGATTATGAAAATTACGAACAGTTACAAATTAATTGAATTGAAAGTTTTTCATTTACTTAACAATTTAACATTGTTTTCGAATTGCATGCCGTGGTGCCACAAAAGACTCTTTTTTTATTATTATTATTGTAACTAACTTGCTTGCCATGCTAGTATGTATGAGAGTACGGGGAGCATGGTAAGTACTCTCAATGATGACTGGTGGCTGTTATGCAGCCACACACCGGCTTGGGTTCAAATGGATGAATGGCTGGCTGATGGCTGGCTTGTTAAACAAACTTGTAACGTTTTAGTTGCAGTCAGACGTTCGTTCCTTGGCTCTTCATAGTTGTTTTTCATAAGAAAAATATTTCACATGCTGTTGTTAATAATCATGTTGTAGCTCATCATAATTATGTGGAATGAAAATGATAATAAAAATGTGGTAGGTTGTCAACATGCTTTTAACAAAAAACAACAACAACAACGACCATGAATTTCAGCTGTTTTTATGTTTTAATACAACAAGCCCTCGACCCCTAAACTAAAGAAGCAAGATAAAATTTATAAAAAATGCCCAATTTCAAAATTATTTTTTTTTTCCGAAATTTATTTCATATTTCTCCCCACTGTCTTTGTTTCAAATGGGAAACTAAAAACAAGTGTTTGATTTGTATTTATTTCCCATCATCATATAAACTTCTTCCTTATTGTTGTTGTCATACCAGCAACATCACTTTTAATACAAAACCACTTTAATAAAACATTTCTTCATTTAATAAAACTCACCAGCAAACAGATACATTTGCCATGAATTAAATTACAAAAACATTCAAGAAAATAACAACAACTTTAACTCAATTCATAAATACTCACCTATCAATCTATGCTCTCTTTTATAACATGTTTTTTAAACTTCTCCTTCTTGTTGTGCTCACTCTCCTCCTCTCTTAAACCAAAGAATTTCTTATCAAAACACATAAAAACCAATTGGTTTGTTTTCTTTTTTTCTTTCTAACCCAATATTGTTTGTAGATGTTGCATGTACATGTTCGAAGAGGTATGTTTAGGTTTGATGTAGCAATTTGCCACTCATACCTGGTGTTAAGGGGTAGTTGCAACATTTTTATTAATGAGTGTTTTTCCTTTTGAGTTTTCAAAGAGCGTGAGAGAGACTGAGCAGTAACTATTAGTTCGAAAATGTTTGATAAGGGGGTTTGGGGAGTTTCAATTAGAAATTGAACTGTTGTAATGATTGTTGTTGATGCACTCGAGGAAATAAAGATGGTAGAACTGGAAATGGAAGAAAAATAACAAGACAAATTAAAATAAACTGCATAAAAACAGTATATTTATTAAAATTT
Organism: Calliphora vicina; assembly: GCF_958450345.1. NCBI lineage: Eukaryota > Metazoa > Arthropoda > Insecta > Diptera > Calliphoridae > Calliphora > Calliphora vicina. Next base: position 120,308,851 of record NC_088783.1, read on the forward strand.
TTAAAGAAAATCAAATTTTGAAAGTCTAAAGCCCCCAAAATTCAAGCACTTGAACATTTTTGTGGGAATTTGACTTGAATGCTAATATAATTATGTTTTAAACTTGAAAAATTAAATATTTTGCAAACAAAAAACATGTGGATTGAATTTAAGTTTCCTTTTTACCGGAGAATGCTTTTGATATTAAATGTAATACAATTATAATTCAATTGCTTGATTCAAGGCTTGAATTACAATTGCTTTCCACTTGAATTCCAGTAAAAAATTAGAACAAAATATAAATGAAAACAAATTTTAAAGTAAATTTAGATTGGAGAGAGACAAATAAAATAATATTTATACAAATTGGTAACTTTGTTAATCTAGCTCTAAGTTTTTATCTAAGATAAACAACTCAGTTATGTTAATAACCTTTTATCAGTTCATTTCTTCATCCCCAAAGCTTCTTAGATGTAGAATGAAAACAAATCTAGTAAATTATAAGGTTTTTAGATACACAGATGACTTCAAAACGTTATTTTTCTAATGAAAATGTGAATTTAATGTATAATAAATGAATTTTTGTAATAGATCAAGTTTGTTCTCTTTAAAATATTACATTAAATTTAAGAATCAATAAGAAAAACTTTAAGTAAACACTAAAACCTGACAAATTTTTAAAATAAATTTAATGTAAGACTCTTTTAAGAGCTGATGTATCTGTTTCTACTATTAATTTAGATTATTACTATTATTAAAGGTTTATAAAACAAGATTTCCTTAGAAAATTTGTTTTTTTAAACTTTGAAAAATCAGAAAATTGATTATAAATAAGACCTTAAAGTAAATCTTCCTTAGTTTTCTCTAAATATCTCTACTTTTTAAAGATACTTCTTGTTTATATTTTTATTCAAGCAAAACCTAATATTTTCATATATTTTTTATATTTAATTTAAGAAAAACTTAACGAATTTTTGTTTCTTTGAAACCTCACCCTTTCATATGAAATTATAAAAGATTCCTTACTTAATTTTCTCTAGAAAATAAAAAAAAATAAATTTATCCCTCCAAATTAAAAAAATATCAACAATATTTTATTAGTTTCTAATAAAAATTGTGAAAATATGTATCCACAATTGATCTATATCGATCTTTTAGATAGACATGGAATATTAGGAAAAAATTTTTTGAAGTTTCCTACAAAAATTAATTAAAAAATGTGCCATCAATTCGTGAAAATCGAAAAAAGTAACTTTTGGAATATAACCTAATTAAATTTTGTTAATTTTTATACAGACAAATCATTTTAAATAGAAAATTGTAACATTTTCGCAAATTATTGAGAGAATTTCATATGTAAAGAGTTCTGCTTGATAAATTGCATTAAAATCACAACAACTTTCCAAAGACCCCCACTATTTTACGTGCAAGATTGATACATAAATAGATTGCTATTTAAAATCGTTAAAATCGGATCACAAATGGCTGAGATATAGGCAAAACTACCGACTATCTCGATTTTTCAAAAAAAAAATTTCTCCAAAATTATAAAAAATCCTTTTTTAAGAGTATGAAATTTGCCAACATGAAATTGTATTATCAACTTTTCCAAGCCAGCTTTGAACAAAGGATTCATGCTAACTTCTAAGGTTTAAACGATCTTTAATATCTAGAATATGACTGACATAATCTTTTAATCATATTTTAGACTTAATAGCGAACAAAAATCTACCCTTAACCTTTCATATTTCAAATAACCTTTAACTTATGACATGAAAATTTTAGACATAGTCACAGATGTGGTGTAAATTTTACACCTTATAATTTTTGCAAAAAATGTTCGTTAATATTTTCTTTTTAACAATAAGATACAACAATTTTAATTTAAAAAAATTAAAAAAAGTAAACAAAATGTTATTTGTAACAAAAAACCAGGCACTTTATTTCGCAAGACTGTTTTAAAATGAAGAGGGAGTGTAAAATTTACCACCACCTCATAAGTTAAAGGATAACTTTGGTCTACATTTCCATATTTCATAGCAACTTTTAATTTTTATAGGATTTGTGGTTGAATTTCATTAAAGTTTTTCTTTGCTGAGCCTATTTAAGGCTTAGTTGGCAAAAATTTAAACTTTTATGACCTTTAATTTTTAATATTCACTAAAAATTCATTGAGAGATTTAAGTTTTCTGATTTTTTTAAGTTAAATTATAAAATTTTTCTCTAAAGAAATTTATTATTTAATAGTTATTGTCGGCTTTTCTCAATTCAATTATAATAAGATATTGTAAATCAAAATTCCGAACTGTTTGCAAGATATGAGCCTGAGAAAATTATCATTATTTTGCAAAAATAACACCAAGGTCCCAAATCTTTGGGGGCCCATAAAAAAAGTGCATGACTTTGGGCAAAACTGGGAGACACGGATCTTTTTTTTGGTCTTTTGTCACGTAGTGGTGTCCGTATATGGTTATATTTCCATGACTCAAAAAATATCTTAAGTCTACATTTTAATTTTTATGATTTTTATAAGATTTTTGATTCAAAGAAATTTATTTATTATTTAATAGTTATTGCCGACCTTTTAAAATTCAATAATAATAAGATATTGTTGAGCTTAATGGTAATTTTTTTAATTTTTTTTTTTTTTTTTTAAAACGAACACAAACTGCGAAGCGTTTTGCTTGTCTGCAGTTACACCCAGAGTCTCTGGCGGGAATCAAACCCGCAACCCTCAGAGTAATAGTTCAGCCCACTATCGACTGTTCTATCGAGGCACCCAAATTTTAATTTGTAATTTAAAAAAAAATTTTAGTTATCGATATTTCCTCAACCTTTGGTTGGCATTTTTACTTAAATTGTATTAATTTTTTACCATATTTTATACTATATTACTCATTTCTTTAAAATGTTATTCAATTTTTATTTATTTCTTAAAATTTTCTAAAGAAATTTATTAATTTTTTCTTTTTATTTATTTTTACATTTTATTTATTGTATTCCATTAATTTCCTTTAAAAAAACCTTAAATTTTCTGATTTATTAACTACAGTCCAACTTACTATTCGAATTTTCCCCTTCCACTTACATATTTACACTCTTTATTAAGTTTACTCATACCCCTGATGCTCTTTAATAAAAAGCTTTACTCTCAATTTCCAATAAATAAAAGCAAACACACAGTGAAATAATAATACAAAAAAAAACAACAAAAATTTAGCAAAACACACACCAATGATGAGATTTTGGTCGTCAAAAAACACAAGCAATAATAAAAAAAATCCAACAACAACATGTGATGAGAAAGATGATGAACAGAAAGCAATAAGATTACAATAATAACAGCAACAACAAACACACATGTTTAGCCAGCAAAATCGAATTCAAGAAAGCAAAAAAAAAAAGCCAATAAACAAAACAATAACAAAAACATTTATTTTTTTGTATTTAAGCTCCGCCCCATTTGATTGGCGAGTACAAGGTAGAGACACACACACTTTTATATGAAGAAAAAAAAAATACTAAAGCAAAGAGTAGCAGCAAAGCAATTCCAATAGCAAGTATTGAAAATGAAACAACAAAAAAAATAAACAACAATGATTATGGTCACAATCATATATAGAAAAAAAAACAACAACGATAATACTAACACTTGAAAATAATCAAATATTTTTCTACTTTATCCACATGTTTGGTAGCTACTTGTAATTGAGTTTGAAGGTGTTTGTTTTACAACCAGGTTTGAATGCTTGACAGAAAGTTTCTTATGTGAAAGGTACTAAAAAGTGTTGCATCTTTACAATCCTAGTATTTTTACCACTTTTTTTACATTCGCCATTGCACTATTTTTTTTTACAAGAGTCTGTTTCTTTACTTCTTTTTTGTATAAAGATATCAATATTGAGTCAAAAAAATGTTTCATAATAATGATGATGGCTGTGTAGTTGTTGTAAGTATCTTAGAGTTTAACTAGTTACTACATGGATGTTATGGAGCAAATTGGGTTGGTTTGCTAGGTACCAAAGCTTTTTTATGGTTGAGTATATAAGAATAAGAGTTAATGCCAATATGTTTATATAGAAAAATATTAAGTAGAAAAAATTGTCATTGTTTTTTCTTCTTCTGCGTTCTTCTTGAAATGTTCATCTTGTACTTTTACCAACACCCTGGTAAATGTATGAGTAAATGAATGAATATTGTGTGTGTGTATAAGTACAAGTGCGTGTGTTCTTTACCAGGTGTTAAAGAGTGAGTGAACAGCAAGCAATATGCCTGGTTCTTTCTAGCTGTTTATCACATCACCTGATAATTATTATGTGGATTAATAATGAGTTATTAGTTCATCCATCTACTTATTTATTTACTACTACATACACATTTCAACACAACTACACGTACATGTGGCTCTAATAAATACGTGTTTAAGAATGAGTAAAACCATAAATAATATAGAAAGATGCTAATGTTGAAAAAGAGCTAGGGAGGGAGAAGAATTTAATGATTGAAATTTGATTAAAAATAAGTATGTAATAGAAAAATGAAAAAAAAACCTAAAAAAAATTAATTCAAAATATAAAGAATACAAAGAATGATACTGAAATATTTTGTAATTTTAAGATAATAAAATCAGCTAATCTTATATTTTTGTAAAAAAATTTCCAGAAAAAACAACAAAAATTCGATAAATTTTTCCCAAATTTGTATCTCTACATGTTAAAATGCTCAAATACTGGCTAAATAATAATTTAAGCTCATTTGGTACTTTTAAGAAAAGTACCAAAATGTTCGTTAAGTCGATTTTTCAACAAAATATGTTAAGAACTTCATATAAAATATTATAAAACTCAATAATAGTAACAAATTAATACAAAAATTGTGAAATGTGGATGATTTGGTACTTTTTTATTTGAAAAAAGCCATTTGGTACATTTTGAAAAATACCAAAAACTTTAATTAAACTCCATTTATATAAAATTAATGTTAAAAACTGTATTATGAATACCTTAGAGACTTTTGGTACTTTTATGAAAAGTACCAAAGGCTTCATTAAGTACCTTTTCCAACAAAATATGTTAAGAAATTCATATAAAATGTGATAAAATTTTATAATAATAACAATATAATATAAAATATGTAAAATGTGGCTCATTTGGTACTTTTTTGATTGAATAGAGCCATTTGGTACTTTTTGAAAAATACCAAAAACTTTAATTAAACTCCATTTATATAAAATTGATGTCAAAACTTGTCTTATGAATTCCTTAAAGACTTATGGTACTTTTAAGAAAAGTACCAAGAGGTTCATTAAGTACTTTTTCCAACAAAATATGTTAAGAAATTCGTATAAAATGTGATAAAATTTTATAATAATAACAAATTAGTATAAAAAATGTAAAATGTGGCTCATTTGGTACTTTTTTTGAATGAATAGAGCCATTTTGTACTTTTTTAAAAATTCCAAAAACTTTAATTAAACTAACTTTATATAAAATTAATGTTAAAAACTGTATTATGAATACCTTAGGGACTTTTGGTACTTTTAAGAAAAGTACCAAAAGGTTCATTTAGTACCTTTTTCAACAAAATATGTTAAGAAATTCATATAAAATGTGATAAAACTCTATAATATTAACAAAGTAATAAAAAAATTGTGAAATATGGCTAATTTGGTACTTTTTTGATTGAATAGAGCCATTTGGTACTTTTTGAAAAATACCAAAAACTTTAATTAAACCGTCTTTATATTAAATTAATAGCAAAAACTGTCTTATTAATACCTTAGAGACTTATGGTACTTTTAAGAAAAGTACCAAAAGTTTCATTAAGTACCTTTTTCAATAAAATATGTTAAGAAATTTATATAAAATGTTATAAAACTTTTTAATATTAATAAATTAATACAAAAATTATGAAATTTTCATGATTTGGTACTTTTTTGATTGAATGGAGCCAATTGGTACTTTTTGAAAAATACCAAAAATTTTAATTAAACTATCTTTATATAAAATTAATGTCAAAAACCGTCTTATGAATTACTTAGAGACTTTTGGTACTTTTATGAAAAGTACCAAAAGATTCATTAAGTAATTTTTCCAACAAAATAAGTTAAGAAATTCATATAAAATGGGATAAATTTCTATAATATTAACAAATTAATACAATAATAGTGAAATTTTGCTGATATGGTACTTTTTTGTTAAAAAAAGCCATTTGGTACTTTTTGAAAAATATCAAAAACTTTAATTAAACTAACTTTATATAAAATTAATATCAAAAACTGTATTATGATTTCCTTAGAGACTTATGGTACTTTTATAAAAAGTACCAAAAGATTCATTAAGTACCTATTTCAGCAAAATATGTTAAGACACACTTATAAAACTGTAAATTAATTAAAAATAAATGAAAATTTTTTTAAATCTAGTTCATTTGGGAGTTTTTGTGTAAAAAAAATATCATTTGGTACTTTTTGTAAAGTACCAAAAGGTTTTATTAATTCGTAAAACTTTAAAATTAGCTTATCATAAGCATTATCCAGGCATTAATGTTATTTGGTACTTTTGTGGAAAATTTTTTTATTAACTTAAGACACTTTTTCTTTTCTTTTTATTCCAAAAAAATTAGTTTGTTTACAAATTAAAATTATACCCAAACACTCTAACTCTACAAGTGTAATTTTTTAAATATCATCCTTAAATATCCTATTACACCAGCTTAACCACTTAAATGAAACGTTAGAGCCACCATATAAATACACACAGCCAATAACAAAGACAAAGACTGGGAAAAAATAAAACTGGAAAACAATCCTTAGCACAAGCCAAAAATATTGCAACCGAAAAACAAACCACGTTCAGTTCAGTTTATTTTCAATTTTTATTATGCACACGCAACAAATGCAAGCTAAACATACAAAAATTACAACGTTTAAATATATATTTTGCAAATGCACTTAAAACAACAACAATAATCAAAACAGCGGGTACTAAACAATGCAAAAATGAAAAAATAAACAAACAACAAAAAAAAACAGAAACAGAAACCGTAACAAGGATATGCCCAAAATTAGAAAAAAACAATAACAACTACAGAGAAATGCAACAAGCCAATGTAATTATACACAAACAAACACAAAGCCAGTCACAGAGAAATGCATTGCACTCGTTTAGAGACTAAAAACAACAAAACAAAGCCAGTAATGAGCATCACACAGTACGAACGAGTAGTAGTAACAGTAGTAGTGTAATTGAAACGCATGGCAAGCCACCACATAAGGAAACAATTGAATGAATAATATTTTTGTTGTAATGCAAAAACATAACAGAACATATACACAAACATACATACTCTCTTACTCCCAAACTCTACAAAAAAAGAACTGTAAACATAATTTTACGAGAGTACGGTTAAGTATGAATGTAAGTACGAGTGTGATTTTCGGGATTTTTGCAAAGTACTCGTACTTAACAACACTTTACATACGAAATTACAACAAACACACACACATAACAGAATGCATTTTATTAAATGCAAAACAATAACAACAATAAGGGTAGGGAGAAAGAAGAGTGTAACAAAATGAAAAAGGGAAAGTGGCGAAAATTGCAAAAATCTTAAAATTTAACCAAACCACCACCTCTTTTTTGTTTTGTTTGCAAAACCAAATTGATAATTACACTTGAAACAAACATTGTTTCAACCTTCAATAGACCTTTTTTTGGCATTCTCTCCTTTGTTTTGCTGTGTTACTACTGTGAGTAATTGATCTCCTATTGATTTCGGTTTTGGCGCTAAACTGTAATAAATCTTTTATGCAAAAACCCTGCGAAAACAATAAAAGGTCAAAAGGGTAAGTAAAAAAAGGATTAAATATTTCATTTACAGCAATTATTAAAATAAACAAGGGGTTTTTTTATGGCAATAAATTCTCTGGGTGGTGTTTTGTTTAGAAATCAATCAGTGTTTTTGCAAATAAATAGTTTTATTGAATTTCATTTAGTGCGAAAATTATTTTTACAGCTTATTTTTGTTTTTTTCCACAAAGGAAATAAAAAAAGGGTTAAGTGGTTTTTTGTATTGTTGGAAAATTGACTAATGATGATGTGTTAAGTATCAACAAATGATTAATTGGTGTCAAATAGCTATGTAGAAAAGTCATAGAAAAATTTTAAAATTTGTAAATTTGTACTTTTATAAAAGTACTTTTTAACATTTTATTTAAATTTTTCCCTAAAAATTTGGGACTTTTTGCAAAATGTTAAAAAGGATAAAGTACCAATAAAATTTTAACTTTTATTTATTTATAAAAGTTAAACTTTCATTTATCAAAGTACCACTTTTTTTTTGGAAAAAGTATTCAATATTTTTTATCCCTTTTTTTAAAAAAAAGTACCAAATGACAAAATTATTTGAATTTGATTTTAACTTTTTTAATAGAAAATCTTAAATTTGTTGGCAAAATGTATCAAAATCATTCTATTTAGCAAAAAAAGTACCAAATAAAAATTAAGTTTTTAAATTTTAGGGAAAAGTACAAATTTGTTTTTATTATCTAAAAATTAAATGGTAATTTTTGCAAAAATTACCAAATAGAATGAACATTTTTATGCCTTTTTGATAAAGTATCTTTTTATCTCTTTTTAAAAAGTACTATAAAGTACTTTTTGCTCCCATTATGTAAAAAGTACCAACCAAAAAGTACTTTTTTCTTCATTATGCAACTTAGATCGAGAAAATCGGCCCATTTTGCATAAAATACCAAATAAAAAAGTACCTTTGTATGCCTTTTTGTAAAAGTACCAAATAAAAACTATTTTTTTTTATCGTTTTTGAAAAAGTACAAATAAGAAGTACCTTTTTATCTTTTAAAAAGTACCAAATAAAAAGTACTTTTTGCTCCCATTACGCAGTACCAAATTAAAATTTGAAATAGAAACATAGGTCGAGAAAATCGGCCATTTTTGCAAAAAGTACCAAATAGAAAGTATCTTTTTATATCTTTTTGGAAAAGTACCAAACAAAAAGTACTTTTTTTGGAAAAGTACCAAACAAAAAGTACTTTTTTTTAAAAAAGTACATTTTTACGCATTTTTTGGAAATGTACCAAAAAGTACATTTTTATACCTACTTGGAAAAGTACCTTTTTATCTCTTTTTAAAAAGTATCAAATAAAAATAATTTTGCTCCCATTATGCAAAAAGTATTAACTTAAAATGTTAAATAGCAACGTATGTAGGTCGAGAAATTCGGCCCTTTTTGCAAAAAGTACCAAACAAAAAGTACCTTTTTAAGCCTTTTAGGAAAAGTACCAAATAAATAGTACATTTTTTAAGCCTTTTTGTAAAAGTCCCAAATAAAAAGTTTAGTTTTTTCCTCCAATATGCAAAAAGTACCAAATTAAAATTTTAAATAGCAACTTAGGTGAGAAGTACCACATAAAAAGTACCTTTTTGTAAAAGTACCATATATAGAGCAGTTTTTGCTTCGATTATGCAAAAAGTTCCAAATGAAAAGTACGTTTTTATAACTTTTTGTAAAAGTATCAAATAAAAAGTACTTTTTTTTTTTTTTTTTTTTTCAAAAAATTATTTTTCTCGAAAAATTTTTTTTCTTAAAATTTTTTTCTTAAATTTTTTTTTTATTATTTTCACCATGAGCGGTAAGGGTAAGTACGTCATTCCGTTTGTAATTTCAACATTTTTCATTTGCCACTTCTTAAAGTAATTGGATCATTATAGATAGTGGAGTCGACATAGTTCTTCTATCCGTCTGTATGTTGAAATCAACTTTCCGTAGGCCCCAAATAACTTACATACATAATTCATACATCAATATAAACGCCATAGTTCCGATTTGATTGCTATTTAAAATCGAGAAAATCGGCCCACAAATAGCTGAGATATAAGCAAAAAACCACGACTACCTCGATTGTTTATCTATTTTTTTTATTTATAAAATAACTGGATTACTAAGTAATTAATATAGACAATATAGATATCTAATGATAGATATTTCAAAGACCTTTCCAATGAGGTATATAACGCCATAGTAATTCAGGCCGACAATGGATCAAAATCCGGAAAAAAAAATTTTAAATCGATTTTTTTTTATCCAAATTTTTTCATATTTCTCTCAATTCATTAATAATTTTTTTTTTAACCAAAATTTGTTTTTAAATTTTATTTCACCAAAAAATATTTTCAATCTTTGTCTTAAAGTATACTTGGTGACGATTATATAAAATTCGTCACTTCCAAATATAGCTTTCTTAATTGTTTAAAATAATATTCATTCAATTTCACAATAAAATCTTTATCTTTAACTTACAGCTTGATATTTATAATTTATTAACGAAATAAATATATTTCTTAATATTCATCAAAGCAAACAATTTTATCTATAGAATTTTATCAAAAACATAAAAGTTCATTTTTATAACAGGCTAAATGTTTTTGTCAATCTTTTAGAAATTTTAGTTAAACAAACAACAATTACAATAAAAAAATTTGTTAAGTAAATACCAGAGAGAGAGAGAGAGTACATAAATATTAAACAAACTAGAAATTAGAATGAAAATAAAAAAAATAACTGAAAAATACCTGTTAAAGGTACGTGTTGCACTTGTTATAATAATTGTCATCATACATTATGTAAGTGAGCTAATTTTGGAAAGATGATGATGATGAGTTGACGACAAATACTGATAATGACTAAAACAACAATAACAATAGGGACCTCACTTTTCAGCACTCTACAGGGGTTTATAATGCTGTATCTTCAAAATTTTCTAGATTTAATTGTTGGCTATTTCATATTTGTTTGTATTTGTAAGTAGAATTGTTAATGTTTTTTAGCACATGTATGTAGATTTATTTTCTTAATTTGTCTTAAAGATAACGCACAGTTACAGTTTTAGCTACTTACTTACTAATTTAATCGTATTTAGTTGTGTTCTAAATAAAGGGGTCATTGTAATTTTGTTGTTATTAAGACATTTTAATAGTTGAAATGTTGTCACTGTTTTAAAAATTAATTTTGAATAACGCTATGGGCTGGCTGGTTTTTATCTTTCAAAATTTTCTAGGCCACCTAAAGAGGTGAGAATTTTAGTAATTTTCTAAATATAAAATTATGATGGGACTGAGCAAGCATTTTCAAGATTTTATTTGTTTTTATAAACCTTAAAGTAGTAAGGTACTTTATGAGAGAGAATATAAATAAATTTTGTAAGAAAAGTAAACTGAAAGTTTTGAAGCTCTAAAAGACTAGACCAGAGACTCGACTAGAGACTAGACCAGAGACTAGACTAGAGACTAGACTAGAGACTAGACTAGAGAATAGACTAGAGAATAGACTAGAGAATAGACTAGAGACTAGACTAGAAACTTGACTAGGGACTAGACTAGAGACTAGACTAGAGACTAGACTTGAGACTAGACTAGAGACTAGACTAGAGACTAGACTAGAGACTAGACTAGAGACTAGACTAGAGACTAGACTAGAGACTAGACTAGAGACTAGACTAGAGACTAGACTTGAGACTAGACTAGAGACTAGACTAGAGACTAGACTAGACTAGAGACTAGACTAGAGACTAGACTAGACTAGAGACTAGACTAGAGACTAGACTAGAGACTAGACTAGAGACTAGACTAGAGACTAGACTAGAGACTAGACTAGAGACTAGACTAGAGACTAGACTAGAGACTAGACTAGAGACTAGACTAGAGACTAGACTAGAGACTAGACTAGAGACTAGACTAGAGACTAGACTAGAGACTAGACTAGAGACTAGACTAGAGACTAGACTAGAGACTAGACTAGAGACTAGACTAGAGACTAGAGACTACAATAGAGACTAGACTAGAGACTAGAATAGAGACTAGACTAGAGACTAGACTAGATACTCGACTAGAGACTAGAATAGAGACTAGAATAGAGACTAGAATAGAGACTAGACTAGAGACTAGACTAGAGACTAGACTAGAGACTAGACTAGAGACTAGACTAGAGACTAGACTAGAGACTAGACTAGAGACTAGACTAGAGACTAGAGACTAGACTAGAGACTAGACTAGAGACTAGACTAGAGACTAGACTAGAGACTAGACTAGAGACTAGACTAGAGACTAGACTAGAGACTAGACTAGAGACTAGAATAGAGACTAGACTAGAGACTAGAATAGAGACTAGACTAGAGACTAGACTAGATACTCGACTAGAGACTAGAATAGAGACTAGAATAGAGACTAGAATAGAGACTAGACTAGAGACTAGACTAGAGACTAGACTAGAGACTAGACTAGAGACTAGACTAGAGACTAGACTAGAGACTAGACTAGAGACTAGACTAGAGACTAGACTAGAGACTAGACTAGAGATTAGACTAGAGACTAGACTATAGACTAGACTAGAGACTAGACTAGAGACTAGAGACTAGACTAGAGACTAGACTAGAGACTAGACTAGATACTCGACTAGAGACTAGAATAGAGACTAGAATAGAGACTAGAATAGAGACTAGACTAGAGACTAGACTAGAGACTAGACTAGAGACTAGACTAGAGACTAGACTAGAGACTAGACTAGAGACTAGACTAGAGACTAGACTAGAGACTAGACTAGAGACTAGACTAGAGACTAGACTAGAGATTAGACTAGAGACTAGACTATAGACTAGACTAAAGACTAGACTAGAGACTAGAGACTAGACTAGAGACTAGACTAGAGACTAGACTAGAGATTAGACTAGAGACTAGACTAGAGACTAGACTAGAGACTAGACTAGAGACTAGAATAGAGACTAGACTAGAGACTAGACTAGATACTCGACTAGAGACTAGAATAGAGACTAGAATAGAGACTAGAATAGAATAGAGACTAGACTAGAATAGAGACTAGACTAGAGACTACACTAGAGACTAGACTAGAGACTAGACTAGAGACTAGACTAGAGACTAGACTAGAGACTAGACTAGAGACTAGACTAGAGACTAGACTAGAGACTAGACTAGAGATTAGACTAGAGACTAGACTATAGACTAGACTAGAGACTAGACTAGAGACTAGAGACTAGACTAGAGACTAGACTAGAGACTAGACTAGAGATTAGACTAGAGACTAGACTAGAGACTAGACTAGAGACTAGACTAGAGATTAGACTAGAGATTAGACTAGATACTAGACAAGAGACTAGACTAGAGACTAGACTAGACTAGAATAGAGACTAGAATAGAATAGAGACTAGACTAGAATAGAGACTAGACTAGAGACTACACTAGAGACTAGACTAGAGACTAGACTAGAGACTAGACTAGAGACTAGACTAGAGACTAGACTAGAGACTAGACTAGAGACTAGACTAGAGACTAGACTAGAGACTAGACTAGAGACTAGACTAGAGACTAGACTAGAGACTAGACTAGAGACTAGACTAGAGACTAGACTAGAGACTAGACTAGAGACTAGACTAGAGACTAGACTAGAGACTAGACTAGAGACTAGACTAGAGACTAGACTAGAGACTAGACTAGAGACTAGACTAGAGACTAGACTAGAGACTAGACTAGAGACTAGACTAGAGACTAGACTAGAGACTAGACTAGAGACTAGACTAGAGACTAGACTAGAGACTAGACTAGAGACTAGACTAGAGACTAGACTAGAGACTAGACTAGAGACTAGACTAGAGACTAGACTAGAGACTAGACTAGAGACTAGACTAGAGACTAGACTAGAGACTAGACTAGAGACTAGACTAGAGACTAGATTAGAATAGAGACTAGAATAGAATAGAGACTAGACTAGAATAGAGACTAGACTAGAGACTACACTAGAGACTAGACTAGAGACTAGACTAGAGACTAGACAAGAGACTAGACTAGAGACTAGACTAGAATAGAGACTAGACTAGAATAGAGACTAGACTAGAGACTAGACTAGAGACTAGACTAGAGACTAGACTAGAGACTAGACTAGAGACTAGACTAGAGACTAGACTAGAGACTAGACTAGAGACTAGACTAGAGACTAGACTAGAGACTAGACAAGAGACTAGACTAGAGACTAGACTAGAGACTAGACTAGAGACTAGACTAGAGACTAGACTAGAGGCGAAACTAGAGACAATACTAGATTCTACACTAGAGACTAAACAAGAGCTTGCAAAATCATTGGGAGCTACTCAATCAGCAATTTCAAAGCGTTTGCAATCAGCAGGATTCATCCAAAAGCAGTGAAATTGGGTACCATACGAATTGAAGCCAAGAGACCTTGTGTATGTCTGAAATGCTATAAAAGAAAATCATTTTTGTATCGAATCATTACTTGCGATGGAAAATGGATCCATTACGAAAACCCGAAGCGTAAGAGATCGTATGTGAAGCCTGATCAACCAGTCGAATCGACACCAAAGCCAAATATCCATGGCGCTTAGGTAATGCTCTGTATTTGGTGGGAGCGAAGGGGTCCTATCTATTTTGAGACGCTGAAATCAGAGGGAAACTGTATCAAACGTAACTGATTCGTTTGAAGCGAGCAATGGCCGAAAAACTCCCAGAATATGAGGCCAGACATGATACTGTAATATTCTATCATGGCAACGCTCGGCCTTATGTTAAAAAAGTATTTAGTAAGAAGTGGTTGGGAAGTTTTATAGTCCAGACCTTGCCACGTTCGAATACTATTTGTTTCGATCGATGCAGAACGCTCTCTCTGGGATACGCTTCACTTTTGAACAGAATATCCGATGTTTTCTTAAAACAAAACAATTTTTATAAATTTTTGTTTGCAATTTTAAAATCTTAAAAGAATTAAATAGATCAGTATTAAAAATCAGAAAGATCTTTTGATAAATGACTTATTTAGGAGCAACTGAGTTTGTCAGTCTCGGTAAAAATCTATTTTGCTGCTTTATAGATAAAATAAGTACAAATTTCTTATTTCTTGTCAGTTTCTTTAAATCATTTTCGTATTTCTATTTCATTATTATGAACAATTGCTTTTTCTTTTGTGCATTATTATGAATTATATTCATAAACATAAATCATAAAATGTTTTTTAGACTGCAGAATGAACCCTTCAATGATTTTAAATATTGTACAAACCAAAATAATATAGATTTATATCATTTACAGAAGCAGCAGCAACGGCAGTAGTTGCAATTGTAATTAATTTTCATAATTTCATTTACAGAAAGAATAAAGTAAATAACGAACGAACGAACAAACACCTTGACAATTAAACACCTTTGGCTTATTACCCAACGAAATAATACTTATTTCTTGAAAAGAAATCGAAAACAAACCCTTTAAAAGTTTGAAAAAGAAACACCCTTGACCGTAAACAGCAGCAATGTAAGGAAATAAATAAATGTATAGAGAGTAAAACTATAGAGTAACCCAGAGCTCGTTTGCATATGAAAGTGTCCTAATACAGGCGTTATTTTAATGTAGATGTGTGTGTGTGCATAAGATCCTTTCAATTTCTTGGCACAAAAGGAAACTGAAAAAGCAACACCTTTGAGTAGAAATACAAACTGCTTAAAGGAGGATCGCAAAAGGAAAAATGGAAAAATTATAATAATTAACAAAACTTTCAATTGAAGGCTATGAAGAAGGATACTTTAAAAGCAATGTAGCAGTAACATTCATGCTATTAAGCAATTCATTCTTTTGTTCTGGCAAGGACATCTGCTTATAAGTTTCAATTTCGATTTTCAATTCCTGTTGTTGGCTGCCTGGGTTTAATAAGAAAACGTAGTTCCTCAAAAACTACAGTTATTTAATTTATGCAAAAGTTTTTCGAAAATATTTCTCCATACATTTGTAGGAAAAATATAGCTTTGTTTAACATTTTCTTAAAATAAACAATCTATAATTTAAATTAGAAAACGTGGGAATTTTGTATTAAGCTAACATTTCTTATAATGGTCAACTAAAATACAAACAGTCAGCCCATCAATTGTCTAACAATCATTATTTGTAGATTATGGGGTCATACGTACTAATCAAATTTAAACAAAAAAAATATGAAAAAAAAACTAACAATTTGTAAGGTAATTTTATTAGGGAAAAAAATCCAGTAATTGTGTGTCTATAAGACCTCCCCAAGACACGCCATTTCATATAAAGAAAGAGTAGCCCACATTTTCAAACTCACTCACTCACACACAAACAATTAATATATTAAGAAAACAACAAAATACTAAACAAATACAAATGAAAAAAAAAATTATATAAAATACTGAATCAAAAGCGATTTCAAATTCCGAAACTAGGTCGTGCAAAAATACATAAAACATACATAAAAAACAAAACTATAATGGAAAAAAAATTGTCATAAGTATTATTAGCAACGAAAACAATTCAATCATTAAATAAAATAAAACATAATGAAATCAAAACTGTATAAATACACTTGGAGAAACTAATAAAGATTAGGATTAAGAGATGACCAAATAGAATCCTCATGAAATCCCAAGCAAAAACTGAAACTGAATCAAAAGACTAGAGATTAGACAAGAGACTAGATTAGAGACTAGACTAGAGACTAGACTAGAGACTAGACTAGAGACTAGACTAGAGACTAGACTAGAGACTAGACTAGAGACTAGACTAGAGACTAGACTAGAGACTAGACTAGAGACTAGACTAGAGACTAGACTAGAGACTAGACTAGAGACTAGACTAGAGACTAGACTAGAGACTAGACTAGAGACTAGACTAGAGACTAGACTAGAGACTAGACTAGAGACTAGACTAGAGACTAGACTAGAGACTAGACTAGAGACTAGACTAGAGACTAGACTAGAGACTAGACTAGAGACTAGACTAGAGACTAGACTAGAGACTAGACTAGAGACTAGACTAGAGACTAGACTAGAGACTAGACTAGAGACTAGACTAGAGACTAGACTAGAGACTAGACTAGAGACTAGACTAGAGACTAGACTAGAGACTAGACTAGAGACTAGACTAGAGACTAGACTAGAGACTAGACTAGAGACTAGACTAGAGACTGGACTAGCGAATAGACTAGAGACTAGACTAGAGACTAAACTAGAGACTAGACCAGAGACTAGACTAGAGACTGGACTAGAGACTAGACTAGAGACTGGACTAGCGAATAGACTAGAGACTAGACTAGAGACTAGACTAGAGACTAGACTAGAGACTAGACTAGAGACTAGACTAGAGACTAGACTAGAGACTAGACTAGAGACTAGACTAGAGACTAGACTAGAGACTAGACTAGAGACTAGACTAGACTAGAGACTAGACTAGAGACTAGACTAGAGACTAGACTAGAGACTAGACTAGAGACTAGACTAGAGACTAGACTAGAGACTAGACTAGAGACTAGACTAGAGACTAGACTAGAGACTAGACTAGAGACTAGACTAGAGACTAGACTAGAGACTAGACTAGAGACTAGACTAGAGACTAGACTAGAGACTAGACTAGAGACTAGACTAGAGACTAGACTAGAGACTAGACTAGATACTAGACTAGAGACTAGACTAGAGACTAGACTAGACTAGACTAGAGACTAGACTAGAGACTAGACTAGAGACTAGACTAGAGACTAGACTAGACACTAGAGTAGAGACTAGACTAGAGACTAGACTAGACACTAGACTAGAGACTAGACTAGAGACTAGACTAGAGACTAGACTAGAGACTAGACTAGAGACTAGACTAGAGACTAGACTAGAGACTAGACTAGAGACTAGACTAGAGACTAGACTAGAGACTAGACTAGAGACTAGACTAGAGACTAGACTAGAGACTAGACTAGAGACTAGACTAGAGACTAGACTAGAGACTAGACTAGAGACTAGACTAGAGACTAGACTAGAGACTAGACTAGAGACTAGACTAGAGACTAGACTAGAGACTAGACTAGAGACTAGACTAGAGACTAGACTAGAGACTAGACTAGAGACTAGACTAGAGACTAGACTAGAGACTAGACTAGAGACTAGACTAGAGACTAGACTAGAGACTAGACTAGAGACTAGACTAGAGACTAGACTAAAGACTAAACAAGAGAGGCTAGACTAGATACTTTTATAGTCTCTGTTCTATAGTATCTCGTCTCTCGTTTATAGTATCTCGTCTCTCATCTATAGTTTTTCATCTATATCCTCTCGTCTACAGTTTCTCGTTATAGTCTCGTCTATAGTCTCTGGTCCATATAGTCTTGTCTATATTCTTTCGTTTATAGTTTCTCGATATAGACTCGTCTATAATCTCGTCTATCTTATCTATAGTCTCGTCTACAATCTTGTATATAGACTCGTCTATAGTCTCGTCTACAATCTTGTCTATAGACTCGTCTATAGTCTCGTCTATAGTCTCGTCTACAATCTTGTCTGTAGACTCGTCTATAGTCTCGTCTCGTCTATAGTTTCGTCTATAGACTCGTCTATAGACTCGTCTATAGTCTCGTCTATAGTCTCGTCTCGTCTATAGTCTCGTCTATAGTCTCGTCTCGTCTATAGTTTCGTCTATAGACTCGTCTATAGTCTCGTCTCGTCTATAGTCTCGTCTCGTCTATAGTCTCGTCTCGTCTATAGTTTCGTCTATAGACTCGTCTATAGTCTCGTCTCGTCTATAGTCTCGTCTCGTCTATAGTCTCGTCTCGTCTATAGTTTAGTCTATAGACTCGTCTATAGTCTCGTCTCGTCTATAGTCTCGTTTATAGTCTCGTCTATAGTCTCGTCTATAGACTCGTCTATAGTCTTGTCTATAGTCTCGTCTATAGTCTTGTCTATAGTCTCGTCTATAGTCTCGTCTAAAGTCTTGTCTATAGTCTCGTCTATAGTAACGTCTATAGTCTCGTCTATAGTCTCGTCTATAGTCTCGTTTATAGTCTCGTCTATAGTCTCGTCTATAGTCTCGTCTATAGTCTCGTCTATAGTCTCGTCTATAGTCTCGTCTATAGTCTCGTCTATAGTCTCGTCTATAGTCTCGTCTATAGTCTCGTCTATAGTCTCGTCTATAGTCTCGTCTATAGTCTCGTCTATAGTCTCGTCTATACTGTCGTCTAGAGTCTCGTCAATAGTCTTGGCAATAGTCTTGGCAATAATATCTTCTCAACTCTCGTCCATTGTCTCGTCTATATTTTCTCGTCCATCGTCTCGTCTATAGTCTCTCTTTTGTAGTGTCGTCTATAGTCTCTCGTCTCGTCTATAATATCGTCCATTGTTTCGTCTATAGTCTCGTCTAAAGTCTCGTCTAAAGTCTTATCTAAAGTCTCGTCTAAAGTCTCGTCTATAGTCTCTCTTTTATAGTGTCGTCTATAGTCTCTCGTCTCGTCTATAATATCGTCCATTGTTTCGTCTATAGTCTCGTCTAAAGTCTCGTCTAAAGTCTTATCTAAAGTCTCGTCTAAAGTCTCGTCTATAGTCTCGTCTATAGTCTCGTCTATAGTCTCGTCTAGAGTCTCATCTAAAGTCTCGTCTAGAGTCTCGTCTATAGTCTTGTCTATAGTCTCGTCTATATTATTTCGTCTATATTTTCTCGTCTTTAGTTTCATCTATAGTCTCGTCTAAAGTCTCGTCTATAGTCTCTGTAATAATCTCGTCTCAACTCTCGTCTACAATCTCGTCCATTGTGTTGTCTATAGTTTCTCGTCCATCGTCTCGTCTATAGTCTCGTCTATCGTCTCGTCCATCGTCTCGTCTATAGTATTTCGTCTAGTATTTCGTTTCTCGTCTTTATATTCATAAAGCACTTTTCTATTATGTTTTGTTTTGAGAAAATATCTACTTTTAATGACTTTTCCATCAGTGTACCCACTAACCAGTATCTTAAATTAATGATTAAACATTTTTATTACAAGATTTTTTTCCCCTAGATTTCATATTTTTTTTTTTTTAAATCCATAAAAAATACTTGAGAAAATCACGCATTTGTGTCTCAAAACACCGCATGATGTTTGTTATAAACGCTGGGAAACTTTGATGGCAAAGTCAATGAATTGTATTAGATTTTCGTCATTAAAGTTACAACTACTAACTACACAAACCCTTTAGATAAAATGCGTTCTATATGTGGAGACGGCAATGATTTTTCCTAAGTTGCTATAGAATTTTCTTAAAGAACCTCTGGTTCTGGTCTATTAATTAAGTTAAGTTTTAGTTTTCAGTTTCTCTAGTACATAGTTTTTTTTTTTTATTATTATTACGAGTATATGAGGTTTGTTACAAGACCATAATTGTCTCATAAAATAATCTTTGGAAAAAAATCTTGACAAAAATGTTTTTGTTTACTGGGATGATGATGGTGGTGGTGGGGGTTTCTGTGTTAAAAGTTGTATTTTTCTTAACTAATAATTAACAATTTAAAGCTTAAATTGCCGACTTACTTTACCGCAATTGTAAGAAACTGTGTAAGAAAAAACAGAATTACGAAATATTGTTTTAATACGTCATGGGAATTTATTTCATTATTGTAACGTAATTTAGTACTTTTTGTTTTAGAGTTCAATTGTTTATTCATATAGAAACAGAAACAAAGATTTTCAATTTAAATTTAATATAATTATGTGTGTGTATTTTTTTCCAGTTTAAATTTAAATTTTTTTACCCACACTTTATGGCTCAAATTATATGCTGCTTTTTGTTAATTGCGAAAGACCATAATTTGATGATTATTATTATTATTGTTTGATTTTTAATACAAATATTTAGGAAAACTTTGAGGTAGAGTAAATTAAGCAAGGTCTAAAGATCGATTACTAAAGGCCTTGATAAAAAAAATAACGGAAAGCTGTAAGAAAAGCTTTAAGCTTTTTTCAAAATCAAGCTTTGCCCATAAAATTGAAAAATTCCTTTCCTATTTTTGCTTTGAAATTGATCTTTTTTTATATTCATCATTTTCTTTCAATTGAAATTCTCCATTTGAAAAATATTCAAACGTGGTTATAATCTCAAATACATGCTGTCTAAACACGTATTCGGATTGCTCTAGAAACTAATAAAAGATTTCCTATATAAATAAAATCATAGAAAAAGCCAACCTTTACACAAAAGATTGAGATTTTTGATTTTTCAGCAATGATAATGTTACAGAAATCCAAACAGAATGTATTATTTTTCTTTCACCCAGCACATTGACCATTGAACATGTTTATAGAGGCACTGAAACTAAATCATTTTACTATTTGAAATTCGAAGGGAAACCAGCAAACGTACGTAGTAGTCAGGAGATGCTTGGATGGAAAATTTCAATTGAAATGCAAATTGTAAGAAAGCTTTTGAAAACATAATCACGCTTGTTTAAATTACATTTAACTAATGTTTTTTTTTCTATTTAATAATATGAGATCAGTTGTGTATTGCTTTAGTCTGGAACAAAAGGTAATTTAAACCCTTGAAGTTGGAGTTTGAAATCAAATCAAGAAAACGTATAGACTTTAAATAGCTGTTTATAAAATGTATATGAAATGTAAAATAAATAAAAGATCATTGTGTTTTGTTGTTGCTAGTTTGTTTTTTTTTTTAAAAAAAAACTGACAACACTTTTTTGTGTCTAATAGATAAAAAAAAATTATAATAAGATACAACTACCAGATACTACTGTACACAATTTAACACTTTAAGGGGCAGGGGGGTTAAAAAAGCGCTTTTAATAAAGATATTATTTTATAGGCAAGAAAGTGCAGAAAACAAAGCACTAATAGTCTTGACTATGGCCTATTCACAGTCTAGACTATAGTCTAGTCATTGTCTTGACTATAGCAGGCGCGGATCCAGAGCGGGTGAAATAGGAAATCCCCCCCCTCCCAAAAACCGAAAAGTTTTCATATAAAAAAGGAATAAAAAGAAAAATGTAGAACAAATTTTAATTCCCCTCCCCCCAAATGGTTGACCAGGAACCGCGCCGGGACTTTATCATAGTTATAATTTCGACAATAAACTGATCATAGTCTCGACTATATTCTAGTAATAGCCTCAGATATAGTGCAGTCGTAATCTCGACTTTAGTCCATATAGTCTAGCCTCTAGTCTCGACAATAGTTTAGTCTCAAGTCTCGACAATAGTTTAACCTCAAGTCTCGATTATAGTCTAGTCTCGTTAGTAGTCTCTAGTCTCGTCTCGATTCTCGTCTCAATTCTAGTCTTCTCTCTAGTCTCGTCTATAGTATCGTCTCTAGTTTCGTCTCTTGTCTCGTCTATAGTTTCGTCTCTTGTCTCGTCTCTAGTCTCGTCTATAGTCTCGTCTCTAGTTTCGTCTCTAGTTTCGTCTCTAGTCTCGTCTCTACTTTCGTCTCTACTTTCGTCTCTAGTCTCGTCTCTACTTTCGTCTCTAGTCTTGTCTCTTGTCTCGTCTCTAATCTCGTCTATAGTTTCGTCTATAGTATCGTCTCTAATCTCGTCTATAGTTTCGTCTCTAATCTCGTCTTTAGTTTCGTCTCTAATCTCGTCTATAGTATCGTCACTAGTCTCGTCTCAAGTATCTTGTCTCGCCTCTAATCTCGTTTCAAGTCTCGCTTCTTGTTTCGTCTCAAGTCTCGTCTCTTGTCTAGTCTCTAGTTTCGTCTCTAGTCTTGTTTGTAGTTTCGTCTCTAGTCTAGTCTCTAGTTTCGCCTCTAGTCTCGTCTCTAGTAACATCTCTAGTAACATCTCTAGTCTCGTCTCTAGTCTAGTATCGTCTCTAGGCTCGTCTCATGTCTAGTTTATTCTCTAGTCTCGTCTATAGCATCGTCTCTGAACTTATTTATAATCTCGTCTCTTGTCTCTTCTATAAAATCGTCTCTAGTCACGCTTATAATTTCGTCTCTTGCCTCGTCTATAGAATCATGTATAGTCTCGTCTATAGTCTCGTTTATAATCTCTATTCTTGCCTCTAGTCTCATATATAGAATCGTATCTAGTCTCGTCTCTCGTCTCTCATCTCGTCTCTATTCTCGTATTTGGTCTCGTATCTAGTGTCTAGTCTCGTCTCTAATCTCGTCTATAGTATCGTCTCTATTATCGTGTCTAGTCTCGTCGCTAATCTCGTCTATAGTATCGTGACTAGTCCCATCTATAGTATCGTCTCTATTCTAGTGCCTAGTCTCGTCTCTAATGTCGTCTATAGTATCGTCCTTAGTTTCGACTCTAGTTTCGTCTCTAATCTCGTCTATAGTATCGTTTATAGTCTTGTCTCTAGTCTCATCTTTAGTCTCGTCTCTACTCTCGTCTATAGTATCATATCCAGTCTCGTCTCTATTGTCATCTCTAGTCTCGTCTCTCTTCTTTTCTTTAGTCTCGTCTCTAGTTTTATCAATAATTTCGTCTCTAGTCTCGATTGTAGACTAGTCTCTCGTCTCTCGTCTCGCCTATAGTCTAATATTTTATCCTTTAGTCTAGTCTCACCTATAGTCTAGTCTGATCACTATTATAGTTTTACCACTGAATTTTATTGCTCTTTTAAGGGGTTAATTTTCTCTATCAGTTATTTATGTTTTCTTGTTTTGCAAATCCTATTATTATCTGCAAATTTGTTATTGTTGCTATTTGTTTTAAAAGAGTATTTAGTAACAAAATATTGTTTTATATTTGTTTAAAACAATAATAACCAAACGATATCCAATGACTTCAACCTCAATTTGTAGAAAACCCCCCTCCACCTCCACCAACTGCCAGCAAATCTTGCTGTATCACTAACAGTTAAAATAAATTTTGTTGTCGTCAGAGAAAAAACAATTCTCCACTGTTTAATGTTAGCTAATTGTTTATTTCATTTAAATAGCTGCTAGATGTTGTAGTTGTCATCATTGAAATCCATATAAATAATTTCAGTGATTTTTATTTAAATTTTTTTGCCATTTCAACACATCTCCAATCATCATCTTCATATCACATGTCTCTCGGTTTGAAAACAGTAAGATTATTTATTATTTTTTGTGTTGAAATGTTTAATGTTATTTGAATAATGGAGACGTAATTAGAACGCCTAGACTTAATTTTTGTATAAAGTTAAGTTCTTAGATATTGGCTACCTAGTGTAGGGTATTTTTAGATTTTTGTTTAAAGATTAAATTCCTATCATATGTTAGCATTTGATAGCACAAGAGCTTTTGAAAAACATTTGAATTTTGTTTTTTTTTGTTGTATGGTGTCATAAATTGTGTGGGAGAATGTTTATTTAGCAGATAAAATATTTTTGTAATTAGGGAAAATTTTATTTATAATAAACTAGTTGTAATTGAGAAGAAAACAGAGCATGATCAAGACAAATGTAATAATAGTAAATGAAATTTGTTTATAAAAACAGAAGGTTAATGAAAACTCAAAGCAAAATGTGCTTTATTTCAGTTAGAACAAATTCTTAGATTTAAAGCGAAATAAGCTAAGCAAACAACATTTATTTGGTGTATAGTCTCGTCTCTTCTATAGTATCGTCTAGTCTCGTCTATAGTTTCGTCTCTAGTCTCTTCTATAGTATCGTCTCTAGTCTCGTCTCTAGTATCGTCTATAGTCTCGTCTATAGTTTCGTCTCCAGTCTCTTCTATAGTCTCGTCTATATTATCGTCTATAGTATCGTCTCGAGTCTCGTCTCTAGTATCGTCTATAGTCTTGTCTCTAGTCTCGTCTCGAGTCTCGTCTATAGTCTCGTCTATATTATCGTCTATAGTATCGTCTCGAGTCTCGTCTCTAGTATAGTCTATAGTCTTGTCTCTAGTCTCGTCTCGAGTCTCGTCTATAGTCTCGTCTATATTATCGTCTATAGTCTTGTCTCTAGTCTCGTCTCGAGTCTCGTCTATAGTCTCGTCTATATTATCGTCTATAGTATCGTCTCGAGTCTCGTCTCTAGTATCGTCTATAGTCTTGTCTCTAGTCTCGTCTCGAGTCTCGTCTATAGTCTCGTCTATATTATCCTCTATAGTATCGTCTCGAGTCTCGTCTCTAGTATCGTCTATAGTCTTGTCTCTAGTCTCGTCTCCAGTCTCTTCTATAGTCTCGTCTATATTATCGTCTATAGTATCGTCTTTAGTCTCGTCTCTAGTATCGTCTATTGTCTCGTCTATAGTTTCGTCTCCAGTCTCTTCTATAGTCTCGTCTATATTATCGTCTATAGTATCGTCTCGAGTCTCGTCTCTAGTATCGTCTATAGTCTTGTCTCTAGTCTCGTCTCGAGTCTCGTCTATAGTCTCGTCTATATTATCGTCTATAGTCTTGTCTCTAGTCTCGTCTCGAGTCTGGTCTCTAGTATAGTCTATAGTCTTATCTCTAGTGTCGTCTCTAGTCTATAGTATCGTCTCTATTCTCGTCTCTAATCTCGCCTCTAGTCTCGTCTATAGTCTTGTCTATAGTCTCGCCTCTAGTCTCGTCTATAGTCTCGCCTCTAGTCTCGTCTATAGTCTAGTCTATAGTCTCGTCTATAGTCTCATCTTTAGTCTCGTCTATAGTCTCGTCTATAGTCTTGTCTCTAGTCTCGTCCTAGTATGTTCTATAGTCTTGTCTCTAGTCTCGTCTATAGTCTCGTCTTTAGTCTCGTCTCTAGTATCGTCAATAGTCTCGTCTTTAGTCTCGTCTTTAGTCTTGTCTCTAGTCTCGTCTCTAGTATCGTCAATAGTCTTGTCTCTAGTCTCGTCTCTAGTATCGTCTTTAGTCTTGTATCTAGTTTCGTCTATAGTCTCGTCTTTAGTACGTCTACAGTCTTGTCTCTAGTATCGTTTATAGTTTTGTCTCTAGTCTCGTCTCTAGTCTCGTATATAGTTTCGTCTCTATTCTCGTCTCTAGTCTCGTCTCTATTCTTGTCTATAGTCTTGTCTATAGTCTCGTCAATAGTCTTGTCTATAGTCTCGTCAATAGTCTCGTCTCTAGTCTCGTCTCTAGTCTCGTCTCTATTCTCGTCTCTATTCTTGTCTATAGTCTTGTCTATAGTCTCGTCTATAGTCTTGTCTATAGTCTCGTTTATAGTCTCGTCTGTAGTCTCGTCTATAGTAGTATCGTCAATAGTCTCGTCTTTAGACTCGTCTATAATATCGTCAATAGTCTTCTCTCTATTCTCGCCTCTTGTATCGTCAATAGTCTCGTCTTTAGTCTTGTCTATAGTCTTGTCTCTAGTGTCGTCTCTAGTATCGTCTATAGTCTCGTCTCTAGTTTCGCCTCTAGTTTCGTCTCTAGTCTCGTCTCTATTCTTGTCTATAGTCTTGTCTATAGTCTCGTCTATAGTCTCGTCTATAGTCTCGTCTATAGTCTCGTCTATAGTCTCGTCTATAGTCTCGTCTATAGTCTCGTCTATAGTCTCGTCTATAGTCTCGTCTATAGTCTCGTCTATAGTCTCGTCTATAGTCTCGTCTATAGTCTCGTCTATAGTCTCGTCTATAGTCTCGTCTATAGTCTCGTCTATAGTCTCGTCTATAGTCTCGTCTATAGTCTCGTCTATAGTCTCGTCTATAGTCTCGTCTATAGTCTCGTCTATAGTCTCGTCTATAGTCTCGTCTATAGTCTTGTCTGTAGTCTCGTCTCTAGTATCTTCTATAGTCTTGCTAAGCATACAAAATTAATTTGGTTGTACTTATTTTGAATAGAGATCTTTTTTTAAAAAAGCTGGACTTCCAAATCTCAATGTAAACGAAATAAGCATACAGCATTCATTTTGTAGGAATTTATTTCTTCAAAAATCCAATTAGCTTAAAATGGTTTTAATGATTTTTTGTAAGGTTTCTCTGCAACTTGTTTCTTTATTCAAATGTCATAAAAATTTATTTAATATTTTCTAAATGAATAATTTTCATTTTATTTATTATTTTTGATGGTTGGCCTATCAATTGGTTTTCCTAAGTTGTTTGGAAATTGCAATAGCTGGCATTTGAAAAATTACTTTCAATTATTTTTATGCAAAAGTAATTTGCATATTTTATTTCAAAATATTTCAAATTGATAAAGAAGATGAGCAGCTAAAAACAAATTAACAAGATTTCTGTGTTAAAATAGTGCTGCTGTATGTCAAGGGTTGTTGTTTTTAGAAAAGGTCATATAAATCGAAATAGCAATCATTTGCATTAGACAAACAAACATAGAGACGGAGAGAGAAAAATAGAAACCCTGCAAGGATTTGTTATAATATGACCTCTTGTTTGTATAAAGGTTGCAAAGAGCTGAAACAAAAATTAAACATTTGGCATTTATAGGTGGTAAACGAGCAGCAATATCCCCTAAGGATGCAATTGATATGAGTCTAATATTTATTCCTTACTCAGCTACTGATAATGCTGAATTTTGGCTATCTGTTGTAAGAGTACATAAATATAATGATGGGGTGTTAGACAAGTTTTTTTAAAAAAAAATAACAAACAAACAGCCACATTAATTACCACTCAATATTTTGTTGTATATTTCAAAATTTAAAAAAAATGTTTTAAAAACAAAAACACCGGCATATGTAACGCTCATAAATCTCAAACATCAATGTTTTATTAAATTGCTTTTGATTTACTTGCTAAATATGCAAATTTTCTGTTTCTTTCATCTCTGCTTAATACTAGGAAAATAATCATCATAATTGTTTATTGGTACTTTGTGTATAGAACAAATAAAAGCACAACAACCAACTGCTAAAAATATAAAATCTAATAGAAACGTTTATCTTGAATTGATAAATCTATGGCATACTTTAGCATACTTGCTAGTTTAAACAAGCATTTGCATCTATATCTAGTGGTTGT
This sequence comes from Calliphora vicina, assembly GCF_958450345.1. Taxonomy (NCBI): domain Eukaryota; kingdom Metazoa; phylum Arthropoda; class Insecta; order Diptera; family Calliphoridae; genus Calliphora; species Calliphora vicina. The sequence continues at coordinate 120,336,496 of NC_088783.1, forward strand.
CTAGATACTTTACACGTTTTATGCATAAAATATTTGCCGTAGCTGGTAAAAATAAAATGCACCGTTATATGGTCTACGTGCATTTACATTTATACAATTGTATCTTTAAGATACACACGGATACAAATACAAATACCTGATGTTATAATTTACTTGGTAAGAAATGAAATGCATAGTACTTATTTCAAATGTGGCATGCTTAACTATTTTAAAGAGTTTTGAATTAGTTTAAGTCATATATGACAACTAAGATGACAGGACTAATTCAAAATGTTATAAAGAAGTTTGAAATTAAAAGAGCCAGGTGAACAGAGAATATGTCTCTGAAATTGTCAATTGTTTTCTAGTAAATTTTCTTATTTTTAAGACTTATAAAGGAGTGACTATTGATAAGATTGCTTAAATTTGAGAAATTTGTCATGTCACTATTTTGTCACTCTTTTGTTTTTATAGAACATTAAAGGTTTTCTTGTTCTAAATATAATTGGTTCAAGCTTTTTGTTTTTTAAATATAAAAATTTCAAAATTTGATTTGAAATTGACAACTTTGTCATGTCACTATTTTGTCATGTTTTTTTAATTATTAATGAAATTTAAGGATTTTTGAGTTTACACATTAATTTAATCATGATTTTTGCATTTTATACACAAACATTTGATCATTTTGTTTATTTAAGACAATTTTGTCATGTCACTATTTTGTCATATTTTCTGTTATTACAAAATTTTAAGGTTTTTTTTTATTTTTAATCAATATTTTTTATGTATTTTTTATTTCAAATATAAAAATATATTATTTTGATCAAAACTTAAAATTTTGTCATGTCACTATCTTGTCATAATTTTGATTTCTACAGGAATTTAAAGATTTTTTTCCTTTTAATCCATATTTTTAATATAGTTTGTGTTTAAATTAGAAAAATGTTTTAATTTTAATAAAAACTTAAAATTTTGTCATGTCACGATTTTGTCACTTTTATGCTTTTTAAGGGAATTTAAAGATTTTTCTAAATTTTTAATTCATATTTTTAATATATTTTGTGTTTAAATTAGAAAAACATTAATTTTGATAAAAACTTGAAATTTTGTCATGTCACCTTTTTGTCATCTTTTGATTTTTGAACAAAATTAAAGAATTTTTAGCTTATATGACTATTTTTTTGTTAGATTTTGAATTTAGATAAGAGAAATGTATTTATTTTTAATAAAACTGGAAATTTTGTCATGTCACTTTTTTGCCATATTTTGGATTATTCCGAAAATTTTAAGACTTTTGTGTTTTAAAATTAATATATAATAAAAATATTTTATAACTGTGTTAAAAACTGAACATTTTATCATATTTTCCATTTTTACAGGAATTTGAATTTTTTTTATTTTTAAAAACATCAAATTTTGTCATGTCACGATTTTGTCACTTTATAGCTTTTTAAGGAATTTAAAGATTTTCATGTTTGAAAATCAAATGTTGAAGGTATTTAGTATTTAAATTGAAAAATACAATAATTTTGTTTAATAATGGAAAATTTTGTCATGTCACAAATTTGTCATCTTTGAAATTTTTAATTTTAGATTGAGTTTCTGTAGAATTTTGTTGTTAAATTAAAATGTTTAATAATTCTGATTTATATTGACAATTTTGTCATGTCACTTTTTTTGTTTTTGAAGGAAATTTAAAGATTTTTGTGTTTTAAAATCAATTAAATTATTAAAATTGTTAATATTAAATAATTTTGGTTAATATTGAGAACTTTGTCATGTCACGATTTTGTCACTTTTTTGTTTTTGAAGGAAATTTAAAATTTTCTGTGTTTTAAAATCAATTTTCGAAAGCATTTATTATTAAAATTGGAAATATTTAATAATTTTATTTAATATTGACAATTTTGTCTTTCCACGATTTTGTCACTTGTATCAAATTTTGAAGGTATTTATTATTTAAAGTGAAAAAATTTTATTTATATGGAAATTTTGTCATGTGACAAATTTGTAATTTTTGAAATTTTTAAGGAAATTTAAGGATTTTTGGAAAATTAAATTAAGTTTCTATAGAATTATGTTGTTAAATTAAAAATTATAATAATTTTGATTAAAATTAAAAATGTTGTCATGTCACAATTTTGTCACTTTTTTAGTTTTTAAAAGAAATTTAAAGATTTTTGTGTTTTAAAATCAATTTTTTAATGCATTTATTACAAAAATTGGAAATTTTTAATAATTTTGTTTAATATTGACAATTTTGTCATGTCACGATTTTGTCACTTTTTAATTTTTAAAGGAAATTTAAAGAATTTTGTGTTTTAAAATGAATTTTTGAAAGCATTTAATATTTAAATTAAAAAAATGCAATAATTTTGTTTAATATTGAAAATTTTGTCATGTCACTTTTTTGTCATCTTTTTTATTTTTGAGGAAATTTAAAGATTTTTGTAATCTAAATTAAATTTGTTGATGTTTTAGGAATTTTAATTGCTTAATTTTAATAATTTTTAAGTTTTAAAATCAATTTTTTATGCATTTAATTTTAAGGAAATTTAAAGGAAATTTAAAGATTTTTGTGTTTTTAAATCAATTTTTTAATGCATTTATTACAAAAATTGGAAATTTGTAATAATTTTGTTTAATATTGACAATTTTGTCATGTCACGATTTTGTCACTTTTTTGTTTTTAAACGAAATTTAAAGATTTCTGTGCTATAAAATGAATTTTTGAAAGCATTTAATATTTAAATTGAAAAAATGCAATAATTTTGTTTAATATTGAAAATTTTGTCATCTTTTTTTATTTTTGAGGAAATTTAAGGATTTTTGTAATCTAAATTAAATTTGTTGATGTTTTAGGAATTTTAATTGCTAAATTTTAATAATTTTGTTTGAAATTGACAACTTTGTCATCAATTTGGTTTTTGTCTTAACTTTAAGTAATGAAGCAAAAATGGAAGCTAAAAGGTTTTTCAAGGTTTTTATATCTAGATTTGATAAGAACTCTTTATTTGTTAACATCTGCTTCGTTTTTCCCAAACAACCAAATATTGTCATCAATAAATCAAGATATGAAAAAAATAGATTTATCCAAAAATAAATTAATTTTTTGAAGACACTCTTCACAAATCATTCAGGCGAAATGGTTATATTTCTTACACCCTGCTATCATCAATATGCAACAAAAAACATCTCTTATAATATGCAAATGTTCCAGAAATATGTATTTAACAGATTATCATATGAATTGAATATGATGAAAATATATGGACACGGCTACAATACTGAAAAACAATGAAACTAAAAAAACACAACACACAAACAGTCAATCAATAGCTAGGCAGGACGCGAATTCTCAAATTCTATCTATCACAGGAATTCAGTTCCAGTGCATATGTAATTATGAGAAACTAAAAAACCCAATATGCAAATTAGTTTTATTGAAGGACAAATTTTGAAAAGGAAGTGGAATCTACTTTAAGACACAAACAGGCATCTGTGTTACAAAAAAATATTTATAAAAAAAAAACTGCAGCTTGTGTTTAAGAAATATAATTTACTATTGATATGCAAATTTTTGTTGAAATGAAATTTAATCGTAAAATATTGAGGGCAGTTTGATCAGCTACAAAGAAGTAGCAAAAGAAATCAGGTAAAATTAAACTAAACCACCCCTTTCGTTCAGCAATGTAATATATTTAAGATGATCATTTAGAGTTTTGGTTTATTTTTTTTGTTATAAACGAAAGTTATTGATACTCCTATCAATTGGCGATAATGCAATTTTTCATTGATTTGCAAAAATCCTTTCTTTCATTCTTTTCCCATTGTTCTTCTACAATTTGCCATTTATGAAAGAAAGTGTGGTGAAAATATCCTTTTGTCTGTCTATTGTAAGAGAAGAAAGTATTTTGGCGAATATTTATTGCTTTGACAGGGATTACAATTAAAAAGGGTTTTGCCAACAATTACTTAGCTGAAGGAAAACAATGCTCTAGGTTTGCAAATATTGCCGCATTTCAACACAGATCTTTAGTTATTGTTAGAGATTCTTGTGATGCTTCTTTGTTTTTGTTTTTTTTTTTGCAGCACTTTGATGACATTGAGTGAGTGATTTATCTGGTTAAAGAGATCTCTCTTTTTTTTGCTCTTCTTTAAGTATTTTATATTTTATTATTATAATTTTGCTGTAGCTGTAGTAGTTATAAAGCCGCCTTTAACTTTTAAGCCCATACTCTTGAGATTTTTCTATTTATTTTTTGTTGTTGTTACTGGAACTAGTGCGTGCTCTAGGCTTTAATTAAGTTTTCTATAAAAGTGTTTTTTTTTTTGACAAATTTCAACTTCTTGTGCTTTAAATACAGGAGAGACAAAACAAAAAAGTAGTGTATGGTTGTTGCAGATCATCTGTATTATTTATATATAAAGTTAAAGAGTTGTAAAGTTAATAAGGTGCACTTAGAGAAACTGTCAGAAGAAAATTTTAAATTAAAAGCAGATAAATCCATTAATTTCTTAATAAACCAACAAAAATGAGGAAATTTTTCATTTATCATCAAAATTATAGAAATGTTTCCAAAAACCTTTAAATTACGTTAAAAACTTAAATGATGACAAATTTGTGACATGACAAAATTCTCAATATTCAACAAAATCATTGAATTTTTCCAATTTATATAATAAATGCTTTCGAAATTGATTTTAAAACTTGAAAATATTTAAATTTCCTTAAAAAACTAAAAAAGTGACAAAATGGTGACATGACAAAATTCTCAATATTAATGAAAATCATTGCATTTTTCCAATTCATATAATAAATGCTGCCGAAAATTGATTTTAAAACATAAAAATCTTTAAATTGTTTTAAAATACAAGAAAGTGACAAAATCGTGACATGACAAAATTCCTAATATTAAACAAAATTATGGAATTTTTTAAATTTATATAATAAATGCTCTGGAAAATTGATTTTAAAACATGAAAATATTTAAATTACCTTAAAATACAAGAAAGAGACATGACAAAATTTAAATTTCCATAAAATAAAAGAAAGTGACAAAATCGTGAAAAATATTTAATATTAAAAATTATTAAATATTTCCAATTTTAATAATAACTGATTTCGAAATTGATTTTAAAACCAAAAATTTCATAAAAAACCAAAAAGTCACAAAATAATGACATGCCAAACTTGTCAATATTGATAAAAAAGATTAAATATATTCAATTTAATAATAAATCCTTTCGCAAATTGATTTTAAAACCAAAAAATTTTAAAAATTCCATAAAAAACAAAAAAGTGACAAAGTCGTGACATGACAAAATTTACAATATTAAACAAAATCATTGAATTTTTTCAGCTTATATAATAAATGCTTTCAGAAATTGATTCCAAAACACAGAAAACTTTAAATTTCCTTTCAAAACCAAAGTGACAAAACAATGACATGACAAAGTTGTAGATTTAAACAAAATTTTTATATTTTCGAAATTGAAATACAAACTGCAAAGGAAACTAAATTTTAGAATTCTAAAATTTTTCAGTTTCGTCAAAAATAAAAAACATGACAAAATAGTGAAATGACAAAGTTGTCAATGTAAAACTAAATTATTAAATCTTATCTAAATAAAATATATTAAAAAATTGATTTTAAAACATGCAAATTTCGAAATTTCCTTTAGAAACAAAAAAGTGACAAAATCGTGACATGACAAAGTTGTCAAGATTAATCAAAATCATTAAATCTTACACACTAAAATAACAAATGCATTCGAAAATCAATTTCAAAACACAAATTTCGTTAACTTTCAGTTAAACACAAAAATGTGTCAAAACAATGACATTTTCATGTTTTTAAAAAAAATTTTGAAATTTATCAAAATTTTGCAAAAATTAGTTTGTTTAAGAAACCAAACTAATTAAATTTCTTTAAATAGAAAACGATGACAATAGAAAAAAGTGACATGACATTTTTGTTAACAAAATTACCATGAGTTTATAGTCGAGTCTATAGATGAGTTTATAGTCGAGTCTATAGACGAGTTTATAGGAGAGTTTATAGTTGAGTCTTTAGACGAGTTTATAGTCGAGTCTTTAGACGAGTTCATAGTCGAGTTTACAGACGAGTTTATAGTCGAGTCTATAGACGAGTTTATAGTCGATTCTATAGACGAGTTTATAGTCGAGTCTATAGACAAGTTTATAGTCGAGTCTATAAACGAGTTTATAGTCGAGTCCATAGACGAGTTTATAGTCGAGTCTATAGACGAGTTCATAGTCGAGTCTATAGACGAGTTCATAGTCGAGTCTATAGATGAGTTTAGTCGAGTCTATAGATGAGTTTAGTCGAGTCTATAGACGAGTTCATAGTCGAGTCTATAGACGAGTTCATAGTCGAGTCTATAGACGAGTTTAGTCGAGTCTATAGATGAGTTTAGTCGAGTCTATAGATGAGTTTAGTCGAGTCTATAGATGAGTTTAGTCGAGTCTATAGACGAGTTCATAGTCGAGTCTATAGACGAGTTCATAGTCGAGTCTATAGACGAGTTCATAGTCGAGTCTATAGACGAGTTCATAGTCGAGTCTATAGACGAGTTCATAGTCGAGTCTATAGACGAGTTCATAGTCGAGTCTATAGACGAGTTCATAGTCGAGTCTATAGACGAGTTTAGTCGAGTCTATAGATGAGTTTAGTCGAGTCTATAGATGAGTTTAGTCGAGTCTATAGACGAGTTCATAGTCGAGTCTATAGACGAGTTTATAGTCAAGTCTATAGACGAGTTTATAGTCAAGTCTATAGACGAGTTTATAGTCAAGTCTATAGACGAGTTCATAGTCGAGTCTATAGACGAGTTCATAGTCGAGTCTATAGACGAGTTCATAGTCGAGTCTATAGACGAGTTCATAGTCGAGTCTATAGACGAGTTTATAGTCAAGTCTATAGTCTATAGACGAGTTTATAGTCAAGTCTATAGACGAGTTTATAGTCAAGTCTATAGACGAGTTTATAGTCAAGTCTATAGACGAGTTTATAGTCAAGTCTATAGACGAGTTTATAGTCAAGTCTATAGACGAGTTTATAGTCAAGTCTATAGACGAGTTTAGTCGAGTCTATAGATGAGTTTAGTCGAGTCTATAGACGAGTTCATAGTCGAGTCTATAGACGAGTTCATAGTCGAGTCTATAGACGAGTTCATAGTCGAGTCTATAGACGAGTTCAAAGTCGAGTCTATAGACGAGTTCATAGTCGAGTCTATAGACGAGTTCATAGTCGAGTATACAGGCGAGTTTATATTAAGATTTTTAAGTTATTACTACATGATCGTGAGGCTCAACTATTGATTTTGCATTTGTTTATTTTTTGAATTTCTCAACTTTTGTTTTAGTGTATAATTTATTTGTTTGTTTTACAAGATTCTGATGCCTTCCTTGTCAGTCTTCTCGTTCTGCTGTGCTTCTCATTTTTGTTCCATGATTTTTTATTATTATGATCACTCAAAGATCTTTTACACATACACACACAGGCAAACAGAAAAAAAATAGTGTCTTTCTTTTGAAATTTATTGAATGCGTGTTATGTGTGTTTGTCACGCCGCTACGTGATCACCCATCAAGGTGTAATAATTTTTATTAAAGTTTTTCCATTTCTGTTGCAGTATTTCCATCATATATTAAAACAGAAAACAAAACCCAACAAAATGATGACAATAAAAACCAAAATCTACATACAATATATTCTTTTATTTTTTATTTTTGCTTTAACTTACAATATGAATTACGAGTATATTGTATGAACTGAACTAAAAATGAAATGAAAAATGTTGTGTCTTTTGTGGCTTTCGTTCGGTCTTCCAGCCTATATATGACAAGATGAAATCTTTATTCGTAGAATTAACTATAACAGTTTTGAATTTATATTTATTTAGTTTTATTATTATTATTATTATTATGAATATGTAGATAGTTTGTATTTTGTTTAACAGATTTTTACAGAATTTTATTGCGTTGAACTCAATTTGCTGGCTGTGTTAATCATCTGAAACATTTTTATAGATTTTTGTAAAACAAGCTACTGTTTTACAACAATTTTTATTTGAGAAACAGTCAAATAAGTTTTAAAATGTTATAGCTTGACAATGTTGTTGTTATGACAATGACAGTCATCTCTTTGAGAGTCTGTCTCTCAATTTAAATTGCGTTTTGTTTGAAATACATTTTCAAACTTTATTTTCTATTTCCTGTTTATATTCAAACAATTTTCAATAGTATTAAGAGTTTTTTTTTTAAATCTAAATCCCTTCCCTATTTGCTTATTGTTATTTCAAAATTATATTATTTTTGCTGCCACACAATTACAAAACAACATCATTAATATGCATTAATTCCAAATCAAGTAATATTTTCTATAAATGGTTGGGAAAATGTTAAAAAAAACCAACCTAAAAAAATATATAAATGATATTTCTATCAAAAGAAAGGATTTAAATGAACGGAAATACAATCTCAACAACACACACACACAGACATTAACTCATATATGTACGATTTGAATAAAAATTCGTTGAACACATGTGTGTTTGAAAGCGCCAAAGAAATGTTTTAAATCCAAATGTGCCTAATGACATTTTGAGGTTGAGCTGATTGTGTATAGATGAACTGATTTAACTCTTATTTTTGTTGAAAAAAGGGGTGCTTTTCCACATGAAAATATGACGTTTCTTTATTTGCATCATTTACCTTCTTTTTTTTGTAACACTCAAATACGCCACACAAGGATGTTGCATGATTTTGACATAATCTGTAATACAAACATGTCTCAGTTAGTTTTATTTTCTCCCAAAAGGAGCTAAAATAAATGAATTGTAAAAAACACTGGAAATTCGTAAGCAAAAAGAATTAGTCGCAAATACTGTTAGTGTAACCAAGTTAATGATGTTTTTACAGGCCCAACAAACCGTAGCAGCAGCAACAAAAAAAAGAAAACCAACATGTGTAGTTTTTACACACACGCATTTGAACTTGAGAGAAAAAAATTGGTATGAGGATGATCATCAAAGATGTTCAAATTGTTAATAGTTGTACCCATGTTGTCCTGGTCCTATATGTAAAACATTTTCTTTATGTTAAAGACATTTTGTTGGAAAAACGAGCAACAAGAAAAATCGAATTTTAATTTGAAAGGATTCAAAGCTGGGAATATTAATGATGATAATGACAGGTCTAGCAGTAAGAAGCAGGCTTTGAAGGGATGTAATCGTAAAAGGGTAAAACAAGGTACTAATAGAAACTATAGACGAGCCAACAGATGATTTTGTAGAGTCCCTAGGAGAGTTCAAAACGAGTCCCTAGAAGAATTTATAGACTAGTCTACAGGCGAGTTTATATTCGAGTCTACAGACGATTTTATAGTCGAGTCTTTAATCCCGTCTCTAGTCTCGGCTCTAGTCTCGTCTCTAGTCTCGTCTCTAGTCTCGTCTCTAGTCTCGTCTCTAGTCTCGTCTCTAGTCTCGTCTTTAGTCTCGTCTTTAATCTCGTCTCTAGTCTCTTCTCTAGTTTTTCTCTAGTCTAGTTTCTAGTCTCGTCTTTAGTCTCCCCTCTGGTCTCGTCGCTAGTCTCGTCTTTAGTATCATCTCTAGCCCCTTCTCTAGTCCCTTCCCTAGTCTCGTCTCTAGTCTCGCCTCTAGTCTCGTCTCTAGTCTCGGCTTTAGTCTCGTCTCTAGTCTCGTCTCTAGTCTGGTCTCTAGTCTCGTCCCTAGTCTCGTCTCTAGTCTGGTCTCTAGTCTCGTCTCTAGTCACGACTCGTCTCTAGTCTCGTCTCAAGTCTCTTATCTAGTCTCACCTTTAACTCGTGCCTAGCCTCGTTTATAGTCTCCTCGATGATCTCGTCTCTAGTCTCCTCTCTAGTATCGTTTCTAGTCTCGCCCCTAGTATTTTCTCGCCTCTATTCTCGGCTCTAGTTCCATCTCAAGTCTCGTCTCTAATCTCATCCCTAGTATTTCCTCTCCTCTAGTCTTGACTCTATTTTTGTTTCGTCTCCAGTCTTTAGTACCGTCTCTAGTCTCGTCTCTAGTCTCGTCTCTAGTCTCGTCTCTAGTCTCGTCTCTAGTCTCGTCTCTAGTCTCGTCTCTAGTCTCGTCTCTAGTCTCGTCTCTAGTCTCGTCTCTAGTCTCGTCTCTAGTCTCGTCTCTAGTCTCGTCTCTAGTCTCGTCTCTAGTCTCGTCTCTTCTCTAGTCTCGTCTCTAGTCTCGTCTCTAGTCTCGTCTCTTCTCTAGTCTCGTCTCTTCTCTAGTCTCGTCTCTTCTCTAGTCTCGTCTCTTCTCTAGTCTCGTCTCTAGTCTCGTCTCTAGTCTCGTCTCTAGTCTCGTCTCTAGTCTCGTCTCTAGTCTCGTCTCTAGTGTCGTCTCTAGTCTCGTCTCTAGTCTCGTCTCTAGTCTCGTCTCTAGTCTCGTCTCTAGTCTCGTCTCTAGTCTCGTCTCTAGTCTCGTCTCTAGTCTCGTCTCTAGTCTCGTCTCTAGTCTCGTCTCTAGTCTCGTCTCTAGTCTCGTCTCTAGTCTCGTCTCATCTCGTCTCATCTCGTCTCATCTCGTCTCTAGTCTCGTTCTAGTCTCGTCTCTAGTCTCGTCTCTAGTCTAGTCTCGTCTCTAGTCTCGTCTCTAGTCTCGTCTCTAGTCTCGTCTCTAGTCTAGTATCTAGTCTCGTCTCTAGTCTCGTCTCTAGTTTCGTCTCTAGTCTAGTTTCTAGTCTCGTCTCTAGTCTCGTCCCTAGTCTCGTCTCTAGTCTCGTCTCTAGTCTCGTCTCCAGTCTCGTCTCCAGTGTCGTCTCTAGTCTCGCCATTAGTCTCTTCTATAGTCTCGTCTGTGGTCTCGTCTCTATCATCGATTCTAACATTTAAGTATCTTTTATTGTCTCTAGACTCGTTTCAGGTCTGTTCTCTCGTGTACATTCTCGTCTCTAGTTTCTTCTTTTCTCATCACTTGTTATCTCTAGGCTCGTCTTTAGTATCTTCTATACATTCTCGCCTATAGGCTCGTTTGTAGTCTCTGCTATAGTCCTGTCTATGGTCTCAATTGTAGTCTTTCAGTCAGCTACTATTAAAAATTGCAACAAATAACATAGCTTTACAACTCTGCTCAAATTGTAACCCAATTTTCTTACAAAAACCCTAAAATTAGCTCGTTTTTGCACAAAATGAAAAAAAAATTAAGCAAGAAATTAGATTAGAATTTTGGAAATCTATTTCACATGATTTATGATGTGTTAAGTTGACATACTCCAAAAAAAAAGCAAAAACCCTTGAGAATGAATATCAACTTTCCCACATGAAAATGTTTTAAAAACAAAATCAGCCATCAACAAAAAACAAGTGTCTCTTTCTGATAATCAGGAAAATTGCCAAACCAACACGTTTAACTAGAAATTCCTTGACAAAAAATCAATGTAAAATAAAATTATTTCTTTGTTTGATATCTTAAACCTTAAAAACAAATGGTGGGAATTTCAATCTAGTACTTTAACGTAAAACTATTTTCTGATCACAACCTTGAAAGATTTTGTAAGAAAAATCAAATTCAATGAATTTGATTTCACACACATTAAAAACAACAAAAAAATTGTTTTAATAAAAAACCTAAGTTTATGCAAATTAATCGGAACCATGATATTTTTTCCAATAATAAATTTCAAGGAAATAAAGATCATGTTTTGATCATTTGCATAATTCTCACACACATTAAATTCAATAGATTTTGTTTTTTTTTTAATTTTCAGTCAAACAAATGTGTTCTAGAATTGCGTGTCCTTGAATTTTAGATCATTTTTTAACATTTGTATGTATGGGTGAGTGTATGAGAGCGATCGTTTGGCTGTATATCAATTTCATTTGCAAGCATAATTATGCAGTGGCATGTTGCATTAGGGATTGTTTTTTCATCTATTAAATAGCGTTACGAAACATTGCTTAAATAAAAATGTTGATGATGCTGAGTTTTATAGAGAGATAGAAACAAGTTCAATGAATTAAAAATAAAATAACTATGAACTGAAATCCTATGATCTTGTAAAATAATTTGATTTAAGTAAAGAACTTTAAGCTTCTAAATTAATAATTTTATAGTTTTGTTACATACTGTACCTATAATTGTGTTCATTTGTTTTAGTTATTTTCCAAGCCAACAAATTTCTCTTTTAGTTTTTTTGTTTTATTGCTGTTATTTGTATAATGGGTCTATATCTATTTTTAATACTTGAAAAATTATAATAAAGTGTCAGTCAAATGTAAAATTTATGCAAATTACAAATAACCCCAAAAAGTCATAATTAAACCATAATAAAACTCCGAAAAAAATACTACAGAAAAAAAATTAATATTAACATTAGAAAGTCCATAAAAAAAACAATAAACAAAATGGCTAACAAAGACCTGCTTAAAATACACTCTCAAACACATACACTTGCTCAAACATATATGGCAAAAATGCTTGAAAAGAGAGAAAAAATCAGCTAGAAAGGAAAAATCGTAAGAGGATCAACGGAAAAGGGCTTAGAAAATAATTTACATATGATAATTTTTGATAATGTTGAGACTAGAAACTATTTTATAGACCATACTAGAGATCAGTCCATAGAAGAGACTAGAGATCAGTTTATAGTCGAGACTAGAGATCAGTCTACAGATGAGACTGGAGATCAGTGTATAGACGAGACTAGAGATCAGTATATAGACAAGACTAGAGATCAAACTATAAACGAGACTAGAGATCAGTCTGTAGACGAGGCTAGAGATCAGTCTATAGAGGAGACTAAAAATCAATAATAGACGAGACTAGAGATCAATAGATAGACGAATCTGGAGATCTGTCGACAGACGATACTAGAGATCAGTTTATAGAAGAGACTAGAGATCAATCGATAGACGAGATTAGAGATCAATCGATAGATGAGACTAGAGATCAATCGACAGACGAGATCAGTCTATAGACGGGACTAGAGATCAGTCTACAAACGAAACTAGAGATCAGTTTATAGACGAGACTATAGATCAGTCTATAGACGAGACTAGAGATCAATCTATAGACGAGACTAGATATCAGTCTATACACGAGACTACATATCAGTTTATAGAAGAGACTAGAGATCAGTTTATAGACGAGACTAGAGATCGGTCTATAGAGGAGACTAAAGATCAGTCTATAGACGAGACTAGATATCAGTTTATAGAAGAGACTAGAGATCAGTCTATAGACGAGACTAGATATCAGTCTATAGACGAGACTAGAGATCAGTCAATAGACGAAACTAGAGATCAGTTTATACAAGAGACTGGAGATCAATCGATAGACGAGACTAGAGATCAATCGATAGACGAGACTAGAGATCAATCGACAGACGAGGCTAGAGATCAGTTTATAGACGAGACTAGAGATCAGTTTATACAAGATACTGGAGATCAATCGATAGACGAGACTAGAGATCAGAGTATAGACGAGACTAGAGATCAGTTTATAGAAGAGACTAGAGATCAATCGACAGACGAGGCTAGAGATCAGTTTATAGACGAGACTAGAGATCAGTCTATAGACGAGACTCGATATCAGACTATAGACGAGACTAGAGATCAGTCTATAGACGAGACTAGATATCAGTTTATAGAAGAGACTAGAGATCAATCGACAGACGAGGCTAGAGATCAGTCTATAGATGAGACTAGAGATCAGTCTACAGACGAGACTAGAGATCAGTTTATAGAAGAGACTAGAGATCAGTTTATAGAAGAGACTAGAGATCAATCGATAGACGAATCTGGAGATCAGTCGACAGACGAGACTAGAGATCAGTATATAGACGAGATTAGAGATCAGTCTGTAGACGAGACTAGAGATCAGTTTATAGACGAGACTCGAGATCAGACTATAGACGAGACTAGAGATCAATCTATAGACTAGATTAAAGATCAATTTAAAGTACTTTAACTCCCGCTCTCCTATGAAAACAAATACAAGTAACTATGTATTGTAAAAACAAAGTTTTCTTTTTAGTAATTTTTCTTCTCACATGTCAGTTATGATCTGCATTGTTATGGATCAACGCTTATCTAATGTGGTTGCTGTTGTTGTTGTTTTATAAAAAGTCATGGTTGTTTTAAATACAACAAGAAAATGCGTAAAGATGATCTCTTTTGAATTTAAAAAACAAACAATTTCCACAAATAAATTGGATCAAGTGTACAAACTTATTAAAATTTAAATATGATAATGTATGTGTGTGTGACTAAAAGGCAGGTGTATGTGTGAGTTACATATGCAAATGTATGAGTGAGTTTTAAGTAAAATATGTATCAGTTGAAAATTCATCAACAATATGACTTTTGTGGCTTAAGGTATGGCTTAAACTATGTTGGCTGTTATATTTATCTGTTGGGCCGTCTGTCTTTTTATATGTCCGTCCTTCTGTGTGTTTGGTTTTAAGCTTATCTCTATGGCTTTATAACGTCATCTTGTTGGTTTTTTCTCTCCACACATTTTGTGTTTTAGTTGTTATGGACGAATGACTTCTTTTCCTCCTCCTAATGACTCAACAAGAAAAATTTCATTTACGAATTGTTTTTAGTTTAATTCGTCGTATATTTTCAAGTAGTGGTTGTTTAAATAATAAATACCATCTAAAAAACAATGATACATAGTTTTAGACATTTTTACGTTTTTTTTTTGTTTTTTGGCTAATTAGCGTTATCGTTTAGTTTTAAACATTTTATAAATATTTCGGTTTAAAAAATTATAATTTTTGCTGTCTCTGTTTCAGTATGATAAATTTCTGGTATTTGTTTTAATTGTTTATGAGAAAATTTATTTGAATGGGGGGGACTACAAAGAAAGACTGATAGATAATTTGGAGGCTTAAACAAGGCTTAGAAGTTGGATCAAATTATAAAATTTTGGCGGAATATTTTTGATAAATTTTCCCTTATTTACTTCAATTATCAATAAAATAATCTTGAAAATGTTTTCCTTCCTTTCCAATACCTCCCTGCTTTGTCGGCAAACGCCTTGTTACCTTAACCAGGTTGCCCTCACTCTTACCTATGAAGATCTTCCTTACAAATCTTATGTAAACTTTGAATTGGTAACAAATTTCAACACCAACCTGCGGTAACACACAATTTAATGAGGTCCAGTGTAAATAAATACATCGTTGCTCTGTTTTATAGAGCAATAAAATTGATGGAAAATTTAACAAGAAAATACTTAAATTCACAAGCAAATAGAAACCAACTAACGATCGCGCAAACAATTCAAAATTTGTTTGTCGGTTATTTAACAGGAAATCCGAGTAAAAGTTGTGAATTCCTGGAAGGATCGGCTCAGTACTTTGTTGTGGTTTCTCTATCTCTCTCTCTTACAACAACAAAAAAAACAATTGTAAGGTAATTGATAATTAAGGGCGGTTGGTTAAACAAACAAAGAAACAAGTGGTGAAAACGAAGAGCAGGTAGGTAGAAAAAAAATACTCATTCGAGATAAAAGGAAGAAAGTGTAAGATTTAGCTCAATATCTAGTTAATGTTATTAAAGAATTAATAGTTGTAAGTAAACAAACCTTTGTTTAAAGGGAATTAAATTGAAAACCATAAACATAACATTTAAATACTAAACTATTCATTAAAGAGTTTAAACCAGGATTAAAACTAAACATAGTTTTATTATATCTGTGTAATTATGTTTTTCTTCCTCAAAATTTATATTTAAACCCTTAAATCCTTATTGCTTAATTTAATTAAAACTTTTCTCCTTTTTATTCCATAATTTAAACTCATTTAAGCAACTTTCTCCCAACAACCTTTAGCTAGACTTTAACTTTTGACCAACATTAGTCTTGCGTCTAAGGACAGTAGACATACCTAAATGTCTAGCTTGTTTTCTATATATCTGCACTATATTTTTTCTTGTAGTACTACTAGAGAGAGAAAAAAAACTGCAACGCCCTTGGCTCGTTTTTTTCCATGAAAGTCAAATGGACGTGTAATATAAAGAAAATTTTTAGCCATAAGTATGTGGGTGGTTTAATATTGTTGTTGCTGCTGATTTTTTGCACAAATTTTAATAAAATAAAAATATGGATATCATATGAGAAAGTCAGCAGGGCTTTACATACAAATATGCAGAAATTTTAAACATGTAACAAGTAGAAGCTTTAAAGTTGAACAGTAAACCCTAATAAAGTAAAATTAAACTAAAAAGCCATGAAGATCTAGACCTAAAAGAGCATAGGAAATGTTATAGACCAGACTAACGTAGGAAGATATTATAAACATGACTAGTAACGAGACGAGAATAGAGATGAAACTAGAGTCAAGACTAGAGGCGAGGAAATACTAGGGATGCGACTAGAGGCGAGACTAGAGGCGAGACAAGAGACGAGACTAGAGTCGAGACTAGAGACGAGACTAGAGACGAAACTAGAGACGAGACTAGAGACGAGACTAGAGACGAGACTTGAGACGAGACTAGAGACGAGACTAGAGACGAGACTAGAGACGAGACTAGAGACGAGACTAGAGACGAGACTAGAGACGAGACTAGAGACGAGACTAGAGACGAGACTAGAGACGAGACTAGAGACTATAGACTATAGACTATAGACTATAGACTAGAGACTAGAGACGAGACGAGACTAGAGACGAGACTAGAGACGAGACTAGAGACGAGACTAGAGACGAGACTAGAGACGAGACTAGAGACGAGACTAGAGACGAGACTAGAGACGAGACTAGAGACGAGACTAGAGACGAGACTAGAGACGAGACTAGAGACGAGACTAGAGACGAGACTAGAGACGAGACTAGACTAGAGACTAGAGACGAGACTAGAGACGAGACTAGAGACGAGACTAGAGACGAGACTAGAGACGAGACTAGAGACGAGACTAGAGACGAGACTAGAGACGAGACTAGAGACGAGACTAGAGACGAGACTAGAGACGAGACTAGAGACGAGACTAGAGACGAGACTAGAGACGAGACTAGAGACGAGGCTAGAGACGAGGCTAGAGACGAGACTAGACTAGAGACGAGACTAGAGACGAGACTAGAGACGAGACTAGAGACGAGACTAGAGACGAGACTAAAGACGAGACTAGAGACGAGACTAGAGACGAGGCTAGAGACGAGACTAGAGACGAGACTAGAGACGAGACTAGAGACAAGACTAAAGACGACACTAGAGACGAGAATAGAGATGAGACGAGACTATAGATGAAACTGTTGATTTAGGACTTACAACATCTGTCTTATATATAACCCATATATTAAATATTTCAAATATATTATTTCCATTCTTCATAGTTTCCTTTTGGGACTATTACCTTGCAACCAAAGAGCCACTTGTACACGGCCCTTGAAAACAGGATAAAGAAAACACCATTTACAGCCCCCGTTTATCATTGCAATTGTTAGCTTAACCTTTGTATAACACTTTCAATAACAGGGTTATGAATGAAGTAACAACAACTACAGAGAAAAAAAAAGAACATGCGTGTTATTGTTAAATGTTAGATTTGTGTGTGTTTTTGTACCAAAAGAAATTTCCTACGCATTTTTTATTATTCACTTAATATCAAACAAACCAGCGTTAAATAGAAATTCTATTAAAGGTCTTTTATGGAGAAAAAAAGTAAAAAAAAAAATAAACCAACCAAACACTTTAGCTCTTTTACTTTTTATTTTATGGTATAAATAGAAAAAAGGTGATAACACCCTTTTTAGCAAAGTGTTTAGTATGTGGTCAATACCATAGTAAATGGGGTTAATATGAAAAACAGTGTTGGGGTGTATTGGCCGGCAAAAGAAAAATTGAATAAAAAACTGACCAAGTATTTGTAGGGTCATGTCAACATTTTAACTTTTGTTAGACAAGAGTCAAGTTTGAGTAACAGAGTTTTATTATTTAAGCAAAAGGGTGTTAAAGAAATTGTATGTGGAAGGCCTTTGTGAGTAGACAATATAATATAAAGAGAAATTACAGGTAATTTATTTAAAAGGAGTTAATTTAATCATTAAATTAAACTATTACTAACACGTCAGTAACTTAAATTGTAGAGAAATATGGAAAAACACACATTTTAATGTCATTTGTGTAAAAAAAAGAAAAATGGCTATTGAATTTAACCCTTTAAAGGCCAAGGTTTGAGCTCAATTTCATTATTTCTTAATATTTTGTTTATCGGTTTGATTATTTTAACATTTAACCTGTCTAGCATTTAGTAATAAAGTTTATAAATGTATTTAATTAGTATTTAAAATTTTGCTTATAATTGTTGGTTATTTTACTGCTTTTTTGTTTGTATTGTAATTTTATTTAAATATTAAAGTTCATATACAGATTTTGTAATAAAAATAAAATTGCTTAAATGCTTTTCAAAAATTTAACTAACAAAATTCATAATAATTGTGCCATAAAACAAAAATTATATGAATTATTTATAAATTTAAATTATTACTTCATTATTTAAAGGTTAATGGAATATTTTTTGTTGGAAGTTTAAAATTAATAAATTTTAAAAAGACATAAATTAAAAAACTTAAATGTTCAGCTTGAAATTAGGTAATTTTTAGAAGAAAAATCCCCTAAAATGTTTAAATTAGAGAGCAAAAAGCATTATGATGACCAAAATTTAAAAAAATATTGAATGTTTTAAAGATTGTAACAGCCGAAGGACCATAGATTTATATTTGATATCCAAAACTAAACAACCGTATGGTTCTTTCAAAACGAGAGACCATCACTATATGACCACCGCGGGTCACTTTTCCAATTTTTTTTTTTTTAATTTTTTTTTCTAAAATAATTTTTGACCAAAAATTTTTTTTTTTTTTAACAGCCGAATATTGTTTTATTTTTTCAGTCCAAAATAGAGTCCATCATTTCCTTATTTAAAGCTTATATGTTTCAAATTTCCCTATATAACCAATAAACTTTTGACCCCTTTGAATGACAATTAATTGACACTGGCGTTTCCATTTGCCTTTAATTTGTTGCTTTCAAATCTATTCAAATGATTAAAATATATTTGAGTAAATCTAGCACATTCCTAAACTCAGACATCATCATCAAATAAAATACAATACAATAGAGAACTAGATACAAATACAAATAATAAATAAAACTCTGAACAAAGTAATAAAACACATTAATAATAATGAATTATGAGTAGTAAAAGTATTTAGTAGAAAAAAAAAATTAATTTAAAACAAGTAGTAGACATCAAATCAAGTAAATACAAAGACGCATACAGGATGTCTTCAATAATCGCCAAATAAACATGGAAAGACGTCATCATTATCATCATCATCTGGCTCAGTAACAAGATTGAGATTGAGTTTTTTTTTCTTTTTATTACATTTTAACAAATCTTCAACTCTATAGATGAAATAAAATCTAAATGCAGCTAATAATTTAAAATAGCATTTGAGACAAAATAGAAAAAAAAAAACAAAGAACAAAAAACAGAAACATTTGTAAGAAGAAAAAGATCATCTTGTAATTGCGGTGACATCTCTCTACATATTTACTTGTTGTGATAGAATCCAAAGCCAGAAACAAAAAAAACCTAAATCTAAATAAATAAAACAATATTCAACACAATACTTTATAATACAGTAACAACACTCGGTTACATATATTTTAAATAAATGCGATAATACCATGTTATAAAAATATAATTCATAAATTCTTTTTAACACCTACGTACAGTGGCACAACAAAACTCGCGAACACACATTGACTAGTATTGTGGTCTTCTGATGGCACATTAAAAACAGCACATTTTAAATGACACTTTTTACGCTCAAGTACCCTACAGTTGTAATGGAGACGAGACTAGAGGCGAGATTAAAGGCGAGACTAGAGACGAGACTAGAGACGAGACTAGAGACGAGACTAGAGACGAGACTAGAGACGAGACTAGAGACGAGACTAGAGACGAGACTAGAGACGAGACTAGAGACGAGACTAGAGACGAGACTAGAGACGAGACTAGAGACGAGACTAGAGACGAGACTAGAGACGAGACTAGAGACGAGACTAGAGACGAGACTAGAGACGAGACTAGAGACGAGACTAGAGACGAGACTAGAGACGAGACTAGAGACGAGACTAGAGACGAGACTAGAGACGAGACTAGAGACGAGACTAGAGACGAGACTAGAGACGAGACTAGAGACGAGACTAGAGACGAGACTAGAGACGAGACTAGAGACGAGACTAGAGACGAGACTAGAGACGAGACTAGAGACGAGACTAGAGACGAGACTAGAGACGAGACTAGAGACGAGACTAGAGACGAGACTAGAGACGAGACTAGAGACGCGACTATAGCGATACTATATACGAGACTGTAGCGAGACTATATACTACAGACGAGACTTTAGACTATAAATGAGACTGTATCGAGACTATAGCGAGACTATAGCGAGACTATAGACGAGTCTATAGCGAGACTATAGACGAGACTATAGCGAGACTATAGACGAGTCGATAGCGAGACTATAGACGAGTCGATAGCGAGACTATAGACGAGGCTGTAGACAATACAATAGGCGAGACTGCAAACGAGACTATGGACGACACTGTAGACAAGACTATAGACGAGACTATAGAGGAGACTATAGATGAGACTATAGAGGAGACTATAGACTAGACTGTAGACGAGAATATAGACGAGACTATAGACGAGACTATAGACGGGACTATAGAGGAGACTATAGACTAGACTGTAGACGAGAATATAGGCGAGACTATAGACGAAACTTTATACGAGACTATAGATGGGATTATAGACAAGACTTTAGAAGAGACTATAGACGAGACTATAGACGGGGCTATAGACAAGACTTTAGACGAGACTATAGAGGAGTCTATAGACGAGACTTTAGGCGAGACTTTAGGCGAGACTTTAGGCGAGACCATAGACAAGACTATAGACGAGACTATAGACAAGACTATAGACGAGACTATAGACGAGACTATAGACGAGACTATAGACGAGACTATAGACGAGACTATAGACATGGCTATAGACAAGACTTTAGACGAGACTATAGAGGAGACTATAGAGAAGTCTATAGACGAGACTTTAGACGAGACTCTAGCGATACTATAGAAGAGATTATAGACCAGACTATAGATGAGACTGTAGACAATACTATAGACAAGACTGCAAACGAGACTATGGACGACACTGTAGCGAGACTATAGCGATACTATAGACAAGACTGTAGCGAGACAATAGACGAGACTATAGAGAAGATTATAGACGAGACTGTAGACGATACTATAGACGAGAATTTGGAAGACACTATAGATTAGACTATAGCGAACACTACAGTCATGAGTATAACTGAAATTATAGTCGACTTTACCGCCTATTAAAAAATTTACTACTTCGTTCATTGGCTTCGCTAAATTTATTTATATGAAGCAAAAATAAAAACAAGAATAGAAAAATATTTGCAAGTGACGCAAAAAAATATTGTTTGAAAACAAGATGATGAACACAAAAAATTAATAACAAAAAAAAATAAATATTTATATAAATATAAAAAAACTGAGCCACCACAAATAATTCTTTACAATAACAAGTGTCAAGTGATAAGTGACATAGAACATGCTTCATACCATAACAATTGCAGCAGCAGTATAGATGCAACAAATAAAATCCAAAAAAATTAAAACAAATGCCAAATGACACTAAATTTCAAATATAATTTGCAAACCAAAGAAATGAAATGGAAATTTTGAAAAAAAAAAAATCGAAATAGAAATAGAAATAAAAATATAAAAAAGCAAAAGAAATTTTATAATATTGAAAGCATTGTACAGTTAAATAAATAGTTTAGTTCTTCTAGAATCAACTCCCAACTTGCCTCAACAGCTTTCTGTTGCCTCAAATGAATCTATCAATTACCACAAACAATTTTGCATAAAATGAAAGATTCACTATAAAACCTTATGTTGTTGTTGCTCAAAATATGTTATTTAGTTGTTGCTACCTAATTTCTTTTAGAATTTTGTCTTTATTTATTAGATAATCAAACAAAGTAAATAAAAATTGTAACAATTTTCCAATCAACTGTCAAACATCTATTTAACTGTCAACAATGTCAACCTTATTATTAACAAATATAAATTTCAATTCCAACAAAGAATCAGCAGCAACAACCAAAATAATACCAAAAACTTTACACTTGTCGCAAAGTTTTCTAAACATTTTTCTACAAAAATTCCCGGGGGAATTTAAACAGCCCATGAAAAGCATGAAAGAAACAAAAAAAAACTCATAATTTAAGACGCCAAATTTTATTTTATCATATTGTAAATACAAATACCAAACAAGGCTTCCTTTTATCCTTTTTTCCAAATTTTGGCTCCTGTTGCCAACATTAAATAACTAAAGACAACATATTGAAAAGCTAAACTAAACTGTTAGGGAAAATCCAAAAGAAAAGGGTTCGTTTAACTTTTTCTGTTAAACAAAAAGGGGGTGCTTTGTCAAAGAAATAAAAACTTTAGAAAAAGTATTGAAAAATGTGTTTAAAAAATATTTGTAGCGGGTGAAAGCGAGAGAGAGATTTACTAATGTATTGTTATTGTATTTTGAAAGTTGTTTAAATTGTCATTTGATCGTTTATTTAGTGACAATAATGTTATAAATTTCGATAGAAGACAAGGAATTTTTTTTGTTATTTTTTTATTGAAAGGGGGGAGTTTTCAATACTTTTTCGTTTTTTTATATTTTAATATGTAACAATTGTTTTGTACGCTGACATTGTTATTGTCAGTTTGTAATATAATGTTGACAGTTGTTTAGTAAATTTATTTAAGAGGTAGGTGAGTGTTTGTGTGTAAATTTTTTTTTGTGTGTTTTTATGTGGAAATAAACATGTCATTATATTTGTAACAATATGAGTCAATTTAGTTTTGAAAACAGTCCAAAAAAGAAAGAGTTATTTATTGGTATTCAATGCAATATTTAACAAAAAATTAAGCGAGAAAGGGCGAAATTTATTGAAATTTTTTATTGTACGAATTTCTTGAAATTAATAAAGAATAAGAAGGTTAAGTTGGAAACGATATACATATAGATCAGATTGTAGACGAGACTGCAATGAGACTATAGACGAGAATATATACCAGACTATGGAAGAGAATATAGACGATATTATAGACGAGACAGTAGACCAGACTCGTCTATAGTCTAGTCTATAGTCTCATCTATAGTCTCATCTATAGTCTCGTCTATAGTCTCGTCTATAGTCTCGTCTATAGTCTCGTCTATAGTCTCGTCTATAGTCTCGTCTATAGTCTCGTCTATAGTCTCGTCTATAGTCTCGTCTATAGTCTCGTCTATAGTCTCGTCTATAGTCTCGTCTATAGTCTCGTCTATAGTCTCGTCTATAGTCTCGTCTATAGTCTCGTCTATAGTCCCGTCTATAGTCTCGTCTATAGTCTCGTCTATAGTCTCGTCTATAGTCTCGTCTATAGTCTCGTCTATAGTCTCGTCTATAGTCTCGTCTATAGTCTTGTCTATAGTCTCGTCTATAGTCTCGTCTATAGTCTCGTCTATAGTCTCGTGTATAGTCTTGTCTATAGTCTCGTCTATAGTCTTGTCTATAGTCTCGTCTATAGTCTCGTCTATAGTCTCGTCTATAGTCTCGTCTATAGTCTCGTCTATAGTCTCGTCTTTAGTCTCGTCTATAGTCTCGTCTATAGTCTCGTCTATAGTCTCGTTTATAATCTCGTCTATAGTCTCGTCTATAGTCTCATCTATAGTCTCGTCTATAGTCTCGTCTATAGTCTCGTCTATAGTCTCGTCTATAGTCTCATCTATAGTCTCGTCTATAGTCTCGTCTATAGTCTCGTCTATAGTCTCGTCTATAGTCTCGTCTATAGTCTCGTCTATAGTCTCGTCTATAGTCTCGTCTATAGTCTCGTCTATAGTCTCGTCTATAGTCTCGTCTATAGTCTCGTCTATAGTCTCGTCTATAGTCTCGTCTATAGTCTCGTCTATAGTCTCGTCTATAGTCTCGTCTATAGTCTCGTCTATAGTCTCGTCTATAGTCTCGTCTATAGTCTCGTCTATAGTCTCGTCTATAGTCTCGTCTATAGTCTCGTCTATAGTCTCGTCTATAGTGTCGTCTATAGTCTCGTCTATAGTCTCGTCTATAGTCTCGTCTATAGTCTCGTCTATAGTCTCGTCTATAGTCTCGTCTATAGTCTCGTCTATAGTCTCGTCTATAGTCTCGTCTATAGTCTCGTCTATAGTCTCGTCTATAATCTCGTCTATAGTCTCGTCTAAAGTTTCGTCTATCGTCTCGTCTATCGTCTCGTTTATAGTCTCGTCTATAGTCTCATCTATAGTCTCGTCTATAGTCTCGTCTATAGTCTCGTCTATAGTCTCGTCTATAGTCTCGTCTATAGTCTCGTCTATAGTCTCGTCTATAGTCTCGTCTATAGTCTCGTCTATAGTCTCGTCTATAGTCTCGTCTATAGTCTCGTCTATAGTCTCGTCTATAGTCTCGTCTATAGTCTCGTCTATAGTCTCGTCTATAGTGTCGTCTATAGTGTCGTCTATAGTCTCGTCTATAGTCTCGTCTATAGTCTCGTCTATAGTCTCGTCTATAGTCTCGTCTATAGTCTCGTCTATAGTCTCGTCTATAGTCTCGTCTATAGTCTCGTCTATAGTCTCGTCTATAGTGTCGTCTATAGTCTCGTCTATAGTCTCGTCTATAGTCTCGTCTATAGTCTCGTCTATAGTCTCGTCTATAGTCTCGTCTATAGTCTCGTCTATAGTCTCGTCTATAGTCTCGTCTATAGTCTCGTCTATAGTCTCGTCTATAGTCTCGTCTATAATCTCGTCTATAGTCTCGTCTAAAGTTTCGTCTATCGTCTCGTCTATCGTCTCGTTTATAGTCTCGTCTATAGTCTCGTCTATAGTCTCATCTATAGTCTCGTCTATAGTCTCGTCTATAGTCTCGTCTATAGTCTCGTCTATAGTCTCGTCTATAGTCTCGTCTATAGTCTCGTCTATAGTCTGGTCTATAGTCTCGTCTATAGTCTCGTCTATAGTCTCGTCTATAGTCTCGTCTATAGTCTCGTCTATAGTCTCGTCTATAGTCTCGTCTATAGTCTCGTCTATAGTCTCGTCTATAGTCTCGTCTATAGTCTCGTCTATAGTCTCGTCTATAGTCTCGTCTATAGTCTCGTCTATAGTCTCGTCTATAATCTCATCTATAGTCTCGTCTATAGTCTCGTCTAAAGTTTCGTATATCGTCTCGTTTATAGTCTCGTCTATAGTCTCGTCTATAGTCTCGTCTATAGTCTCGTCTAAAGTTTCGTCTATCGTCTCGTTTATAGTCTCGTCTATAGTCTCGTCTATAGTCTCATCTATAGTCTCGTCTATAGTCTCGTCTATAGTCTCGTCTATAGTCTCGTCTATAGTCTCGTCTATAGTCTCGTCTATAGTCTAGTCTATAGTCTCGTCTATAGTCTCGTCTATAGTCTAGTCTATAGTCTCGTCTATAGTCTCGTCTATAGTCTAGTCTATAGTCTCGTCTATAGTCTCGTCTATAGTCTCGTCTATAGTCTCGTCTATAGTCTCGTCTATAGTCTCGTCTATAGTCTCGTCTATAGTCTCGTCTATAGTCTCGTCTAAAGTTTCGTCTATAGTCTCGTCTATAGTCTCTTCTATAGTCTCGTCTATAATCTCATCTGGATTCTTGTCTATAGTCCCGTCTATATTCCAATTTATATTCTCATTTATGGTCTATAGGTTATTCTGTAGTCTGATGTTTAGTCTCAACTTTAGTCTCGTCTATAATTTCTTATACAAAGCTTTTGTTCAAACCACTTACTCCATTGACTTTTATACATTTTAACCAATAGTATTAGTTCCCTAATAACCTTCAACCCCTCCAGCTCTTTTTTATCGACTTTCAAAATAAAATGTATGACTAACAATCCCTTATTGACCTCATATGTTAATTTTTTTTTAACAGAAAAACCCTCAAAAATTACCGCCTTAAAACAACTTTTAATACCAATAACAGCAACAAGAACCACATACAATATTCACACATTCTTAACGTCCATTAATTACTCCCTGTTGTTATAAGTTGAAACCTATAAAAACCATAAATTAAATTCCCTTAAAATAGTTATAGAACCAAACAAACAGAAAAAAATACACTCAAAAACGCTTTTACTCATACATTGGTTTTCGGTGTAATAAATAGTGGTCAAACATTTTCATTACGTATTTGCTATTAAACCTAATAATGTAATAAATATTCAAATTACAGTCATTTTTCGTTCTTTATTTTTTTTTGGTTAACGAAATATAGTAGTAGTATTTATTTGTTGAAAATACATTCATTTATTATGGCCAGGTGGAAATAAAATGGAAAAATTATTGTAAATATTTGTAAGATACACTCAGAACAGGAAAAATAGTAAAATCCTTAAGAAATTTTTAAATACTTGATTAGTTACATTGGGAAAATAACCACACAGACCCTCAGACTCCATTATACGTTAGTGCCATTTGCGGACCTGATTCCTCTAAAAATGAAGCCGGTGATCGCGTTACAGTCAATGGTGATCGTTATCGCTCCATGATCAATGAGTTTTTGTTTGAAAATATGTCGAGCACAACCATTGATTTATTGAAATCAAAATTTGGCGATAAATTGATTTCGAGTAAAACCTGTCAATTGGTCTCCAAGGTCGTGTGATTTGATTGACCTCTCGATTATTTCCTGTGGGACCACGTGAAGTCACTCGTTTATGGTGAGAAACCAGATGACTTAGATGCCAACAATTTTAGTATTTATATACTTTCTACTACTACTTTCATTTAGTAGTACATTTTTACTACTATTTTTCCTTGAGTGTCCTTGGCCGAACTTGACATTTTCACAGTTGTTGATGTATTGACTATTACGTTGTGCTAATTTGTCGAAGCATACAGAAAAACGCGTGCATTAACACTAATAAAATTCATTTATACCAAAAAACTACTACTAATACTTGCTGCTATAACTAAATATAGTCCTCTTAAAAGGTAACAAGTCAACACTGTACAATTGAGTACTAACTATGGCTAGCAGCCGAAAAAAAAACTCTACTCAAACTGTTTATTCTGAAATTCATTTTATTCAAATACCATTTTCAAAGTAATTTTTATTCAGTGGAGTTTTTTGTTTGTTTCAAGTTTGTTTAATATATTTATGCTAATCAAATGACACCCAATGGTATTGTTAAATAAAAATTGTTAGTTTTTTTATACATTTTAGTTTGTATTTATATAGAGAAAGAAATTTATAACATTGACTTTTTGGTTTCCATTTATAAATAGGACCTTTTGGCTTGACTGATTGTCAAACTTTCAAGGTTTTTTGTTTGTTTAATATCACATTCGATTTTTCGTTTGTTAAATTCATTGGAAATGGAGTGTTTTAGGGTGGTTTTAATATTAAATGTTAGTATTTATGGCTTTTTATAGTATTATGACTTTGTTTGCTATATACGAAATATTTAGTAACCTTTGATTATTGGTCAATAGTTTGGGTGGTAGAGTGTATATAGAAAGTGTAATGGTGGATATTTTGTTTGGCTTTTGGCCATTTGTTATACTAAACTCATTAGCATATTGATATTTAAACAAAAATAGTAGAGGAACAATGAACGTGATGGAAAATTTATTGGCTTTACTAGGGAATTAGCTATTATTTTTAATAGTAGGGGTAATACTAAGCCTACTATGTGGTTTTTTCTTTAAAGACATTTGTATTTCAGTTTTTATATTACTTTTGTATCAGTAGTATCATTTATATCTCGTCTCGTCCATAGTCTCGTCTATAGTCTCGTCTATAGTCTCGTCTATAGTCTCGTCTATACTCTCGTCTATAGTCTCGTCTATAGTCTCGTCTATACTCTCGTCTATAGTCTCGTTTATACTCTCGTCTATACTCTCGTCTATAGTCTCGTCTATACTCTCGTCTATAGTCTCGTCTATACTCTCGTCTATAGTCTCGTCTATACTCTCGTCTATAGTCTCGTCTATACTCTCGTCTATAGTCTCGTCTATACTCTCGTCTATACTCTCGTCTATACTCTCGTCTATACTCTCGTCTATAGTCTCGTCTATACTCTCGTCTATAGTCTCGTCTATAGTCTCGTCTATAGTCTCGTCTATACTCTCGTCTATACTCTCGTCTATAGTCTCGTCTATAGTCTCGTCTATACTCTCGTCTATAGTCTCGTCTATACTCTCGTCTATAGTCTCGTCTATACTCTCGTCTATAGTCTCGTCTATAGTCTCGTCTATACTCTCGTCTATAGTCTTGTCTATACTCTCGTCTATACTCTCGTCTATACTCTCGTCTATACTCTCGTCTATAGTCTCGTCTATACTCTCGTCTATACTCTCGTCTATACTCTCGTCTATACTCTCGTCTATACTCTCGTCTATACTCTCGTCTATAGTCTCGTCTATAGTCTCGTCTATAGTCTCGTCTATACTCTCGTCTATAGTCTCGTCTATACTCTCGTCTATAGTCTCGTCTATACTCTCGTCTATACTCTCGTCTATAGTCTCGTCTATACTCTCGTCTATAGTATCGTCTATACTCTCGTCTATAGTCTCGTCTATACTCTCGTCTATACTCTCGTCTATAGTCTCGCCTATACTCTCGTCTATAGTCTTGTCTATACTCTCGTCTATACTCTCGTCTATAGTCTCGTCTATACTCTCGTCTATAGTCTCGTCTATACTCTCGTCTATAGTCTCGTCTATACTCTCGTCTATAGTCTCGTCTATAGTCTCGTCTATACTCTCGTCTATAGTCTCGTCTATACTCTCGTCTATAGTCTCGTCTATACTCTCGTCTATAGTCTCGTCTATACTTTCGTCTATAGTCTCGTCTATACTCTCGTCTATAGTCTCGTCTATACTCTCGTCTATAGTCTCGTCTATAGTCTCGTCTATACTCTCGTCTATAGTCTCGTTTTATAGGCTCGTGTATAGTCTCGTCATTTCTATATAGCAACAAATTGATTAACTTCTTCTTCTACAATGTTTTTCTGAAACAAAGTTTCCTATCGATTTACATATCCTCCCAACTAAACATGCAATACTCTTATTAATAAATAATTTCATATTCATATGTCACTCGCTAGAAAGTATGACTTATAAATGATTTTTCAGCCGACAGTTCATCAACATTCAATAATAATAATAAACAGCAGCAAAAAAAAACAACATATTGTCATAAATTTTTTATTAACTTGTATAGAAAAAACAACAGTAATTTTTATAAAATAAAATATTAATATGCAAAGTTCAAGGGTGGTGGTGCAGGGGTGTTGTTGAGTTTTGTTTTTTCCCAACAAAATTTATATTCATATTAAGGTGGAAAATGTTAAACAATTTTCAATAAGTTTGACAGATGACATGTTCTTACATATGAGTATGTCTATCTTTATAGAAGTCTAGCTATCTTGCATTAAGTTTTTGACATTTGAATATGAATATGAATATGAGCATGTGTATGTTGTTTTTTAGTTGTGAGATATGAACTTTGTAATCTATCTATTTTGATTAGAAATGAATGAGTATGCATGTCAATTTATATTTGCGTGTAGTTAACGAATTAACATGGAATCAAAAAGTGAGGGGGGGACAAGGGAGGAAAGTAAAATACTGGAGCTATCAGCTGATAGTTTAATAGCTTAAAGTCTATGATAATTAATAATGTTGGTAATTAATAATAAATTCGTTATAAATAATAATTTGGGGGGGAATTAAAACATTTGAAGGACTTTAAAAAATGTAATGAATAATATATACTCACTTGGTAAAACACGGCTAAACCTAAAAATAAAAAGAAACAAAATTTAGTAAAAAAAATATTTTTGAGAAAAATAAAATATTTAAAATAACAAGTAAAATAACAAAAAAATAGTTCTTTATTTTAGTACTAAAATAGTACTTAATTTAAGCACTAAAATAGTACTTAATTTAAGTACTAAAATAGTAATTAATTTTAGTACTAAAAATATGTAGTACATAAAATAGTACTTATTTTTAGTATGTACTTCAATTTAGTACTAAAATAGTACTAAATTTTAGTGCTAAAATATGTAATACTAAATTTTAGTAAAATAGAACTTAATAGTACTTAATTTAAGTACCAAAAATATTATATAAAAAGTACTAAATTTCATAAATTTAAGATCGCATAAAATGAGATCTTTTTCATATAAATAAAACTCATTTTAAAACATTTCCTATTTAATAAAAAGTTCTTTTAATCTTACACCTAAATTCTCAAGAGCTTGTTGAATTTATCAACAGCTGTCTTTTTCTCAAAAACTTCTTTAATTTCCCACTTTTTCTTATTAATCATTTAACTATGTTTTTATTAATTTAAATTAAGAAAAATACGTTAAAAAACACGTTAAATTCTTAATACTTAATAAATTTGCTGTATAAAAAACAATTCTTGTTATCTCATGTTTATGATCATGAACATTAGAGTGATCACGATAAAAATGACCCGCATCTTAGAATTCTACTTGTAATAGTTACTTACTTCCCTTATTAATGCGACTACTAAGAACAAGAAGTTTAACTAAAAACTTCCGTAAAATAAATAATTATGGTTAGTTTTTTATGGGAATTATCAATCAATTTATGGATATTAAAAAGATATATAAAAAAAACCATGTTAATACATGTATAAATACTATAAAAAAATCGTATAAAAACTGAAATAAATGAGAAAAGTTCTCAGTATTTACAATTAATTATGAAATAATGTGATGAAGACAAACGAAGCACAATTTAAATTGCATGATAGATTTCAAATAAGACAGTGATCAGGAAAAGTCTGTTAACGAAAAAAAGTTTTCGAAGAAAGTTTAGAAAAATAGTGATCTAGAGGTTTGATATAGAAATTCAAATAGAAAAGACTCAAAAACAGTGGTCGGCATAAAGAGAACATAGAATCTGGTTTATAATTACATGTATAGGTTGGTTTTGTGTTTCTTAATTGATAATTTTTATAAGCTTCGTTGACGTTCTAGTTGTTTATAGATCAAGTTCGCACCCCGGTGGCTATGAGTGCCGATTACTGTTCAAGTTCGTTAATTTACTTTCGTGTCCCCACTTTACCTCAAACTTTAGCAGTTTGAGACAAACAACACAACAATAATGTATTTAACAAAGTAAATTGGTACTTTCTACAAAATATGTAACCAAATACATGCAGCCACAACACAAAAAAAACTCAAAAAACAATAGACTCCCTATGAGTCTTGAAAAGCTGAATGATTCCCACAGACCAATTTAAAGTTACTGTTTAATTTAATAATAACAGTTGGCAGTAGTACTTACTAACTTACTGAATACTAAACAAAACAAAAAAATCTTAGAGAGGCCAGGCCATATGGGTTGGGTTTGTTGTTTTTCTTTTTCTCTAAAAACATCTTTTAAACGGAAGTTTACCTTAGAAAATCAAATTGAGCAGCAGTAAAACACACACAAATTTCAAAAAGAAAGTAAATAAAATTTGTTATTTCTGTAATAAAAAATTAAGAAAAAAGAAACCAAAAAAAAAAAAAACACCAGTAGTAAATAACTAAATGTGTACAAAATTCACACTTGAATTGTGGTTAAATTTTTTTTTTTTTTTTTTTTTTTGAAAAACTAGATTAATAATGGTGGTACACGATGAAACAAAAATTCATTCAAATGCCCTTATACTTGTATAAAAACACTAATACTAAGAATCACTTACATCCGGTGTGAATTTACTTGTTTAGAGTTAGAAGAATTAGTTTAAAAAAGATTTATAGATTGTTAAATTTTAGTTTTATTTCTCAGTTGTTAGTTTTGCATTATAACATTTTTTTAGAACAGTTTTAAATTAAAAAAAAACTGTTATAAAGTTTAAAGTTAAGATTTATGGAGATTTACACAAATAATTTATCACTAATCATTTTAGCAATAAAAACATGCGATTGCTATATCTGTTTAGAAACAAAATGGAACTGCTAGACAGTTTTGAAACAATAGTTCAGTCTATAGTTTTGATTATAGACTCTTGATTGTTGTATCTTGACAGTAATTTCTTGACTATAGCCTCGTTAATACTCTCGACTATTGTCTCGCCTATAGTCTTGTTTATAGTCTTGTTTATAGTCTCGTCTCTCGTCTCTAGTCTCGTCTCTAGTCTCGTCTCTAGTCTCGTATCTAGTCCCGTCTCTAGTCTCGTCTCTAGTCTCGTCTCTAGTCTCGTCTCTAGTCTCATCTCTAGTCTCGTCTCTAGCTCGTCTCTAGTCTCGTCTCTAGTCTCGTCTCTAGTCTCGTCTCTAGTCTCGTCTCTAGTCTCGTCTCTAGTCTCGTCTCTAGTCTCGTCTCTAGTCTCGTCTCTAGTCTCGTCTCTAGTCTCGTCTCTAGTCTCGTCTCTAGTCTCGTCTCTAGTCTCGTCTCTAGTCTCGTCTCTAGTCTCGTCTCTAGTCTCGTCTCTAGTCTCGTCTCTAGTCTCGTCTCTAGTCTCGTCTCTAGTCTCGTCTCTAGTCTCGTCTCTAGTCTCGTCTCTAGTCTCGTCTCTAGTCTCGTCTCTAGTCTCGTCTCTAGTCTCGTCTCTAGTCTCGTCTCTAGTCTCGTCTCTAGTCTCGTCTCTAGTCTCGTCTCTAGCCTCGTCTATATTCTCGTCTGTAGTATCGTCTATAGTCTCGTCTCTAATCTCGTCTATAGTCTCGTCTATAGTCTCGTCTATATTCTCGTCTCTAGTCTAGTCTATTGTCTCGTCTATATTCTAGTCTCTAGTCTCGTCTATAGTAACGTCTATATTCTCGTCTCTAGTCTGGTCTATATTCTCGTATCTAGTCTATTGTCTCGTCTGTAGTCTCGTCTCTAGCCTCGTCTCTAGTCTCGTCTCTAGTATCGTCTCTAGTCTCGTCTCTAGTCTCGTCTCTAGTCTCGTCTCTAGTCTCGTTTCTAGTCTCGTTTCTAGTCTCGTCTCTAGTCTCGTTTCTAGTCTCGTTTCTAGTCTCGTCTCTAGTCTCGTCTCTAGTCTCGTCTCTAGTCTCGTTTCTAGTCTCGTTTCTAGTCTCGTTTCTAGTCTCGTTTCTAGTCTCGTCTCTAGTCTCGTCTCTAGTCTCGTCTCTAGTCTCGTCTCTAGTCTCGTCTCTAGTCTCGTCTCTAGTCTCTAGTCTCGTCTCTAGTCTCGTCTCTAGTCGCGTCTCTAGTCTCGTCTCTAGTCTCGTCTCTAGTCTCGTCTCTAGTCTCGTCTCCAGTCTCGTCTCTAGTCTCGTCTCTAGTCTCGTTTCTAGTCTCGTTTCTAGTCTCGTCACTAGTCTCGTCTCTAGTCTCGTCTCTAGTCTCGTCTCGTCTCTAGTCTCGTCTCTAGTCTCGTCTCTAGTCTCGTCTCTAGTCTCGTTTCTAGTCTCGTTTCTAGTCTCGTTTCTAGTCTCGTCTCTACTATCGTCTCTAGTCTCGTCTCTAGTCTCGTCTCTAGTCTCGTCTCTAGTCTCGTTTCTAGTCTCGTTTCTAGTCTCGTTTCTAGTCTCGTCTCTAGTCTCGTCTCTAGTCTCGTCTCTAGTCTCGTCTCTAGTCTCGTCTCTAGTCTCGTCTCTAGTCTCGTCTCTAGTCTCGTTTCTAGTCTCGTTTCTAGTCTCGTTTCTAGTCTCGTCTCTAGTATCGTCTCTAGTCTCGTCTCTAGTCTCGTCTCTAGTCTCGTCTCTAGTCTCGTCTCTAGTCTCGTCTCTAGTCTAGTCTATTGTCTCGTCTGTAGTCTCGTCTATATTCTCGTTTGTAGTCTCGTCTATAATCTCGTCTGTAGTCTCGTCTGTAGTCTCGTCTGTAGTCTCGTCTATAGTCTCGTCTATAGTCTCGTCTATAGTCTCGTCTATAGTCTCGTCTCTAGTCTCGTCTATATTCTCTAGTCGTCTATAGTCTTGACTATAGCCTTGTTTATAGTCTCGTCTATATTCTTAAATTAACAGTTACACAGCTTCACAAACTGTTATACATTTGTATTAAACTTATTATTTAGCAATAATTTAGCTCGTTTGGTTTTATAAACCATAACATTGTCCGAACTTTCATTCTGCTTTTTATAATTCATAATTGGTATTCCTTTTGCTGTTTGCCATTCCTGTTTTGTACCCAAAAACATAACAAAATTTATCCTTTTTTTCAATTAATTTTTCAATACATTTTTTTCTCGCTGCAATATTAATGTCGTGGTTGTTTGTATTCCTTTAAGCATTAATAATTTGTTGGCAATATTTAATTTAATTTTTTTTTCTCTTTAAGCTAAATGTGTTTCTTTGTAATAATAAATACAATTTTTTTTTGTTGCTTGCAAAAGTTACAAGAAAATTTCGCCCCCATAATTTTTAATCATAATTTTTCATTGTTGCAAGTCCATGTTTTATATATACAATGTTATTTTTTCATTATTATTAACAAAAAAATAAATAAAATAAAAATATTGTAAACACAGTTTGCTAGCTTAAAAAGAATTAAACCCCCTGCTTCTTCAAACTTTCAGCAAATGCCTCAGAAAAATTATAACAATCGATCTAAAGGGTTTTTATATGTTTTATTTTCTTCAATTTGGTCCATTTTTTCACCCTTTTCTGTTGCTGCTGTTGTTTGCAGTCATCGCGAAGGAAAAATTACATTTGTTTTGGTAATTTTTTATTAATTTCTGTTTGGCTTTTATAATAATTTTCTATGACGGTTTTGGTTTTTTTCCTTTCTTTTCGGCTGGTTGATATTTAATCGCCTTCGATACGCTTCGTTTTATATGAAATTTTCTTTGTGAACAGGAAATGTTTTGAGTGAAAAAAGTGAAACAGTTTTCTTTGCTTTTTTTACGTGAAATTGGGAGAAATAAAAAGGAAATTAAATTTATATTTTTTTTGGCAAAACTGACGGCCGTGTGTCTTACTAAGTTAAGGGTGTTTAGAGAAAAGGAGTATTTACCAATATTTTTCTTTGTTATATAAGAAAATTATAACAAGATGTTGTTATTTTAAGCCTTATGGAGAGTCATTAATAAAAAATCAAAGGGTTTTCTTATGAAACTGGTAAAATATAAATTAAGGTAAAAAGTAAACAATTTGAAAAAGTTTTCATAGTTTAGTTTGAGAGTCCGCCACAGCACACTTTTGCAAAAATTATTCTGAAATCCCCCATTTTTTTCTTGAATAAAACTGAAAATTTTATAAACATTTTATACGTATTTTTATTAACATTTTTATTTCCTGCTAGAATAAACACAAAATTATACCAGTCTATCAATCATCAGTCATTTCTAAACACTCATACTCCCATACATTTGATATAAAAAACAACATATTTTCCTTTTACACATGTTTGAGTTTGAGTGTAATCACTCAACGTAAAATTCAAATCAATCAAACAAAAAAATGTTGGTAAAATTAAAATTTTTTCAGTCATACGTTACTTTTGGATTATTAGAATTATTGTATTAATGTGTGTATTATTCTTTGTTTTCAAGTTTACGGAAATAAGATTAAGTTTTTTTTTCTCTCTCTAACATAATCAAATATTCTGATATGTATTTGTTAGTTTTTTTGATTTTTCTTAGATCGCGTGTTGGATTATTACAAATTGTATTAGAAAAAATTCATTTTAGTTGGAAAGGAAGTAAAATATTTTTTTTTGAATTTATTTCCGTTTTCTGTTGAAGTTTGATTAGGGATTATAAGTAGTTAATAATTGTAAGATTACGGGGAAAAAAGCTAGAGAAGTTTAAGCAATGAAAGTAGTTAAGAAAATTTATGGAAAAAAAATACTAACTTTAGAAAAACTTTTTGAAATACAACTATAATATAGACGAGACGATAGACCAGACTATAGTCGATACTATAGACGAGAAACTATAGACAAAAGACTATAGACGAGACTATAGACGAGAGTATAGACAAGACTATAGACGAGACGATAAAGAAGACGAGAGATGAGAATATAGAGGAGACTATAGATGATAAACTATATAGGCGAGATACTATAGACGATTGACTATACACGAGACTATAGGTGATACAATAAACTACAGCAAACGATAATATATACGAGAGACGATAGATCATAAACCAGAGACTATAAACAGGAGAGAGACTATAGACCAGACGATAGATGAGACGATAACGATACTATTGAGGATGCGATAAAGAAGACGATAGACAAGACGAGAGTTGAGATTATATACGAGACTGTAGATGATAAACTATACACGAGAGACTATCGACGAGAGGCTTTAGATGAGAGACTAAAGATGAATGACTATATACAAGGCTATAGACGAGACTATAGTCAAGGCTATAGGCGAACGATGGACGATATACAAGACGATAGATAATAAACTATAGACGAGAGACTATAGGCGAGACTATATAGACGACACCATAGACGAGAGACAATAGTAGAGAGACTATAGAAGAGACTTTAGACGAGACTCTAGACGATACTATAGGCGAGACTATAGACGGGACTAGAGGCGAGACTAGGGACGAGACTGGAGACTAGACTAGAGATGAGACTATAGACGAGAGACTACAGAATAGACTATAATCCAGACTATAGTTCATTACATTCATTTAGTATCACAAACTTTCTTAAATTTCCAATTTCTGTAAATATTTCATATCCTTTCCTTTGCCTTCACTTTTATTGCCATCCTTTTCCTTACGATTCAATGACCTGTTCCACTCTAAATATATGTTTGTTCTAATTTAATGTAATTTTCATGTTCAGTTTTCGTTTCTCTCTATTTTTTATTCCGTTTTTACAATGTTTTTTTAATTGAAAACAACAAAATTATACAACTAATTTATGCATTCATTACAATTATCTATGTTTTCAAAAGCCAAAAGGTAAAAAAAATAAGTTCAAGAACTTTAAATATTTGTATATTGCCACAATTACAGACAGACTAACTACCTACTTGTTCATAATATTGAAATTTCAACAGAAATTAACATTCGAACTGAAAATGTTATAGACAAAAGACATGAGTTAAGGTTTTGTGAATGCTAAATAAAGACACCATTAAAGTGGCGCGAAAAACCGCGAATTCTTCCCCAATATTTTGTTGAAAAACGTTAAAAAAAACCCAAGAAATACTTGCAACAACAAAACAAACAAACAATCATTAATTGCGGCAGGTGAGGTGAACTCATTCGTGACAGATTATAGTAAACAGCAATATGCCTGTCTGTAATAAAATGCCATTGTACTTGATGTTTGGTTTGATGTCTTTAAGAATTCTTCCGTTTTCATTTTACCAATTTTTTTTTTTTCGATCGCATGTGAGGTGCGTAAATTACTACATATTCATACAGTCTACGAGTATGTGAAAATATTGCTGGTGAACCAATTATTTTTAGTTGTTTTTTTTATTTTGTTTTGTAGACAAATTGTATTGAATTTAATTGTTCGTCTTTCTAGTAAGTATTCGAAATCCATACAAAGAAAATGTGAGTTTTTTCTTTTTGGTTATTGTTGTTACAACCAACGACTTTTTTGACGCTTCGTTATTGAGCTTGAAGTAGACAGACAGACAGCAGGAATAAGTAGGAAAACAGAAACAAAAAAGAATAATGTAAAATAAAATTAAATAATGACAAACTTTAGTTATAGTTGAGTGATTTTTTTACACAAATAAACATGATTTACATTGAGAGAAAATTTTTATGAAATAGCTACTTTTTTTTGGAAAAAGTACTTTTTTATGAAAAACTTACTTTTTTATGAAAAAGGTACTTTTTTATGAATAAGGTACTATTTTTTTATGAAAAAGGTAATTTTTTTATGAATAAGGTACTTTTTTTATGAAAAAGGTACTTTTTTTATGAAAAAGGTACTTTTTTTATGAAAAAGGTACTTTTTTTATGAAAAAGGTACTTTTTTTATGAAAAAGGTACTTTTTTTATGAATAAGGTACTTTTTTTATGAAAAAGTTACTTTTTCTGAAAAAGGTACTTTTTTATGAAAAAGGTACTTTTTTGTGAAAAACGTACTTTTTTATGAAAAAGGTACTTTTTTTTATGAAAATGGTACTATTTTTTATGAAAAAGGTAATTTTTTTATGAATAAGGTACTTTTTTATGAAAAAGGTACTTTTTTATGAAAAACGTACTTTTTTTTATGAAAAACGTACTTTTTTATGAAAAACGTACTTTTTTATGAAAAAGGTACTTTTTATGAAAAACGTACTTTTTTATGAAAAACGTACTTTTTTTATGAAAAACGTACTTTTTTTGAAAAAAGTACTTTTTTTGAAAAAAGTACTTTTTTATGAACAATTTTTTTTGAAAAAGGTCTTTTGATCAAAAAGGTACTATTTTATGAAAAACGTACTTTTTTATGAAAAAGGTAATTTTTATGAAAAAGGTACTTTTTATGAAAAAGGTACTTTTTTATGAAAAAGGTACTTTTTTATAAAAAAGGTACTTTTTTATGGAAAAGGTACTTTTATTTATAAAAGGTACTTTTATTTATAAAAGGTACTTTTATTTATAAAAGGTACTTTTATTTATAAAAGTTACTTTTTTATGAAAAAGGTACTTTTTTATGAATAAGGTACTTTTTTATGAATAAGGTACTTTTTTATGAAAAAGTTTTATTTTTATATGAAAAAGGTTCTTTTTTATGAAAAAGGTACTTTTATTTATAAAAGGTACTTTTACTTATAAAAGGTACTTTTATTTATAAAAGGTACTTTTACTTATAAAAGGTACTTTTACTTATAAAAGGTACTTTTACTTATAAAAGGTACTTTTACTTATAAAAGGTACTTTTACTTATAAAAGGTACTTTTACTTATAAAAGGTACTTTTACTTATAAAAGGTACTTTTACTTATAAAAGGTACTTTTACTTATAAAAGGTACTTTTACTTATAAAAGGTACTTTTACTTATAAAAGGTACTTTTACTTATAAAAGGTACTTTTACTTATAAAAGGTACTTTTACTTATAAAAGGTACTTTTACTTATAAAAGGTACTTATTTAAAAAAGATACTTTTTTCCAAAAAAGTTACTTTTTTCTAATCTTGTCTATAGTATCGTCTATAGTCTCTCGTATATAGTCTTGGTCTATCGTCTCGAGACTATCTATAGTCTCGTCTATAGTCTTATGTATAGCCTCTCGTCTATAGTTATTCGTCTCGTCTATAGTCTCCCTTCTATAGTCTCGTCTATAATCGCATCTCTCGTCTGCTCTATCGTCTCGTCTATAGTCTCGCCTATAGTATTTCGCCTATAACATTTGGTCTACAGCCTCTCGTCTCTCATTTATGGACTCTCGTCTATAGTCTCTTGCTTATAGCCTCTCTTCTATAATCTCTCGACTAAAGTCTCGTTTGAAGGCTCTGGTCTATATTCGCTCGTCTATACTCTCGTTTATAGTCTATCGTCTAAAAAGTACTTTTATATAAAAAGGTACTTTTATATAAAAAGGTACTTTTATGAAAGAAGTACTTTTGTGAAAAAGGTACTTTTATGAAAAAAGTACATTTGTAAAAAAGTACTTTTTTATAAAAAGTACTTTTATGTAAAAAGTACTTTTGTAAAAAAGTACTTTTGTAAACAAGTACTTTTATGAAAGATGTACTTTTGTAAAAAAGTACTTTTATGAATAACATACTTTTGTAAAAAAAAGTACTTTTTTATAAAAAACGTACTTTTGTAAAAAAGTACTTTTTTCATAAAATAAAGTGGACAATTGAGACTTTTATGGAATAGTCCTTTTATAGTGGAATAGTCTTTTAAAGTTTCTTTTATGAAAATGAAAAATTCTCTTAATTTCCAGTTAATCGTTTTCCTTGAAGTCATAAACATTAATTTTGTTGGAAATATGTTTTATATGTATCTTAATAATTTTTTAATATGTAAATTTAATTATAATTTCATTTAACTAACCCTTAGTCCCAAGCTAGTTGCTTTTAAAATTTAATCATATTCAATATAATTAATGATCATTTGCTGTAATAAATACGCGAATTGTATTCGGTTTTACATTTTGAGTCATGCTCGAATTAAACAAATTGACCACAGCAACTTTTGGCATGCAATATATGCAGCTAAACAAACCACCATTTGACCATCCGTATTGAATGATAAAAAAACTATAACAAGAAAAGAATTGCAGCAAAAGCCTGACAGACAGGAGGGGAGAATTTTTAGCTGCAATAATGCTTTAAGTAGTGATGGCTGATGATGACGATGATGGTGGTGGCAGTAGGAATTTTAGAGCAATGTTATCACAGCTAAATAATCTTTGGTATAAAATTCTATAAATATAATGAATGTATTTTATGTTTAAATTTGTAGAGTAGTTCAATATTTAAAAAAAAAAAAAAAAAAAAAAAAACGACAACAAACGTATGACTGCTAAATTGATCAACGAAGCATAAAGTCGCGTCGTTGCATTCAATTTGCAACACAACAACAACATAACAAACTACTCACACTTATATCTCTCAAGCACGAGAGTATTTTTGTATTGATCAACATGAAATTCATATAATAATAAAAAAAGGGGGTCTCTGTTAAATATTTATGTATCTAAAAGTGAATTTATATATTGATAAAAAAGAAAATAACCCAGCAAAAATTATAAAAGTACTTTCAATTTAATGTTCTTAATCCATTTATTCTTACATTAAAATTCCTTAGCCCTCACACTCCTTATTGTGAAGATCTTTAAGCAGCTCTCTTTCATTTCATTTCTTGTTCTGTCATTAGCGCCATTAAATTGCAATCGAAGTTGTTGTTGTGTATTTAGCAACCTTAAACGTATGACCACAAGTCAAGTAAAGACAGTCAGTCGTCAATGATTCAATTTGTTTTATCTTATTGTCTGTATTAAATCAATTTTTATGATCATGGAATCAACGTAAAAATAAATGCATCATCAAACATTATAAACACAACCAACAAAAATCAGCACATGACAATGACACAACTAAATAAAAAGACTGACCAAAGAGAGAAAAAATAATGAAAATTTTTATAACAAAAAATTGATGATGATGGATTTTTAACGATTTTTCTTTATAGGTTACAGCATCATTGTTACTTTACTTCAATCATATAAACTTGGGAACGTGCAGAACAACAACACATAGCATAAATACCCCGACATTTAGTGCGTGAGGTAAATAGAGGACAATTTATTAAGGAATTTTATTTAAGTTGAAAAAATATGTGCAAGTATCTTGCTATCATTAATAGAAAATTGTTTAAACAGCTAGCTGAATTGTGGAAAATTTGGTTAGACAAGGAACTCAATATAAGTTTGAGCTAAATCTTAAAATTTTTTTCATTCAGATCCGCCAAGTCGTGCAGAAAATGTCATTGCTCAAACCTCTCCTTTCGATGCTCAAATCTCGCTTCTTCCTTCTCATTATACAAAATCTACAGGAGTCCTGCAATGGTAGATTTAAGCACCTGGCCTGCAATCCGAACATTTAGTACCCATTAACCACCACTACTACAATCCGCAGTTGAGCCCGCTCAATATTCGTTAGAACAATCGTTTGCTGCTGCATTCCTACAAGTAGGTTTCTGGAGCATCTTGTTTTTGTATGGAGGCAGTTCCGCCACGATCCGAGATGTGATTACTTGGAACAACATGGTGTACGTGTACCCAGTAGTGTTCAAGTGTGGAATGTGTCCAGATATCTTTAAGAGATGCTCGGCATTTCAGGATTACTGACAGTTTTTAGGCCAGCCTGGCTACCAATATGGATGCGAATATCAACCTCGTATATCTGATCAAACTTTAACCAGTCTACGGCCCTCTTAATGACAAAAACAAAACACTAACTTGTTACGGATGTCTGAAAGGCAAACCCATGCAATGTTGAAGACTCCTTCGACACCCCTTGTCTTTAAGACATCAGTGAAAACCTCAAATGGACTTTAATGAGGAAATTGAATATGGCTTTGTGGAAGAAATGTTTGCGAGTGCAGTACTTAATATAGATCGAGACATCCATGCACAATGTGTCTTTAGATTAACGTGGGTAACTGTCTCGAAGGCCTAAGGTGGTCTTAACACTGGATAGATTCAATGTGTCTATCACCCCTTGCTCGAGAGCTAGCTAATCAATCAGCAAAATCCAGGACATTATCAAAGCAGCAACATCCGGCCTGGTTCACCAGTCCTATATATGATCTTTGACTTTAAAAACTCCCGGATGATAAAATTCAAAGTGTGTAGTTCTGACTCCAATAGACCCCGACCGAGAACCAAGCCCAACGATCAGTATATCATGAATGTCACCACTCCAATACGTTTCCTGAGCACTGCGCCAATTGATATCTGCTACTTTTAATGGCCCTGTTGTTACGGCTAACAGCACCTAGTAAGTTACAATTGGTGACCCGAAATTTGTCACTATTCCAAATATTAAATATTTAACCAACGATCTTTTACCCGCTTTGGGTTTTAAACCACAGCCAGCAAGTGTTCACCTAAGTGACCTCTTCATCGGTCCAACAGGACAAGTTCAGGGGCTTAATGGATCCCCATATTTCTAGATAAAGATTCTAGTCAGCTGCGAAATAAAAAAAAAATATTTTTAACAGGATCGAGGCCTTGTAAGCCCCGGTATCGCTTCATATTTTCCATTGAGGCATAACATCAAAGTGTGGAGTATCATCAAGATGTCCTAACATGCCCCAAGGGGATAGACAGTCGCATGTCAATAGTTCTACGATTCAATGCGCCCATAGCAATGAGTTCATGGTTGACATCAAATCCTTTAGCCACAAGATCAGCCGGAAAACAGTTCCTCATGGCGAAATGAACCTTTGAGCGTATTACACCTGTTATAATAAGTAACAAAGTTCGTAAGATTCCTATTTATTCAGTTCCAAAAATTAGGAACAATTATTTCAATAGTTTTCATTAATAAAAAATATTTTATTAATGAAAAAATCATCATCCTTGCTACACCTGTAACTATTAATGTTCCGGCACAACTAACTGCATCTTTTCTTTAATATTTCATTAACATCTTCACCTGCCAAAGGTGTACAAGCTAAAGGTTACTAAAACGAATGCCAAGAGTTCAAGGCAGCTGCATGGACACAACCACTCCATCATACTTTTTTTTGGAGGCTAGTGCTGTTATTATCTTTTCATTATAGACAAACAATTGACCAGCGATTTGAACACACTAGATGAGTGAAATTAATCAGCACGTGCTGCAGCAGCTACCATAGTTTATTTAGAATAAGAGTTTTTTTTTAAGGTTAAAACACCCTAAACGATTTTTAATGATCACAACTAGCGTAAACACCTGTAGAGAGGAAGGAACACTAGAAAACTTCTTGTACTTTTAAGAAGTTGCTTTACAAAAGTTTTGCATAAGTGTGCTAGAGAAGTTTTGCTTTAAATTTGCGCTCCACTGGAGACCCCTGTAAGAGTTATAAAGCTGTTGAAATTAAAATTGAAATCATTTAAGCCTGACGGTGTGAAATTTCACACCAAATAACCAGACATTTAATTGTTAACAAAACAAATCAATCATTCATTGTTACCATTTACAAAAAAAAAAAACAAAAATGAAGAGAATTCTTTAAAAACAAAGTAAAAAATAAACATTTTGAATTAAATAAAGTTCCACAAATGATCAGTTCAGTTCATGAAGCATACAGACAAACAAATATAAAAAAAGAGACCGGATGTAAAAGTCATGTTTATGTGGTGGTTTAAAACTTTACTCTCACAACTATGTCTGTATAAGTAAGCAAGCATTCAGCCGTA
The DNA here is from genome assembly GCF_958450345.1 of Calliphora vicina. NCBI lineage: Eukaryota > Metazoa > Arthropoda > Insecta > Diptera > Calliphoridae > Calliphora > Calliphora vicina. The sequence goes on from NC_088783.1 coordinate 120,380,344, forward strand.
TATTTAAATAATAAAATTCATACTTAAATACAAATGATCATAAAAAGTCAATCAACAATGGTCTTCCGCTTCTTTTACGTTCAAATAATCATCGAATGGAACCAATACTAACTAAAATAACAAACACAGCCACCACTGTATGGTGGTGGTGGTGACTCAATTGAATTCAATTAAACTAAATTTGCATTTTCAACAGAATTATTTTTATTGTTATTTTATAAAAGTTGTGTTGTTTTTTTTTTTTTTTTTTGGGTGAAAACAGCAAGACAAGTAGTTTTAACATTTAGCCATTAAATAATATGTTAAAACAAATACATAATAAAAAAACCAAGTCAAAACAATTCAATTGATGTTATTTTTATTTTCCAACATTTTCTGTCTGTCTGTTCATGGTACATTGAATATCACACATTTGGTTAACAATATAAAGACATGACGATCATGATGATGATCGCAGTGTCAAAATAAAAGTTGTATAGAAATTTATTATTGTTTCCACAACAATTAAAACACCAAAAGTGTTGTTATAAAATTAAATTAATCGCAGTAAATAATGATTATTTAGGAGAATTTTAAGCAAATTTAGCTAGATGTATGTCATAAATTTCCAACGAAATTGAAAGTTTTAAAACAAATTTTATAGTAACTAGCCTCTGCTCCATAACCGATCCGCTCTTTGATCAGGACTTTCTGATAAAGATAGGAATGTACTAATGTCATACACATTACGAAGAATAGCATCCAAAGTTTTACCGATCACAAGCTAGAGTTTGAGGTGGCATTAGCTCAGCCCAATTGAATTTAAGAGCGTCATTAGATTAACGCTTCTCTTTATGTCGCTACTCCATTTGCGGAAGTTAATAGCGGTGTTAAATGGGCACTGGTCTACAACTTCCATATAACGACTTTCGCAAAGGTTGTACCAAATAAGAGAAGGAAATTGCGGATCATCTCTAGGAATTCGGGAACGAAACAAGTTGGATGGCGAGCCTTGAATTTGTAGCTGTCACTACTTTCATCTTTAGTACAACGACTTTTGCAGGAGGCAACTGCCACTGTCCAGCCTTTGGTGATATAAAATTGAAACTCTTCGATCATTAAACGCTTGCTGATTATAAATGTGTCTCCACTAATGAATTGGGGATGATCCACATCAGTATTGACTCGAAAGTTTAGTTGTCGAGCTTTAAATTTAGACTCTGACTACATCTTTCGTACAACCACTTTTGCAGAAGCTGGAGCAGGAGACAACTGCCACAAGTCCAAGCCTTGGTGACATAAAATTATTACTCTTCGATCATTAAACGCTTGCTGATTATAAATGTGTCTCCACTAATGAATTGGGGATGATCCATATCATTATTGACTCGACAATTTGGTTGCCCAGCCTTGAATTTAGACTCTGACTACATCTTTCGTACAACCACTTTTGCAGAAGCTGGAAAAGCAAGGAGCAAGAGACAACTGCCAACTGTCCAAGCCTTGGTGACATAGAATTGAAACTCTTCGATCATTAAACGCTTGCTGATTATAAATGTGTCTCCACTAATGAATTGGGGATGATCCATATCATTATTGACTCGACAATTTGGTTGTCCAGCCTTGAATTTAGACTCTGACTACATCACCACTTTTGCAGAAGCTGGAGCAACAAGGATCAGCAGACAACTGCCAACAGTCCAGTCTTTGGTGGTATAAAATTGTAACTCTTCTGTCTCCAAACTCTCGCTGAATAGACGTGTGTCTCCATTAATTAATTGGGTATGATCTACATCTTTATTGACTCGACAGATTGCTTCCATAGGATGGATGGCGATCTTTGAATTTTCAAGTATCCGACACTACACACTTTAGGGCATATCACCTTGAGTATACGACATATACAGCATAGTAGTAGAAGATGAGACACAGTTTCCTTTTTCTAAATTAGTTAAATAGTATTTCAAAGAGTCTCGCATGAGTTCCGAACCTACAGGGCACTGTGAACGACTTAACATAGCAGAAACAGAATATGAGGTACAGATTCTTCTCAGATACAGACTCAGATTCTTCTGAAGTAGTTGAAAAAATGCCATGGACTCTTGCATGAGTTTCGAACCTACAGGGCAATGTATACGACAGTTACATAAAAGAAATAGAAGATGGGATACTCTTTCCTTCTTCCCCTTTTAACAGCTTCTTCTGAAGTAGTTGAAAAATAGTCCAAGGACTCTTGCATGAGTTTCGAACCTACAGGGCACAGAATACAACAGTAACAGAAATAGAAGATCACCTTATGATGGAACCAAGTCAATCATTTAAATTTTATTTATGTTGTTTATGTTGCTTCAATTTCCAATACTTTCTAGAGTTCAATTTAATTGAAATGTTAAGCAAAGTGTTGCTTATTCAGCATTTTTTTCAATTACTTGTTATGTTTTGTTAATGTTTATCTTAAGACAGCTGTCAATGTCTGTTGATGCTTTTGCTTCTATTACTCAATAATCGAATTGTCATGTTAACTCAACAATATTTGTCATTTTATATGTTTTCAAGTAATAAAAAACATTTCACCTTTCACTTCCTTAACTATTTAGCTGGCATTTCTTTTCTTTGTTGTTTTTTTTTTGTTTCTTGGCTAGGAATAGGAAAATTTCTTAATTACTTTTACCGCCTTAAGCAGCCTGTAGCCAGCTAGCTGTCAATATTACAAATACAAGAAACACGAGCTAAAGACAAGAGAAGTAAGTATACACCTGTAGTTGATAGAAAGATGTTTATGATCATTAATTTATGTCCGATGACCTCTGTCTCTCTATCTATCTGGATGGACTATTTAACATAAAATGACTTTTAAAAATGCGGCTGTTTGTTGAAATTTTCCTTAAGAACCCCCATGTAAATACAGTTTTAAAGCACCCTCATCATTAGTAACTCAAAACATCCCTACTTGTTGTTTTTCTAAACTGCTACCACCAACCAACTAACCACCATTATTATTAACACGATCATCATCATGATCATGATGATGATCTGTTTTAATCAAATGTTTGCTGTTTGTGTAAAGGCATTTTAATTGAACTGGTATTTTTCTTATTGTAGCGTGTTTTTTTTGTTTCAGTTTCTTTTATTTTGGTGGTTAGTGTGTGAACTTGGTTGATTGATTTACTAGACCAGGACATTAAAGTGGGAATTTTTGTGTTTTGTAGCGCGCGCGCGATCAGTAGTTGTTGCTCTGAAATTCAAATCCTCAGGTGGCTTTCATAGTAGGTTTTATTTCTTAATACTTTGCAGTGTGGTTTTTTTTATAACAAGTAATTTGAGTATTGCTGGTTTGTAAGGGAATTTCTTGCTTCTATTTTTTCAGTTTACACCTGTCTGCGTGTAAAAATTCAACGGCTTTTCTGGGGGTAAACTGTCAATTTTGGTATTTATGTTGTACCACATAGTATTTGGTGGCATTTAGTTTTATTTCACTTCATTTCAATTCATTTGGTGAACTGACTGATCTTGTCTGTTGATCTTTCCATAACATTGAACATGTTAATTGGTAAAGTGAAATTTTCTAATTTACATAAAAAATATTTCATTAAAAATAATTATCAGCCATAAAACAAGTAGGGGAATAGAATTTAATAAACAATTGTTGTATAATTTAAATTCAATATAATTTAATAAATATATTTGCCTTAATTTAACTTAAGTTTTTTTTTTAAATTTAAATTTATATTTCCTTAAATTTCTATATTTAGCCAGAATTTTTAATTAATTTTATAAACAATAACCCGTTTTAATATTAAAATTCAAATTAACTACATGTGTAATTAAACCCTATAAAAACAATTTATTGCTTAATATCTACTTAATATCTGCTTAATAACATTTTAAATAAAAAAAGTTCAAAAATACATAATTTTAATTGAAATAAATCATTGCAATTAACTTTAAACTTTAATATGAAAAATCCAAAAATTTGAACCTGATATCTTTGCTTTAATACAGCCAGTCAGCCAACAGCTTTATTTTTTTTTATTAATAAACAAAATTATTATACACCTTTCAAGTCCATAGGTTGTCTCTTTTTGTCTTGTGCTTTAAAGAAAATCTAAAATCAAATGTGATTGGTTGTTTGAGATATTTGCTTTTTTTCTTTCATTATAAAACTAACATACAAACAAACACTTCAAATCCAACAAATACAGACACTTTGAAATACACTAATAAGTTTTCTATAATACAAAAAATAATAATCATTATTATTAACATAATAATGACAATCACCACCATCATGATGAGGATGATGATGATCGCAATGATGTTGACGACGATCATTAGATTTTGTTTGTTTTTTGCTAAAATAAATATGAGAGTCTCTAGCCAACTGACTTGTTTTAGCTCATTTTAATAACTCACCTTAAAAGAAAAATATTTGCGTATAGTTAAAACTAACGTAAGTGGTGTGAGAAGTTTTTAAGCTGGAAATAATAAGTTTTCTTTAAGTGCTGGGTTGTAATCGTCAAGTTTACTTGTGGAAGTCTTTGAGTTTAAAGAACTTTCCTTCCTCTCTCTTTTCTAAACACAAGTCTTGTTCATGTAAACTTGAGGTGTGTGAACCAGCACTTATACAAACTTTAGCTATTTTTACTTACATTTATTTGCTTGAAACTTCTCTTACCACCTCGATTTTTACTTATATTTAAACACTCACAGTCTAAGATAAAAACTGGCTTAACAAAGACAATTAAATTTATTAACAAGCTCTTCAAACTTAACAAACAATAAAAATCATAATTTTTAAACCCTACACTATACACTTTAGGGCATACAAACTTCAGTATACAACAGAAACAGCATAGAAGTAGAAGATGCTATACAGTTTCCTTCTTCTAAATTAGTTGAATTGTAGTTCAAGGAGTCTCGCATGAGTTCCGAACCTACAGGGCATTGTGGACGATTTAATATAATAGAAATAGAAGATGAGTTACAGTTTCAACTACTCAGATTCTTGTGAAGTAGTTGAAGCATATTCTAAGGAGTCTTGCAAGAGTTTCGAACCTATAGGACACAGTATAAGACAGTTACTGAACAGAAATAGAAGATGGATTACCTCTTCTCCTTAAACAGCTTATTCTGAAGTAGTTGAATAGTAGTTCAATGAGTATCGCTTGAGTTCCGAACCTACATGGCATTGTGGACGACTTAACATAACAGAAATTGAATATTAGATACAGTTTCAACTACTCAGATGCATGAAAAGTAGTTGAAAAATAGCCCAAGGACTCTAGCATAAGTTTGAGTTACCTCTTCTCTTTAAAACAGCTTCTTCTGAAGTAGATGAAGGGTAGTTCAAGAAGTATCGAATGAGTTTCGAACCTACAGGGCGCTGTATACGACAGTAAAATAACGGAAATAGAAGATAAGATATAGTTTACTTCTTCCCCTTAACTGCTTCATCTTAAGGAGTTGAAGGCTAGTCTGTCACGAGTTTCTAACCTATAGGACACTGTATACGACGGCAACACAAGAGACATTTAAGATAAGTTACCTCTTCTCCTTAAAACAACTTCTTCTGAAGTAGATGAAGGTTAAGTCAAGGAGTATCTTCTCCTTAAAACAACTTCTTCTGAAGTAGACGAAAGTTAGCTCAAGGAGTCTTGTATGAGTTTCGAACCTACAGGGCGCTGTATGCGACAGTAACAGAAATAGAAGATGAGATTAGTTTCCTTCATCCTCCTTCCCCCATCCCCAGTCTATGACATGAGTTCCGAGTCTATAGAGTGCTGTATACGACAGTAACAGAACATAAATTACCCTCTTCTCCTTAAAACAGCTTCTTCTGAAGTAGATGAAGGTTAATTCAAGGAGTCTCAACAGTTACATAATAGAAATGGAAGATGATATACATCTGCCTTCTCTTCAAAAGCTCTGGAAGGATAATCGAAGGAGTCTCGCAAGATAGAGAGCAATGCGATCATCGCCTACATATCACAGATCCCTAGGCCAAGCAATTGCAAATAATATGCTGTTTGTATTCGATCAAATCATGATCATAATGCCATTGATGTACAGAAGGCCATCTTCTTTAATCTCTTGACCAAAACCGTTCACTAGCATATCGAAGTATGTTGAATAAAACAATAACAGTTGAACATCTCTATCTCGTAGTAAAAATTCAGATGTTATCCTTACTCGTTACTCCTCATCTCATACGTGAACCCTCATCGAGACAAGTTCAATATCGCAGGCAACTACACTCACTATTCAATAATCCCCATATTCCCTACTGGGAAAAGCAATTCAGACAGTATCTCCTGCTTAATTCTCCGTTGATTTTATGAGGACGAGCAGTCTTCCTCTAGATTGGTCAGATCCAAAAAGTTTGAACTAACAAAAGTAATATTCTCGTAGAGGAAGAAGTCCTCTAGGAACTCTAAGCTTATGCTGGTATTAGAGCTTCCATATTCCATAGCGGGGGAAGCAATTCAAAGAGTATCTCGTACTTACTTCCTCATTGAGCTTATGAGGACGAGCAGTCTTCTTCTAGATTGGTCAGATCCAAAAAGTTTGAACTAACAAACGTAATGGAACCTCCTTCCTTTTCTCAACTAAGAAGTCCACTAGGAACTCAAAGCTTATGTTGGTATCAGAGCTTCCATATTCCCTAGAAGGGGAAGGAGTTCAGATAGTATCTCCATCATTAAGCTTATGAGTTTGAACTAACAAACGTAATGGAATCTCCTTCCTAATCTCAACTACACAGATAGGACATAGTAAGCTATTCTGTAGTAAGAAGTACACTAGGAACTAGGTATCTGATCTTCCTAGATAAGGAGACATGATTCTTTCTCCTACAATGACACTTTATATCAATCAATCTAACGAATGTAGCAATGGTAGGGCTTTCAAATGTCTTCTTTGACCCATCATCATTATAATTATTATACTTGTTTTAATTTTAGGAGGAGTCGTGAAATAGAGACTAAAATAAATAATAACAAATTTCTGAAAAATAAAGACACTATATGTATGAGTGTTTAAACAGCAACAAACAAAAAACACAAAAATTATGAATAAAAACGTAGAAAAATTTAAACAACTACAACTATACACAAACACATACCCATACCATTAAATAGAAGAAGTAGAAGAAGAATAAAACCTCTACAGAAACTAAACTTTAACACTCGAGTGGTTAAGGTATGATAAAGTCATGGTAGCTTTACTATCTGAACTAGCTGAATTTGATTTAGTTCGAAGCAAAAAAAAAAAAACTAAAGAAAAAAAGTGTGAGTGTGAGTCTGTGTAAGTGTTAAGTATGTTTATGTATGTGTAATTTTAAGGCGGCATTTGTTGTTTTTTATTATCATTATTATTATTATGTATGATTTTTAATTCATATGACAAAGTTATAAGCAGCAGCATAAGCTTTATTTTGTGTGTGTGTCTGTCTGTCTGCTGTTCAAAATGACTGAACAAACTAACAACGTGACTTTGATGTTTGAAATAAGATTAGCATTGAAGCTTTCAAAAAAAAAAATCTAAAAGAAACATACAAACAACGAAAACCTACACCGGTGATTTTTGAGCATAAAGTCAAGAAGAAACACACAGAAGATGATGATGATGATGAAGATGATGAACAAGAATCAAGGAACACAGAAATTAATGAGTTAGAAAGAAAAAATATTAATCAGTTGTAGTATGAAATGCAAAAACTATAAAAAACTAAAGGGTTGAAATAATTAATAACTCAATCCAGTGGGGCTATAAACGTGCTGAAATGGTAAGTATCTAAGCAAATAAGATAAAAACTGCTTAAATTTAGCTAGTTAAATTGGCGTTGAAATAGCGTTAAGCTTATTTCATGACATTTATACACATATGTCTGGCATAAGGATAAAGAAAGGCCAATTTAGATTAAAATATGTAATTTAGTTAAGGTTTTTGGGGAGGTAGTTGGCGCTATGTTCAACAGACTTAGACTGTAGTATTGGAACTGAGATTCTAATATAATGTCCTTAAGCATAGGCAATTTTCCAATTTTCCTGGAGAAGTTTTTAAGTTGAAATTAGTATCTGATGGTTCCGCCTCTTTGGGCTTCAAAACTTCTCCAGGAGATATAGTTGTAAGCATAAAGAGAAGAGCTGCATATGACAAGTAAATATAGTTCCTGTAAAAGAGCTGATTATCCTGGTCATAGAAGGAAGTGATGTTGTGCGTTTAGTGTCATGATATGCCCATAATTCCCAGGATATTTTACTGGAATTCTCATTGGCTTAACCTAGATTGACCGTCGATGTCAACATTTTTAATAGACTAATACACGTAAGTATCCTGCCTTCAAAGATCATTGTCCAAATATTCTCCAGTCTGATCCTATGATCCCAATTAATTCTATTCTTGAACTGCCATCCTGTCTTTGGATATTGCAAGCTGTTATAATTGGGATTAAATTGGAAGAATGAATATTAAATTGACAAGGAGTACTTTTAATAACCCACAGTACTTAGTAGATTGAATTATATCCGATTGTGTGCCGATTGAATGCTTCATACGGCATGAAAATGGATATTCATTAGCATCATTAACATGCCAAAAGTCTAAACAACGTTCTTTCTTTGGCTGTAACCCAAAAACAGCTGGAAATTGCGGCAGGATCTTGTGCAATTGGATAGTTTCGAAGGACTTTTTTGATGCTTCTCACTTGATTCCAGCTCTTCATCAAAGACTCATACTGTGACCGGCTACTTATTGTTTTTGCTCAATTAAACAAGATATAAATCCTTTGCTATTGATTTCAGAGCATGTCAAGTATCGTAAAATAGAGACGGTCACCCATAACATTAGGAGAACTATGGTCTCACTTAAGACAAAGCTTCCAGGGTATTGTTGTAAAAAGTATCTTCCCTGGATTAGTTCACAATCTTTGGTGGTGTCTGTTCCCGTTTGTTTCAGATCTGAGACGAATCTTCCCTCGCATCAGTGTGAAGCACATAATAGGCAGATTAACGAAAGAAATAGATGAATTTCTATAAAATTCGGTGGCAGTAGGTATAGCAGCAGATCACCAGTGAAACAGAGACCAACTCTTTCTAATAGATCAGTTACTGGAGTAATGTTTCCTTCCTCAACAGTTCAATGATATTTCGAACAGTATCCTACTAACCAAAATGATACCACAACATTTGGCTCTGTTGGTGAAGATTTCCTCAAGGGATCATCAGTCAGTTATCTTCGCATTGTAAAGAGAACAAGTTCCATTTTCTAGGATTTAAGACAAGTTTGGTACACAAGGGGAAGGAAACTAGCAAAGACTGCAATTGCGAAATCTTCTGTAAATACCACGACTTTATAATCATGAAGCTTCCGAGTTTAAGAGGACACCTTTCGTTGATGTTTCTCTGTTTGCAAATAATGTAACACTCGAAGAACTCAAAGCTGAGATGGTCAGCATGTTTATCATCCAATTTTTAATTCTTGTTCATTCATTCTCTTTCCGACTGACACCCAGACTTTATAACTTCCAAACAGATTTGGATTAATCGTCCTACACAGATTATAGTTCTCCCTCCTTCATGTATTTTCATGAGTCAATGAGTCTATATTGACTCATAGAGATACTCAATCTAAAATACTTCAAAATTATATGAAAGCTTTTTTCAGTATTGGAATGAAAACATCCAGTATTCATCCACGTAACAAGAATCTTTAGGCATCAGAAATTCTTAAGTTGGTTTCAATATCAAGGATTATTGGAACAGACAGGTGGTTGTAAGGCTTCGAGAGTTATTACCTGTAGCAAAACCGTTTGTTTGAAACAGCTTTCACTGAGTTAATTCGATAACTGCATATATCTTCCTATAAGCTGCCGTCTAAGCCATATATCCTCAGATGTTAGGGAGAGTGACATTTGATATAGTAGGATTTTCCGACCTTGGGACATCCAATGAAATTTCAATTCGATCTTTCCAGTTGTTAAAGTGCAAATTAGAACTACTGACTCGATGTATGAATAGATGATGTATTACTAGGAGTCTTAATATATCCCAAATTACATGGAGTATTGAGTGGTTTCCAAAGTCTCGTCTATGTTCAAACAAAAATATCTTCTAATTGGTTATTAATAAGATCTATGTCACTACTTAAACGACAGCTTGTAGTCAGTTTCATTCAGTTCCCGAATCTAATGCGAAATTAACATCTAGGACAATGTTACCACGGCAATTGGATCTACGTTCCGGAACGATCCGAGTCGCAACCGACCAAAGATTGTTAACACCTTTCAAATTCGGTGTTTCATAGATCTAATGTCATTTTTATATGCCAGCTTATATCAGCTGAATCATTAAGAGTCTTTATATATCCCAACGTATATTGAGTACAGAGTAGTTTCCAAAGTTTCGTCTATATTCAAACAAAAGCATCTCCAAATTGGGTATTACTTAGATCTAACGTTCCTTTTATACAGCTTAATTGACAGCTTGTTGTTAGTTCCATCCAGTTCCCGAATCTAATGCAAAATTAGCATCTAAGATAACGTTACCACGTTAATTGGATCTACGTTCCGGAATGATCCGAGTCGCAACCGACCAAAGATTGTCAAAGACTTTCAAATTCGATATTTCTTAAATCCAATGTCATTTTTATAAGCCTTAGGTGTCAGCTTCTAGGAAATTCTATTCAGTTATCGAATCATCTCATTGACAGCTGTTGCAAGCAAACGGTTTTGCTCCAGGAAAGAACTCTCGATATTAGTGGAATCATTACAACTCGGATCGTTCCGGAACGTAGATCCAATAATCCTTGATTTTGAAACCAACTTAATAATTTCTTCAAATCTATCATTTCATTATTTCATACACCATGATTTCATGCTCAACTAGTTTAAGTATCATAAAAATATTTCCTATAAAACAAAAACCCCTTTTCAACAAAAAATTATGCTCTTCATTAAATATTCCCATTAATACAATTGGCAACGAAAAAAAAACCTTTTATTTTGCGCTTGACTTAGTAACTAACATGATATTGTTTTGTCTGAAAACCATATCTACAACATGCCGGGGCATCTGTGTTTTTCAGTTTTTCAGTTTTACTATTGCAAAATTCTATTTATGCTTAATATAATTATTTTATGATACATACATAAATTCTATCTGTTATTATTATATTTCGTAGTTGTTGTTGTTGATGTTGTTGCAGAATATTTAATAGAAAATATTTGCAATTTCATTGCACAGAATAATTACAATATAAAATGTTTAAAATGAAGAAAGAATATAATAGAATTCCTGTCCATTTTGTTTGAGGGGGGCTTATGGCTGTGTTCTTTATTCCATAATTTAGTAGAACATGTGGAGCACTATGAGGCGTATGGTGGTAAGGAAAACTTGAGTAGAAAAAGACCCGCTGCCATTTTTTTTGTATCAGCAACATAACACTCGAACTCATTATCAATTCAGTAATAGTAATAATATAAAATTGTTGGAAAATAGTAACAAAAAACAGCAACAGAAAAGTATGATGGAAAAATCCATGGTTGAATATGTTGGCAACACAAACCCATTCAAGCCAAGAACAATCATCATAATTAATAATAAATACTTGTAAATACATAGACAACCCAAGTGTTTCTAAGAGGAACCATTTTTGCGGACTATGATTGTTCAACTAAATGCCCTACAGTAGGTAACATCTATGAGAAAATTAGCAGCATAGCAATGTGAACTGTCTGCAAGACCTGTTTGAATCTTAAGTTGCTGAGTTTGGAAAACTTTGGAGTTTCATTTCAAGTGTGTTACCAAGTCGTCTTATGTTGATTTTCATATTTCCTCTGCATCAGTATGTGGCCTTTGCAAAACAACAAAAAGAATCTAATGTTATAAACAATATTTAAAGAAATAATTGCAACATACAAATTGAAATTTTGTTCTCTGCCAAACAATTCTACAAATACCCAGCAATCAGACACAAACAGCTAGTTCATTTACTCCTCTTTTAAACAACAAAAGGTATCAAATCTTTATTGAAATGAAGGGGAAAATGTATTCTTTATTTAATTTTTTCATTGCATGGCTGTTTAATAATCATTCAGCCGTACCATCATAATGTTGGCTAAAAAGAAAAAAATAAAAAAAAACTAATGGGAAAATCTAAAAAGTTCAATTCTTTCTCCTCTGCTTATATACATACATATGTATATATAGAAAATACCTGGTAAACAATTTAGTCTCAGACTTCCCAGCTTTTTCAACATACATAGAACAAGAACCCAAGAAATCAAACAAGAAGTTAAACTTGTATACAATAGATAGTCAGTCATTCATATCTTTAACGATCAACATTTTTGCCATATTTTTTTATTTTTTTTTCTATATGAATTTTGTTTGAATTATGAAAATCTTTGTATATATTTTATATATAAATATTTTCATCGTTTGCTATTTACTCGTATGATGGCTTACACCATGGCCATACATGCTCGGTTTCAGAGCATTGGTTATGGCGTTTTCCGCATGACAAAAGAAAGTCAAACAAAGTATTCGAAAACATCGTCATCATAGTCGTTGTTTAATAATGTTTTTCTTGTTATTGCTGTTGTTTTTTTTGTTGATGATACAAATAATCGCTGCCAGGTATCGTTGTTGCCACAAAAGAAATTTTAAACAGAAAATCTAGCAATACTCAACTCAAACTCCCAAGAACTTAAGACTATGAATATGACTCGTATGTGAGAAATCTAAACAGGTTGCAATAAAAAGTTCTACTGTAGTTATTGTGTTAGTATTATTATTATTATTTGGTAAATTAACCCCAGAAGCGACAAAACTTTATTGTAAAGCTGTAGACTGGAATATAGTACAGCGGCCACTTATGATTCTTAAACTTTGTAGAAGAATGTCTAAAGTACAGGCCACAGTCTAGTATATAACCATTCGAGTCTCTAGTCCAATCAATAGTCGAGTCTGGAGTCGAGTCTACAGTCGAGTCTAGATTCGGGTATAGATTCGATTATAGAGTCGAATCCAGAGTTGAGTCAAAGTCTGTCTAGACTTGAGTCTATAGTCCAGTCTAGAGTCGAGTCTAGAGTCGAGTCCAGAGTTGAGTATAGAGTCGAGTCTAGAGTCGAGTATAGAGTCGAGTCGAGTATAGAGTCGAGTCTAGAGTCGAGCATAGAGTCGAGTCTAGAGTCGAGTATAGAGTCGAGTCTAGAGTCGAGTATAGAGTCGAGTCTAGAGTCGAGTATAGAGTCGAGTCTAGAGTCGAGTATCAAGTCTAGACCCGACTTAGACTTGACTCTATAATTGAGACTAGAGTCGAGTATAGAGTCGAGTCTAGAGTCGAGCATAGAGTCGAGTCTAGAGTCGAGCATAGAGTCGAGTCTAGAGTCGAGCATAGAGTCGAGTCTAGAGTCGAGCATAGAGTCGAGTATAGAGTCGAGGCGAGAGTCTAGTCTAGAGTCGAGTATAGAGTCGAGCATAGAGTCGAGTCTAGAGTCGAGCATAGAGTCGAGTCTAGAGTCGAGTATAGAGTCGAGTCTAGAGTCGAGTATAGAGTCGAGTCTAGAGTCGAGTCTAGAGTCGAGTCTAATGTCGAGTCTAGAGTCGAGTATAGAGTCGAGTATAGAGTCGAGTATAGAGTCGAGTATAGAGTCGAGTCTAGAGTCGAGTATAGAAGCGAGTATAGAGTCGAGTCTAGAGTCGAGTATAGAGTCGAGTATAGAGTCGAGCATAGAGTCGAGTATAGAGTCGAGTATAGAGTCGAGTATAGAGTCGAGTATAGAGTCGAGTCTATAGTCGAATATAGAGTCGAGTATAGAATCGAATATAGAGTCGAGTATAGAGTCGAGTCTATAGTCGAATCTAGAGTCGAGTCTAGAGTCGATTCAAGAGTCGAGTACAGAGTCGATACGAGTCTATAGTCGAATATAGAGTAGAGTATAGAGTCGAATCCAGAGTCGAGTCTAGAGTCGAGTCTATAGTAGAGTATAGAGTCGAATATAGAGTCGAGTATAGAGTCGAATATAGAGTTGAGTCTAGACTTGAGTCTATAGTCGAGTTTTATCGAGTCTATGGACGAATTTATAGTCGAGTCTATGGACGAATATTTGCATGAATTTATAGTCGGGTTTATAGTCGAGTCTATAGACGAGTTTAAGGTCGAGTCTATGGACGAATTTATTGTCGAGTTTATAGTCGATTCTATGGACGAGTTTATAGCCGAGTATATGGACGAATTTTTAGTCGAGTTTACAGTCGAGCCTATTGACGACTTTATAGTCGAGTATATAGACGAATTTATAGTCGAGTCTATGGACGAGTTTAAAATCGAGTATATGGACGAATATTTGCATGAATTTATAGTCGGGTTTATAGTCGAGTCTATTGTCGAGTTTATATATGGACGAATTTATAGTCGAGTTAATAGTCGAGTCTATCGACGAGTTTATAGTCGAGTATATGGACGAATTTATAGTCGAGTTTACAGTCGATTCTATGGACGAGTTTACAGTCGAGTTTATAGTCGAGTATATGGACGAATTTATAGTCGAGTTAATAGTCCAGTCTATGGACGAGTTTATGTCGAGTATATGGACGAATTTTTAGACGAGTTTATAGTCGAATCTATCGACGAGATTATAGTCGAGTATATGGACGAATTTATAGTCGAGTTTATAGTCGAGTCTATAGACGAGTTTACAGTCGAGTCTATTAACGAGTTTATAGTTAAGTATATGGACGAGTTTAAAGATGAGTCTATGGACGAGTTTAAAATCGAGTATATGGACGAATATTTGCATAAATTTATAGTCGGGTTTATAGTTTAAAATCATTATATGAACGAATATTTGCATGAATTTATAGTCGAGTCTATGGACGAGTTTAAAATCGAGTATATGGACGAATATTTGCATGAATTTATAGTCGGGTTTATAGTCGAGTCTATAGAGGAGTTTATAGTCGGGTCTATAGTCGAATTTATATGAAGTCGGGTGATTAGTTGATCATATTTTGGAATATATGTTCGAGTCTAAGGTCTAGCCTTTAGTCCAGTCTATTTTGGATTATAGTCTTTAGTCGAGTATATCTAGAGTCGAGTCTATAGTCTCATCTATAATTTCATTTATCAACCTCAATGGGTTACTGGTAATTTGCACTGATTTATGTTCAAAAAAGAAAAATTATTATTATCGTATCGTTGTTTTATTCTATTGGCGTGTTACTTACAAGTATTTTTTCAACCACTTTTTTGTTTTTGTTTTTGGCTAAATAAAATACTAAAGATAGAGAGACAGCAGCAGAAATATGTAGAGAGAAACAAACTAAAAAAAGCCTTTTAGCCATTAGGTAATTTAATAAAAACAATACACAAAAACTAGTAACAAAAACTACAAGAAATCGAAGTACTTTTATTGTTAAATATAAAAAAAAATAAAATAAAAATTTGCGGAAAAATGTAGGAATAAAACAGATTCGCGTGATAGAATAATGTTGAAATTATGATGATTACTAGTGTGATTGTAAATTATGAATAGAGTTGAACATAAAATATATAGAATATATGAAGGGAAAATATTTTTATTAAACTATATGATGATGGTAATAATATTAACTAACGATATGAAGAGAAAAAACAAAGAAAATCATTATTTGGTTTATTTTAGTACTATTAATTAGGAAATAATAAGCTTAATGACTAGAAGTCATTAAACTTTGGCAAATAAACTAAATATAGCAGGGTAACTTATAAAAAAGTCTCAGCAATATTGGCTAGAGTCTTGGGCAAGTAATAAGTTCTAAAGCAGGGAGAATAAAGTTTAAAGAGAGTTTTTTTGAAAAGTCAACAAAACGACGTTTAAACGAAATAGTTAAACTGCTGTTTTTTTAGTATACTGCTTAGATTACCAGGTAATATGTACTGCTTATTTTCTGTTTACTTGAAGGAACTAAACTAAACATTTTATAGTTTGTTTGAAATCTAATTTAGTTTCGAAAGTTAAAAGCTATTAGTTGGTTTGCTCTATAAAACATGTATATTTCTAGTTTTAAAAGTGATTTCCCTAGAAATTCATTACAAAACCAATTATTTCAATCATTGATTTTATCTTTTTTTTTGATAAATCATCATGAGAACGTAGTTACTTGAACTAAAAAAGAAGCCCAAACAACAATAACAATAAACAAATTTTGACTTAAGTTAATTACCAAAATACACACAAAATAAACTCTACAAGTCAATCTTAAAAGAAATATTTGTTGTATGTGGTTACGCTTCAAATAATCAAAAAATTATTTAGACTTTCAATGGAAAACTAAAAAAACACAATGATGAATTATAGATCATCAAAAAAAATATACATTTTTGTAAAAAAAAACACAGGGGTAAAAAGACAATTTAAAGAAAAACCTATTGTAGCGTTTACTAAATTTTAAAACTTAAGGTGTCAGAGAGGGGAGTAGACCAAGAGCAGTTAAATATTCATGCCTCTGAACTTTTTAAAGATTTTAATTTCAAATTCAAATTATGATTGGTCTTTATCATAGGCCAAAGACAGCCATATTATTTAAGCTTCAGTGAGTTTTTCTTTAAACTAAATTTTATTTTAATTTTTTTAGAAACTAATGTTCAGGTCAAAGACATTTTATTTGTGTATTTCTATTTCTACTTCTTTTAATTTTAATTTGAATTTTAATTTAAATATGATTAGTTTTCCATTGTGTTTGTGTTTGTTTTTGGTTTTATCAATGTTTAGCCATCTTGTTTTTAGCCAAGAAATCGTTTGATTTGTTGAAAAAAGGTGCTATGAAAAGCAATTTTTATGTGATTTTTTGCACAACGTTTTTTTTTGTTTTTCATGTGAATTTTAGTTTTTGTCGAGGGGTCGTTTTTTTTTGTATTTGTTATAAATGTATCGAGATGGTAATTATGTATGTTAGTTTTCCTATACATACATATTTTTTTGGTTTTTGTAGGAACAAAAACGCATGAAAGACGTCTAGTTAAAAAGCAAGTGTTTGTTTTTAACACACTCAAAGGAAAAAGTTGGTAAAAAGTTAGTGTCACCAACACTTTAACAATAAACACGACTTAAGACTTAACAGTAATTGATTATACACTAGAGTATAGACTCAATTAGAGGCTCAACTATAGACATGACTTTAGTCTCATCTAGACTCGACTCTACTAGACTATAAACTCGACTATAAGCTCGACTATAGTCTCACCTATAAACTCTTCTACAGACTCGACTATAAACTCGTCTATAGACTAGACTATAAACTCGTCTACAGACTCGACCAGAAATTCGTCTATAAACTCGACTATAAACTCGTCTACAGACTCGACTATAAAGTCGTCTGTAGACTCGACTATAATGTCGTCTATAGACTCGACTATAAAATCGTCTATAGACTCGACGATAAACTTGTCTATAGACTCGAAGATAAACTCGACTATAAAAACGTCTATAGACTCGACTATAAACTCGTCTATAGACTTGACCAGAAAATCGTCTATAAACTCGTCTATTGACTTCACTATAAACTCGTGTCTAGACTCGACTATAATCTTGACTAGAAAATCGCCTATAGACTCGACTATAAACTCGTCTATAGACTGGACTATAAGCTTGTTTAAAGACTCGACTACGAACTCGTCTATAGACTCGACTACGAACTCGTCTACAGACTCGGCTATAAACTCGTCTATAGATTCGACTATAAACTCGTCTATAGACTCTACTATAAACTCGTCTATAGACTCGACTTTAACTCGACTAAACTCGTCTATAGACTCGACTAAACTCGTCTATAGACTCGACTAAACTCGTCTATAGACTCGACTATGAACTCGTCTATAGACTGGACTATAAACTCGTCTTTAGACTCGACTATAAACTCGTCTATAGACTCGACTATGAACTCGTCTATAGACTCGACTATGAACTCGTCTATAGACTCGACTATGAACTCGTTTATAGACTCGACTATGAACTCGTCTATGAACTCGACTATAAACTCGTCTATAGACTCGACTAAAACTCGTCTATAGAATCGACTCGACTATAAACTCGTCTATAGAATCGACTCGACTATAAACTCGTCTATAGAATCGACTATGAACTCGTCTATAGACTGGACTATAAACTCGTCTATAGACTCGACTATAAACTTGTCTATAGACTCGACTATAAACTCGTCTATAGACTCGACTATAAACTCGTCTGTAAACTCGACTATGAACTTGTCTAAAGACTCGACTATGAACTCGTCTATAGACTCGACTTTTAACTCGTCTATAGACTCGACTATAAACTCGTCTTTAGACTCGACTAAAACTCGATTATAAACTCGACTTTAGATTCGCCTTAAAACTCGTCTATAGACTCGACTTTAAACTCGACTATAAACTCGTCTATAGACTCGACTAAATCTCGTCTTTAGACTCGACTATAAACTCGCCTATTGTTGACTTTCCTACCAACTATTTTTCCCCGGCTGTACGAGATAGCCCATCATGAGCATTTTTCCTTACTAGCTGTTACTGCTTTCCATCCAAAACGTCTTTGTAGAGGTTCACTAGTTGCTGTTGCAGCTCTTTAGCAGCAACCAAAAAAAGTACTTGTTCATAGCAAAAGAGGAAAAAAAAATACACATTGGTGGTTTCAACTTGATGTTAATAGCTCTCCGCTATTGTTTAAGGTGCCAGTGGTAGTAGTAGCTTCTACCAAAGCCTCCGGTGGTTGTGGTGGTGGTGGTGGCTCAGAGTATAAATGAAAATGTACTATGTACAAGTCTAAAACAGGAGACATGCTCTACTGAACATTAGGTTCGATTAAATGTTAATGCTGGTTAACTTTGGGGTTTTTCGTACATCACTTTGGTAGCACAGTGTTGCTCCTATAAAACCGACTTTTAACTCGAATTCATCGGTTTTTGGGTTCACACATTGGTTTATTTTAAAGTCGTCTTAATTTTTACTTATTTTTCTTCGTTTTTTGCTTTTGTTTTTATTTCTTATTATAATTTAATTTAAAGTTGTTTTTTTTTTTTTTGGTTTGTTGTAACATTTTAGCATAGACGTATAAAACTAAAAACAAACTGTCTGAGATCATTGAAAAAATGTAGCAGGTGTTTTGAACTCTTACAAGTCATTGTTTGTCTTTTGCACTTCACTTCATTTTGGGTGTAAATGTACGAGGTCTGTTTAGTAAAACTGACTGATTGTTTAGCTCCTCAGACTGTGCCGGTATTAAGTTTATAACAAATTCGATCATTTCCCCCCCTCTTTGTTTATTTTTAATTTAGTACATTTACTAATCAGTCTTAAAGTACGATTTGTTTTTAATGATTTTTAGTTTTATTTGTACAATAGTTTTCTGTTTCTTCATACATTTGCTGAAGACATAGACATAAAGGGTGCTCATTATGTTGCCGGTTTGATAATGTAAAATTTCTTACAATTTAAATTATATGTGAAGCATCTTGGGTTTGTAATAAATGGTTAAATTATGCAAAATATTTCGTACTTGTTCATGTGTATGTTTTAAATACATTAAAAACAATAAAATTCAAATTCAAATAATTTTAAACAATAGTGGTTATTGCAGTTCACGATAGTATGTCTGTGGTTTTTTTTAAAAATCAGCGTAATGAATTAAATTTTAATTACATTTTAGCTGGTTTTTTGTTTGTTTCTACGAAAACAAAATTCCTCCCATTTGCTGGGTTTTATAAAGTTTAATTAATGATTACACCGTTTGATTTATAGTGATATCGAAATAATACCACAACTATATAGACACATAAAATTACAGTTATTTTTATACCTATTTCCTATGGCGCAAACATCAATTCAAATTCACCTTATGGTTTAGCTAGAGATTTTAATTATATTTAGCTGCTGCTTTAAACAGTTTAATCTACAATTTATCATATTTTGCAAGAGATTTGTTAAAGAAAATACCAGTAGTAGTCAATAAAAATGTATTAACATAATGTTTTATGCATTAAAACACATTAGTGGAGTTAGTAAAATGAAAAATAATATGTTTAGTTTAAGAAAAAGTTAAGATAAAAGTAATTGATCTAGAAATTACAACTTATTTATTTGGGATTTTCTGAACGAATAATAAAAATGGCTAAGTGATGTTATGTTAAGGGCTAAAATAAGCTATCAAATATTCACGCTGCCTGTGAATAATAGACTCGACAACAAACTCGTCTATAGTCTAGAGATCAGACTCGTCTATAGACTCCACAATAAACTCGTGTATAGACTAGACCGTAAACTCATCTATAGACTCTGAAATAATGTATTTGTTGTAGATCTTCTTAAGGACTATTTATATTTTAACTTTCAGCTCATTCGGATAATAAATGGATTTTTGGAGATTTTTTTAAAAATTTTGAGACTCGAAGTGGCCAAAATTGAGGGCCCACCTTTCGCCTACGAAGCTTAACAATATTTCGTAACAATATCTCAAATAGTTCCCGAGATACCGAATTATTTAAAAAATAAAACAAAACGCTTTTAAACCTCTGTGCAAATAATCGATTTGTTAAAAAAAGTTGATCAAAGTTGTATAAATAAAATTAGATAAAACGAAACAAATTTTCAGCTAAAAATTTAAAATGTTTATTCTTTATGTATAGAAAAATCACTGGTTGAAGAATTTAAAACTTGAGAAAATCTATTCACTAAACTAAAAAAATAATAAAACTAAACCAAAGTAAATAAAAAATGTAAAACAAACGTATTTTTTAAGGATACTTAAATTTAAAACCAGAAAATATTTTAAATTCTTTAAAATTTTCTATAAAACAAGGTTAAATAAAACTTAATTTAAATAAAATTACTAGAAAATTAAAGAGCAACTAAAGTTTAAGAATATTTAATCAGAGATTATTTACTATCAGCCCAATCATCAATAAAAAATCCGCCTTTCCCATTTTTCCTATTCAAATTCAGTGTTAAAAAACTCCAGCAGATTTTTTTTATTCATGATTGGGCTGTGTGAAAATTGGAAAAATGTTGGGCACCCAAATGTCTAATCCGATATGTAATCGATTTGTTATAAAAATATGATCAAAATTGCATTTAAATTAGATAAAACAATCAAACATTTTCAGCTAAAAATTAAAAATGTTTATTTTTAAATATAAATCTTGAGAAAAACTATTCACTAAACAATAAATACATGAAAATAATTTTTTCTAAATAGTAAACTCACCAGAAATACAATTGATGTTCATTTCTTTACCTATATCTATGTATTTATTATATTATTATGTTAAAATTAAATAACCGTACCGATTCCCGTTTTATTAACTTTATATAGATTATGGGCAACTCTATTATGCTTCTTTATTAAAATCAAAACAATGATTTTGTTGCTGTAAAAAACACTTTACACTTTTTCTTGCTCTGCTTTTTTTCTATTGAGATTTTGCTCTCATCATCTCATTGATGCTTTTACTAAATGCAAAAACAAAACACACAAACAACAACAACACATTTGCACATGAACAGAATCACGCGACTTACAAGCAAAGACATGCCTAAAGGGCTTTTGTTTAAAACAACAACAAACACTAAACACTACTAACCACACAAGAACAACAACAATGAAATTATTGCATACACATCGTATTGATACGAGTACTTTTGCTTTTTTCCATTGATTTCTTTTAATAAAAACTTTAATTTATTAATGATTTTTTATCACTTTTAATAGCTATTTCTATTTATTACACAAAGAAGTTTAATATTTTATGAATTTTGTTAATTTCACTGCACTTTTACTATATTTAATTTGACGGACAACACCACGACAAATTTTAAGCGAACGATTTAAGGAGGAGGCCGTGTAAGAACTAAAATATTTGGCAAACAGAGCAGAGTTACCCGTACAAATCAGTGACGGGATTTGAACATTTATTTATTTAGTGCCAAATCAAGGCGAATCTATAAATTCGCCTTGGTGCCAAATTAATGTTTAAATTGTGCCAAAATGGGTTCAAAAATACTTTTAAAAAAATAAACAGAATGTGGATCCCTTTTTGACATAATTTTTTATAGAATTTGTTAAATAAGTGGTAATTCAAATGATTAGAAGATTTTAATTTTAATATACGAATGTGGTTTTGTTTTATTTGCTAGTTTAAGCGTCCAAAATTGTGCTTTGTCAACCACAACAGTGCGCACTGGTTCCAAAGGAATTCTATTTGATAGTGGGATTTTATTAACAGGACATTAATTTAATGGCAGAAAGCTATATAAAGCGGGGAACTGATAAAGAATTAGGGCTAAACTCTAGTTTAATGGGGTCAATCCTGATGATACATGCCAAACTTTTACCGGAGGTAGATCTTAGTATCGTTTTTTTTTGTCGCCGCACAGTTGTTTACATACATTTTTTTTGGAAATAATTTGGTTTCCTGGGAACTATTGGAGTTTTTTTTACGAAATTTCACATGGTTGGAGCTGAGGTGTTTTCAAATTGATTTACAGTTATTGAGCTTCGTAAGGGTAATGGGGGCCAGTGCGTGGCCTCGCAAAGTTGTTCACCACGGGTCTGAAATTTTTTTTTAAAAATTGGAAGAAATCCATTTATGTTCCGAATGAACTGAAATTTAAAATATAAATAGTCCTTGCGAAGATCTACAAAAAATTACCGAACACGTGTTGGGTATCTATTTTAGTTGAAGAGACATTTAGGTTTATTTATTTATTTTTTAATATGATCATCTTATTGTTTTTTAGATTTGGCTGACCTACGGAGGCGATAAAATTCAAAATAAAATAAAAAAACTTGCTAACAGTTTGAACATGTAAAAAGGGCCGTATTTTTTACGTTTTTTCCCCCAAAAAAGACCCTATATATTTTGTTTTGTAGAAATAAATTTACTTCTGGACTGTATACAATTTGTATAAGAGAACTTAATGCAAAAGTGTGTAAAGTAAAATTTGGCTCACTAAAGCGGAATCTATAGAATCGACTATAAACCCGTCTATAGACTCCACTATAAACTCTTTTATAGACTCGACTATAAACGCTTTTATAGACTCGAATATGAACTCGTCTATAGACTCGACTATAAACTCAACTATAGCACCTATGAGACCTAATTACAAAACAGCTTCTTGGATTCTCTTTTTCCTTAGCAACATCATTTCAAGTCATGATTGTTCATTAATTTTAAAGAATTATAGGAATATAGTTTTATAAAAATAATCTTTATTTACTTACAAATCGTCATATCTGTTTGATGTCTTGGCAAATATTTGGCTTTTATTTTTAGTTAAATATTAACACCCATATTCATAATTAATTTTTTAATTTATAAGAAGTTTATTAAACAAAATTTCATACAAAATCTGTTTTATAAACCTTATAGGTATAAATTTAAATTTTTTTATGAATAAGGCGTTATAATTTTTATTTAATTACCGGTATTTATTAATTTAATTATTTAATATGATTTTGAAATTAATTATATTTAACATAAGCTTATAGGTAGGATTTATTTATTTAAAATAATTTTCAATTTTATAAAAGGTCTATAAAATAGAACTTCCATACCAAATTTGTTTTATAAACCTTTAATAAATTTAAAAATTTATTATGAATAATAAGGCCTTTAAAATATATTTTTCATATTTTTTAAACTTTTTAATTTATTTTTTAAGATGTATGATTTTTTTAAAATAATTTTTTCTATTATTAACATATTTTTTTATATATTTCAATTATTTTCTACTTCTTACTATTTGAACACTTTTCTTTTTCATTTAATTTTGCAATATTTATTTACTTTTATTTATTTAGCAACATTTTTCTTCGCCCATGATTTATTGATACATGTTGACATTTATTTCCATCAACTTGTTGCTTTTACCCCAACCTCCACCATTTTCTAAAAACACACAACACTTTTATTCTTAAACACTTTTTTCCACTATAACTTTGTAGCTCAAATATAGCTTTTAATCACTGACTTCATTGTTTAATTTTATAAAATTCATAAAGTACGGGTTCTCCCCTTTAATTTAATACCAATTTTATGTTAATCAATAGACTTTTACTATTTTAATTATTTAATTTAAAATTTATTTACGCAATTTAAGCCGAAAGAACGTCTGCATTTCAATATGCAGTTAGTAAAACTAAATCACGCGTTATTATTAATGTCGTCACTTATTAATATTTACTCACTAACTAGTTGATTGATTCTTTAATAAGGAGAGCATCTCTTCGGGTAGGATTGTGTGTTTGTTGTTTATCAATATGTTTGTGTGAAAGTAGGTGGACATTTCTTTTATTTGTTTTTGTTGTGTTGTCTTGATTTTGCATAACGAAGGCAAGGCGAATTTATAGAAGGTGAGAACATGTACAAAAACAACAAGTACTTTTTCAAAGTTCGCCTTGAATAACTCTTTATTGGCAGAGAGATGTATTGATTTTGTTTTTGTTTTACTATGAAACAGGGATGACAAATTTGATACAATTCGAACCTGAAAATTACAATGGTACACCATTGACTGACTTATTTCGTAAAATTTAAAAATTTTCAACATTAGATTTATATTGTTTACTTAAAATTTAAAAAAATATAATTTAATAAATTTTAACTTAAATTTAATGGAAAATCATATTCCATTAGAAGAGGTTGATAAAGGAACACATAATTATGCTTTAGAAAAGTTTTCTTTTTTTTAGGAAATAATTCTGTACCTAGGGAACTGTTTGATATATCTTAACGAAATTTTAGATGGTTGGTGCTGAGGTGTTTTCGAATTGATTTATAGTTGTTCAGCGTCTTAGGCGAAATGGGAGCCAGTGAGTGGCGCCTCAAAGTTTGTCACCTCTTGTCAGAAATATGAGTGATCACAGATCGAGCTCCTTTTCTTGATTAAACGCTTATTGGCCAAGTTATTAGCAAATTTATATATATAAATCTAATGTTGGAAATTTTAAAACTAAACCAAATAAGTCATTGTGTTGTACCTACCATTGTAATAAAAAAGTACAATTGTATCAAATTTGCCATCCCTGTCTCATAGTAAAACAAAAACAAAATCAATACAACTCTTTTGCAATAAAGGCGAATTTTGACAGTTCAATTATCTTTTAACAAAAACAAAGTTCCTGTTGTTTTTGTACATGTTGTAGTAATGTATTCGCCTTGCCACCTACTTTCACCCAAACATATTGATATACAACAAACACACAATCATACATACAGAGATGCTCTCCTTATTAGAGAATCAATCAACTAGTTAGTGAGTAAATATTAATGACGTCATTAATAATAACGCGTGATTTAGTTTTACTAACTGCATTTTGGAATGCAGACGTTCTTTCGGCTTAAATTGCGTAAATAAATTTTAAATTAAATAATTAAAATAGTAAAAGTCTATTGATTAACATAAAATTGGTATTAAATTAAAGGGGAGAACCCGTACTTTATGAATTTTATAAAATTAAACAATGAAATCAGTGATTAAAAGATATATTTGTGCGACAAAGTTATAGTGGAAAAAAAGTGTTTAAGAATAAAAGTGTTGTGTGTTTTTAGAAAATGGTGGAGGTTGGGATAAAAGCAACAAGTTGATGGAAATAAATGTCAACATGTATCAATAAATCAAGGGCGAAGAAAAATGTTGCTAAATAAATAAAAATAAAAAAATATTGCAAAATTAAATTAAAAAGAAAAGTGTTCAAATAGTAAGAAATAGAAAATAATTGAAATATATAAAAAAATATGTTAATAATAGAAAATTTATTTTAAAAAATCATACATCTTAAAAAATAAATTAAAAAGTTTAAAAAATATGAAAAATATATTTTAAAGGCATAATAAATTTTTAAATTTATTAAAGGTTTATAAAACAAATTTTATATGGAAGTTCTGTTTTATAGACCTTTTATAAAATTGAAAATTATTTTAAATAAATAAATCCTACCTATAATCTTATGTTAAATATAATTAATTTCAAAATCATATTAAATAATCCAATTAATAAATACCGGTAATTAAATAAAAATTATAACGCCTTATTCATAGAAAATTTTTAAATTTATCAAAGGTCTATAAAACAAATTTTGTATGAAATTTTGTTTAATAAACTTCTTATAAATTAAAAAATTAATTATGAATATGGGTGTTAATATTTAACTAAAAATAAAACCCAAATATTTGCCAAGACATCAAAAAGAAATTACAATTTGTAAGTAAATAAAGATTATTTTTATAAAACTATATTCCTATATTCCATTAAAATTAATGAACAATCATGACTTGAAACATCATTTCAAGGAAAAAGAGAATCCAAGAAGCTGTTTTGTAATTAGGTCTCATAGGTGCTATAGTCGAGTTTATAGTCCGGGCTATAGACGAGTTTATAATCGAGTCTATAGAGTCCGCTTTAGCGAGGCAAATTTTACGTTACACGCTTTCGCATTAAGTTCTCTTATAAAAATTGTATATAGTCCAGAAGTAAATTTATTTCTACAAAATAAAATATATAGGGTCTTTTTTAGGGGAAAAAACCTAAAAAATCGCCCCTTTTTACATGTTTCAACTTTGGATACATATTACTTTTTATAGGAACGTGATAATTGTTAGCTATTTTTTTTATTTTATTTAGAATTTTATTGCCAATATAGCTTTTGACCCTCCGTAGGGTCAAAGCAAATTAAAAAAATAGACCTAAATGTCTCTTCAACTAAAATAGATAACCTACACGTGTAATATAATTGTTCGTAAATATTCGCAAGGACTATTTATATTTGAAATTTCAGCTCATTCAGAACATAAATGATTTTTTTTCCGATTTTTTGAAAAAAATTCAGACCCGAGGTGAACAACTTTGAGAGTCCTCGTACTGGCCCCCATTTCCCCAAGAAAGCTGAACAATTGTAAATCAATTCGAAAACACCTCAGCTTCAACCATGTGAAATTTCTTAACAATATCTACAATAGTTCCCAAGATATCAAATTATTTCCAAAAAAAATTTATGTAAACAACTGTGCGGCGACAAAAAAAGATACTAAGATCTACCTCCGGTAAAAGTTTGGCATGTATCAGGATTGACCCCCATAAACTAGAGTTTAGCCCTAATTCTTTATCAGTTCCCCGCTTTATATAGCTTTCTGCCATTAAATTAATGTCCTGTTAATAAAATCCCACTATCAAATAGAATTCCTTTGGAATCAGTGCGCACTGTTGTGGTTGACAAACACAATATTGGACGCTTAAACTAGCAAATAAAACAAAACCACATTCGTATATTAAAATTAAAATCTTCTAATCATTTGAATTAGCACTTCTTTAACAAATTCTATATAAAATTATGTCAAAAAGGGATCCACATTCTGTTTATTTTTTTAAAAGTATTTTTGAACCCATTTTGGCACAATTTAAACATTAATTTGGCACCAAGGCGAATTTATTGATTCGCCTTGATTTGGCACTAAATAAATAAATGTTCAAATCCCATCACTGATTTGTACGGGTAACTCTGCTCTGTTTGCCAAATATTTTAGTTCTTACACGGCCTCCTCCTTAAATCGTTCGCTTTAAATTTGTCATCGTGTTGTCCGTCATTAATATCAAATTAAATATAGTAAAAGTGCAGTGAAATTAACAAAATTCATAAAATATTAAACTTCTTTGTGTAATAAATAGAAATATCTATTAAAAGTGATAAAAAATCATTAATAAATTAAAGTTTTTATTAAAAGAAATCAATGGAAAAAAGCAAAAGTACTCGTATCAATACGATGTGTATGCAATAATTTCATTGTTGTTGTTCTTGTGTGGTTAGTAGTGTTTAGTGTTTGTTGTTGTTTTAAATAAAAGCCCTTTAGGCATGTCTTTGCTTGTAAGTCGCGTGATTCTGTTCATGTGCAAATGTGTTGTTGTTTGTGTTTTGTTTTTGCATTTAGTAAAAGCATCAATGAGATGATGAGAGCAAAATCTCATTAGAAAAAAAGCAGAGCAAGAAAAAAGTGTAAAGTGTTTTTTACAGCAACAAAATCATTGTTTTGATTTTAATAAAGAAGCATAATAGAGTTGCCCATAATCTATATAAAGTTAATAAAACGGGAATCGGTACGGTTATTTTATTTTAACATAATAATATAATAAATACATAGATATAGGTAAAGAAATGAAAATCAATTATATTTCTGGTGAGTTTACTATTTAGAAAAAAATATTTTCATGTATTTATTGTTTAGTGAATAGATTTTCTCAAGATTTATATTTAAAAATAAACAGTTTTAATTTTTAGCTGAAAATGTTTTTCGTTTTATCTAATTTAAATACAATTTTGATCATCTCTTTATAACAAATCGATTACATAGCGGATTAGACATTTGGGTGCCCAACGTTTTTCCAATTTTAACACAATCATGAATTTATTTAGAATTTTATTGCCAATATAGCTTTCGACCCTCCGCCAAATCTAAAAAAACAAAATGATGATCGAGCAAATTAAAAAAAATAAACCTAAATGTCTCTTCAACTAAAATAGATAACCTACACGTGTAATATAATTGTTCGTAAATTTTCGCAAGGACTATTTATATTTGAAATTTCAGCTCATTCAGAACATAAATGATTTTTTTCCGATTTTTAAAAAAAAAATTCAGACCCGAGGTGAACAACTTTGAGAGGCCACGCACTGGCCTCTCCTAGGAAACACTATAACTGTAAATCAATTCGAAATCACATCAGCTTCAACCTTATGAAATTTCGTAACAATATCTCTAATAGTTCCCAAGATATCAAATTATTTCCCAAAAAAATTAATGTAAACAACTGTGCGGCGACAAAAAAAAACGATACAAAGATCTACCTCCGGTAAAAGTTTGGCATGTATCAGGATTGACCCCCATAAACTAGAGCTTAGCCCTAATTATTTATCAGTTCCCCGCATTATATAGCTTTCTGCCATTAAATTAATGTCCTGTTAATAAAATCCCACTATCAAATATAATTCCTTTGGAACCAGTGCGCACTGTTGTGGTTGACAAAGCACAATATTGGACTAGCAAATAAAACAAAACCACATTCGTATATTAAAATTAAAATCTTCTAATCATTTGAATTAGCACTTCTTTAACAAATTCTATAAACAATTATGTAAAAAAGCGATCCACATTCTGTTTATTTTTTGAAAAGTATTTTTGAACCCTTTTTGGCACAATTTAAACATTAATTTGGCACCAAGGCGAATTTATAGATTCGCCTTGATTTGGCACTAAATAAATAAATGTTCAAATCCCATCATTGATTTGTACGGGTAACTCTGCTCTGTTTGCCAAATATGTTAGTTCTTACACGGCCTCCTCCTTAAATCGTTCGCTTTAAATTTGTCCTCGTGTTGTCCGTCATTAATATCAAATTAAATATAGTGAAAGTGTAGTGTAATTAACAAAATTCATAAAATATTAAACATCTTTGTGTAATAAATAGAAATAGCTATTAAAAGTGATAAAAAATCATTAATAAATTAAAGTTTTTATTAAAAGAAATCAATGGAAAAAAGCAAAAGTACTCGTATCAATACGATGTGTATGCAATAATTTCATTGTTGTTGTTCTTGTGTGGTTAGTAGTGTTTAGTGTTTGTTGTTGTTTTAAACAAAAGCCCTTTAGGCATGTCTTTGCTTGTAAGTCGCGTGATTCTGTTCATGTGCAAATGTGTTGTTGTTGTTTGTATTTTGTTTTTGCTTTTAGTAAAAGCTTCAATGAGATGATGAGAGCAAAATCTCAATAGAAAAAAAGCAGAACAAGAAAAAAGTGTAAAGTGTTTTTTACAGCAACAAAATCATTGTTTTGATTTTAATAAAGAAGCATAATAGAGTTGCCCATAATCTATATAGTGTTAATAAAACGGGAATCGGTACGGTTATTTAATTTTAACATAATAATATAATAAATGCATAGATATAGGTAAAGAAATCAACATCAATTGTATTTCTGGTGAGTTTAGTATTTCGAAAAAATTATTTCCATGTATTTATTGTTTAGTGAATAGATTTTCTCAATGTTTATATTTAAAAATAAACATTTTTTATTTTTAGCTGAAAATGTTTGTTTGTTTTATCTAATTTAAATGCAATTTTGATCATCTTTTTATAACAAATCGATTACATAGCGGAATAGACATTTGGGTGCCCAAAATGTTTCCAATTTTCACACACCCAATCATGAATAAAAAATCCGCTGGAGATTTTTAACACTGAATTTGAATAGGAAAAATGGGAAAGGCGGATTTTTTATTCATGATTGGGCTGATAGTAAATAATCTCTGATTAAATTTTCTTAAACTTTAGTTGCTCTTTAATTTTCTAGTAATTTTATTTAAATTAAGTTTTATTTAACCTTGTTTTATAGAACATTTGGAAGAATTTGAAATATTTTCTGGTTTAAAATTTAAGTATCCTTAAAAAATACGTTTTTTTTTTGATTTTTATTATTTTCTTTAGGATTTATTTCCATTGACTTGCCTGTAAAATAGGTATATAGGGACTTTTTTTGGTAAAAAACTTAAAAAATACGGCCCTTTTTACATGTTCCAACTTTGGATACATAATTCTTTTTATAGGAACGTGATAATTGTTAGCTAGTTTTTTTTATTTTATTTAGAATTTTATCGCCAAATAAACAATAAGATGAGCATATTAAAATATAAATAAATAAACTTAATTGTCTTTTCAACTAAAATAGATAACCTACATGTATAATATAATTTTTTGTAGATCTTCGCAAGGACTATTTATATTTTAAATTTCAGTTCATTCGGAACATAAATGGATTTTTTCCGATTTTTAAAAAAAATTTCAGATCCGTGGTGAACAACTTTGAGAGGCCACGTACTGGCCCCCATTACTACTAGGAAACTTTATAACTGTAAATCAATTCGAAAACACCTCAGCTTCAATCGTGTGAAATTTCGTAACAATATCTACAATTGTTTCGAAGATATCAAATTATTTCCAAAAAAATTGTATGTAAACAACTGTGCGGCGACAAAAAAACGATACAAAGATCTACCTCCTGTAAAAGTTTGGTATGTATCAGGATTGTCCCCCATAAACTAGAGTTTAGACCTAATTCTTTATCAGTTCCCCGCTTTATATAGCTTTCTGCCATTAAATTAATGTCCTGTTAATAAAATCCCACTATCAAATAGAATTCCATTGGAACCAGTGCGCACTGTTGTGGTTGACAAAGCACAATATTGGACGCTTAAACTAGTAAATAAAACAAAACCACATTCGTATATTAAACTTAAAATCCTGTAATCAATTCAATTACCACTTCTTTAACAAATTGTATAAAAAATTATGTCAAAAAGGGATCCACATTCTGTTTATTTTTTTAAAAGTATTTTTGAACCCATTTTGGCACAATTTTAACATTAATTTGGCACCAAGGCGAATTTATAGATTCGCCTTGATTTGGCACTAAATAAATAAATGTTCAAATCCCATCACTGATTTGTACGGGTAACTCTGCTCTGTTTGCCAAATATTTTAGTTCTTACACGGCCTCCTCCTTAAATCGTTCGCTTTAAATTTGTTGTCGTGTTGTCCGTCATTAATATCAAATTAAATATAGTGAAAGTGCAGTGTAATTAAGAAAATTCATAAAATATTAAACATCTTTGTGTAATAAATAGAAATAGCTATTAAAAGTGATAAAAAATCATTAATAAATTAAAGTTTTTATTAAAAGAAATCAATGGAAAAAAGCAAAAGTACTCGTATCAATACGATGTGTATGCAATAATTTCATTGTTGTTGTTCTTGTGTGGTTAGTAGTGTTTAGTGTTTGTTGTTGTTTTAAACAAAAGCCCTTTAGGCATGTCTTTGCTTGTAAGTCGCGTGATTCTGTTCATGTGCAAATGTGTTGTTGTTGTTTGTGTTATGTTTTTGCATTTAGTAAAAGCATCAATGAGATGATGAGAGCAAAATCTCAATAGAAAAAAAGCAGAGCAAGAAAAAAAGTGTAAAGTGTTTTTTACAGCAACAAAATCATTGTTTTGATTTTAATAAAGAAGCATAATAGAGTTGCCAGTAATCTATATAGTGTTAATAAAACGGGAATCGGTACGGTTATTTTATTTTAACATAATAATATAATAAATACATAGATATAGGTAAAGAAATGAAAATCAATTATATTTCTGGTGAGTTTACTATTTAGAAAAAATTATTTTCATGTATTTATTGTTTAGTGAATAGATTTTCTCAAGTTTTATATTTAAAAATAAAATTTTTTTATTTTTAGCTGAAAATGTTTGTTTGTTTTATCTAATTTAAATACAATTTTGGTCATCTCTTTATAACAAATCGATTACATAGCGGATTAGACATTTGGGTGCCCAACATTTTTCCAATTTTAACACAGCCCAATCATGAATAAAAAATCCGCGGAAGTTTTTTTAACACTGAATTTGAATAGGAAAAATGGAAAAGACGGATTTTTTATTCATGATTGGGCTGATAGTAAATAATCTCTGATTAAATATTCTTAAACTTTAGTTGCTCTTTAATTTTCTAGTAATTTTATTTAAATTAAGTTTTATTTAACCTTGTTTTATAGAACATTTGGAAGAATTTGAAATATTTTCTGGTTTAAAATTTAAGTATCCTTAAAAAATACGTTTTTTTTTGGTTTTATTATTTTTTTTAGGATTTATTTCCATTGACATGCCTGTAATGTCCTTTTTATGTTAACAAATCCTTTAAATTATTGTTATACGTTTTTTTCTTCGTACTTTAAATAACATTAAATATTCATTGAATTTTACTGCTTTATTGATGATACCGACCAAGAGCAACAAATACCAAACAATGTAATACTGGTGGTAGCAAATAAAGTCACTTGTTTTACGCTCCATATGTCACGTGTCCTAAGAGTAATATGTAAAAGTCCTTAAACTTACACACACCAGAATTTATTGTTAAATTATAAGGACTAACAAACAAATAAAAAAAAAGTAAACCAGAACTAAATTGAAATTATAAAGCAATATTATGGTAGTGAAGGAAAAAAATAAAAAATTTAAAGGAAATTTTAAAATATACTTAAACTTGTAAGGATAATATACAATAAAGGACATTTATAAGAACCTTTTTTTAAGGGGGATGAGGATGAATAGCTTTTGTTATACGATTTTTGATTTGCCATTTTATTACCAACAAATTGAAAGACATTTTATGACCAAAAGCAACTTGTTCAAAAAGGATAAGTATGTATTATAGATATTGTTATTTTTTCAAGGACCAAAAAAAGAAAACAATGGGTTTCTTTTACTATTATTAAGGTTTAAATTTAAAGTTTTATTAAATTTAAATTTTTAATTATTTTTGTTGGAAAGTCAGTACATATTAATGTAATTACTTTTGTTAAACCTTTTGTTGCTGAAAAGCTAAATTCATTTGTGAAATAGTATAAAAAATAAAGAAGAATTACAAAAAAAAACAGCATCTACTAACATGGAAATTGGTATTAAGAGCATAAGAATTGTTATATCCAAGTTGACAATTTCATTTGCTGACAACAAAAGCATTAACGACAACCATTTGAATTCAAAAGTGCGCTATAAATGTTGAGAGTTCAGTTTTGTAGTATGTGCCACAGTATATAAAGCGCCATCACCTCCTTGACTCATTTAATTCGTTGCTGGCAATGAATGGAAATAAAAATAAAAATAAAATTCACAAAAATGAACGAAAAACATTTTGAAATTGAAGAAAAATAAACACAAAATAAATTGCAACTCATATGCAGAAAAAAAAGAATCAGAAATATACAGCTCTGTTACAATAATAACAAAGGCGGGGAGTTAAAAAGGGATAAATGTCTGTTTTTTTTAGGTTTTTCCTACAAATTTAAGAATACTGATTGTGAAATCTTAATTCAGCTAATAAAATATCAAAATAAAATGTTAGATTAAGGCAAGTTTGTTTAAAAAACTGTTATTCAGCTAGCTGAATAGGCCTAGAAATATGTAATTGAGTTAATAAAGCTGAAATTTAACAAAATTGTTGACAAAGTTTTAATTCAGCTAGCTGAATATCGTCAAAAACTTATAAATGTCTTTGTAAATGTAATAATTTTTTAAAATCAATATTAATTCAGCTAGCTGAATAGGGCTATGCAACTGTGGTTTAGTTAAAATCGATCACATTTTTTGAAATTATTTTAAAAGAATTAACTCAGCTTGCTGAATATCATTAAAAGTTTATAAATGATCTTGCAAATGTTCAAAATCATAATAAAAATACTAATTCAGCTAGCTGAAAAGGGCTATATTATTGTGGTTTGTTTAATAAATATCTAAATTTTTGAAATTGTGTTGAAAGAATTAATTCAGCTTGCTGAATATCATTAAAAGTTTATAAATGATCTTGAAAATAAAACAAATATTCAAAATCATAATAAAAATACTAATTCAGCTAGCTGAATAGGGCTATATAATTGTGGTTTGGTTAATAAATATCTCAATTTTTGAAATTGTGTTGAAAGAAGTAATTCAGCTAGCTGAATATCCTAGAAAGTATATAAATGACCTTGTAAATAAAACAAATGTTCAAAATCAATATAAAAATACTAATTCAGCTAGCTGAATAGGGCTATAAAGTTGTGGTTTTGTAAATAAAGGTATAATTTTTTGAAATAGTTTTAACAGAAGCAATTCAGCTAGCTGAATATCGTCAAAAACTATATAAATGATCATGTAAATTAAAAAAAAATTAAAAATCAATATAAAAATTCTAATTCAGCTAGCTGAATAGGGCTATAGAATTGTGGTTGAGTTAACAGAGGTCACATTTTTCTAAAATTGTTTTAACAGAAGTAATTCAGCTAGCTGGATATCGTAAAAAACTTGTAAATGATCTTGCGAATGTAAAAAATTTTTAAAATCAATATTAAAATTATAATTCGGCTTGCTGAATAGGACTATAAAGTTGTGTTTGAGTTAATAAAGGTCTAGTTTTTTGAAATTGTTTTAAAGGGAGCAATTCAGCTAGCTGAATATCATCAAAAACTTCTAAATGACCTTGCAAATTAAAAAAAAAATTCAAAATTAATATAAAACTACTAATTCAGCTAGCTGAATAGGGCTATACAATTGCGGTTGAGTTAATAAAGGTCTAGTTTTTTTAAATTCTTTTAAATGTTGCAATTCAGCTAGCTGAATATCAATAACATTTTTCGGTTAAGCTAGTACATGCAAGAATTTATAAACATTTCCTTCAATATTCTAATTCAGCTAGCTGAATATCGTTAAAAACTTTTAAATGTAAAAAAAAATAAAAAAATTCAAAAAATTTGTTTAAAAATTCTAATTCAGCCAGCTGAATATCACTAAAAATTTATGAATGCATAAATA
Source organism: Calliphora vicina (assembly GCF_958450345.1). Classification (NCBI taxonomy): domain Eukaryota; kingdom Metazoa; phylum Arthropoda; class Insecta; order Diptera; family Calliphoridae; genus Calliphora; species Calliphora vicina. Next base: position 120,415,744 of record NC_088783.1, read on the forward strand.
TAGTTTGAAATTTATACAAATTGATATAAAAAATAACAATTCAGCTTGCTGAATGGCACTAAAATTATTTAGCTGAATTGTTAAATATAAGAGTTATTTAAAATTAGTTCAAAAGGGCTAATTCAGCTAGCTGAATATCGCTAAAAACCTGTGTACAAGTTAGTTAAGCTATGATTTTGTAATAATCCGTTTAAAAATTATAATTCAGCTAGCTGAATTTGGATAAAACGTGTAAAATAATTGGCAAATGTAAGATTTTTTTAAATTTGGCTACAAATTCCAAATTAGTTAGCTGAATATAGCAAAAAACTTTAACCAAATGAGGAAAAAAAATAAAAATTAATTTTTTACACCTCCTTTTTTAATAAAAATATCCCCGACCTCTCTGCTTAGCTCTTTGAAACTCATATAGAGGGGTAAAAAAATACAAAACGTATGAGCTGTACAAAAGGAATATATAAAAGCCGCGTTTTAAGGATTCAAACGTAAGGAAAGGCAAAGCAAGGAACTCAATATTACATTCAAAGTTAAAAAAATAACTGAAAACAGTTAAACATTTTGCAACATACAAACAGACATACATACAAACATAACAAACGTTTGAAAATTGAAAAATTTCCAAACGATAAAATTTTATATTACACATGTATTGTACAAATACATACACACACTGAAACATACATACAAACAACTAGAAATATTTATATTTTATACTTACAAGAAATAAAGTCTTGCATTAATGTTTGTCTGTCTATCTGTGTGTAAGTAAGAGTTGAGGTATTTCTTGTAACAATATTTTAACTCCCACTGCTTTTTTTTGTTAGTAGATACCCCGGTTTTAACTACCAATACTCTATAAAACTGCTAGCAAACATCACTACCACCAGCAGCAGCAGCATCATCATTATCATCAGTACATCAGAGCAGTAATACTATCACCAATATGCGGTAGAAGAACATCATTTAGTTTGATTCCTTTTCCTCGCCATATAACTAACATGTTGCTGGCTGATGATGTCTTTTCGTTTCGTTTTTTTATTATTTTGGCTGCTGCTGGTACAAGAAAATGCAATTAAAATATTTGCTTAAATTTGGAATAAGAAAATGCAAAAAAAAATAAATATATTTTCCATAGAAAATTCTACACATAGATACAATAATAAAAATAACAATAAGTATTGCGTTGATGTTGCTATAAAGAGAGAGAGAGAGAGAGGGAGAAATTAAAAATTACAATTTACAAATGACAATTTTCTTCTTTTTTTTTTAAGAGCAAATTGAAAGTTGGAGTATGAATAGTAAACAATGTTTGACTTTATTTTTCAATTTTTATACCCTTCACCATGCATGATAAGTTTGTCATTCCGTTGGTAATTTCTATATTTTTACATTTGCCACCCCATAAATTATATATATTCTGGATCGTTATAGATAGCTGAGTACTTTTGTATGTTGAAATCAACTTTCCGAAGCCACCAAATAACATACATGATTCATACATCAATATATCCTTCATAGTCCCGGTTCCGCTGCTATTTAAATGCGGGAAAATCGGCCAACAAATGGCTGAGATATAAGCAACAAACCACGACTAAATCGATTTTTACCTATGTCTGATCTATATCTGGACTACTAAGTCATTAATATAGACAATATGGATATCTAATGATAGATATTTCAATGATCTTTCCAACGATAATATGGTTAAACATCGGTAAGAATATTTTTTCCAGTTTTTTTTTACCAAAATGATTTGTTTACACAAAATTTTTGTTTATTTTTTTTTACTAACAAAATTTTAATCAGCAAAAAAACAATTTTTAAATTTTTTAAAATTTTTCTTTTACCAACAAATATTTTCAACTTCAGATTCGGCACAAACGAATATAGCTCTCTCGCTTGTTGTCTTTAATTTGTAATTTTTTTTTATTGAATCATGGGCTGGAGTTATATATGGATGAGTACATCTGGCATATCCTATATGGTTTTACTGACACATAGGCACTCTATCGTCGAAAATTTTGATGAAAATTTTTGAATAAATGTGGCTGAATTTCGAGGTTGTAGCATTGAATTTACTCCTTTAATATTGGGCCAGTTGCGGTCTTTGTTGGCATAGAACTCGGTAATCAAATAACTCCATAAAAAGAATACAATGGTGTTAAATCACACGATCTAGGATGCAACTCTGATCACCGAAACGAGAGAATACACGATCAGGATATTCTCTCGTCCAATTTAGTTAGAAAGACCTCTGCTATGATTTCGCGATATCGATTACCAGTTGATATTGCTGTAATAGCTCGAAAGTTCTTCTCTGGGGAAAGACCTTATGGTTGATACAGCTATCGCTGAGTTGACATTTTTTGGTTGAGTGAGACCTTGGTTGTTCCGGAACGAGGATTAAATTGTCGTGAGAAGGAGTAACAGTTTGACCAGCCTCATTTTGGAAGAATTATTGTCCAATATGCGTTAGCCTAAAATCCTTACTAAACAGTGACACATTGTGGCTGCATTCGTTTTTCGACAATACCCTGAGGATTCTCTAAAAATAAAATACGTCTGTTTTAACGCCATCAAGGTAAAAACATGCTTCAATCATTCAAACAACCAACTCTCTTCGCTGAACATGATCATTAGGCATGGACATGCAAATCTTCAGTTAGTTTTAGTTAGAGAACTTCTTGTCCACGATGCCGTATGAATATTACTGAACATTCATCTACACTGGACTACTCATGAACATGGTAAAAGGATGATAATCCTTTAGAGCGACTTCTGCGGAAGCTGTAAGGGCGACGAGCAGTCCACTGAACACCTACTTTGTAACTGTCCTGAATTTTGGAACCAGAGACTTAGAATTCTTGGCTAACAAACATTCATTAACAAACCTTGTCGTTCAAGATGCGATTTGGGAAAAATGCATTCCTTCATTTAGGCAACAGGCTGGCTGAAGAATGATGAAGGCCAAGTAACATAGCACAATAGTGCCAGGGACAAAAGGTATCACAACGGAACTTATATTTGAACCCAAGTGAGCAATGCTTCAGGCGGCTGTCAATTCAACCCAACCTAACTTTCATCAACACTTTCACGCACTGCTTCGATATTGATCTTTGATCTAATTTGATCTTTTGTTATTTTTGAAATATTGTCCAATAATCTCTGGCGTAGTGATCCATTTTTACCAAACCTAAACCGTCAGTTATCAAACTGTTTTTTTTTCTTTTCTTTGTTGACAACACTTTACTGCTCAAATAGCAATAAATTCATATCCTTTTTGAGCCACCCTTTCAAATAGGCATTATTACTTAAAGTACAATTATTTAAAGAATACTATTTAACATCTTGGCTTGAAATATTGATGCTTATTGTGTTTTATTCCTCAACTATTGTACAAAAATAAATTCTTCGATTGTCTAAAAACGTTTTCCATACAATTCCCCTTTGTACAATAGCAAAGAAATAATTCTTGTTTAATTTAAACAATTCTATTGAACAATATCTACTGTTTATAGAGAAAAAAAGAAACATACAAGTTTTCTTCACACAACTTTAAGTTGGAAAAATAAACGAATTCAACATTATTTGGCTCGTGTTACAAAATATTGCCCAGTTCTTTAAAAAAAAAAACATAAAAACACCAGCTTTAAAGCTCATCATGGGTAACAGTTCTCTCTAGCCTGCCACTACACAATGGGGGGGTCAACACAATACCCAGTAATTTTTCCAAACTGTCAAAAATTTATAATGTCTGGTAAAACACCTATGAAAATGTTGTTCAACTAGGAGAGTATATACGAAATGTATGTAAAAATGTACAGCATACAACATGATCGCCCACCAACTGTGGCCCCAACAAAACGAAAATGATCACTGTTTTTATTAAGAGGAAGAAGAATTCCTTTTGGCTAGATGAAGTGGAAAGAAGTCTATGGTGAAGGAATAATAATAAAAAAAAATACAAAACAAAACCAGAGGCTTATTATAGCAATTTAGCCACTGGTTTTGATTTTATTATTTTCAAGGAATATATAGAGATATAGATTCTTATGAATATGTATACAATTGTTGGTTTGTGGTTGCTGTTTGTTGTTGTGGGTTCCAAACAAAACAAATATGTATGTTTATAGAGAGAGAGGAGGATTGTTCCCCAGACAAATGTCATTTGTAAGCATTGACTATAGACGACTGTCATGATTATTATCGCGCGATTATTTGTATGCTTTAAAGAATTTTTTGTATTTTTTTTTATTTTTTTGGCCAGAAATAGCAGGCGAAATACAATTTAAGCTTGAAATCTATAAGGATCTAAAACTCTGTGGTAGGTCTGACGTAAAGGGAGACCCTCTGTGCAGCATTAACATGGTGTTAGTTTAAGAAATTAATAGTTGTAATGAGTGAATTTATAAGATCAACATTTATTTGTTAAATAAAGGAAAAATATACAAAAAAAACAAAAAACTTAAGCCAATACAACCGGTTGTTGTGTGATCACTGATCTCATTTATCGTTTTATTAAAGATTAAACAGCCAGCGTACAACAACAACAACAAACAGAAATTCCTTTGAAAAACAGTCAATAAATGTCAGTTAATCTTATGGATTTTTTTTTGTTGGTCATTTATACACTCACTCTTTAACTTATACCTACATACATATTTTGCAAATATAAAACTAAGCCAAACAACATTTTGCTCTCACTCTCTTTTTGCCTCTTTTTTGTGGGGTATTTTTATTTTTTTTTTTTGTTGGTTTAGTTTAGCAAGATCAATTGCAGGTGATTTGTTTGGCTGTCGAAATTGTACGCTTATCGTAACTCATTACGAGATTTATTTTGTTCAACAAATCCAAAAGGTGTGATTTGTCTTTGTAGCATTTGCATACGACAACAACAACAAAACAAGAAAATATCATTCCAATCGTTACCACCAAAGATCACTTACTATTGGAAGACACTGGGAGAAATGTAGGCAGAGGAAAATCATGAGGTTTATCTCGGCGTTCAGGCTTCGTATTGCAGGGACAAGGCTGTGAATACCGTCTATGCGAGCTTGTTGGAATATGTGAGTAACATTCCTGAGAATATTGAAAATTGCACGATCACGGCTCACCTTCGATAGGGAATTCTACCCCTTAGGATGAAACGTTAGAGATCTATGCAGATGTTTTCAAGTCTAATACTGGTGTGCCTGGTGTCGACTTATAAATATTGGCATATAAATGGTCCCAATATGACTATCGTAAGTCGTCGACTGTGATAGCTCGCTCGTGGTATCGACTACAGGTTCTGGTAGTTGTATTCATAGGTTGCACATGCCAGGAGAATGAATCATCATTTTAAAGATCTCTATAGAAGTTGTCATTGATGACAAGGAGGAGTTGGTGAAATACCTTCTCTGTCTTTAACCTGCTCTCTCATGAATTAGAACCTCTTCATAACCTGACGGATCTATTTGGGTTGAATATTCGAAAGATCGATTCCTTTATTCGAGAATCGTGTAGTGAAGCGGGCATATAAAAGTCCTGATTGTAGATCGTTCATAATGGCCCCAGATTTGCTTGTCTTTCATTCGAATATCGAGTTGGCATCCATCTGCAAGCGGACATATAAAAGTCCAGAATGGGGATTATGTAAAAAAGATTTGCTTGACTTTCATCCTTTTAAATTTTCTCAGTGTCTAAAGATGATGATGGTCAGAGATTTGGCAAATACATATATACACGTACCACATACATATATTTTTTGTGTGGTAGCGAAGTGGCCTGTTAAAGGTTCAATAAATTCTCGCATTACTTTGCATAATAGTGGATGTATCGCTGTCCGTCCTTACAACTGTCTCTCCCCTGTGGTCCTGCTCAACAGCAGTTGAGGTTCTCTTATGACTTTAAAGCTTTAGTTTATAAAGTCTTTCTTTTCTTTTGCATATTATTTAGTTCTTGGGCTCTTTGTGTAGTGTAGTTTTTATTTTTTGGGGAAGCGATAATGTGATTTATTTTGTCCATTAATCTGGTAATTCATTTGGTTTCACATGCAACATGTTCATGTTGGCCAAACTCATTTATATAGTATTTCAAAATACAAACATATGAATGCGTAGGTCTGTCTGACTGATCTTCATGCTGGCCCGCCCGCCCGTTACATTTCGTCTACTTTGCATCGATTGCAATTCGACTGCTGTTCATCTTTGTCGTTTGTCTTTAAATGGCATGAATGGGGAAGAAGAATAAGAAAAATAAGTCTAAAGTTTCCTGTGTCTAACTGGGCGGTATATGTAGTAACACAGCAGTGTTGGCTGTATGTTTGAATGTCTCTGAACAGAGTTGAGCTTAGGAATGCTTGTAGCGATCGTTGTCACTGTTATTAAAAACACATTCATTACTGCCCTGATCACATGATCTGTTTGAGGTTTGAGAGCAACTCTTGCCAAAGTTGTAGTTTGGTTAATGTTGTTTTTGTTATTATGGGGTGTAGGTGCTGTTAACCTTTTTTTGTTTTTTTTTGTTAAACCATGTTGGTGGTCATTTATTTGGTTTCTAGTTATAGATTCAAGAGAGATTTGAATGTTTTAGGAGTTTGCTTACAAATTTATATGTATGAGATTACATAAAATGACTCTACAGGTGATTTAGTGGTTAATAATGAAAATTTATGATATTTATTGGGTAGTTGGTTGCATTATTAGGTTTTAAAGGTATTTAGGAAAGAGCTAATTGAGTTGATAAGCTTTTAATGAAGATTATTAAGGTTGTGGTCTAGTCTAGAAGATGGCCTTTAAAATGTTATAAATCTTAGTTAACTTGCTTGTGCTGATCTCCTTGTTCCCAATGATCCTCAGTTTTTCTTTTCTCTAAGGGATATTTACATATCAAAGTTGAAGAGCTTTGAGCTTTGTTTCTGTCTGAATTGAGTCCTACACAGAGAAAACAGATTCGTTGTAGCAACCGCCAATTTTTTTGCCAATCGAATGATTCTGCCTTGATGATCTAATTTTTCAGTTGTGACTACAAAATTGTATAAGTGATAACCAAAGTTTGGTTGCTTCAATCGAAATTCTTCCATAACAACTGATTTTCTTTTGCTAGAACCGAAAAATTCTATATGTGCAACCGAATCATTCTATTGGCTATAAATTCGGTTGCCACTACGAAGCTGTTTTCTCTGTGTAAGAGGATTTGATATTTCTTTCCTTGATTTAGCCAATTACTGTTTCAATAGCTTCAGTATTATGATTCAAAGCCTTTCAATTATCTCTCTTGGCGAAATGCTTGTGCTGATCTCCTTGTTCTAACGTTCTCTAAGTGATATTTGCATATCAAGAGCTCTGAGCTTTTGAGCTCCTTGATCTCGCCAGTTACTATTTCAATAGCTTGCGTATTGTGTTTTTGCTTGTGCTGTCTCTCTTGCTTGTGCTGATCACCTTTCTTCTAATGATCCTCAGTGATATTTGCATAGCAAAGTTGAATGTCAAAAGCTTTGAGATCTGTTTCAGTCTAAATTCAGGCCTAAGATGATTTGATGTTTATTTCCTTGATCCAGCCTGATACTGTTACAATAGTTCAGTATTATGATTCAAAGCCTTTCAATTATCTCTCTTGGCGAAATGCTTATACTGATCTCCTTCTTCTAACGTTCTCTAAGTGATATTTGCATATCAAAGTTAAATATCAAGAGCTCTGATCTTTTGATCTGCTTGATCTTGCCAGTTATTATTTCAATAGCTTCAGTATTGTGTTTTTGCTTGTGCTGTGTCTCTTGCTTGTGCTGATCACCTTTCTTCAAACGATCCTCAGTGATATTTGCATAGCAAAGTTGAATGTCAAGAGCTCTGAGATCTATTTCTGTCTGAATTCAGGCCTAAGATGATTTGATGTTTATTTCCTTGATACAGCCATATACTGTTACAATTGCTTCATTATTATGAATCAAAGACTTACAATTATCTCTTGGCTGATCTCCTTGTTCTAACGATCCTCAGTTTTTATGTCCTCTAAGTGATATTTGCATATCAAAGTTGAATTTCAAGACCTACTATTGAGTTGTGTGTCAGTATGAGGATTTCATGTAGAGAATTGCAAGCTGAATACCTTTGAGCTTCCAGAATACTCAGAACCACTATTATCTTTACCGTCTTCCGTCAGCACTGATCGCTAGATCATATAAATTTGCATTAACATTTTTCAATATCAATGAAAAACACACAGTTTTGTAAATTATTTCTGAAGAGCCATAATTTTAATAAATATTATTCGTTTCCATTGTATTTGTTGCTCAGATCAATGACAATTGTGTTGGATTAGTCATAAATTGCATGGCGATTGTCTTGCATTCAGTTTATTTCTTTTTTTTTTTGTCATTTAATTCATAAATTGAATGTTGTCTATAAAAGAAATTGTCTCAAATAAATTTGCTTGCTGCAGCCGGAAGACCTTCTCTGTGACATTTGAGTAATTTAAATGTGTAAGAAGTTTAAGTAAATGAATGAAGGAAGGAACGATCATACATATGATCATACATATTTAATTGAATCGATGATGATTATAAACACTTTAAACCATGATCTGATAAATGTGTTGGTTGTACTTATTATTAAATTCAAACACAATACGAAATATTAATAATAATGTTATTAAATGAACAAACATACAGAGACAGACAAGCGGATAGACAGACGCCTGGATGGTTGTTGAATGTATGTTGATGATGATGATAAAACTATAAACAAGAGGGATCACAGATCACCATCATCATATTTTCATTTAGCATGGATCATTGACAATCGTAGTCATCAATTATAGACATTGTGAATGCAATATTTAAAAGAATATTTACGATGTCATCCCTTTTTTTTCTATATATGGAAAAGTTAATGTCTCTTCTCGGCTTTACTATGTATTTAAGAATTTTTGTTGGTTTTCAATTAGCATTTGTAATGGAATGACTGAATGAATGAATGACCATACTGTTGGCTGCATTAAAGTGTTGCATGTAGCTCAATATTCGATCATTCACTAGCTGTGGTGGAGTTGTTATTTAAATGTACAATAATATTTCAGTGCGACTCAAAAAGCCATAAATAAAGAAGTTTTTATTTTAATTAAAACTGACATGTTTTTTTTTTTTGGTTCAATAAATGAAGAAACGGAGTGTTAATCACATTTGGAAATGATCATGATGATACATTCATATAAAATCCATAAAACGAGGGCGTGTGAAAAACATTATTTATAAATAATGCAAATTATGAAAGGCTAAGAATATAATGGAAATTATGATGAATTAATAAACATTAAAACAATTCACAATACTAAACAAATCATTAAACAAAATAACAGACTTAAGCTTAGAAAGCAATGATCTTTGTTGTTCTCTAAATGATCTTTTTAAATTGCAAGACATTCCAGTAAGTATTTCAGTTTATTTTTGTTTGTTTTCCTTAATTCGTTGTAGTCTACAACATGTTCTTTAACTTATCTTACAGATATTTTTAACTTTAGGGCATTAACAATTGATTTGTCACAAAACGATCACGATCGTGTTACATTTACAGATTTGGCACACTCAAAATCAATACTTAAAACGAACTATGACTAGTGATAGTGATAGATGCAGAGAAGGTGTTCACTAGAAAAATGTAGACGTGTTTTAGATGAAGTTTGATTTTTATATTTATTTTGATCTTCTTTCAACATTCACGGCAATGATTTCCTAGAATTTATAACTAAAGAAAGAGTCGGTGGACACGCGTCTAGCTGTGGTGTCGGTGTCGTCATTTTCAATCGAATCGAAATGCAAATTATGGTTACAGCTTTTGGGCTTAACAAATTTCAGTATTTTAAAGTCAAACGAAACAAAACACACACAGTTTTTTTTTTTTTTTTTTTTGTTTAGCAATTTTTATTGTATTTTGTTGCTTCAACAAATGAATTCGTTGTGGTCACAATCCAATAAACTGCAGTTTATGATGATGTTGATGATCATCATGATGATCAGTCATTCAATAATGGTCATCTAAAGTGTTCGTTTTTGTTTGGGGCTAAACTCAAAATATAACCGCAAATTTTTGTCTCTTTAATGTGGCTTTAATGTGTGGTAAATGGTTGGAAAAAGGTTAGGTACTTTTTTGTGACCAAAAAAAAGAAACATAAAGTACCAATGATGATATTAGTGTCGATCATGAGGTGATGTGATCGTTTTTATTATAAAGTTATTAAATTTTTAGTTTAAAATCATGATGTCATGCAATTGAAAATGATAAATAAAGAAGACATTAAGATATTCAAACGATCATTGGAGTAAAGGAATATTTTTTCAGAGAATTAAGTTGGAGGATCAGCAGTTTTGGCCCTTTTGTCAATCTTTTCTCTATTCTCAAGGGTTAATCATTGATCTTATTACACTATAACCTTTCATGCAATCGAAGATTATAAAATGATTTTTGTATGATTTTCGTTGAATTTGTTAGATTCTCATGATCGTTTTGTGAAAAATAAAATTTATTTTTCTGTCCCGTCTGAAAAATTTCCCTGAAAAATTTCTTAATTTAGTTTAATTTTCAGCATTTAATTGTTTAATAAGTTGTAAATTATTATATTTTTGGGAGAAATTTTCAAAATTAGTTTAACACTAATTTAAACTTTCACAATATAACAAATTTAATTTAAATACTTGGAAATTGCGTTAAACCGTTATTTAAGCATTATTTAAATAATTAATTTTCATATTAAAATATTAACATTTAGCCTTTTAAAGTCGTCCAAAGCTAAAACAAATGAATGAATAGTAATCGCTAAAAAAAATAGGTCTGCTAACAAGTGTTTAAGGCGAAAAAAAAACTGCAAAAAAGCAGCAAAACCAAAAAATTTAATTATTTTAATACCAAAGTTTAAATAAACATGAATTTAATGTTGAAGTTTTTTTATATTAAAAAAAAACAGCTCAAAAAATGGCGTTAAATTGCTATAATTATAATGAAATTTTGTGTGGTTAAATAAAAATGAATTAAATATATAAAACAAAACAGCTACTGTTTGTGTTTTTTGGCACCCTAAATAAACACTTGAAGATTTGTGGAAAATAAATTACCAAACAAATACAAAGAAACCAAGAAATCCAGTCATATAACTATAATTTAAAAAGCTACCTTAAGTGTATTTACCACAATGAACCTGTAACCCAACCGAATTATTTTGCAGAGACATTTTAAAATCACCCAGCAAATAAATTTGTTAACGAAACCCAAACAAGAATAAATATTTTATGATCTCTTAACCTTAATGCTGTTTAAGCTGATATCGTTTACTGTTTAAACTGTCTAGAACTGCTTCTAGAATGGAGGAAAAGTAATGCATAGAATGGTTACTATGTAACTCGAAGATGGACTAATAAAGGATATTTTATTAATCTCTTTCCAGCTTTAAATTTGAATAAAACAAAGTGTTTGGGATATATCATTGAAAATCCAGTATGTAAGGAATATAATATCGTGCAAATATCAGTCGCGACTTCGCTAAGCGGCACACATCCAAAATATTCAATATCCATGACTCTGGTACATCTGCGACTTAAGAAAAGCTCACAAGATCGCACGATCACAGTGGCCAGTTCACATCACCTCCACATGAGATGACCATGCCCTCACGTCCCCACAACAGTGAAAATTCACACCAGAAAGACCCGAGTCTCACTCGGCCAAAGATTGTCAACTCAGCGACTGCTGGATCAACCAGGAATTTTTTTCCCCCAGCAAGAGCTTTAAAAATGTTAGCTGGTTTACTCATACATCTTCTAAATCTGCACAAAGAATACAAAATGAAAAAAATAATAATAAGCCCAGAGAAGAACAAAAAAAAAACTACTTACATACAAACTAAAATTACTTGAACGTGCTACAATTATTATTAAGATGAATCTTTTCTACTCTTAACTCTTTGGCATCTTGTAATTTTGAAAGACATTTTTCGTATACAGCTTCTTTGCTTTGAACTTATTTCTGTTTGTTTTTTTTTGTTCTCTCTCTGATTTCACATTTAAAAAATTTATTTGCATTTATGTGGCTTTTATACAATTTATTTGCAATTTCGTTCAATTTTCAAATTCAAATTAACTTCTGAATCCAGCAAAAAAAAAAACACAAAATGCATTAAATTTTGATTACTTTATTTGCCAAGACTTCAGCATAAGGAAGCCACTGCAGTTCAGTCCATTGCAGTCACTCAAACATTCAGCCTGCCTTTGGGACAAATGTGTGGTCTCTTTGATAATCGACAATACCCACAAATTGTATCTTTATTTGCATTAAATTATTATTTAGATCATTGTTTAAACTTTTAAATCGATCACGTTTCAATATTTTGTGGTTCACAAACAGAAATATACAGATATATCAAAAACAAACTTGGGTGGTAGATGGTAATAGGTCGCGGAAAGAAATTGATTGGTTATAGTAGGATTAAATCAGAAATTATGGCTGGATTATTGGGTGGTCTTGGTGAAAAATTAAAAAAAAATATATGAAAAATTGCCAAATAGCGATTAAATGTGTAAGTTTTGGTTAGATCATTTAAAATTTCATGGTATTTCAGCAATTTATAAGAAAGACAAGATATTTTAGGCGGACCATAAAGTTTAAATATAATTTTTTGATATTTTCATGGAGTAATGGCGATCTTGGTCTTGGGCGATCTTTGTCTTGGACGATCTTTGTCTTGGGTGATCTTTGTCTACCATTGAAACCGATGGAACACATTCAGCATTGGTGAGCTATCGATGTGCTTCAGTGGCACTATTTTTTTTTTCAAATTAAAGAAGTAAAGCAAAACATCCCGCATATCTTGCTAAAATTTGAATTGATCATACTGAAAGATCAATTTTTTTTCTGGTATTTCTAAGCAAATCAATATTTCGCTAATACTACAAAACTTTTTGCTTGAAATTTATCATTATAAATATAGCATGTCTCAAAACTAATTGAATTTGTATTCCAAATTAATCACATAATGTTCAATATGTTGATTTTATAAAAACTAAATAAATCTCTTACATACCAGCACCCACTTAACTAATCGCATGATTAATGATGGCTAAAATTTTTAAAAAAAATATATAAACGTTTCTATTAAACACAAATCTTGCAACATATTGTGGCATACAAGCAACATACAAGATACTCATAGTATATTGAGCGAATAGAAAAAACATTTCCCTACTAAAGTATGTTGAGTAGCTGACGCTGTCAATTTCATATGTGACGCTTGAATGACAGGTACTGACAGGTGATAGATTACAATTTTTTCTTTGTTACACTCTCAAATAAATATGTTGCTCCCTGTCTGTATCACTCACTTTCATCAAATGCTGTTGGAATGTGTTGTCATGTTTTAGATGATTTCTGGTCCAAAAATATTTTGTTTCTTTTTGAGTTCTTTTCATCTCTCTGGTCAGTTTTATTGAATTATTTGAAGAAAATCTTTATGAGTTTATTTCATGGGTTTTAATAATTGTTTTTTTTCTATATTGATTCAATTTTACTGGTTGATATTGTAATTATCTTGATAAGGGGGCTTTAGAATATTTGTTCATTCTTTACAATTTTCCTCAAATAATTAATCATTAGCTGGCTGTGATTTGTCGGTAATTTGTTAACAATTTTGTTAAATAATTTTCTTTTTAATCGAATATTTCTAGTTTTTGTCTTTTTTTCTTTTCTTTTGATTACATTTCCTAGATAATGAGATTAATGCTAGAAATTTTGAGGAAAAAAAGAGTTTAAGTAATAACTTCCGTTAAGGTTTTTAGGTAAACTTTATGCGGAAGTTGAAATATTTATTCTGGTTTCAAAAAAAAAAAAAAAAATTACTAACGATCCTCTAGAAATATTTTAAGAAACTCATTTTTATACCCTTCATTATGAGTGGCAAGTTTGTCATTCCATTTGTAATTTCTACATTTTTCATTTGCGACCCCACATAGTATATTTATTCTGGATCGTTATAGATAGCTTAGTCGATATAGTTATGTCCGTCTGTATGTTGAAATCAACTTTCCTTAGTTCCCAAATAACTTACTATACAGGATTGATACATCAATATATCGGGAATTCTGCTATTAAAAATCGAGAAAAACGCTACACAAATGCCTGAGATATAAGGAAAAAACCGGGACAACCTCGATTTTTTGGCCTATTTTTATACCCTTCACTACATATGAGTTTATCATTCCGTTTGTAATTTCTACATTTTTCATTTCCGACCCTATAAAGTATATATATTCTGGATCCTTATAGATAGCGAAGTCGATTAAGCCATGTCCGTATGTCTGTCCGTCTGTTGAAATCAATTTTCTGAAGACCCCAGATAACTTCGGGATCCAAATCTTCAATAATTCTGTCAGATATGCTTTCGAGAAGTTTGCTATTTAAAATCAGCAAAATCGGTCCACAAATGGCTGAGATATGAGGAAAAACCCAGGACAACCTCGATTTTTGACCTATATCTCGATTACTAAGTTATTAATATAGACAATATGGATATTTAATGATAGATATTTCAAAGACTGAAAAAACTGCAAAAAAAAAATAAATTTTGTTTATCTAAAAATATTTAAAATTTTTATTTTGAAGTATAATTTGGTGAAGGGTATATAAGATTCGGCACAGCCGAATATAGCTCTCTTACTTGTTGATCTATATCTGGATTACTAAGTCATTAATATAGACAATAGGATATCTAATGAAAGATATTTCAAAGTCTATTGCAACGATGTATAAAAGGCTATAATAGTAAGTTGGACTTACAATGGGTCAAAATCCGGAAAAATATTTTTTAACCCGAATTTTTTTTTGTCAAAATTTTTTTTCAATAATAAATTTAAAAAAAAAAAAATATTAAAAAAAAATGTCAACAATTTTGAAAAAAAAAATTTTAAATTTTCAATAAAAATTTTGAAAAAAAAAAAATTTTAAATTTAGTTTACCTTAAAAATATTTAAAATTTGTATTTTAAAGAATATTTTGGTGAAGGGTATATAGCTCTCTTACTTGTTTAACAATATTATGGTTACTGTAATTATGTATATGATTGCGGTGATTATAATATGTTTAAGTTTAACATTTACATGATTGTAGCAATCATATATATGGAAATATTAGTTTTAAGCTATAAATTTTATAAAATTTCTAAGGTGGGCCTTAATATATCAAGAAATTTGGATTTTTTTTTGTTAGTTTACTGAAAATATTCATTATAATGAAAAAACCGGGACAACCTCGATTTTTGCCCTATTTTTGATCTATATCTGGATTACTAAGTCATTAATACAGACAATATGGATATCCAATGATAGATATTTCAAAGTCCATTGCAACGATGTATATAAGGCTATAGTAAGTTGGACCTACAATGGGTCAAAATCGGGAAAAATATTTTGTAATCCGAATTTTTTTTACCAAAAAATTTTTTTTGTCAAAATTTTTTTTCACTAATTTAAAAAAAAAAAAAATTTCAACAATTTAAAAAAAAAAAATTAAATTTTCAATAAAAATTTTGAAAAAAAAAATTTAAATTTAGTTTACCTTAAAAATATTTAAAAAAAATTTCAACAATTTTGATAAAAATTTAAAATTTTCAATAACAATTTTGAAAAAAAAAATTTTAAATTTAGTTTACCTTAAAAATATTTAAAATTTGTATTTTAAAGTATATTTTGGTGAAGGGTATATAGCTCTCTTACTTGTTTAACAATATTATGGTTACTGTAATTATGTATATGATTGCGGTGATTATAATATGTTTAAGTTTACCATTTACATGATTGTAGCCATCATATATATGGAAATATTAGTTTTAAGTTATAAATTTTATAAAATTTCTAAGGCGGGCCTTAAAATATCAAGAAATTTGGGGTTTTTTTTGTTAGTTTACCGAAAATATTCAGTATAAGGAAAAAACCGGGACAACCTCGATTTTTGGCCTATTTTTTTATCTATATCTGGTTTACTAAGTCATTAATACAGACAATATGGATATCCAATGATAGATATTTCAAAGTACATTGCAACGATGTATTTAAGGCTATAATAGTAAGTTGGACCTACAATGGGTCAAAATCGGGAGAAATATTTTTTAACCTGAATTTTTTTTACCAAAAAAATCTTTTTGTCATAAATTTTTTCACTGATAAATTAAAAAAAAATTAATAAAAAATTTCAACAATTTTCAAAAAAAAAAAAAAAAATTCAACAATTTTGAAAAAAACAAATTAAATTTTCAATAAAAATTTTGAAAAAAAAAATTTATTAATTTAGTTTACATTAAAAATATTTTAAAAAAATTTCAACAATTTAAAAAAAAAAAATAAATTTTCAATAAAAATTTTGAAATTTTTTTTTTTAAATTTAGTTTATTTTAAAAATATTTAAAATTTGAAATTTAAAGTATATTTTGGTGAAGGGTATATAGCTCTCTTACTTGTTTAACAATATTATGGTTACTGTAATTATGTATATGATTGCGGTGATCATAATATGTTTAAGTTTAGCATTTACATGATTGTAGCTATCATATATGTATATGGAAATATTTGTTTTAAGCTATAAATTTTATAAAATTTCTTAGGCGGGCCTTAATATATCAAGAAATTTGGGGTTTTTTTTGTTAGTTTACTGAAAATATTCATTAAATTTCTAAACTTAAGCGTTGAATAGTCGCTAGTCTAAAATCTCTCAGGCGAGCAATCTTATATACCCTTCACTAAAATATACTTTTAAATACAAATTTAGAATATTTTTAGGTTAAAAAATTTTAAAAAAAATTTGTTTTTTCAAAATTTTACAAAAAAATCTTACTTTAACTGCAATTCTTGGCTTTATAATCTTAATTCTCTTTAGAATTCTTGTTTTAAAATAAACTTTTTTTTTTATATATTTCCATGGTTTAAGCATTATTCTGCCTTGTTTTCTTATCACAAACATCTTAAACATTTAACAAGCAAATCGTTTAACACTTAGATGTCAATATTGTTGGGTTTTTTTAAAGCTTCGAAATTCGAATTGTAGAAAAAAGTAGTTTGCAGCATTTTAGCCACTATTTGCAGTTTATTTTGCAAAGGCCTGCTGGTAGAAAACTTAAAATCGATTTGTTCTTACTTTTTTGGTTCTATAAGATCACCACAATAATATTTAAAAGCATGTGGTGTATGCAAATGTTACAAAAAATATAAACAGCAAAACGTTTAAACTGGAAAAAAAAACTCCAGCACTTTATTGTACAATTATTGCATTTTGGTGTTAAACAATAAACTTAAAGAGGTGCTGAATGTCTAGGAAAATCATGTAGCACATTTATAACAACAACTGTTGCTGTAGAAAAAAAACTTAACAAATAAAATTCAACATTAAACAATTTGCTGTTTTTGATAAATTTTACTTGATAAAAGGTGTGACATTGGCAACATGTTGCAAGCAGCAAACATTTAACAAAAATAATCATAATTTAAGGAAATCAAAAGAGAAATTAGCATTGAAAGATCATCAATTGAGCACTATGAATGTAAAGTAGCTAGAATTTAATAGATTTAAGCATATAGCTTAAAAACACATTACAAAGAAGTTGAAAAAGAAGTAGAATTTCTTTTTTATTTATTTTTTTTAGCAATTTCATTTACCTTTCCAACAATAAACCTTATATTTTAACTCAATATTTCATTATTATTAAAACTACTTAAACCGTGTCACATCTTCTAACCTGCTGCGTTTTCTTACGTATTTGGTGTTAAATAAACTGCACCTTTAGTTTTGTGTTTGAGTCTTGTGAGTTAAACACTCAATACAAGTGAGTATCAGCAACTCGACATCCTCCTCACCACCAGTCTGACAAAACAATGGAAATCGTGTGAATTTCTACATTTGTTTCTTTTGTAATAAATGTGGTTTTATTATGTTTTTCCTTTTTTTTTTTTGTTTTTGTTGGTAAAATGTGGCCCAAAATTTACCAAATATGAACTGATCATTGGTTTATTGTATGTGTTTGCTTCGATTTGATGTATTAGTGTCTGTCCTTCCGTCTGTCTGTCTGTTTAGTTTTTTTTTTTTTTTGTGTTTCATATAATTTAAAAGGTTCTTTTGTGATTTATAAGTTTAAATTGTATTTTGGTGGTTTATTTTAACCAAAAAACCCAAGAAGAAAACAAAAAACAAGAAAAATTTGTTCAATGTTTAATATTAAATTGATGTTAATCAATGTATTAGTAATGATTTAAACAGAAAATTAAACACCGAGAGAAATTTTAGGTAAAAAAAATAAATAAAATTTTTAACTTAAGAAAATGTTTAAGACCTTTAAATCCATATGCCAAGACATCTCAGGTTGATAAGGTTTGTTTGGTATTGAAATTGGGCAATATCGGTCCATGATCGCTACTCTAAGTACTGTGAAGTATGGCGAAATTCAGGCAACATTTGTATCTAGACCCCATGCAAGGTCCCCTTCAAAAAATTACTTGAATAATTAATATCGTGATCAAATTGGACATAAAGAAATTAAATCTTCCTACCACAATTTGTGAGGATCGGTCCACAACTTTTTAAATTCAACATATTTTTTTTCTTTAGTGTATTCTCCCCTGCCTACCTCCTTGAGTTTAAGGACCTCATTATTCATTTTCTTTGGCCTCTTACTCTCAACAAAAGCCACACAACACATGCAACCGCAGACAACGATGGCTGGCAACAATTTCCCAAGAAAGTGAAAGTAAGAAATGTAAGAATCCATTGATCGGTCGGTAGACGTTCTTGTGATCATGCCAGGCGATCATCATACAACACACAAAATTTCTTTTATTATTGTTGTTTGTTTGGAATGAAAGAAAACAACAGTTAAGACTGTAACAGGTTTTATTTCATTGTCTTTTGTTTTGATTATTGGGTTGAGAATTCGGGACATTTTGAGTTATTACCATGTATTTGTCAATATTGGACATGCTCACTGAAAACATTTAAAAAAAAAGATCGATACCCTCTGTGTTTTACTAGCTAATTCTTTCTAACTTTGATTATATGTATGTGTATATGAGTAAGTCAATCTTAATTCTAATGAGACCCGTGGCAATTTAAGATATGTGATTTTGATTTAATCGATTGTTTCAAAATTAAACACAGTTTAATGTCAGTGAGAGAAAAGAGTGTTGTTGTTGCTGTTGTTTTGGTTTAGTGTAACTGAAGCAGGTATCAATTTTGTGTGCGATCGTGAGTTTTGAATTTTAAACGTGAGTTTTTTTGTTTAATAAAACATAAACATAAAAATAAGATCAATGTGATCGAATATATTTCGTTTTTATTTTCTTGGTTGGCTGGCTTTATTGCTGTTTTTAGGCTTAAAATATTTTAAACGTTGTTTGCATACAAAATTAATCATTGGGCCATTGTTAAACCAAGATTTACTGGCCCCCATTAAAATATTGTGTTGAACACATTTCTCATAATATGCCTGGTAGAATTCTGGAAAAAACGATCTTAACTAATTTCAAAGCAATTAGGAAAGTTAAAAAAAATGGGAAAAATATCCATATTGATCTCTTGGAAGATCTTAATTAAAATTTTGCGAGAAAAAATTTATATTAATCTCTTTGAAGATCTTAAACAAAATTTTGCGAATAATTTTTATTGATCTCTTTGAAGATCTTAACTAAAATGTTGCGTTTTAAATAAATTTATTTCTTTTTTAAATAAAATGACATCATTTGCTTGCTATAATTTACTATTTCCGTTTTTAATTAAACAAACTCTGTTGTGTTTTTGTTATTTTACTAAAGAAACCTGAAAAACAAAAAAAAAAAACATCTGTTTGTTTTTATTTTAACCTTTTGTTATTGTGTATTTTTGGTTAATTTCAAGAAATTACTTTAATAATTTAACAATTCTTAATAATTTGTTTTAATCGTTCATCCTCTCTCTCTTTCTGGCTAACGATCTTGGTGGTTTAGTAATCATAAATTGAAGCGGTATTTTGAAAATGACCTCATAAAATTTTGTCGCTCTATTTTTTCTTTTCTTTGGAGTTTCACAAATAAAGTGTCATTAAATAGCCCTTTAATATCATTCCCAACTAAATAAAATATAACATCTAACAAATTAAAACAAGTTCATAAGAAAAGCCGCTTTCAGAATTACCAAAAAAAAATAATTGAAGAAAATTGGAATTTGGCGGAACAAAACTTAAGTTACTACTGTCTTCAACTTTAATTTTCTATTTAAAACTAAGAAAAAGGTGTCGCATGTCGTTTAATTTCCTAAAATTAAAAAACAACGAAAGAAAACTAAACCTTTTTTTTGGTTTGAAAACAAATCGGCAAAATTTTCTTAGAATTCCTTAGTTAAATTAAAGTCACAGTTTATTTGTTTGGTGGTTTGGTTGCTTGTGTTTCAAGCCCAGTTAATATCATAACACCAGCTTTTTAGAGACATTTAAACGACAGTCAACAAGATGATGATGTATTTGTTTAAAATCATCCAGCACGTACGATTTTATATTTATTTATATTGTTTGGTTTGTATTTTTATGGCATTTGATTTGTTTTTCGCTGAAATCCAGCCACATAAATGTGAACGAACATTTATTTAAAACCATAAAAATTTGTTCAAAAAAAATAAAAATAAAATGGATTCTTATCTAAAGATTTCTTAAAATTGATGTTTATTTCTCAATACTTTAAAACAAAATTCGTGTGTGTGCAAGAGATAAACAAAATTTATAACTTGAAAATGTATAAAAATCACAACGGAAATTAAACATTAATTTTAAAAATAAACGAAAAACAATTATAAATTAAACAAATTACTCATTGAAAGAGCTGGCAAAGCTTTAAAGCTGTAAGCTTTTGAACTGAAACGTTTTCTTTTAACTTATAAAAGCAATTAGGATGAATCTTAAAAGAATTCAAAAGTTTGGAAAGATATTTAAAGCTTTCTCTAAAAAGTTTTTTTATTTCCCAGTTGTTTTAATAAAAAAATAATTTTTTTGTAAGAATTTTGCTATAAAATTGTATAAAGCTTCGTTTTAAATTCTCATTTAGTCAAAATAAACGAAAATCAATTATAAATTAAATAAAATAACTCATTGAAAGCTTGCAGAGCTTTAAAGCTGTAATTCAGCAGAAAGCTTTAGAAACCAACAGTTTTATATTAACTTATATAAGTAAGTTTAATGAAAGCTTAAAAGAATTCAAAAGCTCAGAGTTTAAAGCTTTTTTATTTCCCGGCTTTTAAAATAAACAATTTTAATTTGTTGTAAGAATTTTGCTTTAAAATTGCATAAAGCTTCGTTTTAAATTCTCATTTAGTCAAAATAAACGAAAAACAATTATAAATTAAACAAATTACTCATTGAAAGCTGGCAGAGCTTTAAAGCTGTAATTCAGTAGAAAGCTTTTGAAACCAACAGTTTTATATTAACTTATATAAGCAAATTTAATGAAAGCTTAAAAGAATTAAAAAGTTTAACAAGATATTTAAAGCTTTCTCTAAAAAGCTTTTTTATTTCCCAGTTGTTTTAATAAAAAAATAAATTTTTTGCAAGAATTTTCCTTTAACATTGAATAAAGCTTCGTTTTAAATTCTCATTTAGTCAAAATAAACGAAAAACAATTATAAATTAAACAAATTACTCATTGAAAGCTGGCAGAGCTTTAAAGCTGTAATTCAGCAGGAAGCTTTTGAACACAACTGTTTTATATTATCTTATATAAGCGAATTTAATGAAAGTTTAAAAGTATTCAAAAGTTTAGAAAGATATTTAAAGCTTTCTCTAAAAAGCTTTTTTATTTCCAAGTTGTTTTAATAAAAAAATAATTTTTGTGTAGGAATTTTGCTATGAAATTGCATGATATTCTCAGTCAGTCAAAATTAACTAAAAACAATCATAAATTAAACAAATTACTCATTGAAAGCATGCAGAGCTTTAAAGCTGTAATTCCACAAAAAGCTTTTGAACCCAACCGTTTTATTTTGACTTATATAGGCAAATTTAGTTGATTCTTAAAATAATTCAGAAGTTTAGAATCAGTTTTAAAGCTTTGTCTAAAAAGCTTTTTTATTTTTTGGACTTTATAATAAAAAATTTTATTAAAATTGTAAAAAGCTTCATTTGAAATTCTCCTTTAAACAAAATATCTTTAAAAATCGTTTGCTTAAATCATTTTTTATAAACTGTACACTAAAAAGCTTGTGGAAGTAAGGTATTTATATGTGCAAAAGCTATTTCCAAAGCTTTAGATAAGTTGATTGGTTGGAAGGACCATTTAATTGCAAAGCTTTCTTAAAACATTAACAAGAGCTGGATTAAAAGCTTGTAGCACAAATTTTTAATGAACAATCCGCCAAATAAACTATATTACTCATTTATTAATACCGCCGCTGTTGCTTAATTTCATTAATCGATTATTTACATTTTCAATTATGACTCTGCCTGTCAATGTTTAATGTCAACAACTTTCAATGTTTATCAAATCATTTAAATGATTGTCATTATATTGTTTTTATTTTTTTTTGTTCTTTCATCAAAACAAACAAATAAAAACTCTATACAAAAATAATGACATAAACGCGTGCAGTTTATGAAATAAACAAAAAAATAATTATTTTGATAAAAAAAAAATAAATCAAACTTCTAAAGAGTCATAAATGCAGTTAAATAACAACAACTTAAAGAAATATTATTGTATTTGTTGAATTTAGAGATAATATAATAAAAACAACTAAAACAACAATGACAACTAAAAAACAAACAAAAGAATTAAGAACAATATACAGAAAAAACTAAAAATAAAAAAAAAATATTAAGAATAAACACGAAACCCGTGTTTTATGCGAGTTTGATTAAATTATTAAAATGAATTGACATTTTAAAAGGCGCCATAATCCTAAATTCCACTCCACACAATCAAACACATAAATTAAATAAATGTATGAGTAAATAAAGTTTTAAATAGAAAATTGTATAAAGCGTGGTAAATAAAGGGGCATTAAAGAGCTTTCCTGTTAAACCATTACTACATTAATGAAAGCTCATAAATGTAGCAATAATCCTTAAACGAGCAGAGAAAACACAGTAGTTAGCTTTAAACTGACCTCTTATAAGCTTTCAGAGACCAAGAAGTCAGGCGAATTTAAGCTTTTAATGACCAAGTCATTAAGCTTTCAAACACTGCTTACAATAACAGCTACTCTTTCTAATTTAGCTTTTATACAAATGTTTTTTTAAACTATTTTTAATAGCTGAGCTTTTTATAAAAGCTTTAAGTTTTAACTTATTATGTTTTAGTATTGGAGCTGATAATTTTAAGTCTCTTATAATGCATTCAAGATTTCATTTATACTGCCCATAAGACTTTTAAAAAGAGCTTAAATAAATTGGGAATTACAATAGTAAAAAGCATTAAAAAAGCTTTTAAATGTAGCTCCAACAAAAGAGCTTTTATTTTTTGTATTCAGCGAGCTTTTAAATTGTTATCATCTAATATCCTAGATAATTTAAACTAAAAGCTTTTACAAAAGAGCTTTTAAGTTCAGCTTTCTAAGTTTCTAGTATTAAACATTTGTTTAAATAAAAAAGCTTTAAATTCGTGGAGCTTTCATAAATTGCTCATCTTAAATCCAACAAATTATAGAGAAATTTTACAAAATCTTCACAAGTCGAAAGTTTTATAAACCATTTTAGATTAGATTTTACAAAAGAGCTTTTTAATTTAGCTTTTTTAAAAAAAATTTTTATTAAAGCTTTTAACGATTTAGTAATCAAGCTTTTAACTTTTGCTACTTTTTCAACAAAAGTTTATATTAAACAAATATTTTATTAAAACAAGCTTTAAATTAAAATAAATTTTGCAACTTTTAAAAAAGCTTTAAATTAAAGCTCATTTTTATTAAACTTAAAAAAGCTTCAATGAGAAATATTTTTTTAATTGTAAATAAATGGATATTTATTGAAAAGCTTTAACCGAGCTTTTAAATATAAATTAAACCAAAGAGCTTTTGCAATAATCACAGCTTTTAAAGATTTCACCACAATTTTCAATTTAAAGATTTTCACAATTTAACCGAGCTTTTAAATAAAAAAAAAATTTTCTACTTCTAAACAAAGCTTTAAATTAAAGCATATTTTTATTAAATTAAAAAAAGCTTCAATGAGAAATATTTTTTTTATTTTAATTAAATGAATATTTATCGAAAATCTTTAACCGAGCTTTTAAATATAAATTAAACCAAAGAGCTTTTGCAATAATCACAGCTTTTAAAGATTTCAACACAACTTCTTCCATCCACTTCTTTTGTAAAACCTAATTTCATATTTTCAAAATCTTCCCTATCTGCTCCCTCTTACCCTAGTCTATTGAAAGACTTCCAATGAAATTGAAAGCAAGTTCTAAGTAATTTTTGATATCAAACATCCACAAAAAAAAAAGAAAAAGACATAATGTGATGTTGATGTTGATGTCGATGAAGAAAAGATGACAACTTTGTGTTAAATTCATGTAGATTTCATTTGACAAAATCTGATAAAGAAGCTTAACAGAAAAACATGATTTTACAAAACAAAAAACAGAAACAAACAAGACAGTGTTAACAAATTAACAAGAATTGTTTAAGATACTGTTGTTGTCAACAAATCAAGCCAAAAAAACAAAATGATCAATAAAACCAAAACAAAACCAAAGAATTACATTAATAAAAATGTTTCATATTTTAACAGATACCAAACAAAAACCTTAATAATAATCATTATTATAACTTCTTCAAAATCATTGTTAAACGAACCAACGAACGACCGAAACCTTTCAAAAATCATTTTGTTGATCAAGATATTTAATAATTTTATTACCCGGTCGGCTAAAAGACCAAAGACTTCTCTTCTCTTTTTTTTTTCTTTTTTGTTGGTTTGTGTGTGACAATATCTGACATTAACGATCTTTTTTTATTCCGACTCTGTATTTTGTTTTTGCTGTTCTTGTGAGATTATTCGCACTCGCGCACATTCATGTTGTAAATATGGAAAGAAAAAAATTATGAATATTGGCAAAAATGTAAAAAGAGTTTTGTAGTTTTTTAACTGTTTATAAAATGTTTAAGATTTCAATCGCAAACACACAAATCGTTCAGTTTGACGCTGCTTTAAATGCTACAAATATTCCAAAAGTCTACTTAGTTTTATTAGAAGCTGGAACCTAAGACCAGGAAACCAGGAAAAAGTAAAAATTTCAATCCTTAATAGTATGTTTAAATCATCCTTCCTCATTTACTAAATTTAGTTGTGACTTTCTAATTATATTTATGAAATCTTTATAATCTTAAATAGCAACTTATTAAAACTCAGCCTAATAGCTTAATATTTCTAAAATATATGAGTACATTAACTTGAAGACTTTGTTAAATATCACATGTTTGTTATTTTGAGTATTCTGTTTATTTTGTCTAAATTTTTTGCAACTATTTTATAGTGTAGGATTCAATAGTTTCGTTTTTGCTGTTTGTTTATGCATTTTCTAGTTTTTTTTGCTGTATTTCATTTAATAATTTTTAATAAACCCCCAACTACCAAACTAAACAAGGATCAGTTAGTTAGTGTTGGTTTGTTTGTTTGTTTTAAAGACAAGATTATTACCTGGCTTACAACACTCCTTGAAATACAAGAAATGAAACTGCAAAAAGCTCTCTCTATAAAATTCAATAAGCTGTTTACACTATTAAAGGGAATTTTCATTGATATTTTCGGAGTGTTTTAAACTGAATTTGCTTCAAAATTTGGGAGAGCATGTGTCAATATAAATAAGAATAATGAGATTCTTTTGAATCTTTTTGCCATATTTAACAGATTCCTTGTTGATCTTAGGGCCTAGGGGTTATGGGACTCGATAGTACTGACGCATGGGATAGTATATTGTTTGAGAGAACTTTCGGACATCATTGACTACTCTCTCTTCAACATGTGATTTTCATTGAACATGTGGGAGTGAATAATCCCTTCAAGGAAAGCAATTCCAGATCTTCACTAATGGCTTCAGTCGAAGATGGGATTGCACAGACTTAGACACGTGTGTCTTTTACACTACTGAACGATATATCAACTGTGAAGAGATCTGAAAACTGTCAGAGGTTTTACCAAATAGTCGGGTAGGATATTCGAATATATACCGACAGTCAGACATCCTTATCAATGATCTTATCAGGGATCGTCGATCATCGCTAAAAGAGATGGTAAAACATTTAACAGTTGAACTATATTGGATATAATGGTGCTCCTGAAAACTGTATTGCAGATTCACTCGGTTCAATAAAGGTTTCGCCCTTGGATGGTCTTTAATGTATCAAAAGTGCTTGGAACAAGTAGAGCGGAGCAATCTCTCCAAGGAAAGCAATTCTAGATCTTCACTGATGGCTCGAAGTCGAAAGTGAAACTGGAGGTGGGCTTCTACATTGGAAGGACCTAGATGCATGTTCCTTTTAGACTTCCGAATAGAGGTTTGACCGAATAGGATTGACCGAGTAGGATTATCAAATATAAACCTACATTTTGGCAGCCTTAAATTCTCTAATGATTGCCTACACGACATCCAATCGTGTCTTTGAATGTCAGGCATATCTTAAAGAGGTAGCAAAACATTTTATAGTTGATCAATATTGATTACAAAGGAGCTATTGAAAACTGTTTTGCGGATTCACTTGACTAAAAGAAGGTTTCGTTGTTGGATGTTAAAACACTTCCAAACCCTTCTTCCATAGGATCTTTAATGTAACCTATTCACATGGCTCAAGTAGGAAATCAATTCGAGATCATGGCTGATGGCTCCAATCCGAAGGTGAGAGTGGAAAGAGCCTTTTACATTGCAAGGACTTGGATGTGTGTGTCTGTTAGTCTATCAAACCACGATTCAACTGTGAAGAAGAGCTACAAAATGGAAGAGGTTTTACCAAATATAGAGATATAGACATCCTTAAATTGACCTTCTACAGGACATCCAATATAGTCCTGGAATGTTGAGGATCTCTATAAGAGATGGTGAAACCTTTGACAGTTTGACTATATAGAGACAAAGGTGCTTCTGAAATTGTATTCCGGATTCACTCAGTGCAAAGAAGTTTTCACTCTTAGATGTTAAGACCCTCCCAAAACCATCTTCCACAAATGGATTAATGTGTCCAATTTCCATTGATCTTCAAGGAAAACAATTCGTCATCGCTCACATTGTGAACGACCTGATCGACTTCGAATAAAACTAACAGTTCATGCTGTGTAAGAACGCCCCGTTCCAAAGCGCCAACGAAAAAGAAGAAAAGAAGACACTTGTCATCGACACCATTTCATCCTTCATTTCAAGAACCTGGATGCATATCAAATCAGACTAAGGCAGTTTTACCAGACAGCCTTAAATTGACTTTTTACTCGACATTTAATCTAATCAGGGATTGTTGGGGATCTCTAAAATAGATGGCGGAACATTCAAAATTTGAACTATATTGGATACTGGGACACAATGCTGCTCCTGAAAACTGTATTGCGGGTTACTCGGTTCAAAAAAGTAATCGCTCTGGGAAGTTAAGGAACACATAAACCCTTCTTCCGCAATATTCATGAATAAAGTGTGAAAAATGATTCCAATGAAACTAATTAAAGAAATTCAGTGATGTCAAGATGTTCAAGGAGAGAGTTACAGGGTGCTTTGCCTTTAACCAATGTAGTGTACTTCAAACTATAAACTGACTAAGGCCGAATATAGGTTGATGATATTAAATTATAGCCTTCTTGCCGGCTAGAAAGCTAGTTGTAACATTTTCTTGGACCATTCGTGATCCTTATTCTTCTGTTTCCGCAGTTATTACAAAGGATCTTGTCAAAGATAAAATAAACTGTTTTTGGCTCGCCGTTAACACATAAGCCATTTTGTCTGGCAGCCTTGAAATCTCTTACGGTTGTCTAAAAGACATCGAATGCCTAGCAGCTCTTAACGAGTTTCCTAAACATTGTACAGTTCAACTGTATTGAGTATTGCGTCATCAAGCTTCCACGATCAACTGTATTCCGATTTCAGTCGGTTAAAAGAAGGCTTAACTATTGTCTGTTAAGGTCGATTGATTGATTGGCGATATCCTTCATCATGCAAATGTTGGGTACAATTGTGGGCGATTGAGTCAAGTTTTGCGATGTCAAGGGTGGTATGACTGTCTTCAATCGACAACAGTGATCGTCATCAGCTCGATTAATTGGAGGTTAATAAATCTCTTCAGAAGTTGTTGCCATTGTGAATGAAAGAAAGAGGCAGAAGGAGACATCTTCTATGTCTCGGCAAGTCCAGATGACTTCTTTTTCCATGACCTAATGGGTCTCTAAGTGACGAATGTCAAAAGGTTCATACATGAGTCGGAATGGTTGGTTTTAGAACTCGGACTGGTGGATGGGTGGACTTGATTTCCACCAACAGTGGGACATCGCTATATCGACTCCGCTATTTATAAGTTTCCGGAAATGACCTGATGGGTCTCTAGGTGACGAGAGACAAACAGTGGGACATCGCTATATCGACTCCGCTATTTATAAGTTTCCGGACATGATCTGATGGGTCTCTAGGTGACGAGAGACAAACAGTGGGACATCGCTATATAGACACAAGCTTCCGGACATAATAAAGGGAACAAAAAAAGGTGAACATTTGCCTGGTGAAACAAATTTTAAACGAAACTTATTTTGGCAAAATGAAATTGTACTAAATTAGTCCTAGATTTAGATAAATTTTTGTAAAGCTACTCTAATTTCTTCATTCATGCCTTTGTTTCCCTGGTCATGTGAACCTACTCCTTTTTAACTCTCACACTCAGAGTGCTGGTGCATTTAGTAAACATGCCTGGTTTAGTTCAGCTGGCTGTGCAGAGCAGCAGCTTGTAAAGTATGATGCGCATGCGTTCATGACATTTTTATGATGCTGACGCGTTGTCGCACTTTGTAAAGGCGGCGTTTTAAGGTATTAAATTGAGTTTATACATACACTTAACTACACTTCTTTCATACCTTACTCACTTACTTACTTACTTACGATTACGAGTACGACTGTTGTTTGTACCTTAAACTAAAACGAAACGTAAACTCAAAGCATGAATTTTCATACGTATGATGGGTAAGGTAAGTAAAAATATGTGTATAAGCTGAGAGTTTTAGCGTGTTTTGAATACATAAATAGTTTTTCAAGAAAAAAAAGGAGAAAAAAAACCAAAAAACAAGGTATATTTTTTCAACAAAATACAAGCTGTTAAAAATCACAGTTAAATCAAACAAACAAACCAACGTGTTAAAAATTATTGTGTAGGAATCGAGTGTGTGTTCGTCGTGTAAGCTTTTCCAAAACCATATTTGAATTTATATTTTTGTTAATTAATTGGTTTAATAAAGACATCATAAGTTGGGGTTTAAGGTTTTGCTGTTGCTGGTTTTGTAAATTAATTAAAATATTTTTCAAAATATTTTATGAGCCATTAACCCACATAAAGATGTCACATTGTTTTGACACTGTTAAAAGTGTTAAACAGCAACAACAACAAAATTAAATATTTAAATAAATGATTTAAAATTTTTATTGAAAAGTCTAATACCAAAATAAAATAAAATAAATTAGAATAAATTAAAGTAAAATAATGCCTAAATGACTAACTCAATTGCAAAGGATACTAACTCACTTTAGCGAGATTAACACAAATTGAATATAATTGAGGGTAAATAGAGGTAGTCCCGGTTTTTTCTTATATCTCAGACAGAAAACTTTTTAGAACATGAAAAATCCTTTAAAAGAAAAACTTTCAGTTTTTTTTAAATATTTTATTTTTTATTAAGAAAATCAGCTTGTCTTTACTATTTATTTATATTTTTATTTTTTATATGATTCAACATTCAATGTTTGCTTTTTTTTTTTTTAAAAAGGCCACCAAAGTTCACAAAAAAATTGTATAAATTTTTATTTGAGCACATAAATTTGAAATGAATTTTCAAAAATAATTTTTATGAATTGTCATTAAAATTTCTCACTAAAAATAATCTGTATTTCAACGGCTAATAAAAAAACAAACACTGCATTTCTAAATGCAGCTCTATGTTTGTTGTGTAATAAAAATCTAAATTTCAGCAGTTAAACAGCCATTTTCCTCATTTATTCATTCATAGATCTCATCTCATCAAAATGTCTACATTGAAAAATACGAAAAAACAACAAACAAAAATCGGCAGTTTAATGGTTTAATAATGTTTTTTTTTTGGTGTATTACAGAGGCGTTTTTCGGTTGTCGTGTTTTTTATACTCTAAGAGCCACCAGATTACTCTAGCATTAGGTGTATTTTCGTTCACCCCTTTCACTGTTCTTCAGCTGGCAATGTATATAAAACCATTAAAATACTGTAAATACTACAAACAGATATAAATAAATACAAATCATAAGAGAATTTGCCGCCCGCCAGTTTCTTAATCTTAACGAGCGACCATCACCATCACCAGTTTGTAGCGTGAAAGAAAAAATTCTATTCTATTTTATTTTCTTTCGTAGGACCACCAATGATGGCTGCTGCTCACTTTACTCGCATTTTAATTACTTCGACACATTCTCTCGTTTATCTTTTATTTTGGGCAAAAATTTCTATAATGAGTTGAAAAATACATACATTTTTGCTGTTACTTTTGGAATAGAAAAAAATATATAATTTCCTCTAAGCAAAGTCATAAAATTTGCTTTATTTCATTCATGACGAAATTATCTGGCTAAAGATTTTAATATGTTTAGTTTTATTAAACTTGGAATTGAGACAAAATTTCAATAAATATTACAATTTGTTACAGTTTAGTTTCAATAATTTTGAAAAATTTTAAGATCAAAGGAGCCCTGAAAATGATCCAATTAGGAAATGGTTAAATTTGGTACTTATTTCATTTGATTTAAATTAAATCACTAAAGTACTTTTTTGGTACCCTTTAAAAAAAGTACTTTTATTGTGAAGAAAAAAAAAATAACAATAAAATTATTAGTACCAAAGAATTTTGGGTTAATTACAAAAAAAAAATATGATTTTGCTTAAAAGTACTTTTTTGGTACTTTTTTAAAAAAGGTACTTTTTACTTAAATTTGAAGGAAACTACTATTTTAAGCATATTTTCTATTAAATTATGATTTTAAAACGAAAAAAACTTATTTTACAACTTTTCGTGAAAGTACTTTTTTGGTACTTTTTACGAATATTTAAAGGAATATCCAATATTCCATATTTTATAAAATACGCCAAGGGTTTTATAAAATTGCATGAGAATAGCAGACTTTTTTTATTTTTTCTTTTTTAAGCGAAAAATATTTTTTTTACTTTTTTGGTACTTTTTGAGAAAAGTACTTTTTACTTAAACTTAATTATTTTCTATTTAATTATGACTTTAAAATGAAAAAAACTTATTTTTAGCAGCTTTTGATAAAAAGTACTTTTTTGCTACCTTTTCAAAAATAGTACATTTTTACGTAATTTTAAAGGAATATCCAATGCGAAGCATATTTTATTAAAAACGCCAAGGGGCTTATAAAATTGCAAACATTTTTTGTATAATTCATAATTTTAAATCTGTTAAAGTAGGATTTGATTAAAGAAAAGAAAATAATTTTTTATGAAATAATAACATAGATCTCTTTGTTTTATTGTTAGTTTGTGATTTTTAAGCGAAAAATACTTTTTTTTGATATATTTGGCAAAAAGTACTTTTTTTGGTACTTTTTACAAAATGTACCTTTTACTTAAATTTAAAGGACACTCCAATTTTAAACATATTTTCTAATAAATTATGATTTTAAAATTAAACATTTTTTGTTTTATTGTTAGTTTGTGATTTTTTTTGATACATTTGGAGATAAAGTACTTTTTTTTTTTGGTACTTTTTACTTAAATTTATAGAAAAACTCAATTTTAAACATATTTTCCAATAAATTATGATTTTAAAATAAAAAATTTTATTATTTTTGATACTTTTGGTGAAAAGTGATTTTGGTACTTTTTCAAAAAAGTACTTTTTATTTAAATTTAAAGCAGAAATCCAATTTTACACAGATTTTCTATTAAACTATGATTTAAAATCTAAAAAAACTTGTTTTGGTATATTTTGTGAAAAAGTACTTTTTTTGGTACTTTTTACAAAAGGTACCATTAACTTAAATTTAAAGAAAAATACAATTTTAATGATATTTTCCATTAAATTATGATTTAAAAATTAAGTTTTTACTTGTTTAGTACATTTTTGGTAGTTTTTAAAAAGGTACTTTTTACTTAAAGTTAAAGCAAAAATCACATTTAAAACATATTTTCTAATAAATTTTTAAATTTTTGCTGTTTTTGGTGAAAAGTGAGCTTTTGGTGTTTTTTCCAAAAAGTACTTTTTATTTAAATTTAAAGCAAAAATCCTATTTTACACATATTTTCAATTAAATTATGATTTAAAAACTAAACAAACTTGTTTTGGTATCTTTTGTGAAAAAGTACATTTTTTGGTACTTTTTCAAAAAAGTACTTTTTACTTAAATTTAAATATAATCCCTGGTTATCATAATGGAAATATGCTCAAAATTGAAAAAGTACTTTTTTTTGGTACTTTTCCCAAAAATTTTATTTTGGTACTTTTTTGGTACTTTTCCCAAAAACAGTCATTTTGATTTAAATTAATAGGAAAATCAAATTTTTTGGCGAATTTTGTTAAAAAAAATTGTTTGATGTTTTATATTACAATTAATTTAGAGCAAACTTTCTTTTGTGTTTAAATTTTTTTACATTTCCCAGGAAATAAATACAATTTTATTGTTAATCATGAATTCCATCATCGAATTGCTGATAATTCATTTCTGATTTTTTTTTAGTTTAAGGTGTTTTGTGTTAAAAAAAAACGTTTTTACAGCGAATAAAGAGTGACATTTTTTTAATGTCTTTAACTCATTAAACAGGGTATAGAAAGCGTATAATCATCCAGAAAACATCAGACTTTACAATCAACTTCATCATCATGCTCATTATAAACATCATTTGAGATTTTTGTTTAATGATTATTGCCGTTTTTTTTGTTTTGTTTTTTTCTTATTTTGGTTACGGTCTTCTGATATTGGTGGCTTAACCTGTTGACTGTTTTTTGAGATTTTGTTGCGAATGGATTGTATTATTTGTTAGTAGTATATTTATCTGTTTATTCGATCATGTGTCGTATATAAAATTTTTATTGCATTTCATTGTTTTGATGTGTTAAAAGTCGGGAGAGGGAACAAAAAAATTAAAAAAATGAAGGAAGGTGAGTGAATGAATGAATGATTTCTGTTTATTTGTTTATTTATGTTGTTTTTCGTTAGCTGATGACTGATGGCTGTTTGGTTGAATTTACTAGATGTCAGCAGCAGCAGCAGCTTTACAATCTTTCATACATTGAATAATCGTTAAATCCATAAAATCGTTTAAAACAAGATCAAACGCTTTAAGCCGCCTTTGATGATTGAGATTGACCGGATTTTTATTTGCACGTTACACTTTCTTAAGAAGACAATGAATGTAAATTAATTTGGCAAAGATGAGTTCTTATAATAAATGAGGAAATTAGTCTAATTCTCACACTAATACAAAATAAATTTAATTTTTAATTAACTAATGAAAACTTCAGCTAAGTTTTGGAAACAATTATTTTTTTTAACAAGTTTTGTTGCCTTTCATTTCTAGTCGTCAAAATTCCTTTCACAACTAATAAAATCTATAACGTTTTACTGCAAAATTCAATAAACATGCAGCAAAAAGTTTAAACACATATTGTAACCAGCAAAACATTGACATGTGCCTGTTTTCATTTAGTGTGAACACCTCACAAATTTGCAACACCAAACAGCATGAGTGCCAAATGCAACAAACACGACAACATCAAACAGCAAACAATGCCACAAAAACGATTCTCCACACACACAGACACATACGCTCAGACATAAACCTGGTACCACCAGCTGAGTCATGAGCCTCAATACCACAGAGAGGCTTCTGTTGAACGATCGAGTAGAGGTTGACGATCGGCAGCAAGATGATGCTGATGCTGCTGGCTCTGCTCTTCTTACTGTTGCCAAATAAATTGTCCAAAGTCGATATCCACTTAAAACAATCATTGCAATTTAAAATTGCATGTTGTTGGCTGCTCAGTCAGAGAAGGAAGTTCACATTTGGAGTTTATCAGCAGCAAGCGATCAATACATCAATATGGTCAATAAAGTCAACGATACAACAACTTTGCCAGCAACAAACACAACAACATACGACAACTAACAACATGACAAATTTTTATTATGCATAATTTTTTGGCAACACTGTTGCTTGTTGTTGCAACGTTTGGGTTTTTTTCTTTTGGTTGCAAGTTGTTTTTAGCCTGTATGTGAAATTGAAATTTAAGAACTTGGTAAATTTTTATTTGTTTTGTTTCTCCTGAAGTTTATTTTTTAATTTATTTTGTGTTTGCATTGTTGTTTTTACTACCATCACAATTTGTTTGTTTAAAAGTTCTGTTGTTTTTGCTTGATTTTGGGATCTCAGAGAAGCTGTTTCCTGTCGCAATTGTAATGTTGATCGCAAATTTTGTTTAGCTGCTGTTGCTGCCAGCAAACTATTGCTATGTATAGGTATGAATGTATTTTTGAAGGTATGTAAAGTTAGTAACTGACAACTAGCAACAACAACATACTTATAGCTGCTATAACATCTTAGACTTAAACCATAAGTTTTATGTCATAAAACACTCGAGGAATAAACGAAATCTACTACTATTTGTTTTTTGTTATGGAAAATAATAAAATAAGTTATAAAACATATTTTTTTTATAATTTTTGGAGGCTTTTTGAAAATAGTAGTAGATTTACTACTATTTAAAAATTAAATAAAATCAAGTTTCCTTAGAAAATTTTATAATTTAACACTATTCTAAGGTAGAAATTAAATTTTTTGAATTTAATAAATTTTTTCAAAAAGTAGTAACATATACTACTATTTTTTTTTAGAAAAAAAATTATAATATTAGTATCCAAACACAATTTTTATTACAATAAACCAATTTTTTATAGCTTTTGGGTAATTTTGAAAATAGTAGTAGAAATACTACTTTTTAAAAATTCAGATAAAAGCGGTTTTCTTTAGAAAAATTTATAATTTAACAGTATTCTAGTGTAGAAATATTTTTTTTTGGGAAAAATAAAATTTTATAGAAATTAGGACATTTTATTAAAAAGTAGTAACATATACTACTATTTTTTAAGAAAAAAAAAATTATAATTTTTGCAACAAAACACAATATTTATTACAATACACCAATTTTTTATAGTTTTTGGATAATTTTGAAAATAGTAGTAGAAATACTACTTTTTAAAAATTCAAAAAAAAAAAAAACGGTTTGCTCTAGAAAAATTTATAATTGAACAGTATTCTACTGTTGAAATCAATTTTTTGGAAAAAATCAAAATTTTTTGAATTTAATAAATTTTTGTCAAAAAGTAGTAACATATACTACTATTTTTTTAAGAAAAAAAATTACTATTTTTGCAACAAAACACAATATTTATTACAATAAACCAATTTTTTTATAGCTTTTGGGTAATTTTGAAAATAGTAGTAGAAATACTACTTTTTAAAAATTCGATTTTCACTATTAAATTATATCAACTACATAAACATCTTTGAATTTTTCTAAAGAACTAAAACATTTTCTTGAGCGTATGACAAAATAAAAACAAACTTACCTCCTCCTTATTTAAGCTGTTACTCTTATTGCTGTCGCTGTAGTTGTTGTTGTTGTATTTGTTGCAGTTGCTTTTTGGAGTTTTGTACAAATTGCAGATCACGGTTTTTATGTTGTACATGGAAATTCATGGCTACTGTGGAGCCAAAACAAATAAACTCCAAAAAAAAGAAACAAAAAACCAAATCAAGTACCCAAGAAACCATTTAAAACCTTCTTTTGTTTATTTTGGTCTTGTTGTTATTGTTGTTGTATTTGGTACTGTCCAAAAAAAGATTATTTCGTTTATAAAATGTATATAAATGTGATGGGATATCCTTTCTTTTAGTTTTAGAGCTTTAACAATAGTATCGAATTTGTATTAGTACATCTTATGAATAAAGGTATTTTTTAAGTTACAAAACAGACGGAAGGACGGACGTACGGACGGACAGATAGATGGCTGCATAAAAACAGACAAGCAAACAAATTTTAGCCATAGATACTTGCAACAAACAATCGTAGGTTTCAATATATGTATGAACAAGGAAAGTTCTTACACATACAAAGTACGAATGTAACACAACTACTACTACTAGTGCTACTATTTTTAGTACCCTTTTTTTGTAGCTTAAGAGGTTCTTTTGCTGTTAAAATGAACTACAAATGATGTGTTGTTTTTGTTTATTTAACTACTGAACAGCTAAAACAGTCACACTGAACCATGCGAGTACAATTTACCACCAGCTTTTGCTGAAAACAAAAACAAAATGAAATAAACTGACAGTTTACAAAAGCATGTGTGGCAACTAAATGCTTGTTTGTTTTCTGTTTATATTGTCGTAAAATTACAACATTTTTTCCAACAACCGTGCTATTTTTTTTTGTTTGATTTTGCAGAGCTTTTCTGTCTTACATATTTGTTATTTTGGGAATGGTATTTTGTTTATTGAAATGGTGTGAAATTCTTTCAAAAACAAACCAAAAATTATTGAGAAGAGAACTAGAACAGAACTAGAACAGAACTAGAACAGAACTAGAACAGAACTAGAACAGAACTAGAACAGAACTAGAACAGAACTAGAACAGAACTAGAACAGAACTAGAACAGAACTAGAACAGAACTAGAACAGAACTAGAACAGAACTAGAACAGAACTTGAACAGAACTAGAACAGAACTAGAACAGAACTAGAACAGAACTAGAACAGAACTAGAACAGAACTAGAACAGAACTAGAACAGAACTAGAACAGAACTAGAACAGAACTAGAACAGAACTAGAACAGAACTAGAACAGAACTAGAACAGAACTAGAACAGAACTAGAAAAGAACTAGAACAGAACTAGAACAGAACTAGAACAGAACTAGAACAGAACTAGAACAGAACTAGAATAGAACTAGAACAGAACTAGAACAGAACTAGAACAGAACTAGAACAGAACTAGAACAGAACTAGAACAGAACTAGAACAGAACTAGAACAGAACTAGAACAGAACTAGAACAGAACTAGAACAGAACTAGAACAGAACTAGAACAGAACTAGAACAGAACTAGAACAGAACTAGAACAGAACTAGAACAGAACTAGAACAGAACTAGAACAGAACTAGAACAGAACTAGAACAGAACTAGAACAGAACTAGAACAGAACTAGAACAGAACTAGAACAGAACTAGAACAGAACTAGAACAGAACTAGAACAGAACTAGAACAGAACTAGAACAGAACTAGAACAGAACTAGAACAGAACTAGAACAGAACTAGAACAGAACTAGAACAGAACTAGAACAGAACTAGAACAGAACTAGAACAGAACTAGAATAGAACTAGAACAAAACTAGAACAGAACTAGAACAGAACTAGAACAGAACTAGAACAGAACTAGAACAGAACTAGAACAGAACTAGAACAGAACTAGAACAGAACTAGAACAGAACTAGAACAGAACTAGAACAGAACTAGAACAGAACTAGAACAGAACTAGAACAGAACTAGAACAGAACTAGAACAGAACTAGAACAGAACTAGAACAGAACTAGAACAGAACTAGAACAGAACTAGAACAGAACTAGAACAGAACTAGAACAGAACTAGAACAGAACTAGAACAGAACTAGAACAGAACTAGAACAGAACTAGAACAGAACTAGAACAGAACTAGAACAGAACTAGAACAGAACTAGAACAGAACTAGAACAGAACTAGAACAGAACTAGAACAGAACTAGAACAGAACTAGAACAGAACTAGAACAGAACTAGAACAGAACTAGAACAGAACTAGAACAGAACTAGAACAGAACTAGAACAGAACTAGAACAGAACTAGAACAGAACTAGAACAGAACTAGAACTGATTTCAAACATATTTTGAACTGGTATACCTACAGAATAGCAGAGTTATGAATTCCTAAACATGATTTATATGTATTCCAGCAGCTGCAACTGAATTTTGCTACCAAATAGACGCCTTTTAAAAACAGTTTTCCAGTAGCTAAAGGCGAGTTTAGTACCAAACAGACGCCTCTACTAAATTAAGTCGTTCTCTTCCACAAGCAGGTGATTTTATTTGATTTTAAAGATTTTTTTGATAAATTCTTTATGACATTTATGGATTTTAATTTTAATAACTAAACAAGACATCATTGGCAGCATCTCTATCATCATAACACGAACTTCCCGAAAACTCCTCTTAATAAAGAAAGAAATACAGAAGTAATGGTGAATTTTGAGTGTCTAGAAAGAAGACCCGCTGGGTTTTTATTACCGCTAGACAATCATATTTGGCCAATAAAAAGAAACAGTTTCTGTGTCATATCATTTTCAAAAGGCCATAAAAATTAGTAAAATTTGAAAAATAGAGGAAGTTGCTATGGCATCAATGAAAGGATAATTGAATCCTTTGGTGATTTTATGAGCTCATAAAACTATAAAAATCACTTGCAACAAAATTATAACATAAATCTATAAACGCGGCTCAAACGCACACAGCACACACTGTCTTTGAGGCAGCTATTGGTAGGAAAAAAGGGAGATGGAAAAAGCAATAAAGATAGAAATCTTCAAATAACAAAAACAATAAGAAAAAAAAAACACTTGCGTTAAGAAAACAGTAGTACGAAGAAGTAGGAAATTCAAAGTGAAATGTAGAGAGAAGAGATAAAATATTAGAATAGGAAACAGTCAGCTAAAAAAGTATGTTTACAAGAAATCAAATACTTATGTAGGTATTGGTATAAGGTATTGGAAAAATCTACTTGGAAATTTAAAGTATTTTTTCAGAATTTTTTAAATTTGATTTTATGTATGAATACTTTTCTATTTGAGTGTTTAATATCTTAAGATTTTTATCTATTATTGTTATAGTTGTAGTATATTGTTTAGTACTGTATGACGTAGTATTAATATTGGTGGCGTATTAGCCATGAATTTCCTTATAAACCGTTAAACATGGTCATATACAATATTTCGCCTTTTACTAAATATGGCCTGTTCTTTTGTTGGTTGGAGGTTGACATTTACACTATCTGATGGTAATAAGATACATGCATCATGTATCTGTAGCTACATATATTAAGTAGTAAGTTATTTACAAGAAGTAAGGGAAAATATGATACAAGTATGAATACATGGCTCTCAACTTCTTGGTGGCTTCTTTTTTTTTGTTTAATAAGTAGAAAGATGTTCTAATTTTTTATGTTTAGTTTTTTTTTTTATTTTATTGAGAAAATTTATAGCGTGAAAATATGTCTTGTTAAGTGGTAGAGTTGTGTTGTAGACATGAAAACGAAGAAGGTAGCCAGTTATCAATCTATAAAATAAAATATGTTGTATATAAAATAAACATTTTTATTGTTTTCAAGATAAAAATCGTTTCTTTTAAAGAAGAAGCCTAGAAAAAAAAACTACTGATTTTTTGGAATCTTAGGGAGAAATGGGAGCAAAATTCTTTATAAATTAGTTTATTTACAACAAAAAATGCTTTATTACCGGGAAATGTTTGAAATATTATTTCTCAAAAGCTAAACAATTTTGTGGAATTAAAGATTCTGGGGAAAAAATTGACAAATTTTAAAACCACAGTTAAAATTCCAATTAATTGTTGTTATAATAAAGTAAAACAAATTAATTTTATGGTAAATATATGTAAATTTTAAGAAAATATGATTTAATACTAAAAAAACGAGATTTTAAAAAAGTAGTAGAAATCTACTACTTTTTTAAAAAGGCCAAAAATGCTGAAAAAATATGCTAAAATTACTAGTAAGCTTTAAACTAACTATTTTAATTAAAAATAGAAGCTTAATTTCTTAATTAAACGATGTTTTAAAAAGTACTATTTTTACTACTATTTTTAAAAATATTTTTTTTTAGATTTTTGAATAAATAAAAAAA
Source organism: Calliphora vicina (assembly GCF_958450345.1). Classification (NCBI taxonomy): domain Eukaryota; kingdom Metazoa; phylum Arthropoda; class Insecta; order Diptera; family Calliphoridae; genus Calliphora; species Calliphora vicina. The sequence goes on from NC_088783.1 coordinate 120,455,907, forward strand.
TACAATTCAATTGAAACTTAAAACATAACTATTTTAATTAAAAATACAACATTAATTTCCCAATTAAACGATTTTTTTAAAATGTACTATTTTTACTACTATTTTTAAAAAGAATTTTTTTTTAGATTTTTGAATAAATAAAAAATATACAATTCATATGAAACTTAAAAACCTAATTTTTTTTACACATTTTTAGCAAATATATAATTTGCTAAAAAAGTAGTAGAAATTTAATACTGTTTCAGAAGTGTAAAAACACAAAAAGATTATTTTAATTTACTTTTAAATAATAAAAATCCATTACTATGGCATTTAAATACTTAAAAAAACTTGCTTTTAAAAAAGTAGTAAGAACCTACTACTTTTTAAAATAATTAAATAAGACCTTAAAATTACTAATAAGCTCTAAAGTATTAATTATAATGAAAAATTTAAACTTTCTTAATCAAACGATTTTGCAAAAAGTACTAAATTTTGCTACTTTTTTGAAAAATCTTAATTTGTGTATGTTTCAACAAAAAATAAATTTTATTTACTAAGGAAACCTTAAAATATTATTTTGTTAAACAGTACTAAAAATATACTACTTTTAATCATTTCTAAAAAAGTAGTAAAACCTACTACTTTTTAAAATAATTAAATATGACCTAGAAACTACTTTAAAATTACTAATAAGCTCTAAAGTATTAATTTTAATGCAAAATTTAACCTTAATTTCTTAATCAAACGATTTTAAAAAAGTACTATTTTTGCTACTTTTTTGAAAAATCTAAATTTGTGTATGTTTCAACAAAAAATTAATTTTAATTGATAATGAAACATAAAAATATTATTTTGTTAAACAGTATTAAAAATATACTACTTTTAATCATTTCTAAAAAAAGTAGTAAAAATTTACTACTGTTTCACAATAGTTAAAAGACACAATAATCTTTTAATTTGCTGTTGAGTACTAAAAAATCAATATTATTTTAATTTTAATACTAAAAAATCAAGTTTTTAAAAAAGTAGTAAAATTCTACTACTTTTTTAAAATAGTAGCAGCTTTACGCTTTGAAAAAATCTACCTAATTTGAAGAATTTTAAACAAGTACGTATAAAAAATCAAAAAAAAATTAAATTTACTACTTTTTGAAAATAGTAGTAGATTTAATACTATTTGAAAAAGTTAAAAATTTTACAAAAAATCTGTTAAATTTTAAGAATTTTAAACAAGAAAATTAAAAATGTAAAATTTTTTGGTATTTTACTACCTTTAGAAAATAGTAGTAGATTTAATACAATTTGAAAAAGTTAAAAAAACATTATAAAATTTGCCTTATTTAAAGAATGTTTAACAAGTAGGTTAAAAAAAATCCAATTTATTACTTTTTTAAAATAGTAGTAGATTTACTACTATTTGCAAAATTCGAAATTTTTTAAAATTTTTTTTTTTTTATGAATTTAAAATGTTTAAATAGCTAATAGTTTTGATGGTGTCTGTTATGTTAGTTCCTATGCTACACCCCTTTACTAAAGTTTCTATGTTTTTCTGTTATTTCCAGGCATGTAGTTGTTTTTGTAGTTGCTGTGACAAACTACAAGATTTCCATTTCATTTAGTCATTATTTTATTGGACACTTTAAACCACCTACGTACTACGTAAACCATCCAAAGAACAATTTTTTTATATGTGTGATCTATGCTATAACATTTAGGTAAAAAAATAGAGCTGGGAACATGTTGTCATGGTCGATATTGTATGTGTCTGAGGGATCTAAAGACTGTAACTAAGAATTTGCATTAAAATGTAATTTTGCTAGATTGTTTTTTGTTTGTTTTCATTGCTTACGAAGCTGTTAAACATGATCACTTGAAACTAAGAGGGAAAATCTTATACAAGGTATAAAGTATAGGAAAAGTGGATATTGAAAGTAGCATTTAAGAGATGTCTGTCTGCCTGCTGTGTGTTTCCATTTGATTTCATTTCTTGGTTTGGTGTTAGCATTAACATAATTAGTCAAATACTTTTTTTTAGTACAGACCTCATGTTGCAAGGGAGCAAGAAAACAGGCCCACCACTGGATGCTAAAGAAATGTGCCATAAATATGGGGAGAGGGAAGTAGAAAATTGTGTTGAAAATGTTGGCGCAAAATTGTAGCAGACATAAAGAACACTTTGGCGTTTAACAATTTTTTATTTGTTTTCCTTTTTTTTTGTATAAGAAACATAGATCAGTACTTTGCTGGCTTTTTTTTTGCAGGCTATGTGTTAAATACTGTCGTTACTACTTAGAGTTTCTTAAGGAATAGACATAAATTAACATAAAACAAGCCAGGGAATCTCAAACTTTAACATCAACAAGTTACTTTAAGATGCTTTTGCATTAAAAGAAAAAGCAGTTCCTAACAAACAGTTTCAGACTTGCTTTTCTCATTTCATATCAAAATTTGTGGTCTACCACATACTTAATTTGAAATTTTAATCGCCCACACTGTGTCAAATCATGGCGTTTCTTTTTTCTTTCTATTTACTTTTTAGCATGAGCAGAGCCTTTAGATATAGAAGCCTTTTAAACGCCTACTTTTACAATTTGATTTGCCATAAATTTGTAACAGAACTTTGCCAGTAAAATACATACTCTTCTTTTAGAGATCAAACCACAACACAAACATCATATTTCCTTTACATTTATATTTTCAAAACACCAACAAGCAACAAATATTGCTAAAAATAATTTGATTTTAATTAATTTATTACATTTAAAATCTTGTTAACGCTGGCAGTTGGTTGTCAGTGATATTGTCAGTCAAATGTAGAGACTTAAGAAGTATAAAAAATTCTAAAAATTCAAACAAATACAACTTTTTTTCTTAAATTATATAAATAAATTTGATAAAACTTTTAAGCAAAAATGATTTTATTTGCAAATTCAAGTGCCTTTTTTTATTGAAATTGCTAATTTAGTGTATAAAATTAAAGTTAAGGTTTTTTTGGCTTTTTGAAAAAAAGTAGTAGATTTCTACTACTTTTTTAAAAAGTATTAAAATATCCATAATATTGATTTTTAGCACTTAACATAATTTTTTTTCTTTAAAATTTGGAAACAGTAGTATATTTCTACTACTTTTTTTTAGTTATCATTAAAAGTAGTAAATTCCTACTACTTTTTTAAAATAGATTTTTCTATTTTCCATTAAAAAGTGAACGTGCTTATTTGTATAAAAAAACAAATATTAATTTTATAAAATAGTAGTATAAAAATACCTTTTAAATATTGTTTAATAGACAAATTTAGTTTGTTTTTTTTTTTCATTAAAATTGTTGTTGTAATGTTTACCAGTAAATTTTGACAATTTTTAGGTTTTTATTTGCTTTTTAAAAAAAGTATTAAATTTCTACTACTTTTTTAAATCTTCTTTTAAAGTTTAAAAATGTCCATAATAATGATTTTTTTCAAAACTTAACAATATATTAATATAATTTGTAGTATATAATAGTAGTATATTTCTACTACTTTTTTTAAACTAATTAAATGTAGCATATTTCTGCTACTGTTTAAAAATAATATTTTTTAATTTTAAGAGTGAATTTTTGTTATTATTTGCTTTTTAAAAATAGTAGTAGATTTCTATAACTTTTCAAAAAACTTGTTTTTAGTATTAAATTTTCCATAATAATGAATTTTTAGTACTTTGAAATATTATTAGTTTTCAATAAAAGTAGTATATTTCTACTACTTAAAAAAAAGTTTTTTTTATAATAGAAATTCATTTGATAATTTCGGTTTTATAAAATAGTTGTAGTACTAAATCTACTACTATTTAAAAAAACGGCAAATATGAACAATTTTATTTTTTTCTAAATTTCCTCGAGCTTTAAACAAATTCTTTTAAAATTTTTACTTTTTTCAAATAGTACTTAATCTACTACTATTTTCAAAAAGTAGTAAATTACCAAAAATTTAGATTTTTTAAATGCACATCTTTGACATTCTTTAAAATGGGCAGATTTAGTAAATTTGTTCAACTTTTTCCTTTAGATTTTATTTAATTTTCTTTAAAGTAAACAGATTTTTGAAAATGTGCAACTTTTTCAAATAGTACTAAATTTACTACTATTTTTAAAAAGTACTAAATTTAAAAAAAAATAGATTTTTTTTAATTTCCTTGTTAATGTGTTTACAATTATATCGATTTTTTTTTTAAAATTTTAACATTTTCAATTAGTACTAAATCTACTACTATTTTCAAAAAGTAGTATTTTATCAAAAAAGTCTGATTGTTTTAATTTGCTTGTTAACGTACTTCAAATTATAGAGATTATTTAAAAAATTTTTAGCATTTTCAAATAGTACTAAATCTACTACTATTTTCAAAAATTGACAAGAAACATAAATTTTGTATATTTTTAAATTTCCTGGTTTATTATTATTAAATTAAACAGTTTTTTAAACTTTTACTACTATTTCAAAAAGTATTATTTCTACTACTTTTTTCAAATAGCTTCATAACATAGTTTCTTTTTTAATAATCTTTTTAAAATGCTATGTATGTCATTCTTTTATATTCGATTTCCTTATCTTCTCACATCCTGTTTAGCTATTTAAAAAGAAATTACCTTTTAAGGGCTTTTTCTTTTAATCGGTTTTTCTTTTCAAGGTTTGAGCTCAAAAAAAAAGGAAAGAAACGTTACTAATCTTTAAGCAACAAAAGCTGTTAATAGCTATTAATAGCAATAGTTTAACAATAACTAAACTGAAATTAAATCTAGCAAATCAGCGCATAACCACAATAATACAAAATCCGTATTAAACTTCCTACTCAATTACAACAAAATTAAACAATAGATAAAATAAAATAGTAGTAGCAGAAAAATTATAACTATAAACTATAGAAAAAGAAGAAACACCTTAAAGTGATACAATTACTAATATTTACTATTCAATAACATCATCGTCAGCAGCAGCATTAAAATCATCACAATGATAATGATGATGATGATAATGATCATCAACATCATTACTAACATTAGATAGTAAATGATTGTAGTATCTAGAGGGTTGTGTGCTGTGCTGTTGACTTTAAAATTTAACTGGTAAATGTTTAAAGAAGAAGGCTTATAATAGTTGAATGAAGTGAAGAAGGAGTTGGTTGTTAGAGGGAAGGGGGTGGGCGTTTCATGTATCTATAGCTCCATATTTGTATGAATAAAGGTATTTATTTGTCTATGGCAAGGTGTACAATTACCTTAACGCATCGACAATTATACGAATGGTTGATTTTTACAATAGACAAATGAACAGCACACAAAAAAAACACTGCTTCACTAAATGTTCAGCGTAATAGAATCTATCTATTTTACTGTCTTATAAGTTTGGCTGGCTGGCTGACTGTCTGTCTCTGTGTATCTGTCATGTGTAGCTGCTAGTATGAGGCGTAATAAACATTTCGCTTCAAAAGGCATTGATGAAATAGTCATGTGGAAGATGTCATAGAAAAATCAAGAGAAAGAATGAGATACAAAAAAACATCAAGTGTGATATTTGATACGCATTATAAAGGTAACAAAAATTTGTCATGGTGATACACACATGACAGCATTTAATAGAAGCTAAAAAAATTATGAATAAAAAAAATTTACAAATAAATTTTGAATAAAATTTTGGAAATTATTTTAAAATTTTGAAAAGTTCTGAAAAACAAAATATTGCATAAACTTAGTAAATAGGTACCTAGTTAAGTAAATAAGATGTTAAGAAACTTTTAAAAGGTTTTCTTTTAATGTATTACTATAACTCTCCACATATTTCCTTAACACGCCATTTCGCCATAAAACAAGATGTTGGAAAAAAGTCTCATAATTTTGAATTTTCTTTACAACAAATAGATTTTATAGAGAGATGGCGTCGGCGGCGAATAACTGTCAATGGTTTACAACTGATATCTATTTTAATTTCTCAACTTTACAGCAATATTCAAGATTCTTTTACTAGAGGAAAAGGGGGAAAATTTATAAAAAGAAAACCATGCAACAACAATTTATTAAACTGAAAAAAAACACAAATTATTAATTGCATATGAAAATGCAATAAGCTAAAAATGACTGTGAAAATACTTTTTTTTCTGTTACATTCGTCTACCACAACTGATGTTCTTAGCAGAGTGTTCAGTCAATGGTGTCTGATATTTAATGTTTTTTTGTTGTTGTCATTGTTGTTGTTTTTTTGAAGCCTTTGACAATGTGCAATATGCGTTGATTTTTTATGGCCTTCAAATTGAAGTTTTAGTCTTATTTATAAGCTACACTTGGCAACAGGATGGTATGTTTGGTTTAGGGAGATGGTGGTAATAAACTTAAATTATGAAAAATTAAAAAAAAATATTTTTTAAAAAAGTACTAAATCTACTACTATTTTCAAAAAGGTAGTAAATTACAAAAAAAAATATTTTTTAAGGCCTCTTGTTTGACGTTCCTAAAATAAGACAAATTTTATGAAATTTTTTAACTATTTCAAATAGTACTATATATACTACTATTTTTAAAAAAGTAGTATATTACCAAAAATCTTGAATATTTACTCTAAAGTTTCTTTATTTTTAAAATAAGGCAGATTTAATGAAATTTTTTGACTTTTTTAATTAGTACTAAATCTACTACTATTTTTAAAAAGTAGTAAATTTTCAAATATCTTGAACATTTTAAATTTTCTTTCTTAAATTATGAAAATATGTAACAAAATTTAAATTTTTCAAATAGTACTAAATCTGCTACTAATTTCAAAAAGTACTACAATTAAAAAAAATATATTTTTTAAAGTTTCTTTTAAACATTTTTAAAATAAGGCAGATTTTATGAAATTTTTTTAGCTTTTTCAATTAGTACTAAATCTACTACTATTTTAAAAAGGTAGTAAATTTCACAAAATTATGTTTTTTTACAATTTTCATGTTTATGTTACTAAAATTATGCTGTTTTTATAATAACTTTAATTTGTAAAAATAGTACTACATCTACTACTATTTTAAAAAATAAGAAAATTAACAAAAATGTTGGATTTGTTTACTATTTCTTTGCTTAAGTCCTAAAAATTATATAGATTTTTAATAATTTAAACTTTTTTAAATAGTATTAAATCTACTACTAATTTCAAAAAGTAGTAAATTTTCAAAAATTTTGTTTTCATAAAATTTACTTCTTTATCGTTCATAAAATTATGTAGATTCTTTAATAATTTTAACCTTTCGAAATCTACTACTATTTTCAAAAGGTAGTAAATTACCAAAAAAATTATGTTTTTTTTTAAATTTCCATGTTTATCTTATCAAAATTATGCAGTTTATATAATAATTTTAATTTCATGAAATAGTACTAAATCTACTACTATTTTCAAAAAGATGAAAATTAGCAAAATTTTGGATTTGTTTACTATTTCTTTGCTTAAAGTTCTTAAAATTATGTAGATTTTAATAATTTAAACTTTTTCAATCTACATTAATTTACTACTAATTTGAAAAAGTAGTAAATTTTCAAAAATTTGGATTTGTTTAAATTTCTTTCTTTATCGTTTAAAAAATCATATAGATTCTTCAATAATTTAAACCTTTCCAAATAGTACTAAAACTGCTACTATTTTCAAAAGGTGTAAAGTACCATAAATGTAGGTGTTTTTACAATTTCTATATTAATTTTACTAAAATTAAGCACTTTTAATTCGTTGAAAAAGTACTAAATCTACTACTATTTACAAAAAGATGAAAATTAGCTAAATTTTCGAATTGTTTACAATTTCCTTGCTTAAATTACTTAAATTTATATATATTATTTAATAATTTTAACTTTTTCAAAAAGTACTAAATCTACTACCATTTTGAAAAGTGTTCAATTTAAATAAAATTTAAATTTCCTGTTACTGTTCTTAAATTCTTTAAATTTTTGGTTTTTTGAAATAGTACTAAATCTACTACTATTTTTAAAAAGTAGTAAATTACCAAAAAAATGATTTTTTGGTAAAACAAAACAAATATAAGCTCCTCACTTAGTCACTATGACTCCCCTTCTTTTAATTTCCTTGTATCTCTACATACATTATGTTGCGCTTCAATGTTTGTGTTGTTTTGTTCTCTTACAGATTTTAAACAGGAGATAATAATTATTTCAATATGTTCTGCCAGTGACGGCAACCATAAGAAGTAGAGTTTTTTTTTGAAAAATAAAAACAAATATTAAAAATAAAACCAAGAAAACAAAAAAAAAAATGAATGCCAATGTTAATGCCATCATTCTTTGAATTTCAGAATGTATGTTCAGTTCACTTTCAGTGCAGTGCAGTTGAGTTTTGGTATCGTGTTATAAATTCGTTAAATATTAAATGGGAATGAAAACAAAAAAACAAAAAAAAGACAAAAATATACATAAATAAATAAATGAAAAGGGCATCATAATACACAGATATTGAATGATACGCGAACTTAAATTGAATTTCTTAGAAATTCATTAAAATGATTTCTGTGGCATTTTTTTTTTATTCTGTTTTTTTTGTATCATATCACTTGGTACAGAATTAAACACATGTAAAATGTTAAGATCAGTTTGCAACCCCTGGCTCTATTTTTAACGACTTGCTTTTCAATACATCAATTTATGATTTCAATTAAATACGTTTTTTTTTCTTCATAAACTAAAGTTAATTAAAATATTAATTAGCCAAAGCAGCAGTTTATACAAAAATGTTAAAGATATTTTTGTTAGATATTTGTTACTATTCAAAATTTTTTTTTAAAATTTGCATAATTTTGAGTATTATTGTACTTTTTGAAATTAGTAGTAGATTTAGTACTAATTTCAAAATGTTAAAATTATTAAAAAACAGGCTAATTTAAGAAAAATAACCAAAGAAATTTTAAAAAATCTATATTTTGTGAAATTTGCTACTTTTTGAAAATAGTAGTAGATTTAGTACTATTTGAAAAAGTTAAAATTTTTTAAATAATTTAATCATTTAAGCACGTAAAGAAAGAAATTTAAAAAATCCACTTTTTGGTAATTTAACACTTTTTGAAAATAGTAGTAGATTTAGTATTATCTGAAAAAGTTAAAATTATTAAATAAACTGATTAATTTAAGAAAAATAAATAAGAGAATTTAAAAATTTTACTTTTTTGTGAATTTGCTACTTTTTGAAAATAGTAGTAGATTTAGTAATACTTGAAAAACATAAAATATTTTAAAAATTTTGCATAATTTATGAAAAGTAAACAAGAATATTTAAATATTTATAATTTTTGCTAATTTTCTACCTTTTGAAAATAGTAGTAGATTTAGTAGTATTTGAAAATGTTAAAATTTTATAAATAATTTATATAATTTTAAGCACGTAAAGAAGGAAATTTAAAAAATCATAATATTTGGTAATTTAATACTTTTTGAAAAGAGTAGTAGATTTAGTACTATCTGAAAAAGTTGAAATTAGTAAAAAAAATTGATTAACTTAAGAAAAATAAATAAGAAAATTTAAAAATTATTTTTTTTTGTAAATTTCTTACTTTTTGAAAATAGTAGTAGATTTAGTAATATTTTAAAAACTTAAAATATTTTAAAAATTTCACATAATTTAATTTATTTATAAAAAAAAATATTGAAATATTCAAAATTTTTGTTGATTTTATACTTTTTGAAAATAGTAGTAGATTTAGTACTATTGGAAAATGTTAAAATTTTATAAATAATTTATATAATTTTAAGCACGTAAAGAAGGAAATTTAAAAAATCATAATTTTTGGTATTTTAATACTTTTTGAAAATAGTAGTAGATTTAGTACTATCTGAAAAAGTTCAAATTAGTAAAAAAAATTGATTAACTTAAGAAAAATAAATAAGAAAATTTAAAAATTTAACTTTTTTGTGAATTTGCTACTTTTTGAAAATAGTAGTAGATTAAGTAATATTTGAAAATTTAAATTATTTTAAAAAATTTGCATAATTTATGAAAAATAAACAAGAATATTGAAATATTAAAAATTTTTTGGTAATTTATACTTTTTGAAAATAGTAGTAGATTTAGTACTATTTGAAAAAGTCGAAAAAATTTGAAAAATCTTTATCTTTTTTGGAAAGCGAACTTCCAGTTCGTTTTCGCCCTTTTCACACAAATGTTTTCATTCATTGTGCAAGGTGTATGAGATTTATATTTTGTGCAATAAATTCAAAGACCAGTTTCATCCAAATAATAATTATAATCCTTTGACAATAGAAAAGCAAAAAAAAGTAAATCTTTCAACCCTCTTCTTTAAATAACTCTGTGTGTATAAAGATGTATTCAAAAAGGCTGATGATGATGATGATGCTGGTGATGAACTGCCAAACGTTTAATGTCACATTGTTGCGAAAATGCAAAAAAAAAATCACAAAGAAGATTTAAGCAAAAAATTGGCATAAAAGAAGCTGAAAAAAATTCCCTCAAGATTAAGGTTTACCAAAGGAATTACAGGATAAATACAAAATTTTTTTTTAAACAAATGTAGTCAAGCAGAAGGAAATTGGTTTATTTTGCTCGATTAACTTGATATTTAACATTAACACTTGTCGGGAAATTAAGCAATACACCAGCAAATCAAAAGCAGAAAGGTTATTGAACTTTTAGTTATTAAAAGAGTTTTGAAACTTAAACAAAACTGACCTTTAACAATATAGATAGTTTTCCTAACAAAAAATTCAAAGAATTGTTCTCAAACCTTACCGTGGGATAATAATGTTCAATCTTAAAAATCAATTGCTTGACACCAAACAAATCAATACCATATAATCAGCGTGAGTAAAACAATCACATCTTTTTCTCGCTGTCCTTTTTTGACTGAATTAAAGACACAATTTAAGTTATTTTTTTGGTTTTTTTCGGTTTTTGTTGCATTTCAACAAATAATTGGCAAATGAATATAAAAAAATCAAAGCTTTTGGCCATTTTTAACATCTGGTTCATAAAATACTTGACCAAAATAAACGAACAGCTAACAAACGAAACTAAATAGTAGTAAGTAATCTGTATGTAGAGAGGCCGAACATCAACAAATATTTTGTTTAAACAAGTGATCATGTTAAGAGGAGCTGGCAATGTATTTATTTGATCTTTACCGTCCTTTCAATACTTGAAAAAAGGATTTGCTTTAATGTTGTTGGGGTTTTGATCTTTAACCGCCACCAATCGAATCTCGGTAAGAGACAATCTACTGGTGATAAAATTATTGGAATTACATCGTTTATTTTTACACAAAAATATTTTGCATTAGGGGGAATCACTGGCAAAAAGGCCAAAAATTTCTTAGGATTTTAAATAAAGCCGAAAAAGTAAAAAAATATCTTAAAAAAACTTAAATAATAAAAAGGTAGTAGAAATACTACTATTTTTAAAATCGTTTTAAATATATAATTAAATAGTTTTCCAATGTTTAAGGTATTTTTAAATAATTTTTTCATATAAAAATTTGGTAAAAAAAAGTAATAAATCTACTACTTTTTTTTAAATGACTATAAAGTCTTTTTTGGACTGAAAAATTGCCATAAATAAACCAAATATTTATGCTCTAAAGATTATTTTACAAATTACCAAAGTTTGAATCATTTTTAAAATAGTAGTAAAAATACTACTATTTTGAAAAATTGCTTTAAATACCAAAAGATGTTTTCCACTTTAAATGATTATTTTTTTAATTTTTTCATTAACAAAAATTATAAAAAAATCTACTACTTTTTTGAAAATATTACTAAAAGTGATTAATGCATTCCTATCACACAAACAAAAAATCTTAAAATAATTAATAAGATTAATTATTAGAAGAAAATTTAACATATTTTGGCATATTTTTAAATTTTTTTTAAAAAGTAGTAGAAATACTACTATTTTTAAAAATGTATTTAATATGCTTTTTGGTCTGTTTATACTAATATTTATATTTTTATACATTTCAGATATTTCAGAAAAAGTGATAAATCTACTACTATTTTTCAAAATGTTATTAAAAGTGAGTAATTTAAATTTTTAACAATTACATAATTTTTAAAGGAAATTTAACAATTTTTTTTAAATTTTATAGAATTTTAAAAAAGTAGTAGAAATACTACTATTTTTAAAAATGCATTAAATATGTTTTTCAGCTTTATGGGTTAATATTAAAATTTTTTATTGGTTTAGGAAAAATTTTTCGACAAAGAATAGAATATACTACTATTTAAAAAAATATTATTTAAAGCTAAAAAAGGCCAAATATTTTAAAATAATTAATAAGAATCATTTTTAAAAGCAAATTTTGTAAAATTTTAAAAAAGTAGTGGAATACTACTATTTTCAAAATGTATTTTAAACGTGTTTTTTTGTCTTAGTAGCCTAATATTAAATTTTTTAACGGTTTGGGAAATAAATATTTGAGACAAAAAATTATTAAATCTACTACTATTTTAAAATGTTATTAAACGTATAGAATAGGTGCCTAGCACTGGGAAATATTTTGATATAATTAATAAGACTCATTTTTAAAACAAAATTTAAGTTTTTTTTTTGGCAAATTTTGCAAAATTTCAAAAAAGTAGTAGAAATACTACTATTTTTGTATAAAGCATTAAATGGGTTTTTAGTCTTCTATTAGTTATATTGCAACTATTTCAATTTTTTTTGCCAAACAAATATTTTAGAAAAGAGTACTAAAAATGCTACTATTTCAACTACTATTTTGAAAAATGTTATTAAAAGTGTATAAAAGGTGGAAAATATATTAAAATAATTAATAAGATTTATTTTTAAAATAAAATAAAATTTTTTTTAGACAAATTTTGCAAAATTTTAAAAAAGTAGAGAAATACTACTATTTTTGTAATGAGCATTAAATGTTTTTTTTGTCTTCTGATAGTTATATTAAAATTATTTTAATGTTTTGGGAAAATAATATTTTAGAAAAGAGTACTAAAAATACTACTATTTGAACTACTATTTAGGAAAATGTTATTAAAAGGTGGGAAATATTTTAAAATAATTAATAAGATTTATTTTTAAAATAAAATTTAATGTCTTTTGCTAAATTTTGCAAAATTTTAAAAAGGTAGTAGAAATACTACTATTTTTAAAAAAGCATTAAAAAGGTTTTTAGTCTTCTATTAGTTATATTTCAACTATTTGAATGTTTTGCGAAAAAAATATTTTAGAAAAAAGTATTAAAAATACTACTATTTTTTGAAATGCTTCAAAATTGAGTGAAATTTTTTTTAAAAAAATAAGAAAAAATTATAGAATAATAAAAAAATTAGCAATGATATACAAATTTTTTACTTTGTTACAATTTCCTAAAAAAAATTGTAAAAAAGTACCCAATTTAGTACTATTTTTTTTAAAAGCCAACAAAATTGTTAAAAAATGCTGCTTAATATTAGGAAATAGTTTTAAATAGAAATTTAATTGAACAATTAAGCAAATTTGTGATTCCTTTTTAAATCATAATAAAACAGATTATAAAAAAGTACCAAATTTAGTACTTTTATAAAAAAAATTAATTTTGAATCATTTAAAATGATCGAGATCACAAAATTTAACCATTATTTAAGACCCTTTTTCCATCTGTTACTGAACTGAACCCCCCTTTTATTATCGGCAATTGTTGATTGTTGCCCTAAACACTAGCAGCAACACAAAGTCAACATGTTAAAAATCACTTTACTCAAATCGCCAATGTAATTAAAGCGTTTTTTTTTTGTCCAGATTTTCAGGCTTTTCTTTGTTGCGCAAGCGCGCGTTTTGTGGCACAGATTTAATACTGCCAATGTTGCTAAAGGAGAATTTGAAAAATGTCGTCAAATGTAGTATTAAAGATGAGAAATAAGGTGAAACAAAAAAAAAAAAATACAAAATAAATGATCCTCGATATGGACACGTATTCCTGGCCTTTACCAGGAAGCTTCATGTTTAAATCTCTTTGGGGGTAATTATTGGTTCTCACAATGGTTTGTCAATAATTGAGCCACTTCCATTAAACTTGAGAGTTTTTTCTTTTTGTTCAGTTTCTGGAAATCAGTGGTAAATGACTTTGTTGCTTTTTTCTTTCATTCCTTTATCATTCGTATTTGTTCCCTTGTTTTTTGTTTGTATTTTATTATCAATTATGACAAATCTTTGCGCATGCTTGCGTTTTTTAAATGATTTTTTCCTGAAGTTTTATTGAAGTTTATTGTCGTGTAATTTTCTTCCTCTTGTAGAGGTTGTTTTTATTATTATTATTTAGTTTTTTTTTTCTGTTCCAACGCCAGTTTAATCATTGGTTTTTCATACACACATGAGTACTTAATGTTCACATATGAAGTGTTGACAATCTATGGTGGATTTTCTTTAAAGCTGTTTACACTAGCAAAGAAATTTGGAAATCAATTCCTCCACTAAATGGTAGGAAAAGGAAAGGAGGAAGAGCAAAAACTAGTGACGAAATCAGGGACTCAATTCCTCTACTAAATGGTAGGAAGAGGAAAAGCTAGTGATGTAAAATTCACCAATGGCTTTTTAGATATTCTATTCCTTAATTTTTTATTCTCAACTAAAATACTGCAACTCCCTTATATGTGCTGCTCCATTCTCCTTAGGACATATATTGTGTTCCTTTCCCTCTTTGCATGCTTAGTTGTTAAGACTTCTTCCAGATTTAGTCTCTTTTAAATTCCCTTCCTTTTATGATAGGATAGTGATCGTATCTTAAAAGTGATCTTTAATAAATCGTCCCGTTCCCAGTTTTAACTTCATTTCATTGCCAGTGTCAACCACTTCCCTTTATAAAACTAGTCAAAGCGCCTTTAATACACGCCTCTTTGGCTTCATACTCAGTCAGTTTGCTAGTTGTCTTTTTCTTATTATTTCATTTTTTTTATATTATTATAAAGAGGTAAAATTGTTTTAATTGTGGTAATTACATCATGGTTTTTCTTTCATTATTGCTAACTTTTTTATAGTTTTAATAATTGATCCAACAGAGAGTGGGTAGTTGTTTTCAGTGGTGGCCATTGAACGTGCGATACATACGACAATTGGAAATATAAGTAAACTGAAAGTATTTGAAATGAGTTGTCACTTGAAAGCGTGTGTAATGGTTGAAGGGCGTTCACATTGAGCAGGCTGTGTAATAGATTGGAAAGAAAATGCCGACGGCTTTATAGAGCTATTAATAGAGATGGTACTGCGGCAATAGTAACAATATCAATTGGGGGACTGAAGTGTATACAGAAATACCACTCTTTCCCCATTTCTCTATATAAAAGACTTTAATTCCTGGAATCCGAAGGACCAATTTTTGAACTTTATTGATATAGAAGACTTTAATTCCTGGAATCCGAAGGACCAATTTTTGAACTTTATTGATATACTTGTATTTGTAAAATTTTAGCCTACGGAAATTGTTCTAAATTCCAATTAATCTTTAGTAAAAAGTTCCCTTGACTGAATCTGAAATTAAGAGGACTTTCATTAGTCCTTTGGCTGATCTAACGTCTTTCTTCATTTTAAAGGTCAAGCAGACAGTGCGTTAAACCTAGATGACTCAAAATTACCCAGACTTCAATGAATTACTATCGCAATTACACAATAATTCAGAAGAAAATTCTGAACCACACCATTTGAAGTGGTAACCCGTTTCGGATATCCAAAAAGTACGTATTCCGAGGACAACTAAGGAAACAACTAAGACTATCTCTTGAATCATAAATTTGCTCTTTAATCTTATAAAACAATGGTTGGATTCTGTGTTAGTTTGCTTTACTTTTTAGCTCCCGAAGAAACCTTTTAATCCTGTAACTTTTTAAGGTCGTTTGACAATTAAATTTATTTAGTATTGCCTACTTTGGAGTTGGAATATGGAGATCATGTGAGAAACTAAAACATTTTATTCTCATTTGTAAAGATTTATATGATACTTCCAATAACAGCTAAGTAGGAACACTTAGGCAAGCATCTAATTTGTCTCTATTTTGGCGGCCTTTAAAACCGTCGTCGAATTTCTTAATGATGAGCGTAATATAGCTCTCAAAATCTTTTGGAAATTCCAGGTTAATATTAAGAAAAGTTAACGGTTATGCTGCTGTATAAACATTCCAATCAGGAACTCGAAGCTATCATCTGTTTATGTTCTTTCTGAAGTCATTAAAGCTTCATTTAGGATTATTTTCAAGCATGCTGGAATATGGAGGCTATTTAAACTATTTCTTCCGGATATTAAATTTGGGAAAGCTTTAAATTGTACTTCTGATTACATAGAAGTTGAAACAGCATTGGATTACTCAAATGATATCCTAAAACTCAGCTGGGAATACAAGGAAGATGTGAATTTAAAGTGTTAATGCTGTAATCCCCTTATGAGAACCTTGTTGCAAACGTTAAGCTTTTATGTAACTAAACTTCCAAAATCATTCTGGATGTTGGAACAGGATCCTAAATTATGTTCACAAAAGCTTCATATAACATTATAAAGATAAATTGGAACTCAAAATCACTCATCAATAGCCAGATAGTCCTGAATACTATCATTGGATCTTTGAATGGCGGGAATCTCTTAACGAGATGGGAAGAACCTTGTTGCAAACGTTAAGCTTGTATGTAATTAAACTTCCAAAATCATTCAAAGCGGATGTTGGAACAGGATCTTTTCGAAGCTAAACTTAGCTCACAAAAGCTTCACATATTATTATAAAGCTAAATTAGAATTCAAAATCACTGATCGATAGCCAGACAGTTCTGAAAATTTGATCTTTGAATTGCGGGAATCTCTTAAAGAGATCAGAAGACATATTCTACTTGGAATCTTCTGGATATCAGGTCACCAAGGGGAACTACGAAATCAAATCTCGGCTATACTGATAATGAGGAAGAATTAGAAATTTAAAGCAAATTAAAACGAATAGCAACGTCGATAGATTTTTATATCAGATATTCCTTTGGTTCAATTGCGAAATCTATCAGCGGTGGTTACTGCTTGTTCGAGCTGCATGTCAGGAGATTGGATCTATCACATCATGACTTCTGTAGATGTGTCAAGAATGAAGAAGAGCATAGTCTCCGAGCACAGCGGCTCTCCATGCAGAGCAGTTTCATTTTACGCGACCTGACGGATCCGATGAAGATGAAACTTAAACAGATACAATACCTTCGTTCGTTCAACCGAAAAGTTTGGTTAATGAATCATTACGATCGTTGGGAATACCCATAAAGTATTCCTTAAATTGACTCTATTTTTCCAAGTATCACAAAGTGAAGGATCTAAGTGTATCAATATTCGATGGACATCATGTTTGAGTAAATCTATGCTAACATATAACACAGGCATTAGAAGTTGCTGTATTGAACAGTCGACCAAAGTCGCAGCAGTAATCCGAAGTTTTTCCCAAGGTTATTGAAATTGCTCTATTGAACAGTTGATCAAATCTACTGTAATAATCATCGTCATGTGTTGATTTGAATAGTTTTCAGCATTCATTCTAAGTCAAAACATTGGATTGAATTCACCGTAATAATCATTTTATCTAAGAGACAGTATTGAACCGTCTATCGAAGTTAAAGTCGTCGTGGTTGATCAAAGTTGCTCTATTGAACCGTTCAACAGCTAATGAACAATCTATCGAATTCGTCGTATTGTACAGCACTCCAAAGTTGTTGATCAAAACCTCTGTAGAAGACATTTCCACAATCATTTAAATCCACTATTTTGAATATTCAACCAAAGTCGCTGCATTGGAAAGTTGACTGAAATCTCTGTATTATTTAATCATGCTTCATTAAAAATTATTCCAGAAGCAACCAAAGCTTTCCTTAAACCTAGGCTTTCCTGGAAGCATAGGCTTTCTTTTTTCAAATCCCTTAAAGATCTTTACACCATATTCCAGCAGCTTTAGTCCCAAGCCCTCCATATATTGAACATTGGATAGTGGACTGAAATCTCTGATATTTAATCAAGCTGTATTGAAAAGTATTTCGAAGTTGTCGTATTAAGTAGTCATCTGAAGCAACCTAGGCTTTCCTGGAACCATATAACTGTATTACTCTACTCCATATTCCATCATCTTTAGTCTCAAGCCCTCCCATCTCCTAACTCTGCAAACACTAACAAATCAAACTGAAATTCCAATTTCATTTCAACAAAAAACTGACAGTTTCGTGGTTCACTCTCATGATTGACAAGCTGGCAAATGTTTAAAACTTGGAAAAAGAACTAAACTGAAACAAAACAAAGAAAAAAGCAACAACTTAAACACTTTGAATGACTGACATTTGATTATTGGCTTCCAATTCATGGCAACTGCACACATGTTGGGGGTTAAAGATACCAATACGAAATATGTATATTGTATGTACCAGCATCAAGACAGCAATTTCAGTTTCTGTTTCATTCGTAGAGTACGAAATGTATGACGTATAAAACGATCATTAAGTTGGCGTGTTGCTTCAAAGAACTTCTGCCACAGCAGCCATATAAAAACAACAGCTTCTGCTGCTGTCGCCGCCGTCCGTTGCAGCAGTGGAAGTTCAAATTAAATGAAATTGAAGCCACACTTTTGTGAGAGCTTAACAATACTTATGCATATGTGCAACGAAAATAAGCAACAAATGCAAACGATTTTTTATTTTTTTTTTTTGGAGTCATTTAAATATATTTATTTCCTTTAGATTTGCAAAAATTAAATATATTGGCGGTTGTATTTAAACTGATTGCTTGATTTGTGTCAGAGGTTCTCAAAAAGTTGGATATTCCTAAAGGAGAGTTTAGATAGCTAATGAATTGCATTGCAACTGGATTGCTTAAGCTATAGAAAGGTATAAGAAAACAAAGGCAAGATCATGTTCAAATAAATTAATTCGATTTAACATGAGATGATCTTCAGATCAAGGCTAGTGATCTGGTTTATTTGAATTCCTTACTTTGTGAACCTCTGATTTTTTCCGTTGAATTATTTTTAAACATTGTTTGAATGACGTTTTCAAGCCAATTCAATTTGTATCATTTTAGGTTTGGAGTTCGGTGGTTGTTGTTTGGCAAGCAGTTATTAAACCATTTTTTTGCAGTTTATTTCTTTAAATTTTTTTTCTGTTTTCCAAACACAAACTCCCAGCCATGAGATCGATGGCTGAAGAGCTCACAACTAACAGCAATAACAATAACAACAACAACATTAGTAACAGCAGCAATAATAATAACAACAAAATAATGTTTACTGGCTTGTCTTTCAATCTGTCTATCCATAAACAACAGATCGTGTACTGTCTTAGTTGTCAGTTGCCATTACTTTTGGATTTTCACATCACTTGCTTCCAGACAAGTTTATTTTTTCTTATATTTTTTTTTCTTTGTATTTCAATGTAGTTCAGTTCAGTTTGGTTTCAAACAAATGGTCATACTCGTATCATTTAAAGTCTTCAAGGTGGAAGGAAACTATACAGTTCATTTTTAAGCTTCGATTTGTTTAGGTTTTTTTTATTGCAATATTTTTATTTTTTAAATATACAATTTTACTTAAGTTTAACTGGTTGATTGACATTTTGTGGAGGGAGAGCGAGAGCAAATGAAGAAAAACACGCCTACTTTGTAGCTTGAAAAGCTGGCTGGGTAGAGTTAGTTTGAAAGGGTGTAACTTTAAATGGAAATCAAAGAAAGATGGAAACAAAGGTAAAAATAATATTCAATGCTTTCAATAATGACTATATTTTGAATGTATCTGGAAAAGCTTGAGGTAAATTGTTGTATGAATTTGTTTCGTTTAATCTCTTCTGTGTTCCATGAGAAAGTTAATTGTGTGATCGTTAGCCTTCAAATGTTCAAAGTTTAATAATGTTGGAAAATCTATGGTAATATGGATGATCTTGTGATCTTGGAAGTGGATGTTACAGGAAACATTGAACATTTTTAAAGGAACTTTAAAGATTGGAGGATGTATCAATATTTCAGTCTTTCAAAGAAATTCTCGGTGACTTTAAGACCAAAACCCAAGAAACAAGAAGAGGATAGCCCTGACTTTGGATGATTGACATCTTAACAACTGATTAACTAGCTATTGATGCATCTTAAAACATGGAGTGGGATTGGTTGTCTTAGGAACATGACTAATATTCCGGAATGTCATTAAATTCAGCTCAAAGGATTGCGAAACTCTAGAGAGGTCACTAGCAATAGGAGCGGCTCTGCCAATCCCGGAACAATGTTGATTTCCCTATGAAGGTGTGAGAAAAGGAAAAGGTAGAACGTAATTGAACTCGTATGACATTTAAGAAGCAACAGCTGATTTATAAATCCCAAATTGAAGAGTAAAAGCATAGAACGAGCTTAGTTATTCTCGAAACTATGAATAGAGATACTAAATTGTACATTTAGACAAGGAAGGAAACTGGCTAAATCTGGCCACACATTGTTGATTTGTGAGTATGATTTGTTCGTGTTCGGCGTCTTGTTACTTGTTAATGGAGCTGTGCGCGAACAAAATCACAAGTAATTAAAAATTTTCAATCATAAATCAGTCGAACAAATCATTCCGTGTGTGGCCAGCTTAACCTTAAGATTCCCCAAACATATTTAGAGAATGGAGAAGGAGAAACTGATGCTAGAGAGATTTAATCCAGCTCAACTGATCTTGAAAGTTAAAGATAGGAACAGTGAAATACAGATGCTACATTTTAAGTTAACATAAGGAACAATAATGTTTTCCCTGTAAAAAACTGTAGGGAATTGGGATGTTAGAAGGTAATTGATCCCGTATGAGGTTTAACCCACCTCAACTGATTTCGAATGCCTGGTTTGATCATTAAAGTTAGATACGGTACTTGTTATATTAGCAATAGTGAAATATTAATGCCAAATTTTATATTAGCAAGAACGAGGCTGGTTTTCCTATAAAAGAATTTTGGAAATTTAGGGAAAACCTTGCTCTGAAACTTTCCACTACGATGGACAATTTTTATTGCACTTTTCGAAATAAGAATTTCTCCTTTCTACAACAGGAAAAGGAACTTCATATGAAGACACCACCCTTCATTTTAGTGAGCTTTATTCCTCTGGAACTCGTACAGCATTAAGGAAACCCAAGGAAGCTCAGTCACTTTACATAGTAATTGGGAATTTGTTTGGTCTTCCCAAAAGCATCCTTCAACCTTCATGCATCCTTTTCCTTCACATTTAGGAATCTAAATATGACACTAAGGAAACTTTACGGAAGTTTAGTCAGTTTAAGAATCTAAATTTGTCCATTGTTATCTATCCTGTGCTATCAGCTTCACTTCGGCTCAGGACTTTCCAATTGAGTTTGTTTCTGTCTCCTCCAGGTGTTAGCGGGTCTGAATCAGCTTCTACTACCTTGGGGATTCCATTCAATTGTCATCTTGGTTACATTGTCGTTGGTGTGTCCGAGAACATGGCCAATCTAACTCCATTTACAATTAATGATCTGCTTAAGTATTGGTGTTTAACCTGCGATTGTGTCCGACAGTTTCCGTAACGAGAGATTAATGAGTATCTGCAGGGATTTCAAGTCGCTAGCTTCGATATTCCTGGATTCTTAAGGAACTTTAAAAATCCTGGAAATTCGACGCTGTTTGATCCGGATATTGATCCTTAGGAAGTTAACATTTAGATCTTTATTGTTATCCTAATGATATAAACTTTCCACATGATTTTTATCTACAGATCAGTGACGCTCTCATACTCACGTCTTTACTATTTTGGTTTAATCTTGGACCAATCGATTTTGGAAACTTTAAAAATCCTGGAAATTTAAAGCAGTATGATCAGGATATTGATCATTGGAGGAGTTAGCATTTAGATCTTTGTTGTTATTCCAATGATATGTAATTTCCGCAGGCTTATGTACAAATCAGTTACGTTCTTATGCTCATGGCTTTGCTATTTTGGTTTAATCTTGGACCAATTGATTTTGGGAACTTTAAAAATCCTGGAAAATTGAAGCAGTTTGATAAGGATATTTGATTCTTAGGATGTTAGCATTTATATCTTTATTGTTTTCCTATTGGTATGTACTTTCCACATGATTTTTATCTACAGATCAGTGACGCTCTCATACTCACGTCTGTACTATTTTGGTTTAATCTTGGACCAATCGATTTTGGGAACTTTAAAAATCCTGGAAATTCAAAGCAGTATGATCAGGAGATTGATCATTGGAGGAGTTAGCATTTAGATCTTTGTTGGTATTCCAATGATATGTACTTTCCGCAGGCTTATGATGTACAGATCAGTTACGATCTCATGCTCATGGCTTTGCTATTTTGATTTATTCTAGAAACTAGAGATCTTGTTGAAGCTAGGTTCAATATTAAGACAATATCAGTAAGATCCTTAAATGATGTGAAGATTTTGGATAGCTGGATTTCATTCCCAAATTTTTCTTTATTTTAGCTTGTCCTTGAAATCTCTGTAAAGCTGAAGGAAATAATCTTTCTCTCTCAATTCAACAAGGAAATTTGAAGTAATTTTGGAATCTCATAAGAGTCTACTTCTTCTCACTGGTTTAGTATCATTGGATAAGTTCTGCCTTGATACAATTTATTTAAATTTTGATTCCACTTTCAATTTCCAACATTTCTCCAAGTGTAGCTTGGGTTCTTGCTCCAGTACGCGAGTGTGTTTGTTGTTATCGATTCTAAATTTTATTTAAATTATGGCCTGGTGAAACACAAACGTAGTGAACTGAACGCAAAAAACAAAAACAAAAAAACAGCAACAAGACAAGAAATATAGTATATATTTGCGGCATTTTTACAAAGTGTTTAAATGTTGATTGTTGTGATTGTTTTGAGTATTTATTTGTTGATTTTTTATGTTCAAGCCAAAACGTTTGCAGAATTTTTAATTGTCGGCGTTAAATTAAACAACAAATAAAACACAGTCAAAAACAAAAACATAAAGAACAAACTACAACAAATGGGGAGCTTAAAAGACAACTAAATACATTATTATTAACAAATTTAACATGATACAAAAAACCAACAAAAAAAAAAAACACAATTTACACAAAATCGATTAAATGTATTTAAAACATTGTGAATTCGCCAAGCAATATATAAGCATGGGAAAATGTCAAACAATTTACTATAATTTCAAGCAAAAGGCGAGCACTACTTTACATATTGTACTAAACGTAGTTAAAGACAAAAAACCTTGAACTTGTATAAAAGCTAAATGTGGCATAAATTTCAAATTAATTGTGAATTTGGTTTAAACTCTTTATCAAGTCAGGTATTTCGGTTGTGGCTTTCTACCCTTATTAATGAAATTGTCTTGAAATACAAAGTAGTTGCAAATAATTTTAAATCGATCTGTTGGAATTAATAAAACTTTCAATAAATCCTCACATGAAAGCACACACATACAAACAACTAAAAATCCCAAATAGCCATTTGGACAAGCAACCAAGCGCTGGCGAGTTCCAGCACCCGTAACAACGGCAGCTTGAAGTTGGAGTAAAAGAAGGAAAAAAAAACTCACAAAAAAGCTACTGCCTCATAAATTCAGACACAAACAATCGATCAATCATGCTGTAGAAGTTTGACAAGCCAGCCGCTTTAAGAAATGAAAATAAAGAAACAAAAATTGAATAAATGTTTGCCTAAGCTTTAATATGCATATGTGCTCATTATTTGACAGGGATGTATGGATTAGTGATGTTTTTAATCGATTACCGATTTAGGTAGTAGAATGGCAGATTCTGTTTCAAAATACTTCCTGTTAGTTGCTTTGAAAATGATTCAATTGAAGACTTGGCATTTCAAGAAGGATTGCAAAGCAATTAAGAACAGTTCTGACTATGATCAGTTTCATTAAACTCCTTCTCCTTCTACATAGTTTGTGCTGTTCAATTGAGCAACATTACAGCTTTGGTTTCCTTACCATTCTCTTCCATTATTCCTTGATATCGAACAACTAAAACTTTATGGAACTAGATTTGCCAGGCTCAAATATCAATCGATTATCATCTGAGGTTTTCATCAAGTCGATCTCCAAGATCACAGAGACATAAATTCATGAAAATAAAGTAAAACAATCCTTACTATTCCACGTCTCTTCCATTATTCATCTCTAAATGTCAACCAACATAACACTTTCTGGAACGGAATTTGTCAGGCTCAAATAACAATCGATCATCATCTGAGTTTCTCAAATAGACGATTCCGAAGATCATCGAGACATAAATTTATGAAAATAAAGTAAAACAATCCTTACTATTCCACTTCTCTTCCATTATTCATCTCTAAAAGTCAACCAACAGAACACTTTCTGGAACGGAATTTGTCAGGCTCAAATATCATTCGATTCTCATCTGAGTTTCTGAAATAGACGATTCCGAAGATCACCGAGACATAAATTTATGAAAATACGATTCCGGAGATCACTCAAAGCGAAAAGAATGGTTTAACCAACGGAACACTTCGGAATTGGAATGGAACGGAATTTGCCAGGCTCAAATATCAATCGATTATCATCTGAGTATCTCATGTAGTTGATTTCGAAGATCACTGAGACATAAATTCATGAAAATAAAGTAAAACAATCACTACTATTCTACGTGTCTTCCATTATTCATTTCTAAATGTCAACCAACAGAACACTTTCTGGAACGGAATTTCCCAGGCTCAATTATCAATCGATTATCATCTGAGTTTCTCAAATAGTCGATTCCGACGATCACTCAAAGCGAAAAGAATGGTTTAACCAACGAAACACTTCGGAATTGGAATGGAACGGAATTTGTCAGGCTCAAATATCAATCGATTGTCATCAGAGTTTCTCGAGCAGTCGATTTCGAAGATCACTTAAATCGGCTTTAGACGATCAGATTTTACGACACCTTTGGAGGATGGTACTAACCAATGGAACACTTCATGGAACGGAACTTGCTGGGCTCAAATATAAATCGATTGTCATTTAAATTTCTCATGTAGTTGATTTCGAAGATCACCGAGACATTTCTCACGATCTCCTATCCTATCTGCTATCTCTTAAGAACTGAAAAATATCCGTTACGAAACTTAAAAGATCAAGATAAATTCTATAATGAATTTAAATCTTACAAAAGTCTTTTACATTACTGCCATCATATTGGTTATTCGTTAATGATTATTCGCTTATCATTACATCTCTAGCTGCTGCACAAACACATAAACCAAGTTTGACGGTCGAATGGTTGATTGGTAGCAACATGAGTTCGCACACTCTCTGATCATTTTTTGTCTGGATGTTTGTCTTCTTGTTGTTGCTACAAATTGTTGTTTGAGTTTTGTTGCTGTTGTTGTTGTTGTCGTCATCTTCACTGTCATAGTCTTTAGCTACTTCACAACAATTACACAGCATAATTTCATATACATACATACAAACATTCATATTCATATATATTTTATTAAGAGCAAACAATGTAAGATATTTAAAAATGCATACAAAAAGGAACCCAACAAAGATGCTGGTCAAGCGATTAATCGATAACAAACAAAAAACTTTATGACTTTGAATATAAACCAACCTCAGTTTCTGTTGAAAACTCAGTCATCTTTAGAGCTACTGTCATCAGCGATTTAGCTCAGGAGCCTTAAACTGACGAAAACAAAATAAAAAAACAAAAAACGTTTTGAAAAACACTTTATAATCAATTATGCATCAATTTTTTCCTTGTTGTTTAATTCCCAATAAAAAAGATAAACATCGCAAAAACGAATTATTAATATTTACCGGAGCTACAAATAAACACTTGTCTTTAAATAAGGAGAATAAGAAAAATTCGTAGTTGTAAAGAAAAAGTACTTGAAAGTTTTTTTTTGTTTTTTTGTTTGAGTATACAGTAGCAACATGTTAAGACACTGGTCGTCATATTGTCTGTCAAATTGACATTTGAAAAATATAAATGATTAAACAACAATAAGAAGATGAAAAAAACCAACGGAGTTTGTTCTTCTCGGCTTGCTGCCATAGGAAAAGTATTTACTTGAGTCTTGAGAAAAACCCACGTAATTTGTTTCAGTTTTTTGTCTAATTCTAGAGGCAGAGCTGGTCAAGAGAATTAAAGGACTCGGGTAAGCACGCTACAGTGAATATATAGGTTTTAAAGATCTTGGTATTGTCAACATTTTAAAGGAGATTGAGTTGACGATCCAAATTTTGTTGTAATCTAATAATAGGAAGGATAGGAAGGATAGGAAAGATAGGAAGGATAGGAAGGATAGGAAGGATAGGAAGGATAGGAAGGATAGGAAGGATAGGAAGGATAGGAAGGATAGGAAGGATAGGAAGGATAGGAAGGATAGGAAGGATAGGAAGGATAGGAAGGATAGGAAGGATAGGAAGGATAGGAAGGATAGGAAGGATAGGAAGGATAGGAAGGATAGGAAGGATAGGAAGGATAGGAAGGATAGGAAGGATAGGAAGGATAGGAAGGATAGGAAGGATAGGAAGGATAGGAAGGATAGGAAGGATAGGAAGGATAGGAAGGATAGGAAGGATAGGAAGGATAGGAAGGATAGGAAGGATAGGAAGGATAGGAAGGATAGGAAGGATAGGAAGGATAGGAAGGATAGGAAGGTTAGGAAGGATAGGAAGGATAGGAAGGATAGGAAGGATAGGAAGGATAGGAAGGATAGGAAGGATAGGAAGGATAGGAAGGATAGGAAGGATAGGAAGGATAGGAAGGATAGGAAGGATAGGAAGAATAGGAAGGATAGGAAGGATAGGAAGGATAGGAAGGATAGGAAGGATAGGAAGGATAGGAAGGATAGGAAGGATAGGAAGGATAGGAAGGATAGGAAGGATAGGAAGGATAGGAAGGATAGGAAGGATAGGAAGGATAGGAAGGATAGGAAGGATAGGAAGGATAGGAAGGATAGGAAGGATAGGAAGGATAGGAAGGATAGGAAGGATAGGAAGGATAGGAAGGATAGGAAGGATAGGAAGGATAGGAAGGATAGGAAGGATAGGAAGGATAGGAAGGATAGGAAGGATAGGAAGGATAGGAAGGATAGGAAGGATAGGAAGGATAGGAAGGATAGGAAGGATAGGAAGGATAGGAAGGATAGGAAGGATAGGAAGGATAGGAAGGATAGGAAGGATAGGAAGGATAGGAAGGATAGGAAGGATAGGAAGGATAGGAAGGATAGGAAGGATAGGAAGGATAGGAAGGATAGGAGGGATAGGAAGGATAGGAAGGATAGGAAGGATAGGAAGGATAGGAAGGATAGGAAGGATAGGAAGGATAGGAAGGATAGGAAGGATAGGAAGGATAGGAGGGATAGGAAGGATAGGAGGGATAGGAAGGATAGGAAGGATAGGAAGGATAGGAAGGATAGGAAGGATAGGAAGGATAGGAAGGATAGGAAGGATAGGAAGGAAAGGAAGGATAGGAAGGATAGGAAGGATAGGAAGGATAGGAAGGATAGGAAGGATAGGAAGGATAGGAAGGATAGGAAGGATAGGAAGGATAGGAAGGATAGGAAGGATAGGAAGGATAGGAAGGATAGGAAGGATAGGAAGGATAGGAAGGATAGGAAGGATAGGAAGGATAGGAAGGATAGGAAGGATAGGAAGGATAGGAAGGATAGGAAGGATAGGAAGGATAGGAAGGATAGGAAGGATAGGAAGGATAGGAAGGATAGGAAGGATAGGAAGGATAGGAAGGATAGGAAGGATAGGAAGGATAGGAAGGATAGGAAGGATAGGAAGGATAGGAAGGATAGGAAGGATAGGAAGGATAGGAAGGATAGGAAGGATAGGAAGGATAGGAAGGATAGGAAGGATAGGAAGGATAGGAAGGATAGGAAGGATAGGAAGGATAGGAAGGATAGGAAGGATAGGAAGGATAGGAAGGATAGGAAGGATAGGAAGGATAGGAAGGATAGGAAGGATAGGAAGGATAGGAAGGATAGGAAGGATAGGAAGGATAGGAAGGATAGGAAGGATAGGAAGGATAGGAAGGATAGGAAGGATAGGAAGGATAGGAAGGATAGGAAGGATTGGAAGGATTGGAAGGATAGGAAGGATAGGAAGGATAGGAAGGATAGGAAGGATAGGAAGGATAGGAAGGATAGGAAGGATAGGAAGGATAGGAAGGATAGGAAGGATAGGAAGGATAGGAAGGATAGGAAGGATAGGAAGGATAGGAAGGATAGGAAGGATAGGAAGGATAGGAAGGATAGGAAGGATAGGAAGGATAGGAAGGATAGGAAGGATAGGAAGGATAGGAAGGATAGGAAGGATAGGAAGGATAGGAAGGATAGGAAGGATAGGAAGGATAGGAAGGATAGGAAGGATAGGAAGGATAGGAAGGATAGGAAGGATAGGAAGGATAGGAAGGATAGGAAGGATAGGAAGGATAGGAAGGATAGGAAGGATAGGAAGGATAGGAAGGATAGGAAGGATAGGAAGGATAGGAAGGATAGGAAGGATAGGAAGGATAGGAAGGATAGGAAGGATAGGAAGGATAGGAAGGATAGGAAGGATAGGAAGGATAGGAAGGATAGGAAGGATAGGAAGGATAGGAAGGATAGGAAGGATAGGAAGGATAGGAAGAATAGGAAGAATAGGAAGAATAGGAAGAATAGGAAGAATAGGAAGAATAGGAAGAATAGGAAGAATAGGAAGAATAGGAAGAATAGGAAGAATAGGAAGAATAGGAAGAATAGGAAGAATAGGAAGAATAGGAAGAATAGGAAGAATAGGAAGAATAGGAAGAATAGGAAGAATAGGAAGAATAGGAAGAATAGGAAGAATAGGAAGGATAGGAAGGATAGGAGGGATAGGAAGGATCGTTAGTAGTCAGATCTAGCCCACATAATGATCTCAATCAAGTATGGTGAAATGTTACCGCAAACTTGAGAAGAGCTGAAGAACTATGTTTGAGTTTGTATTTGTAGAGAAATGTAAAGCATTCCTTAGTCGTTTTAAACTCTCTTCCTTTATGTTGGTAATCTCCATATGTTTATTGTTATTATTATGTAGTCATTTTATTAAATAATGCCGATGACTTGACAATTTTCATAATTCCAATTTGTTAACTGGTTGTTGTTTGTATTTTAGTTTATTCATATTTTTTTTTTTATTTGACTCAATTGTGTGGCTGGCTGGCTGCTGCTGTTGTCTTAGACTTGAGGTGAAGACAAACATTAATCCTTATTTTTCAACCTGTTACTCGTACTTTAGGATGAGCTGTGAATGTTGTTAACGTTTTGTTTTTTGTTGTAGTTGTTTTGGTATCAACAAGTATCACTTGAAGTTGGCGGCAATTGAAGAATTTAACTGCAGCCATAAGATCTACAAAAAAAGACTTACAACTTTTGAAGCATTTAGCCACACATAGGAACAGCTTAAATATTATGTGTGTTTGTGTTTTTTTTTATAGAGTTTTAAGTAAGAACTCTTTTCAGTTTTCGCTTAAATGTCAAAAAACATCAAGTGTGTAAAATAATGGATTATTTCAAAAACTAAATGACACAAACTGCGGTAAAAACCAGTAGTCAACAGTAGTTAACTGAGTATGGGTGTTAAGAAAGAGAGTTAAGAGATGTTTTTTTACCAAATAGACGAAACATCTAGAGTTGTTAAGCGACAAGAGGAGTATGACAACAAATTGATTGGTTAGGGAATTTTGTGATTAATTTTAAGGTGTTAGCTAGTTGGAAGAACTGGGAGTTTAACCAGCTGGTAACTGGTAAACATAGTTTAAACTGTAGTTAAAAATTAGCAAGTTTAACAATCGTATTATTCTGATCTTAGAGCATATATTTGAGGTAACATTAAACTGTAGTTAAAATAGTTTTAAGTACATAGCTTTCCAAGCCATTAATTAAGTTTAAACTTTAGTTAATAAATTATTTTCTAGACCAACACAATCTTTTCTATTTTTGTTACACATAAAACTTAAAATTAATTGATTATGTCGAGCGATTGTGACACTTTGACTAAGCAAATCATTCCATAAACATTCACTAAATGTGACTCAACTCAAAATCAATACTTTTCCACCCACTGGCTGGTTAAAGCAACCAATCAACTACTAGTCAGCCAACGTTTGTATTCATAAGCCATCATTGACACAATTCTAATTGTCAATAAAAATTAAAATTATATGCTTAAATCGTTTTGGATTTTTAAATCTTCCCATGATTGCTTCGATATGATTTTCAAAAAACAACAACTACAAATTTTAACAATTCAATTAACATTTAAACTCGTTTCAATAATAAAATAAAATACTACACTCACACAACACAACACGGCACAACAAGAAATATATAAAAATAAATATAAATTAAATTTACATACAAGTATGAAATGAACTGAACTCGTACATTTTCTATACTCAAGAAATAATAAAAAAAAATTCAATAAATCAATGTTTAACAGAACAAAAACGTAGTGAACAAACTGCTGTTATATGTTCAATTTCAATATCTTGTAGAGTGAAAAATTCAAATTGAATTGAGTTGAATTGAAATGAATTGTTATGCATGGCTGGTAACTTCATACAATTATGCAAAATGAGCTGTCAAACTTTAAACTTTTTTTAAGTTTCAAATTGACAGTTAAAAGTAACAATTACTAAATCAAGTTTTTATATAAAATAAACCGCATTTATAAATTTATTTCATTTCTTTAACAAGACAAACAGACACTCAAACATACACACAATTAAAAGTGTTTAACAAAATGTTTTATTAAATTGAAAGTACGAGTATTATTGTTTTTTATGATTGCAGTATTTTGTTATAGAAAGAAAATTATTTAAATTTATTTCGCTTTTTTTTTAATTTTGTTATAATTATTATGCTTATCACACAAAGTTGTTAAGGAAAAATAATTATTTGAAATTGTAACCAAATTAATGTTTGGTTACTTAATTAAAAAATTTAAGTGGTTTTGCTATAAAAATACAGAAAAATACAGAAAAATCATTAAAATTTAAAGAAATATTATAAAAAAATTAAACTACTGATAGTCTCTTCAAAAAATTCTCTCTGTAGCTTGTGAAATGTTATCCGGAGATTAAAGTTCATGCAATTAACAAGAGTTTAAGCTTTAGTTAGTTCTCCAAAATAGAAAATTAAAGTTTTAGATCTGTTGTTATATATAAACTTAATTCTAACTGCTATTCCAATTAGCATTAAAGAATAAACAAATCCCCTTTCACTTTTTCATAACAATTTAACATTTTTTGAAAACATGTTAAATTTAATTATGGATATCGATCTTGTTTGATTGAGCACCACGAAGAAGCTAATTATCCAACACTCTTCCTAATATAACTGTCTGATAATTGAAAATTTCGTGTTAGATCGCAAGAGAGAGAAGTGATCATGACCAAAGGACCATTTTAGCTGAATGCACAATTACCGAACTTATCCTTCAATAGATTAATTGTTTATCTAAGTGCAGGTTCACACACGTCTAGTTTGCTTGCGCAAGTCTTCTGTTTGTAGATGAGAGAGGAATGGAAATTGGATATATTTTCCTCTATTTCTTCCCATCTCTTCTATAAACTCCAGAATTGCTCATGTAAACTTGCACTAATTGCGTGCCATCATCCTGTTGGAGCTGCATATCCTGGTTGTTAACAACATGCCTCAGCTTTGTCAATTTCCCGTTAAATTGCATGAGAGTGGTGATCATTCGCATGCACCATTTCGGGAGATTGTACGATAACAGAACTTCCTCTTCAACAGATCAATCAAATGGATCAATTGTGTGTATAACTGTGTGACATCATCATGTTGAAATATCACTGCTTCAACTTTATCTAATTGTGACCAAAAATAGTTTTCCAGCATTGTAATTATTTAAATCGACAAAGAAATTCGACCGAACACACCTCCACCATAAAATTACATTACACGATCACTTTTGTTTGAATACAATGGGTATCTCTTGCAGCTCATGTAGGTTTTTTGTTTATTGACAAAGCCATTAAGAAAAAATTAGAAATTTACTCAGACATACGGTCCATTCACTCCATGAAATTATATTACACGATCACTTTTTTGTGAATGTTGTGAAAGTCTCTTGCAGCTCATATAGATTTGTTGCTTATTAGGCATATTGGGACAGTCATTTAGCTAAAATTTTGATTCTACTCTGAAAATGATTTCAAGGCGAATTTCAGGATTTTCTTCTAGGTTTTTATAGTCTAAGAGAATATGCTTCGATCTTGGGGCCATGATCTTTAAGCGTATTAAGTTGCAAAAATGTGAAATGATATGTTTCCAATTCCTTTGAATCGACAGATTTGACTCATATTTCTAGGCATTTCTAGTCTAAGCGAATATGTTTCGGTGCTTCAAATAATCTATAGGTTTTCGATCTTGAGTTAATGATCCTTTGATGAATCGATAGATTTATCTTAGAACAGAAGCACCTATGGATGCGATATTTTCAGTACTACGACTAAAGTCCTTCAAAGAGATCCCTCAACTCTTGACGATCCTTCTCAGATATTGCTTAGGATATTAAAGACGTTTGTGATCTTTTGTTAGATAAAATTCACGCATGATATGAATTTTCCGCCATTTTCGCATTGATTGCAGTACTTGGAGAATCCTCTTGTGATAACGTGTCTCTGCTGAGCATGGATTTTAAACTGAATGCATCATTGTCTCATACTTATGCAAAAATTAGGCTTTTCTAACTGTAACCATTATTGGTGATCGATATCGCGACATGATAACAGAGTTTTTCCTTCCTAAATTGAATAATATTGATGCTAACCACACCTACAATATGAGATATATCCAGATCGTGTACTCTCACTTTTCGGTGATCGGAATTAGGCTCATAGATCGTGTGATTTTACACCATTGGATTGCTTTTTAATAGGTTGTTTGAAGTCATAGGTCTCTGACAACAAGCTCACAATCACCTCACCCGTACATTAAAGGAAGAAATTCAACACTGCCTCAACGAAGTTTAGACACATTTATGCAAATGATCGTGGAAAATGATCGCAAAAAGGGCCTAAAGAGATTCTAAAAGACCAAATTACTCGCTATGCCCAACATCATTATTTTCATTCTATAACGGCATTAATTCTAGCTTTATTGGCAATAGTAGTTGTGGAGTATTTTTCATAATTTAAACCTTTTATTTGTAAAGTAAGACTACTAATTTTTTATTTACTCTTCACTTGTTAAGTAGTGATTATATTAAAACTTCGTAATAATTTAAATAATGCCAGTAAAGGTAATATATTCTTTTAAGCTGGTTTTGTAATACTTAAAACAAAACAAAAAATTAAAGAAACAAATATTTCATTCATAGCTTTTGGCATGCCCTACACAGTTATTGTCAAGTAGCTTTAATGCAAGGCATGTAAATGATACGCTGCTCAAGTGGAAAGACTTTAAAATGTTGTAAAAAAAGTCTTATACTAAGACTTACAGGTCTTATACTAACACTTACAAGTCTTATACTAAGACTATGAAGTCTTATACTAAGACTTACCAGGTCTTATACTAAGACTTACCAGGTCTTATACTAAGACTTACCAGGTCTTATACTAAGTCTTACAAGTCTTACACTAAGAGTAAGAAGTCTTATACTAAGACTTATCAAGTCTTATACTAAGACTTATCAAGTTATACTAAGACTTATCAAGTCTTACACTAAGACTTATCAAGTCTTATACTAAGACTTATCAAGTCTTATACTAAGACTTATCAAGTCTTATACTAAGACTTATCAAGTCTTATACTAAGAAGTCTTATACTAAGACTTATCAAGTCTTATACTAAGACTAAGAAGTCTTATACTGACACTTACAAGTCTTATACTGAGACTTACAAGTCTTATACTAAGACTATGAAGTCTTATACTAAGACTTACCAGGTCTTATACTAAGACTTACCAGGTCTTATACTAAGACTTACCAGGTCTTATACTAAGTCTTACAAGTCTTACACTAAGAGTAAGAAGTCTTATACTAAGACTTATCAAGTCTTATACTAAGACTTATCAAGTCTTATACTAAGACTTATCAAGTCTTATACTAAGACTTATCAAGTCTTATACTAAGACTTATCAAGTCTTATACTAAGAAGTCTTATACTAAGACTTATCAAGTCTTATACTAAGACTAAGAAGTCTTATACTGACACTTACAAGTCTTATACTGAGACTTACAAGTCTTATACTAAGACTAAGAAGTCTTATACTAAGACTGAGAAGTCTTATACTGAGACTAAGAAGTCTTATACTAAGAATTAGAAGTCTTATACTAAGAATTAGAAGTCTTATACTAAGACTTACAAGTCTTATACTAAAACTTAGTTTTATACTAAGTCTTAAAAGTCTTATACCAACACTTTAATGTAAATTTAATTCAAAATTAGCTTTGAACTCTGTAATAGTTCAAGTGTAGCTGATTTACTATTAAAATTTTTAATACTTCTTAAAGCCTTCAAACTAAATTATAATATTTTTGGTAACGTTAAGCTGTTAAATAATAAAATACTTGGACACCCAATCATAATTTACTATTGAAGGGTGTCCTTGATTCGTCTTTAATATGTTACAATTAATTTACTGGAGTTTTTGTCAGACTTCATTTAAACTTTAATTTAATAATTCTTTGTTTTTTTTTACAATTATTAAAGTTCATTCATACGGGAAGTGTAAATGATTTCTTATGAAAATTAAACATATACACAGACAAACAACAAATTAAAACCAGTAGCCAGTTTTTTTTTTTTTTTTGAACAAAACTTCTTTCAATTTTCGAGATTTTTCTACTAAATATTGCAGACATACAAACATATTTTCTGTAAAACATAAAGCTGAAATATCAAAGTCATAAAAAAACTATATTTTTGGTTTAATAAATCACTTCAATATAAAAAAAAACACACAGCAACCACAAAAATATGTATTAAAAAAACCAACAAACAAAATAAAGTTGAAATTCAAAGAAATTTGTAAAAAATTATGAATGAATGAACTCGAGAAACTGAAAATCATAAAATAATGATATAAAACATTTACTTGAAACACTTATTCAAGCCATATGCAAAGACATACATACTTGTGTACATGGTTTTCCTTAGGTCATAAGAGATGATTAAAACAGAAATAATTAGCATGGGAATACAATTTAAACAAGAGTTTAAAGTGTAATTTGAAGACGAGCTATCTAGTGTATATGAGTATTTATGAATTAAACTAACTTTATAGTGATAATATGTAATTTAAACTAACTTGCCTCATATTGTTTAATTCATATAAACCGGGCAATAAAACATGTGTAAGTTAAAGGCAAAAATGTGTTTGAAAAAATTATGGTTTACAGTGAAAGAAACTAAAGTGATTATAATTCAAAATCTAAAACTTTCCAAGTCTTATACTAAGACTTACCCAGTCTTATACTAAGACTTACCCAGTCTTATACTAAGACTTATCCTGTCTTATACTAAGTCTTACAAAGTCTTATACTAAGACTTACCCAGTCTTATACTAAGACTTACCCAGTCTTATACTAAGACTTAAAAAGTCTTATACTAAGACTTACCAAGTCTTATACTAAGACTTACCAAGTCTTATACTAAGACTTACCAAGTCTTATACTAAGACTTACCAAGTCTTATACTAAGACTTACCAAGTCTTATACTAAGACTTACCAAGTCTTATACTAAGACTTACCAGGTCTTATACTAAGACTTACCAAGTCTTATACTAAGACTTAGTATAAGACTTACCAAGTCTTATACTAAGACTTACCAAGTCTTATACTAATCTTATACTAAGACTTACCAAGTCTTATACTAAGACTTACCAAGTCTTATACTAAGACTTACCAAGTCTTATACTAAGACTTACTAAGTCTTACAAAGTCTTATACTAAGACTTACCCAGTCTTATACTAAGACTTAAAAAGTCTTATACTAAGACTTACCAAGTCTTATACTAAGACTTACCAAGTCTTATACTAAGACTTACCAAGTCTTATACTAAGACTTACCAAGTCTTATACTAAGACTTACCAAGTCTTATACTAAGACTTAGTCGTATACTAAGACTTACCAAGTCTTATACTAAGACTTACTTAGTCGTATACTAAGACTTACCAAGTCTTATACTAAGACTTACCAAGTCTTATACTAAGACTTACCAAGCCTTATACTAAGACTTACCAAGTCTTATACTAAGACTTACCAAGTCTTATGCTAAGACTTACCAAGTCTTATATTAAGACTTACCAAGTCTTATACTAAGACTTATCAAGTCTTATACAAGACTTCCATGGCTTAAACTAAGATTTATGCTTAGTATTATAAGTCAAGTCTTAAATGTGCTATGCTTGCAAATCGTGTGCTTTTCCATTAAATTTTTTTTAATTTTATATGATTCTTTTCTTTAACTGTATATTTTATTTTTTAAGTACGATTTCAAAAGAACATCTTTAGAGTTTTAAATAAATTGGTCTAAAGACCACCAGTAATATTTTTCTATGAAAATAATAAAAATATATTTCATTAAAAACCAAAAAAAAACTACAGAAAATTATTATTAAAAAAAAATAACAAAACCAACTGATAACAAATTTTATTACATAAAATTAAAAAAAAATCATAAATTTATAATAGTTTTTTTTTTAAATGAAAACAAACAAAATTTGATTCCCATAACTATATTTACGCATTAATGGCAACAGTAGCAGAGAGTTACAGGCAGAGGCAGGCAATAAGTTGGGTAAGTTGGTTTCAAACCCATTAAAACTGAAAATAAGGTAACAACTAAAGCAACAAACACACAGAGAAAATAATAATTGTAATGACAATAAATTTAATGACAATTTTAAACAATAAAAGACAACAGCAACAGCAGAAATATTTAGTAGAAAATCCACAACTGCATACATGTGTGAATGACTTATTAATGTTAAAGAAGTGGTAACAAAGTGAGGTATTGGTAGTAGTAGTACGGTAGCAGTAGGTTTAACCAACTAGTTGCGAGTAATTTTTTTTTTTTTGGTTATTTATTTATGCTTTAAGTTGAAGACTGGTAGTAAGTATTACTTGTACTATTTCCAACAACCATAATATAAAAAAAACACTTGTTAATGATGAGTGTTTTTTTTTTTTTTTTGATTTTTCATAAACTCCCGTGTTGAAGTTTGTTTAGGAAAAATTATTATTTCTTATGTAGAAACCCGGTAATTTATGGTGGGAATATGTTTGAGTTTAAAATCTATCTTTATATTTATTTCAAATGATTTTGTGTCTTTTTTTTCGTGTTTGAGGGGGGTTTTATTAGGCGTCGGAGCGTATACCTCATAAAATTGTCTTTTTTTTGGTAAAATAATAATTATAATTGTTTGAATTTTTATTTTTATTTCTTTTATTTTATATAGTTACTGAAATTATTTCTAAGGAAAAATTTGGACGAAAAAGTTACAATTTTGATAATAAATGATGATTATTATTGTTAAACTACCAAAGTTTAATTACCCGCCAAACTGAGGTAGAAGAAAAACTATATAAATAATTTAATTATTTCGTAATAAGTATTTTAATGGTGAGAAAGTTTAAATGTTTTTTTTTAAATATAAAGCAACTAAAAAAGAAGCTTTATTCAAAAACTTTCAAAAGTATAACAAATTTCATCAAATATTGGCTAAAATCCTCAACAATGGCAGGAATTTTCTTCAAAAACAGACCCTAGAAAGGTTAGAATAATAATTGGCCTGTGACGAATCTTATATACCCTTCACCCAATAAAACTTTAAAATAAAAATTAAAAATATTTTTAGGTAAAAAAATAGTTTTTCTTAATTTTTGTCGAAAAATAATATTTTTAGGTAAAAAAAAAAAAATTTTTTTGGTGAAATATAATTCGGTTCAAAAAATATTTTTTCCGATTTTGACCCATTGCAGGTCTGACTTACTATGGCGTTACATACGTCGTTGCCAAGGTCTTTAAAATATCTATCATTAGATATCCATATTGTCTATATTAATGACTTTGTTAACCAATATATCAAAATTGGGTAACAAATCGAGGTAGTCGTGGTTCTTTGCTTATATATTAGCCATTTGTAGGCCAATTTTCTCGTTTTTAAATTGCAACCGTACCGGAACTATAGC
Organism: Calliphora vicina; assembly: GCF_958450345.1. Taxonomy (NCBI): domain Eukaryota; kingdom Metazoa; phylum Arthropoda; class Insecta; order Diptera; family Calliphoridae; genus Calliphora; species Calliphora vicina. The sequence continues at coordinate 120,494,001 of NC_088783.1, forward strand.
GGATATATTGATGTATCAATCATGTATGTTAGTTATTTGGAGGCTACGGAAAGTTGATTTCAACATGCAGACGGACAGACTTACCAAGTCTTATGCTAAGACTCCAAATTTTATACTACAACTTAAGAGACTTATTATAAGACTTGAAAGCCTATGAGGCTTATAATTCTTAGTGATTTTTGTTATATTTATAACTCCTTTAATTTCTTACCCAACATCACACAAATTTATTCTAAAAACCTAAACCTTTCAATTTCAGCAAAATTTTCATTTGACAAATTGTCTCATGTTTTATGTCAATACATTGACATTTGTTTTTCATCGTGGTGCCTTAATAAAAAAAAACAAAATAAACATGAGCTTACATTTAATATTAACATAACAATGACTAACATGTCAATATGTGACAGCAACAGCTCTTGCAACACGATCAATGATCGTTCATTCCCCAATCATGCCCCCTTAAACAATAAAGTCGTTAAACGTATTTTATACACCTTCTTTATCTCTCAGTTAATCTGTTCTTTCTTTATTTTTATTTATGCAGAAATATTTATAAGATTTATTGACAAAAAATCATCTACGGGAATTAAACAAAAAAAACACACAACTAAATTGCCAATCCTTGAAAGCGCAGGCGTACATATGATTAAATTGTTGTATGGTTCATATGATTTTTGAATGAATATTGAAATTAAAGGAATACAAATAAATTTTAAAAATCACAACAAAAAAAGAAACCAAAAAATAAAAGCAAATTTATTGATTTATTATAAAAACAATGAAATTTATGCAAAAATCACTACAAAAAAAAAACGTCACAGCAAATATAAAGAGATATTGAATTTCATTAAGGAATAATAAAATTGTAAATAAAAGAAAAAAATGTATATTAAAGGAAGTGTATGATGAATAAGCAGAGAACACTGAGAGAAATAAACTAAGACTTACCAAGTCTTATACTAAGACTTACCAAGTCTTATACTAAGACTTACCAAGTCTTATACTAAGACTTACCAAGTATACTAAGACTTACCAAGTATTATACTAAGACTTACTAAGTCTTATACTAAGACTTACTAAGTCTTATACCAAGACCTACCTAATTATAAAGTCTTATACTAAGACTTATAAAGTCTTATACTAAGACTTACCAAGTTTTATACTAAGACTTATAAAGTCTTATAAAGTCTTATACTAAGACATATAAAGTCTTATACTAAGACTTATAAAGTCTTATACTAAGATATATAAAGTCTTATACTAAGACTTATAAAGTCTTATACTAAGACTTATAAAGTCTTATACTAAGACTTATAAAGTCTTATACTAAGACTTATAAAGTCTTATACTAAGATATATAAAGTCTTATACTAAGACTTATAAAGTCTTATACTAAGACTTATAAAGTCTTATACTAAGATATATAAAGTCTTATACTAAGACATATAAAGTCTTATACTAAGACTTATAAAGTCTTATACTAAGATATATAAAGTCTTATACTAAGACTTATAAAGTCTTATACTAAGACTTATAAAGTCTTATACTAAGACTTATAAAGTCCTATACTAAGACTTATAAAGTCTTATACTAAGACTTATAAAGTCTTATACTAAGACTTATAAAGTCTTATACTAAGACTTATAAAGTCTTATACTAAGACTTATAAAGTCTTATACTAAGACTTATAAAGTCTTATACTAAGACTTATAAAGTCTTATACTAAGACTTATAAAGTCTTATACTAAGACTTATAAAGTCTTTTACTAAGACTTATAAAGTCTTATACTAAGACTTATAAAGTCTTATACTAAGACTTATAAAGTCTTATACTAAGACTTATAAAGTCTTATACTAAGACTTATAAAGTCTTATACTAAGACTTATAAAGTCTTATACTAAGACTTATAAAGTCTTATACTAAGACTTATAAAGTCTTATACTAAGACTTATAAAGTCTTATACTAAGACTTATAAAGTCTTATACTAAGACTTATAAAGTCTTATACTAAGACTTATAAAGTCTTATACTAAGACTTATAAAGTCTTATACTAAGACTTATAAAGTTTTATACTAAGACTTACCAAGTCTTATACTAAGACTTACCAAGTCTTATATTAAGACTTACCAAGTCTTATACTAAGACTTACCAGGTCTTATACTAAGACTTACCAAGTCTTATACTGAGACTTACCAAGTCTTATACTGAGACTTACCAAGTCTTATACTAAGACTTACCAAGTCTTATACAAAGACTTACAAGTGTTATACTAAGACTAACCAGGTCTTATACTAAGACTTACCAGGTCTTATACTAAGTCTTACCAGGTCTTATACTAAGACTTACCAGGTCTTATACTAAGACTTACCAAGTCTTATACTAAGACCTACCATGTCTTATACTAAGACTTACAAAGTCTTATACTAAGACTTACAAAGTCTTATACTAAGACTTACAAAGTCTTATACTAAGACTTACAAAGTCTTATACTAAGACTTACAAAGTCTTATACTAAGACTTACAAAGTCTTATACTAATACTTACAAAGTCTTATACTAAGACTTATAAAGTCTTATACTAAAACTTATAAAGTCTTATATTAAGACTTATAAAGTCTTATAAGAGTTATAAAGTCTTATGCTGTTTCATCAAAGTCTTATACTAAGTTCTAAAATGTTTATATTATTTTATTGTGCAACTAATTATATTTTATTTAGCTTCATTCTAGTTTTTTGGAAACAAAATCCAATTTACGATTTTTATCAAATTTAAATTTGTCCCTTATCTTTTCATTTTCTTTATGATATTTAAATTTTATCATTATAATAATGTCTAAAACACATTCGATTAAGGCTTATCTTTTTATTTTTTTTTTTTTTTTGCTGGAAAAACAACAAGAAACATAATCTTAATTCTTAAATAAACACCCTACGCCTACAATTAACACACCAAGAGTTTCAAAATAAACAAAAGCCAAAAAAAAGAAGAACCCACAAAAGAAACTACATATATTTTTTGGGCCAGCAGAACAAATACAACAAAACATTAAGAAAAGTAAACAAAATGCAGCAGCAGTAATAAAACGGCAACGTTGTAACAACATGTTGAACATACAAAATCAAATAATCAAATAAAAAGTGATGGACGCATGTCATACATAAATACTGCAGCAAAAGAGCCCGCATTTCATAGCCGAATGAATGAAGAATGACTTCGCTTGCATTGCACTGTATTTGTTTGTTTGTGTGGTAATAGATTGTACCATATATTACCCAGCAAACATGAAAACGTTGCTATTTGTTTAAGCACTTGTTTACAAATTGATAATCGTTACAAAAATCCCCACCGAACACACACACAGAAAAACGATAATCAAAGAAAATAAATGAAATGAAAAGATAATAAAGTCTTTAATAAATTTAAATAAATAATGAGGAGATCAGCATTTTAAACTTTAGCCCAACACCCTACTTTGAAACCTTAAAAAATTGGATAGACAGAAGATCGCTTGATCAGCCACCGGTCCACCCGTATGCATGACAGAGGGATCTGAGTGAAACTCTTGGGACAGAGGGATCAATCAGTCTTAAATCTAAGTCAGACCAAGTCAGTGATCGGCACTCATAGCCACCAGAGGCCAGACATGACAGAGGCATCAATCATTCTTAATTCTAAGTCAGTGGTTGGCACTGATATCTACCAGAAGCCGGACAATACAAATGTATGTGAGGGATCAATCTTTCTTAATTCTAAATCAGTGGTCGGCACTCATCATACGCTCTCATAGGCACCATAGGGATCAATCATTCTTAATTCTAAGTCATTGGTCGGCACTGATAGCTTCCATTCTACATCAGTGATCGGCACTCATAGCTACCAGTGGGCAGATATGGCAGAGGGATCAATCATTCTTAATTCTAAGTCAGTGGTCGGCACTCATAGCCACCAGGAGCCGGATCATTCAGACGAATTTGAGCGAAACTCATAAATATGACAAAGGGATCAATCCTTCATAATTCTAGGTCAGTGGTCGGCACTCATAGCTATGTTCATTGTCCTACTGAGTCAAAGAACTTATATATATTTAAGCTTGATGTAGGGTATTTGTGTAAAATTTACAACATTTTTAAACAATATTTTATGACTTGAACTGATCTACATAATTTCTTTTAAATTTTCGGTGATTTATCTTTTCTTGTTGCTGTCGTATTTGTGTATTTGTTGTTGTGGTAACCAAACATCAATGTTCTGATTTCATTTCAATTGTTTACATTGTTTACACAATTATGTATTTACCTTTATGTAGACAACACTACAACCTGCTGAATTGTTTACTTGAAAACAAAATATTTAAAAGAAATTTCGAATCAAAGAAATTTTGTTAAATTCAAATAAGCGCGTGTTGATTATTTGCTTAGTTTATGAGTATGTTTCATCGAGATGGGAGGGCCATAAAAATTTATCAGATAGTTTGTTGTTATTATGTTTCAAATCTTAAGAGGATGTTTGCTGCCCGGTTCTTCTTTGCTATTGTTTTTGCTTTTTAACAAATTCTTTTTTTATGAGATGTCAGGATACGGTCGGTTGGTTTCTTTATTTTCTAAATACACAGAATTTCCTTAAATTTTATGAGCTTGAAATTTAGGTGTGATCTTGCCGACATCGATATGTCAAGTCTTAACAGAAATATTCATAAAAATGTTTCAAAAAACTTTGATTTGAAGATTTGATTTAGATTTAAACAAATTAAATTAATAAAAGTTTTCAGTTAATACAAAAGCTTAATAACTATTAAGTTTCATTTAAACTACCAAACATATTTTTTTGCTCTTGCCTAATTTACTCCTTATATTTCTTTAAAACTCTTCAATATTCGAACCATTTCTTTTGCTGACTTTAAACAGAAATATGTCAAAATCAACATGTTCAACTGTCAAACTTAATGGACAAACTATTAATTAGTACAACACAAGCAAGAAAAATATTGCTTTAAGAATCAAAAAAAAAAAATTCTCACACACACCGTAAGTCCCAAATCAATGAGAATAAGGAAAAAACAGAGTCGCAGCAGCTACAAAATACCTTTAGGATCAAAGTCAAAAATCAAATTAAAATCGCTAGTAACCCACAGAGGTATAAATATAATACTATGGATGTGTTATTTCTTTTACTCGGGTGTTATAATCAAAAGATGTCAATCATAAGTTATACGCGCTTTTCCACTGCATTAACTGCAAAATTATATAAGATGTTATTGAAATGGAAGATGAAGAGGAGCAGGAAGAGAGGAGGTTTGTAGAAACGGAATTGAAGCCAAGACACAGAATCTAATGGATTTCATTTAAGGAGTTTGTATTAAAAACACACGCATTTAACTGAGGACTTTAGGAAAACAAGTATTGGGTATTAAAGAAATTTTATAAAGACTTTTAGAGAGAAGAGATTGTTAACCCCTACAGGGGTTAAATAGAAAAATTAAAACAAAAACCTTGAAAATTGGTAAAAATTTAAAAAGAAACAAATCAAATCTATACTTTGAAGAAAAATATTAAAACTATTCTTGATGAAAAAAAAATTTTGAAAAAAAAATTGTGGAAAAAAAAAATTGTGGAAAATTTTTTTTTTAAAAAATTAAAAAAAAACAATATTAAAACTATAACTGGTGAAAAATTATTTTTTGGTAAAAAAATTTGTTGAAAAATTATTTTTTGGTAAAAAAATTTGATGAAAAATTATTTTTTGGTAATAAAATTTTGTTAAAAAAAATTTGTTTAAATTTTTATTAAAAAAAATTAATGCAAATTTGGGTGGTAGGATTATAGCGGATATTTTGATACATATATCAATCATGTTTCATGATTTCAACATACAGACTTACATGGATAATCGACTTCGTATAACAATAGCCTTTTTTTGGCAAATGTCATGACATATTAACATAATGTTCTGACATGTTAAATAATATTTTTTGTATCATTGTTCATAGATTTAAAGAAAACCAAAAAAAAACCTTCTTATTCGGTAAATATTATGACATTTTTGGTTAATGTTATGATATGCTAACATAATATTAAGACATGAAACACTAAAATAATGAATTTCCTATTCTTATAAATATAAAACGTGAAAAATTATAATTTTGATGAAAATGTTATGACATAAATTTCATGACATGATGACATAATGTTATGACATGAAATCGAAGATTTTAAATTGAAAAACATACAAAAATATTAATATTCATTGTTATTCAAATAAATATTATGTTATGTTAATAAATGTCAAGACATGAGCAAATGTTATGGTATGACATAAAAAATAATTTGTTTTCAATAAAAAAAACAACAACAAAATATCTTTTTATTAGAAAAAACTTATTTATGGCGGTATATGTGAAGACATGGCGATATTATGTTATGATTTTAAATTGAAAAACATACAAAAATAATAATATTCATTATTATTCCAATAAATGTCATGACATGAGAACATGATATGGTATGACATAAAAAGAAAAAATAATTTGTTTACTATAAAAAACAACAAAATATCCTTTTATTTGAAAAAAAATATTTATGGCGGTTAATGTGAAGACATTGCGACATTATGTTATAACATGGTGACATAATAATAATATTCATTGGTATTCCAATAAATGTTATGGCATGTTAATAAATGTCATGACATGAAAACAAAATGGTATGACATAAAAATAAAAAATATTTTTTTTTTCATAAAAAACAACAAAATATCATTTATTTGAAAAAAGTGTATATTATGGCGCTAAATATGAAAACATGGCGACATTTTGTTATGACATGGCGACATAATATTTTGACATGAAATCGAAAACGAAGATTTTACATTGAAAAACATATAAAAATATTCATTGTTATTCCAATAAATGTTATGACATGTTAATAAATGTCATGACATGAGAACAAAATGGTATGACATAAAAATAAAAAATAATTTGTTTTCCATAAATAACAACAAAATATCCTTTTATTTGAAAAAAAATATTTATGGCCGTAAATGTGAAGACATGGCTACATTATGTTATGACATGAGGACATAAAATTATGACATGAAATCGAAAACGAAGATTTTACATTGAAAAACATATAAAAATAAAAATATTTATCGTTATTCAAATAAATGTTATGACATGTTAATAAATGTCATGACATGAAAACAAAATGGTATGACATAAAAATAAAAAATATTTTTTTTCCATAAAAAACAACAAAATATCATTTATTTGAAAAAAACATTATATTATGGCGCTAAATATGAAAACATGGCGACATTTTGTTATGACATGGTGACATAATGTTATGACATGTAGTGGTAAAATACGATATTCACCATAAATCTCAAAAATTCATTAAAAATTTCAGGATATTTATTAATGTCATGACATGGTGACATAAATATAAGACATAAATGAGTAAAATAATGTTTATCTCATGGAAAAATTAAATAATACATTTTTATTTAAGAATATGTTATGACATGCTTAAATTATGTTAAGACATGGGGCATTTTTATGACATACTTCTAAATATCGTAACACGGCTTAATAATACGTTGATATAATGGGAAATTTTTTTTCACCAAAATTTTTTTTCACTAGAAGCTACTTTTCACCGAATTTAAAGAAACATTTACGTGAATTTATTTTTCAACAAAATTCTGTGGATGACTTTTTTATCAACAAATTTAAGCCGATTTTTCACATCTTTTCGCCATTGTTTTTCAAAAAAAAATTTTATCAAAAAAATTATTTTTCATAAAAATTATTTTTCATAAAAATTTATTTTCATTAAATTTAAAAAAATTTAAATTTCTATAAAATTTTTTTTTCAAAATTTATTTATCAACTATATTTTTTGTATGACTTTTTTTATCAAATTTTTTTTTTTCACTAAAAATTATTTTTAATATGTATTTAGAAAACAACATTTAACTTCCTTCTCCTTCCCCCCTTAAACGATTAATTCCCCATAAAACTTTGTATATGAAATTGATCAATTTCAACAGTTTCATAATCTCTATACATAAAGTTGTATTTGAGTCAACTACTCCATCACCAACTATGTTCTGTTGCCTTGTCTTTTAAGCATACATATATTTATTTTTTTTTGCTGGTTAAATGTTTTATGTCAATCATTTATTTCTACGGTTAGATCTTTACTGTGTATGAGTCCATAAGATTGTCGTCTGTCCAATTCAGTTGATGAATATGAAAAGAATTTGTGTATTTATTTGTTTTTCTTTTCTTTATTTTTTGTTCTTTTTAAGCTGAAAGCATTTAAAACACTTTTTATTAGGGATTTTTTCTAAAAACGACTAAATAATGATTGATAAAATTATAAAAGAGTGAGAAAATAGTGTTAGATTTGTGTTGGAAAAACAGTCAAACTTATACAGTTAATTAAATTTTGTAGCATAGAGCTGCAGAGTACAGTTAAATGTGGTCAAAATCAAGCTACTGGATTTGGGGTTTTGTTGAGACGTAAGCTTAAAATAAGCTGTAAAGAAAAAAGCTACTGGTAATTGCTAGGAAATACGTATTTTAGATTTTACTGAATTAAATTGTAAGCTAGATGTAACTGTTTAAATTCAGGCAGTAGTTAAATTGAATGGCAAATAAACACTTAAGCATGAAAATGTGTTGCATATTTTAGGGCTATCTTTTAAAATAAGTTGCATGATCGATGAGGTCAAACCTGTACGAGGGTATGACTGGTTTTGGTGTTGAAAATCACACCGAAGCCAAAAACAAAAGAACATGTAAGCAAAATAAAGATTTTAAGCTATATTAAAGGCTAATTTAATAATTGCTAAATAAAATAGTATAGACAAGAACCTTTGACATTTAAGCAAGATCACAAAATGTTTCAAATTATCTAGCATACTTTAAGGGGTAAATAAATTAAGGTCAATATTTGATAAGAATATTAAATCCACTTATGTAAGTAAGCCTAATAATAAATTAATTATATCAAATTTCTTGCACACAAAACATGTCAAGGAAATTTGCTTAATTATTGCTGGCAATCTGGCCAAGTCCACCTTATTGGCCACATACTTTAGCAGTACTCACATTTTGATATTAATGATGATAAGGTGTTGATGTTAAATACTATTTAATTAATGAATTCTATGCAACAGTAAAGATGTATTTTAAACAACTACAACAGCAACAAACAAAAAAACTGCAAACCCACAATATGCAAGTAACAATTCATCAAACAGACACCTTCTCCCCGAAAAACCAAAAAAAAAAAAAAAAACTAAAGAAAAAACCTTAAACAACAAAATCTACATTTAAAGATGTAACCAAACGTAACGTTAAGAAACAACTCTCAGCAGCGGTTAAATGTCTCGTTAGACCTGTGGCGGAAAGAAGACAAATTTGACTTCCTCAATAATGTGCATCCATATACACAAACACATTCTTTCTTAGCACTAACTTGGCTTAGAATATTTGCATGTTTCAGGTGAAAAAGAATGAGGGAAAAAACAAAAACAAAACTACAAGATTTAGCTGTTAGTTGTTAGAGTCAACAAAAATGTTTTTGAGCAAAACTTCTGCCACGAAATAAAACAAACGCAACAACAAAATTTTCTTCATGATGGTTTTTACTGTGAGGTGTGAACAAACACCTCATCGTTTTGCATTAAAGTTGGAAGAAAAAAAAACCTCAAAAAAGAAAAACAACAAAAAAAAATTGTGTACAAAAATGCAAAAATTGCAATGCATTTTGCACAGTGAACACATTTCTGGTGGGAGATTAATGTGACCAGCTAAGTTTTATTAAGCACAAAATGTGATTGCGGGCAAAGGTTCATATGTGAAGATAATATGGATTGATACTTACATGGAGATCGTTCAAATGATGGAGAACGAAATATGACTGACTGGACGTTTGAGGAGATCGCAAAGATCTATAATTCATTAGGTCTTGGATACTGAACCAATATCCGGGTTTAATAGATTCCAACGCCGTTTCCATGTCCACTCAATATGTTATTGATTATCAGTTCCAATCGAAATCCTATGGAATACCTATGGAAATGCTTTTATTTTGATCTTGACAGATTACTCGGATTTGCTATAGTCATTTATAGTTCTCGATTGAAGTAAAGCCTCCGTAATATATCAGCAGAAAATTCCATCGCTTTATGAAGACACAAGGAAGCTCTGTGCTGAACTAGATTTCAAAGGAAGTAGGAACCTGCGAAGAACCTACACGGACAGAGGATAACTCGGATCGAAGAAAAAACTGCATCACAATTATGACTCTTCATAATCCATTGAAGGTTTGGAAGAGTCTGATGCATCAATGTTTAAGTTCTTCTAAAAACACATAGAATTTATAGACAACTGGATTCAAGTTAGATCCCAAAAAATGCTGATCTTTAAAAAAACTGCTTGGAAACCAAATTTACATCACAATTTTGAGTCCTGATAATACATTGAATTTTAGGAAGAGTATAGTGCATAACGTCTTGAATTTATGGCCTAATGGATCCAAATTGAATCTTACTTGCAGAAAATTCAAATTTTCAGCTTGATGACAAGCTATTCAACTATTGTTGGGAATTTTGTATAGTTTATAGAATCAGTAACTAATTTATACTACAAAGCATCGGGAATTGATGGTCAACTGAATCCAAATTTAAGCTAAATTGTAGAAGATAAATATTTGTAGCTTGTTGACAATATATTTAAAGGGTTCGACACTAGTTGGGAGGCTTACGAAGATCATAGGAACTCTAAGCTTCATTGAATCAAGGCTACTGTTTAAATATCTGCGATTGACAGTTTCTTAAATATTAAATGCTTTAGAATTAAAAGTAAACGACTATACGCATCGTTAATACAAAACAGATAGCAGAGACGTCTAAATATTATCAAAGAGAATCAAGTAAACAAACTCCAAGATACTGTTGGATTAGGAGAAATCACAGAACTGCATTTCAAAGGAAGGAAAGTCTTCGTTAACACAAAACAGATCGCAGAGACTTCGATATATTAACGAAGAGAATCAAGTCTATTTCTCAAAGGTCTGCGTCTCACAGTAAACAAACAACAAGACACTGTTGGATTAGGAGAAGTCAGAGATCTGCATTTCAAAGGAAGGACCTTTCCTCGCTAATACAAAACAGATCGCAGATACATCGATACATTATCGAAGAAAATCATGGCTATTTCTCAAAGGATCTGCATTTCAAAGGATGGAGGATGGAAGGAAAGACATCGATACATTATAGAAGAGAATCATGACTAATTCTCAAAGGTCTGCGTCTCACAGTAAACAAACTCCAAGGCACTGTTGGATTAGGAGAAGTCACAGATCTGCATTTCAAAGGAATGAAAGGCATCGTAAACACAAAACAGATCGCAGAGGCGTCGATACATTATCGAAGAGAATCAGGACTATTGCTCAAAGGTCAGCGTCTCACAGTAAACGAACTGCAAGACACTGTTGGAGAAGTCACAGATCTGGAAGGAAGGAAGTAATGACATCGATACATTATCGAAGAGAATCAAGACTATTGCTTAAAGGTTGGCGTTTCACAGTAAGCAAACTCCAAGACAATGTTGGAGAAGTCACATATCTGCATTTCAAAGGAAGGAAAGGCATCTTTAATACAAAACAGATCGCATAGACGTCGATACATTATCGAAGAGAATCAAGTCTATTTCGAAAAGGTCTGCGTCTCACAGTAAACAAACTCCAAGACACTGTTGAATTAGGAGATGTCATAGATCTGCATTTCAAAGGAAGGAAGGAAGGAAGGAAGGAAAGAAAGACTTCGATACATTATCGAAGAGAAACAAGACTATTGCTTAAAGGTCTGCGTATCACAGTCAACAAAGTCCACCAGACAGTTTCGATAAGTGAAATCGATACATTCTCGAAGAGGATAACAACAGCCTCTCGTCAAGCACCTGTCCATTCAAAACTGATCTCATTGTGATACCCAAGAAGTAAACAGCAGGATATTTATATTATATCCGTTGTTTCCAAGGTGATCCAACCATATTCTCTATTGAAGAAGTAGATGCGTCTTAGATTCATCCTTGATAGCCCATCTAAACATGATAAGAATGTACAAAAACTCAAAGAACCCTTGACTCTAGGCTACATATCTGCATTTCAAAGTAAAGAAAGTCCAAGATACTTATCAACTGGATACAAACGATCGTATGCTTCGTTGTCATAAAACTGCAGTAGTTTATGTTCAGAAATAGGCTCGAGATTGCAGAGAATATTGAAGAGCCTGTAGAAGAGGAGTGAAATGTTGTATCATGGCACTCATTTTGTTGATATCAACATTTTGTTTAATGGATAATTGTATCTTGATTGACTTTGGATATCCATAGGTTTAGATTAGTATGGACCAAATAGGGTCGTTTGAAAATCCACTCCAGATCGTAGAGAACAGCAAATACAGGTATTTAAGCAGCAATAATATTTTGAGAATTGTTCACGAGGAATGGAGCTGTTGTCATATCAGTCGTAGGTCCATAAAGCATAAAGATGTCGACTAATTTAATTGGTCTCCTCCAAAAGTTTATTAAAAATCATATTTTCTTTTTAAATTATTTGTAAGTGGTCCCATTATTGTACCTGCCCAGTTATAGTGCGTTTAACAGCATTTTGTAGTAAATGCGTTAAATAACATTTGTTAAGCTGGAAAACAAAAAAAAGAAACTGCAACCATTTCTTTGTTCTTGGCTCATTTTTTCTTTTGGAGGGAATGAATGAATGATAAAGTGTAAAGTTTTGTTAGTGCCGTTTGCAGCATAAAGTAACATAAAGCACCATATTATGGTCTTAAATATATTTTAGGTGTTTTCCCCATCATTTGTTGTTGTTTTCTTTTATTTTTTTGTTCACATTTCCCAACCAGTTAAAGGTGGTGGTTAACAAGCTTAAGAAAAATTACCACATTTCGCCCTTTCATCACACTTTAAAGGAGAAAAGAAAGAAAATGCAGTAGAAAGAAATTATGGCCCAAAAGATATGGAGAAAGAAATGTAGTATTCTTCTTTTTTTTAAGAGGAAAAAGCTGAGACAAATAGTTTTATAGCTTTAGGCTGGAAATGCACTTTATATAAAGATATTTCTTGCTGCTTTTTTGGCAAGAAAATTCTCGTCTTTTTTTTGTGCTACTCTTCTGAGTACATTTGGAAGAAATTTGTGTAGGCCACAATTAGTACGCGAACATTCAAGACGATTTATCTTCACCTTAAGCTAAAATTGTTCATGGTAATACGAGTTTGCAGTAGAGATAATGTTATAGCAATTGTATGCTAAATAGTAGTCGGTTTTTTTTCGGGGTTACAGCTTAATTTTTTTTGGTGTAAAGAAATATCCGTTAATTTCTGTTAAAATTTTCCTCCAAAATGGCAAAAGGAGCACAGTATGAATACTTAAGGCCTTTTGGGTGTTTCTAAAGAAATATTTAATTTTAAGTTAAAGTTACAAATTATTTAAAGAAAAGGTTCATTTAACAATTTCATTAAGTACTTAGTACTAGCAAGTAGTAATTATACGAGGGCTGAAAAGCTAGCAAAAAACTGGCAGAGAAAAAGAGATTCTTCCGGAATGTAAAGATCGGTCTTCCAGTGCTAGCGGTCATATTGTTGAAGCTTGATGTGTCGAATTGGTTGACATTTATTCAGTTTGATTTGCCAAATAATCGTGGACGGATATAGAGTTCAACTGCATGTGCAAATACGAAATTACAGAAAATCATCTTCAGCGATGAGGCTCATATGGGTACGTCAACAAACAAAATCGATGGATTTGGGATGATACCAATCCACATGAGATCCAAGAGTAACCAATGCATCCAGGAAAAGTCACTGTTTGGTGAGGATTTTGGGTTGGTGGCTTCATCGGTCCGTATTTCATTGAGAACGATGTTGACCAGGCCATCACCGCCAATGAAAAGGTGGTTCATTACGAACTTCTTTTGGCCGGAATTGGATGATATGGACACCAACGACATGTGGTTTCAACAGGACGGCTATACGTGCCAAACAGTTCATGCCACATTGGACATTCAGGAGATCCAAGAGTGTCCAAAGCGTTCCAAAAAAGTCACTGTTTGGAGTTGATTTTGGGCTGCCGTTTTCATCTGTTCATATTTCATTGAACGAAGGTGAGAGCTATAGGTCGATGATTACGACATTCTTTTTGCCCAAATTGAATGATATGGACACCAACGATATGTGGTTTGAACAGGACGGCGTTATGTGTCACAAAGCTCATGTCAGATTAGATATTCTGCACGAGCGATTTGAGGGCATGGTCGTCTCATGTGGAGGTGATGTGAACTGCCAACTTGAACCCTTTAGACTATTTTTTTGGGGGGTTTTCTTAAGTCATTGGTCTATGTGAATGAACTACAAATCACAGCGGCCCTCGAAGCCAACATAAGCCATCCAAAATTCAGCCTAATTTATGCGACCGAGTCATGGAATATTGGACATTTCGGATGTTTTATTTGTTTTATAGGAAACGCTTAATGAATGACCCTTCAATATCTCCAACAAAACTTTTATTTTTCCTTAGAAATAGAAAAATATTTAGTTGGTTTGAGTTTTTCCTATTTTTTTTAATAAAAAAATCTAAAATTCTTTTTATTTCCCTTCAGTTTTTTTATGCAAGAATTATTTACATACTTTCCTATGCAACCAAATCTATGGCTCTATACCCGGGGGTGTGATTTTAATTTCATACTTAAATAATTTCAAGTCAAATGTAACAAATATTCCATCATTCTAAACTCACATACTACTTGCACTCGCAAATCAACTACATTCCTGGCTTGCTTCCACTCTACATGTAACAGCGAAAACCAAAAATTAATCTATAAAAAAAGAAGCAAATAAAAAAAATCTAAATAATGAAAAGAATATTACTCCCACGAAGATTAATAACACCAAGGAAAAACCTACTCCACCAGACACAGACGCACAACAACCTCCAATCCTTGTTAAAAATCATCATCATATTCTAGTTACAATTTTTATTTTAATAAAACGAAGAAGTGAAAAAAAACTCTGTTCTAAAATAACTAAATGCCAATATAACAACAGTCAGTGCAGGTTGTTCATGCATAGGTCTTCATGCATGCATGTTATAACCCCAACTCCCTCTTCTAACCAGCAGTTTCTCTCTCTCTCTGTAAGCATTTCATCACAGTTAGTATCAATATTTCACTATATCCCGAATAGTACTAGTGAGCTTTATTGTTCAGTTTTGTAGTCATTCATTCATTTCATCATTTATTTCTTTGGTTAGAATTAATAATAAAAAGATATAAGCAATGAAAACGCAATTCCTATTTTAAATTCTGGTTAGAATAGACTTTAACTGCACATCAGGTGGTTGGAAATGTTTGTTTTATTTTGTGTTCGCTGTAGATTAAATAAAGAAAACCACCACCTCTAGTTTAATATAGGCTAATAAAGGAAATAATATAAGTAAAATAATCCTATTAGAATTCTTGTAAGAAATTCTAACCAACTGAGTCAGCGCCCTCTGGTAGCAACTAGCACTAGTTGCTTGGAAACCTACAACTAATATTGTTTTAAAAATAATCTTATAAGTAAATCTAGTTTAATTTATAGTTAATAAGAATAGCTATAATTACAGTACTTCTAATTAAACATATAATCTCGATGAGAATTCAAAATACTGCATATTCGTGGAACTCTACAAGCCTTCCTTAGCAAGTTATGCAGTTTTTGTTTCCATTCGTAGTATGTCTAGTCTGTCCTGGTCCTGCAAAGGTCTGCTTCCTTTGAAATCTTCTTTACCACAGAGCTGCCTTGTACATATCTTTGGGATATAATTGTTTATGGACGAAGGATTCGACGCTATAAATTCTTTGGCAATCGGTCGAAAGTCTATGGGAATGTAAGTGCATGGGAGACAATACGAGGAGATAAATTATTCAGCCCTCGTCGGCTAGCTACAACTTATTGGCTATATGCAGCCAATAAGTTGTAGCTAGTGCAATCCAACGAGTTAAATACTTCGAATCTCCCTTACATTCTCCCCTTCAACGAATTCTACAAAATTACCTAGAATTAGCCAAAGAGCGGAGGTGACTTTCTACTATCGAATTGATATAAAGTAGCCAAATCTGCATTATCCCTGTGATGTCTTTAGAATTAATTCAATTTCCTACAAATTGATTTGGGCATTCGGTTAAACGAGAAAATGTTCAAGGAAATTGTGTCTGAAACATTCCTCCAATGGATTTCCAGATGAGTATCATATTTGATCATCAAAGGAGATGGATATAAAACCCTGTATTAAGGGAATTAGGTGAGAGCAATGTTTTGTTAATGGCGGATCGATGAATGCGATCAGCACTATGGATCTATAGAAATGTACACTATTTAATTAATTGTCGTTGAACAAACATTTCAATCATTTGGATTAGACATGTGCTATGTAAAACATTCTTACAATGGATGCCAAGAAATAAGCTGGTTAATATATTTCGATCAACTTAAAAACACACTGAAATCCTCAACATAGAAATAGTAATAGCATTAAGACATTAATCAGTTCTCCTCAGTTTTAGCCTAGTTGAAGGTTGAATACAGTTGTTGGCCAAGTTTACCCAATAACGAAAAAGTCTTTCAATTTACAAATGCAACCGCTGTATTCAAGATTTACCAGCAAATTTTAAGTAAAACAATTTTTATTTGTTGGCTCGCGTCAGATGGCCAATCAAGTCGCTATCAGGAGTATGTTTCGTCCATGTAAGCGCTGGTTCACACACGTCAAGTTTGTGAACCAGTGCTTGAGCAAGTCTTGAGTTTATATAAGAGAAAGGAGAGGAGATTGAAAAGATTTTCCTCTCTCTTCTTAAAACCCAAGGCTTGCTCAAGTAAACTTGAAGTTTTTGAACCAGCACTTACATAGACGCAACTTTCTCTTGATGTCAACTTGGCCATCTGATGAGAGCTAATAAGTAAAAATTGTTTTACTTAAGTGTGTGCTGTTATTAGGCTCAAGGGCAATTACAATAAGTGTTTACTTTACTAATTCCATTAGCATCATCACAAGATAATTGATGAATGTGTCTCATATCCATCTGCTTTCAAGACCAATTCCGAACAAGCGGAATTCGAAGGAGACTGAATAAAATTTCCTCTGTCTCTTCACTGGTGATTCGATGTATATGATGCTTAAATAGTGCGGGTTTCCTTAAATCCAATGTTTAAACTCTCCATAATCCCATTAGTGCTCTAGGATCGACGATTGAGTCTCATATTTATGCTTACTTTCCTACAATACTGTAGCTCTCTTGGAATCAATAAGATCGTGTGGTCGTTCGAATCAACTTTGTTTCAACAGGAATATAATGGCAACAAAATCAACTGGTTTAGAAATTTTACATTCCAGTATCCTAAGGACTCCCTTCTTTTGTTAGAGTAATCGGAATTGGAAGGAGACTGAAAACAATCATCTTTGTCTCTTCACTGTTGCATATCGATGAATGTGATTCGTAAGTAAGTCTGTGTTGTGGATATTTCAGGATCGATGACTGGGATTTCAAAGAGTCATCATGTTCAATAAGGAGTATGACTTCCCAAAAATTGCAATTTCTTTGTTGTTGCTCCGAAGTTGTTTAACTACAGTAAGGATATGGCAAATACACTATTCGTTGGGACTCGGATTCTTTAGTTATGTCAATGGAAGCTTAGGTAGGAAGAAGTAAAGCTTTGAACTAAACATGTATTTTAACAATACATTTATTGCAATGACAAATTATTGGAGATGATCATATTATTAAGATTGTATCTCTTATTATTCCCTTTCTTCATTCTCTTTAAGAACTTTCTTATGCCAATAAGTCTTTCGTCTGACTATCTCCTTCTTGGAGATCTTAAGGAGTTTAGTCAAATGTTATTCCATTTTCATTCAATATAACTGTCACTAATTTGACACCATTTGACCAGTAGAGATTCCGGAGCGAGCTGTTTTTCATATCTGGTAGTTAGAGCTGATCACCTTCATCCAACAATTTCTCCTGCCAGTTTGTGTATACTATAACAAAGACAATGATTTCAACAATATTGTGTGTTAAAATTTTTAAATAAAATGCGTGTGAATTTGTGGACACTAATGTGGTGATTTGTCTGTTTCTATTTGGTTTGCAAACATAAAGGAAATTATGCAAGTGGCATGTTTACTCGCGGTTTATGCCACATATTTGGCGAAATAAACACACAGCAAAAAGGGTGGCAAAAAGTCAGGCTATTTTTGCAACCACCGTAATGGTGAATACAATTCGTATGTGTACAACAATTGCAATTGTTTAATGATACCAGCAGTTAAGCAAGTAGTCAATGTATCCTTGGCTAACTCCAATTGTTAGATTTTGAGTCATTTGCCATGCATGTGCTCTTTGTAGTGTAGAGAGGAGTCAATTGGTTGCTTTATACCCCCAGGTAATCTAGTGTGAAGTGAATTGTCACTTAACTGTCTCTAAGTAATCTAGAGTGTACCCACTTTAAACGTTTACTTTGTACTGCACCAGCTATCAAACAGTCTCAGTGTAATCCAAACGGGTCAATTGGCCCCCTACTTAGGACTAGTTACGTAACTAGTGCGGGACAGCCTACTAGAACTGCTGGGATGTTTAAAATAGATTAGAAAAATGACCAGCGGGGAATCATGAATTTTATAATGATTGTGTTTGACCCTTTTAAGCATCAATATGGCGGGAAATCTATTAAACAACTAAAATTAATTGTAAATCCATTTCATGGTTAATTGAATTTTAAAACTGGAGTTGTTTGGAAAAAGATAAAAATCTAGCTTTTTCTTTGTTTCATTTGATTCTGTTTGCTGATATAAAATATTGATTTTGATTTTCGTTCTTCCATTGCTGTCCACTTAATGATTGTTGATGTTTATTACGTGTCTTGTATTAAACGCAATTTTCTTGTTTTTATCAAAATGTATATTGACAATAAAACTAGCTTGTGTGCCTTTGTTTGCCATTAAATAAGTATTAAATAAATGTTGAAATTACCCAAGGACACTGTCAGAAGATAACACTACCACCCTCCTCCTCCTCCTACTCCTGCTACTATCTAACATTTCACGTACTCATTTGTGTAAGCAGACCTATGCAGCGTTCACTATTAATTTCTTTTTAGTGGTTCGAAGTATTAAAACCCCAAAATCTATATTTACGATTATTGAAGTTTATGACGAAACATTTTCGTATCATTTTGTGACGCTTCATAAACATGTTGCAAATAATGTAAAAACCTACATGGAACATGAGGCACATGACACATGTATTTTGTTCAAACACAGAAATAATAATAATAATAATAAACTCATAGATATACATGGTGCAAAAAAGAAGAAAACCAATAAAGGAAACGGTAGCAAGGGAATGGTCAACGTTTCTAGACAGACAGGTGAAGGCAAGGGGGCCTTTGGAAAAGTAAAGCTGGAATGTATAGCTGATATATTTTAATACAAGATCTGGGTACGCAAGATATCTAGGGCTTTCTGAAAGTTATGTTCAACCCTTTTCCATGAGTGGCAAGGGCCACTCAAGGGAAATCAACTTTCCGTAGCCCCCAAATAACTTACCGGAGGTGGTTTTTTTATATTTTTTGAAAGCCAATGTCCTCCTCTACGTTTGGTTCATACATAATTTTGCAATAGGAGCGTTGACTTAGAGAGCGCGTTCGCCCTTTTTCTTTTCAACTCCTGCCCTGGATTTCAGTTTGCTGTCGACTGTAAATGTATTCGAATGCCATCATATCATTTTCCAAACACACATACAGTTATTGAAACACATTGTAGTCGTTAAGTTTCGAAAAGAAACGTCCAAAAGAGCAAAAAGAAATTACAATTGTATGATATTTTAGTGGTAATGGAAACACACACAACCTAACAAATAAAACACATACAAACACACATGTGTTTTAATACTAATACAAAGAAATTATTGTTCTTGTATTTACACAAGTCATAATTAGTGTGTGTGCCTTGCCTTGGTCCTTTAAGGGAGGCTGTTTTTGCAGAGAAAAACTAATGTTATTTTTCCTTAACCATTTGACCAGAATTGTAGAAATTCTATTATTTTATTACTTTAATGAATCCTCAATGTCCCCGTCTACAATTAAACACAAAACAGAACAGCAATTTTCATAAAATTTTCCTTGATTATTGATGAAATTTTTATTACAACATTATTTGCCTGGTGTGGTCTTAACAACTTTATGAGGCGTGTTACCCACATTGTAGCCAGAAATTCCATTAAGATTTCTTTGCTTTTATTACAAAGACGATTTACCTGTTTATTTGTTTCGTTTGCTTTTAATTACTTTAAAGTTTGTTTGGTCTTCTTTTTTGGATCTCGGTACACAAAACGAAAATTATTATTTTTTCTTACTTCGATTTCATGTTTAAGAACCATATAAAATAAAACTATATAAACAACTAAAAATAGCAAAACCTTAGCTGTGCTAGGAAATATGCAATAAATAATATTAGCAATAATGTATGTATGTATTATTTAGTATAGCATAGTTATAGGGGTAGGTAATTAAAAGAAATTACTTCATTAATATTGTACGTATAACATGATGTGTTGGGTTATAAATATTTTATAAAATGTTGTTGTACTTTCCTTGTACTATATTCTTTTTTTGTTTAGCAAATAAACACCATGCAGTGGTAATTAAGTGATAATGCAGATAACCTGTGTAAAATCGAAGGGTCAAGGTAGAATATCTCATACAAGAAGTAAGAGAATTCATATCATATGTTTGTAACAACTCGACATGGACTACATTTTCTAAAGAGCCGGAAGAACTCTCAAGTTGTTTCCTAATGTGTACCTACCTATTTTTGGATATATATTGTTCGGAAGACCTTTAAATTTTCATTATATCTCTTCCCAATTTTTGGAATAACAACTACTTTTAGCTGTCGTACTCTTCAGTTGGAAAATAGCTATGAGAGATACAAACTTTTAACATTTAGTGAAGCCAGGGAATAATGAAAACCATCCCATTTGTATGCATGCGTTTATATATTTCATTTAGTTAACTGTACAGGGAGTAACAGTTGTTCAGCGATTAGATTTCCTCTCAATCTAGAAAGATATCCTATTTCGGCACATTTCCCTATTATCTACATTTGTAACATTTGAAGGTTCTGCCTGCAAGTTAGTAATTCATTTAACATTTTATTTAACGTAAAATTGCTCCATGAGCTTCTTTTTGCGACCTTAAGCTCCTTTACATAATATAGGGAATTCCGAAAAGCATTGCCTTAGCTTCTGTAGAAGTTGTCAAAATGAAGAGGAGGATGGGAACATTTTTCATCTTCTTTGTCATTGCACAGCATTAGGAGATCTACTCATCAGGTTTCTGGGACATCGTTACTTAAATAATATTGCTGAGCTATCGGACATGAAGTTAGAATGCATCAATGCCTTCATTAGGAGTAGTAATTGGACACTCAAGTCAGACAGGGGAATCTTCCGTGACTTAATATCCGTCAAATTACTGGTGCATACTATTCTCCTCACTTCTCCTCCTCTGACCTCATTCCTCTTAATTTCTTCCACTCCTTTTTTCTATCTATATTTAATTTCTATAACACAAACAGACCTACTGTTTGGATCCAATTGAGCTGCTCTCTTTCCTGTCTCTACCATGCGGCTGCCTGTTAACCTAACCTAGCTTGGGACAGAAATCCAAAAATTTCTTAACCACTGGCATCCTATCGGTTTGTGTTTGAGGATCCCATTGATCTTAACATCAACATTCATATATGAGCTTCTTTTTGGAAACTTCTTTTAGTCCGAATTCCTCTATTAATTTCTTGCTTTGGGGATGGAAAACCTCAAACCTGCTTTTAGTGAAGGGTTTTCTCCATATTCTAATGAGCAGCTATAAAATCTGACTTTGGTGGCTTTCTACTTCTTTATGTTGCTTAGGGAGTTCAGAATTCCTGCTTACATGCCTTGGTTCAGCGACAAAAAACGTTAAATTCCGTAACAATGCTTTACTAAAGGTTTACTTCATATTCTTATATCCTTTCGTTTGTTTTTAAGATACCCATTGATCTTATAGTCAAAATTCCTTCCAGATCTGCTTTTAACCATTTTGGTAGCATTATGCTTATATGTGTAGCTTTGTGAGTTCAGAATTCCTTTGTGGATGCTGTGGTTCAAAGACAAAAAACTCTAAATTCCCTAATAATGTCCTTAGTGAAAGTTTGCTTCATATTCTTAAGATTATCGATGAAATCTTTAACTTCTGTCGCCCTTTTCGTTAGTTTTTAAGGATCTCATTGATTTTATAGTCAAAATTCCTTCATGATCTCCTTTTAATGACTTTGGTAGCTTTCTGCTGCTTTGTGTGACTTAGTGAGTTCAGATTTCTTGCTTGGATGCCTTGGTTCAGAAGCAAAAAAAACGTTATATTCCGTAACAATGATTTTAGTGAAGGTTTACTTCATATTCTTAAGAGCAGTGATCAAATCTTTAACCTCTGAGGTCTCCTTTTCTTTTATTTTTAGGGATCTCATTGATCTTATATTCAAAATTCCTTCATGATCTTCGTTTATCGTTTTTGGACTCGAAGATGTCATTGGACTCAGATGCTTTGGTTCAGAGACAGTTGGACACAGTTTGGGATACCATAGAAATTAGAGTGTTCAGAGTGCCGCCAAGGTTTTGATTTGGAGACAGGAAACTTAAATAACTAACAAATGGCATTAATAAAGGTTTTCTTTATATTTGAAAGACTAAAAGTCGAATACTCAACCACTCAAATCCCTTTCAGTTTTAGAATCCCATTGATGTTATCGCAAATTCCTTCATAATGTTCTTTTCAGTACTTATTTACCTAGACGAGAGACTTTTGTCTTATATTATGATGACCCTAGTCTAGGGACAGATAACTTGACATTATTTTCTTGTTTCTTAATACTCCAAATACTCCAGTATCCAATTGTGTTCACAGAAGGATCTTCTATTCCATACACTCCATTTGATGAACGCCTGAGTCGTACTCACTGAACAGAAAATATGATTTAAGCTCAGCATTATATTGTCTGCAGCCTGAGAATAGGATGACTATTCATGGTCTCAACAAGAGACAATTCTACACTAGGAATTTGTATAGTGAGATTGGGAAACCTTAAAAATCCGAGTCTACTACCCACGATTCCTGGTTAACGTCTATATCTAGGTCGTTCAAAGCTAGAAGAATATAAAGATTGTCTGCGGAACATTTTGAGTGCTACCTATTAGTCTGCTCGATTTTCAGTGTCCTTAGTGGGGTGTGAAGGGTCTTAAGTAATCAGCATACAAATGAGCAGATCGATGGACTCTGAATCTGAAAGTTAAGACCGGCACATCCTACCGTTGGCGTTCCCCTTCAATTGATTATCATATTTGACGAGCGCTTTAAGGATGTTATTGCAGATTTGTGTAGGTTAGGTTCACAGGTAGCCGTCCATTGATTGTTCCCATTGTGTTACCTGAGGTAGAGAAAAATAAAGAAGATAAGAGAGAAAGAAGTAAAAAGAAGAGTAAAGGCTATAAGTTTAGTGATAAGTTTAATGAGAGTGGGTTTAATAAGAGAAAGTTTAGATAGAATTTAAAGGACCTAGAGTTGAGAAGAAATTTAGAGATCGCAGATGATTATGCGACAGATACGGGGATCACTATGAGGTGCCATTTGCATGCCCGGTCTAATTAACCATCTGCTTTTCCTAATAAAGGCATCTATACACCTTAATTTCTTCCCAGATAATTCGGAGAGGTTGCTAAAGGATCGTTGGCTTAAAAGTCATCACCTGATTATAGTCAAGAAGGTCTTCCTTGGTACCTCGATTAGACACGTAAAATAAAAGACTATCGGACTAGAGAAATATAATTGTAACTATTCATTGCAGCAACTTAGATTCTCAGCACCGTTACTACAACCATTCCTTTTCTTTCCTGGAAAGTATGCAACACTTTTTAACAAACTTTTACCATTCAATTAAACTGAAGAAATTTGGTATATTTTTACAATTGAATTAAATAAAATCATGTCACAATTATTTTTAAACAATCTACAAATTTTCCCAATAAAAAATCCCTAAAAACAAACCTTAAATTAAACTCAATTATTTGCCCTATTTCTTTTTAGAAATAAAAAAAATTGAAATCTTAAATTCTATGAAAAAAATGTAAAACCAATGACTTTTTAGCTTTCTAATGCCCCTCATGCTCTGGAACTGCTGTGGAGTGTAAGGATGTCAAGTGGTGTCTGTAGTCGAGCTTATCAATACGCCAAAATCATGACTGTTTACCATTTGACATTTGTATGGTTTTCCAGCTCCCCCTTCCTTTCCTTGTCTTGGATACTTACTACTCCTTAAATTTAAATTGTATTTTTATATGTCATTATCTAAGACATCTATTTGTTTGTGTAGGAAATAATATTGCCATTGTTAAGGACAATTTTTTTCCTATTTGTTTCTTATAGATTTAAGATTTTTTCCTGTCTTTGGGGTTGGGGGTAAAAAAAGATCTTAGATTTGTTTATGTATTATGTTAAGGGACAAATTTTTATGTTTAACTAATGATTCCAATTCATTGAATTGTAAAATTGTTTGTTTTCTTTGAGACATTATAACGCCAACTGGAGCAGTAATTGTGGTGGCTCTTAAACACGCGGGGATAAAAGGTCGAAAAAGAAAGACTTTAAGAGTCTTAAATACATTCAAAACAATTCAAGTGTTTTCTTTATATTGATTCTAAAGCACATAAATTCCTATTTTTTCTGGGAAAATGAAAGTTGAAATGAAAAAATTTAAATCAAGTCATCCCTAAATCGTAATAACTTTTAGATAGAGAAGTAGAGAACTTATTAGAGTTAAAGCTTTATATTTTAGTTTGAGCTTCTTTTAGCTACGATCTCAAGAACTTATTGGAATTAAATCTTCACGATAAATACAATTTTATTTCAATTTCAAAACTATTCTTTAGAAATCTTTCATGCATGTGTATGAGCTGAAACAAGCTAATTTTAAACTTCTATAAATACAAAAATATTAACAATTAAGATGGTAGACATCAGATAATCTCAACTCGTACGTTTTAACCCTGACATTCAAACTAAATAAAAAGCAAAAGTGTAAAATTAACGACTTTAAATTTTAAAAATAAAATTTAACTTCACAAGAAGCAGAAAAGCATGATTGTGGTCAACTATTAATAAGCTGAAGCGAGTTGCAGTAGTGTGAAAATGTTTATTGAATTCTGGGAATATAAAACAAGAGAGAATGATATCTTTTGTTTTAAATTTAAACAACAAATAAAACCGCTTTTGATGTTTGATTTTGTTTAAATTAAAACGATTGTTGGCGGAATAAAAAGGAGAGGAGTTACAATCTGAAGATCAAGCTGATTTTTATGGTTGTAAAGAAATAAAAATTTAAAGGTGTTACACAGAAGACTACTGTGGAAGTAATAAATAGAACAGAACTAGACAGAACTAGAACAGAACTAGAACAGAACTAGAACAGAACTAGAACAGAACTAGAACAGAACAGAACTAGAACAGAACTAGAACAGAACTAGAACAGAACTAGAACAGAACTAGAACAGAACTAGAACAGAACTAGAACAGAACTAGAACAGAACTAGAACAGAACTAGAACAGAACTAGAACAGAACTAGAACAGAACTAGAACAGAACTAGAACAGAACTAGAACAGAACTAGAACAGAACTAGAACAGAACTAGAACAGAACTAGAACAGAACTAGAACAGAACTAGAACAGAACTAGAACAGAACTAGAACAGAACTAGAACAGAACTAGAACAGAACTAGAACAGAACTAGAACAGAACTAGAACAGAACTAGAACAGAACTAGAACAGAACTAGAACAGAACTAGAACAGAACTAGAACAGAACTAGAACAGAACTAGAACAGAACTAGAACAGAACTAGAACAGAACTAGAACAGAACTAGAACAGAACTAGAACAGAACTAGAACAGAACTAGAACAGAACTAGAACAGAACTAGAACAGAACTAGAACAGAACTAGAACAGAACTAGAACAGAACTAGAACAGAACTAGAACAGAACTAGAACAGAACTAGAACAGAACTAGAACAGAACTAGAACAGAACTAGAACAGAACTAGAACAGAACTAGAACAGAACTAGAACAGAACTAGAACAGAACTAGAACAGAACTAGAACAGAACTAGAACAGAACTAGAACAGAACTAGAACAGAACTAGAACAGAACTAGAACAGAACTAGAACAGAACTAGAACAGAACTAGAACAGAACTAGAACAGAACTAGAACAGAACTAGAACAGAACTAGAACAGAACTAGAACAGAACTAGAACAGAACTAGAACTAGAACAGAACTAGAACAGAACTAGAACAGAACTAGAACAGAACTAGAACAGAACTAGAACAGAACTAGAACAGAACTAGAACAGAACTAGAACAGAACTAGAACAGAACTAGAACAGAACTAGAACAGAACTAGAACAGAACTAGAACAGAACTAGAACAGAACTAGAACAGAACTAGAACTAGAACAGAACTAGAACAGAACTAGAACAGAACTAGAACAGAACTAGAACAGAACTAGAACAGAACTAGAACAGAACTAGAACAGAACTAGAACAGAACTAGAACAGAACTAGAACAGAACTAGAACAGAACTAGAACAGAACTAGAACTAGAACTAGAACTAGAACAGAACTAGAACAGAACTAGAACAGAACTAGAACAGAACTAGAACAGAACTAGAACAGAACTAGAACAGAACTAGAACTAGAACAGAACTAGAACAGAACTAGAACAGAACTAGAACAGAACTAGAACAGAACTAGAACAGAACTAGAACAGAACTAGAACAGAACTAGAACAGAACTAGAACAGAACTAGAACAGAACTAGAACTAGAACAGAACTAGAACAGAACTAGAACAGAACTAGAACAGAACTAGAACAGAACTAGAACAGAACTAGAACAGAACTAGAACAGAACTAGAACAGAACTAGAACAGAACTAGAACAGAACTAGAACAGAACTAGAACAGAACTAGAACAGAACTAGAACAGAACTAGAACAGAACTAGAACAGAACTAGAACAGAACTAGAACAGAACTAGAACAGAACTAGAACAGAACTAGAACAGAACTAGAACAGAACTAGAACAGAACTAGAACAGAACTAGAACAGAACTAGAACAGAACTAGAACAGAACTAGAACAGAACTAGAACAGAACTAGAACAGAACTAGAACAGAACTAGAACAGAACTAGAACAGAACTAGAACAGAACTAGAACAGAACTAGAACAGAACTAGAACAGAACTAGAACAGAACTAGAACAGAACTAGAACAGAACTAGAACAGAACTAGAACAGAACTAGAACAGAACTAGAACAGAACTAGAACAGAACTAGAACAGAACTAGAACAGAACTAGAACAGAACTAGAACAGAACAGAACTAAGACTGAACAAATGTCTTAGCCGTTGTCTAGTTTTATATCTCTTCTGTAGTCTAAAATCCCTTGTATAATCATCGTCTTTACTCATTGCTATAATGTCATAATCTTTTCCTAATGCCTTGTAGTTTATTTTGGAAAAACAAACCAAAAATAATGACCAACAAATATCGAATAAATTAAACAAACAAAACCACAACAGATTTTTATAGAAAATCAAACAATTACTAAGCAAAACACTTTCTCTCTATATCTCTCCCACAGCCCCTAAAAGCAGTCCATTGTTTGTGTTTAATAAGCTTTTCCTGGTAACAAACAACAGTGTTTCAATAATTGGTTTGGGGTTAATTTTTGTGTAAAACATTCTATTTAAAATTTTTTTGGTAGCTACAAATATTTTCTGTTTAACTTAGTGATAAAGTTAAACAATTTAAGGAATTGATGTTGTTGATGTTGTCTTGCCAAAATTCCATGTTTATACTTGAGTCAACAAAAGAAATTTTGCTGGCCTTACCCAGTCCTTTGCCTTTAAGAGGCTGTGTATGTTTACACTTTGGCTTTTTGCATATTTAAACTTTGATTTTTCCCACTGACCTTTGTGTAGAGTAAACAAGACCGACTGATAGACAGACTAGTGTAACATAACAAAATTGTGTTTGAAAATTTCAAAGTCAATTTAACTGGCAATTAATGCAGATTGCTTTAAAACGGCAGCAACATCATCCTTGACAGCTTTTTGAAACCTCAACCAAATGTGTTTTTGTTGTTCAACTTTGATTATATTCTCTATATTCATTGATGACATGTATCTGCAGCTAGTATTCTCACTAAATGTTGTTGCTGCTACTGTTTATTTTGTTTGTTTTTTCGTTGTCCCCAGGGTGTCATCTGTATTAAACATTTTGCCGCGTTGCTAGACTTGTTGTTTTGATTGCATTTACTCCTTCCTTTCTTTTAGCCAACTTTATAACAGGCATTTTCCCCATATAGATTCCATATTTAGTTCGAATGCTTGTTAGTTACATCAATTGCCATCATGATAATCATCTGTAACAGCATCATCAACCTGTGTTATTGCCTTTTTAGCCTCAGTTTCAGACTACAAAACCATTTCAATGTGTATTCGTTAATGCTGGCCCCATTCATTCATTTTGAGGTGTTTGATTGGATTTTCAATTATTCATTATTATTGGTTGCAATTTCCAACACAACACATTTTAAATACATAAGTATACAAACATCTAATACAGAGATACTGATTCGAATGCTCTTCTGTCTCTCACACAACTCTGGACAATGTTGTAGGAATGTAGAGAGACTATACTGCTTAGCATATGGAAGGTGATGATGATGTTGATGGTCTTCTTACTGTATTAAAGGGAAATGAACAAATAAGACAGTGGAAGGCTAAAGTAATAGGTCTGAAATAAACTGGAAACGAAACTAGAGACGAGATTATAGACGAGACTATAGACGAGATTATAGACAAGACTAGATGCGAGACTAGAGGCTAGACAAGAGACGAGACTAGAGACGAGAATAAAGACGAGATTAGAGACGAGACTAGAGACGAGACTAGAGACGAGACTAGAGACGAGACTAGAGACTAGAGACGAGACTAGAGACGAGACTAGAGACGAGACTAGAGACGAGACTAGAGACGAGACTAGAGACGAGACTAGAGACGAGACTAGAGACGAGACTAGAGATAGACGAGATTACCGAGGAGAAGACTGACGATTAGAGACGAGACTAGAGACTAGCTTAGAAACGAGACTAGAGACGAGACTAGATATGAGACTGGAGACGAGACTGGAGACGAGACTAGAGATAGACGAGATTACGGAGGAGAAGACTGACGATTAGAGACGAGACTAGAGGCGAGACTAGAGACGGGCTTAGAGACGAGCTTAGAGACGAGGCTAGAGACGAGACTAGAAACGAGACGAAACTATTGACGAGAATAGAGGATGGACCAGAGAAAGGACTATAGATGAGACTAGAGAAGAAACTAGAGACTAGACTACAGACGAGACTACATACGAGACTACAGACGAGACTAGAGGCGAGACTAGAGACGAAATGTATAGCCGTTCTCATTCTGCACTTTTCATTTTAGCCACCACTGTTTGTATTTACAATTTAGCTGGAGCATGAGTTTTGGTTTTTAGTGTTAACATTTACATTTGAATTGATTGTGTTTTGTTTTCATATCATCAAATAGACTTTTACTCACACATTTACACAACTCTCACTTAAATAGCAAAACACAACTAAGTCGAGCTACTGCAGGGCAACATTTTAATGTTCAAACAGACTTGTTGGTTATTTTTTGCAATTTTCCAACACATCAATTTCGATTGCAACATTAAAAGGAATTTTTAATGATCAAAAATGGAAATTAAAAGGAAAAATCTACTGAAATCAACAGCAGCAGCAATTTGAAATTAACGGAAATTTCATTAAACATTAAAAAATATTTTTACAGATTTTTTTTATTTTAATTAAAATATTTATTTGTGTGTTGGAGCAAAAAAAAATAAGAACTACAAACAAAACATGATGTTTAATAAAAACCTTTAGAGGTTTAGACAAATCTTACACCCCTCCCCTTTCTAGGAAATGGTTTATGAAAAAAAGGAAATTAAAATAAAAGAATTTTGAGGCAAAAATTGTAAAAAATTCAAGTGCTTTTGGCGTTTTTTTTCTTTCTGAAAACAAAAAAAGGTCAAACTTTTTGTATGCAAGAAAAAAATCTATTGGTTTTCCCGAAACAAAAAAATAAAACTGCATAAATATTTGTAAAACAAAAGTTTAGCATAATTTATGGCTAAGAAAACCCTGAAAAAACAATGTAAAAAAATGTGAAGAAAAAAAAACTAGAAAAACTTTTACTTGCCAGCACCATAAAAGATATTTTTTGGAAAAATCCCATCTTTAGTGCATTTTAATGTTAAATGGTTTAACAAGAAATTTATTAAAAAGAAATAAAGAAAAAAATATTAAACATTCTACTATAAATAAAGATTTTAAGCACAGCCCTAAGGTAGGCAGTAAATTATTTAAAATAAAAGGTTACAATGAGACAATTTTAGGGCCTTGAGTTAGTAGAGATCTAAAAATAGTCTAAATTACTAATATAAGCTGCTAGTGCAAAATTTTCTCTCCTTAACTTCCTGACATCCAAATGACCTTTAATGAGTTTTTTCCAAAACATATTTATTACACTCACGTTTCACTATTCCCTAATATTTATTAGCCTTTTGGGTATTCATTAGCTACTAATGCTCCACATATGTAAGACAAACGCTCGTCAAAAGCCAGGCTACATGGCCCACATTTCAAATGTCAATATTGACAAACAACTGTCATCATATGTAAGAAATCGAACCATAATACCCAGGTTTTTGATAATAAATCAAACTAACAAACACAAATAATGAAAATTTATATGGAAAATATAGAAAAAAAACACAAGAATACCGTTTCAAAATGGAAAAACATTTGTCTAACAGAAAAAGAAAAAAATCTAATATAAAAATGGCAGAGCAAGCGAATACAGATATAATGATGAAACTAATGAAAGTCACTCGTAAAATTGACACATAAATAATGACAAGGACATTAGGCTTCATAGCAGGACTCAAAACAAACAAAGAAAAATGGTCAAAAGACACCTTAGAATACATTACACACAGTTACATATCTACACACATTTATAAGGAGGGTTGTTTAAAAAACATTAGAGCTGTTTTCTCACTCGTATGTGACATAAATAAAAATTTTAAAATATTTTTTAAAATCCTTTGACATGTTCTGCACGATTTCATATTAGAAAATTATACATAATACACTATTTTGAAATCCTATTCGAAACATGTCAAAATATTTCTTTTTTCTTTCGGTTACATGTTGTTTTTTGAAAGAGTTAGAAAAATGACAAATGATTTTTTATGATTTGTTAAGGCTTTAAAAAAAATGCTAAAGTTTGAAGGGAAGTTAAAGGAAAATTATTGGGTAGGAGATAAACTATAGAAGAGATTATGGGCGAGATTTTGGATGAGACTTTAGACAGGACTATGGACGAGACTATAGATGAGACTTAGGACAAAACTTTGGAGGAGACTGTAGACATGAATATGAAGAGACTTTTGACTAGACTTTTGACGAGACTATAGACGAGACTATAGACGAGACTATAGACGAGACTATAGACGAGACTATAGACGAGACTATAGACGAGACTATAGACGAGACTATAGACGAGACTATAGACGAGACTATAGACGAGACTATAGACGAGACTATAGACGAGACTATAGACGAGACTATAGACGAGACTATAGACGAGACTATAGACGAGACTATAGACGAGACTATAGACGAGACTATAGACGAGACTATAGACGAGACTATAGACGAGACTATAGACGAGACTATAGACGAGACTATAGACGAGACTATAGACGAGACTATAGACGAGACTATAGACGAGACTATAGACGAGACTATAGACGAGACTATAGACGAGACTATAGACGAGACTATAGACGAGACTATAGACGAGACTATAGACGAGGCTATAGACGAGACTATAGACGAGACTATAGACGAGACTATAGACGAGACTATAGACGAGACTATAGACGAGACTATAGACGAGACTATAGACGAGACTATAGACGAGACTATAGACGAGACTATAGACGAGACTATAGACGAGACTATAGACGAGACTATAGACGAGACTATAGACGAGACTATAGACGAGACTATAGACGAGACTATAGACGAGACTATAGACGAGACTATAGACGAGACTATAGACGAGACTATAGACGAGACTATAGACGAGACTATAGACGAGATTATAGACGAGACTATAGACGAGATGAGACTATAGACGAGATGAGACTATAGACGAGATGAGACTATAGACGAGATGAGACTATAGACGAGATGAGACTATAGACGAGACTATAGACGAGACTATAGACGAGATGAGACTATAGACGAGACTATAGACGAGACTATAGACGAGACTATGACGAGACTATAGACGAGACTATAGACGAGACTATAGACGAGACTATAGACGAGACTATAGACGAGACTATAGATGAGACTATAGACGAGATGAGACTATAGACGAGACTATAGACGAGACTATAGACGAGATGAGACTATAGACGAGATGAAAGTATAGACGAGATGAGACTATAGACGAGATGAGACTATAGACGAGATGAGACTATAGACGAGACTACAGAAGAGATTCAATAGACGAGACTGAAATAAACTGCTGACGAGCATATAGAGGAGACTAAAGAGGACAGTAAAGGACAATTCGGCAGAGTAATATATAAAAAAGTAAAGAGAGGCTGGCAGCTTGCTGACATGACAGATGATTATTTCCCTTACTTAATAATACACAAATCCTTAGTTTCCAAATGTAGACTTTTTGCTACTTATTTTTCAAAATTTCACCTTTATAATAAACATTACTAAATGAAACAGTATTTATGAGGATATAACTTACATACACAGGCAAACACATGTGTAAATATGTAAAATTGGCGTATGTGTGTGTCAGTGTAAAAATATGACATTTATTTGAATTTATAGATGTCATCATACATACGTTTGTCATTTGTATTTGTCGAAGATGTCGCAAACACATTTTGAATGTGTTTCGTTGTTCCTTCAAAGGTTTGTTTCAATCAAACATTTATTTGTTTTCTTTTTTTGGTTTCCACCATTGCTTGCTGTTTGTCACTGTCATTAATATTTATTAATTTTTTATGCTTTTGCTATTTTAATATTCTGCAATGGAAATGAAAATCTATAAGTAAAAAGAAATTATATGAATTTAGTTAGAAAGGTCTACCTACATTGAAGTTTGTGTTATATAATGATATTTTTGTTTTTGTCATCAATATTATTCTACATTTACTGGAGATACTGTGTGTTGGAAGTAAATATGTAACCAGTTATTAGAAGTACATTGTGTTTAGTGGGAGAGCAGAGTATGTATTTCCTTTTTACTTCGTTATGGGTGCTTAAATCACTCTTAGAGTATTAGTGGCTTTTATCAGACGAAAATCTCATTCCCTTTTACAAATACAAACACACATCCACATGTAGTATTTCTATATGTATTTGAATGTATATGTGGTGTAACTGTTTATTATGCATGTAAGTATATGTGTGGATATGTGCATTTGTATTTGTTAGTTCTGGTTTGTTTGCTCTAGATATTGATGTTACTGTGAGCCTGAGCCTTGTGTCGTGAGGACCATGTTCTCGTGGCTGTTCCTGCTGTTGGGAGGTGGTTGATTTTTGCATGTATTTGATAGATTAGTTGTGTCTGTATTAGAAGACATCATGTCATCTACAGTTAGAGTAACTCCTCTTTTGCTTATTCACATTTTCTATGTGTGTAAAATCTATAAATGAACTTGTTAGACGTGTTTGGAATAATTAACCCAACAAAAATTTAATATTAATGAATTTATTTATGGATTTTAGAGCTGAGGAAAAAAAATCAATGAAATTTATTATTTACATATAGTAAACTGTCTTTGAAAGTCTAAAAATTCACAAGAAATATGAATTTTTAAGAATTTTAGCTGAAAAGCATAATATTTTATATTGTTTACATAGTTGACCTAACGTAAAATGTGGGTAAATAACGTCATTAATCTTAAAAATTTGGGGATTTGTTATTTATAAAATAATTTTACATTGCTTACATTATGTAAAGTTAGGGTAAACAATAAAACATTCAAATATTTTTTGGAAAATTTACGTTTTCGAAAATATAATTTTTTAGATGGTGTCAAGTAAAGGTAAACTATGTAAATAAAAAATTACTTAAAGGTATTCGCAAAAAATATATATTTTTGACTGCTTTCCTAACTATTTCCTTTTTTTACATTGTTTACATGAGGTAAACTTTAGGTAAACAATTGTAAATTTGAACATTTCTTTCAAAATGAAAATTTTGAAGTATAAGGTTTTCAAAATTATATTGTTTTTACATTGTTTACATCATGTAAAATTAAGGTAAACAATGTAAATATTTAATTTCTTATTGGTATCCACAGGAAATATATTTTTAGTCAGCTTTCCTTACTACATACTCTATTTTACATTGTTTACATAATGTAAAATCAAGGTAAACTGCAGTAAATTTAATCATTTAATGCAAAATACAAAAATAAAAGCATAAGGTTTTCAAAATTATAAATGTTTACATTGTTGACATCAAGTAAAATAAAGGTAAACAATGTAGATATTTAATTTCTTAATGGTATAAACAGAAAATATATTTTTAGATAGCTTTCCTTAGTACCTACTATATTTTACATTGTTTACAATATGTAAAATTAAGGTAAACAATAGTAAATTTAAACATTTAAAGTAAAATACAAAAATAAAAGCATTACATTTAAACAATCCTTTATTTTACATTGTTTACATGAGGTAAACTTTAGGTAAACAATAGTAAATTTTGAACATTTCTTCCAAAATGTTAATTTTAAAGTATAAGCATTTTAAAATTATAAATTTTTACATTGTTGACATCATGTAAAATAATGGTAAACAATGTAGATATTTAATTTCTTAATGGTATCCACAGAAAATATATTTTTAGACAGCTTTCCTTAGTATCTACTCTATTTTACATTGTTTACATAATGTAAAATTAAGGTAAACAGCAGTAAATTTAAACATTTAAAGTAAAATACAAAAATAAAAGCATAGGTTTTCAAAATTATAAATTTTTACATGGTTGACATTGTGTAAACAATGGTAAATTTTAACATTTCTAGCTAAATGTAAATCTGAAAGCATAAGCATTTTCAAAATTATGAATTTTTACATGGTTGACATCATGTAAAATAAAGGTTAACAATGTAAATATAAAATTTCTTAATGGTATTCACAGGAAATATATTTCTATGATAGTTTTCCCTACAATTTAATTTATTTTACATTGTTTACATAAGGTAAACTTCAGGTAAACAATGTAAATTCAAAATTATTTAATGTAAAGTTAAGGTAAACAGCAGTAAATTAGAAAAATTAAAGTAAAATACAAGTAAGAGAGCATCTTATATACCCTTCACCAAATTATTCTTTAAAATAAAAGTTTTAAATATTTTTAAGTAAACAAAATAAAAAAAATTTCAAAATTTTTTTTTAATTTTTTAAAAAATTAAAAAAATTTTAATTTTAGTTTTTTTAAAAAATTAAATTTTTGGAAGAAGTTTAAATATATTTGTAGGTAAACAAATTTAAATTTAATTTTTTTTTTTTTTTTAAAAAAATTTATCGAAAAAAAATTAAAAATGTTTAAAAAAAATTATTTTTTTTGAATGTGTGTAATCACGGATTATATTCCTTTTTCCATTTCTTACACTATTTTCCGACTTATAGCTTCTTTTTAATTTTCAGTTAATTTTTATATGAAAAATCGATCACAGATGATCGGTCTTTTTTCATTTGTTTTAGTTAATTCTCAGATGTACAATAGATTTTTGGTTAAAAACATAAGTGATCGCTATGATCATCCTTTTTTCATTTCACCACTATTTACTTTCAGTTAATCTTTATATGAAAAATCGATTTTTGGTTCAAAATAAAAGTGATCACAGATTATCGACTTAAAGCCAAGTTTATGTTTTGGATCATTTTCATTTGAAAATTTAGTTTTTGTTTAAAAATATAATTGATCGCAGATTATTATCCTTTTTTATGTATAAAAGTTTAAAATTATGAATTGTACTCCTAAAAGTATGCACTACTTTTCTAAAAACCCTTTAAATTAGGCTTTAATTGTGTTTATTTGTTTATTTTCTAAACATAATA
The DNA here is from genome assembly GCF_958450345.1 of Calliphora vicina. Taxonomy (NCBI): domain Eukaryota; kingdom Metazoa; phylum Arthropoda; class Insecta; order Diptera; family Calliphoridae; genus Calliphora; species Calliphora vicina. Next base: position 120,530,448 of record NC_088783.1, read on the forward strand.
TTTGTTTTTGTAGCTATTTCGTTTTTTTGTTTTTCTTTTACATTTAAACTATTCACGTTATAGCTGTTTATTTTATCATGATTTATTAACGAATCAATATTTAAATATCATAGCAAATTTACATGGTTTTCTACGTGTGGCTGAATTGTAGCGGTTCGATAAAGATCTTTAGACATGTGACCAGCAATTGTTGTTGGCATTTGGCACACAATGTCCTAAAACCCATAACCGCATTAGTAAAACAAGCAAACGAAATGGAATAAATAACGAAAATAAAACCGATAAAACTATAATAAGGGCGTTTGTTATTTTTTTGTTTTAAATATCAACAATAATATAAAAATACTCTAATGACTTGGCAGTTTATAGATTTTTTATTTTAATAACCCTTTTTTTGCTAACTCCAGCAAAATTGGGGACCTGGCAGTGTTGACGATTAAAAAAAAATAAAAAAAAAAATAAAAAAAAAATTTAATGTTAAAAACATGACACATTTTTTTTCATTTGAGTTTTGTGTAATTTCTGCACAATATAAATTTGAATTTTATATGAAAACTATAGAAAACACGCTAACATTACAATTGACCATTTTATTGGAGCCATAAACAAGTATTAATGGTCTGTCTACCCATGAGTTTGAAAGGGAGAGGGTGGAGGGAAACCAATTGTTTTGAATATTTATTATAGAAAACTCCCAGTTTTATTTAAATGTTTGATTTCTCTTGCCATATAGTTATTATATTTTTTAACAATTTCCACACGAATTGTTGATTAGTATTATCGATAAGCTGAGTTTTTGTGGAAAACTACTACAAATACATGGCATGCCAGGTTGATAAAGAAAAAAACTAAAGCATATTTTAAGGGGGTTAGGTTTGTTTGATTTAACAAAACCGAATAATAAACCAACAAAAACAAAATTTTTGCTATCGATTTGATGGTGGCTTTTAATTCTTTAGTATTGTGTTTGTTTTTTTCTAAAGTAACAATAAAACACACACAATTGTTGCTTAGTCATGAATGCGAAAAATTATGAGCGATCGACACGCAATTTGTAAATCGTTAAATCGCTGCTATTCGTTTGAGTAAACCACCGCAAAACACAAATCATTTTTTTTGTTTTTTTTTTTTTTTTTGGTGAGCCCTTAAAATAGGCAACATTTTATTTATGCAGTTGTTGGTTGGCATTTAATAATTTTTCCATTTTGAACTGTGCTTAAAGTAGCATTGGGTATTGTGTTGCATTACTTTAGGGGCAGACATACAATTATAGATGTTTAATAATACCCTTTTGTCTATGCAACAAATTTTCAAATATGTTTGTTGATTTTAAGGGGCTTAAAGCAAAAATAACATGACATTTATTATAACAACAATGATAAATGATAAAATCAATTTTGAGGGAAATTTGTTACAAGGGGGTCAGAAGTAGGCGATAAATTTAATCACAAAGAAACAAAAAATTTGTTAAAAAAAAAGTAAATTATTTTGAGACTAAAAGTAGGCAATGGATTTTACATAAACATTACGGGTTCTTGGGTTATTCTCGAATGACTCGAGTTACTTTAACAAAGGCTGTCATTTTCAGCAATAACTCTTAAATGTTTGCCATTGGAGCAGCAACTTTGCCCCTAATGGTCCACGACTGAATTTAATTAAATTCCGAACCATTCGAACCGCACCAATCACTATCTCAGCAACAGCATTAACAATAACCATTGTCATTTACAGCCTCGATTGCATTTCCGTGATCTTAAGCTATATTCCCATTGAAGGTTAGCTGATCTTAAATATTTTTAAGAGTTTGACAAATAGATCCAACAAAAATGTTGCCTACTTTTAGGCGTTGTTAAATTATTTTTATCATTGGAAATATTTTCTAGTTATTAGTTTTATCCAGATTATCAAAATTTGTTGCCTACTTTTAGGCATAAATAAAAAAAAACATTTCAAACAAAAACCATAGCATATCTTTGGGCTTAATTATTGAGTTTTCTTTAATATGCTTAAATTTAATGTAATTTCTTTAATCTCAAACATCTTCTAGACTTCCCCAAACCACTATTTATTAACCATTGTCATTTACAGCCTCGATTGCATTTCGGTGATCTTGAGCTGTATTCCCATTGAAGTTTAGCTGATCTTAAATATTTTTAAGTGTCTGAATAATTGATTCAACAAAAATGTTGCCTACCTTTAGGTGTTATTAAATTAATTTTCCAATTTGAAATATTATCTCGTTATTAGTTTTATACAGATTTCCAAAATCTGTTGCCTACTTTTATTCATAAGTAAAAAAGTATTTCAAACAAAAAGTATAGCATATTTTTGGGCTTAATTATTGAGTTTTCTTTAATATGCTTAGAGTTAATGTAATTTCTTTAATCTCCAACATATTCTAGACTTCCCAAACCACTATTTATTAATTACTGTCATTTACAGCCTCGATTGCATTTCCGTGATCTTGAGCTGTATTCCCATTGAAGTTTAGCTGATCTTAAATATTTTTAAGAGTTTGACAAATAGATCCAACAAAAATATTGCCTAGTTTTAGGTGTTCTTAAACAAATATTATAATTGGAAATATTGTCTCATTATTAGTTTTATACAGATTTCCAAAAAAACTGTTGCCTACTTTTAGGCATAAGTAATAAAGCATTTCAAACAAAAACCATAGCATATTTTTGGGCTTAATTATTGAGTTTTCTTTAATATGCTTAAAGTTAATGTAATTTCTTTAATCTCCAACATCTTCTAGACTTCCCAACCAACTATTTATTACCACAGAAACCAATATGATTTTATTATTGTATATTTTCATCATCATTATTCATATGAAAAGCATTAACAGCCAACACTAGCAGTAGTAGCTGTAACATTATCATTAAGAGTACATATTGAAATCTTCTTTCTATACATTCAATATTAGAGATAATATAATTTGATAAAAAGCATATATATTATTTGTGGTATTTGTTGGATATTTCTCAGCATTAAAGTATGCTTTACTATTTATTTATGTTGTTATCCTTATTAAATCATTATTTCAAGAAGTCTTAATATTTTAAGACCTCATACTGTCAGTTAGTATAGATGTTACTTGCCAGCAAATACATCAAAGTGAAAAATACTTTTGTTGTTTGTTTTTTTTTGTTGTCTACATATTATTAGATTTCTTGCTATTCTATTTTGATATTTGCAATTGTCTTACAGTAAAACTAACAATTTATCTTAAGGCACCTTTAGAGACTCATGTGTGTGTTTTTTGGGTAAAAGTTCATTTGATTGTCTACTGTCAACTATGGCCTTAAGGTTATATATGGCCTTTGGAAAATCCCTTAGAATTCACTCATTAATAAAGATTTCTGTGATAATAAACGCCAAAACATATGTGTACTGTGCTGTCATTATATGTATAATAGCAAAGAAGCTGAACGCTAAATTTATTTTTCAAAAAAGTTTTAGCTTTTCTTTGATATGATTTTTTGTTAAAAATTTGTTCTAAAATAATTTTTTATATGACTGCAAATGGAATATATTGGTTTAAGTTTTAGGGGTTGTTTATAGCAGTGTTTTTATTCAAACATTGTTCATTGACATTTGTTCATTTCTAATCCCTTTTTATGTATTTTTTGTGCTTCTCTACTTCAAAATCATTAAACTAGAAATGACCTAATGACCACAAAGGCGCCCTTTATGGTAGTTTTTTTTCTAGCTTTTTTTGGAATGCATGTGACATGAATTTTTAATTTATGATTCATTCAAAGATAATATATGGTTAAATTGAAAACTCTAAATGAGATCAGACAATATACAACAAAATTATAAAAAGAGAAAAAAAAATAAAACCTCAAAGTCTGTGAATTTGGAAAAAGTTTTGCTATTATTTCCTAGATGATGTACTTTTGCTACTCAGACAACAATTTTTATTATAAATTTGAAATTTTTCTTTTAAATTTTTTGTTAATTTTCTTTAAAATATTTTTTATTTATTTTTCATTTTAAATATTTTATTTTAAAATACAACTTTTGCTAACGAATCATATAAAAATTGTTGGTCAATTATACGATGTTAAACAAAAAAAAAAAAGTGCAAAACGCGCATAATTTCCACATGTGACTTTTACATTTTTCCAGTTGTGATGATAACGATTTTACACAACGTTTTTTTTTCAACAGCTAAAATGAATTTATATAAGAATAAAATGGAAGAGAAAAGAATGAGAAAACAATAGGAAAAACTACAAAAATACAGGGTCTTCAACAAATATATTTATATACTTTTAGGGGCTAAATTGTCAAACAAATTATGAAGCCTACTTTTAGGGAGTTTTTGAATTAAAGAGATTTTGATTAAATAAAAGTATTGAAATTTAATATTTTTAAAGCATAAAACAATAAAGGTATAAAAATAAAAAAAGGAAAATTATGAAAATATAATAGTATAAAAGTATAAAAGTACAAAATTATAAATAAATAAATGTATAAAATTTGAAAAACAAAAGTATAAAATTATAAAAAAAAAACAAAAGTATAAAATTAGAAAAAAATAAAAGTATAAAAAAAAAGAAAAGTTAAGAGTATAAAATTATAAATAAATAAAAGTATAAAATTCAAAAAACAAAAGTATAAAATTATAAAAAAAAGTATAAAATTATAAAAAAATAAAAGTATAAAAAAACAAAAGTATAAAATTTAAAAAACAAAAGTGTAAATGTTCAAAAATATAAAAAAATAAAAGTATAAAATAATAAAAGTACAAAATTATAAAAAAATAAATGTATAAAATTTAAATAACAAAAGTATAAAATTATAAAAAAAATAAAAGTACAAAATTATAAAAAAAGTATAAAATTTATAAAACAAAAGTATAAAATTATAAAAAACAAAAGTATAAAATTGTAATAAAATAAAAGTATAAAAAAAAGAAAAGTTAAGAGTATAAAATTATAAATAAATAAAAGTATAAAATTCAAAAAACAAAAGTATAAAATTATAAAAAAATAAAAGTATAAAATTATAAAAAAATAAAAGTATAAAAAAACAAAAGTATAAAATTTAAAAAACAAAAGTGTAAATGCTCAAAAATATAAAAAAATAAAATTATAAAATTATAAAAAAAATAAAAGTATAAAATAATAAAAGTACAAAATTATAAAAAAATAAATGTATAAAATTTAAATAACAAAAGTATAAAATTATAAAAAAAATAAAAGTATAAATGTACAAAATTATAAAAAAATAAAAGTATAAAATTTAAAAAACAAAAGTATAACATTAAATATAAATAAAAGTATAAAATTCAAAAACCAAAAGTATAAAATTATAAAAAAAATAAAAGTATAAAATTATAAAAAAATAAAAGTATAAAGAAACAAAAGTATAAAATTATAAAAAATAAAAGTATGAAATTTAAAAAACAAAAGTATAAAATTATAAAAAAATAAAAATATAAAATTATAAAAAAAAACAAAAGTATAAAATTATAAATAAATAAATGTATAAAATTTGAAAAACAAAAGTATAAAATTATAAAAAAATAAAAGTATAAAATTGTATAAAAAAATAAAAGTATATAATTATACACAAAAGTATAAAATTGTAAGAAAATAAAATTATGAAGATATAAAAAATAAAATTAAAAAATAAAAGTATAAAATTATAACATAATATAGTTTTTCACAAGTTGTGGAGAATAAAAAAAATTATTTTTTATTTCATAATTCGCTTTAAATTCATTTATTTTTTGTGTTATAGTCAGCCCACTTATTGTATATTCCTTTTAATATTTAAAATTTAAAGCATACTTCTAGGCACCCTTTATATAAATACCTTGTACCCCATGTTTTTCTATTTCATCTTAAAAGTCATTAATTTGTTCGTTATTTTTTATGTTTTCTGAAACGAATAGAAAAAAATGCAATTTTTTAGATATTTCATATAGAGATAGAAGAAATTATAGGGGAGCAGCCAATTCTTACAAAATTTTTGTAAACTTTTTTTTTTAAAATAATTAAAAACAAATTGCTAAAAGCTTTAAAACAGTAGAATGTTTTATAACACAAAATCCAAGAGTTTTGTTTCTAAATTGTAATTGATTTTTTGCTCAATTTGTTGCCACCTTAATGTGCTGCAGCTTCACATGTAATGGGTAGTCATAGCATTTCATTTTTTTTTTAGCTGCTAACTAAGCGATTTTTTCGCGTATGTAAAAAAATTGCTACAAAAAAAAGTGGAAATCAACAAATAAAAATTCAGTGAAGACAAACAAAGAATTAGTAGAGATGTAGAAAAATAGAACACAGGTAAAAATCAGGCAACTCTTGTGTTTGGTTTAGAAAAAAATAAAATGCAGTATACGAGTATGTACTTTTAAAAGGACACAAGGAAAGGTGTTGCCTTGTAAAAGTGTACACCTAACTGGCAAAATAAAACAATAGAAATCTAGCAAAAGAGTAGTTATGGGATGTAAAGATTTATAAGCAGAAAATAGGGATTTGGAGCGGGAGTTCTTTTGCTTTTGCAGTGCGCCTGCTCGATAAATGTTCAATAACCAATCATAGGGAAATCTATAAAAAAGATTTTAGGGTTTATTATATCTCTTTCTTATGTTCTCTCTCAGAAAGAGAATGTTTGCTGTTTCCCTGTTTGAGAATTTCATCAATAATTTTTATTGCATTTTTAATTAAATCACAATATTTGTTTAAAATTATCAATATGTTTTTTTGTTCTCACACACATTTCCATCAATATTAAAAACCTTTTAATGTAAACAATTAATTAATTTCCTACCTAGGGCTGCAACGAAAATGTACAAACACGCACATGCCAATATTCCCAATGTGAGATATATCACTGTGATAAACCACCAATTATATTCTACGCATTTTTGTATCACACAGCCTCAGGCGCCTCAAAATATGCTATACAGTAGGGTGAAGACAAAATGCAATTCCATTGATTTTTTATTTATTATACACAAGGTTTTGTTTAAATTTGTTATAAATTGTGGTAAATGTTTTTTAGGGAATTATTTTTAATTGTAACAAATAACTAAGAAAATAACTAAGCCTTAAGGTTAGAAAATGCTTAGAAAACTACAGAAATAGAGTGGGACTTACTCTAATTTTCAAGGGAAAATATTCTATAGATCGATTAATATTAAAGTAAGTCTCGTATATATGGAAGAAACTATAGACTCGTCTCTAGTTTCCTCTAAAGTCTCTTCTCTAGTCTCGCCTATAGTCTCGTATCTAGTCGCGTCTCTTGTCTCGTCTTTATTCTAATCTCTAGTCTCATCCTTTATCTCGTATATAGTCTCTAGTCTCGCCAAAAATCCAATCTCTAGCTTCATCTATAGTATCGTCTCTATTCTCGAACATAGTCTCGTGTCTAGTTTTTTCTATAGTCCCTTATTTTGCCTCGTTTCTAGTCTCGTAAATACTCCCATCTATAGTTTCGCCGATAGTCTCGCTCTCGCTATAGTCTCGTCTCGAGTCTCGTTTCTAGTCTCGTTTCTAGTCTCGTCTCTAGTCTCATCTCTAGTCTCGTCTATAGCCTCGCCCTAGTCTCGACTTTATTCTCGTCTATAGACTCAAGTCTCATCCCTAGTTAGTCTCTTGTCTCGTCTTAAGTCTCGTCTCTGGTCTCGTATCTATTCTCGTATCTAGTCTCGTATCTAGTCTCGTCCCTAGTTTCATCTAGTATCGTCTCTTATCTCGTCTATAGACTCGCTCTCCTCTCTAGTGTCGTCTGTAGTCTCGTCTCTAGTTTCCCATCTATTCTCCATATTCGTCTCTATTCTCAAGTATAGTTTCCTCTATAGTCTCTTATTTAGCCTCGTTTCTAGTTTCGCCTATATTCTCGTCTCTAGTCCCATCTATATTCTCCCTCTCGCCTCTACTTTCGTATCTAGTCGCGTTTCTGATCTCGTCTCCAGTTTTCTCTCTAGTCTCGCCTCTATAGTCTCTTCTATAGTCTCTTCTATAGTCTCGCTCTCGTATCTTATCTTGTTTCTTTTCTCACCTATAGTCTCGGTCTCCGCTCTAGTGTTGTCTGTAGTCTCTCTATAGACTCTCCTATAGTCTCTCGTCTCCAGTTTTCTATTTAATCTCGCTCTCGTCTCGCTTCAAGTTTCATCTAAATGCCTATAGCCTCTAGTCTCTCATTAAGTTTATTTAAAATCCCAGATTTACGAAGCGCAAGAGTTCCAGGAAACTTTTTCTCAATAAACCTAACCATAAATTAAAAATATATGTACAAATTGTAAATTAATGTTTTATATGTAATTGGAAGAACACATCTATAAAATCCCCTAAATGTAGGCCATAAATTTATTTTATTTCCATTCAAACACTAACCCTTTCCTTTGTGCCCTTTTTTGTTTTAGATTTATTTGAATTTATTTTATTATGTGTTTATATTTACAAAACTATTGTAACAATATCTAGCAACATTGGATAATTCGATATCCTTTTGCTCTATACAGAGACATTATGGTTACAGTTTGGCAGGATTTTTTGTTATACTTTAACAAATATTAATACGCGTAACGCAATTAAACTTAAATAATGACTGTAATAATTACGAAATTTAAAACACATGCCTTTTTTTTTGCCATCGCACATATGAAAGTCTATAGAGAGAAATTTAAATAAAATATTGATAAATGGCTTTTGATTTTGGTAGCTTTTGGAAAAAAAGGGTTTAATTATTTTCAAAACATTTAATGTTAGTGGCCAAAACTTGAGCAAAGCTCACAGACATGTGTGTAAAATTATACAGGTCCTCTGAACATTATTTAGATTTATGGAAATTACAAAAATCAATAAACATTTTGAGACCAACGAATTTTAATTTTAAACTTATGGGGGGTGGGTTTCCAAATTTAACATTAGTTAATCTGGTATTTCTTTGTAAATCCCTGGCCTTGTGCTGGTTATTAAGGTGACTTTGTTTTGTTGGTTTTATTTTTTTTTAAAGAAATTTATCGGCAATTTTGCGGCTATTTATATATTTATTATGGCTTTAAACACATGCTACCGTGACACATAAATTTTTAAGTTGCAGAGAAATTTTAAGATTTTCAAGATATTTTGGGGAGGATTTAATGTTAAGTTCAATAAATATTTAAACGATTTTTTTGTGAAAAGAAATGTTTGGTAATAATGAGAGTTAAACAAACATAATTCAAGGATAAAAAGATAAAAAATGTTAAATAAAAGATAAAATATAATGATTTTTAAGGCAAATAAAACAAAATGTATTACTTACAAAAGATAATAAATAATTTGTCTCAAAGTAAAATCATACCTCAAATTTACATCATGAAAAAAATAAAAATTTGTGATAAATACAATAAATTTCATTGTTTACATGGTTAATTCATTATTTACCTTAAATTTACCTAATGCCAAAATATAGAATTTTTAATGTTTTAAAAATTTTGAAAAATTTCCTTAAATTTTGAAAAATTAAAAAAAAATTTCCTTAAATTTTGAAAAATTAAAATAAAAATTTCCTTAAATTTTGAAAAATTTTAAAATTTTTTTTTAAGAAAAAAGAAAAAAACTAAATTTTGAAATATAATTTTTTTTAAAAAATTTATTTAACTAAAAAATATTTAAAATTTTAATTTGATAAAGGGTATACAAGATTCGACATACATAGTAATCTTACTTGTTTACCCAGCATACTGTTTATTTTTTCAATATTGACTATTTTGTCCCAAAATTATGCTTTTATTTTCTTGTTAAACCCTAAACATTTTCCCATTAAACCTAAATTAAAGCAAAAAATATAAAAATTAAACAATAAAAATTAAAAAGCCATTTGGTATTTTCGCTCAGACAAATTTATTGCCAAAAGATTATCGAATTTTCTTTAATAATTACAAACACCATTGAATTTCAAACAACCAAACACCTAAAATTATACTATGCTTTATAACTCTACTCAGCTAACAACAAAACAACAAATAATTATAAATATGTACCAAAAAGCACAACAAAAATTGGGAAAAACTTTTACTCTTATCGTTATTTTACTAATGACCAAAATATAAACTATAAATTATCTTAAGCAAAAGAAACACATTAAAAGAATCTACAAATTATATTTTTATTTATACCAAACAAGGCCTCCCCAAAAAATATGCTGTGATTTTAAGGCAAAACAAAAATAATATAAACATAATTGCAGCATATTTTTATGGGTAGAGTTTTTTTTTTGCTGCAAACGGAAAAGCTTTGAAGTTCGATTGGCGTCATTAAAACTTAGATAAAAATCTATAAGTAATAATTTTCCAAACACATACAGCCATTACATGAACATTAACACCGCTGGGTCATTAAGAATTAGCTAGAAATAGCAAGTGAGCCAGCCACAGACTGTAAAGGAAAGGAAAGTGGAGTAAATTAGATATATTTTTTGATAGAAAAAGACTACTTTAAGGCGGATTATTAAGCGTGGATAATATATATTTATGATATTAAAGGAAAAACAGAAATTATGTTGAAACATATACTATAAAAGCCAAGGATATTTGGAGGAAAATATAATAATTAGATTGAATATTATCAAAGCAGAAAGGCATTAAGATTTAGGAATTATGTAGAGGTAAAATTCAAAGCATACATTAAGGCGACATTTTGAGATTTGCTAGATTGTAAAGATTTGATTGCATATCGAATATAATCTAAACCATTTGCGAAAATTTCCTGTATTTAATTACGACTTAACTAATATGGCTTTGCCCTGAGTCTGCTTTTACTTTTCTTTTTTAAATTTATTAACAAAACCATTTTAAATTTGTGTCGTATTTTCAATTTTATTATTACTTATTATACAAACAAATTCTAATTAATTAGTTTTAAACACACCTAGATGGTGGGTCTGTCCTTTCAAACAAATGGCTACAAAAACAACAAAAAAACGTCCTGCAATTTTCAATTACCAACATGTATGTAAGTGTCTCTTCCTATATAACTTTTTTTTTGTATTGTAAAAATTAAAATCTAAAGAAGTTGTGTCAGTGTGTTTTTAACAAATGAAACCACTCACTCTCCCTTATAGACTAATTAACATAATTTATCAAATGTCAACACGAGTGTATTTAGTTTTTTTTTTTTTTTTAATTTTCATTCCTTCATACTTGGGTTTTTCAATTTTTTCTAGAGTTTGTTTTCAGTTGAAAATTGTTTTTTACAAATGAAATGTTAATGATGCATTTAAATGATTACCGACCCAATGACTGACTTAGGCATGACTGGCTAATAATTGAATTTATTTTAATAGAAGCTAACAGTGAGGAGGAAATGTAAAAATGCACTGGAAAGTTAATTAAAAGTATGTAATATAAATATCCAATTAAAACAATTGAAATATAAAAGTATAAAAAATAAAAGTATAAAAGTGTAAAAGTATAGAAGTATAAAAGTATAAAAGTCTGAAAGTATAGAAGTATAAAAGTATAATAGTGTAAAAGTATAAAAGTGAAAAAGTCAAGAAGTATAAAAATATAAAAGTATCTTTTATATATATAGTTAATAGCATAAAAGTATAAAAATATAAAAGTATAGAAGTATAAAATTATAAAAATATAAAAGTATAAAAGTATAAAAATATAAAAGTATAGAAGTATAAATGTAAAAAAGTATAAAAATATAAAAGTATAGTAGTATAAAAGTCTAAAAGTATGAATGTATAAAAGTATAAAAATATAAAAGTATAAAATTATAAAATTATGAAATTATAAAATTATAAAATTATAAAATTATAAAATTATAAAATTATAAAATTATAAAATTATAAAATTATAAAATTATAAAATTATAAAATTATAAAATTATAAAATTATAAAATTATAAAATTATAAAATTATAAAATTATAAAATTATAAAATTATAAAATTATAAAATTATAAAATTATAAAATTATAAAAGTGTAAGAACTATTTTTCACCAAACATTTTATAAAAAAAATTTTTTTCACTAAAAATTTTTTTAACAAAAATGTTTTTTCAACAATTTTTTTGGATTTAAGATTAAAACCTTGTTTTTTTTTGTAAAATTTTTTACGAAAAAATATTCTTTCCAACAATTTTTTTTTTAATAAAATATTTTTTATCCAAAAAAGTTTTAAACATTTTTTTTCTTAACTCGGGGAGGTAGGAAATGGTTCCAGTTCTAACACTTTATATTAATCGCCGATGTCCTAAATGGAATTTAATTGATACCTTTTGAACCGCCTATGACAGATCAAGGACTTGCTCTGTTTCGGATAAATTATTAATTTTTTGCCACAATAGAACAAGTGAGCTGATATGTCCTCTTTTCGAAACTCGCCCTTAAACTTTTCACCCTGACTGTCTATTTTCACATATGTTTGTTTTTGTATAATTTCAATGAGGGTTTTTTTGTTTGTTTATTTGTGAGGTTTATTAAGGTCCCTTTGGTAAAAGTGAGGGTCTCCTTCTATAGTTAGAAGTCATTAGTAACAACAACAATGTAAAATATTGTAGAAAAAATAAAGTGACGAAATGTCATATTTTGACAAGCTAATGAGATAAACAGATGACTGAAGAAAAAACAAATGTTAACATTGATAGAAAAATTAGTTTTTTGACAGGCAAATAAATTTAAAAATAAACAAAACATTTACATACTTTGTGAATTTTAAAACTAAAATAATGTTAGACTCACAAAACAAAAACAATTTGATTTTGTTGCTAATATCATCATCTATTTTAATTTTTTACTCTTTTGTTATTAAATTTTTGAAAATTTTTTCGCCTCATAATTTTCTCAATACTTCCTGTGTTAAGTCGTGGCTTTATTTATCATTTTCGTTATGTATATGAAATATTTGTTTATGGCAAATATGCTTAGATATGCCAACATTTGTAATATGCTTTAGTTTTGTATTGAAAGGGTGTTAAACCTCCCAAAAGTAGACTTTATTTTTATGTATTTTATGTGTGCATACATAAATTGATGGTAGATTTGTTACGCTTCCTTTTATAGTTATTCATTGTTAGAAATATTTTTTTATTAAATAACAGCTCAGAATTCAAAAGTTTTTGAAGAAAAACTTTGATAAACTAATAAAAAATCAAGACTTTTAAAGAATCGTCATACAAAATCAAGATTATATTAAGATAAGCTGAATTTTGCTAAAGATTCAGGAATATTGTGTTGAAAATATGAAAACTGCTTATAAAAATATTATTTGCAAGATAATATTACAATATTTTTACATAAAACGCCCAAAAGTAAACTACGAAAAGTCTTTTAATAAGGCTATGAAGATTTTTAACCTTCAAATGTGTAGCCTAAAAGTATGCTTTACTTTTTTAATGGATTTTCGTCTAAAAGTAGGCAATACATATTTAACTGCTTGCTAAAAAACCTATATTTGATTTGAAATTATTTCAAAGGAGCTATGCCTAGTTCATCTGAAGATTTATTTAATATACTCCACCTTTTTGTTTTAAAACCAAATTCCAAGTGTCAATGATTCTCCTTTCATCTTTAGCAATTTGTTAGGAAGGCTGAAAAATAGTTTTATTTTGATCTCCATTTATACCTCAACCATAATCCAATTGACAAAGCTGGCTATTTTCCATAAAAGCCTAAAAGTAGACTTTAGGCTTTTTTTCCATTAAAGCCTAAAAGTAGACTTTATAACTTTAGCAGTTTGTTAAGTAGCTCGTTTCAAAGGAGTTATTCATTGTTCTTTCTTTTCAATTGTCAATAACTTTCCTCTTTTATTTAAGCAAGAATTTCATATTCATACATTTATTAAAATACATAAATAAATTTTCAATAAAACGTTTTCTCCTTTCTCTAAATAATATAGAAGATTTAATGGCCTCTTTTTTTTGTTGGCTTAAAGATCACGCTTCCTTGCTTATGCTTTTCAATTTTGGCATTTAAACGCGCACACAAAGAAACCCTTAGAAAAGCCATAAATTTTGTTAAAAAATCTTAAAATATCATAAAATTTGACATTTGGAAATTGTCGAGGATTTGCTACACACTGACATACAAAAGACGCCATCAATACTATTACAATTGTACAGGCCTCTGTTTTCCAATCCAAACATGTAGGAATCTTTCAGTTTTTTTATGAAATTTTATAACCATGACGCCATATGCAAATGTCTCACACCACAAGAAGACAGAAAACTCCAATAAAATAAATAAAAAGACATAAGAATGTGATAGAAATATTTAAATATAACGGAAATATAGAGAAACATAAATATGGTGGTGACTTCCTTTACTCTAAACTCACACATTTAGCCATTGAAAGAGTATTGATGCTGACAATATAGTTGTATTGAGTTGGATAGAAAAAAAGGATTCAAATTCGCCACGCGTTTAAGCAATATTTCCTATAGCAGTTTCAATATTTTCTTTTTATGTTAGAGCTTTTCACAAACAAGAAGCAGGGGGTTATAGACAATTTATTATAGATAGCAAATGGAAAAAAAAATTCCATAATTTTGATTCCTTAAACATTTTTTGGTTTTGTTTGGTTTTTCTTTTTTTTTATATTCACAAGTGTTAAACTCTTTTTATTTATTTTTGTTGATATTTATGGTTTTGTTTTAGAAAAAATGAAGTGAAAATTTCCATATGATGTCATGTTTTCTTTAGAAGTTTTGTTACCATAAACTAGACTTTATTTTCGCTTGTCTTCGGGATTATTTTGTATAACATTTTTATGTATTAATAATATTAGAGTTAATATGGGGGAAATGAAAACACATGTTAGGAAAGCTAATAAATTTCAAAGATTTTCAAGGGGTTTGAAAATAGGAAAAAAGGCAAGAGAGTTGGTTAAAGATAATTTTCATTATTTGATCCTCAGAAGTAATGAAGATCATCACAAGATCATTACAGTCCTTCTCATACTCCCCAGATGCAAAGAGAGTTTTAAAAATCTCTCTCCAGCTTAAGGATTTTGTCTCCAATTCTTTTAGAATCTAAAATTTAGATACTTGATACTTGATGTTGTTAAAAATTTTTTTCAAAATTTTGAAGATCATTTTACAGTCCCACTAATACTCTCCAGATGCCAACAGAGATTAAACAAGTAAGAGAGCTATATTCGGCTGTGCCGAATCTTATATACCCTTCACCAAATTATTCTCTAAAATAAAAATTTTAAATATTTTTAGGTAAACAAAATTAAAATTTTTTAAAAAAAAATTTCGATTTTTTTTCAAAATTTTTAAATTTTTTTTTTTAATTTAAAATTTTTTTAATTTTTTTTTTAATTTATTGGTGAAAAAAAAATTCGGGTTAAAAAATATTTTTCCAAATTTTGACCCATTGTAGGCTGTGCCAAGTCTTATATACCCTTCATCAAATAATTCTTTAAAATAAAAATATTTTTAGGTATCAAAATTAATTTTTTTAAAAAATTTTTTTTAAATTTATTTGTGAACCAGATTTAAAAAAAATCCGGGTTAAAAAATAGTTTTCCCAAAATTAATTTTTTTTTTCTAAATTTTTTTTTAAAAAAAAAATTTCCAAATTTTAAAATTTTTTTTAATTTATTTGTGAACCAAATTTATGACAAAACAATTTTTTAGGTGAAAAAAAAATCGTTTTAAAAAATATTTTTTCCGATTTTGACCCCTTGTAGGCTGTGCCAAGTCTTAATACCCTTCATCAAATAATTCGTTAAAATAAAAATTTTAAATATTTTTAGGTAACAAAATTAAATTTTTTTTTTCTAATTTTTTTTTTTAAAAAATTCCAATATTTTTTTTTAAATTTATTTGTGAACCAAATTTAAAAAAAAACATTGGGTTAAAAAATATTTTTCCCGATTTTGACCCATTGAAGGTTGTGCCAACAAAATTAAATTTTTTTTTCTAAATTTTTTAAAAAAAAAAAAATTATGACAAAAAAATTTTTTTTATTTTTTTTTTCTGATTTTGACCCATTGTAGGCTGTGCCGAGTTTTATATACCCTTTTAAAATTTTTTTAATTTTTTTTTTATTTATTTGTGAACAAAATTTATGACAAAAAATTTTTTTTTAAAAAAAAAAATTCGGGTTAAAATTTTTTTCCCCGATTTTGGCTCATTATAGGTCCAACTTTTTATATATAGCCTTATATATATCGCTGCAATGGACTTTGAAACATCTGTCATTAGATATCAATATTGTTTATATTAATGACTTAGTAATCCAGATATAGATCAAAAATAGGGCAAAAATCTAAGATGTCCCGGTATTTTCCTTATATCTAGCCATTTGTGTGCCGGTTTTCTCGATACTAAATAGCAACTGAGCCGGAGGACTTGCGGATATATTGATGTATCAATCATGTTTGTAAGTTATTAGGACTGATGGCGGACATGGCTATATCGCCTCCGCTTTCTATAACTCTCTCCAGCTTATGGATTTTATTCCCAATTCTTTTAGGGTCTCGATCATTTATTGTTCATAGACATAATTTACAAACTCTTTAAGAAATGTCTGCTATTTTCCTTTCTTATTTTTTAACAACTCAAGTAGTAGGAGTTTAGGTTTATTACTTTTTTTAAATTTTTATTTGCAAAAAAAATACTCAAATAATGATTCCCTTTTTCACGCCTTTTTGGCAACGCATGATCACCTTTGTAGTTAATAAATTATTTTGCATTTATGTTAATGAGACAATTTTTGCTCAAGCAAAAACATAAATTTTATAAATGTCACCCATGTTGCCAGCAGACAGCCAGCAATAAATGAAATGATGCAACTTACTACACATTTATTGCAAAAAAAAAAAAAAAAATCGAAAAAAGGGAAAATAAAATTGTGTGTGCGTAGGTGCCTTTTTGCCAGGGCGCATCAGTTTTGAGACACACAAATTAATGCCAACACATGTTAAAGGTAATGAAGTTATAATTAAAATTCAATTTTTTATTTCTACGCAAAAAGAAAATTATTATTAAATGATCAAAAATCATGTTTTTTTGAAACGAACTTAAGGCATACAAAAATAAATTTTAAAAATGATGATTTATGTTAAAGATTTGAATAGAGACATTTCAAATTAAGTGGCACGAACAAAAATTGGCAATTGAACAGGAATATTAAATTTGTTAATAAAAAAAAAACAGAATAAAGATTTGATACAATTTAATATAAAGACACTGAGAGACACTGAGAGAAAATAAGGCTAAAAAAAGCCCAACAAAAGGGATTTGAATTGTTTAAAAATTTTCTTATTTTTTCTAGGTCTTTTTTTTGGAAAAATTTCACCATTTGTGCTGTGCGCGTTATTTTGTAAAAATTAAATAAACATGTTAATGAAATTTGACCTAGTAAAAAGCCCTTAAGCCAAAATATTTATTTAAAATAAAAAAAAACCCAGAAAAAAACAACTTTTTTAATGGAAAAATTTCATAATTACCTTGAAATGTTTGTTCTCAACACACAAAAAATGCAAAAAAAATATAACGGAAATCCTCCAAATCAATAGAAAAAAACAAAAAAAAATACCCAAAAAAATCTAATGGTTTTTGTATGAAACCTGAAATGAAATCATCAAAAGGATGAGGCATAAAACCACCACTTAAAAATTAAACAATACCCATTATTTTCATTATTATCACTGCCACCACCACCATCCTCATCGTCATCAAACACCAAACCAACAACTATACAACACCATCACTCCATAGCACTCCACCTTTTCCAGTTTGCTATTACTTTTTAACTTACCTCAGGCAAATTTTCATAAATTAACAGAAAAATCCTTAAAAAATACAAAAAAAAACTGATAAAATTTCTAAAAAAAATCTTAAAAAAATGGTATAACAATAGCCAGACAAATGACAGGGGAGGATGGTGAGGGTAGGCTTATCAACAAATTTATGGAAATGTAGGAATTAATGTTTTATCCCTGATTACCTGAAACAAAGTTATCAAATAAATATTAGAAAATATTTAACAAAAAAAAAAAAAAAAAAAAAAACAATTCCTATTTAAAGTTAAACAAAATATGACAGAGATTTACAAAGATATATTGAATATAAAGCTCCCCTAAACCACATGCTATAATAAATTTCTTACTTTCTTTAAATTATGACGTTTTGAATCAAAATTTTAAAAAAAATTTATTTTAAATTTATGAAAAAAAAACTATTCTATATGGCCCCTTAAAACTTTATTGAATTCTAACCATTTTCATTGCCTGCAAACGTAGTACGTGCTTTTTCGTAACTTTACAAATTTTGTTGATTTTTGGTTTTAAGTGCCTGAAATTATGTTACACAAATAATACTAACAATAATAACAAATGTTCGAAAATTGTTGAAATGTGTTTATTTTCAAGTGGGACCACATACACTCATAAACTTCAGCAAATACAAAAACAAATAAAACTCCCCAACACATCTGATTACCGTACCCTAACAAGCAATTTGGTCTTGTAGGAACTATGGCTTCCAGGAGTGCTTGACAAGTCCGGAGGATGGATTCGTTAGAACTATAATCGAAGTTATAGGTTTACCAAACGTTACATTAGGTGAATGTGAAACATTGACAAGCTCATTAGATGCTGCAAAATACAACCCGAAAATCATCGGAGGCAATTTCAACGCATGTGAGGTTAACTGGGGTTGTAATTCTACTAATGCAAGAAGGCTTATTCTCTTAGAAGCTTTAACCTAATTGAACCTTGTACTTTGCGAGAGAAACTGGCTAAGTTGTTTCTCAAGAGACCTTAAATGGAGCGTTAGCGAACACTATACCCCCCACAACGATCACCAGGCGATAATATTTTCGTTAGGAAATGTAAGTGACCCACAGAAAAGTCCAAGGATAACATCTAATTCTTCAGGATGGCCACAAGAGAAGCTTGACCCAGAAATGTTTTTGGAAGAATTCAACTTTTGTCTGGAAGCTCTAAAGAAAGTATATGATGTTGCAATGCCTAGAAGAAGGTTATTAGAAAAAAGAAAACCAAACTACTGGTGAAATTCTGAAATCACAGAAATCCGAAGAAAATTTCTTAAGGCTAGAAGAATGTTCCAAAGAAGAAGGACAAGACAAGACTCCAACAATCAACGACAAATAACTATACCAGATAGCTAGGAGAGAACTCCAAATGGCTATCAGGAGAAGCAAACAAGAGTATTTCAGGCAACTATATAGAGAAGTGGATTTGAACGCAAGGGAAAGTGCTTAAAAGTACAAAGAACCGCTCATGTAAAGTGTTCCCAACTCTTTGCGAAAATAGTGGAAGTACTTTTTCCAAAAGGGCAGTCATATCAGGAGTCGTTTACAGATATCAAAACTACCATAAAGGAAGTGTCAGAGGAGGAGATCTTGCAAATATGTTCAAAGATTTGTGATACAAAGGCACCAGGCCTAGATGGAATACCTAACAGGTCACTGAAGGATAAGCCACAGGCGTTTGTCTCAGATTGGGGAAATTTTTTGCTCAGAAGTTGATTCTATTACTTAAACACCAAACAAACCAATCGGAGAGCCATCATCTTATAGACCGATTTTTTTGTTAGACACTATAGGTGAAGATCTGGAGAGGGTGATATATAATAGAACATACTGCGCGATCATTACCCTGGACATAAAGAATAAAGATATAGGAATGCCCCAAGGATGTTCAACGAGGTATAGGAGCTTAGCATACCCAAAGAGGCTAGTATTATCGAATTTGTTGATGAGGGCTCGATTCTTGGACGAAGTTGAAATGTACTCAAATGACACTATTCTGATCATAAAGGAATGGCTTAAGAATTCAGGTTTGGAATTAGCAGACCTCAAAACCGAAGCAGTACTTATAAACTGCCGAAGAAAGAAGGAAACAATTAGTATCAAAATAAATCGACAGCGACAATAAAATACCTGGGATTGATGAAAGACTCAACTTCAAGGAACACATGGTACGCCTGCAAAAAGGCAGCAGTAGTAAACAATGTATTAGATAGGATTATTCCGCATGTTGGGGATCCCAGTCGAAGGATCCTTCTAACTAGTGTAACAATGCCTATATTCCAGTCTCTAGTCTAGTCTCTAGTCTAGTCTCTAGTCTAGTCTCTAGTCTAGTCTCTAGTCCAGTCTCTAGTCTAGTCTCTAGTCTAGTCTCTAGTCTAGTCTCTAGTCTAGTCTCTAGTCTAGTCTAGTCTCTAGTCTAGTCTCTAGTCTAGTCTCTAGTCTAGTCTCTAGTCTAGTCTCTAGTCTAGTCTCTAGTCTAGTCTCTAGTCTAGTCTCTAGTCTAGTCTCTAGTCTAGTCTCTAGTCTAGTCTCTAGTCTAGTCTCTAGTCTAGTCTCTAGTCTAGTCTCTAGTCTAGTCTCTAGTCTAGTCTCTAGTCTAGTCTCTAGTCTAGTCTCTAGTCTAGTCTCTAGTCTTGTCGCTAGTTTGATGAATTATACTATCTGAAAAGGGATTTATTGTCACTATCAAAACTAAAGGGCCATTCATATGTGTATGTCTGCCTGTATTTGTACTTATTTTTGAGTATTATCGAAAAACTTTAACAATATTCAAAAACTACGTGTTTTGCTATTTGACTTTCTGTGTGTTCAAATGTACAAAACTATTGGAGAGTGTAAAAGTATTAAATTTTGAGGTGTTGTATATTATATGACTGTAATTGTACTTAGATAACACCCAGCAACAGTTTTATATAAATTAAACTCCTAAAAGTAGGCTAAATAAGTAAGAGTATTTAAATAACTTATCTTAGAATAATTTGCTGGGTTTTATGAGCTGTGTTTTCAGTTTCAAGTATTATGTTTAAACATTAAATTAAAACGGTTATTGGTTTTGTTACGAAAACTATTAAACTTTTCCAATTCAGATAATTTAGAGTTGAGCTATGGTAAATCTTTGGCAATCAAAAAAAAATTATAACTGGAATACGTGGTTGAAATGGAAGGTATTTATTTCTAAGATGATTATTAAAATGATGGTTGTGACTAGTAGGAATGAGCCATTAACTTGAGATGATAGGTTTGATGTATTTGGAAAGAAATGTAAGCAAACATATTTTTGAGTTTATAGAATTAGGGTCCCCAGGGGGATGTTGCCGGTCTGTAGTTAAAATCTGAAGTCAAGGCAGGTTATGTTATAGAATATTCTTTTAGTAGCCAACTAACACAGAAATCTTGTTTCCTTTTTCAAATTCTAATTAGAATTCCCATTAATAATTTAAAAATGGTTTAGTTTGGGTCCTCACTGGGGCCACCTTTATGTTTAAACTGAAATAAGAGATGAAATAAGAGACTGTACAAGCAAAATTCTTGTTTTAAGTGCAATTTCTATTCGGATCAACAGGGAAGACGCAGATCCAAGTCAATTAATTTCACCCCTCTGGATCATCGTCTGCCCCAGGGTGTTATATAATCACCAATATTTGCTGTTTATCTATCTTTCCCCAATTATTTTTTTGTTCTCCTTCTCTTCTAAACATTTTTGTGCATATCATTGACCTAATAAGATTACAAAACTCTTTACCCTCCTAACCAGAGTCTCTTCCTCATTTCAGCTTTAAGCCTGCTGTTAAACTTCCCCCAAAAGCAAAGCGTCAATGTCATGTTCCACTTGATTAACTTAACAAAATTCCAATCAATTTAAATTTGCAACGTGCAATAATGTTTAAATGTCAAATTGAATTTACCACTTTGCTACATGAAGACAATGATCACTTTAGTGATCATCGCCATCAACATGATAATGACATGATCATGTTTTGTATACCAACATAAAATTTTCGCAATGATTGCAATACGATTGAAGTAGTCATCAATTCGTTTTGCACACTCTCTCACGAGACAGGCAGGACAGACGGTTTTTTTCTCTCCTTTCAATGTTTATTGTGTGGATTTCGCCAAGAATTTCAATTGATTTGTTTCTGTGTTTTAGTTTGGTTTGCTTAACTTTTGACTCTTCTATTCCAGCAGCGACGAAATTGAAAAGACGGTGCTTTTGATGACAGTTTTTGTTGTTGTTTGTATTGTAGAGTTCTTTTCATTGAAGACATAGTCTTCATTTATTGTAGAATGCTGGGAGAGGAGGGCAGAGAGTTAGGTTTTGTAGGCAACAGCTGTGAAAACATAAAAGTCAAATAGGCGGCAAATAATCAAACATCATGTTGACAACATTCTCCTCTTTTTTTCTTTTTATTTTATTTTTGATGATTCACTTGGTGCTGTTTACAGGCAATTGTATTGAAACTGTGTGTAAAGAGGTGTTTTTTGAAATTTTAATTGATTTGTTGTTATAAGTGTTATTTAATTTATGGGTAAATAGGTTACAACATTTTTTATAATTATTGTGCAGTTTAAAGTGTATAATTATAATAATATTTGCTTTAGTTTTTCTAGTTTTTTTGTTTTTTAATCTAGGAAATTTGTTGATTTTAATCCTCATTCGTTATGGCAACTATTTTAAATTCAACTACATTCAAAACTTACTCCCAGAGCTGCACACACATTGGTAATCAAAAGAGCTTAAACTTGGCTAAAAAGAGGAGTTTTAGTAGACTCTAGAAACCCCCTTCATTCAGGCCATGAACCTAGTAATCCGACAGCTTGGAAATCGGAAAAAGGATGGAGGAACAAAGTGGCTATCAAATTGTTATTAAAGGAAACTTGGAGAACAGATAAAACTGATGGCACTCAGGGACAGAAACCAGCCAAACATGTAGGGAATTATGCTTCTAGAACGGATGGACCAAAATTCGTCACGTGATTTAAATCAACAGATAACGATCTTAATCGTTCCAAATAATATTACAAACATGCCTCCTCAATTAGCACTAATATAGCACATTCTTTAGTCTAGTCTTTAGTATAGTCTTTAATATAGTCTTTAGTCTAGTCTTTAGTCTAGTTTTTAGTCTAGTCTTTAGTCTAGTCTCTTGTCTAGTCTCTAGTCTAGTCTCTAGTCAAGTCTCTAGTCAAGTCTCTATTCTAGTATCTAGTCTAGTCTAGTCTCTAGTATAGTCTCTAGTCTAGTCTCTAGTCTAGTCTCTAGTCTAGTCTCTAGTCTAGTCTCTAGTCTAGTCTCTAGTCTAGTCTCTAGTCTAGTCTCTAGTCTAGTCTCTAGTCTAGTCTCTAGTCTAGTCTCTAGTCTAGTCTCTAGTCTCTAGTCTAGTCTCTAGTCTAGTCTCTAGTCTAGTCTAGTCTCTAGTCTAGTCTAGTCTCTAGTCTAGTCTAGTCTCTAGTCTAGTCTCTAGTCTAGTCTCTAGTCTAGTCTCTAGTCTAGTCTCTAGTCTAGTCTCTAGTCTAGTCTCTAGTCTAGTCTCTATTTTAGTCTCTAGTCTAGTCTGTAGTCTAGTATCTAGCCTAGTCTCTAGTCTAGTCTAGTCTCTAGTCTAGTCTCTAGTCTCTAGTCTAGTCTCTAGTCTAGTCTCTAGTCTAGTCTCTAGTCTAGTCTCTAGTCTAGTCTCTAGTCTAGTCTCTAGTCTAGTCTCTAGTCTAGTCTCTAGTCTAGTCTCTAGTCTAGTCTCTAGTCTAGTCCCTAGTCTAGTCTCTAGTCTAGTCTAGTCTCTAGTCTAGTCTCTAGTCTAGTCTCCAGTCTAGTCTCTAGTCTAGTCTCTAGTCTAGTCTAGTCTCTAGTCTAGTCTCCAGTCTAGTCTCTAGTCTAGTCTCTAGTCTAGTCTCTAGTCTAGTCTCTATTCTAGTCTCTAGTCTAGTCTCTAGTCTAGTCTCTAGTCTAGTCTGTAGTCTATTCTCTAGTCTAGTCTCTAGTCTAGTCTCTAGTCTAGTCTCTAGTCTAGTCACTAGTCTAGTCTCTAGTCTAGTCTCTAATCTAGTCTCTAGTCTGGTCTCTAGCCTAGTCTCTAGTCAAGTCTCTAGTCTAGTCTCTAGTCTAGTCTCTACCTCTAGCGTGATATCTATCAACAGATAACGATCTTGATCGCTCCAAATGATCTTACAAACAAAACATGCCTCCTCTCTTAGCACAAAAACCAATACTCCTGCTTCTTGCTGATTCCTTTCTGTCCCCCAAAACCTCATCAGTTTCTTTCTTTTTTCGCTTTAACATATTTGCTCATCGAGGCATGAATGTAAAGAAGTGTGGTATTTATTTTTTTGTGTTGTTCTGTCTTGTGGACAGTTGTGTGTGCGTGATAAAAGATCAATTTAGCTTGCAATGCGTCACTGATTTAAATCCGATATTGTAAAATTGAGCAAGTTGATCCATGCTAAAACATGAACATGGTATTTGCAATTATTGAACTTCAAAAGGTAGAAGACGAAACAAGAAAAGAACAAAAGCAGCAGGCCAGGCTGAAGACGAAACGACGAAACAATAAAAAGGAAATTTAACAGGCGTAGTTAAAGGTATTATTCCACTTGAACTAAACACATGAAGAAATAATCAAAAAATTGTCAAAAGCCAAAACTGTATGCAGCAACATACGCCACTGTATTAAACAGAACAGCTCTGATATTAGGGGTATTCACAGTAAGCGAAAATTTAAAAGAATATCGTAAAACTAATGGCTAGAAATTTCATAAAAATGTAGTAATGAGATCAAATTAAGTAAAATTCTGGATGAATTTAAAATTTTTTAAAACTGTAGCTGTTTTTGAATACCCTTATTTTTGAGTTTGTAATTTTTCTCTTTGCGGCTTTTATATCGACAATTTCTTGCTGCTGTTCTGGTACCTGCCGCTCTGCTTTCCTTCCCCTCTTCGATCAGCATTAAGCAAATGATCAGTTGTAAAGAAAATTTATTAAATTGTAATCAACTTGTAGGTACTCGTACTCGTACACCAAACAGCAACTTACGTACGTACGTACGTAGTTCGTTAAATGATTTTAAATCAAATGAGTGGACAACAGTAGTCAGATAGCCAGTGAAAACTAAATCGATTTTAATCAAAATTTATGATAATTTTAAATGAAATTAAATAAAGTTCTATCATGCAGCGTGCCAGCAAAATGATCGCACAATCGAATGAACGTACGAACTTACAACTAATTGGCATGCAATAATGTGTTTATGGTTTGACATGACAAGATATGTACATTTGTACGTTTTGTGGCCAAAGAAGATATGAAGACTTTTTATTTTGCTTTTTTTCTCCAGTACATTTATAAAAATGTATCTAATGAGTTGAACAAAATAATTGTATAATTTGTGAGTGGTTTTAAAAAAAAATATCAAACATGGGTTCTTAATTGAATGGCAGTATGAATGTGGTTTGCAGGGCAAGCGAATTTGTGTTATTGATGTGTAGAGTATTTGAAATTAATGTCAGTAAATAGATTAAAAAGATTTAAAGAAGGAAATCAAGCAGTAGGAAGTTGTATCCTTACATTTATTGACAATATATTCAGCATAATGAGAAGCCTGGAATAACTAATGAGCCATGGTGCCTTAAGTCCTTTAGGATTCCCCGTGCAGTTCTCAATCCTAATAATAATATGTACTCTCTTGGGTAAGAGAAATATCACTGCTACTCTTTTTACTAGTGTTGTATTGGTTTGAACAAATTTCTCTGCCTTTGGATTTGGTTTTAAAAGAAGCTAGATCCTTTCTGAAATCAATATGGTTTTAGTAACAAGGAATTACTAAGCATAAGAATAATAAAATTCTCATTTAGTTTAAGTTTAGAAAAAAGCTTCAATTAATATTAAATGCCAAATCATACTCATAAATTTATTAAACAAAATTTCCATAATCCTCTACAAAGTTTTTCAATTATTTACATTTGTTTTTCTTAAAATAATCTGTCATATTTTTTCTCTTTTTCAAATGAATATTTTCTTTATAATTTGTTTGCTAATTAAAAGAAATTTTGTATCACTTTAGCTGTCAATTAGTTATGGCCAATATGATGACAGTTGTTGGAACAAAATAAATCTCTTGTTGGAAAAAACTGCTAGAAAAAAAGTTTAATTAAGTTGAAAAACCCAATATTAGGATTTTTATAAGAAAAAAAAAAAATTGAAATAAATAAAGTCATTCATTGAAAAGTGGCTCAAGTAGCTGGCTAACAGTCCTTAGAGACTGTAACACTTTAGGCCATAAATGAAAGAGCTACCATGATTTCCGTTTTGGTTTGCTGATGTTTTTTTTTTAAGGAAAACTTGAAAAAAAACCAACGTAATTAAAAATCAAATGATTTTTTTTTCTTCACACAAGTGTTGCTACCAATCAACCCTTTTGCTTCAAATTGTAATACGAAATAAAACAAAATCTTCATTAATTTCTATAAAAAAAAGAAAATAATGAAAGAAATGAACACAGTTTTGTTTAAACAATTTTTAGCTCATTAACTGGTATGAGTTTAAGAAATAAAAGAAATCCCTAAAAAAAGAGCCAGCAGAATCGAAGCGTATTTGAGAGCATAAGGAAAATGTCTTTGAATTGTAAAAAATTGTATATTTTTTTCCAAACAAGTGATTTATTTATTTAATCCTTTTTCTTTTTACCATTTTTTTCGGTTCAATCTTGAGATAATGAAGGCGCAAATGAACAATGTATGACTGAAGTGGCTTTTGAATAAAAAGAAAAAAAAAACAGCTATTGAAACTTGAACATGAAAAACGTAATAGAAGACTAAAAAATCAAATCTCTAGTGTATCAAAATTTATAACTTTTTATACAATAATAAAAAAGAAAATACGCAAAAAAAATGGAAAATCTTAAAAAAAGGCTGGCAAATTTATGCAGCAGGCGTCATTGGTAGTTAATTTACAATTAAGACCCACCAAATATCAAATCCCTGACAACAGATGTCTTTAGATAAAGCAAAATGGCAGGAAAATAAGACACTGTTCAAATATAAATAATATTGAAATTGGATACAATTTAAACAATGATTAAATATTCAAATTTGTGTTAAAATGATAAAGAATGAAAACAAATTAAGTAAGGAGAAAATGGAAACAATGGGCAGAGTGTTGTAGACCCAATATCGTTTACTGGATTGGATCTACAAGGCAATTAAAAGGTGGTCTGTTCTGCTGCAAAATCTCTATCCTTTTGTAGCCCTCAGCGGATATTTTGATCTAACTTATATTTCTACTACTATTGGACTTAGTATGAACTAAGAAATCAATCTATTGTGTACTTTACAATTCTGATTAGTCAGAGATTTAGGTTTGTATACCCTTCACCATGAATAGCATGTCCGTCTGTATGTTGAAATCAACCTTAAGTAGTTCGCAAACAACTTCGAGAAAATTGGTCCACAAATGGCTGAGATATAAGCAAAAAACCAGGACAACCTCGATTTTTTACCTATTTTTTTACCTATATCTGGATTACAAAGTCATTAATATAGACAATATGGATATGTAATGATAGATATATCAAAGACCTTTGCAACGACGTCTATAACGGACCTGCAGTGGGTCAAACTCGAAAAAAAAATTTAACCCGAGTTTTTTTTTCACAAAAAACAATTTTTTCTCTAATAAATTTTAAAAAATGAAAAAAAGCTCTCATCAAATTTAATCCCAAAAAAAAAAAATTCTCTTGAAATTTTTACACTAAAAAATTTTCTCAAAAAATTTTGAATTAAAAATTAATTTTTGGTTAGCTAAAAATGTTTAAAGTTTAATTTAATGAAGGGGAGTTGAAAGACAATCTAGAGCGAAATAAAATGTAGCTGCCTTTAGCAAGGCTCCACTTTTCGGCGGTGATTGCCATCATACCTTTGGGTATTACATGACCGTTCAAAGAAGACTTAAACATTTTGTATCTAAAATAGTCTCGCGAATACTAACAATGTCATCAGAGCATCATAGAGAGAGAACTGTAAAGAACTTTGCGTTTATTAATCTCCATTTTATTTGTCTATGATCTTAATAATGATATGATTCTTTAAATTGCTTTTACAACAGTTTTGGTCTGCCTTTAAGAATAACAGAGTGTTATAAGTTCTTCTTGTGTTCCTAGCGAAAGAAATTGCAAGAGTAGTAGTAACTTTACACTGAGACTTAGCCAGTGATGCTTAATGCTAGAACTGCTGTTGTTTTGGTGGGCGAAAGAGAACTCCACTGAGAGAAATGTTTAGTGAACTAAAAAACCGATGTCAGTATTTATAGGGATTTATTTGTTAACAATAATGAAGTCAACAATCATAATCAAATTGCCTGCTTATTAATTGAGAGTTCTAAAAAATAGCTTAGCATGTGCATTCGTCGCTGTCTCAGTGACGACTAAACAAAAGAGAATGAGAATGTGTTGTTAGTCAGCCCGAAAACACTATGAAATGGGCAACTACTGGCAGTTTATTCCTTGAGAAGAATTTACGAATGTGAAGATTCTAATATACTGCAACCTGTATAGGTTTTTTCCGAAATGTATTTTATAAATCCTTATATATTGTTATGAGTCTCACATAAATTTCAATCAAATTGAAATCATAACTAATGCCTTAAATAAAATCAAACTCATATTTTCTATATACTTACATTTACAAAGTAATCTTTGCAAACACAAAAAACAAAATCACAACCAATAATAATTGCGAAAGTCTTAAAGAAATTTGCCAAAAAATCAAAATTGATGATTATTGCTTTTTGACAGCCAGAATCAGAGTAAAAAGGAGAGAAAAGAGAAATACATACATAGGTTATAAAAATTAAATAAAATATACAATTTAAGTAGCCATATTTCCCCATTGTACTCGTGCAATAGCAACCAAACATAAAGCAATAAAAAGACCAACAACACAAACAATCATAAAACTGCCAACAGCTGCAACTGTTTAAATGTCCTGTTCAGCACTAGGAAGAACATTTTCAAGCAATATAAAAACTAGAGTAATAATGGGAGGAGTATTTTGGGGGTCACATTTTTATATTTTCGTTAACAATGTTGTATGTGAGTATCAATAAAATACTAAAAGAAAAATATATTTATGACCATGTTATAGTAAGTGCAAAATAATAGCAGGACAATATTATGGCAAAAACCAAACTCACACACTCAGTCAAAAGTACAGTGGGTGTTAAAAAGACAGAAGACAAAAGAATCATAAGTTTGTGCTACAGAGAGCAGTAAAAGCAGGGCTTTATTGCCTTTCACTGTAGGCCAAGACAATGACCATAAAAGAACTTACTTTGAAGAAAAAAATGTAAACAAAATTGTCGCTTAGTTTGTTATAAAGAAGAAAGAAAAACTCCTTCTCTATTTTTATAAGCAAACTAGCACGTTTTATATGCCTCCTCCCCCCAAAAATAGGCTATGAGTTTTTAAACCCCCACAATTACCGGAAACTCATATAAGCTACTTTTGTTTATGTATGTAGTATGCGTGATTGTATATTGGGCAAGTGTTTGTGTATGTTAAGAGATCATTTATGACTCCATGTGTGTGTGTGTGTAAATTTGCCCATTTTATTCCTTGACCAAAAAAGCAATAATGCACTCGACACTTTTATTTCTTTTTCATTAGCCAGTCTTGGCAAAAAAAAACAACGACTAAATGATTATTTATCTACAAAACAATTCAGCAGCCTGGGTAAAATATTCCTTATTTTCCTTTACTTAAGACTCTTTTCTTTATATTTTCTTTGGAAAGCAGCTCATTTTCTACCAAAGTTTATTGAGAGTATTATTTTGCCAGAAAACAGAAGCAAAAAAAATCATAAATGAAAATAAATTTTGCAGCAACAAAATCAGTTGTTCTAAAAATGTTTTGATTTTTATGGTTTCCAGTATCAGTGTGTATGTGACTTTAATAGTAAAATTGTTGCCATGAAAAAAAAACCAAACAATTGTCATAAGTTCTCATAAGCTGGGAAGGCTTGGAAATACAATGTCTCTAAATAATGGCAAAATAATAATAAAATAATAACAATAATGAGTATTAAAGGTTAAATAATAAAAACTTACAACTAAAAGAAACTGAAACGTCCTTCTGTATGTTGAAATCAATTTTCCGTAGCCCCCAAATAACTAACAAACACGATTGATACAACAATATATCGGGAATTCTTCCAGCTCGAGAAAATCGGCCAATAAATGGCTGAGATATAAGGAAAAAACCGGGACAACCAGCCTATTTTTGATATATATATATTTTTTTTCACAAATAAATTTAAAAAACAAAAATTAAAAAATAAAAAAAAATAGTTCGAAAATTTTTTTTCAAAAATTTTTTTTTTATTTTTTAATTTTTGTTTTTTAAATTTATTTGTGATAAAAAATATTTTTCCCAATTTTGACAATTTAAAAAAAAAAAGAAATTAAAAATAAAATTTTTTTAAAAAAATTTTGAAATAGTTCGAATTTTTTTTTTTAAACAATTCTGAAAAAAAAACATTTTTTTAAATAAATGTAAAAAAAACTAGTTCGAAATTTTTTTTTTAAACAATTTTGAAAAATTAAAAATTTTTTTAAAAAAATTTTGAAAATAGTTCGAATTTTTTTTTTAAACAATTTTGAAAAAAAAAAATTTTTAATAAATTTAAAAAAAAACTAGTTCGAAATTTTTTTTTTAAATAATTTTGAGAAAAAAATATTAAAAATTAAACTTTTTTTAAAAAAAATTTAATTTTGTTTTTTAAAAATATTTAAAATTTGTATTTTGAAGTATAATTTGATGAAGGGTATATAAGATTCGGAACAAACGAATATAGAACTCTTATTTTTTTGAATCATATTTTTTAACATTTTCATTTTTTTTAAATTAAAAAAAAATCTTATATATTTTTTATCACAAATAAATTTAAAAAATAAAAAAAATAGTTCGAAATTTTTTTTTTTTTAAAAATTTTGAAAAAAAAATTTTTTTTTAAATAAATTTAAAAAAAAACTAGTTCGAATTTTTTTTTTAAACAATTTTTAAAAAAAGAAATTAAAAATAAAATTTTTTTTTAAAAAATTTTGAAAATAGTTCGAACTTTTTTTTTAACAATTTTGAAAAAAAAAAATTTTTAAATAAATTTAAAAAAAAAATAGTTCGAAATTTTTTTTTTAAACAATTTTTAAAAAAAAAAATTAAACTTTTTTTAAAAAAATTTTGATAAAAAAATTGAATATTGTTTTTTAAAAATATTTAAAATTTGTATTTTCAAGTATAATTTGATGAAGGGTATATAAGATTCGGCACAAACGAATATAGAACTCTTATTTTTTTTTAAACATTTTAATTTTTTTTTTTTAAAAATTCAAAAAAAAATTTCAAATTTATTTCTTTAAAATATTTAAAATTTGTATTTTAAAGTATAATTTGATGAAGGGTACTTATATAAAATTCAGCACAAACGAATATAGAACTCTTATTTGATTTGGATCATTTGACACGCATGAGCGCTTTGTAGAGCAATGGTTACTTTATACCTCCCAGGTAATTTTGCGTGAAGTCAATTGTCACTTTAGTGTCCCTAAGTAATCTAGGGTGAAGTCACTTTGGACTCTTTGTAAACAATACATGTATTTCTTAAGAACGAGTCAACCGCTTAAGACTATTAGACTGTCTCTTTGAAGACAGAGTATTTGGGTACCAACTAGCTTCCGCTTAGGACACTCACATGTTGAAATAACTAGTTAAAAGATAGATCAAATCAACAGTTCAGGACAGATACCCAGAACAGCTGGAATATCTTAGTGCTTTAGAAATTTTACTGCAACTAACTGAGAATTATAATATTCAAAGCTGTATAAATTTATAGTAATAGTAGTATTACTACTCTGTCTTACTCTCGACAGTGCACTCGTGTCCACATGAGAATGCTTCGGCGTTTATTGATACTTAACACATTTTAACTTAAACTAAATGAGAATTGTCTCATTTCACTATGAGGTTCTTAAAGTAATACACCGCTTAACAAACCAGTTTTGCTCTTTAAATCTTTACCATTCGATTTTTTCTCTACTTTGTCTGCTTAAACCAATTCCTAAATAAACATTTTAAGCTGTTCAAAGAAATTTATCTTATAAATTTTAAACACAAAGAAAATTTTAAAAGAAAATAATGCTAATAAAAGCAATATAAAGATGATTGTTTAACAACGCTGAAAAAAAAACAAAAATTATAAAAGACTTGTTAACAATATCAGATAATCTGTTGTTAAATAAAACATCAAAGTCGATAAAACTGTCTTGTAAAGAGGACTCATAACTAAGGGGGAAAACATATTGAGCTTCTCAAAAAAACAACTATTTAAAACTTATTAAACTTTAAAGTATAATGATTTTAAACTCACGTAATAAGGGAGAGGTTTAGATAGAAAATTGAAAAAACAATTAGTATTAGATTACCTTATTTGAAAGGACTTTATCACACACATGCCTCTAACACAAATCAAACATAATAACAAGGTTAAAGTCATTTATAACAGAAAAAACAGAAATGAAAAGTGTTTTGCTGACAATGTCATACAAAATAAATGACATTTTTAAAATAACAATTAAGCAGGGCGTTTTCCAGGAAAAAATAATAAACTACTAGTTTCTTTAAACCTATAAAAAATCCCTCAAATAAACTCCAACTCTTTTCTTTAAAACACTAAACTTTCAAAAACTATTGAAACTGTAAAGACTATTTGTTATTTGTTTGATTAAAAAAGACAACATGTTTCATTGTTACTAAATAAACTATAAGTTTCTTGTTTATTTTTTATTTTTACCAAAAACACAAAAAGGACTTTTAAATCCTGCTGGGTTTTGGGTTGCAGAGAAGAAAATAACAATTCCTGTCGCAAAAGTTCATTATAAACAACACTTGACATTTGTGTTTGGCAATATAATTTATAGACAAAAGACAAGTGATTTCTAGCAAATACCACAAGATTTCAATGACCAGAGGTCATTCAAAATATTTATGACAAAAACAATTGTTTTGTTTGGTCTTTTATTTTTTTTTTTTTGTAGTAGAAACTAGGGAAAAATTGACAACAATTAAAAGGAGGAGTTTTGTTTATAATAACAGAGGACAAAAGTTTTGTAAAAAACTTTTAGTTTTAAGTAAATAGAACAAAGTAAGGAAAGATGTAACATTCTATAGAGTTTAGGTCAGAGAGATGATGTGACATAAATGATGTTCACAAAATTTGACAATAGAATCGAATGCATTTAGTTTTTGTAACAAGTAGATGTGAACAAATGAATAATTAATATTATAGAATCAAAACTCAGATTCAGTTCCCCTTTGTAAATCCTTAAGCTACAAACTTTACATCCAAATTTAAGGTTCGACATCCATCTTGTGCGTTTGGTGACCCAAGAGTTTCAATATTAAGCCTCCAAAATCTGGATTGTGGCATAGAATGTATTACGTTGTCTTCTTCTCTTCATTGTTACAACTTGTGCAACGAACCTGTCGAGTTAATTAATGAGTGGATAATTCTAATATTACTAGTAGGGAGCCGCCTTCGGTGACCGTAAAGCTCCAATCTTAAGTCGCCAAAGGATAGGTGTTCCGTTGTATTCTTCTTTGCTTCGTATGAGTTCTGTTGTCTGCTTCTCTTCATTTTATAAGTTGTGTAACTAGCCTGTCGAATTAATGAAGACGTGGATCCTTCCCAAATCACTAGTAGAGAGCTGTCAAGCTGTCTTCGGTGACCACAGAATTATACAATAGCCAAATGATGGGCGGTGACTCTTCTTTGTTACAGCTTCTGCAAAAGTCTTTGCGCGGAAGTAGTAGGCTACGACTAGGCCAGTGGCAAGTAAACACCCCTATTAAGTTCCGTAAATGCAGTTTTGATTGACTAACCGCAACTCTCGTTCTCTGCAATGAGATCCTCAAGAAAAAAAATATGTTTTGTAACTTCGATCCCATCCTGCTTACCTTCAATGTACACATGTTTATGGTCAATGTCCTCAGATAGGATGACCGATCAATATCCCCATGTTTGTAGTCAATCTTTCCAGATGAAGATGACCAATCAATGTCATGCTATCTACTCAAGCGACATCCTGCATTTATAGATAGTTTTCAATGTGATAAACTTATTCTCTAGAGACTTAACGGCCGTTCAATTGTCAGTAAAGATGATAATATATTAGAGTGGGATATATTCTCATCTTTGATACTAAACATATAGCGCTGTTGTCCTTATATCCACAACTTCGGCCAGAATTATACTAAATTGATCCGGAAGTCTAAGGATCAGTCTCCTGTTCACCTGGGTAGAATAAACTCTAACTCTACTTTGTGATCTCAAGCTATTTGTGAAAAGTTGACTAACATTCACCGTCCATTCCTATCTATCAGGAGTCATTTTCAGTAAACCGAAATCGAGGAGCAGTTCAGGTATTGTGTAGTCTTCTGAACGTCTACGATTTTTCATACAGCAAGTTTCGACTACTCTTCAGCACATGTAGCACTTCCATGCGTCTCGTATTCAGCTGGATGGTTTAAACTCTAACTCTACTTCGTGTTCTCAAGCTATATGTGAAAATTTGGCTAACATTATCCGTAATGTTAATGTCATTGGTCCATTCCTATCTATTAGGAGTCATTTAAAAAAAAACCGAAATCGAAGAGCAGCTCAGTTTTGAAAAGTTCACAATTATACCCGGAATGATCCTATCGTTCGATTCAATCAATTGTGAATGACTAAGGTTTTTCTTACAGTATGTTTAGACTACTATTCAGCATATGAAGCACTTCCACGCATAATATTTAGCCCAGGATATTGAGAACAACTGCTTGAATGCGAACATAATCTCTCAATTCCTCTACGCTATTTTATTTGGTTAACTTCTTTAAGATTGAAGGTACTCTCCCACTCACTATTAAAGCATCGCCTTAATTATGGTCGATACTGGGAGAATAAATTGAGAATAGAGAATGGATTTCTTCAAGAGCTTTAATTTTCAATATTAAGGGCTAAAAAGTCAATCGTCCTTTCAACTTCCTCCTTTCCGCTACCCGACTCTTGCCATCCTGACTTTGAAATACCGACGTATTACACGTTGTCCACTGTATTGGATGTCTGCACCATTCGATATCTACAATGAATTTTCATACAGCGAATTCTGTTTCCAGTTTCGCTATTGATAGAGCATCAATTCGTAGGTAATTGAGAATCGCTCCTATTTGGATCTTCAATCCTGACTACTAATCGATGATCTGCGAATCCTTTTAAACTTTCTTACTAGATCATCCCTTCTTATAACCTTCTGACCTGAAATTACTGATGTATTCTGGCCTATTGTCCATAGTATTGAAAGCCATTTACATGCAAGAATAAGCATGATTATTCTGCATATTGAGTATCTCATTTATCCCGGGACTTTGATCTTCGTTTTGCTACATTTCGTTCGGATTGAAGGATCATAAGGGTTGGAGTTTTACCGTCTTGGCGGTCGATGCTAAACAAGTTAATTGGTAGCGAATTAAGAAACGCTCCTATTTCTATTACAACTATGGGTTACAATTTGGAAGTGAGTAACACATTGCCAAAGGCTACCGAAGTGAGGAGCCCTTGATGATAAAAAATTGGTTATCATTCTTGATGTGCTTCAGAAGTTCGTTTCTCGGACTCAACTCACAACTGGCAATTAGACAGGATGCTGATGTGTGCAGTTGTTATCCATTCCTGTTTTGAAATTTTGAAACAGTAAAGTTGATGTTGGTTATGGTGGAGCCTATTTTAGACTATTTGTTTCCATCTTGATTCTTGTTATGGTACTGTAGTCGGTAACTTAATGTAGTCCATTGACTATTTAAACTATTCGGCTATTTTTATAGTTCTGATTTCTTATATGATCAAGAAGAGCTTTGAATATTTCTCTTGCTTAACTTTATCCCTTAGCTCCTTCCAACCAAGTATTTCCTAAGAAAATCTCATTCCTTTCTTCCAATTGACACTGGTTATCATTTGCTAACAAATACCACAAAAATCCTGAGGTTTAAATGTAATTTTTTCGCTTTCCACGTCCTTTTCTCCATCCAGCGTTGAATGTGTTGAATGTATTTGTATACATGTGGTTTTTAGATTTCATTAAACAAAATTTATTTCTACTCAAATATTGCAAATATCTAATAATAAAAACAAAAGCATTGAACGCACAATACACTATACTCCCCAACCCTCTCAAACCTTAATAATAAAACCCTTCTTTGGCTTACAAACATTTAACATAAAGGACATTTGCGTATACTTGGGTCTACTACATGTGTGTATCAATGTCTAACATGTTTTATAGCTGTATAGATCTCTTAACATTCATTTTGTAATTAAACTTCGGTTTTTTTTCTGTTTTGTTATTTGGACACAAATGTTTTTAATTGTAATACTAAACTAAAGTTTCGTTAAGCATACAATAATAACAACGTCATAAGAAGAACAACATCAGTTAAAAACAACATATTTTCAATAATGTTGGCAGACGTATTCGAAAGTAGTCTTCATAAAATACACTTTCACAATACTACTTTCATACTTTAATATGTGCGTACGAGGAGTTTGTGTAAAACTAGTGCTTTGGAATATTGACTAGAATTTATCCATATAAACAACTATCTGTCTGTCTATCTATCTATTGTTTCATTCATTCATTCAAACAAGCAACCAAACTAAATTGTAGGCAGTCATCTATACATTGATATAGACCACATTCTGTGGATCTCCTGCCACCTTGTTGTAAATAGAAAAACAAAATGTAAATGTGTAAGGATTATAGATAAGGCAGTGAGGAATTTGAAATACCCTTAAATGAATACTTAATCTGAATAAAGATATTCTTTATATTAAAAGCCAAATGGAGAAAATGCTTCCTGAAAAAGTCACTCTTTGATGTGGATTTTGGGCTGGCGGCGTCATCGGTCCATATTTCCTTGAGAAAGACGTTGGTCAGGCGAGCGCTATAGGTCCAGGATTACCAACTTCTTTTGGCCTGAATTGGATGATTTTAACAGGAATGCGCTATGTGTCACACAGCTCATGCCACATTGAACATTCTGCACGAACGACTTGAGGGCATGGTCTTCTCACATGGAGGTGATGTGAACTGCCCAACGAGATCATGAGATTTGACCCCGTTAGACATTTTCTTGTGGGTTTTTTTAAGTCGCTGGATTATGCGGTCCTCAAAGCCAACATAAGCCATGACATAGGCCAAATTCAGCCTGGTTTATGTTCCAGAGTCATGGAAAATTGGACATTTCGGATGGAAGCCAAAATAAGGCGAATTTTCAAATGTTACAAACGGCATTACGAAATCAAAACACCTTCCAACTTTTACTTGATGAGCTCAAAAAAAAAAAAGAGTACACAATTCGTAATACACCCAAGCAAATAACGCACACTCTGACAACTGTCCCTCACTCATTATATTGACTTGGTATTTGTAAATGAGCTCCCATTCACATCCAACTCTCCCTGTGCATCTATCCTGTTGTATGTGTGTTTAATTATGTTTTTAACCATCATCATATGTTGCTGTTGTTTTTGTTGTTCATATCCTCATCATTATTGTCAGCTATAAGCCAGTTATTTTAGTCAGTTGCCCCCTCCTCCATCTTGGCTGCTTTCAACATTTAGTCAGTTATTTAGCCAGTGTGTATTTTAGTCCTTGCTATAAGACTATAACTACTGAAGGATCCTTGTGTTGCCGTATGTGTATAGTTTTCAAAACTCATCATAATATTTGTAGTGGCCGCCTGTTTTCCATGCGTTTTCTCTCATTTTGCATATTAGTTTGTTGTGTTTTTTTTTCTTTGTAATTGTCATTGATGTTGGAAATTCGTGGACAAAACATAAGCAACTCAAATTGGTTTTATCTGGAGTGCTAACGTTGGTTTTTAGCCTCAATAGTTTTGTTGTGTTTTGCTGGGCCACAGCCACAAAACAACATGTTTTAGTGGAGGATTTAGCGGTGGCTGTTTTAAGAAAATTGACACAGCTGCGACCACGCAATTGAAGTAATATTATTAAGAAGATAGTGGCAGTGGATACTTGTTTTTGGGTAAAGTAAAAAATTATGGCAAATATTTGAAATTGATTTTGGAAAGAATTTCCATTATCCGATCCACCTTAGGTACTAAGCAAATGATCGCTAACGGTACTCAAGAGATCTCTAATGGGATTTATTGGGAAGGAGATTCCTTTAATTTTATATTTCAAAAAGAAGCAACGATATCTTGGAATGACTGTTGAACATAAAGTAGTCCCTTCAATACAGTGATTTAGTATGCTGTTCATTACAGCGTCTTCGGTGGACTCTTCAAGACGAACTGTTCAATTGAGCGACCAAAATGGTACCGAGCACAGGTCTGGTTCGTATTGCACTAACAGTCACTTCATCATCTTTGTTTTTTAAGGAGATGCCTCTTCTTTTACATTTCACAATGAAGCAACGATATCTTGGAATGACTGTTGAACTCAATGTCATCGGTAGTCCGTTTAATACAGTGATTTAGCATGCTGTTCATTACAGCGTCTTCGGCGGACTCTTCAAGACAGACGATTTGGCCAACACTTCAAGTGAGCGACCAAAAAATGGTACCATGCACAGGTCTGTTTCATCTTAGACTACTAGCCACTCCTTCATCTTTGTTTGGAAGGATATTCCTTTACTTTTATAATTCACAATGAAGCAACAATACCATGGAATGACTTTTGAACATAATGTCATCGGGAGACCATTCAATACCGTTGTCGTAGTTGCAACAGCTCCGCTCCGTTGTTCGAAGTTCTTCCCTGGGGAAAAAACTTCCGATTGATACAGCTGAATTGTCAATCTTTAGCTGATTGGGAATCTGGTCGTTCCGGAACGTAGATCGAATTTTAGACCAACTGTTCAATTGAGTGACTTCAGTCAACTGTTCCAGACAGATGCCTCTTCAGACATTTAAATACATCGATTTAGTTCAAGTTTTCAATATAGGAGAGAGCTGAGGATTTAACCAACTCTTCAATACATTGAATTCGGTCAAGTGTGTAAGGCAGGGCCTTCGACCAACTGTTCAATACAGGGTTTAGTTCCTTCTTGGTTTTTTCTAAATGATCATGTTCATAATATTCTCTCCAACAAAACCTGAAACTACATCCTTCGACCAATTGTTCAATACAGGGTTTAGTTCCTTCTTGGTTTCTTCTAAATGATCATGTTCCAAGGAAACACATCACAGCATAATCTTCTCTCCAACAAAACCTGAAACTACATCCTTCTTAGAACCTCAACCTTATTTTTCATTAGGCTTTCATTCTTCATTGAACACCTCTTCCTATTAGTCTTAAACACTCTCCTTTACACCCTAATAGGAACCAAATAAAAATCGCCTCCGCTTTAATTTAACTCATTTATATCAAATCATTAAAAACACATAAATTTCTTTTGCCAAAATTTAAACATAAATAGGTGCTGATTAATCGCACATACAGCCCGAGACTGTTCACTGACTCTAAGCCAGCCCAAAACCATTGAATTAGCAATGGATTTGGAACAATAAACTGCACATAAAAAAACTAAGGTAAGAATCTTTTTACTACTGCTGCAAACAACATGTTAAGAAATTCAATATCATCATAAATGCTTTTAGGCAACAGTTTGGCGTTGTTGGCGTTAACTGGCGACATTGTAGGTGTTGTTGGCCACCAAACAATAGAGTTTTACAGCACAAAAGAACAGCAAAATTAAGGTAGAGTAAAAGCTCTATTGAATGGTAAAAAGTGGCCAAGGCCTTCCTCATACAAAAACGAGTTTTTAGAGGATGCTATAAAGATGCTTGATCTTTAATTTAAAAACATACGTTTGGTCTTTTAAGAGTGCTCTGTATGAATATGTGTTGTTTAGTGTATATTGTACTTTATTGTATAAAATTATCTGCAAGTTAATAAATTATCAAACTCCTGCGCATTGGTCAGCAACAATAACTAAAGCTTTTCTGAAAAGAACGAACAGCAAAACTTAAAATGATTTACGTTAAAGGCACGCGTGTGTAATTTACTTTTGATTACGGTAGCAAAATGAAATGACATTTTGAAAAATACTCTACAAAAATACTACTTTTACACTTACAAACTTTTTAGAATCTCTTTTTTTCCGTTGCCTAGCTTATTTTGTAATAAATTTCGTTAAACTTTTTTAATAAAATACTTAAAGAAATTTGTTTTTCTTTGTACTTTTAAACACTCAAACATGAAAAATAAATAAAATGCAATTAGCAGGATTTGAATTAATTACAGTAAAAGTAGTGTTCATTTGTATAGATGAATGAATGGTATGAAATGTTGTAAAAGCATCTAGTAAGTAGTTTTTATTTAAGTCTATAAACTCAAACATGCGTCTTCTCACACATACTTGATAATAGTTCTCTTTTTTTCTATTTACTCGTATCTTATTTAACCACACTTGTATGAACATATAGATTCTTTCCCTGCCAGCCATCTCTGTTGTCTCTTAAGAGATTTTCAAGAAATTTGTCTTTTATTTACTTAAAAAATCTTTGCCAAATGTAACCAATTTCTGTTAGCAAACTACAATACACATACAATGATCATCATACCTACGGATAAGACACTTATGAACGAACGAATGCATGACAAAAACACTCGTGGAGAAATAATGGAGAAAATCATTTTGTTAACAACTCAAGAATTGTGAAACCTTAAAACCAGAAATTTTACTTCATAACTTTGATTTAACAGTCTATAGTCCTGATAATCTAAAATCTGGACAATCAATAGCCTTGGCAGTCTAAAGTCTTGACAGTCTATAGTCTTGGCAGTCTATAGTCTTGTCAGGCTATAGTCTTGACAGTCTATAGTCTTGACAGTCTATAGTCTTGACAGTCTGTAGTCTTGACAGTCTATAGTCTTGGCAGTCTATAGTCTTGACAGTCGATAGTCTTGACAGTCTATAGTCTTGTCAGGCTATAATCTTGACAGTCTATAGTCTTGACAGTCTATAGTCTTGACAGTCTATAGTCTTGACAGTCTATAGTCTTGGTAGTATATAGTCTTGACAGTCGATAGTCTTGACAGTCGATAGTCTTGACAGTCTATAGTCTTGTCAGGCTATAGTCTTGACAGTCTATAGTCTTGACAGTCTATAGTCTTGACAGTCTGTAGTCTTGACAGTCTATAGTCTTGGCAGTCTATAGTCTTGACAGTCGATAGTCTTGACAGTCTATAGTCTTGTCAGGCTATAGTCTTGACAGTCTATAGTCTTGACAGTCTATAGTCTTGACAGTCTATAGTCTTGACAGTCTATAGTCTTGACAGTCTATAGTCTTGACAGTCTATAGTCTTGACAGTCTGTAGTCTTGACAGTCTATAGTCTTGGTAGTCTATAGTCTTGACAGTCGATAGTCTTGACAGTCGATAGTCTTGACAGTC
Source organism: Calliphora vicina (assembly GCF_958450345.1). Classification (NCBI taxonomy): domain Eukaryota; kingdom Metazoa; phylum Arthropoda; class Insecta; order Diptera; family Calliphoridae; genus Calliphora; species Calliphora vicina. The sequence continues at coordinate 120,571,688 of NC_088783.1, forward strand.
TATAGTCTTGTCAGGCTATAGTCTTGACAGTCTATAGTCTTGTCAGGCTATAGTCTTGACAGTCTATAGTCTTGACAGTCTATAATCTTGACAGTCTATAGTCTTGACAGTCTATAGTCTTGACAGTCTATACTCCTGACAGTATATAGTCTTGTCAGGCTATAGCCTTAATCATCTATACTCTGGACAGTTTCTTTTCTGGACAGTTTATAGTCTACTTTTGCTGAGTAGCTCTACTAATCTTTTCTTTTGAGTGTACTCTCCATAAGCTGTAAAAGGTAAAAGTTTTTATTTTCAAACCAATTTTTCTATTTACATTTACTCAAAATATATTTTCACTCAAACTTTTCATTGCAAAAACAGACTAAAAAATTACACACATACAGCAAAGGCAAGAAACCTGAGAAGAAAGTAAAAAACCTAAGGGTTTATCTATAAGAAAACAATTATCACAAATTGTCTTATGCTTGGAGTCAGTCAACAGATGAACAGAAATAAGTTTTCATAAAGGAAAAGGCAAATTTTAGCACAGGTGTTTGAATTCCGGCAGAAGGAATTAAAAGCAGAAATAAAAAAAAATTAAACTTATTTGAAAACTTGTTCATATTAAACAAAGAATATATTTTAAGTAATTGATAGAAGTATTTGAAAACAAATAAAATATTTATAGGAAATTAAGAAGTAAAATTAAATCTGAAATTAAAAACTTTAAAGCAACAGTTATGTTAAAAACTTAAACTTTGATACAACAGATCAATTGAAATTCCTCTTCCTCTTATGCCTTTTAGCATGCCTTGCTCGTAATATATTTTTTTTGACAACTTTTTCTCATACATTTTTTTTGTTCAAATACATGATAGATAAATACATCTCAAATCAAACATCACGTAGGAAATCACTTAACTTTTCTACTGATTATACCTACAAATACAATACAATGGGGAGTTAACATTTGCCACAGCAAAACCAAAAAAATATAAAAGCTCCAGAGCAGCCTTTTCGGTTTCCTTTATTGTGGCTGCCATGGCTCTTCTGAACACACGCAAATCGTGTGCGTACAAATCAATTGTTAACGTTTGTCTGTTGTCTATTTTTTTTTAACACAAAATTTATTGAAAATAAAATTGTAAAAAAGAGAAGAGAAAAAAATAAAATAATACACAACAAACAACGTCCTGTTGCCATTTACAACAATTTCCAAACGACTAAAATGAGTGGCGTGCCAGGCATCACAAATGAGTCTACGAATTGAGGTCATTGATATACATCGTTTTATATACATATTTGAAAAAGACTTGTGAGACTCCCTTTTTTTGAAGGGGGCAGGCAGATTTCAATTGTTTTTCACTGCGATGTTGTTGTTTGGGAAATATCAGTGGTCAATTGGTTGTTATTGCAACAAAAGGTTGTGTTAGATTATTTTTTCTTTTTTTATTTATTTCATAAGGACACGTGCGGTAATTTTGATTTTATTTCTTTCAATTCATTTTTTAGCAGTTAGGAAAATTTTTCATTGCCTAGTTAAGGGGGCTTTTTTCAGTTTTTGTGTTGTTTTTCTTGTTGTAATATGATTAGTTGTCATTTGTAAATGGTTTGTTATCAATTTTCAAGATGATTGAATTAAGTGATTTATTTGTGGCATGTGGCTTGCTTATGAAAACATTTGTTTCTTTGCTCTTCTGATCATAATGAATAGCCAATGTATGAGGAATATTAAAATTAGAAAAATGAAAAAATTCTAATACAACTTGTAAGTTCAAAGGTGGACTTATGAGAAATTGGTGCATGTATTTAGAATAAATAGAGATACTTAACTATGTAAACAATTTCGAAGAATAATGGGACGAAATGTCTGATAAATATACAAGGACAACTGAAGGTTTAATATAATAAAATAGTTGGCTATATGTATTATTGATATGGTCTCGACAGTCTAGAGTCTTGTCAGTCTATAGTCTTGACAGTTTATAGTCTTGGCAGTCTAGAGTCTTGTCAGTCTATAGTCTTGACAGTTTTTAGTCTTGACAGTCTATAGTCTTGACAGTCTATAGTCTTGACAGTCTATAGTCTTTACAGTCTATAGTCTTGACAGTCTATAGTCTTGACAGTCTATAGTCTTGACAGTCTATAGTCATGACAGTCTATAGTCTTGACAGTCTATAGTCTTGTCAGTTTATAGTCTTGTCAGTTTATTGTCTCGGCAGTCTATAGTCGTGACATTCAACAGTCTTGAAAGTCTATAGTCTTGACTGTCTATAGTCTTGACAGTCTATAGTCTTGACAGTCTATAGTCTTGACAGTCTATAGTCTTGACAGTATATTGTCTTGGTAATCTACAGTCTTGGCAGTCTATAGTCTCGGCAGTCTATAGTCGTGACATTCAACAGTCTGGAAAGTCTATAGTCTTGGCAGTCTATAGTCTTGACAGTCTATAGTCTTGGCAGTATATTGTCTTGGCAATCTGCAGTCTTGGCAGTCTATAGTCTAGGCAGTCTATAGTCGTGATATTCAACAGTCTTGAAAGTCTATAGTCTTGACAGTCTATAGTCTTGACAGTCTATAGTCTTGACAGTCTATAGTCTTGACAGTCTATAGTCTTGACAGTATATAGTCTTGACAGTCTATAATCTTGACAGTCTATAGTCTTGACAGTCTATAGTCTTGACAGTCTATGGTCTTGACAGTCTATAGTCTTGACAGTCTATAGTCTTGACAGTCTATGGTCTTGACAGTCTATAGTATTGACAGCCTATAGTCTTTACAGTCTATAGTCTTGACCGTCTATAGTTTTGACAGTATATAGTCTTTCCAGTCTATTGTCTTGGCAGTCTATAGTCTTGTCATTCTATAGTTTTGAAAGTTTTGACAGTCTATAGTCTTGACAGTCTAAAGTCTTGACAGTCTATAATCTTGACAGTCTAAAGTCTTGATAGTCTATAGTCTTGACAGTCTATAGTCTTGACAGTCAATAGTCTTGACAGTCTATTGTCTTGGCAATCTACAGTCTTGGCAGTCTATAGTCTTCTTATTCTATAGTCTCGAAAATCTTGAATTTCTACAATCTATAGAGTCGACAGTCTTTAGTATAAACTAAATCCCTTTAAGCTATGTTTTTGAAAAATTTTGCATAATTTTTCAATTGCTACAAACCTATTTTTATCTGTTGTTTTTATATTTCTGCCTTCTAATTAACAATATTCAATTTAAGTATTTTAAATGACCATTTATGTATATTTTTATCTGTGCTATGAAAAGTAACAACATTTCAAATTATGAAAAACATTTACCTGTTTTTCACTTGCCACTACTGCATACAACCTGTTACTTTAATTGACATTAAATTTAATGCTGATGAAAGCTAATGTCATTAAAAAACACACACAGGATCATAGAGCGAAAAAAGAAAAAAAACAAAAATCCTTCAACACTTTGAGGGCTTTAGCAAGAAAGAGAGAGAGGTAGTAAATTGTAGTATAAAACAAATGATGACACAATAAGGCTGTTGTCATTTCTATTAATAATATTACAGAGGGGAAAATTGTGGAAAAAAGTGAATTTTTTCCAACAATTTTTTAGCAGTTTACTGCAAAAAAAAAGAACACATGAGCCGCAAAATATGCTACACAAAAAATATCATTAAATTGCAGTGGCAAACCAAAGAATTTACATGCAAATAAGGTATAAATACAAACATGTTTTTCTATATATTTTGTTACAAAAATACACACAGACAGTGGTAACCATGTGTATATGAGTGTTTACACTTACTGGAAGACTGTATGCATGCTTGGCTTGTTTCAAGATTTTTTGGCGGCATTATTTTTAAACTTATTTTGTTGTGTGTTGTAGGTGTAAAATGATGTTAAGTTTAGTGGCAAACTATAGTCAAGTATTCTATGAAAATCAATATCATGGCAAAACCAACAATCTTTTTACTGCTATACGGTTGTTGTCTTTAAGAAAACCGTGCAAATAAAATAAAAGAAAATGAAAATTGTTTTGTCTTGTATGCTGAAAACATTGGAGTATAACTGAAGTGAAGTTATGGGGCTGTTGTTGTTTTAGTTTTCTGTTGTAGGTATTGTAGTATATGGTTGCATATTTAATGTTGCATATGTTAAGGCGCAAAATGAAATTTAAATCTGACACTGTTTGTTATACGAACATATGTTGAGGGAAAAATTAACGGTCTTCATGTACATGCCGCGTCTAAAACAAACATGTGAATGCAAAATTGTATCAGAGTGTAGGTATGTAAAAGCAGTTTCTTTTAACAGTTTTTCAATGTTCTCACATACTACATTCATATATTTTGCCAGCAACTTTTGTAATTGCGGTGGAATCTTATAACACTTGCATGTACAGATGTTCGGCGAAATATTCATAAAGATAACTTCATATTTTGTGGTAGAATAGAGCGGCATAGTGGGGGTAAACAGCCAACATATGAGTATGTTTCCAAGAGTTTTTAGTGTTTGGTCACGAAAATTGAAAATTACTTTTTACTAAATCTCTGGTTGCGCCTCCTTTGCTCTCCCTTTTGGCCGCCAAAACTACAGCGGCTGTAACAACATTTATAAACATTTACCAAAAGGTTATTAAAATAATTTTTGAGGGCATAATTTAGCTGAAGATAGTTAAGACTTGTATTGCAGCTTGTGTGTCGGTGTTTGGGTATATTTGTGTTAAAGTGCTTGTTAAAATAAAAACAAAATATTGCAGCTAAATAATATTGAGTTTTAATTAGAAATTTTAGACTTTGAAGTGTGTTTTGAAAAGATTTTAGAATTTTTGGAAGGAAAAACTACATTAAATAAAATACAATAAAGATGCAGGCTAGTTTAAAGAGTTATATTTAAATCTTAGTTTAATTATAAATAATTGATAAGGAACTTTTTACAAAAACCGTCACGACAGTCTGTATGCTAGACAGTCTACAGTCTTGGCAGTCTATAGTCTCGACAGTTTATAGTCTCAACAGTTTTTAGTCTCGTCGGACTATAGCCTCATCGGATTACATTCATTACAGCATTCTATAGTCCTGACAGTGTTAATCTCGACAGTTCCATAGTTTCCACAGTGTTAATCTCGACAGTATTTAAACTCGACAGTCTATAGTCCCCACGACTTGCAAGCGTCATATAGAACACTTAAAGTTAAAGGAACTTTTTATATAAAACTCTTTCAGAATTTAAAAAAGAATTTATGAAGAATTCGTTAAAAGTTTATAATTTTCCCAAGTTTCTGTGAGTACTTTAGCCATAAATCACTTGTTGTAACCATAAATAAGTGGATTTGTCAATAGTGTATTGAGATGAAATCATAACAATGTTAACAATATGAGCAACTGAAAGTATGCTTCAATAAATATGTGATTTTTTTAATATTTTACACACATACGAATATGAAAATTCCAAAGATGATCCAATAAAGTGCTTAAGTGTTCTTTGTGTGTTAAAAGAAAGACGAACAATAATAAGAAACTAAATAAAAATAATAATAATACAAGAATCATAACATACTTAAGTCAGTAATGGGGAAAGAAATAGCATGAAGATGCTGGAAACATTTAAAGTACATAAATCAAAACTTTCTAAGACTATGCAAGATACTATAGACGAGACCAGACTAGAGACGAGACTAGAGACGAGACTAAAGACGAGACTAGAGACCAGACTAGAGACGAGCCTAATGACGAGACCAGACACTAGCCTAGAGACGAGACTAAAGACGAGACTAGAGACCAGACTTAAGACGAGACTAAAAAAGAGACTAGAGAAGAGACGTAACTATAGACGAGGCTATAGACGAGACTATAGGACAAGACTGTAGATGAGACTAAAGACGAGACTAGACACAAGACTAGAGATGAGCCTAACGACGAGACTAGAGAAAAGACTTAAGACGAGACTAGAGCAGAGACGTGACTATAGAAGATACTATAGAGGAGACCATAGAAGATACTATAAACGAGGCTATAGAGGAGACTATAGACGAGACTGTAGACGAGACTGTAGATGAGACTATACACGAGGCTAGAGAGAATGTAGACGATACTATAGAAGATACTATAGACGAGGCTATATAGGAGAATATAGAAGAGACTACAGACGAGAATAGAGTCGAAACTTGATGCGAGACGAGAGTCGTGACTACAGTATAGGCTATATACGAGAATATATAAGAGACAATGGAAGAGACTATTGATGAGACCAAAGACAAAACCAAATACGAGATTATAGGCGAGACTGTGATGAGACTACAGACGACATTAGAGAATAGAAACTTGATGCGAGACGAGAGTCGTGACTACAGTCTAGGCTATATACGAGAATATATAAGAGACAATGGAAGAGACTATAGATGAGACCAAAGACAAAACCAGATACGAGATTATAGGCGAGACTGTGATGAGACTACAGACGACATTAGAGAATAGACTAGTGGAAATAGAGACGAGACTAGAGTAGAAGCGAGACTAGAGACGAGATTATAGACAAGACAATAGATGATGCTATAGGCGAAAATAGAATAGAGATGAGACTATAGATCAGATGAGACTAGCTGAGAGACAATGGAGATGAGACAAGATACGAGATTATAGGCGAGAATAAAGACGACTAGAGACGAGACTAGAAATGAGACTAGAGACGAGAATAGAGTCGAGACTAGATGAGAGACGAGAGTCATGACTAGAGGCGAGACTGGAGACAAGATTATAGATGGGTTTAAAGACGAGACCATAGAATATATTGATTACTATTAGAGTCCTCAACTAACATTTCTATATTTAGCATCTCTACTGTCATTTCCTATCCATATTTGGCCTCCAAACATACAAGTATGATTTCTGGCAAAGCGAAAAAAAGTATTGCATACTTTTTGTTGCTACTTCACTCGAATGTATAGATGTATGTATATATGTGAGCTTATAAATGAAAATAAATGTTTTGATGGTTAACGAAATGCAATGCATGATTTATAGACTCTTAACGAAATGAACAATAAGGCTATAGAAAGGGGAACGAGTGATGTTAAGCCAGAGTAACAAAAACACTAAGACTAAAGTATTGAATATTTGTAGATAAACAGCCAGCCTGTATGCGTTTGAAATGTATACACATATACTATGTATGTATTTGACATTTGCCAGTTTTATAATACGTGAAAATATTTCAAGTGTGTCTGCTTGAAATGATTTCTTTTCCTGACTAACAAACACTCTCACATTTACAAATAAGTTACATCTGCAAGTATCAGTTTGGGTAAAAGAAAAAGATTTTATTTTGGCAAAAAAAAAAAAAATTCGAAATAACAAAAATGATTTATATGAAATTTTTACATTTGTTAAAAGCAGCTCTATGTAAGTAGTAAAGAGAGATATGCATGACAAATTGTGTTACCGTTCAAAATGGAAATATAAAGACAGCCTGTATGTATGCTATACCATAAAATATAAAAAAAAATATATTGAACGCTAATGCGCGTTTGGTTATCAGTATGTGTACGTATTACTGTTAAGTATTTAGGTAAAAGTGAGTGTAATACTTTCAAAATATGATAGTTAAAGGTATTCCATATGAATATCATCTTCTTCAGACATAAAGCTAGCAGTGGCAGCACATGTGTAAGTTTCACGTGTGGAGTTGGAGTGAGTTAACTTTGGTATTTTAATAAGCTGTAAACAAAAAATAGGAAGAATTCTTTTGCCTGTATGTGAGTTGATTAGTAAGATATAAAGTAGGAAATTTATCTATTTTATTTTGTTAGGGCAATGATTTATGGCAAAGTATTTTTCAAATAAAAAATCATGTCATTAAATAACAGGAAACTCTTTTTAAAATGCTAAAGGAAAAGAGATATGATAAGTAGTACCCTCAAAAAAATCGCAGTGAAAAATGTGAATTTAAAAAATATATATAGATTTAGCTGTATGTAGCATATCACGTTCTCTTTTTAAGAATAACTAATAAATAGCTGCATGAACGTAAGTGTAAATCGTTGTTGCGAAACTTGCGTTTAAAGTCAGACTCTGACTAACTTTTCTATAGAAAAAGTACTCTTCTATAGAAAATGTAGTCAGACTCTGACTAACTACTCTTCTATACAAAATGTAGTCAGACTCTGACTAACTACTCTTCTATACAAAATGTAGTCAGACTCTGACTAACTACTCTTCTATACAAAATGTAGTCAGACTCTGACTAACTACTCTTCTATACAAAATGTAGTCAGACTCTGACTAACTACTCTTCTATAGAAAATGTAGTCAGACTCTGACTAACTACTCTGCTATAGAAAATGTAGTCAGACTGACTAACTACTCTTCTATACAAAATGTAGTCAGACTCAGACTAACTACTCTTCTATAGAAAATGTAGTCAGACACTGACTAACTACTTTTCTATAGAAAATGTAGTCAGACTCTGACTAACTACTTTTCTATAGAAAATGTAGACAGACTCTGACTAACTACTTTTCTATAGAAAATGTAGTCAGACTCTGACTAACTACTTTTCTATAGAAAATGTAGTCAGACTCTGACTAACTACTCTTCTATAGAAAATGTAGTCAGACTCTGACTAACTACTCTTCTATAGAAAATGTAGTCAGACTCTGACTAACTACTCTTCTATACAAAATGTAGTCAGACTCTGACTAACTACTCTTCTATACAAAATGTAGTCAGACTCTGACTAACTACTCTTCTATAGAAAATGTAGTCAGACTCTGACTAACTACTCTTCTATACAAAATGTAGTCAGACTCTGACTAACTACTCTTCTATAGAAAATGTAGTCAGACTCTGACTAACTACTCTTTTATAGAAAATGTAACTACTCTTCTATAGAAAATGTAACTACTTTTCTATAGAAAATGTAGTCAGACTCTGACTAACTACTTTTCTATAGAAAATGTAGTCAGACTCTGACTAACTACTTTTCTATAGAAAATGTAGTCAGACTCTGACTAACTACTTTTCTATAGAAAATGTAGTCAGACTCTAACTAACTACTTTTCTATACAAAATGTAGTCAGACTCTGACTAACTACTTTTCTATACAAAATGTAGTCAGACTCTGACTAACTACTCTTCTATACAAAATGTAGTCAGACTCTGACTAACTACTCTTCTATACAAAATGTAGTCAGACTGACTAACTACTCTTCTATACAAAATGTAGTCAGACTCTGACTAACTACTCTTCTATAGAAAATGTAGTCAGACTCTGACTAACTACTCGTCTATACAAAATGTAGTCAGACTCTGACTAACTACTCTTCTATACAAAATGTAGTCAGACTCTGACTAACTACTCTTCTATAGAAAATGTAGTCAGACTCTGACTAACTACTCTTATATACAAAATGTAGTCAGACTCTGACTAACTACTCTTCTATAGAAAATGTTGTCAGACTCTGACTAACTACTCTTCTATAGAAAATGTAGTCAGACTCTGACTAACTACTCTTCTATAGAAAATGTAGTCAGACTCTGACTAACTACTCGTCTATACAAAATGTAGTCAGACTCTGACTAACTACTCTTCTATACAAAATGTAGTCAGACTCTGACTAACTACTCTTCTATAGAAAATGTAGTCAGACTCTAACTAACTACTTTTCTATACAAAATGTAGTCAGACTCTGACTAACTACTTTTCTATACAAAATGTAGTCAGACTCTGACTAACTACTCTTCTATACAAAATGTAGTCAGACTCTGACTAACTACTCTTCTATACAAAATGTAGTCAGACTCTGACTAACTACTCTTCTATAGAAAATGTAGTCAGACTCTAACTAACTACTTTTCTATACAAAATGTAGTCAGACTCTGACTAACTACTTTTCTATACAAAATGTAGTCAGACTCTGACTAACTACTCTTCTATACAAAATGTAGTCAGACTCTGACTAACTACTCTTCTATACAAAATGTAGTCAGACTCTGACTAACTACTCTTCTATAGAAAATGTAGTCAGACTCTGACTAACTACTCTTCTATACAAAATGTAGTCAGACTCTGACTAACTACTCTTCTATAGAAAATGTAGTCAGACTCTGACTAACTACTCTTTTATAGAAAATGTAACTACTCTTCTATAGAAAATGTAACTACTTTTCTATAGAAAATGTAGTCAGACTCTGACTAACTACTTTTCTATAGAAAATGTAGTCAGACTCTGACTAACTACTTTTCTATAGAAAATGTAGTCAGACTCTGACTAACTACTTTTCTATAGAAAATGTAGTCAGACTCTAACTAACTACTTTTCTATACAAAATGTAGTCAGACTCTGACTAACTACTTTTCTATACAAAATGTAGTCAGACTCTGACTAACTACTCTTCTATACAAAATGTAGTCAGACTCTGACTAACTACTCTTCTATACAAAATGTAGTCAGACTGACTAACTACTCTTCTATACAAAATGTAGTCAGACTCTGACTAACTACTCTTCTATAGAAAATGTAGTCAGACTCTGACTAACTACTCGTCTATACAAAATGTAGTCAGACTCTGACTAACTACTCTTCTATACAAAATGTAGTCAGACTCTGACTAACTACTCTTCTATAGAAAATGTAGTCAGACTCTGACTAACTACTCTTATATACAAAATGTAGTCAGACTCTGACTAACTACTCTTCTATAGAAAATGTTGTCAGACTCTGACTAACTACTCTTCTATAGAAAATGTAGTCAGACTCTGACTAACTACTCTTCTATAGAAAATGTAGTCAGACTCTGACTAACTACTCGTCTATACAAAATGTAGTCAGACTCTGACTAACTACTCTTCTATACAAAATGTAGTCAGACTCTGACTAACTACTCTTCTATAGAAAATGTAGTCAGACTCTAACTAACTACTTTTCTATACAAAATGTAGTCAGACTCTGACTAACTACTCTTCTATACAAAATGTAGTCAGACTGACTAACTACTCTTCTATACAAAATGTAGTCAGACTCTGACTAACTACTCTTCTATAGAAAATGTAGTCAGACTCTGACTAACTACTCGTCTATACAAAATGTAGTCAGACTCTGACTAACTACTCTTCTATACAAAATGTAGTCAGACTCTGACTAACTACTCTTCTATAGAAAATGTAGTCAGACTCTGACTAACTACTCTTATATACAAAATGTAGTCAGACTCTGACTAACTACTCTTCTATAGAAAATGTTGTCAGACTCTGACTAACTACTCTTCTATAGAAAATGTAGTCAGACTCTGACTAACTACTCTTCTATAGAAAATGTAGTCAGACTCTGACTAACTACTCGTCTATACAAAATGTAGTCAGACTCTGACTAACTACTCTTCTATACAAAATGTAGTCAGACTCTGACTAACTACTCTTCTATAGAAAATGTAGTCAGACACTGACTAACTACTTTTCTATAGAAAATGTAGTCAGACTCTGACTAACTACTTTTCTATAGAAAATGTAGACAGACTCTGACTAACTACTTTTCTATAGAAAATGTAGTCAGACTCTGACTAACTACTTTTCTATAGAAAATGTAGTCAGACTCTGACTAACTACTCTTCTATAGAAAATGTAGTCAGACTCTGACTAACTACTCTTCTATAGAAAATGTAGTCAGACTCTGACTAACTACTCTTCTATACAAAATGTAGTCAGACTCTGACTAACTACTCTTCTATACAAAATGTAGTCAGACTCTGACTAACTACTCTTCTATAGAAAATGTAGTCAGACTCTGACTAACTACTCTTCTATACAAAATGTAGTCAGACTCTGACTAACTACTCTTCTATAGAAAATGTAGTCAGACTCTGACTAACTACTCTTTTATAGAAAATGTTGTCAGACTCTGACTAACTACTCTTCTATAGAAAATGTAGTCAGACTCTGACTAACTACTCTTCTATAGAAAATGTAGTCAGACTCTGACTAACTACTCGTCTATACAAAATGTAGTCAGACTCTGACTAACTACTCTTCTATACAAAATGTAGTCAGACTCTGACTAGCTACTCTTCTATACAAAATGTAGTCAGACTCTGACTAACTACTTTTCTATAGAAAATGTAGTCAGACTCTGAAATTCTGGCTAAATATCTATTTTATTATATCCAGCTAACTCTCTATTACATTTCATTTTACTCATTATACCTTTACAAATATTGAAATAGTCTTTGATAAACTTAAAATATGAAAACGTAGAAAAAAAAATTAAATTATATTTTCCTCCTGCCATTAGTTTTAATAGTCCCTTTGGCTCTATTTATGTAATACTTCTTCGTTTTTTTAATGTTTTTCTAGACTCATAGCAATTGTATTAAACCATTTTTTTCTATATGTATACAGTTATTTATTCCGCGTATTTTTTATGTTAAATCTAAGGAAATATTGTTTTATGTGCCACCTTTTTCTTTTTACCCCCCCATGAAAAGCAATGGCTAAGAAAATGACAAGCCAAAAGAAAACATCTTATGGCTCATCGCCCAATTTGTTTAAAAAAACATTTATTTTTTTCCTGATTCTTTTGCCTCTCAGAAATTATAAAAATTTTTAAGGTTTTGGGGGAAGTTGTGTGTAACAAAAACAAATCAACAATTTGAAAAATTGTTACATTAGCGAGAGGCCCACTTAACAACTTTTGCCTTACTTTTGTCAGCCAGCAGAGGCTGCTGTGAAGGCTGTCAATGCTGGTTGTCTACCTGTAGTTTACATTAGTAAAATAAGTGATTAATTTTTACGCCTAAAATATGCAAAATACTCAATGATGTATCCAACAAACATTGGCAGTTCCAAGAGTCCGTTAAATAAGTTCATTCTGTTATTGTGCCTTTTAGCCGGGACTTAACAAACAAAACTTGTCCTGTGGGATTTGAAAAACAGGAAAAATATGAAAAAAAATTTCATAAAATTTGTATATTTGTTAAGGAAACTTTTTAATTTTTCTTTCTTTTTTTAAGGGAAATGAAATATTTTATAACATAATTTTTTGTTTGGTTGCTTGTTCATGTTTGCATTTCCTTTTGAATATTTGATAAATTTAAATACATTCTTTGCCAAAGCCTTGAAGGTAAATTGATTACGGGTGGTCATTTTTAAGGGTGAGTGAGTGAGAGTGAGGCATCACTGAAAGATTGGTTTGTTTGTTAATACAATTGCTGAGTGTATAAGAGTCATGCTAATGTAAGAAAATCAAGCAGATGTCATTAGAAATATTTCGCTTTCAATTTCTTTTTTTTTATCATCATTTACTTTATGTTGGGTAAACAAAACCAATTTTTTGTTTTGTTTAATTTGTATGAAAAAAAAAAATGTAAATGGAAAAAATGTGTGGATTTTTGTATTAAAATAAAAATAAAAAAAATTAATTGTCAAATGCTTATTAGTCACCTGAGGGTCAAGTGTTTTTGTTCCTTTTCTAAAGCCTACTTTCGAGAGCAAATATTTTTGGTGTGTGGGGGTGGTAGTTGCATAAAAAGCAATTTAATTAGAATTTAATCAATTTTCTATATAAAAAATATACCTTAAGCTCTTAAAAGTATGCTGTATTTACACAATCCTTGAAGGTAGGTAGATATATTGATAACTTATATTAAAGGTTTGAGAATTAACCTAAAAATAGGCAACAGTTTGTAAATAAAAAAACTTTAATATCGGTTTAGTACTGCATATTTAAGGTCTTTAAATATTGTTATGTATTGGCCATTTAATAAGAATTTAATCAATTTTTTTTTTAAAAATATTTAACTTTAACTCTAAGAAGTATGCTTTATTTAAACAGCCCTTGAAGGTAGGCTATAGTTATGCATGTAAATTAGGTATTTCAAGTAAGGCTTATCATGTTTATTTATTAAAAATTGTATAACAGAGTTGTTACGAGACAGAAAATAATGTAGTTTTATCTTTCTCTGTTTCTTTCAGAACTGCATTTTACAAGTTGTTCTTTGCGATTGTGGTAAGTTACACAAAGTAAAATTACATTAAATTTTATTAATATTTTTCATATATTTAATTTGTTTTCATTTATTTTTGTGTTATATGTTTAAAAATAATAGATTTTTAATCAAAAATTATCGATTAGTCTTGAAGCTGACTATATTCAGGTTATTTTTTGTAAAATTAACCTAAAAGTAGGCAACAGTTTTTAGTAATAATTTATTATTTCATCATAGAATGAAAATTCGGGCAATTTCTAGTCTGTTTTTAACGAAGTTTCTAGAAAAATATTTTTTTTAATTTTTTTTATAAAAAATTTAATAAATTTCGAAAGATTTTTTAAAAGTAATTAAGTTACAACTTGTAGTTTTATATAATTTATTCAAATCTGAAAAAAGTTTTTGAAAAACTGCTTTATTGTAAATTACCCTCATATATCCTTTTATAAGAATTTTAAATTTTCACTCAAAAATTAATTTTATGTATACAAAATATGAAGCCTCCTAAACCTTATTTAAGGTTTTAAATAAAAAAATATTTTTTTTAATTTTTTTACAAAAAATTTATAAAAAATTTCACAAATTTCCAAAGATTTTTTGAAAATAATTAAGTTACAACTTGTAGTTTTATGTAATTTATTCAAATCTGAAAATAGTTTTTGAAAAACTGCTTTATTTTAAATTTCCCTCATATATCCTTTTTTTAACAATTCAAAATTTTTACCCAAAAATTAATTTTATGTGAACAAAATATGAATCTTTAAACTTATTTACGGTTTTAAATAAAAAAAATATTTTTTTTTAATTTTTTTTATAAAAAATTTCACAAATTTCGAAAGATTTTTTGAAAATAATTAAGTTACAACTTGTAGTTTTATGTAATTTATTCAAATCTGAAAAAAGTTTTTGAAAAACTGCTTTCTTTTAAATTTCCCTCATATATCCTTTTTTTAAGAATTCAAAATTTTTACCCAAAAATTAATTTTATGTATACAAAATATGAATCTTTAAACTTAATTAAGGTTTTAAATAAAAAGAATTTTTTTTTAATTTTTTTTTATAAAAAATTTCACAAATTTCGAAAGATTTTTTGAAAATAATATAGTAAGAACTTGTAGTTTTATGTAATTTATTCAAATCTGAAAAAAGTTTTTGAAAAACTGCTTTATTTTAAATTTCCCTCATATATCCTTTTTTTAAGAATTCAAAATTTTTACCCAAAAATTAATTTTATGTATACATTATATGAATCTTTAAACTTATTTAAAGTTTTAAATAAAAAAAAATATTTTTTTTAATTTTTTTATAAAAAATTTCATAAATTTCGAAAGACTTTTTGAAAATAATTAAGTTACAACTTGTAGTTTTATGTAATTTATTCAAATCTGAAAAAAGTTTTTGAAAAAATGCTTTCTTTTAAATTTCCATCATATATCCTTTTTTTAAGAATTCAAAATTTTTATCCAAAAATTAATTTTATGTAAACAAAATATGAATCTTTAAACTTATTTAAGGTTTTAAATAAAAAAATATTTTTTTTTAATTTTTTTTTATAAAAAATTTCATAAATTTCGAAAGATTTTTTGAAAATAATTAAGTTACAACTTGTAGTTTTATGTAATTTATTCAAATCTGAAAAAAGTTTTTGGAAAACTGCTTTATTTTAAATTTCCCTCATATATCCTTTTTTTAACAATTCAAAATTTTTACCCAAAAATTAATTTTATGTAAACAAAATATGAATCTTTAAACTTATTTAAGGTTTTAAATAAAAATAATTTTTTTTAATTTTTTTTTTATAAAAAAATTCATAAATTTCGAAAGATTTTTTAAAAATAATTAAGTTACAACTTGTAGTTTTATGTAATTTATTCAAATCTGAAAAAAGTTTTTGAAAAATTGCTTTATTTTAAATTACCCTCATATATCCTTTTATAAGAATTTTAAATTTTCACTCAAAAATTATTTTTATGTATACAAAATTAGGAGGCTTGTAAGTTGGACCCACAATGGGGCAAAATTGGAAAAAATATTTTTTACCAAAAAAAAAATTTTAAAATTTAAAAAAAAAAATTTCAAAAATAAAATTAAAAAAAAAAAATTTTAAATAATTAACAACACTTTTTTAGTATTTTGTAAATTTAGTTTTATGCTTTTGAGTGGATGGCTTTCGATCTTGTGTCATAGAACTCTCTAGTAAAAATTCCCTGCAAATTTTTTATTTATTAAAAATAATATATTTTTTAATATATTAGTAATAGTTTGGCTAATTTAGTTTTAGACTTTCGATCACATATCTTATAGACTTAAATTACTGGAAATTTTAAGTTTGTCTTTTTAAGATTTCTCTAATATGGAGTCCCTCCAGTCTTTTTTATCTTTTTCTAAATTTTTATTATGATAAATACATCTTCAACATATTCCCGTTTATTATGACACGTTTGAATAACAGCCAAAAACAACAAGGACAAACAACAAACAAAAAAAAAGTAATTTTTGACTTGTGTGATTTTGTTTTATTTGCTGGTAATTTTTCATTGGATGCCACATCATAAACCAGAGCAACCAAGTAGAACACTCAACACCTTTAACCAAACAAAATATATGGCAAAAAATAAAAAAAATAAAGAAACGGCAATGACGACAACTGTTGGTGGCAGAACTGAACATTTCCTTGTTCAGTTAAAGATTGTGACAAAAAAAAAAACTCCTCTGTACTTTTAAACAGGTTTGAGGTTATAAATTTTATTTCTAACACAAATCACACGTATAAAACAAAATCCGTTTCCGTGGACAATTTTTTTTTTATATTTCATATGTAAGCATATATAAATGTGGATGTGGAGGTATGTGTGTAGCCACCAACACAAATGTAAGATGTCATCAACAGTTAACTAAAGAAATGCATCATGCATAATATACCGTTGATAATTTGTTACATACGATTATATACACTCGCCCAAACACACTCTAATACATATAAATTTATATAATTTTTTAAATTACTTCATTTCATTTTTTATATTTTAACATTTTGTTTTGTATTTTTTTAAAATAAATTTTAGGTTTTACTGCCACCATTTCCATTACCTCCCCTTCCAGTCAGGATAGCAGTAGTACTCATTCGTACAGTTGTGTTTGTAAGATGACTACAATTTCAATGTGTGGACGTGACATATTTAAATGAATCTGTTTAAGGATTTAACAAATAAACTAAAAAAAATAAACCAAAACACACAAATCATATTTTCTTTAAAAGTAATAATGTTTATATGTATGTTTGCTGCAGCATAGTAAAGTTTAAACTTTTTCTTTATTTGTATCATATGTAAAGCTTAATTTGTTAACAACAATATGAGTAAAATTGTATTGTATATTCGTAGCATATAAAACGATTTATATAAATTTGAAAGAATTTAAATGAAAAATTTATAGGGATTTTCTAATAAATGCAAAACAGTTTAGAGAACGGAGAAAAGGCATCAACAAATTACAAGCTTAAAACAAATTTAAACTAAAAAAAAATTTACAAAATTAACTAAAGCTAGCAAATAAAATAACAAATTACAAGCAGACAGATTTATAAAAAAACACACCAACCTAAAAGTATGCAAGCATTTTCAATTTTCAAATCATCAGATTTATTTAGCTTTTCGCCTGATCATTGCATTGTATGCAAGGAACCATTTTAAGCATATAAGGAGATTTTTAAATTGAAAATTGTTGCATACTTTTAGGTTATAGAGAGATTTTAAAATTGAAATTAGTTGCATACTTTTAGGTGGATTTTTTAAAATAAATTTTTGTCCCACATGCTCTACAGACAGATATTATCCGAAAGATCCATGTGAGTAAGGTATGACTTAAATTTAGTATGACTAATGGGGACTACTTTAGCCTTCTTATTGTTTGTTTGGCAATTTTAATCTTCCTAAAAAAGGATATAAGGCAGATACCTAAATTAAAATAGATTTTCAAAAACTTTTTATATGTTTTTACAAACTACATATAACTACAAGTTGTTACTTAATTATTTTTAAAAAATCTTTGAAAATTTTTGAAATTTTTTATATAAATATTAAAAAAAAATATTTTTTTTTCTTTGCAATCCTAAATAACTTTTAAGCTTAATATTTTGTATAGATAAATTGAATTTTTGAGTTAAAATTCTAAATTCTTAAAAAAAGGATATATTAGGGAAATTTAAAATAAAGCAGTTTTTCAAAAACTTTTTTCGTGGTTGAATAAATTACATAAAACTACAAGTTGTTACTTACTTATTTTCAAAAAATCTTTGAAAATTTGTGAAATTTTTTATAAAAAAATTTAAAAAAAATATTTTTTTTATTTGAAACCCCAAGTAAGTTTTATGCTTAATATTTTGTTTACATAAAATAAATTTTTGAGTGAAAATTTCAAATTCTCAAAAAAAGGATATATGAGAGAAATTTAAAATAAAGCAGTTTTTAAAAAACTTTTTTCGTGGTTGAATAAATTACATAAAACTACAAGTTGTTACTTAATTATTTTCAAAAAATCTTTCGAAATTTATGAAATTTTTTATAAAAAAAATTAAAAAAAATATTTTTTTTATTTAAAACCTTAAATAAGGTTTAAGCTTCATTATTTGTATACATAAAATTAATTTTTGAGTGAAAATTTTAAATTCTTAAAAAAAGGATATATGAGGGAAATTTAAAATAATCCATCTTTCAAAAACCTTTTTCAGATTTGAATAAATTACATAAAACTACAAGTTGTTACTTAATTATTTTCAAAAAATCTTTCGAAATGTATGAAATTTTTTATAAAAAAAAATTAAAAAAAATATTTTTTTTATTTAAAACCTTAAATAAGTTTAAAGATTCATATTTTGTATACATAAAATTAATTTTTGGGTAAAAATTTTAAATTCTTAAAAAAAGGATATATGAGGAAAATTTAAAATAAAGAAATTTTTAAAAAACTTTTTTCAGATTTGAATAACTTACAGAATACTAGATATTGTGAAATAATTATTTTTAAAAACTCTTTTAAAATTGGAAAAAATTTTGTATAAAAACTCCATATTGTCTATATTAATGACTTAGAAATCCAGATATCGATTAAGAATAAGTAAAAGATCAAGATTCTTATGGTTTTGTCTTTATATATCGTTTCCTTATGTATGTGGCATTTCGAAGTGCTTTATAGAAAGTCCGTTCTAATCCTGCTCTGCTGGATTCCATTAAAATGTCTTTCTTTACTGGTGGCTTAACCGGTTCTCTGCTGACTCTCTCTTTAACAATCTTGATTCTTCTGCGAAACTACTGGATATTGAAAAAGGATTGTGTTAAGAGGATCAACATTAATATGCCATGATGAAAACTGCATTTTTCGTAGTAAATAAACTTAGCATTCAATGCAATAAATTCAAGAAACACCTAAACAAATTATTCATCGCTAAGAACCTAAAAGTAGGCAATATTATTTTTAAAAATCCCTAAATATATGCATTGTTAATGTTTGAATTAAAGCACTTTTGGATTTATTTCTGTATCTTTAGCCGATCTAGTATTTGAAATTAATTCCACACAAAAACCCATTGTTAAATTGTTTGTAATTTTTATTCATTCACGCGGCTTATACTGGTACACACACACAATTCATTTTGGCAAAAATATATTTACAACAGTTTAAGGCAAACATAAAGGCAGGCAGGGTAAGAAGTGAAATGAGTTTGGTGGTGGTGGCGTAAGTGGAAGTGGTAACAATCACTTGATGAACATTTTCGCGAATTACATGAAACGTATGTTCAAATATTTTTTTTGCGTTAAACCGCGTAGGCGTAGATATTTTTATGCAAAAATTCTTTTTCGTAAACAAATTTACGTTTTTTACATAACATTCCCCAGAGGCGGATTTTTCAAACATTGACATCATCAGTCTATATGGAAATTTTTTTTATTATTTTTTATTTTAGAGCTGTCTCACACACTTAAATAACATTCTACTGCAATAGCTGGGAAAATGTTTGTGAAAAACATTAATTTCTTTTAAAACGTATAAGGTTAGGGGGGAATAGCAGGATATTTACCACATTTGACATGTGTATGTGTTCGATATTTTCCTTGTTAGGTTATTTATTATGTATGGGAGTGTAAGGATATGTAGATGTTTATGCATATGTTTAAAGTAATTCTCTTTTATTGTCAGTCGTTTTTTCTTATTTTTTTGTATACGAATGAAAATTAGTTAAAAAAGACAATCAAAGATCAAAAATATATTTTGTTCATTTTATTTTGATTGGATAAGTGCGGATAATTTTTGGGTAAAATTATTAGGAAAACGTGCAGATGAATTGAGGAGATAAGTGGTATATAACAAAATAAGAAAAAATGAGGCATAATAAATGTGTGCAGCATGTAAATACATACATGTGGGAAACACATGTCAATATGTTTAGCCTACTTTAAGGATAAACAAACATACTTGTATAAAACAAGTGAGCTATGTATATTCGGCTGTGCCGAATGTTATATAACATTCACCAAATTATACTTTAAATTAAACATTTTAAAAAAATTAATAAAAAAAAATTGGATTAAAAAATATTTTTCCCGATTTTTTTAAAATTTAAAATAGAATTTTAGAATTTTTTTATAAAAATTAAGAAAAAAAATTTTTTTTTCTTTGAAACCCTAAATAACGTTTAAGCTTAATATTTTGTATAGACGAAATGAATTTTTGAGTTAAAATTTTAAATTCTTAAAAAAAGGATATATGGGAGTAAACTAAATTAAAATAGTTTTTCTAGAACTTTTTTCAGGGTTGAATAAATTACATAAAACTTCAAGTTGTTACTTTATTATTTTCAAAAAATCATTGCAAATTTGTGAAATATTTTATAAAAATTAAAAAAAAAATATTTTTTTTGTCATTGAAACCCTAAATAACATTTAAGCTTAATATTTTATATACTAGATAAAATCAATTTTTAAAGGAAAATCTTAAATTTTTAAAAAAGGATATATGAGCAAAATATAAAATAAAGAAGTTTTTAAAAAACTATTTTCGGGGTGAATAAATTGCATAAAACTACAAATTGTTACTTTATTATTTTCAAAAAATTTTTGGAAATTTTAGAAATTTTTTATAAAAATTAACAATAAAAATATTTTTTTTTCTTTGAAACCCTAAATAACATTTAAGCTTAATATTTTATAAAGATAAAATCAATTTTTAAGGGAAAATCTTAAATTCTTAAAAAAAGGATATATGAGCAAAATTTAAAATAAAGCAGTTTTTCAAAAACTTTTTTCGGGGTTGAATAAATTACATAAAACTACAAGTTGTTACTTAATTATTTTCAAAAATTCTTTGGAAATTTTAGAAATTTTTTATAAAAATAAAAAAAATATATTTTTTTTCTTTGAAATCCGTAATAAAGTTTAAGCTTAATATTTTGTACAGATAAAATGAATTTTTTAGTGAAAATTTTGAATTCTTAAAAAAAGGATATATGAGGGAAATTTAAAATAAAGCAAGTTTTCAAAAACTTTTTTCGGGGTTGAATAAATTACATAAAACTACAAGTTGTTACTTTATTATTTTCAAAAATGTTTGGAAATTTGTGAAATTTTTTATAAAAATTAAAAAAAAAATATTTTTTTTTTCTTTGAAACCCTAAATAAGTTTAAGCTTAATATTTTGTATAGATGAAATAGATTTTTGAGTGAAAATTTTAAATTCTTAAAAAAAGGATATATGAGGGAAATTTAAAATAAAGCAGTTTTTCAAAAACTTTTTTCAGGTTTGAATAAATTACATAAAACTACATGTTATTAAATAATTATTTTTTAACAAGCTTTAAAATTGACTAAAATTTTTTATAAAAAATCCATATTGGACAAGGCTATGTCGACTCCTTTAGCTGTACCAACGATTATATACATCTTATGACCATATACAACCTTTAGCGTTCATTTTTTTGTGTCCTTCCAATTTTAAATTTAAAGTCTAAAGTTACTTATTATTGAAATCCTTTATTTAGTAGAAATTTTATGAAGTTTCACTAGATTACTTGTATTTTGTTAAAAACAATCAATCTATCATCTAACTTTGAAGTTACTCATGTAAAAAATACTTGCCAGAAACTAAACTTAATTAAAAATCTAAATGCATGTCCTTCTTTGTGCATTTTTAATTATTGGTTTTCGTAAAGTTTTGCTTTAACAAATGCTTAGATCTCTGGTAGCTGTAGTGATGGCATGGTTTGGTTAGGAAGTGTTACCAATTTGTTATTTAATTGTATTTGTATTTATTTTATTTTGTAATTATTCACTTCTTTACTTACCAAGCCTTCGTGTAAACTCTATATAGAAAATAGCCAGTCATTTGGTCTTTAATATGCACACTGCTGGCTTACATTGAGAGAGCTGGCACGACGGACCCTCATATTAAATGCATAGAAATTTTAAGTTTTTCATCTGTAATCTTTTTTTTTTTTTTGTTTCTTTCTGCCAAACCCTCTGCTTTGCTTTTGCAGGAGTATTTAGTTTATTTTTACTATTGCAGTTGTAAAAGTTTGAAGTTGTTGTGTGTAACTGTATTTAGTTTGTGGAAAATTGAAATTGGCATTGACGTTGAAAGGATTTTGAAATAAAATAAATAAATGAATGCAGGATAAAACGAAGCTGGTCAAAATTTTGTAGACATAAAGATAAATAGAAAGTATAAATTGAATGGGAAAAAGGGAGCTATGAAACTAATATAAATCAATAGCAATTTCAATGAATGTTACCAAAAATACAGCATACTTTTAGGCGGTTTTTAAAATTTTTTAAAAAACCTTTAATAGGACTGTAAATGTTGCAAGATGCTTTTACGAACTGTTTTACAACATTTATTCTTTCAGTGTATTGTGATAAGTTCTCAAAGCCAAGTCTTTAATATTAACAGCCAAATTTACTTTTATTTACTAAACAATATTTGACAATACGGCCTCCAGCATATATGTGACACTAAATCCCTTATATGACACAGTTTTGAAAAGATATTAAGCAAAACTTTAAATTTTCTTCATAAAATGCATAACATATCTTAAACCAACGACACCCAAAGGATTAGTTTGCCTTATATTTTTTAAAAGTAAATAAACTTAGACATCTTTCTTTTGCACAAAAAAAAAACACCATGACTAACAATAAAAGACACTCACATACGTTAGAAAAAAAATACAAAAAAAATCACCCACAAATAAAACCACAAAACAACTAACTTAACAAACAATACACAAGAAAACCTCAATAACATACTCAGCCATTCAAATAAAGTAAAAACATTTTTTTTTTTTTGGGAAAAAATTTAAAATATTTTTTATTTATAAAAACCATAAATCAATTGGACACGCCACAATGCAAATCTATTTTTAAATGCGAAATAATACGCAGCGATCTAGAAAAAAATAACCAAAAAATAAACAACCCTTAACATCATGTATGAAACTAGATATTGATACCTTTTTTTTTTGAATGCAAAAAAATAACGCTGAAAAGCTATGTAATGTTTTATTTGGTTTTTTTTGAACAAAAAGCCACGCGGGAAAATTTTAAAAAGTCATCTTTTAGAAAATACCTAAAAAAATAAACAAACTGAAATCAGCATAAAAACGCCGCAGGGTTCTCAGGCAATAAAAATGTAACAAGCATACGTAACAAAAGCAATAAAAATGTTGGTTAGTTTTTTCTTAAAAAAATCCTTTAAAAAAAAGTAACCAGAACAATATAGAAATTTACATCATATGGGGAATAAATTTAAAATATATTTTATAGATAAATATATTTGGTTTGAAGGTAAAGTTGAAAATAACTATAAAACCAAAATGTATAACAGGAAAAGAAGGACGAAATTGGAAGTTAAGTTAAGCAGAATGAAGGAAGACACTACATAAGTATCAGAGAAACGATTTAGAAAAATTAAGATTTCAATGATGAAACAATTTTTTTGTTGAAAAAAACTGAAATTGAGTGAAAATTTTTAAATTCTTAAAAAAAGGATATATAAGGGAAATTTAAAATAAAAGAGTTTTTCAAAAACCTTTTTCAGGGTTGAATAAATTACATAAAACTACAAGTTGTTGCTTTATTATTTTCAAAAAATTTTTGGAAACTTGTGAAATTTTTTATAAAAAAATTAAAAAAAAATATTTTTTGTCTTTTAAACCTTGAATGAGGATTAAGCTTAATATTTTGTCTACATAAAATTTATTTTTTAGTGAAAATTTGAAATTCTTAAAAAGGATATAGGGGAGATACCTAAATTAAAGTAGATTTTAAAAAACTTTTTTTATATTTCTACAAACTACATAAAACTACAAGTTGTTACTTTATTAAATTCAAAAATTTTTTAAAAATTTGTGAAAATTTTTTATAAAAAAATTAAACAAAAATATTTTTTTTCTTTGAAACCCTAAATAACGTTTAAGCTTAATATTTTCTATACATAAAATGAATTTTTGAGTGAAAATTTTAAATTCTTAAAAAGGGATATATGATTGAAATTTTAAATAAAGCAAGTATTCAAAAACTTTTTTCAGGGTTGAATAATTTACATAAAACTACAAGTTGTTACTTTTTTATTTTCCAAAAATCTTTGGAAATTTGTCTTTGAATTGTCTTTTTTTTTTGTCTTTGAAACTTTCAATAACGTTTAAGCTTAATATTTTGTCTACATAAATTGAATTTTTGAGTGAAAATTTGAAATTCTTAAAAAAGGATATACGAGGGAAATTTAAAATAAAGCATTTTTTCAAAAAATTTGTTCAGGGTTGAATAAATTACATAAAACTACAAGTTGTTAGATTATTATTTTCAAAAAATCTTTGAAAATTTGTGAAATTTTTCAATAAAAAATATTTTTTTTCTTTGAATGCATAAATAAGGTTAAGAAGGCTTAATATTTTGTCTACATAAAATAAATTTCTGAGTGAAAATTTTAAATTCTTAAAAAAGTATATATGCGGCAAATTTAACATAGAGCAGTTTTTCAAAAACTTTATTCAGAGTTGAATAAACTACATAAAACTTCATTTATTCTTTTCAAAAAATCTTTAGAAATTTGTGAAATTTTGTATAAGAAAATTAAAAGAAAACTATTTTTTTTTTTTTAAAACCTTAAATAAGTTTAAAGATTCATATATTGTATACATAAAATTAATTTTTGAGTAAAAATTTTAAATTCTTAAAAAAGGATATATGAGGGAAATTTAAAATAAAGCAGTTTTTCAAAAAAAAATTTCAGGATTATTCAAATTATATAAAACTACAAGTTGCTGCTTTATTATTTTCCAAAAATCTTTGTAAATTTGTGAAATTTTTTATATAAAAATTTAAAAAAAATATTTTTTTTCTTGAAACCTTAAATTTCGTTCAAGTTTAATATTTTGTCTACATAAAATGAATTTTTTAGTGAAAATTTTAAATTTTAAATAAAAGGATATATGAGGAAAATTTAAAATAAATGAGTTTTTCAAAAACTATTTTCAGGGTTGAATAAATTACATAAAACTACAAGTTGTTAATATATTATTTTCAAAAAAACTTTGGAAATTTGTGAAATTTTGTATAAAAAAAATATATTTTTTTCTTTGAATGCATAAATAAGGTTTAAGCTTAATATTTTGTCTACATAAAATAAATTTTTGAGTGAAAATTTGAAATTCTTAAAAAAGGATATATGAGGCAAATTTAACATAGAGCAGTTTTTCAAAAACTTTATTCAGAGTTGAATAAACTACATAAAACTACAAGTTGTTACTTTATTTTTTTCAAAAAAACTTTGGAAATTTGTAAAATTTTGTATAAAAAAAATATTAAAAAATATATTTTTTTCTTTGAATGCATAAATAAGGTTTAAGCTTAATATTTTGTTTACATAAAATAAATTTGTGAGTGAAAATTTGAAATTCGTATAAAAAGGATATATGAGGGAATTTTAAAATAAAGCAGTTTTTCAAAAACTTTTTTCACAGTTGAATAAATTACATAAAACTACATGTTGTTAAATAAAAAATAAATAAAAAATCCATATTGTCTCTTTTTTGCAAGAAACTATAACCTTAAATCTCAACCAACCTTGTCTCTGTTCTTAAAAACCTTCTTTTTCCTATGGATTGTGTAGGGTTTTTTAACTCAGTATGAGATTTTCTCCTTACATTCGCATTAAACTTCAAATGATCAGTGGTCGGTTTGTGGTAAACCACTGTTTAGCTTAAAATATAATAAAACAAGAAATAACTCACACACGCTTTTCTAAAAATTTCAATTTCAAAAAAACAGCAAAATAGTATAATAAACTGTGTTAAAAAACAAACAAAAAAATATTTACGTATTCCAACAACATCCAAACAAACCATGAAGGACATGTGTGTAATGTAAATCCTTATGAATTCAAAAACAAATCCTTTTTTATTTGCTTAAGCCAACAAATCAAGTATGAAAAGACCAAAAAAAAACAGGAACTTTTTAACACTTTCTTTGGGGTTTTCTTTGGTCTATATTCCTTGTAAGATTATAACACAGAAGAAAACTGCTCCTTCCTACTCTTATGAAACTGCATAAAAAAGTATCCCTTTGTAATAACCCTTCAAATATAGTCATGTGAATAAAAAGAAGGTTTATTTTTATAGACAAGTATTTGAGTTGATATGTATACAAATCAGATTTCCTCTGCTTTTTTTCTCTTTTTTTTGTGATGAGGCAAATGTTAAGGATTTAGTTATGTATGTAAGATTATACTTTTACTTTGGGGCATTACCAAAAAGAAATCAAATTTGTGTGCATAATTTTAGGCAGTTTTTTATAATGTTATAAATTGACAATATGTGTTGTATTACAAAAATATCTTTCAGTTTGATATATGTCAAGTTATTTCAAAATGTACATTTGATTTGATTCTTAACAAAACAAATCAAAACATTGAAGTTTTAAGCAGAACTGAAAAAGTTAATGATTGACCATTGAAATTAGTTTTAGAAACTGATTTGTCTGACCATAACAATAAATTTTTAATACTCTTAAAGGGATAAACAGAATCGTTTCTATAAGATAATCTCCAAGGAGATGTAATGGTTCCCTATTAACTGAAATCCTGGCATTTATTGACTAAACGTTGGGTTGCGGGTTCGATTCCCACCACAGGCAAGCAAATCACTTTTAACATAAAAACGTATTCAAATACGGAGGAATAATTTGCTGTCTCCGCAGTTTAAAATAATTTTCCCATTAAAGCTCCATTATTTCTCTTTATAAATTTTTATTGAGTCTCTATTTTTTTCATCAAAAATTGTAATTAATTTTATGTCTTTTTTCTCCTGTAAAACATTTCTAAACAATTAGTTTTTGTTATCAATAAAAATAATGTTAAAATTGAAAACATCAAAATCAAAGCTCCGAAAAATTTTTATGTTTTGCTGTCAAAAAAGCTGTCAAATGGACACACGCCTGCTGCAAACGCCTGTTAAACACTTTACAAGTGAAGAAAAAAAAAGCGAAATCGTTACATCACTTACAAATTTCTACGGCTTGTTTTTTAATTCACTTATCAAACAAAAAACAAGAAAAACACTTAAAATGCTAAAGAAAATTAACAGGAAAACTCACAAAAATTATAAAAAAAATTTATCGAATCAACGGTTGCTCATTTTAACGCATCTATTACCATCAGTCATCGAGCAAAATGGCGATTATTCATAAATCATTAAACACAATTTCAATTTTTTACGTTTTCTTTTTCTTTTTTTTTGTACAAAAAGGCTCGTTTAAAACATTTTTATCGCTATTTTTTTTTTAAGGAAAAAATTTTAACCAAAAAAACGGAAAAACAAAAAATCCTAATGAGCCAAAAAAAATATAATGTAACGTTAAAAATCAAAGAAGCAAAGTACCCTGGTAAACATTTGTACAACCACCACCACCGCCCAAAACGACTCCCAGTGACACCCTGAGCTTAACTTCTGCCTCAAAACAATTTACATACACACAGCCGAATTTCTAACTACCCATCATTCCACTTACCAATTTTTTTTATCACAACTTTTATTTTTCTATATTTTTTTTCTTAATTTTTTTGAGGTTTTTTTTCTGTTTGCAGCCAAGACATTAAAAATTTTGTTTGATACTTGTTCTGGTCGTTTGATTTCCGCTTCCGTTTGCCGTTGAGATTAAAATTTTGCTGTTGTTATTTTGTCTATATGCATATTATTATTATTTTTATTCGCGGTTGTAACGCGGAGGCTGTCCAAGACTCTCGTTTTAAGTGTCTGTTTCTCAATGTAATTTCTATCGCTTTTTTTTCCACAGTAATTTTTTTCTGAGGGGATATCTATCGCGTGCTGTTCGCCCAAACGCGTTTTACATTAAATTAAAAATTCATCTTTAATCAAAAATTATTGTTTGTCCGACAAGTTTTTTTCGAAAGTTTTTTTTCTGATATTAAAAAAAATTTTCTAAAAAAAAATATGAGAAAATAATCAAACACAAAACGAAATTGAGTTTTAGAGGAGATGTACAGTTTTGTGGGAAATAAAGAAATTATTGGAAACATACAAGAAGAAAGACTTGCATATTCAGAGGACTACTGTGGAAAATATTTTTGTAGAAACTGTTCCCTTTAACAGGGCACAATTTCTGGATAAACTGTGGCCTTTAAGAGGACCCTATTTCTAGAGAAACATATTCCTCTAGCAAGAAATTTAGTCCTTTACAAGGACCAAATTTCTATAGAAACTTAGTCCTTTACAAGGACCAAATATCTATAGAAATTTAGTCCTTTACAAGGACCAAATATCTATAGAAACTTAGTCCTTTACAAGGACAAAATATCTATAGAAACTTAGTCCTTTACAAGGACCAAATATCTATAGAAACTTAGTCCTTTACAAGGACCAAATATCTATAGAAACTTAGTCCTTTACATGGACCAAATATCTATAGAAACTTAGTCCTTTACAAGGACCAAATATCTATAGAAACTTAGTCCTTTACAAGGACCAAATATCTATAGAAACTTAGTCCTTTACAAGGACCAAATATCTATAAATACTTAGTCCTTTACAAGGACCAAATATCTATAGAAACTTAGTCCTTTACAAGGACAAATTTTCTATAGAAACTTAGTCCTGTTTAAGGACAAATTTCCTATAGAAACTTAGTCCTGTTTAAGGACAAATTTCCTATAGAAACTTAGTCCTGTTTAAGGACAAATTTCCTATAGAAACTTAGTCCTGTTTAAGGACAAATTTCCTATAGAAACTTAGTCCTGTTTAAGGACAAATTTCCTATAGAAACTTAGTCCTGTTTAAGGACAAATTTCCTATAGAAACTTAGTCCTGTTTAAGGACAAATTTCCTATAGAAACTTAGTCCTGTTTAAGGACAAATTTCCTATAGAAACTTAGTCCTGTTTAAGGACAAATTTCCTATAGAAACTTAGTCCTGTTTAAGGACAAATTTCCTATAGAAACTTAGTCCTGTTTAAGGACAAATTTCCTATAGAAACTTAGTCCTGTTTAAGGACAAATTTTCTATAGAAACTTAGTCCAGTTTAAGGACAAATTTTCTATAGAAACTTAGTCCTGTTTAAGGACAAATTTTCTATAGAAACTTAGTCCTGTTTAAGGACAAATTTTCTATAGAAACTTAGTCCTGTTTAAGGACAAATTTTCTACAGGAACTTAGTCCTGTTTAAGGACAAATTTTCTACAGGAACTTAGTCCTGTTTAAGGACAAATTTTCTATAGAAACTTGGTCCTGTTTAAGGACAAATTTTCTATAGAAACTTAGTCCTGTCTAAGGACACATTTTCTATAGAAACTTAGTCCTGTTTAAGGACAACTTAGTCCTGTTGAAGGACCAACATTCTATTGAAACTTAGTCTTGTTTAAGGACAATTTTTCTCTAGAAACTGAAACCGCTTAAAGTTTTCTATATAAAGGTTTTGGTTGATTATCTTAATTATTGATTTTTTTTTATCTTAAGTAAAATTTTCTTCCATATCTATTTACAATATCCTTCAAGTCTCTTTAAATTGCATTAATTCAATAGATAAAAAAAATCGTTTGCATATCATTACACGACAACAGCAACTCCAAAACAAACATAATCTATAGACTCTCTGTTTTAAAAAGCTCCAACTACCTTCCAAGACATGCTTAACTTTCAATACAACAAGTTTTAGCAACAATTCCAGCAAAAAAAGGAAAACTTTTAAACAAAAAAATACACGCGACCGAAAGTTAAACGACCACCCGTTGATGTTGATTTTTACTATATTTCTTGTTGCTGTTGTTGGTTTCTTGTGTTATTTTTTTTTTTGGGTTAAAAGGCACGAATTTTTATGGTAAAAACAGGCGTTACTGCGGCATTGCGGGTCATCGCGTGAAATAATAACCCTTTCACGTGTTAACTTTCTACAACACACAGACGACGTTCTTTTATAGACAAACAAACAAAAAATTGCTATATAAAGAAAACAGGAAACGGATATGAAACAAACTGAAAAAAAGTACAAAGATCGTTTACAAATAAAACAAAAAAAAAGTATTAAATTGTTAAACAATTTCAAACAACAAACCCCCCCTTTCTAAGACCACCCGCTTGTAGGTTTTGGGTTAAATGTTAAAATTCTATGCAATAGAAAAAAAGTGAAGCATAATTTAAGGCTGTTAAAACAATAGACAGCGATGCTAAAGACAATAAAAGAAAACATGTGTATGCAAATGAGTTTAAGAAACAGACACGAATTGATTAAAATTCGATTGTTTCTTTTCTTGTTGGTAATATTTTAGCTGCTCAGGCCAATATGCGTCAAAATAACGCGGGTTTGCGTGTGTTTTTTAAGATAAAGGGTTGTGTATTTACAAAAGGGAAGGAAGGGTGTGTGTTTTGGTGCAGTGTAAAGGATTAAACACGTTTAAGGATTTGTTGTTGCTGCTGCTGTAATATTTTAGTCGTTTTTATTTGGCATTTATTACGCTCTCGTGGATTCAAACATAATTTTTCTATTATTTTAATTACACCTCTCTTTCGTTGCTGTTGTTTTTAGCTGAGCTTCACAAGCTCTAGAAAATGATAAAAATAGGAAAACATTTGTTAGCTTGATATTGAAGGGAAATAAATATGCAAAATTATGTTTAAATACACTGTGAGAAATTTACGAATGTTAATAAAGAAAAGGATAATGGCGACATTCTCTTATTTGCATAACATTTAAAAGTTTAATAAAATTGCAAAGTTATGGGTTCAAGTTAAAGCTATTACACCACAAGCTAAGTTATTGTAAGGGGAGGTTACTAGAGACACATTCAGGCCAACCATGCATTCATTGCCTAAAATAAAAAGGATCGTCTTCACATGACTTTTTAATTCAATTTATATTTTCAAAATAAGAATGAAATAAAATATAATCAAATATTGGTGTTTGTTGTTATTAATTATATCAATTTACTACAAAAAAAATAAAAAAAATAATATTTTTTTTTTGAAATTTTTTACTTTTCGCAATTTTTGGAAAAAAAATATAAAATCTTCTTTTTATGGTATTATTTTACTAGCTAAATTATATATTAGTAATCACTAAGAATTTTCAAAAAATTTTGTTTTAAAACCTATAAATAAAATTTTAAAAATTTGAATAACCAAAATTGGTGGGGAAGTTATGCTTAGACTAGATTCATTAAAAATGACTTCCCCACCAATTTTGTTTTTTACAATTGAATTTTTACTATTTTTTTTTAATTTTTTTAACATGAAAGAATCTAAATATAAACAAATTGTTGTTATTATAGCAATTTACCATAAAACAAATCAAATAATAATAAAAAAGAAATTTTTTCAACGTTGAAAACTAATTTTTCAAAATATGAAAGAAATGAAATAAAATCAAAAATTATTATGTGTTATTAATTATATCAATTTAAAACAATTGAAATAATAATAAAAAAAAGATTTTTGGAAATAAAAATTTAAAAAAAATAAAATCTTTTTATAATATATTCATAATGTTTATAATTATTAAACAAATTTGGATTAAAATTCAATAAATAAAATTTT
This sequence comes from Calliphora vicina, assembly GCF_958450345.1. Lineage (NCBI taxonomy): Eukaryota > Metazoa > Arthropoda > Insecta > Diptera > Calliphoridae > Calliphora > Calliphora vicina. The sequence continues at coordinate 120,603,715 of NC_088783.1, forward strand.
CAAAATTTGAATAACCAAAATTGGTTGGGAAGTTATGCTTAAAAATGACTTCCCCACCAATTTTGTTTTTTCAAAATTTGAAAATTATATTTAGAGTTCTGTTAACAAAGAATTTGCTACCACAAACCTTAAGCTATCATTACCAAGTGAATTGTAGATTCTTCCCGTCAATTTGGTTTTTCAAAATTTAGTTTTAAACAAATATTTTAAAATATTCTTTCCCATTCTATCATTTCTCTAAATGTTAAACTTGTTGTCTGTCAATACTTGTTATCTTTTGACAATGCTGGAATAATATGTTTAAATATTCCTTTTTATTATTTCGTCTTTAAACTAATCAACGTTATATCACACCCCTTGAACTTTTGTGGATAGGAAATTAACCCCTTACCAAGCTTTTGTGCTCATACATACACAACAATTAGACCTTGATACCTTGATGTGATGATTTCTTTTTTTTAATTTTCCCCGTAACAGGGTTGTCTATTTAAGGGTTTATTTCATTCTTTTTTTTAATGTTCATACGTTGGTTTTATTGACAATGCGTGTGTATTTATTCGATTTTTTAATTTTTTAATTCGTTATCCTGGCACTGCATCTCGTATGACAACTTTTATCTCTGGTGTTTTTTTTTTCTCTTATGATTTTTTGCTTTTTGCATAATGTGAAAACAAAAGGGTTAAAGGTTTTTAATGAGTATCAGATAAAGTTTTATTATTAGTAGGGCTGGCAAGAGTATGAGTTGTAGTAGCACTGTGTTGATTACTGGGTAAAGGCAGCACACGCTTGTTGACATTTGACAACAGTAAGGCCTGGGAGTCTGTACTGGAGTTTGGTGTTTGGTGAGAGAAAGACGCTTAATAGAAAACCAGTTTTTAGTTAAAACAAATTCCTTTTATAAGCTCTCTTAGATATTGGGTATTAGGCTAATCATATTAAATGACAACTGGCTGAAATATCGAATATTACAACAAAGTTGTTACATATCAAAAACGATAAAATTTTCTACCTTCAAACCTCCAAAATATCGTAAGACTGTCCCCAAAAGTACCAACTCAAATATGTATAATGGCCGCCATAAGTTATCGGATCATCAAGTCGTGGTAGAAGCCTGCTTAACTGAAAATTATGTTTCATTATAGCTGCAAGATGACAATTTATAAACCTCAGTATTTATTTAAAAACTTTGTTTCAACAATTGCTGCTATTCTCTTAAATAAAATCCATAACTTTTATTTAAATCCTTAACATTATGCTGGGTTATTTGGCTAAATACTTTCTGCTTTACATATCCCCTCATTTTGTTTTTTGTATTTATTTTGATAAAGGGTTAAATATTGACTTATTTAACATTGTCTAAACAAACAATTTCTTTTAAAATATTGACCTTTTATATTAAATACTTCAAATATGTCTAACAAAAAAAAAAATAAAAAATTTACATAAACTGCATTGTTTGTTTTCACTCATCCTTGCATTATCCTTGTAACTTGTCAAAAGTCATGTCTTGTGAATGTTTAAGGTACTTTTTCTGGAGTTGTTTAAATATTTTATACTTTGCTGGAAATTAAACAAAAACTGAAAAGGGATTTTCAATGTAAGCTGAGCAATTTGAATATATTGGCATACTTTTAGGTATTAAGAGAAGAGAAACATTTATCTGGGTTTTGAAAACAAAATATTAGTTCCTAGGATAGACAGTGTTCATGGGCAGTTCATTTGTGTAACTCAAATTTACCTCAAAATAAGCAATCTCCAATAATAATTGAATAATCGTAAGACTTCAGTATCTATCTATATTTGATTACAGATTTTGAACGATCATTTCTATCTGTTTGCAGAAAGTTAATTTAGGTTGATCCAAGAGCAAGATGTGGTCAAGAAGATCACTGATCTCTTTACTGATCACTCCTTACTTGTTTAAATGGAGAAATTTTAGAAACTCTTAGGACAAAAACAAAATACGTTGGATCCTACCTGAACACCTAAATGATATAGATGATGCAAGATCGATCCATCGATTCTATGATATCGAACTTAAACTTGAATATATCAACAGTAAGGCAAGTCGAGACAACCTTCAACATCTGTCTCTAAATAGCTAAGATATGAGAAAAATCAATATGTTTGGAATGTTGGAAACACTTAAAGTGAATTTGTTTTTTAATATCTAATATTCTGAAACATTCCACTCTAGCCATCCATAACTTAAACATTATATTTTCAATATAATACATTTCCCTTACATCCTGTTGACATGCTGCCCAAAAAAAAGGAAATTATGCAAATTACCTGACATTAATACAGGACATTATTGAAAATACATCAATATCTAGGTAATAACAAATAAAATCTAATGTAAAGTAAAGTAAAGCTGTCAACAGAATAATAATCATGGATAAATAAACAAACATAACGAAAATACACAAGACTTACAATATTGACAGTTGAAATACAAGCAACAAAAAAAGCCTTAAGGATAATTTGACAACGACATTTTGTTTAAAAAAAAAAATAAAATAAAAATAACAACAACATGCTTGTTCAACAATTGATAATAAAATGTAAGCGGTAAATGGATGAATGGGAAACGAATCAATGTCACTTAGACAACGGAAATATAAATGAAATCTACAAATATTGGCTGCATACTTATGGGCGCATGTACTTAGAAAAAGGTAAGCATATCTACCAGGGGATTCTTTTTTTATTAATATTACTTTTAGACTATATTAAATTTCGAAAAATTTAAAATCAAGCGGGGAAATGTTTTACGCGGAATATTGAAATTGTTGACATATCTTTAACACAAAAAAATACTAGGATTTGTTGGGTATTACTACAGGAACAAGCTAAAATATAATATTAATTTAATACCAGTTTGTTTACCTTGAGAGTTTGGGAAAACAAGAAAATGTTAAGTATAACCCAAAGCTAAAAACAAGATTTTTCATAAATGAAAATTGATAAAGTTTGATATGCAAATGTCTATATTAAAAAAAAAACAACTAAAGTAAATGTTTCCACCCTCTTTTTTGCTAGTTTTTTCTTTGACAATTTAATTTAGTTAAATGACTAATGATGCTTGTGTCTTATTTGACAATAATGTGTCAAAATAAACATTAAAAATTGTTTCATATGTGAGATGAAGAGCTGTTTAGTAGGGCATGTGAGTGTGTAACCAATGGCTTAAATATTATTTTCATTTAATGGTTTTTCTATGATTAAATAAACAATTGAGCAAAATTTATAAAACTAACGCTTGAAAAATCGTTCATATGTGTTTGATTCTAATATCATGTGTGTGTGTCTTTTTCTCTCTCTTAATGACAATCTGTCAAACTTATCATTTTTCATGGCAAAGTAGCAGGATTAAAGGTAAAAGAAATATTGAGCAAAACAACTTAATAATAAATGATATATAAAAACATTGTGGTTAAAAGGGGGAAAGCGCTACAAAGTATGCAGTAGAAAAGTTTACATTAAAATCGCAGCTTTTGGCGGTCGAGTCCAGAGGAATCTCCTGGTACTTAAACAACCGCCTAAGAAGTCTCAGCAATGCCTACACTTCAGGAGACTCATATACCTTGGACATAGTTCAATCGACTCTGAATGTGATTCTAAGTTGATCGGTATTTGGGGTGCCCCGAATAACGTACATACATGATTCATATATCAATATATCGGGAATTCTTCCGTCTCGGTTGCTATTTAAAATCGACAAAATCGGCCCAAAAATGGCTGAAATATAAGGAAAAAACCGGGACAACCTCGATTTTTGCCCTATTTTTGATCTATATGAGGATTACTAAGTCTTAATATTGACAATATGGATATCTAATGATAGATATTTCAAAGTCCATTGCAACGATATATAAGGCTATAGTAAGTTGGACCTACAATGGGTCAAACTTGGGAAAAATATTTTTTAACCCGAATTTTTTTTCATCGAAAAATTTTTTTTTTCAAAAATTTTTTTTTTTCTAAAAAAAAAAAAAAATTGGAAAAATTAAAAAAAAAAAAAAAATTAATTTTGTTTAAATAAAAATATATAAAAATTTTTAATCCGAATTTTTTTTGTCATGTCATATTTTTCCAGATAAAAAAATTTTAAAAATTTGGAAAAAAATTTGATTTTGTTTAAATAAAAATATTAGAAAAAAAATATATTTTTATGTATAATTTGGTGAAGGGTATATAAGATTCGGCACAGCCGAATATAGTTCTCTTACTTCTTTTTATATAAAAAAATTCTTCTAATAATTTTTCTGGGTAGCCAACATATCGCTTTCATTGCTACCCTGTTCACATTTGACAGACTGTCACTACAACCATTAAATCAACCACGTTTAACCACATATGGCTGCCTTAAACTCTCTCATATAAGGTCTAATCATTACCAAAAAGGATTTTTTCTAAACACATATGTATAATCATTTATCATTTGTTCATGCTTTCATTTTTGTTAAAACAAAACCAAAAATTCTTTAAATAAATAAAAACACAAATCATAAATATATCAAAGGCTTAAAAAAATTTTGTAAACTTACCTTTTTTTTCCTAACTAATGACCAAAAAGCGGTTGAAGGACCAAAAATTCCAAAAAAAAAATTGACAATTTTATATATTCTATAGGATATATTGTATCTCATACATATATTACCTATATACCTTTGCAAGTTTCCTTGATGTTATTGTAGATAATACTCTCTTCTTCACTGGCAACAAAAAAAGGCTCCCAGCTATTTTAATTTGTTACATAGAATTTTCTCTTGTAGAAAACAACCAACTCAAAAATTCTAACAACAAAACATGTCATACAAATAACAAATAAAAACAATAACAACAAGATGCTGCAAACAATACTTAATAAAAGTAAACAAAAACATATATAAATATTGTTGACAACGAGAAATCATTGTCAACAATAACTACAGCAACAATAATAATAGAGACAACAGCAAATAGCGTTAGCTGCAGCAGCAGCAGCCTTAAAACTTTATAAAAGTAACAACCTGACCTGTGTATAGTTCAAATATGAAAAACCCAAAAGAAATACTGTTAGATTTTGATGTTAAAAGTAAATGGCAACTCTTAGCTGCGGTTGCCTTTAAGAATTATTTTACAAAAAAATCAATATAATTCTCATTTACTTAAGACTATTTAACAAATAAGTAGTTTTGCTCTCCATAAAGTCAGGACAGCATTTGAAATTTCCCCTCTTTCCTATAGCTCTTCGCCGAAGTGTGTAACCAGTCACTGAGCTGTTCTGCTGTTATTGATCATCACTTATGCAAGTCCTTAAGATCACCAGATTTCTTTAGTGACATCAGAGTAACAGCTTAGATCTAGTACTAAACTTTTCTGAAATTATAAAATAATGACTGAACTCTAACTATGAACGCCATCACTTTTAAGTCCCTCTCTGATCAACTAATGCTTTCTCCTCTAACTAAAAATGCTGGCAACACTTGTTCTTCCTATACCAAATAGACAAATTTCAATCTGTTGAAGTATATGTGTGTATTTGTTAACAAATATTCTAATATAGTTTTACATCCACATCCACATAAATAAAGCTGTGATATTTTTATTCTTAGCCGCAGCCGTATGTATCTGTAGTCATGTAATCATTATTTTGATACCTTCCGCTAACCTGTATTTTACAATCTTGTATTTTTCTGTTATTCGTATTTGTATTATTATTGTAGTTGTTGTTTTTGTTGCTGTTGTAAGAATTTAAATGTAGTATGTAGCTCTTGTGCACGTTCTTAGAGATACATGTCACCTGGTATTAGGTTTACTGATAGAACTGTCAACTGACATAGCAGCCATATTGTTTCTTTTTTATTTCTATTTTTTTTTTTTTGTATAAGAGAGCACATATTTACAAAAATTATAAAAAAAAACTGAAAACAAATAAGCAAAACGGACAAGTTGAGACACTGAGAAAAATCGTGTCTTTTTATAAGAAGAGATGGCCTACTAGACACTTTATACTAAAGACACTATCTTTATATTAAAGATCAGTGTCTTTATAGTAAAGATCAGTGTCTTTACACTAAAGATCAGTGTCTTTATATTAACGATCAGTGTATTTGTACTAAAGATCAGAGTATTTATACTAAATATCAGTGTCTTTTTACTAAAGATCAGTGTAGTTTTTCTAAAGATCAGTGTCTAAATACTAAAGATCAGTGTCTTAATACTAAAGATCAGTGTCTTTATACTAAAGATCAGCGTCTTTATACTAAAGATCAGCGTCTTTATACTAAATATCAGTGTTTTAATACTAAAGATCAGTGTCTTTATACTAAAGATCATACTAAATATCAGTGTCTTTATACTAAAGATCAGTGTCTTTATACTAACGATCAGTGTCTTTATACTAAAGATCAGTGTCTTTATACTAACGATCAGTGTCTTTATACTAAAGATCATACTAAATATCAGTGTCTTTATACTAAAGATCAGTGTCTTTATACTAACGATCAGTGTCTTTATACTAAAGATCAGTGTCTTTATACTAACGATCAGTGTCTTTATACTAAAGACTTTGTCTTTATACTAAAAACAGTGTATTTATACTAAAGATCAGTATCTTTATACTAATGATCAGTGCCTTTATACTAAAGATCAGTGTCTTAATACTAAAGATCAGTGTCTTTATACTAAAGATCAGTGTCTTTATACTAAAGATCAGTGTCTTCATACCAAAGATCAGTGTCTTTATACTAAAGATCAGTGTCTCTATACTAAAGATCAGTGTCTTTATACTAAAGATCAGTGTCTTTATACTAAAGATCAGTGTCTTTATACTAAAGATCAGTGTCTTTGTACTAAAGATCAGTGTCTTTATAATAAAGATCAGTGTCTTTATAATAAAGATCAGTGTGTTTATAATAAAGATCAGTGTCTTTATAATAAAGATCAGTGTGTTTATAATAAAGATCAGTGTCTTTATACTAAAGATCAGTGTCTTTATACTAAAGATCAGTGTCTTTATACTAAAGATCAGTGTCTTTATACTAAAGATCAGTGTCTTTATACTAAAGATCAGTGTATTTATACTAAAGATCAGTGTCTTTATACTAAAGATCAGTGTCTTTATACTAAAGATCAGTGTCTTAATACTAAAGATCAGTGTCTTTATACTAAAGATCAGTGTCTTTATACTAAAGATCAGTGTCTTTATACTAAAGATCAGTGTCTTTATACTAAAGATCAGTGTCTTTGTACTAAAGATCAGTGTCTTTATAATAAAGATCAGTGTCTTTATAATAAAGATCAGTGTGTTTATAATAAAGATCAGTGTCTTTATAATAAAGATCAGTGTGTTTATAATAAAGATCAGTGTCTTTATACTAAAGATCAGTGTCTTTATACTAAAGATCAGTGTCTTTATACTAAAGATCAGTGTCTTTATACTAAAGATCAGTGTCTTTATACTAAAGATCAGTGTATTTATACTAAAGATCAGTGTCTTTATACTAAAGATCAGTGTCTTTATACTAAAGATCAGTGTCTTTATACTAAAGATCAGTGTCTTTATACTAAAGATCAGTGTCTTTATACTAAAGATAAGTGTTTTTATACTAAAGATCAGTGTCTTTATATTAAAGATCAGGGTCTTTGTATTTCTTCTTGAAATTGTTTATGTTTCAATTATTCTATTTAATTTCTCTCCGTGCCACATTTCACCTGTCATTTCCTTTTAAGCTTGTTGTATTTCATATTTCTTCTTGCCACATTCCTTATACCATACACATTTGGCATCATAATTTTCCACTCTTACCAAGACTATTGTAAAATTTCGTTTTTTTTTGTTTTGTAGATTTTTCGGTATCTTTTTCTCCTGTAGTTTAGTTCAGGTGTGTTTTATACTTTGTTTTTTCTGTTAATATTCACAACAAACAAATTCAAATTTTTCAGTTTTTTGTTATTTTTGTTTTGCTCTATTTTGTTCAATTTCTATTCATTGCAAGTCATCAGAAATGGAATGGTCTGAATATTATACAGGCTCTTGATGAAATGTATTGCAATTTTTGTAGCTGCCACAAAGAAACATTAAACAAGCCAAAGTTTATGTCTTTCTTGTATGAGATGAGAAAGAAGCGTTGAAATGGGCAAAAATAACAATTAATTTGTTTGTTGTTGCTTCAGAGAGAGAAATGACCTAAACGTAAAAACAAAACAAGATTACAAAACACACGAAATGAAAAGGATCAAGAAATTTGAGAATGGTAATTAATATCACAGGTTTGAAAACAAAAGGATGTATAAATGTTATAAGAAATATTAAAGTTGGGGTTAGAGGTGGTTGAAATTTTGCAAATGAATTGTGTTTAAAGTCATGTAAATCAAGAGAATCAAGATGAAAGTTTGATGACTGCAACATAGAGTGGGATGCCTTAAGTTGTCCTGAGATTTAATAGACAGAAAGCTGTAGACTTGCTGGTGACTAAGAAAATGTGATAATGGAAAGATCTATACACGATCGCTGAAAAACCAGTGTGGGATCTATGGTGGCATAATTAAGCAAACTTCCTTTAAAATGTAAGGAAATTGGTATTTTCTTGAAGGAAGCAGTTCGAGATTAAAGATCAATTAAATATCTTTGTTGCGAAGCTGAACAATGATCGTGTTGGTTTGAGTCTGAGCTGAAGTTGAAGTGTTTAAGAGAAAGAATTGGAGAACAATAAAACAACTTATTTAGGACTTAGAATTTAAACATATCTTCTTAAAATTTAAGTTTTTGCTTCCTTTCTATGGGAAAAACTTAAATTTAATCAAGCAAGCCTAAAAGTATACCTTGGTTTTGGCACACACTAGCCTAGCTTAAAGCTATATTAATGCAAATTTTGCAACTGTACAACAACACTTAACAATTTAGTTAATTGGAATTTTATATTATTGTTACTTATATATATTTTTTTCTGCTAACAAATAATGTAGTCCTTTTTTTTCCTTATAAATACAAGTATTACAAAGTATTTATTTATCTTACTTTTACAAATACACTCCTACACACTTGCACAAATACAGAAACAACAAATTCAAATGTATCTTTTTGTATAAATAGAAAAAAATATCTGTGTTGTGTTGTGTAGTATGTGCTCAAGTGTAAATTGTTTTGTTATTTTAGCATTTATTTTACAATAATTAACAAAACAACACCCTCTATGCTCACACCTCAGCAGCTAAAACAGCTAAAAAATATTTTCTTTTCTAATCTATGCAACTTAACCCGTTCTTACTTAACTCCCACCATGATTCCCTGCCAACGTTCCCACACCACTTGTTAAAAATTCATTCTTTTTCTTCGCTATTTTTTTTCGCAAAAACGAAAAAAGTATTTATATGAATTATAAGTTGAATCATAATATATGATGCTAAAACAACAATAATATTAACAACAACAGTAGTAGCAGCAACAGCAACTAGAAATATTTAAAAAACTACAATTGTATATTGTTTTACATCTGCTTGATGAAGATGATGAAGAGTATGATGATCTAGAAATATAAAAAAATGATACAGAAAAAATAGACTGAAATAAAATAAACAAGAATGCCTACCTATGTGTGACTATCAACACCTCTTGTATGAGTATCTTTACTAATACATGCATAATTATTCGGATACATACATACCTGGATATTTTTTCGAAGATGGGGATAATGGGTCTAGATAAAGACAAAGAGTTCCCGCTAATGTATCTGTTAATGTTACTAATTCTTTGTTCTATACCAATCCGGTCCTAAATTTGAAGAGGTGGTTCAAATTCACCCTCTGTAGAAAATGTATTTCATTAAGCGCTTCCTACCTTTAAATAAAACAAAGCGTGTGTACGATATCATCGAAACTTTTTATTCATTTGAAAGGCCTATCGATGTCATTATAGAATATAACAGCGTGCAAATGTCCCCCACGTATTCACTGGGTAGCGCGCATTCGATATGTCCATTTTTTATCACTCTGGCGCATAACTCAGGCTGAATTTAACCGATATCATGGGTTATATTGCCTTTGAGGGCCGCTGTGGTTTGTTGCTTATTCGCATATTCCTGTGACTTAAGAAAACCCCACAAGAAAAAGTCTAAAAGGGTAAAATCGAGGTGAACATTCCCTCAAATCTCTTATGCAGAATATCCAATGTAGCATGAGCTGAGTGACACTTATCGTCGACCTTTTGGAACCACATGTCTTTGGTGGTATTATCATCCAATTCAGGCCCAAAAGAAGTTGATAATCATAATCGTATATCGCTCTCCGTTGTCGGTGATGGCCTGGCCAACTTCATTCTCAAAGAAAATCCACACCAAACAGTGACTTTTTCCGGTGGAATTGAACACTCTTGGATCTCATGTGGATTGGTATCATGTCACATGTCGTTGGTGGTCATATCATCCAATTCAGGTCAAAAGAAGATGATAATCATAGACCTATAGCACTTGCCGTTGACGATGATGACGCCGCCATCCCAAAATCCACACCAAACAATGACATTTCCGGAATGTATTGGATGCTCTTGGATCTCATGAGGATCGGTATCGTCCCAAATTCTTCAATTTTGTTTGTTGACATACCCATTCCTCCAAAACAGGTCTTCACCGCTGAAAATGAGTTTTTGATGAACATTAAATTTTTGATGGCCTGGTCAACTTCGTTCTCTACACCTAACAGAGATTCTCAAAGAAAATCCAAATCAAACAGTGACTTTTTCGGGTGGCATTGAACACTCTTGGATCTCATGTGGATTAGTATCATGTCACATGTCGTTGATGGTCATATTATCCAATTTAGGTCAAAACAAGTTGAAGGTGATGACCTGGCCATCGTCGTTCTCAAAGAAATGCGGACCGATGATGCCGCCATCCCAAAATCCGTACCAAACAATAACATTTCCAGGATGTATTGGACGCTCTTGGATCTCATGAGGATCGGTATCCTCCCAAATTCTACAATTTTGTTTGCTGACATACCCATTCCTCCAAAAATGGGCCTCATCGATGATCGAAGATGATATTTTGATGAAAACTAGGATCAGAACAGAACATCCATTTTGATAAAACAATTTCATCATTTGAACGATCCATGGTGATCGCTGAGTTGATAATATTTGGCAGAGTGTGACTCAGGTTATCTTGGAGCAAAGATCCAATCCTGGAAACATAAAGCTGGTTGTTATTCTTGGATGTTTTTCTAACAAGCATGTGATCTCTTAGCCAAAGTTTAAGCATCATAAAAGACACTTCGAAGATAATCTTCCTGAATATTCTTCAGTATCAAATATCCTTCAATTGGTATAGCTGTTATTGCTCTAAGTTTCCTTTATATTTGCAGTATGAAAGAAGAAATAATCCACTGCCAATCATTATATAAAATACTCGCAGGTTCAATTTTAGGAAAGGTTAGCTTCCTTGGGCAGCCTCTCTTCGAGCTGGGTGCAATCAAAAACTGCTCCCGTTGTGATACCCATGAAGCAATTAGCAGGTCTCGCATTCGAACCTCAATGTTTCCATATTAAACCAACCAGATTTCCCGCTAAAGGAGTGAGCCCATATTTTAGGTAAGGTTAGGTTCCGTGGGCAGCCCCTCTTCGAGCTGGGTGCAATCAAAAACTGTTCCCGTTGTGATACCCATGAAGTAATTACCAGGTTTCTCATTCGACACTCAATGTTTCCATATTAAACCAATCAGATCTCCCGCTGAAGGAGTGAGTCCATATTTGAGTTATTGGAGCTCCTGGTATCCATTGAGGTTTAAATCCTCTCCCTTTCCCCTAATACATATGTATAGACCTATACACACACTCACATACTCACAAATTTGCATTTGTATTGTGAAAAAAAAACATAACGTTTGTTTTTCAACTGTTATTTCTTTTTCATTTATTAAAATAGAGGGTCTTTCATTAAGCGCTTCCTATCTATAAATTTAAATACAACAAAAGGCCTATCGATGCTAATATATATGGAATATAACATTGTGAAAATGTTCTCCACGGCTTCAATGGGTAGCGGGCATCCGAAGTGTCCAATTTTCCATGACTCTGGCCCATAAATAAGGCTGAATTTTCCCAATGGTATGGGTTATCTTGGCTTTGAGGGTCGCTTTGGTTTTTTTTAGCATAGACCTACGACTTAAGGAAAACCCACAAGAAAAAGTCTAACGGGGTCAAATCGCATGATCTCAGTTGCCAGGTCACATCATCTCCTCGTGAGACGACCATGCCCTAAAATCGCTCGATTATGATGTCAAACATTGACTTTTTCGGGATGCATTGGACGATCTTGGATCTCATGTGTATTTGTATCCTCCCAAATTCGACAATTTTGTTTGTTGGCATACACATTCATCCAGAAATCGGCCTCACCGTAAAATGCGAGAAGCCCGCGGAATATTGCCAGGACAGAACATCAATTTTGATAAAACAATTTTTTTGTATGCACGTGCTGTTGAATGCAATATCCTTCCATGCTGATTTGGCAAAAAAAACTGAATAAATGACAGCCAATTGGACTGAAGTACCTTCAACAATATGGTCACAATCCACAGACAAAGTTTGGAAGTTCCTATTGAAACACCCTTTACAGGGCGATGTGAATTTGTTTGAAAATATAAACGAAAACTGTATAAATATACCTATGTATGTGTGTTTGTGCCTCTGTATATGTATGAATGCATGAATTTATAGAAAAAAAAGAAGCTTTTGAAGAAATTATTTTTTATTCTAATTTTTTCATACTTATTGCTTGGTAAAGGACATCTTTTTTTCCACTCCTGCTTCTTTTTTGCAACAAACACACTCATCCTGCACACCTACAGACACACACAATCTGTATGTGTGAGTATGTCTTCGTTCTCAAGCATTTTTCATCTCATACTCATGCACACAATGAGATCATTCATATATCACAACGATGTTTTTGAAGAGTTTTTGAAATACAAAAAAAAAAATATTCATACCAAGATGCTTAACTAAAATCAAGCCGTTTTTTTTCCTATTTAAGGGAGGAGGGGTGCAAAGGGTTTTGGAGGTGTCTCTCTTGTTATTAAGAGTAAGGGATAGGAAACATATGAGTATGTGATGACTGAATGACTGACTGACTGGTAAGGTAAGTAGGCAATATTTGCATACTCAATTGCATTGTAAAATCTTTATTTATTTTTTTTTTAACATTTTCTCTGTATTTTTGTCATACGTTTGTTGTTGGTGTTGTCTAAGAAAGCAAAAAAAAAAACTTACATTTTGTATAAATAAATGTTTAACTAGAAATGAAATACATACACACAAGACAAGACAACACAACACAGAAAAGGTGCAAAAATATTAAGAGTATAGAGGTGATTCGTAAAATAAAGTGGTGTTGCTGTGCTGGTGTTGGTTGTAGAGGAGTAGGTAGGTTGGGTAGTAGATGCTATAAATGCTAAGAATAATTGCTTTGCAGTTATTATTTTCTTTCTATAACAGAAACAAATCTAAGACAACAACAGTAGCAGCAACGATGACGACAAAAAAAATCCGATTTTTTGTTTTTATTCATTCAGTCTTTCAAGGAATAAATCAACGCTTATAGGTGCATATAGAAATAGGAATTAAAAGAGTGAAATCGTTAAAATCGAAATCGATTTTAGGTATCTAGCTGCAGCAAAATATTTTTGCAATGCCGAATGATTTCAATCTGTTTCGAATGAAACAACAAGTCCATGTGACAGATGCAAATGTATATTTCTCAGAACTAAATTCAATTCCGGTTTGCTGCAATGGAGTCTGAGAAACTTTTTATCTCCAAAGTATTCTTAAGCTCTTTCACAACATGAGCTCTTTGACGAACTTGAGAATCTTCTCACTTTCGCTTGGATTATCGAGGTTTTCTGGATCCAAGAGTAGTTGTAATTGTTGGGAGAAAATCTCCTATTGAACCAGCTGTCACTGAGTTGAAGCTTTTTCACTTCGAATTGTACAAATGCCGAGCTAATTATGAAATGTGATGAACTTGAGAACCTTCTTACTTCCGGTTGGATTATCCATAGCTTATGGATCAAAGTGTAGCTGTTATTGTTGGGAGAAAACCTCCAATGGATACAGACGTCACTGAGTTTTCAATACTTGGTGGAGTGTAGCTCGGATCGTTCAGGAGAAAAGATCCAATAATCATGCGAACGTTTCTATGTACGGTTAGTTCAAACTTCGGAGTTATAATGTCATTATTTTCCAGTGGACTTCTTAGAGTCTCTAAACCAAAACTATCTAAGTCCTCCTCATTTAGAAGATCATAGAGGTTGTCTTTGGCCTTTCTTGGAAACTCTACAGATCAATTTTCACCTTTGAGAATCATTGATAGTCTGTTGAAGAAGTCCAGCTAAAGCCACTGCCTTTGGAAAACGTAGTCTAGAACATCTTTACTTTGGCGTCCATTACTCGACCATGTTTATACTGCTGCCGCTATCGCCAGGTTTTTCCAATTCCATCAAAGCATAGTCATTCATAGGGATTCTGTAGGTTAGAGATTATCTGTCACAATTCTTCTGTCACAACTCTTCTAAATCTTTTACTTGGAACGAATGAGGCAAATTGGACCCTCTAGCAATCTGAGTACTAATCATGGAATATGGATGCTTTAAATATACAAGAATGGACAGTTTCCGTCACAAAGAGATCTGTGATTTCCGGATTGCTATGGATTCTTAACTTCAATGGTGGATCTGAAATTCGGAACGTTATGATGAACCAGTCAAAGTATGATGAACCAGTCAAAGGGTGGATGTCAGAAGTATAAATACCTTCATTCGTGCGACTAAAATTATTGGTTAAGGACTCAATACGGTTGAAGAGTTGTGAGGTCAATTTTTGCCCATTCCTGAAACTGGTAGGACGTATTGACTTACTAAATTAGTTCACGAATAGATCAGGCTAATTGTATCAACTATTAGAGGTCACTGCTTTATAGGAAGACATGGTAAGAGACTGGGTCTACGGTTCAATGACAATTTTTTAAGTTATCATAATAAGGAAGAGAAAGATATGAGGCTGATATGAGGAAGCGTGTCCCTTTCTATGAAGCTTGGAAGAGCTGGTGTTAATGAATCTTGGATACATCTACTTATTTATCAGAGAATCTGAAAACATTGAGTGTTAATTGAGGGTCCTGCTGTTTACCCCTTGAGTATCACAATCGGATCAATTCTGGAAGGCCCAAGTTTAAGGTTTGAAGTGGCTGTCCAAGGAAGCTAACCTAACCATATTCATAATTTTGTTAGTAGAATAAAGAAGACTTGAATCCTTTAAATCCCTGCCCATTTGTAGCAATATACTGATGGATATATGTGTATATATATATGAGTTTTGATTGTTTACGACATTTAAGTACTTTTGCTACATGGCATCGGTTCAGTTCAGTTTGTATTTGGTACAGTTGCTCTCATTCTCTCTCTCTAAATGTTCAACATCATCAACTGCATCAAGATGATGACAAAACAACAACAACAACAATAATAAAAAAACCAGCCAAATCAGAAAAAAGTCACATGAAGCTATTTGTTTGTGTAATTGTTTGAGCCCACTTGTAGCCAGAACAGCAGCAACAACAACATCAACAACAACAGCGAATGTGTAAAACTGTAGCATGTAGTAGTGGCAGCAGCTATTACCTTTGATGCCTAGTAGTATGTATGTAGTTGTTATTGTTGCAATATGATGATTTGTTGTTCATGTGTTCTGATTTCTTATGCTGGCTGCTACTACGCTTGTACTTAATGGCGGAGGTGATGAGGCGTGGCAAGTGCTGAGAAGCTTGCAACAAATAGAAAATGGAAAAATATATATTTATAATTTGCATAAAGTGGGGTACAGCCAACAAACACTTAACATATTCTAATTATTCTTCTTATTCTTATGCTTATTTTATATTATTATTATTATGATTATTTTCTTATTATTGTTGCAACTGCAGCTTGTTGTTGCTGCTGTTGCTATTGTTATTATGATTATTTTTATATTATTGTTACACACTTGACTATTTCTACTTGGTTGTTAAGTTTGCATTTATTTTTAGCGAAAATTTATACATAAAATCTTGACAATACATTTCAAAACATATTTATGCAAGTGGAACATTTAAGTTTGTTTTTTCCAAACTGTATGGTCATATAATATACGATTTTTTTGTTTGCCAGCTGAGACCCTTTGAGTTTAGCAAAATTTTCATATCAAAAGGATTTTTATAACAAAATATTACCAGAGTGAAAGCTATACATACATAAGTATGTAAAATATCAAGAATATGTTTATGAAAGGGGTTGGAAAAAATCTGAAATGCAATGATAACTTGGCTGTCAGTTTGTTTGAAAACTGAAAGATTTAGCAGTTACATCAAAAGAAAGCCAAAAGAATATTCTAATACAAGAACACATATCAAATCAAAGGCCATTTCTAGATGCTCAAACACACACATAAGCATGAATAAACTAAAATGATGGCTGCCAACAGGAAATGAAAAAAAAAATTAAGGAAAACTGTTACAAAAACTTTAATTTACTATAGAGAGAATATGTGAAAAGTGGGGGGTGGAGAGGGAGGAAACAAAAATCAGTTTGAAATTAAAGCAAAAACCTTAGACACCTACATTATAGCAAAAAAAAAAGACACTAAGCATCGCCTCATCAGCATTAGAAACAAAATTAAAACTGCAAGAACAGTGAGACCTTTTAAAGCCGGTAAAAATAAATCTAACTGCTCCAGATAGGAAGACATAGCGACATAGTTCTGTTCTAGTTCTGTTCTAGTTCTGTTCTAGTTCTGTTCTAGTTCTGTTCTAGTTCTGTTCTAGTTCTGTTCTAGTTCTGTTCTAGTTCTGTTCTAGTTCTGTTCTAGTTCTGTTCTAGTTCTGTTCTAGTTCTGTTCTAGTTCTGTTCTAGTTCTGTTCTAGTTCTGTTCTAGTTCTGTTCTAGTTCTGTTCTAGTTCTGTTCTAGTTCTGTTCTAGTTCTGTTCTAGTTCTGTTCTAGTTCTGTTCTAGTTCTGTTCTAGTTCTGTTCTAGTTCTGTTCTAGTTCTGTTCTAGTTCTGTTCTAGTTCTGTTCTAGTTCTGTTCTAGTTCTGTTCTAGTTCTGTTCTAGTTCTGTTCTAGTTCTGTTCTAGTTCTGTTCTAGTTCTGTTCTAGTTCTGTTCTAGTTCTGTTCTAGTTCTGTTCTAGTTCTGTTCTAGTTCTGTTCTAGTTCTGTTCTAGTTCTGTTCTAGTTCTGTTCTAGTTCTGTTCTAGTTCTGTTCTAGTTCTGTTCTAGTTCTGTTCTAGTTCTGTTCTAGTTCTGTTCTAGTTCTGTTCTAGTTCTGTTCTAGTTCTGTTCTAGTTCTGTTCTAGTTCTGTTCTAGTTCTGTTCTAGTTCTGTTCTAGTTCTGTTCTAGTTCTGTTCTAGTTCTGTTCTAGTTCTGTTCTAGTTCTGTTCTAGTTCTGTTCTAGTTCTGTTCTAGTTCTGTTCTAGTTCTGTTCTAGTTCTGTTCTAGTTCTGTTCTAGTTCTGTTCTAGTTCTGTTCTAGTTCTGTTCTAGTTCTGTTCTAGTTCTGTTCTAGTTCTGTTCTAGTTCTGTTCTAGTTCTGTTCTAGTTCTGTTCTAGTTCTGTTCTAGTTCTGTTCTAGTTCTGTTCTAGTTCTGTTCTAGTTCTGTTCTAGTTCTGTTCTAGTTCTGTTCTAGTTCTGTTCTAGTTCTGTTCTAGTTCTGTTCTAGTTCTGTTCTAGTTCTGTTCTAGTTCTGTTCTAGTTCTGTTCTAGTTCTGTTCTAGTTCTGTTCTAGTTCTGTTCTAGTTCTGTTCTAGTTCTGTTCTAGTTCTGTTCTAGTTCTGTTCTAGTTCTGTTCTAGTTCTGTTCTAGTTCTGTTCTAGTTCTGTTCTAGTTCTGTTCTAGTTCTGTTCTAGTTCTGTTCTAGTTCTGTTCTAGTTCTGTTCTAGTTCTGTTCTAGTTCTGTTCTAGTTCTGTTCTAGTTCTGTTCTGGTTCTGTTCTAGTTCTAGTTCTGTTCTAGTTCTGTTCTAGTTCTGTTCTAGTTCTGTTCTAGTTCTGTTCTAGTTCTGTTCTAGTTCTGTTCTAGTTCTGTTCTAGTTCTGTTCTAGTTCTGTTCTAGTTCTGTTCTAGTTCTGTTCTAGTTCTGTTCTAGTTCTGTTCTAGTTCTGTTCTAGTTCTGTTCTAGTTCTGTTCTAGTTCTGTTCTAGTTCTGTTCTAGTTCTGTTCTAGTTCTGTTCTAGTTCTGTTCTAGTTCTGTTCTAGTTCTGTTCTAGTTCTGTTCTAGTTCTGTTCTAGTTCTGTTCTAGTTCTGTTCTAGTTCTGTTCTAGTTCTGTTCTAGTTCTGTTCTAGTTCTGTTCTAGTTCTGTTCTAGTTCTGTTCTAGTTCTGTTCTAGTTCTGTTCTAGTTCTGTTCTAGTTCTGTTCTAGTTCTGTTCTAGTTCTGTTCTAGTTCTGTTCTAGTTCTGTTCTAGTTCTGTTCTAGTTCTGTTCTAGTTCTGTTCTAGTTCTGTTCTAGTTCTGTTCTAGTTCTGTTCTAGTTCTGTTCTAGTTCTGTTCTAGTTCTGTTCTAGTTCTGTTCTAGTTCTGTTCTAGTTCTGTTCTAGTTCTGTTCTAGTTCTGTTCTAGTTCTGTTCTAGTTCTGTTCTAGTTCTGTTCTAGTTCTGTTCTAGTTCTGTTCTAGTTCTGTTCTAGTTCTGTTCTAGTTCTGTTCTAGTTCTGTTCTAGTTCTGTTCTAGTTCTGTTCTAGTTCTGTTCTAGTTCTGTTCTAGTTCTGTTCTAGTTCTGTTCTAGTTCTGTTCTAGTTCTAGTTCTGTTCTAGTTCTGTTCTAGTTCTGTTCTAGTTCTGTTCTAGTTCTGTTCTAGTTCTGTTCTAGTTCTGTTCTAGTTCTGTTCTAGTTCTGTTCTAGTTCTGTTCTAGTTCTGTTCTAGTTCTGTTCTAGTTCTGTTCTAGTTCAGCTCTATCCCCGACTCATATACATAGTCTTCCCTTAGGAGGACTTCTTTCAGAGACCTTTCCAACAACCACGTTGCTTTACAGCCACCAGTAGGAGCCACTTTTTTTTAAATCTTCGTTTGTAAAACAAATGTTTTTTTTTTCTCCAGCAACATTTTGCACTAATTTTTCCGTAACAGACACACTGGCCCTGTGACAATGCTTAACCCTCTTCCTCTATATGCTTTAGCAAACCATTTTGTTTTTTTACAACAAATATATTTAAACGAAACGTTAAAACTACCTTGTAAATTGTTGTTAGTGTGTTTTGTGTTTCTAAATATGAAATAAGTTAAGCGGTTAAGTTTTTGTTAAGCTGTAAGGACTGCAAGCAATCAAAAAATGGAAGCATAAATTTACAGATGGATGGAGGGCAAGATACAATACAGAGCAGAAAATAAAGAAAGAGAAACAGGACACGTCACATGCATATGTTCAGTGACACTAATCAAGAAATGAAAAATAACGTGAGCAACACTTGGGAAAGTTAGGAAATTAAAGCATTTTTAGAAGAGGAATTTTCTAAAATTCCGCGGTTGTTATAAGAAACTGAACTTTGGAGATGCTGACATGCAACATCAAGACGAGAGTCGACAGTCATTGCCTACTGAGGACCCTGATTTTCAATAGTCTGCTGGGGAAATGAAACCTAATGAGTTGGATAATCTACGATTGATAAAGCCTTCACAAGGAGAAATTTGGAAATAAATTTTCAAAGGGACATTTCCATGGGAAAACAGCCATCAATATTTTAGGCGGAGATTTGTGTCAACTTCATTTACGCTGGAGAGTGCTTGAGGAGAGGATTGATACTACTTGTTATGTTGGACAGTCAGGCTTCGCTGATGTCCTTACCATCGTATGAGATTGGAATGTGTTTTCATGTACTGAATTGAATCTCAAGAAACTAGGTATGCTAAACAAGTTTGCATTGAGATGGATACCGGTCTACAAGGATCACTCTGCCAACGAATGGGCTGATTCTTTAACATAAGTCACTGCCCAAGACCCAATTCCAGAACCTACTATTGCACGATAGAGCGACCTTGGGATATTTAAGGGATTTTTTAATGAATACAAGGGTTTTGGATAAAGTTGCAAGATTAAACCTCAGAGCATTTACTCTGTGACTAGCCCCCGTTGCGGTCATGTTGAATGCCCTTTCTTGGAGAAGTGTATTGGCTACAATGGAAGTCTTTAATGTCTCTCCACAGAGGATTTTGAGCTTCATTCGTGAACTCCATCTGTTATGGAGTTCACGAATAGTAAGGCTTTACAAAAGATCCTTTGGGTCGTGGTAGTTTGAGTTTTGGTCAGAAATATGAGTTAATTTCGTTGTCCTCGCTCTAATGAAATTCCCATTCAAACAACCTTCTCAAAATATAGTTGGCCTTGTTAATGTTTGAAGAATGAACAATATTTTCTGCCATCACAGTTAGTTATTAAGGTAGATATGATGTTAGTTTATGAACCATATTCATATTTCGTTATATTTTTGGTCTTTCACATTATTACAATTCCTTCATTCTTTCTACAATATTTTTTTTTTTTTGCTTTTGAGAAATGATTTTAGCCATGTTTGTTTAGAGAAATAAACAAATAAACCGTAACACAAAAAGGAACGTACGAAAGACAGCACAGAAACAAAAATAATTATTAACATTTTGTTGCAAAAATCTATGTGTAGCAAATTGCAGTAAATCTAAAGTATTATAAATGCCAAAAGGGGTATGTACCTACACATATGTAGTTATTAATGCATGTGTAGGTAAATCCTTATACCAGGTGTATCCTTGTGTTGTCAACATAGCCATCATCATCCTCATCAGCTTCATCCAAAACGTAGTCATCATCATCAGCATCATCATCCACGTTGTTATTGCTGTTGATGTTGACGTTTTGTTAAAGATTTTTTGCCAACTAAAGCCTTTTTTCTTTTTGCTTCTTCACAATATTCAGCATCAGAAAAAGATGTGCAAACAATTACAAATAAACAACAACAAAATAAAGGACTACAACAACATTGTTATTAACAACAAATTTTACAAATAGCAACAACAACAACAAAATATTCATCATACGGGTTTAAACAAATACATGCAGCCGAAATAAAAAAATCATCATACCTGCACTCTCACACACTTGTAATTTCTCTAAACTCCTCTCTCTATCTCTCGCCTCTTTCTCCATTACCGTTATTTTGATTGTAACAAGTCAGGGATGGCATATGACAATTAAAAATTGTACCAATCTGCCTTTATAATTGTACTTTTTTACCATAATTTTCTGATCGAAGGAAGCATTATACTAACTGAAAGAAATGTTTTAAATTAATGTCTGAGCGAATTCTTATTGTCAAAGTTATATGGTGGAATTTTATGGGGATAATTTTTGTGGAAGATCTTAACCCTCTATCTAGTCTCTTTAGGGGTCAATTTGACCCCTTTTTTCGATAAAATCAAAAAAAGTCCTTTCAAAAAGGACATTTAAGGATTAAAATATTCAAAGAAAATAGTACTTTTTTATAAATTTTTAAATATTACTGATTTTTTAATCATTATTTATTACAGAGAATCCTAAAAGCCAAATATCCTTTTTTTTGATAATATTTTTCTAGATTTTAAAACTTTTAGAAAAGTACTTTTTTGGTACTTTTTTTGAAATGTTTAAATAATATTGCTTTTTGAAGCTTAAATATTTTTACTACTTTTTAAAAAATAATTATTTATTTAATATTTATTTAATATAGAGACAGACTCTTAATAAGAAAATTTTATATTTAAACAGAGTCTTATAACATTTAAATTTTTCGTTTTTGAAAAATTTTTCCAAAATTTTTAAAAAAGTTTTCTTAAATGCAAATTTTCGTTTTTAAATTATTTGTTTCAAAATCTACTACTTTTTTAAAAAGTACTTTTTTATAAATTTTTAATGTTACTGATTTTTTAATCATTATTTTATACAGAGAATCCTACAAGGCCAATTTTCGTTTTTTTGATAATTTTTTACAGAATTTTAAAAAAGTACTTTTTTGGTACTTTGTTTTAAATTTGATAAATTATACTGCTATTGAAGCTTATTAACAAAAGAGACTAACATGCAAAAAACAGTTAATTTTTGAAATATTTTTTTGCAAAATTTACTACTTTTTTTTAGCTTTTTGAAGCTTTATTTAATACAGAGTATTCTAATAACGAAATTTTTGTTTTTTTTAAAAAAGGAATTTTTTTGTTACTTTTTAAATATTTTAAATATTAATAATTTTTTAATCATTATTTTATACAGAGAATCCTAAAGGAAAAATTTTCGTTTTTTTGACAATTTTTTCCCGAATTTAAAACTTTTTTAAAAAAGTACTTTTTTGGTACTTTTTTAAAATTTTTAAATACTACAGCTTTTGAAGCTTTATTTAATATAGAGTCTTCTAACATGCAAAATTTTCGTTTTTGAAATATTTTTTCAAAAAATTTGCTACCTTTTAAAAAAGTACTTTTTTTTAATTTTAAAATAATACTGATTTTTGAAGCTTTATTTAATACAGAGACTCCTAACAAGAAAATTTTCGTTATTTGGGTAATTTTTTCCAGAATTTAAAACTTTTTTAAAAAAGTACTTTTTTTAATTTTTAAATAATACTGATTTTTGAAGCTTTATTTATTGCCATCCCTGTAACAAGTAGCAGCTAAATAATAACAAAAAAAAAATAAAATAACAATTGTCACACGTATGACATAAAATATATTTTTTTTCGTATTCGTTTGCTAAATTTTTAGCTACAAATTATTTCTAGAATTCAGTTTATGTGCAGCCAACTTATTCTTCTTTCCTTTCTTTTCATTCATTCAGTCAGTCATTCTCATTCCCCTAGTCTTTCATTTACATATTTTATTTGTTGTAGTTGTATTTTAAGTGATGATATTTTTAATGTGAATTGTACTCGTTGTTGTTGTTGTTATTATTTCTTATGATTATTGTTTGTTGCTGTTGTTGTTTTAAGTGTTTCATTAAAATAAAAGAGAACTTGTCTAAAATGCAAAAACGGCAAATGAGTAGTAGTTTGGGAATTTATAAAAAAATTGGTAAGAAATGTTTTGAAATTAATAATTGTAGAAGGATTTGGAACAGTTATAAATATAATTGAATAGTGAAAATACTTATATAGAACAATTAGACTAAAAATTAACAACTAAAAAAAAAAACAACTAAGGGAGAAGTTAGCTAGAGGAAGTCGCAATTTTAGCAAGATTATTTAGTCCGTTTTAATTCTCCATCAGATTTCTTACCATATCTATTCAATTACTATAATTTTTTATCGTGCAAACCTCTGTCAGATCATACATATCCAGATTGATGTTGGCAATTTATTTTATTTTGATAAACTAATTTAATAAATTAATAAATTTCATATTCCTACAACCCTTTTTTAGCTATTTAACAAATTAAGATAACAATTTGACAAATTGGTCAAGTGATTTGCAAAAAAAAAACTGCAGCCATAAAACATTTTTTTCGGCTAACAAACCAAAACGACAACGGTTTGATAATACAAAAGAATCAGCTATAAAACTTAAAAGGAGATAAAAACTTAACAACAAAAGAATTCTCAGCATCTAATACCAACAATATGGCAAAGTTTAGGATAAAAAGGGTTGCAAAATACTATCGATGACTCAATAAAACTGTCATAATAATATTGATTCCTTGAATGTTTCAACGAAGGGTGGTTAACAACTCAATAACAAGTAAAAACAACACAATTGACAACAATTTGGGATGTAGTTTTTATTTGCCATAAACAATAAAATCAAAAATCCTTTCATATTTATATTGCTCTTCGACTTAAGTATGAAAGAGAGATAAGGATAAGAGAGAAAGGGTGATAGTGTTTGATATTAGGATGGCTCTTATTTGGCGCTTTTGAGATTTTGGATGTTAGTAAGGTTTAGGACCCCAGATATAAAAGAATATTTTGAAATCGACTTTCAGTCGCCCCCAAATAAATTTAAATACATGATTCATAGAACAATGTATGTGATATTGTCCTAGTTCGGTTGCTAAGAAGCCCAATCGAATTCCTACCAAGAGACAAAAGAGTTCTTTTCCTACAAGTGTTGTGATTTGACCAGTTGAGTTCCGTCTCTATCAACTTCCATTCATCTATGAAATTCGTTATTGTCACCAAGGGAGTGTTACGTGTAGAGTCGACCGATGTCACCATAAGTCAGGCGCAAATCCAGAGGGGGGAAATACAAATCTAAACCGAAAAGTTGTCAAAACAAATTTTAATTTACCCCTCCCCCCTCCAAATGGTTGAACAGGATCCGCGCCTGCCATAAGTGATAGGTTAAATCACTAATTCGGAACAGTCATCAAGAACAGCTGAGTTGTTATTCTCTCACTGGTATGTATTGGATGAAAAGAGAGGGGCATTTCTCTCCCCCTCCCTTCTATGCTCCAAACATTAAGCAATTTTGCTCAAATTCTCAGCATTTGATATTTAGATGACCTCAAATAATTTTAGACCTTGGTAGCATAAAAAATCTAAAAAGTACACAAATCAGGAGCAACCTAATGCACATGTTATTGGTTTCAATTATGTTATTATGACATAAATTTATGTCTGGTAATTGAATGTTTGATGAGCCAAACAATTTTGATTGAATTTAGTTAAAATGATACTGTAACAAGCAAATATTGTTCTTTATTTCATTTTAGTGATTTAACATAATTTTGTCTTGTTTTAGTCTTTTATTTGGGTTAGCAGAAGGATTGTAACCCTTTTTTCTACATTGTCATGGTTTTGTTAGGTTTTATTGGAAGTTAAGATTTCCTACAGAGAAAAAAAGGGTTGGTTTTGATGTTTTTTCCTAAACCTATTTTTTCGTTTTAGATTCTTGCTAAAGTTTTGTTGTTGTTGTTCTTAAAAAGATTAAGAGATTTCCAAGTCATGTTGTTTGTTTTTCTGGATAGGGGGGGGGGAGCGGTTAATAACAACACATGTGAGTTGTAGGAAGTTGGGTTTGTAAAACAAGTTCAGGATAATGATGACGATGATGGACTTGTGTCCATTTACTTTATACTTTTTTCCAAGCATACATGTGTGTTTATTTAATAAGGTATCTATCTATGTCTTTTGTGGCAAATTACAAGGGTTATTGAGCAAATCACTAACGTGGGCCTGTTATAAAAAATATAATTTTATTGTTTTTTCTTCTGTTTTATTTTGTTGGTTTGTTTAACATAAATTGTCTTTTAAAGCCTTTTGGCCACTTTTTTTCCCTAAATATGGGTTAGTTTTTTGTTTGAGTTTATTCTTTTTTTTAAGCCATTATGACTTGACAAATTCTTTACTGTCAAGTCATAATAGTAAAATGTCTAAATATATTACAAAAGAAGGTTATAATAAAATTCACTGTAGTTTGTTAAACATGCGTGCAAATGCTTGTTTGCACACGTTTTATATATTAATTTTTATTGAAAGTACAAAGAAATCCAAGTAATTTTTATTAATCCATAAGAAAAATTATTAAATCCTTTTTTGGGGGAAATAACCAAAAAAAAAAAATATCTTCCCAAAAAAAGGATTATTAAAAAAGCTTTTTATGTGATTGTGCTGTGTTCTTGGAGTAATCAAATTTAATAGTAATAATTTCATAAATTAAATTGATCTCCAGAGAGGAAATAATACAGAAACTAAGTAGGAATAAGGACCATAAATTTATTACAATCATGTTCTCTAGATAAACACTCATTTGCTTAAGTGGCTTTATAGTGATTTTAATAATTCAGCTTAGTTTTGCAAAGAAGATACCTATGCCGACTAAATTTCACGGCGGCGGCACAAGCTGGTGTCAATCGACTAAAGAATTATTAATCAAATTGTAAAAAATTCAAAATTTAACAAAGTGAAATTCCGCAAAATTCTTGGAACTTACTAAGGTACTTTAAAAAGTACTTTAAACACTACTTTCAGAAGTACTTTTAAAAGTACTTTAAAAAGTACTTAAAAAAGTACTTAAAAAATTACTTTTTAAAGTACTTTAAAAAGTACTTTAAAAAAGTACTTTTTTTAAAATTTACTTTTTTTTAAAGTACTTAAAAATGTACTTTTTTAAAGTACTTTACTTTTAAGTACTTTTTTAAAGTACTTTACTTTTAAGTACTTTTTTAAATACTGTTTAAAGTACTTTTTTAAGTACTTTTTAAAGTACTTTTTTAAGTACTTTTTAAAGTACTTTTTTAAGTACTTTTTAAAGTACTTTTTTAAGTACTTTTTAAAGTACTTTTTTAAGTACTTTTTAAAGTACTTTTTTAAGTACTTTTTAAAGTACTTTTTTAAGTACTTTTTAAAGCACTTTTTTAATTACTTTTTGAAGCACTTTTTAAAGTACTTTTTAAGTACTTTTTAAAGTATTTTTTTAAATACTTTTTAAAGTACTTTTTAAAGTATTTTTTAAAGTACTTGTTTAAGTACTTTTTAAAGTACTTGTTTAAGTACTTTTTTAAGTACTTTTAAAAGTACTTTTTAAAGTATTTTTTTAAGTACTTTTTAAGTACTTTTTAAGTACTTTTTTAAGTACTTTTTAAAGTACATTTTTAAGTACTTTTTTAAGTACTTTTTAAAGTACTTTTTTAAGTACTTTTTAAATAAAATCAAAAATCCTTTCATATTTATATTGCTCTTCGACTTAAGTATGAAAGAGAGATAAGGATAAGAGAGAAAGGGTGATAGTGTTTGATATTAGGATGGCTCTTATTTGGCGCTTTTGAGATTTTGGATGTTAGTAAGGTTTAGGACCCCAGATATAAAAGAATATTTTGAAATCGACTTTCAGTCGCCCCCAAATACTTTTTTAAGTACTTTTTAAAGTACTTTTTTAAGTACTTTTTAAAGTACTTTTTTAAGTACTTTTTAAAGTACTTTTTTAAGTACTTTTTAAAGTACTTTTTTAAGTACTTTTTAAAGTACTTTTTTAAGTACTTTTTAAAGCACTTTTTTAATTACTTTTTGAAGCACTTTTTAAAGTACTTTTTAAGTACTTTTTAAAGTATTTTTTTAAATACTTTTTAAAGTACTTTTTAAAGTATTTTTTAAAGTACTTGTTTAAGTACTTTTTAAAGTACTTGTTTAAGTACTTTTTTAAGTACTTTTAAAAGTACTTTTTAAAGTATTTTTTTAAGTACTTTTTAAGTACTTTTTAAGTACTTTTTTAAGTACTTTTTAAAGTACATTTTTAAGTACTTTTTTAAGTACTTTTTAAAGTACTTTTTTAAGTACTTTTTAAAGTACTTATTTTAAGTACTTTTTAAAGTACTTTTTTTAAGTACTTATTTTAAGTACTTTTTAAAGTACTTTTTAAAGTACTTTTTTTAAGTACTTTTTAAAGTACTTTTTAAAGTACTTTTTAAAGTACTTTTTAAAGTACTTTTTTAAGTACTTTTTTAAGTACTTTTTTAAGTACTTTTTTAAGTACTTTTTTTAAGTACTTTTTAAAGTACTTTTTAAAGTACTTTTTAAAGCACTTTTTAAGTACTTTACTAAGTACTTAAATCTGCATCTCAGTACTTTTAAAAGTACTGAGATTCAGATTTAATCCACAATGCAAAAGGAATGAAATTTAGCAATAATTTAGATTTTAGATCTCCAAAACTTATGAACTAATGAAGAAACAAGAGAAACAACAATTGGCTTTATTATGACATAAAAATGAATCCATTTTCCCATAAATTCATAACATTTTGTTTATTTTTTTACCCAGTTTACAAGAGTTTTTATTTTTTATAAATTTATTTCTAAAGACAAAGAAATTATTGTCTTAGTTGTAGTTTTGTAGAAATCCCATTCCAGATTTAGCAGCTGCTGAACTAATAGTTAATAATTTAACGCTTCTCAGGCAGACAGGATTTTGTACCGCACTTGAACCAATCCAAAACACGTTCCATAATAGGACGTCCTTTGGGCATAACAATCACGGGCACGGATTCATCACAGCCACCTCTATAATCGCCCATATCATTGGAACCACAAGGCTTTTTGGTTGTTTCGGGTGTAGTTGGTACAACAGTAGTAGTCCTAGGGGTTGTTCTAGTTGGTTTTATAGTAGTAGATTTTGTAGGATATCTAGTCGTAGTTGTAAATTTTGTAGTTGTTGATGGAGGATATCTAGTGGTAGTCGTATATTCAGTAGTCGGTGACGGAGGATATCTAGTCGTGGTAGTAATATAAGCAACTGTTGTTCTAGGTGTAGTACTTATTTCTGATATTGTGGGCTCAGGTACTTCTGTAGAGTCGATGGCATTTGCCTGGCCCATTAAGGCGACTAGAATCAGGCAGCACACTAGGTTTAACAACTTCATATTGCTTTAATCACAAAACTGTTTGACTTTCAAAGCCGTATCAGTGGTTTTTATGTGTTTATTTTATTTGTTTAAAATTAAAAACGAAAGTTTTTTAGTTAATACAAATATTAAGCAATTTTAATAAAAAATAGTAAACTAAATAAACATTATTTTAATATGAACAAAGATAGAGGAAAGAGGTTAATATTAGCACAGTTGCTAAGAACTCTAATATTTGAATGTTTGTCAGACAGACTTTTAAATTTTTTTCAAATTTAAATTGAATAGAAATCGCGGGTAAAGAGAGATAGTTATAGAGAATATGGGAAAGTGTGATTTATTTAGAGCTATTTTTTAACACTTAAAATAGAATTGTATGTTGGAATCTTTATTATGACCCGAAAGAATTGTCATTCCGTTTGTAATTTCTATATTTTTCATATGCTAGCCCATTCTGGATCGTTATAAATAGCGGCGGAGTAATATAACCATGTCCGTCTGTATGTTGAAATCACCTTTTCGTAGCCCCCAAGTAACTTACATATATGATTCATACATCAATATATCCGCTATAGTGCCGTTTCGGATGCTATTTGAAATGGAGAAAATCGGTCAACAAATGGCTGAGATATAAGCAAAAAACTATGACTACCTCGATTGTTGAACTATTTTTGATCTACAGTGAGCCTCAAAAGTGAGTAAACACCAAAAAATATTTGATTTTTTTTAAGATAATGAAAGTCCTAAAATTTATTCATCGATTAAAATTTTAATGTTTCGGTTTGTTGGAGATTGAGTTGAAAAAAAAGATTTAAGTCGGACGATTTTCATGATCCTAAAAAAATCAAAAAATTCGAGGGTGTTTACTCACTTTGAGGCTGTGTGTATATCTGGATTACTAAGTCATTAATATAGACAATATGGATATCTAATGATAGATATTTCAAAGACCTTTGCAACGACGTATATAAAACCATAGTAAGTTGGACCTACAATGGGTCAAAATCGAAAAATAAAAATTTTACCCGAATTTTTTTTCAGGAAAAATTTTTTTTTCACTAAAAATTAAAAATAAATTTTTTTTTTTAAAAAAAAAACAATTTCGAAAAAAAAATTTTTTAAAAAAATAAAAGAAAACAACTAGAAAAAAAAATTATTTTTGTTTACCTAAAAATATTTAAAATTTTTATTTTAAAGTAGAATTTGGTGAAAGGTTTATAAGCCGAATATAGCTCCTACTATATGATAGATATTTCAAAGACCTTTGCAACGACGTATATAAGACCACAGTAATTGGTCCTTGAATAGGTCAAAATCGAAAAAAAAAATATTTGTTAACCCGAATTTTTTTTTTTTCACCAACAAAATATTTAAGTCGGACGATTTTCATGATCCAAAAAAAAATCAAAAAATTCGAGGGTGTTTACTCACTTTTGAGGCTGTGAATTTTTTTTTTCACCAACAAAATATTTTTAAATAAAAATTTAAAAAAAAAATTTTTTTTTTTTTTAAAAACAATTTGGAAAAAAAAATTCAAAAATAAAAGAAAACCACTAGAAAAAAAAATTCTTTTTGTTTACCTAAAAATATGAAATGTTCATAAGCCGAATATAGCTCTATTACTTGTCCCGTCCGACTACTATTTGTTTCGATCGAAGCAGAACGATCTCTCTGGTATACGCTTCACTTTGGCACAGAGTATCCGATATTAACTTGATTCGTTGTTGGCCTCAAAAGATGAGCAGTTCTTATGTTGCCAGAAAGATGTACAAATGTTTCAAAATAAAAGCTAAACATTTTTTAAAATCCCGCATTATTAAGAACCAATTCCTTTCTCCTCTTAAAGTTCTGACTGTTAGCATTCCTCACACTTTCGCGGAACGACATAACTTGCCTTACACTTGAAAAACATTGAGAAAGAAACATCTATTTGATCCAGTTAGACAAGTAAGAAGCAACGACCCACTAGCAAACTATGGTAACCATAATATGGTAAATTTAAGATTCACATCAAATCTTTATAATATTCTAATTAAACCTATACAATAGGAAGAAGTTTTAAAATTTGTCCCGAATGGAGTTTGAACTCTAATCGTGAGAGAGTAGAACTTAAAATGGCACCTAAATTTTTGCACTTAACAAACCTATTTTATATCATATATCCACAATTTGTTTATTTTATATATAAAAATTATGTAAATTTTATTTATTTGTCAATATTATTGGAATTTGGTGGTAGCTATCACTATTCACAGGTTGTTCCATTACTTAAGCAGAGGGTTTATCGGGAAGACAGGATTTTGTGCCGCACTTGAACCAATCCAAAACACGTTCCATAATAGGACGTCCTTTGGGCATAATAATCACCGGCACGGAATCATCACAGCTACCTCTATAATCGCCAACACTATTTGAACCGCAAGGACTTTTAGTTGCTTCTTCAGTAACTGGTACTGCTGTAGTGGTCTTTGGTTTTGAGGGTGGTGTGGGTAAATCATTTGACGTTGGTGGTCCGTCATACTTAGGTGGTTGTGTAGGTGGTCCTGTATACTTAGGTGGTAGTGTAGGTGGTCCTGTATACCAATAAGTTGGTGGCGTTGGTATGTTCTGGTACTTAGGTTGTCCTTCATATTCATTCTGACCAACGACAGCGGCTATGATTAAGCAACCCACAAATATAATCAACTTCATGTTGCTGCTATCAAAGAAAAAACTGATGGCTGATCAAGAGTACATCCAGGTTTTTATATGCTTTCTATTGTTTGTTTAAAAACGAATAGAAAGAAAGTCTCATTATTTAGCATACTAAATACACAACAGTTAATGTTAATTGAATGTATAGTTTAATTTAAATATTGCTAAATAAACATTAATACAGGTGCTAAAAACTATTTATATAACAAATTTGGCAGTTAAACTTATTGTATTTTAAATAGATTAAGATTGAAGATTGTTTAATGGAAAACTTGAAAACTTTATCTAATCTATTGTGTTTAATAATCTGCATCATTCCTTTTATTTTTATCATAATTTTGCTGGGTTGTAATCTGGAATATAAACAAGTTGGGATTGAACTCATGATTTCTCGTTTTGTAGTCAAATCCTCTAATCGTAACTCTGGTTCTGCTTGACGAATTGTTCCCAATTTTAATACCACACATTTTTTATACCCTTCACCATGATTGGCAAGGGTATATATAAGTTTGTCATTCCGTTTGTAATTTCTACATTTTTCATTTGCAACCCCACAAAGTATGTATATTCTGGATCGTTATAAATAGTGAAGTATATAGCCATGTCCGTCTGTATGTTGAAATCAACTTTCCGTAGCCCCAAAATAGCTTACATACATGATTCATACATCAATATACCGGGAATTCTACTGGATCGGTAGCTATTTACAAAATCGGCCCAAAAATGGCTGAGATATAAGGAAAAAACCGGAACAAATTACTAAGTCATTAATATAGACAATATGGATATCTAATGATAGATAATATGGATATCAAAGTCCATTGCAACGATGTATATCATGGGTAAAAATCGGGAAAAAAATTTTAACCCAATTTTTTTTCATAAAATTCTTTTTCAAAAAATTTTTTTTTTAAAATTAAAAAAAAAATTAAAAAAAAAGAAAAATTTAATTTTGTATGTATATAAGGCTATAGAATTTGTCAAAATCGGGAAAAAACTTTTAACCCGATTTTTTTTTCATCAATTTTTTTTTTCTTTAAAAATTAAAAAAAAAAAATTTACAAAAAAACATTAAAAAAAACAATTTGGAAAAAAATAATTTAAAAAAAAAAAAAAATTAATTTTGTTTAAATAAAAATATTTAAAAAAAATTATTGTTAAGTATAATTTGTTGAAGGGTATATAAAATTCGGTACAGCCGAATATAGCACTCTTATTTTTTTTATTTTTTTTTTTTTAATTTTTATAATTTTTTATTATACATAACAAGTTTTAGAAAGGACGATATCAAAAAAAGAAAAAATTCAGAAATCATTTCAGTTCCAGAATGGAAGGTCTAGTGGTTTATTATCAGCGGAAGTTGTTGGTGAATATGATGGAGGTTCCTGTCCTTCTTCAGGCGGAGTTGTAGGTGAATATGATGTTGGTTCGGGTTCCTCTTCAGGGGGAGTTGTGGGTGATGGAGGGTCTGCATTCATTTGAGGGGGGGTTAAAGTTTCCCAACTCTGGCACATTCTTATTGTTAATCGGCATAAGAAACCATGTGATCCTTACATTTTAGGTATAAAATGTGTTCAGCAAATTTATGTAAAATGTTACGGTCAACATTTTTGTAGAATATGTTAACCCTCTAAATCCTCAAGGCGTGGGTCTTTTTTGTCCTTCTTTTATAAAAGAGCAACAAACTTTATTAAAACAGGGATTTAAGGGGTTAAAATGTTCCGCAAAATTATTATCCGTGAAATTTTACTATAAGTCCCTGAATACACCAAAATGGAGAATTCAACCAGAATGTCAGAAATAAGACTTAACAAAAGAGAGCCTAGGGTTAATTTCGCACTTATTAAGAATTTTATTTTAAAGAACCTTTTAGGTATAAAATGTATTCAGGAAATTTATGCAAAATTTTACGGTCAAAATTTTTGTAGAATATGTTAACCCTCTAAATCCTCAAGGCATTATTGTACGAAGTCCCTCCTTAACTTGGGGCGGGATTGTTTTAGTAGGCGTGTCACCTATCATACAAAGTAAAGCTTTTGGACTAAATGTGGAAAATCCATGTTTTCACGTGGACTGCTTTATGTTCCATGTTCGCTATGCACCAGATGGAAAACACAAAAATATTGTTCTTTATTAATTTAAATTAAACTTTGCTAGGAGAAATCATGGACCGATACTTCCCATTTTCAATACCACACATCTGATCAATATAGAATATTTGAGGAAAATATAATGACTTCTACTGAAAGACAGACGGTCAGACGAACGAACATAGCCAGATGGTCTTAGAATTTTATAAGGACCCTGAATCTTTATACTTTTGTTGGTCTGTAATGAATATTTCGATGTTATACCCATATCCTTTTGGTGGTGGCTATCAAAATGTATTATATAGAAAGAGCATTCCTCAGCTACCGCTAAATCTTAATAACTGAGATTAAATTCTTTAAGTATAGACCTACATTTTGTATATAAATTTAAAGCTATTCCTTGCTGCTTAAGAAGTTCAATTAATCGTCTTCAATAGGTTATTCAGGAATGAACAGGCTTGTTACTTCTCAATCTCTAGAAATTCTGAGAGGTATCATTTAAAACTCTTGGATTTTAAGATCCTTAATAGTTAATGGTGTTGTCTTGAGAAAAGGCGCTTGTTTGCATAAAATTACTGGTAGTTTTTTTATAAATATATTTTTGTTTATTTCATTAATTTTCACAATTTGTTATTCATTAAACTAAACATAGCTAGTTTAAGGGACGATGTCATTAAAGGATATGGAATTAAACTCAAAACACGAACAAAAAATTCAGAAATCATTGTCTCAGTTTCAGTATGTATAAATTGGACTATCTTCGGGTTCACCTTCATATGTTGGTGAAGTGGTTATTGTACCAGTTCCAGTTCCAGTGTATGTTGGCCTTTCGTTTGATTCTGTACTAGTTGTTGGTGCAGCTTCCGTAGGATGACACAATTCCGTACCACAATTAAACCAATCCAACACACGTTCCATAATCGGACGTCCTTTGGGCATTACAATCACGGGCACGGATTCATCACAGCCACCTTTATAATCGCCCAGATCATTGGAATCGCAAGGCTTTCTATTGGGTCGTCCATGAGTCTGGCCAATAAAGGCGGCTACCAAAACGCAGCTAACTAATGCTATGAACTTCATATTGTTGAAAACACAAAACTGATAGTTAATCAACAATTTGACGAGGTTTTTATACATTATCCTTTATTTGTTTAGTTAATTATAACAAAATGCATTAAAAAAAAAAATAATAAATAGTTTTGGTAGTTTTAATTATAATATATGTATATAAATATCAACATATACACAGCTGTTTAAAATGCTTCAATGCTTGATTATAACGGAAAATTCTATAAAATTTATTTGTTTTGAGAAATTAAAAATAAATTGGAAGTAAAACAATAGCAAAGCTACCCAATAAGCATTTTTACTAGAATTCCAGTTGAAAGCAAGTGTAATTCAAGCATTGAATTATAGTCAAGCAATTGAATTACAGTTGTATTATACATTATATCAATAGTTTTCTCCAGTAAAAAGGAAACTGGAATTCAAGTTGAAATCAAGTGTAATTCAAGTCTTGAATAAAAGTCAAGCAATTGAATTACAGTTGTATAACACTTTATATCAATAGTTTTCTCCAGTAAAAAGGAAACTGAAATTCAAGTTGAAAGCAAGTGTAATTCAAGCCTTGAATAAAAGTCAAGCAATTGAATTACAGTTGTATAACACTTTATATCAATAGTTTTCTCCAGTAAAAAGGAAACTGGAATTCAAGTTGAAATCAAGTGTAATTCAAGCCTTGAATTATAATCAAGCAATTGAATTATAGTTGTATAACACTTTATATCAATAGTTTGCTCCAGTAAAAAGGAAACATAAATTCAAGCCATACGTTTTTTGTTTGAAAAAATATTAAAATTTTTCAAATATTTTTCAAGTTTAAAACATAATTATATTTGCATTCAAGTCAAATTCCAACCAAATGTTCCAGTGCTTTAATTTTTTGGGCTTTGGTGCTTATTGGAAATAGGAAAGCTACCCAATAAGCACTTTTACTGGAATTCAAGTTGAAAGCAAGTGTAATTCAAGCCTTGAATAAAAGTCAAGCAATTGAATTACAGTTGCATTACACTTTATATCATAAGCATTCTCCTTAAATTCATGCCATATTGTTTTTTGTTTGTGAAATATAAAAAGTTTTCAAATATTTTTCAAGTTTAAAACTTGAATTTTTCCTTTTTTTTTTGTTTGTTCTGTTTCAAATGATTCTCAATATTAGGCATGTAAGATGATGGACGATCCAAGCAGTGACGGCTACATAAACTAATCAAAATAAATTACAGCCTACCAGTGTCCTAGCGTCAGAGGGGAGCTCTCCGCGATTATTTTACGTTAACCATTCAGGTTCTCAGCATTACTTCCAAACCCTTAAACCTGGAAATGGAAAGGATAAGGGGTATAGTAAGCAAGATCCCTTTCACCAGGCCGATGTGACCATTTGTTAAAAAACAAGTAAGAGAGCTTTATTCGGCTGTGCCCAATCTTATATACCCTTCACCAAATTATACTTCAAAATAAAAAATTTAAATATTTTTAGGTGAACAAAATTTTTTTTTTTCAGTTTTTTTCATTTTTTGGGAAAAAAAATTTTTTTTTTTTAAATTTTAAATTTTTTTTTGAATTTAAAATTTTTTTTTTTTTTTGGTGAAAAAAAAATTGGATTAAAAAATATTTTTTCCGATTTTGACCCATTGTAGGTCCAACTTACTATGGTCTTATATACGTCGTTGCAAAGGTCTTTGAAATATCTATCATTAGATATCCATATTGTCTATATTAATGACTTAGTAATCCAGATATAGGTCAAAAATCGAGGTTGTCCTGGTTTTTTCCTCATATATCAGCCACTTGTGGACCGATTTTGCTGATTTTAAATAGCAAACTTCTCAAAAGCATGTCTGACAGAATTATTAAAGATTTGGATCCCGAAGATATCAGGGGTCTTCAGAAAATTGATTTCAACAGACAGACGGACAGACAGACAGATGGACATGGCTTAATCGACTCCGTTATCTATAAGGATCCAAAATATATATACTTTATAGGGTCGGAAATGAAAAATGTAGAAATTACAAACGGAATGATAAACTTATGTATACCCTTCTCACGAAGGTGAAGGGTATAAAAATTGGAACACAAGACCCAACGATTTGCTCCCCTATCCGCCACCTGGAACGTATCCATTGAGAGATTGGGCAAAATGATGACAGAGAAATCTTAAGTAATTCAATCTTAATTAACTCAAGTAAATCCTATTTTATGTGTTGAACAAAAGGAGCTACCAAATATCCAAGAGCTTTTTTGTAATTTGCTAAAAATATTTCAATTTTAATATGAATTATTCTATTATAATAATGAAGATATTATTAATAGTAAAATTCCGGAAGCAATGCCTCAGCTGTAGACTACTATAGACATGGAGATGATCTCTGTTATTAGGGAGAAGCTAAATCAGGACGACATGATTTTGTGCCGCACTTAAACCAATCCAAAACACGTTGCATTATAGGACGTCCATTGGGCAGAACAATTGCCGGCATTGATTCATCACAGCTACCTTTGTAATCGCCTATCGTATTTGAACCGCAAGGTTTTTGGGTAATCGGTGGATGTGGGGTTGTAGTTGTGGTACTTTTGGTAATCGGTGGATATGGGGTTGTAGTTGTACTTAACCACCAATGCGTTGGTGGTCCTGTATACCAATCTCTCTGACCAACGACGGCTGCTATGAATATGAAACCCAAGATTACTATTAACTTCATGTTGCCGGATTAAAATTAAAACTGATAGATGATCCAGAGTACATCGGAGCTTTTATATTCTGTCTTTTGTTTGATTAAAAAGAAATGCAGTAAATAAATATTTAATTTGAATTGAATTGCAACAATTTAGAAAGCTATATTAGGCTGTACAGAATATTAAATGCCCTGCACTTTAAAATATTTTAACAATTTTTTTTCGAGGTTGTCCAACAGTTTTTTTTTCTAATTTTCAATAGCAAACTACCTAGATAAATTACAAACATCTTTGTTAAAATTTCATTAATTTTTAAGGTGTATTTTGGACTTGAGAGTGTTTTACACAAACATGCAAATATTAATTTCATTGATTTGTATAAGGATTAATGATCTTATACACTTTGTGGCGGTCTTACATGAATATTTAGCAATGTTACATACTGCATGATATTATCACTATAGGTGGTGAAGAGTACTATAAGAAATATTGTTGGTTAAACATTAGTACAAGTGCTAAAAACTATTTAAATTGGATGAACTAAAACAATTGGAATTAAACAAAGTGTCATGTAAAACTTGAGCTAATTGATTCAATTAACTGTAGAGCAAATATTGTCATTAAATATTGCACATTTTATTGTTGCTATTGTGTTCAAGAATCTCCCCCATTCCTTTTATTTTGGCAAAACAATATTGTATTCCAAAATATAACTTTTAATGATAATATGATTACTTGGGATCATAATATGATTCCATTTGGGCCTTAATATGATTACATTGGATCATTAATATGATTATTTCAGAACATATTATGATCTGTTCCAAAGTGGAGCGTGTCCCAGAGAGAGCGTTCTGCAACGATCGAGGAAAATAGTAGTCCGACGGCGTAAGGTCTGGATTATAAAGCGGGTGAGGCTAAACTCCCCAACCACTTGATCCTAAATACTTTTTAATAGGTATTGCAACATTTGGCCTAGCGTTTTGATGATGGAATATCATGGTTTCATGTCTGGCCGCATATTCTGGGCAAATCTGGTATTGGTTCCCTGTGATGTTCTGAACAGATTTAAGCAGCTCATAATAGATAGGACCCTTTTGCACCCATAAAATACAGAGCATTACCTTAGCGGCATTGTTATATGGCTTTCGTGTCGATTCGGCTGGTGGGTCGGGCTTCAATTTCACTGCTTTTGAATGAATCCTGCTGCTCTTTTTGAAATTGATGCTTAAGTAGCTTCCTATGATTATGCAAGCTCTTGTTATTCATGGAGTAATGCCTTCAATTATTGGCCCTCAAACTGTTTTGGCTGGCCTGAGCGATCTTTGTCTTTCGTGTCAAAATCTGCTCTTCTGAACCGCACAAACCATCTCTCGCACATTATAACCGATTAAACACATTCACCTTAAGCTTTTGGTGAGCAATCGGTGTGCTTCAGCGGCACTTATTTTTCAATTAAAGAAGTAAAGCAAAACTTCCCGCTTATGACGATTCTATAAACTTTTTAGTTTCCGAATTGTCCAATTTTCCATAAATAAATTAAGCTGAATATGACCGATGACATGGGTTTTGTTGGCTTTTGAGGGCCGCTTATTCGCTAAAGAAAATCATACAAGAAACAGTCGAACGTGGTCAAATCGCATGATCTCGGGGAACAGTTCACATCACCTCCACGTAAAATGATCAAGTCCTCAAATCGCTCGAGCTGAATGTCCAATGTGACATGAGCTTTGTGGCACATAGCGCCATCCTGTTGAAACCATCATCCAAAAAGGAAGATGTGGCGCTCGCCGTTGTCGCTGATGATCTGGCCAACATGGTTCTCAAAGAAATATGTTACGAGAACGCCGCCAGCCCCTAATCCACAACAAGCAGTGACTCTTTCAGGACCTATTGGACGATCTTGGATCTCATGTGGATTGGTATCATCGCAAATTCAACAATTTTGTTTTTTCATCCTGAAATGGATCTCATCTCTGAATATGATTTTTGATGAACATTAGGGTGAGTTTCCAACTGCTCCAGGGCCCCTTCAGCAAACACACGTCGTTGTCTATGATCGTTAACTTCAGCTCATGGGTCAGTCGAATTTTATGCAGATGCTGGTCCAAGTCACGCCACAAAATTCGCTAAGTTGTGGTCTCCGAAAGGCCGAGTTCCTGTGATATACGCGAAATCGCCTGGATTCTCTTGCACACTCTCACGAACAGTGGCGATGTTTTCGGAAGATCTTGCGTTTCGTAGTCGTGGTTCATATTTTACTGAACCAATCTACCACACAGCGAATAATCTAATCCTCTCGGTAAGATGACCTTTTAAATGATTGTTACAAATTTAAAGTTATTTGTTGCTTCTGCATAAGGTCTATTAAAAGGTGTCAATCGGTTATTCAACACTGAGCAGGCTTGTAACTTTTCAAATCTCTAGAAAGTCTTAGAGATACAGTCTAGAATTATTGGATACTCTCTAATAAAGACACTAGATTCTTGGATTTTAAGATCATTAATTATTAATGGTTTAGGATTTAGTAACGGCTCTTGTTTGCATAAAATCAGTTGTTAGTTGAAATGTTTTTTTTATTCGACTATGTATGTTTTTGATTGTACTGGATAAACTGGATGGAATACGATATTATTAGAAGTTATGGAATCAAACTAAATATAAGATAAATTTCAGAAATAATTAACTTAGTTCCAGTAAGGGTCATCGGCAGGAGGACCATCTGAAGGAGTGTCTATGGGAATATCTTCATCAGAAGGAGATGTTGGTGCCTCTGATGTTGGAGGATAATATGCAGATGGAGAACTTTCAGCAGGAGGAGATGTTGGAGAAGATGGAATATCTTCTTCCGGAGGTGGTTCTTCAGAAGATGTTGGTGGTTCTTCAGTAGTTAGCGTTTCAGGCTCCGATGGACGACACCATTCCGTACCGCAATTAAACCAATCCAAAACACGTTCCATAATCGGACGTCCTTTAGGCATTACTATCACTGGCACGGATATATCACAGCCACCTCTATAATCGCCCAGATCATTAGAACCACAAGGATTTCTTTCGAATCGTCCATGAGGTCTGCGATAACGATATCTGTTCGGTTGGGCTGGTCTTCTATATTCTTGGGCAAGTGTCTGGCCAATAAAGGCGACTACGAACACACAGCTTACTAATGCAATGAACTTCATATTGATGATATCACAAAACTGATAGCTAATCAACCATTTGCCGAGGTTTTTATACATTATCATTTATTTGTTAAGTTAATTACAAAAAATGTATAAATAAATAGTTTGGTTTATATTAGAGTATCTTTATTGATAAGTGTGTGACATTATAAATACAGCTGTTTAAAATCTATAAGTAATACAAAGCAAAATCTAAGAATTACTTCTGATTAAGATTTTTTAAAGTGACGTAAAACAGCTAAATATTAAAAATAAATACAATAACTTGTTGAAATAACTATTAAGAGCTTCATAACTTTGCAAATGTTCATTTAAAATCTATTAAGAGAGCTTAGAGATTAGTTTATATCCCGCTCTCTTCTAGTTACTCTAAGTTAAACCTAGTTTATTAGTTAAACTAAAGATCAAATAATTTTCAAATGCCTAAATGTATGCTTTATGTTTTTAGCAGCTTGCATCACTTTTATTTTATTAAGTTAAAGTATCTATTTCTTTTGTTTGCCTTTCATCTCTACTAAACAATTTATTTTTATATTGTAACTTAGCATTTCTTTGTCCAACCTTACTCATTATTTTAATCGTCCTTTTTCTACAGCTTTGCCAATACCCAATTAGCAATTGTCTTAATTACTTTCCATACATTTAGTTTTACTACCTTGTATTTGCAATTACAAACAAAAATACAACAATTTTCGCCAACTTGTCTGGGACTCAGCAAAAACCAATACTGGTAGCTCTTCCCAAAAATCATTTATTTTTCTCTTGTTTTTCTTTCCAATTTTGTCTGACCATAAACAATTAAATGCTGAAACAATTTCATTACACATGTAAAAAGTATATGAAGCATATAAAGGGAGTTGATGATTACAATTTGTTGTTTGGACTGACGTTTAGTCTAACATCGTTGCGACATTATAACCGATAACAATAACAACTAGAACTTAACTGTTGGTTACCCCCTCCTTAGTTTTGTGCTGTAATAAGCCACGATTTGTTGCTATACTCACTCTATTGGCCATAACTATAAAATTTTATAGCTTTTTACGGATAATGTTTAGTTTTAGTGCGGAGTTTAAACGTGTTTACATGTTGTCAGGTAGTTTGCCAGAGAAGAAACATTTGCAAAGTTGTAAAAAATAACTCTGCAAAGGTTTAATGACAGGGAAATGATTTCTTATAAGGAAAAAGGGAGGAAAACTTTGATGTACACTTCTAATTTAACTAAACTAGGTTTCAGTCTAAGAATCTTACATAGATTTGGCTTTATGTTCCACCCTTTTAAGTAATAATACTTCTAACTAGTTTCTGCTACATGAAGCCAGCTTCCGCAACTTCAAACT
The DNA here is from genome assembly GCF_958450345.1 of Calliphora vicina. Taxonomy (NCBI): domain Eukaryota; kingdom Metazoa; phylum Arthropoda; class Insecta; order Diptera; family Calliphoridae; genus Calliphora; species Calliphora vicina. The sequence continues at coordinate 120,645,088 of NC_088783.1, forward strand.
GGTTGCTCGAACTTCAAACCACCTCCCACAACATCAAACTAGCTGCCCGAACTTCAAACCATCTCCCACAACATTAAACTAACTGTTGTAATTTTAATATAGTTTCCTCAACTTCAAAGTTGAACATCATACCATCTCCAACAACTTCATACTGATTGCTCGAACTTCAAGCCATCTCCACCAACTCCAAACTAGCTGTTGTAACTTCAAATTTAACTAGACTAGGTTTCAGTTAAAGATTCGTACATAGATTTGGCTTTATGTGTTACTATTTTAACTACTCAGACTTCTAACTAGTTTCTGCTACATTAAACCAATTTCCGCAACTTCAAACTGGTTACTCGATCATCAAACCATCTCCCACAACATCAAACTAGATGCTAGAACTTCGAAACATCTCCACCAAATCCATACTAGCTGTTGTAACATCAATTTAGTTTCTGCAACTTCAGACTCGAACTTCATACAAGCTCCAACAACTTCATACTGACTGGTCGAACTTCAAACCATATCCACCAACTCCATACTAGCTGTTGTAACATGCATTTAGTTTCCGCAACTTCAAACTGGCTGGCTCGATCATCAAACCCTATCCCACAACATCAAACAAGCTGCTCGAACTTCAAACCATCTCCACCAACTCCAGACTAGCTGCTGCAACTTCTATTTAGAACTCAAACCATCTCTCACAACTTCATACTAGCTACTCGAACTTCAAACCATCTCCCACAACTTCAAACTAGCTGCTGCAACTTCAATTTGGTTTCCGCAACTTCAAAATGGCTGCTCGAACTTCAAACCATCTCTCATAACTTCAAACTATCTGTTGTAACTTCAATTTATTTATCGCAACTTCGAACTAGGTGCTGCAACTTCAATTTCTTTAGCGTATTTTATGCTTTAACAACAATTTTTCTTCCAAACCCTTTATTTTGTTATTTACAACTAATAAATTTCTCCTTTTCCTTAAAAAAGAAACTCTTGACATATTTTAAAATTTCTCGCGTATTTGCCATTATCTTCAAGTATTGTTTCGTTGACATCAACTCGATTTTAATAAATGATTATTGCTTTTTTTTATTGCTGTCTATTACCGTTTTCAAAACTGTTTTTGGTGTTTATCCTTAGACACATGTGTAAAACGTTTTATGATTTAAGGAGTCTTATGGATGAGAAAAAAACAAGCATATCTCTTTTTTAATGGCTTTTTATTATTTGTTGAATCAAGTGATTTATGGAATTAACAAGCAAATAAAATATGTTTAATATTCAGACAGACAGACATTTTTACAATATTGTAATTGTGTGTAGAAATATAAGGAGTTGACATGAAGCAGCAGTATAAAATGGTGGTAATGTAGTCCTAAATCTTAAAAATATCATAGGAAAGCTTGACTGACTATATGCAGCCGTTAAGATCTTGCAAAATCATGGTTAGGGTACTTACATGATCATTTACCTTGGGTGAAATTGATCATCAATTGTTTACTTATTATTCTTCCTTGCGAAACGCTAACAAATGAAGATTTTCACTCCATACGAAATGGCTGATCTCACGTACATTTAAAGGACGCCACAGTATAATCAGTTGCTTTGTAAAAGAATAATCTTGCGCGATCATGCTACAATTTGTTGGTTCGAAGGACCATATATGTAAAACAAAGCAACGTAATAATATGGAGATATCCACTGCTTAGAATTAATACATTTTAATTTGTATATAATTGAACTACGACCATTTCGATCTCAATACCAAACAGTGTAATATCACTTGAGTTTATTTTATCATTCTAGAGTTTTTCTTAAACGGTTAAGCGTAGTTTACTTTATTTCTATTCATGATTTATTCTTTTGTTTACCTACTTTCTGCACATCACCTATGATCTCTAAAACAAGAATATTAAAATTTTCGGATTTTGAACTGAATTATTATATATTTTTGTGAAGCAATTTCATTTCATTCAATAATTTCGTTTCAAAACATGTTAAATTTTGTGCCAAAATTAAAAACAATGAAAACAAATGTGTTTATTCAACAAACTAATTCTATAGTTTTAAACATTATTTATTTTAATACAAAACAAACAACTTATTAAACATTTCAAGGATAAATTATTAACCAAAATATGTATAAAAACCTTTAAAAACTATCAAAAAACCTACAGTTCAGTTTCAATTTTATAGACATTATGAAGTTTATACTTCTATTTTCCTGTATTCTTTTGGCTCTTGCTATAAATCATACAACCTCCGCCCATTGTTCAGGGCATCATCACAAAGGCTGTAACTATAATGGACCAGTCATTAGGTTCCCAAAAGGAGGACATCATATTATTAAACGTGTAAGGTATTGGTATACATCGGAAATTGCAGGAGCTCCAACTGTTACTACTACCGCAGGATCTTCAAATCCCCCTGAAGATGTAACTTCTCCTGAGGATGATACAACTACTATAACGAGTACTATACATATACCGACTGTCGGTGATGGTCCGGCTGATGATGATGGTTATTATACTGATGTTGCAGATAATAATGGTTATTAAAAGGATGATGGTCTGAATTAATATACTTCTGCTTGATGTTTAACTTTTGATCTTTAAATGAAACCTATGAATTTTTGCTTTAGCTAATATTCTTATCTGTTTTATTGATTAAAAACATTATTCGAAGCTTTTGCTTTTTGAACTGAATTAACTAAGTATTTAGAAGGAATAATAAAAATTCAAATTTTATCCTAAAACTTGTATTTTTTTTTTTGACCAATACACTTTTTAACTTTGGCAACATGTTGAAGTTTCAAATTCCATTAATTTACAAGCTTTTTGCCATGAAATACCAAGATTTTAACCCATTTTTACTCTGGCAACATGTTGCTGTAAATCTTAAAACAGTAATTTTACTTTGTTATATAATTTTTTTAATTAATTAAATGAAATATTAGTATTTTAAACATTTTTTGTTTCTAGCAACATGTTGCTGAAAAAAAATATTGGCAATTTTTGACTATTATATGATTGTATTGGATTTAGTAAAGTGTTGAAGTACCAATTTTTTTTATATAAAACAGTTTGATGCTGTTTGGTGTAAAATAGCTGGATTTTAAACAGTTTTCATCTTCGGCAACATGTTGCGGAAAATCTTAAAAAAGTAATTTTCCTTTGCTACATACTTTTTTGAGTTATTTAAATGAAATATCAGAATTTTATTTAATTTTTGTTTCCAGCTTCATGTTGCTAAAAAAATAAATTTATAATTTTGGCTTATTGTATGATTTTAAAGGATTTTAAACACTTTTAATGTCTAGCAAAATGTTTCAGAACTAATATTTTTCATGTTTAAGCCAATTGTATGGTGTTTGTTATGAAATACAGTGTTTTAAAAAATTTTCATCATTGGCAACATGTTGCTGTAAATCTAAAACCAATAATTTCACTTTACTATATAGTATTTTGAATTATTTACATCAATAGTAAAATTTTAACATTTTTTTGTTTATTGCAACATGTTGCTGATAAAATAAATTTTTGTAATTTTGGCCTATTTTTCGATTTTATTGTATTTTGAAAACATTCAATGTTAGTCATCATGCTGGACAAACAACCCAATTATATGGTGTTTTTTTATGAAATAGGAGGATTTTAAAATTTTTTTAATCTTTGGCAACATGTTGCTGAAAATCTAAAACCAATAATTTCACTCTATTTTACATTTTTCAGAATTATTTACATCAAATTGTGGAATTTTTAAAATTTTCTGTTTCTAGCAACATGTTGCTGAAAAAATAAAATGTCAAATTTTGGCCTCTTCTTCGATTTTATTGTAGTTTAAACAGTTTCCATGCTTGGCAACATGCTGCAAAAACAAAATTTCTAATTTATAATCCAATTATATGGTGATTGTGATGAAATAGCAGGATTTTAAAAAAATTTCAACTTTGGCAACATGTTGCAGAAAATCTAAGAACAATAATTTCGCTATACTACATAGTTTTTTGATTATATAAATAAAATTCCAAGATTTTAAAAATGTTTTTGTTTCTAGCAACATGTTGCTGATAAAAAAAATTTTCCAATTATGGCTTATTTTTCGATTTTGTTGAATTTCAAACGCTATATATGTTTAACAATGTTGCAAAACCTATAATTTTAATTTCTAATCCAATGACATGCTGTTTGCTATAAAATAGTGGAATTTTCAAAAAAATTTATCTTTGGCAACATGTTGCTGAAAATCTCAAACCAATAATTTTATTATTTTAAATACTTTTTTGAATTTGATAAAGAAATAATAAAATTTTGAATAATTTATGTTTCTAGCAACATGTTGCTAAAGAAGTTTTATACGACTTTAATCAATTTCCATGTTTAGCAACATGTTGCAAAACCAATATTACTAAATTTTAACTCCATTATATAAATTATTCATATGTTTATTAACTGTAATTAAAATTATTGTTATTTCTGTCTGCCCTTTAATAAATTTAAATATTTAATTTGTATTTATCTTTATATTGTTTTTTTCTTTACCATTTTACATAATTAATACAAATTCAAATATCATTTTAATAAATTTCTAATTATTTTTACACATTTTGTTGGTAAACTGTTTTATTTTTTTTAATGATTTAAAATTATAATTAGCAAAACAAAATTTTGTTTATATAAACCTGTAAGCAAAGTGCATTAAAATTTATATAAATTTTATTGTGGCCATTTTGTATTATTGCCATAATAATATTTATATAATAATGTATACAAAATATTATACATTATATACTGCTGTAATACATGTAGCTATTGTTTGAGCGAGACAATTAATTAACAAATAAAATGTCAATTAATTCTTTTTTTGTTTTGCAACTCCCAACAATTAAATTTACACTTTATATTTTCCGGTTTATTTTGCCCAAAAACAATATTGTATTGTTGCAAATAAAAACTGGCCAAATATAAATAAATAAATTCAGTCATATAAATGTTGGGTTTATATCCTTTGGCCTGCATTTATGTATTTACTGTTGTAAAACTGCAGTTCCCTGCTGGGGGAAGTGGGTTTGGTTTGTTTCAATGTTTATATAGCCGGTATTAAAATTACAAAAGAATATACATAAAGTTTTGTTGTATTTTATTTATTAATTAATATATGGCAGAACATTTTTATACATAATTCTATTAATGCAAGTTGGTGGTGAGACAGGTAAAATAGATTAAGTCTGTTTATTGGAAAATAGAAAAAATTAGCTAGAGCTCATTATAATTGATTAATGAATACACAAATCAAGTAACTTTTTGATTAAACTTTGAGATTTGTTTAAGTAATTGCGTTATTTAAAAAAAATTGTCTTTAAAAAAAATTCTTTAAAAAATGTATTTTTTCCAACATATGACCCTTTCATTTTAACTGTTGTTGGCTGTTTAACACATTAACTTACTTGGCTGGCCCTAGGGTATGTATTTTATAACGATTTTAAATATTTAACTTTATTTTGTAATAAATACATAAGCCAAATTAAAGGTGGAAAAGAGTTCATAACTGTCAGATAGCTTAGTAACAGAACCAGGGAATCAGAATACAAGGAACAGCTTCAAGAGATCCAATTTAAACATGTTTAAATTAATTTACTTATTTGTAAACATTTACATGATTTCTGATGGTTTTTACTTATTTTTTTACTCTGGCAACATGTTGCTCTAAATCTAAAAATAATAATTTCATTATATTATATCCTTTTTTTAACTAATTAAATAAAATACTAGTATTTTATACACATTTTGTTTCTAGCAACATGTTGCTGAAAAAAATTATTGGCTATTTTTGCTTATTATATGATTTTAGTGGATTTGGTATTATGTTTCAGATTTAATATTTTTATTATATTTAAATTTATTAATTATTTCATTGAAATATTGGTATTTAAAATTTTTTTTCTAGCAACATGTTGCAGAAAAAATTAAATTTTTTATTTTAGCTTATTTTATGATTTTCTTCGGAAATAATTTGATTTGAAACATATTTCACTTATTTCTTTCAACTTCCATCATTTTTGGCAGGCTTTTAACCACTTTTTACTCTAGCAACATGTTGCTAAGAATCTGAAATCAGTAATTTCACATTGTTATATATTTTTATGAATTATTTAACTGAAATACCAGAATTTTTTTTACAATTTATATTTCTAGAAACATGTTGCAAAAAAATGCTTCATCTCTAGCAACATGTTGCAGAAACTAATATTAAATAGTTCTTCCAAATGAAATGATTTTTGGAATAAAATACTTGGTTTAAAAAAATTATTTTTTTTTTGTCTAGCAACATGTTGCTGAAAATCTGAAAATGGTAATTTAATTTTATTAAATGGTTTATTGAATTAGTTAAATGAAATATGATTATTTTAAAGAATTTTTGTTTCTGGCAACATGTTGCAGAAATAATTAAATTGATAATTTTAGCCTAATATATGACTTTATGGATATTTAAAATTTTTCCATAGTAAAAAAACATGTTGCTGAAACTAATATTAAAAGTTTTTGAAGCAATTATATGTTTTTTGGTATGAAATTTGCTGGATTTAAAAAAAAAAAATATCTTTGGCAACATATTAAATTTTTTTTTAGTCTAGCAACATGTTGCTGGAAATCTCAAAATGGTAATTTAACTTTATTAAATAGTTTATTGAATTAGTTAAATGAAATATGATTATTTTAAAGAACTTTTGTTTCTGGCAACATGTTGCAGAAATAATGAAAATGATAATTTTAGTCTAATAGATGACTTTATGGATATTGAAACATTTTCCATAGTAAAAAAACATGTTGCTGAAACTAATATTAAAAGTTTTTGAAGCAATTATATGTTTTATGGTATGAAATTTGCTGGATTTTAAAAAAAATATCTTTGGCAACATGTTGCTGGAAAACTCAAAGCAGTAATTTCACCTAATTTTAAATTTGTTTAGAGACATATTAAAATTTGAAACATTTTTTGTTTCTAGCAACATGTTGCTGAACAAAAAATACTGGTAATTGTATCTAATTATATATATTTTTATCATTTTTTAATCAAATAACTTGCTTTTAAGTAGTTACTTTACCTTAATTATGATGTTTGCACAAAGTCATATGTTCTTTAATAATTTGTATAAAATATTTATATGTAATTCGTATAAAAAAAACTTTTTAAATAATGTGGCATATAATAAAACTGATTACCATCATCAAACAAAAAGCATTCTTGTAACCAAACTTACATACGCTACAATATTTGTTCTAAAAAACTTTACTAATAATCTTGCTAGTAACATGAGTTTTTTACTCCTATTCGTCAAACGTCTTTGGGAAATTTATTTTATGACTACAATTTGTGTATAAAACAAATATAATAAAAAAGTATAACTCACCCTTTACTTAGATGTGCTTTTAATTAAACATTATTAAGTTTACAGAAATATTTTTTTATTAATAAAAACAAAAAAATGAGTTTCATTAGCAAATATTGACTTGAGCAAATACTGTTAAAATCGTCATTAAAGTTGCCTTAAAGCAGCAGCGTTCAAAGTGTGTATTTCTTTTAATAAAATAAACTTTGTTTTTTATTAATATTAAGCATCATTTTATTTTTGTATTGCTGCTCGTGTTTAAACAAGAAACAAATTTTATTTTGTTTAACACAAATATTTAGATATTCATACTTTAGCTACACATGTCTTTTCATTATTTAACACGCTTGACGTTGTTAAGCACATTTCAATAAAGATTTTTGAGAACAAAAAAAAAAAGAAATATAATAAATAAAGTTTTTGGGAAACTTACATCTGGTATGAGATAGAAGATAAACAAAATTTGCCATTAGATTTTATTTATTAAAAAAACAACTGAAAAAGTATTTTGTAATAATTCCATTATGATTTGCCTTGAATTAACAAGATTTTTATTCAAAATTTTGTGATATTTTTCAATGTTTCAATGAAATAATTTGATTTTAAGTATATTTTGCCCTTAGCAACATGTTGCGAAGAAGCTAAACATAGTATTTTCCATACTTTTTGTGATTTTATAATGAAATATTAGTGTTTTAAGCTTTTTCAAGCATATTAAAGTATTTTTTCCAATGTTTGGATGAAATAGTTTGATTTTAAGAATTGTTTGCTCTTAGCAACATGTTGCGGACAAGCTAAACATAGTTTTTATGATTTTATAATGAAATGTGTGCATTTTCAAGCATATTAAAGTATTTTCATTATGTTATCTTTATATTGAGTTTGTTTTTAATAAATTTTATTTAATTTTAAATTTTTTTTTGTTAGCAACATATTGCGGAAAAAATTAAATTTTTTATTTTACAATTTTAAAAGCTTTTTTGTTCTTTTTTAAATGAAATTGCAGAATTTTAATAATTAATTTATTTGGCTACATGTTCCAGACACAAAATCGCAGGCAACATTGCTTAGCAACATGTTGCACAACTTCTTATACTTCTAGTTTGTTAGTTTATTGAAGTAAATTATGCAGTATAACTTGTAGAATCTTTATTGTAGCCATATTTAGTCACATTTTAGCTAGATTGTGATAACATTTCTTACCTTTTCAATATTCCCCATTTTTATTATTTCCTATCAAAATCTGTTGCGCTTTTTCTGCTTAATCAATATTTGTTTGTTATAAATCTCTCTTTCCCCACTTCATTACACAACTCCTTCCTAAAAACACTTAATTTGTTATTTTGATTTTATTACTTATTTGAAGAATTTTACTGTTTATAAACATAAACCCTTTTTACTAGCCAAAAACATAAAAAACAAACAACTGTCCTTTACTCAAGGAAACAGTAGCCTTTTGACTGCTTTAGACAAAAACCTCAAATATCTATTAAGAAAACTACATGAGGTTTGAACACAAAAATTAGACAAGACAACTCGTACTCTAGATTTCCAAGCAAAAATAAACTTTTGGGGAATTCCTTTAGAAAAAGGAAAATGCGAAGATATTGAAATGAAAACTTTTACTTCCGGTTATTGATATTAAGAGATAGTTTAACATTACACTTATAACTGCTTGTACGTGTTGTTTCTTTCTCTTTAAACAATTTTTGCTTATGAATTTGTATATTTAGTGTTAAGTGTTTGACTGTCTATTTAAACATCCTTGCCAGACATGTAATCATGGTCAGTTTCGTTTATTTACTTATTTGTTTTGGTTTAAGAAAACTTTTTCCTTTAGTTAAGACCGACCAGCATTCAATCATTATTTGTTTCTTTCTGGGAGGAGGTTAGTCGAAATCTTGTAGTAATGTTTAAATAATAAACAACAAATATCATGAGCAACCTAGCCAAAGTGTCTATAATTTTGTAGTTAAAACTTTTTTGTTTGATTTGCTAAAGAAGTGCAGACTGTTTAGATATGTTTTTTGGTAAAATAGAACTGTCAGTTAAACAAACTATAGCAGAGGAAGTTATATATTTTTCAATTGAAAGCTAAATAATGGTAGAGTGGTTTTTAGGAAAAGTTCTTAGAAACATTTGGGAAAATCTCAGCAACATTGAAATCTAGAATGAGGAATAGTAAACTTTTTGAAGAGATTTTGTTGAATGCTACATTTTTTCCCTCAAAATATAATGCTAGCAACATTATGGAAACAAATCTGACTTTTGCAACATGTTGCTAGGCAAAATTTTGCTGTATAATAAAAGTTTCTTAAACATTGTCTTCAGTAATATTGTTTATCACTTAAACATGTTGCTAGCAACATAAATGAATCCGAATTTAAGTTAGCAACATGTTGCTAGCTACATTATGGAAACACATCTGACATTTGCAAAAGTTTTCAGCAACATTTGGGAATATCTTAGCAACAATGAAATCCAGGCAACATTTCTTAATCTAAAATATGTTGCTAGCAACATTATGGAAACAAATCTGACTTCTGCAACATGTTGCTAAGCAAAATGTTGCTGTATAATAAAAATGTCTTAATATTTCTTATTGTAATATTTTTTTTCACTTAAACATGTAGCTAGCAACATAACTGAAGCGCAATTGATGTTAGCAACATATTGCTAGCTACATTATGGAAACAGATCTAACATTTGCAAAAGCTCTTAGCAATATTTGGGAAAATCTCAGTAACATTGAAATCTAGAATGAGGAATAGTTAACTTTTTTATTAAAGGCAACATTTTCTTTCTTAAAATTTGTTGCTAGCAACATTATGGAAACAAATTTGACTTTTGCAACATGTTGCTAGGCAAAATGTTGCTGTATAATAAAAATTTCTTAAACATTGTCTTCAGTAACATTGTTTATCACTTAAATATGTTGCTAGCAACATAATTGAATCAGAATTTAAGTAAGCAACATGTTGCTGGCTACATTATGGAAACACATCTGACATTTGCAAAAGTTCTTAGCAACATTTGGGAATATCTTAGTAACAATGAAATCCAGGCAACATTTCTTAATCCAAAACATGTTGCTAGCAACATTATGGAAACAAATCTGACTTCTGCAACATGTTGCTAGGCAAAACATTGCTGTATAATAAAAATTTCTTAAACATTGTCTTCAGTAATATTGTTTATCACTTAAATATGTTGCTAGAAACATCACTGAATCGCAATTGATGTTAGCAACATGTTGCTAGCAACTTGTAACCATAAAATGTGTTTGTTTTTCTTTCAAAATGTTATTTAATGGTTTACTTTATCCATTTATTATAAAGTTTTAGATACTTTTGTTCCTTTTAACAACTCCCATAAATTTCAAATATTTTTCAATATTGGAAATTCAAGCTCTTGTTGTATAAACTCTTATTGAAAAAAGTAAGTGTGGTGGTATCCTGCTGCTATTATAGCGCCTTTTTTCCTCTGGTTATTGCTCATTTATGTAGATGTTTGCTTTTTATACAACATATTTTTCATAATAAGACATATACATTCATTATAAACATTTTCTAAATAGAATACCCAGATACAAACATAATAATCATCTATATTCATGGATTAGTATTCAATTTTTATTTAGCTGTTTTATTTTTATTCTGCTGCTTGCTCCATTGTTCCAGGCAGCCAAACAGCAATGGGGGTTAAATTGAAAAGAAAAGGAGGAATGAATGAATGAATATATTTTACAGCTTAAGGTAAATTGGTAGACAAACGTATAAAAATTATAATATTGAAGATTACAAAATAAAAAAATATGAAAAAACTGAGACAATATTGCCAAAGCGCTAATAAATTTACAACATTTTTATTCAGCCAGCTTTATAATGCTACACATTAGATTTTTTTTATTATTACTTACCTTAAAGAAAATATAAAAAAAAAGAAAAACAAAATATATAGCTAAAGGTGGCTTGTTTGAAATTATTAGAAATGGTGAGAGTAAAACACAAAAAAAACATTTGGCTGTTATACAGGGCTGATGAGCTAAAAATATCCTTGAATGATACTTTGTTTTTCCAAACATACCTTTAACAAAAATGTATCAAGGATAACAACAACAACAATAGCAGCAGCAACAAATTTTAAGTACAACAAAAGCATATTAATGAATAATAGCTGCGCCATAGGGGTTAATAAGTAATCTGCATTTTTTGACATTTATTTATGTTTTAAGGATAATGAAAAAAGCTGTAGCATAAGGATCATTCACCACAATTTTGCTGAGCTCTGAACTCTCTACAAAATTGAAAAATGTTAAGGGATTTGTAAAAAAACAACAAAATTTTACAGCGAAAATTCATTGATGAAAATCTAAAGGAAATTTTAATATTTGAAATATTATTTATTGAATTTGGTGGTTTGTTTTAAATTTAGTCTATATCTATACATAGAAATGAAAACCAAAATATCTAAATTTGCTAATAACTTGGCCAAAAAGCGTTTCATCATGAAAAGGAGCTCGATCTGTGATCACTCATATTTCTGAACAAAAATCGATTTTTTTATATAAAAATTCAAAATATCTACAATCGCTAATAACTTAGCCAATAAGCGTTTAATCAAGAAAAGGAGCTCGATCCGTGATCACTTATATTTCTGAAAAAAAATCGATTTTTTTATATAAAAACTCAAAATATCTAAATTTGCTTATAACTTGGCGAATAAGCGTTTAATCAAGAAAAGGACCTCGACCTGTGATCACTCATATTTCTGACAAAAAATCCATTTTTTGAGTGACAATCATGAATATGAGTGATCACAGATCGAGCTGCTTTTCTTGATTAAACGCTTATTGGCCAAGTTATAAGCAAATTTAGATATTTTGAGTTTTTATATAAAAAAATCGATTTTTGTTCAGAAATTGAGTGATCACAGATCGAGCTGCTTTTCTTGGTTAAACGCTTATTGGCCATGTCATTAGCAAATTTAGATATTTTGAGTTTTTATATAAAAAAATCGATTTTTCGTCAGAAATATGAGTGATCACAGATCGAGGTCCTTTTCTTGATTAAACGCTTATTGGCCAAGTTATAAGCAAATTTAGATATTTTGAATTTTTATATAAAAAATCGATTTTTGTTCAGAAATATAAGTGATCACAGATTGAGCTGCTTTTCTTGATTAAACTCTTATTGGCCAAGTTATTAGCGATTTTAGATATTTTGAGTTTTTATATAAAAAAATCGAGTTTTGTTGAGAAATATGAGTGATCACAGATCGAGCTGCTTTTCTTGATTAAACGCTTATTGGCCAAGTTATTAGCGATTTTAGATATTTTGAGTTTTTATATAAAAAAATTGTTTTTTGTTCAGAAATATGAGTGATCACAGATCGAGCTGCTTTTCTTGATTAAACACTTATTGGCCAAGTTATTTATATATGAAACCATTGATGTTATACACATTTGGTTGTTTCGCAACATGTTGCTAAGCATTATAATTAGGCAACAATTAATGATTTCACTTAGAATTCCATACAAATTGCAGGCTTGTAAGACATTTGTGTTAAAAATTATTTATTTTGCAATTGATATTCTGTTTAGCAACATGTTGCTAGCCCCTTTAAATTGTTAAATGCTGTGTTGGCTTTTAGTTTTATCATCCTTGTCCTCAAATATAAAGAATTTATGAGCTTAACTCTTTTTAATGCCTCTAAATACAGGTTATAACCAGTTTATTCCTATTTTAATACATAATATTAATACGAAAACTATGTATTTTTTGGGGTTTTCCTATTTATTGTAGGTATTATTTTATATTTTTTATTTGGTATGCTAAATAATTAAGTTGAAAATTTATTACTGCGGTAGATAAACAAACTACTACAACAAATCCTGGAGGAAAAAATATAACTACAACTAATACCAGTAATAAAATTTTAGTCATATGTAACACATTTGAATACAATTTTAATGTTATTTTGGTTTTGGTATTAAAATTAATATTAATACACAGACATTAAATTGTGCCCCAACAAATCTAATAGACTAAATTTCTAAAATGTTAAATAACAAAGACATTTAAATACAGTGTTAAGTGCTGTTAACCTGAGGCAGCAGTAGTGGCTGCTGCTGGAGGGCTGCCACTGGGTGGCGGACCACAGGGACCACCTGTATAAAAATAAGAAATTAATAAATAATTGCATTTTTTAGTTACAATAACAGAAAACTCACCACCTCTTCCATTCCTGGGAGGCATGCCGCTTGGTGGAGGACCACTGGGTGGCGGTCCACTAGGTCTAGGGCCACAGGGTCCTTGACCTTGTCCCTGGTTTTGAGGATAGGCTTGCTGTTAAACAAATTTATAAATTTAATATTGTTGTAAATTATTGTATGTGATTTTTAAAATTACCGCCATATTTGCCCATATTACACAGCTTACAGCTATAAACACTATTACTTTCGACCACATTTCTCCGCTTAATGAAATTTCTATACTAATTTTGTAGTATTTATACTTGTTGTATTTTATTTAACGAAGCGTGTCCACAAAAATTATAAATTTTAGCCTATTGACAATAATAACATTATGAAATCATTGCTAACAAAAACTATTATAGTTAAATTTATTGCATTATTAACAGCAAAAGTTTTAAATATATGTTTTAATTATTTATTTCATCACTTTAGATAATTGCTGCAAGTGTGAAGTCACAAAATTTGTGGGGGATTTAACAGAAAAAAGACACCCTACCATAACTATCTAGAGAATTTCTATAGATCTTCTTAAAAAATAGAAAATATTGTTCATTTTTGGTAAATATTTGTTTATAGGTTCGAAGGACCACTTTGCTATAATTCACTCCATAGAAGTTTCATATTTCTTAACTGTTTGGTATTGTAATGAGTTCAATAAACTTAATTTTATATGCATTTTTATGAATATAAGTTCATTTATAGCTCTCTGAAAACTTGGTTCGAAGGACCAATTTCAAAATCATATGAAATGATCCCAAATTAAGCTATTGAAGAAATTTGTTTTAATGAGCGTTGAAAAAATATATCTTAAAACGAAAGGACTGATTGATAATATGAAAAAAATTAATTTCGGTTCGAAGGACCATCCAAAACTTTTTTTGGTGGAAAGGATTTAAACAAATTTGAGCATGTTTTATTGCCACGATTGAGCTAAAAATATGACTAACTATAGATCCAGGATTGAGCTAAAAATATGACTACTTATAGATTGATGATTGAGCTAAAAATATGACTAAATATTGATCCACGATTGAGCTAAAAATATGACTAATTATAGATTGATGATTGAGCTAAAAATATGACTAAATATAGATCCACGATTGACTTGAAAATATGACTAAATATAGATCCATGATTGAGCTACAAATATGACAAAATATAGTTTGACGATTGAGCTAAAAATATGACTAACTATAGATCCACGATTGAGCTAAAAATATGACTAATTATAGATTGATGATTGAGCTAAAAATATGGCTAAATATAGATCCACGATTGAGCTAAAAATATGACTAATTATAGATTGATGATTGAGCTAAAAATATGGCTAAATATAGATCCACGATTGAGCTAAAAATATGACTACTTATAGATTGATGATTGAGCTAAAAATATGACTAAATATTGATCCACGATTGAGCTAAAAATATGACTAATTATAGACTAATGATTGAGCTAAAAATATGACTAATTATATATTGATGATTGAGCTAAAAATATGACTAAATATAGATCCACGATTGACTTGAAAATATGACTAAATATAGATCCATGATTGAGCTACAAATATGACAAAATATAGTTTGACGATTGAGCTAAAAATATGACTAACTATAGATCCACGATTGAGCTAAAAATATGACTAATTATAGATTGATGATTGAGCTAAAAATATGGCTAAATATAGATCCACGATTGAGCTAAAAATATGACTAATTATAGATTGATGATTGAGCTAAAAATATGGCTAAATATAGATCCACGATTGAGCTAAAACTACTTATAGATTGATGATTGAGCTAAAAATATGACTAAATATAGATTGAGGATTGAGCTAAAAATATGACTAAATATAGATCCAGGATTGAGCTAAAAATATGACTAAATATAGATTGACGTTTAAGCTAAAAATATGACTAAATCTAGATCTACGATTGAGCTAAAAATATGACTAAATCTAGATCCATGATTGAGCTAAAAATATGACTAAATATAGATTGATGATTGAGCTAAAAATATGACTAAATATAGTTCCACGTGTTTATATTATGGTGTAGTGATTCCTTAAGTCTTCTTTATCAATTTTATTTTTAACCGTTATTTGCCGCTTTATTAATTATTAGACAATCATTTATCATGTGTTTTTTTCTAAATAATGATTCAATTTTATTTCATTTCTAATCATTTAAATCTGCAAACAAATTATTAATAATAATTTGAATGAAAACAAAGTAAAAATTGTGCTGAAATAAATCATGTATTAATGACATTTAGAAGTTAGTTGGAAATTTGTTAAAGTTTTTTCTTTAAAGCAGCTTAATGAAAAGTCAAAGGAATGACTTTTCCCCAGAATTGTCATGTGTTTCATCAAATGTAAGCAGGACAAAGGCAGCAGGTTGTCACCAGTATTGTCTAGCTTAGAACAAATCTTTAAAGGTTAATTTTAAGCTTTTTTTTTTGTATAAATTATAGTTAATCCAGGTTAATCAAGGAGTCTGAAACTTTTCTTTTTTTTGGGGACTTTCTTTACTTGTCTGTTGAATTTAATTTCTCCTTATTAAAACAAATTTAAACCAATATGTAAATGAACTTTATTTTCCAACTCTTTCGGTCTCTGGCAACATTTTTTTATTTGTTTTTTTGAAAATATTCCAATAAATTCTTTCATATTTGCCACCTTAGACTCTTTAGATTACAATTTTGTGTATAACTGATGGTATGTTTGTCTTTGTGTATCTAAAATTACTGATATATCTGTGGAATTCATATAATTCTATATATTTTTCCTTTTTCGTTAGAAGAGTGGGCAAAAAAAAAAACTGAAAAGTTTTATTAGTTTTTCAGTTTTTTCACATTTTATTTACTATATTTTTTACATGAACATAGAGATACAGTTAGATACGAGTACAGTTAGATGCTGGATGAGAATATGCCACCATTTTGTTTGAGCAATGGCGGAAGTAACGCCATGGCAAATAATAAAAATAATAAAAAGTCATAAAAAAACGGCAAAGCCAAAGAAATGCAATGATTACAAATGAGTTCATAATATCAGAAAATATAAAATATAAAATGAAATGAAATAAGAAGAATAAACAAGTTACAGATTCAAACGAAACGAAATGTATATAAAAAGATGTATAGATACAGATAGATACCAGCCAAATATGTTTGTTTGTATATATAATTTTATAGAGCTATAAAGGAAGAAAAAACTATATTTTGTATAGAAAACTCCTGGCGAAAAATCTACATACATTGAAAGCAAAACCCCAAGAAGGCCACCATCTATCTCACCAGTTGAATGTTGTTAACAAACATACGAGTTTGCCTGCCTGCCTGCTTGTCTCCCTTTCATGCTCACCATTCATTCATTCATACAAATGTAAAAATATATCTAAATAAATGAAATAACTTAAACTTTGGAGAAAATAAATTCATAGATACGTTCATAGATATTGCTTAAAAAAATAAAAGAGAGACAAGAAAAGAAAATAAAATAAATACATGGGATAGATAGATGGATGGATGGATGGTTGGATAGATAGATAGATGGTTAAGATACATGGCTGCCTTGTTTTAACTGAAGCAATGAAGGACTGACTAAAGTAAATGAATGACTGAGTGAAAGTATATAAAACTAAAGCCGATGAATGCAAGCTGAAATATTGTAAATATCTATCTATGTATAATATTTCTGTTCTTTGTTTTTTTTTTTATTATTAACCACCATCATCACCATTCCACACTTGAACTTTTTATTTTCTTGATATCATTTCATATTTTTATTACAAACTTTAACAACACCCTCCTTACCCATCTTCTCTTTTCTTGATGTAACCCAGGGAAACTTTTGAGTTTTAATTTAAAAAAAGTAAAATAAGCCAAACCACCTCATGTAGCAAAAGTTTGGTCAAAATATTTAAGTTTATGATTTTCTATATTGCTTGGCTGTTGTTGAAAATTTGAATTATTACTGATACTGAAAAATTTCCAAAAAAAAAAATACAAAAAAAAATTTTGTTGTATTTTTAATATCAATCTCAAGAGTGTCATTTCCTTACGAGTTATTATCAACATAAGAAAATAAGCAAGATTAAAGTAAAAAGAAAAAAAATTCAAATTGCTAGTTATTAAAACTTAAAAGCAATAAATTTTGTATAAAGAAAAATAAACTTCAAATAAAATTATAAAGAAAAATAAGAAAGAAAAAGCTTTGTTGAACAAACTAATACACAAATATTTGTATTTGACTTAACTGAACATGAAAGAAAAAGCTGTAAGAAAAATTAAAAAAAAAATCCTTCCTAAAAATGAGCTTTTTAATGTATGTAATAAAAACTGTAAAAAAAGCTACATTAAAGCTCTTGCTATACAAGCTTTATTGAATATTATAATAAAAAAAGTATTATTGAAGCATTTGGCAAAAAAAATTATATTTTTCTAAAATAAAACATATGTGAATAAAAGTTTTATTGAGGATTTTCGTGAAAAAGCTTTCTTTGCTAAAAAAGCTTTATTGAAGAACTTGCTAAACCACCTGTATTAAACATTATTCTCAAAAAGCTTTATTGATTGTTTTGATAAAAAAAAGCTTTAATGAAGATTTTGGTGAAAAAGCTTTATTAAATATTTTTATAAAAAAGTTTTACTGAAGATTTTGGTAGTAACGTTTATTTAATTTTGGTGAAAAAACATTATTTTCCAAAAAATTGTGCTTTCAGATTATGCGAAAAAGCTTTCTCTAATAATTTTGTAAAAGCTTTATTGAAAATTTTGCTAAAAAAAGTGTTGGTAACAAATCATTATTAAAGCGTTTGTGTAATGTGCTTTATTGAAGATTTTGTTAAAAACTGATTTTGCTAAAAAAAAGCTTTATTGAAGAATTTCAATGATCTTTTGAGTAAAAAAAGCTTTATTGAAGATTTTCAATGGTCTTTTGGGTAAAAAAGCTTTATTGTAAATTTGTTTATAAACGGAATTATTGAAAATTTTCATTAGAAAGCTAACTGAAGATTTTGTTAAAAAAAGCTTAACTGAATATTTTGTGTAAAAAAGCTTTATTGAAGATTTTCTAAAGAACAAGGTATTAAAGCTTTAATACCTTGTTTTTTTTAGAAAAAAATTGGAACGTCTGAATATAAAAACTTTATTGAAGCTTTTGGGTATAAAAGCTTTATTGAAGCATGTGTGTCTAAAACCATTAAATCAGCTAAAACCAGCTGTTATGGAAACAAATATTTTTTTTATGTTTTGTTTTGTTTGTAAAAGCTTAATGTAGCATGGGATTATAACAGCTTTATTGATGCTTTTGTTTATAAACATGTTATTGAACCATTTTTGTATAAAAACTTAAATAAAAACAAAATTAAAGGCGTAAAAAAGTTGTTTTTTTAAAAAAAAAAACATTTTATAAAAAAGCTAAAGTAAGCTTTTTGTGTAAAAAGTCTTAACTAAAGCTTTTGTAAAAAAGCTTTATAAAATATAAAGTTTAAAGATCTTACGTGGCAAAATACTCTATGAAAAGTTGTCTATAAAAAGCTTTGCTAAAGCTTTTGCAGAAAAAGCTTTTGTGTCGCTTTTATGCAAGAAAGTTGTACTCAAACTTTTGTGTAGAAATTATATTAATTACAAAAATTCCTCTAAAAAGCTTTTTTAGATAGAAGCTTTTTCTCTAAAGTAGATATTTTTTTGAAACATTTTGTGTATTAAAATGTTTAATTGCAAAAGCTTTTAATTTTTAAAGTTTTTAATAAAAAAATATTTTAGTGTAAAAAACTTTATACGAACTTTGAGTAAAAACTTGAGCAAAAAGCTTTTCTCTATTGAGAAAGCATATATTACATATTAAACATGTTATCCACAAAAGCTTTAAAATATTTAAAGCTTTCCTTTTTGAAATTATTTTTATTTACAAATTTAGAAATTATTTCTACATTTTTTAAATTTTATAATTTTTTTAACGCCAAATTTTCAGTTTATTAAGTAATTATCCTTCTAAGCTAATTCCCCTTCCCCTAACTTTCTGATAACAAAATAAGCTTATTGTGTTTTGTAATGCAGCCATTACTTGTACTTTAAACTTTATTGGCAATATTGCCTGTAATGTGTTGACATTGTTACAAGGCACTTGTTAAAGTTTTTATTCCATTATTTGTTTTTTTTTTTTTGGTTGTTTTTGTTTTATATATTTTTATCGCCTTATTAACTGATTTCTGTGGTGTCAATTTACAGCAACAAAAAAGTCCATAAGTACCTACAATAATAACAACAATAGCAAAAAGCATTTAAGCGCTACTAAACACAAACACCAAACGTTCAAAAATTCTTTACCCACCTACTTAGTCCTGGAACATGGATGGCAAAGGAGTATCAAAGAAATTAAGGCATAAAATACTTCATGACATTGTTATGCGTGAGTACTCAAACTGAACTGAACTCAAAACTCAAACTTTTGTAGACAAAGAAACTTTGAAACATTGTTTTTATTTTGCTTAAAACAAAGAATATGCTTGTGATAATAATTTTTTGGCAAAAATCTTTAACTGATGGAAGGGAAAGGGAAGGCACAATATAAATATAATTTTGTAATGGAGCTGTAACGCCTAAAAGCCATGTTTTTTTGGCAAACAAAATGCCAAACAATAAAACTTCAATTGAACGCGTCAAAGTAAAATTTTCTCTCGCGTTGCTGTACCTGAATTAGGTGTTAATTTTCAAAAAAGCTGCTAACCACTACGTTGCCACCACAACCAAAATATATTAATTTCTACTCCTCCTCATGCCCTGGCCCATTCCCTTATTGTTGCTATTAAACAACCCTTTTGTTTTACAAGATTTAAATGTCAACGAAAAAAAAAACTGGTTGTCGTCATCAAGTTTTCAAGAAGAAAATCGAATTTGATCTTGTTTGTTTTAGTGTCTTTGTAGGCCTCATCGTCATCGTAATTTTTAATTACCCCCCAGAGACCGTATGCTGCTGCTGCTTTTTACATTTTATGTCGAATGTTATTTTAAACAATTTCAATAATGACAACTTTCAAATTATGTTTATTGTAATAATAATCAACATTTATATCAAGTCGGTCTTGTCATTCATTTTAGCAATTATTAACAAACAAACTAAATAAAATGTTAAGAGCTTGTTTAGATTAGTGGCTGAAATATACTACAAACATTAATTTTTATATTTAAAGCTTTTACCAAACACACATCTGGTTTTTCTAAAAAAAACTTAATCGATAAATTTTCCTTTTGTTAGCAAAGAAAAACCCTTTTATTTTGTGGCAAAATAAGCCATACTTTTAGCTAAAGCACGTAGTATTTTGCTTGTAATTGTAATGAAATGTTTTACGCCTTAAGCTTTGTTATTTAGAAGTTTTACAGTTCATTGATATAGATAATAATACACAGGCAATATGGTTTACTGTTTAAAAATATTGGCTAAAACAATTTGAAAACTTTTCTTTGTCTTGGTTGCTGTTGAAAATTGTAAGCATTAGCGCTAATAATTCACACCTCAACAAATGCAGAATTATGTTAAAATTTTCAGAGAAATATTTGCTAAACAATTGCAATTAAAATAAATTTTGTCCAGAAGGGTTTATTATAAACATCGACAACATTCTTTAAAATTTTGAAAATAATGAAATTAAGAGTTTGTAAAGATGATGTTATTTTCAAATGAGTTTATTAAGAATATATTTACAGTATATTTAAACAGCATAAATGCTTAAAAGTACTTTTTAAGAAAGTACTTTAAAAAGTATTTTTAAAAAGTAGTTTAAAACAAGTAAGAGAGCTATATTCGGCTGTGCCGAATCTCATATACCCTTCACCAAATTATACTTCAAAATACAAATTTTAAATATTTTTAGGTAAACAAAATTTATTGTTTTTTTTTTTGTAAAATTCTTTTTTGGAATTGTCATTTTAAATTTTTTTTTTAATTTTAAAAAAAAATTTTTTGTTTTTGAAAAAAAAATTGAGTTAAAAATTTAGTTACTCAAATTTTATTTTTTTTTTCCAAAGTACTTTTTTAATTTTTTGGAAAATTTTTTTTTTTTTTAAATTAAATTTTTTTTTTAAATTTTAAAAAATAATTTTTCGTTTTTAAATTTTTTTTTTTTAAAAAAAAATTCGGGTTAAAAAATATTTTTCCCGATTTTGAGCCATTGTAGATCCAACATACTATGATCTTATATACGTCATTGCAAAGGTCTTTGAAATATATATCATTAAATATCCATTTTGTCTATATTAATGACTTAGTAATCCAGATATAAATTAAAAAAAGCTCAAAAATCGAGGTTGTCCTGGTTTTTCCTCATATCTCAGCCATTTGTCAACCGATTTTGCTGATTTTAAATAGGAAACTTCTCGAAAGCATGTCTGGGGTCTTCAGAAAATTGATTTTAACAGACAGACGGACATGGCTTAATCGACTCCGCTATCTATAAGGATCCAGAATATATATACTTTATAGGGTCGGAAAATTATATTGTGGAAATTACAAACGGAATGACAAAATTATATATCACGAAGCTGAAGGGTATAAAAAAGTACACTATGCTGTGTTTCTATATCAACCTCTTCTAATGGAAGATGATTTTCTATTAAATTCAAGTTAATTTATATCTTCAATGTAAAGTTTGTTTAAAATTTAAATTTTAAATTATCATTGAGTTACCATTTAAAATCTATTATAATATAAATCTAATTTTGGAAATTTTGAAACTAAACCAAATAAGTCATTGGTGTACCATTTTACTAAAAAAAGTACAATTGTATCAAATTTGCCATCCCTGTCTCATAGTAAAACAAAAACAAAATCAATTCAGCTCGTTAATAATAAAGTCAAGGCGAACTTTGACAATTCAATTTTCTTTTAACAAAAACAAAGTACCTGTTGTTTTTGTACATGTTGTAGTTATGTATGTCGTCACCTTCTATAAATTCGCCTTGCCTTCGTTATGCAAAATCAAGACAACAACAACAAAAACAAATAAAAGAAATGGCCATCTACTTTCATACAAACATATTGATAAACAACAAACACACAATCATACATACAGAGATGCTCTCCTTATTGGAGAATCATTTAACTATAGTTAGTGAGTACATATTAATGACGTCATTAATAATAACGCGTGATTTAGTTTTAATAACTGCATATTGGAATGCAGACGTTCTTTCGGCTTAAAATTGCGTAAATAAATTTTAAATTAAATAATTAAAATAGTAAAAGTCTATTGTTTAAAATAATATTGGTATTAAATTAAAGGGCAGAACCCGTACTTTAAGAATTTTATAAAATTAAACAATGAAATTAATAATTAAAAGCTATATTTGTGCGACAAAGTTATAGTGGAAAAAAAGTGTTTAAGAATAAAAGTGTTGTGTGTTTTTAGAAAATGGTGGAGGTTGGGTTAAAAGCAACAAGTTGATGGAAATAAATGTCAACATGTATCAATAAATCATGGGTGAAGAAAAATGTTGCTAAATAGGTATATAAAAATAAAGAAATATTACAAAATTAAATGAAAAAGAAAAGTGTTCAAATAGTAAGAAGTAGAAAATAATTGAAATATATAAAAAAATATGTTAATAATAGAAAAAAATATTTAAAAAAAATCATACATCTTAAAATATAAATTAGAAAGTGTTAAAAAATATGAAAAATATATTTTAAAGCCCTTATTATTCATAATAAATTTTTAAATTTATTAAAGGTTTATAAAACCAATTTTGTATGGAAGTTCTGTTTTATAGACCCTTTATAAAATTGAAAATTATTTTAAATAAATAAATCCTACCTATAATCTTATGTTAAATAGGTACCTATAATTAATTTCATAATCATATTAAATAATTCAATTAATAAATACCGGTAATTAAATAAAAATTATAACGCCTTATTCATAAAAAAAATTTTAAATTTATCAAAGGTTTATGAAACAGATTTTGTATGAAATTTTGTTTAATAAACTTCTTATAAATTTAAAAATTAATTATGAATATGGGTGTTAATATTTAACTAAAAATAAAACCCAAATATTTGCCAAGACATCAAACAGAAATGACAATTTGTAAGTAAATAAAGATTATTTTTATAAAACTATATTCCTATATTCCTTTAAAATTAATGAACAATCATGATTTGAAATGATGTTGCTAAGGAAAAAAAGAATCCAAGAAGCTGTTTTGTAATTAGGTCTCATAGGTGCTATAGACGAGTTTATAGTCCGGTCTATAGACTAGTTTATAGTCGAGTCTATAGACCAATTTATAGTCAAGTCTATAGACTAGTTTATAGTCGAGTCTATAGAGTCCGCTTTAGTGAGCCAAATTTTAAATTTTAATTCAAAAGCATTAAGTTCTCTTTCCGCATCTTATAAAAATTGTATATACATACCTAGTCCAGAAGTAAATTTATTTCTACAAAAGAAAATATATAGGGTCTTTTCTCGGGAAAAATACGGCCCTTTTTACATGTTCCAACTTTGGATACATATTACTTTTTATAATAATTGGTAGCATTTTTATTATTTAGAATTTTTTTGCCAATATAGCTTTCGACCCTCCGTAGGTCCGCCAAATCTAAAAAACAGTAAGATGAGCATATTAAAAAATAAGTAAACTTAAATGTCTTTTCAACTAAAATAGATAACCTACACGTGTAATTTAATTTTTTGTAGATCCTGTGCAAGGACTATGTACATATATTTTAAATTTCAGCTCATTCGGAACATAAATGGATTTTTCCGATTTTTTAAAAAAAATTTCAGACCCGAGGTGAACAATTTTGAGAGGCCACGTACTGGCCCCCATTACCCTTACGAAGCTCAATAACTGTAAATCAATTCGAAAACACCTCAGCTCCAACTATGTGAAATTTCGTAACAATATTTCCAATAGTTCCAGAGATACCAAATTATTTCCAAAAAATGTTTGTAAACCAATGTGCGGCGACAAAAAAACGATACAAAGATCTAGCTCTGGTAAAAGTTTGGTATCTATCAAGATTGAACCCCATAAACTAGAGTTTAGCCCCAATTCTTTATCAGTTCCCCGCTTTCTATAGCTTTCTTCCATTAAATTAATGTCCAGTTAATAAAATCGCACTATCAAATAGAATTCCATTGGAACCAGTGCGCACTGGTGTGATTGACAAAGCACAATATTGGACGCTTAAACTAGCAAATAAAACAAAACCACATTCGTATATTAAACTTAAAATCCTCTAATCAATTCAATTACCACTTCTTTAACAAATTGTATTAAAAAATTATGTCAAAAAGGGATCCAAATTCTGTTTATTTTTTGAAAAGTATTTTTGAACCCTTTTTGGCACAATTTAAACATTAATTTGGCACTAAATACATAAATGTTCAAATCCCATCACTGATTTGTACGGGTAACTCTGCTCTGTTTGCCAAATATTTTAGTTCTTACACGGCCTCCTCCTTAAATCGTTCGCTTTAAATTAGTCGTCGTATTGTCCGTCATTAATTAAACATTAAATATAGTGAAAGTGTATTAAATTTTACAAAATTATTAAAACTAGTATAGCCCGGTGCACTTCGCTACCCCTACCCTAGTAAAATTACAAAAATATGAATGGATTTCTGATAAAATCTTACTACATATAAAAATATTGAGAATCTCTCAATTACACTAACTATTTTGGTATGGGAGATACCCCTCCACTGCTCTGATCCCACCCATTTTTAAACCTTTTATGTAAATATGAAGCTTTCCATTATAAGGGAGGGGTAATTCCTACTAAGCCTAACTACAACAGGAATCAGGAATAAATTCATTTTTAGCTCACCTCA
Source organism: Calliphora vicina (assembly GCF_958450345.1). Taxonomy (NCBI): domain Eukaryota; kingdom Metazoa; phylum Arthropoda; class Insecta; order Diptera; family Calliphoridae; genus Calliphora; species Calliphora vicina. The sequence continues at coordinate 120,670,559 of NC_088783.1, forward strand.
GTAGAATGGTAATAAATTGATTGATACAGAGTTTAAATACTTATAGAATTATAGTTCTTAGACAAAGTTTGAAGAACCTTGCAATTATTACTTTGTATGATAGTTGACTCACCTTCTTTTCCGACCCCTTCCATTTTGGTTCCCCAGATATTCGAAATCAATATTTACTCTGTATAGGAGGTGCTACGCCCTCTAATCTTATTCCGTCTATATTTAGCTAAACTCCGCACATTAATAAAAAATTAACTCGTAAAAAGTTTAAAGACTTTTACAATTATAGTTCTCCAGATATTCGAAATTAAATATTTATTTTGTATTGGGTGTGCAACGCCCACTATTCCAATCCCGAAAATTTTCAGTGAAACTATGCTAAATGATAAAAGAGCTATTTAGACAAAATTTTAAAAATCTCGCAATTATAGTTCACAAAATATTTAGAAATAACAATTTACATTGTATGGGAGGTGACTCACCATTTGTACCCGTACCATTTTTTATTAAACTTAATGCAGTGATAAGAAATTGATTCGTATGAAGTTTGAAAACCGTCACAATAATAGTTCTGCAAATATTATAAAATATGGGAGTTACAAAATAAAAAAAAACACCTTCAAAATATATTTTTTAAGTGACTTTAAATTACTAAAGTATTCTTCTTTGTTTTCTATAACAACTCTCACTTAAAACAGACCGAAAACATACTGTTTAATTGTTTCTCTTATTTATTTACAACAACAAATTGGACAAACATGCATTGCTTTGTTTACATTTTAGCTTAAGGTTCACATGTACACGTTTTTGCATATGTGTTAGTAACATCTTTAAACGCTTATAACTCCTAAAAAACTGAACCGATTTCAATAAAATATATATTCTGCACTTCTGTGAATAAATCCCTTTAAAATGGTATATTTCTTGCCCAAATTAAATGTATAATGTGAGAGTAAAAGGGGTCTAAAGAAATCGACTTGCCTATTAATATTATGATATTAAATGTCTTTAAGTAATTAATAGAAATAAATATTAAAAATTACAAAAAATCATTGTTAAATTAAAGTTTTTATTAAAAGAAATCAATGGAAAAAAGCTAAATTCCTCGTATCAATACGAATGTGTAAGCAATAATTTCATTGTTGTTTGTGTTTACTAGTGTTTAGTTGTTGTTGTTGTTTTAAACATGACTTTGCGTGTAAGTCGCGTGATGCTGTGCATTCGAATGTGTTGTTGTTGTTGTTTGTGTTTTGTTTTTACTTATTGAAAAAGCATCAATGAGAAAATGAGAGTAAAATTTCAATTATGAAAAAGCAGAGCCAAGGCGAATCTATAAATTCGCCTTGAGCAGAGCAAGAAAAAAAGTGTTTTTTACACAAACAAAATCAATGTTTTGTATTGATTAAGGAAGTTTAATAGAGTTGCCAATGCTGTAGCTAGTGTTAATAAAACGGAAATCGGTTCGGGTAATTAATTTTTATATAAAAGTGTAATAAATGCATATGTAGAGCTATGTGAGTTATTTAGAAATAATAATTTGTATGCATTTATTATTTACCCATAATTTAAATTTTTAAACAATTGATTTTTACGGCCTTAAATAAACATTTAAGGCCGTATTCATTAACAAATTTTAAATTTAAACATTTTAAAATCAAATTTTGTATGGAAATTTTGCTTTAAAACATTGTTTAAATTTAAAATTTTTATATGAATACGGGGGTTAAAATTTGCCATTAATATTAGTGGTTATTTTTTGCTGAAAATGTTTTTCGTTTTATCTAATTTAAATACAAATTTGATAAAAATTTAGAACTTCTGTATCAATTAAGGTTGCTATGCGAGAATATTTTTGTCGGGAATTTTTTGGAATTTCTTTATAAGTAGTTTTCTTAAAGTTACAATATTAAAATTCGTTTTGATGGTCAAATTTATTGCTAATTGAATGATTCCATTATATCCATACATTTTTTTTGTTCTTAGCTTTTTCCCTAATTTCAAACAAAAATATAAAAATTTTAGCAATTAATTCAACAAAGTTTTTTTTTCCCAAAAATAATGATTTTGTGTTAAAATATTTAAGCTTTTTAAAAAAATGATTTAAAAAAAGTTCTTAGAAAATTAAAGCTTTTTGTTAAATTTCAATTTAGCAGAACTAATTTGTTTTTTAAATATTTAAAATTTTTAAAAAAAAAAGTTTAGATGCTTTTCCCTAAAACCAAAATAAATCTAAAAATTTTAGTATCTAATTAAAATAAATCGTGTTAATTCTAAAAATTTTAGCCATTTATTAATGAATGATTTCGTGTTAAAATAATTTAAGCTTTTTAATAAAACTGTTTTAAAAAAGCTTTTAGAAAATGGAAGCTTTTTGTCAAAATTAAATTCTTGAAATATTTAAGCCATTTTAAAAAAGTTTAGATGAGCTTTTGCCTAAAGTCAAAATAAATCTAAAATTGTATATAAAGAATTATTTAAAATATTTAAGCTTTTTAATAAAAATGTTTTAGAAATTGAGCTTTTTGTTTTTTTAATATTTAAAATTTGTTTCGAAAAGTTTAGTTGAGCTTTTTTCTATAGTCAAAATAATTTGTATTAGCTTATAGAAATTAAAAGCTTTTTCCCTAAAATCAAAATAATTCTGAAAATTTTAGCAAGTATTGTACAGTGTGACATTTTCATACTATTATAATGAAAATTTTAAATGATTTTGCATTCAATCATACTGAAAAACTTTGTGTTATAAAATAAAGCAATTTTTCTTTATATCAAAGCATTATCTCTATTGTTTCTATTTTCATAAATTTTAAATTCTGATCATTTTACAATCAACTACATCTAATGATGATCTCTTTTTCTTGTGTTATATCTATGTAAAAATTTGCATTTGAATGTTTTCCTGTATTTCAGGTTTGTTCTTGTTTTCCTTGCGAGTAGGGATTAATAAAAATAATTTACATTATTTCGTTATCCTCCCACTACAGTTTTGTTTAAACAAACCCCATTTTTTTTTGAATAAATAAAAAACTCATCTGAATTATCTGTTTTGTTTTGTAAAGATATTGGTACATTTGCTTACATACTGGCATATCTATCTATATACATACTCTGTTGTATGTGTGTAAGCATTAATGTAGGTGTTGATGAAATATTTTTTAATTATATGTTTCTAAAAAATTTGTATAGCTTTTAATTAACGTGACTAATAAAAAATTTCTTGTTTTTTTTTGGTTGTATTCATATATTTCATATATAAATATTCATTATATAAACAAAACATTATACACATGTTGGAAAAAATTATACGCTCATATGTAAATTCAAATTTACACACACATATCTACCCCTTTTAGATATGCTACATATATATAGAACAGCAAATAAATAAACACAAAAATCTTTTTCAAACTAAGAAGAAACCGGATAAAAAAAAACTCCATTGAACTCATCAGTAGGCCTTCTCATCATCAGCCTTATCATCACCCTTTTTTTTCGTTCTCCATATCAGTCTTTGGAAGGCAAATGGAAAATGAAAGCCGAAAAAAAATTTATTATAAATAATTAAAAAGAAAATGTTTATGGAAAAATAACAACAACAACAACAAGAGCACATTGAGCAAAACCTTATCGCCAAAAAAAAACAAGAAATGGAAAAGCTTTATGGCTTTTTAAACATACACACACACCTTGCCTCCTTTTTTAGACTAGTACTCGTATGAGTTCTAAATGTATCTCTGTGGCTTTTTACAAATGCATAAAACTGATTACAATAATAATAATAATTTTTTAAAATTTATGTTACAACAACAAAAAATAAGCGAGTTTTCGAAAAAATATTCCTGCATGAACAAAATCGAGCATGAAATAGCAAGTTAAGCCAACGCAAGGTGTGCATTATGATAAGCTGTTTTGGTACGTAGAGTAATAGAAAATGAAACAGTGGTTTAAAAGGACTCTAAAAATATCTGTAAATAAAGCAAGAATTGCTGCACCAGAGATTTACTTAAATTACACCTCAAACTAGGCAATAGTTTCTGGAAATGTGATACAACTTGCTATTCCATTCATTTCAAAATCCATATATCCTACCTAACTTCATGTTGACCCATAAAACACAATTTAATTCAAATATCAAAGACCATGAATCTTGCTGGTTTCCTGAACCTTCCTGATATTTATTTTAAATATTATTTTTCATAGTACAAATAATTTGCTTTTCCATTTTATAAACCTTGCAAACCACTGTCTTCTTTTCAAATTAAGTAGCTATGTGGCTCGTTTCTGTTTAATTCTTTGTTTTTTTTTATTATTTTTTATTAATGGTTTGCTTCTAACTGCGCCTAAATGTATACCCCGCTAACACACAATACACTCACATACATATGTATATAAGAATGCGTATTTATTATACATATGAAACCATGTATTCATTTAAATGATGCTGATGATGAGCTTGTATTTAAATCATAACATATCCTTTTAATGATACTGCCTTTTAAACAAACGCCTAAAAAAGGAAACAACCCACCAACCAAAAAAGAAACATGTATGCAAAATTTTAAAGGTGGTGGTGGCGAACAATATGGAGGAGCTTCCAAAAAACTCGACACACACGTGATATTCCCTTATGAGCTATAAATATGAATGTGTAGTTGTAACTCGTACATACAGTTTTGTATTTAGCTGCTTATGGAAAACGCAGTTTTTTTTATGCAAATTAAATGTTAAGAAACATTATTTAATACCTTTTTCTTGTTGTCTTGTTAACGTTCCAAGGGGCCTTGTACTTTAAAGCAAGAGATAAGCTTGAACAAATATATGTGTTTGTAGCTGCTAGCCAAAACGAATGGTTGAAGGAAAATGTTGTAATTGTTTAAATGAATTTAAATACTCGCTAAATTATGTGGAAGAAAGTATTCACAAATATGTATTAAAATGATCTTACTAAATGGTTTTATAAGTCCTCAAAATAGGAGTAGTATATTGTCTAAATTAGTTTCGAAACTTGAATCTAGTCTAATATCCAGTCTATTGTCTAGTCTGGTGTCCAGTCTAGAATAGTATCTACTCTAGGTCTATTCTGATTCTGGTTTCTAGTCTCTAATCTAGTCTCTAGTCTAGTCTCAAGTCTAGTCTCTAGTCTAGTCTCTAGTCTAGTCTCTAGTCTAGTCTCTAGTCTAGTCTAGTCTCTAGTCTAGTCTCTAGTCTAGTCTCTAGTCTAGTCTCTAGTCTAGTCTCTAGTCTAGTCTCTAGTCTAGTCTCTAGTCTAGTCTCTAGTCTAGTCTCCAGTCTAGTCTCTAGTCTAGTCTCTAGTCTAGTCTCTAGTCTAGTCTCTAGTCTCTAGTCTAGTCTCTAGTCTAGTCTCTAGTCTAGTCTCTAGTCTAGTCTCTAGTCTAGTCTCTAGTCTAGTCTCTAGTCTAGTCTCTAGTCTAGTCTCTAGTCTAGTCTCTAGTCTAGTCTCTAGTCTAGTCTCTAGTCTAGTCTCTAGTCTAGTCTCTAGTCTAGTCTCTAGTCTAGTATCTAGTCTAGTCTCTAGTCTAGTCTCTAGTCTAGTCTCTAGTCTAGTCTCTAGTCTAGTCTCTAGTCTAGTCTCTAGTCTAGTCTCTAGTCTAGTCTCTAGTCTAGTCTCTAGTCTATTCTCTAGTCTAGTCTCTAGTCTAGTCTCTAGTCTAGTCTTTAGTCTAGTCTCTAGTCTAGTCTCTAGTCTAGTCTCTAGTCTAGTCTCTAGTCTAGTCTCTAGTCTAGTCTCTAGTCTAGTCTCTAGTCTAGTCTCTAGTCTAGTCTCTAGTCTAGTCTCTAGTCTAGTCTCTAGTCTAGTCTCTAGTCTAGTCTCTAGTCTAGTCTCTAGTCTAGTCTCTAGTCTAGTATCTAGTCTAGTCTCTAGTCTAGTATCTAGTCTAGTCTCTAGTCTAGTCTCTATTCTAGTCTCTAGTCTAGTCTCTAGTCTAGTCTCTAGTCTAGTCTCTAGTCTAGTCTCTAGTCTAGTCTCTAGTCTAATGTCTTGTCTAGTATCTGGTCTAGTTTATGGTCTGGTCTATGGACTTTTTTCCTTCCATATCCTGTTTTCTCTCAGTGTATTTCACAATTAATTTACCATTATCAGTTGGTTTTTTTTGTTCATTTTTTTTTGTCTGTATACACAAATTTATTTTATATAAATTTCATATGATTTTTTGTGGCTTTTCCTTTTTACATAAATTTTCTTGAATTTTTTCACATTCATTGTTTTACTCTCCATTTTACTTTTACTGCAGTATCCAATTTGGAAATAAATAAACGCCCTGTTTGGGTTTTCGGCTTGTTTTTTTTTTGTTTGCTTTTCATTTTGTAAATATGTATATTTTTTTTTCTTTTGTTGCCAATTATTATTATTGTGTATATATTTTTTTGGCTGGCTGAGTGTGGTCCAATTGAGAATTCAACTTCATTGCTTCGGTTATTAATTATTCATAAGTGTATGTGACTGAGTTGACTGGGGTCCAGTGAAAAATACTGTGGGATTAGCGGGGGAAGATGTCTGGAGAGAAAATGGAAGATTTGAAAATATTTGTAATTAATTTGTTCACCAAAAAAAAATTACATCTATAAGAAAAAACTATGTTAATTTTGTATTGTTCCAAAGATGATGTAAATTTGTAGTTTTCGTTCCACTGTCATACTCAATAATGTAATCAAACTTATACACAATCATTTATGAATTGCTTGCTACATTCATTGTATGCAACCTCTTCTCTCCAAAAAAGACACCTTAGTAATGAAAAAACCAACAGAAATGATTTCATAACTTTAAACTAAAAAAAAGTAACCAACAAAATGGTAACAAAAACAACATTTACTTTTTATATAGAGAAATCTATACAAATCTATTCAAAACCCAACGGAAACTTATGACAAACACTTGTCTCCAATGACTATCAAACCTCAGCACCCACTCCTTTTTACATGCTCCAAAAGGAACACATCACATGATCAAAGTAGACGGCATAATCAACATCAAAACTACACAATGTTTCAATTCCACACTTGCTGCTATACATAATGAAGCAAATGACAACTAAAAAGCATACCAAAAGGCGTCATACCCTTTTCTTTACCAGCAAAAAACAGGAGGTAAACACTATTGAGTTCATGGGGGCCCATGCAAAAAAAAAAAAGAGTACGAAAGGATAGAGTAACCCACCAGCATCCGCTTTACGACCACAAGAATACTCGTAGCAGTAGCAAGCAGCCCAAGTAAAACGGAAGTTAAACAGAAATTTCCAAATTCCAAATACTTGAATGCCAAACAAACACCCCAACAATGTAACGAAACTATACTTCAAAAATTTACAAATTCAAATAAAATCAGAGAAACAGAGAGAGGAAAACCAAACCAACACAAAAGTAAAACTATTGAAACTTCATGGACACAACTACTCATTAAACAACAACAAATACTTGTACCTCTTCCTCTGGCTGGGGAGTTGTGGAGGCAGTAAAAACCAAAATAACCTAAAGACTGGACAGTATTTATAAGCACGTCCATGCATGATGATGGCGATGATGACCAAATACAAAATTTCGTAATAAAATACAAAATATTTATAAATTTATAAAATTATTTTGAAAATGAAGTCATTGAGCAGCAAGCATATAAAAAAAACACACATACAAATAAACATGAAAAGGACAATACACAGACTCTCATATGCAGTTCTCAGTAAATGTAGACCACTGGAGAAGGTTGGATAAAAAACGTTAAACATTTTAAACGAAGGGGGTTTGTAACTTTTGCAGACTCACACTCACTCACTGGGGCAGACTAGCAGTTTGGGTGGCTTAAGTAGTGTCCCGTTTATATGTTTTGAATGTATGCTGTGCTGTGTCATGGCAGGAGTTGGAACCCTTAATTAAATAAATTCAATAAACTCAACTCGTTCTAGAAAAACGTGCATCAACAATGGACCAAAACATTAAAAGAAAAAAATAAATAAAAGCAAACAAAAACGTTACCAAATATGTAGTCACTAAGAATATTTGATATTGGACAAATTCATTAATTTATATATTTATTTATAAATACGAGGGTCACTAACAAAGTCAATGCAGAAATAAAGTTTATAGATTAGAGACTACACTAGAGACAAGACTAGAGACTAGACTAGAGACTAGACTAGAGACTAGACTAGAGACTAGACTGAGACTAGACTAGAGACTAAACTAGAGACTAGACTAGAGACTAGACTAGAGACTAGACTAGAGACTAGACTAGAGACTAGACTAGAGACTAGACTAGAGACTAGACTAGAGACTAGACTAGAGACTAGACTAGAGACTAGACTAGAGACTAGACTAGAGACTAGACTAGAGACTAGACTAGAGACTAGACTAGAGACTAGACTAGAGACTAGACTAGAGACTAGACTAGAGACTAGACTAGAGACTAGACTAGAGACTAGACTAGAGACTAGACTAGAGACTAGACTAGAGACTAGACTAGAGACTAGACTAGAGACTAGACTAGAGACTAGACTAGAGACTAGACTAGAGACTAGACTAGAGACTAGACTAGAGACTAGACTAGAGACTAGACTAGAGACTAGACTAGAGACTAGACTAGAGACTAGACTAGAGACTAGACTAGAGACTAGACTAGAGACTAGACTAGAGACTAGACTAGAGACTAGACTAGAGACTAGACTAGAGACTAGACTAGAGACTAGACTAGAGACTAGACTAGAGACTAGACTAGAGACTAGACTAGAGACTAGACTAGAGACTAGACTAGACTAGAGACTAGACTAGAGACTAGACTAGAGACTAGACTAGAGACTAGACTAGAGACTAGACTAGAGACTAGACTAGAGACTAGACTAGAGACTAGACTAGAGACTAGACTAGAGACTAGACTAGAGACTAGACTAGAGACTAGACTAGAGACTAGACTAGAGACCAGACTAGAGATTAAACTAGAGACTAGGCTAGAGACTAGACTAGAGACTAGACTAGAGACTAGAATAGACACTAGACTAGAGACTAGAATAGACACTAGACTAGAGACAAGACTAGAGACTAGACTAGAGACTAGACTAGAGACTAGACTAGAGATTAGACTAGAGACTAGAATAGAGACTAGACTAGAGACTAGACTAGAGACTAGACTAGAGACTAGACTAGAGACTAAACTAGAGACTAGACTAGAGAATAGCCATTACCTTCCACTTCTCAAATAACCCTCGTCATTCATATGTCCCCGTTCTGAGCATTCAAAATCGTCATGGCATTTTAATATTTAAAAGCGTTTCATTCACATTCATGCTACACAAAAAAAAACTTTATTACATGAATGTATGGAAAATGATAAAAAATAAAAACCAAATATAGAATTAAAACTACAATTCCAAAACAAAAAAAGGGTTGAAGAGGTGGTGGTTAGCAGCACCCTTTACCCCTTTTCAATAACATTTTACTATGTCCAGTTGTTCGTTTTTTGTTTTTGCACATTTATGAGACATATGAGTAATAAAAATATTCGACATTTTATTTTGATTCTAAGCAAGATTTTAGATGTATACAATTCTGTCCTCATCCCCAGATACATAACGGACGTCCTTTAGAGTTTTGCTCATTTGCCGCAACCAAAAAAACTAAAAATAACTCGTTCTGTAAAAAAGGAAGAGCAAGTACATTTAATGAGGTTGACTCTTCGTTATGGACAATGGTCGTCCTCGACAACAATAATAATTTTCATTTGGTCATCAACAAAATCATTGTATTAATATTTCTGTTTCTAGAAGTTGTTTTTGTTCTATACGAGTTTTTCAATTTTAAATATGCATCACAAGCCTCCCAAAAGGTTAAATTAAATTGACTTGACCTGTTCATAGACTCACTTTTTTAGTTTTTTTTGGTCCTAAAGCATCTTTTAGTTAAACAACGTAACGCAACAGCAGTAACAACTTTCATTTTGTCCGAAAAAAGGATGTTTGCATGTGTAAGTGAATTTTTAGTTTGTCTGTATGATGGTGCCGTCATACCCCAGGGTTACTGCCAAGTAAAATTGATTAAAAATTCACAAGCGTAACGACGATACCCTTAATAAAATACATATATCTACATAAGTACAACTAAAACTAAAAAATCTACTAAATGAAAATAAACAAAACAGAAAATTCTTGAATTGAACAGAACAGAAATTTTAATGAGCTGAAGCTGGAGTGTATTTCGTTTAGTTTTGCCGAAATTGTATGTTTTAATTATCTAGAAATGGTCAAAAGGAATTGAAAATGAAAACATTTTGCTAATAATTTATGAGCAAGAGTTTCTGGGAGGAATGATACTGGGAGTTTTGAAGGATTTGTAATTAAAAGGGTGGGAAATTGGATCACAAGAATCTTGGCTTTATTGAAAACATATTTTTGTAGAGATTTGATTTATAAATGACCTTTTTGGGTGCTACGACGAACTCAAACTATGATCGGGATTACTGGTCCCCCAGGGGAACATATCAAGGTTAGCCCAAGATTCTACGATTATTAAAATCGTTCAAATGGATGTTAGGTGTCTAAAATCTATTTGATAAAAACAAATTCAAGCTAGGTGCTCCCCAGGGGCTCTTTGTCAGTGTATAGTTAATTTTGTTTGTATACTAATTAAATCCTTTTCAATCCATTCAAGTGCTTCACAAGTGCCTTCAATTGTTCACATATTGTTCAAATTTCTCTTACTTTCATTTTCATTTAACAAAAAAAAAATCTCTCCAACTCACTCTGTTTTCACATTAACACAAAAACGCATAAAAATCTACTTCAATTATAGACAAAAGCAAACAAACAAATAAATAACCGCTTAAAATAGACTCTCAGCACTCATGTTTAATGATTTTTGCAAACATTAAAACCAAAAACCAACTTCATTATCATCAACAACAATAACAACAAAATAATCATTATTATCATCATCATCAGCAGCAGCAGTAGCATCATCATCAACGTGACCATCAACATTATCCTTTACATCAATAGAAAACATAGCAAAAAAAAAAATACTCATACTCTCTGCCACACATGCAATATGGCTGTTGTATGAAAATCCGTTAACCAACCATAGAGGCTCAAAATAATCGACCGCGAAATCCGCGTTAATATGCTGCAATTGATAACCCCCCTCCTCACAGATGTCTGACAATACCACCTACAAAAACACCAATTTTATAAACACACGCACACTAAACACAACAACAAGTGATGGTGACGCCAAACAACAGCAACAACAACAACAAAAACTAAGTATTGGACAAAATAACGGACTATAGAAAGTGATAAACGAGTTTTAAACAAATACACACACAATGGCTCTCGTACCCCCCAGTATCTCTCTCTCTCTTCCTGTTTTTCACATAAACTCGCGTATAACTGTAAATACTCTTCCAAACACATAACAGGCCCCCACTACTCCTCTCTCACTATGAGATTATTTATGTAACACAGAGAGTAGGGTTTAGTAAAAGACTATGTTGTGAGTGCAGTGAACAAACGAAAAAAAATCCTTAAAAAACAAATAGAAAAATCCCCCACAATTAAATGAAACTGTGCAAAATTGCACAAAAGGTCATGAAGAAGAGTATTAAAATAAAAACATTGCAAAAAATAGACACACATATATGGTACAAAAAAAAAAGAAAATAAAAACATGTTTGAACATGACAGGTGGCATATGAAATCAAATAATGACAAATTTTTTGGGGGGCCAATGCATGGTACGCTTTATATTTACAGGCAATAAAATTGAACTCTTCATGCAGATGAAGGTTTTATAAATGTAATTTTTAAGTTATTTTTGTATGGTCTTGATTAATTAAGCAAGTAGAGTTAGGTTAAGGGACCCCATTTTAATGGTGTTAAGGGACCGCATTTTAACCAGGACTTTTTACTAATGAAGTAGTACTTGATCTCAACCTGAGATATCCATGTATCAATCAGTACAGGCGTGGATCCAGGGGGGATAGGAAATTACCCACCCCCAAAACCTAAAACTTTTAATATACAAAATGTAAAATTAATTTTACTTTATTTACACTCCCCGCCACAATTATTGACCTGGATACGTGCCTGGTTCAGTATAAATTTTCCCAAAAACATATGTCCTCTTAATAGTAGATGAAAAATTATTTCATCTTTCCGAAAGTCCCTATAGTTTTAATTTATATCTGTAGCTATCATTAGTCTGAACATCTGTGTCTGATTACTGTTAATTTTCTCCATGATCCTAGTAGCAGCGACAGTAATTAGTAAGTGCTGGCTCACACACGTCAAGTTTACTTGCGCAAATCTTGAGGTTATAGAAGATAGAGGAGAGGATATTGGAAATATACTAGCAGCAGCTGCAATAATCAGTAAGTGCAGGTTCACACACGTCAAGTTTACGTGCGAAAGTCTTCAGTTTGTAGAAAATAGAGGAGAGGAGATTAGAAAGATTTTCCTCTTTTTCATCCTCTCTCTTCTATAAACTCAAAACTTGCTCTAGTAAACTTGACGTGTGTGAATCAGCACTAAAAGAAAATCCAAGTTTACTTCTACATTCAGGTACCATTTAGCACTTACTTAAGCCTAGAAATGTATCTAATTAAAGATTGTAAATTTCATAGAGCATATCTCATCGAGAGGTTTATATGTGTCGTATTTTCGCCATCTAGTTTTAATTATTTGAAGAAGGCTAAAGATTCCATTTAAAATTGAACAAAGCGACATTGCTTGCCCGCTCAATACTATAGTAGTCTCTATAACGCTGTCAGCAGGCTCCTAATATCTCAAGATTATGAGCTATAAGTCGCCCAGAGCTTATCTCTTTGAGATGCTAACATGTGTCACATTTGCACGGTCTTTGAACTGTTGGAGGTTACACTTTGAAACGTCGAAAGTGCAATTGTTCTAACTTAACTCATCATCACAAAGGTAGTCTTTAATTGCAGGAATCCAAGCTGGTTTTAAGTCAAATAACAGGTTCAGTATAGACAGTTCTTCTTTACACTTGTCGACTAGAATAGAATACTTGCGGCTCTGTGAACGCAAGTATTCCATTTTAGAAAATGGAGATGGAAGTCCCATGATTTTCCAAAATGACGTCATTCACACATCTAAGTGGATATTCTACTATTAAATTCTATTTATGCCGAGATGAGTGATAGAAGAATCGAGTGGATTTCTACAAAAATATCAATATTTCCCTAAATATTGTAGTCTACATGACTTAGAGACCGCCAGTATCTTCTTTCGAAAAAAAAAAAAAAAAATTGGATCGAGGACTCATGGTCTCCAAAGAAGACGTTAGAGCCTTCATTCATGTTGGTGGTTATTCTGCGGAAAATAAATCTTCAACTAAAACCATTTGAAGCTTGATCATTTGATATGAAATTTTTGATCCAATTGATTGGTTCAGGAAGGTGCAGCAAATTTAATATCTCTGCAAGACAGTTACGTTCTCAATTCCCAGCACACAGTTGAGGAAAGTTACGGCGCATTAATAAATGATAGCCGTAAGATAGGACAAGTATCCTATCATAGGATATTCTGTGGAGAATAAACCTTCAAATAAAACCTTTTGTATGAAAAGTTTTAGATTCAATTGATTGGTTCAGGAAGTTGCAGGAAATTCAGTAGCTTTGCATGACAGTACGTTCTCAATTCCCAGCACAAAGTTGAAGGAAGTCTCGGCTCAGGTTTAAATGATAGCATAAGGAAGGCGGAACAAGTATCCTATCACAATGTATAAATGCATGTAAGTCTGGAATCCAACCTTCCGGGTTGAAAGGTTGTAGAACATTGAATATCATTATAAATTTTGTGTGCGAATTTTTAGAGTCAGCAGATGGGTACTGATATGCAGTATTTCAACTTGCTCTTTAAATATCAATCCTGAGATTACACCACGCCTCATCCTAAGATCCCTAAGTATAGATTTATTAGTTAAACCACGCCATCTCCATCACCTATAGGAAGGATACAGCACCTTTAATACCCTATAAGAAGAGTAGGAATGTGGGTGCAGGAAAATCCTTGCTTATATTCTAATTAAATTTAGAACCTCTCATGAAGTAGTAATAATGCTCCAGATAAATCTCTAATCGGCAGTATTTTCACCTAAAGAATGCTAGCCTCCTTAGAAGGATGTAGGACTATCACAGGGAGAGTCCAGAGACTACAACACAACTCAAGTTAGACCCTCCAGTGTAGTTTAAAATCCATTTGTTAAACCATGCTCTCCTTTCGCTCCTGTAAGGATATATAATTTTTAATGTGAGTGTAGGAATTGAGAACAGCAACCTGAAATTTATTGCTGATATTCCAATTCCGCACAATTAGAGGATATAGCCATTAAGGAGTAGATCTATAGAGAACAAGTAATACGCAATGTATCTGTGATTTCAGTGGAAGTAAATCTTTGAATTTTGTATAGTGGATCTACGAACCATTCTTTACCTTGTTACGATCGACCTTGCTAGCGATCCAAATGACAATATGGCTCATATTATTATTGTATCTTAGGGCGTACTTTTCACCGAATATATTGTATTTGCCACAGGTACCAATCATAAGTTGGTGCTGGTTCAAACACGTCAAGTCGACTTGCGCAAGTCTTGAGTTTGTAGATGAGAGAGCTGATTGGAAAGATGTTCCTCTTTTTCTTCCTCTCTCTTCTATAAACTCAAGACTTGCTCAAGTTAACTTGACGTATGTGAACCAGCGCTTGAAATATTATTGAAGTCACCTCTTAAGTCTAATAAATCGGTTCTCATATATCCTGTGAGTTTGCTTCAAACTGGTACTTGAAGTCTGATTAAATCTAATGTTTCCCAGTTTCTGATCACCTATTATTCGCTATTTTTTTGTAAAACCCAATATTTTGGAACACAATTTAAGTAAATCTGATTGTCCTCCTGTAGCTCCTTTAAAAGTCTAACCTAATTTAAGTCTCCTCAAATCCAGCCTTTATAAAAATCTCTTTAAAAACTGACCAACTTAACTGCCTGAATAACTTTTTATTTAAATGTCTACCGAAACTCATGCTTTAAAACGTTTGTATAAGTTTTAGAGGGGTGTTAGCAGCCGTCTGTATTAGTGTGTTAGAAAATACTTTTGTATTTGCCACGCAAATATGACAAATGTTAGAGTGTTAAGTCATTTTTCAAAAACAAAACAAAAAAAAATATGGAAAAAAAGTAACAACAAAACATTTGAAAATGTTATTATTTTTGGCGCGCGCGGACATTTAAATTCGCACAGAAATTTTCCCATACACCTACATTTACACTCGCAAAGGAAGTAAGAACACATACGCATTTTTTGGGCTAAAAGGGAAGTAAGTCGGCCACATAGTCAGCCAGACAGTATAACAGTCAAACCGTCAGTCAGTCATCATCATCATCAGGAGGAACAACAACATCATGAATGTTTTCCAGCAGCAGCAGCATAAACAGTTGTTTGTACATTTATTGTGGCAACAACAAACAACTCATCCTTGTTGTAACACATTATAATTTTCGTTTTCAACCATGTTGTTGTTAGCTTACTTCTGCTTTTTTTTTCTTTTTTCTTATTTGGTGAAATGAGCGCTTAAAGGGCGTTTTGTTGTTGTTTTACATCTAATTGCGTTGATTACAATGACGGGCAGTGGCTGTACAATGAGTACAACATTTTAATGCAGTCACTCTGTACAACAATGTTTAATGTTTTAGGAGACGAAAAAAAACAACAAGCCAACAATGAAAATTATGGTCATGATGATGATGTTGAAGCTAAGGACATTTTAGCTGGTTTTTTATTATAATAATTTCAGTAATAATGATGTTGCTCTCTCACACACTCAAGTTTTACAAAACAAACTAAATTTAAATCCCCCAAAAAATTATATATGAGCTACTAACTTGATTTTTTTTTTGTATTTTCACTCTACATGAGACTTTAAGTGTTTAAGTAATAACAGCAACATTAGCTGGCTAAAAAAAATACGCGATTTCTTCTTGTTGTTTTTATGTTTGCAATTTTTGCAAAGGGGGTTGTTTTTGTTTAGCTTTAGCTTTAGCAAAAACCAAAAAAAAATAAGAAAAAAATTAAGGTTAATTTTTTGTTTGTTTTGTGTGTTAACTGGCTCTAATACGTTTAAATTTCAAGGTCATACTACAGAAACACATGATGATAAACAACAGGTTTGTTTTTGGGCAAAATTTTGCAAAAAAAAATAAAGAAATATAAAAAACCAGAGCATGGTTTAAGGGGTTTTAAAGTGATTTTTTTTATAAAAATTAAAGCATACTTTTAGGGTTTCATGTAAGAAATAAACAAAAATCTAAACAAATCAGATAACACAAAACCTTGAAACATATATTAGGGCTTCTACCAATTTTTTTTAAAAAATGGTGCATACTTTTAGTTGTTTGTAAATTTTTTTTGGAAAATTGTTGCATACTTTTAGGGTTTTATTAAAAAGTTTATGAAATTTATCTAAAAACTAATTTAACCTTGGTCAGAGAGTAATTCTAATGGAACTTCAGACCCAATTGCTCTCAAATACGCCTGCATTCCTGTTAGCTACCAGGTTTGGTATGGTATATTCCTTTAGAGGTTCATGTAAGAAATAAACAAAAATCTAAACAAATCTGATAACACAAAACCTTGAAACATATATTAGGGTTTGGACAAAATTTAAAAAAAAAATGTTGCATACTTTTAGGGTTTTGTTTAGGTTATATTAGGACTTGGTCAAAAATTTTAAAATTGTTGCATACTTTTAGGGGTTTTATTAAAAAGTCTATGAAATTTATCTAAAAACTAATTTAACCTTGGTCAGAGAGTAATTCTAGTGGAACTTCAGACCCAATTGCTCTCAAATACGCCTGGTATATTCCATTAGGGGTTCATGTAAGAAATAAACAAAAATCTAAACAAATCTGATAACACAAAACCTTGAAACATATATTAGGTTTTGGACAAAATTTTAAAAAAATGTTGCATACTTTTAGGGTTTTGTTTAGGGTTTATTAGGACTTGGTGAACATTTTTAAAATTGTTGCATACTTTTAGGGGTTTTATTAAAAAGTCTATGAAATTTATCTAAAAACTACTTTAACCCGGGCTCGAAAAAAGGCTACAACCCTGGTTTGGTATGGCATATTCCTCTCGCCACTTGCTGAAATAATCCCTCTGCACTAGAAGTAAAAGGTGTCCGGTTTCACTGACAAGGAAAGTGCCTGATACACAAATTGGGATACCCAGGATTTCGTTTTACTTAGTCCTGGGATGCGATAAATTGATCAACGGCTTATAAAACCTCAACTAAATAAAACCGTTGTTTTAACTTTTTTATGATTTTTGTCATACCAAGATGACCACCACTGGGACATTTACATTGGGCCCAATATGATTTCATGAAAGGACATTCACAGGATATTTTATAGGTCCTAGGTCTGCTGTTTTGGCGAACTTACATTTCACCAGTATGACATAATTTTTTTGCGCCTCCGACCAATCTTCATTTCATTGCGAACATGCTGCATTGCTTTCCTTCAGTATTTGTACAATGTTTGCATTCTATGTTGCAGGACCGTCTTGAGAGTATGTCTGCCATGCTTCCCACCTATCCTGTGATCATTGCTAAAACATTGATCTCAAGCAGTTCAATACAACGAGCCAGCTTTTCTTCAGCATTTTGATGTTCCATTCAGATGTAATACATTCAGGTCAAGCAAATTGTTCCGTCGCATAATTCTCTGAAAAGTAGTATCAGTTTGGTTTCTGCCCATATAGAATTCATATCTCGAATGTCTGTCTAGACAATTTTAAAAATAAAAAATTTAAAAATCTTACTTTTTTTAAACCAAAGACTTTTCAATCCCTGTCAAATAAACATAAGGTCATTATAGATATTCTTTATTTAATGCTTGTTGTATTCTATTTCACCTTCTTTCTGATAAATTTCACCCCTAATACCCAAAATTATGCTGCCTTCAAACAAAAGCTTTTCATTTACAAAAATTTACTCAATTTCAAACCCACCATTAACATTTGTATGGAACTTCACTCAAACTCATTATGAAAAACAAGGGGAAATTTTTTATTATGTTCGAATTTCGAAAATTAAGGGGAGTAAGTCTTTGTTGTCCAACAGCTTTTAGAGCAAGAGTAAAAGAGTGATAGCAAAGAAAGGTGGATATACTTTTACTAAAAGTATATTAGAAAAAATAGCATAAACAAAGGATTTCATGAATCTTAAATAGGATAAATTATTGTCTGGTGTTTGAGTAGTTGTTTGTATAAATACATTGTTGTTAAGGCAGCAGGGAGCTGGGGCTAAAATGGAAACAAAGAGGTTTGGTAGCAAAATAATCAAATGCTTAGTATTGGAAAATATCATAGATAAAATTAAGATAATTTGGTCATCTCGGGAATTTTGAATTCTAAAGAAAAAAAAAAAAATAGAATTTTTTTATGAAAATGAAAAAAAAAATAATTTGCTGTGTAACTGTGTTCTGTGTTCAGTGTTCTGTTTGAAACTTCGCACAAATATATAAGAGACTTAGCCAATTATCATACTCTTTTTTAGAATATTTAAACAGAATTACTTTGCGAGATACAAGGATTTCAATAAACAATGACCTTTGACCTCTTTTTAGATATCCTTTAGATCTTTAAGCTCTGTAACTTGGAAATGAATTGAGTATTTAATTTGAATCTTTCCACAAATATACAAAATACTATGCTAATTATCATAAACTTTTTAGATTATCTGGAAATAAATAGTTTGCGAGATACAAGGCTTTGAATTATAAATGAACTTTGACCTTTTTAAATAAAAATCAGGTATGCTCATTATCTATATATATACAAATGAAATGGTCCATGTATTTAATGGCATCACGTGAGAACGGCTGGAGCGATTTGGCTGATTTTTTTTATTCGATTCGAAATTTCCAGGAGATGGTTCGTAAAGAAAATTCAAATAAAACTCTGAAATTTTTATTTTTTTGAGTCCAGTCAACTCTCATAAAATAGCTCCCTAAAGTATGCAGTACAAATTTATATATTTTATTTGCAAATAAATAAGAACAGGCAGGAGTATGTGGGTTGGTGAAACTTGAAGAACTAACATTAGTAAAAGCTAGCGGGTGAAGCCGGGCGGGTCAACATTAAATATTTTATACGAAAATATAAAATTTTTTAGTATATTTAGCAGTATAACTAGGAAATGAATGGAGTGTTTAGCTTGAAACTTTCCACAAATATAAAAGAGACTTTGGTAATTAAAATACTTTTTTTTAGAATGTCAAAAAAGAAATAGTTTTTGAGATATAAACATTTTAATAAATGATGACCTTTGACCTTTTTTTTCATAAAATGCAATATGTCCATTATTTGAAAGCAATATTATCAGATTTTAAATGAAATTCAAACAAAAAGGTTTTGTCTTATTATGTTATAGCTACAAGAGACTTTTTAAGGAGTTGTTTAGCCTTTACAACAAGTGATGTTAGTTTTATCAAAGTAATGACTTATTTAAGACCCTATTTGCAGGATTACATGATAAATAGTTGGCTTTAATGATATAATCGGGTTGAAGTAATGATTTCAAATGTTTTTAAGGAGTCCTTAGCTAGTAATGTACATTTCTTATCAATTTGTTCCCTGATTACTTTTCTATAGCATACCTTAGGGCTGTTTTAAAGACTATTAACTGAAGCATAGTTTTTTAACTCTTAACTAAAGCATAAATTTCAATCACTAATAACAACAATTCTAAAACAAACAATTTCTATAGTTTTCAAAATCAGTTAAACAAAGAGTAATGTAGGTTTCCGCTAAGGATAGATTTTCTGCAAATTGAAATCCAAACAAAGACTTTCATATACCATACAGCATAAAAAATAGCGCACAAATATCTAACTGCATACTTAGAAATGACAAAAACAAAAATTCTAAACTAAACAAAATCCATTGAATAAGGATTTTATTTTATTTATTGTATATTCACAGAAATAACAACAAGGACTTTTCAACAATCATCATCCATACTCAAAGTTTACATTCTCATATATGATTGTGCGATGATTTCTATTTATATTTGGAAATTTAGCTATGGCTTCCTTTATTAAAGCCCCCTGTTTTACCTCCTCCATTAAATTTATTTTAATTATTGCCAAAGATTTTTGTAGTTTGTTGTTCATATAGGAAAAGTATTTATATAAAGGATTCCATGAATGAATGACTGACTGTTTGTCTGTGTTGAATGTTTATTTATTTAAATTCCTACAGTATTTGTATAAATGAATAGTTTTTGATTTTTGCATTTTACTTTCTTAACAATTTCTAAGAGTATTGAATGTTTATAATGGGGAGTTAAGTCTTTGGTGGGTCTTAGTTTAACTAGTTTTTCAAAAATGTCTAAAACATAAATTTTTCTGCGTAACCCTTTTTTATAGCGTGTTGTATTTGGTGTTAGTATTGGTTTAAATAAATCTTTATTGTAAGGAGAAGTCTTTTTTGCTTTTTCAAAAGGATAATGTCTATGAGGAATCGTAGTAATTGTGGTAATAGAAATAGGGGATTTAGAGAAACAAAGGTTTAATTTGTTGGCATTTTTGAATAAATAAAGGCTAGAAGTTTAAACATAAATATAGTTTTGCGCGTCCTCTAATTAAGTTTCATAGTCAAGCCTTGTTAAATAAGGATGTCTTAAATTATGTTTAATAAAATTCAGATTTTTAAAGAAGTTTTAAGGAAAAAGTTCGAAAATTTCGTAGTCAGAATGTGAAGTTTACTTCGTGAAGATATAAACTGAAAAATTCTAGGAGATTGGATCAATTGGTGATGCTAAACACTCTGGATAAACAAAAACTAGACGTTCAAATGTCAATATCGAAGCAGTGATTGAGAGTGTTGGTGAAAGTCCAGGAAGATCAATTTCGCCTTGTAGACAAGAATTGCAAATCTCCAGATGCTCTCTATAGCGAATACTCACTGAAGATCTGCGTCTCCATATTTACAACTTTCAATTTACACAAGAAATGAAGCCTAATGACCATGCTAAGTGAAGAGAGTACATCGTATGGCGTAGTGAGCATCAACAAAAGGATTATGAGCAAAAGCATTCTAAACTATGATGCCCAATTTTACCTGCATGGCTTTGTTGATGCATTTTGGGATTTAGAAAACTCAAAAGTGATTGTCGAAAGACAAATACATCCACAAAGTGTCACTGTTTGATTCGAAGTTTGTGCTGGAGACATGCACTGGCAGTGAGCTATCGCCCGAAGACGTTGTAATGAAAAGTTGAAAAGTTGTCCAAAACCTTAATTTCGTTCAGCTCACTTGGGTTCAATAAACGTTCCCTTTGTGATACCTGAAAGGAGAATGAAAACAGAAAAGAAGAAAAAGGTGAAATCTATAGATTGAGTTATAGTGAAGTTAGCCAGAGTAGAGTGTAGAGAAAGAGAGGAGAAGGAGGAGAGGGGTTAAGAATTCAAAGAATTCGAAAAACGCAGACCATCATAGGATGGTTGCTGGGTCCCTAAGAGGTAAAGTTTGCGTGACCGGTCTTGCCAACCATCCGCTTTCCCTGATAAAGGCGTTCCTTCACAGATAACCCGGAGAGAGTACTGAAGAATCTATCACCCAAGAGCTTAGCACGTAGATCACCCAATGCCGGGCAGTTACAAAAGAAGTGT
Source organism: Calliphora vicina (assembly GCF_958450345.1). Classification (NCBI taxonomy): domain Eukaryota; kingdom Metazoa; phylum Arthropoda; class Insecta; order Diptera; family Calliphoridae; genus Calliphora; species Calliphora vicina. Next base: position 120,692,244 of record NC_088783.1, read on the forward strand.
AGGATGGTTTCTTCCTCGTTCTGACAACTTCTACAGAAGTCATGCTAAGGTAACCCAAGTCTTGCGGCATGAGTACCGAAAGTGCAGTGACCGATGATCATCGCAACCAAGTTGCTCAGTCGTATTCGTTGCAACCGAAGTAGATACGACGTGCGTTTACAGTCCAACGCAGGTCATATCATCCTCGTAAAGGCATAGGTGGGTTCATTACCCCAACTTGCTTGGGCAAGTTGGTAATACGCGTCATGTATCAATTTCTTGCAGGTTGATAACGGGATTCCACAGAGGAAGTCTATTTCGTCGTCCGAAATCAAGACACCTCTTCCCGCCAAGTAATCGGCAATACAATTGCCCTCATTGTCCCTGTGTCCACGTACCCATGTGAGTACAACTGTCGAATGTCTCGCCATCTCATTTAAGGATGTCCGGCATTCCTGGACCATATTCGATGCTGTATAAACACCTACAAGTTGAAATAAGTCGCTGTTTTAAACAGCTTACCGAAGTTGGAAGAAGCTCCTGTTTCGAACAGTCGACCGAAGTCACTGTCTTGAATATTTATCGACTGTTGCTGTATTAAACCAAGTCTCATTAATTCTACCGAAATCCCTGTAACAGTCGACCACCGAAATTGCTCTATTGAATGGTCGGCAAAGTCGCTATATTGAACAGTTGGCAGATGCTCCTGTGTTGAACGGTCGACCGAAGATACTGACCGAAATCGCTGTTTTAAACAGCCCACCGAATTCACGGTCTGGCTGTCTGATATTGTTGTATTGAATATCAGACAGCCTTCTTCAACTGCCAACTGAAATCGCTGTATGGAATCGTTTGCCCTTCGAATCTGTCTTTATCAATCAACCGAAGTATTGAACAGTTGGTCCTTCGGAACAATCGACCGAAGTTGCTGTACTAAACAGAAATCGCTGTTTGCCCTTCGAATCTGTCTTTATCAGTCAACCGAAGTATTGAACAGTTGGTCCTTCGGAACAATCGACCAAAGTTGCTGTACTAAACAGTTGGCCAAAGAACCTGCTTTGAACACGAGGCCTAATCCTCAGCCATGCAAAGACCACTAACGTCGCTTTATGAAATAGTTCCACTTTCGGATGTTGTTCCACCAACAAATTTTGGTCCAACCAAATTGTTTCCACCAAAGAATATTTTTTCTCAAACATTTTTTTTCTAGAGAATTTTTCAACCAAAATTCTCTGACCATCGAAAACTCAAAATTTTTTTTTTTTCCATAAAAAAATTTCGGAAATTTTTCAAGGACACTTTTGTTTTCATCAACATTTTTTTTCAATGTTTTCCTAGATTTTATATATTTTTTTTTTAATTTTTGAAAAATAAATTTTTTTTTTTGGAAAAAAATTTAGAATATTTCATAAAATATTCCTTTTAAGCTGAAGAGTTTAAAAATATCACAACAGTTACTTGTTTTTTCCTTATTATTCTATTTGAAGAACGAAACATCTCTAAATTCCTGCCTACTTATAGGCTTTTAAGCTAATACAACTTCCATTGCCTACCTTAAGGCTGCAAAATATATTTAATTAGCATTTGTTCACTTTTTTTTCTGCTATTTTATTATTATTATTACATGTTTTTCTGTGAAAAACAACAAGCTTGTTTTTTTATAATTTTAATTACATTTCCTTTGTAAAAACTCAAAAATGCATTACATATGTAAGTGTAGCTGCCAGTTTTTTCCCTCCCCTTTTATATCTCTACTTTGGAAACAAACCGCTGGTATGCTCATGTGTAATGTATAATGTAATCTTTGTTGCTCAAAAGAATATTCTTTTAAAAACATTAAAATTTTAATTTAATATGATTAGCATTTGTTTTGGTAGAGTCATCATCGTCTAGTAGGTAGAGAATATATACCTAGATGGCATATTTGCAAGCTTTATGTGGTCACTTTTAAAAAGGATGTTGCTTGCTTCTTTTTTGCAGCTTTTTGTTTTGGTAGTTTAATGCTGTTTCTTATTCGTGCTTTCGTATTGTGTTGGCTATTGTCCAAAAAGGTGTTCCTTAATAAGCCTTTTGATGCGTAAAGTGTTTTTGGTTTTTTGTTATATGTTTTACTTTATTTTTTGTAAAGACACAGTGTTAGTGTTTGTTTAATATTAACAGCAGCTAAGTATAACTAAGTTGTAGCAGTTAAACCATGGAGAGGCGCTAATGTTTCCAAAATTTTTATGGAAACTTATTTTCTAGAGTCTCTAGGATTTTTAAATGCTTAAAATTGGAAACTAATTATGATTATGGGTTGTTGTTTAAATGCTTGGTTAATGATTGATTCTCCTGAAAGGGTTAAGAGCACTGACTCACCAAAAAAGAGCACAAAACTGTTATGTATCCTTTTAATATGATTAACACACGTTGCTAGGCTGAGTATATGTAGCTGCATTTGTTTTTGTTTATTTTAGTGTTTAATTTTAATGAATTTACTAAAAATAAAAACCATACAATTCAACACAACACCACAACACACACATACATTTAGTTGCTTAAAAACCCCTTAAAATAGGCAGAGTTTTTTTTCCTCATACGCATCTTTAAACACATTTAAAGAGCTGTGTATATTGTAGCAGCTAATTGGCCTTAGTACTTGTACTAAACATTTTAACTGTCTTATTTCTGTCTGTTTTAATTGGCTGGCAATTGTAGATCTCAAAGTTTATATAATGCAGCCTAACAATATGCAGCAGTGTTTTTTCTTTTACATTTATAAAATGCTTTTGCTTATCTTTTGCCAACAACAACAAAAAAAGTGTCATATTTAAACATGTTATTTTTTTTTTTTTTTTTTTTTTTTTTTTTTTTCTCAATATTTATCTTTATTCAATATTTAATTTTACATTATATCTTAAATCTAAACCCGCGAAACCCTATGGGTTTGTCTGCAGGAAATTATGATAAAAAGTTTTTGAAACTTATTCAATTTTTAATTTAAATGAGAAAGATTTTGAATATTTACAATAATTCATTCATTGTGAACTGACAAAAAAAGTTTTTAAAAGTTTTTTCCTTTTTTGGGCATTTAGTATATTTAAAAGATTTAGTGGCAATTTATTGAAAATGTTTGGCAAAGCTACTTCAAGACAATTTTTTCCATAGTTGTTGAAAAAGCGCTCGACCTTGAAACGTCCTTCTGCTCTACGTCTTGTATTGTATTGGTGATCAATTGGCTTAAGGAACCTCGGGTCGTTATAAAATTCGATTGCTAATGTTATGCGGTATATGTTTTTAACATTTAATACATGTTGGTCCTTAGCAATGTTGTTGGCATTATCGATGATGTTGTTGTTGGTGTTATTATTTGTGTTAAACGTGTTGACGTTGTTGTTGCTGGTGTTGTTGTTGATGTTTGCGTTATGTATGCTGTTGCTGATGTTGTTGATGTTGTTATTGCTGCTGATGTTATTGTTACTGATGTTGTTGTTGCTTCTGGTGTTGTTGTTTATGTTCCTGTTGACGATGTTGTTGTTGATATTAGTATTATGGCTGTTGTTGCTGATGTTGTTTATGTTGTTGTTGCTGATGTTAGTGTTGCTGATGATGTTGTTGCTGATGTTGTTGTTGATACTATTAAAGTTGTTGATGTTTGAGTTGTGATTGTAGTTATTGCTGTTGTTGTTTTGATTTTTTTGAGAGAACCGGTGATTCTTCTTAAGAATTTTTAAAATACGATCCTGGGTACTCTGTAACAGTCTGCAATGTGTTGCACTTCCCCAGGCTGCAATTCCATGCCTTATATATGATTCTACCATTGAAAAATATGCTTGCCTTAGTACGCTATATGTGGCACAGTTGCTTAAATGGTACATCATATACGCTGATTTTCGAAGCTTTTTCTGAAGGTTTTCTACATGAACATTCCATTTGAAATGATTATCAACATATACTCCCAGGTATTTATATGATGTAACCAATTCAATATATGTTGTACAAGTATCATTGTTCTGGTTGTTGGTGTTATGTAAGCATGTTAGTTCGTGGAATTTTAGCTGGATGTTGTGTTGTTCAAAGTGTGTGGGCTTAATATGCATTATTTTAGTTTTTCTTGAGTTTATGTTTAGGCCATTATCATGGCACCATTTTGTGGCTACATTCAATTGATTTTGCATAATCTCAGTGGCGAGGTGAATGTTTTTGTTTGAAACAACTACAGCAGTATCGTCTGCATATGCAAAAGTTGTACTTTGTTGCATAGCATTGAGCATGTCATTTGCGTATAGAATATAAAGTACTGGGCCAAGTTTCGAACCCTGTGGGACACCATAATCAATTGAAACCTCTTCACTTAAAGTGTTATTGATTTTGATGCGATACGATCTGCAATCGAGATAGCTTTTAAACCATTTTAAAATATTACCTCGTATTCCATTTCTTTCTAATATTTGGACAAGTTTAGTGTGAGATAGAGTGTCAAATGCTTTGCTAAAATCAATAAATAATACCAGGCAGTGCATTTGTTTGCTTAAGCATTTATTGATAAAGTTTGCAAAGTTTCCTAAGAGTCCGTTGATATTTTTACCTTTTTGAAATCCAAATTGGTTTTTATTAATTATTTTATACCTTTCTAGGAAATGGTTTAATCTTTTTACTACAATTTCCTCAAGTATTTTTTCTAGAACAGGTAGGATTGAAATAGGTCTGTAATTATTGTATTCGGATTTGACTCCACTCTTGTAAATTGGCCTTATAATGGAAGTTTTTAAAGATTTTGGAATAGTCGCATTTTCTAGACTGGAGTTTACAAGCTTTGTGATTATTGGTGTCAAAAAGTAAGCATTGTTTTTTATATCTTTAGGTCTTATTCCGTCAATCCCTGCTCCTTTTTTAACGTTTAGTTTACTTAAGATATTAAAGATTTCCTGTTCATTTGTGTTTTCCATGTATATAGAATTTTGAATTGCTGGTTCAAAATTGTTTATTGTTCGGATATTGCAGCTATGAATTAATTTTTGCACATTGTCCTTAAAATTTATAGCAAAATTGTTTATAATAGTGTTTATATTATCATATTTGTAATTTTTTATTATTGTTTCATCAATATTGTTTTTCTTTTTACCAACTATTTCATTTATAAGTTGCCACGTACCACGCATATTATTTCGATTTTCTATAAATTTGTTTCTGTAGAATTTGTCTTTTTCATATTTTATTTCTTTGTTTAATAAATTTCGATATTTTTTATAGTTATTTTCATAATCCTTATTGTTTCGATTATTTAGCCATTTTTTGTAAAGTTTATCGCGTATATCACATTTTTTAATTAAATTTGAACTTATCCACTCATTTTGTTTTCTATGTTTTTTGGTTTCAACCGTTTTTTTAGATTTTTCATATATTTCGGCGAATTTTTCAGAAATTTTATTGTAAATGTCAGTTGTGTTTGAGTTTTGATCTATTATTTGATTCCAGTTAGTCTCACTTATAAGTTTATTTATTTTAATATTGTTTAAACTGTAACCCTGATAATTGTTAGTTTCCGAACCCTGTATTTTTTCCATTTCTTTATACATACTACAAAAAAGAGAGTAGTGATCTGAAATCGTTGTTGTTATAATTGAAGCCTCTGCATTAGAGCTTGATTGTTGCTTTTTTATAAACATATGGTCAATGCACGTGCTAGTATTTTTGTTTACATCCTCACGTGTACTCTCATTTATCATGCATTGCAGGCCATTCGACATTATCGTGTTGAGATAATTTGTTGTTGTGATATTTACATTATTTATATCTATGTTCATATCTCCCACTACTAGAATATCATTTTTTTTGTATACTGCATTTATTGTTTGGTCAAGCTCTGTTATAAAAGAACGTACATTGAGTGATGGGGGACGGTAAATTGCAAGAAGGGAAAGCATATTGTTGTTTATATTGACATCTATTTGAAGAGATTCAAATGAGTTGGTTGGTGTACTAATCGGTGTGTAGGTGAGAGATTCTCTAACATACACCGCGATACCTCCACCTCCCTTGTTGTTCCCTTTATCATCTTTTCGGTTTAGAAAAATAGAGTTGTAACCATTAATCCTATACAGGTCGTTCTCATCGTCAGAGATATTTGTTTCTACCAAAACTATTATTTTTATTTCATTTATTATTTGTTGTATAGTTGTTAAAAATACAGAAAAATGCGAGCGTAAAGAGCGAATATTCATATAAATTAATGACAACGGATAACTTAAGAAAGTTTTATTTATTTGATTAAAGTTATTAAGAGTTTGTTTTTGTGTGTTCATAATTTTATTTTTTAAAAAAAAGAAAAGAAATTTGTGTTTTTGTGTAATATATTTATGTTTTTTAATATTTGAAATTAAATTGCTGATGTAATTAGCTCAATGTCGGCAGCGTTGTTGATAATTATGGCAGCGGAACCCTCACTTTTACGGGCAAAAATGTTACCATTTTTGACCCAAACAAATTTCCAATTACAACCTTTTGCTTTCACTTTGGTAAGCCATAGTAATCTGCGGTTAGTAGGGGTTAATTCGTCATTTATGTATATGTAATTTATGTTGTTGGTATTATTGTTGCTGTTGGTATCATCGCTTAGTACATTTGCATCAACTCGATGTGCGCGTATTTTACTCATCAACTCTTTCTTTTTGTTGATAGAAGAGAATTTTACAATTATTTTATTCTCCTTTTTTGGTATACGATAAGCAGTATCAATATCGTTCGGTTCAATACCGACAGTGAGAGAGTCAGCTATTTTTTTAACAACATCAGTTGCATTCATCTGTGTATTTTGAACATTGTTTATTTCAATATTTTTACCAATAGCCTCTTGTTCTAGTTTGTTGATGCGTTTGTCCATTTCGTTTATTAGTTTCTTGTTTTCATCGTTTTTATTATGAAGGTCGCTGACCTGTGTGGCTAAATTAGCAAGTGTACTTGTGATAGTTGTTAGTGCGTTTTGTATTTCTTCTTTTATTTGGAAGTGAGAGATATCAATATTTTGTGCCAGTGTTTGCATTGTTGTTTTTATTTCTGTTATATCTGTTTGTACAGAGCAAAGATTATTGTTTAGAGCATTGATAGAAAGAGAATCTTTAAATCGTTTTGCATTATCATCGCTTTCCTTTACATCATCGGCATCACGTTGTTGTTTATTATTGGTGGTATCATTAGTTTGCTGAAGGTTGATGTCAACCACGGTGGTAGCGGGGGTTGGTAACTTTATTTTTCGGCAAATATGACACTTCCAGTTGTTTTTTCTATCAGTATGCATACTATCATACGTAGTTTTGCTTACCGACGAACAGGGGGAAAAGTGGTAGTTTGAATTGCAGTTTAAGCACTTGACAAAGTTGCCCGAAGTTGGGAGAGATTTTTTACACTCGTTGCAGAGAGAACTCATTTTTATGTTTATTTTTCGATATTTTATGTGTAACAGAAAAGAAATATTAAGAATATTTTATTTAAGTAAAGTTTCTTTTTATTTTATTAAAAGCAATTAATTTTGTATGAAGTTTTTTGTGTTTTTTTTATACCAATCGATTGGAAATAAAAAGATATATTTTATTGTGTAATTTTTTAAATTAAATTTCACTTTAAACCACTGTAAATTTGATTTTTCTTAGAGCGACACTGTAACACGTCCGTTCACAATGAAAATAGAATGTATTTTTAGTTGTTGTTTAGTTGACAAACCATTTGCAGAAAGAAAAAAACATAAATATTTTTGCATTTTTCCACCAAAAAGACACAAACACACATGGGTTTGTGTTATTTGTAGAGAATTCTTTTTTTTCAAAGCATAATCTTAGGTGCTGTTTTTTTTACGTTTAAACAAAAATCTTGGTTTGTTTTTGAAATCTAGTGGTTTTTTCGTACTTATTTTTACAAGAATTTATTTCAAAGACATTCTAAGTTGTTTTACTTCTTTTTTTTTCTCATTCGCGTATAAAAATATCCCTTTTTTTTGTTTGAAAAAACAAATATTTAGCATATGCTAAGGGTTTGCATAAAAATATATTATAACAGAAATTATGCTTTGCTGAATTTTTTTTTTAAGATTTCTTAAAACAAGTCCTAAAAATAAAAAAAAAATTCTTTAAAAAAACCCGAAAAATATAAAAAAGTATAAATTTTTTCTTTGCTGTACTTGCAAGCAGTAAGATTTTTGTAAAATATTTGCCTTGGCTAAAGAAATTATGCAGCATACTTTTCATAGAAATAAAAAAATAATAAGAAACAAGGCAAACATTATTAACATCACTTAAAAATTACTGGAAACCGCTTAAAAAAAACTTTTAAATTGAAACTAATTTTTTGAAGACTATTTTCAAGCTGCTCTCTTAATAATTCTCAATTCTAAAAACTCCACAATTTTCTCTCTCCAGACACACTAAAAATCATATGATTTAAACAAATTATGCTGCCTAATTTTAGGCTTTAATCATATAAACCTCTTATACCCTGTATGTTCTTATATTTTCTTAAATTATATCTAAACAAAAAGTTCCTCAATTCAAAAAAATTTGCTTTACTACTACTTTTCTTAACTATCTTAATCTTCTCGTTTAAATCTTGTTTCTTTTCTTGACCCATTTTTGGTTTTTCCTCAGTTTTTAACATGCTACTTGATCTGCACTCAGATAGCTTTATTTAGATCTAAATTATAAACTTCCTTAAGCAACTAAACATTGTTTTAAAGAATCTACAATAATATAATCTTAACATACTTAAGCTGCTTAACCAACTCTTTTAGTTTTTCACCTTTTATGACAAATTTTTCTTCTTTCATTTTTTTTTTTTTTTGCAAAACTTATGGTTACGCATGATAAGCTTAGTTTAACAGACTGAGCATTTTAATTTGCATACAATGACTGTATTACGCACTTGTTGTACGAGTGTACAGGCACATATTATGTCATTATGTTAATATTTAGTTGGAGTTTGTAGTTTGTTAATATGGCCAAAATGATTATCATGGCCAAATGCAAGAATTACCAACAGAATTTAGCTACAACAAGGAAGAATAAGTTTTGAAGTAAAACATAACAATTTTGAATAAATTTGTTTTGCTATCAGTTAAAAAGAAACAAGATGTTATTTGAAAGGTTTTGATAATGTAGAGAATAAGAATCGATTTGAAGGTAAATTTTACACATATATTTGGACATACGCCACTTCATAGAATAGAAAACGATTAAATGAAAGATAAATTAGATTTGACTAGAGACTATTCCATAATAGTCTCTAGTCAATAGACTAGTTTCTACTCATTAGAAAAGTCTCTAGGTCACTAGACTATTCACTAGTATCTAGCCAATAGACCAGTGTCTAGCCAATAGACTATTCTCTAGTCCATAGACTATTCTCTAGTCCATAGACTAGTCTCTAGTCCATAGACTAGTCTCTAGTCCATAGACTAGTCTCTAGTCAATAGACTAGTCTCTAGTCCATAGACTAGTCTCTAGTCCATAGACTAGTCTCTAGTCCATAGACTAGTCTCTAGTCCATAGACTAGTCTCTAGTCCATAGACTAGTCTCTAGTCAATAGACTAGTCTCTAGTCAATAGACTAGTCTCTAGTCTATAGACTAGTCTCTAGTCTATAGACTAGTCTCTAGTCTATAGACTAGTCTCTAGTCCATAGACTAGTCTCTAGTCCATAGACTAGTCTCTAGTCCATAGGCTAGTCTCTAGTCCATAGACTAGTCTCTAGTCCATAGACTAGTCTCTAGTCCATAGGCTAGTCTCTAGTCCATAGACTAGTCTCTAGTCCATAGACTAGTCTCTAGTCCATAGACTTGTCTCTAGTCCATAGACTAGTCTCTAGTCCATAGACTAGTCCCTAGTCCATAGACTAGTCTCTAGTCCATAGACTAGTCTCTAGTCCATAGACTAGTATCTAGTCCATAGACTAGTCTCTAGTCCATAGACTAGTCTCTAGTCCATAGACTAGTCTCTAGTCCATAGACTAGTCTCTAGTCCATAGACTAGTCTCTAGTCCATAGACTAGTCTCTAGTCCATAGACTAGTCTCTAGGCCATAGACTAGTCTCTAGTCCATATACTAGTCTCTAGTCCATAAACTAGTCTCTAGTCCATAGACTAGTCTCTAGTCCATAGACTAGTCTCTAGTCCATAGACTAGTCTCTAGTCCATAGACTAGTCTCTAGTCCATAGACTAGTCTCTAGTCCATAGACTAGTCTCTCGTCCATAGACTAGTCTCTAGTCCATAGACTAGTCTCTAGTCCATAGACTAGTCTCTAGTCCATAGACTAGTCTCTAGTCCATAGACTAGTCTCTAGTCCATAGACTAGTCTCTAGTCCATAGACTAGTCTCTAGTCCATAGACTAGTCTCTAGTCCATAGACTAGTATCTGGTCCATAGACTAGTCTCTGGTCCATAGACTAGTCTCTGGTCCATAGACTAGTCTCTGGTCCATAGACTAGTCTCTGGTCCATAGACTAGTCTCTGGTCCATAGACTAGTCTCTGGTCCATAGACTAGTCTCTGGTCCATAGACTAGTCTCTGGTCCATAGACTAGTCTCTGGTCCATAGACTAGTCTCTAGTCAATAGAATAGTAGCTAAGAGACTAGATCACCCATTACATTATTGACTAATAACTAAACTATATTATAGACTAGAACTTAGACTAGACATTTATGAAAAACTTATCTTAAATGATATTAAAGTTCTAATCAAACTCCAAACTCCATACTCCTTATCATTATTCATTTTCAACTCAAACTTTTGCAAAAATTCTGCAAAAAGGAGCACAGCATTAATCTTCTATTGATATTTGCAATGTCAATGTCAACATTTTCTTGTGTAAAACACAAATAGGCAAATTACCAACACATACGGTGTCAAAGGTTAAATCTAACCAAACATTTTCCTTATTTTACAACCTAGAAAGGAGCAATCTGACAAGGAGCTTAGTCTAGAGAGATTGGCAGCAGCAGTAAAAGATGGCAAAGAAGGCAACAGCATTGATGCAAATGCCACAAAATTGTTTGTCAAGCAACAAGCATCATTTGGTAGTAAAATGATAAAAACCACAATTCAAAGATACACAACAGATACCAATACACACACTCTCCCAGCCACCTACACTTGCATACTTACTGTGTTGGAGTAACAACTTTTGTAACATTTTGATACACATGTCAAATTTGAACTGTCGATAACAAGATATCAAATTGCTCAAAAAGTTTGTTTTAACATTAAGACACTTTACAATACCCAACCAAACACACTGTTAAATACAAGAACATTCAGAGTTTAATGTATGTTTGCAAGATTTTCCTTGTATCCTTTGGATATTGAAAGTGCTGGAGCAGTATGTAAAATTAATGCATTCAAAATATCAATATGCAGTGTCAAGTATTGTGGGAACTAAATGTTTTTTGGGGGAAAATTTTTAAGTTTCTTAAATGTTAGAAAAATGAACCGGATGTAAAAGTAAAATATTTGTTTTTCTTTAGTTTTCATTTTACTTTTATTTTTTTTGAACACTTGAGGTGTTGTTTTGTTTGTTTAAATATTGGTTAACCTTAAATTGAGTTTATTAGAGAAATTGTATTCGTATAACATTTTTTGTAAACAAAGCACTTTAGGTATCAAGGTTTATTTAAAGACAAAAACTAAATTTAAAAGAAATTGAAAATGTTTCGCCTTAAAGTAGAAATATTTGTTAATTTTCCATGAGTTCAATGCATTAACTTAGACTCAACCACATTTGTATAAAATTTACTACTTCTTATAAATGTTCAATATGACTTAATGATAATGTTTGTTTTGGGGGTCGGTGGTGGTTTTCCATTTCATTACTTTATTTATTACTGCAATATATTACTTACTGCTACTTGTACAATATTTTATAGAACTTCTTACCCGCCAGTATAAACAAATATAGTTTTTATGTCTTATTTCTTTACATAGACCTTTAGATATTGTCAATTTTGATTCCATCATAAAAATGTCGTAAACTAACCTTCTAACTTCTTACCACTCACTCACTATCCTCTACACCAGTAATGTACATGAATTTCTTCTTGTTATTTTATATGTTCCAATTTTAGTGGATTAAATATGACTATATGGCCTATAGAAAAATCGTAAAATTCCACAACTCAGGTTACAAAAATATCTAGTAGCAACAAAAAAGAGACATTTACAAAGCTGAAAAAATTATTATATTTTTATAGTTTTTGTCATTTAGTAAATGTAGGTATTTTGTCACTTGCCGCAAGAGATTGTTATGAATGTTATGAAATAAATTGAAATGGAAAAGTTTTCGGCAATCACACAACAATGTAACAACAAACCTAAAAACTAGGCAATATTTATCAACATAATGAATACCCCAAAAAGTATGCAATATGTTTTGAATTATTTGATTTTATTACTTGGAAAATGCAAAGTTGAATTGGTAAGAGACTAAAGACTAGGCTATTGACAAGAGACTAGTTTAGAGACTAATCCATTCACTAGAGTCTAGACTATTCTCAAGTCTAGTCTCTAGTCTAGCCTCTAGTCTAGTCTCTAGTCTAGTCTAGTCTCTAGTCTAGTCTCTAGTCTAGTCTCTAGTCTAGTCTCTAGTCTAGTCTCTAGTCTAGTCTCTAGTCTAGTCTCTAGTCTAGTCTCTAGTCTAGTCTCTAGTCTAGTCTCTAGTCTAGTCTCTAGTCTAGTCTCTAGTCTAGTCTCTAGTCTAGTCTCTAGTCTAGTCTCTAGTCTAGTCTCTAGTCTAGTCTCTAGTCTAGTCTCTAGTCCAGTCTCTAGTCTAGTCTCTAGTCTAGTCTCTAGTCTAGTCTCTAGTCTAGAGACTCCTAGTCTAGTCTCTAGTCTAGAGACTCCTAGTCTAGTCTCTAGTCTAGTCTAGTCTCTAGTCTAGTCTAGTCTCTAGTCTAGTCTCTAGTCTAGTCTCTAGTCTAGTCTCTAGTCTAGTCTCTAGTCTAGTCTCTAGTCTAGTCTCTAGTCTAGTCTCTAGACTAGTCTCTAGTCTAGTCTCTAGACTAGTCTCTAGTCTAGTCTCTAGTCTAGTCTCTAGTCTAGTCTCTAGTCTAGTCTCTAGTCTAGTCTCTAGTCTAGTCTCTAGTCTAGTCTCTAGTCTAGTCTCTAGTCTAGTCTCTAGTCTAGTCTCTAGTCTAGTCTCTAGTCTAGTCTCTAGTCTAGCCTAGTCTCTAGTCTAGTCTCTAATCTAGTCTCTAGTCTAGTCTCAAGTCTAGTTTCTAGTCTAGTCTCAAGTCTAGTTTCTAGTCTAGTCTCTAGTCTAGTCTCTAGTCTAGTCTCTAGTCTAGTCTCTAGTCTAGTCTCTAGTCTAGTCTCTAGTCTAGTCTCTAGTCTAGTCTCTAGTCTAGTCTCTAGTCTAGTCTCTAGTCTAGTCTCTAGTCTAGTCTCTAGTCTAGTCTCTAGTCTAGTCTCTAGTCTAGTCTCTAGTCTAGTCTCTAGTCTAGTCTCTAGTCTAGTCTCTAGTCTAGTCTCTAGTCTAGTCTCTAGTCTAGTCTCTAGTCTAGTCTCTAGTCTAGTCTCTAGTCTAGTCTCTAGTCTAGTCTCTAGTCTAGTCTCTAGTCTAGTCTCTAGTCTAGTCTCTAGACTAGTCTCTAGTCTAGTCTCTAGTCTAGTCTCTAGTCTAGTCTCTAGTCTAGTCTCTAGTCTAGTCTCTAGTCTAGTCTCTAGTCTAGTCTCTAGTCTAGTCTCTAGTCTAGTCTCTAGTCTAGTCTCTAGTCTAGTCTCTAGTCTAACCTAGTCTCTAGTCTAGTCTCTAATCTAGTCTCTAGTCTAGTCTCTAGTCTAGTCTCTAGTCTAGTCTCTAGTCTAGTCTCTAGTCTAGTCTCTAGTCTAGTCTCTAGTCTAGTCTCTAGGCTAGTCTCTAGTCTAGTCTCTTGTCTATACCTAAATAAATATAAATGTCTTCAATCTTAATTCTTTACATCCTGCTTTTTTTTAAACTCCTCAAAATATACCTCCACTTATCATTAACAGATTATATTTATTATAAATTTCATTAACAAACTTTAACTTGAAGAAGATGCTTTTGTAATTTTTAAGAATAAAATGACAACATTGAGTTTGTCTATATCATGTACAAACATGCTACAAACAAATACTTAATAATGCCAACTAAAAAAAAAATTACGGAAGTTTTGATCTTCTGCATCAATGAGTTGTAAAATTGACTTATCACAAACGCAAAAAAAAAATTACAAAAAGTTCAAATTTTAAACTTAACAAAACCTCTTAACAAACTCATATTTTAACAAAATTTCTTTGCGACTCTTAACCCCCACTGCTGGCTTCTTTAACATGTATAATTTCTAACATTTCTGATACAACAAGGAAACAATGTTGCTTATTAGATTAATTTTCAAATAATTTAAATGGAAAATCCGTTTGCTATAACGCGAAAATTTACAAATATCTTTAACCCACCCTAAAAATATGCAAATTTTTGTTTGGGCTTTCTTTATGCCACCAAGGGTAACAACATTGAAGATGAGTTCCCATTTTTTATGATTTACTTTTGCAATTACAATTTATTTTCCTTGTTTGTTAAGAGTATTGAAGGAGGGCCACACAATTTTACAATTTAGAATTTCAATTTTGTATTTGAATAAATATATCGTTCAGTGATTATGATTTAAAGCCTCAAAGAAATATCAATATCTATTTCATTTACAGTTAGCATTTTGTAGCTGAAAAAAAAATAAACGCGAGTGTTAACAATTTTGCAATTTTTCATTTGCCAACATCGAAGCCATTTAAATAAGCCATTAACCACAGAAAACAGATCAATTTCTATGCCCCAGTTTTTTTTTTCGTTCATTCAGTTTCTATTTAATAAATCAAACAACTGCCATTGAAGAATGATTTGCTGTGGTATAAGGCGGCTTGATGTGCTGCTAACTACGGCTGTCAAAAGGGATTTAAGCGATTTTTCTTCTTGTCGCTAATGCCGTTTTGCGGGAGTTTTCATTTGAGAAATTACTTTTGTTTTGCGTTTAACCGCGCATAGTAATCAGAAAGTAAGTACGACTATTCACTCAGTTACATTTTCACGTTACCAAACCCCCCCCCTGCCTTTAAACTTCAACTGCTCATTCGAGTGACATACGTTCAGCGCGTATTTTTTTTTGTTTGATTTTTTGCCTTTGGCTTTGATAATGGCAAACATGTTGCCAAATATTTTTCCTTATTTTTTTTTTTTTGTTTGTATCCACCGTTAACGTACATGTTAATAATGTTGTATTGCTAAAATTACAATTTGAGAAAAAAAAAATCCCTTTAGTCATGATGTTTGACTCTTATGTTTAACACGCGTCTTTTTTGACATTTTACAAAGGAGCTGTTTGTTTAGAGTTTGGTAGGAGGTTAAATATTTCTTCTTTGGGTTCAAGGTTTGTTGTATATTTATTGTGTAACGTATCATGTTTATTATTAATTCAATATTTTTTGTGGTGTAATTTTTCAAATATTGTTCAATTTAAAAATGAATATAATGACAGACAACAATACCAGACAGGAGAGAGGGGATGAATAATAAGACGAAATTGAATAAAAAGGTGGGGGCGTAAGATAAATAAGTGACTCACAAATTGAATGAAATTGAAATTTTGAAGAAAAAGAAAAAAATCTAATATCAAGCCGAGTCTAGACTTAGAGACTAGACTAGAGACTAGACTAGAGACTAGACTAGAGACTAGACTAGAGACTAGACTAGAGACTAGACTAGAGACTAGACTAGAGACTAGACTAGAGACTAGACTAGAGACTAGACTAGAGACTAGACTAGAGACTAGAAACTAGACTAAAGACTAGACTAGAGACTAGACTAGAGACTAGACTAGATACTAGATTACAGACTAGACTAGAGACTAGACTACAGACCAGATTACAGACTAGAGACTAGACTAGAGACTAGACTAGATACTAGACTAGAGACTAGACTAGAGACTAGACCTGAGACTAGACTAGAGACTAGGGACTAGACTAGAGATTAGACTAGAGACTAGACTAGATACTAGACCTGAGACTAGACTAGAGATTAGACTAGAGACTAGACTAGAGACTACACTAGAGACTAGACTAGAGATTAGACTAGAGACTAGACTAGAGACTAGACTAGAGACTAGACTAGAGATTAGACTAGAGACTACACTAGAGACTAGACTAGAGACTAGACTAGAGACTACACTAGAGACTAGACTAGAGACTAGACTAGAGACTAGACTAGAGACTATACTAGACTAGAGACTATACTAGAGACTAGATTAGATACTAGACTAGAGACTAGACTAGAGACTACACTAGATACTGCACTAGAGACTACACTAGAGACTACACTAGAGACTAGACTAGAGACTAGGCTAGAAACTAGACTAGAGACTAGTAAACTTCGCAAAAGACTACACTATAATATAAACTATTAACAATGTTAGGTTTCCACCATTTCCATTTTTGTTGCCTACTATTAGGGGCCTACTATTGCGTTTATCATATTTCTCCACTTTTAAACCATTTTGTTTAAACAATTTATTTCTATTGCATACTTTTAGTTAAGCAATTACATTTATTTCCCTCTTACTACACATAATTAGATTTTTGTGTTGTTCTTGGCTGTTTTTTTTTAATCAAATTCATCTAAAAGGCCATTGTTTTCGCTCACACACACTCGCCTACATTAAAGCAAATCATATGCTCTTTTACAACTACAAAAGCCAGCTTAATGAATGGCAGAGGACAATGTGTTTAAAGTGCGTATAAGGTGGGTAGTTTAGTGTTGTGTGGTGTTGTGTTGTAACCTAAAGAAAAATGAAATGAAATCAAGAACTCATTAAGCCAAAACGGATGCTTGTAATCACAGTTTTTTTTAAATTTTTTTTTCTTAAAAAAAATAAAAACGAAATATGCAAGAAAATGGAGGAAAAAAAGCATAAATAAACCCGCAGCTGAGAGAAGTCATGTTCATTACATTTCAAAATTTTGCAGTTTAACACAAGGAAACTGCAAACAAATAGAAATTTGTCGTTTATAGTGGTAAATGTTGAAACAAAAAAAAACGAGTATAACTCTACTTGTCGCCTACAATTATTCATTAACTTGCAAAAAAAAAAAATAAATAAAAATTTAAACAAAAAACGGAAATATATGCTAGCCTGAAATTAAAACAAAATACAAAACAAAGATATAACAGCGTCACAACGAGTAGATTTCACAGAAATAAAAACAAAGTAGAGAAATTAAAAAATATATTGTTGTATTAACTTGGCTGTCTCTGGCATACCGTAACAGACCAGATTTGCTGGCCCTGCCCTAACCTACCCTACCGCGCCTGGTCGGCTCTAAGGTGGCTGCTACAAGTCAAGAAGCATTTTAGTTGTTTTATTAAATGGAAGCAGTGTTTACCACTAATAAAACAAAAAGTCAAAAGTCCTTAAGCATTTATGAGCAGTAATGCAGCCCGATTTGCTTGCTTTCTTATAATGCAGCAGCAGCAGCAATGGCTGTTGCTGCAAAATGAAAGAATAAATGAATGAATGACTGACTGAATAAATGAAGAAGGAAGGCATGTAACAGTTAATGAGTATGAGTGTCCTGGGAGGCAGCATATTCAAAGGGTTACGACCCGTATACTGGCGGCTCATGTGAGCAATGAGCAAAAAAAAAAATAAAAACAAAAACGTAAAAAATAGTGCGACATAGTGGATTTTTGTTGAAGGCTTAAAATTTCCTTTTGCTGCCATAAAAATTAAGACTACCAAATGCGGGCAAGTGGCAAGCAAGCATTTCCGTTGTTTAGCACTCTCTTTCCCCCGCCAACAAATTACTTTACATTCATATAGACTACTTTTAGGTGGATTTTTTTTTTGTTATTTGTTAAATCACTCTTTTTAATAGCAGCCTCATAATTTAACCTAAAGCAGCCACCTTTTTTTTAGATTTCCTTTGTTTAACACAACAACAACAGCAGATATAAGAGTAGAAAAAATCCTAGGACCAAACCAGAAATTTAAAAATTGTTAAAGGCCTGGCAGTTGTCATGTGGTCACAAACATTTTGTTACCGAGCAAAACTCCTAGCTGAGTTGTATCTCACACAGATTTCCTTTTAGCTGTAAACGCAGTATCATACAAATCACACACTCACACTTTTTGTAATTATTCATTACAAAAAAATAAAAAATGCAAAAGAAACTTATGAAAAAAATGTGTATTTATATATAAAATTCATAATTACATTTACTCCGGTAATTAAAAATTATTGTAGTAGTCATCTACAACTACTTTATGGAGAAATAACAAGAAATGGCTCAAGACTGGGTTGGTAGGCAAACAATATAGGGAAACTGGCTGGTCCAGTAATATTATAGACATTCTTTTTGTTAAATTTCTTAACAAAAATATGCGTAATTTATTTATTCAAGTGGTAACTGAATTTAAGAAAAATTAAAACTAATTTGATTTGCCTGAAAGTAGGCAACATAATTTGATTTAAGAGCCCCATAACTGTAGGAAATACCTTTTGAAATTTCTAAAAAATACATTAAAAATCAGACTCGCTCACAAGAAATCTTTGTAAGACTTTAAATGAGAAAAAAAAAGATTATACTGAAACAATTTTTATTTTAAATAATTTTTATTTAAAAATTCAAAAATTTTTTTTAAATTAAAATATTTTTAAATATTTTTTTTGATAAAAATAATTTTTTTTTAAAAAATTTTTCAAAAATAATTTAAATTTTTTTTAATAATTTTTAAAAAATGTTTAAAATAATAATTTTTTTAAAAAAAATTTAAATTATTTTTATCAAAAAAAATATTTAAAATTTTTTTTTTAAATTTTCTAGTTAAAGTAAAATTTTTCTTTACAAATTATTATTAATTAAAAAAAAATATGTTTCTGCTCATTTTTTAGTTATTGTTTCAATTAAAACGAACATAATTCACATATTTATACGACCCACCAAAAGTAGGCAACACTTTTTAAACCAAAAAATCTCTAAAAATATAATTTTACTTCCATTTTACACAAAATTTAAGTCCTCTAAGATTATCAAAATATTAGACCCCCAAATGTAGGCAATACTTTCTATAACCATTACAAACTGTCAAATCCTCACTGCTGAAAGAAAAGTTAGTCGAAATTTGTATAAAAACCATAAGAAATATACGAACTGGCAGACAATAATAAACATATTTTCGAATGTTTCCTTAAATAATAGTTCAACTCAATTTTCTTTCAAAGTAAAAAAATATATATTTCTCCAATTTTTTAGTTATTGGTTTCATTTATAACGAACATAATTCACATATTTATACGACCTACCAAAAGTAGGCAACACTTTTTAAAACCGAAAAACCTTTACAAATATAATTTTGCTTCCATTTAACATAAATTTTAAGTTCTCTAAAATTAGCAGCATTTGAAACTCCTAAATATAGGCAATACTTTCTAAAACCATTACAAAAAGTCAAATCCTCTCTTTCTAACTAGGGAAATTGAGTCGAAATTTTTATAAACACCATAAGAATAATAAGGAACTGGCAGTCAATCATATATTAAAATTTTTGCAACTCACTTTTAAATAAAAATAAAAACAATATTTCTGAAAGTTTGTAAACTACCAAAAATCTTGCCCTAAACCACCTTATTTATGGCCCCCTTTGGCTAATAAATCTGCTCACTATTCTGCCATTTAAATAATTTCTTATGATTTATCAATGCTTTTAACTCAGCAACATAACACAAAGATTTACTAAACAAAAAATCTAGAAAAACGAAAAAAAATTTAAAATACTTAAGCCAAAATTTGCATAAAACCGCGTATTTGCCATGGTAACCTTGTGTCATCAAACATCGTTTGTTTGGTTTTTCTTTTACTTTCCAAACAAGAGGGTGGTGTCTTAAAGCCAATATACACCAACAAAAAAATATATATTTTAAAATGTCAATTGAATCTGTTGCTAAATATTGCGAATTCTTAAACATTATGTATGAAAGCAAATCATTTTTCCCAAATGATTAATGACTTTTTTAAGGGGTGAGAGTAAGTGCCGCCAAAGAGACTGTATTTCTTAATATATTGTAATAAGAATTTGATTAGTTTTTTTTTATTTCTAAGGAAAATGAAAAACAATGATTTTCAAATTAAATTTAAACAAGATGTTGAACATGGATTTGATATATTGATAAATGAGGGGATGTTTAATCTTTGGAATTAGTTAATAACTACATACTTCTATACTAAATACTCGGACTTAAACAAAAAACCAGATAATTTACTAAAGACTACGTCTTATTATAAAGACTACGTCTTATTATAAAGACTACGTCTTATTATAAAGACTACGTCTTATTATAAAGACTACGTCTTATTATAAAGACTACGTCTTATTATAAAGACTACGTCTTATTCTAAAGACCACGTCTTATTATAAAGACTACGTCTTATTGCTCGTAAAGACTAAGTCTAATTGTAAAGACTACGTCATATTGTAAAGACTACGTCATATCGTAAAGACTACGTCGTATTGTATAGACTACGTCTTATTGTAAAGACCACGTCTTATTCTAAAGACCACGTCTTATTATAAAGACTACTTCTTACTCTAAAGACTACGTCCTACTCTAAAGACTACGTCTTACTCTAAAGACTACGTCTTATTCTAAAGAATACGTATTATTCTAAAGAATAAGTCTTTTTCTAAAGACTACGTCTTGTACTAAGGACTACGTCTTGTACTAAGGACTACGTTTTATTCTAAAGACCACGTCTTATTGTAAAGACCACGTCTTATTCAAAAGACTATTTCTTGTTCTAAAGAATATGTCTTGTTCTAAGACTACGTCTTATTCTAAAAGATTGCGATTCTAACGACTACCTCCCAATAACTATGCTACAGTTTTAAAATTCAATCTTGAAGTATTTTCCCCCCTTAAAGTAGGCAATAATATTAATTTCTAAAGTATTAAATGAATACGTGTTCTGTTTTAATCATTTACCCTTAAAATCAACCGCATTATTTGCTAATATCGATGAAAAACTTCTATATTTCCCTTAATTTTTAAGAAAAACTAAAGCATTTACATTTTTTCAGTAATTTCTCTTACAATTGACGCTTGTCATTTCATATGGCAATATCATCTATCTCATCTCAAAATGTTAAGCATCTTGTAATGTCCTTTAATCAATTAATTTGTTTTTCCAACTCCTTGCATAATCACACACAGACAAACAGCATACTCCTCATTTCACTTTAACAACATCAACTGGCCATGTACTGCCATATACCCCGAAAACGAAACCTTAAACTTAATCTCATACAATGATGCTTATTGTGTCTGACAGTTTGCTACCAAAAAAAACAAAAAAACGAGCAAGAAAAACACTGTGAAATGTACCCATCTCCTTAAATCCTTGTACAGACACACCCATGGCAAAGCAGGACACAGCAAGAAGTACAGGAAACCTTAGCATACTATAAACTAAAGTACATGATGAAGTAAATGATACAAAGACATGCTTGAGCTTCATTGCTTCTTTACCAAAATTAAGAATTCCTACGGAGTTTCTTGAGAGCAAAAAAAAAATACATAAACAACAACTTGAATTAACAATCAATTGTCATTTGAACTTCGAGTTGTTCTTTTTTTTCTTTAAGAGTTTGTGTTCTTTTTTATATTAATGTTGGTTGTAAGAAATCGGATACAATAAGATGTCCTTTACAATGGTCTGTCTATTATTGTCAAGTGTTTTTACAAATGATTTGTAGACTTTTGACAGTTTTTTTGTTGTCTTGTAGTGCTTGCTATTTTAGACCCTGTTTGTGGACATAGAAAAAAAGAGGTGTTAGAATTTCTATTGTGTACCTTAAGATATGCTAAGAAATTTTATTAAAATTTTTTATGTAGTTTACTTTAAGGATGCCAAACAAGGCAAAATAATAAAATTTCGAATTTATTTAAAATGAATTTAAATATTAAATTTGTTATTAAGGAATCGTCTTGTACTAAAGACTAGGTCTTGTACTAAAGACTACGTCTTGTACTAAAGACTACGTCTTGTACTAAAGACTACGTCTTGTACTAAAGACTACGTCTTGTACTAAAGACTACGTCTTGTACTAAAGACTACGTCTTGTACTAAAGACTACGTCTTGTACTAAAGACTACGTCTTGTACTAAAGACTACGTCTTGTACTAAAGACTACGTCTTGTACTAAAGACTACGTCTTGTACTAAAGACTACGTCTTGTACTAAAGACTACGTCTTGTACTAAAGACTACGTCTTGTACTAAGGACTACGGCTTGTACTAAAGACTACGTCTTGTACTAAAGACTACGTCTTGTACTAAAGACTACGTCTTGTACTAAAGACTACGTCTTGTACTAAAGACTACGTCTTGTACTAAAGACTACGTCTTGTACTAAAGACTACGTCTTGTACTAAAGACTACGTCTTGTACTAAAGACTACGTCTTGTACTAAAGACTACGTCTTGTACTAAAGACTACGTCTTGTACTAAGGACTACGGCTTGTACTAAAGACTACGTCTTGTACTAAAGACTACGTCTTGTACTAAAGACTACGTCTTGAACTAAAGACTACATCTTGTTCTAAAGTCTACGTCTTGTACTAAAGACTACGTCTTGTACTAAAGACTACGTCTTGTACTAAAGACTACGTCTTGTACTAAAGACTGTTCTAAATCCTTTTTCTAGTACTAAAGACTAGGTCTTGTACTAATCCTTTTTATGTTACCTTTTTTTATTTTCAAGACTTACATTCCATTAGTATTTTTCACCCACTTAAAGTAATTTTATTGCGAAAATAAAATCCTATAATTCAATTTTCTTTAAGCGTTATTTCCAACACTTTATGCTTTATTGCCTACGACAAACAAATCTCTCTAAAACACACTTCCTTCCTGATTTTCCCTTAAAAAAACAGTAAAAAATCAAATAAAATCAGCCACAAAAAAAAATATCTGCAAAAATAACACATGTTTTTTTTGGCTTAAAAATATACTTCCTGATCAAACAATAAAACTAGCAAAAGTATCAAATTACACCCTTAAAACATACATTTTTAACTTGAAATATATTTTTTTGTTGTGTTGGCCTTAAAATATACCCCACATTGAAAGCGCCTCGAGATGTATGCTTTATGTATGCTGTCAATGTCCGCCTAAAAATATGTAACAAATAAATTGACAAGTGTCATTTCAAACGAAAACAAATAATACACCACATTTAACAATATTTTCTTTTTATATTTATTTATTTATTTGTGTAAGTTTAGCTATTTATTTGTTTGTTTTGTAAAATGTTGCTGGTAACTTGTTAATTACCTTGTTGCTGTAAGACTTTAAGACTAATTATTCACCTTCGAATATTGGCCATTTATCTACTGGCTATATGACTGTTTGGCTCTATTATTCAACACAAATTTTTCATGGTTACCCTCTTGTATTTAAGGCAAATTACTCAAAGGAATTTCCTTTTACCAACATTTTTTTCTTTACAGCAGCTTGCTTCCTTATGAATGTATTGAAATGCTTTTGCTGTTCGTTGGCTGGTTTTATAGAACCCAAAAGATTAATTAACTGTGTATGTATGTCTTCTCTAATGTAAGACACCCTCCTCTTGGGTAGTTAATTTTTTGTTTTTCCTTTCATTGTCTTGGGTCCAAAATTAATTGTTAGTTATTCAAAGACATTTTTTCTTATTTTCTTGTTTAAACAACATGTTGGTTGGAATAGATTTTTATAAATGTTTTCTTTTCTATTTTGACATTTGTAGTCAAAGTCAATAAGTAAATAAATGTAGATAATTACACACAAGTAAAATAAATAAACACTGTCAATGAAAAATTGTATTAAGATTTTGTATGGTATAGAAAGAAATTAAATAAATTGTAGCATACTTTTAAGGGGAAACCCAAAAAAAGAAAGAAAACATTAAATAATTGTTGTTAATAAAGGAATTAGCTAAATTCTATTAACATCAAGATATTAAAATTAAAGTAGTGCTTCATTCTAGAGATATAGAAATTGTAGCATACTTTTGGGATAAATTAAAAAAATTTTAGTAAAATTAATACTTTAAAACAGAGGTGCCCACAAGTTCCTTATGGAAGAGTAAACACCAATACATTTAAAGAAAAGCTACTTTTTATTCAATATTTGTTGTTGCTAAAACCAATTCATACAAAGAAAAAAGAAAAAAAAACTCACTTTCAACACACACATTTTTAAAATATCATACGATAAACAAAAACAAAATCTACAATGTAGATTCTACATGGATGATCGCAGTCGTCAATGTTTACCATCAAAGCATACGAAATTGTTGTTGCTTTCAACATGCGTGTATTCAGTGAAGAACGACAAAAAAAAATAATAAGACAAAGTTGTTTGTGTATTTTGTATTGCTAGTGCTGAGTGCTCTAGTGAGTATACAAAACACACAGCCTATAGCTAAGAGCAATTACAAAAACAAAAGAGTACCAAGAGTATAGGGCTTGGGCATGACTGCTTTAAAATATTTAGTACAAATAAGATATTTAATATAATGATAATAATTTGTTTTGTTTCTTTTTTCCAGCATAAAATCTTCGATTAAAATCATGGGTAAGTGAATAATATTTTCTATATTACTCAAGCTATTATATTAAATTGTTTACCAATTATTTTAAGGCTAAAGCCTACATTTAGGCTAAACCAAGATTTTCTCATAAAACTTGTATAATGCTAGTACATATTTTACATATTTTTTATATAAATTGCAAGAAATTAAGGCCATAAAAAGTACCTTTTGATGTGGTAGAAGAAGTTTTTCAAATAGTAGTAAAAAGTTTTTTTCAAAAATTAGTCTAAATATGTTTTTTCAAATAGTAGTACAAAAAATATATTTTTCAGGAAGTAGTAAAAAAATAGAAACAAATTTTGTCAAAAAGTAGCGAAAAATATTATTTTTAAAAAGTTGTAAAAAAAGTTTTTCAAATACAAAATGAAAAGCACTTTTTTGGCAAATTAATAAAAAGTACTTTTACTCTTAAAAAGTAGTAAAAAAGTATTGCGTAAAAATTAAATTTCAAAAAAGTAAAAAAGTCATATTTTTAAAAAGTAGTAAAAAAAGTACTTTTTCAAAAAGTTATAAAAAGAGTAGTAAAAAATACTTTTCTAAAATGTAAAAAATTACTTTTTCAAAAAGTTGTAAAAAAGTACTTTTCTAAAAGGTATAAGGAGATACATTTTTTAAAAGTAGTAAAAAAAATTTGTTTCAAAAAGTTGCAAAAAAGAATAGTATAAAAATATTTTTCTAAAAGGTAAAAAAAAATTACTTAAAAAAGAATTTTTTAAAAAAACATAAAAAAAGTAGTAAAAAATTTACTTTTCGTAAAGATGTAATATCGTAAATTAGCAAAAAGTACTTTTTAAAAGTAGTAAAAAATTTCTTTTTTAAAAAGTAGTAAAAAAGTACTTTTTTAAAAAATAGTAAAAAAGTACTTTTTTAAAAAATAGTAAAAAAGTACTTTTTTAAAAAGTAGTAAAAAAGTACTTTTTTAAAAATAGTAAAAAAGTACTTTTTTAAAATGTAGTAAAAAGTACTTTTTTAAAAAGTAGTAAAAAAGTACTTTTTTAAAAAGTAGTAAAAAAGTACTTTTTTAAAAAGTAGTAGAAAAGTACTTTTTTAAAAAGTAGTAGAAAAGTACTTTTTTAAAAAGTAGTAGTCAACATTTTTTCTAAATGTGAATAGTATTTTCTTAAAAATGCTGAAAAAGTAAAACAGTACTTTTTTAAAAAGTAGAAAAAAGGTACTTTTTTAAAAAGTAGTAAAAAACTACTTTTTTAATAAGTAGTAAAAAAAGTACTTTTTTAAAAAGTAGTAAAAAAGTATTTTTTTAAAAAGTAGTACTTTTTTAAAAAGTAGTAGTCAAAATTTTTTCAAAATGTGAATAGTATTTTCTTAAAAATGCTGAAAAAGTACTTTTTTAAAAAGTAGTAAAAAAGTACTTTTTTAAAAAGTAGTAAAAGTACTTTTTTAAAAATTAGTAAAAAAGTACTTTTTTAAAAAGTAGTAGTCAACATTTTTTCAAAATGTGAATAGTATTTTCTTAAAAATGTTGAAAAAGTACTTTTTGAAAAAGTTGTAAATAAGTACTTTATAAGTAGTAGTAAAAAAGTACTTTTTTAAAAAAATAATAAAAAGGTACTTTTTTGAAAAGTTGTAAAAAGATATTTTTAAAAAAATTATTTGTTTAAAAAAGTACTTTTTCCAAAAAGTATTTGTTAATTAGTTAATTGTACTGTAAAGGTAGTAAAAAAATACTTTTTTAAAAATAGTAAAAAAGTTCTTTCTTTAAAAGTAGTAAAAAATTTAATTTTTCAAAATGTTAAAAATAAAATTTTTTAAAAAGTAGTAAAAAAGTACTTTTTCAAAAAAGAATAAAAAAATATTTTTTTAGCATTTTTTATGTTTGGCTCTTTCAAGGTCTAAATAAGAAAATTAACACATCTTCTTATAATTTTGTAGTGACCTCAAGCTCAACATTTTTTCAAAGCGTAGTCAATAGTATTTCATTAAAAATTTTGAAAAAGTACTTTTTCATAAAGTTGTAAAAAAGTACTTTTTCAAATTTAAATGAAAAAACACTTTTTTGATAACGTATTCAAAAGTACTTTTTTCAAAACCTTGTAAAAAAATACTTTTTTAAAAAGTAGTAAAAAGGTACTTTTTTAAAAAATAGTAAAAAAGTAGTAAAAAAGTTCTTTCTTAAAAAGTATTAAAAAAGTACTTTTTTTGAAAAGTAATAAAAAAGTAGAATAAAATTGCATTTTAAAATATACTTTCACTTTGGATTTATTTGACTTTATTTGGGCATTAATTTTTATCAAAAACTTTTAATGTTTTTAGGGTGTGATAGCCTCTGTAGTAGGAGCAGTAGTAGTGGTGGTGGTGGTACTATTGCCATTTCTACAGCCTCCTCCTCCTCTACCGCGGTGTGGAGCATTTTCCAAATACTTAAATCCAGTCCCAACAGCTTGATCCATAAGCAAGGTATTGGCAAACTAAACAAACATAATTAAATATAAAAGAAAATAATTATTTTGAATATTAAACAATAAAACTCACCACTAATCCCCAACACATTACAATCAAATAGACAATAATCAAAAATTTCATGATTTCCAACGCGAAATGTGAAAACTAAACTAACATTTTATTCACAGTACAAGTTAAATAAATGCGGAAATTTCTATAGCTATGGATTAGAATAGTAATTGTTCTAATGATTTAATTGCAATAATAAATTAATTAAATAAGTTCAAAAATCACTAATGCATAAAATTCTAATGAAATCACTCACACAAAAGCCAGCAATTAAATTATTAAATTGTTTAGAAACTGATTGCTGCATCTCTCCACCTAACTTTTTTTTGCGTATTGTGTTGTGGCTGTAAAGTGTCATAAATCATAAACAAATCAATTTACCAAAAACAATTTGTTATCGATAGAGCCTAAGCCCTCTCTCTGTAAGTAGTCTGCTTATTGTAAACCTTTATGTGTGCCCTCTCCCAATGACTAGAGTGGCAACATGAACATAAACGACAATGTGTAATAATCCCAGCAAACAATTCAATAAATCACCTACACTGCCCTCAAAATGTGCACGCACTCAATCCCTTTTGATTTTTCTAACCCCTAAAAATATGCTGCACTAAATGCAACTGTTTTAGCAAACCAATGAAGCATTGCAAATTCGACTGTTTTCCTGGCAACAGCCAGCAACAATAATAACAGAAAAACATAATTCAAATTCAAAAATCATTTGAAATTGCAACATTTACTCACACTTTAAAAATTAGAGACCTAGAGACAGACACATTGTGTGCAAGTATGTTAAACAATGCAATAACAAGTTAAACATAAATCTTTTATCCTTGCAACAAAACAATAATACACACTCACTCACTACACTACACTTCTTACTACAGTGATATCAATTCCTAAGATTTACTATAGAAAACTGCCCTCCCTGCTAAAGGGGTAGGAGAGTGCATGAAGTGTCCTTGCATATGTACTTAATAATTCTCTCATACTGTACAAACACTCTTACATATGGAAAATTATGCTTAAGCTGGTAATCTGTGATTTTCAAAATTGTTTCACAAAGTGCGATAAATCAATAAAGTACCAATAAGTCGTGGTGTCAAAGATATATTGGGTTAAAGAATGATGGAGAAATTTACAATAATAGAAAAGAGTCAGGAGCGCAGTTTTAGGGGAACCTAATAAAGCATTATTTATAGATAGAAGTCATTAAAGATGTACTAAGATTTAAAGAAAAACATTTATTTTTACTACTTTTTCTTAAGAACGGTACTTTTTATTTCCCTTACAAATGTAATTTTGGGAAAAATTAAAAAATAAAATTCTTTTTGAAAAAGCACTTTTTTACTATTTTTTGATATAGTATCAATTTTACTACTTTTTTGCTGATTTTTAAAATAGTACTTTTTACTACTTTTTGAAAAGTACTTTTTACTACTTTTTTTAAAAAAAAAAAAATTACTTTTGGAAAAGTAGCATTTTTACTACGTATTGGAAACAGTATTTTTTTACCATTATTTAAGAAATATATATTTTTACTACCTTTTTTAAATGAAAATTTTTTTCTACTTTTTGATACAGTACATATAGTCTTTTCACTACATTTTGAAAAAGAGTTAATTTTTACTACATAATGGAAAAGCCTTTTTTACCACTATTTAAAAAAAATATTTTTACTACTCTTTCGAAATGAACATTTTAAAAGTTTTTTACTACTTTTTGATAAAGAAGTTTTTTTACTAAATTCTGAAATTTTTAAAAAAATTTGAAAATTTTTTACTACTTTTTGAAAAAGTACTTTTTTACTACTTTCTAAAAAGTACTAAGTAGTAAAACTTTTTGAAACACACACTTTTTTAATACTATCTGAAATATAACTTTTTTTACTACTTTTTGAATAATTATATTTTTATGTCGATCCAGCCATTGTGAAAAAGTACTTTTTAATAGATTTTTTAAAAGTACTTTCTTACTACATTTTAAAATTATAGTTTTACTTTTAGGAAAAAAATATTTTTTCAAAGCATTTTATCAGGATATTAATGCTTTACCATTATTACAATCGATCATATTCGAAATAGTCATTATCTTCCGTAATTTTATCCTTGTTGCAATTTCCAATGTCAGCAATGCTGATGCCACCATTTTCCATCCATAATTGAACTTATGCAAGTGTATCGTCTTCCGCTCAGAAAATTTTACTTTTTAGAGCGGCACGTTGACGTTGAAATTCGGTTAACTTAGCCGAGCGATTACCATTTACGCGAGTTAACTTTTTCCAGATTCTACTGTATTTAAAAAACTAAATTTTTTTACTACTTTTTAATATTTTTTACTACTAACTTATGTAAGAAAATTATACGTTTTTGGATTTTGAAAATAACTTTTTACTACTTTTTAAAAGAGATCTATTTACTACTTTTTAAATTTTTTTATAATTTTTTTTTTGATTTTGTAGTACTTTTTGCTAGATTTTGAAAATAACTTTTTACTACTTTTTTAAAAAAGTAGTTTTTTACTACTTTTTGCTAGATTTTGAAAATAACTTTTACTACTTTTTAAAAAAGTAGTTTTTTACTACCTTTAAAAATGTAGCTTTTTAAGACTTTTTTAAAAAAGTAGTTTTTTACTACTTTTGAAAAATTAGTTTTTTACTATTTTTAAAAAATTAGTTTTTTACTACTTTTTAAAAATGTAGCTTTTGCTAGATTTTGAAAATGACTTTTTACTACTTTTTAAAAAGTAGTTTTTTACTACTTTCTAAAAAATTAGTTTTTTATTACTTTTTAAAAAAGGTTTTTTTTTACTACTTTTTTAAAAGTAGTTTTTTACTACTTTTTAAAAAAAACTGTTTTTACTACTTTTTAAAAAAGTACTTTTTTACTACTTTTTAAAAAAGTACTTTTTTACTACTTTTTAAAAAAGTACTTTTTTACTACTTTTTAAAAAATAGTTTTTACTACTTTTTAGAAAAGTAGTTTTTTACTACTTTTTAAAAAAGTATTTTTTACTACTTTTTAAAATAGTATTTTTTACTACTTTTTAAAAAAGTATTTTTTACTACTTTTTAAAAAAGCAGTTTTTACTACTTTTTAAAAAAGTACTTTTACTACTTTTTAAAAAAGTAACTTTTTCCACTTTTTAAAAATGTGGCTTTTATTACCTTTTTAAAAACCAGCTTTTACTACTTTTTTAATAATTTAATTATTTTAATAATTAATAATTTAATTTAATAATTTTTTTATACTTTTCGAAAAAGTACTTTTTTTTAATTTTTACTACGTATTGAATAAACATTTTTAGATTTTGAAACGAACTTTTTATACTATTTACTACTTTTTAGAAAAGTAGTTTTTTACTACTTTTAAAAAAAAGTATTTTTTACTACTTTTTAAAAAAGTAACTTTTTCCACTTTTTTTTTAGATTTTGAAACGAACTTTTTATACTATTTCAAAAAAAAAATTTTTTTGACCCCTTTTCTTGAATTTTCTTAAGCTCCTTCCTAGTCTTTATGCTGCTCCCATTAATTCTTCTATGCACGAATGCAAATGCAAGACGACATTTACAAACTTGAAAATGCAAATTTTGCAAAAGGATGCGCCGGCCAACTCAAATGTGAACTAAGCAAACAAACACACAGCCACTGGCTACTTTTGGGCAAGCAGAAGGCTGCTGCACAATTCAAAAACAAACATCAACAACATATTTCAGACAATTTTCAATTGAATTCTAAATCAATCAGATTGAGACGATGACATTTGGAAAACAAGAACTTTCGGTTTGTTAATCTCAAGTAAAGCAGAGCAAAAAGATGTGGGTGGAGGAGCAGGGGGAGGGAGCGTTTTAACAAAGGGTTAGAGTAGGAAGTCTTCTAATGGCAAAAGGTTATAAGATATTAGATCATAAATCTTTAGAATGATTATGAATCCTTTAAACCATAGACAAAACAAACAACAATGTTGCAACAAATGCATGCATGTTGCTGCTGTTGCTGCTGTAACGGAAATATGGGCTAATATGAATTGATTTTGATATATTAATGGCTAAAAAGACTAAAGACTACAAATTACAATATTTCAAATTTGAATTTGAATTTTCTTTGGCATAAATAAATTTTAAACACAGGCAGTTTAAAGGATTTACATTTGCTTATTGTGTATGCAGGGGAGTGTGTGTGTTTGTGTTTCTGTTCAATTGTAATAAAGGAATCTAGAAATTTATCTCTGCTAATATACAATATTGACCATTTGCAAACACACTTACAAAATATTTATTTATGTTGCTTGTATGTTGTAGCTCTTAGACCTTTTCCTCTACAAATACTTGATAAATATATGCAAGAAGATGTTAAGGATTTACTCTTCCTTTGGTTTTACCCTCAGCCATGACCTTATTCTATGCCTAAGTTTAGGTTTGTGTGTAAATTTTGTCACATTTCGAAATAGAATTTTGAAATTATGAAAATTTATGTGCGGAAAGGATTGGAAAATAAATTTTCTTCTTCGAAACGTACGTAATATATTGGTTAGAAAATTGTTTTTGCTGTTGAGCGTAGACACTTGAAACAGGATGTCCTGATACATTTATTTTGCAAAATGCATCTCTATCTCTTAAATGTCCTTGTAGCTGTGTATTGTGTTTGATGGAAGAAAATCCGATTTATTTATTGTTGTGTTCTTTTTTGCTGTTGTTTGTTCTAACTTGTGTCATTTTCCAAATATGTAATTCTAATTAAAATTATACCATTATTCGTGCTATAATGGAATAATTTATTTAATAAAGTTTTTAAACAAATTACAGGTAATAAACAGGAAGACAATAAAGCTTAACGATATAAAGCATCTGAAGGAAATGTCAAGAATTAAAGAAAATTAAAGTTCGAAGATGCAATTAATATTGCAATAGAATTTAAAGAGAAATTTAGCTAAATTTCATATTTATCAAACTTTAGGTTCGAAGGACCATAAGGACGTTTAGCTGAATGTACAATTCCTTAATTATAAGAACCATTTTTTGAGTAATGGTGCTTCGTTGCTCTTTCGAGCCGACTACTATGTAGTCTTATTGACATATCTTTGGTTCGTAGGACCAACAGCAAAATCGTGTATAGTCCGAAGGACCATTTCAAATACATAAGTTAATATTTAAATGAACAATTATATATATAGTGGTATATCCATTTTAATCACACCATATGTGATATTTGACTTTATTCTAACCTCAACCTATCTCTTATCAAACATAATAAATTATAACATAATTAAAATTATGTCATTTTACAAAAAACATTACTTTCATTTTCATAATTTGTTTGACCATCTTTTTAGTTGATAAATTTTATTAACAATAAATAAGAATTTATCAAAAATTAGTCAAAATCATCTATTATTTAACCCTCTAAAACTTATACACACCCTCTTCATTAGAAATGTTCTTTCATTGCTCAAACACACCAAATAATCCGCTTAATAATTTTTACCTTAAAACATTAATTTCAAAGTAAATTTTGTGTTTTATTTTCTGCCTACGTCCGTCCCTCTGTGTTAGTTGCTTTAGTTACTCTATTGTGTGTGTATGAATGAAAATGTAAGTTAAATGAAGTCCATTTTAACTGATGACGCCTAAAATTTAATTACCAGTGTCATAATAATATAATTGAGCATTATGACACGCATCAAATAGTGTTACGGACACAGTTACTTACTTAGAACAGTGGTGTGATGTGGCACAGAGTATTGTATTGTATTCTATACACAATATTTGTATGTCTATTTTATAATAAAGTGTTGTATGTATAGTACGGCATAGACCACAAAATAGTGACAATGACTAAATACCCATCAAACTTAAAAACTCAAAGGGTGGTGAACAATAACAAATAGAGTTAAATAGGAAATTTAAATACAGTTAGCGCTCGAAGAGCAGGGAAGTTAGAGTAATGGATAAAAAAAGGAATGAATATATTAAGTCTCTAGTCCAGTCTAGTATCTAGCCCATTCTAGTCTCCAGTCTAGTCTCCGGTCTATTCTCTAGTCTAGTCTCCATTCTAATATCTATTATAGTCTCTAGTCTAGTCTCCAGTCTACTCTCCAGTCTAGTTTCAAGTCTAGTCTCCAGTCTAGTCTCCAGGGTAGTCTTAAGTCTAGTCTCCAGTCTAGTCAAGTGTAGTCTCAAGTCTAGTCTTTAGTCTAGTCTCTAGTCTAGTCTCTAGTCTAGTCTCTAGTCTAGTCTCTAGTCTAGTCTCTAGTCTAGTCTCTAGTCTAGTCTCTAGTCTAGTCTCTAGTCTAGTCTCTAGTCTAGTCTCTAGTCTAGTCTCTAGTCTAGTCTCTTGTCTAGTCTCTAGTCTAGTCTCTAGTCTAGTCTCTAGTGTAGTCTCTAGTCTAGTCTCTAGTGTAGTCTATAGTGTAGTCTCTAGTCTAGTCTCTAGTCTAGTCTCTAGTCTAGTCTCTAGTGTAGTCTATAGTGTAGTCTCTAGTCTAATCTCTAGTCTAGTCTCTAGTCTAGTCTCTAGTCTAGTCTCTAGTCTAGTCTCTAGTCTAGTCTCTAGTCTAGTCTCTAGTCTAGTCTCTAGTCTAGTCTCTAGTCTAGTCTCTAGTCTAGTCTCTAGTCTAGTCTCTAGTCTAGTCTCTAGTCTAGTCTCTAGTCTAGTCTCTAGTCTAGTCTCTAGTCTAGTCTCTAGTCTAGTCTCTAGTCTAGTCTCTAGTCTAGTCTCTAGTCTAGTCTCTAGTGTAGTCTATAGTGTAGTCTCTAGTCTAATCTCTAGTCTAGTCTAGTCTCTAGTCTAGTCTCTAGTCTAGTCTCTAGTCTAGTCTCTAGTCTAGTCTCTAGTCTAGTCTCTAGTCTAGTCTCTAGTCTAGTCTCTAGTCTAGTCTCTAGTCTAGTCTCTAGTCTAGTCTCTAGTCTAGTCTCTAGTCTAGTCTCTAGTCTAGTCTCTAGTCTAGTCTCTAGTCTAGTCTCTAGTCTAGTCTCTAGTCTAGTCTCTAGTCTAGTCTCTAGTCTAGTCTCTAGTCTAGTCTCTAGTCTAGTCTCTAGTCTAGTCTCTAGTCTAGTCTCTAGTCTAGTCTCTAGTCTAGTCTCTAGTCTAGTCTCTAGTCTAGTCTATAGTCTAGTCTATAGTCTAGTCTCTAGTCTAGTCTCTAGTCTAGTATCTAGTCTAGTCTCTAGTCTAGTCTCTAGTCTAGTCTCTATTCTAATCTCTATTCTAGTCTCTAGTCTAGTCTCTAGTCTAGTCTCTAGTCTAGTCTCTAGTCTAGTCTCTATTCTAATCTCTATTCTAGTCTCTAGTCTAGTCTCTAGTCTAGTCTCTAGTCTAGTCTCTAGTCTAGTCTCTAGTTTAGTCTCCAGTCTAGTCTCCAGTCTTGTCTCAAGTCTAGTCTCAAGTCTAGTCTCTAGTTTAGTTTCTATTAAGTCTCTAGTCTAGTCTGGTTTAGTCTCTAGTTAAGTCTCCAGTCTAGTTTCTATTAAGTCTCTAGTCTAGTCTGGTTTCGTCTACATTTTACCAGGGCTGACTGTTTGTTTTCCCAAGTTTAGTTGACTGTTGCTAGAAGC
The DNA here is from genome assembly GCF_958450345.1 of Calliphora vicina. Classification (NCBI taxonomy): domain Eukaryota; kingdom Metazoa; phylum Arthropoda; class Insecta; order Diptera; family Calliphoridae; genus Calliphora; species Calliphora vicina. Next base: position 120,726,891 of record NC_088783.1, read on the forward strand.
TTATTACATATTTAGTATCATGTGTCAGAAATGCATATAAATATAAATTAGTTAAAAATTAATTGTCATCATGCACGCATTGTGTTGCCCAAAAACATGAAAAAAAAGAGTGAAAATGAAAGCAATTTTCCATTAAATACCGGTACGCAGCTCTCAAAACAATTATTAACGAAATGTTGACACAATGCCAGTAATCATTCAGGCAAGAACTTGAAAATATAATGACAAAAATAAGGAAAGGGACATTAAAACGAGAAAAGGACATAATTCTGGTATGCGTTTTTAATCGGATAAAATTCATAATTATTGTTATTACTGTCATTTGTTTGTTTTGTTGCCTCTCTATTCATTTATTTGTTTAAGAGAGGTCTTCAGTTTTCCACCTATTCTATTTGCGTGTTAATTTCCATTATGATGAGTTATCTTTAGTTAATGTTTAGATCCTTAGAAGTTGTAATAAAAAACTATGATTTTTCTGGTTTTATTTTTTTAGGCTAAATTAAATAATTAAAATTCCGCTCCTTAATTTGCATCATTAATAATAATGCTGACTATGTTTATGATGATGTTGAGGTGATGTGTTGTTGGTGATAAGTGGTTAACAGAAATCTGTCAGGGGTTTAAAATTTGGGGGTAACAGCCTAAAAGCTTAGCCAGGAGTAGTAAAAGCAATAAAGATAAGATGATAATAATTTTTATTAAGAATTCTGTACAAAATAATGCTTAAAAATAATTAGAAATAGTAATAATTGCTTTAAGTAGTAAAATAAATAGGAGAAGTTTGTATAAAAACCTGCTTTAATGAATCTATTTTTAATGCCCAGCCCTTGAGTTTGAATCCCCTAATATTGCAACTAATTTTGTCTCTAATATTTTGAGATCCCCTAATATTTTTAAAGCAAGAGTTTATAAGCAAGAGAATCAAACAATATGTGTAAATAATCATTGCATACTTTTGGGTGTGCAAAATTGAATTTCTTTGAATCAGTATGAACGTTTGGCAAAGAAACGCAAAAAATCTTTAAATCTTTTTTTCACAAAACAAACCACAAAATTATACCACACATGCCACCAGTAACATTTACACCCAACAAATGTTGGCTGGTTTGAAGGCAAAGTGAAGTAGAAGCGACACCAGGAAGACGCAACAAACTGGCAACAAGGATAAAAAAAGAGGAAAATGCTTTATTTAAATGCAGCGTAACGTAAGATGTGCAATACATATCAACCTGTTTATGAATGACACAAAGTAAATCACATTCTCAGACATACATACAGTCAGCTACAAAAGTTTACCTATAACACTTAGTTACACATATAAAATAAAGGGTTGAGGTGAGGTTGGAAACATGTAAGATGACAAGGAATAAAGGATTTTTTGTTACAGGAACGGCAGTTTGTGTGTGCTGGAAGATGAGAGTGCTGGTTATGATGGTGACAAATACTTGCGCATTATTAAATGTGCAACAAAACGGATGATGGATTTTTTTCTAACAGCAGCAGCACCAGCTCGAATTCAAAAAAAAATCTTGTATTTTTTTTTTTTGTTTAGCAGAGAAAAAATGTTTTATATTTTTCCCATATTCGTTTATTTTTGTTGTTGTGGCAAAAAGAAAATCATTGCGCATCGTTTGATTTGCAAAATTGCAAAAAAAAAACAAACATTTTCTATACCATATTTTAGCTGCTAAAACTGCCACAGAATTCATTGCACTTCTTGCGGCTGCCAGGCATAAAATGTGCAGCTAAACTTTATAAGATTTTTCGAGTAGAGTGTGTGGCAGGCTGTTCTATGTTAGAAGGACACACCAGAGCTTGAACGGTTAAATCGAAAACGTTGCTAAATCTGTTATTCAAACACCAGCTTATTAATTATTTCCATAATTATGCATTTTCAAGTATTGCCTTTACAAATCCTTTTCTATTACTACATATTTATTTTAACATATGCTGCTAAAAATCTGTGTTTGTTTTTGTAGTTTTAACACATTGTAAATCTAAGAGTGTTTGCAAATTTTTATTTATAAAATAAATTAACAAATTACCAACATGTTTTTTATATCAGGCTAATAAATACCTGACATACATGCCATGTATGTTTGGTATGGCCTCTTTTGCTAGTAGCTGATGTCAAGTGTTGAGCCAACTTTACAGCTGAGAAGGCTTTGGAGTTGTGCTTGTGTTACAGGATAATTGAAAATGGCTCTTAAATGTAAAATAAAGTAAATGACAAGCTGTCTAGGAATTTAGAGATTGTTTAATTTCTAACTTCAATTAACAGCATAATTTTCAGCGGCTAATATTCAAATTAAAACAAAAAAACTAATTCAAAAATCTGTTCATCAAACTCGTTCGATGATTAGGTACACATGAGGAAACGAAATTTTAACATAAATTCCTATTTTCATTAGTTTAAGAAAATTAGAAAAACTCAACTTCCCCACCAATTTCGTTTTTTTTTTAAGTAAAAATCTTGTTTATATATGTTCCATAATTATTTAATTTTTACAAACTGTTTTTTAAAATAAAATTTTATTTTTTTTTTCAAAAAAAATTTATAAAAATTTCTTAAAAAAAAATTGGTTGAAAAATTTATCTAAAAATTGTTGTATTATTTTTTTAAAGTTTAATAAAAAAAAATTGAGAAAAATTTTTCCCGCAATTTCACTTTTTTATAAATTTTCTCCTTTAAATAAAAATCAACTTCCCCACCAATTTCACTAATTTTTTCTAGCAAAACATTTATTTTTACATTTAACTATATAAATATTTAAGAAATTTATTTTTGACAAATTTTGATTTTATAAAAAGCTTTTATGGATTAAAAAAAAAATTTTTTTTTTCTTAAATTTTGAAAAATATTTTTTTAAAAAAGAAGTTTGGTTGAAAATTTTTTTATGTAAAATATATTTTTTAGAACTATTTTTGGTAAAAAAAAAAATTTATGTAAAAAAACATTTTTTTAAATTTTGAAAAATATTTTAATTTTGATTGATTGAAAATTTGTTTATGTAAAACATTTCTAGAACTAATTTTGGTAAAAAAAATTGTTGTAGGTAAAAAAAAACTTTTGGTAAAATATATGCTTTCATTCATTCATTATAAAAAACTATTAAACACCTTCAATTTTAATAAAATTTTATTAGGAACTTCCATAATATATTTTTTGACGAAGACGAAAAAGTTTGTAAACCAGTTTAGTGCAGCTTTTTCGATTTTTTAAATAATTTTTAAAACTTCAACAAAATGAATCATTCAACAATTTAAAAAGTATTTTTTTATGAAACAATTTATTTAGCTGAATAAAATTCTCTTAAAGAAATTTTCATATTTTAGCTTCATTCGTTCATTTTGCAGCATTAAGGAAATTTTATCCAGAACAACGTTATTAAAACTCCATATCATCCTCATTCATATAATCCAAGTCACTGTTAACTACAGCCAAAATAATTGAATGTATTTATAACTCCAGTTTTATAACCATATAAATTATTATACTCACCATCAAACTCCTTCATCTTTTGCTGAAAATCCTCAAACATTTTCTGCAATTTATCCATTTCATCATACTCTAACCATTCTGCCACTGGCAGGGAGTGCTTAAATTTAAAAAATAAAATTTTTAATTTTTTTATTTGTTTCATTTTTTATTTCAAACTCACTATTAAATTCATTAGTATTATTATAGTTAAACCACCAACTAATACTTTCAATAACATTGTTTCCAATTTAAATTTTTTTTAAAAATATTTCTGCTATCATTCATATTTGTAAATATTTTTTTAACTTTTATACTTAAAGATAAGAATCAAATAATGTTTGTGCACATTTTATGGCTCATTAAAGCCAGCCAAAAAAAATTTAAATTGGTAAACAATTATTTTTTTTTTATAAATTTTACTAATTTTCTATACTAAAGGCCATACGACTTCAATGGGTTCATGCTGAATCATAAACAAGAGTTTAATAAATCATTTTTGAAACCCTGTGGGAAATTTGTGTCAATTATTTTAAATAATTCTTGAAATCCTAATCTCTTACCTCTTATTTCTTAATTATTTATGTAAATATATATTTTTACCATAATAGGAAACTGAAATTGGTGGGGAAGTTGATTTTTATAGAACATAGGAATAGACAGAAATTTCACAATAAAGTGAAATTGGCGGGGAAGTGGATTTCAATATAAAGGGAAATAACGAAAATATGTAGTATTACGAATAAATTGAATATAAATATTTCAATATTTCACAAAATTCTTATAAACCATTTTACTAAAATAATAAAATAAACAAAATTAACTTTAAATAATAAGCGAAATAAAAAATTCTTTTAAATCGAGATTTACTAAAATAAAAATAAAAATTCGCGGGAATTTAATATTAATACAGGCAGATGAAAGAATGTAACAAAATTTAAACATTCTGATTCTAAACATTTTTTTATTACTTTTAAATGTTTAAATACATTTTTTAATGTCTTAAACTGCGCTTACCCTAAATATTTTACCTTTTGTCAATCTATAAAATGATTTCAAAACGTGTGTAAAATATAATTGAAATCGTGCTTTTTGAAATCCAAAATAATTTGTCAACTTTAATGTCAGTTTAATGTCAACTTTAATGTCAGTTTAGCAACTTTAAAGTGTAATTTAGTTTATTTGAAAACTTCCTAACAAAATGTTCAATTTAAAAAAGTTGTTTATAATCAGCATAGTTTGCCATTTGAAAATATTTAGCTCAGCCTTTGAGTCTTGGTATAATGAAATGGAAAAACCACATATATTAGTAAGTATTTCTAAAGGATGTTATTGTGCTTTTCTTTGAAAAAATATATGTGTATTTCTAGACCTTGGGCTCCGTTACTCCTCTGATAGGGCCCTCTCCCGATCTAGCCTTTGCTGACTTTGGTTACAGACGAAAACGCGCTATTAAAGGTTTAAATTATGAAATTCCTTTGGGTATGTTATTGTTAATATTCAATCTTTTGTTACAATTATGAATTATCTTGACACTTGGCGAAGTCTAATTTTAGATTGCAAAAGGGTTAAGTCGAACAATGACAAAAGGGTGACCAAAGGTTGAGAGGAAGTGATTAATGAAATAAAAAATACCATTTAAAAATTACATAAATTTTTTTAAAAAAAAATGTTAAATAAATAAAAATTGTCTTAAAATCCACTTCAAACGTTCATAATTTTTCTTTTTAATGTTAATATAGATGTTAAATAAATTGATCAAAAATGTCTTAAATACACAAACATTTTATTAAAATGGTTTTTATTCAAAAAAGTTTTAGAATTTTTTATGTGATGAGATCTTTATTGTGTAAATGTCAGTTTCTAATGTCTTTTACTGTAGTAATGGAGATTTTCAATTTGAATTAGTAGAGAGATAGAAAACAAAAAGCTTTGTTTGTACTCTCTGTATTAAATTAAAAAGCTGTGCTGAACTTTATTTAATCCCCCAAGTTAGGCAACATATTTCAACTAATTTATTCATTCTATGTTTGCACTGACTCCCAAACTGTTTAAAAAAAACTTGAGGGCAGTTAAATTAAAAAAATTAAACTATTTTAATGACAATACTAAAATGTAATCTTAAATTTTCAAGAAATTTAAAAAAACTTTAACAAAAAACTCGAAAATTACTTTAAATTGAACTATATTTATTATAATAATTACAAAATCGGCAAACAAATAAATTCAAACTTTTAGAATTGGCGGGGAAGTTGATTTTTTTTTAATAGAATCAAAATTGTTTAACAATATAATAAAAAATTTGAATAACTTTAAGACATCGATAGCATTTGTTTTATTTCCCATAAAATTTATAGAAAATTGTTTGAAATGATTAGACACTTCTTTAATTGCAAAATTAACGAAGATTTTAAGTTAAAATTAAATGTTAATGGGCGGGAAAACTCAATCTTTGGTTATTTTTTATCGTGATATTAATTGGCCGAAAACCAGAGATTGAGAAAATGGGGCTAAATATGAAAATAAGCGGGGAAGTTAATTTTTTGAAGAATAAAAGTAAAATACATTAAACTTGTATGAGAAACTTAAGCAAGCAGTTAGCAACGTTTAAAATTAAATATAAATTAGCGGGGAAGTTTATATTTTTATAAACAAACATGTTAGACTGATAACATCGGCTGTGCCTAATCTTATATACCCTTTACTAAATATTAAAAACTGTTTTAAGTGAAAACCAAATTTTGATAAAAAAAAAATTATGGTGAAAAATTGATTTTTGGTGGAAAGATATTTTAGTTTTTTTTTTAAATTTGGTGAATAAAATTTGTTTTGAAAACAAAATTTGTTGAAAAAAAAAATTTTGAAAACAAAATTTGGTGAAAAAAAATTTTGGAAAAAAAAATTGAACAAAAATTTTGTTGAACAATAGGTGAACAAATCGAGGTTATCGCGGTTTTATGTGATAACCTCGAATAAGAAGCAGACGTAAAATAATAAAAAAATATGAGAAACTTGAGGAAGCAGTAGGATTCGATTTTTTTATCTTATAAATCTGGAAAGAAAATTACAAAATTAAGTTATTACATAAAGAGAAGAAATGTATGAGCTATAAAACTATCATTCTATTAATATGCTAAATCTGCGTGGAAATTTTATTCTAATCCAAGATATTTAACATAGATTTTCAACAATTTGTTTAAATAAAAAGTTTTTTTTTAATTGCTCCAACTTTAACTACACGCGTTTTATATTTAGCACAACTCAAAAACTAAAACAATAAAAAAGTTTTTTTTTTTTAAAAAAAAGATTTATTTAATAAATTTAATCAAGTTAATTTGCAAAAACTAAAAGTGAGTGTGTATTGCACACTCACGCTCAATAAAACGCACTTAGGAAAGATCACAACTACTGCCCACTAATTTTGTGCTTTGTTTAAAATCTTTAGACACAAAGAAAATAAACATTTTTAGAAATTTCTTTAAAAAAAATCTAAAAAAAAATTTACAAGCTTAATTTAAAAACAAAATGCGACACCCTCTTGTGAGACTTTAAATCTAAATGCAGTAGCTAATAATGATGTGTAAGATGACAGTGGCCCACATTATTTTTATATTTACAGCTGCTTTAAGGGGAGAGATTTCTGTTTGATTTTTTACTCATATTGCAAAATTATATTTAATTTACGCGTTTAGTGATTTTGCTTTGCTGGTCAGCTCTTAAGCCAGTGATACATTTAGATGTTTAGAAAATGCAAATGTATATAATACAAAGATTTCTGACTGAGAAGCTTAAACATCAATTAGTGACAAACATGTCTAAAACGTAGTGAGTTTGCGGGCAAAATACCCTACAGTTAAGCCACTTATATTAGTGTTTCACTTAAATTAACTTCTCCGCAAATTTTGTTTTTTCATTAAAATATATTATTTTGTTGAAAACTAAATTCTCGAGGAATTGTTTAATCCTTTATGCTAAAAGTATCAAAAGCTTAAATCTTTCGAAATTTATAAAAAATTATGCCAAAATAATTAAAAAAACAAAACTGGCAGGGATTTGTTAAAAAAAAAAATTCACTGGAAAACAAAATTGGCGGGGAAGTTGATCTATTAATAAAAATATCTTTCACAGGAAAACAAAATTGGTGGGGAAGTTGATCTGTTAAATTGGAAACATCAATTACAAACTATTTTTCTATCCCCTGAGGCCCTATAGAGTAACCTTCTAGTCGACCTCTATTACTTTTCAAACAAATTTTCTCACTTATTATTAGTTGTGTTATTGTTGCTGTTTTTTTTTTGTTGTATTCATCTTTTTATTGTATAAACTAACTACGAGTATAAGGAAATTTTGATTGTGTATTTGAAAGAAATAATACTCGTAATAATAACAATAATAATAAGAATGACAAAAAAAAAGTTACTAAATAAGAAGAAATGTAACTGGTTACTCAAACTTAGTAGCGGTTGGAAATTTTAAACGAATAGAACAAACGATCGGTAGCAGCAGACAAGCTGTTTTAAATAAAAACGAATAAATTTTAAAGAACAATTTAAATAAATTATAATAAATTTGTATGAGAAATGAGGTGTTAAGTTAAAAAGGATATTGATAAAGTCCTTGAGAAAATACAAAAGAGACTTTTAAGTCTCTAGTGTCCTGAAAAAAGGACAAGAAAAAAATCGAACTCGTAAAGAAAAAAGTAAAAAATTTTATTATTTAAAAATAAAATAAATGAAAAGATCTAATTTTTTAAACAGAAAGAAAAAATACTTTAAAAATGTCGTACAAATACTAATAAAATATTTTAAAAGGACTTTCAAACCCATTTGAAAATGAGTTATTAAAAGGACTCTTAAAAATCCGAATGATGAAACAAAATTAAGTTTTTAATGGACGTTTTCTATCAAAAATGTTTCAAATATAATACAAAATGAAGATTTTTATAACAATTTGAAATTTTTAAAAAGTTCTTAAATAAATTTGTAACCAATTATTAACAAAAAAAAAAAGAGTCCACGAGCAAAATTGAGACACTCAAGGAAATTTTATACAAAATATTAATTTAAAAATAATTCACATACTTTCAATATAAAATTTAAAAAAGTTTTTAAAATAAATAGATTTCTAACAAATTGTTATAAAAAAAATTAAAAAAATATAGAGAATTTTATAGAAAAATTTACTTTTCGAAATAAAAACTCCTGTAATTTTTTAAAATAAATATTTATAAAAAGGTCCTTCGAACCCTATTGTTTCACACAATCCTGTAATTTGTTTAATAAATATTCATGAAAAGGTTTAATGATCTCCATAGCTATTTGATGGTCCTTTGCATCATTTAATTTTTGTCAACTAAATTCTAAATAAAAAGCGGTAAAGCTCACACTAATGGTCCTTCGAATCATTAAGTTTCACAATAAACAGATTTTGCAGAAATTTTAGTTTTCAATTAATCAAAAATACCTTAAATATATTTTAGTTATTAAAACAAACAAATATTTTCCACTAATACTCTGTAAAAATAAGAAAAGTTCAGATTTTATTTGAAAATTGTTTATGAAATGGACCTTTGAATTGTTTAGTTTCATAAAAACTGGGCTTTGCTTAAAAATAGTTTTTTGTGGAAAACAAATCTACAAACAAAGAATGTAGAATTTTCCATTAGAAAGAATTGTAAATAAAAAAAATTACAAATGTAAAAATGGTCCTTCGAACTCAATATTATCATAAAAAGTTTTATAATTTGTTCATGAAAAAAGGTTTTAAAAGAAATTTAAAGAGAAAATATTAAAAATCGAGCCTTTTCTCCATTTTATAAATGAAAAAAAGCAGCCCAATAAATTCAATATTGTGTATAGTAAACTATATTTATAAAATACAATATTAAAAAAATTATTCATATTTTCTTTAACTTCTAAAATGAAATTAATCAAATGGTCCTTTGAATCCTATATTTTCATTGAAAAAGTACAATAATATGCAATTTTTTTTTTAGCTTTTCTTGAATATTTTAATAAAATGGTCCTTCGAATCCTGTATTTGCAAAATGTACTTTTTTAAAAAAAGTACTTTTTTACTACTTTTTTAAAAGTTGTAAAAAAATACTTTCTTACTTCTTTTTAAAAAAGTTCAATAGTACAATTCATTAAATTTGAATAAAATAAAAAAAATCAGTGGTAAAGGGTGTCTCAAATTGTACTCAACATTTGAATTAATTAAAAAATAAAATTTTTTATCAATAAAATCTCAAATTAAGTAAAACAAAAAAGATTGTCCTATAAAAAAAAAGTATTAAACCAAAGATCTCAAACGCAAATCCAAAATGTCCCTCAAACTCGATGTCAATGAAGTGCGCACAAATCTGCAGCGTTTCGGTTGGCCCGACTATTTGGTGTTTATCCTCATGTTGGCCAGTTGTGCCCTGATAGGCATTTACTTTGCCCTGAAAATGCGTAAAAAATCACAGCAAGATAGCAAATTAAGTAATCAAGATGCTGAAGATGATTATTTGGTGGGCGGACGTAAGATGACAATATTTCCCATAACAATGTCTTTGATATCAAGGTAAAAATGATAAATACTATTCTATAAATATAAAGAAAATAAATTGTATTGCAACACAAACTTACAGCAACTCTTGTAACATAAACTAAACCAAAAATATACTTTGCTGTAAATTAAAGCTACTTAATGAAGTCTTTCTACTTTTAGTTATCACTGTTAGAAATTAGATGATATTTATGTTCAAATATTTAATTTCAAAGGTCATATTTTCTTGCTTAATTTCTTTTTTTTTTTGTTCGCCGAGTAAAAGGAAATAAATCTTAGTTTACACTTTTATGACATTTGAATACATTTGTATATTAGTTTGTGTATAGTAGGTACTAATTTTGAGACATTCTTTTTTTGTCATTCTATATTTCTCAATTATTAGTATCTACCTACAAACATAAGTAAATGATTTTTAGTGGGCACAAGCCATCAAACGTTAGATTTTGAGGGCATGCTACACTTTATAGGGAAGTATACTAAAGTTTGAAATCAGTTACAAAATATCATTCAATAATTCAAGTCATTTCCAAACTATGTAAGACATTTTTTAGTACTAAATTAGTTTGGTACCAAACCAATTCGAACTACATATTTAATAATTGTTTATTCTTAAGTATTTTAGTACTAAATTTTATAAAACAAAACTATTTTGGTACTAAATTTTTTAGTACTAAATTATTTTGGTACTAAATTTTGTTGGTAATAAATTTTTTAGTACTAAATTATTTAGTTTAAAATTATTTAGATACTAGTTTTTTAATACAAAATAATTTTGGTACCAAATTTTTTTGTACTAAATTATGTATTTTGATTTAAATTTTTTAGTACCAAATTTTCAGTACTGTATATTTTAGTACTAAATTATTTTGGTACTAAATTATTTGGTATTAAATTTTTTGGAACTAAATTAAATCATTTTGGTACTAAATTTGTTAGAACTAAATTATTTTGCTACTAAATTTTTTGGAACTAAATCATTTTGATACTAATTTTTTGTATATTATCTTGATACTAAATTTTTTAGTAATATTTTACTTTGGTACCAAATCATTTGGTACTAAATTTGTTAGTGCTACATTATTTCGGTACTAAATTTGTTAGTATTAAATTATTTTGGTATTATATTTTTTAGTACATATGTATGTAATTAAATATTTTGGTACCAAATTGTTTAGTACTAAATGATTTTGGTACAAATATCTTAGTACTAAATTATTTTGGTACCATATTTTAGTACTAAATTTTTTTGTACATACTTAATTATTTTGGTACTAAGTTTTTGAGTACTAAATTATTTTGGTACTAAATTTTTTAGTACTAAATTATTTTGGTACCAAATTTTTTAGAACTAAATTATTTGGTACTAAATTTTTTAGTATTAAATTATCTTGGTACTAAATTTTTTAGTACTAAATTATTTTGGTACCAAATTTTGTAGAACTAAATTATTTTGGTACTAAATTATCTTGATATTAAATTTTTTAGTACTAAATTATTTTGGTAATAGTACTAAATTATTTTGGTTCCAAATTTTTTAGAACTAATTTATTTTGGTACTAAATTTTTTAGTACTAAATCATTTTGATGCTAATTATTTTAGTACCAAACAAAATTTTGTACTAAATTTTTTAGAACTAAATTATTTTGGTACTAACTTTTTTTAGTACTAAATTATTTTTGGACGAAATTTTTAAGTACTAAATTATTTCGGTGCTAAATGATTTACTTGTAAAGTTTTTAGTACTAAAATATTTCGATACTAATTTTTTTAGTTCCACACGAATTTAGTACTAAATTTTTTAGTACTAAATAATTTTGGTACGAAATTTTTTATTACAAAATTTTTTATGTACTAAATTATTTTGATACATAATATTTTTTTTTGGTACCAAAAAAAATTTAGTACTAATAAATTTTTTAGTACTAAATTATTTTGGTTCTAAATGTTTTACTTCTAAAATGTTTAGTACTAAATTATTTTGATAATAATTTTTACTAAATTTTTAGAACTAAATTATTTTGGTACGAAATTTTTTAGTACTAGAAAATGTTGATACTAATTTATACTTTAGTTATATAGAAGTAGTTGTATAATAACTTATTTATTATCTGATTTTATTTTTGATATTTGCAAGACATTTGTTTTCACTAATAACTGATTCTGTTAGTTCTTAGGCATCAATTAGATATTTAAGTCATTATCTGTAATTAGTTTCCAGATATATCAAAGTAATGAGTTATTTATAAGCGGTTGTGGTAGTTGTTATTTTGTAAGCCAGAATATTAGCATTTTAATTCAATACTTGGCTGCTGTTTGGTAATCTGTTGAACATTTTTAAGGATTTATTAATGAATAAATTTTTCAGCTGTATTTTTTTACACACTTTTCCTAAGAATGAATAATTTCCGCTTAAGATTATTTACTATAGAAAAAAGAATTTCCTGAGAAAAAACAAGCAAAAATACAGACAAGACAAATTATGATACTGTATTATGTGGACTTTATTGCTGTATATATAACATATATACGTTTCAGTTTAGCTTGTTACTCTATTATAATTAATAAATTTGTTTGATATGTAAACTAATTGATAAATAAACATACATACAAAGGCTGTATGCTGGAGTCTTTCAATTAAATCAGACACACAAAAATATAAATATTGTGGGTCCAAATATAGACTTTAAATTATATAAATAGAAGAATTATGAAAGTTTTATAAATCAATTATAGCTATAACTATTTTTAAACTGTATTTTCCAAACCTAACAGATTCAAAAGAAGATGCTGTGTTACCCATATTTCTTAATAATTTTAGCTTAAAACGTTTTATTTAAGTTTAATTACATTTATTATAACAATTATTTAGAATAGCAGTTGAGGTTTAGTGAGAAAATATTTTCTTTATGTTGTTTATATTTAGTTTAAATACAAATGTCATAGATTTTGCTAGTTTCCCACTGCAACTGTTTTGTCAACAAACTGGCAATTAATTAATTTTATTACATTTATGAATATTTCTACTAACAATAATTTATGGGACTTTTTATATTCCAACATGAGATCAAGATTTATTTAATGAGATTTTGTCATAAAAAAACACGTAGTTTTAGAAAATTCAATAAAAATTCTAGTTCAAAGAATTTACATTCGAACACGTTTTGAAAATATAGAAGAAAGAAAATGGGAATGAAATTATTAGTTAATGTTATGTGTATGTAATTTGTATTAGATTTTTTGAAGCACCCAGGTCAGTGCTGGGGAAAAAATACAGTTTTGTTTACTAAATGACATTTAAAATACAAATTATTAGAAATTATTCTATTAAGGCCCCTAAGATTAGTATTAGAGCCTTAAAAAATCAATTATTTTATGTACTTAGAAAAAAGTGCTTCTTAGAAGCTGAAATGTAAGGGAATAATTAACAAATTTTAGGAGAGAAAACAACAGCTGTGATAAAAAACAGATTTAAACCTGCTTCCAAGTGGAACTCTCTATACAATAATCGTCTCTTCTCCATTTTTTACTGCAAAGTTTGCAAGAGTTGTTTGAAAGTTCGATATTAAAAAAATTTCATAATTTTCTTTCAATTATTTTCCAGCTTCATTTCCGGCATAACATTGCTGGGCACGCCCACCGAGGTGTATTTGTATGGCATCCAGTATTTATATATTATTGGCTCCATGATCAGCATGGGCTTTCTCATGCATTATTTCTATTTGCCAGTGTATCATGAGCTGAAATTAATCTCCACTTATCAAGTGAGTCAATTTTGTGCAAATATCGCATGTTTTTTCTCTCGAATTTAAAAACCTCTAGTTCATAACTTGAAAACACTATTTTAAATTTACCTATTTATTAACCTCTATCTTACCTTTGTGTGGGAAATCAAACGAACTTTGAAATTAAAGAAAAATAAACGATTATTGATATACATATTTTAAATTTACCGCACAAGCATGTATTCCATTTCTTCATTACCTATTTATTAACCCTTATCTCACCCTTGTGTGGAAAATCACACAAAATTTAAATTTTTTTAAAAAAATCATAAGCGATTATTGACATTTTCTGCTGCACAGAAAACGCATTATTTTTTAATTTTTGATTTAAAGATATTTAAAAAGAAGTTACCCTCTTGTGTGGTTTTCCACACATATGTAATTTCTAAGTTTATTAAGGATAAATATGTTAATTGATGCTAATTCATGATTTTGACTACAAAAAAAATTATATTTTCCACACATACCGTATGTGTGGAATACCACACAAGAGGGAAAAAAGTATTCTTTTTATGTAAATAATCTATGTGATATATAACTTTATTCATCAACATTTCCTCTCACCTAATTAAAACATTCATTCCAATTCATTACCTATTTATTAACCCCTATCTCTCCCTTGTGTGGGAATCCACACAAAATTTTTTGTTTTTCAACAATGAAAAAAATATAAATGTATATAAGTGATGTTCATGAAATTTCTTAACATTTACTGCCGCATAAATTTTCCTCTTGTGTGGAAAACCACACAAAAATTTATATTTATTAAAAATTTAAAAAAAAAAAAATTAAATTCATGAAATTTCTTAACATTTTCTGTAGCATCAACTTAAAATGCATTAATTTATTCATTTTTGATGTCAAGATATTGAAAAAGAGCTTGTGTGGTTGTCCACACATATGTAATTTCTATAAATATTAAGGATAAATATGTTAATTGATGGTAAATCATGATATTGACAACAAAAATTATGTTGTTAGTGTAAAATACATAGACATACCTTATGTGTGGAAAACAACACATGAAGTTAAAAAACTAATAACTCATTTATTATGTGATAAATAACTTCATACACCAACAATTCTTTTCACCTAATTATTTTTTCACCCAAAAAGTAATTTTTTATAACTTAAATCTTTCATTGTGTCTTCTTGTCCAGTATTTAGAGTCACGTTTTGATAGAAAAGTTAGATTGTTTGGTTCCATACTGTTCATATGTGGCACGGTAAGTATAAAAACACCTCAATACCAAAAAAAAAACTAACTAATTTTCCAAAAATCTCAGATGCTGTGGCTGCCCATTGTGATTTATGTCCCAGCTCTGGCATTTAATCAAGCTACGGGAGCTAATATTCACTTTGTTACACCACTGGTGTGTGTGGTGTGTATATTTTACACCTGTGTGGTGAGTTTTTAAACAAAATTAAACATGAAGTGATTTCAATTAAAATTTAACTATTTTCTAGGGCGGCTTAAAAGCTGTGGTTTGGACCGATGTCATACAAACCTTAATCATGTGCGGTGCCATGGTTTTGATAATGATCAAGGGCACCATAGATATTGGGGGTCCTGGAGTGGTGTTTCAAAAGGCATATGATAGTGGCAGAATAGAGCCTCCAAAGTAGGTTTTATGGGCTTTATATTTTCCTCACAAACAATTTAATTTCGTTTCTTTTTAGCTTTACTTTTGATATTACAGAACGTTATACCGTCTACTCCTTGGTTATAGGAGGTATTCCTCATTGGCTGAAATCGAATGCCATTAATCAGAATATGATCCAACGTTATTTGTCTTTGCCCACGTTGAAAAAAGCTCAAAGCGCTATATGGTATTTTATATTGGGCGTTTTGATATTCTTGGTGATCTGTGGTTATAGTGGTTTATTGATCTATGCCACCTATTCGGATTGTGATCCTTTGGAAACTAAGGTAATCTTACACAAACATAGCTTTTTCTTTCATTCATCCTATTCCACTGAGCTTTTTAAGTTTGATCTAGAAAGCTCTTCATTTTTTTTGATAGTTTTCGCCCAGTTTTCTTCCTCTCTCCTCTTGTTATCAAATTTCTTGTGTTATCAATCTCTCTTAGCTGGCCAAACGCAATGATCAATTACTGCCTCTCTTGGTAATGGAAACTCTGGGAGATTTGCCTGGTTTACCAGGTTTATTTGTGGCTGGAGTTTTCTCAGCTGCCTTATCTTCCCTCTCCACCGGCCTTAACTCCATGTCTGCTGTGATCTTGGAAGACTTTTTTAAAATGTTTGCCCGCAAACCTTTAACCAAAAGGGAAACCTCATTTATTATGAGAATAGTGGTGGTAGTGTTTGGTTTTATTTGTGTAGCTCTGGTATTTGTAGTGGAAAAATTGGGTACGGTGCTGCAGCTAAGTATAACACTGTCATCTGTGGCCAATGGTCCTTTGTTGGGCATATTTACCTTGGGTGTAATGATACCTTGGGTGGGAGAGATTGTGAGTTAAATAGTTCCTCTCTGTAAAAAGATTTTCTTATATTTTTTTATACATAAAAAAGGGAGCCTTAGTAGGCGGCTGCACGGGTCTCATATTCATGGCCTGGATGTGTATTAAGGCCCAGCTGGATAAAATCAGTGGGGCTGTGGTGTATGTGCGCAAACCTTTTACTACGGCTGGCTGTAATTATACTTTCCCCGATATGGCGGCCTTAAATTTGGTGGCTGAAAATGTTACAGATACTCTAGAGGAGGCCAGGTTTGTGTTTAAGTACTGGAGTTATAATACCGCTAATATTTTAATTCTTGTCTGTTTCAGTGATGTTCCCTTTAAGATCTACAATATTTCCTATCTCTATTACACCATGGTGGGTGCTGTTATCACCATTGTGGTGGCTTTAATTGTTAGCTTTTGTTTGGGTTTCAATAGCATAAGTCGTGTGGATCCCAAGCTCTTGTCGCCCTTTGTAAGACGTTGGCTGGAGCGTCGTAAATTGGGCAAACCTGTGGTACCCTCTGCCACCGATCCCAAACTAACAAATGGCAATTTTCAAACGATACAGGAAACAAAAACATAAATTTGTTAATTAGTTAATTTAGCGTTAATTTCTTTGTGTAATAATTAGAGTTCCTTTTCTTGAGAGAAAATTTCTATATAATAAGAAAGAAATAAGCTTTAAAATAAACTATGTTAGTTTAAAGTTAATTAGTTTTAAGCTGTGTAAGTTTTGTAATGTTTAAGCCAATAAATAAAACAACAAATTTATATGAATATGTGAAAGCTTTTATATGAAAGCTTTTAAACCTTTGCCTTTTGATACAAAAAATAATCCTACTTTATATAATTATTCAAATATTAGTGATAGCTAAATATAAATAGTTCAAATACTAAAGCTTAAAATAAAGCTTTTTGGTAAACACAGTTGGTTTGTTAAATTTGACATTATTTTAATTTCTTTGGCAAAAATATCAATTTTAAAATACAAGCTTCTTTTAATATAAAGCTTTTTCTTGATCTTCAACTATGACTTTAAAGCTTTCAAAGCTTACTCTCACCAAAATGTTTCAATCTTCCCTAGAGTTGTTTCTTTTTAATAAGAATATCGCTTAAACAGCTTGATCTTCATAAAATAAAGCTTTTTCGCTTAAAGCTCTTATAGTATTATAAAAAATATTTGTAAAAGCTCTCTAAATTATACATAAAAGCTTTAAGTTGCTTTAGAAATAAATGTATTATATAAATCATTGAAATTTAAAACTTTAAAAGCTGATGTGTAAGTTTATGAAAATAAAGCTTTCATAAATTTGTATTACTGATTTAAAAGCTACAATTTTTGAAAGCTTTTTACAGCTAATATAGAATTGAGTTTAATTTTGAGCAATAAAAAGCTTTTATTATTAAAACTTTACTTATTATTAAAGCTTTAAATTGAAAGCTTTTCACTTGTTTAAATAAAAAGCTTTCAGAACAGTTTACATGTTTAAACATGTTTTGTAAGCTGTCTAAGTGAATTTAAAAACTTTTTTCTGAGAATTACATGAAAGCTTTTAACTGAAATCCTTGGATTACTAAAACCTTATTTATCTAAAGCTTTAAGCATTGTTCTCTAACAAGATGGCTTCTTTAGAAGATCTTGGTGTTTAAATTCTTGAGTTAAACTCTTTCTTAGATATATCAGATATTTTCCTATTTTTTTTTCTAATAAAAAAAAGTAACCAACCCCACCATCAAATATTCTGCTCATGAGTTCTTCAACTAAAAAATATAAAAAACAAAACAACAAGTGTTAGAAACAAAAACAAATAAAAAAAAGACACACACAACTCAAATAAAGTCCTTAAAGTATACAAAACAACAACTACAATAAAGAAGTGGCAATATCCTTGTAGATATTTTTGCTCTCCTTGTTGTTTTTTTTTTCTTTTCTTCTTTATGAACCCTAAAAAGCAGCAGCAAAAAACCAACTACACCAATCCTGAGCTGATGATAAAGATGATGGGGTAGCAACATTTGGTGGTCACTTCTAAGATGTATTGCCACTTGTAAGTAGTTGTGTGGCACTCAACAAGAAGCATAAAAAAATCTAAAAATAAATAAAAGCAGGCAAAATTCATAGGGGTGGCCTCAACAATGCTCATTATAGCTAACTCCCCCTTTTTCTACTGTTTAAAAGCAGAGTTTGATGTTGGCCAAAATTTACAACATATTGTGGTCTATTTTTAAACTTAACTCCTTCTATTACAACAAAAAAAAAACCAGGGTATGGGCTTTTGGGTTAAAAATTTCACAGAAAAAAAAAATCTTAGAAAAATGTTTGCAAAAAAAAAACAAGGTTTAAAAGAAAAGTTTTTCATTTGTAGTTTGTTTTTTAAAAGAAAAGAATTACAAATGTTTTTTAATGTTTTTTGGAAAAAAAAACTTGCGAATAAAACTGAAAAACTTTTCACTTCGAAATGCAATAAATGCTTAAAAGGATTTATCATCTAAAAACATTTTTTTCTGTTTTTTAGAAAAAAATATATAAAAAATGGAAAATATTACTGAAAAAAACTGTTGAAAAAAAGTTTTTAGAATAATTTTTGGCCTCTTTCTTAGCTAAAAATGTATGTAATGTGAAAAAAACCAGGGTAAAAATATTCTTTTACAGAGAGGTGAAGGAAATAAGGTTGATTGCTAAAGAATTGCTTAATTAAAAACATGTTTAATCATGATTGATAACAAGTGGGGGCATATTGGGGATTCATCTAGTCGAAACTAGATGAATCTATGGTCTGGTCTATGGTCTGGTCTATGGTCTGGTCTATGGTCTGGTCTATGGTCTGGTCTATGGTCTGGTCTATGGTCTGGTCTATGGTCTGGTCTATGGTCTGGTCTATGGTCTGGTCTATGGTCTGGTCTATGGTCTGGTCTATGGTCTGGTCTATGGTCTGGTCTATGGTCTGGTCTATGGTCTGGTCTATGGTCTGGTCTATGGTCTGGTCTATGGTCTGGTCTATGGTCTGGTCTATGGTCTGGTCTATGGTCTGGTCTATGGTCTGGTCTATGGTCTGGTCTATGGTCTGGTCTATGGTCTGGTCTATGGTCTGGTCTATGGTCTGGTCTATGGTCTGGTCTATGGTCTGGTCTATGGTCTGGTCTATGGTCTGGTCTATGGTCTGGTCTATGGTCTGGTCTATGGTCTGGTCTATGGTCTGGTCTATGTCCTGGTCTATGGTCTGTTACATGATCTGTTACATGATCTGTTATATGGTCCATCCTATCTTCATCATTTAGTTAATGATAGTTTTTTTTTACATAAATTTTATTCAAATTTTATGAGCACACAAGTATCACAACTCTTTTCTCCTGCTACATTTTAATTTATTTAATTTTATTGCTTTAATTGTAGTTGTTAGTTGTTGTTTTATTAGTACTTGAGCCTTTACTGTTGGTCTTTAGAAAAAAATATTCTAAAATTTCTTGTTGTAGAAGTTTCTTTTTTCAGTATTTCTTAAAAAGTTTCAGGTGTCTTTAGTGGTGTTCTAATTACTAAACAAACTAAGTTAATGTTGTTGTTGTTGTAGCTCAAATACTCTCAGCAACAAAAGCTCTAACATGATCTTATAAGAATTTGCAAAACAAGACAAGAAAAGCATAGCATACTTTAAGGAGGCTGAGGTTTATTTTATTTTGCAAATAGTTGGTGATTAAAATGCTTTTACAATGTTAAACAATGTTCAAACAAAACAAAAATAAAAAAAAAATTATTAAATGAGCAAACATCCAACAAATAACCAACAATATGAACAACCACATGTGTATAAATTTTTGGGTTTTTACTAACAAACGATATCAACAATAGAAAAAAAAAAGAAAAAGAGTTGCTTAGGCCAGTTACATTAGTTTAAGATGAAGTTGAGGTTTATTTTAAAAGAAATTTATAACTTTGGCCAAACATCAACTACAAAAACTCCAACAAACAACATACATTAAATGTAGAAAAGAAAAAGCTAAACAAGTTACCAAAATGAAACCTCTCAAAATGACCATCTATAAATTTTGTTAAATATTCTTCAGAATTTACTAAAGTTTTTTGTTTAGTTTTCTTCGAAAATGCCAAACATCTTTGGTTTTGTTGCAAAACATGTTCCTGTTTTATTATACAGCAGCACTAGTTAGTGACTTTTGTTAAGATGTGAAGTTCTAAGTTAAATTTTTCTTATTTTACGATATTTTTATTAGTCTGCGTAGGTAATTTGTTGGAAATGAGGCACTCACTCTTGCACTCGCTGGCCTTAGTACCTACCATAACAGTTTTAATTAAGTAAATAATTTTTCCTTTATTTTTTTTCACTCCACAAATTGTTGCACTAAAATGTCTATAAAATAAACGCTACATAAACGGAAGTTCACGAAGCATCTTCTCTTTTAGTGAGTTTTTTTTATACGACTTTTAAATGTGAATTCAGCTTAAGTATATGTGAGAAACGTGTAAATGTCTGGGGCTAATGCATCCATCTCCTGTTGAACTATTTATGTCCGAAATTGTAATTCAAATATGTCCAGTAAATTAACTGGTTCAATGTAAAGCTACCCCTATACACATTAAATGTCAACTTGTTTTAAAATGTTTATAAATATTTAATAATGGAAATTTTTATAAAAATAATTTTGCGGCTTTTTATGATAAAATTATTGCTCGTGTTAATGGCTGGGTGACAATAGCAACAATTACATGATGCAGTCATTAAACTCTTGTGTTTATTTATGTAAAACTTTGGTAGAAATAGTTTTAATTATTTATTCTTAATAAAAGTAAGAGTAATGTAGCGGCCGTTAATATTTCCTAAAATAAAATAAGCTGTGGTTCAACAGCAAATACTAGAAAATACTTTATGAGAGAATACGCATTGGAATTATTTATGAGTAATAACTAGATTGTGATACCACAATATAGAGCAAACTACAGACCAACGCATAGACTAGACCATGGCCAAAATTATAGACTAGACCATGAACCGAACCAAACCATAGACCAGACCATAGACCAGACCATAGACCAAACCATAGACCAGACCATAGACCAGACCATAGACCAGACCATAGACCAGACCATAGACCAGACCATAGACCAGACCATAGACCAGACCATAGACCAGACCATAGACCAGACCATAGACCAGACCATAGACCAGACCATAGACCAGACCATAGACCAGACCATAGACCAGACCATAGACCAGACCATAGACCAGACCATAGACCAGACCAGACCATAGACCAGACCATAGACCAGACCATAGACCAGACCATAGACCAGACCATAGACCAGACCATAGACCAGACCATAGACCAGACCATAGACCAGACCATAGACCAGACCATAGACCAGACCATAGACCAGACCATAGACCAGACCATAGACCAGACCATAGACCAGACCATAGACCAGACCATAGACCAGACCATAGACCAGACAGTAGACCAGACCATAGACCAGACCATAGACCAGACCATAGACCAGACCATAGACCAGACCATAGACCAGACCATAGACCAGACAGTAGACCAGACCATAGACCAGACCATAGACCAGACCATAGACCAGACCATAGACCAGACCATAGACCAGACCATAGACCAGACCATAGACCAGACCATAGACCAGACCATAGACCAGACCATAGACCAGACCATAGACCAGACCATAGACCAGACCATAGACCAGACCATAGACCAGACCATAGACCAGACCATAGACCAGACCATAGACCAGACCATAGACCAGACCATAGACCAGACCATAGACCAGACCATAGACCAGACCATAGACCAGACCATAGACCAGACCATAGACCAGACCATAGACCAGACCATAGACCAGACCATAGACCAGACCATAGACCAGACCATAGACCAGACCATAGACCAGACCATAGACCAGACCATAGACCAGACCATAGACCAGACCATAGACCAGACCATAGACCAGACCATAGACCAGACCATAGACCAGACCATAGACCAGACCATAGACCAGACCATAGACCAGACCATAGACCAGACCATAGACCAGACCATAGACCAGACCATAGACCAGACCATAGACCAGACCATAGACCAGACCATAGACCAGACCATAGACCAGACCATAGACCAGACCATAGACCAGACCATAGACCAGACCATAGACCAGACCATAGACCAGACCATAGACCAGACCATAGACCAGACCATAGACCAGACCATAGACCAGACCATAGACCAGACCATAGACCAGACCATAGACCAGACCATAGACCAGACCATAGACCAGACCATAGACCAGACCATAGACCAGACCATAGACCAGACCATAGACCAGACCATAGACCAGACCATAGACCAGACCATAGACCAGACCATAGACCAGACCATAGACCAGACCATAGACCAGACCATAGACCAGACCATAGACCAGACCATAGACCAGACCATAGACCAGACCATAGACCAGACCATAGACCAGACCATAGACCAGACCATAGACCAGACCATAGACCAGACCATAGACCAGACCATAGACCAGACCATAGACCAGACCATAGACCAGACCATAGACCAGACCATAGACCAGACCATAGACCAGACCATAGACCAGACCATAGACCAGATCATTTTACCTGTTTAATAAAACTGCCAGTTTAAACTTTCGTTAGATCTAAAAAACAGCTGCTGTTCCACATTTATACGTTTTTTTGTAAATTTATGTTAAAAGAACTTTTATTTAAAACCATAACATTAAGAATTCTTCTGATAAGTATTTTGTATTTGATTTTGAGAAGAAGACCTTGAAATTGTTTTATTCCAAAAAAAATGTGTTGATAAACAATTTTTTTTGTGCCAATTTAACAAAATATTTGAAGCAGAATGATAAGGTCTGACTTAATGACGAATTGTTAAATAAAGTGTCGATTAGAGTTGTAAAAGTATTTGGCTACTTTTCTCGGTACTCAATTCAAAAAATATCCATATTTTAAAACTCTAGTCATAGAGAAATAAATACCGCGGAAACTAAAAGCAAACTCAAAAAATCACTCATACGAGTGTCGTTCTTGTTTTCATATAGTTTTTTTTAATAATAAATTCTCACCTCTTAGGTTTTTGACAATTGAGTTAGGTCTTTCACCGGAGAGTTCCCGCTCTATGTGTATTTATCTATGACTCTAGTGTCGATATAAATTTTGCTTTTGCAATTCTTCTATTATTGTTTAGAGAAAAATTAAAAAGTATAAATCTTGTCTGAAATTTATAATTTGTTACGACAATAATGAATTTTGAAAGGAATTTTTGTATAACAAACCCCCCCCCCAGTTTTCTATTAAAATATCTGGCTGCCGCAAAACTAATACCCTTCCTGTTCTTAAGTAAAAATCTAAAACAATAGTTTTGACATTGTCAACTTTGTAACATACTACATGATGTCTGTTAGTTTTAGTCCTTTTTTTTAAACAAAAAACCATGTAGCCCACCCACAAATAAAGACATCAAAGACAATCTAACTGCTACACTACTGCTGCTATAATTTTTGTATATTTTATTATTATTTTGCCATGATTATTTTAAAATCTCATTAAAAGGTAAATGTAATTTAGAAATGTCTAAAAAACCAAACAAAAACTAAAAACCAGCTAAAATACCCAAAAGGCTTTTTTGGCCGGGCTTTCATCACATTAACAAAATTTTTCAACTAACAAACTCACTGCCACTAGTTTTAACATGTAAAGAAAAATTACACAATGACAATGAGAATGACAACAATATAATAAGATACAAAAAAAATATTTGGAAAAAAACTATAATTTTTGTAAAGGACTTAACATATACCCGTAGTAACATGGGTGTTTGGGTTAAAAAAAAATATCTCTATGTACCATATGTTAAGCCAGAAAATGTCATAAATGGAATCCATGTTCATTTTATAATGATTTCTTTTTTTTTTTCATTGTATAAATATTAATTAGAATATGAATATAATATAATAACATTTATGTAACAACAATCAGATAAAACCATTTTGAAAGGGATAAAATAACATAAGACAGCAGCTAAATCTAAAAATTATAAGGCAATAATATCACAAAGAAATTTAAAATTACATATTTAAAGATTTGTTCAAATAGTTAAAGTATTTGGGTGTCTTAAAGGCAATAAACTACCATTTTTAAAAGGTAAAAATGTAACATGATTCATGATAATATTCTGCTTACTCCCTTACCATGACTCACCAAAATGAATATCATACACTATCGTATAGATACATCCATAATGGAGGGAAAGTATCTCATACCAAGGCAACAGATTTCAGACGAATCAGCCTCATCACTTTTCTACACAAAACTTTCAAAAAGAAATTGACATGGACATAGGAAATTCATTGTCATAGTCGTAGTATTAGCGCACTAATCAACTAATGGCCCCACGAAATCTTCTTCCTGTATACGATGTTCTATAATAATACGTTGCACGAAATTGCACACGCATTTCCAATTGTACCATTGTACCCTTATTTCAATACAATTCTCCACATTTAGATGCTCCCTGTTAGTGGTTCCATATTTACCCTTGCAGAACTAAATCTTGGACAACTGAAAAATACATGTTCGGGATATTCTTTGACATTATCCTCATAGAAGTTTAAAGGAGTCTTAGTAGTTCATATCATCAAGTTTCCTCTCTAACCATATAAATATTTATGTTCGGGATCAATCCATGAATCCTGCTACCTTTTAGTAGATGTTGACCACCTCGTCTGCCATTCAGAAATGCTTATACTCCTTGCCGTTTTTCTTATAGTTGTAGCATCGAACAGACTACATAGACATTGCAGTAGTGCTCAAAGATCCAAAAGCAGAATCAAACGGAGGATGTATTTATTTAAATAGAGGAAAATATCGGAGATAGAACGGCACCTGGACCTAATGGTGTCCCAAACAAGCTCATAAAACTAGAAATAATGAAAAATCTAAACATTTTTACTGAAGTGTTTGCTCAATGTTTAAAAGAAGATACTTTTTCAAAGTCCTGGTCTTAATTTCAAATCCCTATAAAACCACTGGTGATCCATCATCGCAGAAACCAATGTGTCTACTGGTACAGAACAAACTGCGAATACACCCTGAGTCTCTGTAGGGAATCGAACCCGCAACTCTCAGGTTGATAGTCCAGCACACTATTGTCTAGACTATCGGGGCACATATAACAATCTTTGAAACGAAAAAATCCTAGACATTCTAACAGTATGGTTTTCGGTAGGCAAGATTACCCAATGACTCAATGCAAAGAGCCGCTATAGAAGGAATGAAATTGCAAATCTAGGTGGTTGAAGGAAATCTAAGGAAAAATTTAATTCGTTGATTATTTATGCAGCTGCCGTATGGTCAAGAGCCTTTAAAGGGAAAGTCTTATCAGTGGATAGTTTATAAGACTTGAGCGTATGCTGTTCTCATGATGCAGCATAATGTAATGATTCCGGTAGCCTATATTAGCCAACGAAGCCAGACAAATGGATACCAAGATCAGCATAAAATGGGAATTATACCTACAATCTGGAAAGCAGACGTATCTCTATATACTTAGAGATGGAAAGAAAGATAAAAAGGAACATGGACATTCTGGATTATATCAAACATAACATAAAAAAAAATAAAAAAATAGACATGATAACAGCTGTCAGTTATCATGTCGCACAGTTTTGGGCTAAACGAATTTCCAATATGTCTAACAGTCCAAACATAGTGGAAGACCGCGAGCAGGTATTGGTTTACTGCACTAGGTTCAATGAAGATAGCCAATTGAGAGAAATAATCGGACAACAAGTGATCACACAAAACATTGTGGATATCCTACTAAGTTATAGGGAGAACTGGGAAGCTCTATGTATTCATGGGAAAATGGGAGAGAAGAGCAGAAATATACTCCAAGCTAATAGAATATAGGCTAACTAAGCCTATCCGACGTTGAAATTCAATGACGAAGGAGGTGCTTTAATCGTTAGGAATCCGACATACCTTGATGGATTTGCATCTGATATCTTATGCAAGATTTACAACAGCCTAATGAAAACAAGTAAAAGATCTATATTCGGCTGTGCCGAATCTTATATACCCTTCACCAAATTATACTTTAAAATAAATATTTTTAGGTAAACAAAATTAATTTTTTTTTTATTGTTTTTCAAATTTTTTTTTTCCAAATTGTTTTTCCAAATTTTTTAAAATTTTTTTTTTTTTTTTAAATTTTTTTTTTAAAAAAATTTATGAAAAAAAAAATTTTTTGATGGAAAATATTCGGGTTAAAAAATATTTTTCCCGATTTTGACCCATTGTAGGTCCAACTTACTATAGCCTTATCTACATCATTGCAATGGACTTTGAAATATCTATCATTAGATATCCATATTATCTATATTAATGACTTAGTAATCCATATATAGATCAAAAATAGGTCAAAAATCGAGGTTGTCCCGGTTTTTTGCTCATATCTCCATTATTTATGGACCGATTTTGCTGATTTTAAATAGCAAACTTCTCGAAAGCATGTCTGACAGAATTATTGAAGATTTGGATTCCGAAGATATCTGGGGTCTTCAGAAAATTGATTTCAACAGACGGACGGACGGACTGCCAGACAGGCAGACAGACGGACAGACAGACAGACAGACAGACAGACAGACAGACAGACAGACAGACAGACAGACAGACAGACAGACAGACAGACAGACAGACAGACAGACAGACAGACAGACAGACAGACAGACAGACAGACAGACAGACAGACAGACAGACAGACAGTAGAAATTACAAACGAATTGCCAAACGTATATATACCCTTCTCACGAAGGTGAAGAGTATAAAAAGAGATAGAAAGAGCATGGGATGTGTTTATATATTCCATCGACAAGAAATCGTTATTAGTGCAGTCATGGATCCAGGTCCAACATTTGGACCGATTTTGCTGATTTTAAATAGCAAACTTCTCGAAAGCATGTCTGACAGAATTATTGAAGATTTGGATCCCGAAGATATCAGGGGTCTTCAGAAAATTGATTTCAACAGACAGACAGACAGACAGACAGACAGACAGACAGACAGACAGACAGACAGACAGACAGACAGACAGACAGTAGAAATTACAAACGAATTGCCAAACGTATATATACCCTTCTCACGAAGGTGAAGAGTATAAAAAGAGATAGAAAGAGCATGGGATGTGTTTATATATTCCATCGACAAGAAATCGTTATTAGTGCAGTCATGGATCCAGGTCCAACATTTGGATGGGGTCCGTAATAAAGTTAAAAATTTATTTTTCGTTTTTTCTTTTTATATTAAAACTTTTCGGCTTTGGGAGGAAATTTCCTTTTTTCACACCCCTGGATTCGCGCCTGTATTAGTCAGCAGCTTCTGTTTTAGATTTAACCACAGTTTAAACTAGGGGTTTTATTAATTAAAGAACAGTTTAACCCTAAATTTCATCATCATTTTACAAGGTTTATATGTATATTTAATATAGCATTTTTCTGAATATTAATATGATGAAGAAAACGTTTGTCATCATTATTACATTTTAAATAAACTTTTCAGTTATGAGGTTTTATTAACGTATCATCAAATTTTAGGCATTTCTGACTTTTTAATTATTTTTTTTTTAAATTTAAACTTTTAATTTTCCTTACTAATATTTTATGTTTTATTTACAATACATTTTTATTTTATTTTTAACACTAAATAACAATAAAAAAAATTTTACACAACTTTTAACACTTTTTTTTAAAAAAAAAACACTTATTTAATATCGGTTAATTCATATTCCGGCAATTTCTCCCACAACTCTTTCAATTCATTATTAGTAAGTGAGGGATTTTTATGTGACAGCATATCATTGTTAATCTGGGGTAATGAGCGCTGACGGTCCTCTAAACTGGAGTCCTCCACAGACAAAGAGGGTTCTCCAACTTCTGCAGAAAATTCAGCGGAAAACTAATGGAAAGTTTTGTAATTCAATTATTTTTTAAGAATAGTTTTTTTAGAAATTACTTACACTGGTTTTTAATATCATAAAGATTAAGCTGATTAAGTAAACAAATTTTATTGGAAGATGCATTTTTTCTGATTTTTATCGTTTGTTTTTTTTAAGGTTTGATAACAAAATTTTTGCTAGATGTAAGTTTGAGAATTACATGTTCTACGTTGGCTGGTTTAAATACTTCTAAATTTGTTTTTCGCAAAAACTTTGCTCAGTTGTTTTGTTTATGGTTTTGTGTTTTTATTTATTTTTTTTGCAAACTTATTAGTCATTTTTTGTGCTGTTTTATTTTCATACTTAATGTAGTATTTAATTTATTTTAGTATTGTATTTTGTTTGTTGTTAAATTACTCACTCAAAAATATTATTGTTACTTATTACAGTTTGCCGTATTAGGGCAATGAACAGTTTGAGATAAAAAAGCAATAAATACTAGTGTTGTAATAGGGTATTCTAAAACAACAAATCAAAGAGAAAGAGAGTTTATCAGCTAGAGAGAGAAAGAGTACAATTTACTTTAAATTTTGACTCGTATTTTTAATTTTCCAGAATGGGGCACATTCGCCATTTGTTTCTTTGAGAATTAACTGTAGCCAAAACTTATGATTTTCTTTCAAAATTTCTTTTAATTTTTAAACTTATTTATAATATCCTCCATATTAAACATTTGAATAACATTTAGCACAATTTTTTCCCTTAGTTTTTGACAATTTTCAAAAACACCTAAATCCTCAAAACTGCCCCATTCAGGTTAAACAAAACAAAAGCAAAGAAAGTTAAGCCAAACTAATAAATTTGTTAAAATGTGTATACCCATAGTTGGTGCCCAAAAATATAAGTCTTACAGTATACCTATGGACTCAGAATCAATTTCGAGAACGATTTAACAATGTCCTTCCGTCCGTCTGTCTGGCCTTGTAAAACTAGTGCGTTAAGTTCAGGTTGCAAATTCGACTCAATGTAGGGTATCATAGGGTCGGGCTAACAGACTATATTTGTTAATAATTAAAATTACTAAAGAATGCCAATAGTGGCTCTGAAGCCCCCTTTAACATTTTTCTTCAAATTTTATCACAAACTGTGAGTAGCCTCTGTGCCCCATGTTTGTCATTAATTTATGAACTCTTTTGCTAATAGCGTGCTTGAACCCCAAAAACAACTACAACCACAATAACAACAACAACACAAAAACGTGAGAGTTTTTCCATTAACTTAAACACTCTTTCGCTCACTCCTCTTATTATCGTTTAATTAATTTTATTCAATTTTTTATTTTTTTTGTTTTATTATTAATTAATAATAATTTTCTTAACAATTTATTTATGTTAATACCTTAATTGTGTTTCATTATTATGTGGTCTTAATATAAAAAAAATCCACATTAATCTTCTAATTTACATGAAATTCATGCAATTACAAAGCGTCCGAGTAAATGATTAAAGAGTCGTTGGCGCGTCTTTAAAATTTGATTTGCAATTTCAGTTTGATTGTTTTGTTTTTTATTTGTTTAATACCAGATTCTTTTTTGCGGCTCTTTACCTTCAATATAATAAGTATTTACAAAAATACTGAATACAAATAAATAAATAAATAACAACAAAAAACACAAAATAAATTTGCAATTCAAGCACGTTTTTGTATGAATTTAAAATTTTTAAAATAATATTTGATTTGTTGTAACTAAGGTGGCCAGGCCAATAAAAACAATTTTTTTAAAATATACTGAAACGAAGGGGAAAGTAAAGTGGCCAAAATAATCAATTCTATTACCCGGCAACTTTTGTAGTTAAACACAGCTTGTTTTTTTTAACAAATTTATAGCCAACTAGCGATTTTATTGGCGAAAGGTAATGCAGAGTCAACCTTTTTATACCATCTGCATTTGCTAAGCCTGCCACACTTGTCTAAGTAGTAAAAAAGCTAGATCACTGCTGACATTTGCTACCTTTACCACAGCAGGGTACTCCAAAAATGTTCTATAGTGAATAACTGTCACTGTAAATTAGCGTAAATAATTGTGATTTTTTTTTAACCAGAACTATTTAAATATTGTTTTTCTAAATAATTTGTGAAAAGTATTTCATTTCATGGAAAAAACTCTTACTCATTACGCATCTAAATCATTGACACCTTGACATAGTTGGCGGTAACTTCGGTAATTGACAAGTGTCAATTGTCAATAGGCTGTTGTTTAACAAAATGAAAAAAATATGTGATATTTTATAGGAAACTTTGCAAAATGTTATGTTTTTAGGAATTTTACACAAAATTTTATATTTTATAGGAAATTTTTCCAAAAAAAAAAATATTTTATAGAAATTTCTAACAAAATTTTGCTTTTTTTATAAGAAATATTTCGAAACTTTGCAATTATAGTTCTCCAGATATTCGAAATTAACTAATTTCTATCTAAGGGAGGTGCCACGCCCACTAATTCAATCCCGACCATTTTCAGCCAAACTATGTAAAAAGATAAAAGAGCTATTCGTGCAATGTTTAATTGTATTTAGTTCTCAAGATATTTAGAAATAACTATTCACCTTGTATGGGAGATGACTCGCCCCCTGACCCAATCCCTCCCGTTTTTGTTTAAACCTCATGCACTGATATGAAATTGAATCAGGAAAATTTTGAAATAATAGTTCTCAAGATATTCGAAATTGCTATTAGCTTTGGGTGGAAGATGCCACGCCCATTAATCCAATTCCGCACATTTTCAGCTGAACTCTATACAATAAAAAGAAATTGATTCTTTAATATTTGAAATACTTTTACTAATTCAATCCCGACTATTTATAGCTAAGCTAATCACGTTGTTAAAATAATTTTACAATTATAGTTTTCAAGATATTCCAAATAAACTATTTACTTTGTATGGGATGTGCCACGCCCACTAATTCAATCCCGTTCATTTTCAAAGTTGGAATACTTTTACGCTTGTAGTTGTTCAGATATTCGAAATTACAAATTTACATTGTATGGGGGAGCCACGCCCACTAATCCAATACTAATATTCAGCCAAACTAAGTAAAATGAAAAGGGTGTTGTTCGGTCATTTTTATATATACTTTCACAATTATAGTTCTCCAGATATTCGAAATTTCTATTAACTTAATAGGTAGAGGTGCCACGCCCACTAATCCAATTCCGCTTATTTTCAGCTAAACCCTATACAATAATAAGAAATGGATTCTTAAAAAGCTTTAATACTTTTACAATTAGTTAGATTTCCAGATATTCAAAATTACTATTAACTTAATATGGGCGGTGCCACGCCCACTTATCTAATACTAAATTCAGCCAAACTATGTAATATGAAAAGAGAACAATTTGAAGACTTCCACTATTATAGTTCTCAAAATGTTTAAAAATATATATTTACTTTGTATGAGTCATGCCACGCCCATTTATCTAATTTTACCCATTTTCAGTTAAACTGTGCTAAAAGTAAATCTTAAGAATTGCTTTCACAATTATAGTTCACCAGATATTCGATAATAACTATTTACTTTGTATGGGAGATGTCACGCCTACTTGAAAGTTCAAAAAAAAATCTCCTATTCTTCCTTCCAAATATAGAAGAACATACATTAAACATTTCAAGTGCATCGGTCCAGTGTTATAGCCTCTTATAAGGAACAAACAAATAAACAGATATTCATTTTTATACCCTTCACCTTCGTGGAAAGGGTATATATAAGTTTGTCATTCCGTTTGTAATTTCCACAATATAATTTTCCGACCCTATAAAGTATGTATATATATTCTGGATCCTTATAGATAGCGGAGTCGATTAAGCCATGTCCGTCTGTCTGTCTGTCTGTTGAAATCAATTTTCTGAAGACCCCAGATATCTTTGGGATCCAAATCTTTAATAATTCTGTCCGACATGCTTTCCAGAAGTTGCCTATTTAAAATCAGCAAAATCGGTCCACAAATAACTGAGATATGAGGAAAAAACCACGACAACATCGATTTTTGACCTATATCTGGATTACTAAGACATTAATATACCCAATATGGATATCTAATGATAGATATTTCAAAGACGTTTGCAACGACGAATATAAGACCATAGCAAGTTGGACCTACAATGGGTCAAAATCTGAAAAAAATATTTTTTAACCCGATTTTTTTTTTCACAAAAAAAAAAATTAAAAAACAAAAAAAAAATTTTTAAATTCAAAAAATTTAAAAAAAAAAAAAATTTTAAAATTTATAAAATTTCCAAAAAAAAATTTAAAAATTTGGGAAAAAAATAAATTTTGTTTACCTAAAAATATTTAAAATTTGTATTTTGGAGTATAATTTGGTGAAGGGTATATAAGATTCGGCACAGCCGAATATAGCTCTCTTACTTGTTTTTTATATATTTAAAGATATAGATTTTGCCATAATTTTCTATTTTATAGGAAATTTTATCAGAATTTGCTATTTTATAGCACAATAAAGTTTCATATTGTGAAGGAACTATTATCAAAATTTATTATTTTATAAAAATTTATCCCAAAATTTGCTATTTTATAAGAAAATTCTAAAAAAAATGTGTTATTTTAGGAAATTCTCACAAAAGTTGATATTTTAAGGGATATTTTGCCAAGACTTGCTTATACTATTGACTATTTGCTATTTGCTATTTACTATTTACTATTTACTATTTATTATTTGCTATTTACTATTTACTATTTACTATTTACTATTTACTATTTACTATTTACTATTTACTATTTACTATTTACTATTTACTATTTACTATTTGCTATTTACTATTTACTATTTACTATTTACTATTTGCTATTTACTATTTACTATTTGCTATTTGCTATTTGCTATTTACTATTTACTATTTACTATTTGCTATTTGCTATTTACTATTTGCTATTTACTATTGACTATTTACTATTTGCTATTTGCTCTTTACTATTTACTATTTACTATTTACTATTTACTATTTACTATTTACTATTTACTATTTACTATTTACTATTTACTATTTACTATTTACTATTTACTATTTACTATTTACTATTTACTATTTACTATTTACTATTTACTATTTACTATTTACTATTTACTATTTACTATTTACTATTTACTATTTACTATTTACTATTTACTATTTACTATTTACTATTTACTATTTGCTATTTGCTATTTGCTATTTACTATTTACTATTTACTATTTGCTATTTACTATTGACTATTTACTATTTACTATTGACTATTTACTATTTACTATTTACTATTTACTATTTACTATTTACTATTTACTATTTACTATTTACTTTTTACTATTTACTATTGACTATTTACTATTTACTATTTACTATTTACTATTTACTATTTACTATTGACTATTTACTATTTACTATTTACTATTTACTATTTACTATTTGCTATTTGCTATTTATTATTTACTATTTGCTATTTCCTATTTATTATTTACTATTTTCTATTGACTAGTTACTATTGACTATTTACTATTTACTATTTACTATTTACTATTTACTATTTACTATTTACTATTTACTATTTACTATTTACTATTTACTATTTACTATTTACTATTTACTATTTACTATTTACTATTTACTATTTACTATTTACTATTTACTATTTACTATTTACTATTTACTATTTACTATTTACTATTTACTATTTACTATTTACTATTTACTATTTACTATTTACTATTTACTATTTACTATTTACTATTTACTATTTACTATTTACTATTTACTATTTACTATTTACTATTTACTATTTACTATTTACTATTTACTATTTACTATTTACTATTTACTATTTACTATTTACTATTTACTATTTACTATTTACTATTTACTATTTACTATTTACTATTTACTATTTACTATTTACTATTTACTATTTACTATTTACTATTTACTATTTACTATTTACTATTTACTATTTACTATTTACTATTTACTATTTACTATTTACCATTTATTATTTACTATTTGCTATTTACTATTTGCTATTTATTATTTACTATTTGCTATTTACTATTTACTATTTACTATTGACTATTGACTACTTACTATTTACTATTTATTATTTACTATTTAACTATTTAATATTTTCTATTGACTATTTATATTTCTCTTAATATTTTAATAATTTTTCCTAATTCTATCTTTTATAATTTCGGCATATTTTCCCCTTAACTCCCATTTATTTACTTGTACAATATATTTAGTAGTAATTGTAACATAAACCAAAGGTATTCACAAGTGTAATTCCGGTATCCGTTTTATATTGTAATGGTGGTACCACAGCAAAATTTGTTGCCTATGCTAAATGTTGTTTGCCATCACCAGGTGTCAAAGACCACAAAAATATTAAAAACACACACAACATCAAAAACCTTCAAAAATGGACGACAATATGGGGTATAAATAGCAACTAAATCCAAAAACAACATAAAAATATTTAAATAAAAAAATTGCAGAAATAAAACTAAAAACCTTAACATATGTAAGTATACCTAGAAATATTTAAAATCAACCAGGGGTGTATTGGTTAAAACAAACACATTGACAGCAAAAGCAGTGGCATAAACATAAAACAAATGGTTGGTTGGTTGAATGGTGTTTGTTTTAGTGAACGAACATGGCCAAAATAAGGACAAAAAACGGAAATAGCCGCCAAACGGATGCCAACAAACGAAGCAAATGATTCATTTCCGATGATGAGTCTGCGGATGCCAACGAAAACAAAACGGTGACACCAAAAATGTTTTCGAATCAACATTCAGGCAGCAGGCAGGCAGGCAGCTCAACACTCCAACTCACTCACTGGCTCTCATAACAAGAGCAATAAGGCATACATGCCATTACAGCATGACACAAGGACATCGCCATAAGGACTGGCAGGCCTAAGCCCAGGCATGAGTTTTGTTTGCATGTTATTGATGTTTGGCTGTGATATGTGAAATCAAACATCAGCAAAACAACAATGTCAACAATTTTTTTTATTTTTCAAAAAACCCCTGCTTTTACCTAGTTTTCCTAGAAAAGCAGGAGCAGAGAATGTTCCTAGAAATTTCGTTGGTTAAAAGGTATGCAAATCATTTACCTCTGACCGTGTCAATGTTGGCAAATTTAGCATATCGATAGGCTTGCTGGGGGGTAAGCACGGGGTAAACAAGTGGCAAAGGTGTTGTTTTTACCAGATTGTTTGATTTTGCAATACAGGCATATTTCTGGAAATGCCAGCAACAGCAAATGGAGACAAATGTTTCTTTGTACATCATAAATATGTGACAGGACAATATGTTTTGAAAGGGTTTGGGGTTTGATTGAAAATAGCGAAATATTTTTATTTTTTAATAGTAAAAGTATTCCTATACATAACAAGTACAAATATGACATTCTTTATATATCGTTTTATAAAATGGGGTTAATACAGCCATGTCCGTCTCTCCGGCTGTATGTTGAAATCAACTTAGAGTAGCCCCCAAATGACTTGCATACATGATTTATACATCTGTATATCCGCTATAGTCCCGGTTCGATTGCTATTTAAAATCGAGAAAATCGGCCTACAAATGGCTGAGATATTAAGAAAAAACCAAGACTACCTCGGTTTTTTTTTAACAATTTTTGATCTGTGTATATCTGTATTACTAAGTCATTAATATAGACAATATGGATATCAAATGATAGATATTTCAAAGACCTTTCCAACGAAGTACATAACTTCATAGTAAGTCGGACCTACAATCGGTAAAAATCGGGAAAAATATTTTTCCCCCCCGTTTTTTTTTCACGAAAAAAATATTTTTTTTTTAAATAAAATTTTTTTTTAATTAAAAATTGTTTTACGTAATATTTTTTTACAGTATTTTTTCCACAAATAAAATTATTTTCAAATAAAATTTTTTTTTTATTTTCTTCTCCAAAAATATTTTCAATCTCTATCTAAAGTATACTTGGGTGCAGGGTATATAAGATTCGCCACAGCAGAATATAGCTCTCTAACTTGTTTTAAATTAATCTACAAAATCGCTGCTGTATGCTTAGATTTAATACGTTTATTATGACTTTTTTTGATTTTGCTCTAACACAATTAAATATTAAATAATACAAATTAATTAACTTGTAGTATAGTTTTTTATAATTTCCATAAACCGATCAGCTTGGCTAAGCAAATAATTTGTTTAGACAAATTCTGTATTCAAAGCAATTTATAAATTTAAACACAAACAAAATGACACCTTCAAAATTAAACGAAATTCTCAACAAGCAACTGTAAAAATAAACTGATTACACAATAATAATAAGTAATAACAATAAAAAAAAATAATTTATAAACTTCCGTAAAATATTGTAAAATATAAAATATTGTTTAACACTTAAAAAGGAAATGATCTCATTTGAAGAAGTTGAAAAAAAAATCAAAACAAACAGGCATGAGGAAGTGTTTAATATAACCAGACAAATTGCAATTATTGCACTCCAATAAATTTATTTTTATTGCAATTTATAATACATGGTAGATATTTTTGGTCCAACACCAAACATTTAAAATATTTTTGTCCTTTTACTGAATGAAGCTTCATATATTTGCCTTGCTTTTAAGCCTTTAGATTTTCTGTCTCTATGTATATTTGCTCTATTCTTTTTCTATTTTTATTGCTATTTTTTTTTTTAAATTTTTTTTTTTTTGGCCAAATACACACATTTTTCCATCAGTCGCACTCATTTGCGTCCCGCATAAATCAATTGCACTTGTCATCAACTCAATTAATTTTTGGCAAACAAAGTGCAGTAAATCAATTGCTTTGGCACTTGACTCTCTCACATGTAGAATATCCTGTTTAAAAGTATTTATTTTTGTCTTTTTCAAACACCAAACTGCTAACAAAAAAATAAAAAAAAACCAAAATTGAAATAATGGTAAATGAAACAGAAGTGGTCTTCAATACAGAAATGGTTACATGATATCATGTTCTGAAAACCCAGCAAAAGTTGTGAGAATTTAAGTTAAATATAATGAAATTAAAAATAAATTGAAATTTTCTAAAAAATCCTTTAAATTTTACTAAAAAATTTAGCCTTTTTCTGGTATTGAAATAATTTAATGAAATGGTCCTTCGAACCGTTATACATTTTCTTAAATTAGACTTGGCAGACATCAATACATCAAACATGGCTCTGAAGTCCAATGTAATAATAAGAAAAGCTTCCTGAACATGAGTGCATCAGGGGAAATATAAAATTAAATTGGTCCTTCGTAGCCTTAAATGGTTTCTTAAAAGCAATAATACCATAAATTTATACAATTGCTAGAAGAATCCTGGCCCATCAATTTTTGTGGAAATGTTCCAAGTTCCTTTTAAAATATCAGTAATTCTAATTTTCAAAATTTTTTCCGAAATTTTTTTTTTTTATTTTTTTAAAAAAAGTTTTTTCCAAATTTTTTTTAACATTTTTTTTTGGAAAAAAATTTTATACAATCGATGTAGTCGCTTGAAGTATCCTGGCTCATCAAATTTTGAGGAAATGTTCCAAGTTTCTTTTAAAATATAAATAATTCTAATTTTCAAAACTTTTTTTCCGAAATTGTTTTTAAAAAAGATTTTTCCAAATTTTATTTAAATTTTTTTTTTGGAAAAATAATATATGACAAAAAATTGTTCTATAAAACAGCACTTTTTTTCAAATTTTCTCAAAATTTGCCCAAATTTCCTATAAAATATCAAATTTTGGGCAAAAAATTTTTATTTTTTTTTTTAAAAATGTTTTTCAATTTGGCCAAATTTCCTATAAAATATAAAATTTTGGCCAAAAAAGTTTAAATTTTTGGAAAAAACTTTTTAAATTTTAATTAAAACACAATTTTGAAAATTTAAACTTTTTTTCAAAATTTTAATTTTTTATAAAAAGTTTTTTCCAATTTTTTTAAATATTTTTTTTTTGGGAAAATTATTTTTTATTTTTTTTTTAAAAAAGTTTTTTCCAATTTTTGTTTTTAATTTTTTTTAAAAAAAAATTTGGATGAAAAAAAATTCACTGCAATGTACTTTGTAATACCTATCATTAGATATCCATATTGTCTATATTAATGACTTAGTAATCCAGATATAGATCAAAAATAGGCCAAAAATCGAGGTTGTCCCGGTTTTTCCCTTATATCTCAGTCATTTGTGGGCCGATTTTGTCGATTTTAAATAGCAACCGAGCCGGAAGAATTCCCGATATATTAATGTATGAATCGTGTATGTAAGTTATTTGGGGGCTACGGAAAGTTTATTTCAACATACAGACGGACAGACGGACATGGCTATATCGACTTCACTATCTATAACGATAAATGTCGAAATTACAAACGGCATAACAAACTTATATATACCCAAAACAATATTGGAAAATGTTCCACAAAATAGCACATTTTGGGAAATTTTCCTATAAATTTCGCAAAGTTTCTTATAAAATAGCAATAATTCTTTTGGTAAATTATGGACAAATTTCCTATAAAATAGCAAATTTTGAGAAAACTCTATAAAATAGCAAAATTTCCTTTAAAATAGCAAATTTTGGCAAAATGTCCTATAATATAGCATTTTTTAAGAAAGTCTTGTATAAAATAGAAAATTTTAAAAAATTTCGCTGGGTTTCTTCACCATTTTCGAATTCAATTTTATAGCTATTTGCTATTTTTTTCCAACGATAAATATTCACATACATATTTTTCCTATTCCTACTATTTGGTTTGCTTGATTTTGTTTTCAGTTCTTTTTTAATTTTTTCACATGATACATTCAGAGGACATTCAATGTTTTATCATGTTTGAGCATTCCAGCTACATGCCACAAAATAATGCAGACAACTCGACATTGGCATGTTGCAAAACAAAGAGAAGAATATCAAATTGGGGTTAAAATGTGATTAAATTGGAGTTTTTTTTTTTGGCCATGTGACGCGGTTGTGTCAACAACAAATACTTAGTAGTTTTTTTGGTTCAAAATTTGTTTCAGGCAGCAAAAAAGCAGGCAAATAATTTGGTATTAATAAGGAGAAAAACAGGAAAAGAGACTGGGAGTCCGAAGGACCAGTTTTTTTAAATGTGTTTAAATAACAAAGTAGGAATAAAAGGAAGCTGAATAAAGAATGGGAAACATCAAACTGAATCTATTTAAAAATTAGCAATAAATTTATTCGAAATAATGATAATAAATATTAGAAAGCCAGACAGAAGGACCATAATTGTTAAATCCTTTAAATAATAAATATTGAGCTTAAGAAATTCAAAATGATTAGAGAGAAGATTTAGTTTCCAGTATAAAATACTATAGAGTTATTTATAACAAACCTATCATAGGAAATGTTTAAAATCAAGAGAACTCATAGGGTCGGAAGGACCATATTTGTTCCATTTTAAATAATTTAATAAAAATATTTATAGTTAAATAAAGAGAAATGCGAAAAAGAGTTATTAAAGCTTTATGCTTGCAACTTTTATTTAAAAATATGACTTTAAGCTCGGCCCAACTCAAAGCTTTTCTAAATCTTTGATTTACCACTTAAAGCTTTTCACAAATTTCTGATTTGTTTAAATATTCTTTATCATGTTTATTGTTTTGTTTTGCTTGAATAAACCAAACTGCATAAATTTGCATTTAACATAAACAAAATTTTTAATTTCAAGATGTTGGTTTACTAATTTTGAGATTTTTAGTTAAATTTTACCAATAATTCTTTTATGATTTATGACGATACCAACAACCAGCATTCCTTCAACAAACAAAACGAAACCAAACACTAGCATATAAATGAATGAGTAAGTGGACGAACGAACGAATGAAAAAACGTTTCTTGTTAAGACCCCCATCTAATCTTTTGAAAAATTCTGTTTTTTTTTTTCTCCAAACTTTACTGGTCATTTTTATTATACAAGAGAAGTTAGACTTCTTGACCAATTTTCTATGAGTTGTTTTGTGGTTTTGAATTATGGCAGGATTGCTTTGTTGCATTTCGTTTGCTAACAACGATTTTTGGTACCAGGATTTAGTTTAGTTTTTAAAGACGAAAAGACAAAAGAGTGTGAGAGAGAGAGAGAGATTATCACAACACACACTCTCACTCTTTAAACAAATATGGGCCTATTTTTATAAATGCACTGCAAATAATCCCAAAAACAAGAGTGCACTTTTAGGGGTCGGCTTAACAAAAGGACTGACTACAAACCAAAACTGCAAGACTTCTGCTGCTGGCTTCAATGTCCATTTGTTTTCCTAATGCTAAAGTTGAAAATCCTTACGTCTTTTGTACATTCTGTGATTTCATCTACAATTCATAGTTTTTTTTTTTCATTTTTCGTTTTATGTTTAACAAACACACACGCTAGCAAAGCGTTCGTTAGAAGAACGGAAAAGAAAATGTTATGTGACATTAGTGGAACCTGCCTTCCCATCTGCCAGCTATGTGGTATTGGTAATGGATACTAACAATTGTAATGCAAAAGGACACAGCAGTACTTTTAGTATGTAGTTGATATAGAGGTTCTAAAGAAGAAACGACTAAAAGAGTTTCTTAATAGAAAATGTTTTTTTTCTTTTAAGTTCCCTTGAGAATTAATTGCCTTTTTAGGGCAAAAATGTTGCCTTTTTGCCTTGTAGCAGGGCATTATTTGTTTATAAAAGAAAAAGCGGGATCCTGAACCAATCCAATTTGACTTACGATCTCTTACAAATGACTTTGAAAATTAGTGTAAATTTCGGACAAAAATGTTGCCTTTTTCGACTTGCATTAGTGATGAAAATGTTGCATTTTTTGCCCTTTTTTGTTTAAATATGTTTCAAATCTCAAAATAGTAAATACTCTTTTTTTAAAAAATGTTCGCAAACTCTACACTCCTCTCCCTAATTGACCAGCTTTCCAAAAGTAGCTAAAATTTACTTTGTATTCAAGCAAGGATTTTTTATACGCAAAAGGACACTATGTTGCAATGCCTGCCGCTTTGCATTTTATGATTGTATGTTTCGTTCGGTTGTTTGTTAAGGATTGTTGGCGATATTGGTTGGTGTTTATGCAAAAATTTGCCAACAATTTGACTTTGAAATTGTAAGACTCCACACTTGAACAATACTACATGGCAGTAAAAGACAAATTGGGAAAGTAAACAAAAGCAGGACATAGAAGAACTCTCAAAGAGCTACAGCTAAAATAAACAAAAAATGGTTGAATTATAAACTTTATTTACTTAATTTTTTCTAAAAACTATTAATTCTATTAAGAAGTTACAATAATTTAAATAATTTCTTTAAACAAATTTTAAAATTTTGCAATATTTAAAAAGGTAGTAAATTTACTACTATTTTTTTTATTAGAGATTCCAATTGTTATTAATTTTTAATAATTTTCTTTATTATTAATACAACATTTTAACAAATTTTTGCAGTTTTTAAGAAATTTAATACTTTTTAAAAAAAGGAGTATTTTTTTACAAGTAATTAAATTTT
This sequence comes from Calliphora vicina, assembly GCF_958450345.1. Classification (NCBI taxonomy): domain Eukaryota; kingdom Metazoa; phylum Arthropoda; class Insecta; order Diptera; family Calliphoridae; genus Calliphora; species Calliphora vicina. The sequence goes on from NC_088783.1 coordinate 120,768,706, forward strand.
AATACTGTAAAGAAATTACAAAAATTTAAAGAGTTTCTTGATAAAATTTACAAATTTTGCATTATTTTAAAAAGTAGTAAATTTAGTACTATTCTACTACTTTTTTATAAAATTTTAAATATGAATTATTTGCACAAATAATAATGTTTTAAGACTTTTCATGATGAAATGCGAAATTTTTTCCATCTAAAAAAAAAGTATTAAATTTACTACTATTTTGTTTTTATTTCTTTTTAACATCTTCTTGATCACAAATAATTCTTTTTTTAGCATTTTATTAAGTTTTAAAGAATTTTTGAAGATTTCAAAAAAAGGTAAAAAATTACAATAGTTTAATCAACAAAAATTTTACAGAATTTATTATATTTAAAAATGTAGTAAATTAGTACTATTTTACTACATTTTTAGGAGTTGTTAAATATGAATTATTTGTGGAAATATTAATGTTTTTAAGATATTTCATTAGCAAATTACAGTTTTTATGACTTTTAAAAAATGTAGTAAATTTACTACTATTTTTTTTTTACTAAAAAAGTACTAACTAACTTTTTTAAAAATTGCTTACATCACAAATATAATGAAATAAGAAGAAATTTACAATATTTTCAAAAAATATTGATGATTTTAAAAAAAGTAAACTTAATACTATTTTACTACCTTTTTAAAAGTAGTTAAATATGAATTATTAACACAAATAACAACGGTTTTATCACTTTTCGTGATAAAATTTTACATTTTTATCACCTTTAAAAAGGTAGTAAATTTACTACTATTTTGTTTTTCTAACTAATTTGAATAATATTTAACCTTTAAAAATTTGATGCAGTTTTTATGAAATTTTATACATTTTAAAAAAGTAGTATTTCTACTACTATTTTAGAAGTAGTCTAATATTAGTAATTTTATATAATTATCATGTTTTAAGTGAATTCTTGATATAAACCACAAACTTTTTAATTTTTATTCAATTTAAAAAAGGTAGTAAATTTACTACTATTTTGATTTTCAAACAAATTTGAATAAAATTTAATTTTAAACATTATTTATCTTCACAAAGTATAATTTGTAAAAAAATTCAATCATTTAAAAAAGTAGTATTTTTAATACCTTTTGTAAAATAGTCAAATATTAATTCCGTTATCTAATAATAATGTTTTAAGTGACTTCTTGGCAATATCAATAAATTCTACTGCAAACTTTAAGTTTTCATTCATCTTTTAAAAATGTAGTAGATTTACTACTATTTCAGTTTTCTCAAAAATCCCTATAAATTGGTTTTTTTACAATTTACATTTTTTAAATTAATTTAATAGATTTCAAAATAGTAGTATTTTTACTACATTTTTAGAAGTCAAATATAAGTTATTTTGTTAAATAATAACGTTTTTAAATATTTCTTCATCAAATTAGCAATTTTTTGACATTTAAAAAAAGTAGTAGATTTAGTACCATTCTAGTACTATTTTATAAAAAGTTAATAATTAATTATTTTTCACAAAATATGTAATTTTAACAGTATTTAGGATAAAATTAGCAATTTTTCCATTTTTTAAAAAATAGTAGTAAATTTAGTACTATTTTGGTTTCTACAAAATTTCAATAAAATATAATTTAAATCATATTTAATTTAAAAATAATAATTTTTAGATAATATCATAGGTTTTAAAAAAGGTAGTATTTTTACTACTTATTTTAGGTAGTCAAAAACCAAAAAGTTCTTTTATGAAAAAATAAAATTTTTCTATTTTTTGAAAAAGTAGTAAATTTAAATTTAGTATTGTAAACTTTTTTATGCTATTTGAACCCCATGTTACCAATTTCCTGAAAAACCCAACATGCCTTTCTTTTTAATTTAGTTACCCTTTGTGTGCTTAATCACTTAAATGAAACAATTAATTTAAAATAGAAAATCTCTGAGAAAAAAGTAACAAAATACCAGGATGCTGACAAGTGTCATTATTCATATTGAAATGCTCAATATTTGTAAAATAAATAAAACAAAACTTTTCTATAAAATAAATAAATTTTTAACAATTAAACAAATATTTCAAAGACTTCTCTATACCAGCCTTCTAATTACAAACAAATAATACAGACTAGCTGCCCCCCAAAAAGGAGTAAATTTTAAGTTTTGCCAAGGAAAACTAATATTTACCAGCAATAGTACATACATACATATGTATGTGGAGCTAACCCCCCAACAAATACCAAGACCCAATGCAAGACTCTACTTGATGCCAAGATTGATTTACGTTTAAATAGATTTTTCAGCCATGCTTAGCAAGCATGTCCTTTACCAAGGAGTACAGCAAATATACTTTATAATTTTTGTATGTGTTTTCCAAAAAAAACCCATACTTCCTTAAAATGCAAGAGCAGGACTTGTTGTCTACAAGTAGTTGTTGGGGTTTTTTGGTTTCTTTTTTTTTGTTGCTTTAAAGAAAATAACCAAACGAACGAACAAATGAATGACTGAGATTTATCAAAAGGTAATTTATATATTTATACTACTTTTTTTCCAACAAAACAAATCTAAGTTTGTTGCTACAGATTCTCTGGCATACGAGTGCATGTATGACTGTTTAGGCCTTTAGATACAATTTTTCCATTTGAATTACTACAGTTTGGTAGTATTTGTTGGTGTGTGTGTAAATTAGTTCTTTTCTGTTGTTTAGTTTTAGGCCTTTACTCCTAAAACTATACTTTACATTTATAAAACAAATGGCGAAATTTAAGAGAATTTCAAAGTAATAAATCGCCTTTAACATTTGAACAAAAGTTTTGCTTAAACAAAAATTGCTTAAACACAAATTGAACGAAAAATTGAAAAGAAGGCTAAGCTTTTGGGAGAAAAGGACCATAATTTAAGTAATAAATAGCAAAAGTTTTGACTATAAATAGCTAAATTTTTATAACTGCTATTAATAGCAAACATTTTTAAAACTATGCTATAAATAGCATAATTATAAAAATTCAGCAGTAATTAGCAGAAGTTTGAAAATTTGGCTATAAATAGCATAATTTTAAAAATTCAGCAGTAAATAGCAGAATTTAGAAAATTCGACTATAAATAGCAGAATTTTTAAAATTCGACTATAAATAGCAACATCTAGGAAATTCTGCTATAAATAGCAAAATTTTGAAAATTCAGCAGTAAATAGCAGAATTTAGAATATTCTACTATAAATAGCAACATTTTTATAACTGCTAATAATAGCAAACATTTTTAAAATTCTATAAATAGCATAATTTTGAAAATTTAGCAGTAATTAGCAGAATTTTTAAAATTCTACTATAAATAGCAAAATTTAGAAAATTCGACTATAAATCAACATTATGAAACTTCGACTAAAATAGCAAAATTCAACAGTAAATATTTTGAAAATTGTACTATAGCAAAATTTTTCAAATTCAGCAATAAATAGCATAATTTTGAAAATTCTACCACAAATAGCAAAATTTTTAATATTCAACTATAAATAGCTAAATCTTTAAAATTCGACTATAAATAGCATAATTTTGAAAATTCAGCAGTAGGTAGCAGAATTTTGAAAATTCTACTATAAATATCAGAATTTTGAAAATTTATCTACCAATACAAAATTTTTAAATTTTCAAAATTCAACAGTAAATATGATTTTCAAAACTCAGTAGTAAAAAACATAATTTTGAAAATTCTACTATAAATAGCATAATTTGACAATTTTACTATAAATAGCAGAATTTTAAAAATGTACTATAAATAGCTTAATTTTGAAAATTCAGAAGAAAATAGCAGAATTTAGAAAATTCGACCACAAATAGAAAAATTCGACTATAATAGCAGAGTTTTGAAAATTCAACTTTCAATAGCAAAATTTTGAAAATTCAACCATTAATAGAATAATTTGACAATTTTACTATAAATAGCTTAATTTTTGAAAATTCAGAAGAAAATAGCAGAATTTAGAAAATTCTACTATAAATAGCAGAATTTTGAAAATTCGACTATAAATAGCAATTTGAAAATTTTACTATAAATAGCAAAATTTTGAAAATGTGTTTTAAATAGCTTAATTTTGAAAATTCAGCAGTAAATAGCATAATTATTAAAATTCTACTATAAATAGCAGAATTTTGAAAATCCAACTTTACATAGCAAAATTTTTAAAATTCAACCATAAATAGCATAATTTGACAATTTTACTATAAATAGCTTAATTTTGAAAATTCAGAAGAAAATAGCAGAATTTAGAAAATTCTACTATAAATAGCAGAATTTAGAAAATTCGACTATAAAAGAGGAATTTTGAAAATTCGACTATAAATAGCAATTTGAAAATTTTACTATAAATAGCTAAATTTTGAAAATTTATTTTAAATAGCTTAATTTTAAAAATTCAGCAGTAAATAGCATAATTTTTAAAATTCTACTATAAATAGCTAAATTTTAAAAATTCTTCCACAAATAGCAGTTTTTTGAAAATTCTACTATAAATAGCAGAATATTGAAAATTCAACTTTAAATAGCAAAATTTTTAAAATTTTACTACAAATATGATTTTTTGGAAGGTTCGGCTATAAATAGCAAACTTTAAAAAATTCAACTATAAATAGCATTTGTAATTCGACTATAAGTATTAACATTTTTAAAATTTTACTATAAATAGCAAAACTTTGAAATCTCTACTTCAAATGCCAGAATTTTGGAAATTCGACAACTAATATTAGTTGTACTTTGCTCCTTATTTTTTTCCTTTCCTTCCTACTCTAACCAAGCAAATAAAAATTGCTAAAACTTAAACCTCTATTTACCATTTCCCCAAACCAAAAATCTCAGTGTTCTCTCAGTAGTTTCTTTTCATTTGTTATTCCTTTTTTCATTCTTCATTTCTAGCTACACAAACAATTTACAGAGGAGGTCCTTTACCAACAGGCATATTTAGAAAAACGAAAAAGGACCTTAACTCAAAACATACAAAGACTCATATAAATACAAACAAATGCATTTATAAATTATATATACAAATGTATGGAGACAATGCATATGAATGATTTTTCATATGCTACTGTTTTATTTTATTTCATATTTTTTTTTTCATTTCATTTCTAAAAGGATAAATTGAATTTATAGAAATTTTGTAAACAATTTTTGTTGGAAAAACAATGGAGAAGAAAAAGTAGTAGTATTTTTCTAATGTGTATTTTGGGTTAAATATGTCCTATGTGAATTTTGATTTAAATTAATTTCAAATTCACTTAACAGAAATATACTAAACTATACACATGAAAAAATAACACTGGCATAACCTGTTTACACTGGCAACAAAATTTAAATTTATGTAAATAAATTATATTTAAAAAATGATTTTTCTAAAAATGTATCTAATCAACAAAAAAGAAATAAAATTTGTCTTAATTAAGCACTAAATATCTTGAATTCCTGGGCTAGTGTAACTGCACTCTTTAACAAATTATATATACAAGTGATGCAGGATTTCTTTTGCTGTGTGATTGTCCTGGACATTTGATAAATTTTTTGTTGGCCATTTTTATTTTCTATTCTTGATTTTTGTTTTGCATTATTTTTTTTTTTTATAAATAATTTTTAGTTTTATTGCAGATTTATTTCGAACATTTACATACTAAGATTTAAACATTTTATCACAAACTCATACAAACCTACATATCCACATACATACATATTTATTTGTATAAATGTTTATGTATTGCTGTTGTATTAAAACATATATTCATGTGTATGAGAGAATGTATGTCTTGATAAATTCTTGAATTATGCCATGGCATGCAAAAAGGCATTTATTATTGCTAATAATAAATCAAATACAATTTAAGTCTTATAAATGTATAGAAATGTACAGTAGAGTTTTAATAAAATTCAAAAATGTACTACATATAAATAGCAAAATATTGAAATATTTATTATAAATAGCAACATTTTTAATAATTTACTATAAATAGCAAATTTTTGGAAATTTAACTATAAATAGCAAACTTTTCAGAATTTTACTACAAATAGTAAAATTTTGGAAATTTGATTATAAATAGCATCATTATGGAAGTTTTACTATAAATAGCAACACTTTGGGAATTTGACCTAAACACTTTGGAAATTTAAACATTTTTGAAATGTAACTATAAAGCAAAATTTCGAAATATGACTATGAATAACAACATCTATAAATAGCTAAATCTTGAGAATTTCAATATAAATAAGATTTTGGAAATTCCACTATAAATAGCAAAGTATTGTATATTCGACTAAAATTAGCAGTATTTGAAAAAAAAATTGTTTATAAAAAGCAATATTTTCGAAATTCTACTATTAAAAACAATATTTTGGAAACAAGACTATAAATAGCAATATTTTTTAAAATTTCACTCATGGCAATATTTTGAAAAATTGACCCAAACACTTTGGAAATTTGACTATAAATAGCAAGTTTTTGGTAATTTGACTATAAATAGTAACATTTTAGAAATTTGAATACAAATAGCTAAATTTTGAAAATTTGATTATAAATAGCAACATTTTGAGAGTTCGACTATAAATATTCAAATTTGAAAATTCGATTCTAAATATCAACATTTTGAAAGTTCGAATATAAGTCGCATAATTTTTGGAAAATTTACTATAAATAGCAACTTTATTACACATTTGCTATTAATAGCATATTTATAAAAATTTGCTATTAATAGCTTATTTATGGAATTTTGCTATAAACAGCAAATTTATGGAAATTTGCTATAAATAGCAAATTTATGCAAAATTTACTATAAATAGCAAATTTAGGAAAATTTGCTATATCTAGCACAATTATGAAAATTTGGCTATAATAGCAAATTTATGGAAAATTTACTATAAATAACAACTTTATTAGAAATTTGCTATAAATAGCAAATTTATGGAAATTTACTATAAATAGCAAATTTAGGAAAATTTGCTATAAATAGCATATTTATGAAAATTTTCTATAAATACATGAATTTATGAAAATATGATATAAACAGCTAAATTTTTGGAAAATTTACTATAAATAGCATATGCTATAAATAGCAAATTTACTGTAAATAGCAAATTTAGGAAAATTTGCTATAAATAGTACATTTATGAAAATTTTCTATAAATAGCACATTTATGAAAATTTGGCTATAATAGCAAATTTATGGAAAATTTACTATAAATAACAACTTTATTAGAAATTTGCTATAAATAGCATATTTATGGAAAATTTTCTATAAATAGCAAATTTAAGAAAATTTACTATAAATAGCAAATTTAAGAAAATTTACTATAAATAGCAAATTTAAGAAAATTTACTATAAATAGCAAATTTAGGAAAATTTACTATAAATAGCAAATTTAGGAAAATTTGCTATAAATAGCACTTTTAAGAAAATTTTGCTATAATAGTAAATTTATGGAAAATTTATTATAAATAACAACTTTATTAGAAATTTGCTATAAATAGTACATTTATGAAAATTTTCTATAAATAGCACATTTATGAAAATTTGGCTATAATAGCAAATTTATGGAAAATTTACTATAAATAACAACTTTATTAGAAATTTGCTATAAATAGCATATTTGTGGAAAATTTTCTATAAATAGCAAATTTAAGAAAATTTACTATAAATAGCAAATTTAGGAAAATTTACTATAAATAGCAAATTTAGGAAAATTTACTATAAATAGCAAATTTAGGAAAATTTACTATAAATAGCACATTTAAGAAAATTTTGCTATAATAGTAAATTTATGGAAAATTTATTATAAATAACAACTTTATTAGAAATTTGCTATAAATAGCATATTTATGGAAAATTTACTATAAATAGCACATTTATGAAAATTTGCTACAAACAGCAAATTTATGGAAAATTTAATATAAATAGCTACTTCATTAAAAATTTACTATAAATAGCAAACTTAAGAAAATTTACTATAAATAGCTAATTTTTGGAAAATCTGCTATAAAGAGCAACTTTACTGAAAATGCTATAAATAGCAACTTTACTGAAAATTTACTATAAATAGCAAATTTATTGATAATTAGCTATAAATACCAAAATTATGAAAATATTGCCATTCATTTTATCCTGTTTCTACTGTTATGTTTCCGACACCTTTGCATATTTTACACAAATTCTTTAAATTTTGTATTAGAATTTCTATTTACCAATACATTTCTCTTTCTTTCCTTGAGTTTTCTAAGCTGTCATGTGTTTAAACAAAAAAATATTCTATCAATTATAAACATGATAGAAATAATTTGCCATAAATTGGCATATTTTGGGTAAATTCTGCAAATAAATTACAAAAACATGCAAAAATTCAATTCAAATATCAAACCCACCCCTTATTCTAGGCAACACATGTTATTGCTAATTCAAAATCCTACAGACATTGGCTGACTAAATTTTCAGTTTAAATACAAACACACATTATGGACACATTCAAATAGGTATAGAAAACGTGCAACACATTTAATAACAAGCCATTTCATAAGGCAATAGACTCATGGACGGACGGAGGGAGGGACAGACAGACATTAAAACAGTTAGACAGTCATAGAAACTGTTTTATATAACCATTTGTAGGAGTATAAACATTCGATTTTAGAGCCGTTTTTAATGCAACAAATGAATGAATAAACAAAATGCAATCAATGCACAAGAGAAAGTCAATGTTTGCTACCAATACTCATATACACAGTTATACATTTGTCTATAGCTGAGTGAGTATGTGTGAGTGCTTTGCCAAAGGACCTTTTAGATTATGCATATATTCAGTTTCATATGTTTAATATCCACATTTCTCTATGTGTGAGTGTTTTTGTTTTAAATGGATTATTCACACGCTATTGATTTCTAATTGAGTTGACTTCAATCTATCTGTCTATTGACATTCCAACTTGCTTACTACCTACCTCCCGCTCTCTTGCTTAGGTTCATCTCTGGCAATTTGAAATTGACAGGCATCATCTAACAAACAAATACCACACATCTACTTATAAACATTACAACATTTTGTAACTCACACACACATCAGTTTATAACGGAAGCTAACAAATGAATTTTGATTTTATACTTAAATTTCAGACTCAATACCTCCCTCCCCTGCTTTCACTCTACGACTTAGTTGCTGTTGCACATGTGTTGTTTGGTGATGAATATTGAAAGGGTGTTGAAGCAGACATAGATGGATGGATGTATAAATGAATGCGAATGAATGAATAGATGGATAGATGAATGAATGAATGATTTTAAGTGTTTTGAAGTTTATAGGAGGTGGATTAAATGTAATTAGTCAATTAATGTTATTGACTTTAATAATAAATGAAATTTAATTGATACAATGTCAGATTAAGTTTAAGGCCTAACTGAATGTTCTAAATTAGATAAAGAAATATTGAAGAAGTCAAATTCTTATAGCTAAATCTTTATAAAAAGTTGGGTATTTCTAATAATTTTGATATTTATAAAATTTTTAAATTTTTTTTATTTTAGTGAAATTTTCAAAAAGTTGCTTTTTATAGTTGAACATTTAAAATGCTGCTATTAATTGTTAAAATTGATAATTTAAATTTTTTTGCTATTTTTAGAAACATTTTTAATGTTTGCTATTTATAATACATTTTTAAAAATTTTGCTATTTATAATGAAATTTTCAAAAATATTTATAGTGAAATTATCAATACAATGCTATTTATTTATAATGAAATTTTCACAATGTGACTATTTTGCTATTTTTTTGCAATTTTGAAAATTTTGCTATTTATAGTGAAATTTTCCACAATGATGCTATTTATAGTAAAATTTTCAACTTCTTACTATTTATAATTCAATTTTGAACTCTTTGCTATTTATAGTAAAATGTTAAAATTTTGCTATTTATAGTCAAATCTCCAAAATGTGGCTATCTATATTAAATTCTTCGAAATGATGCTATTTATAATAACATTTCTTAAACGTTGCTATTATAGTAAATTTATGACAGATTTTCATAATTTTGCTATTTATAAAAAAAATCAAAAATGTTGCTATTAATAGTAAAATTTTGCAAAATAATGTATTTACAGTACAACTTTAAAAATTTAACTATTTTTAGTAAACTTTTCAAAATGTTGCTATTAATAGTCAAATTTTCAAAATGTTGCTCTAATAGAAAATTTTTCCAGATAGAAAATTTATTATAAATAGCAATTTTAAGGAAAATTTACTATAAATAGAAAAAATTGGAAAAATTACTATAAATAGATAATTTTTTTAAAATTTACTATAAATAGCAAATTTAAGGATAATTTACTATAAATAGCTAAATTTTAAAAAATTACTATAAATAGATAATTTTTTGAAAATTTACTATAAATAGCAGAAATTTGAAAAATTACTATAAATAGCTAAATTAAGAAAAATTCACTATAAATAGTTGTATATGAAAAAATTTCTATAAATTTCAGAATTTTTCAAAAAAATACTATAAATAGCAAATTTATGAAAAATATACCATAAATAGCAGAATTTGGAAAAATGTCTATAAACTTCAGAATTTTGTAAATTGTACTATAAATAGCATATTTTGAAAAATTGCTATAAATAGCAGAAATTTGGATAAATTAATATTAATGTATAAACTTGTAGAAATTACTATAAATAGCAAGTTTAAAGAAAATTTACTATAAATAGCTACATTTGGAAAAAATTTATAAATAGCAGGATTTTTGAAAAATTACTATAAATAGCAAATTTAAGGATAATTTACTATAAATAGCTAAATTTAGAAAAATTACTATAAGAAATAATTTTTTGAAAATTTACTATAAATAGCAAAAATTTTAAAAATTACTATAAATAACTAAATTAAGAAACATTCACTATAAATAGTTGTATATGAAAAAATTTCTATAAATTTCAGAATTTTTCAAAAAAATACTATAAATAGTAAATTTATGAAAAATTACTGTAAATAGCAGAATTTGGAAAAATTTCTATAAACTTCAGAATTTTGTAAATTGTACTATAAATAGCATATTTTGGAAAAATTGCTATAAATAGCAGAAATTTGAATAAATTACTATAAATAGTAGAAACTTGTAGAATTTACTATAAATAGCAAGTTTAAAGAAAATTTACTATAAATAGCTACATTTGAAAAAAATTTATAAATAGCAGAATTTTGGGAAAATTACTATAAATAGCAAGTTTAAAGAAAATTTACTATAAATAGCTACAATTGAAAAAAATTTATAAATAGCTGAATTTTGAAAAAATTACTATAAATAGCAAATTTAAGGAAAATTTACTATAAATCGTAATATTTCATAAAATTTGCTATAAATAGCTAAATTTGATAAAATCTACTATAAAAATCCGAATTTTGAAAAATTGCTAATAGCTAATTTTTAGAAAATTTACTATAAATAGCAGAAATTTGGACTATATATTTTTGGAAAATTTGCTATAATAGCAGAATTTTTCAAAAATTATTATAAATAGCAATTTGTTTACTATAAATAGCAGAATTTAAAGAAAATAAAATGTTGCTCGTTTTAGTAACATTTTACAAAATATTGCTATTTATATTAAAACTCCGAAATGATGCTATTTATAGTCGAATTTTCAAAATGTTGCTATTTAATACTGTTATGCTGCTCTCAATGATATTTATCTTTGATAATTTTTTTAAATACTCCTTTAATTAATAAAACTCAAACTAAATAATGGTAACTAGGAAAAATTTGTATGAAAACATTTCTCTTCATTCCTCTAGTTTTAAACACTTAATAACCATTATCCTGCTAACTCTTCATTTAACAATATCCTTTAGAATTTGACCATTTAGGTACACAATTCGACCAACAAAAGCACAATACTTGTACTCAAACACAAAAACAAAAGCAGCATATTCCAAAACCTCAATTGTTTTTAATACCATGCATACATGTTTAAATTCGTCCATCCAGGCGACCTTTAGAATCCTTTATTTTCCTTCTATTGAATAACTCCCTCTATTGCTGCTGAATATATATGTGATCAATTTAATAGGGAAACAATATATTGGTTACATCCTCCATCACCAAACTGTTTAATTTTATTTTCAAACTTAAAATTTTATTATTCATTGCTTGTGCATGTTGTAAATACTCGTATTTTCAGAGTGTTTCAACTTTTCAATAAATTAAAGCATTTTGTAAACGAGTTAATATTTAAAATCAAGTGTGGCAAAAAACTTTTCTTTAGGAGTATGTTAGAAAAATACTTCTAAATACATATAAAATTGATGAAGATTTTTGTATTCTTGTTCAACAATGTGTGTAAGAAACACTTTCACTTCTATTTGTAAGGAGCCAGGATATGTTTGAGAGTGTGAGGCAGTATTTGTATGTGTTTTGTTTTCTTGTGGTTTATTATTCACGCCTGAATTAATTGTAAATTAAAGTTTTCGACACAATCAGGCATGTACGAGAAGTACAAAAACAACTAAAATATGAGAAATGTTTAAGGGAAATTATTAGAATTGAAAAAATAATAGGACCAACTAAAACATAGCTATTTTAAGTAAAGTTTTCATAATTTTATTATTTGTAGTTGAATTCTCCAAGTTCTGCTATTTATAATGGAAATCTTCAAATTCAGTTATTTATAGTCGAATTCTCGAAATTCTGCTATCCATAGTTGAATTCTCAAAAGTCTGTTATTTATAATTGAATTCTCAAAATTCTGCTATTCATAATTAGATTCTCAAAATTCTGCTATTTATAGTTGAATTTTCAAAATCCTGCAATTTATAGTTAAAATCACAAAATTCTGCTATCTATAGTTGAATTCTCAAAATTCTGCTATTAATAGTTGAATTTTCTAAATTCTGCTATTTATAGTTGAAATCTCATTCTGCTATTTCCAAAAGAATTCTTATAATTCTGCTATTTTTTGTTATAATTAAATTCTCAAAATGCTACTAGTTCAAATTGCTATTTATAGCAATAGTTTCCAATACTTGCTATTTATTGAAGCATATTCAAAATGTTGCTATTTATAGTAAATTTTTCCTTATTTATTATTAAAATCCAGTTGGTCTTCTTATTCTAGCAAAAAATCCTTTCTTTATAAAATATTTTCTCCCAAAACAAGCAGTTTATCATAAAGAAATCCTCCTTCCTCCCCATATTATCATACAAAACAAAGAAATATTATTTACTACATTGAATTTTAAGTTTAAGGTATTGAAAGGTTTTGTCTGTCCTGACCGTCTGTCTGTCTGTAAATACTTTTGAGGTCAGCCTATTTTAAGTTCATACACACACACAGTTTATATTTGTTTGTATTTATTTCGTCACTTGGGAAAACAATATTTTTTTTCTCTAATACAACTACTACATGTTATAATTGTTGCCATTTATAGCCTCAAAAGATACTTATACTTGTAAAGGGAAAATATTTTTAAGAGTTTGTTTGCATGTGTTTGAGTATTTTGAATATTTTGCAAGTATTAGAAGCCAAAAGGCATTCAAGTGTGTATAAGACGATTACACATCATTTAACTGACTCCGATGGACTGTACAAGATACAAACGACACTATACTTTGAAATTCACTCACACACACAAAGGGAATAAAGAAAACTATTGTTTTAGTTTTTGAATTTCTTCCTGGGTCCTTTTTTAGGATTTTTGTTTTTTGTAAAAATGTTTTTGTTTTCAGTTTGTAAGCAACATTTGGTAGTAGCTATTTATTTAATTTAGTTTTTTTTTAAAACATGCATATTGATTATTGTGAGTTGAAGTTTGTAAAGAAGCTCAAAGAACAAATATAGTGAATTTTTCAAAATGTTGCTATTTTTAGTAAATATTCAAAAAATTCTGTTATTTATTTATTCTGCTAAAAATTTACTATTTATAGTAAATTTTTACAAAAATTTTCTATTTTCTAAAAATTAGCTAATTATAATAAATGTTTCCTAAAGATGCTATTTTGTGAAATTTTCCCTAAATGTGCTATTTATAGTAAAATTTTCAAAATTTTACTATTTCTAGTGAATTTTCCAAAATTTCTTATTTATAGGAAAATTGCTATTTTCAGTAAATTTTCCCAAAATTCTATTTTTATTTATTCTGCTAAAAATCAGCTATCTATAGAATTTTCCAAAAATTGCTATTTATAGTAAATTTTGCCTAAATGTGGTATTAGTACTAAAAAAATTAGCTATTTATAGAAAATTTTCTTAAAATTTTCTATTTATAGAAAATTTTCTAAAAATTTGCTATTTATAGCTAATTTTCAAAAATTTGCTATTTATAGTTAATTTTCAAAAATTAGCTATTTATGAAAATTTTCCAAAAATTTGCTATTTATGAAAATTTTCCAAAATTCTAATATTTATAGATAATTTTTCAAAATTCTTCTGTTATAGTTAATATTTCAAAATTCTTTTTTTATAGTTAATTTTTCAAAATTCTTCTTTTTTAAAAAATTTTACAAAAGTCTGCTATTTATAGCAAATTGTACCAAAATTAGCTATTTATAGTAAATTTTCTCAAAATTAGCAATTTGTAGTAATTTTCCAAATTTCTGCTATTTATAGTAAATTTTCAGCTATTTATGTAAAGTTTCCAAAACTCAGCTATTTATAGTAAATTTTACACAATACTGCTACATATTGCAAATTTTTGAAAATGCTGCTATTTATAATGAATTTTCCAAAATTCTGCTATTTATATTAATATTTTCAAAATTCTGCTATTTATGGTAAATTTTTCAAAAAATAGCTATTTGTAGTAATTTTCCAAATTTCTGCTATTTATAGCAAACTTTTCAAAATACAGCTATTTATAGTAAATTTTCCAAAATTCTGAAACTTATAGTAAATTTTCTAAAAATTAGCTATTTATAGTAAAGTATCATAAGTTCAGCTATTCATAATAAATTTTCAAAAATTCTGCTATTTATAGTAAATTTTTCAAAATTCTTCTATTTATAGCAAACTTTCTACAATTCTAAGTTCTACAATTCATAGTGAATTTTTCAAAATTCTACTATTTATACTAAATTTTTCCACAATTCTGCTAATTATAGCAAACTTTTTAAAATTCTGCTATTTATAGTAAATTTTACTAAATTCAGCTGTTTATAGTAAATTATCATAAGTTCAGCTATTCATAATAAATTTTCAAAAATTCTGCTATATATAGTAAATTTTTCAAAATTCTTCTATTTATAGCAAATTTCGAAGTTCTACAATATATAGTGAATTTTTCAAAATTCTGCTATTTATAGTAAAGTTTCCAAAATTCTGCTATTTATTGCAATTTTTCAAAATGCTGCTATTTTTAGCAAACTTTTCAAAATTCTTTTTCTAAAATTAATATATAGTAAAATTCTGCTATTTATTTAGAATTATCAAAATTTTGCTATTTATAGTATTTATATAACAAAATTGTATTGTTTACTAACTTTTTCTTTTGAGCTTTTTAGCTAGTCTCTTTTCAATTTCTGAGTTCACTTCGAAGTTATAATTTCTAAATAAAGTTTTATGACGATATATTTGGAATTTTAAATGTCTTTTATTCAATACTTAGAAATGAAAGAAGTCATGTGTGAAAAATAATATTTAACAATGAAAAGTTTTAAGAAACTATTAAAAAAATACAGGCAAGGAATTAATAAATATAAACTAAAATTGTAGAAGATTAAAAATTCTGATAATTTTTTTCAATTTAAAAACTTTATTTTAAGAAAATTACTTAAGTAAAAGTTTATTTAATAAATGTTGTTTATTAGTGAAAATTCCCTCAAACGAATTTATTTGTTGCAGACACCTTTAGCTGGTAGTCTCTGCATTTAGCAATGACATATGTTATTGGAATTTTAGTTTTACAAAATCTAGCTTATGATACTTTTTTAAATAAATAAGAAAAAGTTTTTTTTTTAAAACTCTATACTTAATATTTCGTATTTTTTTACATTTTTATTATAAAAAAAACTAACCACCACAAAATATATACTTTTATGAGCTTTTTTCTAACAACTTTTCCAAAAAGAAATTGTTGTAGTTTGACAGAAAAAAAACTTTAAAACAAAAATGTCTTTTTTTTTTTAAACAACATCTAGATGAAGTGTTTTGGCAGCAGTAACTCAGTCTAATGTGTGATTTTTGTTAGTCCTTCGAGTCCTGTAATGTTTTGGAGAGAAAATCACAATAAAAACAAACGAAATACATAAATAAAAATAAAAGAAATTAAATTAAAGTTCAAGTTTGGCTTTTAGTAGAAAAGTGTTTAAGAATAGAGAAAAAAGTAGCATAATATGTGGTTAATAAAATGTGGTATTAAATATTTTATGTGATGGCTGGCTGGTTGGTTAGTTGGTGTTAATGAAAAACTTTTCAAAAGTTTTACAAAGCAAGGACAACGTGAGAGGAATAGGTGTTTTAATAAAAAAAAATTAAATGAAATTGGTTTAAAATTGGAATAAATTTAAAGCAATAATCTAAAATTCATTTAAAAATGCATTAAAACAATCTTACTAAAGTATTGCATAGTTTTAGGATGCTTGCACAAAATCCATAGCATATTTTGAAGCGCTGTATTAAATGTTTACACTGTAAACAATACTAATTAAATCTCTTTAACAAATTTAGATCTATTTAAACATAAATTATGACTTTAAAATATAGGAAATTTACCAAATGTGTAGCATATTTTTGGGCTCTGAAATTTTAAAATTAAATCTTGTTTAGTTTTAAATACAAATTTGTTTAATTTTTTAAATTTTCCTTAGCAAAATTCTTCAACAAAGACTTAAACTCTGTGCTGTTAGAAAAAACGCCATCAGCTGTTTCATTCATATGTATGAACAGCTGTCAAAATGACACATGAAACTACATTTCTTTGGCGTAGCTGATAAACTTGTACAGTATTTAAAGTTCTCTTTATTTTTTTCTTTTTTTTTAAGAAACTGTTAACCATAATACAACTTATTATTTTTTTTTGTACATTTTCTTAACGTTTTATTTAGTTTTTTTTTTATTATTTCTTCAAAGATATTTTCCCAGGCATATGTAACTCATATGGTCTGTTTGGAAAGTTTCTGTGAGTTTATTTTTCTTCATTTTGGCATTTGCAAGAAAATTTGCACTTTATAAAAGTGTGTGTTAGAGTTTTTTTAGTTGTATTTTTGAGTAAAAATTTTATATTTTCTATCAAACAAAAAAATGTTGTAAGTTTGAGCAAAAGTTCGTTTTTTAACAAAACTATAAGTGAGAAATGTCAGTATTATGATCTTTTTTATATAAGTATATAGTTTTGGGAAGTTTTAAAATACAATTGAGGAAAATACAAGCAACTTTCATATAAAAAAGATTAAATAACTAAAAGAAAATTACCAATTTTTCTATATGAAGAGATGGCTTGTCTCCAAGCAACTTTTCTATAAGAAAACTGGCTTGAATCCAAGCAACTTTTCTATAAGAAAACTGGCTTGAATCCAAGCAACTTTTCTATAAGAAAACTGGCTTGAATCCAAGCAACTTTTCTATAAGAAAACTGGCTTGAATCCAAGAAACTTTTCTATAAGAAAACTTGGCTTGTCTCCAAGCAACTTTTCTATAAGAAAACTAGCTTGAATCCAAGCAACTTTTCTATAAGAAAACTAGCTTGAATCCAAGCAACTTTTCTATAAGCAAACTAGCTTGAATCCAAGCAACTTTTCTATAAGAAAACTAGCTTGAATTCAAGCAACTTTTCTATAAGAAAACTAGCTTGAATTCAAGCAACTTTTCTATAAGAAAACTAGCTTGAATTCAAGCAACTTTTCTATAAGAAAACTAGCTTGAATCCAAGCTAATTTTCTATAAGAAAACTAGCTTGAATCCAAGCTAATTTTCTATAAGAAAACTAGCTTGAATCCAAGCTAATTTTCTATAAGAAAACTAGCTTGAATCCAAGCTAATTTTCTATAAGAAAACTAGCTTGAATCCAAGCTAATTTTCTATAAGAAAACTAGCTTGAATCCAAGCTAATTTTCTATAAGAAAACTAGCTTGAATCCAAGCTAATTTTCTATAAGAAAACTAGCTTGAATCCAAGCTAATTTTCTATAAGAAAACTAGCTTGAATCCAAGCTAATTTTCTATAAGAAAACTTGGCTTGTCTCCAAGCAACTTTTCTATAAGAAAACTTGGCTTGTCTCCAAGCAACTTTTCTATAAGAAAACTTGGCTTGTCTCCAAGCAACTTTTCTATAAGAAAACTTGGCTTGTCTCCAAGCAACTTTTCTATAAGAAAACTTGGCTTGTCTCCAAGCAACTTTTCTATAAGAAAACTTGGCTTGTCTCCAAGCATTTTTTATAAGAAAACTGACTTGAATTCAAATAACTTAATTTGTCTATTATTTAGCATTTGCCTGTAACAATTTCTGTTTTGTAATTGATTTTTTGGTAATTTAATTCAATCACTTATAATTAGTATGCAAATCACATAATTTTTCCTAAAAGAGAAAATTAAAATATCTATTTTCTACCCTCTTAAGCTTTACAGACCTTAAAAATAGCATAAAATTTCTATATTTTTCACCAACAAAAAATATAAATATAAGAAGTTGAAAAAATAAAGAAATTCCCTTCATTTTTAGCTTTTTTCTGACCATTTCCTGGTAAAAAAAGTTCACAACCTTTAAAACAACCGTGACATTATTAATTAAAACTGACGAGGATGAGTGGGAGGGTGAGTGTTAATTTAAGTACTAAATTTCACGCTTGATTGGCAACAGTTAATAAGTTTTAAAACAACAACAAAAACACTGTTTTAAATTACAATTCAATTAAAATAAACAGCCTAAAATTATGCCGACAAATTTAGAAGAAAAAAACAATTAAAATGTTATTGATACCCGTCGCTTGTTAAAAACGTTTTAAATTACACCAAAAAAAAATAATACAATTTTTTGCTTGAAAATTTCTTGTTTTATTTTGAGAGCAGCCCTTAAATTTTCAAGTGATTCGGCTGCTCTTTTGATGTGTGTTTATGGTTTTGAGTAGGGGGAGTTGGCAGAAAGAGAAATTATTGAGGCTGTTTGTTGTTATTATTGTTTAAACATCAAACGGAAGTGTGTCCTTATTGTTAACAAAACGTCTTATTGACACTTTGGCTTTTCCTTTTGAGCTTTTTTCTTCTGCTTCATAAATTCAACACACAGTTTTATTTTCTCAAGTGGTTTTTAATGAAGCCTTCACAAATATTTAACGGATTTTAATGATTTTTGTATTTAGAAACAGAAGCTCTTAAGGAATTGATTTTGTGGCCGCCAAATGGGAAGGGGAGATATGAAAGCCTTTTATTTCTTAGGAATTTTGTAAAACTTTAGCCATTTTTTCTTAGTTTCCTGTTATCTGTTTGAGTTATTAAATTTTAAATCATTTATTACTACAAAACTTCATTGTTGCTTATTAAAAACTTAAAATTTTCTACAAATTTTACTATGGACAAGTGTTGAAAGTCCTATTGAAATCTTAAGATTTTCACACCTTTTTCAAACTCATCCTCATAAGGAGGGAAACAAAAATCTCAAAAACAAACTTAAACACAAGACAATTTATGAGGGAAGACACAAAAACTTACATACATTTAAATAGATTGTAAGGAAATTAAACTTCACCTAAGTAAACAATACCGTTACACTCACATATACTTGAGCTAAAGAGGAACAACCGGATGTTAAGGGTGGAGGTAGAAAACAAACAGGAAAATTATTAGCAAACAAGTTCAAACTTAATTTAAGGTTCAATACAATGAAGATCCTATACACACACACTTATCTATAGACACACATACTTTTACTATCACTAAAAAACTTATAGCTGGAAAAACTTGGGAAAATACTCCAACTTTCAACATTTTTAGACAGAAACTGAAAAAGCATGTGTGTAAAATTTCTTATATATTTCTAGTCATATATAAAATCTTGTGGTTTATTAGATTTTAATAATTCACACGCAACCCTGTGTTGTTGTTATTGAACAACGTACTACTTCTTGAAATGTTTGTCTGCTTGTGTTCCGTAAAATTTTCTACCACAAGACATTGATGACGCAGCCAAAGAACTTCCAGGCCAAAGCAAAGATGTACTGAAGAATTTGTTTAAGTTAGTTTACCTGTGTGTTTTTTGTAAGTAGTAAAGTTTTCCTTTTGCTTATGTTATTTATACACAGACCAGAACATTAGAAGTTTTTTAGTTTTTCTTAGCTCTTGGAAACTCAAAAATTATGTGTTTGTAGATGTTGTTATCATGTGTTTAAGAAATAAAACACCTAAGGGTGTGTTCTTGGTTTGGAAACATTACAATCACAACAACAATACTACAACAAACACTTAAGCATTGATTTGTTATGTTTTTGCAACACATACATGTAGTTGTCAGGAAAGGCTAAAAATCATAGCATATGTTAAGGCGGGGTATGAAAGATTTTTGAAAACTTGTTTGTGAACAGATAAACTATGATTTTTTTAATAAATTGTTTGTTGTTGAACTATCTTTTCTATAGAAAAGTTTTCTATAGAACATTTTCTTGGAGTCAAGCTAGATTTTCTTATAGAAAAGTTGCTTGGCAACAAGCCAGTTTTCTTATAGAAAAGTTGCTTGAAGACAAGCCTATTTTCTTGGAGACAAGCTAGATTTTCTATAGAAAAGTTGCTTGGAGACAAGCTAGATTTTCTATAGAAAAGTTGCTTGGAGACAAGCTAGATTTTCTATAGAAAAGTTGCTTGGAGACAAGCTAGATTTTCTATAGAAAAGTTGCTTGGAGACAAGCCAGTCTCCAGTTTTTTTATAGAAAAGTTGCTTGGCGACAAGCCAGTTTTCTTATAGAAAAGTTGCTTGGCGACAAGCCAGTTTTCTTATAGAAAAGTTGCTTGGCGACAAGCCAGTTTTCTTATAGAAAAGTTGCTTGGCGAGAAGCCAGTTTTCTTATAGAAAAGTTGCTTGGCGACAAGCCAGTTTTCTTATAGAAAAGTTGCTTGGCGAGAAGCCAGTTTTCTTATAGAAAAGTTGCTTGGCGACAAGCCTGTTTTCTTATAGAAAAGTAGCTTGAAGACAAGCCAGTTTTCTTATAGAAAAGTTGCTTGGCCATAAGCCAGTTTTCTTATAGAAAAGTTGCTTGGCCATAAGCCAGTTTTCTTATAGAAAAGTTGCTTGGCCATAAGCCAGTTTTCTTATAGAAAAGTTTAAGAATAAAGGAGTATCTAACAAAATCCAGTTTTTGAAAAAATCCTTTAAACAGATTTTGGTAAAAAGTACTTTAATAAAAAAGTAGTATTTCTACTACCTTTTTTAAAATGTTAAATAATTGCTTACAATGTGCTTAAACCAAAAATATAATTATTTTTATTACAAATATTTTGACTTTGAAAAGTTTTTTAAAATAGTAGTATATCTACTACCTTTTTAAAATGTTAAATAAATAGTTTACAACATGAATTCATTAAATTTTTATTGATTTAAGGACTTCTGTTATAAATATTTAAATTTTTAAAAATTTTAAAAAAAGTAGTATTTCTAATACCTTTTTAAACTGTGAAATAATTGTTCATAATTGAAACTTGAATGTATTAATTTCTGTGACAAATATTTTGGTTTTTAACAACTTTTAAAAAAGTAGTATTTCTACTACCTTTTGAAAAGTGTTAAATAAATAGTTTACAACATGAATTCATTAAATTTTTATTGATTTAATGTTTTCTGTTACAAATATTTTTTAATTTTACTATTTTTTAAAAGGGAGTATTTTTAATACTTTTTTAAAAAGTAAAATAATTACTTACATTATAGTAATATGTGCCTAAAATTTGAACTTAATAATTTCTGTAACCAATATTTTGGTTAGGGTGTAAAACCTTAGTAGTATTTCTACTACCTTTTTTTAATAATAAATAAATGGCTTGCATTATGAACTAAATAACTTTTTAATCAATTTTTGTTGATTCCTTGATTTTTGTGATATTTTTTTTTATTTCTACTACTTTTTAAAAAGTAGTATTTCTACTACCTTTTTAAAAAAATTTTAATTAATCACTTACATTAAGAATTTTTAAATTTTGTATACTATTTTAATCGTTATAATGATTTTTTTAGCAAATATTTTGATTTTTAATACTGTTTAAAAAAGTAGTATTTTTAATACCTTTTTTAAAAGTTATAGAATTGCTTAAGACATGAATTTAATTACTTCTGAGACAAATATTTAGTTTTTTGTTGCTTAGAAAAAAAGTATTATTTCTACTACCTTTCTTAAAATATTAAAAAAAAGCTTACATCTTGGATTAAATAGATTTTCATTGATTCAATGATTTTTGAAATATTTTGATGTTTAACAATTTTCAAAAAGTAGTATTTCTACTATCTTTTTTAAATGTTAAATAATTGCATACAAAATGAGTTTAATAATTTTTGTGGCAAATATTCTGAGTTTCTATAGAAGAGATGCTTGTTGTAGAGCCATCTTTTCTATAGAAAATTTTCTTTTAATTTTTTAAAGAAAAGTTTTTTGAATTTAATTCTTAGTATTTTCCTTTAATTTCAATCAGTTTCTTTAAGATGGTTTCATTTAATTTTCATTCATTCATTTCTTTATTTTTTTGTTTTTTTTTCTTGTACAACTTTGATTTATGTGCAAAATCCATTAAGCAGTTAACAAGGTTCGATAGATTGTTTTAGTTTCATTACAATTTTCTATATGGCTTGTTAAGAAAGTCTTTGGCTTGAAATCTATAATTTCCTTTTACCAAGACTCTGTAGTGCACTACACTCACTAATCATTGGCATCACTTAATGGCCCCCTTCCGTTTTCCGGTTATAATTTCAACAATTTCAGTCTCAATTCGTTTTTTGGCAAGCGTTACCAGCAATAATTTAGACTTCAACGCCAAATACATAAAGCATTGAGCAAATAAAAGAGGAATTGTGAACACGCCTTCCAATTACAAATCTATTTTTATTTTATTTCATTTCAGTTTTACTTTTGCTAAATAACATGCATAGAAAAGATAATCTGTTTAAACAACTTCCGTTTCGTGCGTTTCGCCTGCATTTGAAATGTGTCTTGATATATGGCCGACTGACTACCCCCTTTTATTTTCTAAGTTTTATATAGTAAAAGTAGTTAAACAAAAGAAAGCTGAGTTATTTTTTTTTTTTTGCTAAAGGTAAAAGTTAAGGAAATTAAGGTTTTAATAGAGTGAGAAATATAGATGATTGTTAAAAGATGGATGATGATGATGATGGCAAATGGTGCAAAGGAAATGGCTAAATGGCAAATGCTTTTTGCCTTTGTCTGGCAGTGGCCAAGTATTTAAGTAGAAAGGATTTAGTTGTTTGGACATAATTGTAGGCAATTGTATTTAGATGTATTGTGAAATGTTTTTAGCAAGAAGTTTTAGTAAGAATTATAAGGAGAAGGTAGAAATATTTTAGAGATGGGACACAGACAAAAATCAAATATCTTATAATATACTGAAACCTTTTGTAAATTTAAAATATTTTTATAGTAATTTATTCATAGAATATTGAAATTTTTATAATTTAAACCTTAAACTAGTAATAAATACCAACATTTTGATGTTTTCTCGTTAAGCATACTTTAAGTTTGGCTTTTAGCTATTTTTAATATAAATTCAGCATGCCACAACATTTTGTGCTGCCTATTTTTAGGCTTAACACAAAAATATTCATTATTTTTCAACTTTTCTATTTTTATTTTGTTTCTAATGGCAAAAAGTCAATAAAAATTTACAAACTTTTCTAATATTTTTCTGTTTTATTTTGCAAGGCAACAATTTTTTAATGAAAATAGTTTTATGCCGACAAATGCCACGAAAATCATTAGCAAAAAATACTACAGAGAGAGATAGAGAATCAAAAGCGTTAAGCACTTCAGCAAATATTGACAGGCAAAACAGTAAACAGCAGCAAACAACAGATAAATATTTTTCATATTCCAAAATCTAGTAGTTGAAATGATATGTTGGGGCTACATTTACATACATGTAAACTCATAGGCGTCTTTAAACTAGGTCGTTTTACCACTACATTTTTTTTTTTGTTCTACAAAAAATCAAATAGAACCAGCTACCAGTATTTATTTAAAAAATGTTTGGGTTTTGAAGTAGCTGTTGGTTGTATGTATTTAGTATTTTATTTTTGTATATTTCAAGTCAAAAGTGGTTTTGTTGCCTTCAAAATAAAAGAGAAAAAATAGAAAAAAATCGTTTTGTAATTAGCTGCTAAATCACACAACATATATGGCTACCAAATATTTATTAAGGCTCTATTTTGGTTATTTACTAAAGGCTTTAGAATAGTTAATTTGAAGGAAATTCAAATATTAAATGTTAAAATCATTAATACTGCAGTCTTAATAATCAATATTGACATTTAACTCTCCGTCTATTTTAATATTTAATTCTCATAAACTGGACTCTTGTTGCCCAAAAATATGCTAGCTTTTCTTTAATTTATTAAAACGCCTGGCAGTATACTTTTGTTTATATAACATTGGCTTGATTTATCATGACAAATTTGTTAAAGAAAACCAAAAAAAAAATAGCAAAGAAGTGTAAAAGAGGTGGACAATATTGGAGAAGGAAAAAAGGAAATTCCTTGCAAATGTAAATAAAATAAAGGACTATCTAAGAAAAAAAGGGTTTTAAAAAAAATTTGGGTATAAAGTACTTTAATAAAAAAGATTTTCCTAAAAAGAAATATTTCGATTTCGAAAATTTTTGAAAAAGTAATAATTAATTAATTTTATTTTTTTATTGAAAAGGTACTTTTTTATTGAAAAGGTACTTTTTTATTCAAAAAGGTACTTTTTTATTCAAAAAGGTACTTTTTATTGAAAAAAGTTATTTTTATTGAAAAAAAGTACTTTTTATTGAAAAAGTACTTTTTATTGAAAAAAGGTACTTTTTTATTCAAAAAGGTAATTTTTTATTCAAAAGGTACTTTCTATTCAAAATGTACTTTTTATTCAAAAAGGTACTTTTTATTCAAAAAGGTACTTTTTATTCAAAAAGGTACTTTTTTATTTAAAAAGGTACTTTTTTTTCAAAGAGGTACTTTTTTATTCAAAAAGGTACTTTTTTATTCAAAAAGGTACTTTTTTATTCAAAAAGGTACTTTTTATTCAAAAAGGTACTTTTTTATTCAAAAAGGTACTTTTTTATTCAAAAAGGTACTTTTTTATTCAAAAAGGTACTTTTTTATTGAAAAGGTACTTTTTTATTCAAAAAGGTACTTTTTTATTCAAAAAGGTACTTTTTATTCAAAAAGGTACTTTTTATTCAAAAAGGTACTTTTTATTCAAAAAGGTACTTTTTATTCAAAAAGGTACTTTTTATTCAAAAAGATACTTTTTTATTCAAAAAGGTACTTTTTATTCAAAAAGGTACTTTTTTATTCAAAAAGTACTTTTTTATTCAAAAAGGTACTTTTTTATTCAAAAAGGTACTTTTTATTCAAAAAGGTACTTTTTATTCAAAAAGGTACTTTTTATTCAAAAAGGTACTTTTTATTGAAAAAAGTTATTTTTATTGAAAAAAAGTACTTTTTATTGAAAAAGTACTTTTTATTGAAAAAAGGTACTTTTTTATTCAAAAAGGTAATTTTTTATTCAAAAGGTACTTTCTATTCAAAATGTACTTTTTATTCAAAAAGGTACTTTTTTATTCAAAAAGGTACTTTTTTATTCAAAAAGGTACTTTTTTATTCAAAAAGGTACTTTTTTATTCAAAGAGGTACTTTTTTATTCAAAAAGGTACTTTTTTATTCAAAAAGGTACTTTTTTATTGAAAAGGTACTTTTTTATTCAAAGAGGTACTTTTTTATTCAAAAAGGTACTTTTTTATTCAAAAAGGTACTTTTTTATTCAAAAAGGTACTTTTTATTCAAAAAGGTACTTTTTTATTTAAAAAGGTACTTTTTTATTCAAAAAGGTACTTTTTTATTCAAAGAGGTACTTTTTTATTCAAAAAGGTACTTTTTATTCAAAAAGGTACTTTTTATTCAAAAAGGTACTTTTTATTCAAAAAGGTACTTTTTATTGAAAAAAGTTATTTTTATTGAAAAAAAGTACTTTTTATTGAAAAAGTACTTTTTATTGAAAAAAGGTACTTTTTTATTCAAAAAGGTAATTTTTTATTCAAAAGGTACTTTCTATTCAAAATGTACTTTTTATTCAAAAAGGTACTTTTTTATTCAAAAAGGTACTTTTTTATTCAAAAAGGTACTTTTTTATTCAAAAAGGTACTTTTTTATTCAAAGAGGTACTTTTTTATTCAAAAAGGTACTTTTTTATTCAAAAAGGTACTTTTTTATTTAAAAAGGTACTTTTTTATTCAAAGAGGTACTTTTTTATTCAAAAAGGTACTTTTTTATTCAAAAAGGTACTTTTTTATTCAAAAAGGTACTTTTTATTCAAAAAGGTACTTTTTTATTCAAAAAGGTACTTTTTTATTCAAAAAGGTACTTTTTTATTCAAAAAGGTACTTTTTTATTCAAAAAGGTACTTTTTATTCAAAAAGGTACTTTTTATTCAAAAAGGTACTTTTTATTCAAAAAGGTACTTTTTATTCAAAAAGGTACTTTTTATTCAAAAAGGTACTTTTTATTCAAAAAGGTACTTTTTATTCAAAAAGATACTTTTTTATTCAAAAAGGTACTTTTTTATTCAAAAAGGTACTTTTTTATTCAAAAAGTACTTTTTTATTCAAAAAGGTACTTTTTTATTCAAAAAGGTACTTTTTATTCAAAAAGGTACTTTTTATTCAAAAAGGTACTTTTTATTCAAAAAGGTACTTTTTATTCAAAAAGGTACTTTTTATTGAAAAAAGTTATTTTTATTGAAAAAAAGTACTTTTTATTGAAAAAGTACTTTTTATTGAAAAAAGGTACTTTTTTATTCAAAAAGGTAATTTTTTATTCAAAAGGTACTTTCTATTCAAAATGTACTTTTTATTCAAAAAGGTACTTTTTTATTCAAAAAGGTACTTTTTTATTCAAAAAGGTACTTTTTTATTCAAAAAGGTACTTTTTTTTATTCAAAAATGTACTTTTTTATTCAAAAATGTACTTTTTTATTCAAAAAGGTACTTTTTTATTCAAAAAGGTACTTTTATATTCAAAAAGGTACTTTTATATTCAAAAAGGTACTTTTTTATTCAAAAAGGTACTTTTTTATTCAAAAAGGTACTTTTTTTTAATTCAAAAAGGTACTTTTTATTCAAAAAGGTACTTTTTATTGAAAAAGATACTTTTTATTGAAAAAGATACTTTTTATTGAAAAAGATACTTTTTATTCAAAAAGGTACTTTTTATTGAAAAAAGTTATTTTTATTGAAAAAAGTACTTTTTATTGAAAAAAGGTACTTTTTTATTCAAAAAGGTACTTTTTTTTAAAAGGTACTTTTTTATTCAAAAGGTACTTTCTATTCAAAATGTACTTTTTATTCAAAAGGTACTTTTTATTCAAAATGTACTTTTTATTTAAAAGGTACTTTTTTATTCAAAAAGGTACTTTTTTATTCAAAAAGGTACTTTTTTATTCAAAAAGGTACTTTTTTATTCAAAAAGGTACTTTTTTATTCAAAAAGGTACTTTTTTTATTTAAAAAGGTACTTTTTTATTAAAAAAGGTACTTTTTTATTAAAAAAGGTACTTTTTTATTCAAAAAGGTACTTTTTTATTCAAAAAGTACTTTTTATTTAAAAGGTACTTTTTATTCGAAAGGTTCTTTTTAAAACTTACTTTTTATTGAAAAAGGTACTTTTTATTTAAAAAAGGTACTTTTTATTGAAAAAAAGGTACTTTTATTAACTGAACTTTTATTAAAAGCTCCGTTTGCAAGAAGTTCTTTTATTAAAAGTTTGTTTTGCAAAAGGTACTTTTATTAAAAAGTTCCTTTACAAAAGGTTTTATTAAAAACGTCGTTTTCAAAACATACTTTTATTAAAAACTTCCTTGGCAAAATTTAGTTTTGTTAAATATTTTCTTTCTAATATGTACTGTTGTGGAAAATACTTAAAATTTACTGAAATTTCTTTTTCCTTTTTCTAACAATTCCTCCAAATCCTTAGCATACTTTTAGTCTGCGCCAAAAATGATTATATTTATATTAAAAGTCAACAACATTTCATTTCATTCACTTTCAACTGCATTTACTTACAATTTGTTATTAATGGCCTTCTACTAACAACAACCCCAACAATATTTATTTAAACAAAAATGCGTCCTTACAACTGTTTCCAATTTAAAATTCTTACTATTCTTTTGTTTTTTTTTCGCCATAGTCTACTTTGGGGAGTTTTTATGTTTCTTTTTTTGGCGTTCTTAAGAATTATTGAAATTTCCAGTTATTGTAAGAAAATAAATTCTATTATTTGCATTATTGTTGCAAACAATAACCAAAAAAAAGAAAATAAAACAAAAAAAAATTTAACTGTAATGTAAACATACGAAAATTAATCTCTAAGGATTTCTTTTGTAGCATTAATTTAAAGTAAACGTCATTGAAAATATGAAAATGACATGACAAGCATAATTTTTTGGCCAGTTATAGACAATTGAGGAAGGTTTTTTAATTTCTTGAGTAAATATTTGTGAGACACTTAAATTATTACACGTCAATACACTATATTATAAATATTACAGTATACATTAAGGGGTGTTTGTAGTGAACAAAACCAAAGCATATATTTGGGGTTAATTTCTAAATGTTATTAAAATTAGTTTAAATAATAAAAAATGGAAACTTGTAGATATTTATATAAATTAATACAAATTCAAATAACAAAAAAGTGAAGCATACTGTAGGGAGTGTTAGGTGTAATTTAGATAAAGTCTACTTTTAGGCTACAAATACCAAAATATCTAAAATTAACTTAACTGATTAAAAATGTTTACTTAAATAAAATTAATTCTATAAGAAAAACTAGTTTTTCTTAAGAAATATTCACAAAGTTGTTATAAAATTGTTAAGTAACTACATGTGTAGTCATTCATTTCAATTGTTTTATCTACATCTTCATATTGAAAACTTTACCTTTTACTTTCCCATATCACCTCCATAATTTAATTGTCAATTTCTTTATTTACCCTGCTCATTTACAGATTTCTTATAAGGTTCCAAAAACTTTTTTTGTTTTTTTTTTGCACAAAAAAAACATATGTTCGAACAACAATTGCAATTAATCTTGGTTTATATCCCCCCAAAAAAAATCTAAAGAAAATAAAGTTTTTTTTTCTTTAGAACAGCAAAACAAATACAAAGAAAATTTTTGCTAGAGAACATCATGTAATTGTGGCTAAAGACAAAACTTATACCGAAGAAGCTAACTATACAACACTGAAGGAACAATTTATAAGGTACAAGGACATGAAAAAAAAAGAAAAACTTGGAAACTTTTTCTTTACCTATACAATACAATATTAAACAAATATCTATTAAAAACAAACTACATATGGATGGGACTGAGTGTTTGGTAGAATTAGAAGGTACTTATATTTGTAATGCACATACACAAGAGCTCAGACACAATGAAACGAGGGAAGGTAAAAGATTTACTTTTTTACATATTTAACTTAAATTCAAAAGAAATTTTAAAAATTGTAAATTAACAAAAATTTAATTTTTAAACCTGACCACTGTAAATTATTTTCATAGAGATTTGTTCAACTTAGTTAAAGTAATTTTAGATACATGAAACAATTTGGAAAACATATTGAATTGTATGCCATTTTCTAGACTAAACGAAACTTTATTTTTTAAACCAGGCCCACTGTAAATTATTTTCTGCCAGATTTGTTTTACTTAAATTAACTTCTTTTTAAATTAAAGTAAAATTTTTAATTTTATGCATTTTAAAAACTTAACGAAACTTTATATTTTAAACCAGGCCCACTGTAAATAATTTCCTTTTCTATTTTTTGTTACTTAAATAATATACTTTTTAATCCAAGGCAAAATTTAAAATTTCATGCATTTTGAAAACTTAACGAAACTTTATTTTTTAGACCAGGCCCACTGTATATGACTGCTTTCATGGTTTGTCTTCCTTAAGTAAACGGTTTTTTAATCATAAGCTAAATTTAGGATTTTATACCATTTCAAAAACTTAACGAAACTTTATTTTTTAAACCAGACCCACTGTAATTTATTTGCTCCCAAATTTATTTTACTTATAAAAACTTCTCTTTAACCTTAAGATAAATTTAGAATTTTATACCATTTCAAATACTTAACGAAACTTTATTTTTTAAGCCAGGCCCACTGTAGATGATTTTCCCACAAATTGCTTTTATTTAAATAAACTTCTCTTTAATCTTGAGCAAAATTTTGAATTCTATGGCAGTTAAAATACTTAACGAAACTTTATTTTCTAAACCAGGCCTACTGTAAATTATTTTCTTACAGATTTATTTAACTTAAATAAATTTAATTTTGATTCAAGGGAAATTTTAAATTTTGATTGATTTAAAAAACTTTATTTTTATAACCAGGCCCACTGTAAAGGATTTCCTTCCGAATTTATTTTGCTTAAATAAACTCTTTTTTAATCTTGAACAATGTTTTTAATTCTATGACATTTAACAAACTTAACGAAACTTTATTTTTAAAACCAGACCCACTGTAAATAATGTTCTTCCAAAATTTTACAATTACCAAGTGTTTTAATTTGAATCAATACATATTTAAAATTTGTATTGATTTAAAAAACTTAACGAAACTTTAGTTTTAAAACCAGGCCCACTGTAACATAATTTTTTCCATAATTATTTATCTTAAATCAACCTCTTTTTAATCTAAGGAAAATTTAAATTTTTTGTTGATTTAAAAAAACTTAACGAACCTTTATTTTTAAAACCAGTCCCACTGTATATGAGCTGCTTCCACAATTATTTAACTTTAATAAAATTATTTCTAACTCAAGGCAAATTTCATATTTTGTTTGATTTAAAAATCTTAACGAAACTTTATTTTTAAAACCAGGCCCACTGTAACAAAACTTCTTCTATAATTATTTAGCTTAAATGAACTTCTTTTTAATCTAAGGCAAATTTAAAATTTTTGTTAATTTTAAAAACTTAACGAAACTTTATTTGTTAATTTAAGCCCACTGTATATGAGTTTATTTTACAATTATTTAACTTTATTAACATTCTTTCTAACTCATTGCAAATTTAAAATTTTTGTGGATTTAAAAAACTTAACGAAACTTTATTTTTATAACTAGGCCCACTGTAACATAATTTCATCCATAATTATTTATCTTAAATGAACTTCTTTTTAATCTGAGTCAAATTTTAATTATTTATTGATTTAAAAAACTTAACGAAACTTTATTTTTGAAACCAGGCCCACTGTAAATAATTTTCATACAAATTTATTTAATTTAAGTGAGCTTGATTTGAATTCAAAGTAGATTTAAAATTTTCTCTTTATTATAAAACTTAACGAATCTTTTTTCTTAAAACAGGCCCACTGTAAATTATTTTATTCCATAATTTTAAACTTTTTTGTGATCTTCTTATTAATTCGTGAACAATTTTGAACAAATTGTTCTTGTCTTCAAACCAACCTCGTTTAAACACATGTTAGTGTAGGAGAGAGTAAGAGAAGAAACTACTCTCCTAAACACAACCATTAAACCACGACAATGACAACTACAATAACTCACTTAAACAAACACACAAACACTAAACTACACATGTACACAACTAATACCTTAACAACTTTTATTCTTTATTTTTCTCAAACAACAAACAACAAAAAAAAAAAATCCTTCATTTAGATGAGAGCCTGGATATATTGTATATGAATGTGTGATAGTTATAAATAAATGAGGAAATTTTTAGTATAAAAGAGAGTGTGTTTGTATGTTTGAGAGTATTGTTTGTTTATTTATTTGTTGTTTTTGTTTCATGTGGGGTATCCTTAAATGCCAATTTATGGCACAAGCAGATAAAGTCCCAAATCTGCACTTAATCTTTTGCATTGTTTAATTTTTGCCTCATTGATGTTGGCGGTATTTTCTAAGCATACATTTCTACATATTCATATTTATGTATGTACGTAGGTAACTATAAATAAGTAAATGTTGTATAGAGGATTTTGTATAATAAGTTGCCTGGGAAATAAATCGTCTTGTAGTCGAAGCAAGTTTATGGCTGAAAACCAATTTCACTCTTATATTCATAGTATTTGGTATGCTTTAATGCCTCTTACACCTTTTTACACCCAACAATTATTATTTTCTTGTTGTATTGGAGTTTTAAAATCACAACAACACCAACAATTTCCAAGTTTTCTATAAATTTCCTTTACTGTTACTTAAATAAAAAGCAACAGGATAGAGTTTTGCGTACGTACGTGTGTTTGTGTCTGAGTCTTCAAGTGTTTAAGGAAAATATAACCTTAGTTTGCCACTTCCGTTTCCTTTAAACAAGTGTTTTCTAAGGTATCGTTGGTTGCTTCGTTCAGCAATAAACTACAACAACAAATAAACCATGTGTAACGTCGTCTAGAGGTGTTAACGCATAGAGCAACAATTTCTCGAATACATAAATATTTTACAAAAAAAAACTCCTTTCTTGCTTATAAAATATTGAAAATAACAGCCGCAAAACACCAACAAGTTTTTTTTTTTCATTTACCGAAAAAGAATAATAACAACAAACATATGGGTTGAAAAGAGTTTAAAAAGAAATTTTTGTTTTGAAAAACAAGGAAAAGTTTGAAAACCATAAATTAAACACCTCAATGCAACCGGTAATGGTAACTAAAAACACAAAAATAATAAAATCCAACAAACAAATATTGCTTCAAAAGAAAATTCATTCTAAGGAGGACAGTTTTTAGGAAGAAAGAAACTGTCGGCTCTCACAGCCACCAGCTGCTGAACATGATCGGTTATTTATTTAAAAAAAATCTGAAAAAAATAACAAAAATTTAAATCATTAGCTGTTAAGATTACAAGAGAGAGAAAAGTGCCTACATTATATTAAAATCCAAGTTTCATGTTCTCTTTTAGCCTACCACTGCTTTAAAGCGTCCTTAACATGGAGTCTTTAGATTTTAATTGAGGAAAAATAGATTGATGATTTCTCTAGAAAAAAAGTCTAAATAATCAAAAATATATCTTAATTATTATAGAGAACACTTTGAAAGCATCTTTAAGCCAAGATTTCACTATCTAATTTTCTTCTGAGTTAAACCATCTGAACCACCCAAAAATCTCATTTATCTTCATTCATTCCAAAGAGTTAACTACTGAACAGAATTTCTCAGTTTAAACTAACCTTAAATACTTCTCTTGTAACTTCCTCCTTATTTGGAGTAAATTTTCTTTATTGTCATTCGAACTCTTGAGCTCATCTTCAATTCCATATCTACCTTTTTTTATCCTTTATTTTTCTACTTTCAAACTCTATAAATCTTATTAATGATTATGATGAGTGTTTGGCTTCATTATGAAAATAACTTATGTACTAAGGAAACCTACATACCTGAGAATCCCTATGAATAGATAGCTGTTTACTTCTAGCATATTTTTTTGGGGGGGGTTACAAGCAAATTGTAAGAAAAACAAAGTTATTAGAATAAAAGCATATAAAATAAAAACTAACATGTGTGTTTTATACACATTTTTATAATAGAGTCTGTAAGTATTTGCATTTAACTTATTAGATTCAGTATTTTTCTCTTATATAGACAACGAAAAAATATTAAAAATAGTAAGAATATTATTATGTCTGAGGTTATAGAGTTAGGTGAAATTGTAGCAGGAGTTGCGAGGTAAGATGGTATTTGAAAAAAGTATAAGCCCACTGTAAAGGATTTCCTTGCAAATTTATTTTACTTAAATAAACTTCTCTTTAATCTTGAACAAAATTTTGAATTTTATGTTACATTAAAAAACTTAACGAAACTTTATTACCTTAACCAGGTCCACTGTAAATTATTTTCTCCCAAATTTATTTTACTTAAATAAATTTCATTTAGACTCAAGCGAAATTTAAAATTTTTATTGATTAAAAAATCTTAACGAAACTTTATTTTTAAAACCAGGCCCACTGTAACGTAATTTCTTCCATAATTATTTAGCTTAAATAAACTTCTTTATAATCTATTGCAAATTTAAATTTTTTGTTGATTTAAAAAACTTAACGAAACTTTATTTTTATAACCAGGCCCACTGTAAAGGATTTCCTTCCAAATTTATTTTGCTTAAATAAACTTTTCTTTAATCTTGAACAATGTTTTTAATTTTATGGCATTTAACAAACTTAACGAAACTTTATTTTTAAAAACAGGCCCACTGTAAATAATATTCTTCCAAAATTTTATAATTTCCTAGTGTTTTTATTTGAATCAATACAAATTTAAAATTTTTATTGATTAAAAAAACTTAACGAAACTTTAGTTTTAAAACCAGGCCCACTGTAACGTAAAAAAAAAAAAAAAGACTAGATACTAGACTAGAGACTACACTAGATACTAGACTAGAGACTAGACTAGAGACTAGACTAGAGACTAGACTAGAGACTAGACTAGAGACTAGACTAGAGACTAGACTAGAGACTAGACTAGAGACTAGACTAGAGACTAGACTAGAGACTAGACTAGAGACTAGACTAGAGACTAGACTAGAGACTAGACTAGAGACTAGACTAGAGACTAGACTAGAGACTAGACTAGAGACTAGACTAGAGACTAGACTAGAGACTAGACTAGAGACTAGACTAGAGACTAGACTAGAGACTAGATTAGAGACTAGACTAGAGACTAGACTAGAGACTAGACTAGAGACTAGACTAGAGACTAGATTAGAGACTAGACTAGAGACTAGACTAGTGACTAGACTAGAGACTAGACTAGTGACTAGACTAGTGACTAGACTAGAGACTAGACTAGTGACTAGAGTAGAAACTAGACTAGTGACTAGAGTAGAAACTAGACTAGTGACTATAGACAATTATAGAAACTACACTAAGAACTACACTGCAGTAGAGCCTAAATTACAGACTACACTAGAAAAAACACTGGAGACTACTCTAGAGATTATACTAGAGAATTTACACATGGCCTCCTTGTTCCCAGTTACTGCTTTTGAAACCACCTGTTTTGCAAATATTTTATTAGCTGCCCTTAAAGTTTCTTCTTTATTTTTTCCACAAAGAATATTTAATAATTGTTGTAGTGATAACTACATATGGTTAGGAATTATAATTCACATCCAATGAAATTGACACACACCTACAAGAACGAAAAAAAACTCTCACTCTCATTTAATACTAACGCATCTAATAAGTAAATACTCGTAGCATAAGTAAGTGTAATGTGTAAGTTTATTTCCTGTTTCCGTTTTTGATTACTTTATTATTGTTATTATGAATGTATTCAATACAAAGGCGTGTGTTTATACACAAGTTTGTTTATTTGTATTTAAGTATCAATATAAGTATTATCTCCTTTCAATGTTAGTAGATTTCTTTTTTTCTTTATACTTCAATTGTATTATTTTAGATTTTTTTTCCCCAGCAGCCAAACAAAAGCTTTTATGATGATTGTTTAATACAAAAAAAAATATACATTTATAAGATAATCTTCGAGAAAACATATGTGAGTAGGTAGCTATAGAAAGTTCTTACTTTTTCCACCTAAACTGACTGGGAGTCCTTTTGTAGTGGTAGATGATGATGCTGCTGCTGCTGATAATCATATAAATCATTTTCTTTCTTTTCTCTACTGTTTTTGTTGTTGATTTATGTGATTGTTTCTTCATAAATGCAAAAGGAATATCAACTCAGTCTCTCCTTGAAATGTAGTTTTCAAACTTGGAAATTATGGTGGGGAGTTATTACCGATTCTTTAGCTAACATCTATATAAATTGAGCTCTATTGCTTTAGTTTTTTTGTTATATATAGTAAGTATAAGTGTGGGTTTTGTATTGTAGTGCTAGTTTTTCTGTTATTTAGAAAAAAAAAACTCGAATAAATCATTGACATGATTAAGTGGCGCCTTAGCTATTGTATGGAGTTAAAGAAAATGTTAATTTAATAAAGAAATATAGATAAATAACTGATAGGATAGAGAAAATTAAACATAAATGGATAATAATAGCAAATAATACAAAAGCAAAATAAAAATTTATCGGGAAATTATATTTCTATTCAAAATTGAGGATTTGAATTTTTTAGTTGTTTCTCTATTAAATTATATTTCTAATATGATATGTGGCCTTATTTATTATTAAAATAATTACCTCAATATTATTACTCTTGTATCAATTTTAAATTACTTGTAATGCTAAGACTGTGCAATAATTCTCCTCTCAGCCTTTTGCTATTTCAATATGGTTAGCGTTTGTGAAAAACTAATGACGACAATGGTGGTTGTATTACCTTAGCAAGAACTAATTATAATCATAATGACAAAAGATGATAATACATAAAAAAATATATAAATAAGAAACTAAAAGTAACGACTTAGATGATGGCAAAATAAGGAGAGGGAGTTGTTAGAATTATACGTTTTATTAATCCTTGAAATGAGGAAGATTTAACACATAAATCTGAAGTACTCTGTGACTATTTACATGTAGACTAGGCTAGACTAGAGACTAGGGACTGGAGCAGAGACTAGACTAGAGACTAGACTAGAGACTAGACTAGAGACTAGACTAGATACTAGACTAGAGACTAGACTAGAGACTAGACTAGAGACTAGACTAGAGACTAGACTAGAGACTAGACTAGAGACTAGACTAGAGACTAGACTAGAGACTAGACTAGAGGCTAGACTAGAGACTAGACTAGAGACTAGACTAGAGACTAGACTAGAGACTAGACTAGAGACTAGACTAGAGACTAGACTAGAGACTAGACTAGAGACTAGACTAGAGACTAGACTAGAGACTAGACTAGAGACTAGACTAGAGACTAGACTAGACTAGAGACTAGACTAGAGACTAGACTAGAGACTAGACTAGAGACTAGACTAGAGACTAGACTAGAGACTAGACTAGAGACTAGACTAGAGACTAGACTAGAGACTAGACTAGACTAGAGACTAGACTAGAGACTAGACTAGAGACTAGACTAGAGACTAGACTAGAGACTAGACTGGAGACTAGACTAGAGACTAGACTAGAGACTAGACTAGACTAGACTAGAGACTAGACTAGAGACTAGACTAGAGACTGGACTAGAGACTAGACTAGAGACTAGACTAGAGACTAGACTAGACTAGAGACTAGACTAGAGACTAGACTAGAGACTAGACTAGAGACTAGACTAGAGACTAGACTAGAGACTAGACTAGACTAGAGACTAGACTAGAGACTAGACTAGAGACTAGACTAGAGACTAGACTAGAGACTAGACTAGAGACTAGACTAGAGACTAGACTAGAGACTAGACTAGAGACTAGACTAGAGACTAGACTAGAGACTAGACTGGAGACTAGACTAGAGACTAGACTAGAGACTAGACTAGAGACTAGACTAGAGACTAGACTAGAGACTAGACTAGAGACTAGACTAGAGACTAGACTAGAGACTAGACTAGAGACTAGACTAGAGACTAGACTAGAGACTAGACTAGAGACTAGACTAGAGACTAGACTAGAGACTAGACTAGAGACTAGACTAGAGACTAGACTCAGGAAGGGCGCTGTGGAGTCTTAAAGTAGGGCACCTCCGAGATCTAAAATCAAAGATTTTAATTTATTCTTAGAGACTGCAATAGAAATTACACCAGAGATTAAATAAACAACTTCTGGGGAGATGCATATATAATAGGAAATCTCTTTGTTTTAAATTTTTTTCTCTCGTCTTTCTCGCCATCTATTCAAGGGTTAAGTTTATCATCATAATGGTTTATATTAGTTTATTAAATATGCTTTAATGACATTTATTTATGTTACAACTTACTTACATGACATATGAGTTCATTTTCGCTTATACGCACACAAACACACATCTCCCTCCCTCTCTCTTTCATACATATAAATTATTGGTATATGAGTAGTTAGAAAAAGCGTAGCATACATTTAGGCAATGTGTTAAAGGTGTAAAACTAAACTGGTTTATTATGCATAAATGTTGATACTTAAAAATGCATAAGATTTTTCACGTGTTAGTTATATTTTAGTAATTATAAATAATATTATCATTAGGGATTTAACATTTTCAAGCCATTAACGGTTTCGTTTTTTTTTTTTTTGTTTATTTGTTTACGACAAAAGGCTTTAAAGTTTCTGGTAGAAAATGTTGTATTTTTTCATAAACCAATTTATTTTTTATTGCTTTTTCTGATAATAAATGTTTAATTTTTCCTGGTTGTTGTAGTAAATCAAATATTCACAATTATTGTGAGTTTTTATGGCATCAATTTCGTTGTTAAGATTAAGAGAGGAGGAGGGGTAAAGTAATGATTTTTATTTTTCTTTTCGAACATTTTTCAAATAAATTTTAATGTTCAATTGTTGTTGTTGTTGCTGCTACTGGTGGTTTTTTTTAAAGTATCTAAATGTGTATGTAACCAAGGTGAAAATTATTTGTATATATAAATTTGTGTAGCATATTTTTCAGGGCAATGATGAGTTGTAGCTGGGAGTAGGAGTGTGGATAAAATTGCTCAGAAGTTTGTTATTTGCCATTACGTGTTATACGTTGCACTCAAGCAGACAACATTAAAATTTTATTTTAATGTCATCGAGCGCTGATTTACTACGCTTTTTCTATATTCTATATAGGTAAAATTTGTATCAAGGAGATAGGTAGGGGAAATATACCAAAGATGATATTTTAGCAGACAAGAAAATAAAGTTGAACACAGAAAAATATATATTGAAATAAAAAGATACACTGAAAAAAAAATTTAAATAATTTTTAGAAAAAACTTGCTAAAGTAAAGCAATCATAATATTTTTTTTATAAATACATATTTTTAAATATCTTTTGTTTTAAAAGTTTTCCTATTTTTTTTTAATTTTCTCTGTGTATTTTATAACTTTGTGCTTCAAATACAAAATTTACTATGGCTTCTTTTTTATTCCAACAAACATAATTTTAATAATATTTTATTGCTTCGTTTTTTTTTCCCTCAATGCCGGTAATAACGAAAGATAGGTAATAACAATAATAACAACCAGCCAAAAAAAAATGAACAAAATTTATTTGAGCAGCATCATATTCAAAGAGATGCAAATAATAACAAAATTCCTGCTTTGCATTTTACTCCAAGGGAAAGCCAAATATTTTGCTGTGTTAAGCAATAACAATTTAAAACGCTAAATTAGTCACAAAACAGACAAATAGACAACGTAATATATATTACAATAACAAAATAATAATAATAATATTGTAATATTTCCCAAGAAAATATTGAAAAGAACGTCTGGCAAATAACTGAACTGAAGTGAAGTGTGTCTCTGATGTGGCAAAATAATGCAATGGCAGGTAAAAGCCAACATTAATTACCCACAATTACTTATTGTTATATTTTTGTTAGCAGAGTTTTGGTTTACATTTTTATTTGAACGGAAGTAATATTAATTTCAATTGAAATTTTATTTTATTGATTGGGATTTTCTAGCACACAGGGTTGTTTTTTGCTATGTAGAGCTGCCAGACTAAGCTACTACTTAAAGGAGTTTTCATTATTTACTTTGATTTTTTATCGATTTTATTAAAATAATCCTTTTACTTAAATGTACCCATCATCAAAAAAGATGGGGGGGTTTAATGATTTTGTCATTCCGTTTGTAACACATCGAAATATTCATCGCAGACCCACAAAAGTATATATATAGATACTACACTAGAGACTACACTGGAGACTACACTAGAGACTAGACTAGAGACTAGACTAGAGACTAGACTAGAGACTAGACTAGAGACTAGACTAGACTAGAGACTAGACTAGAGACTAGACTAGAGACTAGACTAGAGACTAGACTAGAGACTAGACTAGAGACTAGACTAGAGACTAGACTAGAGACTAGACTAGAGACTAGACTAGAGACTAGACTAGAGACTAGACTAGAGACTAGACTAGAGACTAGACTAGAGACTAGACTAGATAATAAACTAGAGACTATACTGGAGACTAGACTAGAGACTAGACTAGAGACTAGACTAGAGACTAGACTAGAGACTAGACTAGAGACTAGACTAGAGACTAGACTAGAGACTAGACTAGATAATAAACTAGAGACTATACTGGAGACTAGACTAGAGACTAGACTAGAGACTAGACTAGAGACTAGACTAGAGACTAGACTAGAGACTAGACTAGAGACTACACTGGAGACTACACTAGAGACAACCTATAGACCTTAGTCCCGCAAATAGAGACAAATTATTTTATTTTTCAACATAGTCTCCTTTGAACTTTATATAATTTGTCCAACGTTTCTCCAATTTTTGTATCCCTTCCAAAAAATGCAATTTGTCGAGGTCATCAAAATAGGTATTTGTTTGTGAAATGATTTCACTCATGATTTGCGACTCATGGATCATTATAGATAGCGGAGTGGATTAAGCCATGTCCGTCTGTCTGTTGAAATCAACTTTCCGAAGTACCCAAATAACTTACATGCACGATTCATACATCAATATCTCCGGAATTCTTCCGGCTCGGTTGCTATTTAAAATCGAGAAAATCGGTCCACAAATGGCTGAGATATAAGGATAGATTTTTTTTCTATTTTTGACCTTTATCTGAATTACTAAGTCATTAATATCGACAGTATGGATATCTAATGATAGATATTTCAATGACCTTTGCAACGACGTATATAAGACCATAGTAAGTTGGACCTACAATGGGTCAAAATCGGAAAAAATATTTTTAAACCCGTTTTTTTTTTTAAAAAATTTTTTTTTTTCGCTAAATTTTAAAAATAAAAATTTTAATTTAAAAAAAAAATCCAACATTTTTTGATTACTAAGTAATTAATATAGACAATATGGATTTCTAATGATAGATATTTGTAACGACGTATATAAGACCATAGTAAGTTGGACCTACAATGGGACAAAATCGGAACCCCAATTATTTTTTCACCAAAATTTTTTTTCGATAAATATTAAAAAAAAAATTAAATTTAAAAAAAAAATTCCAAATTTTTTTTTCCAAAAAATTAAACAAAAAAACTTTGGAAAAAAATTTTGTTTAGCTAAAAATATTTCAAATTTTTATTTTGAAGTATAATTTGGTGAAGGGTATATAAGATTCGGCACAGCCGAATATAGCTCTCCTACTTGTTAATAATTTAATTTAGGATTAAATACCTTTTTAACGTTTTGAATCGTTAAATTACTGTTTATCATCATTTTCTTTTTAACTACAGTTTTGAAATTTTGATTTCAAACTTATAAATTATAATTATTTAATTTCTGTAATATTTATTAATGAAGTTGTGTTGTTTTTTTCATTATTTTTCCCCCATTTCTGCTGTTTATCATTATGATATATTACTTATTATGATAACCACACTTGTTTACGCTTATCAAACATTATGATAAATACCAATTTTCCGAATATCTTTTTATTCTAACACAATTTCCTTTACGCTGCTGTGTAATTTAATATTTTTGAAAAGTATTTTGAATTTTGGTGGAAAATATTGTATAAAAAAAAGATACTTGCTACAATTTTTTTTAATTATCCAAAGCGTTAATGATAATTTTTTAATGACAATCATGTTTATTTATGGCCAAACTTCCGTTTTACGTTATGGGTGGTTTTTCTAAGTAATTTTTGGCTGCTGGTATTGTAATTTATGGCCAAACAATGGCAAAGTCTATAATAATATTTAAGTAATTTTAACAAAGTAACATTATAATAGTTACTTGCTTAGAGAAATACACTTAGATGGGAAACTCTTATAATAAAGACCTAACTCAGTTGCTAAGAACCTAAATGGAGAGCATATATTAGTAAAAAAAAACTGAACATTAGTATATAAGATTTTTTTGAGTATTTTTTTCTTGCAGTTTTTTTTTCTACTTTCCTCTCTATGTGTCTTAGTCTATGGTTTTTTTTAGATTTGAAATTTTTTTTTTATTTATTAATTACAAAAAATTGTTTTATTTCTTTAAAGTAAATTCAAATGTAAGGATTTCTAATGTTATTGTTGCTTATGCTGCTATAAATCTTAAAATAACACACTTGAGTGCTTATAATGACATTGTTTTCATAAAATTACCAGGAGTTAGGGAGGGGGAAGGTTGGGTAACATTTTAAAAACATTTTTCAATTACAAACAAATATTTGTTTCCCTTAACCATTAAACGCCTAAGAGTTACATACTGGTATTTTTTTTATAAGCATTAACACAACTCCTTGCCTGTTTTATGTATTTTTTTGTCGTATTTTATATGCTTTCAAAGATATTTTACATATTTAAAGCCTTTTACGTTTATATATATTTTTTTGTTTGTTGTTTTCTTGTTGGCTGTGTAAAGAAAATTAAAAGTATTTCTTGAATTATTGTTAATGATGATTAAAAAAATGTTGTCATCACCTTTCTTATTGCTTTCTTTTAATTTTTTTTTTCATTTCTGTGTTAATACGTTACATACGTTATTTAAAAAAAAAAACAACTCCACCCTTAATCCGTATGTTAGGCCCCGTGTGTATTTTTCCTTACATACCTTTATATGCCTTCATTTTTTTCATTCTGCTGCTTG
Source organism: Calliphora vicina (assembly GCF_958450345.1). Lineage (NCBI taxonomy): Eukaryota > Metazoa > Arthropoda > Insecta > Diptera > Calliphoridae > Calliphora > Calliphora vicina. The sequence continues at coordinate 120,811,450 of NC_088783.1, forward strand.
GAATATGTCAAGTAATTTTTTCTAATAATAAAAATTGTTTTTAAAAATGTTTGTTTTTAGATCTTAGCTGAAGAAAAAATATATATATTGTATATAAAATAGAAACGTAAGAATTATTTATATTATTTTTGGTATTTAGGGAATTTGTTTGTATTGTACATCTAAGAAATGTATGAAGGTTGAGTGAACTTTATTTTGAAATGTATAAAATTTAAAGAAATTTATATTTTTTTTAATAAATTTTATATTTAATTATGTAATACAAATAATTATGACCCCAAATACACTTCTAGGGATGTAATCGAGTGGTTACATTTACAAATTCATTAATTCCTCCTCTGACTTTTTGTAATATAACTTTATTATTATTATTTTTCAATAAATTCTACTTAAATTTATACCCTTAAAAAGCTTCTCCTTAAACCATCCGAAAAAAAAACACTTCATTTCGCAGCCTTTTCCATACATGCTATTTATTAAGTGCTACTCTTCTTGTGTCATTTCAAATGACACTTATAGTTCTCGCTTCAACACCTTTTTTAATTGCAATACTCATTGTCTGTCTTCTTCATTTTTAATTTTATTGTTCACATAAATAATTATTAATATTTATACATATTTTTATGTGTTCCTGCTCATTAAATTGCTACCTCAAAATGTTTTAATGGCCTGCTTCTCCAATGCACACTCTCATATCCACCACATCATTATATTTCATACATATATTCCATTATAATGTATATATGCATTACAATCCATTGATTCTTAATAATCAAGGCTTGGTAGAGTCAAAAAAAACAACAACAAAATATATGCAAAAGAGTAATAAATGAAAATCAACAACAGTAACACTTAATTAAAACACATCTCTCCTCCCAATTGCTATTGATACCCTTTTACTCACTAACAAAATAACTGTGACAAACAATAACAACAACAACACAACCACCATTATCTCATTTCCATTTAAACACCCACCCACTCCCTCTCTTACTCATACACAAATATAACGGTGATATAAACATTGTCATTTTCACTTGTGTTGTTGTGATGGCCAGAGGTAAGAGTTAACAAGAAGGCAGCTTGTATATATATTGCATAGTGGTTGCCATATCTCACATTGCACTTTTTTTTTATATGCAGTAACCCTTTTTCAGTGGGGGCTTTTTGCCTGTATCAATGTAATCGTAATTGTAATTGAAAAATCATTTGCAATATGCATAATTATCTTTTATAGCTACAATACAATAATCTGATGCAAATTTTATTTAAACCTTGTCTACACACATCAAATCCATATGCATGAACTGTTTGGCAAAAAAAAAAAAACACATCAACAACAATCTATTAATGTTGCTGCTGCTGTTTTTATATAGAGGGCAACAATTTGTGTCATTGCATTTATGAGGGAGGTTTGATTTGATTTTTTTCACACTTTTGTTTTTTTGGTACCATTTCATCGCCTGCTGATGATGACACGTTAACAGCAATATCATCAACAGTAATAAATTTTAATTGATTTTTTTTTGCGCAATTGTTTTTGATTGGGTAAGGGGTTTTGATTTCCCTTTTCTTGGTTTCAAACTCAAATGGAATAGAAAATTTAGGTTTTAATTAAAGATTTTAAAGCAAAAATTAGATATTATTAAATATTATATAAAAATCTTTAAACGTAATTAAAATCGAAATATTTACTACCTAGTTTTGTTTTAGTAAAGGAATAGGGATTTATTATTTAACCTTTCTTGGATAAAAATCATATGAAATAGAAATTTACTGCTTAATTTTAAATTTTATAGGGAAAATTTGATATCATTAAAGAGTTTTTGCAAAACTATAAACGATATTTAAAATCGGAATATTTATTCCCTACTTTTATCTGATAAGACCGCACATGGGTAAATTTAAAAAAAAATCTGGTTATAAATAGGCCAAAATCGGGAAAATGTTTGTTAACCCCAATTTTTATGTCATACAATTTTTTTCACAAATAAATTTTTTTTTAAAAAATTTTAAAAAAAAAAATTCTAAAATTTAAAAAAAAGTTCTAAAAATATTAAAAAAAATTATAATTTGGTGAAGGATATATAAGATTCGTCACAGCCTAATATAGCTCTCTTGCTTGATTACTAATACTTCCCACCACTTTGGGTTTTGACAACTGAGTTAGGTCTTTGATAGGAGAGTTTCCTATCTATCTTCAAAATAAACACCCTTAAATTTTGTTAAGTATATTTCCAAAATAAATTTATGTCATTCCAAGTCAAATTATCATTCTTTTACACTTCAATCCGAAATCGTTATAATAGCCGTAAATCCAGCAACTGGCGACATGCCCTCCTTCAACAGAAACACCAGCAAATAATCCCCCTTGGGAGTGTCAGCGGGCAAGAAATCAGCATTCATCTCATAATCTTCAATAGTATACTCTCCCTTGGGCAAGGGACAAGTCTCAGGATCCGGCAAATTAGATTTATCCTTAATGCCCGGATAAATATCCTCATCTTCGGCTATAAATTTGCAAACCTCTCGCTCGATATTGAAAACTAAAGGACCCTTGGCTTGCTTGTCCTTGTCATAGGGGAAGACTTGCAAATTGAGCTAATAATTGTGTAAAGTTTTTATTGTTATTTATTATTTAATTATATATTTAACTTACCTTTTGCTCATCAGCCAAATTTAGATTCAATGTAAACGAACCACCCACCACAAATTTATTTCGTCCTTTTTGCTGCAAACCCAAAGTATCCCAGTTTACATATTTCTGATCATATTCCTTGCTGATTTCAAAATTATCTATTTCCACAGTATAGGGACTATTATCATCATTGGCGCGTGTTAGTTCACCCACGGATATAATGATAAATATAACGAAAAGAGATTTGAATAGCATTTTTTAACAAGTATTTTATTAAAATGAAATTTTCTTTGGTTTTTATTTAGTTTATATAGAGGAAAATGGATTATATTTTATTACAAATAATTACAATGTGATTAGAGTATGTAATTAACATGCAATAGCCATGTTCTTGTTAATTAAATTAACATTTTTATGGTATTGAAAATCAAAAAAAAATTAATAACAATTTCACCAATTAGCACTTGTTAATAATATTATGTAAACATAACCTTATAAGTAAAATATAAAAAAAAACTATTAACAAATATTCGCAATATTAATCTAATAAATTAGTTTACATAAAGTGACCTAATTATTAACTCAAGGAAATTGCTTAAATATTTTTCAAATTTTCTCGGGCCTAAATTATAATTTTTCTTTTTAATTTTATTATTTACTTTAAATTTTATTTCATCTATCATTTTTATTCTCTAATTATTTGATTTTACTTTTTAAATTGGCTTAAAATAATATTATTAGTATTTTTTTTTTTAATTTTGAGTTAACAATAAGCATTTCTAGTTAAAATTGATTTGGTTTTACTTGTTTTTATTAATTGTTTACATTTTTGTTAGGTTTTTTGCTCTAAATGTCATTAGTTGTCATCACTTCTAGAGACTAATTCGAATTGGGCAGCACTGAAAGCAACAACTCTAAGATGCCAGATCAGTAAAGAAATAGTGCTGCCAGTTGAAGTCTGCATTTAAAGCTTAAATTAAAGCATGGTTTTAAGGATAACAGTTTAAAACGGTTTTTTGTAAGCGAATTTCCACAATTTAACAAATTTTTGTTTATTTTTAAAATTTGTTTGCCTAAAAATTAAGATTTAAACGAATTTATTTTAAATATATATACTTGCCACTTTCCTTCAAACACTCCAAACCTGTGCAGCAGCAACAACTACAACAATAATCCACTTAAATGAACCAGAAAATCATTTTTAAATAAATATTGTATGTAAATGGTAAAATAACCACAGGGACCCAGTGGAAAATATAGGCTTCAAAACAAAGTCCAAAAAAATGTATGACTAAGTTGAAAGATGTGTCAAGGGTTATATTATATAAGGCTTCTTCGTCTATTAATTGAATATTTGGAAAAGTTTCCATTGTATTGACAACCTACTTAAGATATAAATAGGGCTTTAAAATATATTTTTATAGGAAAAAATAACTTGAACTTTTTGAAGTGAAAATGTTCTTTTTAGAGTGTCACGCCTTACTTATGTATGTGGGCGTTTTGGGATATTTTTATTATTCGGTATCTGCTAAATATCATGTTGACATTTTACAACTGTCAGGCAGATAGTCAATAGATAGATGACAACTAAGGGAAATGTCATGTTGACATTTGACAAAAGTATTAAGCTGCTGCCTCCTTACAAGGATTTCTATAACAAAGTTGGTGTAAAACTTAATGCTTAAGTTTTCGCATATTTTTTTTGAAAGCTAAATTTCCCACTGGCCTTCAAAATTGTTTGAGTATTATTTTATTATATAAAAATCAACATTTACCAAACAGTTTTTGCCTTTGTTGTTGTTGTTGCTGTTATTAACGTATAAAGCTATTTTTTGTAAATAAATGTTTTCATATCATAAAAACCAACAACAATAATGAAAAGTCTGTGTTGTTTTTTTGTTCAGTTGTATATTTTTTGCCAGCAATTTTTAAATGAACCCTTTCATATGAAATTATGAACAAAAAAATAATAATAATAATATGAAATTGTACTACTACTATATGTGTTGTGTTGTTGGTTGGTTGTTTTTATAGGGAAAATATATAAATATATTTAAATAAAATGACCACTTGACTTTTAGACCATTCACCGAGTTGTTATGTTGTTGGTGTTGTTGTTTTATGCCAATTTGTATATTTATTCAGGCTCAATTTCACCATATTCGGACACTTTTATTTCCTCTCTTCCTTTTTTGTTTTGTTTTTATGAAAGCCTGCTAGTCAAGAGAGTGTGGGTGGGTTAAGAGTGAGAGGGCAACAAACAAACAAAACAAAATTTTAACAAGCAAATGATAAATTTTTTTGTTGTTGTTGTTGTTATTATTTTAACGGTATTACTTGGTTAAAAAAAAAAACTGAATGATTTTATAATGAAAATTCTGCAGAGATGATGATGATTGTCTAGTGGATTGTGTTTTTTTTTGTTTTATTTATTTATATATTGTGCATATTTATTTTATTATTTTTTCTGGGTAAAATCATTTATTACATATAAAAGTTTATTTTTTGTTGGGTTCATGGTTTATTTTTCGGGCCATGACTGGCTTATAGACGTTTCTGCTAGTAATATGGCGTAAAGTAAGTTGCTTGGGTGTTTTTTTGTTGTTGTTAGTTCAGTATAGTAAAGAGGTGTATAAGTACATAAAACGAGACATCATCATTGAGTTTAAATATTATGGTTAACAATAATAAATATTAAATAATTTAAAACAATTATTTACTTGAGGGAAAAAACCCCGTAGTAAACAAAATGAAAGCAATTTATAAACGAAATTCAGGTTAAAGTAATAATTGTAATAAAGGAAAATTAATCACTAAGGAATATTACTAAAAACCCATAGAGAGCCTATCATAGAGCAGTAATCTACAGTTTAAAAATTGCACAAATCAACTGAAAAAGGAAATTATTAAATATCTATTGATATCCAAATAATAACAATATCCCAAAATGCCCACTTAAATAAGGCGTGACACAATAAAAATTTCAATAGATTTTAGATAGATTTTCAATAGATTTTACAGACCTTTAAACCCTATTATTCCCATTAATCTAAAAATTATATTTAAATTCCTCTAATAGCTAATTTTAGTGTAAAATTTTCCTTTAATTCATATAACTTTATTTAAGATTTTCCTATTCCTCCTCCTCTTTCTAAAATTTCTTGCTTTTGTTCAACAAAAACTTTTGCATCTAATAGCCCTTTTTAGCCACTTATATATTGTAATTTAATGTTTTTCGTTGTTAGTAGTAGTTGTTGTTGTTTTTGTTTGTTAAGTAATAAATTCATCGAACCATCAACTGCAGTTACAACACTACTACACCACCATACTAGACCCAAACTCCTAAAGAAACTACACTCAAACTCAACATCCTTATAGACTTAAAAATTATTGTGCGAAGAACTCAATAACTTCCGGCATTTGTGTTAAATAACTAAATAAGAAGTTGGTTGTTTTTGTTTTAAGATTTTTCCTTAGCACTAAAACATGCAAAAGAACAATTCAAAAGTACAAGCAAAAGAAAATTGTAAGACATAATTTCAAAATAACAAAAAGAAAGAAGTTGGAGGTAATAATTTGCAAGGAAAATATATACATATAATAAACATACTAACAAAAACAACTATATAGCCCTCATTTTATAAAAAATACTGCACAAATTTAATAAATAATTAAAATATTTAACAAAAATTAATTAATTTTCATCAAATTATTGCTTAAATTTTATTATTCAGCCGTTATTTTCAAATTTCATTTCAGCGCCCTCTACATGTCAACATTATTCTCTTTCTTGCACCAGTCAGCTGTTTCTCTCTTAAAACTACCCTAAAATACAACTGCGTGTATATAATTTTGCCGGCCAAAAAGAAGAAAGAAAAAACACAACAAGCTGTTGTAAAATTATTAAACAAAAATAAAAAAAAGTGTGTTTTCTTTAACAAAAACCAAGTTTTCTATTGTTCATTATAAACTTTAATAAATTAAACATTAATATTTACATAATTTTCTGTGCAAAAAGTGTTGTGTATTGTGTTATAAGTGTTTCATTAAAATGGCTTCCACCGATTGTTTACAACTAAACAAAACCAGCATGTTTGCCAAAATACGTGCTGGCCTGCCCGTGGAACGTTTGCAAACACAAAATCTATTGGAATGCAAAGATGATTTGTTGTATTGTTGGGACTCACAAGAGAACTCATTGCTGGTATTAAACTGGCGTGCTGCTATGGCCAAGGGATTTGAGGAGGTTAAATACCAGGTAAGTGCTAGAGTTAATAAAAAGTGGTGGCAATTGTTAGAATTTGGCGCAAAATTGTCTGCCGGAGTATAGGAAAAGTGTTTAATAGGGCAAAAATAAACATTTGATTAATATAAAACAATAAAAAATATAATTTTAAAGAAAATTATAAGATTTTTATTGCAATTTCTAATACCAAGCAATATTTTGGTTTAGAAGTGTTGGGAAAACTGTCCTGCACAATTTTTTAATAGTTAAACACCATCTGTGTTAAGCTAGAAATGTTTATAAATAAGAAAATAATGTTTTTAACAAAAAACTTTTAAATAAATTTTAAAATTAAAAAAATATAGGTATTAAATCAAAATATTAATGTAATATTAGTCTTTTTTAAATGTTTACTTCAGAACAATAGTGCTACAAAGTTTTTATACTTCTCTTAAGTGAAACCTTTGTTTATAAATACAGAATTATTTGATTCTGATCGCAATTTCCAATAATTTTGATTATAAATGTTTGTAAAACTGTCCAGCCCAATCTTTATTAGCTAAACCATCTTCATCTTAACATTGTTTTACAAATAAAAAGAGAATATCTAACTTATTATTAGACAATAAACATTTTTACTGAAATTGATGTTGAAAATAATTGTAGAACTATTTATAAAACTGTCCAGCACAATTTCTTATTTTTAAACTCTTTTATTTAAGTTTGTCTTAAAAATTGAAGGAAAATAAAGATTTTATCAAACACTTATTGGTAATTGAGTTGAAAATAAGTGTAATTTCTGTATTGAATCCTGTTATACACTATTTCCATTTGTATTTCAGAAGATTTCTAATTGAATTTCAGAAATTCCTTATTATTCAATATTTTTTGTGAACACATCAACGCAATCTGAACTTGTATAGGCTCCATAAAGAGCTTATAAAGATCACTTCGAATTATTCTAAAAAAAGTGAAAAAAAAATTTCCAAAAAAGTGAATGAAAAAGCTTTTACCTGCGAACCGGTATCCAGTTGCCCTTAACATGACTTGTTTTATACTTGCTTTTCTCTTACGGACATCTTGAGATCTATTTTCATTACCCAAATTTTACATCTTTGGAATGATTTTAGTTCTTAAAGCTGTCACGAACAAAAAGCAAAATCTAAAATATCTTTTGTGAATTTTATTTTTGATCTCGAAAACAAAAATTTTTAAAAAAAATTACTAACTCAGCTTGTTTCCCAATCTTTTTGCATTTCTCTTACAAGATTTCTCTTAAAGAACTAATTTATTTTCGCAAATTTTATTTCTGAACTCCCAAATAGAAAAAATAAAATTATTTTCGTGAGTGAAATATTTTTTACAAATTTTACAAGAAAAAGTTTTTTTTATGCTTTTGCTTTACTTCATTAATTTGAAATAAAGTGCTGTTGAATCACATGGATTGCTCACCAATGCTTATGGTGAATGTGTTACATCGATTTCAACGTTTGCGAGATCGTTTGTGCGGTTTAAAAGTGGTGATTTTGACACGAAAGACAAAGATCGCCTAGGCCAGCCAAAAATGTGAGAAGACCAAGAATTGCAGGCATTACTACATGAAGATTGTTGTCAAACTCAACAAGAGCTTGCAAAATCATTGGGAGCTACTCAAGCAGCAATTTTTAAAACGTTTGCGAGCAGCAGGATTCATCCAAAAGCAAGGAAATTGGGTTCCATACGAATTGAAGCTGAGAGAACTTGAAATGCTGCTTGAACGCTATAAAAGAAAATAATTTTTGCTGCAAATCATTAATAGCGATGAAAAATGGATCTATTACGAACCCGAATCATATGTGAAGACCAACCAGCCGAATCGACACCATGGCGCTAAGCAACTCATCTGTATTTAGTGGGATAAAGGATCCTATCTATTATGAGCTGCTGAAATCTAACCAGACCATCTCTAGGAATCTGTACCGAATGCAACTGATTCGTTTACAGCGAACATTGTTCGAAAAACGCACAGAATATGCGGCCAGACATGAAACCATAAAATATTCCATCATGCAATCCTCGGCCACATGTTACAATACCTGTTAAAAAGTATATAGAATGAAGTGGCTTTACCTCAACCGCTTTATAGTTCAGATCATGACCGTCAGGCTACTATTTTTTTTATCGATGCAGAACGATTAGTTCTTGGCCGCAAAAGATAAGCAGTTCTTTTGGCTCTGAATCCATATGTTGGCAGAATGATAGTAACAATGGTCAATACTTTGAATAATTTATTATTGTACAAATGTTTCAAAATAAAAGCAAACAAATTTTTAAATTTGAAGTGAAGTGCAAAATAAGCTTCGGCACTGCTGAATATAGCTCTTAGTTGTTTTATCTTATATGCTAACATTTCTAATTATATTCAAACATGAAATAACTGAAGCTGCCAAGAAATGTTTGTTATCTGCAGATTTTGATTATTTTATAAAAGCAAAAAATTGTGTGTCATTTTGATTTGTTTGATTTTATATGATTTTTTATATACATACATATGAAGTAGATTGTCATTAACATATTCCAGAAAAACTAAAGGAACCTACTATGTTGCCTTGTTACCATGAGGTAATATTGCACATTTTTTAACACTTTATAAAAGTTGTTCTTTTTTAGTTTTATAAATTTTTGCTTTGCACTGGTTATTTTGTTATATCACTTTGGTTTTTTTATTATTATATTATTTTTTTTTTGCTCAAATCACCATTAACCTTGTCCAAATTGATTAACTGCCATGATTTATCAAATAATTAGAAAATTTATTATTTTATCAAACACAACAATAACAATTCTAAGTTTTCAAAAACTGGGAAATATTCCCAAAAGTAAATTAACTAAAACATTTTCATTTCAATTAATCCGTATCTAAAGCTTTATTTGTAACACCTCCATCCACAATAGTGGTGCTGGCGTTTGAATAATCCATGGGAGGAGCACGATCGGCCACAACTCTTTTATTGGGGCCGGGAGGTGTACCCACTAAATCTACTGATTTTCTAGTACCTAGAAATAATTAAAACAAATTAATAATTAGTAAATAAATTAAATGAATGAATGAATTATGCTATTGTTTGTAAAGAAAAGAAAAAACTTACTGCAGCAACCACCCATTTTTATTTTGTTTTGTACTTTTAGCAACAACTAGTGAACTAATGATAATTAAATCATTTTTTAAAAAAGAAATAAGCCCTATATAATAGTATTTTCTATAAGACTGTTTTTGCTACTTCTTTTTGATAAGATTTGTTAGTAAATTGTATGAATCATTTGGTTAATAGATATGAGCCAGCCACCAACCACCATTCAGTGCACATGTTCATGTCAAGGAAATTCTGTTTTTTTATTTTCTTGATGTACATATTTAACAACATAAATAAAAATATTTAAATTTATTTGAAATATTTATATGTTGTTTAATTTGTGTGTCATTTGTTTAAATATTATTTAATATTATAGCTTTCAATTTGTTGTATTCATTGTAGTGTGTTTTGCTATTCGTTGTGGGTTTGTTTAATTAATTTCCATAGATAAAACAGACAGTGAGAAAATGCTTATCTTTAACCAAAAGTATTTTAAACTATTGCCATACAATTTTTAGCCTGGTAAATATTTATTGTTAAGAACTGTTATAGAAAGTTTTAAAAATGTTTATGGCTAATTGATAACAATTAATAAAGTATTGTAAAATATAATTCCAGAAATGAAACCTATTGCGAGAATTTTATTCTCAAACTGATTTTATTTCTCTCTACTAATTTCCCTTGAACATATTTTTATAATCTTCACCATGAGTGGTAAGTTTGTAATTCCGTATGTATATTTCGGATCGTTAAAGATAATGGAGTCGATAGTGTCTATCCGACTGTATATTGAAATCGACTTTCCGAAGCCACCAAATAATTTACATAAATGATTGATACATCAATAAATCCACTATAATCCCACTTAGAATACTATTTAAAATCTAGAAAATTGGTTCACAAATGGCTGTGAAAAAATGAAAATAAATATAAAGTATAAAATAAGAAGTATGAAGTATAAAGTATAAAGTATAAAGTATAAAGTATAAAGTATAAAGTATAAAGTATAAAGTATAAAGTATAAAGTATAAAGTATAAAGTATAAAGTATAAAGTATAAAGTATAAAGTATAAAGTATAAAGTATAAAGTATAAAGTATAAAGTATAAAGTATAAAGTATAAAGTATAAAGTATAAAGTATAAAGTATAAAGTATAAAGTATAAAGTATAAAGTATAAAGTATAAAGTATAAAGTATAAAGTATAAAGTATAAAGTATAAAGTATAAAGTATAAAGTATAAAGTATAAAGTATAAAGTATAAAGTATAAAGTATAAAGTATAAAGTATAAAGTATAAAGTATAAAGTATAAAGTATAAAGTATAAAGTATAAAGTATAAAGTATAAAGTATAAAGTATAAAGTATAAAGTATAAAGTATAAAGTATAAAGTATAAAGTATAAAGTATAAAGTATAAAGTATAAAGTATAAAGTATAAATTATAAAGTATGAAGTATAAAGTATAAAGTATAAAGTATAAAGTATAAAGTATAAAGTATAAAGTATAAAGTATAAAGTATAAAGTATAAAGTATAAAGTATAAAGTATAAAGTATAAAGTATAAAGTATAAAGTATAAAGTATAAAGTATAAAGTATAAAGTATAAAGTATAAAGTATAAAGTATAAAGTATAAAGTATAAAGTATAAAGTATAAAGTATAAAGTATAAAGTATAAAGTATAAAGTATAAAGTATAAAGTATAAAGTATAAAGTATAAAGTATAAAGTATAAAGTATAAAGTATAAAGTATAAAGTATAAAGTATAAAGTATAAAGTATAAAGTATAAAGTATAAAGTATAAAGTATAAAGTATAAAGTATAAAGTATAAAGTATAAAGTATAAAGTATAAAGTATAAAGTATAAAGTATAAAGTATAAAGTATAAAGTATAAAGTATAAAGTATAAAGTATAAAGTATAAAGTATAAAGTATAAAGTATAAAGTATAAAGTATAAAGTATAAAGTATAAAGTATAAAGTATAAAGTATAAAGTATAAAGTATAAAGTATAAAGTATAACGTATAACGTATAACGTATAAAGTATAACGAATAACGTATAAAGTATAAAATATAAAGCTCATTATCCGTCTGTATGTTGAAATCATCTTTCCCCACCACAAATGGCTGCGAGGTGTTTTTTAAGCTCGATAGAAATTAAAATTATAAAAATAACACATTTCGGGCATATCGACGTCCTCTTTAGGGCCACTTTTTCGAGCATTGCTAGCCCCATGTCACTTATAACACGAACAATGTTGGCCTCCAAAGCATCGAATGTTACTGGTTTATCAGCAATAAGTGACTTTGTAAACCACTGATTTCATTTCACCAAACTATCTTTTTTTCACCAAATTTTTTTTTGAAAAATTTTTTTTTCAACAAAAATTTTCTTCACCAAATATTTTTTCCATCGAACAAAATTTTTTTTACTAATTTAAAAAAAATAAAAAATTGTTGCACGAATTAATTTTTTTTTTACAAACATTTTTTTTTCAAGAATTTTTTTTCACAAATTTTTTTTTTGACAAAAAAGTATATTTTGGGAAGGTTGTAATAAGATTCGGCGAATATAGCTCTCTTACTTGTTTTCATTTATAATCGCTTATTCCCATTTAATATAATTTGTAATTCTTGTATCAAGAATCTTAAAATTGTTGCCTGATAAAATTTGAATATATGTATTTAGTTGTGTTTTAATTGAAAGCTAAAGAAAGACAATATAACGAAGATGAAACAGGAGATGAATAAAATTAAATTAACGACAGAATTAAATGAGCTTTGAAAATGGCGCCAGTTTGAATGTATTGTAATATTAACACACCAAAAACAACAAAAAAATAAGAGAAAGAGAAAAATCTCTAAAGGAGGTAGTTGGTGTTTTTTTTTTTTTGTTAAAACGTGACTTCATTTATTGTCCCTTACAGGAAATGATGGCAAAGCCACTTCCTCTAAAGCCTGCAAACGAATGATTCCTAATTGAAAACTATTAAATTTAGCGTTTCTTTTTCTTTCTCTCTCGCTTCCTTCAGCTCATCAACGCCACTTTTTTTATATTTCTTAACAGTTTTTTTTTTCTCCAACATTCTTTTTTATTTTTCAACATAACCATACCCATTGAAATTGTCCAATTTTTCTGTATAATTTTTTTTTTTTATATTTTTTTTCGCACTAAATTTCATTTCGAATGACATTCGCTCCATCACGCGTCAAATGCACACCGAATGAAAGAAATAGAGGAGCAACAAACAAAAAAAAAAAAACGACAACCAAGTGCTCTAGTATGCTAAAAGCATGTTTGTTTGAGAAGAAAAGCAAAAAAAAAGGACATTTTCATTCATTCGCGTGAATATTTAATTAGATGCAATTATTTATGGTATTAAATAGATGAGGCGGCAGTTAATGTTAGTGGGGGTAGCAAAAAATAAAAAAAATCTACAAGGTTTTGTTTCGAAACGATGCAAAAGAATTGTAATAAAATGCTAAAAAATTACGTCAACAAGCTTTGATGAGAAAAAAAGGAAATCAATTAAGTTCTTTTTATTTTACTTTAATGAAATCTACCCAAAATGTAAAAAAAAATTATATAAAAAATATCTAAAGAAATTGTAGATTTATTCTTGGGAAAAAAAGGAGTATTTTCTCAAATGATGCACCATTAATATTAGACTTTTTGTTAAATTTTCATTAAAGAAAAGTAAAAAAAAGAACTTCGAAAAGATGTGAAATTATATATTTTGATTTATTAAAAACCATTTGTTTAGTTTTAAATTTAAGCTTTATTTATATTACAATTTTTTATGGCTTAAAATAATTTAGGGTAAGTTAGTATTTATATATTATTATTTTACAGCTTAATTATATGTCAACAATTAAACCAGCAATCCATTTTTGTTTTCAATAAAGAAGCCATCAAAAAAGTTTTCTCAATAAATTTGATACTTTTTATTAAGTATTTGTATGTTATAAATATGTACTACAAATATTAAACTTAAATTATATACTAACTGTTATAAAAAATCCTTGTCCCTTTCTGCATGTGTTATCCTAACTCTGAAATATAATTTTGGAATTCTCTTGCTTTACCTTTACTACATGAATTGCAATTTTATTTAGCATTTATAGGACTCTGTACGTACCAACTTTAGGGCATATTGCCTTTGTTACAATGTTTGTAACAGGCGCAGATCCAGGGGTTGAAAAAAGGAAATCCCCCCGCACCCAAAACCGAAATGTTTTTATATAAAACAAGTAGGAGAGCTATATTCCCTTCACCAAATTATACTTCAAAATAAAAATTTTAAATATTTTTAGGTAAACAAAATTTATTTTTTTTTTCCAAAGTTGTTTTTTCTTTTTTTTCGAACTACTTTTTCAGATTGATTTTTTAAAATTTAAAATTTTTTTTTTTTTAAATATTAAAAAAAAAATTTTAAATTTGAATTTTTTTTTTTTTTTAAATTTTTAATTTTTTTTTAATATTTAGCGAAAAAAATCTTTGTGAAAAAAAAATTCGGGTTAAAAAGCTTTTTCCCGATTTTGACTCATTGTAGGTCCAACTTACTATGGTCTTATATACATCGTTGCAAAGGTCTTTAAAATATCTAGATATCCATATTGTCTATATTAATGACTTAGTAATCCAGACATAGGCCAAAAATAGGTAAAAAATCGAGGTTGTCCTGGTTTTATCCTTATATTCAGCCATTTGTGGAACGATTTTCTCGATTTTAAATAACAACCAAGCCGGAAGAATTCCGGAGATATATGTAAGTTATTTGGGGGCTTCGCAAAGTTGATTTCAACAGGATATAAGGATCCAGAATATATATACTTTATAGGGTCGGAAAATTATATTGTGGAAATTACAAATGGATTGACAAACTTATATATACCCTTCTCACGAAGGTGAAGGGTATAAAAAGGAAAAATAAAATCATTTAACCACCCCCCCACCAAATGGTAGACCAGGATCCGTAGACAGTTCGAGTTCTACAGATTTAGGCAAATCTGGAGTCTCTGTCTCTTTTGAATGTATTAAACGAATTGAGATGTGCTTTGATCAAATTTCTCAAAGGATCTATGAAGTTCAAAATGATTTAAATCTCTGTTATTATTCTAATTTGAGTATCTTATTTTCTTTGCCTGTAGTTGAAATTCCCTTTCAAAAAAGTATCAACATCTTACAAAAATCCATTTAATTTCTAACTTCAGGCTAAAAAAAATGTTAATTTAAAAAAAGAAAACACTTTAGCTGTTTCAATATATTGAAGGGACACTTCATGATTTTCTTAAGGTATTTTTTAAACACCTTAAAATAAAAGAATGTATTTCTTTTTAATAAATTACCATTTTATTATTATTTTTGTTTGGTTTTTTTGTATCATTGTGGTTAACAAATAAAACAAGTATTGTCACTTTGCTACAAGTTTTGTTTTGTTGAAAAGGGTTTAACAGTTTCTTTTCTTTTTATTGTCAAAGACATAAAATTAAAGAAAGGAAAATTTATTAGACAGTTACACGCCAGGCATTTCATTTAAAACGATCATTGTGTTGGCTTTATTAACTTGGAGTTTTTTTAAAACACCTTTTTATGCAGACAAAAAAAAAACACACAAACGGGGTCCAGTCTGGAAAGTTAAGAATAATGTTTTTCTTTAAATGTCCTTTATAACGATAGAAAAAAAGGTTCAATAATGGCAAATAACAAATAGATATTTAATTTTTCCCCAATTTTTCTTTTACCATCATAACTTAACCTTTTGTTGTTTTATTGTATAAAAAAGGGCTACAAAAAAAAACCTGAAAGAATATTTATTTTCACACTATTCATATTAAAAAACCATTTAAAGCAACACGCAAACTAAAACCAAACAATATCTTTTTACACACATTCTTTACGAAAAGTGTTTTTCACACTTCATAAAAAGGCTATACAACAAGTATAAAAGGACATATGAAGAAAATGTGTCTCCTGTTATAATTTTTTGGGTTGTTTTTTTCGTAATATTGTTTAAATTGCAAGAAAATTGGCTACAAAAGATGCTAATGATTTATATAATCGATTTGACCATATGTTGAGCGTTACTTTTGTGGCATGGAATGACAAATTTGATAAATGATGTATATAAAAAGGATACCCAATAAGTGTCGTGTTTCTAAGGATATACAAAACAAATATAAAAAAAATAGCTATTAACAGGACATATATTGCTTTGTTTAGTAGTTAAGCGTTGATAAGCATGAAAGTAGTTTTTTATTTATTGAAAAGGCCAGCTTAAGTATTGTTTGATAAGGGTTTCTGGTTATGGATGTTTAATAAATGACCGGTGAAAAGGGGTCAATGCTTATTGTTTATGGATATTTAAAAGTTTACAAATTAGCCATAATTTGGAATACTCCAGCAGTTCTAGGAGGCTGTCCCAAACTAGAGATTTTACAACTAGTTACATAACTAGCTACGTGAATAGTTATTTTAACACGTGCATGTCCTATGCAGGGGGTCAATTGACCTTTTTTGATTACAATAAGTTTATCCGATAGTTGGTCCAAAGTAGTCAACACATTGGATTCACATAAAGTGACTACACTCTAGATTACTTAGATACAGTAAAGTGGCATTTGATCTCACTTTAGATTACTTAGAGACACTAAAGTGACATTTGACCTCACTTTAGATTACCTGGGATGTATAAAGTAACCAAATGACTTCTATCTGCAATATAAAGAGCACATAAGTGTCAAATATATATATTGGAGACAGCCATGTGTTCAGACATAAGTGATAATTACTGTCTATAAGGGATACATTGACTGTTTGCTTAACTGCTGGAATGTTGACATGATTAATGCCAAAAAAATGACTTGGCTCTATACAGCAAACTTCTCCTTTTTATACCCTTCACCTTCGTGAGAAGGGTATATACATATATAAGTTTGTCATTCCGTTTGTAATTTCTACATTTTTCATTCATTTCAAAGTATATATATTCTGGATCCTTATAGATAGCGGAGTCGATTAAGCCATGTCCGTCTGTCTGTCTGTTGAAATCAATTTTCTAAAGACCCCATTTGGATCTTCGGTATCCAAATCTTCAATAATTCTGTCAGACATGCTTTCGAGAAGTTTGCTATTTAAAATCAGCCAAATCGGTCCACAAATGGCTGAGATATGAGGAAAAAACCAGAACAACCTAGATTTTTGACCTATATCTGGATTACTAAGTCATTAATATAGACAATATGGATATCTAATGATAGATATTTCATACCATAGTAAGTTGGACCTACAATGGGTCAAAATCGGAAAAATATTTTTTAACCCAAATTTTTTTTCAGCAAAAAAAAAATTAAAATTTAAAAAAAAATTTAAAATAAAAAAAAAATTTTCCAAAAAAATTTAAAAAAACTTTGGAAAAAAAAATTTTGTTTACCTAAAAATATTTAAAATTTTTATTTTGAAGTATAATTTGGTGAAGGGTATAAACGATTCGTCACAGCCGAATATAGCATTCTGACTTGTTATACCTTGTTCTAATCTTAGATGTTTACTTTTAATTATATTAAGTTTTGTTATAAATTTTATTACATGGTTTTGTTACATTTACTTGTCATTTGTGTCAATTTTTCAAATCAACATATCGTGTCCCCATCTAATGCGTTTTTAACATGTATTAACATAATATGTATTCTAATATACTAGCAGTTAGAGGTAGTAGATATAATCTCCTCCAACTATGATGGCAACATTTAAAGGTCATGTTTGAGTTTATTTAAAAAGACTCGTGTAATATCCTTCAATTTGTTTAAGTGACACACATTTTTCCCTAAGTACATTTTTGTCAATTTATATAATTTTTTGTTGTCTTTTCGTTCACATTATTAACCCAACAACCACACCTTTAAGTAACACACATGCATGCATGTGCATGTTTGACAAATTGTTCAAAAAACTACAAAGTTGAAGACAGTACAATAAAATAAAACCCGTTATACTTACATTAAACCAACATTTATTCATTAATTTCCATTTAATTAGTTTTTTCGAAATCATACTAGAGAAAGAGTGCATTTATTCCATTTGAAATGTTGTAGTTTTCGTTAAACTTTGTTGACGCCTTTTAACGATTTTTGCACACCCTAATTGTTTGTTGTTGTTTTTTTCTCCATAGATAAATATACAAAAAAAAACTATATATATCCTTAAAAACAGTTTTGCTAATTAGTCGCTCTAACAACCATTCAAATTTGTATTTAGCTTTCTAGCATATAGATAAAAATCGCTTATTTTTTAGTACTATTTTTTTTTGTTAGTTTAACTTTCTCACCAAAGTGTAATTAAATAATTTAATTTATATTATTGAAAGGAAATGTACAAACAGACAAATGCTGTAAAACAAAAAAAGTTTATGGTGTTAATGTGTTCAAATGTATGTTGTTTACATAAAACACTCCTATGTTTTTATTTTTTTTTTGTTAGTTCTATAGTGCGTTTTTCAATTTTTTTAATGTGCGTTTAAAAAACTTTGCATCTAATTAGGAAAATGTTTTTTTTTTTGTTTACCAGAAATTTATATAAATCGGGGTAATTGAAAATAGAGTAGAAATTGCATGTTCAAGAGTAATTACAAATGTTTAGAGTTTAAGTTTTGTTTTATTGCATTTTGCTGGAAAATATTTGAAAAAAATTACTAATTAGATTTTGTTGTCAACAAATCAAGCTAAAATTTCAAAAATGTTAAGTGTTTCCTCTAGAACTATCAATCAAATACAATGAGTCAGATTTAATGGCATTTCTTTATACTTACCAGCAAACAAGATTGGGAGGTATATTGATTTTGTCATTTCGTTTGTAAAACATTAAAATATTCATTGCAGACCCACAAAAGTATATAAATTCTGGGTCCTCATAAGATTCTAAGACGATCTAGCTATGTCTGTTGAAAACACGATAGGACCCAAACGACGATAAGACCCAAAATAAATAAGGTTTGTTTGGTATTGAAATTGTGCAATATGGGACCTTGATTTCACCTAGCCCCCCTACAAGGGTCCCCTCGTGATAATGTTTGAGCAGTCAAAAATATATTGATTATGCAGCAATCGTTATAAAAATGTGTACAAATTAATTCTAAGTACTGTGAAATTATACTGAAAAGTATGGCGAAAATCGGGCAACATTTGTATCTAGTCCCCATACTAGGTCCTCCTCAGAAAATAACTTGAACATTCATAATTGTCTTATAATATTTAATATCGTGATGAAAATGGTACATAAACAAGTTTTATATGAACAGAAATCTTTTTAACAACTTTTGTGAGGATCGGCCCATAATTGACCCTACCCTATATCAGAAAAATATTTTATTGTCACATGTTGATGGTGGGTATACAAGATTCGGCACAGCCGAATATAACGCACTTACTTGTTATAATTACAAACAGATTTAATGTCTTAAAAAAAATGTGACAGAAATGTGACTGCATATCAAATGTTCAATGTCATAATAAATCGTTGTGAAAGTGTTGTGTAAAATAAATATTGGGTTTTGTTCACAATGAATAAAAAAAATGTGTTGTTGTTTTTGTTCTTAATAGATTAAAAATTAATTATTAATAGAATATAAAAACAAATACCGCTTGTTGCTGAAATACCCAAAGATGCAATGTCTTTTTGTTCTCAATAAATTTACAAGCTATAAAAACAGTGCAATTAATCAAATATAAATGCCATGACAAATGATGAAAATATAAATAAACGCACAGCTCTAAGTCCAGATGAATGGAGCAATACCTATAAATCCCACAATCTTGGGGCATCTCCGCCATAAAATGAGTTTTTTTAATAAGCGAGGAATGATATTGACGGCCATGTTGTTTTTTCGGCGTCTGTTAAATCTATTGTTTATTATTCAGTCACAAGCTCTATAGATCAATGATAACCAGTATCTTTTGTTCTGTATTCAACGATTTGGTCATGGACGACATGTGGCTAGAGAACGCCACAATGGATATGAACGATCACACAGCTGGAGTTTCCCCGAGGCATGTTAGGAAGGAACTTCGAGTATACGCAGAGAGCACAGAGTGGCAAGAGCAGGATCAATTGGATCTTAATTCGTATACGGCAGATTTGAATGACAATCATATCATGACATTTTCGAATCGATTTGGTTTTCTGTGTAAGGTTTTTCTTTGTATCTGTCCAAGTTCGACATTCATGCGGTATCTGGCACAATTGAATCGGAATGGATCAACAAGCTTGACTAGTCCCGCTTAAATGGTGTCGTCCCAAATATAGACACAACTTCAGGACAACTACCCAGCCAACTCCACTTAATTTTGTCCAATGGATTTATGGACCCAGTAGAAGTAACTCAATTGCTAAGCCTGGACCTCGATGTAGATATTCTGGATTAGAAAATTGTAGAGTTTTAGCTGTTACAACAACATGAACCCATAAACGATTTGAGGATATGGTTATTTCTCGCAGGGATGACGTAATTGTCCACCAAAATGATCCCGCTAGACTTTTTCTTGTGGTGTTTTCTGATATCTCACAAATTTAGCAGAAGCCAGACCCATCCGAAGAAGCGGGGGATACTTGAACCATGTTATACTCCATACATAATGGTATAAATTTCTTTGAAATAAAATAATAATTTCGAATGAAAACCCCTTTGTTACATCAGACCTAAGATATTTTCAATTGGGACACCCTCTCAAGGAGATATTGAAGAATAATGCTGAAACTACGATAATCTGCATCCTCGCTGGCTGCTGCTTGACCGATTTAATCATGATAGCATTCTACGAAGTATGAGCGTCTCAATCTACTGGCCCTGAATCATCATGATCAACTGAAGATAAGTGGTAACTTCCATTCCATGGAAGTAACGATATCTCAGTTGACGGATTTGGTCTACGCTTCGAGAACTTTCTTTGATGGTATCTTAGACTGTGCAATCCGCCTAGATTTTCGGAGGGAAATCAATGACATTAATACAGCTCCGAAGGAACAACTGGGCTCACAAAATCAAGTTTTCACTTGATTCCTTCTTAGAACTAGCTAAAGTAGAATAAGTTTAGATAACTATAAGAATCCTTAACAGCCATATTAATAAGCTTGAAACAATCTCTGTATACCTGTAATTTAGCTTCAAAAATCAACCCCAACAAGGAGATATGTACTTCAATTAATGTTTTTTTTTTATTAACAACATAAAATTTTGAACTCTGGAAATAAAACACATTTTTACACCATAATGGCTGAAATAATAAACCCAACGCAAACATAATTATTGACAATATGTAACATTAAAAAATTTACAAAAAGAACACACACATGTCTCGCACTTACATTCTTCATTTGCATATGGAGAATATAACACCTGTTTACATTCGAGAAACTAACTCATCTTTTATTGTTAGCTTTATGCATATATAGTGTGGCATGAATGAGTTTGTGGCATGATGTTAAAATGTTTGTTTATGGGCTTTAACAATTAACAAAAATACAAAATAAAAAGTTAATGTAAAATTATAATTATCTTATGGAAAAATTAAAACGAATGGAACGTACCAAACTGCTGCCAGCCTGAAACATTTGTTAATTTAAAACCTTGTTTGAAAGGGTTTGGTTTGGGGGAGGACATGAAAAGAAAATTATAAGAAAACTGTTTGAAACACATACTGACTGTTAGTAATACTTGTAGTAAAAAACAATCCCCAAAGTAATAAATATAAAAACAACCAAAAAATATGCCATAAAATTTCAACAAAATGCCATTTACTCTCTTAGCACTTTCACATCATCCTATCAGCAGTTTAGTATAATATTTGTAAACCCAATACCAGGACTGCTGCTGCTGTCTATAGAGTTTAGTGGGCTGGTTGAATGAATGGTTTGGTTTGGTGTCATCACAAGATTAGGCCACCAAATATGCGTTGTGTTGTTGTTCTATTATGACTATTATTGACTACGTGTGTAGTAGGCTGCTGCCATTTCTATTCGAATGTGTACTGTTCGTGTAGCAAATAGCAAACAAATAATAAAATTTTTGTTAAAACCCTTTACCTCCAGCGTGTTTTCCATGTACATATTGTGAATAATGGGGTGACAATAATACATTTTGAACCCTTTTTAAAAGCTAGTAGTAGGTCCCATAAATTTTATATGTTGTATTTGCCTTTATTTACTACAACACCAACATTATGGGATGTGTAGCATTGCTAGCAGTAATAATAATGAAAAAAGCGCTATAAATATTGAGCTTAGTTCTATAGATGTTGTTTTGCTGCTGGTCCATATTGCTGCAACAGTTTGTTAACCAAGTATTACTACTATTGTTGTCTCTTGGAGCCATCATTCATTGCTTTATAGGGCTCCTTCTTTTTTTGTGGGGGTTTTAAGGAGTTAGTGATAGTTAAGCGTTGTATTTGTAACATTTAAGTGAAGTTTTGGGGGAATAGCAAATTTCTTTGCTTAGAAATCTGTTTCATTTGTTGAACTTTCAATATAATCATGAGGTATGTCTTGTATTATTGGGATTATCAATAAAGGAAGCTTCAAATATTATCTTTCTTTCTTTTTTGCTTGGACCAGCACTCAGGGGATGACACATACGCCAAAGCATTGTGTTGAAACTAGAAAAATAGGTTATAGGAGGGAGGAAAGAGGGAGTAGTGTTTGTGGACATTCGATTTGAACTTTCCGACGTTGAAAATGACTGGAAAGACAGACTTTATTCCACATACGGGAAGTTTGTTCCACATACGGACACTACGGTTAAATAACGAATTTCCCCTGTAGTGTGTCGTGCGGTGTAGTGTGTCGAAGCTGACAAATAGTTTAGAGTGGATCTTGGACACCAAAAACAGAATCTACTGCACAGAGAAAACAGATTCGTGATAGCAACCGAATTTGTTGTCAATCGAATGATTCGGTTGCACACATCAAATGTTTCGATTCTATCAACAGAAACTCAGTTGATAAAGAAGAATTTCGGTTAAAGCAACCAAACTTTTGTTACCCCTTTTAATATTTTGTAGCCACAATTGTAAAATTCGGTCACTAAGGTAGAATCATTCGATTGACAACAAATTCGGTTGCTATCACGAATCTGTTTTCTCTGTGTGTTATCAGTTGAATAAACCCTCAAGCATATATTGAAGAATATGCTGAAATCTTGAGCCTCATAATAACAATATGAGGCTCAAGAAAGCTAAGTAACTCTTCAAAAGTAGCCTCATGAAATGGACACAAGATGATCATGTCAGATAAGGGCAGAATGCAGCTATTGTTTACAGCACGACATAGTTTAAATGAAAAGACCTCGACAGGGAGAAAATTTAGTATATAATGAACAAAAAGATAATGAATTAAGGTCGCATATTGCTTACATAGGACCTTAGAGTACTTTGTAAGAAGGAGACTGACGAGATCTATTTGTCCTGCATTAGGCTCAAATATATTGGGATTTAAAAATGCGAAATTTTTTCAAATTTTTAGCTTTCATTTTGAAACATTTGTACAATGAAAATGTATTCAAAGAATTGGTCTTTGTTAGCTATAACCTTTTCCTATCTTTCTGACAGCTTATGGATTTCGAGCCAAAAGAACAGCTGATCTTTTGAGGCCAAGAATGAATCAAGCCAATTTCGTATACTCTATTCCAAAGTGAAGCGTATCCCATAGAGAGCGTTCTGCATTGATCGAAACAAATAGTAGATCGACGGGTCAAGGTTTGGACTAAAAAGCGGGTCAGGCAAAACTTACCAGACACTTCATTCATTAGTAATCCAGATATAGGTAAAAAGTCGAGGTTGTCCTGGTTTTTTTCCTTATATCTCAGCCATTTGTGGACCGATTTTCTCGATTTTAAATAGCAACCGAGCCGGAAGAATTCCGCAGATATTGATGTATGAATCATATAGTTATTTGGGGACTTCGGAAAGTTGATTTCAACAGACGGACATGGCGTAATCGACTCAGCTATCAATAAGGATCCAGAACTTTATAGGGTAGGAAAATTATATTGTGGAAATTACAAACGGAATGACAAACCAACTTCTCACGAAGGGATAAAAAAGATAAATCAGGCAAAATACATGTAAATATTTATCCAATAAAGTTAGAGCATTAAGGGATAATTGAATCAACGTTGGAACAACAGAAAGGATTCTGTAGTAGTTTCACTGTTGCTGAGTTGATAACCTTTGGCCCAGTGTGACTCGGGACGTTTCGGTACGAAGATCCAATTATCGTGGGAACGAGAGGATGCTGAGAGGATATCTGGGTAGTTGATAGAATCTAAGTTACATTTTTAAGAATTTTTGATTTTAACTATTGTAATTTAACTAAGTGCTGGTTCACACACATCAAGCTTACTTGCACAAGTCTTGAGTTTGTAGATGAGAGAGGAGATTGTTAAGATTTTCCTCTCTCTTCTATAAACTCAAGACTTGTGCAAGTAAACTTGATGTTTGTGAACCAGCACTAACATTTTAAATATCAGTTATAGTGTGCTACAAATTCTGCTATGCCGCCGAAAATTCAGCCAACATTACTTTAACTATAAACGTTCGTTCAAAATGTAATATTTGTAAACATTAATAGTGATGAAATGCGTTTTAAAAGTCATTTAAATTTTGTATATTCAAGCCCACGCAACAAAGATGTGTGTGGCCCTTAATATCAAATGATAATTATCTAAAGTTCTAAGCCCCCACACTCATCCACACTCCTCCACAATTTATTCCCATTTCACTCCTTTTTATCGTTTAATGTTTTAGGACTAATGGTGATTTGCTAGTGTTAATAATTTTTTTAGCCATACATTATTTTTGGGAAAAACTCATAAAATACTTAAAACTAAGTATGACAAGGTATTTTTATGGCTCTTCCAAAAGCCGTTGCTAGTTAAAAACAAAGAGGTGTAGAGAGATGAGTTGGATAAGAGTAAGGGGTTGGTTGTTGATAATGTTTATTAAAAAACATTAATTTCTTATTGTGCAAAAGTGGAAAATAATGTTTTGTTAATTACAATTTCTAGACAATTTTGTTTACGAAATTCTTGTGAAATAAATTTAGTTTTTCTTTTAAACAAACGAAATGGAAATAAATTAATTTAGTGTTAAGTATTTTCAAAGATTTAACAGTAAATCACTTTTGCTTTAGAGACTAAAATAGGAAAAAGGGTGTTTTTTTTTTGTTTAACAACCCTTTTATATCAAACTGTAAGGAAAATATTATGTTCACCTGATTGGTTAATAGTGCGCCGGTCATGGGTTTTTTATATTGAATAGTCATCAAAAATCAATACATTGATTTAGGAGCCTTTAAGGCGAGCCACTCATACATTTCAACACATCCTTTTTCCTTGTCAGCCAATCACAAGACAGCTCAATAGTGGTTGATTTGGTTGGTTGTTGGAGATTTTTCTTGTGTTTTGCTAAATAAAAAAGTGTCCTTTTTCTGTGCTGCTAAAAAAGCATTTACAAATATCCTGTTGTTTATCATGATTTTTATGCTCAATTTTAGATATTTTTCTAAAAATTTCAAAAAGGAACTTAACATTTATTTGCTTTTTTTTATTTGTAAATAATGTTTAAAAATCATTTTTTAAACATATAATTAATGTCTATATTAACATTGCTGTTGTTTTTTTTTTTTTTGAGTTTTACCCTAGACCTTAGATCAAATTTTTTTTAAAAAAACCTAATCTACCCACCCCATTTGTTAGATTTGTTGTTGGTACCAAATACATTTTTTTTTCCTTTTTATAGAACAAATATTTTATTTTTCACATATAAAGATTTGCTTTTGTCGCTTTAAAATTAATTGCCTGCAATTTTTCTAACTTAAAATTTTGTTATTTTTTAAATAAAACATTTGCTTCAGTTTCTTTTTTTGTCTCTATCCATACAGGACATTTTATTTATTTTTTATAAAAAAAAAATCATTCATGATTTTTAAGTGCCACTATTTTTTAAGGATTTTTGTATATTTTTGCTTCATACCCATTATCTTAGTCATTTATTTTGCTGCTTATCATTCAAAACCAAACGTTGGCAATTGTTTGCTTTTTTCCAAAAAAAAAAATTATAAAAAAATCAAGCATCTTTATAATAATTTTTGTTGCTTGTTTTATGTTCTCACTCTCCTTCCCTTTATATGCTTTTTTGGTTGGGAATAAAAGGACATGTTATGGAAATTAATGAAATCTATATGTCATTGGTTGTATTTGTTTAATCTGTCGGAACTTTGTTTCATTCTGTAAGGGCAAATTAATCAATTACCCGTTTTGATATTTAAATTTTTTTTGGAATAATTGATGGGAGTTTAAGGGATCTAGCTTCATTATACTGATTTAAATCTGGATTTGATGTTTGTCATTTATTTAAATTCAAATGGAAGTAATTTGGCTAATGTAGATGTCAAGATAAATCGTTCAACCTTTTCGTCAATGTCCGGGAAACATTACGAAGTTCGGAGAGCGAGAAGTAATTGAAAAGATTCTGTGACCAGAATTATCTTCTAACACATCCACTTCATAATTATCAGGATGTTAAGTTTCGTAGCTGTTTGCGAAACAAAACGAAGTTCGTAGAGCGAAAATATCCAGTGATCCGAATTATCAATCCTTCAATTTGTTTTTCAACATGGTCAACATGGTCATCGAAATAGGTATTTTTTGTAAGATGAGTTCATCGTTGGAGTCATTCCTTCATGATTTGGAAACAAGAAATAGTCACTCGGGTCTAAATCTGGTGAATGCGGTGAAACCAACTCCCTGACTAAACAAGGTCACTTATGGACTTTAATTTGATGGTTGAAAGTTGTGATCACTTCCAGACGGGAATTGAAATAATTAAGAAGCCTGGAGTAGGAGTGCATGTGGATGTATGAATATGCTAGGGTCTTTACTCTCGTTCTTGAACCAACTCTATGACTAAACAACGTCACTTATGCAATTTGATTTGGTTGTGCAAAGTTGTGATCACTTCCAGACGGTAGGAACATTACTCTAGTTTGGAGATTACTGCCAGGGAAATGGATTCAAAACTTATATCCATAAGTTACACATAAAAGCAGCTGAACTGAACATCGTGATCGAGAACGGCCTAAAGTCTTAACACTTTCAATGTTTAGCAAGCAAAGTCCGAAAAAGTTTGATTGGGTTCAATACACACCGATTGTAATCCGCAACAACGAGCCTTGTCGTAGATAATAGCTATACATTGCTGTCCATGAAATGTTAAGAATTTGTACAGCGAACCGAAAAACCGGACGTTCCCACTACAATTGGGAATCGTTCAATCGTTCCGGAACGAGCCTTGTCGTAGATAATAGCTATACATTGCTGTCCGTGAAATGTTATGAATTTGTACAGCGAACCGAAAACCCCGACGTTCCCACGACAATTGGATCTTCGTTCCGGAACGACCCGAGTCTCACTCGGCCAAAGATTGTCAACTCAGCGACAGCTGTATCAATCTGAAAGTTTTTTTCCCAGGGAAGAACTTTAGACGACAGCAGAGCTGTTGCATCAACAACCAAGATTGTAATTAAATTCCCACGACAATTGGATCTTCGTTCCGGAATGACCCAAGTCGCACTCGAAATACGAATTAAGTTCCCATGTCTATTGAATCTTCGCTTTGGAATTAAGCGGGCAAAAAAATTCGAATCAGACAGATTTTTAAAGGATCATAACAGTGTTAACACATAACAGAACGTTCGGAAATTATGCGAGTAGTCTCATAACTTCTTCAAATTATTATTTTTGAATTTTCCAGGAATGAGGGAAACTGAAGATTTTTATTGTAATTGAAGATATGTATTCTGCCTTCGTGTTAAGGCAATTTTTATTACTATCAAAACTTTTGATCACTCTTCTTAAAGACCTGTATAATTTTCTACCCTGCATGACGTTATTAAAAGTATTTGGGAGCAGTTTGCCCTTTCCAGCCATTATCCTTTTCGATTATTCTTTTTTTTTATTATTTTAATTTTATATGACTTCCATTTTTCTTCATTCATATGAATGTGTTGGCACTTTTGTGCTCGTGTGTGTGTCGTGGTATTTGTAAATATTTTTCTATCATTAAAATATTTTTTCTTGTGAACAACATCTTAATTACTCAAGATAAGCATGAAGTAATGCCAAAGTCATGTAACCTTATCCATAATATACATTTGCTCTATCCCTAGGAAGTAGATGTAGATGTGAGATGAGTAGGCGGAGACAGTGGTTAGTTGAATTAAGGGACTAATGAAGGAAATAAAACAGAATTAAAAGATCAAAGTTCACAAGTTTAGTGATACCTATCGCAATTACTAGTTGTAGTGATGTGTGATCATGTGATCATTGATGGATCTATTGATCTTTAATATTTCGTTTTCAATTGTTTTGTTTTAATAAAACTCCCTCCCCTTAAACAGCTCAACAGTTTAGTTAAGCAAATTGTATCTTTATTTCTTTTCCATAACATTCTTTTAAACCTTAAGACCAATTTCTTATTATAAAGCTTCCACTGTTCCGCTTCCACTGTTCCCGTATCATTAATATATGTGTATGTTTTTGACTTTATGACAATTAACTTGTAAAACTGTTTTTTTTTTTAACTTTTTCTTACATTTCAGCGAGTGTATGACTAGAGTATATTTATGTTTTAAAGCTTCATAGACTTTATCCTCATACCATCACTGCCAGGATAATGTACAACTAACTATACACATTTATATTTACATGCCTTTGTGTCTTATTTTCTAAAGGATATTATAAATAATATTAAACTTTGTTGTTTTTTTTCATTCTTTATTATTCATTCATTCATATAATTATCACACATGTATGTAAAATAATTTTGTTTCTTTTTTTTTGTATGCAAAAAGATGTGCGAAAGCAAATAATGCTCATATCAGAAAATTTTTATGAAAGTAATTTTCAGTTTTCTGCTTAAGAAATTCTTCTCTGTATACATTTTTATTATTAACCATAAACAAGATTAGAAGAGCGGGTTGCTTGCAATGGGGAGGAGATGTGATATGTTTATAGGTAGTGAGAGAAATAAAAGGGATAAATATTGAACTTTTGGGGATTAAGAAAGACAGTCCAAGAAATTGCGAAACTTATTCTGGATAAGTTCATAAGAAGTGTTGATTACACAGTGGAATATGTAAAAGCTGTTTTGAGCGACTTTGAGGACCGTTGCTCTCATGAAAGCTACCAATACGAGCTGTGATCGATTGGATCGTTCACATAACTCTGTATGTTTTGGTAGACTTCTCCGATATTATCACAATATATTTCCTGATTCTTTGCTCCACAGCTGCCTTCGGGTTATTTATAGGAAATCTGTGACGGTAAGCAAGTCTCCCTTTTGAAAATGTATCCACTGAGTGCCACTCATCAAAGGAGATCACATTAGGGCAGTGTAATTGTCCTGTGACTGTCTAATCATTTTGTCCTCGTACAATCGAAGGTTCATTTTGACATGTCTTGGTCAAGACAACAACTGTGTAATGTCGAAATTTGGATAATTTCTTCGTTATTATGACATTCCCTGACCGAGTGGATCATTGGTTCCTTAGGCTGTTTGAGGTTATTTTTAGGAAACCTGTGACTGTTCGCAAGACTAACTTTTAAATATATCTCCACGGGGTTTCATTGAACGTAGGAGATCAGTGACCAGTCATTTTGTTCTCATTCGCTCAAAGATCCTGACTAGGATGTCTCGGGCGGGACACCAACTCTGTGATTATTTCTTCGATATTAGGGAAATATATTTCCTGACTGAGTGGACATTTGCTTCCTCAGGTTCGTTGAGGTAGTTTATAGGGATCGTCCTTTTCAATATTTATCCACTGAGTGTCACTTAATATATTTAGGAGATCAGGTACACCGCTATTCACCACTGATTAGTCAATTATTTTGTTCTCCTACACTCGAAGGCCCTGCCTGAAATGTCTCCGGCGAGACACCAACTGTGTGACGTAGAAGTTTGAATGATTTATCCGTTAGCATGCCAATATATTCCCTGATGGGGAAGATATTTTCTTCCTCATATCTTATAGGAAGCATGTGATGGTCCGCAAGAAATCTTTTAAATATTTTTCCAATAGGTGTCACTCAAAGAAGCCCTATGCTTCACAGGGAGTTAAGCGGACAGAAGAAGAAGGTGTCACTCAACATAGAAGATCAGGGAATAGCGTAATTGACCACTGATTGCCCGATCAGTTTGTCGTCGTACTCTCGAAGTTCCTGTGTGATGTCGAAATTTGAATGACCTTTCCATTAACATGAACATATATTCCCTGATCGAGAAGACCATTGCTTCCTCATGTCCTTTGAGGTTATTTATAGGAAGCTTGTGACGATCCACAAGGAAATCATTTGAATATTTCTCCACTGTGCTTTGCAATTATCCTGCTTTTGAGTCTTGTTGGGCGAAGTATTTAGGGATAGACTCAATGCTCCAGATGATGTTTTTGGTCTCAAATTTGAACAAGATAATTGCTTGGCTGAGAAGACCATTGCTTCTTCAGGTCCTTAGAGTTTATTTATAGGAAGCTTGTGACGGTTCTGAAGGAAATCTTTTGAATATTTCTCCACTGTGCTTTGAAATTATCCTGCTTTGGAGTCTTGTTGGGTGAAGTATCTCGGGGTAGATTTAATGCTCCGGATGATGTTTTTGGTCTCAAATTTGAACAAGATAATTGTCTTCATGCGATGCTTGCCTTTCTACTCCACAATTGGTGCATAAGCTCAGGAGACAAAGGTTAGTATCAAAAATCATCCAGTGATTTATAGTCGAAATCTATACTCCAATAATTGCGATGCCAAGTTTGAGTTTCACCTCCTACGTCTGATTACTCCTATTGTTGATGACTTTATTGATAATTGCTGTCCTTTACTTTATTGTCTTCGAAACAACTTCCGTTTACCTTTGGCCTAGTGCAAATCGCGTTGTTTTCTTGCGAGTATCCAATTCTCGAAAGAGCTTTTCGAAATTCCTTTAAGTTCCGACATTAAATTCTCCTACCATTGGGAAAATCTATTTTCTATTTAAATCTCTTTGGTTTTGTATGGTTATTTTAGAATGGTAAAGGAAGAGAAATACTTTATCTCTCCGTGTATTTTTTTTTATACAAAAAGATTATTGTTCCTTGTTTATCTTTTTTTCAGTGCGTGTGCTTTTGTTTTTTTTCCAAAATACATAAAAATTTCTTAAACTCTTTCTTTTAATTTATAACTTTTTCTTTTTTGCCAAAAACAAAAGGAAATGATTTGTTTATTTGTTAAATTGAACCTAAGGCAAGTTATGTAAAATTTTTTTTATTGTCTATTTACAGACTCTCATACCCTCCGTGCCCTTAAGTTTTGAAGTTGAACGAGTGTTGACATCCAATGAGGGTTCATTGATTGCCTTGGCCGGTCCTCGGGGAGTATGTTTATTGGAATTGCCCCGGCGTTGGGGAGCAAATGGCCAGTTTATGGAGGGTAAAGCTAAAATCATTTGTCGGTAAGTTTGTTTAAACAAGTATTTCCTCTAACTTAATTTTATTAAAGAAATCAAATTGCCATTATTTTACACTCTAACTGTCATTATTCAGGCTTATTGTATTTAAGTATTTTTTTTTTAGGTTTTTTTTCTCTATATTAAAATAAAAATGTCCTTATAAAAATGATAAACTGCATAGAAAACACCGCGTCACATTTTCTTCTTTTCTGTGCCATAAGTAATGCAGAAATTACAAACTTTTTTAAAAAGTCATTATTATAATTTTTAGCTTTAAAAGAAATGTATATCTTCTTGCCATACCTTATTTTGTGAGGAAGAAAAAATTATATAAATGAAACTTTGTTGATGGTAACAGGTTATGTTAAATATGGGTAATGCATTTATTCTATCCCCCTCTACTGCTGTTTTCTATGCTCCTTCCTTCAACATATTTTCTTTCCAAGATTTTGTATTTTTTTTTTTAATTTTTTGGAGGTACGTAAAAGAAATCATGTTCAAAAATTTTGTGCTGTTGTTAGCACATCTGTTTTTTATTACTTTTAATTTGCCATTAATAAAGCATTTTGTTGAAAAAACGTCTTTTTAACAAACATTAGTCACCTTTATGGACTTTCGTTGTGCCTTCATAATCATCCTCCTCCTGCTTTGCAAAAGTTTATTGTGATTTGTAGTTAAATACCAATAAGGTTTGTTGTTATTTGTGGGTAATTATATTCAAATTAGATGCAAATATCTTAGAAATTAACGCAATCGGTTTTGGTGGTCTATTGCTGAACAATGAATCAATTTTATTGACAGTTTTATGGTTAAAGGAAGGTAGTATTAAAAACAAATGTTGCTGAGATAACTGGCTGTTCATAATTTATCATTTAAGTTTTAATGACTAAGAAAACTTATGACTGTCTCTATGATTTTGATTAACTCATATAAATAAGCTTAAAATTTGTAAAATACGTTATCTGACTTTCATTCTTTCATTCCATCCCTCTATATCATGCGACCTTTTACCTTTGATCACACTAATATCATTGATTTCTGGCAGGATTTTATGACTTTATTTTAGATTCAATGAATGGGAAACTAAAATCTCTTTTTTCGCATTATGAAATGTTTTTTTCCCACCAAATTTAATACAAAATCATTCACAATAACTTTAAATCAAAATTTTAACATAACTCTATTTGTCTCTGGTAAATTAAGGAAACAATGAAAGAGACCTGTTCCAACATGTTCGATCTTGTAGAGCAGCACAATCACATAAATGGTATTGTACCGATTCCTCTCTTCCTCATCTAAACAATTTCGACAATAGTAATTATACCCGTAAGATGCTTGATCGAATCCCTACCAAGAGTAAAGGGAGTCTTGGTACTTTCCTTTGGTAATATTAGACCACCCATTCCTCTACCAAATTCGATATCGCAACCTAGTGATTATGAATGTCGTGGGGTCTTTTCCTTTGTCACAGAGTGCTTGAGCTTTTTGGATATCCTTCAAGTCTCTTTCAACTCCCATTCCTCTATGAAATTCGATATCGCCACCAAGTGAATATGAATATTCTTTTGTGCAAGAGTTACGTCCAAGAACGACCCGCATAGACCTCTGTGGCATATTGTGAATGATATTAATTCACAATGACTTCTGATAATTTTTACAAAAGAAGACAATAAATACAAATATTCACAATAATTGGTATAGTTTCATTATAGTATACAACAATTCACAATGGTTCATTCACAATAATATATTCACTTTTTTGGGAACTATTCACAATAGGCATTATTGTTTTTGACCAGTTTTCAACTATGAACCGTAATCATTATGATTTATTTATTAATTTACAATTGCTACACATAATCCTTGATTTTAACTAGAATTTTCAACAATTCTTAAAGATTTTTTTTTAAATACAAAACAAAAATTCTTTATTTTTTGCCGCCATTATTTAAGACTCGTAAAGACTTTGATTTCTTTTAGTTAATAAATTCCTTAGCAATAAAACAATCTCCTGCTCCCTACCAAATGCACAAACAACCACACAAATCTACAAAATGCAGTGATGACAGTAACGGACATCCTTTTAAAACAGTGAAAGGATTTTGCTTTATTTTTCGTACAAAAAATTTCTCACAATATTTGATGCCTTTTAAAATTAAAACCATAGCTAGCGTAGAGGCCTCTCCTACTCTCTTGCCCCGTTTGCTATTAACCAAACCATAGACAATCCATTTGTTAAGACTCTACAAATACTTGTCGTTTGACTGCAGAAGTCTATTCATACAAAAGTTTTCAAGTGCTTTGAAAAATTTCAAAATTTGCACACAAAAAATCTTCAACTCTTTATTATTGCTGCTATTGAGTAACAACAATTGCAGCAGTGCGCTGGTGTGTTCCCCAAAGAAATGCTGATGATGTTAATAATGATGTTGCTAATGCTGCATAATCATACAGCAAACAAAAAAAAAAAAACCCAAAATTTCGATTGCTCAGTTTGAATTTGTGTCTTCGTTTTTCTGTATTTTTGCCAACAACGGAAGACGTTGGCTTATTTAGTGTGGTGTAGGCAAAAGCAGAGCAAAGTAAAGTTCCATCAAGGATGTAAATTTTTGTTAAATTACAATAGAAATTACCACTTTTTTCTCTATCCCATCCCATTCCTTCCCTTCAAAATTCAACTCTACAAATACGCGTTTATTTTAATAATTTTTTGTACGAGTATTATTGTAGAGGTAGAAATTTGCAACAAATTTTTGTTTAACAAATTCTTAATAATGAAATACATTAAAATTACACGCCAGAATGGCTTAGAAATAGTCTCAACTTTGCTTAATGCTAGAAGGGGCCAGGGTTTTTAACACAAAATTTATAAATAAAATTTTTGCAAAAGGAAACCAAAGTTTCTTTTTTTTTATTTACTCTATTTTGTATTTTGAAAAACTTTCGAAAATATACAATAAAATATGAAAACAACGTGCAAAACAGAAATGTTTTCAAGCCTTTTTTTCACGATTTTTATTTTTTATTAACAGCCAACAACCAACCAACCACGTTGTTGTCTTGTATAGAGCGAGAAAAAAGTTTATGATTTTTAACATTTTATGGCATTTTAGAAGTTTTCGATTTGCATAGCATAACAATTAATGTTAAAACCTTTAAGTTCTTTATACAACCAAAAAAAAATCCTCCATAAAATCCTGGCAAAAAGTAAAAACTCAAGTGTTAAAAGTTTAACAGTTCTTTATATAAAGACTTCGTCCTCTGTCTGTTACTCATTACTTTACCCTTCCAAGTGTAACTGTAACAGTTTTCCTTTACTTTAAGTGTTATTTAATTATATGCCACCCAACCAGCCAAAAAAAAACACAAAAAATTTAAGAAAATATTAATAAAATGTTGTCATTTTACCACCTTTAGGCCTCATTAATTTTTGTTGAAAATCATCACGCGAAAATTTGTTGATTTAGGTTGATTTTCTTTATAAAATTATGATAATTTCCAGTAAACACTCAAACTCTCTTGGTCTTTGGTGTTATCACGAATTTATCAGTTATATTTGTGTTTGCAGCACTCATTCCCCTTACTCCTGTGAAGGTTACCCTTTTATGTGTTGCATGAAAAATATCCTCCACAAATATTATTGAGCTTAAGAAAGCGAACAAAAAAAAAACAAATATTCATTAAAAGGATTAAAAAACGAAGTATGTAAATGATTTGAGAGTTAAATTGACACGAGTTTTTGGATGATAGGGTGGTGGAAAATGGGAGGGGAATTTTAATTAACCAAATACTACACTATAGACCAGATTAGACTATAGATTTAACTTTGGTCTGGACTATAGACTAGACTTTAGTCTAGACTATGGACTAGACTTTGGTCTAGACTATAGACAGACTTCGGTCTGGACTATAGACTAGACTTTAGTCTAGACTATGGACTAGACTTTGGTCTAGACTATAGACAGACTTCGGTCTATATTATAGACCAGACTTTGGTCTATATTATAGACCAGACTTTGGTCTATATTATAGACCAGACTTTGGTCTATATTATAGACCAGACTTTGGTCTATATTATAGACCAGACTTTGGTCTATATTATAGACCAGACTTTGGTCTATATTATAGACCAGACTTTGGTCTATATTATAGACCAGACTTTGGTCTATATTATAGACCAGACTTTGGTCTATATTATAGATCAGACTTTGGTCTATATTATAGACCAGACTTTGGTCTATATTATAGACCATACTTTGGTCTATATTATAGACCAGACTTTGGTCTATATTATAGACCATACTTTGGTCTATATTATAGACCAGACTTTGGTCTATATTATAGACCAGACTTTGGTCTATATTATAGACCATACTTTGGTCTATATTATAGACCATACTTTGGTCTATATTATAGACCAGACTTTGGTCTATATTATAGACCAGACTTTGGTCTATATTATAGACCAGACTTTGGTCTATATTATAGACCAGACTTTGGTCTATATTATAGACCATACTTTGGTCTATATTATAGACCAGACTTTAGTCTATATTATAGACCAGACTTTGGTCTATATTATAGACCAGACTTTGGTCTATATTATAGACCAGACTTTGGTCTATATTATAGACCAGACTTTGGTCTATATTATAGACCAGACTTTGGTCTATATTATAGACCAGACTTTGGTCTATATTATAGACCAGACTTTGGTCTATATTATAGACCAGACTTTGGTCTATATTATAGACCAGACTTTGGTCTATATTATAGACCATACTTTGGTCTATATTATAGACCATACTTTGGTCTATATTATAGACCAGACTTTGGTCTATATTATAGACCAGACTTTAGTCTATATTATAGACCAGACTTTGGTCTATATTATAGACCAGACTTTGGTCTATATTATAGACCAGACTTTGGTCTATATTATAGACCAGACTTTGGTCTATATTATAGACCAGACTTTGGTCTATATTATAGACCAGACTTTGGTCTATATTATAGACCAGACTTTGGTCTATATTATAGACCAGACTTTGGTCTATATTATAGACCAGACTTTGGTCTATATTATAGACCAGACTTTGGTCTATATTATAGACCAGACTTTGGTCTATATTATAGACCAGACTTTGGTCTATATTATAGACCAGACTTTGGTCTATATTATAGACCAGACTTTAGTCTATATTATAGACCAGACTTTGGTCTATATTATAGACCAGACTTTGGTCTATATTATAGACCAGACTTTGGTCTATATTATAGACCAGACTTTGGTCTATATTATAGACCAGACTTTGGTCTATATTATAGACCAGACTTTGGTCTATATTATAGACCAGACTTTGGTCTATATTATAGACCAGACTTTGGTCTATATTATAGACCAGACTTTGGTCTATATTATAGACCAGACTTTGGCTAGACTTTGGTTAGACTATAGACTAGACTTTGGTCTAGACTAAAGACTAGACTTTGGTCTAGACTAAAGACTAGACTTTGGTCTAGACTAAAGACTAGACTTTGGTCTAGACTAAAGACTAGACTTTGGTCTAGACTAAAGACTAGACTTTGGTCTAGACTATAGACTAGACTTTGGTCTAGACTATAGACTAAACTTTGGTCTAGACTATAAATTAGACTTTGTTGTAGACTATAGACTAGACTTTGTTGTAGACTATAGACTAGACTTTGCTATAGACTACAAACTAGACTTTGGTCTAGAGTTGGTCCTTACTATAGATTAGACTCTGGAATGTTTGTTAACCCTCACAGTACTAACCACCCTGCATTTTAATCCCATAATTGTCACCCCATGTAATCATATTTACAGAAACAGCGAAAACACATAAGATAAATATAAGATGTCTATTTAATATTTCGAAAACCCAGCCTTAACACTTAGACAATTGACAGTAAACAGAGTTAATATTACGCATATTAATGAATCAAAAAGACACACAACGCATAATTTTGGAAAAAGGGAACATTGAATTGTCATGCTTGTTAAAACCTTTGACTACTGGATAATCTTCAAAGTATGATGCCACAGTACGCCTCTATCATATGCTAGTGTCAGCACTACCTGTATATAGAGAGAGATAAGGTAGCACTTCTTAACTCACCCGCAGTTTATGATGATTTTTATAATATTTAAATTTTTCAAAAATTTCGTTTTGGTTAGTTTTACAATTTCGTTGCAAAGTAATAACCGAAAATGGTTTTTATTAACATTTGAAATCATCATAATCTCCAGCTAAAGTAGATACAAAAACAAAATGCCTGTAATGTTTTTGCTCTCTCCACCATTTTCAATTATTAAAATATTCAAATTTATAATTTTGTGTTGTTGCTGCAATTTTCTAAACATTTTTTTTGATTATGGACCACCACCAACGAACGCTTCCAGTTATCCAAGCACCTTTAAAGTTGCTACAGCGTTCGTTTTGTTTGCTGATATCAGGTAATTTCATTTGACATTACAATAACTGTCAAATTACTTCGATTAGCATAGAAATGGTGACATTTTCTTAACTTTAACGTTATTCCATTGCTTCACTCAGATGATGATGGTGTCTTCCTTGTCTTTGGATGATTGTTTGGATGCTGTTGAATTTTTCCGCTGACACATTAAATTTTTCAGGCACGGTTGGTCATTACGATTATTATTTTCATATACAGACTCTTATATTTCTATAATATTTTGATGATGTTGTTTTGAATTTGAATATTTTAGTGTTGGCAGGAAATTTGATTATTATTTTAAACATAAACTTTTTAATAATCTCATAAAAAAAGTGGGTAATCTTTCGGGATATAAAGTGGCGGAGGCAATAAATTTCGCAATAAAAATAAATGCCAAAGAAGGGTAGAGATATTATTTTATATTAAACGTTGACAGATAATCAAAAATAGTTTCAGTCTCTGAGGAAATTTATTCAAAAACCGCGAGATCAAATGCTGTTTCTGTTCTAAAATATTCGAAATCTTGGAATCTACTGGCATCAAAGACAGTTTAAGGATTTGTAGTTGTTGTGGGAATTTATTGAAAAACCCTGAGATTAGACGCTTTTTATATTCTAAAATATTATTTATCTTGGTATCTACTGCCATCAAAAATAGTTTAGGTATTTGTGGAAATTGGTTTAAATAATTCTCAAATTTGTTTTCTATTCTGAAATCTTGTATTTGACTGGTATCTATCGACAACTTTTTACAGGTCATTTAAATACTCTTCTCCACAATCTTTCCAAGTCAGTGGTTCCAAAAGGAACCATTAATCGATTGTTGCTCTCTTACAGCAGCCATTAAAAGCAGCAACTAAATGTCTCTCTCATTAATTTTCCTTCTACAACTACATACATATTTGTTAATAAATTATTTTATGAGCTTCTAAATAACAAATTTATAATAGAAATTTTGTAGAAAAAGCGCCAAAAACTTTTATTTCAAATTTACAGCATACACAAATTGTTAGCTTTTGCGACAACGATTTCGCGACGCACAGGTGATATTTTGTGAGTAATAAATTTTTGTTGAGAAAATGTACGGCTAGTAGGAAAGAAGGAAAATATGAACGAACATAAACGGATGTGAACGCCAACGACAAATTTTCCCTTCAAATACATTATTTTTGGCAAATGTTTCCTTTTTATTTTGTGTGCTGTTTCAGCTTGGATTTAAAGGTTATAAAGGATAAAGTTTCTTGTATTTTTTTTTTGCTGTTGTTTGTTTCATATTTTATTATTTTGAAAACTCTCAAGGATTTATTAGTGAGCCTAGTTGCTGTAGAGGCTCACGAATATCCTATAAACAAATTTACTTTTGAACATAGTATAGTCCTTGTGTAATCATACGTTTGGTGCTGCTCTGTTTTTTTGGCTGAAGAGAATAATACTGTAAAGCCATTTGTGTTTAATTGCGTGTAGGTCTAACTAATGAGTAGAGTTATGGTCCTTAAATATGCATAAACAAATGCTGTTGTGCAATAGATTTACTTGAGAGGTAGAAAATGTTATTTATAGTTACGTGTGACATCTCCAAATTGTTGTTTGAAGTTGGGAATTTATTAGAAATTTGGGGAAGTCTCAAAAATATTGGAAACATTTTACAATAAATTAAGTCAAGAGACATTTTTATTTTACTGTCATATCAGTATGTTAGTAGATGAATACGAACTTAAAATAAGTGAACTTTCAAGTTATTTTAAAATATAAAACAAAGCTGATGAATCTATCTTCCTGATCCAACTATTTGGCTTATTTCCTCTTGGTCTCCTCAAGACCTCGCTGATACAATTTCCAAATCCACCAAATTCAAGAGCTGAGATGACTGTATCTCTCTTATATTCCTATCGAACCCTGTAAAGGCCTAAGCCTACTACAAACTTCCTCAAGTGATGCCATTTCTGCCTGTTCCAACAAATTGTCTTCTTGCCCATTGCTACACTTCAGACCTTGCTGATATCATTTCCAATTCAACCAAATTCAAGAGCTGAGATGGTCGTATGTCTTTCATATTCCTAACGAACACTGTAAAGGCCTATGTATACTACAAACTTCCTCTACTGGTGCCATTACCAGTTTTCAGTGTAGTGCACAAAGAATGATCATAAAAAAGCTCTGCAGTCATCTTTCGTATCTTCCACTGAATCTGATGAGAAAGTAAACCTGCCTGAAATTTGTGTCATTTAACATGTGATTTGAACATTCAACTAGTTGGATTACTTCAGAGACCTAGAGTATTTTCATAATGCTAATTTCCCTACTCCTCTCCCTATCCCTAAACACATGGCTAGTACCATTCTTCCTATTAAATACATATATGCGAGATAGTTCTATCTACAGAATCCCCCCTACCTCTTGCATTCGTGTCAGTATTTCCTAAGATTGTATGATGTTCATGAAGCGAATTAATATTTCCAACTGCTCAGTTCCAAGCATGTCGTAGTTTCATCTCAGCCACTGAAGTTAGACTAGTTCGACATCGAGATTCTAAGAGTACTTTCATCATTACGGTATTTAAATTGATCTTTACAAACGGTTCACGATCGGTGGTCTTGTATGATAGCTATAACTACGTCGCATGGTGATACACATGTCCCAGTAGACATATAATCATCATCATCCGCTACAACTTACACTGCCACTACCGTAATATTATGGGCTTCGTCATCTGTGCAAGTTCGGATCTTTACAAGTTCAGCTAGTACCTCAGAGTCATTTAACCGTCCTCCTCAGTAACATTACGTTTGATTCATCCCAAAAACTTAGCATCATACGCAGTAACTTCCCTTAGTATCGGCTTCAACGTCAGTCCAAATAAGAAAGTCGTTGTCGTTACCAGTTTCGGTATCGTACATACGTCGGCATCATCAAATATTTGAAAGTTGAGAGTCCCATAACAGTCCTCCTCTAGTTTCGTTTTCAGATTGATCTTTCTTCTCAGATGAAGACTATTTCTGCTTCCCATTATAATATAAAGTTATAGAACAGCTATTACTGCTTTAGAGTGAGCATAGGAGGTAGATTTCCAACTGACTTATCATCATCATCCTCTACAACTACCATTTTCATCGTCAGTGCAGATACGAAAGACATTGCGTTGACAATTTCGGTTTCATACAGACCGATGGACTGAAGTCAATAACAATCCTACTCCAGTTTAGTTTAGAGATAGATTTTCCTTTTTAGATGACGACTATATCTGCTTAGAGGGAGTAAAGGTTTAATTTTTAGCAACTATCCACATAATACTTCATCCTAGTTTCATCATTTGTGGAGATATGGAAGACAGTCATTACCAATTTCGAATCCATACAGACCGCCGGCATAACCGTTTTTTCCTGGCTTATTTTGGAGTTATAACCTCCTTCTTGAGTGAAAACTATATCAGCTTCTCATTATGATACATGAAGTTAATGTTTTAGAGTTAATAGAAGGGGTGGATTTGTAGCATCCTAGTATCGGCTTCACCATCTATCCAAATAAAGAAGTTGCTGCCGTTATCAACTTTAATCAGAAGTCAGAAGTCAAATAACCAATGTGTCCCTAAATGAACTTGGAGATTTACCTTCCTTCTTAGGAGACAACTACTTCTACTTCGCTGTTTCTGTTGCATAGTTGACACTCTTTGTACGAGTGAGCGGTTTCTTAAGAGTGGTCGGTGGAGGTTAATTTGTATCAGACGTATCATCATCATACGCAGCAACTTCCAACTTCAACTTCATAGTATCGGTCGTTACCTAATAAAAACCACCGGCATGCCGCGGCACTCCCAAGTAACTTAGAGTAGGAAGTCAGACCACCATCCATAAAGAACTGGCATGGTGTACTACACAATTGACTCTTTGAGAAATTGACGGATAACCAACTGGATAGCGAATATGCTCAAAGATGGCACTATTCGTTCCTGTTTTGGGAAAGGTTGTTACATGAGAATTTTGTTTTAAATAAAGTCCTTTTCATGCCTGCAACAGAGGCTCCAAAGCGTCCTCAAAAGAAACACGATGTCGCCCATTGTGTTTCTTCAAAATAAGGCATAATCGTCAGATTGTTTTGGTTACCGATGAGAGTATATAAGTCCACTATCGCTATGCGCTCTTTTCGTGATCTAGACTCCAAAAAGTACTGGTTGGTTTCATATGATCTAAGTACCCTAAATCTCACAAGGAGATTTGGTGGGTGATGCTTTTTGACCTACACTTGAGGTAGCCTCAGAAACGATTTTTCACAGTCGAATACCACCGTCTAACTTTTTTATCTTGTAATGTAAATTTTATTCTAAAACTTACTGTTGGTTTAAATATTGAATTCATCTACGCTTTTTTTCATAAAACTTCCCAAAAAAAAAAAACGTAAAACATCTGTGTATTTAACCCTTTCCTTTTGAAGCAACTATTACCCCCCACAATATGTTTCCTAACATGGACCATGGGACTACAATATAATCTCTATTTAATATTTAAGCCAGTGTAGCCGCGGCTGTTTACGGAAACAACAACAAAATGACAATTAAAATATGTGGGCATCATGTTTAATTTTTTTTATTTACACAGAAATAAAATTAAACAAAAAATATACATTACAAACGTAATATTAAACTAAAAAAATTCAACAAAACGCACAAATAATGTAAACGGAAATGTCCTAAAAAAGGATTAATACAATCAAATTACCTTTTTTTGGAAGAAAAAAAATTATATAACTCTTTCTCCCAAAAAAATCTTCTTACCAAAGGGTGTTACTACAAATAAAAATTCAGGGAAATCTATGGAACAAAAAAAAACAACCAAATGCAGTTACACGTACAAATCTGTTTATGTTTGTCTTGTCTATCCACGGAAATATAAGCCTTGTTTTATACACCCCCTTTTATCTTTTGGTGTATCCTTAATTTTTATGACAAAAATGCGTGTCTTTTTTGTCAAATTCTTGTGTGTTTTTTTTTTAAATTTTATTTACTAAATACTTTTAAATATAGAGGCGTGTTATTTTGAATGTAATAAAATAAAGCAAAAAAAAAGAACAAATTGCATATAAATATTGTAGAAAATTATGGCTGTAAAAGGAAATTTTATTTCAAATGCTTAGAAAAAAACTGTAGAATTTAGCTGCCATATCCTGTGTAAATAGCTGCAGTTAAAGAAAGGGTTTAATTTGCAATTAGTTTAAGCTTAGTTATACTTAATTGCGCTAATTACATTTAATCAAACGTATTTGAAATGCCTTGTTTTTTTATTTTTGTTTTCTTACTTTGTTTTACCTCAGGTTTTTTTTATTTTTTAGCATTACTATTTCTAATTTTCTAAGGGTAACGAATTTTATTGTTATTTGGACAGGATTATATACAAAAAACAAGTGATATATTGATGGTAGAAAGAGGAAAAAATGCGGGATATATAAATTATAGCAATAATATGAAGGGAATTTATATTTATAGTTCTAAATTGTTGAAAAAAACATTTCAAAGAATTTTTAATATTCAAATGAAAGTGCTTAAGAACATCTTGCTATAAATAGCAAGATTTTGAATATCTTGCGAGTCAATTTTTAAATTTTGATATTTTTAGAAAAATTTTCAATATGTTATTTTAAAATTTTACTATTTATATAGTCAATTTTTGAATTGGATATTTATAGCAAAATTTTCAAAATGTAG
Source organism: Calliphora vicina (assembly GCF_958450345.1). Lineage (NCBI taxonomy): Eukaryota > Metazoa > Arthropoda > Insecta > Diptera > Calliphoridae > Calliphora > Calliphora vicina. The sequence continues at coordinate 120,855,122 of NC_088783.1, forward strand.
CCATTTATAGTAAAATTTTCAAAATTCTGCTTTATAGTGAATATTTCAAAATATGCTATTATAGTGAAATTTTTCAAAATTTTGCTATTTATAATAAAATTTTAAAAATTATGCTATTTATCGTAATATTAAAAATTTAGCTATTTATGGAAAAATTTTCAAAATTTTGCTATAGTGAATTTTTCTAAATTTTGTTTTACTATAAGTAGCTAAATGTTGAAAATTTTACTATAAATAGAAAAATATAAGAAATTTTACTATAAATAATAAAATTTTCAACATTTTGATATTTGTCGAAAGATATCAATATCAAATTTTTAAAAATGTTATTAAAATTTAAAAAAAAAAAATCGAATTTACATAACTATAATTAGCAACATTAATTAAATAGCACGAAATATGGAGGATATTACATCAATAACAACATATTTCGAACATTTTACTGTAAATAGCAAACAAATTTTAACAGTTTACAAGAAATATGAACAAATTTTGAACAATTTACAATAAATAGATAAAAAAATTTAACATTTTACTTAAATAGCAACAATTTTTGATCAAATTACAAAAAAATAGCTGAACATTTTGAACATTTTACTATAAATAGCTACAAATTTTGAACATTTTACTATAAATAGGAACAAATTTTGAACATTTTACTCTAATAGCAATAAATTTTGAACAATTTACTACAAATAGCAACAAATTTTGAAAATTTTACTGTAAATAGCAACAAATTTTGAAAAATTTACTATTAACAGCTTAAAATTTTGAACATTATAAATAGCAACAAATTTTTAGCATTTTACTCTAAAGCAGGAACAAATTAGGAACAAATTTTTAACATTTTATTCTAATAGCAATAAATTTTGAACAATTTACTATAAATAGCAACAACTTTTGAAAATTTTACTGTAAATAGCAACAAATTTTGAAAAATTTACTATAAATAGCAACAAATTTTAAACATTTTACTCTAATAGCAACAAGTTTTGAATATTTTACTCTAATAGCAACAAGTTTTGAATATTTTACTGTAAATAGCAACAAATTTTGAACAATTTACTATAAATAGCAACAAATTTTGAACAATTTACTAAAAATAGCAACAAATTTTGAACAATTTACTATAAATAGCAACAAATTTTAAACATTTTACTCTAATAGCAACAAGTTTTGAATATTTTACTGTAAATAACAACAAATTTTGAACATTTTACTATAAATAGCAACAAATTTTGAACAATTTACTAAAAATAGCAACAAATTTTGAACAATTTACTATAAATAGTAACAAATTTTGAACATTTTCTATAAATAGCAACAAATTTTGAACAATTTACTAAAAATAGCAACAAATTTTGAACAATTTACTATAAATAGAAACAAATTTTAAACATTTTACTATAAATAGCAACAAATTTTGAACATTTTACTATAAATACCAACAAATTTTGAACAATTTACTATTAATAGCTTAAAATTTTGAACATTTTACTATAAATAGCAACAAATTTTGAGCATTTTACTATAAATAGCAAAAATAACATTTTACTATAAATAGCTTAAAATTTTTAACAATTTACTATAAATAGCATCAAGTTTTTATAAAATTTTGGAAATTCAAGTGTTATTTATATCAATCTGGAATATTCGCCAATATGTTCAAAATTGCTTTATTTAACCCACCATTTTCCCCTCTAATTTTGTTCTTCTCAAAATACATCCCCTCCCTTTATTCTTTTATACACTGCCAGAAAAATTATAGTAATTTTGTTAAACATTTCTCTTATTCTCTAACACCTTGATTAATGTATCTGCTACCTGGTAAAATAATTTTTACAAAATTCAACAACAATTTATAAAGAATTTTTGTTTCTTCAAAAACAAAAAAAAAGTAAATGAAAATGAAAATAAATGCTTTTCTGTTATTTTGGCGAAATTCCACTAAATAAGCAAAATACAAGTAGGATTAAAAAAAAATTTAGTAAATAAATGACAAAATATGAAGAAACCTAAAGGATTTAATGGCACATTAAGAATTTTATTGCCAAACAAAAGCAAAGCGTTCACAACAGTTTGCATTACTTCACTGTAGTTTTTTTTTTAATTTCTGTTGGTGGCTTTCATTACAAATCCATTGTCTATAAACCAAAGATGAAGATGATGTTGATGACAATTTTTGGTGGCCTCTTTAATGCGAAGTAAGCACTTCACACACCAACCCACAACTCCTGCTTCTTCAGACTCGCAATCATTCTCAACTTTGTCAAGTCAATGTTGCTGTTGCAAGAAAACAAAAAAAATACTGATGGCATTTTTGTCAAGTTTAGCATAAAATGACATTTATTATGTTTCAGTTTCTAAAGGTAGGAGTTAAAAAGTAGGTGTTGTTGTTGTTAAAAATTTGTCAAGGTGTTTTTATCTACAAATTTTGTGTGGTGGCCAACAGCTCAAACTATACATTTTATGACAGTTTTATTTTAATGAAATTAATTTGTTGCTAAGATTTCTTCGAGTATAGTTTTGAGTATAATAAAAATTCTTCTTATTATTATTGGCAGAGAAAAGGATTCCTTAAATATTTGTTAAGCTGTGAAATATTTTATTACAAGTGTCAATCATATTTTAAAATAATAATCAAACTCTTTCCCAGCCACTTTAAACTTTGTTCAAAAATCATTAATTATCCTTTTTTTGTTAAATCGCCTTGTTTTACACCTGTTTTGTGTGCTTCGTTTTTGGTTACCCAAAAAAAATAATTGTTAATAACTTCGATGTTTATGCATCGGCACGTTTCTCATTGGCTTTTGAATAATCAAAAAAGGATTTACCTAACGCTAAAACACTTTAGTTGGCTGCCATGGATGTGTGTAGCACACAAATACCTTTATTGCTTTTGTTGTTGATGGTTATCCTTTGAAAGGAACACACAGTAAGCTTTGAAAAAACGCCAATTTAACGCCAAAGCTTGTCCTCTAAATGGTGGCATATTGGTTGGTTGTTTGTTCTTTTTGAACACCCACCAAAAAATTATTAATTTACATTGTGGTTTATTGAAAATTTATTTCAATTTTGTAAAGAGTTGCTATGTTTGAAGAGGATTTCTTATAGTTGAAAATGTAAAGAGGTAGAAAAGCCTAAGACCTACACGTAAATTTCGATTGTTGCTAAATTTGTCCTATAGAAAGAACTTCGATTAAAGCTATATTTGGACTTCTGAATCAGGTTAAATTTGGACTGTATAAAGTCGTATGATATAGGTTGGATTTGGATTGTTTAAAGTCCTACGATTTATGTTAAATATGGACTGTAAAATACCTACTATTCAGGCTTAATTTGCAGTGCATAAAGACTTACGATTTAGGCTAAATTTTGACTGACATAAAGACATAATTTTGTACTGTATAAAGACCTATGATTTTGGTTATTTGGACTGTATAAAGTCATTTTGGTTTGTATAAATCCCTAGATTTTATTCTTAATATCAAAATTTTGTAAATTTAATATAAATAGCAAGATTTTGGAATTTTACTAAAGAATAGCTAAATTTTGGAAATTTACTAAAAATAGCAAAATTTTTAAAATTCTCTATAAATAGCAACATTTTGGAAAATTTATTATAAATAGCAAAATTTTGAAAATTTTACTGTATATAACATAATTTTTTAAATTTTACTATAAATAGCAAAATTTTGAAAATTTATTATAAATAGCAAAAATTTGTAAAATTTACTATAAATAGCAAAATTTTGGAAAATGTACTAAAAAATAAATTTACTATAAATAGCAACTTTTTATAAATTTACTATAAATAGCAACATTTTGGAAATTTTCTATAAATAGAAAAATTTGGAAAATTTACTGTAAATAGGAAAAATTAGGAAAATTTACTATAAATTGGCAAATTTTTGAAATTTACTATAAATAGCAATATTTTTGAAATTTACTACAAATAGAAAAATTTCTAAAATTTAGTATAAATAGCAAAATTTTGGAAAATGTAAATTTACTATAAACTATAAATTTTATAAATTTACTATAAATAGCAACATTTTGGAAATATTCTATAAATATCAAAATTTAGAAAATTTACTATAAATATCAAAATTTGGAAAATTTACTATAAATAGCAAAAATTTGGAAAATTTACTATAAATAGGCAAATTTTTGAAATTTACTATAAATAGAAAAATTTTGAAAATTTGCTATAAATAGCCAAATTTTGGAAATTTTACTGTAAATAGCAAAATTTTGGAAAATGTACAAAAATTTTGGAAAATGTAAATTTACTATAAATAGCAATATTTTATAAATTTACTATAAATACCATAATTTTTGAAATTTACTATAAATAGCAAAATTTTGAAAATTTACTATAAATAGCATAATTTTTTAAATTTTACTATAAATAGCCAAATTTTGAAATTCACTATAAATAGCATAATTTTAGAAATTTTACTATAAATGGCATGTTTGAAATTTTACAAATTATAGCATTTTTGAAATTGCCATATTTTGGAAATTTTCTAAAAATAGCAAAATTTTGAAAATTTACTAAAAATTGCAAAAATTTGGAAAATTTACTATAAATAGCAAAATATTGGAAATTTTCTATAAATAGCAAAATTTTGGAAAATGTACTAAAATATCAGAATTTTGGAAAATTTTCTACTAACTATAAACAGTAAAATTTTGCAAGGTTGGCTACTGAATAAAACCCAACGCTTGGAACTAAAATTGGACTGTATAAAGAACTACCTTTAAAACTAAATTTGGACTGTATAAAGACCTTCGATAAATCTTAAATTGGACTATATAAAGACTTCCGATTAAGAAATCTAAACCTCAACTGTATAAAGACCTGCAATTAATGTTAAATTTGGACTGTATAAAGACCAACGATGATGCGACCTACGATTAACGCTAAATTTGGACTGTATAAAGACCTACGATTAATGTTAAATTTGATCTGAATCTACCTAAGATCCAAAACTAAATTTTGGACTGTATTTAAACCTACGATTAGATCTAAATTAAACTAAATAAACCCCAACGATTAAATCTCAATTTGGACTGTATTCAGACCTACCATTAAAGCTTAATTTGGACTTATGCAATTAAGAACTCCATTATAAATACAGCTTAACTACAAATTTGTTATATTACAAAAGGAAAAAGTAGCTCTACCTCCCCTCTCCCCAACTTTAAAATTCATAATTTATGCATGTATGAAAAGAGTATTTAACATAAGTAATATTAATACCATTTTTTTATAATTTATATCCGAAACATACTTTTTTTCCTTACTTGCAAGCACTTTTATATATGAATAAAAAAGTTTTACAAATATATTTTATTTAGAGGAAACTGTAAAGAAAAAAAATTATATACGTGGCTAGCAAAAACAAAAAAAAATATGATCCTTTTTCTGCTTAATATGCGAATGTGGTAGAATGGGAATAGGAACGAGAACTAAAAAAATGTATAAAAATACTGTCATTTGTAATTTAAGCAAAAAGCTTATAACTCAAACCTATAATATGGCCAGAAGTGTATAGTCCATTTGCCGCTCTTGTCTCTCTGCTCACTACCCAACCATTGGCCGCAATTTGCAGCACATATGGATTTCGTTGAATTTTTTCTCAATATGAAATTAGTATCTTTCGTTTTTTTTTATTTCTTCTCATAATGTTTCATTCATTTGTTTTTGTGTTTTTTCTATTTGAATTTTATTTTTTCTAATGTTGGCAAAACTTACATGATGTCGTATCATCATAACAAGATTGTAACTGTATCTTTTTTTTTGTGTATGTGTTCCTTTTTCTTCTCAGTTATTATGGTGCTTCCAACCAGCCACGCCACGCCTTTTGTAAATGATTTCTATTTTTTTAAATACAAAACGACATGTTATAGGAAATAGTTAAGGGAATTTTAGTTCATCGTTAGGCTGGCAAAAGAAGTAATATAAGTGGGTTAAAATGTTATTACTGAATGTAGATGGTCCTTCGGTTCTTATTTCCTAAAAAGGAAAAGCTTTAGCAGAGACAGACAATACAAAAAAAAAATAAAAAGTTCATCAACTATTTAAGTAAAAAGCTTAAAGCTATGGCTTTGATCTAGAAACATTGACTTAACCTGCTCAAATTAAAGTTTAAAGCAAGATAGATAGATGAAGTTTTATTGTGGACATAAACCACTTGTGACAATAAAGATCCTTAGCTTAGTTACAAACCTCAGATAGAGGTTTTTAGTTATACTGCAGTAGTTATTATAATATTATAATTTTTATAGGGTTTTCTTTAATTCGTTGTTTACTCCCTAATTTCTTTATAATTTTTTGTTTATCATTATTTCTTTGGCCGGGCATAAGTAGTAGCAGAGTAGTATTGAAACCATTTACATATTAGTATATTTGGTTTTAAATTTTTTCCTGTTTTTCCTGCTGAACATGTATGACTGTCATTTAGATTATCCTTTCCGTTTTTTTTTCTATTTCTTTTGCTCCGTTACCATTTTTTTATTTCATAAGAAATACCATTGAAAGGGGGGGGGCTATTACTACTGGCTCGTGGTAAAAGGCAGTGGTGACCATTTTTATATTTGTTACAAATATGTGACAAAGCAAACAGAAATGTCCAAAAAGAATAGTAACAAAATATATAAAAATTATATAAAATGACAGTTAAGCATCCTTGTTTTTCATCTCTTATATTTCTTGTAAAAATGAATTGCTAGAAAAATTTTTTTATAATTTAATGGTTGGCAAGTAAAAAGAGCATAGATGTTTAGCATAAATAATGTAATTAAAATCTAAAAAAAAACGAATAGAATAGAAAGATTCATACAATTGTTAACCACATTTGAAAATGTCTGGAAAAAAAAGTATCAAAATCATAAATATTTTATATGAGTTCGGTTAGGACACTAAAACACCTAAGGATATACATATGTTTTGGGGGGAAAGGGCATTGGGGTTTATAAAACTTTTACAAAAAGGCTTTCAAAATAATAAAAAAAAAATTCTTCAAATGAAAATGTTTCTTAAAACTCTTTGAACTGATAGCATTATATATGGACTGTATAAAGTCCAAATAATGAAGTTAGATTTGGGTTGTATAAAGATCTATGATTGAAGTGTAATTTGGACTGTATAAAACCTACGATTGCAGTTAAATTTGGACTGTATAAAGACCTATGATAAATACCTTCGATTCAAGTTAAATTTGTATTTTATAAAGACCTAAGATTGAAGTTAAATTTGGACTGTATAAAAGCCTATGACTAAAGTTAAATTTGGATTTTATAAAGATATAAGATTGATGTTAAATTTGGACTGTATAATGACTTAAGATTGAAGTTAAATTAGGACTGTATAAAGGCCTATTACTAAAGTTAAATTTGTATTTTATAAAGACCTAAGATTGAAGTTAAATTTGGACTGTATAATGACTTAAGATTGAAGTTAAATTTGGACTGTATAAAGACTAAAGATTAAAGTTAAATTTAGACTGTATAAATACCTAAGATTGCTGTTAAATTTGGACTGTATAAATACCTAAGATTAAAGTTAAATTTGGACTGTATAAAGGCCTATGACTAAAGTTAAATTTGGATTTTATAAAGACCCAAGATAGACTTAAGATTGAATTTAAATTTGAACTGTATAAAGGCCTATGCTAAAGTTAAATTTGGGTTTTATAAAAACCCAAGATTGAAGTTAAATTTGGACTGTATAAAGATACAAGATTGATGTCAAATTTGGACACTATAATGACTTAAGATTGAAGTTAAATTTAGACTGTATAAAGACCTATTACTAAAGTTAATTTTGTATTTTATAAAGACCTAAGATTGAAGTTAAATTTGTATTTTACAAAGACCTAAGATTGAAGTTAAATTTGGACTGTATGCAGACTTGAGATTAAAGTTAAATTTGGACTGTATAAAGGCCTATGACTAAAGTTAAATTTGGATTTTATAAAGACTTAAGATTGAAATTTAATTTGGACTGTATAAAGACTTAATATTGATATTAAATGTGGACTGTATAAAGGTCTATTACTAAAGTTAAATTTGTATTTTATAAAGACCTAAATTGAAGTTAAATTTGGACTGTATGCAGACTTAATATTGATGTTAAATTTTGGACTGTATAAAGACTAAAGATTAAAGTTAAATTTAGACTGTATAAATACCTAAGATTGCTGTTAAATTTGGACTGTATAAATACTTAAGATTAAAGCTAAATTTGGACTGTATAGAGAGAGAGATCTACGATTGAAGTTATATTTGAAGTGTAGAAAACCTAAAATTGAAAGAACAACGATTAAAGTTAAATTTAGACTTTCTAAAGCCCTACGATTAATGTGAAATTTGGACTGTATAGAGACATTCTAATGAAATTAAATTTGGACTGTATAGAGACCTGTTGTAGTTTAATTTGGACTGTATTGTGACTTATGATTGCACTGAAATTTCGACTATATAATGACCTACGATTGAACTGAAATTTGGACTGTATAAATTGGACTGTATAAAATAAAAACTCAAATTTGCACTGTATTAAACCTATAATTGAAGGTTATAATTCTTTTTTTTTTTTGTTCATTTTCAAAACTATTTATTATCTCTTAAGAAATCAACAGCCTTCAAAAGTTCTATTAGTTTTTCTCTTTGAACGTTTTGCTGCAACAACATAAAAGTAAAACAGCCAACACACACCTCCAGCTATAATAATTTTGTTTTTGACTAATTGAAATAATTTAAATTTTGATTACTGATAAACGAACCGTTTCGTTTTATATACACAGACCAAAAAACCAAACCAATTATATGCCAGCCCACAACCTCAGACCCAAATACAGTTTTATTTTTGGTGAAAAAGAACAGGGGGAAAGTAAAAACAATAACCATTTGTACAGAGAGAAGATGGAGGAAAAAATATTCTAAAAAAAAACAAACTAAAATGATTATAACTATTTGCACTAACTATAGAACATCATATAGTAGTAGTAGTAGTACATGTAGTTGAAAACCCGAATTTGTTAAACAGTGGGTTATAAAATTGTGAACACAGTTATATCAAAATGGTATTCTTAAGGTTCGATTTTGAAAATAAAAGAAATTCTGATTAAATTATCTAGGAAATGGTGGAACAATTTAAGCATTTTAAAAAAATTCGGAGAATCGCCATTTTTCATTCACATAGACCATTGTTTTTGATTAATTTCAATAATATTCGGTAAATATATTACATAAAGTGTTAGGATTCTGAAAAGTGGGAATTTCACTTAAAACTTCTTTGAAAAATGTGTAGGAAACTGTCATGGAAACTGATCTAATCCAGGTATATGAAGTTTTACTTGTTTTATTTGATTTACATTAATTTCCATCCTGTTTCTTTACATTTCTCTCCCACTATCCTATGAATACCATAAAAAAAGTGCACAACATAGGTTTGCAATGGTGATGTAGTGAAATTTTCAAATCTGAATTTGACTTAATGACTATTTTGACTGTTGTAGAGTAAAGAACAAGTAGAGTACTTTGAAAAAAAAACACACACACAAAACTTGCCTCTAAGCTATACGAGTAGTTAAACTCCTGGTAGTCGTAGTAATATTAAATCTACAAATAAAGTACACACATCTAAAGGTAGAAAAAGTACTTACTTGTACACAAATATGTTGTACAAGTATTTAGTTAAAAATACACAGACTGCCAAAGATTCTACTCCCACTCAAACACCCATTTGTACACAGCAAAACAGCAGCAACATTATGGTTGGCAAAAACCAATGTTGAATTGAGTAAAGAGTGATTGTAACAGTAAAATCAACCAAGTGAATGATTCGTTTATACCATTGTCCGTTTTGGAGTTAGTTGTTGTTACAGCTGGCAGTAATGGCTGGAGATGAGGCCAGAGTTTTTGGGAAGCTTTTATAGTAATGTTGGCTAATATTACTACCGTCTCCAATTCTATATAACATTGGCTTTGCTGATCAACGCCATCATCAACATCATCATCATGCTCATCTATCTATTTGGGGTTTTTAGTAGCTGTTTTGTTACTTTCATGTTGGTTCTTATACGGGTATTTGTTTTTTTGTTGCAAGGTAGTTAGTTGTAAGTAACCTGTTGTTGTTTTTATTACAATATTTTCCCATATATTTTATTAGCCTTGACTGTGTTGCATGTTGATTGTTACAACTGTTGATGATGCTGTTAGACATGATGATGAGGAGGGCAAGCTACAGTGGTTAGGAAATTAAAAATAATTACAGAAATTTTAATATTTTACAGAAGCTAAATTTGGACTCTAGAAACACCTATGATTGAAGTTAAATTTAGACTGTATAAAGACCTACAAATGAAGCTAAATTTAAACTGTATTAAGACCTATGATTGAAACTAAATTTAGACTGTAAATTGGAATGTGATGGAAGTTAAATTTGGACTGTAGAAAGACCTACAAATGAAGCTAAATTTAAACTGTATTAAGACCTATGATTGTAACTAAATTTAGACTGTAAATTGGAATGTGATGGAAGTTAAATTTGGACTGTAGAAATACCTATGATTGATACTAAATTTGGACTGTACAAAGACCTGTGATTGAAGCTAAATTTGAAACTTATAAAGGCCTATGATTTAAGCTAAATTTGGACTGTATAAAGACCTACGATTGAAGATAAATTTGGACTGTATAAAGACCTACGATTGAAGATAAATTTGGACTGTATAAAGACCTACGATTGAAGTTAAATTTGGACTGTATAAACCCCTAGGATTGAAGTTAAATTTAGATTGTATAAAGACCTACGATTGAAGTGAAATTTGGACTGTATAAATACCTTCGATTGAAGTTAAATTTGGACTGTATAAAGACCTACGATTGAAGTTAAATTTGGACTGTATAAAGACCTACGATTGAAGTTAAATTTGGACTGTATAAATACTTACGATTGAAGTTAAATTTAGATTGTATAAAGACCTGCTATTGAAGTTAAATTTGGGCTGTATAAAGACCTACGTTTGATGTAAAATTTGGACTGTATAAAGACCTACAATTGAAGTTAAATTTGGGCCTACGTTTGAAGTTAAATTTGGACTGTATAAAGACCTGCGATTGAAGTTAAATTTGGACTGTATAAATACCTACGATTGAAGTTAAATTTAGATTGTATAAAGACCTACGATTGAAGTTAAATTTGGGCTGTATAAAGACCTACGTTTGATGTGAAATTTGGACTGTATAAAGACCTACAATTGAAGTTAATTTTGGACTATAAAAATACCTAAGATTGAATTTAAATTTGGACTGTATAAACCCCTACGATTGAAGATAAACTTGGGTTGTATAAAGTCCTACGTTTGAAGTTAAATTTGGACTGTATAAAGACCTACGAATGTAGTTAAATTTGGACAATTTGAATGTCTTCGATTGAAGTTAAATTTGGACTGTATAAAGACCTACAATTGAAGTTAATTTTGGACTATAAAAATATCTAAAATTGTATTTAAATTTGGACTGTATAAAGACCTACGCTTGAAGATACATTTGGACTGTATAAATACCTACGATTGAAGTCAAATTTGGACTGTACAAAGACCTGCGATTGAAGCTTAATTTGGACTGTATAAAGACCTAAGTTTGAAGTTTAATTAAGACCGTATAAAGATCTACGATTAATGAAAAATTTGGAGTGTGTAAAGAACTAAAATTTAAGCTAAATTTGGACTGTATAAACCCCTATGCTTGCAGCTAAATGTGTACTGTAGTAATACCTACAATTTACGATTAATTTAGAGTTAAACTTGAACTGTTGTGGACCACTGTCCTTTGAAAATCCAGTCAGTCCACTGTGAAGTTGTTTTTTTGATAATGTTTTATCTCTGTATCCCAAAAAAAAATAAATGCAAATATTACTCCATTATGTTAATGTTTTAAATTACATTTTAAAAGTTAATTGAAATGGAAATTAGTTGAAATTTGTAAAACGAATTGAATTGCAAGTGATTACAACAAAATTGGGTTTTACAAATTATTTTTCGCACACAAAAAAATAAAAAAAACCAAACAAATATTACATGGAATGTAATGGATGAGAACACAGATTTGGGTTTTAATTTGTAATAATTATATTATGTAATTATGGTTAAAAGGGCTGGCTGGCTGGTTGGCTGCAAACATCAACCACAAATTAATTGAAAAACCATATAAATTTGATTTAAATATTTCGAAATAAAATCTATTTAAGTAATATTTAAATAAATTTCCATGTTGGTAAACATTACACATGTTCCTTCCCTATCTCCTACTAATATGCTGGAGAATTTCATTATCTAAAATATAATATACAGTACTCTGGGTAATCATATATAATAGCCAAAAAAAAAACATGTAAGTGTTTTTCATAATAGAATTTCATGTGGATTCCCCAAACGTTGCAAAAGTGGACACAAAAAAACTAAAATTTACAGGAAACTATGTTTCCTAAATGGCTCATATTTGCAATTATGCTTAAATTATATTCATTACACTCATATTTTAGCAAATAAAATGAAAATTAAGCAAAATTTATTTTAAGATAATTTTAACTTTTCAACTTGAAATTTTTACTAAATCTTATTTCATCTTTAAGTATAAAAAATCTTTTTTAAAATAAACACCAATAATGGATTTTCAATGTTTTCATTGTCGTTTTTTTTTTCTCCATAAAATAAGTTTCCTGTTTAACTTTATCTAAAATTGTTGTTGATTTTCCTTTTCTCATTTAATTAATTAATTTATGAATGCGAATATTTTCCCTTTTCAAACATTTATTTAACTTTTTACTGCTTTCTCTCTTTACAATTTTTATTATTTCTATTTTAATTTCTAATGAAAAACGACAGTCACATGACATGAAAAATATACGCGTTTTTTTTTGTATTTCAAATATTTTTTGTATTTTCTTTTCATTTTAAGTCATAAACTTTTTGACCGCAGAGTTTTGTAAATAAGGGGGAAGGAATCCATATAAATGTATCTTTTAGTTCTTCTCTATATAAACTTCATTCAGTCAGTAATAATTATTAACTCTTGGCTTTGGGAAAAAAATGTACTCTTAGCTGTTACTGATATAAAATAAAAAGGTAAAAATTTTACAGACAACAAATGGAAAAAATTATGTTTATATGGTTTAATATATGTTTTTTAACAGACCAGCTATGGAATGAAACACCTGTTAAGAGAGTAATTAATACAGGGAAAGAAAATATTTGAGACTTTTAAAGTAATTTTTGATTGAAGCTAAAATTGGACTGTATAAAATTCTATATTTAGACTGTATAATGATCTAGGAATGAAGTAAAATTTGGAATGTATAAAAACCTAAACTTGGACTGTACAAATACCTATAAAGATCAACAGTTAAAGCTAGCTTTTGGCAGTATAAATATCTACGATTAAAGCTATAACTGGCCAGTGTAAATAGCAACATTGAAAGCTAAAATTGGACTGTATAATATTTACTTTTGAGGCTAAATTTGAAGTGTATAAATACTTAGAAGTTTAGTTAATTTTGGACTGTATAAGGATCTGCAATTAAAGTTGAATTTAGACTATAAATTATTTAGATTGTATAAACCCCTAAGAGTGAAGTTGTATTTGGACTGTATAAAGACCTATGATTGAGTTAAATTTGGTCTGCATAAAGACCTACAGTTAAAAATAATGTTGGACTGTATAAAGAGTTACGATTCAGGCTAAATTTATACTGTATTAAGAGCTACGATTGAATTCAGATTTATACTGTATAAAGACCCAAGATTGAAGTTAAATTTGGACTGTATAAATACGTTATATTGAAGTCAAATTTGGACTGTATAAAAGTATGATATTTTAGTTAAATTTGGACTGTATAAATACATAAGATTGAATTTAGATTTGTACTGTATAAAGACCCAAGATTGAAGTTAAATTTGGACGATATAAATACCTTAGATTGAAGTTAAATTTGGATTGTATAAAGACCTAACATTGTGTTTAATGTGTACTGTATAAAACCCTACACTTTGGAGTGCATAAAGATCTGTTATTGAAGTTAAATCTTAACTGAATAAAGGCCAACGACTGAAGGTAAAAAGATCTACGATTGAAGTTTAATTTTGACTGTATAATGAGTTATTTAGACTGTATTAAAAAGACCTACAATTAAAAATAATTTTGGACTGTATAAAGAGTTACGATTAAAGCTAAATTTTGACTGTATTCAGACCTACGACTGAACTTAGATTTGGATTGTATAAAGACCAAGGATTGAAGTTAGATTTGGACTGTAAAAATACCTACGATTGAAATAATATATGGACTGTATTAAGACCTACGTTTGAGATTGATTTTGTACTTTATCTATATCTCTAGGATAGAAGTTGAATATGAACTGTATAAAGACCTAGGATTGAAGTTAAATATGAACTGTATAAACCCCAACGATTGAGGTTGATTTTTTTTTATTTTTGAAGACCTAGATTTAAAAGTAAATTTGGACTGTATAAAGATCTAGGATTGAAGTTAAATATGGACTGTATAAAGACCTATTATTGAAATTAAATGTGAACTGAATTGAGGTTGATTTTTAGTTTATCAAGACTGTATAAAAACATAGGATTAAAGGTAAATTTGGACTGTATAAAGACCTAGGATTGAGGTTCAATATGACTATATAAAGACCTACGATTGAGGTTGATTTTTTACTTTATGAAGACCTATGATTAAATTTAAATTGGGATTGTATAAAGATCTATTTTTATAAGTAAATTTGGGCTGTATAAACACCTACTATTGAAGTTAAAATCCCGTTGTATAGAAATCTAATATTAAAGCTCAAATTGAACTGAATAAATTTCTACGATTGAAGTAAAACATTGACTGTGAAAAGATTTTCGTTTGAAATTAAATTTGGACTGTATAAAGACAAATTATATTAGTTTAATATTTCTTTTAACCCTCAAATTTTTCTCAGTGCATCATTCTCTTTCATGTACAATTATTTCAACAAAATCTACGAATTGTTGAAATAAAACAAAGTGTGTGTAAACATAATTTAATTGAAAATTATGTTGCCCCGTTTTTTTTTTTTTTTTTTTTGTTACACTCTATTCCTTGTATTTCTTTTTCTATTATAATTCATACATTTTTGAATTTTGTGACATTACTATGAGTTTAGTAGCAGGACTCTTGAAAGAATACCCAGCGAAAGTTGGAAAGAAAATAAAATTTTCAAACTGGACACTTGAAATGTCGTTATAACAGGTCTGCAGACGTTGGAAGTTATTCACTGGGGGAAATACTTTGAGTTAATACAGCTTTCGCTGAAATGACAAAGACCGAGTTGTCAAAGACAGTATAAGACAAGCTCCGCAAACAATATTTTGACAGTTAATTCGCGATATAATGATTTTTCGCGATTCAATCTCGCATTCTATTTCATACTATTTTAATAGAGAGTTATTCAGTACTCAGGGAGTGGTGCCTTTGGTTCAAAAAATTCATTTAATTTAGAATTTGTTTTCAAATATGTTGCTGGTTTATTTCTCTCTATTGTATACTTTGGGACAACAATTACTAACTCTTGGTGTCGTTTTATTAAAATCTTTTTTGTCTCGCAAAAAAAAGAAAAATAAAAATTAATTTAAATTTATGTTAATTTCTCTAATGTACAGTTTATAATTTTTGTTGATATTTCCATAAAAAAGCTTTTGAAACAAACATAAATTATATTTTTGTTCAAATTATTTTTTTTTTATTTTAAAATAATTGTTTTCCCTAATAACAAATAATTTCTATGACATTTTCACAGAAACAGTGAAAAACTGTAAATGTCAGGGGGTTGGGGGGTTGCAAGGCAAGTAGAAAGAAGGAGGTTTAGAAAACAATTCAAAGATTTTTAAACAATTAAGTTTTGAAGAAGAAATTAAACACTTACTATAGAATAGAAAAAAACGCAAGAAATTTTGCGTTAACAATCAAACAGTTCTGCAATCAACATTTCACAAGGGTTAAAATAAAACATGCATAACATTTTTTTAATAATAATTTGTTTTTTTTTTTCTTCCATGAATATATTGTTTAGCATATAATAAGTTGTGTGAGAATCAAGCGCCCCTGCCCCTGTGTGTCGCCCCCCTTAGTTATGAGTTTGTATTGTTGTTGCATTTTGTTGCACAAAGTAGGTGAAGTACCTTGTTCCTTGTGCATATGATGGTCGTCGCTTGAATGAATGAATGATGTTATATGGAATATTCACACTCATTCGCTGGCATCATCGTCATCATCTTCATCATATTGCTGTTGTTTAGTGCTGAAAGAGGCTGTTGCCTCCTCTGCCTGTGTGTTTTTTTTTATATATTTTTCATAATTTTTGTTTTGTATTTCAAATACAAATACTTGAGTCTTTTTTTTTTTTTGTTTTTTTCTTTCCTAGTACTTGGTGTATTGCTTTGCAAAGCCTAAATTCCGGTTGCATTTATAGTAATTTTCCAAATCTTTACAATCTTTACTGCTTACAAAAGTGTTGAAATAAAATGCTAAACAAAACTGCTCAAATGAGAGACCTTTGATTGTTTTGTCAAGTAGAACGAAAAGAACAATTTACGTATTTTTCTTTTTTCAAAACAATCGAAAAGAAAATTATAGAAAATTGTTTGGCTGCAAGTCAAGTTCTTAAAACAAAAACAACAAAAAAACAATTCTACAATATATAAAGGGCTAAAGAAATTTTGCTAAAACGTTTTTTGAGCCTTATAATTTCAACAAACAACTAAATACTTCAAGTTTTGAAAGGTAAAAAAAAATTTGGGAGAATTACTTAGAGTTTGAAAATGAAGATTAAAAAAAACTGATTACATTATTTATATTTTCAATATTTTTTTATTAAAATTGTGTAAATCATATTTAAATATGCTTTAAAAATCTTTCAATTAAGTTCGAAAATCATTTTTCTTTCTAAAATTTTATTTATTTTTTGATTATATCCATAATTTTATATATTCATTGTTTTCTAAAAATCGCCAAATTAAATTCAAAAAATCGCGAAAATTTGCTTTTTCAATATATTTTTATTAAAAATATTTAATTTAAAGCTAAATTTCCTAAATTAAGATTATTGCCCAAAATTGTTTAAAATATTGCTATATCCATAATTTTATATTTTCATTGTTTTCGAAAAATCGCCAAATTATATTCGAAAAAACGCTAAAATAAAAAAACGCAAACAAATTTTTTTTCAATAAATTTAATTAAAAATATTTAATTTAAATCAAATTTCTTAAATTATGATCTTATTTATTTTGAATCCGAAATATTTTGATTTTCATATTCTGTTCGAAAATCATTTGTCTTTCTAAAATTTAATTTTTTTTTTAAGATTATTGCCTAAATTATTGATTATATCCATAATTTCATATTTTTATTGCTTTCGAAAAATCGCCAAATTATATTCGAAAAACGCTAAAATAAAAAAACCGCGAAAATTTGATTTTGATCAATATATTTTAATTAAAAATGGTTACAAATTATGTTCGAACATCATTTGTCTTTCTAAAATTTTATTTTTTAAGTTTTTTTCCTAAACTAGTTTAAATTGTTGCTTATTTCCAAAATTTCACATTTTCATTGTTTTCGAAAAATCGCCTAATTATATTCGAAAAACGCTAAAATAAAAAAAATCGCCAAAAAATATTTTTCAATAATTTTGATTAAAAATATTTAATTTAAATTTTTTTTAAAGATTATTGCCTAAACTAGTTTAACTTATTGATTATATCCATAATTTCATATTTTTATTGCTTTCGAAAAATCGCCAAATTATATTCGAAAAAACGCTAAATATAAAAAATCGCAAAAATTAGCTTTTTCGATAATTTTCGATAATAAAATTTTCATTATTCTTTTTTTTCAAAAAAAAAACGCCAAATTAAATTTGAAAAAGCTTTTTGCTTTTTTTTTAAACTTTCTTGTCTAAAACAACGCAAATCATTTCTAATGTTCTTAAATTAATATTTTCTTAGTTTTAGAAAAATCGCCAAATTAAGTTAAAAAAAACGCCTAATAAAAAAACGCTAAAATTAATTTTAATAAAAAACCGCTAAAATTAATTTTAATAAAAAAACGCTAAAATTAATTTTAATAAAAAACCGCTAAAATTAATTTTAATAAAAAAACGCTGTAATTAATTTTTTTAAAAATTATTGCCTAAAATAATGAAAATCATTACTAATATCCTCAATTACGTAATATCTGTGTTTTGGAAAAATCGTCAAATTAAGTTCGAAAAAATGCTTAATGAAAAAATATCTTAAATATATTTTTCTTCAAAAATAGTGTAAATACCCAATTTCTTTGTTTTTGAAAAATCGCTTAAATTTATTTACTTCAAAAATATCGTAAATCTTTACTGATATCCACCAATACCCAAATTCTTTGTTTTTGAAAAATCGCCAAATTAAGTTCGAAAAAATGCTTAAAGAAAAAATCGCTTAAATTTATATTCCTTTAAAAATAGTGTAAATCTTTACTGATATCCTCAAATACCAAATTTCTTTGTTTTCCAAAAATCGCCAAATTAAGTTGGAAAAAAACGCTTAAATAAAAAAATTGCAGAAAATAGATTATTTCAATATTATTCTTTCTTTAGAAAAATCGTCAAATTAAGTTCGAAAAAAGCTTAATTCAAAAATCGCTAAAAATTTTATTCATTCATCATTTAAAATTTTTTTTTTCCGAAAAATCCCAAAAATCTTGTTCGAAAAAAACGCTTATTTAAAAAATAGCTAGAAATACATTTTATTCATATATTTTTATCAAAGTTATTTAAATCAAAGCTCAAGTTTTCGAACTTTGTATATTCGAAAGATCGCCAAGTTGATTTTGAAAAAACGCCTATTTAAAAAAATCGCCAAAATAATTTTTTTCAAACATTATTGCCAAAAAACATTTTCTTTATTTTCAAAAAATCACCAAAAATAGTTAGAAAAAAATCACTCCAAATAGATTTTATAGATAAAAATTCCAGTGAAATTAGCCAATAATATTTAAAATGGTTAAATTTTTTCTTATTTTCGAAAAATCGCTAAATGAAGTTCGAAAAATCGCCTAGTTAAAAAATGCTAAAAATCGATTTTTTTTAAATATATTTTGTTAAAAATTGTGTCTATAGTGATAAAAATTATAAAATTTTAGTTTTTGTTGATTTCGAAAAATTTCCAAATTGAGTTCTATAACGGTTACTTGAAAAAAATTATTTAAAATAAAATGTTTTTTCAAATACTGAGATTAAAATTCTGTAACACTAACCCCCATTAACACGAAGTCTGGTTATGCCTTAACTAATAGTTATACTGTCGGTTAAAATTATTTTTGTATGAAGACTGTCAGTATAACTATAAGTTAAAACATAACCATGCTTCGTGATACTGGGGGTAAGCTAAATAAAAATATATGTTTTTTTGAAAAATCAAAAAATTTCGAAATTAATTTGAAAACCCATATTTTTTCTTCTTTTTCTAATTTTTTAGTTTTGTTTTAAGTAATAAAGAAAATATTGAAGAAAAATATTGAAATTTATGATAATTTCGAAAAACGTTAACTTTTAAAAATCGATAGTTTCGAAAAAAACAATCAATTGCATTGTACTCAAAAATTTAAGTTTTTTTTTGAGGATTTTTCGAAATTGTCAATGAATCACTTTGTGTGTGCCATAATTATAAAAGGCCACTGAAACAACTACATTTTGCTTTATTTATTCTTTCTCTATCTATTATTCTTTGACAAAAACCCTGTGAGCATCCATCGACACATTACACAACAAGGTGCGTGCTGCACAAAACCTTGTGATATATATGGCTGCGCTTGGACAATAACCAGGAAGAAAAAACAAGCCTTTTAAATCATTTTTCTATTTTAGTATGACCAAAATGTAGACTTAGGACGTGCTTTTAATACAATAGCGTTTTAGTCAAAGATAAAACACGTTTCATTTTCAAAAACAAGGAATTGAGTTGGTCCAAATAATGGAAAGAAATAAAAAAATATAGAAAATACTAAAAAGGAAAAACTTAACCAAGACCAACGGTTAACATGAAAAATGGCAAAGTATAAATCCCAAACTCCCAGTTGCAATATAATTTTAACAAAAATATAAAAAACGACGCCCTGTTCTCCTCCTCCTCCTCATACACATCATATGTGGCCGCAACTGCATAAAAAAAAAATTTTTATAAACAAATGCCACGATTTGTTAACAAGAAATAAAATCTAGTATGTCAGAAAAACGAGAAAAAAAAACGAGATCTAAAAAACAAAGTAGCAAAAAAATATAATGCTAAAATCACATTTGGTTGGTACATATTTAAAGCGTGCATTTACATAATGAAAGATGTTTCAATGGACATGGTATATGAGTTGGAATAAACTGAGAATGTGGAGAAAAAAAAAACACAGAAAGATCTGCGAATAAAATAAATACATGTGAAATGTTAAACAGGACATGCAGAAGGGGGCAGAAAAATAATAGTAAAACGATTTCTTTGAAAAAAATTCAGAATATTTTACAAAATTCAATTTTTTTATAATTTTTTATACTAATTTATCGATTTTTTTGAAAATCTTTAAAAAATTCTTAAATTTGTTTATTAATTATGGAAATATGCTTTAATACATTGCATTTGCATTAAATATCATATTCAATTTTATTTCAAAACTACCAAAAAATTGACAGTTAAAATTTTCTTATATGGGAACGTATGATTAATATTAATTAAGCTAATTTTAAAGAAAATCTTTAATAACATGTTTGTTTGCACAGGGAATTGAATATTTGTATTCGGTACAGCGACATAAGACCTCAGTCATCATTATAATATATTGCAATGTCTACAAAAACTAGTAAAAATTTTAAATTTTTACAAAATAAAAAAATATTTTTTAAAATTTTTTTTCAAATTTTGAAATTTTTTTTTAACTTTATGAAAATATCAATTTTAATTTCATTAATTTTTGAAGCAGTTTTTAGTTTAAAACAATTGCTGTAGTTTTTTGTGTAAATTTGATTTCAAATTTACCAAAATTTCCTTATTTAAAATTTTCTTATATGAAGGCGTATGATTAATATTAATTAGGCAGTTGCTACGGAAAATCTTGAATAACTTTTTTGTTTGCAAAAACAGTTAAACAATTTATTTGGTACTGATATACAACACATTAGGCATCATTATAATATAAAACTCTGCTTATAAAAACTATTAAAAATTAAAACTTTTTATATAAAGAAAAAAATTTTTTTGTTAAATTTTTGAAAAATTTTAAAATTTTTGTAAACCTTTGAAAATATTGATTTTAATTTTATTAATTTGTGAAGCAGGCTTTAGTTGAAAACTATTGCTATAGTTTTTTGTGTAAATTTTATTAGAAATTTACAAAAATTTCGTTATTTAACATTTTCTTATATGAAGGCGTATGATTAATATTAATTATTCAGTTGCTACGGAAAATCTTTAATAACTTTTTTGTTTGCAAAAACAGTTGAAACAATTTATTTGGTACAGATATACAACACATTAGGCATCATTATAATATAAAGCTCTGCTTATAAAAACTAGTAAAAATTACAAATTTTTACAAAAAGAAAAAATTTTTTTGTTAAATTTTAAAATTTTTGTAAACCTTTGAAAATATTGATTTTAATTTTATTAATTTGTGAAGCAGGCTTTAGTTTGAAAGTATTGATATAGTTTTTTATGTATATTTGATTTTAAATTTACCAAAATTTCATTATTTAACATTTTCGTATATGAAGGCGTATGATTAATATTAATTAGGCAGTTGCTACGGATAATCTTTAATAACTTTTTTGTTTACAAAAATTGTTAAACAATTTATTCGGTACAGATGTACAATACATTAGGCATCATTATAATATAAAGCTATGCTTATAAAAACTAGTAAAAATTAAAAATTTTTACAAAAAGAAAAAATATTTTTTGTTAAATTTTTGAAAAATTTTAAAATGTTTGTAAAACTTTGAAAATATTGATTTTAATTTTATTAATTTGTGAAGCAGGCTTTAGTTGAAAACTATTGCTATAGTTTTTTGTGTAAATTTTATTAGAAATTTACAAAAATTGCTTTATTTAAAATTTTCGTTTATGAAGGCGTATGATTAATATTAATTAGGCAGTTTTGAA
This sequence comes from Calliphora vicina, assembly GCF_958450345.1. NCBI lineage: Eukaryota > Metazoa > Arthropoda > Insecta > Diptera > Calliphoridae > Calliphora > Calliphora vicina. The sequence continues at coordinate 120,877,351 of NC_088783.1, forward strand.
AGAAAATTTTGAATAACTTTTGTGTTTGCCGAAGAATTTAAAATATTTTAATTGTGGATAAAAGTAAACATATTAGGCTTCTCAGAAAGACTGCAAACAATATAGAAATCCTAATACAACTTTAGAATTTTTTAAAAAGAAAAAAATATTTTTTTGGAGAATTTAACTTTTTCCTAAAATAGAAAATCTATAATAATTTTTTTCTTAGCTAAAATAATTACATTTTATTTGGCATAGAAACAAAACTCTTCAGGCATCATTATCATATAACTCATAGATTACAAAAGCTAGTAAATATTTAAAATTTTTATAAAAAGAAAAAATATTTTTTTTACAAAATTTTAAATTTAAAATTCTTGTAAACTTTATGAAAATATCGATGTTTATTTTTATTTATATTTGAAGCAGGTTTTTGTATAAAACTATTGCTGTAATTTTTTGTGTAAATTTGGTTTTAAATTTACAAAAATTTCGTTATTTAACATTTTGGTATATGAAGGCGTATGATTAATATTAATTAAGAAGTTGTTAGAGTAAATCCTTAATAACTTTTGTGTTTGTTAAAGAATTTAAACAATTTTAATTGTGGCTTAAAGAAAACATATTAGGCTTTGTATAAAAACTGAAAACTTTATAGAAATTGTAATAAAATTTAAAAAAAAATTCAAAAGAAAAAAAATATTTTTTAAAATTGTTTACTTTTTCATTAAAATAAAAACAATTTTAAGTTTTCCACATATTTTAAACTTAAAGATTTGGAAATATTAAAAAAAAAATCGAAATTCTTAGTTTTTTTTAGAATTTAAACTTAGATTTCTTTGGTTATTTCTCATTTTGCTCTTGTCTATTTTCCTACTAAGGCTCTTGCTATAAAATATATACATAAATAAAAATGTTTGAAAAAAAAACATGAAATTATAACATAAAATATTGAAACCAAAATGTAAGTATTTGTCTGTATGCAAAAAAAAAAATAAAGCAAAATAGAATAAAAACCCCTGAGAAGTTGTATCATACAACACCCACTCGGTGAAACTAAATGCATTTAGGTTTCAGCTTTTCGTGTTATATGTTTTTTTCTGTATTTCTACTACATGTTTTCCTTTAGTTCTTGTGATTTCATACATTTCCTTTATGTCAACGATTATAATGTGTGTAATGTCCTTTTTTTTCTCTCTCTCCCTCTTATATTTTAAACAAATAAATTTCATCAGCATGCGTTTTTACGTTAAACATTTAAAATTTCTTTTTTTTAAGTTTTTTTTTTTTGTTGGTAAGAGATGTCCTTTTTTAGCCTTGCAACAGCACAAATGGTTTTTTTTATTTGGCCATTAAAAAAAATTTAAAATTATTAGCTTTTTTTCGGCGAAAAAACCCCCAGCTCAAGGAAAGGGTGGATAGGTTGAGCCTGAGTAGCAACAACAAGCTTGCTTTATTTATATGTTGTATATCCTGCGGCAAATGCGCATAATGAGCGCGTATTATTTGCATATGCAGTTGTTTTAATATCCTTGTATTTTTTTCTTCATTTTTTTGGTACATTACTGCTTTAGTTGCTATTTTAGTGGGAGGGGTTTTTGACAATTTTTTTTTTGTAATATAAAACTGTGTCCCATGTATAAAAACTCTTACTCCTTTAATAGATTTTTGCTTACTTTTACATTAAGTTCTGGTGTTTTGGTAATTTTTTTTTGTGTGTTTTTAAAACAATTTAAAAAAAATGTTAATGTACATGCCTTAGTTTTTTTAAAAAGCTGAAATTTATTTCCTTGTGAGTTTATATTTTTTTATTAAGCGTAAATCCTTTGCCGTTTGGATAATGATATGTGGTTATACAGTTGCTTTGTTAAAATTATTTAAAATTTTCCACAAAAAAAAAATATAAAAAATAGAGCAAATATGTTGAGTATGTAACTCCCTTAATGGCAACATTTTGGGCGGAGTTATTAAAAGCATTTGGGTATAAATAAATTATATTTTAAAAGGTTTTTTTGTTTTAATATAAATAAAAAGCATTAAAATGATTTATGTTTAAAGCAAAGGAAAAACTTAGCAAAGACACCAACCCTTGATCTTCAACTTCTACGAGCGAATCAAAATCGTTGCAAAATCTTATATTAAGTTTCATATCTCAATTTTTTACTGGAATTCAAACAAGGTATTGATTGCTTACCAAAATGTATTTTCAAAAATTAATCTCTCCTCTTCTAAGGGTAATTTTTGATCCAAAAATTAATCTCTCCTCTTCTAAGGGTAATTTTTGATCCTAAATAAATATGTTAAAAATCCTTAAAACAACTCAAAAATAAGTATTAAAGATTTTAAATTTGATCTATATATCAATGGATATTAGAGTCCAGTTATTAATTTCGTTACTTTAAAATCTCTAGATGATCGTTGTGGAAATAGAACATTCGAGTTTTTTCCGTTAGATTATTCCTGAGACTTCTAGAAGTTGGCGCTGTGTATATAAATACATAGTAACAGTGAGTTAGTGTATCGTAGTTAACATCAACCGTATTCACAAAATTTTTTTGAAACAAAAATTTTTTAATACCAACATTTTTTTCTCCAACATTTTTTTTACTCTTCGCCATGAGTGGCAGGTAGGTTGGACCTACAATGTGTCAAAATCGGGAAAAATATTTTTAACCAGAATTTTTTTTTCATCAAAATTTTGTTTGTCATAAATTATTTTTCCAAAAAAAACATTTTTTAAAAATTAAAAAAAACAATTTCGAAAAGAAAAAAATTTAAAAAACCTATTTATAAAAAAATTTTGAAAAAAAATATAAAAAAAAATATTTTTAAGTATAAATTGGTGAAGGGTATTTAAGATTCGGCACAGCCGAATATAGCTTGTTTTTTACTAAATTTTTTTGTTCAGTTTTTAAATAATTTTTAAGTGTTTTCATACAAAAATTTTAAAATTGTTTTCCTTTCGTGTTTCTGAATAAGGCCCTTAATATTTTCTTCAGTGAATATTTTTCTATACGGCCCATTATTGACATCATCATAATTCCTGCAACTTTTTTAAACAAATTCGATTCTTATAAATTCAAATTTTCATTTTAATTCCTTCATCTTTAACACTTATCTGTTTAAGTTCTATTATTTCAATTATTTTTCTCAACATTTATCTTATTTTCTTAACTTACAGCTTCTATTTATTTCACTTTAAATCCCTTTGTAAAATCCTTAATATATTTTACAAAATTTTATTTTAATTCAGCAAATATTTTGTAATTTTTATTTCTTTAATTCTTTTATTTTAGAGCCTCAAATCTGGATGGTCATTTCTTTACAAATAATCCCCATTTGGAATTAAGACAATTGCGCTGGCATCCCGCCTCACCCACAGATTCACATTTGCTGGTGCTTCTAAGCGACAATACAATAAGGTAACAGAGCAACACTAAACAACCTGGGATTAGCAAACAACTAATTTATAAACTAAAACATTTCTAATACCTTTAACACGGTTTTTAATTTTCTTTTTTGTTTTGCTCTCTATTTTAAAGGGTTTATGATAATGCCGTCTTACGCCATGTTTGGCAAGTGGGTCCCATACCTTTGAAAACCGATGGTAATCCCAACTCCTCCACGGTTTATGCTTTGGGCGAAGCGGCTGTAGATTTTGATATTGCACCAGCTGTTAATGTGGCCGAAAAGCAAGCAAACATGAATAACAACACTTTAACAAGCAACTCCACCATAAGGGAGCAAAAAAGTTTAATGAATAGCACACGTTTAAGTCAGGTTACCTTAAATAGAACTGCATCATTAAATGAAACTAATAAGGTAAGTTGAAAATAAACATAAAAGAAAAACAATTGTTTAAGAAAAATCGTCTAATTTTTTAATATTTTAATAGAATCCATCAGCTAAAGGTGAGAAAATTGAATGGCCTATAGTTATATTGCGAGAAAATGGCAATATTTATGTGTTAATGTCCGGTTTGGATACGGATAGGTAAGTTTTTAATGAATGAATTAGAAAACTAATGAGAATTAAAGGTTTTTGGGCCAATATTTTAAATAGAACATAAACATTTAGCCCCCCAATTAGACTAGCAATAAAGCAGTAACGCCGGCAGAACAACGGATTAATATTTACTTATGTTACTCTAGGTCTACACGTAGCAATATTTATTTTCGTAAAATGTGATTGCGTCCATAAAATTTACGATGTGCAGACCGCAATTGCCATATGTAGCAATCCATTGCGCAATGATTGCTTTACTAATTGCCTGAGCAAGTATAGCTAAGCAATAAGCTGTCATTTCAGTTGTCATTAATATAATTATTATTGACAGATACCAAAAAGATTTGTCTTTACTGGAGATAACATAATTTTGTCATTTGCTGAATATGTTAATGAATTTATTGCCAGTCTAGACCATGAGCTATAGAAATCTGTTTAAATATTTACTTAATATTGTAAAACTAATTTGAATAAAGTAGTTGAAAGCAAAACTCATTGTAAATTTTTCAAAATTGTATTTTTATCTTAATATATTTCTTTTTCCAGACCTCGTTTACAGGGGCCTCTGACTATCACCCCGTCTACTGTGGATAATTATGGTTTAGATTCTTGTTCCATATTGGTAATACCATCTTTGCCCCCCACCTTGGTTATAGCAGAAACTAATGGCAAATTGCATCATGCCTTGTTTATGGAAGCTGAAAATGCCGAAGATGTAAGTTAATTTCTAGTAATTCTGTTTTATTCATAAGATTTCTAAATAAATTGTCTTTTTTTCATTTAGTCCTTTAATGAAGTTGATGAAAATTTAATAATTCACCCCTCCGAATGGTGTGTACATGTTTTGGAGACAGTCGAATTGGAATTGGGTTTGCCCAAGGAGGAAATACATCAGCCCTACTTTTGTCCCATACATTTGAAGAGGTAAGACTTAAGGGCATGGTTCAGCAACTCGACCGGAAAATAATTTTGATATTTTTTGTAAGAAAATGACTCAAAACTAAGTGATTTTCATATTAGAATTTGAAAATTGTTTTCCGGTCGTGTTTATGAATCAGTCGCTAAGAAAATACAAACCTAAGGGTCTCATTTTATAAAAACAAACGTTTTGAAAGAACTTGAGTTTTACCGATACACATTTTTTCAAACTTTGGTCGTTTCGCTTTATAAAATGAGGACCTATATCTATCATTTTTGGACCCATTTATAGGAAAAAAGTATTTTTTGATCTTTAAATTAAAATGTTTAATAATCTTTCTTTTTATTTGCAGAGATTTCATCAATGAATTACGTTATTTTGCTTATCACAACACTGGTCTACATGTTATCACTGTAAATTTTATAGCAGAATTACAAAGATTCTTGGAAAATGAAGGTAGTTACCAAATTTAATATAAGCCATGAACAAATTCTATAAATTCTGAAAGGAAAACTAATTGATCTTAACAAATTTAAATTGACCTTTTTCTAATACAATATTAAACTATATTTACAAGCCTATTGTCACTGCCAATCGCTTGTAGAAAAGCCTATAATAATAACTCTAAATTTCCCCTTTTTTATTACAGTCAATTCCGATATCAACACCCTTTCCACTCCCTCACATGCCGAGTACATAGTCTGCACCAAAATCGATACCAGCGAGAATATTAATGCTGTCTTGGGTTTTGTACTCATGCAAATGCCCTCCTGTGCCGTATTGCTTTTAAGTAGTGGCCAAGTTATTAGCTTGAAATTGGTTATAGATCCTAAACTACTAGCTGATTGTCTCACAATATCCAAAGATGACAATAATCTCACCAAAAACGAAGATATACAACAAAATCAACTAAATCAGATATTGGGTCCCTCATTTATAGATCATGTCAAGAATATTTTAAAACGTACAGTAACCCAGCCCATTTTATCGTTGGACAAATCAGCAAATCCCTCGCCCCAAGAGTGCTATGAGTTAATGGCCCAGGCCGTTGAGGTTTTGAGGTCACAGTACTTGCAGAGACATGAAATGGTAAGAGCTGAATTTTCCCGACGTATACACACCATTAAATTGTGCAAGGAACAACAGAAACAAGATATAGAAGACTTGGAAAATGAACGAGAAGTTATTAGGGATAAGGCTCATAAATTGGCTGAGAGATTTGAGGAGATCAGTGATCAACAGGAGGTTTTAACAAAACGGTAGGATTTCTTCAAATTTTCCCCATTAATTTATTGATAATAGCAACAAATTTCCTACTTTTTATTTCTTAGCTGCCAAGACTTCATGCGCCAGGCTAATACTTGTTTACCCAGCAACACTTTGGCCGAAAAAGAATTTGCCCAGGAAGTGGAAAGAGTTAATAAATTAACCAAAAATATGGTCAACTCTTTGCAGAAATCTAAAGAAGCCATCAACAAGCAACTATATCATGTAGGTTTTATTATTTTCCCTATAAAATTTATAGTTTAATTAATGAATTTTCGTTTTAATAGATTTCCAAATACCAGGAGAACTCCAAAAAGAAAACCTTTGAATTGCCCGAGACACAAGAACGCACTATCAAGGATATTTTATTGCAAATGTAAGTTTAAAAGAATCATTTTTAATATTTTAATTTGGTTGGATATTTAGGTCTGTTCAATAAATAAAAAGTATTACGAATTATTATATATTTTCATTGAAACACTAAAACATGATAAAATTTAAACAATTTGTAATAATTCGTAATATTTGCTTGTTACTGAACAAATCTATTATTTCATCACATCAAGCGGCCATTTTGTGAAATTAGTAAAGCCACGCAAACAAACACTCACATTATGGTTGTTGTCTAGAATTGTTTACCATTTTAAGTTAGCAAATATTTTCACCTTTGGGATGAATTATACACCACTTAGTGGTAGAAATGTTATATTCCTTGATAAACTGTTATATTTAGTATGTTCTCAAACCATTTAGTAAATTTTAGCAAACATCAACTTAAATTTTTATTTCAAAGTATAACAGTCTATATTTTCAGTAATATAATGGTTATAATTGATGATTTTTAGTACATTTGGGAGTTTAGGACAGTTAAAAATGTTGTTACTAAAAGTTTATACTTTTTCACATCAATAATACTAAAGGTTTTTTATAAAAAATACTTTTATACCCGAAGATTTCTATGGAAAATAATTAGTTATAATGAAGATTTTTTGTAGAAAATACTGCAATACAGATGATTTATATAGAAAATACTGTTATACTGAAGATTTTCAATATTAAATGCTGTTATACAGAAGACATTTTAGAAAAAAATACTGTTATACTGAAGATTTTCTATAGAAAATACTGTTATACTAAAAATGTTCTTTAGAAACGACTTTTATATAGAAGATTTTCAATAGCAAAGACTGTTATACTGAAGAATTTTTTTAAAGAAATGAGTTATACTAAAGATGAGTTGAAGAAAAGATTTTTATACTGAATATTTCTTTAGATAATATTGTTATTTTTTCCTGCTACATCTTGAAAATAGTTTGAAAGTATCTAATGAGTACATTGATCAGTATATTTCCTTTTATTCTTATTACTTTGCATTGGAGTTTTCGTTTCTTAAAACGCGTGGCCTTGTTTTAGGATAACATTTTGTAAATGTTGCCTTCATCCTCTCAAAATGATTCCATGTTTGTGTACACAGAACAAATAATATGTCCTTTTTAACATGGGCTTCCTGAATCACAATTTTTAGTATAAATTATCAGCTTTTTCACCCAGTTTTTAAAACGTTTTAATTTTAAGTATTTTAAACAATAAATACTTTAATTTTACTTAAAGAAAATCCCATGAGAAATGAAATGATTGAGTCTGCAGTTAATTTAAAGGCAACATTTGCATCCTCTTATCAAATTGAAGGCAAAATATATCCACTTTAATCCTCTTTGGTTTATATTTATAGAAAATAACAGGCTAATACTAATATTTGTTTTATAAGAGTTCAATATTGTAAGAGACGTTTCTTCAAGTTTTCATCCATATTTTTTAAGATTGTTACAACACAATTTTATATCTGTCCTCTCATTTTCTCCATTTGTATCTTATCTTTGAAAACAGTTCCAGAACTTAGTTTTGAATGCTAAACTTGCATTTTTTTTTTGAAACTTTTATTAGAACTTATATATTTTGACCAAATTAATCTGAAATTCAGGAGCTCTATCAGGATGTAAAATTCAGTTTAAGATTCCCAAATTTAGATTTGTATCAATGATTCGTTTCATTACCACACAAGTTCATCTCTTTCCTTTCATCTTTTCCATTTTTTTTTAAATTTTTTTTTTAACCCTCTCTCTTTCTCTCTCTCCCTTTCCAGGACCGCCGAAATCGATGGTCAAATAAAGGAAGTAAAACGTATTAATAAAATTGTGGGTATTTAAATTGAAAACACACTACGTTCGTTTTTTTTACAAAAATTTACTTTCTTTTTTTTTATTCTTTGCTTAAAAATATCAATAAAAATAAAAAAAAATATATAAGTGTTTTACATTACAATTACACGTTGTTTTCTCTTCTTTTTCTTTTTCGCCTTCTTACGCAGTGTATTATATCTTCTAATGTGTTTAACAATAAACGCCTTAAACTCATGACCGTCGTATTTGCGCCACGATACTGTTAGTAAAATTAAAGAATTAACATAGAAAAATAATCTTAAAAATAAATTTTCATTATTGACATTATCATCATTGCTCCAAAAATGTTCACGGAAATTTTCGTAGACTGCATTTATGCATATATAAGTTAGGATGGCTATACAGCGTTGCATATCTTGCCAGGTGCCACGGGCCAACATTAATATAAGTGCCTCGTGGACATAATCGGCAAGTCAATGATCAATTAAGGGACCCCAAAACATTTTAGAAATTTTTGTCTCATCTTCGGTTACAAAGAATTGGCGGCCCAGGTGTACGAACTCTTTGAGTGACACTTGGCCGTCACCGTTAATGTCTATCACAGCAAAAGAAATGGCGGCATCCTCGTCGGACAGGCCCAAACAGCGGAAGAATAGTTTGTATTGGTCTAAATCTAAGTGGCCGCTATGGTCATAGTCAACAGCCTGTAATTAAAAACGAAAAGATAAATTAATTTTTTGTTTCTTTTATCGGATTTGTTTTGAAATTTACCTTGAACAAATAGGGCAGGAAACGTCCTACTCTTTTGTACATTTTCTCATCATTTAAACGATGATGCAGATCAGTTAGGAATTGTTCAGCTGTTACTAGATTGTAGGGGGTTATTTCACCAAATTGCTCTTCCCAGGTTTGTTTCATTACTTGCAAGAATTCATCGGATAATTCTGGTGTCAAGTGACCCAAATCGGAGAAACGTTTGTGCAATAAGGTAAAATCATCAAATGAGATCACACCATCACGATTAACATCCAAAATGCGATGTAAGGTGCGCATTTTACGGCGCCAAAATTCGGAATCACCCTGGAAATTTACAAAAAAAATATAGGGGTAAGTTAGTGTGTTTTCTACAAATTTTTGCAGGATTCTTAAAACAAAATAAATAATAAATTTAGACAAAATTCCAGCACATTTATTAAAAATTCGAAGAGCCATTGGTTTTTTGGTGGCATGAAGTTTTCTCTTTTGTTGTGTAGAGAGCCATCAAGTCTTCTCTATAAAAACAGTTCCTAACTCAGTTTTAAATTCCTAAAATCTCAGTTTTTTTATGAAACATTTGATTAGAATTTGTATTTGGAGTAAATTCATGTAAATTCTATCAGGTTTTTACTTCAGAAACAGTTAACAATACAGTTTAAGACTCTCATAATTGGATTTGCATCTTTTCTACAAATAACAGTTCTAAAACACAGTTTTGAATTTCTGAACTTGTAGTTTTTTATGAAACTTTTATTAGAATTTGAATTTGCAACAACTTTATGTTAAAGTCAGCTTTATTAGGTTTTTTCTATTAAACCAAATTTGGATTTGTTTAAATTTTCTGTAAAACTTGAGAGCCATCAAGTCTTCTCTATTAAAACCGATTCAAACTCAGTTTTAGATTCCTGAAATCCCAGTTTTTTAAAGAAACTTTTATTAGAATTTTAATTTTAACCAAATTTAGGTTAAAGTCAGGGGCTGTTCGCTGTTTTCTGCAGAAGCAGTTGCATAACTAAGTTTTACACTGCCAAACATCCAGGTTTTTCTATGAGACTATTATTCAAATTTGAATTTAGACAATAGCTATGGAGAAACAGTGATAAAACTCCCCATTTTTGTATAAATTTAAATATTTATATGCTGTTTTGTTTAATGAAATCATTTTAAAAACTAGACTTTCTTATTGATTGTTTGTTTGCCAAACAAATTTCAAACATTTTGTAAACAAATTAACCTTAAAAAGAAACTGTTGTTTAACCAATTTACATAAAAATTCTTAAAATTTCTAAAAAGCGTAAAAATGTTTTCAACAAACAAAACAAAGTAGTTTATTATTTTGGCTGAAGGCGGTTGATAGAATATTAAACATTCAATTAATATGGCAAACATGTATTGTAAATATTATTATGTATTGTTTTGTTGTTTAAATTTTTTTTTTTTGTTTAATCACGTCTCAGCCACGCTTAACGTTCTTCTTTAATTTAGATTTTAATTTGTTTAAGAATTTAGTTTCAATTAGTTTTAAATAGTTTTGGTGTAACTAACTTACCTTTTGGCTATATTTTTGTTTAACTTCTTGTCTTTTACGTTCATAATCATCATCAGAATCGGAATCACTGTCAATATCTTCCTGTTGTCTAGATAAATTTTGAACTTTTTTATTATAAATACGTGTGGCTTGGCCAGCTTGATTTTTGGTGGGATGATTGGTTTGTAAAGCTAATGGGGTAGATTTTATTAAGCCAGAATTTGTAGAAGATATAGGACGGCTGTGTGTGGAGTTCTGGAATTAAAAATAAAAATGAAATAAAAAGAAAAATTATTAATAATGTTTATTTAAATAAAATCATAAATTCGATTGTAGGTCTGTATTTTCTCTCAGGTAAATAAACCTCTTTACATTTTAAAATGTGTGTCATTTTAAGTAAACAAGTGGGCTTGTTTGAAAATCATTTGATTGTTATTTATTTGTTTGCTGTATTTTGAAACTCATTTTTTAGGCATGTTAAATGTAATGATTTGTAAATTGTAAATATAAAGTCAATATTAGCTTTTTACAAAACATTTTAATGTATAACCAAATATCAATATCATCAGCTATCAAGATCATTCAAAAACCCATGAATATAAAGAGCAAACAAATAAAAAATACAGAGTTTCCTAATCTTATGACAAACATGCTGCCAAGAAACACTAACTAAAGATTGGGTTAATGAACATTAAAAGGAAATTAAAAAAACATCAAAATTAACCTAACAGTTCCGCATGTTAAATAAGATAAAGCAATATTGAAAAAAACATTCAAGGTTGTGAATTCAATACACCGAATTCTTAAAACAAAAACAATAAGAAAATCGAAAAATTAAAACATACATATTAAAAAAAAGATGTTTAATTTGTTTTCAAAATGGTTATCTTTACAAATTATTAGGTTCAACTAAAATTATTTGCTATTAAATTGTTTTGTTTGTTTGTGTTGTTGTTTTCATTTTTTATTTCTTGTTTTGTTTGTTGCTGTTTCTTTCCCTGACAGTTCAAAGTCTCTCCTTTTTATACAAATTCCTTTTTGAATTCCTATTCTTGCTTTTGTTTATTATTGGAAATTTTTATTTTTTTGCTGTGTTGTGTTGCCAAAATCTTATGCAAATTTTATTTTATTTAATAAAATGTATTTATTTATCTATTTATTGTGGTTGTTTTTATTATAAACTGTATTTTAGTCTGCACGTTTTTATTTATTTTTTTTTGCTCCCCCTTAAAAAAAAACTCTTTTATATAACAAAAAAATCGCTATTTAAAATAATTTCTGCCTAAAACTTGTTTCTTAACATGACAAAAACAATATTTAAAGCGTGTTTTATATTTATTATTAAACACTAAATCAAACAATAACAAAAATATGTATTCAAATATAACCTTATCAAAAAATAAAACAATTAACTAAAAGAAGTCAATATTTTAACATAAATTAAACATTTCGTTCCACCACAAACAAAACAAACGGAGCAAAGACAGACTTTCTCAACCGGCCTTTTAATGAAATTAAATAAACTGCGCATTAAATTTTATAAAATTATAATAAGAACACATGTTAAAAACATGATTTAAAATTGATTTAAATTTAAATGGTTTGGACTAATTTTGAAATATTTTGTTTACCGTCTACCGGCATTTCGTTTTTGTACCAGCAATTATTGCAATTGTTCTACTCTTTAGAAAAATATTATTTAATCTAAATTACTTTTTCAACATTTTATTCAAATTTATTAAACATTTTTCCCAGTATTTCTTTAATTTTCAATATTACTAAACAAAACCAAAAGATTTCTAGCATTTTCTAGCCTTATGTTTTATTTTGTAAGATATCAAACATTTTTTTAAATTTTTTCTTAAAATTTTAGAATTTATAGAATTTAACCGCTATTTACAGAAAAGTTTTCAACGTTTTTGTAGCTAAGAATTTTGCCATTGTTTGATCCTTTAGAAATATTACGAAAATATTTATTTAATCTAAATTTTGTACTTTTTTTTCAACATTTTGTTCAAAATTATTAAACTTTTTTCCCAGTATTTCTTTAAATTTGATAGAACTTTCAATATTACTGAACAAATCCAAAAAATTTCAATAATTTTCTAGCCATACCTATTACTTATGATTTATTTTGTAAGATAGGAAACATTTTTAAATTTTTTCCTTAATTTTCCCACTATTTCCTGGATTTTAATAAAATTTTCAATGTAAATTACAGAAAAGTTTTCAATGTCTAGCCATTTTTGTAGAAAAATATTTTGCAATTGTTTTATCCTTTAGAAATATTATGAAATTATTTAATCTGTATTTTGTACTTTTTTTTCAAAATTTTGTTGAAAAAATATTGAACTTTTTCCCGGTATTTCTTAAGTTTGTATAGGATTTTCAAGTTTGCTGCAAAAAACCAAAAGATTTCAAAAAATTTCCAGCTATTCCCTTATTTTGTAGGATGTAAGGGAATATTTTTAAAATATTTTCTTAACGTCAACCTTTTATAAAATATTCCCACTATTTCCTGTATTTTAATAAAATTTTCAATGTAAATTACAGAAAATATTTAAAAGTCTAGCCATTTAAGTAAGAGCAATTATTTAATCTGTATGTTGTACCTTTTTACAACATTTTGTTAAAAAATTTCGAACTTTTTTCCCAGTATTTCTTATATTTTGAATAATATTGAATTGACTATTTCCCAGTATTTCTTTAATTTGAGCAAAATTAACAAATTTACTAAACCAAAACAAAATATTTCAGTAGTTTTCTAGCTTCACATTTAGCTTTTGTTATTTGTGTTTTATTGAAAATATTTCAAATTGCAACATCGTGAAAGGTTAACAACACTTTCGTTTGCAAAAATGTCACCCTAAAAATTTAAAAAAACTTTAACTGGTTTGCCCTCAATTATATAATTTTTATTATGCCAAATTATTGTTTTTTGTTATAATAAATTTTGCATTTGCTAAATTTATACAATAAATTTAAAATTTATTGAGAAATATTAAATAAACAACCAGTATTTAATTAAAACATGAAAATATTAGAAAATATTAATAATGTGTTTTGGAAACAATTAAAACATTTTATTAAGTTTTATATTAAAAATATTGCAAAGAAAAAGATCAATGTACATATTATTGAGGTTTTAATAAAAATCAAAAATCAAATATCAATGTTTTGTGTTGAAACAAAACTTTTTATTACATTTAAACTCAAAATATTGAAAACAAATACCTATTTTGCTTTAAAAAAGTATAAATCCTGCAGTTTTAAAGGAGTTTGAAGAAAATTCTCTAAAATTTAATAAAAATCATTAGGAAATATATAAATCCAGTTAAAATTAAGTTTGAATAAAAAATTATAAAAACATTCATATAATAATTAATTCCTTTAATTGTTTCCTTATCAGTATTTAAAAAAATTAAAATCCTTTTTTATTTAAACAAAATTATTGAAAATTAATTATTTATTAATTTAATTTAGATTGTTTTGAAAGTAGTTTTGTTAAATTCAATATTTATTATTTAATCTTCATTTTGGGTTAAAGAATCAAATGAAAACAACATAGGTATTAAATAATAATTTATTAATTTAAGAAAACAAAACAATGAAGATATAAAATAAAGCAAAATTTCATCATTAATTTTAACATTGACCCAGTCATTTACCTTACCTTAATACTGATTAATTAACATAATTTCTTATGCCAAATGAAAACAAATTAAAAGTTGAAAGTTCTAAATAATTTCAAGGTAATTCATTTAAAAAAATCAAAAAAGGAATAATTAATAATTTAGATTAAAAAATAAAACGTTTACCATTAAAATCTATTTTGAAAACAAACAATAACTTTTTGAAAACAAACAATAACAAATTTTGAAACATTGGGTTATCAAAACATGAAACCTTTTACGATTAAAATTTATTGAGGTCATTTAAATTTTAGCGCTACCATGTTGGCCTAGGTTCAAACTGAGAGAATCAGAGAAACAAATAGATTAAAACCTATTGTATTCTTTCGAATATTCTTTAAATGTATGTAAGTATTTATGTATTATAATCAATGTTAATTAAACTTACATTAATATCAATATCCACAAAACCATTTAGAACCGTAACAGCACCGACAGCCATATTGCGTTCCAGTAGCTCTCGGGAAGTACGCAATAAACCACGACTGATCAGTGAAAATGCCATGATGATGATGTGTTGTTGTTGTTACTTTTGAAAGGACAATGTTTTACAAATACAAAACAACAATTTAAGGTGGGGTCAAATATTTTTTTTTTTAACTTTCAATTTATTTTTTTATTTTTAATTAAAAATTTTGAATAAAAACTCGTTTACAATTAATGAAAACTTAATTTTCCTTTATGGTCTTTTTTTAACACTTTCTCTTTTTCTCAATTTGTTGTTATTATCACTCTCTTTGTGAGTTTTCTGTAATTGCATTTGATCAACAGGATTTTTTTTCAGTTTATTTATGTATTTTGTTTTAATACGAGGGGGGGTTTTTTATTTATTTATTTCCAGCGTTACACGTCTGTTTGCTACAACGTTCGAATATGTTTTGATTTTGAGATTGTAACGTTGTATACCATGAAAACATATTGAGCATTTAAAGCTGAACCGTCCTCAACATATAAAACAACAATAAAACCTTATAAAAAAAAGCAGCGGCAGCAGCCTGAGCATATACAAACATACGTATATTTACTAAAAGTTTCATGCAGTGTACATACTAAATTCATACAAACATACAAATATGTAAACACACTCGCACACAAAAGTACACACACAGGCGTACGTGCCGTATAAACAATAGCCGTTGTTTTGAGATCACAGCAAGTTGAATGATAAAAGTAAAAATAAAAAAAATTAAAGAACGAAATACAACAAAACAACAACAAAAACCGGCAACACAAAAACAACAAAGAGAAGAAGCATTCATAAAGAAATGTAAACTGAAAGAACCAGACTGGAGGCATCAAAAGAGAAAAACAAACAAAAAAACGAGACCAATTTACATTGTAAACCAGTGATATATGTAACCAGAGTGAAGGCGCGGTGTTGTTAACATAAGGTGAGTACAAAAACACGCTAATATTTTTAAATAATATTGAACTCAAATATCGAATCCATTTGTCAGTTATCGCTACTGGAATTTTTTCGTCTGACCTTCTGTCTGTTGAAATAAACTTTCCTTGGGGCACTGCTACACGTTCAATATATATTGACCGCGATCCAATATCACGATATTTATTGAACGTGTAGCATGTAGTATTGATGGATCGCGATCCAAATCGCAGAATAACCTAATTTTGCGTGATCCATTACAATGGATCGCGATCCAAATATCACAATATATATTGAACGTGTAGCAGTACCCTTACACTCAATATAACTGTCTACATGATTCATACATCAATATATACGCCATTGTCCCGGTTCAGTTGCTATTTAAAATCAAGAAAATCTGCCCACATATGGCTGAGATATAAGCAAGAAACCAAGACTACCTCCAAAAAAAATTGTTTAACCAACAAATATTTTCAATCTTGATCTTAAAGAATACTTTGGTGAAGAGGATATAAGATTCGCCACAGACGAATATTGTTCTCTTACTTGATTTTAGAATCGAGTTCGCTAGAAAGCCTAGCATTGCTACCGGTATCTCGCGAATTATGCTAGTAATTTTGGCTTCCAAGTCTTGAATGGTATCTCGTTTATCGAAGTCAGTTATTGAATGTTGTAAAACTTTATCGTAAAGCAAACCGGTAGGTTGTTTTCTACATTGCAATGCGATTTGAATATTTAATTTAACGATATCGATATATTTTTTTTTGGAACGTTCATTGCGAAGGTTTAAATATTTTGCTCAACTTTTGGAGTAGAATAGACAAACGATTTAAAATTCCTAGCTCGCTATTTCCGATATCAGGTGTGATTTTAATGGAACCTGGTATCGTTATATAATAAAGTTTTTAACAAGAATGCTTAAGGATAAAATCAAAGAAGGGGTTTTCTCAGACCAGGAGGTTTATTGTGTTATTCGATTCGGTAGAAAACATTTTCGATTTTCGAATAATAATGTTCTTGTCGAATTGTCACCAAATATTTAAGCTGCAGGATGATAATAATTCCTGGTTATATTAAAAGATGACCACACACAATTACATCTGCGTCTGTTTGAACTTTATAAAGTTCTCAAGTTCTCTTGATCTCTAGTGAGACCCCAGTGAGAGAGATTGTCCGTTGCAGTAAGCTTCCATTTTAGTGCTGATTGTTCATCCTCTTAGACTGTTCCACATTCTCGAAGTCTTCCAGTTTAAATGGAATACAGTAAGCCTTTATTGCCTTTATTGAATGGGATCTGCCTTAGATATTTTTGGAAAAGTGTATATGTTCTGTGTCCTTATACAAATCTAAGACGATCTAGCTATGTCGTACCATGTAGGCTTAACATGTAAATTTTAGGGATTGAAAACTCGCAAAATCGGTAGAACCAGAATTATAGACCAAAATGTTGTCTGTCACAAATTTTGGTCCATAATTCTGGTTCTAATGAACCGATTTTGCGAATATCCTAAAAAAGTTGATATTTTTCAAAACTTGTTTGCATTTTTCTTTAAATGCAACCGAGTGAACAGCGAGAACAAATGCCTAAAATATTCGATGTGTCGGGTAATTGGGTTAAAGTTAAGAGATTATCAGTTCAATAAAATCACTAAATCGGTGTTAAATTGTTGGGATATAATAAATATCAAAATGTTTGCCACAAAAAACGCTAAATTGTCATTATCACTATGTTGTAAATAATTTTTTTTTTTTATTCAAAAGTATTATAGTTTTTTATTTATTTCATGTCAAATAGATATCTTTAAAATATTGTTGAAAATATCATTAAATATGGGTCACATACCATTAATTGTATGTACGGGGGGGTTGTATTTTGTAAATATTTACAAAATTCATCAAATATTACAAGAAAATACATATAACACATGTTCTAGAACATCTCTCTCTATCTCTTTACATGTCTCTCTTTTAGCTTTTTTCATTAAATTCCATTTACATCAACTGGAAATTCTAGTAAATACTAAAAGAAGCATTATTAGAAAAACTTGTTATTATGTAATTTTATAGTTGTTGTTGTTTTATTGTATGTTTTTCCTTTTGTTTAAACTTTGTTTTCTTATAAAAAAAAAATGTTTTTTCTGGTAATTTATGGCTGCTAAATACTTTTTCGCTTTTTGGACTTTATTGGAAGTTTCTTTTTCAGTGTGGTGTGTTGGTGTTGGCTTGTAATTTTGTTCATGTTTATTATTATTATGATTGTTGTTGCTGTTTTAATTTGGTTTCACATGAATGCTTTTATTTGTTTTTGTTGTTTTGCAGAGAAAGAGAGAGAGAGAAAGGCCGAGTGTCAATAAACTGCAGTCATGATTGTATGCATTTTATTTAGGGTATTAGTTCATATTACGATTTCTTCGTTATTTTTCTTTATAATTAATTTAAGCTGGGCTTAAAAATAATCTTGTTTCGAAATTATTTCAAGAGTTATTGTGTGACATTGTTGAAAAATAAAATTGAATAGGTAGGTAGCTATCAAATTTCGAAAACCAAAAATTGTTCTCTCCTTTTTCATTCACTAAAATTCTTATTTTAAAAGGCTTTGTCTTACACATTTCTTTCCAACAATTAAATTTTTCCAAAAAAAATTTTGATTTCCTTTTAAACCACTTTCCAAAAACTTCCTTATTTTAGCTCAACAGGTGATTGTTTGTTTAATATTTCTACATTTACCTGCTTTTGAATAATATTCCCTGCTTATTGCTTTGAATGTTAATGTTAACATTTATGTCTTAACATTACCAAAGAAGAAGAAATGTTTTCACGTGATTCACTCATGCCACATTATAAAAAAAAAACTAAAAACAAACTCCCATTTGTATCTACGTATTAATGTTGCTAATGTTTAATACATACAAAATTATATTTTCATAAATTTACAACGCAATTTCTTTTCTTAACACATTTTATAAGGGTTAGTTTTGCGTTTTGAAAAAATGTCTAAAGTCTAGTCTACAGTTTTAGGGGTGTACGTGCTAAAATCAACGATTTCCTTACAAACATTGACTATTTTTTCGCCATAGTTTAATAATAATAAACTAAATAATAAAAACATGTTTGAACTCAATTCCAACTAACTGAAATAATGTTCTTAGATTATCTTTTATTATTAATTTAGGTTTTTTTTTTGTGGACGCACAAAATAAATTAATTTGTACATTTAGAAAAAAATCTAAATTTTTTTCCTTATCAAAACGTTTTCAAATTGTAATGTATGAAGAAATTAAATTTGAAATTCTTTCAACATAATTATTTTCATAATTGTTGATTTATTTATGAGGGTTTGTTGCTTTACTATTTGTTTAAGATTTAAAAACCACAAGAGTTGTAAGAAATTTCAGATTTTATCAGTTAAAAATAGTATAAGATTACACGTGATAATGGTGTATATAGTATATCAAGTGCTGTCATGTTTGTGTAACAAATAACGAGCCTTTCTTTTTGGGGGAGTGATTTGAAATTATATATAATAGGTGTTTATTTAGAGTACGATGTAATTAGAACTATTAATTAAATTTTGAAAATAGAAAACAAACTAAAAATGTATTCTTTATTATGGTATTGAGAAAAACAATGGAAAATTAGGTTTAATTTTTACAATAATTATCTACTCCCTTTTGGTATCTTGTTAGATATCCCTTGTTGTTTATTACTGCTTCAAAGCAACGATGTATGGAACCAATAAAGTATTCAATTGCCTCCTTTCAAATATTTTGTTATTCCCTTTATAACCCTTCTGATAATGCTTGTTTCGTGAAATAATTTTGAGGCCTTATTGTGCAATTAGAACGTTAGAAGTGTGTTTGGGATTATTGTCGTACCAAACTAGGGGCATATTTTTCACAGCGAATGGATATATAAGATCATTTAAAATGAGTGTGGAGGACTATTTAACCATTCATTGATATCGATGTTTCGATGCAAATCCGAAATGTCCAATTTTTCATGACTCTGGCGCATAAATCAGGTTAAATTAGACCGATGACATGGGATATATTGAAACCTCATTTCGTTGGTGAATTGCTCGCCGTTGACGGTGATGGCCTGGTCAAGTCATTCTCAAAGAAATATAGGGCTTCATCGGCCAGCCCAAAATCTACACCAAATAGTGAGTTTTTCTTAAACCATTGGACACTCTTTGATCAATTCGACAATTTTGTTTATTGACGTACAAATTCATCCAGGAGTGGGTATCATCTCTGAATATTTTTTGAAAACATAATTCCGAAACTAAACTTGTTTCAAATTTAACAGCATACACTTTAGATTTAGATTTCAAAGAGTATAGATTCTTCCTTTTGTTATTATATCATTTTCGCACATTGAATTTTTAATAAGTTGAACAATTCAAAGTAAATAGAGAGATTTGAAAATAAAATTTTGAAATCAAACTTAATTTAAATTCTACAATAAGCATACATTATAGATCTGAAAGAGTATTTATTAATTCTTCTTTTTGTTATTATACATTTTCGCACATTGAATCATAAAATTCTTAAATTTTTATTGATTATTTGCAACAAAAGCTCACAGAAAATTAGCAACTTTTATAATTCAGTTTAATATAATTAAACAATATCCGCACAAATTTAAATATAAATAAATGCACATTTGTTTAGCATATGAGCTTATTTGCACGTAGTCTCCAAAACCAAGGTATGGGGTTCCAACGCAATCACTTTAATATTCTCTCTTTCACTCTCTCAATGCGTTGTCAGTTTTCCATGATCTTTTGGGGAAATATAAATAATACCGGCATTGTATTCATAAAAAACTAAAATGAAATGATTTAAAAAGCTGATTTTGTTACGCCTCATTTTACAATTGTGACAACGTGTATTCATATCTTTATATAAATGCACGTTCCTCCATTCTGGGTACAGGCTGGCTGACACCAATGACGGTCATTAATCCAGTCTCACACACACGATTTTCTTGCCTGCTGGTTGGGTTTACTGCTGCTGATCATGATCGTGATGATGTGTGCAGTAGGCAGCTAGTAAGTGAGTTACACTCTTGGGAGCATAAACCACTTAACAGTAAGAGAACAACAATTTTGAAATGTTTATTTAAAATGCATTAGTTCAAAGTCTGTTTTTAATGACTTTTCAAGTATATTCTTTAATTGTTTCTTTTTTATATTTACACTACACAAAAAAAAAAGAAATATAATACTTTAATGGTTGCAAGATCAATACGAAAAATTGATTTTTAATTTCTGTCAAGTGTAAAGAAATAGAATATTAAAAAGAAACTATTTAATGGCATTCTTAAAATTTTAATGATCTTGATACAAGAATTTTCTTTAAATTTTTCTTAATAATTCCTTAAAATACCATAAAAATAGTTTTCGTTATTGATAAATTTATGGAAATTTTTTGAAGCATAAGAATTTTTATCTATCATAATTTAAAAATTGGCAAAATTATTGAAAACTTTCCATGATTATGTAGTATTTGTTTATACAATTATTTGCCCAACAAAAATTAAAGGTAAAGTGGCAGTGTTAGTTATCACTTTGATGTGTAATTATTTACAATGACCTTAAAGTAATTAAATATTTAATAATATTTATACTAAAATTCTGAATTGGCGGAAAAAATGTAAATGAAATAGTACCTATAATAGGAATAAAACGAATAGAAAATACTGTACTTTGATGTACAATTTGTGTGAAGAAATCACAAAAAAATTGTATAAAAATGGAATGTACCTATTTATAAATTTAAATGTTTAACCTCTGCTTACATACATTTGGCAATGTTTTAAAAATAAAATAAACCCCAAATTTATGTAATTTTAAGAAATAATACCTCATTTTATGATTATTCTATACATAACCTCAATTTGTTACCTCAAAATAGGTACAAACTCTAAAAACATAACCACCATTTTCTTCTGTGTGTAGGGTACTCAGTGTTTGTTTGATATGTAACTAAGTAGGCATGTGATGTTTACAATAAAGTTCTTAAATGCTCCTACAAGTGATGATAAAGTATCAAAAATAAAACAAAAACAATAAAAGTTCTCTTCTTCATACCCACGTTGTAAAAGAAGAAACAAAACAAAAACATAACAAGACTGACTGACAGACTGGTTGACCTTCCAATTGCAACAACAACAAAAACACTAAATAATAATACAAATAAAACTAAATACTCGTTCAAATTAAATAGTAAACAAAATAAGACATTTTTGTTTGTTTACCACTTTGCTTATACAAAAATAATAATATAAGATTGATTAGGAAATTTATTAAAACAAAAAATACAAACAATAACAACAACAACCAAATAAACTAGAACACCAATTGTTGCTATATTTTCTAGCCCTTCCTTTTCCTCATTAAAAAAAGACGAAGAAGAAACGCCGAATACCATTCATACCTTCGTTTATTTTTGATTATATATTTTGATGTAATCGTGCATAAACGAATTCAAAACTAAAACAAACTTCTCGCACACATACTGACGGACATACATATTTATTTATGTTTTCAATTAAATTCTAAATTAAAAATATAAACATTAAAGTGTGGCGGGCGCTGTTATAAAACAAGACGTTTTTAAAGTATGTTGAGTGACTGACTAGACGACTTTACTCACGTTTACCTTCTGATGATCAGTTGGTATTTGTGTTTACAAATAGGTTCTATAAATAATTTTTAATAAGTTTAGTAATTTATTTTGGTCTCATGTCATCCATCCACTATGCAATATTTGTTTAATAAATAAAGTTGTTGTTGTTTTCTTTTGTAATAAAAGAAGTAAACACAAGAAATTGTAATAGATCTTGAAGGGGAATTCATATTTTTCAAAAAGTTCTAGACCAAGGCGAACAAAACTAAAATATAGTGTAAGGTTTCCTCACTATGCTTAGTGAGCAAATGTGCTATGTTATGAAAATTTCGAGTTACTTCTTCAATACCGTTTCATATAACTGAAATTGCCGTTACCAATATAATCGTAAATACCGTTACCGATATTCTATAAATAATTTAAATTATTGCTAATAACTTGGCCAATAAGCGTTTAATCAGGAAAAGGAGCTCTATCTGTGATCACTCATATTTCTGACAAAAAATCGATTTTTTTATATAAAAAATCAAAATATCTAAATTCGCTAATAACTTGGCCAATAAGCGTTTAATCAAGAAAAGCAGCTCGATCTGTGATCACTCATATTTCAGACTTAGGTTTTTGACAACTGACTTAGGTTCTTTGTGTCTCAGTAACGCTGCTATGTATATTTTATTCTATGACCATGTGAATAAAATTATCATCTGTCGGGTCAGCTAATTAATTCATAAAATGTTTATATAGCATTTATTATAACCAAAGCGATCTATTCACACTCAACGAGAGTAAAATTAAACAAAAATAATACATATATTAAAATAAAAATAATATACTTGCTGACATAATACTTCATGATCAAGATAAATAATGATGGATGAAATCTTAAAAAAACATAATAATATGGGAATTACACTTTTCTTGTGTTTAAAATCATTTGTGTTGTTTAAATACTCTTACGACTCATATTAAATATTAAAGTTCAATAACTTATTTTGTTTTGTATATAAAATATAGTACATTACAAGGAAGTAATTAGTTTTGTTTTTAATATCAAACATATTATTAATACTTTTTTTGTTTGTAAACATTTCTTAATTGACGTCACTATATTATAAGGTGTCTTAGATATTTTTCGCTTCCTAAATAAAAGTACTACTAACACTTTTTTTTAATAAAACTGCGTCTTTTTCTTAACACCATACAAAGGGTTTACAAGATAAGTGTGTAGTGTATTTAAAAAAAAATTGACACGTGTGAAGAATTTTTAAATCTAAAACTTCTTAGTTCATATTGCTTGTGGTTTATGCTATATTTTAAATTCAATGGTTTGTTGCTTTAACTTTGCATAAATTAAAATTTGAATAATAAATAGGGCCTAAATAAGTTGTAATATACAAATGTATATGTAAATATGTTTTGAATATTTATTTAAATATGGCAGTTATGTTTTCCAAAGAGGGAAAATTTGTTTAACATTCCACGCTTTTATTAAGCTGTTTTTTTTACTGATAGTTTTAAAAATATGTTGTTTTTTTAATATTGCCTTAAAGAAAATGTTTGTTAGCATCGATAAAATAAATCGCTAATCGACTATTGAAAAACTAATTCCCATTGTACCAAGCTGCAAGATTTCGACCTGCAGCATGTGTAAAATTTGAATGGATTAAGATATCGTAAAAAAATTTGGAACTTATATAAATCGAAAGTTCTTTTAATCAATGTATTGATAACTTTAGCAATTATTACCTCTATTTAAATAATGAAATTCCTACAAAGGTGTAGAAATTTTCCAACAATTTAGTTTCGTTCATAAAAGAGGCCATGTTGTTGTTGTTTACCGTGTGATATCTTATTAACTTTTGGTATATTTAAAGTATATAATAGGGCCTTTCAAAAATAGTATTTTTTTATAATTAGGCTTTTAAAATTTTTTAGGTTAATCTGAAATTATTCTTTAAAATTGGCAAAGTTGGGGAGGGGGCCTATTCCCTTAAATCAGCCAATTTTATTTTACACACATTTACGAAAAGTACATAACAAATGTGCGATAGAAATAATTTGAACACCTTTTCGGGAAAAAAAACATAAAAATATGCACTATTTAGTTGTGCCGAATTTGAATTTATAAATTTTGTAGGCGAACAACTTAGGAGGCCACCCAATAGTCGCCATTACAAATACCAACCCATACGAATCTAGTCAAAAAACCTCAGCATTAACTATGTGAAAAATGTCCAATCTTTCACGAGCTACCGAATTATTACCAAAAGAAAGGTTCTAAACCACTGTACAACAGTAGAGCTGTTAACAACAAAAACACCAAACAAATTAAACAAACAATTGCATAAATATATTATAAATCATATTTCTTTTAAAACCTCTTTTTATTCGTTAAGTATCTCATTTTATTCGACTACCAATTTTGTTTATTATTTTTCACTACTTTACTACTATGAAAATGCAACTCTGCCATACATCTGATAAGAACTGTCAACAACAGCTGACATTTGTTGTCTTTTCTTTTAATTGGAAAACAAAACAGAAAAAGAAAAACAAAAATAAAACTTTTGTTACTTTGTACTTTTTTGATTGTTTATTTTTGTGCCGATTATGATTAAAAAAATATGAATAATTTCAATTTTGATTTGGACAATACAGTAGATGAAGATTTCTTTGGCTCCTTAAAGGGGTAAGTAACAATATGTTACATTTGGAAACAATTTAAAGTAGATTAAACATTTGCAGAAGCAAATCTTCAAAACTGCAACAGCTATTCGGTGGAGATGCCTTATCTTCCGATGATAAGCAACAATCTTTAAAATATAAACGTCCCAAAGCTAATGATTTAACAAACAAAGAAGTTAATGATGTAGCTTCAAAATCAAATGCCACCAGTATTACATTAATGGCCAAAGTGGTTACGGCCTATAGACAAGGTGAAATGCAGGGTAAAGTGGGCCTGGCTTTAATACAAAATCCCGATAATAGCTACAATATAATAATGTATAAGACTAAAGTTTATATATTGGCCACTTTGAAATTGCAAACTGGACAGGATTTGCTTTATAAACAAACAAAATATTGGCAATTTTATGATGAAGAGTCGATATATTGGAGTTTTAGCTTTGATACGGTAACCGACGAAGAAGAATTTGTAGATAAACTTAATGATAAAAATATAACCTATAAAGAGAGCCAGGAAAAGGCAAATGTAACAGACAATATTTTAGAATTACCAAAATTAAATACTGAAACTGAAGATATTGTTATTGAAGAAGATTTTACTAAACAAATTCCGGCTGTAGCAACAAAAGAATCAAAAAATTCTTTAATAAAACGTATGGCCAAAATGGGTAGACCTTTGCCTACTCTATCATCCTCTAACCAGCAAACCACTACGGATTTTAGTGATTCTTCAGATACAGAAGTTATTAAAACACCTTTGGCCTCCTTACAAAAGCCCAGCATAACACCTAGAAGTAATAAAGTTGCCAACATTAAAACAAATCACCAGTTGGTAACCTCAATGGCGGCTTATAACACAGCAGCCACTACTTCTACAGCAGTTTATCCGGTAAATCCTATGGAATCCCAGTATATGCAAATGCTACTAACGGAGCAAAGAACCCAGGGCTCGGAATTACGCATGAATATGAATAAATTGGAAAATAAAATAGAAAAAGTTTTAGATAAACTAGAACTTTATGACAGACCAGAAGGCAAACAAAGACCAGAAAAGGATGATGAAATATTGGAGTTGGAAGAAAAACTATTAATGCTCAAAAAGGAAAACAGAAAGTTAAAACAAACTATACAAGAAAGATCTTGTAAGGAATCGGAAGAAAATAAAATACAAGATATAGTTTATGAGTTTAAGGAAGATTTAAAGCATTTTAATATAGACTATAAACAGGATTTGAAATATATACTAAAAGATCTACAGGATAAACTTAGAGAAAATCAGAAAATAACACAAGAAACACAAAAGCAATTGGAAGCCAATGAAATAAAACTTAGAGAAGAGCAAAAGGAATTGGTTTTAAAGACCAGCCATAATATTGAAATACAAAACGAAATTAGCTTATTAAAAGAGCAACAAAATGATTTTAAATTTAAACTAAATGAAAAGGACACAGAAGTTGTAAAACTGAAACAAGAATTACTAGATTTACAAAGTAAATTGCAGGAGAAATGTGTAGAAAGTATAAAAACTCCTGACGATGCAGTAATAAAATCAATCATGAATAATTTATATGTGGATATAGCCGATAAATTAGATAATTCCAATTTACCACAAACCGAACAAGTTTTAGCATTGATAGCTGCTTCCATTAGGCAACAAACTTTAAAATCATTGCAAAAAAGTAAGCCTTAAGTATACAAAATGAAAGTATAAATATTTGTGCGTTTCGAGGCAAAAGAATTAAGGGGATTTGAACAAAAGTATTTCATTATTATATTACTATTTTTTACAACACATGTGTAAATTAGTTTATATACTAAAAAAGTTTATCTTAAAAATGTAACTTTATATTTCAAGCAAATAAATAAATTGCTATTAAATTGAACTAGTATATGTTTTTAATCTAGAAAAATAAAACTAAACACAATTTGAATTGAATATTTAATATATTTATTGCTTATTTTAAATAGAGAGAAATTATTATACCTAAAATACAATAAAATAAAAAAGTTTATTCAAACATAAACGATTATTCAGTTACAGTATTAAATTATTAGATAACTGCCATATTTTACAGAAAAAAAATCTGTTTTTAATCTCTTTACAATATGAAACAAATACGCTAAATAATGCAATTACAATGGAAATTTAACTTCTGTATTGAATTTCTTTACTATAGAGCACTATGTAAGTTAGAATTTAAGTAAAAAGTAGAGTTGTTTTATTTTAATATACTGTTATAAAAATGTTTCTACTACACTGTTATACTATTATATTTAATATACTACTATTTTGTTTGTGTGGGGGATCTTTAATATCAAGGAACAAAATTTGTCATGTGTTAATCTAGTCACCTATGGAAAATCGGTTTACAAAATGTTTGTTTATGGTCAATTTGGTGGGTAAGTAAATTCGGAAACTGTGATATAGGATTTTTGCTACTTTTAGGACCTTTTGAACATTACAAAGGAAAACATATTTTCATTTGTGTTATTAAATTAGGATTTTTCTTTAATTACAACTAAAATGATTGAAGACTTGTTTTAATTTTTTTTTTGCAAACTGCTATACAAAAAGAAAATGTATGCTGTTTCTTATTTTTCATTCTTTTTTACCTGATATAAAATGTTTGAGAACTTTTCAATATAATTCCTTAAACAAAAGACTCCTGTTCTGGCTGACAACTTCATATTCTAAAAAAAACAATATTTGCTATTCCACGTGTCTTTAATCAAGCCGAAGAAGAATCATCTTCTGAATCGGAGGTGGTATCGCTTGTCTTATAACGTCTGCGCTTTACTTTAGATTTCTTGCGTCTCATTACCGGAGTATCTGAGGCTTTACGCTTGTACTTGCCCTTCTTGCGTACCTTGCGTCCCGTTTCATCTGACTCGCTAGTGGAAGACTCTTCATTATCGCTAGAGTCTGATTCGGTGGAATCATCGGTGGAGGAAGACGAGGTTAGGGAAGAGGTTGATGAAGACGATGAGGATTCTGTTGATGAACGTTTCTTGTGTTTTTTGGATTTTCCATGTTTTTTCTTATGGCTTTTCTTGCGTTTGGATTTTTTCTTCTTCGATTTCTTCTTTTTAGTAGACTTTGAAGACTTTTTGTGTTTGCTGAGTAGTTCTGCTTCCTTTTCTTTCAACTCTTTCATGCGCAATTCAGTCAAAGGTGTCAAGTAGTCTAGTTCAGAATCAGAACTAGTGCTTTCCACATCCAATAAAATTTCCTTATTTGGATCGACCTGTGAAAAAATCATAAGAAATGTAATTTAAATTTGTGGAAATCTTTAAGTAAACTAGTTTTTTTTACCTTGAGAAAGTTTCTACATTGAAATGTTAGATGCCCGGCATAACCACATTTTTTACAAGCTGCCCTAGCCGACTCCTTATTGGGATTTGTTAAAGGGAAACTCATCTCACTGACAAGAGCTCCTGCTGCCCCTTCAAATTTTCTAAACAATAGTGTTTCTGGTCGTTATTATTAAATTAAGTTTCCGTGTAAATTTTCAATAAAAGTTTAGCTTCAAATAAACAAATATGTAGTACTAAATAGCAAAAGAAGAAAACAACTACAACAAACAGCTGATAAGCCATTCAATATTTCTCTCATCATCACACTTTCTCTTTAAAAGCTGCCACTGGGTTTATCTTTCTTAGTAGATATGGCAACTTGGCTGTTCAATGAGTTTTAAACAGGTATGAAAAAGTTGATACTATTGTAGTTTTTATGATACTATTTTACTTTGAAAAGTACCATAAGGTTATACTATAACTTGAATTTAAAAAATAAGCAATTATGTGCAGAAATATGAAATAATTAACTGTCAATGCCCAAAAATTATACAACAGAATTCCCAGCTGATATGGCTAAATTATACTACTAATTAAATAGTTAAAGTTTTAAATTTATAATCATTTATGATCTGTAAAGTAGAATATTTTCATCTCGTAATAAATGAAGAGTGATAGAAAAATATGAACCTGTTTGATATTTTTCAATTGTTGATAGAAATGCTAGTTTCGGTATAAATATATTTTCTATACAAAATTTTGTATTTAAATGAGTTTTCTATAGAAAATTTGTGTTTAACAGTATTTTCTATAGAAAATGTAGTATATAATAGAGTTTTTTAATGAAAATAATTAAAAATTATAATTTTAGTACTCTGAGGTAGAAAAAAGTACTATGTACTTGAATATAATTATTATATAAAACAATAATTAGTTTTTCCATCTCTGGCTTCAATGAAAACAGTTAAAAAAGATAAGTAGAAGAAGAGTATCTGACAAATTTTCTGTCAAGTACGTCATCAATTTCATTGTAGTTGAAGTCAAGTGAAAATATTGCAGAAAAAATATATATTGCAGAAAATTTTGCAAAAATCAACTATTTTTATAAAGAAATCTATATAAATAAACAAATATTTTCTATATTCAAGTAGTTAGTAACAATAATTAAACAATACGTTCAAATTTAAAGCAAAATATTTGATATTTTCTTGAAATATCAACAAAGAAAAAAATTGTGTTTTCAATTTTTGCTTAAAGTGTTTGTGTGAGTGTGTGAGAAAGAAAAAAATCTTTTCATTATTTTTTTTTTTTGTGACCCTTATCTTATTTTGCTCGTATGCTATCTTCAAGTTCTCCCATTACTTTAGCGGGGAGTCTAAATAGCACAACATCAGCAGCCATGCAGCAGCAATCGAATGCTTTTTCCGCTTATGGCGATAAAGCCCAAATGGGTTTGGACATTGAATATGGCACAGATCCGGCTAGCGGGGCCATATTTAAGTATGAAGGCCGCAAACACGATGACTTGAAACAAATGTTGGATAGCAACAAAGATGGTTTGAAATTAGAGGCCATGAAACGTATAATTGGCATGATAGCCAGAGGCCGTGATGCTGGTGATCTGTTTCCTGCAGTGGTCAAGAATGTAGTTTCGAAAAATATAGAAGTCAAGAAATTGGTTTACGTATATTTGGTGCGTTATGCGGAGGAACAACAAGATTTGGCCTTGCTATCCATTTCCACATTCCAAAGGGCTCTCAAGGATCCCAATCAATTAATAAGAGCCTCAGCTTTAAGGGTATTGTCTTCTGTAAGGGTGGCCATGATAGTGCCTATAGTAATGTTGGCCATACGGGACAGTGCCTCAGATATGAGTCCCTATGTGCGCAAGACAGCAGCACATGCCATACCCAAGCTGTATTCAATAGATCCGGAACAAAAGGACGAGTTGGTAACAGTTATAGAAAAATTGCTCTCTGATCGCACCACCTTGGTAGTGGGTTCCGCAGTAATGGCGTTTGAGGAGGTGTGTAAAAAAACTCAATACATTTTTTCTTGTTTGTTTAATTTTATTTAAAAAAAAAATAATTTAGGTTTGCCCCGAACGTGTTGACTTGATCCACAAAAACTATCGTAAACTTTGCAACCTTTTGGTGGATGTAGATGAATGGGGTCAGGTGATTATTATCAATATGTTGACGCGTTACGCACGTACACAATTTGTTGATCCAAATGCCGACGAGCCAACTGACGATGACAACGCACAAAGTTCCGAAGAAAACAAAAAGTTTTACGATGAAGATTCGGATGAAAGCGATTCGAATGCCAGCGATGATGATGATGGCAATAAAAAGTCCAAACATAATCAAAACAGTAAAAAACAGTCTTCAACTTCATCACCCTCATCTAGCTATCATGTAGATCTGGATCATCGTTTGTTATTGAGGCAGACAAAACCATTGCTACAATCACGCAATGCTTCGGTAGTAATGGCTGTGGCTCAATTGTATCACCATGTAGCTCCGCGCCAGGAAGTGCAACTCATAGCGAAAGCCCTTATACGTCTGCTACGTTCACACAAAGAGGTACAAAGTGTGGTGTTGACCTGTATAGCTTCAATGTCTACGAAACGCAAGGTGATCTTTGAAGCCCATATTAAATCATTTTTTGTACGCACAAGTGATCCTACCCACATTAAATTGTTGAAATTGGAAATTCTAACTAACTTGGCTTCTGCGGCCAGTATCTCTTTAATTTTAAGGGAATTTCAAACTTACATTTCCAGTAATGATCGTCCATTTGTGGCTGCCACCATACAAGCTATAGGCAGATGTGCTGGTACAATTAAGGAAGTAACAGAAACTTGTCTCAGTGGTTTGGTCCACTTACTGTCGAATCGTGATGAACATGTGGTAGCCGAGAGTGTAGTGGTCATTAAAAAATTGCTGCAAACAAAGGCAGCCCAGCACTTTGATATTATCTCTCAAATGGCAAAACTTTTGGACTTTATTAAGGTACCAGCTGCCAGATCTTCGATCATATGGCTTATAGGAGAGTATAGTGAAAAAGTACCCAAAATAGCTCCGGATGTATTGAGAAAAATGGCCAAAACATTTGTAGATGAAGAGGATGTGGTTAAGTTGCAAGTTCTTAATTTGTCTGTGAAGTTGTATCTCACAAATCCCCAGCAAACTTCATTGTTGTGTCAATATGTTTTCACTTTGGCTCGCTACGATGTCAACTATGATATACGAGACAGAGCTAGATTCCTAAAGCAGTTTATATTTCCTAACAACGGCGAGAGTAATGTTTTATCGGATGTAGCCAAAAAGGTTTTCCTATCAGCTAAACCAGCTCCCACCTTGGAGAGCAAGTATCATACCCGTAATCTCTATCAATTGGGTTCTTTATCACACTACTTGAATATGCGCTGTTCGGGTTACAATGATTTGCCCGGCTTTCCAGAACAACCTTCTGATCCAACAGTTCGCAATGTGGATGGTTTTATGCAGGAAAATACTAGCAAAATGTCGAATCACTTGTCAAACAATCAACAACATCACACACCCCAAAAAGAGAACAACTCGAAACAAAAGAAGAATAAGAAAACGGAAAATTCGTTCTTTTCTGAGTCAGAAGAGAAATCATCAGAATATTCAAGCTCAAGTGAATCCTCCTCGGGCTCATCCTCTTCATCGGACACAGATTCAGATGATGAGAATAAAAATGAGACCACCAAAGAGGTGGTGGTAAAAGAAGCTCAAGTGCATAACACAAACAATAATAAGAAATCGATTGATTCTACGAAAAATAATAATATTGTTAACAATACCAATGGTTCTGGTACTTCAGATTCTGAATCCTCTTCTTCCTATGGCTCCTCATCGTCTTCGGCCAGTGAATCTTCAGATTCAGAATCCGATACAGACACCGAAGATGAAACACCAGCCAAAAACAATAACAAAAATGTCAATTCCAACAAGGCAGAAACAGAAAATAAAAAAGATAAAAAAAGTAATTTAGATTTACTTTTAGATTTAGATGACATACCTCCTATAGGACCGGTAATGACTCCTTCTCTGGGTGGCTTTCTAACACCAGGTATTTTAAGAAACTAAAAACAATAAAATAATAACTAATACAATCCCCAATTTTAGGCACTCCTTTAACAGGCTCTCACACTGCTGCTTTAATACCCCAACCAATGGCTAATCGCATAGATCTGGTGGGCCCTTCTTTTATCTCATACAACCACAAAGAATTATTAAACAAACTTTCTGGACATGGCCTACAAGTTAGCTATCGCTACACACGTTCTCCTCATCTCTATTCTTCAGCCATGGTATCGATAGAACTGCAATTCATTAATCAAGGCACCGAGGAAATTTCCAATATACAAATGGGTCAAAAATCTTTGCCGCCAGGCATGCAAATGCAGGAATTTGCCCCCATCAATCTACTAAACCCGGGACAGTGTGCCACCAGTGTTATGGGCGTGGATTTTAACGATTCCACACATGCAATCGATTTTGAAATCTGCTCAAACAATGGTACTTCGCGTGTGACATTTAAACCCATAATTGGAGAACTTATACGCTCCATACACATTACGGAAACATTATTCAAAGAAGAACGACTCAAGCTTAGAGGCATGAATGGACATCAAACAAAATTGAAACTGAAACAGGATACTGTTGAGGCCACATCATTGAAACAAAAAATATTTGAATGCATTAATGTAGCCGCCATAAACACTGGCAACACTGACAATCCGATCTATAACTTTGTAGGGCAAACCATGACTTCGAAGAGTCTGGTACTAATCAGCTGTGATTGGTCTCAGTCTTCCGAAGATTTAGTGGTTCAAGTTAACTGTGAAAAAATGGTTATTGGCTCGATGGTTTTAAATGAAATTACAAGTTCTTTAAATGCCACATTTAAATATTGAATTTGCGCAACGAACTAAAAAATTTGGAAATAAATAGAATCAAACCAGAAAATATCCTATAAAAACGATTATTTGAAATTAGCTTTTAAGTTAAATTTTGTGTGTCGACCTCAATGTTAAATAATATCGGAATGTGTATTATCTTAAATGTTGTAAACTAAAATGCCTTGTTACTTTTTTCTTTTTGATTTTATCATATTTCTTGAATACGGTTTCGTTCAAGAAAGCTTTGTTTTTTTTTCAAAATTGAGGAATTTTAAAGTAGTTATTTTGCCTATTGAATAATACATTTATTTTTTATGAATTTATTAAGTAAAATTCCATAAAAAAGAAGGGAATTGTGTAAAAAATTGGTAAATGAAAAATATTCTGATATCTTTTTTAGCTCAGAAAAAGACTTGAATTTTTGCTGCAATGTGTTTCGTAACTCAAATGCCAAGGTTATATATAAGTTTGTCATTCCGTTTTTAATTTCCAAATTACTTACACACCTTATTTATACATCAATATACCCGCTATTTTCACGCTTCGGTCGCTATATAAATGGCTGAGATATAGCAAAAAATCACGACTACCTTGATTTTTTATCTATATCTGGATTACTAAGTCATTAACAGACAATATGGATATCTAATGATAGACATCTTAAAGCCTTTCTATTTGGACCGATAATGAGTCAAAATCGGGAAAAAAATGATTTTTTCACTCTTTTTTTGTAAATTTTTGGATAAAGAAATTTAAAAAAAAAAGTTCATCAACAATTTACAGAAAGATGTTACTGTACTAAAGTATCTCATAATAAAATATTGCTTTTTTATTCTTTAATTTTTTACACAATTCTTTAAAAAAAACTATTTAATGTGTTAATATTAAAATATTCTATATGCAAATTATATATATGAAATAGCTAATAAAGCAAATATTGCATTAAATCTTTACTATTCTAAGCAATTTTTGAAATACTTTGCAATTTTCAGGCTTAAAAGTCTCTCCTCTAGATGTTTAAACCACTTTAAGGTTTCGTTAACACAATTTTCTATGGCTAAGCTTTTTAAATAAAGAAATTAAAAAATAAATACAAACCGTTTTTTACTTGAAGAATTTTGAATAAAAATAAAATTTTGGCTCAAATCGCCACTTTGCATGAAAAAGTTAAAACAAGCTTTAAAAAAGCTAAATGTTCATTACTGTTATTGTTTACTTTGTAAATCTCTCTCTCTCTTTATTTACTAGTGTTGCCACTTTTACAAACATCTGTTTTGTGTGCAGAAAATGACATCACATTTGACAGTTGCTGAGACAACTCAGTGTTTTTTATAGTGGAGCACAATATTTAGTGAAAAAATTTATTTTTTTATATTGTTTTATGTTTTTTGTTTAAAAAACCATAATACATGCTCAAAATCTAAACAATTCAACCACAAGTATTAATAACTAAACAATATTTTTATAAACGCAAAACTAGTACGCCAATAAATGTATTAAAATATGTATCAAATGTAAAACAAGAAAAAAAATTAACACCATACAACCAATAATGCAATAGAAAGAAGATTTGGAACACAACAACAATTGCATGCGTGGATGTATGGGGAGAAATCTGTAAGAAACAATAGAACTTGCTAAAAAATATAGATTATAAAAATTCAACAACAAATCGAAACTAATAGAGATAATAAAATTAATTAAAAATTGATTGAAACAAACAACAAAGAATTGGAGTATGAGTAATAACACCTCAAGTAATGGTGGCAATGGCGGTGGCCGACGCACACAACAAGTGGATTGGAATCGTTTTGGTTTGGGGAATGAGGACGATGGTGAGGTGGTGGTGGCAAATTTTCGCCAACGTGCCAATACTGGAGGCTTTATAGATTTAGGCAATGAACACACATATGCTTCAGGTGGTCACCAGGCTTCGGGAGCCAATGAAATATTTGCCCAAGAACAAGGAGATAAACCTTGGTAAACATTACATTACTTATTATTTTACATATTAACTTAAAGTTATTTCGTTGTTTTGTTCAAGGTGGCGTTCTAATTTCTTTATATCCCAGCCTGTATTATTCGGCACCTGGGATGGTGTATTTACCTCCTGCCTCATCAATGTATTTGGTGTTATAGTTTTTCTTCGTTCTGGATGGATAGTAGCCCAAGCTGGCATTTTAAATGCCATACTAATCATATTTTGTACGGTAGTAATAGCCTTGGTATCGGTACTCTCAGCCGTGGGCATATGTGAACGTTGCCGCGTAGAAAGTGGTGGTGTCTATTTTCTTATAGCTCATACGTTAGGCTCCCGCTTTGGAGGTTCTCTGGGCCTGCTGTATTGTTTTGGCCAGGCCGTGGGTTGTGCTTTAAATGTCATGGGTTTTGGTGAATCTATGGCCGGTTTGGTGGGCTTAGAAGGAAATACATGGGCCATCAGAGGTTTTGCTACGGCAGCTGTATTACTATTGGGGTGCATCAATGTGGCCGGTGTTAAATGGGTCATTAAATTACAGTTTATTTTACTAATGATTTTGTTAGTATCAGCTTTGGACTTTATGGTGGGCAGTTTTATAGGCGAAGATCAGGGTAAGCTAAAATTTTAATTGTTTATCATAACTAACCCCCATTTCACAATGTCTAAATTTTTAACCTAAAGTTGTACTGACAGAGATCTTAAATGTTTAATATTCTTTAGCAAATGGTTTTGATGGCTGGGCTAGCAATAATTTTATTATAAATTTCTGGCCTAAATATGAGGATGGCTATTCCTGGTTTAGAGTATTTGGTGTATTCTTCCCCACCGTAACTGGGGTTTTGTCGGGCATTAATATGAGTGGTGATTTGAGAGCTCCTTCCACAGATATACCCAATGGCACTTTGGCCGCATTTGGCACTTCGTAAGTTTTGAATAATTTTAAAGATTTAAAAAAATTTTATTTTTTACATTTATATTTTAGAACCTTCCTATACATGGTGTTTCTATTGTTTTTGGGCTCCACCTGTCAAAGAGATACTTTATTAAATGACTTTATGATTGTGGTTAAGGTATCAGCGGTGCACTTGTTGTTAGTGGCCGGTATTTATGTGTCCAGTATGTCTTCGTGTTTGGGAGCCATGTACGGCACGCCTAGAGTATTGCAAAGTATAGCCAAGGAAAATGTTATACCAGGCATAGATATTTTGGCCAAAGGAGTAAGTTTTCTTTTATAACTTTTTAAAAAAATAAACTATTATTATTATTTTTTTGCAGCGTGGTCCAAACAAAGTGCCTTTGTATTCCATGGGCGTGGTGGCCGTTGTCACCGTTTCTTTCATTATCGTAGGCGATATAAATTTCTTGGCACCTATCGTTACTATGCCTTTTTTGCTTACTTATGCTTGTATTGATTATTCCTATTTTGCTTTGGCCCAAACTTTTGACATACAAGAACAGCGCGAAGAACGTTTTCGCATACAGGCCTCTTCACCCTCTTACGAAACCCGTCGTTATGGTGCCACTCAAGATGGCAATGATTTGGATTTATTGTTCCCTGATAGAGTACGCCATAAAAATCTACAAAGTCCACAAAATTCACCTTTACATGTGCCTTCAAATGCAAATAATGCTACACAAAATGGTAATGTACAAACTGAAGCCGCCACCTCATCATCAAACACTAATGCGGCAGCTATAGCCTCATACACCGAAGGTGTTAATTCCACAAATGCTGAGGATAATTTAGAGACTGTTACCACCCAGGAGAATGAAGATGAAGAACCCATTGCTCCTATTAGACCGCCTATACATTCCAAAACGAAAAATTGGTATTCAGGTTATTGCAACAGATGGGCTTCGTTATTGGGAGTAAGTATTTTAGGAGAATATCGATATAAATTTTGTTTTAATTAACAATTTATTTAATTTTATTTTGCAGGCCTTTACCAAAATTTTTGTTATGTTTTTGGTAAACTGGTATTATGCCTTAACCTGTCTTCTGGTAGTTTTCATTGTTTGGTTTTATGTGGGCACTGCAAATCCTGCTGTTAAACCAGGTCTTACGGCGGAATTTAATTTCTTTGCTTGGCTGAAAAGCGTAATATTCCGGTGTTTCGGGTAAGTTTTAGCCATTTAGATAGAAAATCTTTACAAAAATCATGCTAAAATATTAAAAAAAAATGGGAATTTAAAATTTCCATAGACAAAAACGTATTTTTCTGAATCAATATAAAAATTCTTAAATGAAGTCTGAATAAATATTAGATTTCTTTGCCGAAAATAACTAAGAACAAAAAGAAAATTTCGGTAAGAAAAATATTCTTATAAAATCTGAAATTATTGAAAATTATAACAAGTACCAAAAAAAATATAGCAAACATTGATAATTAGGAAAACATAACAAAAAAATTCTAACTCTTCTAACATTTTTTTCTAGCAAACGCATGCATGAGTATGAGCAAATTGTGGTTACACCTTCATGCCCAGGCGTAGATCTATCGCCCACTCAGCTTAACGATGATAATGAAGACTTTTCCCAAAGAAGAAGGTATCATCATTCATCCGTAGTGGAAGGCCATTTAGTTAATGATATTTAAAAGCAGCTTTAAATTAAACACACCATAAAAAATCGCCACTTATATAAGCTGGACCAACCTCAGAAAATAATTCGCCCCTAACCTTTATAAATGGATATGAAAAAATAAAAAAACAATAATTTGAATCTAACCGTTATATAGTTAAAAAGCAATATTTATCAAACAAAAAACATATTTACAAATTTTTGCAACACAAACATAAGCTCAAGTAAACTTTTATTAACAACAAAATAAATCCCCCTTTTTGAAACTATATAACCACACACAGCCTATATAATTCCTAAGAAACCATTGTGTAACAAAATCTTATAAAACAGTGGCATTTAGATACTCTTTACCTACTTTAATTTTACTATGTTGACTTAATAATGTTACGTACGATTCCTTTAGTTTAGTTTTACATGGAAAAAAATTAAAATTTGGTATGTTTCCTTAAGTATTTTTTTTATGTTTTGTATCAATTCATTTTTCTAAGGAAACATATGTGATACTTGAGATAATAATCAATCTACTTTATTTAAAAATATACAAAAAATAAAAAACGTATACACAAAATCAAATTGTAAGCTGGAAACTTAAAATCAAACATATTGTTTAAAAAAAAAAATTATACTTATTTCATATCAGTTAATTTCATTTAGTTAATTTTTGTGCTTTTTTCAACAACATATTATAAATATTTTTGAAATATTTAAACCTACAACTTCTATACTAATCTATTAATCGTGAATTTAATAAAAAATAAAGTGTAAAAAATAATAAAGAATTATTAAATATAATAAAATATATTAAATAAATTTATATAACATATAATAAAAATCAAATAAAACATACAACAACCCCCCATATATATAAATGTATATTAAAGAAACAAAAAATAACAAAAAAAAAATTTATAACAATTTGTATATGTTTAAGTAATAAACGCATTTAATGTAAATTAAGATAATTTGCTATGAAGTTGAACTGAGTTTTTGTCTATTTTGTTTTTTATACATATTTTTCATTGTACTACTTTGTATTCAATTAAATTATTTAACAATCTCAACCTTAACCTTAATTATTGCTTAATACATAATTTTCTTTTCGTTTTTACAGATACCTAAGCGCAAAACAATTTAACGCCAGGTTTAAATCTTCAGATAATACTACATACAATGTGGTAAATGTAAGTATGTTAAAATAATAAATCTTAGTAGTAATGAAATATTAAAATATTTTATTTTTCTTTGCAGATAACATTGTCCCAAATAATGTAAAGGTAAACAGAAATAAAAAGACAAAATTACAAAGGTTCTGTTGCTACAAACGTTAGCTATTAAACAAGTTTAATAAAATTTGATTATTATCTTAAGCACCACATTTTGAAAGGGTAAATTACAATTTCCTATGTTGTTTTACTAATTACAATTTGTTTATAATTTCAGCTAAAGAAAAAGTCAAAAGCAGTCTGGTTAATGTTTGCCACAACCAATCGGAAGTGATAAAAAGTTATAATGTTAAAGCACAATGAAATATAAAGAAAAAAAGATGTGTATGTATGTGAGTATTACCCACAAAATAGTTAAGATAAAAAAAAACAACACAGTACGATATTTAGATGGTTGTTTAGTGCTGTCCAGCTAGATGGACGTTGATGATGATGTAAAGTGTAAAATACAATTTAACAGGCGTTAAACACTATTATCGATTAATTAAGCTGTTTACAACAAAACTAAAGCAATTGTTTTGTAAAGAAAATCGAAAACATATTGCAAATTTGTATAAAATATGAAGAAATGATAAAAACCTTTCACTTTGTTATTTTGTTTACTAAACATCAATACATTTACACTATTACAAACCACTTCCTTATAAGGTCTTAACAATTTCTCAAACTTAAACTTGATTTAAAAAAAAAAACATTTTTCTCAGATTTTGTGATAAAATTTACAAAATCATAATTAATGCCTAAATAAGTAAAACTGAACAATTTAAATTAAAAAAATCATGTCAGTGATTAAAATAATTGTATGTATGTTTGGTATTTTAAACTATGTTGTAAAATATTTACTTAAATATGCCGTTTTAAATGACATAATTTGTTTTATGAGTTGTCATGCCGGG